>NC_057925.1:42811009-45649759 GCF_018873765.1 Telopea speciosissima | reverse complement strand
AGGTTCCTTTTTTTTCACATTGGCCACTAGAATGCTGTTCATTTTGCCTACCCCTTCCCACCACCAATAGAAGTGCTTCATTTAATTCCACATTGCTTTATTCTGTATAAGTCTTTCCATTTTCTTCTCCCTACTCCAAGTGATTGCCCCACCCCCACCCCCCCCCCCCCCCCCCCCCAAAAAAAAAAGAGAACCTTCTTTCTTCCAGCTTCGTTGTTCTCATTGTGATGTAGATAAGTCACTTAGAGGGCTTATTTTATTGAAAATAAGCTTTGGGTTGGGTTATGTTGGTGTCTGGCTTTTGATCTCATGGGTTTACTTGTAATTGGCCAATTTACAGAGAGCCTAAAATAGGGGTAGAAAGTAGGAAAACGGGATTTGCTTCTTTAGTTTAGTTAGAGTCCTATTTTGAGTCTGTTTTCTTTATTATTTGACTTTCCTAGTCAATTTAGGATTAGTTAAGGATTGGGTTAGGCCTTTCATTTTTAGTGTCTAGTCTATTGATGAGTCTTCTATATAAGTTCGTAAGGAAGGCCTGCATTGTCACGAGTTTGATTAATGAATATTGGCTTGAGCCTTTGTGAAAATCCTGAGATAGGATGGGTGAGATTCCTAGGCTGAGATTGCCAACCCCTACCTTCCCCCATCCTCTTCCATCAGTTCTTGATTACAAACCTTAGTTTCAGCCAAATAGAGTTCAAGAGTGCTACAAGCTTTTGGGATTTCTTTCAACTGATTGTCACATCGATTTCTTGAAGATTACTACATCAAGATCATTGCATCGGTTTCTTCTATTGGGGAGTTCAACTTAATTCTTCAAGAGATTATTCAACTTCAATTGCAGCTTCAACAGGTCACTGATTTGAAGGATTCTATTATTTATTTCTCTTGTTCACTTGTGGTTACCAATTTGAGATCTCAGCATTCTCTTCCAACCAATTTGAGATCTCATCATTCTCTTCCAACATAGTTATCAAGGCGTCGCCATAGCGTCCAGGCTCCTTGGTCGCCTTGGACGCCTTGGGCGCCATGGCGGCCACCTTGCCGCCATGGCGGTGTCGCCTCGAATTTTGACACTCTAAAACGCCATGGTCGCCTTCCCACCTTGATAACTATGCTTCCAACCAATTTGAGATCCTATTGTTTTGGTTTTATTGGACTGGTTTTTTTGCGGGAAATGTTCTTCCTTTTAGATAATGAAACCATTCCATTACTACCAACCCAAAGATTTATGACCTCTATGAGATATACGGTTCATGCCTCTTTCTCCTATGACTCTGGAGGTTTTTCTATTTGATCCTACTTGGGATTAGACCTAATCTGGTTCTAGTCTTACATTATTTGATATTAGAGCCTACATTGGCCAGCCATGAAGACGTTAAATTCAGTCATTGAGGGTATGGAAGCTAACCCCGATGTACAGATTTGCGAGCCTCAGGTCGTTGATGATTGGGCTGTCAATGCAGTCCTTGATGGTGTCAATGATGATGACCTCTTGGATGATGATACTGAAGAGATTTATGAAGTCAATGTGGTGAATAGAATTTTGTTACAGAAGCAAAAGGTGAGGATTGGCGCTGACATTGTATTTTTTATACTTTAATGGCTAGTGGACCTTTGATATTACAGGTGATCATGGATAGTGGAAGCTGTGTAAATGCTGTATCTCAAGCCTTCGTCATAGCAGGAAAGTTGAAAATAGAGGCTCATCCACAACCTTATAAAGTTTCCCTCCTCAACAATAATACTTTGGAGGTAAATCAACGATGTTCGGTACCGCTAAAATTGGGAGAATATGAAGATGTTTGGTGCGACATCATACCCATGGTATTGGCTGATGTCTTACTTGGACGACCATGGATGTATGACAATAATATGTTGGTGGGAGATACCAAGTACCAATGTTTCTTTGATTTTAAGGGAAAACCATTGGTACTTAATCCACTCAACGTGCCAGCCATGAAACCAAGATTGAAGGTTGCCCAAGCCAAGCGCCAACAACTGTTGAAGCCTATTATTGAGAAGCAACCAACAAAGGAGGAATGTAAAAGCCTTCAACAGCAAACAAGTGCAATCACGAGTAAAGGACAACATGTTGAAAAGTTGTTACTAGCATTACCTTACACGGAGTTCTTGACAGTTAGTGAAGAATAAGGTGTAGCACTTGTACAGAAAGATTTGAAGTTTGAAGCTGTAATGGTTGCCGATACATATGTGGATGATCCCATGGATACATCCGAGGATATTGAAGCTGAGCACGTGGAGTTTGTTATTCCTTCGAAGTACCTTGAAGAACGTCTTTCTTGTCTACACGATTACATTTGTATTATCAAGGAGCTGCCTGAATTGTGCTCTGGTTCGAATACGGACGTGCACCACGTGAAGATTCTCGTGGTCGAGTTTTTTCTAAGTTGGGGGAGAATTGATGTAGATAAGTCACTTAGAGGGCTTATTTTATGAAAATAAGCTTTGGGTTGGGTTATGTAGGTTTTGGGCTTTTGATCCCATGGGTTTACTATGTAATTGGCCAATTTAATGAGCCTAAAATAGGGGTAGAAAGTAGGAAAACGGAATTTGCTTCGTTAGTTTAGTTAGAGTCCTATTTTTAGTCTGTTTTCTTTATTATTTGACTTTCCTAGTCAATTTAGGATATCTTATTAGTTAAGGATTGGGTTAGGCCTTTCATTTTTAGTGTCTAGTCTATTTATGAGTCTTCTATATAAGTTCATAAGGGAGGCCAACATTGTACACGAATTTGATTAATAAATATTGGCTTGAGCCTTTGTGAAAATCCTGAGATAGGATGGGTGAGATGCCCAGGCTGAGCTAGCCAACCCCAACCTTCCCCCATCCCCTTCCATAGATTCTTGATTCCAAACCCTAGTTTCAGTAAAATCGAGTTCAAGAGTGCTACAAGCTTGTGGGATTTCTTTCAACTGATTGTCACATCGATTTCTTGAAGATTACTACATCAAGATCATTGCATTGGTTTCTTCTATTGGGGAGTTCAACTTAATTCTTCAAGAGATTATTCAACTTCAATTGCAGCTTCAACAGGTCAATGATTTGAAGGATTCTATTATTTATTTCTCTTGTTCACTTGTGGTTACCAATTTGAGATCTCATCATTCTCATCCAACCAATTTGAGATCCCATTGTTCTGGTATTATTGGACTGATCGTTTTGTGGGAAATGTTCTTCATTTTAGATAATGAAACCATTCCACTACTACCTACCCAAGAAATATGACCTCTCTGAGATATATGGTTCATGCCTCTTTCTCATATGACTTTGAAGGTTTTTCTATTTGATCCTGCCTGGGATTAGACCTATTCTGGTTCTAGTCTTACATTACATTGTGAATGTTTTATATCATAGTATATGATGATAATTGATATGAATATCCATGAGCTATTGAATGTAACTATTACTTCTTGGGTGAAAATTTCTTTTAACTATTTGTCTAGGTAATCTATTATTGACATCTTTGGCTGTGAAGGAATGCTATATTCTAGATTCGCATATTAATCTTGTCAGATCTGTTTACACGATCCCTTTTCCGAAAGAATTTAATCTGTTGCAATGATGAAAACTGGTGATTTGCTATTCATCGGGGTGTGGTACCATTTGTAGTTGTGCTTTTTTGCCAGGGGGAATGTTAAGTTAGGTGTTAAAGATGGAAGGAAAGTGTACTTAGAAGCGCCCTATAACACCTGATAAGTAAAAAAAATGAACAGATGATGGAAACTCCATTATAAGTACCTGATGCCTTGATCACCAAAGCTGAAGGAAAAAAAGGAAACACAAAAAGTAAAAGAAGAGAGTTCATCCAACAACCAGCTTCTTACATGCTTGCACAGCAGCATCTTTTTAAGTTGTTGCTCTCAAATATTACTAACATTTATTAAACTAAAGAACCTCCCATTTAAAAGATCAACTTCCATGAAGTTGGACCCCCCCCCCCCTTTTTTTTTTTTGCTGGTGCCAAGTTGGACAGTTGGACTCCTTTAAACTGCCCTCATTTTGGAGTTAGACAACTGCTAAGCTGTATATAAGCTGAACCATGATTCACTTTGCAACATATGGAAGGGATGCACAGAAGAGTCCTAAGGACCTAATGCCACACCCATTAATTTTAGAAAACTCTTATGTATCTATTTTGTCTTCCAATTTTAATGTGATAGAGTGTTGCAATTAAAATTATGCAATAATATAAGGTTTTAAAACTAAAAGATGATCTGTCATCTATATTACATTACTTGTAATGCAATTGCGTGGTTTTTATGCCCCATCATTTGTTGTTTCCCACATAATATACTACACCTGGAATTCGTTCAGTCTGACCTATCAAGTTCTTTTCTTGAGTAGTGCAAAGATTTGCAGATTTCCTAGGTGGTTATTGTGAACCCAGTTGGGTCTACAATTTGTGAACCGGTTTGATGTTCAAAACCCCATTCATGGGCTCTATTGATGTGAAGTACGATCTAATTTATGTTTTTGTTTGCCAATCAGGGAACCATGAGCACTGTACCATCTACCGATGTTCTTGGGTCCAATATGGTTTTCAACTCTAAGCCTCAGCTTGAGTCAGGTTCCAGTGGGCAGATGCACTTGTTATCGACATCTGCCTCACATTTCCCTGAGAGACCTGACCAGCCGGAATGCCAGTATTTCATGAAGACTGGAAGCTGCAAATTTGGATCCACTTGCAAGTACAATCATCCAAAAGAGAGGATTGCTCCATTGGCTACAAGTACCCTGGGTCCCCTTGGCCTTCCCCTTAGACCTGTAAGTGCCATGCCCTTTCAGTCGCATTAATACACCTCCTCCCCTTGATGACTAACTTTATGTTCTTTTACTTGTAGGGTCAGGCAGTTTGCACTTTCTACAGTATGTATGGAATCTGCAAGTATGGTCCAACTTGCAAATTTGATCACCCCTTGACAGGATACTATAACTACAGCATGAGCCTGCCTGCTCTATCTATACCAGATCAACCTCTCTTTGCATACCAAAGAAATTCACCAATGGTCCGTTCATCTGAAACTTCTCCATCCAAGTCATCAAGGTTGCCTGATCGGATCACAAAATCCGAGGCTACAAACACCAAAAACCAGAATCCAGATTTGAAAGCTCCAGAAGACCCACCACAAGGAACCTCCCCAATGCACAACTCATCGTCTTCTTCAGAGCCGCAACATGAGCAATCTGATTAAATCTCCCTCCCCTCCCCCCCCCCCACCCTTTCCCTTTTTTGTTTTTTATTTTTCCAGGTGCTTTGTTCCTTTTGAAGGAATTTTTTCGCAGATGTGCCTCCTCTCCCCCACTTTTCACCTGCAATTCTGTGGAGTGGGCTAGGCTATTTGGAGATACATGTGGTGGGTGTAGGAAGGCATGGATAGCTTTTTTTGGGTGGTGAAATAAAAGGCAGGTGAAATTTGTATTTTTCCCCTTTTGCTAAATATTTACTTTCCCACAGATGATGTTTATTTGTCTCCGCGAGAATCTGTAACTGTTTGTAATGGAATGTTGAAAGATGAGGAAGCTTGGTATGTTTAGTGGTTCCATCTTTTGTTTATATATTTTTCACATGGACCAAATTCCCTTATGGTCAATGGGGTGCAGTGATTTAATTAGTCCATGGGCAGGTGCATTTGTTTTGAATAGGTGGGCTAAATGAATTGCCTGAATTTGGGGATGAACTTCTACCTCAGTGGCAGTGGCAGTGGCAGGCAGGGGACCAGGATCCTCTGCAGTGCCGCCTGGCCTCTGCTGTGCTGCTGGATGTGCACCGCTGCCCTGCCGTTATTGTAGAGGATTTTAATACGGCAGGCAGGCTGTTAGACAGTTGGATCTAGCCAAGTCTAGGGAAGGTCGAGAGTTCGACTCTCCTACACCCCCATCTTTTGTAGCCTAGTGGGGTACCTTATAGGTCACTGGCCCCTCCAGTGGGTCCCTATCAGGTCCTCAGTGGGTTTTTTGTCTAGCCCTGTGTGGAGCTTAGCACCAAAAAAAAAAAAAAAAAAAAAGAATTGTTTGAATCTAACAGTTCAAACCTCGATGCATGGCACTAAGTGTTTGAGGCCATTCCGTTAACTGCATAGTTAATTTATCGATAATCATAAGCTCATTGTTAAAGATATCAAGTATCTCAAAGCGTTTGAGAAGCTTATTAAGGATGCTCAAATATCCTACACGGGGCAAATTGGTTGGGCTCACATTTTTCAAATAGGTAGACCAAAGGTTCCGTACTCTTGGGTTTAAAAATTAGGAATCAAGATCCGGATCAGTTGGAATCGGTTAGTAGGGGTGCAAGTTTGGCCTCAAGGGCCTGACCCCTCAGCCCGCCATCCAAACAGGGCCTGGCTGAGATACCTTGGTCTTGAGTGTGTGTTAGGGTTGAAAATTTTCGGTTCTGAGTTGGGGCCTGACCAGGTCAGGAGTGAGACCTCGGGATGAGCTTGGTCTGGCCCAATCCAACCCTGTCTTCTTCTTCTTCTTTTCAACTTGGCCAGCCCATGCATCTCCCTCCCCCCCCCCCCCCTTCTCCATGGTCAAGGCCAATCAAGGTTACCCCCGCCCGACCCTGAGGGCGGTTTAAGGTGGAATTTTTGTTTGCCCTGAATCAGGACAGGATCGGGCTTGGGCCCAGGTAAGGGGACTCAGGGTTTGGATCGGGTTTTAAAAGGCCCGGTCCAATCCAACCCTGTTGCAGCCCTATCGGTAGTATCCGCCCACATATGTTATAACTATAGTTTTTGGAAAGGAATCTGCTGAGCCAGATAGGCCAGAATCAGGATCGACCGTAGAATTGGCCGATCTGATCCTGATTTTTGAATCCTTGTTCTGCTCACATGTCAAATTTCAATCTAATTGAATTTGATTTGCTAAGTGGTAAAATAGAGCTTTGAAAATTCAAACTATTCACAATTGTGATTGGAACATTACATGGGAGGCAATTTAATTGAGTTAAGACTTCGAAATTTGATACATGGCTATTCTAAATCATGTATTCTCTCTATCGAAGAGTCAGAATTAGTACCATCATAAATATTTTTATTAGGTTTCAAAGCAACAACAAACTCAGCCTTATCCCAACAATAGGTTTCAAAGCATCTTATTGAAAATATTGAAATGGATACAGATACAATACTGATAGGGGTCAGTGGTTGGACTGGACCTGGCTGGAAATGGGCTCACATGGACCATTTTAAGCATTTTTGTTATAAGAAACGAATTGATGGTGCCAATGAACCTATAAAATGTAATTTTAGTATCAGGAATACAATTTATGATTGAAATTAAGGACCTGTAATTAAACCCATGTGGCCACCATTTCTATTTCTGTATTCGTTCAAAACCCAGAAATTTTTTTTTAATAAAAATCCATGTACCACATGATTTTGATTTTACGCTTCTTAATTTAACTTCTCAACCACTACACAATGACCAATTAACCATAAGAAAAAACACAGAGTCACCCACCAAATTATACCAACTTCAAATACCTTAACAAACAGAAGAAGTGGAAGAAAAAAAAAATATTCCCATTGATCTTAAAAGCTATAATTACTTTATTAGGAAAATTTCCTTCCATACACTAATAGTTTCTGTAATTAGTTACAGAATGATCATCAAATAAAGAAATAAATTGAGAAAGAAAAGAGACAAGTGTACATTCATGCATATTGTAAACTCTCAAGTTGAGAGAGAGAGAGAGAAAGAAGGCCAGGCAGCTCAGGAGGGATAGTAAGGCGAGGAGGAGTTCCATAAACCCATAAGAGAGACCTTGCATGGAAACACCGTGAATGGTGTAGAGAGCGGCCAGGAAGTAGAAGATTAAACTTCCGGACTTGCAAGGTCAAGAAAAAACTTATGATGTTCATGAAACGTAAAAAGAAGAAAAATAAAGAGAAGAAGAAAAAGCTCAGGAGAGACAGCACCACACCCTCTTTATCACGGCTACTATTAATACTACTACTACCATAGCTGGTAGTGTTCTGCCTTGCACTAGTTCCATCGTCAAGCTACATAAACCACCAATGCCATGAGAGCCGGTATGTTCTCCGGCCACCACCACCACCACCACTTCATCTGCTACAGCGGTGATGGTGTTGGAAATGAGGAAGATGGTGCAACTGCGCAGCTGCTTCTGTCTATTTATAATACAAGATTCTGTAAGTAACTCAATCTGTGTGGTTTAATAGTCTTTGAGGGTATAATGGGTAATTCATAAACAGAGACAAAATTACACTCATTATGCTGCACCTAACACCTGCAGAGGATGGTGGGTGGGTTGCTGATAGGTCATTTTCAACAAAAACAAGGGGCAGAATGGAAACAAAATTAAAAGAAATTTTGCTGATTTATTCAACATTTTTTGTTGGAGGAGGAGGGGGGAGGGGAGATAGGGTTTGGGATTTTGGGTTACTTTGGAGTAGGGTTGGGCATAGTTAGTAAGTTTGGGAACGGCAACAATACGAGAACGGATATGTACGGTAGTCAAATGGACTGTACTGTAATAATACTTTTCAAAAAATTCGATGCAATAAAACGCAACGGCAATAATATGGTAAGTGTTTAATACGTGCATAATATGATTGCTCTGTAAAAATCCGGGAGCAAAAATACGGGCATATATTCACGATGTAATTGACATGTACACCTAAGAAACACAATAATAACATTTACTGATGTGCCTAAACGTAAGAACCCCATTCTTTCCCAAGTACATTGAAGATATGCTAAAATAATCTAATCGGATTTTAGTGAGACACAATAGAGGAGATAGAGGAGAGAGATAAGAGGGGAATTGGTTCTGTTATTTACTGTAAATAGATGGTTTTTTTGAACTCATCAATGGTGTGTGTATGTAAGGAGGGATGAGAGGGAAGATGATGATTATGTATGTATGTAAGTATGTTTGATGTAATCATCTCATCAAAAATAAAGAAGAAGCAAGGAGGAGTAAGGCTGCAAGCAAAAGCAACACCAACCGCAACCAAACCTTCTTCTTTTTTAGACTTTTTATTTATTTCGTCAATTTAGGTTAGAGGGTTTAGAAAGGTGGTGTCTTTTGTGTTTGGTTTCCACTCTGTTTTTGTTTTTATTTCTATTCTCCCTTTTTCTTTTTGTAATGTAAAAAAAAAAAAAAGATGAGGGAAGGCTGGAAAGGGGGGGGGGGGAGATGAGTTATTTTGGCTAATGGGGGGTTTTGATTTTACCTTTGCGGGTTTTGGAGAAGAGAATGTGTAAAAAGAAGGGGAACCGGGAACCAGCCACCGCAATCGCCGGCAGAAGTCGCAAAACCAGCCGCTGGAGATGAGGCAAAAGAATCGCCGGCAAAAGAACCGCTGCAATCGCCGGCAGAAGTCGTAGAATGCAAGAAGAGGAAGAAGAGATGGAGAGGAATGGAGAAGGGGAATCGGGAACCAGCCGCTGCAATCGAAGAGGAAGAAGAGATAGAGTTTGGTTTTTTTTATCTAACGGTTCTTATTAGATTTTAAGTTTTTTTAATCTAACGGTTAAGATAGATTTTAGTGTTTTTTTTTATAAAATATATATAAAAGTATAATATGCGTATAATATGTGTTTTATTCGAGTATCATTCGACAATTCTTAAAATACACGTATTTATTCGATTCTAAAATATTATACGTAATACAGTGTTTTTTTCATCCAAACGTTCGAATAGGCGTATAATACGCATATAATATATGTATTTATTAATTATGAGGCTGGGCTGTAAATGGATAATCGAAAATTCGAATTCGATCCACATCTGTATTCGTTTAGAGATATCCAGAAAAAAAATCCGAATACTCCGACAAAAATCTGAATAAATTCAACAGGTTCTAGAATATGAAGAAAAGATAATCGTGATTTAAGAGATATGGATTGAGAGTCAATTGTATCCGCTAGGGGGAGAAAGGTTCGGGTTACACAAGACAGAGATGTACGTAAATGGATGGTCAAAAATCTGAATTTGATTCGCATCTGAATCCATTTAGAGGTATCCGTATTCAACCAAAAAATACCCGGATTCAATCACATCTGATCCATATCTAAGGCGAATCCGATCCGTTTATGAGCTTAGTTAGTTTGGAGTGTTATTTTGCTTGGGATTCGAAATAAAAAAAAAATTCTCTCTTCCAAGTCTTCCACACAACCAGACCCGCAGATTAGTCAAATCTCCAGTCTTTAGAGTTAAAAGCTTAAAACAATCAAAGTAAGAGAAGTAAGAACACAACACATGCCTTAAAAGCTTTAAAATGAAGTAAAAGGAAGCGTCTCATCTCATCATCTTTGCCATCATCATCAACTGCTAACAACTACTCCAAACGTAAGTAAGCTCCATATATATATTGTCTAAAGAGTATTTGCTTTCTTCTCTTCATGAGCAGATCCTTCTTCAAGGGCCAAGGCCATGGTGGAATTCTGATCACTTGTCAGGTGGATGGGAAGTATACCTTTTACCTCGAATATTATAACTGTATATTACCCATTTAAGGTTTAATGAACAATTAATAGTTTGTTCTATCGGGTTGTACTCTTGTCTGTAGGTTCTCTTTCTCTCTGACAAAGTTACAAATCTAGGACATTAAATATCTTTAATTAAGTGACAATCCCAGGACATTAAATATAAGATTAAGTTTCCTTCCACCTCCAGAAAACGGTCAATTGACCATATTAGGGTTCCCAAACCCCTTCTAGGGTTTTGGTATGTTCTAAAATACCCTTTCATACCCTTTTTGTCTCTGTCCCTCTCCTGCTCTGCGGTGAATGGTATTTATCATGGGTGGAGGGAATATAATAACTTAGTTTTAGAATAATTTTCAAAAATAAAAATAAAATAAAGGCACTAGAACTATGGTTTGAGGTATCGGTATATGCTATATTGGTAACTGATGCAGTAAATGTGTTCCATGGCCAGGAGTGGAAAGAGAGTTTAGTCCCACATTGGTAGAGTAGTGTGCGGTAGTTTGACTTATGATATTGGAAGGGTTTTGCCACCTTGAAGCTTGAGTTTTTAGGTTGGACGTCATTAAGTGGTATGAGAGCAGGTTGTTCGTACACTGGCCATGTAGGAGCTCATGGCTCAAAGCTAAGGAGAGTTGATGCAGTGAATGTGTTCCATGGTCAAGAATGGGAGGGGAGTTTAGCCCCTCGTTGATAGAACGGTACAAATTAAGAGTAAAAATGTCAAAAACATCTGTTTTTTAAGAAACCCATGAGCAGTTCTGTCTAATATCGGCGATCTGATTCGATATCGTATCAGATTTTTGGGATGGCCAATTCCCGACCCGATATTGTGCACTAAATCCATGAGTCAAGGTAGCATGGATTTAGTGCACAGTATGATCGTTATCTTATAAAGAAAAATACATTTTTACCCCTATCCGTACAGTTGGATAGGATTGGTATCGAGATCGGTCTCGATCGATACCAATCTGATCCAATCAAAATCGACCGATCTGATCCGATACCTCAAGCCATTTAATATTTTTACCCACAAGATGTTAAATGTAAATAATCTTTCACTACCGAAGAAATTAATGAATTAAGATAGGAAGTTGAAAGAGAGTGAAGAGGGAGTCGAAGGGGTGAAAAAAGAGTTACTATAGATAGAAGGCAAGGAATTAACTGAGTGGTGGTGCAAATTGGAGAGAGAGAGAGAGAGAGAGAGAGAGAGAGAGAAGAAATTAAATTTTAGAGTTTGACCAGTGAGACCCATGTATCTGCAAGTTGCAGATGGTAACCAAAATAAGGCCATTTGCTCCCATCCAATGCCAACCATCCCTCTCGTACAGAAAGAAAAAGAAAGAACAGAAACAGAACCCTAGGACTTAAGGTACAAATGGGTATTTCTCAGGGCAGGGAAGTCCCAACCAATTTTATTGACTGTTCTTTTTGTCCCCTCCCTTAAATTCTCAGAAAACAATACAAAATTTATCACAGGGCTCCTAATTCCCATGTCCTATTGTGTTGATAGTTCTTCCTTCAATAATATTGTCCAGAGGTTTTCTGCACTCTGCCCTCCCTCTGCTCTCTCTGTCGTCTGTCCTCTGCCCTCTGCCCTCTGCCCTGTGCCCTGTGCCCTGTAAACGTAAGGTCAAATCTCAACTATCTCTCCAAATTAATGTTGTTTCAATGCTTTGCTTTAGTGTGAAAGACAGAGAGTTTTATTTTGGGATCTCAGAAAGGAAAGGGTGATGGAGAATTACCTAAAAAGTGTGAACTCAAACCGAACAGTCATGATGAAACACAAACGTCATTCCACATCACCTCTATAGGCCTTCAGAGACCATTAAATTTAGGGGAAAATACAGGGACACCTCCTCAACTATGGCCTGTTTTCATATATAGTCCCTTCATCTTTAAAACTTTTCAAACACACCCTCTCATCTATTGAAAGTAAGTAAATTAATCCATCAAACTAACTGCCATTAGTTTTAACGTTAATATTCACCCACCCATTTTTTTAAGATCAAATTACCCAAATTAAAAGTTTGAAGATGAAAATACCCTTTAGGGGTAAATACTTGAACGAGAGTGCCATACACAATCGATCGTTTCTGATCTTTACCTATCTGATAAGTTGGGGCCTATCGATCAATTCATCAGCGTCACATGATTGTTGGGTACCTTTCAGATGATGGGACAGATGTCAATCAAGATTGGCACAGCAATTTCATTGTAATCCGTCAATGGCGCAATGTCATGAGCGTGGCACTCAATCATTTATCCGAGTCTCGAAGTGAACTCAAGCTATTTCATTGTAGTTCGACGCTGGCACAGTGACCATGGGCATGACACTTGATCATTTATCCGACTCGAAGTCAAACATGGGATTCTAGAGTCGGGAGGATCTTTTCATTGTACTACTACTATCACGAGAATGGAAAAAAAAGGGGGGGAAATATAGGGACGTCTAAAGAGAGACTAGGGGGAAAAAAAGGCACGATTTGTATTTACCCTTAAAGGATATTTTCATCTTCAAACTTTTAATTTGGACAATTTAATCCTAAAAATTGATTGGGTGAGTATTAAAGTTAAAAACTAACGTTAAAACTAACGGCGGTTAGTTTGATGAACTAATTTATTTACTTTCAATAGATAAGGGGGTTTGTTTGAAAGATTTTAAAGATGAGGGGGTGTACGTGAAAACAGGCCATAGTTGAGGGGGTGTCCCTATATTTTCCCCTTAAATTTAAATTTAAGATGCCAAGGACGAGTTGGAGGTGGGGTGTGATGGATGGTGGTCCAAAACTCAATGAATGAGAATGGCTCTGAAGGGATATATAGTTGCAGACTTGGAGTGAGAAGGAGAAGGACGTTTGAGGGAGAAAACTAAGGAAAGGTTTGGTCGTGGATTTAAGTACTTCTCAACCAATCAAACGTCTAATCCGTATGTTTAGCTAACTTTGTTGGGTAAGTATATATGTCTAGAATATATACTACACCACACCATGATAGATCAATACAAGTTGTAAAGGTAAAGAGTTCCTGCTGGATTGTCATCTTGTGGGGTTCACACCTGGACCTCTTGGCCTCTTCTGTGTCTCCTTTCCAGATTCAAATCATTACTTATTTCTTGTCTGGGTTGGAAACTGGATCTATTCTTACTGGTAATTTAATGTCATTAATTATATCAAACCTTCTAATCCCTCCTCCGTCTTCACTCTCCTTCCATGTTATATAATTCATAAAGATATTTTTTTTTTTTTGATAAACAAGGATTTACTAATAAGAAAGTGTAGTATTCATGGATTCCGAATTATATTATAAATTTTTAGAAATCATAGAGTGGAAATTGATCAATCATTCCTACATGTTTGGGACCAGGCTCTCCTAACAAGGGAGTCATCCAAACTATTTATCTCCCTTGAAATAAAAGCAAAAGTACATAATTCTAAATTCAGATGCCAAATAAGTGATGTCTTGAATAATAGGGATCACCATAATAGGTGGACCGGTGAGAAGAGATATCAGTACTTTGTTGTCAGATTATACAATTAGATGGTCCAGACTATCTTCGATAGCTTGAATGATGTCTGTCCAAATTTCCATTGTTTCGGATGAGAATGGTTGAAAACATACTCTGTTCAAAAGTAGCATGTATTGATCTGCCATTATTTTCACGAAAAATAAACCCAAGACCTCCATTAGAACTATCTGATTCTAGGGATGCATCGCAATTAACCTTTAAATAGCCTCTCACAGGAGGCTAGCTTCCATGATGATTCTTGTAATGACATGTGAGCAATTAGGGTGGTATATGGTAGGGGGATGCATGAATTTCAAAATTCATTGAAGACCCGCTAAGCTTGTTGAATAACATCTTCGAGAGACAATGAATGTCTTTTGAAACAAAATCATTGCACGCCCATCAGATATACCAATTAAGCTATAAAACTACAGAGAAAAGTGGTCTCTTTGTATATTTTCTTCCCATGGACTCCCAAAGCCGACCAATTCTGGATCCATAGTTTGTATGTTTTTGTGAATCCGTAACTGGGGCAATATAAGATAATGTGTTACCAAACCATAATGTCTTTGCAAAATGACATGCAAGAAGGGCATGATCAATTATTTCCATAGTTCTCCACATTGAATGCATTTCGTCCTCAAAAAAACTTTTCAATGGGGTAAAGCCTCTGCGGTTGCAAGTCCATCTACCCAAGCTCATCAAAAGAAGAATCTAATGTTTAATAGGGTTTGACATGACCCAAAAAGATTAAGATCTATGGGAAGGGAAGTGCATTTTCCGGCAAAATTGGGCAGTATTGTTTGATTCTCAGGATGCATTTATTGGATTTTAGGACCAAGTTTCTCTCCACCCACGATGAATGAGATCCCATTCACCGAGGGGCAGGAGAGGATAGGAATGGGTATCGGGAGGGTATTTTGGAACATACTTAAACCCTAGGAGGAGTTTGTGAACCGTTTTCTATGGGTGGAGGAAAATTTTGTCCTATCTTTTAATGAAAATTTTCCATTCTATTTTCAATTAAAAGCTCAGCACAAGGAAAAAACTGAATAAAAAGAAAAATTTTCCAGGAAATTTGTTGGCATATTATACAAAGCTTTCACCGGCCACATTATCCATTAACATATTTTGGTTGCTCATAAAAAAAATATGGGAAGTAGTTTTTTGCCCGGGAGTGTGGCCTACGCCAGCACTCCCATGTGTCTATCTCTCTCCTCCTCAAAACAAGGGGGTAAAAAAGTGTCTTTTCAAATGGGGAGGAGAGAGATAGACTCATGGGAGTACTGGCATGGGCCACACTCTTAGACAGAGAACCAATTAAAGGTCTCTTGCCCTTACCATGCCAAAATGAATCAGGCCTTGCTTTTAAAAATTGATCTCTCCAATGCATTGATGGAATTCAGTGGCCTTTTCTGAGCAAAGCCTTAGTTCTATCATATGGAGTTTAAATTCCAGAGTTATTTTGGGAAATATTGATTATGTCTTTCAATATAAATGGGATATAAACTTTTATTTTTACACTAAAGTGTGGTCTTTGGTAAGGGAACCCCATCTCTCATAAATGGGATTTAAACTTCTATTTTTACACTGAAGTGTGGTCCTTGGAAAGGGAACCCCATCTATCCAGCGTTATTCATTTTATTTTTTTTTGGGTGCAATTTTTTGCTAGATCAGTCATCAACTCCAACAGGGCCCCACAAGGAGGCAAGGATAGGACCCACATGGAGTCAAATATGGTCCCCAATGGCTCCATTTCTTGGAAAGCAAATAAATGTGGATTAGGTATCGCTAAGGAGACTTGAACCACCAGAGCAAGCCCTGGATCGACATCCATCTTTACATCTACAGGTTCTTTCTTCCATAATTCACCAACCCATTCATCAAAAACATTTTCTCTCTATCCTTTGCAAATTTCCAGATTAGGCCCAAAAATTTCCCACATATTTTTTGCCGATGTTTCTTAAAGTTTCTATTTCACAATGCCCAAAATTTAGGGTGATTTCGGAATAATTCGGTTTTATTTTATATCAATACTACCGCCCAAAAAAATTAACCCAACTAGTATAGTTGAAATATGTCATGGCAACAAGCTTATTTAACTTGGAATCGGGTTATAGATCGGGTCCAATTATCAGATTGGTTGGGAATTGGCCAAAATCGGTTGTAGCCCTATATACTATACATGGATCGGCCCATTCGAAACGACTGGAATCAGGATCGGCCTCAATCGATTCTGATTCGAATCAATCGATTTGGCTGATCTGATTCCAATTTATTAATCCGTGAATGACAACTATTATTAGTTAAGGGAAAAAATTGCAACGATGTGAGAATACTATTTCCCTCTTACATAGGATTCTTTACTATTTTCTCTCTCTTACTCTGATCATGTAGACCCCATGTGAATGATACCATTCTCCACACCACCATTGGTGTGACATGCATATGCAAAGCCTCATACTGGCATCATGGAGAACCCTCTTCCTACTAGTTATCGGATCCGACTCCTCTACTTCTGCCTGCCTGGTACTGCCGTGCGCCCCCACACACAAGCGCAGTAGAAAGTACTGGCTTACCCTAGCTCGGGCAGGGGTAAGGCAGTACATTCCGCCTTGCTTGTGTGTGGGTCGCATACAGCAGTAGGGGCAGGCGGAAGTAGAGGAATCGAATTGACTAGTTATCATATCCAAAAACCATGATAATGAAGCTCATATAATGAGGAATTTCTAATTGCTCCTCCCTTCTTCTTTTCCTCTTCTATCTTATGGTGGACTTAGGTTACCTGACCTGGAACTGTGGATCACAGAACTATTGGCAAAGTGGGTCTGGCTTGTCTTTCAGCAGCCCAATATATTTAAAACACTCCCATACACTGACATAAAATGAATTCACAGGCCCAGCAAGCAACCTCATGGGCCTGGCGGAGCTATTGAAGGGTACATATTTATTACTCCAACTTCATTGGCAATTCAGATCCTCTACGGCACGCTGCACATAGCGGTCATAGCGGCCCAGAAACATTGCCTCGCACAATGTCTGCTTTACCTCTGCTCGGGCAAGGTGCTCGGCAGGGGTAAGGCGGACATTGCATGAGGCTATGTGTCTGGACTGCTATGGCCGGTACAGGCAGCGCACCGTAGACAATCACGATATCTTCATTGGTGTGTTGGTGATGACCAATCTATTGATTTTTTTGGGCTACAATCTATGAACGGGTAGATATCTATCACCCTCGTCTGGACGGCTTATATGGGGACCAAGTCCATCAGATTGTCCAAAAGTCTCTCACACGTTAGTGGGACCATAGGCTTTATAGGCCGACATTGGAATGGGTTGAAACTATGGATGATGCCGAGTTGGGATCAGCTCCCCCACATGGGGTGCCACCTCACATGACTCTCATCGTTTATCGGAAGTGCGCCTCACACCTCATGGATGGTGAGATCCATGTGGGTTGGCACCCCATGTGGGTAGAGAATCCGGACCCAAGATGCCATGCCCAAATAAAATCAGGCTTCGATGGAAGTACAAGCATCTACTTGCATTTGGAAAGATTTGAATAAAATATAAGAGTTCTCTGAGCAAGCAGGGTACTCTACATCCTTTCACATCCTTTCACAATGATTCTTTTCAATCATTCTTTCACTTTCTTAATAAAAAAAATAATATAGTAATCATGCGAGGAGGTGTAGTGTGCGCCCTAGGCTCAAAGATCCTTTTCTTAGTTTTTCTTCACCGCACAGAAAGGATTCAACCACCATCCTAGGGTTCTAAAACACCGCCCATTGGATGAAGTAGAAAATACCCTCCGCTTATTGTGTGATGCCCTCTACAGTTCATCCGAAAGTCACAGTAAAGGGATTACCCTTCATCGTGGCTTAAGGAATACTCGATCCTTATTTTTTTGGTAAATTAAATGAGAGAGGGTTATCTGAGCAAGCAAATACACTACATCTTTTCACATTATTATTTTAAATCATTACTTCTCCCTCCCTTTAAAAAATAATAAAATAATATATGTGAGGAGGGCACATTGTAATTGTACGCCTAAGGCTTAGAGAAGAAAAGGTTGTCTAAATCACCGGGGTTTCCTACGCCTCACTCACATGAAATATTTAAATTGTTTTTTTTTTTTTTTCTCTCCTAAAAATAAATATTTTTTTGGTAGACTCCTAAAAATAATGAATAAAATGTTTCATGTGAGACTACGTAAGAAACCCTAGTGGCTCAAAGAACCTTTGCCCTAAATAAATAAATAAAGAGAATTACACATTTTCATAAGTGTCAGAAAAAATGAAAGGTAAAGAAAGGACCACCTTAGTATGGGTTGCCATCAGACCTAAAACAAACTTGGCCTAAAACAGGTACAATATTTTATATGTTGCACCAAAAATTAAGATTAGGATGAATTAATCAGTGGTTATGATTGTCAAATTGGATCGATTCGACTTGACTTTTTTCAAATGTGATAATGGTTAGGTTACAGAAATTGATGCTCGTGGAAAATGAAATAGAGACTTGGCTCTTTTCAAAAGTGATAATGGTTACGTTACGCAAATAGTTAGTTACTCATGGAAAATGCAATAGAGATTAGTTGTAAATCTCCATCTCAAAAGACCGAACATGTAGGTGAGTCAGAACCACAGTTTACGTGGATGAAAATACGAAGGAGAGAACAGAGCTAGGCAAAAGGCAAAACGTAAACTAATTTTTTTTTTTGGGGTGCAATTCAAGGGCGGAATGGCCATCATGGCCCCACAAGAAGGCAAAGAGGGGACCCACAAGGGGGGTCAAATATGGTACCAACAGGCTCCACTTTTTAGAATTCAATTAAATGTGGACTAGGTGTCACTGAGGAGACTTGAACCACCGATCAAGCTCCTGACGCTGTTTCTCCAAAGGAAAAGCGAACCAACAAGGCAAGCTCTTGATCGACAAACATAACCTACTTTGATACCATATAAATCTCCATCTTAAAAAATTGATCTGATAAGAGGTGTTCACAAGTATATGAGGAAAAGGATTTTCCCACTCACAATCGATGCAAGATTAACATTAGTTGCATGAATCTATTTTTTTTTTTTTTGGTAAATACATGGATCTATTTCATGTCACTAGTAGTTTTAGTTGGTTTTCAAATTTGGTGGACAACTAGTATGTTTTACTCTTCACAAGTGGGACAAGCAAATATATGGTGGGCAACTTTGGCCACCAAAATTGACATTTAATTGATTTATATCTAGGGGATCTCTTATATTACAAAATGCTTGGAACCTATATATTGATCCAAATGACTAAAAATTTAAGAAATAATTGCATATAAGGGACCTTTCTTATTCAAACACTATATAACCTAATGTTTGGTCAGGATAAAATAGACTTCGGAGGGTCCACAACCCTAACCTTATTTATAGAAAAAACCAAATCTTGAAATATTTATTGTGGGAATAGCTAAAATAGATAGTAATCGCTATTAAGGATGATATACTTCTATCAAGCTCACAATAAAATTTGAAAATACATTGTGAGAATTTTTTTTTTTAATCTTCCTTCGGAGAGAATATGTAAAATTAAATTTATGATACTTATGAAACTATATATAATGGGATTGTGTACACCAATCTTTGGCTCTTAACAATTCTGTCCTTTGTCCCATGATTAGAGGACAGGAATAACATATGGATTGGTTCCACCTAAAAGATTTAAGGGAAGTAGTTTTTTGTCCATAGGACACACTCCCATGTGTCTATCTCTCTCCTCCTCAAAATAAGGGGGCAGAGGTGTCTTTTCATATGAGAAGGAGAGAGATAGACTCATGAGAGTGCTGGCGATAGGCCACACTCTTGGACAGAGTCTTTTTCACAAGATTTAAATCAACTAAATCAAATCATTTTTAACCATATATAATCTATGCATTCTTATTCTAGTGATCTTTCATTTGAAGCTCTTTTGAATTTTATAGAGGCTTACATAGTGTCAATTTGATTTTAGAAGACATCATTTGGTATTCAATCTCTTGATTGGGACACAATCTAATAGTGAGTCCAGACGCCCTTATCACAGTTGTATGTTGAACCCAAGCTTAGATACAGTCATATAAAATTTCCTATAAATGATAGAGGAAAGGGTTCAAGCTCTTATCTAATGTTTTGTGTGCAACCGTGCACGAAACTTTTAGCCTAAGTACTATACATAAAGATTTGGTGAAAGTTTTCCTTTATAGAGTATAGGGTTCAAGTTCAACCACCTATTTAGGTTCATTATTACTCCATTATATGAAATCGATAATACCCTTTCAGTGTTCCCCAATTCCCTCTCAATATCATTCAAACCCCTTGGTTTAGAGATTCTCACTTGACCGTGGGTGTGGAAAACGCTTTCCTAAAGGGTTCTCTCTCTCTCTCTCTTATAAATTCATAGTGGTGGAAATTGTATTAAGCCTTGTAGGGAAAAAATCCTCCCTCTTCTTACAAAATCAATAGAACTTGACGCTCTTTAAAACAGTTAGATAAATCGGCATATATCTCCCAGGGTTTTCTTTCTCGTCACTATGCGTAGTGAAGTATAAAGCTTCACTATCTTCCCTGTTGTAGTAGTAGTAGTATATGGTTTAGTCCATGTGATAAAGGACCAGACAAGCATCTCATTGGTACAATTTCAGCTCAAAATGAATAGAAAAAGTAGCAAAAATTACAAAAGATGTCATTTTGTATTTTATATGCATCTCTATTTGATGGCATTTTGATATTTTACCAAAAACTTTGAATCAAAATTTGAGCAACTTTTCTTGCTTACTTTGGAGTAAATTTTGGTTATTGAATTGTAGATGATGTCCTCCATCACATGAACTAATCTATGTAATGCCAAGTGATAAATAATGAAACGTTATATATCACTAGGTATAGTGACGCCTAGAAGGACCCAAAAGTTAAATTTAATCTTTATAGAGTAAATTACTTGGACACCCCCTGTACTATAGCCTAATTACGTAGACTCCCCAACGTTTGAAACAATTACTTGAACACCCCCTATAGTTTACCATGTCTTTCAAGTAGCCCCGTCCATTAGTCAGTCACCGTTAGCTTGGGTTAATTATTTTCTAAATACCTAAAGTACCCTTTAGGTGTAGTGAAGTGACCTATTTACCCTTTACTATCCGAAATGAAAAGCTATCACCTAATTCTATCTATCCTTCGCCCTCAACTCTCCACTCTCCACTCTGATCCAGTCCTTATGGCGAGTTGCAGTCGCCGGAGTTGATGAAGTAAACCATGCACCCTTGTGAGCATACTGCCGGTCAGGTAAGAAAACTCTAACCTTACTGAATCTCTATCTCTTCTTACCCTAACCTAGAAAAAATAGTAATTTCATTCTAATGGTGATTTGCAGTTTCGGCTTCTGCTCAATTTCATCCTCATCAGGCTTCTTCTGAATGGTCAAGGAAATCTGGGAACTCAGCTTTTGCCAGGACAACCCAGAACAAATATCCTTTGCCTTTTTCAAAAGGGTCTCCACAAAAGTACCTGCAACCTCTGCTTTCTGTCGTGCTTCTTTCGCAAGGCTTGCCGCTATTGCTTCTTGCTTCGATCAGTCTGGGGAGGTAAAAAACTCAAATCCTTTTTTATATTCAATGAAGTCCATCTATTATCTCCACATCTGCTAAATGCTAGTTTCATACGATCTCTCCAACCAAAAAAATGAAATCTTTTACGATCCTCAATTATGGCTATGGCCATGAAATCAGATGAATTAGAACTTGATGACATCACAATCTTATACAAACATTCAAACCCTTTTGAGTTAGGGGACAAGGGTGGAAGCCCAATGTGGGTTTTGGTGAAAGGATTGAAAAGGGAAATGGAGGGAGTTCTATCTACAATAACAAGCCAACCATGGAATTAGACAACTCTATTATATTATCTAAGTTAGATTTACTTACATTATATGAATTGATTCTATTTTGAGGCTCCTCTGTTAAATATCTAAGTTCATAGACTGATCCATAGACTGATCTATGACCTCAAAACCCTTAAATATCGGTTGGTTGACAGAAGTCTGGGGAGGTTGATACCCTCAAAACCCATCCTTGTATATTGAAACTAACCATAGACCCAACCCTCCAAAAGAATAATTCATAGACAAGTGCCATGAATGATGCAATATGGGCTAATGTCAACAAGACATTCATATGGCTAATCCAAGTATCTCATCAGATGGATATTCTGTATGTCATGTACTTTTGGGGATAGACACAGATGATATTCTGTTTTGGCCATTTGAGGAGGTACAGTTCTTTGTTCTTGAATAGGGGTCATAAAGGGTGGGATCATAAAGGGTTTCATTGCAGGTTGTATTATGTTTTGGTCATTTGTGGTTAAATTTTCTCTTTGTACTGTAGATATCATTGTGATGATTGCTTTTTATTCTAAATTTGAACTGTATTCTCTATTGAATATGATATTCTTGATGGGTGTCCCTCTAATGTATTATGTTTTTTTTCCTCAATTGTCCAGCACTGAGTATGGAGTATCCAATTTATTTCCACTGGAATGGTATAGTGAAAAGAAAATGGTTTGACCCAGATAGATATGGGTATGTGGACATGGCCTTTGACATCTATAATTCAATCATTGACCATGTTCCTGTAGGACGTACATAATGTGAAATTCAAGGTCAGAAGTATAATCTGAAGACAGGGTGAAGTGGAAGTGACAAATGATAACACTCTGTATCAATATTTTACTTCTCATGGTTTGGATGACATAAATTTCTATGTTTATGATGTTGAAGCAAGTCCTTTTGACAGTGAGACTTATACAGTAAATGGATTTCCCAACAGTATAGTGTACAGAGAAAGTCAAAGAGAAAAGGAAAGGCAAAGAGATATGGAAGTGGAATTTGATTCCATAGTTGATGATTATGGTCAAACTCCTTTGCTACGAGATAGTGTTTGGTGTAATAGGGCAAAGCATAATGTCAGAAGGGGTGGTGGTGTATGCAAGGCTGTTTCAAATGCCAGCAACAGTGGTAGTAGTGATGGTAATGGTAGTATTATTGCCAGAGGTACTGTCGATGCCAAGTATCCTGATCATGAAAAAGCAATTGCAAAGACCAAGAGTATTACTGAACCAAGTGGAAAAGCTACTAGTACAAGCTTTGCAACTAGTAGTAGATTGAAAAAAACTACAGATATTGGTGAGACTCCTATTAGGAGGGTGACCAGGAGTGCTAGTACGACTCCTACAAGGAGTGCTACTAGGACTCTGACCAGGAGTGCTACTAAGACTCTGACCAGGAGTGTTACCAGGAGTGATTCTTTGCAATCTGCTAACTCTTCAAGTAATGATTTAGATTGGACACAACTCAGTAATGAGGTGAGTGATGAGGGGAATGATGATGGGAGTGATGAGGGTAAGGATGGTGATGATGTTCCAACTGAGATTGATGGTTTGATGGTTGATTATAGCACAGAGGTTGTTCCTCCATGTGAGTTATCTAACTATGACTCTGAAAAGTTTTTGGGGCCTGCACAAGGTATTGCTGTTGAAGGTAAAATAAATTTTGATGTTGGTCATATGTTTGCTGATGTATATGCATTTAGAAAGGCCCTCAAAAAATATGCAAGAGAAGAGAGTATTGAGGTTTTGAGAAGGAAGAATGAGAAACATAAAGTGTTTGCCTTGTGTAAAAGTTCTCGGTATCCTTGGAGAATATATGCCTCCCTTGCTAAAGATGGTAAAACATTTATGGTGAAGTCATATAATGGTTTATATACATGTGCAAAGTTGAGTACAAATAAGGATGCCACTTGTAGATGGATAGGTGAGACCATTACTCCTCTACTGAAGAATGACCCGGAAATGAAAGTGAAACCTTTAATGAATTTTTTGATTAGGGAATATGGTCTGACAATTACTTACATGAAGTTGTGGAGGGCAAAAAGAATTGCTGAAAAAATCAATGAAGGTAACCATGCTCATTCTCAAATATGATAACAGGCAAGACATGTTTGAAAATCCAAGATTTAAGAGGCTTTTTGTTTACTTCAAAGCATGCAGTGAAGGGTTTTTGAGGAGATGTAGACCTTTTATAGGACTTGATGGCTGCCATCTGAAAGGAAAATATGGAGGGGATTATCAGTTATTTCTGTTAATGGGAACAACTCATTATATCCTGTTGCATATGGAATAGTAGAGGTTGAATGCAAAAGTAGCTGGTTGTTTTTCCTAGAGATGTTAGCAGAGACTCTCCACAATGGTACAAATGATTTGATCTTTATGTCAGATAGACAGAAGGTAAAAAATCTAAGTTCATAGTTATGGATTTATTCAATTTTTTTGTCAAATGATTACCCATAAATTATTGACTTTGACTCTCTGTTTTTATATGTTGTAGGGACTGCCAGATGCCATTACTGTAACCTTTTCACATGCACATCAAAGGTGTTGCAGTAGGCATTTATACCAAAATTTTAGGAAAAAATTTCCTAGATTGTTATTGAAGAATCATTTTTGGGCAGCCTCGAGATCCTACACTCCAATTGTGTTTGAAAGGAAAATCAATGCAGTCAAGGAGATTGATAATGATGCCTATCTGTGGTTGATGAGAAATAAGCCAAACATGTGGGTTAGACATACTTTTGACAATAGAGCAAGAAGTGATCATATTACAAATAATATGAGTGAGTCCTACAACAACTGGATTACAGATCAGAAGAACAAATCAATTCTCATATTGGTTGATGAATTAAGGAGCAAACTTGAGGAGCAAACTAATGGACAGATTTTACAAAATGTATTCAAGGGGGTGCACCTATCATGATACATTAACACCAAAAGCTAGAAGCAAGTTAAACAAGGTCCAAGAAGAGTCTAGGATCTTTCACGTTCTACTAGCAGATGACTTTCAGTATGAGGTGACCGGCAACTTTGCAAGTAGATGTGTGGTCAATTTGAAAGATCGTACATGTTGTTGCAAAGTATGGGAGTCTACTGGTATGCCATGCAAACATGCAGCAGCAGCTATCTTACACAAAAGGAAATTGCTTGAGACATATTGTGATGCATATTACAATATGCAGAAGTATATGGCAACATACTCTGGGTTCATTGCCCCACTTCCTGCTCTGGATGGGTTGAGAGAAGATGTTATGAACTATGTAGTGCAACCTCCTCCTTTGAAAAGGATGCCTGGTAGACCCCATGTCAATAGAAGAAGGGAACAAGATGAGACTCATGCTGCTGAATTCAGAAAGAGGAGTCGAACTGTCAGATGTGACAACTGCAAGCAGTTGGGCCACAATAAGAGGAAATGTGAGAGAGCACCAGTAAATGACAAGAGAGCATCTAATAGTAGGACTAAGGTTGTTGTGCAGGTATAATTTCTTAATGTTTTATCCTATATTTATGTTTGAGCATGCTATTCTGAGCCATGAAGTACTGATGAGGTTTAATTTCATGCTATTATAGGAAAAAGGCCAAGGATCACTAGTTAAGGACAATAGAGCATCTAGTAGTAGAACTAAGGCTGTTGTGCAAGTATATTTATTGGATTTTTTTATCCTATAATGCATGCTTATCTGAGCCATGAAGTACTGATGAGGTTTAATTTCATGCTAATATAGGATAAAGTCCAGAGAGAATCAGTAAAGGAAAAGAGAGGATCTAGTAATAGAACAACTGGTGTGAAGGTATAATTTTGATTCAACAACTGTATTTGAGCATCTTTCATTACTTAGGGTTTTAACTGATGAAATTCATTTTTATGTAGAGAAAAACAAGAAGTGAGACCCAGACCCAAGAGGAGGCATGCAGCTCTCAGAGAGTTACTAGATCACAGGCATCTAATATAACCACAACTGAGTGTCCAGAAGACAAGATAAGGGACAGAATGGCTGCCAAGATTGCAAGGAGGAAAGCAAAAAAATTAGAAAATAGGAATAAATGAAGAGTAGTTGTTGTTTATTTCAAACATTGGGAATGAATATATTGTATTTGAGGAACAAGACAGAAATTTGGGTTTGTTTTATGGAATGTGTGTTTAATTCTCTTTAGGTAATGGAAGTTTATTTTGGTAGTTGACATTAATGTAGGATGACCTATGGATTGTGATATGGATGTTTAGTTCATGGATTCAACAGGTTGTTTTGTTTATGTATTCAATATGGATGTAATGACCTATGGATTGTGATATAGATTGGGAAAGAGATGGTTTGTTCTTCTTCTTATTTGGATTCAACATGATGTTTAGTTTCCTTTTTAGTTAATTGGAGTCAGCAGGATGTGTTGTTATTGGATTGGGAAATGGATGATGAATATGGAGTGCATCCATTTCCCAATCCATTTACTTTGTTTTGCAAATAGGTAATGAAGTATCCCTTATATGAGCATTCCAACATAATGTGTGGTTGCAATGAATATTTAGTAAGTTTGTCTAGGTAAGAGCTGTCCATTTCCTGGATATAAATGCATTGATTGGATTACACAAACACCATAGAGAATCGGAAACAAAGTTATGAACCAAGGAAACATTCCATTACTTCTCCAATCATTTCAATCCCATTTTAACACTCTCAAAAACATAAGTACCAATGCCCACAAATGTTGCTCTTCATCATACTTTCACATTAATTTCACAATAACAACTACAACGATTACAAGAAAGAAAACAAATACAAATTGACCAAAGCACTTGAGTGATTCATTGAACTTCTCCAACATCAGCAATCTCAGTTTCACATTTTGCATCTCCCCATTCGATTGTTGCCTTTCAGGAGGATTGGGATTGTTCATTGGTGTTTCTATGACCGGAGAATCAGTAGGGTATGGGTTAATGGGATCACACCAAGAGATAAACCCACATTTGTTATTAGGACCTCCACATGCATAATAAAGCTTGTGCTATTATCCACAGACTCTGATATCTTCACAACAGCTCTTACTCCACATCTGCAAACCATATTAACTTATTTTGGACCTTCATACTTCTTGTCACACACACTTGAAGAAGACATTATATCTGCAAAAAAAGAGTAACAGTTACAACTAAAGCAAAATTGAAGAGAAGAAATCTGACTGATAGAGAAAAAGAGTAAAGTAAGAATTGAGTAAATTAGCTTTGTTGGTCTTCTTGCAGGGGTGTTGCATTCAAATAAGCCATGCTAAAAGGATTCCTAGGATTCTTGGGTTGATGAGAGAGAGAACTCAGAAGTGGGTATGTCTAAGGACCTCACCTAATATGTTTTGTTGTATTCTATGTTGTGTACCTTTATGTCACAGCGAAATGTTTTTTAGTCAGAAGTGGGTCTGTCTGACCTCGCCCAATATGCTTTTTGTTAAGTATTAAAATGGGACCAGCTAATTGCTTGCTAAGTTTCTATACTTACTGTCTATTTGACTGAAAGAAGTAGATTCTACAGTTCTGCAGTGAAGCCCTTTTTTTTGGTGGGGAACAGGGTTTGGGGTGGGTGTGCTGTGTGTTTTATGCTGTTATATGCTCATCTCAGAGTGGCAAGATGTCAGGACTCAAGACATTGCAAGAGAAACTTGTAAGATCCACACCAACAATGTCGGAATAATGGGGTGAAATTGCAATATTATTTGCCTTGATTAAATTGTTTTACTAGTTCGATGTCTATAAAAAATAGATGAAAACTATTGTTTTATGATGTTTATTCAGGTTCACATGCCCCTATCATGTCAACTACTACAACATCCAGTCCTCCACCGTACTATTTCAAGAAAAAAGTGAACTTCTCTATGGAAAAATTGAGAAGAAACAGAAAATGGATTTTGCTTCTGTGGTTTTGTGCAGGAGCAACCCACTTGCTGTATTTATGATTCAATGCATCTGTTTAAAGATACATTTGTATTTATTCTGTTCTAGCCTAGGTTAGTAAATGCAGCTTCTTCTATCCATGGATTTTCTTCAAATCCATCTATGCCAATACATATGGTTATCGATATCAATTAATAAGTGAGAAGCCAAAAAATAGAAAGGAAAAGCAAAGTGGGCATCCTCTGCATTTACTTGGATGTAATAATTCAATGTTTACATGTGAAGGTGGCAACAAGTGTAGCTGACAAGGATAATGGCTTGTTGTCACTACATCTTAGGATTGGATTTTGCCTTTTCCAAGTGGGCATCTTATAATCGTAGGACCAAAATATACCTAAAGATTGAATAGTTATAGTGAAAAAAATTACCAATTTCTAAAGCTAATTGCAGCAGAAGGAATGAGAGAGGAATCAGAAAGAGCAGAGCAGAGAAGGGGATTAAAGGGCTTGGGGAGTCTCTCAGGGCCTGTCGTGGCTTTAAAGATTGAATCAAAACACAATGTTGACAGCAAGGGTTTCTCTCAGGGCCTGCCGTGGCTTCAAACATTGAATCAAAACACAATGGGATCACTAATTTTACAAAAGGAACAAAACCTTGGGGATTTGCCCTAGTTTCAAATCGTCTGGAGAAGAGAAGTAAGGTAGAGCATAGACAAAATTAATTAGAAGAGAGGAAAGGAAGAGAAATACCTCTATGAGAGTTGCAACGGTCAATTCTTGTAGAAAATTTGAGACTTTTTCACTCTATCCTGTCGCCGGCAATGGAGCACTGCCAAGCTTCTTCTCCAATGGTTCCAATATTTTGATTTCAATTTCTAATGTTTTTTAGGGTTAAAACATGTAAAGGGCAAGTCTGTAATTTATACTTTACAAGTTTCAATATAAGGGTAAAAAAGACATTTCCATTCAAACTCTAACAGCAGACTAACACCGTCAGGTTTCGGGGGGTGTCAAGTAATTGTTTCAAACGTTGGTAATCATAAGCAAAATGGTTATAGTACAGGGGGTGTCCAAGTAATTTTCTCATCTTTGTAACATTCTCAAGGGAAAGAGGACTCCCAAAGTCCCTTATGATATGATAATTCACTTCCGATTTTTTTGAAATAGAATGAACATGTCCTCCTCATGGTTTTTCTATTCGACACCTCTAAAGGTGTCCAATGCATCTCCACCTCTTTTATTGCCCTAATTGACAATGAATTGAAAATTCCATGCAAATCATGCTCCTTCACATCTTCCGGCTAGCTCCACACAAAAGCTGAGCCGTCCCAATCACCTTGTCAAGGTAATTGAAGCCATTCAATTAAAGGTTAAAACTTGAAAGCTTTTATGATTCTCTTTAATTCTTCCCTTTTAACCATTGAAGGTTGAAAACTATCTCAATCGCATCAGACACAATAAAGGGTAAAGGGAATCAAGATGCCCAATAAAAACTTAGAAAAATAGAGGAAGATCCAAGAGAAAAGTGGGTTGGGAAAGGGAAGGGAGAAGCAAAACAACCACATCACTTTATTCTCATTATTTGAATAGAAAGACCCATTCTTGTTGGAGATTGGAAAGTTCTCTAATGAATGCTGTTTTGAGTTATGATTTCAATATTCTTATTCTAGTTACAATTCTTTCATCTTTCTTAAAACCACCTAACTTATAACATTAGGTGTTTTTTTTTTTTTTTTTTTTTTTTGGGGTGGGGGGGGAGGGGGAGGTATCGCTGCCTGGGCTTCTAGAGCATGTAAGCACATGTTGACCAATGGGAGTGCACATGTAAGCATTGCTCTGGATGGGATTTCCACCTTTCCATGGGTCAGCATGTTATGGGCATTGTTATATGCCAGCCAAATATGCCAAATGACGCTGGCCATGAGAGCACCCATCCAGTCATGGTGATGCTTATCAAAATTCAATGCCAAGATGTGTGCAATCCAGTTTTGAATAACAGAGGAGCTATTCAAGGTAAAGGCAAAGCCTGTGGCGGTCCAAATGGTTCTTGAATAAGAGCAAGTTAGAAATAAATGGTTGAACTCAACTAAAGATCTTTGCAGAGGGGACAGAGATTGTTCAACTAAAAACTCCATTCATTCAGCAGACCCGAATGGGGGACACGTACGATCAAGTAAGAGCTTCCATAAGAATACTCTTACTTGAGGGGCAGTTCGAAGATGCCAAATTTTCTACCATAGCGTGCTTCTGTGTCTAGGCTTGCGCCTAGATAGTGTTCTTTTTCCCTTTTTTTTATTTATAGTGACTGATAATTTCGAGAGCTAAATGATCACTTTTACCCCTTCATTTGTGATGCTATGATGAATAAATGAAGGGTAAAAATTTTAAGTTACAATGACCAAAGTTCACCTACAAAGGTGTCAATCATACAAACCCATCTATAAATATCTTCTTTTTTTTTTGGTAAACATATATAAATATCTATGAATACCTATTGTAAAGCATTCTCTAGTTTTCTCTTTAAGAGTCCTGAATCATGACATGGACCACATCAATAGAAGGGTTAGACCAAGCACGAATATTTGAACATTTTTTGTTACATTAAGAATCCTTTCCAAGTTTGTCACTTTTCCATATCGCATAGATTGATAATTTGCTGCAAGTTAACTATTGTCTATATTTAGACTTCTCTTGATAAGTCAATGGTCAAGTCTAATAGCCTATCTCAATTGTGTATTTTCTAGTTTTTACTTATTAAAGAATCACGAATCATGATTTGGACTATATTCATAGGGAAAATGTTCTCTGGGGTTTGAGGGGGGAGGGGGGGAACGGGGGCAATGTTCATGCCTAGATACACTGGGGACAAAATGATCGCCCCATCCCCATGAAAGGTGGAAATCCAGCCCCTAAGATGTCGGCGTGTGTTTTCATTGGTTGTTGCGCACACATGGCCCTTGTGCTCCCCCATATCCATAAGAGGGATAAAACAAACACAAATATTTGAACACATTTTTTTTTAATTTAAAATCATTTCTATGTTTGGTAGTTTTTCATCTTGATAAATCAATCATTAAGTCTTATAACCTATCTCATTCATATCACTCAATTACGTATAAATCTTTCTCATTTATTGTCATGTGATATTACTAATGTGGGGAGGTGGGGATGATGGGAAACACTTACCCTTTTATTTCAGAGAAGAACACGAAAATAGAAAAGGGGGTAAAGATGAAGGATTGAGTTCTTCTCTAGGGAGTGCCCAAGAAGGCATCCAGCCGTTGGGCTGCGCCGTACACATCCTGATGGTTGACTGGGATATATATGTGGCACAGTCCAGCCCTTGAATGCCCCCTTGGGCACTCCCTGGGAGCTGGGCTCCCTGGAGAGGAACCGGATCCAAAGATGAATAGGTGATTCGCAGGTCTAGGCCTCTGGGGGCCCAAGGGACTTCTGGGTCGTCGCGTCTCGCGTGTGTGGGCTTAGAACCAATTATTTTTTAAATGCCGCCCCACGAAAGGGTCCCCAGTAAAGAAAGTGCGAGTCCACGCTTGTACGAAGTGACGAGCAAGTTACGTGGCGCATGGACGTTGCGAGAAAAGCACAATAGGACAACTTCCACAGTCCCAATCCCTATATATGTAATCTCAAAAGAAAAGGGCATAAGCATATTCTCCGAATGTACTCCTCTCCTCCCCCAATCACAAATCGCAGTCCCACTAACTTATAAGGTTTGATTCCCTTGCTCGTACCATGCATGGATAATGGGTCCTCCTCAGAGTCTCATACATGATTTTAGTGCACGGCTTCGGAACAGGCATCGGGTCAATTTGAAAATCGATACAATATCGGAGTGGCATCGGCATGGATTGGTCGTATTGGATAAACTTGTCCTTAATTCTTTTTTAAAAATGAGTTTGTTAACTATTTTACCTCTTGTCCATACCATGTCATTGATACGGTATTATGATAGATTATTTGTAAAATCGGTAAGTATCATCCAGTACGGGCAATACGATACCGATTCGTCAAACCATGTCCTCATATATGATCCTGGAAAAAAATCCTCTACAATGCACTAATCTAGGGGTGCACTGCAGTACGACATGTGGAAGATACGACATCCAACGGTGCCGAGCTCGTGAAGAAAGAAAAGAGAAAAAAAAAATTGCCTTGCATCGAGTTCACACCGTTGGATGAAGGTTCTTCCACGTGTCGAGCTCTTAGAGTCGCATTGCAGTGCACCGCCAGATGCCCACACTACAGAGAATTTTAATGCTATATGACCCACACACCTTTTTTTTTTCCCTTTTTTTTTGTAAAACACACACAGGTTAATTTTTCTTTTTAAATGAAAATGACAATCTAGTAAATAAATAAAGAGAGATGATTCTCTGAACAAATGGCATGGAGAAACAAGGCAATAATGTGCAGTGAAACGGAATTGTACATTTATGAGCAACAAGGTCATTTCATGTGAGGAAGAGAGAAATAAACATAGTAATGGAAGAGAAAAATAAACATAGAAATGATGGTGTATCCAACCACAACGGTCCTATAAATAAATAAATAAGGGAAACTAAGCCTAGAACATCTAAGTGTTATTTGTTTTTTTTTTATTTATTATTATAATATTTTTAATGGAATAGAACATATAAGTTAGCATCTAGGGGTATTCGTAATTTTTCTGAATTATGTACTCTGGTTTAACCCTTATTTATTTTAGTTTAATAAAAAAAACAAGGAAAGAAAATATTGCCCAGTTGTGTGGCCTCTGTACCAGCATGGGGGCAATGAGGGGATTCACAGGGGCATCTGACAAGAGGAGTAGGGCAGTGATTTTGACCCTTCTTGTGTATGGGACGTCAGAAGTGGGAATAAGGGGACGCTATCGGGCAACATTCTTTTTTCCAATAAATGAACAACATTAAACATTCGTATACGAATAAAAGGTACAACATGTGATCACAAAACTGGTGAAGTAAGAAATTGTAACGTTCTTTTAATTGTTCTTTGTCTTATTCCCGAAAGCTATTGATGCAGTATTTAAAACATGGGTAAAAAAGGATTTTCAAAAAATTGAAAATTATTTAACATGGCATTTAATGTAGTTTTTATATAAAATAATAAGATTTATCGTCATTTGAGGAAAAAATGTGATATATTTTTCCTATGAAAAATTGAAGTTTATTTTACATTTTTACCTCTGTCTTTTTCGATTTATCAAAAATCGATATTGATCTCCACCAATACCGATACGACACCGATTCCTCAAACCATTGAGATTACAATCATATTCACCAAATGATTTCTTTGGTAAATAAGCAAGAGGAAACGACAAACCATAAAACCCCAATTGAGGTGTAGCACTAGACCTACCAGTGCCTTTGTTGAGAAGGAAAGCGACAATTCCTCCAACATGCTACTTCCCCTATTTAATTATTAAATTTAATTCTTACCAAAAAAAAAATTATTAAATTTAATTCATTCATTAATTTAATTTTCATCAGAGACCCTAAGATATTTTCTTTTTTCTGTATTTTTTGGTAAGGTCTGAGACCCTAAGATCTTATATTTGATGGCAAGGTTGCTCTCTCCTTCCCAGGTTGCAATGTTAATCTTAGTCAATAGGATTAAGCTTCTTTTGCATAGATTTATATCAGATCTTTAATAGAGTTAAAGTTGAATTAGGTATGTGGAGGATTCCTTTACTTTCTCAATCTGCCGGATTTATTTTAATTAAATCAGTCCTTAATTCCATTCCTACTTATTGCTTTGTGTTGCTTTCTTCTTCCTATTAAATTATGTAACAAGTTAGCTTTTATCAATTCTGGCTTGAATTGTTATCCTCTTCTGTTACTGCACGGTGCAGTACTGCATCGTGCGGAGCTGCAGAGGCCATGTGATACAACGGGCCTCACATGGTGCATATGGCTCTTGTAGCCGCCACACGATGCATTACTGCACCGTACAGTAACAAGAGAGGATAAAAATTCTTCTGGCTTTTGGAAAGGATGTGATAATTCAAAACATAAATGGCTTTGTGTCTTGGTCTTCTAAATGCCATCTTAAATTCCTATGAGGTCTAGATTTTCATAATACACTTACCCATAATAAAGCTTTGTTATTAAAACCTGCATGGCGTCTCCTTATTAACTCATCTGCTCTATGGGATTTGGGTCCTCTATAGTACGACAGGGAGTGTAATGCATCATCTGACGGCCTGCAATGTTAGGGCACGCAGCCCAACACACAGACGAGGTGTACTCTATGAACTAGAATTTTGAAGGTTAGATATTTAATGGTCTTCTTAATCCCTCTACTCTACTCAAAAAATGTTCTGTAGTTTGGAATAATTTAGTTAAGTAGTAGGTATCTTCCGCTAAATGCGTGCTTCTCTCCTCTCTACTAAATGTGTGTATTTCCTCCTCTCCAGCTATCTGAGCTCTAGTAACCACCTCCTTAAAGTGTCCATTTCGTAATTTCGGCAATCGTTTTGTTTCTTTTCCGCTATTGGAGCCATCATTGTTCCCAATTCCTCTTCAGTCCCTCTTGTCATGACCTCTACACCTCCCATCATACGTTTCATGTAACACCATTGCTCCATCTCCCACCCCCTCAACCACCTGACCCCATACACCACACCCCACACCCCACACCCCTGACTCCTTGGATATAGACCCCTTTTCTTCAGTATTGACTTTGAACCTAACGATGAAGTCATTATTGATGAAACCATTGAGTCTTGCATTTTAAACACCCTAGTAGGGTATATTATGGACAAACGACCCTATCGGAGACAGACGGTGAACAAAGCACTCATGATAGCATGGAATCCAAAGCATAAAGTAGAAGTTTCCCCTAGTTTCACCATTCGATGGACTTGCAGAATGTTTTGAAAGAAGGTTTGTGTGCAGTAATCTATGTTATTGGTGAAGCTTGATCTCAGTTTTAATCTAGAAAGTTTTGTTGATTTTTCGACGGGATGTTTTGCCTTCGAAATGCGTGTAAACGGCCAAAAATCAAAGATCTCGACAAGTTCTTTAGCGATATAATTTACTTTGAGATCTTTGATTTGATATATTATTTGCCCTATGCTGTTGGGTGGGCTTATGAGGATAGTTTTGTATTTTCTTGAGTTAGGATTTTCTTCATATTGTAATACGTGAAAACACTATATATAGTGGTTATTTTTTTGAGAGATCGTGAGAGGGTTTGTAATTTCTTCATCAAAATAGTAGATTTGGACTATTGTTCAATCTATGGATATAACCTACCTTCTTAGGGATGAACCTCGTAAATCTCTATCTTGTGTATGCGCGCTTTCACCTTCTCCTTAGGAATATGCTTTTCTCATCTGTTTTTACCAAAAAAACTTACTTTTAAACCTTATAAAATAGATTGCCACGTGATAATCCTAACTTGGGGCATGCAGGGGGGGAAACACTTTTCACTCTTTGTTTCAGAGAAGAACTAAAAGATAAATTGGGTGGGTCGAAGGTCTGGGCCGTTGGGGTCGTCCTTTACTTTTAAGACCAAAATTATTAAAAAATGTCCCGCCCACGAAAGGCCCCAATGAAAGTGTGAGCCCACCAACCCTCTCGTTCACGGTACACTTTTATCTTTATTTTTTTTAAAACGCACTTTCAGTCTTTCACTGGAGGGGGATCTACGAAGTGACGACCAAAATACGTGGCGCAGGGTCGTTGCTAAAAAGGCACAATAGGACAAATCTACAGTTCCATTCCCCATATAATCCCCAAAAGAGCAAATTAGCATATTCTCCGAATGTACCCCTCAGTCCTCCCTCCACTCACAAACCCAACACCCAACACCCAACACCCAACACCCAACACCCATTTTTATGTCTTGATTCCCTCTCTTGCATGGATAATGGGTGGGTCTTCCGCGTCCATGTATACACCAATCAAATTGTATATTAAACGATAAAAAAAAAAAGAAAAAAAAAAAGATGGCGTTCTCTGGGATAGGGGTTTTTTTTTTTTCTAAAAAAAATATCTCAAATGATTTTGATTAGAAGTTTTTTATTGTTCTGGTTTATGTTGTTGGTTTGAGTTAACAATTTTTCGATTCAATTATGTATTTTTTAAGTCCGATAAAGAAATATAATGTTATTGGTTTAAGCAATAATAATAATTTAAAATATTTTTACATAGTGTAAATCCACTACAAAATATTAGGATTTTTTTTTTTAATATGTATAATCGGTTCGATGGTTTAAACAATTTCACTTCTTAAAATCAAAATCGAAAAAGATTGATATTGATTCTGCTTTTTAAAATCAAAATCAAACCAATTAGTATCAGTTCTGGCTTTAATTTTTTTAATAAAAATAGTAAATAAATAAATAATTATAAATCAAACCAACAAATAAATGTCTTTTTTTAGGAGGATTAGATTTTGTGTTTATAACCCACTACCATTAAATAATTCAAGGGAAGAAGAATGTTGCTAAGGTGCGTGGTGCCTGTGCCAAACACAAAAAGGGAGAAATGACCACCTTGCCCTGCTCCTGTGAAATGAAAATTTGCACACCACCCTATTGAATGCTTTCGCAGGCTCTCAAAATATAGGGGCCATGTAGCGAGCGATCCTTCTAAGGTGGTCCCAACTCCAAACTCCCATCACTCTTTCAAACCCCAACCTGGTTTGAACCAATTGATTAAAACCCGAAATTGGAATGATTGGTTAGTAAATAACCAGCCGAGTGTCAATCCTAGATCGATTAATATTTGGTTGTTCTCAGTGCTTAATGGGTTTTTGACAAATGCCCCCCTAAAAATGTCTATTTGTCCAAATGCCCTCTTACAATTTTTTTAATTGCAAATTCCTCCTACTTTTAAAACAGTATAGCACTTTGGTCCAATCTGTTAATTTGGGACATTAAATATTAGTTTCAAAGAATTTAATGATAAAAATGCCTCTCTGATTAAAATCGATCAAAATTAAAGAATAAAATGAACAAATTGCTCTCATGTTCCCCAAATCATTTAGGGTTTGAAACTGAAATTTTTTCCTCAAATCAAGTAACGTTTGGACCTATCTGGAAACCAAGAATATGAAGGAGGGGAGGTGAAGATGAAAGATTGTGATATGGTTTTATTACACAGTGGAGGGGATAAAGATTCGAAGCATAAACCAGATGGGTTCACAAGGGGTTTTGAAACTTCACCTCATAGATCACTTTCCAAATGGTGGGTTTAAATTTCTGGTTGGGTTTTTTTATTAAATGGCACCAGTAACATTTCAATTAACGTTGTAGCAATACCAAGAAAATTGTAAGAAAGCACTTTCACCTTTCCAGAATTGCTTTACTAACACAACAGAGGTACATGAAAGTCAAATTTTGATTACCTTCCCCATATTTTAGTAAAAAGTTAAAACTAAATTTTGGAAGGCTTAAGAACAAATTCAGGTAAAGAACAACCAACAGTTCTTTTTTCCTTATTGGGAAATATCCTTCTCATTGCAACGTGATATTGTTGTTAGTAGGAGATTACTTGATTCAGAACCAACTAAGTCATATCCCAACGATATTAGATGGAACATTTGTAACTGCATAAAGTAGCACTGTTGATGATCTCAGATATATAGATGTTCAGAATCAAAATTAATCACTCTTTTGAAAGTTGGGGCGAGTTTAGAATTAGAAAAATTGTAGAAAGCATTTGAACAAATGCACATTTTCAGGGGGGCATTTGTTAAAAACACGTGCTTAATTGCAGGCCGATGGATGCGTGATTCAGACTAATAATCAATCATTTATAATTTTTTACCACAAAAAAAATAATTCATAATAGCTTAATTGCCCAATTTTTTTCGATAAGATAATCACCCTATTAACATATGGGAAAGAGAACACTATATGGTTGGTACCGTTCTTTCTTAACATATATACAACCTAATTATAAAATGATAAATGACAATCGAAATATAAGCATGGTTTTTGTGCGGGGTATTGGATTGAGTATCGATTACTTGTAAAACCAATATATGGATCGACTGTAATAGATAAAATTGCCCCAGATTTTCTTTATAAAAAACGAGAGAATTTTTAACCGTTTTACCCTTTGTTTGTACTGTATCTCGATTATTGTCAAAAACCGTTACGTATCGGGCGATACAATGCCGATACCGATTCCTCAAACCATGCGCTTAGACGGTGGTGCAGTAACAGTGACCTTCTTTTGATTTAACTCTTTTAAGTACACTGACTACGACAATAGGGTGGGACCACTACTTTTTTAACGGCTACGATGGTAATCTTTGGACAATACACGTGTGAGATCGAAATCTGAGCACGCTAACGTTTAGGCCCTGGAACAACGCGTGTTTTTCTCACTCTCAGCGTGGGAGCAACCGAGGCAACGTTCAATAGGCGGCTGAGCCACCGAGGCCAAGTTGGCTATAACGTGTACATATTACCTTCTTTCTCTATTTACCAATCTTTCCTTTTCGGCTTTTCCTCGTCTTTTAAACCAAACGCCCTGCGTCTCGTGGTCTCGCTTTCTTCTCTATTCTCTCTGATTACAACAGTGGTGTGTGCCGTCTCAGTCATCAAACTTGTCGATGCGCTGTGGGGGCATTTTAACAAGAAGCGAAGCCAGACTTTTCTGCAACCATTTTTAACTTTTTTAGTGCTTCGAAATTGAACTATTTGAATCCAAAAAAAGGAGTGGAAGAGATACAGAATAAAGGTTAAAGGAGTGAAGATCCGTTCAGATTCTCGGTATCGTTCGTTGCTTGGCTTCGATCATCATTATTGTTCATGTATATATACCCTCCTTCTCACCCCAGTTCTCCTCATTGTTGACTCTCCCCATTTTTTTTTCTTCTTCTTCTTCTTCTCTCTCTCTTGCTCTCTTCATTTGTTGGCACGAAAGTAATGAAAGTTGAGAAGGTCGGGAAAGAGATGTGTAGAGCGAATGAGGTTGCAGTGGATGAGGAGTTGGAGCTGGAGCTGGAGTTGATCTCTGAATCTGAAATTCCGCCCATCGTTGCAGAGACCGACAGAGATGGAGAAGAATTGTTCGTTCCGCCTCTTAACTTTGCTATGGTCGATAATGGCGTATTCAGGTCTGGTTTTCCCGATACGGCCAACTTCTCCTTCTTACAGACCCTTGGCCTTCGTTCTATCATGTGAGTGGACAGGAGAGTCGACACTTTTCAAGTTTGAACTCTTTCTCTCTCCTTGTTTTCTTCCAACCTTTTTTTTTTTGTTTCCATCTTCTGCTTTTACTATTTGGATACGTTGTTTGTGACAATCCTCATCGTCTAGGGTTTTTGCTGGTGCTTTTGTGTAGATGTCTTTGCCCCGAGCCTTATCCGGATCCCAATACCGAGTTTCTTAAGTCGAACGGGATTCGACTTTTCCAGTTCGGGATCGAAGGATACAAGGTACGGGGTTTTTTCTTTTTTAAATTGGATTGGTATTCACAATTTACTATGCTTTATGCTGCAAAGTTCGATTTGGAGGTCTTCATTTGAAGTTCATGCAGTGGGCTGAACTGCTACTGTTTTCTATTTGATTTCCATATCTGTGTGCCGGTAACTCATGCATTGATAGAGAAATTTGAGCATTAGAGAATTAGAAATTAAAGGACCGTGAGTTCGCAATAATCAAAATTTTGTAGTATATGAGCTTGTGAAATGTGCTTGGATCATATGAGTCTTGACTAATATTGTGACAAGCTGTTAACCGAAGAAATGCAAACTAGTGATAAGCCAAAGTACATTGCTGAAACGATGTTTAGAGATTTATGTAAACACTGCTGCAAAACGTGTGTTTTGTAATTCTATGTCCGATATGTATTTACTGTTCACAATTTATTTTGCTCGACTACTTCTCGTTCTACCTCAGCTTAATAATCAGATCTGATGTCGTTGCTTGTAAATTTTTCTGATATTCTAATCCTAAGATATTGATCATTATCTGTATTTGTACTTTTTTTATCATATGAGAGAGAGTTTTCTCCTGATTTTCACTAATTTGTTACAATAAGCGAGTCTTCAGTACTTAATTTTCTCATTAGAACAAGGAGAAGGGCAATGTGGCAGTAACTGCCAAAAAGTTCTAAATTGATGCGTGTGGAAGAATTGCATGTTTAATTTCCCATCTGGAGTGTCTGATCTTGAATTCAACTATTTTTCTTAAACGAATATTAAAGGATTGAAGATATAACTTAGAAGAAACTGTAGACACAGAATACTTTGTTGTCATACCTATTATTTTTTTCCTTGATCTGCATCCATAGTATTGCTTCTATTATTTTGAATATGTGCTTGGATGGATGATCTTTTCCTCTGCAGGTTAATGCATTTCTTTTATTCCCCCCCCCCCTCTTTTCTTCTACATTCATTTAGCGCAAAGAGAAAAACTAATTTATTTGCCATTATAATCTGTATAAAAAATTAAGTGTTGTGGCTTTTCAAAGCGTCCGGGGAATTGGGACTTTGCAGTCCATTTAAAGCCTAATGCAAATTGCTTTCACTTGTAGTTACTATTAAAACTTGGTTTCATCAGTGTTTAGTTGTCCTAGCTTTCTCTATTTCCTGAACTTGTCTTGCACAGCTACACAATATTATCACTTTCCCTTACAAACTAATAATTAATTTTGCAAATTCTCTTACTTCGTGAGTTTTGGAACTTTGGGGCTATAGATATTTTGCCTTCACTTTGGAATATATAGGTGCATCTTCGAGTGTGAAAGACTTATGCTATAATCATAAATGCATGTGATGTGTTCTCTTGTTGTTTAACAGTGGAATTGTTGATATTTTATTTTTCTTAACTGCTAATAATTGATATTATCTAGTGTCTAGGCATAAGTAGATATTTTATGAAAATTTGTAGCTGCTTATGGACTAAGTAAGTTGAGTTGAGATTTTATATCATGGAGCAAATGTCTTGATTGGGGTTGTATCTCCTGGTTGTGGTGCTAGGCCATGTCAACTCTCTCTCTCACTCTGACAGAGATACAAATATGCACAAATTCACAGTAAAAGCAGTGTGGGGCCCATTCCAAATGACACCTTGCTGTTGAACCTACTACTTTTTCTGAGTCCTTTTTCTGCATCGATTGGAACTTGATAAATTTCAGATAAGCAGCTCTAAATAGCTAGTGATTAGGTGACAACTGGACCTGCTTCAACGTTGGACGAATCATGTGTTACAATGTCCCTTCTCCTGCTGATCCCCATAGAGATACCATAATTTGTAGAAAACCAGAAAACTGATTGAGATTGCCAATTCTTCTCAATAGGAATGAACTGGTGGTGTTCGGAAGTGATAATTGCTGCGGAACAATTGTAGAATAAAACTATAGGTAAAAACTCAATTGGGAAGTGCAAGACTTGTGGATCCTTAGACCCTTATGAAACCATATCTACCTGGTTCAGTATGCTTCCATGTGTTTCTCTTATCATGAACTCATTGGAATCCAACAATTTGTGTTCTTGGTCATTGGGATGCTGGTGAAAGACATAACCTAGATTCACCCCCACCCCCCCCCCCCCCCCAAAAAAAAAAAAAGATACAAATAAGTTGGAAAGATCTTTCTCCTTAGGTTTTGTGATCCATTTGGCCCATTTCTAATCCAACCACATGAATGCTCCTCTTTGGAGGAAGAGGAAATCAATGATGGGTGGGGAAAGTGAAGAAGATAACAAATTCTTAGCCTTTATATTCATGAGTTTATTCAATGAAGAATATACTTTATCAATGGCTATGTGGGAAAACTAGGCAGGATAAAGTAAGGAATGACCATATTAGAGCTAGGTTGGGACTTGGGAGTAGCTCCGATACATGATAAACATAGAGAGAGTTGTTTGAGGTGGCATGGCCATGTTCAACAGAGGGCTTCAGATGCCCCAGTTCGGAGGAGTGACCTGATCCTGATTGACGGAACCAAAAGAGCCAAGGGCAGGCCTAAGATAACCATAGGAGAAGTGGTGGAGAAAGACATGCTTAGCTTAGGCCTTGTTTCTGGTATGACCTCAAATAGAGCTGATTGGAGAGCAAAGATCCATGTGGTCGACCCCATTTAGTTGGACTATGATGTTGTGATGTTGTTGTTGTATTACACTCCTTTTCGAGGCCTGGAGCAGAATGTTGGGCAGTTAAGAAGCGGTACGCAGTTAAGAAGTGTCGATGCCCTTGAGTCTGTGTCGATGTTGTATGCCCCTCCACTTTACTTCTTTATTATTAATATGCTGTCTCTTCTAGGATCCTTGTAGCGCACCCCATTAAGTTGGGATAAGATTATGTTGTTGTTGTTATAGAGTATTTCTTCCTTCCTCCCCTCCCTTTCATTTTATTTATTCCTGTTTCCTTCTTAGGTGGCAAGGGCCATAGTGGGGTTGTATTATCAAGATTTGTGATGTACTGATGTGTGCGTGAGCGTGTATTGTGTGGAGGTGGGAGGTGGAGTGAGAGGTGTAATCAACGTTTTTGTTGCACATTGATGTTGATTGGACTAAGGGTCACAATATATGGTTTCATGTTTGGGTTCTGTGTCTCCATGGCTTATAAGGCTATATAATGGTCATAAGATGATATGATGTCCATACCAGAACATGTACATGAGAGCCAAAAGTTCATTCAGCTAAGTTCTGAAGTTTGTCTCATAGCCTGGACCTTATATGAGTGTTTGTGGCATGAGAGCTATGGACGTTTAATGAATTTGAAATGATATAGGATGCCCTATGGATCCATCATGCCTTTGGAGTACCTTTATCTTTATTGTAGGAAACCATATATCCTCTTAGGAAAAGACTACCTGCACTTACCCCTTGCCCTATCAGTGTTGCAGAGGTGATTATATCAAAACAATGACCCAGATCCATGGTTTGTATTTTCTCATCAATACCATATGGCTGTTTGATGACTGCAAGAATGATGTAGCTTGACTAAGAAGTGTAAAAACACCAAAAAAGGAGTATTGTATTTGTTGTGGGTCCCCTCCCTTTTTAATGTTGTGAAGCCTTCGTGGGTTTTTGACCACTTGTCTTGTGTCTTTAGAACACACAATAATATGAATTCCCTGACAAATTGAAGGTAGGAGATCTGATAATATTTATTGCTTTTGTATGTTGAAACAATTAGCTGGAAACAGCCTCTCTGCGAAGGCAGGGGTAAGGCGGTGTACATTTTTACCAGCCTTGTGCACTGGGTACACCTCGTATGTTGAAACAATTATATTTCCTTTGCAGAATGGGTGGCGAATCTAAAATTGAAAAGAAAGATGTGTATGAAAATGATCGTGAAATTACTAAAATGCATGTTCTCTCCTCTTCATAATTTATATCTAGGTAGAAGAAATTTAACTTGGATATGATTTCTTTGCTGAAGTAGCTATCAATTTAAAGAAGTTCAGAACTCATTTAGACTATCTTTTCCATTTCCTGCATCTGCCATTTTTATGTTGGCAATATATTGTTTCTTCTCTGTGGATTTGTTCAATGGTTCTTTGTCTTTCTTGAATCATCATCTTTTTGTTATCTTTAGGTGTTCCTATATTGTAGCATTATTGTGTTGGGCATTTGAAATTCCTGGCTGAGAAGCCAATGCTAGTTATCAGTTTCCACTTGGGTTATTCCATCACTATCAGAACCTTCAGTTTTGGACCACCACTTGCATGTCTGTTTCTTGAGGGAAAAACTTTTTCTCAGTTTACTGAGGCAAAGCTATTTCTATAATTCTAATGACATCTTTGTTTTTGTCAAATAACTTGTATCTTTCATGAATATAAACAAGAATGTAATAAAAATTTTGTGGCATGCACACTGCCCTTTAGGCACATCCCCAAAAAAATTCTTTGGCCGCATTTCAAGAAAATGAATATATTTCTAGATGACAATAGCATTGAACAAGTGTGCAATTGTGTAGACAAAATTTCCTTTTTCGATACATATACAGTTTATAACAGCTTATCGTTTTTTACAAGTGTCAATGCCTACAGAAAATATTTCGTTGCATCTGATAACCACTACATGTCACCTAAGGAAGCACTCTCAGGCTCTCAGCATTGGTAAATTATTTAGTTGCAGATGCCCAGTCCATGTACAGTTCCCAGTTCCCACAAATTTTCAGGACTGCTCTTACTCTGGCATTAAAAGTATCTCATTGTGCAAACAGATGTACCGAGTGTTCTTCCTCTTCCATACACAGGTGTCACCAGGTGTTGGGTACTTTGTCAAATTTTAGCATTCATTGCAAAAGTCTACTATCGGAGGAGCTGTTGACTGCTGAACTCTTGATAGATTATTGTTTTTAGTCCTGCCCTGCATTGTAGGCATCATTTGCACACCTCCCGTCACATGCCTGTCATGTCTGCTCAGGTGAAATTCTGGCTTTGAAGTTAATTGTAGCTTAATGTACCTCGTCCAAACATTTCTCCAGCAACTAGCAAGCATGTTCCTTCTAATGTAGCTTGTCCAAACATTCCTCCAGCACCCTATTGAGCATGTTCCTTTAAATCTTCTGGTCTGAACCACATTCCCATTTAACCAGCTAGCATTGTAGCATTTTGCCCATCAACCAGCTAGTATTATCTCAGGTGTAGTCTTAATCACTTATCCTTCTTGGCTTCTTGCTACAAGTCATTTGTCTCCTCAAAATCTCAGGTTTCAGGGTCCAATCTTTATTAGACAAAGATGCCTCCTCATTTCTAATTCACCTAGCCATTTTCTAGGGATTGTCCTCTTCATCCTCCCAATGGTCAGATTCCCAGTGCCCCTAATGCAAAGTCGACCTCGAACCAGGTAAGTCAGCAGGAGATTGGTTGCAGCAGGATCAATACAATGAAAGGAACAAACTTAAATAACCGAAACTCTTTTTTTATTACTATTTTCTGTTTACATGAAGGAGAACACAAAAGGGTAGGAAAAGAAGAAGAAGGGGATATAGAAGCGGGGGATAGGACCAGCTCTCTCAGCCCATCATCCTCTCACCCAGGGCCTCTCACCCACGGTCTCTCACCGTTGCCGTGTCCCACAGCTTCAACCATTACTCTTTTCTCTTCAATCTCTGTACCTTTTCTGCTCAGCCACAGATTTTAAATAGAACCTAAGACAACTTCTAGGAATAAAATCCCCTGTAAAATAGAAACTTGACTCTAACTAGGATTCCTAATTAGGATTACAACTCAAATAGGAAACTAAATAAGTGTCTAGTAATAAAAATAACACCTAAAATCAACTCCTCTAAGCCAGCAGTTCATAGCAGCCCATAATTACTGTTTGTGTGAACAGTAACTTTTTTTGGGTCTTCATGCTTCGATCTACATCAGCCCCATACCCCCTGCTTTGGTTTACAGACCCATTTCCATCTCACTGTGGCTGTATTTGTTTCGCCATAAAATAGCCATAAAATATAATATGGGAAAATATTTATTATTTATAAATGTTATTTATATTTTTTTCGCCTTTTGGCTTTTTTTGGCTGTGCATGGCTAATAAGCACATTTGAAAATTATTTGAGTGAGGGAAATAATCAAGCCATATGATGGGGGTGGAGTCCATGGATGCCAAGAGTACCAATAATCAAGATACCATCACTATTTTGGTAAAACAACGTCCTGAACTTTGAGATGGATTTTATTTTCCTACTTTTTTTTTTTATTGGATATCAGTAGAACATTTCCCCCCTGTCTAGTCCTTGTACAATTTTGTATTGGTTTTCAACAAATCTTGTAACATATTTATGGCGAAACAAACACAGCATGAGTGAAACTTCTTATTCTTGCCCTTCTGTCCTGTTCTGAAGAAAATCTTGAATTCTCTTCTTATCACCTTTTTGGTCTTATTGGCTTGTAGGGACTCTTCTTTTGGTTGCTATTACAGTTTCATCTATTTGAAAAGTCAATGTCAAATTAGGCTGCTTCCATTCTACAAGAAATTTTTTGGTCGCATTTTACATCGAATAAAATGAGATCATGAAATATGAACAGGCCATAGCCCATAATGTAGTTATGGCCTGCAGTCTAAGAAATAGTTTTGCTGAATGAAGGGTTGCTCAGCTCTTGTTTGTATCACTTATAATCTCTGAGGTTTATTTGTTGTTCCTTATATTAGTATTATAATTTAAATTCATGTTGTACCTTTCTCTCTGCCTGGCCCACAGTGTTGTAGACTAGAATGGTTTACTTACCTCTCTTGACACACTTCAAACTGTCTTTAAGTTTCGGGATCTGTCTGTTGTGACTTCATTCGCGATTAATTAGATTTCCCCAGACTCCTAAGATTACCTATTAACTGCCTAGCATACTTACTACCCCTTAATTGTTCCAGGTGAAGGTTCAACATTTTCTTAGAAATTTTAATAGAAGAACATCAGAATGCAATAAGGATATTTCAGTCTCTGTAGAACATTTTGCTTATGACTATATGGTAGATAAGTTCTTCATAACTAAAACATGGTGAATGATTGTGTGACGTTGAAATTTTAGTTTTCCTTTTAGCTTTTGACGATTCATTGCACAATCAATCTAGAAGAAACTTTCCTTTATGCAGTAGCATGTACAATATTAACTCACTCTCGTTTATCCTTTTGAAGAGCTGAGAAGATAACTTACTCCTATATATAACATATTTGATCTTTAAAATATTTCGGAAAGATTTCCCTCCATGGATGTTTTCTGATTGTTGTTGTACTTTAGTAGATGATTTTCAGTTGTTAAAAAGTTGGGAGTTATAGGACTAGGGATACACTGAGGGTTGAAGCGGTGTGAAAGATGTCAATGCTTATTTATTAACTATAAACATGGCCTTAAAAATGAGTTAAAATGATGGAAATGTTTCATTTAATTGACAGAAGTTAGTTGGGACAAGGATTTTTATACTTGGTTGAGCTGGAGGCTCAATAGGGAGCCAAAAATGCTCCACCTAGGGGCATACATGGCATATCCCACTAGGATCTACACTTGGTGAAACTAAGCCCCATGCATGTTACATCTTGAAGCTGATACTTGGTGAGACAAGCACTCACTGTCTACACTCACATTATCAGCATCCTTGACTGTATCTGCTTTGCAAATCTCACTCTCTCAAGTGATCCTTTTTTCAGTCTTTGTGTGAAACCATAGACTTGAACCCAAAACCTGCCCACATGTAGCGATGATGTGCGCAGGCACAGTAATGGGCTTGATGTTGGAGTTCTTGAGTAACTATTTTAGTTATGCCCCACCTTAGTAAAACCATCATGAGATGTACACGTGGTTCTCCCCAAAGCAATTTTTTGAGTATGGTTTTTTCCTTAACCTTTTCTACTGCAATAACATAGCCTTCTTGTTTTGCATACAGCATATGAGCATACATAGATCCTTTTTCTTTCTTTCGCCTCCCAACCCCCTGGCCATTTTTTTGTTTTGTTTTGCTGTGCTTCCTTCTAATTCCCCATGGCATTTACTTATATGCATTCAGCCCCTGTTCTTGTCAAATAGGTGGGGAGTGTGACTTCTAATAACAATTCCTTCTATAGATATTCTATTCTGTATTTCTGTGTGCGATTATGCTTTCACCTGTTTCCACCAATAGAAGTATATTTTGTGTCGGTACACCTTTGTTCCCTTTAAACAACTTGGAGACAGTTTACTGTTTTCTCATCTTCTCTACTAGAAAGTGTACTGTAAACCTGGATCAAATGAATTACTTTCCTCTTGCGACAACAAGGCAAACCCGCATAGCCTGGCTAAACCAAGTCAGGGTGAATTGTGTTTCTTTCTCAAATTTGTCTCCTCATGCCAGATAGGAACCGATAGGAAAACCTAAAATCATGATTGTTGCTGGCTATATTTGGATTCAGGTTGGATATTTCCAAAACTGAGCAGTCCTATCAAATTTTTGGTCAACCTAATCTGCGTGTCTAATGAAGCATGTTAATCGCCTAACGATCTTATAATGTATTCCTGTGGGGTCCCTTAGGTCTAGGTTGGTGGAGCTTAGCCCATAAATTTCTGCACTCCAAAGCTGGTATCAACCATCGTTGCTGTACCAAACCTTAATCATTACAGGCTGGGCAAGGTGTGTCTTTGGTGACCATGTGCCATTGCCACCCCCAACCAGAATGCATTCGGTAAATAACTGAATATAAGTAGTAATATTGATAGGTATATGACTTACTTAGTCAAAGAGCTTCTTGCTGTAATTGTGCACTATATTGTGGTAAATATTTGTTAAGGTGACTGTCCTATTAAAGATAATTTCCAGTCAGGGATCTGTAGGGTGTCTGAGGTCCTGTGTACTGGGGTAGTACGAAAAACATTAAGAGTTGATTTGGAGAGTATTTCCATATCACCAAAGTTGGACAAATGTGCACAGAGAATGTTAACTTACAAAATTAATTGTGACTAAGTGGAAACTGGAAAGATCTACTGAAGCATGCAGGGGATCCCATGTATCTGTGCCGATGTGATTTTTCAATATTTTCTTTCCTTTTATTTTCCCCAATTTTATTTCTTGTGTGTGCGTGGTTGTTTATTACGTCAAGCATTATGCACCAGGGGAATTTTTTTGGTAATGTATTGTGTTCCTGAAGGCTAATATTGTGGATGCAGGAACCTTTTGTAAACATTCCCGAGGATATGATTCGTGAAGCACTCAAAGTTGTCCTTGGTATTATAAATGTTTAAATTTTTAGTTTAATTCTCATGGCCTGCTCAACGGTTGATTTCCAACTTGCTTATAATGCAATCTGCATTCCGTGCAGATGTTAGGAACCACCCGGTTTTAATCCATTGCAAGCGGGGGAAGGTATGCACAGTAGTTTCTCTTTATTCCCTGAATATGTAGTACCAACTGTAAAAACTTTTAAAACTTGGTGTTTTATTAGTTTTATCTTTTTGTTCCATTCAGCACCGGACTGGTTGTCTGGTAGGGTGCTTAAGAAAATTTCAACGATGGTGCCTGTCTTCAGTCTTTGATGAGTACCAACGATATGCTGCTGCTAAAGCTAGGGTTTCAGATCAGAGGTTCATGGAGTTGTTTGATGTTTCCAGCTTGAAGCACCTGCCTTCCACATTCACATGTTCCACTCAAAAAGGTAACAAATTTGTCAGTAGGAAAGCTTTAGCTCCCAGGGAAGAGGATGGAAACCTTACCCAAAATATTAATGGTTGAAGGTGATCTCAAAGATATGGTTTGGCAGGTTAATGAATAAGACAATCCGTTTTTCGAATGTGGATAATAAGAAGCATCGTTGTACATGCTTTTCCCCCATTGTTGTAGAGCATTGGAGTGGTTCTAAGCAAATCTATTGGAACGTTGTTGTTGAGCATTATTTTCTGCTTATATCCTGTTTAGCCGGATTTATGTTGGTTTAATCAACCTTTCTTGTAATCCTAATGTGTTTTTGGTTCCAGACTTTGTATATTGTAAATCAGTATTTAGCCACTGTTCACAATGATGTGAACTGGGTTACCTAATAAACCAATGTTAGAAGAAAAAAAGATGTAGAAGTGCATCAAGGCAAAAGCCAAATGAAACTTAAGCTTGAAAACTCTTTGGTTCTCAGGTTGGTGGTTTGGAACTTGGAATGGTCTGCAAAATTAATTACCATAGAAGGTCAAAACAAAGGTTCTAAATATCGGGATTGGATTGGCCAACCTATAAGAATGGCGTGAATTGGCGGCCCCGTAATCAACTGTTCATGTTTTCTCAGATCGCGTGCTTAATTTGCCGGCCAGGCAAATGAAATGCTTAGCGAGAATTTGAAAAGAGGGTAGAAGCGTTATAGTACAAAAGACACCATTGGTAAACTGACAAACGACTAAACCAATTGGTGCGCCACCGGCAAGGTGTTTGCTTCACTCTCGCTACTACTGTAATTCCATGGAATGTGTTTGATGGATTGTTTGAGAGAAAAAGCGAGAGCAAGGAGAGCAATGGGCATGCAATCGGGAAGAAATGTTCATTGGCTCGTGTGCCTACTGTAATTCCATCCTCCTTTTATTTTATTTTTTCACGGCATTGAAGAAAGCTGTCTTCCTATCAAATATCTAGGGTTGCCTTTGAACTCTAGTAAATTGAGTGGCAGGGACTGTGAACCTCTGGTATCTAAGATTTCTTGCCGGGCGACTGGAGCTGATAAATCTGTCATATATGAGATCATCTTTTTCTGATTTAGTGTCCGACTTGGAGGAACTTAATCACGCTGCTCTACTCCATCACATTTGGGATCTGGCTAGTAACCAGACATCCTTGTCGGCTAATGAAGTTTCAGCTCACATGAACAAGTCAAAATATAGTGCTTGGACCATGGAGTTTTTTGCTTCATCAGACACTCATCCATGGTGTACTCTACTATCAGCCCTAAATGGATTAATTGGGAACCACCACCTATCTGGTGAATTACTCTCAATACAGATGGCTCAGAGGGATTAGCCGGGCTGCATATGGAGTTTCTGGTCAAGATCACAACAAAAAACCTACTTTTGCTTTGACAGGGAAGTGTTGATCAGTCAAAATATGTTATTTCGTTGGAACTTGAAGGTCTAAGAAGGGGTCTAACAATGGTAGCAGAAAAGGGTACAAGAAAAATCATTTCAATTTAGCATCAAAGTTATTTTTTTTAGGATATCGTTACGCATGATGGACAGTGCCTTGATAGACAGTGGAAGAGTAGCAGGTGATCCAATGTATACCATATCACCGGTATCAATCAGCACGGTATCGAAATCAATGAAGAGTTGCAAAATCGTCAAGTTTCGCATTCCTCAAACCACGCTCACAGACTCCATCTGTTCCTTGGCTACCCTACCCTCTTCAGCCGTCAGCTGTTTCCACGGGGAAGGAGAGATGGAGAGAAACGGGTGCTCGCCGCCTAGCCCCCGACAGGAAACATTCTTCCATGGCTCGCTGAGAGAACCTTTCCCATTTATTTAATATCTTAAAAAATTTAATAAAATAAAAACCATGTGAGAGAGGGTAACTTTTGTACCAACAATCTCCCATCTCTCTAATAGAAATTGTTTATAAGCTCCATCATTCATGTAGTTTTGTATCGTTTCGAGTTTAAAAACCACATAAAAGAACAAAAAAAATTTCAGATAATTTTAATGGAAACAGACAAAATTTATAATTTAATTAGAAATAGGATGTTCTTTACTCACACACTACAAAAAAAATGAGATAGGAAAAGGTAGAGTGCATCAGCTTTAAACCATCTTCAAATTGGGATATATATATTAAAACATCCCTATCGGTTCAAAGTGAAGAATTAAGAAATACATCATCTGCACTCGTCTTCCCATCGTCAGAACCAAACCAATTTGGAATAAATAAATAAATAAAGACGGATAATAAAACTTTAATGATCAATTCAAAGAACCCATTATTAAAAAACCAGAAGAAGAACAAGAAAATAAAAATAAAAAAATAGGGAGAGGGTTGGGGAGAGTATCAGAAAAACAGAGGAAGAAGAACGAGCAACAATCGAATCGCCAATCAAGAAAATGGCGACTGAAACGATATCTCGTCCACTAATTGCTATTCTTCCTCTGTTTCCCATCAATCAGAGAAACTAAATATTACGGCCGCTCCATTCTCTTATCGACTTAGAGGACGACTCTTTAATAAAGATTTTCCATCGAAAACACTAGCTAGCAATCGCACAATAATCGCTTTAAACAACTCGACACAACCCTAAGAGGAAACCCTAATAAAAGACTGCACACACACAAGCAGCACTCCCATAAGTCCATAACGCGAAGATAAAGATGTGAAATTTCATATAAAGCACAATTGCAACGGTAAGGCATTGGGCGAGCCAAAGGGATGGGGACAAGCCCGATCCAATGGATAAAAATTGGGAGAGTGCATCAATAAGGTACATCTGACGATGTACATGCACTTAGGAAAGTATTTTAAACAAAGCAGTTTAAGGTGGGTTGAAGAGGTTCTTCTAATTCGGCAGATGTGGATGGGCCACGTGGCCCTACTATGGTTGAGCCCATGCAAAAGAACACAAATCCAGTGGCGCTTGTGTCTTCAGTATCTCCTTCTCCAATGGACACTGGGGGCACTAGCGGCAGTCGTTTTACAGCTTTGCAAGATTTGGAGAATGATGAGCCAGGGGAGGTGCGAGATATTTCCAGCGGACCTGTCCGTGAGAGGGAACGAAGTCCGGGTAGGGGCGGCTCTGTGCAACGTCCCACTTCTTCAACCTCCCAATGCTGAAGTTCGGCGCTTGGAATGTCAGGGGTATGAATGACCCTGGCAAGCGCAGGGCAGTCCTTGATTGGGCTGGCAAAAATAGATTTATGTTTTTTGGTCTGATTGAGACTCGTGTGAAGAAGTGTAATTTTGATGTGTGGCCTAATTTTTTGGCGACCATAGAAATTTCCTTCGGTATTGACTCTTTCCCTACGGTTCTTTCTACTTTAGTACAGGATGATGCTAGGGGAAAGAGATATCTCAGAATGTAATCTCTTTACAACAGTAATATAATATAAGCTCCTGTTTTTACAAAAAAAGCACTTTAAGGTGCATCGTCAGATATACCTTTTTGGTGCACTTGAGGGTGTACTGTACTTGAGGTGAGAAGCCTCACCTACTCAGTCTTAATTTATGGTCGCCAAGCGGCCCAAGCCCAAGCATTGATATTAGTAATCAGTATCAGTATTGGTATCAGTCTTGGCTGATAGCGATCCGGAATGGCCCTGGATCAGGTCAGAATCAAGGAAAAATGCATCTGGATCGGGTTCCCTAATAAAATGATTAACCGATCCATTCCGGATCCGATTGAATTGGTATGAAAATTGTAACATGGGATACGAGAAGGCATCAGGTGAAAATTCATCTTTTTTCTCAGATCCCATAAATAATGGTTCTAAAAATCGGTATCAAATCAGTTAGGAATTGGTATTGGCCCTGTCGATACCAATACTGATACAAATCGGCCGATCCGATTCTAATTTCTAGACCCATAAGCCCAAATCCAACCTTTAAGGAATTATTGAACCCTGTAGGCTACAACTGGGCCCACTAACCACCTGAGTGGAATTCCTAAACATCTTCACTGATGTTGAGGAGCTCCAACAACTAGTTTTCTTGGAAAATATAAGTTGATTATTAAAAACTAAATGAGTTAATATTTTCAACAAACTTGGAATTGGAATGGATCTCCAACAACTAATTTTCTCCTCGGAATGAAAATATAATTCAAATGTTTTGAAAAAGAAACTAAGTTTGACTCTAACAACTAGTTTTTTTTTTCTTTACGGGAGGGAAAATATATTAAAGAAACTAATTAAGTACAAGAGTCTATATAACACGGCAAGTGGGGTGCCGCAGCATAAAAACTTTTAAACCAGATACCAAAGGGAATGTCAGGGTTAGTCCTATAGGAAATATTAACAGATCTATCAGCTATCTTGAGACAATAATCCAACACCTCAAGCGGCCACGGAGAAAGGGATGGAGTTGGAAGAAGTCCTGGTAACATGGTATGTGAACACCAAACTTCTTTCAGCTTCACACCTCTAAGGACAACAAACTCAAGAGCGTTGCGGATTCCAGTGAGTTCAAGCTCCAAAAAATGATTGTTTTTACTTCGACCAGCAGTGAGAAAAAGAAGTTTTCCATCAACCAAAAAACCCAATAGCTAGCCAGGCTTACCTAGATCTTTGGAATCAAATCCTGCGCATAACAAAACAGGAAAATCTAAAGTAGGTAAATCAAAATGAGACAAAGAAACAGGGTTAGTAACAGCCACAGAATCTATAGGAGAGAGAGGAAGTGTATTAGAATAAAGAGGGGGTGGGAAAATGTTTAAATCCACCAACCACTGGCTAATTCTACAAAGAATCTTCCCAAGGTTGGGACAAACCGAATTAAACAACAAATTGTTCCGAGCCTGCCAAATAACATAACAGGTGATGATAAAAACAGAAAAAAAACCAAACTAAGGAAGGCTTGTCAAACTGTCAGTCCATCAAAGCAGAGATGCAGAAATGTCTGAGAGAAGGAAATGAAATCAATTCAGTCCTCAGACCCAAAGGACCTGCTACCCAGATGTGCTTAACACAGTCACAAGAGAGGAAAATAGGCCAGAGGGTCTCACTATAAGTGCCACAGAGAGCACAAGTGGGATCGACCGGAGTCCATTTCGAAATAAGATCCTTAACCGGAATTCCTGCATGTAATACACGCTAGAAAAAGAGTTTAAATTTAGGAAGAATTTTAAGTTTCCAACAAAATTTCCACCAAGCGATAGTAGAAAAATCAGAAAAATTATTGGTAGAGACAAAGGAGGAGGCCAGCTTGGTTTTAAAAAGACCATTCCTAAAGAGCGTGCACTACCAAGAGTCAGGTGAGTCGGAGCACGGGATAACCAAGATTTGTCTAAGATAAAGTGGAACAGCATTGCTAAGAAGGTCCACATTCCACCCCTGATTGGACCTTCTTAGCATATAAATCAGAAAAATTATTGGTAGAGATAAAGGAGGAGGCCAGCTTGGTTTTAAAAAGATCATTCCTAGAGAGCGTGCACCACCAAGAGTTTGCTTAGTCAGAGCACGGGATAACCAAGACTCTAACAACTAGTTTGTTGTTTATATATATATATATATATATATATATATATATATCATACACACAAAAATAAGAAGAAGAACAACAAGAGAATAGCATTATGAACTGAGCAAAATCGATCACAACAACTTGAGAAGGGCTATCTTGGGCAAAGCATCTGAACTTGAGTGTGTACAATTACCAGCTTGAAGAAGAATAAGTCATTTGTTGTAATTTATGCTTATATAGCTCAATAGTACTTTGTGTACGTACTTTTTTAGGAATCTTTAGCCTGTGTGGCTCAAGTGCTCAATCCAAAGGAGTGTGATTGAGTTGTGAAGGGTAGTAATCAAGGTAGTGGACGTAGGATTAGTTGAATCCGAACCACAAAAAAATTGGTTATTTGCATCTCTGTTTCTCTCTCTTTATAACTCTATCTCTCTCTTGCATATACTTTATTCCAAGCATTTGGTGCTACTATCCATGGCACACTCAATATGTTTATTGTTATTTATTTTATATCATTTCTCATTGTATGATGATTATAATATTTTTGAGTTTATATTATATGTTGTTTAAATTAGTCATAATTCAATTCACCCCCTTGGGTTGTATTCGATCCTACAAGTGGTATCAGAGTCTGATCTCTTCTTAAAGACTTTAACAATTCGAATAGTAAATTGCAACCATATGTTTGATGACAGACCATTTTATGATGATTTGATAAATATTATTGAATCATTTTATGAAAAGTTTGAATTAATTCATTATGAGTGTTTAGAAGATAAATATCTTTCTATAGCTGCTGATAATAGTATTTTAGAAGTGAAGAATCTTTCATCATTATCTATAGATAATGACTTATTTCCGAAAGAAAAAAAATCTATAGATAATGACTTTAAATCTATCTTGCCTAGTAAAGACGAGCAGGTTAGGTGGCTCTATAACTATTATTCTGGCCATAGCATCTATTTTATTACAAGACAAGGCTCCGTTGCTCTTACTTCGTCTTTGGCAACTCTGGGAAATATGGATATTATAATTTCATGAATAGAGCATGGGCAAAGATGAACTCAAATCGATCTCGATGAAGGTGGCTTCTTGTGACATACATCAACAAAACCATTTGATATATTAGCAGTCTTTGTTTGGTCCGACAAAACCTGTTATCATGGGTTCTGTTTCACTCCCAAGTAGACTCCTTTGATCACACATTTGTTTCACAAATTCTGAAACCGTCTCTAGTTTTGAATCAACAATATATAGGCTTTTTTTATCTCTGTTCTCTCTCAGAATCTCATTTACTTTCTCTAATTTTGAATCAATAAGCTTTAAAACCTCTTGCCATTTCTCAAAGGTGAATCCGTTGAGAATAGAATCATCTTCTTCTTAAGCATCATCAAAGTGATAGTGGAGAGTAGGTTAACAAAAGTGAATAAAAAATAATCTAAAGAGAGAACTGCCAAATGCTTTGGAAGAGAGCAAGGGATGCTTTCAAGGGGGTTGCTTAGGGTGTTATCAAGTAGGAAAAACTCATGATTGATGAAGTCAAAGATCTCCTAAATGAAGACGGAATATTTGTTGATATGTCAATCCTTCTTCATTTACTCCAAGCCTAGAATCCATGTAAACGCTAGATTTTTAACTTTAAGATTCCACTAAATTAGCTATGGACCAAATCATGAAAGATTTAAAGGATTAGGATATCAACATGGTTGGTATATATGGGATAAGAAGAATTGAAAAGACAACCTCGATGAAAGAAGTGGCTAAAATTTCAAAAAAAAAGATGGGTTTTTTTTTATTATCAAGTTATGATGGTCATTTTTTTTTTAATCAAGTTGTGATGGTCACTGTATCTCAAGATCCGGTCTTGGTGAGGATCCAAGGCAAAATTGTGGAGAACTTAGGCATACCACTTAAAATCAAGACTTTTATTAGAGATATTAGAGAAGGATAAATGAACTCTCCTAGTCTTAAATGATTTATTGAAGCCACTAAATTTACTAGAAGAGTAGGAATTCCTTATGGAAAGAATTGTAATTAACACAATAAGACAGCTCAAAGCGTATAATCAAATGAAAACTCACCCCAATGTTGAAGTAAAAGTTCTATCAGAAGAGGCATGAGTTCTATTCACATGGTATTAGCTACATATGGTAGCATCAATCACCTCCATCAAGTATTCAATCATCTCTAATCTAGGATCTATTGTATATGTTGTATATTTCTACATATTTTCTTTCTTACTTTTTTTTGTTATAGAAACCCATGATTTGAATTTACATACACAAAGGTCATGTGTATACAGCAACAAGAACAAACTCAGTCTTATCCCAACTTAATGGGGCCGACTACATGGATCCAAACAAACAAAGTAGGTAAAACTGAGGAGCAGACAAAATAAGGGAATGAAGAGGTAGAAAAAGAGGGAAGGAAAATGTGAGTAGTGATAGTCTCCACTCCAAAATTAACATGGTATTAGAGAAAAATTAGATATGAGACCATTTCTCTTTGATTTATTTCAGACCAGTACATTTCTTTAAGTTATCTCTTTGTTCTCTCGTTGTTTATGAGATCATTTCTCTTTGATTTATTTCAGACCAGTCCATCTTTTTGAGTTTTTTTTCTACTAAGTTCCACAGGAAAACATCTCGACCATCAGTTTAGCTCTTCAGATGCTAGCACTTGTGGAATTAGAAAAATCTTACCAGCATTAACCAACACACAGAATATGGGCATTACAATTGATACAATTAGAAAAATCTTACCAGCATTAATCAATACACAGAATATGAGCATTACAATTGATACATTTAGATGTTAGACAAAATTCTTAATATTAGGGAACCAATGGGTTCAGAGAGAGGGAGAGTCATCTCGCATTTCTATAAAATAAGAACTAATGGCTAATGAGAACCAAATCTGTTCAAGTGTCCAGACGAGATGTGGCTAAAATTTTGTCTGAAACCTAATAGGAGAAACCTGTAGAAACAAGAGGGCAATAAGTGAAAAATAAATAGAAATGCAGACAGAAAAAATAAATAAATAAAATTGCTAAGTTATTGGAACTTTGAAGAATTCATAATTAGCAGTTATGACATAAGGAAGTTAAGAACCAGACATTTGGATTCCATCAATTGAAGAAAGTTAGAGATAAAATATTACTGCTAAGAAAAACTGAAGTGACATTTGAAAGTTCTGTTTGGGCAGGGAAGTTAAACACCTACCAAATCTAAGTTGGGTAGGTTAACCAAGTGGTTGAACTAGTAATCAACCAATTGGTTCTTTTTCTAGTAGGCCATGGTCAGCTTTAATAACTGGGGAAAGGCAGTTCCTAAAATATCACATTTTAGTTATGAATAATTCCATGAGTGAATAGAGATTTGCTAATTCTATATAACCCATTCAACATCAAGTAAGTAATTTAATGTTCCAATATAAGCTAGCACAAAGTACACTATTCATAAATGAAAGAGCAATTTTAGCTCCTTTTCACTTCATGTAATCAACTTGTGAAATGTATTGCAAAAGAGTGTTCTCTAATTAGAAGAATCAATTTCAAACCTATGACTATGTTACTTTCCCCAAGCCAAAGAAAATTCCAAAATTTGGAACCAAGCTTTTGTTGAACAAAAGATTGGGTAAGTTTCTCAATACTTTTACAAGCCATGCATCCAATTATCCATTATTACCTCACCCCAAAACCATTGTTAAGAATATCAAAACTCTTGGATCAATTGTAGAACCAGTGAACTAGTAATAACATCAACATCATAAAGCCATCTTACAAATGCTTGCCTATATCCCATTAATAATAGTTAATGCATGCTTTAATGACACACCTAGAATCCAATAAATTTCGTTCAATTGCAACCACTACTATAAACTGAGGATTATCCAGGTCCTTTTGAAAATCTTCTAATTACATCTTGTTATTCCATTGTTTTAATGATTGGCCAAGGGCAATCCAGCTCAGAATTAGATGGGCTAATCTGATCCATTATACACAGTTGATCACCTGATCAACTAGATTGGACTTTTAAACTCTCAATTAGTTAATCCTTCGTTAGGATTATCTAGTCCATACAAATTTGGGACACTCAGCCAGGATGGATCCAATTTGATTATGATCTGAACTCTTAAAGAAAAACTAGATTCTTTCTTGATTGTCAATATGATCCAAACATAGCCAGTTGAAAACCATTGACAAAAAAAAAAAAAACTGAATTTATTCAGACCTGATCACATATCTAAATACCCAAAAGGTTATAGAAGCCATCCTAAGAATCACAATGGCATTGAACACATAGTGCAGATGGCAGTGGCTATGTGTTGGTTGTCATTGCAGCCAACACTGTGCATGTGTGTGTGTGTGTGTGTTGTTGTTGCCAACATAGGGTATTTTGGTGTAGTACAATGATAGTAGTAGTGTATAGTGTTAGTCCAGAGCAGTTACAGTGGTCAAGACAGTTTAGGCAACATTCTAGATGAATTAGCAGACTTCTGGCAGTGTAGGCAGTGAATGGATAATGTTTCCAACATCCCCAACAGTTCTTATAGTGTTTGTAGTGGCAGTGACACCATTACAAGGGTTTAGCGGTATACATGGAGGTCCCACATTGATTTGGAGTCATCCAAGGGTATTTCTATCATTTACAGGCATGGACAACATTACCAGGGCATTTCTATAATTTTACGGAGTACAAATGGTCTAGATAGGTAACAGTTAGCATACGAGAGTATTTTGGTGATTATGTTAGTCACAGAGGTCAGAGGAGTGTTGATACAACTCACAAGGGTATTTTGGATATTTGGCAATGATATGACTTATTGGTAGTGATGTAGGAGCATCCGGGCCTATGTGGCAACATAAGACACCTTATTGCATGGTTGCTCAGCTGGCAGCCTTGGACAACATTGGGTGAAGACTAGATGCCTCTGGAATGATGCATTCATAGGTTCACGCGATGGTAGCGTGTTTGAGGGCATTTCAGAAATCTAGATGGCTTTTTTGGAAGGAGGTGAACACTGACAAAATGCATTTCTTCGAGTTAGTGTTCCATTGCATTTGGTTTTGTGTTGTTTTGATGTCAGATGGAGGAGATATTATAGTTTATGTATGGTCGCATCGAAAAGAAGCTAAAAGGGAATGGTATTTGCAATTCTGGGGAGTATTCTGTAACATTTGATTGATTTTGCACGAGCATGGCACCATAAACTGCGTCCAAAAATTGGATTAGATGAAAAAGTTATGAGCTAGATACCCTTTCGAGAATTATGTTAGGCTGAGGTGCACTGAGAGAGGTTATGTAGGCCTGTACCGATATGAAGTTTTGTGGCTAAGATTGAGCCATGTCGGCATATTCTTATTAAGTGGCTGATAGTGAATCATGCAAAGGGGTTGTTTTGGGGTGATGGTAAAGATTCCATCGCGAGGCTCATAATTGGTTGGGCACATTGAGTTGTCGTTCTCCGCACCCAGCACATAAACTCTTGCCATGTAATTCAGTGTATCTTCATCTCACAGTATGCACGTCCGAGGTTCTTTTTTGTGAGTTCTCAAATGAGCCACGCGCTCGCCTTATAATATACGATGATCTGATGATCGATATGTTTTCCCACCCTTTTCTATTCGAATGGATAGTCAGATTTGATCTACGACGGTCGACCCCTGTAGTCATGTTTTCGTGTGATGTGAACATACAATACACTATTCAAGATTCCATCTTTTGAGATGTCATTCGAGCCACAGGTAGACTAACAGAGTAGATGAGATCTGACGGTCATAAAGCTTGCCCGCTTGTCTGCTATCGATCTGTACACTCGACCAACCTCCATTTGAAATGTAGCCTTATCACATCAGGCGTTACGGTATGCCTTGTCACGAGATTCTGATCGAACAATCCCAATCAAGCACAAATCACGCTAACCATCTGACAACCCTTGGTTTGATTGAACGTGCGTCATTTAAGGTGCCTTTTGGAGATACTAATCCTGCGTTGTTCATTGAGGGCGTTGCAGGGAATCATGAGTCACTCTTGTGTTGCGCGCGCACATATGAACCTCACCGAGTTTCCATATATAGCCCTCCGGCCACTGGTTGGCCCAACTTGGGGTGTTCCAAGTTAGAGAATTCTGATCAGACCTGATTCAGGGGTGATCCAATTCGATATTGGGATCGATCTCGATCCCGATTTTACTAAGGCTATGTTTGGTAAATGTCTGAACAAAGAACGGGCGTTCTTTGTTTAGATCGTTCTTTTGCGTTCTTTGTTTAGAACGGCGTCCTGAGACCAAAAATGACTGTTTGGTAATGGTCTCAAGAACGCCGCTCATAACGAAAATGGTGTTTGGTAAAACCTGTTCATCCCTATTTGATGTTAATAACAATACTGTCATTTGCTTCTAAAGTACACCAAAAAATACTTGTAAAATTCTTTTCTCTCTTACCAACCTTAGCATATTAAAATATCTCATTAACATAACCAAAGTAATTATAAAAATATGCCAAATTTTGAAAATGCCATTAAAATTGTGTTCTTGTGTGGATTAGTGTCATAACTGACAATGCTATGAATAGTTGAATAAAAATTGGGCCTTGGTGGATTCGAACCACCATCCCCTTGGAACATGCTCATGTTCCAAGTGTTCTACCAATTTGAACTAAAGACCCATTAAGTAGAGATCCAAAAACAGAAATACAAAAAAAAAAAGAAGTCACATTAGCATGAATCTTCACGTGAGGAATGAAATGAGCAAAGGTCTAAAACAGAAATACAGCAAGAGAGTCACATTGAAATGAATATTTGCATGAGAAAGTCAATAAGAAAGATTTCCAAATAGGAATTCAGCAGGTGAGTTATGATCTCATCAAAATGGGAAATAAATAGAGTCAACATGAATGCATCTAACTTGAAAAAAAAACAAAGGAAAATGAAAATTCAGGAGGGAAGTTATGAATACATCCATTCACAAGAAGGAAAAGAGATCTCATCTTCCATATCTTCCCCAAAGCTATGCAGGTTTGAAGGCAGCAATTGTTCAAAGGGAAAGACCCTTGATAGATCTATTATCATATATAGTTAGGGTAGAGAGACTAGGAAGGGAGAAAATAAAAAGACCAACATAACTAGAAAGAGAGAAGGAAAAGAGATGAAACTCCAGATTCCCATCTTCCCTTTGAAAATTTACCTAGGACTTCAGAGTTCAGACACTCCACATAGAGTGAGTGCACCTTTCACACCATCACAGTCTAATGGATTTCTTCTTCATCATTTCCCTCCTCTTTGTGCTATTATTGCAACAACATTGTGAAACATAACTTGGAAGGGACTCAACAGCCCACATGGCAGCCTTATGAAGCCCCATTTGGCAGCCAATAAATGGGTATTGGGGATTGCTTCTGTACCACTATAGGCCGATCCTCTAGAAATGGAAAAAAAAGATTGTCTTAAAAAAATAGGGCATAGCCTGTTTGTGTCAATGACAGGTCTTAAGGGAGTTGAAATTAATTGCGTACTAGCATGTATCTAGGGGGGCTTTGTAACCACAAAACCTTATTTACACAAGTACCAGAAGCCCTCAAAGCTTAAGCAAAATAGTGGGGAGAATGGGAGACATGACCATCCAACGATTACCAAGCTTATAATGTGGACTTGAATCACTTCACTATTTTGTTTAAAAAAGAGGAAAGTTCCTATATAATTTTTCATGTATATAAACGTATATAATTGTCAAGTGTGTAGCAGGCTTGGTGGTACCTGTTCAATAGAATGATACTAGATGAGATCAACAAAATTTAGAATAAACAGTACCTGATAAGACTTGTTAAAAATTACTGGTTTTACAGACACTTTCCGAGACATACTAACAAAACTTGCATTTTGTGTGTTTTACAATTTACACTCAATTTGGACTGCTAAGAACTTTAGCTTATCTGGTCCATTTGCTGCTACTTGTACTTTACATGGAGGTACTGTTTCCCATAGCAGATTTTCTTTTTTCTTTTTTCTTGGTTGAACTATAGCAGATTTTCACCTGTCCTATTTAGTAGTGTTAGGAGATATTCCTGCAAAATGAATTTCACCCATCGTATTCAGCAGGAAACTGGGATATTCCTGTGAGATGGATATTCCGTATGACTTATAATTTTTCAACATATTCAAAACCCAATTGAGTTATCTTTCTCCATATATTACACATATACCTACAAAGAATCACAACCCTTCTAGGACACAAAACATCTCAAGGGTTTTGTTAAATAGCGAAATAGAGAAAGAACCCTAAAAAAATTTGAAGCACGGATTACATATTGAGGCACAGATTATCTACTCAATAAAGAACCCTACAAATTTCAAACATGAAGAATTTCTAAATCTATACATTACACTGAGAGAATGTTACATTATCCAAAAGCCCTAAAATTGCTCAATTTCTTCTGAAATCCATACCTTTTCATCTGACTTCTTCGACTTAACACCAGAGGGTCTATAGCAGGGTAGAGAGAGAGAACGAGACAGAGAGAGTGAGAGGGAGAGAGAGAGAGAGAGAGAATGAAACAGCGAGATAGAGCGCGAGAGAGGAAGCGAGAGAGAGAGAGAGAGAGAGGGAAAGAGAGCGAGAAAGAGATGAGATCGTAGTTTGTTGTTCTTACCTTGAAGGTCGGATTGTAATTAGAGGTCTCCTCCTCTGCTCCTCTTCTCCTTCTCTTCCCAACATTTGATCGCAAGGTTGTATCTCCAAACCAAGACCTTCACTAGTTTTCACGGGTTTTGGTCGATTTTTGCCTCCGTCTAGTCATTCTTGTCTTTACCTCAAAGATTCTTTCGGTTTGTTCTTAAAGAACAAAAAAACGAACCGTCAAACCAAACGCAATTTCACGTTTTTTTGTTCTTAAAGAACGAAAAACCGGTTCTGAACCTATTCAGACATTTAACAAACGCTGCCTAAAACCCTGGTTGAGGCGAACTGGAGAAGAAGCTTTGCTTTATTGCTCAATTGCTTTGCTGGTAATGCGTGACTCCAAGCTAACCTATAAACATTTACGAGGAGTCGAGGATCAAAACTAACACTGCTGCTATATGCTATTGATTTCGAGTCGGGGAAGAGAAGTTTCTAGAAGAAACACAACGGTTGGCTCCACGGTTTTATAGGGTTACGAAGTTTTTGGGGCTATCAAAAATCTCGCCATCTTTCGTCCAGAATTTCTCCAGTACTTCCTCCTGCTCATCTCTGTCTTCAATTGGGCACTGCACTTTTGTTTTTTCCTTCCTCAAATCGATTGTTGGAACTCAACCAATCCCACCTGTAAAAAGCAAATCCATATCTAAATGTGTGAAGAGCTCCCACTACTTTCTTCTTTGATTGTTTAGATTAATATTTTCTATTTAGGAACGGAGAGAGTCAGATGGGGAAATCGGGAGGGAGGAAAAAGAAGGCTAATGGTGGTGGTGGTGGTAGTAGTGGAAACGCAGTCACGAGTGATCTCCCAGTCTCGGCGGCAAATGGAGTGGTTGATTTGGATACTTCAATCTTCTTGAAACGAGCCCACGAGCTCAAGGAAGAAGGGAACAAGCTATTCCAGGCCAAAGACTATGCGGGTGCCCTTGAACAGTACGACCGTGCTATTCGCCTCACTCCCAAGTCTCACCCGGACCGCGCCGTCTTCCACAGCAACCGTGCGGCTTGCCTGATGCAGATGAAGCCCATAGATTACGAAACCGTCATCGCCGAGTGTTCATTGGCTCTGCAGGTCCAGCCCGGTTTCGGCCGAGCCCTCCTCCGTCGTGCCAGGGCTTTTGAGGCTCGTGGTAAGTACGAAATGGCGATGCAGGACGTGCAGTCCCTCTTGTCTGCTGATCCCAATCACCGAGACGCTTTGGAGATTGCCAGTCGCTTGCGGGTTGCGCTCGGGCCTCGCCAGGAAGCCCAGCATGATCTCCAGAGCCGCCCTTCCCCTGCTGCCCTCGGCGCTTCCGCTGTTCGCGGTGCCCCAGTTGCCGCCCTCGGCGCTTGTTTACCGGGACGGCCGGCTCCCAAAAAGGCCACAGCAGCAGCGGCGACGATGTCACCTGGTAACAAGGCTGAAAAGACCCAACCCCTTCTCGTCGCCAAAGATGGTCCGGAGCTGAAAACCCAGCAGCCGAAACCTGTTTCCAAACCTTCAAAAGCTTCTTTGGGATCCGCTCCTTATCCGATTAAGGACAATTCAAAGGTTCAGTCTTCTTCTTCTTCACCATCCTCGTTGCCTGTTAATGGGAAGGCCTCAGTATCATCTGACACCCGATGGAGGCCATTGAAACTCGTTTATGATCATGATATCAGGCTTGCCCAGGTGCCCGCCAAATGCAATTTCAGAATGCTTAGGGAGATTGTGAGTAAACGGTTTCCATCCTCTAAATCAGTTCTGATCAAGTACACGGACGCTGATGGTGATTTGGTGACTATCACCTGTTCTGGTGAACTCAGATTGGCAGAGTCTTCTGTGGACGCCCTCCCTCTGAAGGAAACTGAAACAGAGAAAACCAATGGGTTGGGGATGTTGAGGTTGCATATTGTCGAGGTTAATCCTGAGCAGGAACCACCTCTGGTGGAAGAAGAGGAAGAGAAGCCTGTGGAGGACGAAATGGCCAAGGAAGATGAAGGTGGGTGCCATTATTCAACTGGTGATTCTGTGGATGAAGTCGTGGACACTGAGATCTCAGATACTGAGCAAGAAGTTCAGAAGGAGAAGCTGGGAGCTGCTGATGATGCCGATTACAAAGAGATTGAGATTGATGATTGGTTATTTGAGTTTGCTCAGTTGTTCCGGACCCACGTGGGTATTGACCCTGATGTTCATATTGACTTGCATGAGTTTGGGATGGAGCTCTGTTCAGAGGCTCTTGAGGAGATAGTGACGAGCGAGGAGGCTCAGAGCCTCTTTGACATGGCTGCTTCTAAGTTCCAAGAAGTGGCTGCTCTGGCTTTTTTCAACTGGGGTAATGTTCACATGTGTGCAGCAAGAAAGCGGATACCATTGGATGATTCTGCATCAATGGAGTTGAAGTCTGCCCAGCTTCAAGCAGCTTATGACTGGGTCCGTGAAAAATATACTTTAGCGGGACAGAAATATGAAGAGGCTCTCCGAATCAAACCGGACTTCTATGAGGGGTTGCTTGCATTGGGACAACAACATTTTGAGACTGCAAAGCTTCATTGGTCCTTCACCGTTGCAAATAAGATTGATCTCTCGGGTTGGGATTCTACGGAAACAATCAAACTCTTTGATAGTGCTGAAGAGAAGATGAAGACTGCAACTGAAATGTGGGAGAAGCTAGAGGAACAGAGGGTTAATGAGCTCAAAGACCCAAGTGCCAATAAGAGGGATGAGTTCATGAAAAGAAGAAAGAAGCAAGGATCAGGTGTTGATGGGGGTTCCTCTGAGAATGGGGGTCCTGGGGTATCTGCAGATGAAGCGGCAGAACAAGCAGTTGTCATGAGATCTCAGATACATCTCTTTTGGGGCAACATGCTTTTTGAACGGTCTCAGGTTGAGTTTAAACTTTGTTCTGATGGCTGGAAGAAGAATCTGGATACAGCTATTGAAAGGTTTAAGCTTGCCGGGGCTTCTGAATCTGACATTGCAGTGGTGCTAAAGAATCATTCATCCAATGCTGATGTGGTTGAAGGTGAGGTGTCAAACCTGAGTTCTAATGCCAGTACTCAATTGGAATGTAAGGATGTGGTCAAGGAAATCAAGCATGTTGCAGAAAGGTGACTTGGAATGAGCTGTTTAGCCTGCCTGATGGTTTCAATGGATTGCCTACACGTTTGTTACTTGACTTACCATATATGCATGACTTTGAAATGGATAAAGAAAGGGATCATCCCCATATGGCAGGATTCAGCTAATTGCATTGATGGGGTTCTGAAGTTGATTTTTTGTCAAGAGGTAGATAATTTGGGTATCAAGGAACTCAAAGGTGTGTATTTACTCTAACGATTGTGTATTTGAGTACTTAAGAACGGCCTTTAACATAAACTGTGCTCTAAGGTTTGCTTGCAATATATATTTTATACCCTTTATTGCTGGGGGTTATTTGATAGCAAGCTTTTCGGTAAATATGTTCCGTTTAACTGTTTGTGCATTTTATATGTTTCAAAATAAAATTTGTATGGCACAATCCTCTTTGAAAAGTAAATACCTAGGTACTTAATGCAGTCCTAGATAGGTAGGAGACCTATTAGGAGCCAAACAACAGGATCAAATAACAAAAGGGGCTGATGGTTCGAATGGACAACACTAGGATTTAGGTCAATTCCTAAGGTTAGGGTTGGATATTGGGAAAGGGGTTTATAGGGTATTAATGGGCAGGTTTAGAGGGCTATTATGGTATAAAAAAGTTAGGGTTTGGATGAGTTTTGAAATTCTGCAATTCTGGACAGAATTGAGTTGCAGGTTTTGGGCTTTAATGGAGTTAGAGTTTATGGTATGCAAACAAAAAATAAAGGGGATCAATTGGGGGAAAGGATTAGAGGATTAGAAGAAGAATTTTGGCGTCAAACTTACTGGAGATTCCACTGGCAGCAAGCTTCGACAGTTGTGAAGGATAAAGCCACCTTCGAATTTGAAGAAGATCCTCCCAGCCGTCACGGCGTAAGGAGTCAACCGGATTCCACGAGTCCCTTTCCACCGTGATAGAACCACAAGGATGCACACTCACAAGGAGCACAGGAGCAGCAACAATGGCAGCCAATGAGCAAAAGTTTTTTACATTAATCAAATTCGTGTCCAATGCTGGCCTCCCTTACAAACTTATATAGAAGACTCAAAAGTAGACTTAGACACTAAAAAGGAATGGCCTAATCCTATCCTAACGTATTAGGTAATTTAAATTGACTAGGAAACTAAAATATTAAAGGAAATAGACTCAAAACATGGCTGGACTATAAAGTCCTAATCCAGTCCAACTTACATCACATGACCACTTAAGTTGTCACATGACCACTTAACCAAGTCACATGATCACTTAAATTGAACCAATTGGATGCAACCAATTTGAACCGGTTCAATTAGAAAACATAAAAATAAACTAAGTATTGGGCTAATCCCGTATGCAACCTATGTACCCCTAGTTTAGGCTCATAAAGTGGCCTAATACATAGAAAACCCTTGGGAACAAAGGCCCAACATGTATATAACCCAACCCTAGGCTTATTTCTAAATAAATAAACCAATATCTATGATGAACTTGCATCAACTCTCCCCAACTTGAAAAAATTCGTCCTCGAATTTTGCAGTGATGAGGGGGAATCAACATGTGATCAGCAGCTTTGACCATCCCCAAACAAAATTCCGATGAGGCAGGAACATTGGGAATAAAGTCTTCAATGCGTGGAGCTTTCTCTTCGAAGAACCATGGTGGCATAACAAACTTTATGTGTTTTGCCTGTGACTCAGCAGCAACTGTCAATGTCTCGTCCATAGAGCCTTCAGTGTTAGCAACCTTCTCATCTAATGCATCAGACACAAGCTCCACCTCTTCAAGAGCAGCATCTTGAAGGTCATTGTTTTCCTTTGGAATGCTCTCAATCAGCTTTTCATCTTCTACTGGTTCAGCCTTATCTATATTGGTTTCTTCAACATAGATCACTTCAGTAGGATCTTCTGTTGGTGCATCTGCCATTGGTGAAACTTCAAACACAGTCGATGCCACTTGCGTTTGAGTTGACATGTTCGGTAGTCCCTGTAGCTTTACAGTCGATGTGGTCACCTTTGGTTGTAACCCTTTTAGAGTAAATAAATGGTATAGACGGTGTCGATCAGGTAGGACACACGAGTTGTTTTCAGGTTCAATCCAACTTTGTCGCTCGTCCAACCAATCACCACCTGCTGCAATAAAATTCTTTGAATGTGGTACCGGCTGACACCAAGCACCATCATGGTATGAAGAACACCCAAATTCAACACAAACTTTACCTGTAGGCATGATGCAAATCTCTCCTGATTGGGACAACATATCCACCACGGATTGTGAAATAATGTTGTCACGTCGCCTCTCATCAACAATTAATATGGTTGTGCTCCCATTGGGTAGACGAACTCGGGTCTTAAAAATGAATGGAGGTGGGTCTTTCGAAGCTTGGTTGGAGGTTCCCTCCGCCATAGCTCTGATACCAATTAATGTAGTCCTAGATAGGTAGGAGACCTACTAGGAGCCAAACAACAAGATCAAATAACAAAAGGGGCTGCTGGTTTGAATGGACAACACTAGGATTTAGGTCAATTCCTAGGGTTAGGGTTGGATATTGGGAAAGGGGTTTATAGGGTATTAATGGGCAGGTCTAGAGGGCTATTATGGTATAAAAAAGTTAGGGTTTGGATGAGTTTTGAAATTCTGCAATTCTGGACAGAATTGAGTTGCAGGTTTTGGGCTTTAATGGAGTTAGGGTTTATGGGATTCAAACCAAAAATAAAGGGATCAATTGGGGGAAAGGATTAGAGGATTAGAAGAAGAATTTTGGCGTCAAACTTACTGGAGATTCTACTGGCAGCAAGCTTCGACAGTTGTGAAGGATAAAGCCACCTTCGAATTTGAAGAAGATCCTCCCAGCCGTCACGGCGTAAGGAGTCAACCGGATTCCACCAGTCCCTTTCCACCTTGATAGAACCACAAGGATGCACACTCACAAGGAGCACAGGAGCAGCAACAATGGCAGCCAACAAGCAAAAGCTTTTTTCATTAATCAAATTCGTGTCCAATGCTGGCCTCCCTTACAAATTTCTATAAAAGACTCAAAAATAGACTTAGACACTAAAAAGGAATGGCCTAATCCTATTCCTAACCTATTAGGTAATTTAAATTGACTAGGAAACTAAAATACTAAAGGAAATAGACTCAAAACATGGCTGGACTTATAGAGTCCTAATCCAGCCCAACTTACATCACATGACCACTTAACCAAGTCACATGATCACTTAAATTGAACCAATTTGAACCGGCTCAATTAGAAAACATAAAAATAAACTAAGTATTGGGCTAATCTCGTATGCAACCTATGTACCCCTAGTTTAGGCTCATTAAAGTGACCTAATACATAGAAAACCCTTGGGAACAAAGGCCCAACATGTATATAACTCAACCCTAGGCCTATTTCTAAAGAAATAAGCCAATATCTATGATGAACCTGCATCAGTACTATTGTATGTAAATTAAATGGAGCTTGTAGTTTCTTAAGGGGCATGGAAACTGGCGGAGCAGGTATGATACCAACTAACCCAAGGCTGATCACATGTTTCAAGAGAAATAAAAGAAAGGAATAGATTAAATAGAAGGGCAGAACACACGCAGCAGGGATGCTTCTGGTTTGATTGTGCAGAACAATTAGAAAAAATTGACAAAGTATTGAAAGCCTTTATAAAAGAATGTAGAGCCCTATTTTAACCTATATTCTCCCAATGGAGAGTTGCCCTTTCTAGTTTCATTTAACAACAAGTGCTTCACACCCTCCACCACAATTCTTTTATTTGCATCCCTAAGGTTTTGTGGATTAATCTTAGATCCATTGGAATTATAACCGTCTCTGATATAATTCTCAATTCTTTTATCAGTGTTGTAACAGCACTCAAAACCATGCATTAAACTGCCAACAAAACAGTGACTCGATGGGCTGATAATAGGCTGTATCGCCTGTAGAAATCCAGGTCTGAAACTAAGAGGAACAATGCTAATAGTTAGGAATCAAAATAGCAGTTCAAAGGATAAACACAAACAGCAATAGAATGTGCAAGACCAAGATGGAGAAATATTTGGAATCTGACTTTTAATGGAAGAAGGAAAAGAAGAAAGAAGATATGTTAGGCCTCTCACCTAACTGTGGAGAGGAAATCCCACCAACTCTAGCCTTGGCATCCCACAGTAGATCAGTTTTGAAGTCTCTCACAGAACTCACAAGCTCAAGGCTAATCTTGTTCCTCAAATCAATGGTAGTGGGTATGATCCCCTACTCTTTATTTATAACTTCATGGAAATAAGCAAAATAGGAAACTCCTATATCTGGTAGGCGGGATCCTTTACAACTTAAGTCTCTCTTCAAAATAAAAGCTATTCTAGAACATTACAAAATAGAAACTAAGTAAATCCCGTATGGGACTTAAATCCCTGATATTTGGGCTTATAAAATTAATCCATTACAAAAGTAAACCCAAAAATATAAAGCCCATGGCCCATAAAACCCATTGGACACTCAAAATTACACATATTAGTCAATTCTTGGTCCAGTTTGATGGCCTGGTTTGCTGCTGCCCTTCGTGTTCTCTTGAACTACATCAACATGTGATGGATTTGATTTGCTTTGATTCCAGTTTGGCACAAGACAGAGAAGATCAATGAACCTTAGGTTAATAATAGCTCTTAAGGGAAGTAAAGTAAAAGAAGGTATAAATGGATGAAATAGGACAACATAGGTATCAAGAATTTGTTTGTCTAGTTCACAAAAACGACCCAGGAATTTCTGTCTTTTAAGTTCTATTTGTTTCAACTTTCAATAATTTTTTGGGAGTTGTCTTTGAAGCAAAAGAAATTTGTGAAGGACTAATATGTAAGAAAAACTATTTTGCTGAAAAGAGTGGTTTTCATGGATGTGCACATAGTTCTGCCACATGGCAAGTCAAATGGGACTGAAATTTTGTGGATGAGTAGATCCAAAGGTCCCTTTCTTGCATGCCAAGTTTCAGCTCAAATGGAGTTGCCAAGTGGTAAAATAAAATTGATATATCCAGGTGATGACGTGATGTAGATCTCAAGTCCATATGTACCCGCAGGAACAAGCCCCAAAACCAGCCCAACAAGGTTGTGGGATTCAACTGCTGTGAGAGGGAGCCTGGTCTAATGATGTGGCAAGTTCTTGTTGGTTCGATGGAGCATCACCTAAGGCAGCCCCAGCCCAGAGAGAAGGATGAAGAAGAGAAGGGACCAAGACAGAAATTTAAAAAAAATAATTACTGTTCACATGAACAGTACCTGAGTTACTGTTCACGTGAACAGTGATTTGGGGCACATATGGACAGTTTTGTTCCTATTTTTGTTTAGCTATGTTAGTTTACCTTGTTTCTATTTTTTAGTTTGGTTGTAATAGGAGATTAGATAGTTTCTAAATTCAGTTTTAGCTAGTTAGTACTAGTTTCTAATGTCAGATTTAGAAAGTAGGCTTAGCTTTTATTTTGAAGTCTCTATTTTCTTAAGTTTCTATTTTAGCCCTTTGTTTCCTTTTAGTTAGATTTAGTTTCTATTTTTGAGACTTCCTATTTTGTGAAGCTTAGGCCAAGCTATAAATAGGCCCCATCAGTTGTACTTGAATTTAGACTTGATTAATGGAATTTCTATTGATTGCTGGCAAGTGTGTGGTCTGAGAAGACTTGTGTTCAACAACTGAGATAGTTGTGCGTGAGAGACCCAAGGCTGAGATAGCCTACCCCCTCCTATCCCTATCCCCCCTTCATCTATCTATATCCCCTTCTTCTTCTTTCATATGTAAACCAAAAAAAAAAAAAAGGCAATACAAGTTTCAGTTATTTAATTTGTTCATTCTTACTGTGTTGATCGTGGCTGCAATCGATCTCCCGTTGGTTTCCCTGGTTCGAGTTCGACTTTTGCATTACCAGGACAACTGAGAGAGTGCACACAGTGCTTGAACCACCAAGAGGGTGCATAACAATACATAGAAGGGCAGATGATTGAATTTGAATATGAAATTTTGCATGCTCCAATGGTTGGAATTGCCACAACCCTTCCACATGGCACAACTAGGTGTGCCCATCCTTAGATGCTGCCCGTTCATAAAACCTTTTGCCTTTACTAAAACTCAATATTTCACCCAAAAAAATAATTCAATACAAAAACTTGATAAAAAAAACTAATTTTGGATATTGCCGATCCCATATAGCTGAGATTTTTAATGTAAGGCTAAATTAGGGCTAATTTAGCCCCAAGTATACCCACAATAATTCACAGCAGTCAACTAAAATAACCCCAACAGCAGGGTTTAAACAAGGTCCGAAACTCAGATGTAGGCCAAGGTTGTAATCCAAAATCAGCCACTCAATAGGGCTGATAGCAAGGTCGAGTGCAGGTCCTAGGGTATTCAGCAAATCCTCCAAACAGGAACAGAATAGGGTAACCGGATCACAAGTTATCAACAGGTTACAAAATTAGAAAGTAGAAATCAGTGGATAAAAACCAAACCAGCCAATGGAAAGGGACCAAACTCAGGTCGACTGGTGCTTGTATAGAGGGGAAGCACTGCTGAAAAATTCAATCAATTCTGATGGAGAGGTTGAGAGAAATAGGAGTTGCACCAAAATAGAAGCACTGCTGAAAAATAATACTTAGGTGCCTTGGTCGCCTTGTTGCCTAAGCGCATAGGCACCCCTCCACCGCCTTAGGTCGCCTTGCCGCCTTGACAACTATGAATTGGAAGTTGTTGACAGTTAAGAAATTGGGTTTTTCTATTGATCCAATCTCATTACCTTTCATCAGGATCCTTATAGGGGGTGATGCAGTTGTGTAGTTAGACCGGCATGACCCGATCCTGAAATTCAAACTGAGTCTGACCAAATCAAAACCATCGGGATTCTAGTCCAATAGGAGTTGTTAAGGTGTTTATTTATTTTTTTGGGGTTATTTTTTCCATTTGATATTTATTAACTTTTTATTCTTGTTTAGCAGGTCGATAGGTCTAGATTTGAGTTTGTTTAAAACTCTAAACATTATTTAGAGTTCGTTTAGGAGTCCTTTGTTTAACAGCATTATATATGTAAGCTTCCTAAGGATTGAATGGACAGAATCATTTGATGTTTATTAATTTTTATTCTTGTTTAGCTGGTCGATTGGTCTAGATTGGAGTTTTGTTTAAAACTCTAACATTATTTTAGAGCTTGTTTAGGAGTCCTTTGCTTTAACAGCAAGCATTATATACGTAAGCTTCCCAGCGATTGAATGGACAGAATGGAATGAACTGAATATTGAAGAAGTTTAGTATTGAGTTGCTGCCTTTCGTGGTTTTGCTCTCTCTCTCTCTCTCTCTCTCTGATCTTCTTTGCTTCTTTCTCTTGTTACTTGGATTTTTCCGTACTTTCAGGTTCATCCCTGTTCTGGTTGGTACTTGCAGCCCACATAGGTTGGACCCATCTCCATCAATTCCCACCCCTTTCACCCTGAGATATGGATAGAAGGAAGCCCTTCTGTAAGCGACCAAAACCTTAGAGTCTCACCTCCTGAATTCTCTCTATTGTAAGTTCCATTCCCAAGTTCAGACTAGATCTGGTGACTTCCGCTAGATACAATTTCAGAGTTCTCATATTATTTCCTTAATTGATCCTTTGGGTGGTATTCAGTTGGGTTTAAGAGGGCTGGAAGTTGGGATTTATATCCTGAAAATTTTCTCTCTTGAATAAGTTCTGTCAGCTCACTGTAACCAAGATAACTCACCACTGGTTTTGCTGTTTGTCGAGAAGTAAATGATGACCAACTTATATTATTTACTAGTTAAGGCTAGAAATCTTATTATTTGCCTAAAAGTCCCTATCTTCTAACTTTAATTCTGTTTTATTCTCACTTCATCTTAAATACCAGAAAATCCCTTCTTTCAAAATTCTATTTACAGTTTGGTCCTGTCACTTGATTACTTTTCTCTTAAGGGTCTAAACTGTTCCAGAAATTACAAAATTGGCACTTACCCTTCTATTTGAGAATTTCATCACTTAATTGGGCCCATAGCAACCCAAATGCAGGGTTTGTCAACTAAGGTTGCACTAAGGGGTTAGCCTGCATTTGGAATCATTTGACTAGAAGATCAGATAAGAGGTTGTCAAGGTGGAAAGGAAGACAATTGTTAAACTGTGCAGAATCAAATTGGTTAAATGTATGTTGGCTAGCTTGCAGTATGTCCTATGTCCCTAATGGTAACCCAATGATGCAGTTAAATCACTTAAATGGGCTTATTTTATTTGAAATAAACTTTGGGTTGGGTTACGTATGTGTTGGGCCTTTGATCCAATGTGTTTTCGTCAAAATGGGCCACTTTAATGGGCCTATAATATGGGTAGAGTGGCATACGGGATTAGTTAAGTACGTGTCTTTATTTTAATTATTTTAATTGTTATTAACTGTTTTAGTTAATCTGGAATATATTAGAGAAGAGAAGGGTGACATGTAAATATGCAGACATAATTAAAGATATGTATGCTGATGTGGCTAGCATTAGAACAACCAGGGGGTGCAAAGTAGTGAATTTCCAATCTCAAGTGGGTTACACCAAGGATGAGCCTTAAGCCTTTATTTGTTTGCACTTATCATGGATGACTTAACTAGGAGCATACAAGGAGATGTCCCATGGTGTATGATCTTTGCAGATGATATTGCTTTAGTAGATGAGACAAAAACAGGGATTAATTAATGTAGCTCTAAATAGGAGAAGGATCCTATTAGAGGCCAAGCAGCAGGATCTCAATGGACTGTTGGTTCGAATGGGCAGAATAGGTAAACTAGGGCAGGATTAGGGTTAGGATTAGGGGAATGAGTGAATGTGACATATGATAATGTTGGGCAGGTCTAAAGGAAGCTACTGATATAGGTTTTAAATAGGTTTAAACAGAAAATTAAAATTCTGAAATTCTAGGGTTAGGGTTTGGGTTTTGGGTTTTAGGTTTTAGAATCTAGGTTGAAAACTAGGGTTTAGGATGGGATTTTTGGGCAGGGTTTCTGGTCGAGTTTTACTGGCAGTGGGGGGAAGGTTCGATCAGAATATTGGCCAATTCTGAAGGTTAAAATAGTCTGGACAGAATTGAGACTATCTTAGGGTTTTTTGGGTTTAGTGGGAGATGAGGGGAATTAGGGTTTGAGTGATGGGAAGGGGCAGCAGATTGGATCGAGTATAGCGGGTGTTGAGGAGAAGCTGTGGTCAAAGAATGAGAGGATTCTGATGAGGGAACAGGTCTGGACAGAATTAAGACTAACTAGGGTTTCTGGCAATTCAAATTAAAAATAAAGGGATCGAATGGGGAAAGGAGAAGGAATGAAAAAAACATAATTAAACTTCAAACTTACCACAGGAATCCACCGGCAGCAGCTTGATAATTGAAGGAACCTCTCGAACGTCTCGATGCAAGGAGTCGCAGGAATCCACCAACCCTATCCACCTTGAAATCCACAAGGATATCACTCACAAAGGAGCAGGAACAGCAGCAGCAGCAATCGGCCAGCAGTAACAGTCTTTTTTTAATTCAAATTCAATGTGGGGGAGCCTCCATGATTTACTTATTTATAATATATGGCTTTATGCCAAATCCTATTACAACTTAATGACTTCTCCTTCACAAAATCGTGGAAGGGAAGGAATTAAAACTAAAATTAATAACTTAAAACAGTAAAAGACCTATTTAACCCTACTAACTTAAGTTAAAAGACATCTAACTTAAAACAACTAATTTAAAAGAAGATTCCCTATTAGCCAATAGGATTTAAGGACCTATTAACCAATAGGAACACTTCACTTAAATTAGACCAATTGAACCAATTGGGTGCAACCAATTCTAAACCAGTTCAATCTAAAAACAGGAAAATAAACTAAGTATGGAGAATAATAATCCTAATCTATGGCACCTTAATCAAGCCCTAAGTTCAGGACTTCTTCTTCTTCTTCTTCCTACTTGGAGTTGCATCATTAACACCGAAGTGGAACTCTGGGGAACAATCTTGGAATCAGAATGTCTGAAGATAAGTAGAACTAAGACCGAGTACATGATGTGTAACTTTAGCAGCCCAGGGACGGATAATGAAGTGGTTAATAGTGAGGAGAGGGAGATCCTGGAAAGTGTCCACTTTAGATATTTGGGATCAATTGTAAACAAGAAAGGAGACATAGATGACGACGTTGCCAAAATGATTAAAATAGGGTGGATGAAGTGGAGAGGTGCGACTGGAGTACTGTGTGATCAGCGTATCCTTTAACGCTTAAAAGGAAAATTTTATAGGACTGTCGTTAGACTAGCTATGATGTACGAGTCAGAAATGCTAGGCTGTGAGGAAGTGCCACATAAATAAACTTGGTGTTGCATAGATGAGGATGTTGAGATGGATGAGTGGGAAAACTAGGAAGGATAAAGTAAGGAATGATCATATTAGAGCTGGGTTGGGAGTCTGATTCATGATAAACTTAGAGAGGCCTTCAGGGGCCCCAGTCCGGAGGAGTGACATGTTCTTGATTGAGGGAATCAAAAGAACTAGGGGCAGGCCTAAGATAACCTTGGGAGAATTGGTGAAGAAAGACATACTTAGCTTAGGCATTGCTCCTAGTATGACCTCAAATAGAGCTGATTGGAGATCAAAGATCCATGCGATCGACCCCATTTAGTTGATCTTTGTTGTTGTGATGTTGTTGTTTGTATTACACCCCTCTTCGAGACCTAGTGCAGAATGTTGGGCAGTTAAGAAGCGGTACGTAGTTAAGAAAGGTTGATGCCCTAGAGATATGCCCCCCCTCCTTTTTTACTTCTTTTTACCTATTGTCTCTTATAGGATCCATGTAGCTGACCCCATTAAGTTGGGACAAGGCTTGGATGTTGTTGTTGACTTGTTGTAACTGTTTTAGTTATAGACTGGATTAAGATCTATAAGTCCAATCCTGTTTTGAGTAAGTTTCTTTCATTATTTAGGCCTGGTTAGGTATGATTTCTATTTCGGAAATTGTTTGGTTTGAATTTTTCACCTTATTTCAGTGAAATAGAAATCAGATGGAATAGAAATTCTGAAATAGCTGAGGAGTTGTTTCAATTTTAAATTGAAATTTATTTCACTCTTGCTCTTTAATGAGCACATGGTTAATTTGATGGGTAAAGTAGTAATTTCATGTTCAAAATAAAACACCACCCTTCTTATTCTACTAATGGTCTCACCACCACTGTCACCACCCCCCGCCCACCACCGCCACCACCACTGCCACTGCCACCGTCACCGTCACCACCCCTTCTCGGCCTCGCCCCCGCCCCCCGGCCCCCCCCCCCCCACCACCACCAACCTCCTAAAAAAATATAGAGAATTTATTCTAAAAAATTGAGCTACCAATCAGATTTCTTGTTCTTGAAATATTTCAAATTGATGCAACCAAAACAATTTCAATTTCTTCACCAAAAATATATTTGTTAACTATTTTATGAAATCAGTCTGAAATTGAAATAGAAATCATACCAAATCTGGCCTTAGTCTCAATTATGGATTGGGCTAAGCCTTTCTTTTTTTGATGTTTGAGTCTGTTTTTTAATCTTCTATATATGTTTGTAAGGGGTCCAGCCTTGTACACGAATTCGATTAATGAGATTTTGGCTTGAACCTTTTCTTTATTTTATGAGATTCAGATTTTCTGTGAGATGCATCATAGTTATCAAGGCGTTGCCTAGGCATCCTAATGTAGTCCTAGATAGGTAGGAGACCTTCTAGGAGCCAAATAGTAGGATCAAATAACAAAAGGGGTTGCTGGTTCGATTGGACAGCACTAAGATTAGGTCAATTCCTAGGGTTAGGGTAGAATAATGGGAATATAGTTTATACGATTAAACTAGGCAGGCTTTGGGGAGTTTAGAAAGCTAGGTTTGGTTAGGTTTAGATGAGAATTCAAAATTCCAGAAATTAGGGTTAGGGTTTCGGGTTTTGGGTTTTAGAAATTAGGTCAAATTTAGGGTTTTAAGTGGGATGTAAGGGCTGGGCTTGGGGTCGAGTTTTCTAAATAGGGAGGGGAAGGTTCGATCCAAATATGGGCTGGTTCTGATGTTTAAATCAGGCTGTGGGGATTTTAGGGATTTTAGGGCTTTAATGGAGGTTAGGGGATTTAGGGTTTTGAAAGACAAATAGGGGCAGCAGCTTGGGTCGAGTGTAGGGGGTGTTAAGGAGAGGCTGTGGTTTGAATTTGAAGTAATTCTAATGGTTAAATATGGCTGGGCAGCAAGATCTAGGGTTTAATGGAGTTAGGGTTTATGGGATTCAAACAAAAAATAAAGGGGATCGATTGGGGGGGGGGTGGGAAGGATTAGAGGATTAGAAGAAGAATTTGGATGTAAAACTTACTGGAGATTCCACTGGCAGCAAACTTCGACTGGATGAAGGATAGAACCACCTTCAGATGAGGACCCTCCCGGCCGTCACGGCGCAAGGAGTCAATTGGATTCCACCAATCCCTTCTTCCTTGATAGAACCACAAGGCAACACTCCAAAGGAGCAGCAGCAGCAGCAATCGGCAGCCAACAAATCTGGTGTTTTTTTTCTTCAAATATTCTGTGTGGGAGCCTCCCACGATTTGTTTTATTTATAATAGAAGGCCTAAGCCAAATCTCACTACAACTTAACCTCTTACCACATAAATCGTGGAAGGGTGGGACTAAATAAAAACAACTTAAAACTTTTAAAAGAAAAAGATTCAACTACCCCTACTAACTTAAAATAAAAGAATCTAATTTAAAACAACTGATTTAAAAGAAGATTCCCTACTAGCCAATAGGATTTAGGAACCTATTAGACAATAGGAGCACTTCACTTAAATTAGACCAACTCAACCAATTGGATGCAACCAATTTAATCCGGTTCAATTTGAAAAACAGAAAATAAACTAAGTATGGAAAATGCAAGCAAAATAAACCTAACCTATGGCTCCCTAATTAAATCCTAAGTTCAGGACTTCTTCTTCTTCTTCTTCCTACTTGGTGTTGCATCACGTCCAGGCTCCTTGGTCGCCTTGGCCGCATAGCATGGTTATCAAGGCGGCAAGGCTACCATGGCGTTTGAGGGCCTTCCTAAGCGCCTTGGTGACAGGGTGGCCGCAAGGCGTCGCCTTGGCGAAAAAGGCGTTCTAGTGGTCTTTTTTTTTTTATATTGCCATTTTATTAGGCACAAATAGCATATTAATTTTTATATAAGTCTACTTATATACTAAATAAATATGAAAGAATTGAAGTACATAATCAAGGAAGTGCAAAATAGCTTAATCAGTGAATCACATAATTACGAAATCAATGAATCACATAATTACTTGCTCACATAATGACAGAATTACTGACTCGCATAATCACAGCATAAATAGTTACATAATCACAGATTGCATAACTTATAATAACAGATGCATTTCATAAATTATACTAAGAAATGCACAAAATACATTGAATCACAGAAATTACAACAGCAGCCAAAGCCACCGGCCACTACTAGCAGAAGTCAGCCATAGATGAAGAACGTATAGGAGAATAAGAAAAATAAAAAAAGGTAGGAGACGGTCAGACTCGGAACAAAGAAGAGGAAGAAGCTAGAAGAATAAAAGGAAAAAATGCAGTTGCCAAAGCCACCGGCCACCACTAGCAGAAGCCAGCCATAGAAGAAGAAGAAGAGCTAGAAGAACAAGAAAAAAAAATGCAGGGCAGAAAGAGGGTTTTAGACCGTTCAGGTACAAACGCCAACCAGTCCAAGTCATGATTCCCCTGCCAAGTTGAAGCATGTAAAATAACGAGAAAATGGCTTTTACATCGCCTGATTCAGGCGTACAGATCAAAATATTTGAGCGTTTGAACACCCCAGCCAAAACCTGGACAGGCCCAGCCTGGCCCAGTTCAATTTGAAACTAGCTTGGTCGGAAGTGGACCGGCCATAGCGGCAACAAGACATACTTGACACTTGACAAAGGAGGTCGACACTCAAGGCCCTTGAGTTGACAATGCGCCACAGTTGATCCAGACATCTCAAAATCAAGCTGCCACTTAAATTTGTTAAGCAGAACATTCCCATTGTCGAGTACATCAAATATATTGGTCGACAACCAGAAACCTTTGATCAACACTCAAAGCCCCCGACTTGACATCGAGGCCTGTTCTTCGACAGTGCCTCATTGTCAAGCCCACCCCCCCTTCATTTTCGAATTCTGTGGATTTGCAGAATTTTTTCACCTTCCTTTCTTGGGAGATTGCGATGCCAAACGTGCATGAGACTCAATTTGAATGCTTTTGACCTATCTTTGGACATTCCTTGGCCCCTAAGTAACCCCTTTTACACGATGGACAAGATTGTTGTCAAAACACCCACCATTGATCATAAACAACCTTGGGAGGTTACCAATGAACGATGCGGATCAAAACAACGATCCTTGGATGTACCTAGGAGTGTTTGCTTCTTATTAAATCTATAAATCCCACTCCTCTCATGTTGAGGGGGGGGGGATCTTCTCCCTACTTTTGCTTTGGGAAAACTCTGCACAATTGAGTTTTTGTGTTTTCGAGTGAACCGAAGAGAGGACATGCTACTACCTTTGCTCTTGGACAATCGAATCCGAGTTGGAGAGGCCTTCATACTGATTCTCAGGTGGTCTCCTACACATTCACTTCAAGTTTTCTCATCTAGGTAATTCCCTTGTTCTGTTTTGGTTCATCTCAGCTTCCACATGCACTTCCAACATCTCTCTTCTGTTGGAGGTGTAAGGTTGGTGTGTGTATGATCCTACCTTCTTAGGTAGAAGTTGCACACTTGAACACACTCTTATGTACATGATCTTACCTCTCTAGGTAAAGGTTGTGAGCATCAAATACATGAGTGATCCCATTCTCATGAATGTTGGTCATTCATTGTCCGTGTAATACGCATGGTAGTGTCAAGGTTTAAAGTATCGGTATCAGGTATCGTATTGGAAGAGTGATTTTAAGAGGCGTATCATATGGTATCGAAGAGGCGAAAGATACACAAAGTTACATATGGAAATGGTCAAGAAACATATGGAAATGCTTCGTGCATATGCAAAATACAGTTTTGAATCATAAAACACGATAAATAAATATTATGTAAAATGTATCATGTGTAAAGAGGAAAACAAAGTACGACGAGATAAGTACATTCAATTGATTACATATTGTTGGATTATATGGGCCAGAATACCGTGGGGGTATTCTGGACTTTTTCCCCTTTTTATTGTCTTTTATTATGTTTCTCTTGTATGTGGTTTAGTCCCACATTGCTCATGTAACTATGTTCTTTGTTTTATTATGATTATAATTAGATGTGCTTGGGATGCTAATGAATCATCCAAGCATTATTCCTAGAACTGTTTTGTTAACATGGTGTCAGAGCCAAAATTTCTCTGATCTAGGTTCGCCCATCGTTTTTCTTCCCTTCTCCTTCTCTCGTTTTTTTTCTCTCCTTTTTCTCTTTGCTTCTCCTTCCTTCCTAAGGGCAGCACTACAGAGGTGATCATATGATCTAGCTGCTGCCCTATTCCCACCTCTTTTTTCCTTTTTATGATATAAATTCTGCTCGATAGCTGCTGGTCCTCTATCTACGATATTTGGAGTTTCCAGAATTTTTTGAAGATTCAGCCACTACCATTGTTGAAGGCTGGTTTTCCCTCTGTTGGAGATTCCTCTGCGATCTTGACCAGCTGCTCTCAAGTCTCTATCAGTTGTTGAAGACCCCTCCTCCCAATCGATTTCCTCCTTTCAGGGTTTTGGAAAACCCTGATATTTATCGATTTTTGGGATTGGGCTGCTTGCTGCTGATTTTTCTTTTGGAGTTTTTTTATCTTCACCAAGGACATCATTTACAGGCACACTTGACCTTGTTTAGAGCTGCAACACTTCAGTTTTTGGGCCTCTTATACCCTACATCGATTTCAGCCAAAACAGGGTTTTTTTCAAAACCCTGCAAATATCGATCTCAGGGTTCTACTTGTCTGATGCTGCTGATTTTTGGAGATGTATCCTCTCACATTAAAAGGTGATTCTCCTCCAATTTTCAGCACTTAACTTGAAGGATTTTTTGGTTTTCTCATCACAACAGCCCCTCTCTGTAATTTGGGCTTCTCTACTGTCTTCATGGGTGACTCAGTGGATTCGACTGCTACTTCTGTTGGTGATGGACAAGGCAAACCAGATTATCACACTTTTACTCCATATCCAATCAAGTTGGATGACACTAATTACTTGCTTTGGTCTAGGTCTGCTTCCTTTGCCATTGCTGGTTGTGGCCTTACTGGCCATGTTAATGGCACCAGTGTTATGCCAACTGAGATTGGAGCTGCTCAAGACAAGTGGCTTGCCAACAATGGGGTTCTCATGTCCTATCTGATTGGGTCTATGACTACGGATCTGCAGCATAATTTTCTTCTCCTTGACACTGCCTCTGAAAGTTGGGCTGCTTGCAAGGAGACCTACGGGCAGCTTGGCAATGATGCCCAGGTATATGAAATCCGGAAGAAGGTCCTTCATACAACTCAGGGAGAATTGACAGTCTCCAAATACTATGCCACTTTGCGCAGCCTTTGGCAGCAATTGGACCATTTTTCTGATTTTCACCCAAGTACAGCTGCTGAAATTACTTCTTACAAGAAACATGTGGATAAGATCAGGGTTTATGATTTTCTGGCTGGGTTGAATGTGGAGTATGATCAGATTCGGGTTCAGGTATTGGGTCACAAACCTTTTCCCTTGAACAGTCCTATGCATTGGTCTCTTCTAAAGAAAATCGTAGGGCTGCCATGTTGCACCCTCCTATTACTGACAGGTTAGCCCACTAGGCACTACTTCTGCTGATTCTACTACTAGTACTAGGGGTGTCAACGGGCCGGTTTCGGTTCGGGCTTATCGGTTTTGGTGTGACTTTTATAGAAACCGAAACCAAACCATTAAGAAATATTCGGTTTCGGTGCGGTTTGGTTTCGTGTCGGTTTCGGTTTATGATAACGGGTTGATATCGGTTTGGATTCGGTTTGGTACCGGTTTTATATAACTAGTAAGGTCCGGTTAGTGCTAATTTTTCTTCTCTTTCTCTTTTAAGTACATAAAATATTTCAAATACAATGCATCTTTGTATCCTATGTCCTATGGCCTATGGATACAATTGGTTGGGTAATCACTAACAAAGGATATGAGATAAAGTGAGAAACTATCACAACACATTTAGGGGGCAATGGGGCATTAGGCATTTATTGATTTACTCATTTATCGGGTTAGGTCGGTTCGGTTTGGGTTCGGGCCTAACGGTTCGGGTTACCGGTGCACTGTCGGGCTAGCCCAAACCAAACCAAACTGTTTGCCTTTCTGGATCCACAAACTGAACCGAACCATTAAGAGTTCGGTCCGGTGTGGTCCGGGCTGGTTCGGGCTGGTTCGGGCCGGTTTCATCGGTTCAGGTTGGGTATTGACACCCCTAACTGGTACTATTGTTTGTGAGCACTATCACAAACCTTACCACACCAAAGACAAGTGTTGGAAACTTCATGGGAAGCCGGCTGACTTTGAAGCTAAAGAGGGCTGCCAAGAAGAAGCCAAAGAACAAAGCAAACCATACTGAGTCTGTTACCACTGCCCCTGCTGCTGACACTGGTCTATCCCAGGACGATTTACAAGCATTCCTCGGTGTGTTAAGGACTTCCGCTGCTGCTGCCTCTACTACATCCGCTGCTCCTGCCAACTCTTCTGCTCCTTCAGGTTCAAACGTTGCCCGGTCAGGTATTCCTTTTGGAGGTCATTGTGCTTCTGTAGCTTCCCATCCTTGGATCATAGATTCTGGAGCTACAGATCATATGACCGGTTCCTCTAGTCTGTTTCACAGATATTCTCTCACTTCTGGGAAAGACAAGGTCAAAGTGGCTGATGGCTCCCTTTCTTCCATATCTGGAAAAGGAATCATCAACTGTACTTCCTCTCTTCCCTTGTCTTCTATTTTGCACATTCCTAATTTTACTACTAACCTTCTTTCAGTTAGTAGTATTACTCGTGATCTTAACTGTAAAGTCACCTTTTTTCCTTCTCGTTGCGTGTTTCAGGATCTAGAATTTGGGAAGATGATTGGATTGGGTAAAGTACAAGGTGGACTGTACCTGCTTGATGACGGTCGCTTCTCTCCACCACCATTACCTTCTCCGTTACACCAGAACTCTTTGGTCTCTTCTGAACTCTACCAGTGGCACTCTAGGTTAGGTCACCCCCCCTTAGGAATTTTAGCACATTTATTTCCTAGTCTGGTTACCTTACATACTAAGGATGATTTTTTTTGTGAGGCTTGTGTTCTGGCCAAACAGACACGCTAAACTTATCCACTTTCAAATAAAAGGAGTTCTTCTTGTTTTCAAATGGTGCATTTTGATGTTTGGGGCCCTAGTCGTAAGACATCTATTTTTGGTCATCGTTGGTTTGTATCTTTCAAAAATATTTGGCTGATCATGGCATTATTCACCAGACTAGTTGTGTTGATACCCCTGCCCAGAATGGTGTGGCAGAACGAAAAAATCACCACTTGTTAGAAATGGCCAGAGCTTTGATGTTTGCTAGGAATGTCCCATCTCAATATTGGGGGGATGCGGCTCTCATTGCAGCCTATCTCATCAATAGATTACCTTCTCGGGTTCTTAACTCCCGTAGCCCATCTGATGTTTTACTAGGAAATTCCTCCTTTATTGTGCCTCCCAAAGTGTTTGGTTGTGTGTGTTATGCTCGAGATACGAAATCTCCAGGTAAACTTGAACCTAGGGGGCTCCGTTGTATTTTCCTGGGTTATTCTCCGACCCAGAAATGTTATAAGTGTTACCATCCCCCTTCCCGTCGTACTTTGGTTAGTATGGATGTTGTCTTTCATGAGACACTTTCCTATTATTCTTCACCACCTCTTCAGGGGGAGAGTTCTAGTGAAGATGTGCCTTTTGAGATTTCTCCTCTTGAGGTTCCTCTGGCTGCTGCCCAGCCACCCATGGCAGCTGCCCAACCTCCTTTGGATGCTGCCCATCCTTCTTTAGTTAATGCCCAACCTCCTCTGGCTGTTCCCCCCTCATCTGACGGGAATCCTTTACAGGGGGAGACCATAGAAAAGAGTGTTGTGAATGTTCCTATTTAGGGGGAGCTGACTCCAGCCCAGAGAACTATTAATGAATTTCAGTTGCCGGCTTTAGATCTAGATTCTTCCTCTCTTGGTAAACCCTCTTCTTCCGACTTACCTATTGCTCATCACAAAGGTACTAGGACTTGCACTTTACATCCCATATCTCGTGTTGTTTCTTATAGTTCTCATTCTCCTTCTTTTCGTGCTTTTGTATCTTCTCTTTCTTCTGTTTGGATTCCTAAAAATTGGCAGGAAGCATCTACAGATGGAAAGTGGAAGGCAACAATGTTGGAAGCAATGAGAGCACTACACAAAAATAATAAGTGGGATCTTGTGGCTCTTCCTCCAGGGAAAAAACCAGTTGGATGTAAATGGGTCTTTGTGGTCAAACAAAAGGCTGATGGTTTAGTGGATCGATATAAGGCATGTCTGGTTGCAAAGGGGTTCACTCAAACTTACAGAGTTGACTATTAGGAGACCTTTGCATCAGTGGCAAAACTTAACACTATACGGGTGTTATTATCTTGTGCTGCAAATCTTGGGTGGGATCTTCAGCAGTTAGATATAAAGAATGATTTCCTCCATGGGGAGCTTGAGGAGGAGATATATGTGGACATTCCACCAGGCTTCTCTGATGACAGGACCAAGGGCAGAGTCTGTAAATTGAAGCGTGCCCTTTATGGGTTGAAGCAGTCATGTAGAGCCTGGTTTGGCAGATTTCACAAGGCTATGATTTCTGCAGGTTATAAGCAAAGCAATGCTGATCACACTTTGTTTATCAGACGAGTTGGTGACAAGGTAACTGTTCTCATTGTCTATGTGGATGATATTATAGTCACTGGTAATGATGGTGATGCTATCAAGAATTTGAAGCTCTTCCTTGGCCGTGAGTTTGAGGTAAAAAATCTCGGACCTCTAAAATATTTTCTGGGGATAGAAGTTGCTCAATCTTCGAAGGGCATCTTTCTCTCTCAAAGAAAATATATACTTGAACTATTGACTGAGACTGAATTGCTAGGTTGTCATCCTCCAGATATTCCTATGGAAGTTACTACAAGACTTAAGGAGAAAGAGGGTGAACCTGTTGACAAGGGTTGTTATCAGCGATTAGTGGGCAGACTAATCTACCTCTCTCACACACGACCTGACATAGCCGTTGTTGTAAGTTTGGTGAGCCAGTTTATGCATGATCTCCATTCCTTTCACATAGAGGCAGTCCGTCGTATTTTGCGGTATTTGAAGTCTGCTTTAGGAAAAGGAATCCTTCTCTCTCCCAATGGTCACCTGAAGATTGAAGCTTATACTGATGCTGATTGGGCTGGTTCTACTGACAGAAAATTTGTCTCTGGTTATTGTTCCTTTGTGGGTGGGAACCTTGTCACATGGCGTAGCAAAAAGCAGAATGTTGTGGCAAGGTCCAGTGCTGAAGCTGAATTTCGTGCGATAGCACAAGGAATTTGTGAACTTCTATGGCTTAGAGGATTGTTGGAGGATATTGGTGTTGCTGTCCATCTTCCCATGATGCTTTATTGTGATAATAAAGCCGCCATTAGCATTGCTCATAACCCTGTCCAGCATGATCGTACTAAGCATGTGGAGGTTGATTGACATTTCATCAAGGAGAAGCTTGAAGCCGGACTCATTTGTGTTCCCTTTATGAAGTCTGTTGATCAACTGGCTGATGTGTTCACTAAGGGACTAAGTGGCAAAATGTTTCTTCCTATCTAAGTTAAGTTGGGCATGCATGATAAATATGCTCCAACTTGAGGGGGAGTGTTGGATTATATGGGCCAGAATACCGTGGGGGTATTCTGGACTTTTTCCCCCTTTATATTATGTCTTTTATTATGTTTCTCTTGTATGTGGTTTAGTCCCACATTGCTCATGTAACTATGCTCTATGTTTTATTATGATTATAAATAGATGTGCTTGGGATGATAATAAATCATCCAAGCATTATTCCTAGAACTGTTTTGTTAACATATATAAAGGATGAGGTTTCTTACATATACTAATCCCATTTTTTTAGGTATCGTATCGACACCGTATCGTATCGGTACCTTATAACTAAGATACGTATCGGTTAGTATCGGAGGATACGGAAGGATACTTAAAACCTTGGGTAGTGTAACTGTTAGCAGAATTGTGAGTTAGAAAGAGAGAATAAGAGAATAGAATAGCTTGTTATTTCATTGACAAGGCCCTCTATTTATAATAGAGGGAAAATTACAAAGAGGACTAAAATACCCCTAACTAGTTGACTCTATGAGAGCAACAATCTAATTCTAATAACTTAATAACTAAGCAAGCCCAAAAGGATCAGAATACCCCACGATATTCTGGTTTATATATTCCAACACTCCCCCTCAAGCTGGATTATACATATAAGTTTAAAGAAGATCCAGCTTGAACTAATAAAAAGACTCCAACATTCTAACACTCCCCCTCAAGTTGGCGCATATAAGGCACTAATGCCTAACTTGAACAAAATGGGAAGAAATAGAGGTGTAATAGAGTCCAGCTTGACAGATGAATGAAGCTCCCATATAAACCTTAAAGAACTTGAAAAGTAGATCTTCAAAACCTGGGCAAACTTGATCAGCAAACTGTGACTGGAATCTCTTCCAAAAAAGGCAGCTATCATCAATTTTCAATAGCCGTCCAATGATGTATCTTAGATTGTTATAGTGACACAAAATCTTGAAGTGAAAAACTAGGGCAGCAAGCAGCGGAATAAGCTGAATCAGGCAGCGGAAACAACTGAATCAACCCAAATGTAAATCCTCAAATAGGCAGGCAACAACCAAATATCTTCAATACTCTTCAATACTTCAATCTCCCCCTTACGACAAACTCAACCTAATGACAAAGGATACCCAATAGCAATGGTGGAAAACACTGATCTTCTATGTTTTGCCACAAATGTTCCTGCAAGTTCTACTTCTGCAATGTCTGCAAGTGTACTGTACATAATCTGCCCCTCACGTGTAGTAGCACACGTGGACATAACAGATATGATGTAAGAGATAATGGCAAAAGTATAATGTTGTAGAATTTTCCAAAGGTGCTATGAGGAAGGAATGGCAAAGTAGAGTATACCATAAACTTCCAAAGTGGTTATGGGTAAATGCCAAAGGTATGGTATGGGATATGGCTCGTATGGGTAATTGAAGAAGCAGTGGGATAAAGAGTCATTGAAAAAAAACAATGCACCATATCAATTTTCAACCTCCTTCAATCGATCAAACAAACTTCTTAGATGCAAACTCTTGCAGGGGAGACACACCAAACCCCAATTTGCGTATCTGATCTAAATAAGAAAATAGATCTGATTTGAAGCAAGGAAAGACTCCAATCTTCAAGGCTTGATCAATCTTCAAACAAGGAAGAATCAGTGTGCAAAATTCCAATAAACTCCCATATGCTGAATAGAACTGATGAAGATATCTGGGCAGAATTGGTGTAATAAGCTTAAAAAAAACTTGGATCAGATCTGAGTTACAGTACAATGCTAGGATCAAGCTCTCAAAGTAAGTTGGATATGAACCAGTAGAAAAGATTCACACAACTGAATAGATTCGTAGTCGCAACCAATAATCATGAAACAATTGTTGTAATCCCAAATAAACTGTTCTCCAGGGTAGTAGATTCAACTCACAATAATGTGAAAGAACTTCGATCTCCAATAGTAGGATACTTAGTCTCAAGACCAAGGCAGCAGTAGTCCTCATAAAGTCAACAGTAACATGTTAACCAATCATGCTTACAGAAGCTAATCAATAGATCCAGCAAGATATGTAGTAAAGCTCAATGGAACTAGCAAGTAGAAGATAAATAACTCAATAGATCCAATAGTAATTGATGCAGCAAGCCACATAGGAACTAGAAAAGTAGAGGTTGATAGTTGTAGAAATTGACCATAAGTTAGAAACCTGAATTTTGTCAAAAAACTCCATGAATGATGCTGAAACTGGGGCCGAGTACTCCTCTGATGGTGATAAAACTCTCCTAAAAAAATTAGCAAGAGAGGACTGCCCTAACCCTTAGATCGATTATAGTCAGGGTTTTGTAAAAATCCTGAAACTTGAGATCGATTGTAGGGAAGGGGGCTTCAAAAACACTGATGATGACTTGTCAAAGTGATGATTTCTAGTAATAGATGATGTCCTCAGCTGCTTGAATGGATCTCCAATATGAACAACCAATCCCTTGTAGTGTTTGAGACTGGATCTTCAAGAGGGAGAAACATTAAAAAGTGCAAAAAAATAGGGCAACAGCTATCTTAGGTAAAAGTACTTTCAAGCCATGAATAGTTGAAGTAGATTGCCTCTCTTGATGGTAGAAACACCTCCAAAAAACCACAGCAACAGCAAACCTCCCTAACCCAATAATTGACTTGTGTCAGGGTTTTGGAAAACCTAAAAAGTAGAGATTGATTGGGGTAGGGTCTTCAAAAAAAAAAAACTTGGAAAGGTGTAATATTGAGGCCGAGTGGTCCTTGTAATGGAGGATAGCAACCCACAAAAAATCAACATGAACAGGGAATAGTAACCCTAAATTCGATTGGAGTCGGGGTTTTAAAAAACCCTGAAAAGGTGAGATCGATCGGATGATTCAATGCTAGAAAAGAAAAGAAAGGGGAGTAGATGGAAGAAGGTAGAAAAATGCTGGAAAAGGTTGCATAGGAGGCTCCAACAATGGAGGATCAACCTTCTTAAGTGAGAGGAATCTGATCTTCAAAAATTCTGGAAATCTCCAAGTTGCAGGTACGGTTCCAGCAGAATTCGAATAGAAAAAGTAATGAAAAAAGGTAGATTGGGAGGAGGGTAGCGATTAAATCATTGGATAGGTTTTTCCTCATTAGTGCTGCCCCCTTGCAAGGATGAGAAGAAGAGAAACAGAAGAAGGAGAAGCCGAGAAAGAGAGAAAGAGAGAAAGGAGGGAGAAGTCGATTGAAGAAAAAAAAGGTTTTTTTTTTGCTTTCTTTCTAACCTAGATCAGAGTTGGCTCTGATACCATGTTAGTAGAACCGTGAGTTAGAAAGAGAGAATAAGAGTATTGGAATATGTAATCCAGAATACTGTGGGGGTATTCTGGTCTTTTGGGTGTTTTATTTATTCTTTATTTCTGTATTTATGAGCAAGGGTAGAAATGTAATTAGGGATGTGACACTGTTCATGTGAACAGTATCGTGAATAGTGTTTTTCCCTTGTTATCTTTTTTATTATTATTAATAGAGAGCTTGACTGATCTCATAGATCATTCAAGCCATTCTCCCATTCTCGGTTCAAGTCAACATGGTATCAGAGCTAGTCTGATCTAGGTTAGAAAAAGAGAAGGAAAACCCTCATCCATCTCTTCAATCGACTTCTCCCTTCTTCTCCCTTTCTCGGCCTCTCCTTCTCCTGTTCTTCTTCCCCTCAACCTTGTAAAAGGGCAGCACTAATGAGGTAAACACAGCATATCAATGATTTAGTTGCTGCCCCCCTCCCTTTCTATCTTTTTTTATTAGAAAAATTCTGTTCGAAATCTGCTGGAGGCATACCTGCGATATTGGAGCTGTCCAGAATTTTTGGAGATCTGATTTCTACCTAATGAAGATTGATCCTCCATTGTTGGAGCCTCCTATGCAACCTTTTCCAGTACTCTTCTACCCTATTCCATAGTCTACCTTCCCTTTCTTTCTTTCTCTCCATCTTTTATTACCTTTTCCAGCCTCCATACCCAAATTGATCTCAACTTGTTCAAAACCCTGACTCCAATCGATTTTGGGGCTTCCCTTTTCAGATGCAGCTGATTTTTTGGGGGTGATTCCCTACTATTACAGGCCTTACTCGACCTAAGTCTGGACACTTTCTGATGGCTGGATTTTTTTTTACAGCAAAACCTTCTCAACCTGCTATTTTGGTTACCTGTTAAAACCCTGACTCAAATCGAAATTAGGGTTACAGGTTTCAGTTTTTGCTGATTTTTGGAGGGATGATTACTGCAACTACAAGGACCACTCGACCTCAATATTAGCCTCTTTCTAAGTGTTTGAAGACCCCTAACCCCAATAGATCCTCCTTTTCAGGGTTTTACAAAACCCTGACACATCGATTTTAGGGTTAGGGTTGATTGCTGCTGTTGGAGTTTTTTTGTGGTGTTTCTACCATCAAGAGGGACATTCTACTTCAACTATTCATGGCTTGAAGAAGGTCTATTAAACAAGATAGCTGCTGTCCTATTTTTCTGCAATTTTTGGTGTTTCTCCCACTTGAAGATCAAGTCTCAATCACCAAGGAGATTGGTTATTTGAACTAGAGATCCATTCCCGCATTGTGGTCAGCATCTATTACCAGAAGACATCACCTTTGACAAGTCATCGTCACTTTTGTTAATGCCCCCTTCCCTACAATCAATCTTCACTTTCAGGGTTTTTTACAAAACCCTGACTATAATCGATCTAAGGGTTAGGGTAGTCCTGTCTTGCTGATTTTTTTAGGAGAGTTTTATAACCATCAGAGGAGTATTCAACCCATATTTCAGCATCATTCATCAGTTCTTTTTGGAAAAAATTCAGGTTCATTCTTATGGCTCGGTTTCTCCAATTATCAACCTATTTTTTTACTTGTTCCTATGTGGCTGGCTGCTTCAACTACCTATGGATCTGTTGGGTTATTTATCTTATATTTGCTGGTTCTATTTTACTACATATATTGCTGGTTTTATTGATTGACTTCTGTAAGCATGACTGGTTGACATGTTACTGCTGCCTTTATGTGGACTACTGCTGCCCTATTATTGAGACTGAGTATCCTACTATTGGAGATCGAATTTCTTTCATTATTGAAGACTCGAATCTACTACCCTAGAGATCAGCTTACTTGGGATTACAACAGTGTGTTCCGAGGTTATTGGTTGCAACTACGAACCTATTCAGTTATGTGAAGCTTTTCTGGTTCATATCCAACTCACTTTGAGAGCTTGATACTAGCATTGTTCACAAACTCAGATCTGATCCAAGTTTTTTGTTGAAGATTCTTACATCCATTGCTGTCCAAATATCTTCGTCAGTTCTATTTAGCATGTGGGAGTTAATAATTTGGATTTTTGCACACTGATTCTCCCTTGTGTGAAGATCGATCAAGTTTTTGAAGAATGGTGCGTTCTCCTTCTACAAATCAGACCTATTTTTTATAATTCAAATCTGATCATTGGAGATTGGCGTTTTGGATTTAGTTTGATCGATTGAAAGAAGGTTGTAAAATACTGTGTTGCTTTGTCCATGGTTCATTATCCCACTGCTTCTTTTCACTTCACCACCTCCCAAACCATACCTTTGGCATATACTCATGACCACCTTGGAAGTTTATGGTATTCTCTAAATAGCCATTTCTTCTCTTTCCATTACCCTTAGCACCTTTTGGAAAATTCTGGAATATTATGTTTTTGCCCTATCTCTTACATCATCTTTGTTATGTCCACGTGTACTACACGTGAGGGGGGGGGGATAATGTACAGTATACCTGCAGCAGGAACACTTTGTGCAAAACATAGAAGATTAGAGTTTTCACCATTGCCAATGGGTATCTACTTTGTTATTGGGTTGAGTTGCCGTAAGGGGGAGATTGGTATTAAAGTATTGAAGATGTTTGGTTATTGCCTGCCTATATGAGGTTCTACAGTTGGGTTGTTTTTTTCCGCTGCTTGATCTTTTCTACTGCTTATTTATCTGCTCGCTACCCTAGTTACATCTTCAAGATTATCATTCAGAGATTCATCATTGGACAACAATAGAAGATTGGTGAAAGTGGCCTTTTTTGGAAGACATTCCAGTCCCGGTTTGCTGATCAAGTCTGCCCAAGTTTTGAAGATCTATTTTTTTTCAAGTTCTTGAAGGTTTATTTGGGAGTTGCATTCGTCTTGAAGCTGGATTCTGCTATAACTTATTTTTTCCCATTTTGTTCAAGTTGGGCATTAGTACCTTGTATGCGCCAACTTGAAGGGGAGTGTTAACATTATTCTGGAGTTCTTTTTTCTTTAGTTCAAGCTGGATTTTCTTTTTTTAATTCTTTGTATAATCCAGCTTGAGGGGGAGTGTTGGAATATGTACTCTAGAATACCGTGGGGGTATTCTGGTCCTTTTGGGGTAGTTTTTATGTTATTAAGTGTAAGTCAGCTATGTGGGTTTTAGTCCCACATCGCCTATTTTAGTCTCTTGGAACTTTCCCCTCTATTATAAATAGAGGGGCTTACCTATCAATTAATACAAGCAAATATTCTCTCATTCTCTCTTTTCTAGTCCACGATTCTGCCAACATGGTATCAGAGCTTGTACAGTACACCTGCAGACATTGTAGAAGCAGAACTTGCAGGAATACTTGGTGCAAAACATAGAAGATCAGTGTTTCCACCATTGTTATTGGGAATCCTTCTTTATTGGGTTGAATTTGCCGTAAGGGGGAGATGAAGAGTATTGAAGATGTTTGGTTATTGCCTGCCTATATGAAGTTCTACAGTTGGGTTGATCTTTTCCGCTACCTGATTCATTTGTTTCAGCTGCTTACTGCCCTAGTTACTTGTCTTCAAGATTATCAGTCAGAGATTCATCACTGGATAGCTATAGAAGATTGGTGAAAGCTGCCTTTTTTTGCTGATTAAGTCTGCCCAGTTTTTTGAAGATCTATATTTAAAATTCTTGAAGGTTTATTTGGGAGCTGCATTCATCTCTGTCAAGCTGGATTCTGCTGCAACTTAGTTTCTTCCCATTTTGTTCAAGTTGGGCATTAGTACCTTATATGCACCAACTTGAGGGGGAGTGTTAGCATTAATATGGAGTTATTTTTTTCTTTTTAGTCCAAGCTGGTTTTTCTCTCTTATTTGTATAATCCAGCTTGAGGGAGAGTGTTGGAATATGCAATCCAGAATACCGTGGGGGTATTCTGGTCTTTTGGGTGTTTTATTTATTATTTATTTATGTATTTATGAGCAAGGGTAGAAATGTAATTAGGGATGTGACATTGTTCACGTGAACAGTATCGTGAATAGTGTTTTTCCCTTGTTATCTCTTTTATTATTATAAATAGAGAGCTTAACTGATCTCATAGATCATTCAAGCCATTCTCCCATTCTCGGTTCAAGTCAACAAAGATAATAGAATAGCTTGTTACCCTCTATTTATAATAAAGGGTAAATTACAAAGAGGACTAAAATACCCCTAACTAGCTGACTCTATAAGAGCAGCAGTCTAATTCTAATAACTTAATAACTAAGCAAGCCCAAAAGGACCAGAATACCCCCACGGTATTCTGGTTTACATATTCCAAGACTCCCCCTCAAGCTGGATTATACATACAAGTAAGAAGAAGATCCAGCTTGAACTAATAAAAAAACTCCAACATTCTAACAGTAACATAGTGAAGAATTTTTTTATCTTGCGATTGTGCTTATATCCTTTCTCCTCTTTGTTCTATGTGTTTCATGTTCCATATGTTTGTGTGCCTAGGGTTAACCATGTCTAAAGAACCATGCTATGTTTCAATGATCTCTTTGGATTTCCATTCTAAGTGTTCAAGGCCATGTTAGGATTGATTAGGACTGTATGCTATTTTGATGTGTTTTTTATTTTAACCATGTTTCATAGTCGTCAATCCTTTTGTTTTATCGAGTTTTCTCCTCTATTCCTTCTTTCCCTTTGACTTCAAATTATATTTTCATGTGTATGCCATATATCATTGCACATATATATTACCATGTTTTCTTACTTTCCTGTATACTGACTCTTTTGGTATATAGTCAAGGCGGCAAGCGCTCCGAGTAAGTGCTCTTAACACCTCTCTATTTGACATGCTTGTATGTGGTAGCGTAGATTTACTTTTCATGTTATACCTAGTCATGCCTAGTACTAGGAAGACCAGCTTGACCAGCCGGACTGGGGTTCCTAACACCTTCCCCGGATCGTAACTAAAGACGTACTTAGACCAATGGTTCATCCAGTCCCCAATGTGTTGCCATGGAGTTGACTTTACTTTTGTGGATCCTAGATCCTAATGATCTAGGTGCCGACTCCGACTTCGATGCCCTCTCTCTTTCCACCAAAGGGATGGGATGGATGACATGTAGGTGGATGACACGTGGCGATCCCTGCCATGCCATTGTCTTCACACCCGCCATGTCTGTAAAACCATGGAGAGGCTGTGATGCCAGATAGGTTAACATATAACCACCTATGGACCCATTTGGTTCATGAGCTTAGGAAAATCCCTATATGATGATAAGCTGTAATCTGTGTTTGGGGTTCTTCCCTGATTCATATGATGTGTCATGTATATGTGTATCAGTGTATGTACATTTATATTTATTTATTTATTAGAAAAAATGTTTGGGTGTGAGGTTTATGCTCCATAGCCAAGTGGAATGCGAACACCGGCCATACATCATGCAGTACAATTTGAAAACATTGGGTCAGCTTTACTTCCATATGCTCCGTTGTCTTTTTAGTTTTGTTGATTGTTATTGAGATTTTTGCCCAGTAACTCATACCACCTTTCCCTTCTTAGGGCGCCTCCACTATCTCTTTCCCAGCCTCTGTAACTTTTTTTGGATACTCATCGAAACTGTTTTATGGACATCATTTTCAGTGCATTTGACAGCAGCAGAACGTTGTGAATTTACTGAACAATGACTAGACACTTGTAGTGCCTATCACAGTTCTTCCCTAATCTAACAGTGACAATTCCGTCTATTGCAGTATTTTGTTCACAAAAGCCCATCAAACTCTGAGCTGAATGGCCTTCTGCTGCCCTGACGATTGCTACTCTCATATGGAAATGGAGATTCTATTGATGCTAAAAAGCAGAAGTCTATAGGTGTTGAAAGTTGAGCAATCGACATCTTGAGCTTTTTTCCAAGAACTGAACTCATAATATAGTCTAGACACGGTGAACTGGAATGGTCAGATCAATTTTGAAAAGGTTACCTGTATCAACATTGGAACTTTAAAACCAATCTCTGCGACTCTCAGACCATGGAAAGCCCAAAATTTAATTCATGCGGTGGAAAATTTCCATAACAGTTTTCTCCATAATTTCAACAGATAGGACTTTAGAACCTTTCCTTTGAAAGAATATTTTTGTGTTTACCTTTAGGGGAAATGCCGTCTTCAACTCCTGTAGAAGAAAGGCAGAAAAGAAAAACTGATTAAATGTTATCTCTAACCTGGGCAATAGAAGAGATTTTTTGCAGGAGTTTGAAATGGTGGGTCCTGTATATGGTATACTTCTTGCAGTAGGATTCCTATTTTTCATTGGCATTGGTGTGAAATAGAATCTAAAAGAGATAAGTTGTGAGAAAGTTGTTTGAAGTGGTATGTACATGTTCAATGTAGGCTTTTGAATGCTACGGTAGGGGGGGGGGGGGGGTGGGGGCTGCTTGATTTGATTCAGGTTCAAGAAGCTAGAAGAGCCAGGGGTATGCCTAAAATGACTCTAGGAGAAATGGTGAGGAAAGACATGCATAGTTTAGGACTAGTTACAAGTATGGCTTTGTATAGAGCTGATTGGAGAAAAATGATCCATGTACCCAATCCCATTTAGTTGGGATAAAGCTGAGTTTGAGTACTTTTGGTGCGAAATAGAATCTTTCTAATTCTTGTTATTAGTTTCAACTGTTTCCTCCAAAAGTCAGTATTCATGCTCCTGAACTGACCTCTTTTTCCAATACAGCTCTTGGCACAATTTCAAGGTAGAGAAATGCATGGTAATTGAACTGTCGTGGAGACGAATTTTGTATCTAAATATTTTGTAGTGTACACAGATTTTTCAACCGTATGAACAAAGAAGTGAAATCTGTATGCTCAGAACCAGTCGGTATCCACAAGGAAGAGAACACTGAATCCTATTGGCAAGTTGGGTAGGAATTTGTGATAAAAATTTTGGGTAGGGCTACTTTATGTTCGACATTGATAATTGATGTTGAAATTCTTACTGTGAATGCACATCGTCAATAAAAAATGCTCTAAGATGTTACCTTATTGATACAGAACTGTCACTGAACTGTGCATGAACCTTTTTTTGGGGGTTTGGGGAGATGTTGAAATCAAGTTAGTGATATCGGAAGTCTTGAAGGGAACCACTTAGAACTTTCAAGAACTTTCAATCCAATGTTACTCCATTCTTTGATGGGTAATAGCTGATACTTTTCTAACTTACCTTCTAATCGGTCTTGGTGGAATGGGTTTTACTTTCATTTTCTCTTTTGTGGTTGTGTGATGGTATTTTTAGATTGGGTTTTGTTGGCAACAATGAACAGAAGCTGATTACATCAAGTATTGACAGAGGTACAGTCAACAGCCAAAGCTTACACAATACAGAAAGATGAAGAATCTCCTGCAACTAAAGCGATATTGACTCTAGTCTCTATTGCTGGATATCATTTGGGGAAATTTGAAAGCAATGTTAAGCAAAATGTTTTCAGTTCTAGATGGTTAGGGGAGCCGCACCATCGTGGATGGCAATATTTTTTAAGCTTCCAGCTTCTGCCAAGTGCCGAAAGGGGGAGGGGGGGGGGTTGGGGAGGAGGACATTTTTGCTTCTTGGCAAGGGTTCCCTGGTCTGTGCAAATCATGTAACTTCACCTGGTCTGCACTTACTTCACAATAAAACAAGGGTCCTCGTAGGCGTTTCAATGCCTAGTGAAGTATAATGATTTGCTATTTGCTATTTAATTCATGTGTTTTGATAGTCGCACACAAAACAAAACGTCAGATGGGGACAATAAGGGGTCGAAATGACCAAACCCCCTAATTGATGAATGGTTCCTTCGGTCCTTCCCCATGTATGACCATTGCATGAACCCCTTCCCCTACCTTTAAAACATGAACGGAAAGTTGATTTTTGTTGAGGGTGTCAATAATATGGAACTGGAATTGAAATTGATCGTTTAAAATCATACCAAACCACAACAAATTGAAGAAGAATCGATGTTGTTTTGATTTTAAAACAAGAAATTATATATATATATATATATATATATATATATATTTTGTATAGAGTGGGGGGATCAAACCAGGGAGGGGTACGGTACCAGCCAGGAGATTTGAACTCGAGACCTGCTGATGAGCATGGGCATTATGCGTACCATGGCTCACCAACTGAGCAAGGTAATTGTTGGTAGATTTTGATGTTTTTTGATTCATAAGTAGTTTGAGAGTGGAATCCCGCTTGGTAGTTCCGGTTTGATTTCATGCAGCTGAATTGTATAGAGTGTGGATGATGTTATTCGTTATATTTTCTCGTGTTGAGAATCTACGTCTGTCTACGTTTTTAATACACATCGACATCGAGTCAAAGAATTTTAAAAGATCGATCATGAATATCAAAAAGAAGAGTGAAAAGTTCCCAAGGCCATGGATTCGAGTCAAGTTGAAGTAGACAGTTAACAAGTTCTACTGAGTTTGTCCATACCCATTAGAATTGCATTAAGGATCGATCCTTTGCTTGATCCCTTTGGCTTCTGTTTCTAGTAGAGAAGTAAAGTTTGCAATTATTAGAAAGTATAATTGCCTGCACATATGCCCAGAAGTAATGCAATTATTAGAAAGAATAACTACTGCCCATCCACCTTGCTTTGAATGTTAGTCAAAGAGTAAATTACTCCCCTCCCTCGATTAGCTCTAATGACAAACCCTCCCGGTTTGAGTAATGACTCTCCTCCGCATTCCCAAGATTCTATCAACCGTCCCATTCCGTTAAAAGGACTCATCTTAAATATATTCAATAAAACCCCAAAATGCCCATATATTTGTGATATTCCAATAATTCCTCTAACCATATCAAAACCCTAAAACATCTCTAGGAAACGCCGCCCCACGTATCCACCACCACTTTCACTCGTAGCCACCGCCACCATGAAAGAACCTTGCATAGGGTTAGGAACGCGCGTTGTTAATGAGAATGCCAACATCCGACCTTCAATGGCTTCCCGACGTATCTCCTCGAAGGTCACGGAGAAATAAACCACCACATTCTTGATCCGGTGTTCCACGAAGAAGAATTATGGTGAATTTGGACAAACAGAAGAGACCCAGAAAAGATAAGAAAGAAGAAAGTATTAAGATCGTCTGAGTGGAGGTGAAATGAAGTGAGGAAGATGGGTTTCATTTTTGGGAGTCTTGGAAAGGGAGTGGGTCACGGTGATGAGGTGAAGTAAGGAAGATAGTTTAAGTCACTCCAATCACAACTGGAAGCTAAGCCCTACTTTATGTTACTCCAATATCATAACTCTCTCTCTCTCTTCCTTCGCAACCACTATTGAATTGCCTCTTTAATTAAGGATTCCGTTTCGTATAATCTTCAGGTTTCTGTTTGATATTCCACAAGTCTACTTCAAGGCTACTTCTTCAATTCTGATTTTTCTGAATCTGGTTTCATCATTGCTTTAATTGCACATATTATTGTTTAATCACTAGATCATTGTTTTGAGCCCTTAAATCACTGCTACCAATTTCTGTTTTCCATCCGGGTTTTCAAGTTTCCTAACTCCAACAGGAAACCTCAATATGTCTCAAATCAGCCACGCATTGTAATCAAATTTTACTCTCATATTATTCCCCTTAATTAGACCGTATCGACCGGTTCAGCCCCAACCAGATTTGTTCCGACTATCAACTTTCTCTAACTGCTTAATTCCTAACCCTGTGGTTCGGAATTCTTCTATGCTGCCCTATGAAAGAGAATTCCATCTATAAAGACTACAGAGTGATCTGCAATTGAGGAATAAATAAGAAAAAAAAAGACCCTATAAAGAATCTAATCTGGGTTTGTTCGAATTAGATAGGATTTGTTGAGATTAGTAAAGATTTGACAAGAAACAGAGACTGATAACATAAAATCCTCAATGGACATCAAAGTAGGAAGAGGAGAGACGATGAGTTATGGATCGGTAGTGTTCCTTTTAAATGGGTAGGGATGATCAATTTATAATGAAAATTGATTTTATATCTTCTATTTTTGAATCAACCGATTGGGGGCAAAGTTGCGACAGAGTTGCGGGAGGAAGAAGAAGAAGGGGGTCGAGGGTAATATAGTCTTTCTATAACACTTAACAGCCCTTTTTAACGGAATGGGTACAGTTGATAGAATCTAAGGAATGCAGGGGAGGGGAGAGTCATTACCCAAAACCCAGGGGAGGGGTTTGTCATTAGAGCATAATCGAGGGGAGGGGGGAGTAATTTACTCTAGTCAAAACTACCACCATCTGAGATAATGATTGGACACTCATTTAGATAAAAATCCAATGTAGGTGGTGCGTTAACATTTTTTTTTTGGTGGCATTGGCTCAGGTGGAGAATCCATTAGGTGCAAGTCTCTTTCCCAACGATTGATGAGTTTGAGTGTAGAAAAGGGATTGGGTTTGGTTCTTTGGAAGCAAGCTTGGTTTCTAGTATACCATTCGGATTATTAATGATAGAGTTGATAACTCCCATTAGATCAGAGGCCTGAATGTGCTCGGTACGCAGCCCAAGTGTCCCTCCAGCCCAGATGTGTTTGGAGAAATCCCAAGACATGAGAAGATGCCAGTCTTCTGGTGCATTATGACTTGGATGGCAGAGGTTATCAATATCGAAAAAGTATTGGAGCTTTGAGGATACGTTTGGTTGCAAGGGAAATTAAACAAATTTTTGTAATCATTATTCCATGTGATGTATAAATTACTTAAATGTCTGAACATATTTAGTAATGGTACATTTTATATGTAAATTTTAGTTTACATTTTAAACTGAAGGGAATTGAATGCAAAGTAAAATGGAATTTAATAACCAAATATAGAATGATTGGAGTTAATGATGTAGTCACGTGGGATAATGATTACAAAAAATTTCTGTTTTAAATATGAAAATTTTACTTCCCTTTCCACGAATTCCCTTTGCAATCAAACCAAGCTTAGAGATAGTGAGGATTCCACCTTGGAGGACTTTCCAAGCTAAAGTCTTGATTTTACCTTTTTATTTTTTTTCCATCTTATTCATGTGCTAGTATGGCAGAATTCCTTTTTTTTTTTTGGGAGTCCCGATCATGTGCACGACATGAACACTTCGTGTGAGTTCGATTCCTCGTACGTGCACCTGAACGTACGTGTGAGAGGCAACCCCCTGTCCTATTTTTACCATTTACAAGGGGAGAAGGGGTATTTATGAAAACAAAATAAACATGTGATTGGCTCTGAGATGTATGTTCACCTCACATACCTGTAGTTGATCCATTCTCGCCTCGCATAGGGTCCTCATTCTACACTAAACATGGGTCCCCCCTTGATGTACGATGAGATGAGATGGGACGCATGTCGAACAATGACCATACATGAAGCATTCACGTACATGCAGGTGATCTAATGCCTATCTAATGCGGAGGGTAAGAGTGTAAATCAGTTTGGTTACGCTTCAGTTCCAGATAGTGTTGGTGTTAACCAAAATGTACCGAGAGTCGAATCGGTTCTTGAAATCTTTACTCAAATCGAACCTATTGGTTTGGTTCTGCCATTCGGTTCTTACACGATTTGGTTCGGTTCCTATACTCGGTTCATATATTATAAGGTAATAATATTATAAAATAGTAATTTATAATACTTGTATTTGTTTAATCTCTGTCTCTTTCTAAATTTTTAACAATTATTAACAACCATCATATTTACCCCAAAAAAAAAAAAAAACAACCATCATTATGTATGATTATGAATATGATGTTTAATGCATTAAATGGTTTATGAATTAATGTTTTTTAATTCCTAAGGCTTATTTAAGTTGTTTTACATCTCGACTTTAATTATATGCGCTTTAAATATTGTGTGAAGTCTACGTCATAAACTACCATCCTAGGGTCCAAAGTCAAAGTACTATTTTGGGTTTGAATTTGTAAAAACTAATATTTCCATTATGTTTAGAACGCCTAAAATAGTGTGGATGTTAAGTTTCAGGACTTATCTTTGTCATATAGCCACTGAAACCGACTACCAAGTCTTGACTGGAAAAAATACATCAACTCGTCGAGATCCCAGTAAAACTCGGTTTCATGGTTGGGCGAAATCGAGTCCTAATGAAACCTTGGCTAGTAGTGCACACCCTTTCACTCTCTATCCTCCACGACCATGTGGACCCCCCAAATAGATATCGTTATGCACTCCCCCATGTCCGCCCATTGGTTTGGCATGCAAAACGTCAATGTACACAGGCAGTGTGTGATTAGTCCACCTAAAATAGAATATGATGTCATTAGTCGACCTAAAATAGAATATGAGAAAACATACATGAGACTCTCCAAAGATAACCAACATCTGCCTAGCTCAGTTGGTGAGCTGTGGACTGTGGTGCACTTTATGCCCATGTTTTCTAGGAGGTCTTGAGTTCGAATCTCCTGGCTGGTACCTTCCCCCCCTCCCCGGTTCGATCCCCCCTCCCCCTCTATAGAAAAATATATATATTTAAAAAAAATATATTAAAAAAAAAAAAAAAAAAACTCTCCAAAGATAAGGAAAAAAGATGAGGCATAATAGGCCAATGGTTTTGTACATAGCTGTGCATCATGCATGGTCGTACACAAAAATGTCAGATGAGGACAATAAGGGGTAAAATGACCAAAACCCCCTATTTGATGAGTGGTTCCTTCCCCATAAAGTGATCGACCTAAAATAGAATATGAGAAAACATACATGAGACTCTCCAAAGATAACCAACATATGCCTAGCACAGGTGGTGAGCTGTGGACTGTGGTGCACTTTATGCCCATGTTTTCCAGGAGGTCTTGAGTTCAAATCTCCTGGCTGGTACCTTCCCCCCTCCCAGGTTCGATCCCCCCTCCCCCTCTAAAGAAAAATATATATATTTAAAAAAAAGAGTAAAAAACAAAAAACTCTCCAAAGATAAGGAATAAAGATGAGGCATACTAGGCCAATGGTTTTGTGCATAGCTGTGCATCATGCATGGTCGTACACAAAAACGTCAGATAAGGACAATAAGGGGTAAAATGACCAAAACCCCCTATTTGATGAGTGGTTCCTTTCCCATATGTGACCGTGCATGAACCCTTTCCTTATTGAACAGTTTCACTCTTGAAATTGAAGTGATTGACACCCTTAGTTTGTAAACATGATTACCCCAAAAAAATATAAAAAAAAGAAATTTATTCTTGCCAAGCATGGTTTTAGTGCACGGTATCAAAACGGGTATTGATAACATGTAAAATCGATATGATACCGATACAATATCGGCCTGGATTGGTTATATCAGACAAAATTATCTTTAAATTTCTTTTAAAAATGAGTTTTTTGAACATTTTACCCCGTGTCCATACCGTGCTACCGACACAATATCAACACGATATCAATATTGGTGACTAGCAAAACCGATACATATCGCCCGATACGGGCGATACGATACCGATACTTAGAACCATGTTGCCAAGACACTAACCTCATTTAAACTGTGACATTACAATTTAATGACGGATATATTTTACTCTTTTTTTTTTGGGGTCCCTATTTCTGTTTAATATGGCAGGATTCCTTTTTTCTTGGAGTCCAAATCACGTGCACTGTACAGTCCTCACTCTACGTTAACCATGGTCCCCCCCCTTGATATATGATGAGACGGCATGGGACGCATGTAAAGCAAGGACCATACATGGAGCCTTCACGTACATGGAGGTGTTATAGTGCCATTTTGTTAGGTAGGGAGGGAGAGTGTTTGATCTTAGGATCCCATTTAAAATGTTCAAATAGCCTTAACTACCCATTTAGGCCTTGTTTGTTTTGTGGTAAAAATATGTCAAGAAAATAATATTTTTCTTCTTCTTCTAATTTTTCAATTTCTTTCTTGCATATTACATCAAAACAAAAGGTGAAAATTCTATTTTATATAAATATTTCCATTACCCACCTTTTAATTAATTACATGAAAACAAAGGATATTAATTCCTCTTCTATGACCTTAACTAGCTACAAAGTATATACGTCCATAACCTGGACGACCACACAGAGAGACAAGAGACACAATTAAACAAACCCAACCAGGACTAAAGGATTAAACTAGACATAGACATGAACAAACACCAAAGCTTCATTCGTCTCTTTCTTAAGTAGATCTTTGTAAATAATAATTATAAATGCATGTATTCAACTTGATCTTTAAACTGTGGCAATGAGACCTCCCAAGGTGACAGTGGATTCCATGGTCTTCATGGCCTCAAACCTAGGTTTCTTGGCTTGGAACTTAAGCCCTGCGTACAACTTCATGTAGTCCTCGAACACAAACTTTGGATACACCACCTGATCATCGGAATTCACTTCCACCTGATCATCCTTACCCACCAATTCGGGTGCTGGGTATATCACTGCGTCACTACCAGGGTTGTAGAACGATGCGATCGACATTCTGTTACCATCAGTTTGGGCTATCACCCTATGCATAATACTCTTGTATTTTCCATTCGTGATTACCTGCAGATAAAAAAAAATAATCTCACATCAGATATGAATGAATTAGATGAGAGTTTACAAGAATTTAGACCCCTTATTTAATAGCTAACATTTCCTTTTAAGGATGAGTTCTACCCAAAACAGTAAATGTAAAATACCTCGAGTTGGTCACCGAGATTGATAACGATGGAGTGACGCATGGGAGGGACATCGACCCATTGACCGTCCTTGAGCAGTTGAAGGCCACTGACACGGTCGTCCTGGAAGAGCAAGATGATGCCTCCGGCGTCGGTGTGGGCACGCAGCCCTTTGATCAGCTCAGGGCGAGGACAGGGTGGGTAGTTGCTAACCTTTGTCCCAAAAGTTGGGCCCTTGGATCCACAGAAGGCTTTCTTCAGGTAATCTTTCTCCAGACCCAGGTTCTCACAGAGTAGCTCCAGTAGTTGTTCCGCCATTTTCTCCAATCCTACAGCAAATTCCTTCATTGCCTTCCTGCAAATCATTTCATTTACCCACTAATCAATCAACTGGGTAAACAATTATCAAAAAAATTCTCCCTTAAGGGGAAATGGGAACTGGGAAAAAAGAAGTGTTCGACCGTGTTCTGTTCCATTTTCTACCACTATACTAGTAATGAACTAATGAACCCTGTTTTTGAGTTAACATAAGAGGAAATGGCGATATGGGTACCTGTAATCATCATCGAGATCAGGGATTTCGGACATGTTGGACTCAGGAAGGTGGCGCAAGAAGAAGGTGCTTTCCCAATCCATGTCTTCAATTTCAGTTTCAACACCTTCAAGGGCTTTGCTTGCCACCAATTCCTTGAACCTCTGTTCCATACACTTCTTGTAGTGCTCCTTCGTTAGCCTCTCCACCTTGTCCATCAGCTCATGTGATATCCCATGATTCACCAGCTACAGAGACATATATAAATTTTTAGAGAGAAAAAGAGAGGGACAAAGAGAGAAAGACAGAGATAGAGAGAGAGAGTGAGTTCTCTTCTCAGATACCTCGAAGAAGCCCCAGTTCTCACAAGCGTCCTTAATCAACTCCATGGTGGCTCCTCTCTCATCACCATTGAGCTTCTCCATGTTAATTACTGGAAATGACTCCATAGCTTTCTCTCCCTTTCTCTGCTTCTCTGTTTCTCTCTGTAAATCTTACTGCAAAGTCTCTATTTCTCTCTTTGCCAATGCCAAGAGATCAGGGCCAAGTGGGTGGAATTTATAGGAGTTCAAGAGAAAGAAAAAGGCCAGAAGCCAAGAAAGATAGGAGGTAAGGATCAACAAAAATGAAATGTTAAAAGGATTTGGGTGGGGTCACCAGACTCACCACTCACCAGTGATCACTTGAGTGTCTTTTTTAAAATCATAAAAAAAAAAAAAAAAAAGAAACTTGTGGAGCACGTATGAGATGATATCTTATGGAGTTCTGTGGCCCACCACCACTAAAGAGAGGAGAGAGTCACAGTTTTATCCTTTTAAAGCCTCTGTGTGAGGTGGGGCCTGGCCTGGACCGGACTATCTTTGTGACTGCACTCCTGCCCTCTTTCTTGTTTTTTGACAAGAAACCAACTAGTAATCGGTGAGTACTGTGACTGCTTCTACCTTCATCCTTTTTCGTTATCAAATTTTATATTTTCTTTTCTTCCCATACACTCGCTGTTTCTTGGAATTGTTTGGATGGATCTTTCAAATTATGATATTGGACAACACACCATACCGATGCACAAAGCTGCCTGTGCATAACCCATTTTGGAATCTGAAAGCATTTAGATATATGTATTTAATTTGAGCAAATTACATGCACCCCTCCTGTAGTTTGAAACAATAACAAAGTAACCTTTAGTTTTACTTTTTACATGCACCCCTGGATTGGTGAACGATTTACAAATAAATCTTTACAGTCAAGTGTAAACCGTTAGTTATTGTTAAACTTTTCAAAAATCTTATTTTACCCTTCAATGGGGGCAAAGGGTGTTGTCTTCAACCTCATAATTTCTGAGCCATATATACAAAATCAGAAACCAGCGGAGAATGGAATTCTCTTACAGTTGAAAGAACTCTCTCAACTTTGATCCAATCAACCCAGGATTTTAGGGCTCGAATCACACCTCTTAACCCTCTCAACAGGCTAAGTATCAAGTTGAGAAGACACACACAATGAGAATTGGAAGGACCTGAAATCATGTATAGCGGTAGGAGAAAAGGTCCAGATCTGAAACTGATGATATAACTCACAGTAGAGGGGCTGGTTGGGGATAGGGCTCAAGGTTTTAGATCGCCCTTTGGTGGTGATTTAGTTCCCAAAGTCTCAGGTTACTTGGATCTCTGACTAGAGAGTTCGAACACATTATCTGGGACTGCCAGTACCACCCAGAAACAGAGGCTACCAGCGAGGACTTGCTCACTTTTCCCATCATAAATTGAAAACGAAATACAGCAAAATCGAGGTAACACAAAATCAACAAGCCAACCAGTTTGGATATTTTCCTGATCAGAGATCAGTACAGTGTTTGTATGATGGGCACAAATTTGAATATTTTTCCTAACCTAACAGTTAAAGGGTAATATGGCTAAAACGGTCTTTTTTCTTACAAAACTAACACTTTACCAACACCGTGAGCTATTGGGGTTTTTTTTTGTAAAAATGAAATTAAAAGGGTGTTTTGTTATTGTTTCAAACTACAGGGGTGCATGTAATTTACTCATTTATTTTTGATCATTTTTCATTCAATAAAATTATAGAAAAGCAATAAAACTTACCTCTTGTAAATATGTAAATATTGTTTCTTTCTTCCTAATTTCGTTTTCTAATTAAGGTGTGATTCCAAATTTTATTGCTATTCTTGTTGTAAGCCATGTATAAACAATATTCCCTCTTTACTCTCTGGCCAACACCTAAATAAGTAGTAGTAATTAGAGAAAAGTCACCAAGGCCATTTTCATTTTCTTAAAGTAATTTACTTGAAATTCTTACCGGCCTAAGGAAGAGATAAGTGACCCGCTTGGAATAAGTTTAGGTATACATATAGGGAAAGGTGCAAGCACCTCTGTGTTTATCTATTTCCTCTGTTATTGGTGAAGCCTAATCTCGTCAAGATCTTCGATTTGATATGTATTTTGATATATTTTAATTCAGGTCCGAATTAGGCTGGGTGGATTTCTAAGTGCAGTTTTGTATTTTCTAGGTTAGGATTTTCTTATATAATGTTGTTATTTCTTTGAGAGATGTAAGGGTGAGAGCTTGTATTTTTGCTTCACAGAAATAGTGGAATCGTTCTATTCCTTCTTGGGGGTGAACCACATAAATCTTGTCTTGTGTGATTGTTCTTCTATTTCTCTTCATTTTTCTTCTCCAAAATTGCCATTCTAGCGTTGTTTTTCTCACATCCTCCTCATATGAAAAGACCTTAAAACTTACCTTCCAATGTACGACATCATTTAGGTACACCTTATTATTGATGCCCTCCTCTATGTTACTTGCTCAGAAAAATCTCTCACATATATTTGAACCTAAGTCTTACTTAAGCTTTGCCTCAAACATAAGTTGATGGCACCAATTATCAACATATGTTTGTCCATACATATGCCCTTTTATAGAACAAAGTGTCCCAAGAATCTCCATGGCTTGATTCAAGAGGATCAATAAGACTTGTATGTGAACAGTTTTGCATGGTCTGAATTATTGGCTCCCCAACTCTCCAATTATAAGATCAATTGGTGTTATCTGACAAGCACTGTTTAGGTGGTCTACTTGAGTGTATGGTTAAGATTGCATGCAAGTGGTCATCATAAAAGAAGTTGGGCACTTTTAGAAGAGCATGTTTGGGAAAGAGGACCTTTTAATCAATGCTCTTGTGGGACTACATAAAGATTGGATTGAGGGGACTATTTTATAATCTTTGGATTGGAGATCAAAAAGGAACATAAACACTATAAAATAAAGGTAAAAGTATCTGAGTCAGTCCCAACAATACATGCTTACAAAGGGAATTTCCCCTCTATAGCCTTTCCCTTTAGTTAAAACATGAACTCTTCATTGAAATGGATTTGACCCTCTATCATATTTTCTTCCCTTCTTAGACTTTTTTTGACTATTTATGTCACATGCAATGCCTCTTACCAAATCTTAGTGGTAGACAATAACCCTTGTGACATTGATTAAACCTTCTTTAGTAGTTTTACTTTCGGTTCTTCTAATCATCTGTCAAAATCACTGTTGTATTACTCCTACCATTGTGTGTTTTTGGAAATTTTAAAGATTCCTATTTTCCCATTTGAGTGTTGATTATTTTTTAATTTAATTGGTTTGGGATTTCTCTAAATTATGGTTTACATTTAGTGTTAGAAAAATGAAAGTTCATAAGATAAGAATGCAAGAACATATGATGGCTATAGTGGATTATATGATTTCTCCCAAGTCACAATTAAAAGAGGTCCCTTTTCTTCAATAATTTTGGTAGTCAAAAACATGTCTAAGAATTATATATATTTTTTGGTAAATGGGCATGTCTAAGAATTAACTTATTAACCCTAAGTCCAGTTTGATCATTTTTTGTTTTTTTACATTTGGGATTTTCTTATTGAAACCCTCTAAGGTAGTGTTAATAGATTTGTAATTTTATTTTTTTTACCCTTTTAGTATTACACAACTTTTTTCAATGAGGGTAAATATTATCATTTCACATATATTCTCATAAAATATACAAGATAACTACGGAAAATTATCACCTCAATTTGCCTGCCCGTCAAATTTCTCAATTCCCTCTAATAGAGAAAGGTGGACCTCACTCGGGCAGTGTGTTCGGGCAGGGGGTAGGATGGTCATTTTTGCCCCCTATTAGATGAAATTGAGGAAATTGAGGGGCAGGCAAATTGAGGGGATAAAGATCCAATAACTACAGCTTTTGATAATAATAGAAGTCATTAAATTATTTTTGAAAATTCACTTATATCCTTAACTTAAAAAACTTTTGAGAATAAAACAAGTGGCAACTAAATGAAGGTGTCAAGAGTTCTAAATACAACTCTATAGGTGTCATTTAGAGACTCCCAATTTTGATTGAAAGGGATTATTGAATTCCTATATAGGAACCAAGGGATGGAGAGGGGAGAGTCAGGAGACTAGCAACTCTTAACTGAAAATAGGTTGCTGTAAAAGTATGGTTATTGTCAACTAAAAAGACAAATGAAAATTGAATATTTTGGAAGTATTCAAGCAAACATAGAAACGAGTGATTCATATGGAATGACTTCAAAGTTGAAACCCAGAAAGAAATTTTTTTTTTCTTCCATAAATGATTCTTAGTGGAGGTTAAAATTAGATATGGGTGTGAGAGCAAAGCAGGGAGCAGTTAAAGAAGGTGTATTTTCTTGTCATGTATGAATCACATATTAAAACATAACATATAGGAGGAGAACCCAATGGGGAAAGAAATTAAAGTGGAAGGTATCCTTCAAAAATTGTTTAGGTTACACGTGACATTAGTTTTCATCACAAATGTGTTCATCATGAAGTGGGAATCTGCAAATGTCTTTATAAGAATCATTCATTTTCATGGATTTCAATTCTACCTTGTAATTGTTAATCTAAATCAAATATTTGTTGTATATATAATTTCTCTTTGACCAAACACAGATAAGGAGATTGGAACGTTGAAGAATATTAATGGGTCATAATGGAAATTATTGATTCTCTTGTAAATGAGTGGATGTAATTGGGGTGTAGGTACTATAGAGACAAACCATGTTCCAAACGAAAAACCCATTTCATGAATTTATAGGAAACATGCCATGTACTGTGAACAAAAAAACTTGTGGAGATTATGGATCCCATCCTTCCCTGTCCCTCTCTGTCTCTGTCTCTTTCTCAATGTGTGTCTGTGTTTGCTTCCACGAGGAAAAGATCAAGCTTTAAATCAGTATATTTATACGGTATGGTATAGTATGGTATTGTTATGTGTCTAGTGGGGTCCACTCTAGTGTATGGGTGTTGGATTAGACCAACTTAGTATGTGATAAGTTAAAAGGTTTGATTTAATACGTTCATCAACTCTAGAGCTTTTGGCTGGAAAGGGGTATCTATCGTCAGAGTGAAAGCTGCTTAAAGTGAAAGCCTTCGAGGACAATGATTGCAAAAGCGTGGTGATCTGTTATGTGCTTAATGGAATCCACTCTAATGTATGAGAGCTACATTTAGCCAACCTAATATAGAATGTGTTCCATTTGCTCTTGAGCTTTTAGTGTACCTAAGAAATATGGTATACATATATATATATATATATATATATATAATAAATATGCAAGAAATCTAGTCTAATGGCTGAGGCTAGTTCCTTAGACTAACATGTGGCAGCCACAGATCCAAAACTCTTTATAATGGGTCCTACTAATTAATATGGTCCACTGGTCCAATTCCATTGGTTTGTAACTTCTATTATATATCACCATTCTCCATCTTCAATTTTATCGGAAAACTTGTGATTGACTCTTCTAAAAAACACACACACACTGTGAGAGAGAGAGAGATTGGCTTGTGATGTGGTCTGATTGGTCTGATATTATTTTAGATTGGCTTGTGATGTGGTCTGATTGGTCTGATCTTATTTTAAAGTTAATTTGATACGCACCGAAAATAAAGAAGGAAAAGCTGAGATGACGAAAGAAGTAAAGGAATAAAGGGAGAGAGAGAGAGAGAGAGAGGGGTAGTATATATATGTTCTTAAAGGAGAATGTGATGAATTGAGGTATTTTATAGATAATAACCCTTGAGGAGGAAGAAGAGATATAACCATGAAAAAAAGAGTTGATGTGGTCCAAAAGATCATAGAACACTCTTTATTATTATTATTAAGGTGATATATATTAGGGGGAATAAATCCATCATTAAATTAAGTTGTTGTTGCATGGAATGAACAATCTTTCAACATATATGTACTCTCCCACAGTTCATAATGCTAATATAATCCACCTTGGGGAAACATCATACATACCTCAGTTGTTGTGGCCCATAAAAAAGGAGCTTTGTATTGGATTGGCCGTGTTGCAGACAAGAATAAGATCCTTTCTCAGCATATATATGAATCGACATCTTCTACTTCCGTTTGACCCTACTTTCGTGTGCACCCTACACACAACGAGGCACTCAAAGACCGCTTTACCCCCTGCTCAAGCAAGGCACTCGGGCAAGGGTAAGGCAGTCTTTACGCGTCCCGTTGTGAGTAGGGCGCACATGAAAGTAGGGGCAGGCAGAAGTAGAGGATCCGGACTCGCATACTTTGATATACTTTGAGAGAGCTGATCGAGCTTGGGAAATTATGAAGTAGAACTGTTTGATCACCAATCACCATTGATCATCATCAGTTACTGTATATCTTTTTGTTAGGGTTAAGGGTTTAAGCACAAGATTGCTTAAAGCAATACACCATGCATATCAAATTTGGAATAATACAGGTTATTGTCTCCAGCTAGTATTTATAGAAAAGACGTTAGATGGATTCTATCCAATGAGACTCACCACAATCTTATTTCTTATTCAAATAGACTTATATTAGAACATATAAAAGGGTTATAGAATAATAACCAACACTTTTTCATCTGTTCATGCCTTAGTAGTCCACAATGAATATATTGTCTCTGTCTCAGCCTCTTTTCTCTCCTTTTTCTTTGGGTCCTACGTACCCCAGCAACTGATGATAAGTATGCATGCATGCATGCATGCATGCATCATGCACTGTGGTGATCTCCATTGTCCACTCTTTATTAGCATCCATCACCATCACCATTACAGCATATGAGAAACTACATGGTGTGAGTCCAATTACATAGAATAAGAATCCATCCATCCATCGACGTCGACAAAGTGCAGTTGTGATCGAGTTAGGTAAAGAAACGATAAGACTTATCTAAGTTATAAATCCCACATCCACCCACACGCACTACCCCACTTACTTACTTAATTACACACCCATATCATATACAGTTGTTTTCTTCCATAAGTTCTTCTATCTTCTTGTGGTTAAACAGTTCGCTTCTTCAATCATCCTAACTCATTCCATGATAGTGCTAGGCTACATCTTTTTGGCTGCTTGCCTGGGTAACAGCTAAAAAATTTTTTTAGAGAGGACGATCATCTAGCCACCCCTTTTTTTTCGCTAAAGGTCAGCAATATATATATTAAGAAAAGTAAATGATTTCACTAATGCATCAGCTGCAGCATTTGTTTCCCTGTAGCAATGAGTGATACGACACTGAATAGAATCAAGGAAAGGAGTGATCGACCACCATGTCTACAGAAACACCAGGGAACTTTGCGAGATAGAATAGAGATATCCACAATCGCCGAGTCACTCTCAATTCAGAGTTTATCAACGTTTAGATCTCGAGCGTGCTTAATTCCAACAAAAAAAAAGCTGCCATTTCAGCCATTAATTAGTTCCCACACCCTGATAGGATGCAAAACATCGGGAGATTGATCCACAATGATTTCTAAAGATTCCTCTCGCACCTGAGGACCCTGGATTTCTCAAAGATGACCCGTCGATGTTTAATTTCCACCACCCTGGAAGTGGCTGACCCCACCGTACCTCCATGATATTTTTAGTTGGGGATCTTGTAATTGTAACCCGCAACCTCCTTGCCAAGATCAGGTCACAAACCGATTTGATCTTAACACCCTCAATGTGAGAGCAGTCCGCAACCTCTCTGTAACACAACTTCACTACTTGAGTGGGTGTTTTTCACAAATTTTCAAACCTTCGCCTGTTACGCTTCATCCAAATTTGTTGACAAGTAATAATAAGAAGAATCCTCCATAAATAAGAAGAATCATCTACCCACCCCCATTAGCTCTCATCATGTCTCAAAACATTGTTGTCCAACCCAATCAATCTCTGTGTACTCTGGTGTATTCTCTCCTGTTTGCAATAACCAGCATTTTTTTTGCTAAAAGATCATTTATATTTAAGGAGAAAGAATGAAAACATATAAGCTGGACTGAACCCGATAAACCAACAAAAAATCAAGACAAACCCCTACCACCTAAGGCAGAGCCATCAGCGAGAAGGGAAAGCTCACAACACTAGGAGAAAGTAAACTGAAATCCCACCATAACATACGATATCTGGGACGATACTGAGCATCTGTCACCAATTTGTCCCGCATAGAGCAAGGTAGGGGCACCATAGTTGAGTTAGCTTCCAATCTCGCAACTGATTTAGCTAAAAAACCAACGAAGGGGTTTGATTCTCTAAAACAATGGAAGAAATTTCAATCAATAGAGGACAAAAAAGATTGCAAAACTAGCCAAGCTTGACGAATAAACCATGGAACAACATTCAACGACAGCAAAAGGACAACTGAAACCGAGTCAGACAACACATGTAGAACACTCAAAAACAAGGGTTGTTATCTGGCTTGTTTGTCTCTCCCCAAGATACAAGCTTAGATGGAATTTCGCATAAGTGTCCAACCCAAAACCCCTTCTGGCCACATCAGCCAACACTCCCTCCTTAATCCCACATCGATGAACTTTGGAGAGGGTCTTGGGCTTATGAGCAAGAAGATTTCCTTCCCCCCCCCCCCTCTTATACAGATTTTTTATGACACGTTATCTTGTCCTGCCTGTGCTGCATAGACATAGGGCCACGTGCAACAACCACCTTACCCCTACTTGGGCAAGGCGCTCGAATAGAGGAAAAACAATCAATGCATGCCGCCTTGTATCTGCGCAACACCTGGATCCTCCTAATAGCTTCATCTTTTAGGATGGTTACTCAAGCATTATAATTCTTCTTTTATAAAAAAAATCAATAAATACCGACTCCCCAAACCATTCTACAAGGGCCCCAGGAATAACCTAGGGCCATGAAGTGTGGATCCCACTTTGGGGTTGTGTGTGGAGTAGGAAGACATGATCGAGCTTGTACTTTATTTGTTTCTAAGCTCAATAAGGAATGTCGTATTAACTTTGCCTTCTTCTTTGGCGGATATTCTTTTTCTTTTTCTACTTATATTATTGTTTGTCAATCATTCTACACGTTATACTCACTCCACTGTACCACCACGGTTGCTCTAATTCTAATGGTGTCTCTTGCGTTACTTTGGGGTTCCACAAAATCCAAAGTAGAATTCCCGTCAATCACGCCACCATTTTTGCAGCCTCTTTTTTCTTTTTTCTTTTGTAAAGTAATTTTGTCGAAATGCTTGCAGCCAATAGAAATACTTGAAAGTACCCATTTGCCATTTTTCAAAGCTATGACTTCCTCAATTCCTGGAACCCTTTTCTTGCATACAAGGTTTTAGGTATCGGAATCGAAAATTGAATTGATCTCTGCCGATTTCAAGTTCCAACAAGAAATGATGGAGCGGATCGGGTTGAATCGGACTCAACTGGGGTATCAATGATTCGACTCCAATTCTTCAAACCATGCTTTCATATATTAAGATGGGACAAGAGATCTATATTTGATCGTATAATTTCTACACAAGCATGTAAGTCAATAGACGAACACACCTGAGTATCTACCTAAGGGGCAAAGACATCATCTCACGGTGTCTTTTGTAACGATGTTGAAAACACCAAGATCTAGCTTTTTGACACAATCTTCATTTGATGGTGAATCATCCCACTGCTTCAAACAACTCTCCTCCATCCCAATCAAACACATGGATCTTTTAGGGAAGGTTTCACATGTAATTTTCTTTTTTCATCTATCTTTTTTGAGTGAAAGTGAAAGTGGAAGTGAAACCCATAGAAGAAGCACACCCGGTAAGGAACTTTAGTTCAAAAGATTTTTTTGGTACAATACACTACATGTCTACATAAAGCTATCCTAGTAAGTCCTTATATTGATTTCCTCTTTTAAGGTGAATGATCTTTATCCAAAATTTCTTTTTACCACTTTAACTAGAGATGCTTATCCATGACTCGTTTATATTGTGCAGAGAGGCTAAAGCTCTTGTCGTGGTGGTCGACCATCAAATGGTCTTGGGTCCAAATGGAGTATCCTCACGTGTGAAAACTTGGTTGTTCCATCTCAATCTTATAATGGACCCTTCCTTTTCTTTATCATTGAAAAAAATTCAAAAAAGAGAGATAAATTCTGTCATGCGTGCAATCAAAACTACCTCCATTAGGACCACTTTTACTAGATTGCGATAATTTTATGTTTTCTTTAAGGACAAGACATCGATGTCTGGTCATGTAGCCCTTGCACTAGTGTTGGGCCAATGAAAGTGCGTACAAGATATCGATCTGTATGGATGGTATTTTTATTCTCACTGGGGACTGAAGAGTCATTGCACGTGCACCTGTTTCTAGGCATAGGAACCACGCCAACAGGTGACGTTCTTTTTCCCTTCCCATAAATATTTTATAGGGTGCATCTTATTGTAACTTAAGAGGTGAACTAAAGTTGTAATTTTCTTTTGATTACCCCTAATCTTATTCCCAAAAAATTCTTTAAGTGAGGGTAAAAAAAGGTTTCAAAATTATTTTAAAGTAACTTAACACTATGTCATTTACAACAGAACACAAGTCCACATATGAAATAACAAGATTTTACTCTCGTGAAAGAAGAAATATGTTATATAATATGGGACTGTCTGAATGACACATCTATTGGTGTTTGTAGAACATGTAACCTTCTTTTGATTGATCCTTGATGCACTTTCAAAAAAAATTTTAAATCAGGGGTAAAAATAAGTAGGGGTTAAACTTTTTTTTCCAACTTGGTTAAAAAATATTTTCTTTTTAAAATAAGGTTGAGGTTCTTTGCTCTCTCGCTAGGTGTGGGGAGGATTAGGTTTTTGAGAAATTGGAGCCTTTAATCTCGCTCTCTTGGCCTGCCAAGGGTGGCGGATCCTTTGCAACAGTGATGCTCTATGGGTATGAGTCCTGAAAGAAAAATATTTTCCTTCATCCTTCTTTTTGGATGCCAAGAACAAGTAGAATTGTTCTTGGATCTAGAGAAGCATTCTCCGAGGTCGGGATACCCTCCCCTCATTCAGGGGCTTAACCGTCATATTGGCAATGGTCTTGCCACTAAAACTTTTGAGGATATCTGGCTTCCCTTCATACCTAGAGGTTGAGTTGCTAGTTGTCCCCCTGATCCTATATTTAGTTTGGTTTCCAGCTTCATAGAACGGCCTATTATGGAATGGGATTTACAACTAGCCAGCAGTATCTTCTCTGTCCTAGAACCTTGGCTATAAACCAACTACCATTACCTGTTTGTGATGTCGCTGGTAGATGGGTCTTGGAGATTTTTCGGTCAAGTTTGCATATCACCTTACCTTTAGGAGGCGTAATCCTAGACTTTCGAATTCTCAAGATCCTTTTTGGTCTTGGCTTTAGAGTCTCAAGTTTCCGCCAAAAGTCAAGCTATTTTTATGGTGATGCTATGTCAATGCTTTGGCTGTAATTCAACTCTTAATTTCTTGGAATCTAGCTCACTCTCATGTATGTTCTTTGTGTCACATTCAGGAGGAATCCATTATCCATTCTTTGGTCCCCTGCCCATTTGCTTCCGAATGCTAGCGCTTGTCCCGTCTATGAATTGATTCTAAGAAATTTTGAGGGTCTAATTTAGAGATTGGATTTTCTTCTTAACTTAGCTGATCCCATTTAGTTGAGATAATGTTGAGTTGTTGTTGATTTCCATCTTAACTATTTCGTTTCAAAACTATCCTAACATGTTCAATGTTAACCTACAATGGTTTGCCCTGTGTTGGCAGATTTGGAAAACAATAAACAAATTTGTGTTTAATTTCATTAAGGGAAAAAGATCTCTACTTGGTGGTGTTTCCTAAGCTCTCCAATGGGTGAGCACGCCTGGGTATCGACCTCGAGAGGCAGAGGTGTTATCTCACGGTGCCCAGTGAGAAGGTGTAGGAAACACCACCAAGTAGAGATCTCTTGCCATTTTATTAATCCAGACTTGCAAAATGTTATGTCTTTTTGTACATATTTTTGGAGAAAAACTATATTGGCTTGCAACCAACCCATGCTTTTGTACGTCCGAGCCCGTTTTTCCCGCTTGTCCGACCGGTCACCTCTATCCTGTTTTCTTATGATTACCGCTGGTGCTTGGTGATCTCTTCCTCGAAACAGTCGTGGTGTTCTCCTACTAGATAGTTTTTTGGTGGCTCATACCAAGGCTTCTTAGGGTTATCTACCTCCTCTTTAGAAGCTAAGGCTATTTGTGATGTTGTTACCCTTGTTTGTAGTCTTTGGATTTCCTGCTTGCGAATCATCCTAGATTGCCTCCTTATCATCTTTGCTCTTTAGGGGTTAGCCTTGACCGTTGATTGCACCACGAAGGCAATTGCTGATGATGTTTTAGCTCTTTGTAGTTGGCGTAGACTGTTGCTTGGGCCACGAAAGTGTGAGATCAAGTGAGTTTGATTTACCAGGGGGGGGGAAACAAACCTGAAGGTCTTATTGACAATGAGTCGCTACCTAAATTAGGGTCTAGAACCCTTACTAAAAATAAAACAAAATGACTCAATCCACTGATCTAATCCAAAGGTTGGGGTCCAGGAAAGGTATTAAGGACCCCGGTCCATCCGGTAAAAACTAGACTTCTACCCTAGGTTGAATGTTTTTTGGTTGAGCCTAAATTGGAATAAACAAATATGTTAGGAAATCATACACAAAATCACGAAGGGGATGGATGGCATACTTGAATCTAGCTTTTTCCTACAAGGTTATTATACTAGAATTTAAAACATACATGATGTAATATAGGGAGGAAATCCTATGCTAACATGTTGGAGATCATTATATACGTTGAAAATTACAAATTTGCCATTCATAACATCAAAGCATTAAAAATTAGCAACACATAGAAGCATGGTAATCATGGCAAACATGGTAAACATGAATATGGGCTTTATCAGCATGATAAACAATACATATAACATCAGTAATAATGAAGTTAAACAAAGTAAAATTTGTGCATGGTAAGTTATGAAAATGCCCTTTGTGCTAATCTAGCCTAGAGAGGGTGAAAATCATGAAAAAAAAGGAGGGGGAAGGGATCTAAAATCCGAAAATAAAGAGAAAGTCAATTAAAACAACGATGATGACATGACAAAAACATCTAAAAAGAATCATAATAACATAAGAAATAATCTAAGAAAAATGCTAAAGCGATGAAGCTCCGGTCAAAGAAAACAGTGAAAACAGCCTATATATTCTAGAAAGGAAAAATCAACGAAAAATAGCAAAATAACACCATTAATCACGATAAAATCAAAGAGATAGCTAAAGGGATTGGGAAACATGGTAAAAAGGTATCCTTTCAAAACCCATCCGGCAGTGCAATATAGTTGTGCAGGCTGCCCCATTAAGGCAACAGTGAGTTAGGATCAGTAAAAAAACAGAGATATAAAATCACCCAAAAATTGTAAAAATGTAAAAGTAAAACCAAAAGAAAGAGGATTCACCGGCCTACAACTTTCGAGAAGGAAGGAAAATCGTTTGAGTGGCCTAGACTCAGGTTGGAGAAGCTTTAAGTCAGAACTGGTGTAGCATCACAACAACTTAGGTTCCAAGATATGCTCAAATTATGCGTATTGTATCTTCAACTCATCAGAGTTTTTGTATCGGAATTGTATCAGAATCCCCTAAAATGTGTAAGGAGTCACCTATTTATAGTGTAAGAGTCCCAAAATCGTGCAAGGTATCGATTCTCAAAGTCCATTTGAAAGGAATCTTATTATCATAAAAAGAAGGGTTGATCTTGGCTTTGGAAAGAAGAGAATCGATTCGATCCGCCAAAGGAAGGTTTCTAGGGTATTATCTTTCGAGTCCTAAAAGGTGTCTAAAGGGGTACTAGGGTTGTGGGATTGGAAACTAAATCGAATCTCAAAGTCTTAACATTTTTGCCAAATGGCATGGGATGAAGAAAAATGGCATAGAGTGAAGTTCAAATGGCGTCGTTTTTTATAGAATGACACCGTCTGAACAGCAGTTGGTGTCGTTCTCATGGCATTGGGTGTTGTTTCAGGGCAAGATGTACCTGGTCCTAATGTAACACCGGGGGGTATTACAGTCGGTTCTAAGACTTTTCCAATTATGGTTTGGGTCTATGGGGTCAGTTTGGGTCTGTGTCAAACCCATTTATCATTATTTTAGAAAATGATTTTGGTTCATTTTTAACCACATAAATCATCATGGGAGTTGAGAACACTACCTGAGAGCAAAGGAGACACTATGAACTATGCCAAGGGAACCACTTCCATACTTTAGGTAGATTCCGTGTTCATCATCGTCTAGGACACTCGGGGCGACAAAATGGGGTGTCTACAGAAGGCAATTGTTGATGATGTTTTAGCTCTTTGGAGTTGGTTTTCTTTTGTTCATGTCTCACGAGACTATGTTATAGAGGCTCGTCTCCTAGTAGAGGAGTCTCAAGATTCTCTTTGTCTCGCTTCTAGTGGTCTCAGCCACCCCCAATCCTTGTACATCGTTTTCCTAGCCAGAGATTCTCTATACCAGTTCAGCTAATAAAAAAATTTGTTTTTGACCCAAGATAAAAAAAAAAACCTCAACATGGTCTATTGAAGAATTAATAGAAAAACCCATATACAGTGTGTTCATATCGTTGAAACAGACCATTCAACTTGACAAATGGCTTATCAAGGGGTGCAAAGACCATTTAAGTAGAAATAGCTCGAGTTTGGGATTGGAGAAGTTACACTGGAGCCCATCAAGCGAGGGCCAAGCCCACCCTGCTTTTTTCCGGGCCAGATCTTATGCAAGGAAATCCCGGCGAAACTCCCTATTGGAAGGGAAGTGAAGAAAAATATTTACTTTTCAAGGAAATATATGAATTTCCCTTGCAACCAAACACGAAAAAGGATTTTTCTGGGTCTGAGTCGTGCTTCTAAATTTAGGCCCGCAGCGGTAGAGTTTTGGAATCTTTCATTTCTTTGATTTGGAGCTGGGCTTGGTCTTGGGCTCAACCATTTGGCCTAGTCTCTTAAGCTTTGAGACCTGACCCAATGAGGAAAATCTTAAGTTCTTCTAGGTGAGCTTAGCATTGACGGCCATATTACAAGCTTCAAGGGTCAAGGTCCATCTTAATCATGTGGTTTTACCAAGTATTAAGTTATTTGGTTGACTTTTCAAACAAATTTCCTTGCGAAAAGGAAAATTATTCACCAATATTTAGCACTCTAGTATAGAGATTCTAAAGTAAGCCAAATTTTGAAAGGGGAGATTATGGTAATTAAAAGAAGAAAATGTATGAGAAATCTTATGGGTTTCCTGATTGTATTTTTTCACGAAGGAAGAATTTTAATCTAACTTTGATATTGAAAGGATTAGGATTTAGGAACAACCATTAAATGGGCTCGCACTTAGCAATGAATGAGGTGCATGTGCTTAAATGGGCTTAAATTTGAATGGGTTAACAGGTTAAACTGTTCTTAGAGGAGAGCTAGGCCCATCTTGAACAGTTGAACCTAGGTTGGGCCAACCATGCTTCTCACCAGAAATCACACATTTATAGAACAATATGAGTTTATATAACAAAGCTGGTCATCCCCACCAATCATCAAAAAAATAATTCAGAATCTGTGTTTATAAGTATAGTGGATAGACTAAGCTTGTCAATCGATTCGGTTCCAGGTATTTGGTTCGGTTTGGACTAAGGGAGTGCTTGTGTGAACTGAATGCAGATTCAATTCTGAATTTTGATACTCACCAAACCTTCTCAAATTAATTCAGTTTCGACTTTCGATCCGTTTTTGGTCCTATTCGATTTGAACTGATGGTTTCTAAACTGGAACTGAATTTGGATCAGATTTATTTGGTTCCTACATTCAATAACCGAATTGGACCGAATTTATTTGATTCTATTCAACTTTTTCAGTCCAATATCGGGTTCGGTTCTGATTTCAATTTGGGGTTGGATCTGGCTGATCAGCTGCAGTGATTCACCCATAAGGATTCAATTATATATTCTAAGGTTGTTTCTTCTTATCACAAGACTCACAATGCAGAAGTTTTAATCTTATTTTGATTGTGTCTTGTTTTATTTTCAAATTTTATCTAAAGGTCGAGGAGTGTATCACCCACATCCATACACAAAAGGGGTGAAATTAATGATCGCCTTGCCCCAATGAAAGGTGGAAATCCTATCCTCCATGATGCCAATATGTACATTCTCATTGGCCACCGCACATGCACAGAGGTCATGCTCTCCCATAGAGAATTTTTCTCCTTTATTTAAACAAGGGGTACAGAAGGGTTATCAAAAAAATCTGAAAGCAACTTATCTTGTATAATTTATTTTGGGATAAAGGCTGGGCAAGCCAGCGTTATGCCCAGCTTGAGTCTATCACTCTCCCACCCCCTATGGAAATGACCCCCAGGCCCCTGTAATCCCCATCTCATCCTCTCCATTGGGCACAACCGTTAACTCCAGAAAAGATAGTAGCGTGCCTAACCTTTTCGATCCGCAACACACATGAACCGGGAGATATTGGGACCTCCATATTCATCAGGGAGTTTTCTCTCAGGCGGGGTGGCCCCAAGGGGGGAGGCAGAGTCAAACTCAAGACCTTTAGCTTCCTAAGGCCTCGTCCCTTGCCAACTGTGCTACCCCTTGGGGATCGTGACACAACTCTTTTTTTTTTACACCTAATTTGTTGTTATCATTAACCGTTTATCAAGTTCAAGAGTAGTTCTTATGGTCTTTTTGTGAATGCAAAATATTTACACCTAATTTTTGGTTACCAATTTACCATTAACCGTGTATACTTCTTATGGTTATTTTGTGAATGCAAAATAAGTTTTATTGAAACATCTCCTATGATGGTCCATTTAGTTATGTCACATGGAAGAGTGGACCATTGGATATTTAGAGAATGATCTTGATTGGCTAAGGATTAAATTAAATTTAAAACTCAAATCAATACGTCTCCCAAGAATTTTTATATTTTATTATATTTTGAATCATCTATTCCTTCTTTATCATTGAATTGAAATTTTAATTTTTCCACTGATTTTCAAAAACTTATTTTGCCACTTGGACAGTTCCATTTGGAGTGAGATTCACATTGAACATTAAAGGAATTTTGGGTCTTTCTCTCAACAAAATTGCTCTCATCCAACCCATCGGAAAATATTTGGGCTGATTCAGGAAGGTTTTTATGTTTTGGGAAAGGAAGCACACAACACCAATGTCCAGATTCTTATCCACGCCCTCTGACATCCCACCCATAGACCCCATACCTCTTTCCTTAACAAATGAATCGTCTTAGATGATTTGTCATCATCCTCCCTTCCTATTAGTGCAAAACTTTGTTGTATAAAATCCTCTCCCTTATGTTTTTTATTTGTTGGTTCTTCGTTTGTTGGATTTTTATCCTCTCAAGTACACCTCACTTGAGAATCCAACCATACACCCAACACTTGAGAGGATCTTTATCGCCCCTAGTACTTGGGGAGCTGCTGTGCACATTGTGTGGCGCACCAGCGCCCATGTGTGCACGCATGGGCGCTTCTGCGCCGTACGATGCGGACAGCAGAGCCCCCAGTTCTGGGGGCGATAATTTTCCCACTTGAGAAGGTTAAAAAACATCACCACTCATGGTTTTACTGTTGGATTCTCAATTGAGGTGAGCACTGCACTTGAGAGGATAAAAATCCCCATTTGCTCCACAATCCCAAATCTTATGTCCGTACTTGATGTCAAGTACATCTAATAGAGGAGGTAAAAATGACTATCCTACCCCTTGCCCGAACAAACTGCCCGAGGTGGGGTTCACGTGGGGTCCACCTCCCTCTATTAGATGTATTTGACGTCAAGTACATGCAATGTAATTGAGAGGATAAAAATTCAAATCTTATGGGGTTTACGATCCACTACACCCCAATCTCAGTTTTCTCTCATTTTTGTTGAAAACTACTGTTATTAAAAAATTAGAATAAATTTGGGATAAGCAATTATAGTTACTTGTAATAAATAAGAGATATCGATAGGACCAGTACTCAGTTCAATCAACTGTGAAGTTAAAGGATAGTGACTGAACTGGGAACTTATCTTTTTTGTTTTGGTAGGAACTGGGAACTTATCTTACAAGATTAAATAAATAAAGGATACGTAGTATAATATAGAAAAATGTTGAATTTTTCATTAATTATTATTTTATCTTTGAGAAAATGTGGTCCGCCTGCAGAAGAAGAAGAAGAAGGAGGGTAAAGGTAAGATTCACTCTAAAAAACTGACTCGGATCAGTCGGGTGGTTTGGATCCGAATTGACCGTCACTAATTTGGTCAATTTTCATTAAATTTTGGCAAGTCCTATTGATTCCAATCGATTCCAATTTTGGGTAGAAAAAACCTGTTCATTGATAAGAAGAAAGATTTATCAAAAAAAATTGACAAGAAGAAAGATCAAGAGATACAAATCATTTCAGCCAATCCAGACAGGAGGTAAAAGAAATAGGAGAAGAAGAGCTCCTTATTAGGACTGTATATTGATTTGGTCATGTAAAACTTGGATTGATATAATATGGATCGTGTTTAAAGATGGAAGGATCAATATTCTACCCAAAAAAAAAAAGGATTTTTGACAAATGCCTCCCTGAAAATGCCCATTTGTCCAAATATTCCATTACAATTTTTTTAATTGCAAACTCTCTCTTACTTTTAAAACAATGTAGCACTTAATTTAGTCCTTGCTGACCGTGCTGTTAGATGTTAGTTTCAGGATATCTAATGACCAAAATGCCCTCGTCTTCTCCAAATGGTTTAAGATTTGAAACTGAAAATCAAACCCTAAACCATTTGGGGAAGATGAACCCTAAAATCAAACCTCCAAAATGTGATAATCCAGAGAAAATTATTGCAAATTACTATTCAATTTGTCTCATTATAAATCAGTTAAATTCTGAGAAACAGTACCTATGATTCTCCTGATCTAATAATGTAAACTATTTTACCAAAAATTCATTTGTTTTTTGTTAAAATTAAATAATATTTTAACAAACAATTTCATGAAATTAAGCCAAAGCTCATGAGCTTCTCAAGGGTTTTCACATGTCGAATGTCTCAGAAATTGCAACACACGATCGAGAAACCTCTCGAATCAATAAGGCTGTGGCATTCTATTCATCTTCTCTCAGTTGAATTTGTACTCGAACAATTATTTTTTGTGATAATGGGGATTCTCATGTTTATAATTTTTTTTTTAAAATGATTGCCCGAAGAGCAAGTGGGATCAGGAAGGGGCCTTTTTCATGTGGTTTCGTAAATGTTTAGTTAATTTAAACTCTCTTATTCATTAAAAAAAATAATTTCCACCACTAGCATGGTGATTCAGCTCTCTTAATTGTTTCCATGATTTGCTGGCCATGGTAAATAAAGGACGAGCTACTTCGTTCTTACGCTCTGAAGCTTTGTTTGAAGGATTATATATATGAAAAACATCTCAATTTGTATACATTACAAACTACAGTAGGTTCGATTACTATTTTTTTTTAAGGGAAAGTGTTTCCTCACCGGTAGGTTGGATTACTGGACATAGCTATGTTACTTATGGTCCTCTGCTAAATGGAGCAAGTGTGATAGTTTTTGAAGGGGTAAATTACTCAAACTTGTAACTGTAGAAGTTGAAATCGGATGTGAGAAATGAATGGTCTGCACAATTTAACTGATTTATAATGAGACAAATTGAATAGTAATTAATTGAATAGTAATTTGCAATAATTTTCTCTGGATTATCACATTTTGGAGGTTTGATTTTAGGGTTCATCTTCCCCAAAGGGTTTAGGGTTTGATTTTCAGTTTCAAACCCAAAACCAAGTGGAGAAGATGAGGGTATTTGGAACATCTAATGTTCCAAATTAATGGTAGGGACCAAAGTGCTACATTGTTTTGAAAATAGGGGAAAATTTGCAATTAAAAAAATTGTAAAGGGCATTTGGACAAATGGGGATTTTCAGGGGGACATTTGTCAAAAACCCAAAAAAAATTGAAGGATAAAAAACATAAGGTTATAAATTATTGGGTGTTGACATCCCTAAGGTCTCAAATAAATTGTAAATCTTACTTTTTGCCTTTTTAGTATAACACATTTTTTTTTCAATGAGAGGGTAAATCTTGACATTTCACACATGTATTTGAAAAAATACACAAAACTAAAGATAGAAGGATAAGTCACTGTCAAATTATTTTGAAAATCATTCTTTAACCTTAATTTAAAAAACTTTTAAGAATAAGATAAAAGATAATAAAAAAAAGGTTACAAGTTCAAAATGTATAAACAGATGTATCATTTAGACAATCCTTATACATGTAGATGTTTGTCAAACACTCGCATGACCTTATAATATTTGAAAGGAAAAATGATGTATGTGTGACTCCTATATATACAACAAGCCTTCTCAATTTTCTCATATTCTCTCTACTTTGTCATCATTAATATCTATGGGCTCATTGTTGTACACTTCGATACCTATCGAAGTATATACAGGCCTTCTCACACATTCTACCTCCTCTCTTGTTATTAATATCTGTGGATCCCTATTTATGTGGTTCAACACTTATCAAAATCTACTTGTCTCAATAATGCGTGTGTGAATTTATTACATGTGAGAAGCATATGCCCAATATTCCTCCCCCTATTTGTAATATGGGGGTAGTTGTAACTTCCAATCTTTGATATAGTAAGGGGAAGGGATCCGGCTCCTGTCCAACAACCTGACCGACCTCCTTTCCTCCCTCCAACCAGACACAAGTAGGGGTGGACCTTAGTCGGGCAAGGTGGTCAGGCAAGGGGTAGGCCGATCATTTCGCTCCTGTTTGTGTTTGGTTGGAGGGAGGGAGAACGATCATGTCCTTGGAGAGGAGCCGGATCCAAGGTGAATGTATTTGTCCACAAGAGATTTTCCCATCAAGTTTGTCAAATAAGGAGGAGGAGGGGTATTTGTGTCATTTTGAATAAACATTTATACCAATCTAAATACGTTTAATGCCAGATTGCCATAGAATAGGGTTAAGCCATCATCCTAAGGTCATTAATGTCTATCCGAAGTCAATAATATCCCATCCCCTCGACGATGTTCTTTCAACATCATCTCACCCTTCTCCCTTAGAAGAATGGCTCATCTACACGGAAGTGCACGCGACTTTACATGTGAGAGGCAATCAATTGTCCTTTTTATTTTCATTAATATCCCTCATTTCTTTGTAAATAATAAAAATAGGACAGATACATCTTATTAACTCTCACCACGTGAAGGACGCGGACGGAATTTATCAATTGGTCGGGCCCTGTATAATAAGAAAAAAAAAAAAAAAAAAAAAAAATCAAACCCTTTTGTCTCTGCGAAGGTATAAAAATCAATTCGCAGAGACACACAGACTAAAAGGGCTTGTCCAAATTTCCAAGGAAGTGAAAGAAGAATTATTTGAAGAGGAAGAATGGCAGCTATTTCATCTTCCAGTCCCTTGCTCTGCAACTGCAAGACCCTTACCATCCAAAGCCATCTGGGATGGAAGAGGAATTCGCTCCCCACGCTTCATTCTGTAGCGATCTTTCCGTCGTCCGATCCAGGAAGGCAGGTTGCAGGTTCCAGGAGGTTTTCCATCGTCGCCTTTCAGAATCGTGGGGTGAGACCCGTTCTGAGGATTCAGGCGGCAGGAGAAGGAGTTGTAACGGCGTTGGCGGAGGAGGAGAAACCTAAGCAGTCCAGTGAGGTGGAGAAGCTGAAGAAGGCTTTGGTGGAATCGTTTTACGGCACGGATCGAGGGCTGAAAGCGTCCAGCGAGACGAGGGCCGAGATCGTCGAGCTCATTACCCAGCTTGACGCCTTGAATCCGACTCCCGCTCCCACCGACGCGTTGACCCGTCTCAATGGCAAATGGATTCTTGCGTAAGTCTCTCTCTCTCTCTCTCCCGCCAATGATGGAAGTTGGAAAACTATTTATTATTATTATTTTTTTTCATTTTTAAAGAGTCTAAAATAGGAGAGGGGAAAAAGAAAGATATTTTGGTATGGAAATAAATAAATATTGCGTAACTAATGCTCTGCATCATCTGATGCACAGTAATAACTCTCAAACATGGAACAAAAACTCGACCGAAGCCTGTCAAAACCATCGAGTTAACTCGGTTTCCTAGGTATCCGAGACGAGTTGAAGGGGAATTTTATAAAATCCTTGGATTCGACTGGGTTTCGATAGTTTCGACCATATTTCGGTGGTTTCGACACATATGCCCATCGAAACTAGGGGAAACTTGGCTCGTAACTAGGATAGACAAGTATTTATGCCTTACCCCCTATTTGAATCCAATAAAAATAGTTAAAAAATCAAATTCCTAAAGGATAAAAAGTCAATCCCCTAATTCAAGAACAAAAACTGGATTTTTGACGGTAGGTGCAATTTTTAACTTTCTAATGCTGGGGTTTTTCTCAAATCTAAATACTCCATAAATCTTAATATGGTAAAACATTGCTAAAAATCAAAATTGCAGTAAAATATTCATTTGTTTTAATGTCCAAAAAAATATTTTCATTCAAAGCGATTTTGACAGCATTCGCACACACCAAATTAAGTTTGACCGGTATATAACTCCTTCAATATAAATCAGATTTAAGCAATCTTGGACATATTGGAAAGCTATCAAAACAAAACTGTCTAACAAGTCTAAGATTGCTTAAATCTCATTTATATTGAAGGAGTTATGTTCCGGTCAAACCTTATTTGATACCATGTCTAAGAACAATATACAGTATTAAACTTGGATCAAAACCACAAGTAATATTTTTAGTGTTCTTTATGTGAACTAATGCATGGATTGAATTTAAAATGTAAAAAATAGGCAACACAACAAGATCAGGGCAAAAAAACAACTTTTGGGCCTCGAAACCAAGGTTTGAGTTAGTGTGGAGAAAGTCTCAAGTTTTGACCAAGATATGGTCGAAACCGAGACAAACTCGTTTTCTGGCTGGTCGAAACCTAGTCGAAACCCGAGTTTTAGAACCTTGCTCTCAAATAAGCCAAAGGTTGGTAGGCCTACCCACCCACAGCCCCACATGAGAGATACAAATTAAATCACCAACTTGGATGTAAATGTGCCCATCCCCCGACTTGGGCTTTCTCTTTAGGATGGGCAGCAAAATGACTGCCTCGTCCCCTATAAAAGGTGAAAATCCTACCTAGGGGTGTCAATAAAGCCCGGCTGGCCCGAACCTACCCTGAGCCCGGCCCGGACCCGACCCTGATTTTTCAACCCTGAGGGCGGGTTTGGGTTTAGTTATAGTCTAGCCCTGGCAGGGTCGGGTCGGGTCAGGGTTTAGATCCCAAGCTTAGCCCGGCCCGGCCCAACCCGACCCAACCCGACCCTGTATTAATTATAAGTATATAATATTGCATATATATATATATATATATTTATTTATTTATTTATAGATATATATATTTTTGGTCTAATATTTATTTATATGTATAGCCTAATAAAAAAATTAAAAAGCAAAAGACAAAAAAAGCCCTAAAGGCACATGAGATTACAGACAAAATCAGGGTCAGGGTCAGGGTCAAGGTCAAGACAAGATCAATCAGGGCCAACCCGACCTTGCCCGACCCTATCAGGGTCAATCAGGGCCGGGTCGGGTCAGGAAAAACCCTGGCAGGGTCGGGACTGGGTTGAGGGTTTCTTGGCCCTGGCAGGGTCGGGTCGGGTTAGGGTTTAGGTTAAGGCCTCTAGGGTTGGGTTAGGGTTTATGGCAGGCCCGGCCCAACCCGACCCATTGACACCCCTAATCCTACCTCTGCACAAAGAATGCTCCCATGAACTTATTACATCTTCAGTCCGTCTTTGTCTTGTTTTCTCGTTTTGAATTTCTTAATCACAAAAATTGAGATCGAAATTGTTTAAGAACTGTTTATAATATAGGGAAAAGGAACGCTAGTCAGTGTTGTGCCTGGGCATGTACCTGTGCCCAGACACAGCCCAACAGTGAAAAAACTGACGTTGCTCCTGGTCTTTTCCGCCTTTCCAGGGGGCAACACCGGTATTTTTGCACTTGGCTGTATCTGGCCACAGGTACACGTCCAGGCACAGCACCGATTAATGTTCTTACTCCCATAAATCAATTACTTTAAATTGGTAACAAAATTGAGACTGGAACCATTTACAGCGTGAAATTGAAATGTTTACAAATCAAGAAATCAAAACCATTTAATAAATAATTTTAATTTAAAAAAACTGGAACCATTTAATGAACACATTGATTTCGATTTCTACCTACTATATTTTGAACCGAATCAAATCAAATCAAACTGTTTGAACAAAACCCGCACTGTTTATCATCTCTAATTAGTCTTGTAGATATTTTTTTTAAAACAAAGAAAACACTTTTCGCCGGAGCAATTTTATTAAGAAAAGAGAAGAGAGGAAAACCTCTTTCCAGGTACAGAGCATAGTTGTCAAGGCGTCGCCTAGGCATCCAGATAGTTTTGTTGGGGCCTAGGCGACAACCTCTTTATTGCAAGGCGCCTTGCACTTGTTTTTATTGGTATCATGCCAAATATCAATTAAATTTTGTAATTTCATTTACCTAAGATATTATTCATAAATAAGCAAATACCCCCTATTTGAATCTAATAAAAATAGTTAAAAATAAATTTCAAAAGGATAAAAAGTCAACCCTTCAGTTCAGGAACTAAAACTGGATTTTTGGCGGTAGGTGAAATTTTCAATTTTCAAATGCTTAGGTTTTTCTCAAATCTAAAAATTCTATAAATCTTAATATGGTAAAACATTGCTAAAAACCAAAAGTGCGGTAAAATATTCATTTGTTTTGATACATAAAAAAATATTTTCATTCAAAGCCATTTTGGTAGCATTCGCGGAGACCAAATAAGGTTTGACCGGAGCATAAATTCTTCAATATAAATCAGATTTAAGCAATTTTGGATTTGTTGGAAAGCTGGTTTTGCGCTCTAATTAATATAAAAAACCTCTTGTAAAAATAAAATCATTTGACTAGTCAACTTTTTTAGAGAACAAGAACATCTCTCTAAATCAAGAGCAATTTAATTACTTATAGATAAGATCATATTTTCTAAGAACATTATAAACCAAATGTTTGGTTTGATTGTTTCAACTTCCAATAGCTTGCTTCTTCAGTTCTGCTGTCTTCTAGTTCTATGCTGATTTTTGATGACTTGATGTGGCTTAGTATTGATTTTTGATGACTTCATGTGGCTTAATGTTATTTTTGATGACTTGATGTGGCTTAATATTGATTTTTGATGACTTAATGTGGCTTAATGTTATTTTTGATGACTTGATGTGGCTTAATGTTTATTTTTTATGAGTAAATGAGTCTTAATGTTGATTTTTGATGATATAAGATATATATTGTAGCATACTAAAGTATTGTAGCACACTAAATAATGTTAGAAAAGGGGGGGGGGGAAATAAAAAATAACACTTGAGGGCGCCTAGGCGGGCACCTTGTTGCCTAAGCAGTCCCAAACGTAAAGTACCATTCGCTAGAGAATGAGCTTCTACATTACTGGAGTGGGTAATATGCGAGAAAACAATAGAGTCATAAAGAAGAAACAAACAAAGAAATGTCATCTACAACAAGCCTAGAGACCCAATCTAAGGAAGAAACATCCCCCTTTAAACCACAAACAACAGAAATGTAGTCCTAAAAAATAACAAAAGAGCGAAGGCCCAAGAAAGAGGCCATAAGCATGCCATACCGAACGCTTTCTGCTTCAACGACAACAGCTGAGAGTGCCATACCTGATTTACATTGAGCAGCAACAAAATTTCTAGCAGCATACTGCCAGTAGAAAGGTGAACGTTCCAGGCTCCATTTGTGAAGATAGAGAAACAGCCAGGGGAGTGACTAGCAGATGCCGATGTAAGAATAAATCCTAACCGAGATCATATAGACAGATCAAGAACACAATAGAACATGTGACGAAATCGTTCATGGGAGCGTACCTTCTTTGGGATCCATTGGAGACGACGAAGAACGCAGTGGAATGAATGTTCGATCTCCTCAAAGCAAGGATCTTCTCCTCTAAGTTCCCCTTTAGCACTGGCTCTATGGTAAAACCTTAGAGACACCATTTCTCAAAATAGTGTTGCAATTTTTTTGATTGGGGTTAGAGGAGGGACCTAGCTTCCTTTTTATACAGATTCCCATAGATCGTCCTATTACAGATCTAACGGTGATCTGTGAGCCCACACTAGTCAGTCCATATTAGATCTTCCAGATTCTCCATATCTTCCTTATTAGACCAACCTTTTAGAAATAGAAGTTGCCACAATTAATAGAGCCCACTAACAGGAAAGAATATTAAAAAAATATTATAACCTTCTCCCACTTGGGCTATATTGATTGTAACCAAAGTTAAAAAACAAAAGACTTTGTTTTTGTTCAAAACAGTTCAAAATCATTTTTGAAAACTTGCGCGTGCCTTTATGTTGGTCTAGAGATAATTCTAAAAGATCAATCGTTTCACATAGAGTCTTAAACACCGAATCGTGGTTGTAACTGCTTCTTCTAAGCGACGTAGGACCATCCATGGTCACGAATGCCCTTAACTCTACTGAAATGGATGTAATATGGTAATGCAACAACTGAATAACACTTTATAGATAATCCTTATGTGTCATCTCTTTTGTCAGTCTAATTCTCTTTCCTTAAGTGACGTAAGGACACATGAGAGAAATCTTTATGGCTTCAACGAACATGTATGTCTTACATTTAACAACTCGAGTTTTACTTTATATGATACAAGAAATACCTTAAGGCCAATAAATAAGTGCCCCAACCTTTGCTTAAGGTTATCACATATCTCAAGACTTTAAAACAGATACATATACAACATGCCAACATATAAAACACCCATTAGTTAAACACAACAATCATAATAAAACTGCACTTCATGGAATTGAAAATTCAGGCAATAGACAGTTGACATATGAATACCAAAATTTATTAAAAGATAAAGTACAGATACAAACTTTATTACACAATAGAGCAAAATAAAATGAGTTACACTAAACAACCGCATCTAATGATGCTTCCAAGCCCATACTAACAACATGTCTCTCAAAAACAGTAAGGCAAAGGCCTTTAGTTAGGGGATCAGCAACCATATCATCTGTACCAATATACTCCACTGTGATGTCACATTCTTTAACATTTTCTTTAATGGCCAAATATTTGACCTCCATGTGTTTAGACCCTGTGATACCTTTATTGTTGTTAATAACCAACACAACAGAATTGTTATCACAGTACAACTGAATAGGTCTATCCACAAAATCATACATTGTCAACTCCCTAATGAGATTCCTTAGCCAAACTGCCTGAGTAGCTGCCCCATAGCATACTACAAACTCTGCTTGCATAGTTGAAGAAGTAATCATTCCCTGCTTCGTTCTTTCCCACGACATTGCCCCTCCTGTCATTAAGAAAATATAACTTGATGTGGACTTCCTGTCATCCTGACAGCTAGCAAAGTCAGAATCTGAATACCCTACTAGCTGTAGGTCTTGAACACGTCTGTAGATCAACATATAATCTCTTGTCCATTTCAAGTACCTCCAAACCTTCTTGGCAGCAACCCAGTGATTGCGACCAAGGTTTGACTAATATTTGCCTAGGAGTCCTGTTGCAGAAGCATAGTTGTCATGGCACTGCCATGGCATCCTGGAGCTGGGGAAAGTCACATATCGAGGTACGCCATGGTGAATGTAAAAATATCGTCCGATATGACGTCCATAACGCGACGCCATACCACGATATATGGGCATATTGGTCGATATTTGTATATTTGAATGTATAAAAGTTGGACTTAATTTTTTTTTTTTTAAAACCATTTAATAGCTTAGATGCTTTTTCGTTAATGTCTATTGGAGGTGTAACTTGAAAATATACACCTGCAATACACATTAACATAAAAAATTAAAAACATCAAACATATTACCCTAATTACCCTAATTGGGGGAAATAGAAATCGCAAAGCCAAAGAAAGTTCGAGACGAGAGTCGAGAGGAGAGAGTCGAGACTCGAGATAGAGGAACAGTTCGTGAGACAGAGGTCGAGATTCCGGCAAGCGGCACCTTTGGCTTTAGTTCCTGGCTTCCTGCAAGTTTGCAACTCTCGGCTAGATAGTTCTTCACTCCTTCGAAGTTCGAAGTTGCAAACACCTCCGGCAACCTCCAGGACTCCAGGTAAGTAATTTTTTATTATTATTTTTTAATTTGGTTCTTCTTCCTCCTCCCAGTCCTTTGGCAATCGATCTTTCAGTTCAGTTCTTCAGTTCTTCTCCTCCCAGGCAGTCCTCTTCTTCTTCTTCAGTTCTTCTCCTCCCAGCCTCCGGTAATGATTAGTGATTATAGCCAGTACTAGTAGTATCGGTTTTTTTTTTTTTTTTTCTTCTTGCCTTGCACAGCCACACATACGCAGTTACACACAAAGACAGGGAGAGAGTCGAGAGACAGAAGGGGGGGGATTTATTTCAGTTAGTAGTCCTCTCGGTTTTTTTTGTCTTTCTCTTTTCTTCTTCGCAACTGCTTGTACAGTCACAGAGACAGGGAGATAGTCGAGAGACAGAGGGGGCCCTCTCGGTTTTTTTTTTTTTCTTCGCAATTGCTTGTACATTCACAGAGACAGGGAGATAGTCGAGAGACAGAGGGGGCCCTGTCGGTTTTTTTTTTTTTTCTTCGCAATTGCTTGTACATTCACAGAGACAGGGAGATAGTCGAGAGACAGAGGGGGGGGGAGGGATTTATTCCAGATTACAACCATAGTACTCTCGGTTTTTTTTTTTTTTTTTTCTTCTTCTTCCTGCGATTATAGGCTTGCTTACAATCAGCAGACTTCTCTTTTTTTTCTTTTCCTTTTTTCTTCTTGTTGCCTTGCACGTTGCACTTGCAGGCTTGCACACAACTTCTCGGTTTTTTGTTTCTGCTTCTTGCCTTGCAGTTGCAGGCTTCCACATAGACAGAGAAGGTGTTTTATTTTTTTCTTCTTCTTGCCCTGCACACAGCCACACACAACAGCAGCACATATTCAACTCCATTAGTCCATAAGTTCAGTTTTTTTTTTTCTCTTCAGCTTAATGTTAATCTGCTAAAAACCAGTACTTTGATTTTGTGTTTTCCATCCTAGTTCAGCTTAATGTTAATGTGCTAAAAACCAGTTTAATTGTTTTTTTTGTTTTGTTACTTTTGTAGTCTCTTTCACTCAACTAATGGATGGTTCTACACTAATGGATATTACACTTTCATGAATTAAACCATAGTATATTAGTAGTACACTTTCATGTTGATTTTTGATGTTATAAGACATATATTACAGCATACTAAATGACATTAAAAATAGAGAAAATAAAATATAAAACATGGTCGACATGCTCGCCATGGCGACATGTCGATATATCGACGTGACACCCCTCCACCGACTTGGATCGCCGTGACGCCGTGACAACTATGTGCAGAAGCAATATCTGGTCTAGTACAAACTTGAGCATACATGATACTACCAAGTGTACTAGTATAGGGTACCAACTTCATTTGTTCTCTCTCAACATAATTTATAGGGCACTGTGATAAGCTCAGTTTATCTCCCTTGAGAACTGGAACATTCCCAGGTTTACAATCATGCATACTGAACCTCTTCAAGGCACGATCGATGTAACCCCTCTGAGAAAGACCCAATAGGTGGCGTAAATGAACTTTATGGATCTCAATGCCAAGGACAAAAGATGCCTCACCAAGGTCCTTCATGTCAAACTCCTTAGAAAAGAACTGCTTTGTCTCACGTAGCAATCTAACGTCACTACTTGCAAGCAAGATGTCATCCACATAAAGTACCAGGAAGATAAATTTCCTCCCACTCACCTTGCCAGATATACACTCTACGCAGTTCTCAACAAAACCAAATGAAGTCACAGCACTGTAAAACTTTATGTACCACTGTCTGGAGGTTTGCTTGAGACCATAGATAGACTTCTTAAGTTTACACACAAGGTGATCAGAACCATCCATAGCAAAACCTTCAGGTTGAGCCATATAGACCTCATTAAGGTTTCCATTCAGAAAGGCAGTCTTCACTTCCATCTGATGTAACTCCATGTCGAAATGAGCTACTAATGTCATAATTACTCTGAAAGAGTCCTTCGAAGAAACTGGTGAGAAAGTCTCATTATAGTCTACTCCCTCTTTCTGAGTAAATCCTTTGGCTACCAGTTTGGCTTTAAACCTCTCAATCTTCCCTTCGGAATCCTTTTTGGTCTTGTACACCCATTTACAACTACTGGGCTTGAAACCTTTAGGTAACTCAACAAGCTCCCAAACGCCATTATGTCTCATCGATTGCATTTCATCTTTCATTACTTCCAACCACAAATCTTACTGAGGACCAGAAACAGCTTCCGAATAAGTAATTGGATTAACCACAGGACCAATATCATAGTCATGCTCTCCTAGATAGACCACATAGTCTGGTGTTATGGTTGACCTCCTCTCCCTAATGGATCTCCTAGGTGGAGCCTCCACAACCACATCCTAAACCTGAGGAGCTTTAGGAGGAACAGGATCAATAACAAGTTCTTGAACTTCAATGGATACAACCTCTGGTGCAACAGACTCTACATCTGTTTGAATGGGTAGAGGAAAAAATACAGTCGTCCCAGCCCCACTACTTTCCTGTACAATCTGAGAACAAGTACTACTTTTCTCGGCCACATCAAATTTAAAAAACTTGGCTGTCTGAGAATCCATAATTCTAGTACCTCCACAGGGGTTATAAAATTGATAACCCTTTGAATGATTTGGATAGGAAACAAAAAAGCAACGAGTAGTTCTGGATTCCAACTTGCTTAATGCTGGATTATACAACCTCACTTCTGCAGGGCAACCCCAAACTCTAAGATGGTTCAAGCTGGGTTTACACTCAGTCCACAACTCAAAAGGAGTCAATGGAACAGATTTGGAAGGAACACGGTTAAGGATATAAAGGGCTGTTTTCAAAGCTTCACCCCGCAAAAACTCAGGTAAGTTTGTCCTACTAACCATACTCCTCACCATATCTATAAGGGCACGATTATGCCTTTCGGCCACCCCATTTTGCTCAAGACTCTCACGCATAGTAAACTGACCTACTATATCAGAATCCTCCAAGTACTTGGCAAACGGGCCCTTAAGCTATCCAGCATCGCCATGTCTGCCATAATACTCTCTTCCCCGATCAGACCTAACAATTTTTATGACTTTCCCTAACTGTTTCTCAACTTCAATTCTAAAAATCTTGAATTTCTCAAGAGATTCAGATTTTTCCTTAATTAAGTACAAGTAGCCATATCGGGAATAGTCATCAATGAATGTGATGAAATAATAATTTCTACAGAATGTGGTTGAATAGGGTCCACTGATGTCAGTGTGAATGACCTCCAACAGGTCAGAACTACGGATTGCCGATTTCTTCTTTATCTTGGTCATTTTACCCCTACAACAGTCTACACATGTCTTAGGCTCATCTTCAAGAGTAGGCATGATGTTGGACTTTATTAGCCTTTCTACTCTTTCTTTAGAGATGTGCCTAAGTCTTTTATGCCATAATGTGTAAGACTGTTCTTTAGGCAAGGGTTTTTTGGAAATAATTTTCTCAACATTATAAGAGACATAGATATCATTGAGAGATAAACATAATCTATACAATCCATTGGACATAGTGTAAGAATCAATCTTACTTGAATTAAAAAACATCGTAACCATATTGTTCTTTATTTCAAAAGAGTAGCCACACATGTCCAAACTAGAAACAGAAATTAAATTCCGTCTAAAGGAAGGTATATAAAAAGTGTCTTTTAACATCAAATTAAAACCACTATCTAGAATTTAAATGATATCTCCCACGAACTCCACGTCAACTTGTTCATTATTCCCTACGGTGAGCTTTGATTCATCCTTATTTTGCTTCCTCTTATGTCTGAACCCCTATATGGTAAAAGCAACATGATTAGTTGCACCACTATCTAGCCACCACATACTGGATGGGGCTTTAGATAGATTGGATTCACAAACAATAACCAAAGAATCATTACCTTTACTCTCACGACTGACTGACTAAGTCTTGTATTTAGCGCAGTACTGTTTTATGTGACATTTCTTCTTGCAAAAGAATCAACGGTCACCTCCTTTCTTGAAAGGAGCTTTCTTTGGACCCAAATTGTTAGTCTGATTGGACTCTTTGTTGTTTTCCTGAGCATCCTTTTTGGTAGGGTATTTGGACTTCTTACCTTTAGGGGTATTGGATTTAGAGGCAAACAAGGCTATATGGGCTTTATCTTTCTTTTGTTTCTCTTCCTCAGCTACAGCTCTAGAGATTAAGTCATTAATGGGTCAGGCTTCATCAACGGATTTGTAATTGGTTTTGATAATTCCAAATTCAGGTGGAAGGCTGTTCAAGAGGCTTGATGAACTATACAAGCGTCAGGAAGTGAAATATTTAGGGCTTTGAGTTTGGTTTGATAGTCATCCATCCTAATGACATAATCCCTAACTCCTCCAGAACCACTATAAGACATGTTGAAGAGTTCCTGCAGAAGGGTTCCTATTTCAACATTAGATGAGACTCGGTACCTTTGTACCACTGTAGCCAACAGCTCCTTAGCAGTGCAATCAAAGGGTAAGCCACTCTTCAAGTGCTCCCTAATCGTTCTCTTCAAGGACAATAAACAGAGATGATTACTCTTCATCCATGTAGCATGCACCAACTTATCATCATCAGAACTCTTGTCATTTAGATCTGCTGGTTTGTCCATAACAAGGGATGTATGAACATCTGCCAACTCCATAGCAAACAATACATCTTCTTTCCATTTCTTGAAGTTTGTTCCCATAAGAATCTCAATGGTAACTATATTGTTATTGACAGAAAAAGTGACTAAAAAAGCAAACAATGTATATTATTAGCACAATGTGAGTTATGTGTAACTTGAAAACCATATAAGTACACTTTTGGGAGCATAGTTCTCGAACGAGCGAGATCTCGCCGAGTTTCTCGATTTTTGAAAAAACCGAGACGATACTGCCTGCGAGTCTCAAAAGTGCAATATCTTAGCGAGATCTCAGATCTCAGTTCGGGTCTCAGTTTCGACCCATTTTTAACTCACCTACCACTTAAATACCTCACCTAACTCTACAGAACTCAACATATCTCGGCGAGATCTCAGATCTCAGGTCTTGACATCTCCAGTCTTGTATGTTCTTTTGTTTGTTTCTAAAGAGGACCGTGGACTGTGGAGTAACAAACAGTTCCTTTAACTTCATTCAATCTTGTCTTTCTTTCTTTTCCTCCTTTTTTTTCACAGAATTGAATGATTTCTTTATTGGACTAAAATGAAGTGACCACAAGACCAGAACTTGTAAATATTTCATATTTATGAATGGTTTTGAACTTTTGATTGGGCCGCTCTCTTGGCTGCATTTGGATGGACTTAGGAGAGGGGTCTATTCGTTTCGTCTTATCTTTCCCTCTTTTCCGTGGAGGTCTTTAATGTGTTTGTAGATATGCCCTACCCTTAGCCGACATGTCATGATTATGCTATTTTGCAATTCCTTGATTATTTACTTCAATTCTTTCATATTTATTTAGGATACAAGTAGAATTATATAAAAATTAATATGCTATTTATGCCTAATAAAATGGTTATATAAAAAAAAGAACACTAGAACGCCTTGTTCGCCAAGGCGACGCCTTGAGGCCGCCCTATCTCCAAGGCGCTTAGGAAGGCCCTCAAACGCCATGGTCGCCTTGCCGCCTTGATAACTATGTATTAGACCAACCTTTTAGAAATAGAAGTTGCCACAATTAATAGAGCCCACCAAAAGGAAAGAATATTAAAAAAACATTCTTTCAGCCGAAGCTCCACTGGAAACAGGACTCACAGGGATGGGAGACTGGGCACTAGATAAAAAGAAGCTGCCCTTCCGCCACTGAAGCATTGAAAGCAGACATAGTACTTGAGAGATCAGGTTCAACGAACTCGAAAATTGCTTTATTTCTGGCCTTCCAAATCTCCCACAAGAGAGAAGACCACAAAATGTCAAAATGGTTTCTATCAGGAACATCCTTATACCTAACAAACAGAAAGTTTGACCATTCATTGAAGAAAGAACCATGAAACTCCCGAGTATTAAAGCAAAGAGGGGAGGCAAACCAGCAAGATTAAGCAAAAGGGCAAAGGAACAAAGCATGAACTATCAATTCCTCATTAAAATTACATAGAGGACATAACGGGCTAGATGCAAGCTTATGATAATGGAGCAGCTGTTTAACTGCTAATGCATCAGATGCGCATCTCCAAAGAAACAGTTTGATTTTTGGGACAATGTTCAGCTTCCAAATCATATCCCAAAATTTATCAACCGAAACAGAAGCAGGGGAATTGGCATGTAAGGCAATAAAATAAGCAGATTTAACCGAAAACTTACCATTCTTTGAGGAGGCCCACATCCAACCATTATTTCTACAAAAGACAGGCAAAGGGATTTGAGATATCGGCTTAACTTCAGCATCCGAAAATATAGTTCTCATTAGTGGGAAATTCCATTGATGTCTGAAGGGGATAATAAGATCTGAAACCCTAACTATAATGGGAAGGCATGGCAAACTAGATATTTTCCCCCCATATAAAGTAGGAATCGAAGCACCAATGTAAACGAAAGTATCATTACCATTACCAATAGATTTTCGCAAACCTTGAAGCAACAGGTCTCTTCCTTTCAAAAGACTTTTCCAAGCCCAAGAACCTGTAGACCGAGAAGGAGCATTAATAAAAGAGGAATTCGGGAAATATTTCCCTTTATGGACTTTAGCCCACAGGGCCTCCCCGTTATGGATAAGTCTCCAACATTACTTAGCTAGAAGAGCTAGATTAAAATAATGCAGATTCCCTAAAACCCAAACCTCCCAAGTTTTTCCTTTGACACAACTTTGACCATCCCACCCAATGAACAGCTTTCCCTGAATTACCTTTCCACCAGAATTGCCTCATTAGTTTACTACAGGAATAGCAAACATGGACATGGCAAAAGAGGGTATAGACATTACTACTCTCTCTTTAGATTAGAGAGTTACAGATGGATGCGCAGAGGATGAATCAAGTATGTACATATGCATACATACATATATGATGTGTGTGTGTCTCATGCATGTACGGTGGATGTGCAGGTACACCTCGTTCTCAGGGTTGTTCCCATTGTTCTCAAGGGGAACACCACCATGGGTGAAGGTGGAGGAGATTTCCCAAACCATTGACTCGGAGAACTTCACCGTCCAGAACTCGGTCAAGTTCAGTGGGCCCTTGGCCAGCACTTCCTTCAGCACCAATGCCAAATTTGAAATCCGAAGTCCCAAACGCGTTCAGGTTGGTAATGGAGACTTTTTAAATGACTGTGACAACATAAATCTGTGCTAAACTTTCTTTTGTGTTGCAGATAAAGTTCGAAGAAGGGATCATTGGGACACCCCAGTTAATAGACTCTATTGAGATACCAGAAAATGTGGAAGTTCTAGGACAGAAGATTGAACTCTCCCCTTTCAAAGGTCTGATCAACTCACTTCAAAACGGTGCCTCCTCTGTTGCGAAGACAATTTCCAGCCAATCACCCTTGAAGATACCCATCACCAACACTAATGCCCAGTCATGGTTGCTCACAACATACCTTGATGATGAACTGCGTATCTCCAAGGGTGATGGTGGGAGTGTGTTTGTGCTCATCAAGGAAGGAAGCTGCCTATTGTCCTTATAAATAAAATTCAACTATAAATGATTCTAAACATCTGCCTTGTGAATGTGCCTATAGTATGGTGTAATATAGTGGGAATGTGAATAATGTAGTTTTAAAAAATAACATCTTGTGACCCTTTCCTTTATCTTGTTAATTATGTGCTTGTAGTATGGTGTAATAAAGTGGGAACCTCCCTTCGAAGAAAGTTTTTACACAATCTTGGTGGCTTATATGACCATACCTAACCCTCTATGTATGGTCATTAACAAGCTATTTGTATCTGTACAGGAGATGTCCTCAGAGACTCAACTAAGCCTCTAAAATGGATGGATATGGGTTATAGCAGCTGAGGGGTTGTCAAACAGATTAGAAACTCAAAAAGAGTACTAGTACAGGTAGTTCATTTTTCTATGTAAGGCCATTAACAAGTTTTTCTCCTTACATATTCAAAGGGGAAGAGGTCCAAACAAAATAGAAAAGATCCACAGGGGTAAAGGATGAATGACACTTTCACATTAGCAGATAGTATGAAACATCATTAATACAGATTCATAAACTGAAGAAAAAATAAAGAAAATTTTAAAATATAGTAGCCATGAAAACACCACCAGGCGAAAACACATAGCAGTACAATAGCACTTGTAAACAGAATTTACCAAAAAAAACACACTTATTCATTTAATATTGTATTGCATTAGAAGCTTCATCCTGAGTAGTGAGTTTAGACATCATATTCACTTGTAAACAGAATTTACCAAAAAAAACACACTTATTCATTTAATATTGTATTGCATTAGAAGCTTCATCCTGAGTAGTGAGTTAAGACATCATATTAACTTGTAAACAGAATTTACCAAAAAAGCCCACTTATTGATTTAAGATTGTATTGCATTAGAAGCTTCATCCTGAGTAGTGAGTTCAGCCATCATGTCTTCAATAAAGACACCAATTCCGGTTAAGCAAATAGGAGGTACCATCCAAGCCCACATTCCTAAAAGGTGAATTTCCTCTCAATTCTTGTTCTTCCATGTACCTCAATTCAAGCCTATATTCCTTAAAAGTGAATTTCCTCTCAATTCTTGTTCTTCCATGTTTGACTTTACCCGTCACGATCAGAAACAGTAACATACGTTAGAAACTAATGACAGTACTTGCTACACCAGAATCTGCAAATAGAAAGCAGGAAACCATTAGGACTAGAGATTTGTTATCAGTATGACGGAATGTGGGCCACAGACGCAGGAGAATCATCATTATTTCAGATAGTTTCTTAAAGATGATTTCCAAATCATACGTAGGTAAAAAAGTATTGAACACCAGAAACCAATTACTGGAAGTTTCACAAGATCAACTTCTCAAAAATAGTCTGCAGACGGTGAGAGAGTGTTATTGTAATCATTTTCTCACTAGAAGAAATAAGGATTTCAGAATTCCAACAGAGAGCCCCATTTGAATACAAGCACATCAAAGTTCTTTCTTCATTACTTCGCGTACAGACCATATCCATTTTAGTAAGGAGGATTTGAGACACTCCAGATATAAACTGTCTAAGGTGAAGTCAAGCAAATTTTAAAGACTTATTTGGGTACGATGGTAAGCAGATGTACAGAAACATCTCTTAGTTTAGCACTCATAGGAGACATCTCCCTCTTTAGCTAAACTTGGATTTCATACAATAAACTGCTCAATCCGGACCTCCTCAAACTCAAATCCTCTATCATGAACAGCTGGGTATGAATAAAACTAGAAAGTGATACACAGATCCTCCTCAAAGAACAAGAAGAAAAATAAGTACAGAAACATATGTTAAAGCTGAAGTTGATTTTTATGCAACATATTTGTGCCCAATATTCTGTTATGTTATATATTATTATATATCTACATTTTTGTAACCATATAAGTTTACAGTGAATTACTTAAAGCCCGGAGAGCAATCGAGAGAAAACTTCTAATATCCGGAGAGCAATCAAGAGAAAACTTCTAAAACCCAAGAACATGCAGAACAAAAGTTTGATAAGGATCCGAGAGGCAATAGTGGTAGAAAATCAGAGCAGTCATTGCACATCCTCTGCAACTGCTTGCTTCTTTTCAATTTAAGATTTCGGCTTGTGCGGATCACAATAGCTCTGGTTTTCATCTTTGGCTGTCGTGTCTAGCTAATAGCAGGTCATAGCTGAAGTAAATTATAAAAAGAGTTGATAGTTTATGTTGTAATGTAATTTATCATTCATTCTTTAACAGTAGAGATTAACAGCCAAGGTTGTTTATGTAACTCAGTGTGGGAGATGGATTTCTCTCAAGTCCCAACACTAGGTCATTTCTAGGTTTTTCTTCTCTCTGATTCAAATCCAGATTTCAGCTCAAATATCGAAGGAAAAAAGAACAGGCCAGAATAGCATGAGGTTCAGCCTGGTCAGTTTTCGCCCAGTTTTGCAGCTTTTCTGGACCTTACAGTTTTGGTTTCTGGTTCTATAGAACCAGAATCATGGGGTTGTTTTGGGAGCCTTGTTTCCTTCACTTTATTGTTATTAAGTTGTTTAGTTAGGCTGGATTAAGGTATCTATAAATCCAATCCTTATTTAAGTTTATTTCCTTTTTCATTTTCATTTTCATTTTCCTAGTTGCAATAGGACACCTCTAGGACTTCCTGCAATGTGAAGTTTTCAATCTTTGTTTTGGTTTTAATATTCCTTTTCTGGTCAGGATTGGGTATTGGTTTGTCTCAGCGGAATTCTACCCAACTCTATAAATAAAGTGCAAGGGCTAGAGCCCTCTCCCCCACGATTCTTGATGAATAAGAAAAGCTTTCTACTGCTGGTTCTGTGGATTTCACACCCTTGACTGCAGTGAGATTCAGTAGTGAAGGGTTGATGGATTCCAGGTTAGGCTCTGGTAGAATTCCAAGCCTTCAATCAGGTGGATTCATGAATGGTTTTCTCCTATTTCTTCTATATCTTTCTCTCTTGCGATTTCTACTTCTATTGGAAACCTTCAATTTTAATTTTCAGGCCAGTTATCGTTTTAGTTATTCCGTTAATCATTGGTTAATCCCGTTGGGATCATATTATTGATTTGATTAACCAAACACTAGTTTCAGTTCTGATTTAAAACCAGTTTTCCAATCGATTTCAGAAAACCTACTTCAACTCTCTCTCTCTCTCTCTCTCTCCTTCCCTCCGTAATATGAAGCATGGGCCTAGTTTATGCCAACCCCCAAATCCAGCCTTGGAAATTTGGAAGTTAGCTTGTCTCCAGGGAGCCCAACACGGCCAAGGTGCATTCAGCCGTTGGGCTGTGTCGCACATATCTCTAGGCGTGCACTGAGATGTGTGCGGCATAGCTCAACCACTAGATGCACCTTGGGTGCTGGGTTCCCTGGAGACGATCCTGATCCGGAAATTTGATTTAAATATAAAAAACGAGTTCGGTAAGAAAATATGTTGTGGGCCTTGTAGCTAGCAAAGAAAATTCTTGATGATAGTTACTCTTAGTCACTGATCAAGCACTGTTAATAAAAAAACGTAAGATATGTTCCTCCTCCCTGAAAGAGAATTCTATATATAAGGCGAAAGTTTTTCTTTTTCTTCATATGCAGAGGGGGAACTAGTAAAGTGACCATGTGATTGAATTCTTGGGTCATGATTATAATCAAACTCCTAATGACAAGATTGAAAAGTGTATGTGAACAAAAATATCTCTACACTGTCAATTTCATCCAAACCATGTGGGTCCCCGACCAACAAAACCATTGATCGCCACCAGCAAAGTTGGATGCCCTTCTCCCAATAATTAGAAACAATCAACGATATGTGTCAATTAAAATATGGGGAAAAAATAATGAGAAAATTACATGATTAGCTACTTTTGGGTTTTCATTTATAAAACTATCCACTCTATGTTTGAGTTAACAAAAATAGACAAACAAGTAAAGGTTTACAAAATTGGAAAAAATAGTGTCTGTCCCTCCCAAAATTATTTTTTTAGACATTTTTATCCCTGCCATTGTCTTCTCGCCCAAGCATCCTCCGTTCCCTACAACCCACTCCTGTCCCCGCCACCACCATTCTCTGCTACCCAAACCCGCCCCTCCCTTCCCTTCCCCATGATTACCTAGGATGCTTGGGCAAGAAGGCAATGGTAGGGGTAAAAATGTCTAAAAAAATAAGTGAGGGAGGGAGAGATACTATTTTGTCCAGTTTTGTAAACCTTAACTTGCTTTTATCTATTTTTGTTAACTCAAACATACATTGGACAGTTTTGCAAATGAAAACCCAAAAGTAACTAATCATGTAATTTTCCCAAAAATATTCATAGCCTAGCATGCTGTCCAATGTCATATACCCATCTCTCTCTCTCTCTCTCTCTCTCTCTCTCTCTCTTCCTGTCCGTTTTAACTTACTTGACTTTCTCTCTCCTCCCTGACATGTGATATAAGAACCGTGCAGCGTCTCCTTCAACACCAATGATCCCCTCGCCGTACATTATATTACACAAAGACCCACACAGTTTCACATTTTTAACTACTACTGATTTTTTTTTGCCCTTTAAGGGATATTTTTCAATGATTCACAATGTGGATCATAGAAGACAGGTAATTTCTTTTTATTTATTTCGTTAAATCGCTTCTTTGAGTGATTGATTATACCTCTTATAGCGTGTCTAAGAGCATCTTCTTTTTTTGGTAAAATGTCTAAGAGCATCTTCAAGAGAAGAGGAGGATTTTTTTTTTTTTTTTTTTATGGTAAAAAACCAAATTACTATTAAAAGAAAGAGTTACAAGAGTCTATACACCAAGGAGTATGGGGGAGAGAGCCAAGAACACACCTAAACCAAGAGAAGAGGAGGATTGACATTTGGCGAAGTTAATTTTTGAACTTGACCACAAATAGTAAACGAATGGAACAACGGGTCGAGTCCGGATCAGCTCCCAATATATGGAGAGTACATGCACAGTAATGATTCTTCACGTACCATAAAACGGAACCGGGCCTTGGGCCCATGCCACCCAACCCACGAGCAAAGGGAGAAAGGGTCAGTCACTTTAAGTGACTGACTCGCTTCCCCCTTCTTTCCTAGTTAGAGTGTGAGTGTGATAATGGGGGTTTTAGGGTTTTGATTATAAATACACTTCCTCTAAAGCTAAGGGTTTATACTGAAAATCAAATTTCCTTTCTCTCTCCCTTGCTTTCCAAGTATTTGTTTTCTTTGTGAGATTTCATCTTTTTTCAAGGATTTGTGACGAAGAGTTTCCTGTGGAGAAGCCTTTCAATATTTCTAGAGAAAGAAGAAGATTGTTTGTGTGTTTGTAATCAAAAACTTGATTTTTTATCTCTCTTTTGCTCTTCCTATGTACCTCAAGTAAAATCCAAACTGTATCCATTTGTATCATCAATCAATTAATCTAACAATACATAATAACAAAGCTATTAGAGTCCAGGCAAACCTCAAGCAGCAAAAGGTTGTTTCTTCTTATTTATGCCCAAGTTGCGGTCAAGGAAGAGAGACCATCGAACACGCACTCCTTGAATGCGCGCTCCATGTCTAACAGACTTTATTTGCATCTTGTATAGCATTGCGAACTGCTTCAAGCCCAAGATTGTCATTTTATAATTGGTTGACAAGGAAAGAGTAATAAGAAATCTTTACTTTTTTTTTTTGTTTGGCGATAAGAAATCTTTACTTCTCATGCTATCATTGTATGGGAGATATGAAAACACAAAAATACACTAGTGTTTAGAAAATCTCTACCAGCTTGTAAAACACGAGTTCGGTTCTTCTACATGTACCAACAGGTGAACGTACATGATGTAAGAGTCAACCTTATGTGCAATTTTTGCCATTTACAAGGGAAATAGGGGTTTTTATGAAAATAAATTAAAATATGATTAGCTCTGATGTACTTCACCTGTTGGTAGGTGTAGTTGATCCATTTTCTTGTAACACAAGGATAGCAATAGTTACCAAAAACATAAAGGCACACATGGATTGCAATAGTTAACAAAAACATGAAGGCTAAATCTATCTCAAGGCTGGATCAGGTTCTCGTACGCCAGGAGGCGTGGCGTACAGATGGAATCCAAGAGAGTGATTGGATTTCATCCGTATGCCTCCTAGCGTATGCGAATGGTTCTCATATGAGAACCTTAAACCATTCTCATCTCTCTCAGGATATCCAGAGTAACAGAGTACATGTCATTCATCTCCTCTAAATCATTTCTACAGCCTAGGCTAACACTTCAAGTTTTTAAAACTTGGAATCGGATACAGAATCAGTCAGTGATGATTCTGATCCGGATTGGATCCGAATCGATCTTTAAGAACCCTAGAATCAGTCCTCAATCCCCAAAACAAAAAAAACAAAAAAAAAATTTGTAAGGTTTTGGGGTGTGAATAGGCAGTATTGGATCAGTGAAATCCAGGATCAGGCTAAATTACAAGTATAGCAACAACCTTTTTTCTACTCTGTAAGTGTTTTGCCCCACTCTATTGTGGGAGTCCTCTTTCCTAAGGATCTCTTCAAGATTGTACTTCAATTTTGGCCCTGCCAGTTTAATATTTGCTTAAAAAAAAAAATAAAAAATTATGCTTTCTTTATCTTTAATTTTGTTTGGATGGGGTGGGATTCAATCAAACTACATTTGCATGCTTGGCTATGATTTTGTTTTGGTGATGTAACCACAACTGCTGTTCACGTAAGAAATGTTGCTGTTGACTGGTGGAATTACCCAAAATTTGATCCGTTTGGGTAGGCAATGGTGCGAAAGGGTCATTCTCTACATCCCACGTCGATGCAGTGGAGTCCTCAGATTTCTGCACACAGAACGTCGGGGTCACCTGAAACGTTGGGAGCGAAGAGAAACCAGTGTCGCCGGCGACTGGGACGATGGCTGTCTCTACTTTATCTCCGTGAGCGGTGGTGTCTCTTTCACCAATCCCACTCGTGTCCTGTAGGAATGGGTTGTAGCTGGGCTGCTGGAATGAGGCGTCTAAGTCCAAGTCTCCTTCAACAGAAGACATGGCAAAACCCCCTTGTGAAGCCGACAATGTCACCGAATTATCGTTCGCAGTCTCACCCAGCATGAATTCCCACCCTTCTCTTCCACCGTCCTCCCCTCCCTGATCCACCGAAGATGCAGAGGGGCCTGTCCCTGCTTCATTCGTACTCGTAATAGTATTCAAACCCATCATCAAATCGTCCAATTGGGATTGTTTCTCAAATTGGTCTTGATCTGTAGGGATGGATGGGCTCGTGCCCTCACTGATCTGATCCTCTTCCTCGTTTAATTGCTCTGAGGTCTCGAGTTGCTGTTTCTCAGAAGGTTCAAGCCTTCCAGAATTCGATGCCGATGACTCACCCAGCGGTGGCGGTGCAGGGAGAAGCAGGGGAGGGGACTGGAGCGTTGATCTTGAATTCCCAACAGGGAAAGATGCTTGATCTTTGAGGAACTCTCGCAACGCATCTATAAGCTCATCGGCGATCTTCTGAACACTTGGGTACTCCGAGGTACGCCCCACCCCCATATTCTTGCACGAGGTGTAGAATTCGGAAAGCTCTTCGAATTGCTTGGAGGCCTTAATGCAAGTCTGGAAGGCATCAACGCAGGACTGGTACTGCAACTGAAAGAAGCTATCGAGGAGAAGCGTGAGGCCATCGGAGATATCGCGGTAGAGATCGAAGCTCTCCTGAACGATGGAGTACAGAGAGATATGTACTAAACGGTTAGACTTGGCGGCGCCGGTGGGCCTGGTGGCGATAGCCCGATCTAGCAGTCGCTGCCAGTAAGAGATGCGGTCGATCAAGATAGGGGGGTTCATGTCGCACACGACGTCGTTGCTTCTACGGGACCCACTATTGGAATCCTTGTAAACAGCCCTGCGGTGGAGTTTACCCATGAGGAAACACGCAAGCCGCTCGTCCAGGTAAAGTGCGAAGGTACGGACGTAGGCGGTGTAGTCCCAAGGACTTGAGTTGGAATCGTCACGGAAGGTGGAGAGGTTAAGGATCTTAGCGCCTCCTTTCATGGCTTGGAGGACTTCATGTGGGAAATAAGGATCACCGTCTCGAAAGATTCGAAACACCAGCATGAGACATTTGAGTGCCACGATCCAGTTGCGTGTGCGGCCTATGCGCTTGGCGATGACTTGCGCACACGCAGCTGCACAGAGCTTGGAACTGGAGGTGACCTGGAGAACCGACTTCACGTGCTTTTCTTTCAGTTGGTCGACATCATGGGTTGTGGCTTTAAGCACTGCGATGTCAAGATTGGAAGAGTTGTTTTTTGATACCATTGCGAGGCTTATGCTCGTTTGATCCTTCACTACCCCTATTGCCTTCCTAAGCTTGCTGGGCATGGTTATCCAAAAACCATAAAAAGAGAGGAGATTCGGATTTGTTTTGTGAAGAGGGAGGTAAGAGGTTTAGAGTTTGGAATGGAGGGGAAGGAAGGAAGGAAGGAAGGAAGGAAGGAAGAAGGAGCAGTACCGTAAAACTTGTTTTGAAGCCCTTAAAACTCTGTCGTAAGAGTAAGACTGAGATGAGATGGAGCCGGCCCTCCATGGTTGTTGATGGGAGTGAGTAAGTGAGTTTGAATAGTAACGCACCAAGCGTCTCTCCAACAGACGTGACGAGGACTCGCAATTTAGTTGACCGTTTCCTCTCCCTTAATTTGGAATCACCGACGGTTTAAAACTTGAAACGGTTGATGTGGGCCGCATATCACGCACCAAACTTTTAAATCGTCCATGTAATCATAGTTCGTAAGACCCCCACAACTCTTTGACATGGGAAGTTGAGTCCGAAATCCGAATTCAATAATCAATATCACCCCAACTTCTTCAACTGTTTCAGTGAAATCTACGGTCCGATTTTTGAACGGATTTTGACCAATCAACAAGAGAGGGAAGGTGGGGAAAATTATCCTCTTCAATTCCGTAAAGCTCAGGCAGGGCTAAGTGGAGATGCTGACACGTGGTAGTTCGGACATCTAATGGTCCGAGCTTAATAAACTCAATGACCTCAGACCGTTGGATGTCCGAGCTGCCATGTGGCGGCATCTCTACCTAGCATTGCCACCCTGTTGAGCTTTAGGAATTGGAGAGGATAATAATCCATGTATAGTTAGTAAAAATGAAGTCTTACGATACGGGTTTTAACAGTAAAAAATTGCAAACAGATGGTCAAAAAAATAGAAAATGGTAAAAATCATAAAACAGATGAGATTGGTTTTAAATATTTATATTTTAAAAATAGGGTACTAGCTATTCTCATATGAATTGAGGAATTTTTATTTGAAATACGTGCTTCTAATTTCGGTGTTCATGCATTGACCTTGAGTTGAAGGTGATAACATGAAAAATATAGCCCTTTCAATCATCTTTGCATCTGTGAATGAATCAGGTCGATTAGAGTTCGGAAAAGAGAGATATGGTCAGTTAAGTAAAGCCATTGTTTAACAAGTCCATGGTCTTCAAAAACGCCAAAAAAAAACAGGAACGTATTTTAAACGTGTTTAAAACGGGAATGCCTGTTGTTTGCTGTTTTTTCCCTTATGTTTGGTAAACATACAACAAAACGTGTTTAAAACGGTAAAAAACGAGAATGCATTTTTGCTAACAGAGGATGGGTATCAAAATCAAGCCGAAACCATTTATTAAAACCAAATCAAATCGTTTTAATTGAAACCGTGAAACTGTTTAACAAATGGTTCGATTATGGTTTCAAAATTGAGGCCGTTTAATTAAATGGTTTAAAACAGCACTATTAGATGTACATAAATGTGCCAAAATCAAACAGAAACTGTTTACCGAAGCCATAACCGAACCATTTAAACAAAAACTGTAAAATTGTTTAATAAATGGTTCGGTTATGGTTTCATAAGTAGGACCATTTAATAAAATAATTTAAACCAAACCGAACCGTTTAACGCCCTTAGTTAGGGATGTCAAAAGTTGCTCGCACCAGTGGGCCTGAAATAAACTGATAGATTGAAGCCTAAGATTGATCCGATCGATTATTAAATGTTTTGGGTTCAAGCATGAGATTGATGTTCCCAGCTTAAGATATTAGCTTGATAGTCATCTTAATGAACCACCAGAATACGACTGATTGATAATCGGTCCTTTAGAGCCTGATTAGCCTATTTAAGCCCATTTAGCCCTGATTGTAGTCCATTTAAAGAACGGTAATGGCCTCTATTTATGGATTGTTTATAGCCTAGGATCCTCTGTAGTACCAGCGGGGTGACGGTGCAGATCCGACAACACAACAGAGATCAAGCGACACACATTCAGACCTGATTACCTTATGAAAATAATGTGAAACCTTGGTGGAAATTGATCAAAACTCACACTATAGTTCCTTTTTTTTTTTCTTTTCTTTTCTAAGGGGTATAAGAAAAATTGGATCTCATGACCAATTCGGGATCACTTTTGAGTTTTGACCAAACTTTTAGGTATCCAAAAAAAAAAAAAAATTTATTTCCAATGGCAGGAGTCAAGATAGAGTGATGAACCCAAATTCACACCAGCCAATCAGAGATCGCCACGTGGCACGACCCAAAAGAGTGGGCTAAGATAGAGTTAGTGAAACACCATCCACCAACACCCATGGGTGCGGCCACCCTTGGGCACCAACCCCCTTGGGGGCGTGGACCTCCCTGGGCACCAATCCCCTTGGGGTGCGGACCTGGGCGCCAACCCCCTTGGTCGCGGATCCCTTCTCCAAACACGTAATCCCCGGCACACGTCGTCTCCAAGCACAAGCTCCCTCGGATCGCCATCGACAAGACAACATCGCCAAGGACTCTAGACCATCGCCTGTCGATTCACGTGGAGTGAACGGACTCATACACCATGAGCTTCATCTACTATGTAGATGAGTCTATCCAGACACTAGGCTCTAAGGAAGGCAACTTCCAAAGACACCACGTCTCTAAGGAAGGCAACTACCTAATCTATCAAGGACACCACGTTTCTCAGGAAGACGACTCCCAAGTCTATCATGACACTACATCTCTCGGGAAGACAACTCCCAAGTCTATCATGACACTACGTCTCTCAGCAAGACGACTACCAGGTCTACCGTGACACCACGTCTCACGGGAAGACAACCTATCAAGGATAAGCCCTGCTACTCAGGGACTCTATCATCTACGGCAAACACTCTACATCAACTGGGACTCTCCACACCGCCATACACTACTATAAAAGGCAAGATACACAACCCCATCAAGGGACATCTTAACTCATATTGAATACTACTATTCATTCATCTGTTTACTCAGAGAAATCTAACTTAGGCATCGGAGAGTCCAAGGCCGGAACCACACCGATTCTCCTTTATCACCCAGGGTGTTTTGCAGGTTACGACACTCGAAGGACCGCTAAGCGATTTCTTAATGCAACAGAGGATAAGCCAGAATCTTCACAAGGCCAAGAACATATACATCTTGAATTTTAGTAATTTTGATAGGGAACGTGCAACCCATGATGCAGGGCCTATAAAGAAAACTGGCGCTCTGTATGATACACGTATGTTTAAGTAAGAGTAGTTTTTGTTTTTGTTTTTTTTTTTTTTGGAGTAATTAGTAAGAGTAGAGATTTGGCTATGCAGGAATAAAAGGTAGAAGTTCGGGGTGGGATTGCAAAAAGCAAGGTCATTAGGAATTGACAGTATAGACATTTAGATTGATTGTGAAGAGCTCAAAATATGGGTGATTCAAACCTCTTATTAATGGCTATGGGAAGTATTCACTATTTTGTTGGAAATCAAATCTCTAATTAAGTCCTTTATGCATGTATGTCTTGTTATAAAGGATAGAATTTATATCAGCCCAATTCAAATGTTAGTTGTACAAGTTAGATCTACGAGGACAAAATTTGACATTTTGCACAATATATTTTCCTTTTTTGCTTTCGTATTTTCTTCATTTTAATTGCTATTAAAAAAAAGTACTAATTGGTTCATCATCATGGATCTAATTAGGTCACCCGGCCAAAGTTTAAGTCTTTTATGCAAATACACATGGTTAGGTGATGACATTTGTCCTTTTTTTTACTTCTATAAATGCTTCTCAACACACTTTTAATAGAGTTCGGATGTGGTGCACATACTCAACACCTATCCTACGTGCTTCCAAGAATGAGACTCCCATTCATAATGGCAATGAATGGAATATGAGTCGAAACGATGATCATACATGCAGCATAACGAGACTCCTCTTAATGGTAGCAAATAAGATAGATGTCATTACTTAACCGTACATACAACATACATGTAGTGGTAAGTGATCCAGATTCAACCAGCTATACATAAAATAGAATCTAAGGGCGTCGAAGGTATGCGTTTGAATTAATACAAAAAATATCATTAAACACCTGGTCTTTCCATAAACATTAGTAGGCGATTTCTATCCAAAAAAAAAAAAAAAACATTACTAGGTGATCATCCTAGGAGAAGAAATTGTTTTCCTATAGAGCTGTGCCCATTGCTCCCTAGAGAAAATAGTAACAAATTTATGCTAAGGGTTATGAAAATCTCTCTCTCTCTCTCTCTCTCTCTCTAAATTCCCATTGGACAGTTAGTTAGGATAGACCAAATAAAAAATAAAAAAAATGGGTGAGCTAAAATAGCATCGTGGTAGCTCTTTCGTGATGTATTGTTGGTGTGGAAGGATGATATGATAAATCTTAGATTAGCCGCATGTTAAGTTTCAAATTCAGATTCAAATTATATACCTTCCGCGCATTCAAGTACTTCTTTGTATTTAAATCATTCATTTCTTCGTATGCAAGTTTCAAGTCTTCTATAGGTTTTTTCAAAATTATTTTGCTAATTGGCTAACTCCATTTCAACCGAACTTAGCATACGAGTAACAGAAAATGAGGTCCGTCTATTCAAAAAGTTTCAGCTTTACCCAATTTGCTATATGGCAAATATTTGTATCAATTTGATAAGTTTGACCTCGGTCAAAATATAAGGCTTTCACAAATTTTATTTTTTTTGGGGGGCAAGTAGAAGAGACGGATCAAATGTAGCTAGACATTACCATTGTTTGGGTCAAGGGTACAATTTGGGAATTCAATTGCTGATCAATATTTATGCATCATTCATATAAAATAAAATAGAAAAATAGAAAAATAACATGAACATGTAAAGTTTTATTTTAGAAGTTTTATAAATAAATGAACTTCTGCTTACAAATAAAAACTAATTAATTTAAAATTTTGTTAAACAATACAAAAAATTTCATGATAATTTTCTTTTGGGTAGATAGTGGTATCACAACTAGAAGTACGTTTTCAAAATTCAGAAGATAAAATATGAGCAATCCATTTTCGTAGTTTTTTCTTCTTTTTTTTTTGGTTACATTTAGACCGTTTATAGTTGTCCAGAGTTGAGAGAGTACAAGGTAATTCATATATGGATATCCCTTGGACATTTGATCTGTTAATCTAAATCATTTTCTTTTAAGCGAATTGTCAAAATAGATGACACGTCATCTATTCACGTGGCAACATAAATAGCATAAGATTTGGAAGAAAAAAAATAACAAATTGACAATAATATTTAGTTCACCTCTCCTTTTTTTTACTTTTAACCCCAAAGAGATTTCCAGATCAACTATCTACCAATTTGGATCCTATACTGCCGTCTGCCCGTGCTGCGGGCGTGCTTCCTCACACAGACAGGGACGCAATGACCGCCCTACCCCCCTGCCCGGGTGGGGTAGGGCGGTCATTGCGCCCCTGCTTGTGTGAGGAAGTATGCCTGCAACACGGACAGGAGGCAGTAGACGATCCAAATTTGTGTATCTACTCTCCACATAAGGTGGTAGGCACATAAGGTGGTAGGCTGACACGTGCATCACATTCAACGGACAAAAATTGGCTGCTGCCCGGGTTGGAGCCATGTTCTTGCTGCCCCAATTGTAGGTATCGATTTGGAATCTAGAAGGGTATTTTGGAAAATACAAAAACTTAAGAGGGCATTTGTGAACCCAAAGGGGAAAGGAATTATTCCTAGTTTGCACCTACAATTTGGGGCAGCAGGAACATGAGTTGCAGCCAAATTTTTTCCACATTCAACACCCATAGCTTGTCACCAAAGGCATCAAGAGCCGCTTCCCTAACAAGGACACTTCGACCTCCTAAGCCATAGCAGTCATCACGCTCTTCCCCATCGGTGGTATCCTGGTCACCTTTGCCGGTGTAATCTTGGGAATCACGTTATCGGCTTAACGTTGAAGACCCCATTCATCGTGATCTTCAGCCCTGTTTTGGTCCCTATAGTGATCATTATCCGGTTAACGATGATGGGTTTTCTTACTTCGGGTGTGTTTGGGCTCCCAGCAGTGTTGTCTTTGTCATTGATCTTCAACTACTTTTAGGGGGTGGGCGGTGGGTTGGGTTCAAGACCGGGGAGTGGGGTGAGGGCGCAAAGGGTTGGGAGGCATTAGGAGGAAGAAGAGGGGTTGGGGCTGAGATTGGATCATGTCCTTGTACAAGTATCATCCAAGGCCCTGTCCAACCAACGTGTAAGGACGGCTGTTAAGGTCCTTGTACACCTGATCCAGACTCCATTTTTGCATTAAAAAATAAAGGGAAAAAGATCTCTACTTGGTGGTGTTTTCTATGCCCTCTCACAGGGCACCGAGAAATGACACATCTGCCCCCTAGGTAGATACCTACCCAAGCATGCTCCGCTATTGGCACAAACACTTGTGAAGAGACCATGCGACCAAGTAGAGATATCTTGCCCAAAAATAAATTATAAGAAGAGGAATTTGGTTTTCCCTTGGCCACATGTCAACTTGTCACCTTATGTGAAGAGTTGATACTCTCCACATGTGGAGCTGATTTTGGCTCAAGCGAGAGGGGGACAGATCAGGGATTTGGGATAGAGAGAACAGGGGTGAGGCGGGGAGGGAGGGAGCATGAGTGGGGGCAGGGTTATAGAGGATGAGCAGAGAAGGTACTGGGGCGGAGTTGCAAGAAAGGGGTGAAGTAGGGAATCAAATTGAAGATGATGATGTGGGTCTCATCCACATACTTAACATTATAAAAAGAAAAAGGAAAAAAGAATTTTGTTCGGGAGTGTGGCCTATGCCAGCACTCCCATGATGATATTGGAGACTGTAATGTTCGGAGAAGGAGAAGCAAAACTGGGAAAAAATTGAAATGAAAAAAAAAAATGTAAAATATTCATTAGTGTATTTTAGTTTTGAGAAAAAGTTCTATGTCCGAGAGTGTGGCCAACGCCAGCACTTCCATGAGTCTATCTTTCTCCGCCCCATATGAAAAGACACATCTACCCTCTTGTTTTAAGGAGGAAAGAGATAGAGATTAGAGACATGGGAGTGCTAGTGTAGGCCACAGTCCCGTACAGAAAACTGCTTCCCCTTTAGAGTTTGTCTTTTTTGGTTTTTTGGGCAAATTTCATGGACACTCCCTGCAAGTATTCAATATGTCACGTACTTTCCAAACTTAGTCAAAATGTCAATCTTCCCCTTGACGTTAAGGGGATTACAAAATTAAAATATCAATTTTACCCTCTTAGTAATTTTAGGGTTCCATCATCTTCCATATTCTTACCATAGGAGAACTCAACCACCGTGGGTGACCATCAGTTGCGCCAGCTCCAACTCCAGCCCGTCGAAAATCAAGTCCGGTGATTTCTTCTCCAGCGACGTAGCGACAGGTGTTTCTGCCCTTCGGCAATTCCTCTCCGTCGCTTCTCCTCTCCATCGTATTCATCGTTCTTGTCCTCTCCATCGTGTCCGTGAAATTTTCCCTTAAAATAATAACCTCTCCTTCCCTCTTCTTCCCTCTTCTTCCTTATTCTGTCTTGCTTCAACAAGAATGGAAAGTATTTCCGATGTTCCGAGGTAAATCACCAGGAGCATTTTGCCGTCAATATTAGAGCTGAGAGAAAGATCAAAAAGGGGATCACGAAAATCCCAAAACCCAAGTAATACTTGATCAGCAAATTTCTGAAGATGGGGTATGTTGTAGTTGCAGAACTGATTTCAAACGGTAGGTCTGTAACTCATGGTAATGGAAGACTTTGAGAGTGAGAGTCAAGGACATTAATCGCCCTAGGATATATAGCCTATGCTCCAAGCTAGCAACCGGAAAGGAGGGAGGGAGGGAGGAATATTTCGATGTATAGATAGAGCTCAACGAATATTCAGGCAGAATGATTTTGAAATGCTCTCCATTTCTATCTGTGACAAGGTACCCTTCTTCGATTTTGAATTTTTATCTTGATTCTTCCTCACAGAACCCTACTTCTCTTATCCCCCGATTATTCTGCTCAATAAACTCGGTCGACGGCAATTACCCGGACGTGGATACGATTTTCCGTATTATTAGCAGCGCTTCCTTGAGTCAGGGGGGGGGGGGGGGGGGGGGGGGGGGGGGGGGGGGGGGGGGGGGGGGGGGGGGGGGGGGGGGGGGGGGGGGGGGGGGGGGGGGGGGGGGGGGGGGGGGGGGGGGGGGGGGGGGGGGGGGGGGGGGGGGGGGGGGGGGGGGGGGGGGGGGGGGGGGGGGGGGGGGGGGGGGGGGGGGGGGGGGGGGGGGGGGGGGGGGGGGGGGGGGGGGGGGGGGGGGGGGGGGGGGGGGGGGGGGGGGGGGGGGGGGGGGGGGGGGGGGGGGGGGGGGGGGGGGGGGGGGGGGGGGGGGGGGGGGGGGGGGGGGGGGGGGGGGGGGGGGGGGGGGGGGGGGGGGGGGGGGGGGGGGGGGGGGGGGGGGGGGGGGGGGGGGGGGGGGGGGGGGGGGGGGGGGGGGGGGGGGGGGGGGGGGGGGGGGGGGGGGGGGGGGGGGGGGGGGGGGGGGGGGGGGGGGGGGGGGGGGGGGGGGGGGGGGGGGGGGGGGGGGGGGGGGGGGGGGGGGGGGGGGGGGGGGGGGGGGGGGGGGGGGGGGGGGGGGGGGGGGGGGGGGGGGGGGGGGGGGGGGGGGGGGGGGGGGGGGGGGGGGGGGGGGGGGGGGGGGGGGGGGGGGGGGGGGGGGGGGGGGGGGGGGGGGGGGGGGGGGGGGGGGGGGGGGGGGGGGGGGGGGGGGGGGGGGGGGGGGGGGGGGGGGGGGGGGGGGGGGGGGGGGGGGGGGGGGGGGGGGGGGGGGGGGGGGGGGGGGGGGGGGGGGGGGGGGGGGGGGGGGGGGGGGGGGGGGGGGGGGGGGGGGGGGGGGGGGGGGGGGGGGGGGGGGGGGGGGGGGGGGGGGGGGGGGGGGGGGGGGGGGGGGGGGGGGGGGGGGGGGGGGGGGGGGGGGGGGGGGGGGGGGGGGGGGGGGGGGGGGGGGGGGGGGGGGGGGGGGGGGGGGGGGGGGGGGGGGGGGGGGGGGGGGGGGGGGGGGGGGGGGGGGGGGGGGGGGGGGGGGGGGGGGGGGGGGGGGGGGGGGGGGGGGGGGGGGGGGGGGGGGGGGGGGGGGGGGGGGGGGGGGGGGGGGGGGGGGGGGGGGGGGGGGGGGGGGGGGGGGGGGGGGGGGGGGGGGGGGGGGGGGGGGGGGGGGGGGGGGGGGGGGGGGGGGGGGGGGGGGGGGGGGGGGGGGGGGGGGGGGGGGGGGGGGGGGGGGGGGGGGGGGGGGGGGGGGGGGGGGGGGGGGGGGGGGGGGGGGGGGGGGGGGGGGGGGGGGGGGGGGGGGGGGGGGGGGGGGGGGGGGGGGGGGGGGGGGGGGGGGGGGGGGGGGGGGGGGGGGGGGGGGGGGGGGGGGGGGGGGGGGGGGGGGGGGGGGGGGGGGGGGGGGGGGGGGGGGGGGGGGGGGGGGGGGGGGGGGGGGGGGGGGGGGGGGGGGGGGGGGGGGGGGGGGGGGGGGGGGGGGGGGGGGGGGGGGGGGGGGGGGGGGGGGGGGGGGGGGGGGGGGGGGGGGGGGGGGGGGGGGGGGGGGGGGGGGGGGGGGGGGGGGGGGGGGGGGGGGGGGGGGGGGGGGGGGGGGGGGGGGGGGGGGGGGGGGGGGGGGGGGGGGGGGGGGGGGGGGGGGGGGGGCGGGGGGCGGCGGCGGGGGGGGGGGGGGGGGGGGGGGGGGGGGGGGGGGCGGGGGGGGGGGGGGGGGGGGGGGGGGGGGGGGGGGGGGGGGGGGGGGGGGGGGGGGGGGGGGGGGGGGGGGGGGGGGGGGGGGGGGGGGGGGGGGGGGGGGGGGGGGGGGGGGGGGGGGGGGGGGGGGGGGGGGGGGGGGGGGGGGGGGGGGGGGGGGGGGGGGGGGGGGGGGGGGGGGGGGGGGGGGGGGGGGGGGGGGGGGGGGGGGGGCGGGGGGGGGGGGGGGGGGGGGGGGCGGGGGGGGGGGGGGGGCGGGGGGGGGGGGGGGGGGGGGGGGGGGGGGGGGGGGGGGGGGGGGGGGGGGGGGGGGGGGGGGGGGGGGGGGGGGGGGGGGGGCCGGGGGCGGGGGGGGGGGGGGGGGGGGGGGGGGGGGGGGGGGGGGGGGGGGGGGGGGGGGGGGGGGGGGGGGGCGGGGGGGGGGGGGGGGGGGGGGGGGGGGGGGGGGGGGGGGGGGGGGGGGGGGGGGGGGGGGGGGGGGGGGGGGGGGGGGGGGGGGGGGGGGGGGGGGGGGGGGGGGGGGGGGGGGGGGGGGGGGGGGGGGGGGGGGGGGGGGGGGGGGGGGGGGGGGGGGGGGGGGGGGGGGGGGGGGGGGGGGGGGGGGGGGGGGGGGGGGGGGGGGGGGGGGGGGGGGGGGGGGGGGGGGGGGGGGGGGGGGGGGGGGGGGGGGGGGGGGGGGGGGGGGGGGGGGGGGGGGGGGGGGGGGGGGGGGGGGGGGGGGGGGGGGGGGGGGGGGGGGGGGGGGGGGGGGGGGGGGGGGGGGGGGGGGGGGGGGGGGGGGGGGGGGGGGGGGGGGGGGGGGGGGGGGGCGCCGGGGGGGGGGGGGGGGGGGGGGGGGGGGGGGGGGGGGGGGGGGGGCGGGGGGGGGGGGGGGGGGGGGGGGGGGGGGGGGGGGGGGGGGGGGGGGGGGGGGGGGGGGGGCGGGGGGGGGGGGGGGGGGGGGGGGGGGGGGGGGGGGGGGGGGGGGGGGGGGGGGGGGGGGGGGGGGGGGGGGGGGGGGGGGGGGGGGGGGGGGGGGGGGGGGGGGGGGGGGGGGGGGGGGGGGGGGGGGGGGGGGGGGGGGGGGGGGGGGGGGGGGGGGGGGGGGGGGGGGGGGGGGGGGGGGGGGGGGGGGGGGGGGGGGGGGGGGGGGGGGGGGGGGGGGGGGGGGGGGGGGGGGGCGGGGGGGGGGGGGGGGGGGGGGGGGGGGGGGGGGGGGGGGGGGGGGGGGGGGGGGGGGGGGGGGGGGGGGGGGGGGGGGGGGGGGGGGGGGGGGGGGGGGGGGGGGGGGGGGGGGGGGGGGGGGGGGGGGGGGGGGGGGGGGGGGGGGGGGGGGGGGGGGGGGGGGGGGGGGGGGGGGGGGGGGGGGGGGGGGGGGGGGGGGGGGGGGGGGGGGGGGGGGGGGGGGGGGGGGGGGGGGGGGGGGGGGGGGGGGGGGGGGGGGGGGGGGGGGGGGGGGGGGGGGGGGGGGGGGGGGGGGGGGGGGGGGGGGGGGGGGGGGGGGGGGGGGGGGGGGGGGGGGGGGGGGGGGGGGGGGGGGGGGGGGGGGGGGGGGGGGGGGGGGGGGGGGGGGGGGGGGGGGGGGGGGGGGGGGGGGGGGGGGGGGGGGGGGGGGGGGGGGGGGGGGGGGGGGGGGGGGGGGGGGGGGGGGGGGGGGGGGGGGGGGGGGGGGGGGGGGGGGGGGGGGGGGGGGGGGGGGGGGGGGGGGGGGGGGGGGGGGCCGGGGGGCCCGCGGGGGGGGGGGGGGGGGGGGGGGGGGGGGGGGGGGGGGGGGGGGGGGGGGGGGGGGGGGGGGGGGGGGGGGGGGGGGCGGCGGGGGGGGGGGGGGGGGGGGGGGGGGGGGGGGGGGGGGGGGGGGGGGGGGGGGGGGGGGGGGGGGGGGGGGGGGGGGGGGGGGGGGGGGGGGGGGGGGGGGGGGGGGGGGGGGGGGGGGGGGGGGGGGGGGGGGGGGGGGGGGGGGGGGGGGGGGGGGGGGGGGGGGGGGGGGGGGGGGGGGGGGGGGCGGGGGGGGGGGGGGGGGGGGGGGGGGGGGGGGGGGGGGGGGGGGGGGGGGGGGGGGGGGGGGGGGGGGGGGGGGGGGGGGGGGGGGGGGGGGGGGGGGGGGGGGGGGGGGGGGGGGGGGGGGGGGGGGGGGGGGGGGGGGGGGGGGGGGGGGGCGGGGGGGGGGGGGGGGGGGGGGGGGGGGGGGGGGGGGGGGGGGGGGGGGGGGGGGGGGGGGGGGGGGGCGGGGGGGGGGGGGGGGCGGGGGGGGGGGGGGGGGGGGGGGGGGGGGGGGGGGGGGGGGGGGGGGGGGGGGGGGGGGGGGGGGGGGGGGGGGGGGGGGGGGGGGGGGGGGGGGGGGGGGGGGGGGGGGGGGGGGGGGGGGGGGGGGGGGGGGGGGGGGGGGGGGGGGGGGGGGGGGCGGGGGGGGGGGGGGGGGGGGGGGGGGCGGGGGGGGGGGGGGGGGGGGGGGGGGGGGGGGGGGGGGGGGGGGGGGGGGGGGGGGGGGGGGGGGGGGGGGGGGGGGGGGGGGGGGGGGGGGGGGGGGGGGGGGGGGGGGGGGGGGGGGGGGGGGGGGGGGGGGGGGGGGGGGGGGGGGGGGGGGGGGGGGGGGGGGGGGGGGGTGGGGGGGGGGGGGGGGGGGGGGGGGGGGGGGGGGGGGGGGGGGGGGGGGGGGGGGGGGGGGGGGGGGGGGGGGGGGGGGGGGGGGGGGGGGGGGGGGGGGGGGGGGGGGGGGGGGGGGGGGGGGGGGGGGGGGGGGGGGGGGGGGGGGGGGGGCCGGGGGGGGGGCGGGGGGGGGGGGGGGGGGGGGGGGGGGGGGGGGGGGGGGGGGGGGGGGGGGGGGGGGGGGGGGCGGGGGGGGGGGGGGGGGGGGGGGGGGGGGGGGGGGGGGGGGGGGGGGGGGGGGGGGGGGGGGGGGGGGGGGGGGGGGGGGGGGGGGGGGGGGGGGGGGGGGGGGGGGGGGGGGGGGGGGGGGGGGGGGGGGGGGGGGGGGGGGGGGGGGGGGGGGGGGGGGGGGGGGGGGGGGGGGGGGGGGGGGGGGGGGGGGGGGGGGGGGGGGGGGGGGGGGGGGGGGGGGGGGGGGGGGGGGGGGGGGGGGGGCCGGGGGGGGGGGGGGGGGGGGGGGGGGGGGGGGGGGGGGGGGGGGGGGGGGGGGGGGGGGGGGGGGGGGGGGGGGGGGGGGGGGGGGGGGGGGGGGGGGGGGGGGGGGGGGGGGGGGGGGGGGGGGGGGGGGGGGGGGGGGGGGGGGGGGGGGGGGGGGGGGGGGGGGGGGGGGGGGGGGGGGGGGGGGGGGGGGGGGGGGGGGGGGGGGGGGGGGGGGGGGGGGGGGGGGGGGGGGGGGGGGGGGGGGGGGGGGGGGGGGGGGGGGGGGGGGGGGGGGGGGGGGGGGGGGGGGGGGGGGGGGGGGGGGGGGGGGGGGGGGGGGGGGGGGGGGGGGGGGGGGGGGGGGGGGGGGGGGGGGGGGGGGGGGGGGGGGGGGGGGGGGGGGGGGGGGGGGGGGGGGGGGGGGGGGGGGGGGGGGGGGGGGGGGGGGGGGGGGGGGGGGGGGGGGGGGGGGGGGGGGGGGGGGGGGGGGGGGGGGGGGGGGGGGGGGGGGGGGGGGGGGGGGGGGGGGGGGGGGGGGGGGGGGGGGGGGGGGGGGGGGGGGGGGGGGGGGGGGGGGGGGGGGGGGGGGGGGGGGGGGGGGGGGGGGGGGGGGGGGGGGGGGGGGGGGGGGGGGGGGGGGGGGGGGGGGGGGGGGGGGGGGGGGGGGGGGGGGGGGGGGGGGGGGGGGGGGGGGGGGGGGGGGGGGGGGGGGGGGGGGGGGGGGGGGGGGGGGGGGGGGGGGGGGGGGGGGGGGGGGGGGGGGGGGGGGGGGGGGGGGGGGGGGGGGGGGGGGGGGGGGGGGGGGGGGGGGGGGGGGGGGGGGGGGGGGGGGGGGGGGGGGGGGGGGGGGGGGGGGGGGGGGGGGGGGGGGGGGGGGGGGGGGGGGGGGGGGGGGGGGGGGGGGGGGGGGGGGGGGGGGGGGGGGGGGGGGGGGGGGGGGGGGGGGGGGGGGGGGGGGGGGGGGGGGGGGGGGGGGGGGGGGGGGGGGGGGGGGGGGGGGGGGGGGGGGGGGGGGGGGGGGGGGGGGGGGGGGGGGGGGGGGGGGGGGGGGGGGGGGGGGGGGGGGGGGGGGGGGGGGGGGGGGGGGGGGGGGGGGGGGGGGGGGGGGGGGGGGGGGGGGGGGGGGGGGGGGGGGGGGGGGGGGGGGGGGGGGGGGGGGGGGGGGGGGGGGGGGGGGGGGGGGGGGGGGGGGGGGGGGGGGCGGGGGGGGGGGGGGGGGGGGGGGGGGGGGGGGGGGGGGGGGGGGGGGGGGGGGGGGGGGGGCGGGGGGGGGGGGGGGGGGGGGGGGGGGGGGGGGGGGGGGGGGGGGGGGGGGGGGGGGGGGGGCGGGGGGGGGGGGGGGGGGGGGGGGGGGGGGGGGGGGGGGGGGGGGGGGGGGGGGGGGGGGGGGGGGGGGGGGGGGGGGGGGGGGGGGGGGGGGGGGGGGGGGGGGGGGGGGGGGGGGGGGGGGGGGGGGGGGGGGGGGGGGGGGGGGGGGGGGGGGGGGGGGGGGGGGGGGGGGGGGGGGGGGGGGGGGGGGGGGGGGGGGGGGGGGGGGGGGGGGGGGGGGGGGGGGGGGGGGGGGGGGGGGGGGGGGGGCGGGGGGGGGGGGGGGGGGGGGGGGGGGGGGGGGGGGGGGGGGGGGGGGGGGGGGGGGGGGGGGGGGGGGGGGGGGGGGGGGGGGGGGGGGGGGGGGGGGGGGGGGGGGGGGGGGGGGGGGGGGGGGGGGGGGGGGGGGGGGGGGGGGGGGGGGGCGGGGCGGGGGGGGGGGGGGGGGGGGGGGGGGGGGGGGGGGGGGGGGGGGGGGGGGGGGGGGCGGCGGGGGGGGGGGGGGGGGGGGGGGGGGGGGGGGGGGGGGGGGGGGGGGGGGGGGGGGGGGGGGGGGGGGGGGGCCGCCCGGGGGGGCGGGGGGGGGGGGGGGGGGGGGGGGGGGGGGGGGGGGGGGGGGGGGGGGGGGGGGGCCCCCCCCCCCCCCGGGGGGGGGGGGGGGGGGGGCGCGGGGGGGGGGGGGGGGGGGGGGGGGGGGGGGGGGGGGGGGGGGGGGGGGGGGGGGGGGGGGGGGGGGGGGGGGGGGGGGGGGGGGGGGGGGGGGGGGGGGGGGGGGGGGGGGGCGCGGGGGGGGGGGGCGGGGGGCCCCCGCCCCCCCCCCGGGCGCCCCCCGGGGGGGGGGGGGCGGTCTGGGGGCCCTCCGGGGGGGGGGGGGGGGGGGGGGGGGGGGGGGGGGGGGGGGGGGGGGGGGGGGAACTTGAAACAGTCTCTCAAGGAGAGTGGTATCTTTCTCTCGAACGATTTGATCGATAGGGTTTTGAAAAGGATTAGATCAGCCAACTGTGGGAATCCATTGCAGGCTTTGGAATTCTTCAATTACACAAGAAAGAAGAGGGTTTTTTCCACACTCCCTTCTCTTACAATACTATGCTTTATATCTTGGGAAGAAGCCGCAAATTTGATAACGTTTAGGAGCTTCTGATCGAAATGCGTTGGAAAGATCAATCTTTGATTACAACCCGTACTGTTTAGATTGTCCTTAGCTCGAATCACTAAGGTTAATTTGTAGACCTCAAAGGCCCTGTGGTTTCGGAGGTCGAGGAATTGAGGAGAACGAGTGGTGTGGAGCTGCCGACGAGGATCTTCGAAGACGGCGAGCACAGAGGGGTGTTTAAGCAGGGAAGCTGACTGGTCGGTGGTTAGAGTAGTGGAGAAGCCGTGAAAGCCGTGAACTGGGTGTTGCAGTCCCCTTCCTGTTCTTGCTTCTTCCGCCTCCAGACCAACGAAGACGATGAAGAGAGGGGGGTAATTTTGGGCTTTTACCTTTAAGGATATTATGGAAAGTTCATCCTGTGGTAAAGGTATTTTCACCATTATAAAAGAGTTAACGACAACTTAACTGTACAGACCTAACGAAGTGGACTAAGTTGAAATAAATTCATAAAATAAGGGGTGTCTGTGATATTTTAATTAAGTTTAAGAAATTTGTGACATATTGAATACTTACAGGGGGTGTCCATGAAATTTGCCTCTTTTTTTTTTTTTTCAATCCCACCCTCTCCGATCGTGAGGCTGAACTCATGCGTGAAGGGGTGGATTTCGTCTGAATCGCCAAGCATTGATAGCTAAAATTTCCGCATGATTAATTTGTTAGAGTGCATTTTGGGGGAGCTGATGGTTTAAGGTTTGATACACCATGTTCTGTCTATCCAATCCTTGCTTGCCAAGATGCCCTACTTGGGTTACAAGTAACCGGTCCTCGACCAAAAATGCAGAGGGCCACGCACGAGATAGTTATACAAGCCTAGACACGCAACATAGTTAGTTGAGAACTTCCAAGTGGATATAAGCTTATAAACTGTAATTCACGTGCAAGAATAAGGAAGATCCTGCGATTTAAGGGGAGAATCTCGGTTCTTGCAAGGATTTCCTAATCCGAGCATGCGAGGACCACCTTACTGGAAAGGAAGACCTTTTGGCGGATCCAAGAGACACAATAGGAAAAGGGTTGGACATGAACCTGTATAAATAGGAGTCCCAGTACTCATGCATGATATATTCATTCTTCAATCAATAGAGAAGTAAAGAAACATTAAAGAGTATTCTTCGTACCTGCTTGATAACCATACTACTGTTTCTGTGCTGAGAAACAGTAGAACAGTTTTTTTCGAAACTGTGCTGAGAAACCGTTTGGTAAACCTGTTCTGAAAATTTGTTCCCAAGAGACTCCCTCTGCAATTTCTTATCCTCTTGCCTGCTTCTCCCAACTCCAAAATAAGTCCCAAAATGGCATTGGCTCATGCAGGTCAAAGGCTTTCTTTGCATTCCCTTCCTTGCAGTGCCACCAAATCCCCAACTTCTTCTTCTCCTCCACCATGGCCGAACCGATTTCAAATCAAAATTGTTAGAATTTTAGTTCTAATAAAATTCTATATGGACATAATTAAATCCCTAAACCAGGCTAATTAGGGTTTTTGTCTAATAAAGTGGGGTCATTAAGTTATATTAGAAGTCTAATGTGGACTGGCTTAGTGTGGGCCAGATAGATTCCTATTGGGACTGTGATGAGTCAGACCCTATAGGGATTACTATATAAGGAGAGCTAGGTCCCCCCTCTACCCATCACAACTTATTATTCTCAATTACTATTGAGGAGTGCATTCTTGAAAAAGAGGGAGATATTCAGTGTTCGTCGTCCCTGCGCATTCGGTATTCTCATCAGGCCAGTTACTTTGGGAATAGAGGGGAAGCACCTAGATCTTTGTTCTTTATTTTCCGTTGCGATCATCATCACTATGGATGTGAAACAAGGTTGGTGGTTCTATCCCTATTTTCTATTATTTATTTCATTGTGTTCTTGAATGCCCTATGGAGATCCTGGCTTTTGGGATCTTGTCCCTATTCGGATTGATTCATTCTAACATGTGGTGTCAGAGCCTCCATGGATCCGTTCTTGAACCTATATGGATTCAAAATAATAGAACATAATAAGGGAATCGAAAATTTTTCGATTCGAATCAAGATTTTTAGGGTTTTTTCCAGTTTTCCAAAAACCCGTACGGACACTGGCATTCTGCCGATTTTTTTAGCAGGCTAAAACAGAATCTGATCACATGGGGGCGTAGAGCTCGGGAAATCAGAATTTTCGGTGGGTGGATCACCGCCGGCGGCTGTCGGATGTGCTCTCACGCGTCGGTGGCAGCCGCGGGTGATCTTCACTCGCCGGCAGAAGGTTAAACAAAAAAAAAAAAAAAAAGAAGGGGATTATAGGGTTTGCTATCGTGCGCCTGATAGTATTTATGGGCTATGCTAACGTGCGCCACCCGGGTCGGGTCGACCCGTTAACCCAAATTTTGACCCAAAAAAAATTGGCCTGGGCTCGGGCGAGCCATAAATGACCCGATTTTGATGGACCGGGTTTGGTTCAGAACTGAACCGGTTTGACCGGTCAAACCAGTACAGTCAACCATTTTGGGCTAAAAACTTTGATCGGACTTTTCGGGGGCTACGAGACTCTGTTTGGGGTCTCATTTTTTGTGTTGGCTCTGTTTTTCTGTGCTCTACACAGTACTGCCCTCTGTTTTGATCAGATATGAATATTTTAAATATTTTTGATATTCTTTTGATGCATGTCCTATTATGGAATTTGTCGATTCGTTCCATTGGGAATCGAACTAATTTTCTGACTTACTGGAATACCTACTTTGATGAACAATACTGTTGGCATATTTGTGTTAATTTTGATACAGTTAAGCCCCTTGTCATAAAGTATAAAATAACACAATTTGTTTAAGGATGTAAGTAATTTTGGAATATCCCAAGAGAGGGTTCCATGGATTTGACAGGATGCAGCCGCCAAAGCGACCTTCCTTGTTGGATTTGTGAAACACCAGTCTCATACAGTTGTGGGATGTCCTTCAACTCTAATGTGTGGTTATACACCCAAAGGTGGTGGTCATGTATTGGTACTTGAAGGGGTACATATACGGTATGCATATGAATAGGCTGACTCTAGAATTCTGCACACCTAAAGGTGGTGGATTTTGAAAGTTGAGCTGTATTCCCATGGCCACTGGTATGTAGGGATTTTTACAATTGCATGTTGGGAATTCAGCCCAAAGGTGTTTTCACAATGATGTGTGTAAAATTCTCATTAGCTTATAAGGTTTCAAGCTATACTTGCATCATGCTGATTATTGTACTGTTCATTGTTTAAATTTTCAGTCACCTTTTCTGTCAATAATAACATGGTCACTATTGAGATTCTTACTGGGTCAAATTTTAAGAAGTGGAAAGAGGACATTATGTTTGCCATGGAGATGGAAAATGTGCATACGTCCCTTGTTATAGATAAACCAATGGACCTAACAGCTGATAGTACTGAGGATGAAAAATTTGTGTATTCTGCATAGGAAAAGAGTAATCGCTTAGCTGTACTATCTATAAAGAGGTCGATACCGAAACACCTTAAGAGTGGTCTACCTGATAAATGTACTGCCAGAGTATTGCTGGATGCAATTTCCAAGAGATACCAAGTTTCATCGAATGCTAAGATTGGGAGACTTCTGCAAGGGCTATTTAATATGGAATACCATGGTTCTGGGGGTGTTAGGGATTATATTGTTTGGATGATTGACTATCAAACCAAAATCAAAGCCTTGAATATTGTTCTTCCTGATGCCTTGATTGTTCATCAAGTTCTTAATACCCTACCTTCTGATTTTGACATCATCAAAACCAACTACCTTTCCCAGGATGGTGTCTGGAGTATCGATGACCTTATTTCTAGGGTTGTATCCGAGGAAGAGAAACTACTTGTTATTTTCAAATCCCATGAGAGTGAAAAGTCTAAAAACCATACTCATAAGTCTGCCAATAAAGAGTGCGATCGGATTAATAATTTGGGACCTAAGAAAGACTCTTTCAAGAAAGAGAGTGATCGCTGCTTTTTTTGCAAGAAGAAGGGTCACATAAAGAAGGACTGCAACAAATACAAGACTTGATTATCAAAACCCAGGCCATCAGGTAACGATTCTTTGGCTTTTGTTTGTGAGTCCAATCTATCATAAGCCTCATCCAGTACTTGGAGGCTAGATGGCGGGGCAACTAACTAAGTTGCTTTTACCATATAGGGATTCATAAATCGGAAGAGGCCAAATCAGGATGAATCAAGACTTGTCATAGGGAATGATGGATATGATTGACGTAAAGTTCGTGGGAGATATCATTTTATTACTAGTTTCTAGTTTTAATTTGACTGTAAAGAATACTTTTTATGTACCATCCTTCAGGCGGAATTTAATTTCGATTTCAGTGTTGGATATTGGTAGTTACCATTTTGAAATAAAGAACAGTATGATAAATTTATTTCAAATAAAGTTGGTTCCTGCATTACGTCCAATGGATTGTACAGACTGTGTTTATCTCCTAATGATAACTACCCCTTTCATAATATTGAAAACATTGTTTCCAAAAGACCCTTACCTAAAGAACGGTCTTTCACATTGTGGCATAAGATGTTAGGTCATATTTCTAAGGCAAGAGTGGAAAGACTGATAAAGTCTGACATCCTACCTACTCTCGAAAGTGATCTAGAAACTTATGTAGACTGATGTAAGGGAAAGATGACCAAGATAAAGAAGAAAACTGTAGTCTATAGTTCTGACCTGTTGGAGGTCATTCACATTGACATCAGTGGTCCCTATTCAGCCACATTGTGTAGAAATTTTTTATTTCATCACTTTTAACAAGCGACTACTCCCGATATGGCTATCTGTTCTTAATTAAAGAAAAGTCTGAATTTCTTGACATGTTCAAGATTTTTTGGATTAAAGTTGAGAAACAGTTGGGGAAAGTTATTAAAATTGTTAAATCCGATCGTGGGGGTGAGTATTATGGCAAACATGGCGATGCTGGATAGCTTAAGGGCCTGTTTTCCAAATACTAAGAGGACTCTGCGATAGTTGGTCAATTTACTATGCCAGGAAGTCCTGAGAAAAATGGTGTCGCCGAAAGGCATAACCGCACTGGTGAAGAGTATAATTAGTAAGACAAATTTTACCTAAGTTCTTATAGGAGAAGGCAAATTTTACCTAAGTTCTTATGGGAGAAGTTTTTTGAAAACTACTCCTTGTATCCTTAACCATGTAGTTACTAAACCCAGAAATCATCTTAGAGTTTGGGGGTGCCCTACAGAAGTAAAACTATATTATCCAACTTTGAATAAGTTGGATCCCAGGACTACTCATTACTATTTTGTTAGCTATCCAGATCATTCGAAGGGATATAAATTTTATAACCCCTGCGGAGACACTAGAATTATGGACTTATAGGCAGCGAAGTTTCTGGAATTTGATATGGCCAAAAGGAATGATTGTTCTCAGACTGTTCGAGATAGTGACATGGTTGGTACATTGGTACATGTTCTTCTACCTATTCAGACGGATGTGGGGCATACCACGCCATTAGTTACACCTGCTGGAGTTCAGGAGCCTGATATTGATAACGATCCTTGACATTCATGTAGCACCTGATGAGATTCCTCTCAATCAGGATGCGATTGAGGATCCTATCATTGATGCAGTTCCAGCTGAGATTTCTCAGATTCAGGGTGAGGCAGTGGTAGCACCATCACGGAAATCCATCAAGGGGAGAAATTCAGAAATACCATCTATCTATGAGGTCTATCTGAGAGAACATGACTACGACATTGGTTGTGTGGTTGATCCAGTTACTTATTCAGGCGTTGTTTCTAGTTCTCAGTTAGATTTGTGGTTAGATGTAATGAGAGATGAGGTGGAATCGATGAAACATAATGATGTTTGGAAGCTTGTTGAATTAAACCTGAGGGCCTTGCGGTGGATGGTTCAAACCATCTTGCGTGGACTCAAGAAGTCTATTTACAGTCTCAAACAAGCTTCCAGGCAGTGGTATTTGAAGTTTGACAGTGTCGTGACTTCATTCGATTTTGTGGAAAACAAAGCGGATCAGTGTATATATCACAAGGTTAGTGGGAGCAAATTCTATTTTCTCATATTTTATATGGATGACATCCTGCTTGCTAGCGGTGACCTAGGGATGTTGCATAAATAAAAGTAACTATTATCTAGGGAATTTGACATGAAGGACCTTGGTGAGGTTTCTTTTGTCCTTGGCATTGAGATCCATAGGGATCGTTCTCGTCGTTTACTAAGTTTTTCTCAGAGGGCTTATTTTGATCGTATTCAGGAGAGGTTCAGTATGCTGGATTGCAAACCTGGGAATGTTCCTGTTCTCAAACTGAGCTCGACACAGTGCCCAAAAAATGAAGCTGAGAAGGATGACATAATGAGGTGCCTTATACTAGCGCACTAGGTAGTATCATGTATGCTCAGGTCTATACCAGACCGGATATTACTTTTGTGATGGGTCTTCTTGGCAGATATCAGTCAGATCCTGGTCTTAGCCACTGGGTTGCTGCCAAGAAAGTATTATGGTACTTGTAGAGGACAAAAAATTATTTGTAACATAAAGACACATTCCTGAACTCAAGCTAGTGGGTCATACAGATTCCGACTTTGCTAGCTGTGAGAATGATAGGAGATCCACATCTGGTTAAGTTTTTCTAATAGCAGGAAGGGTAGTATTGTGGAACAGTACAAAACAAACATTGGTAACCACATTGACTAAACAGGTAAAGTTTGTAGCATGCCATGGGGTTGCTACTCAGGTTATTTGACTCAGGAATCTCATAAAGTAGTTGTTGACCATTTTAGATTCTGTGGATAGACCCATCTAGACATATAGTAATAACAGTTTTGCTGTGTTGTTTATAAACAACAATAAAGAACTTAGAGGGTCTAAGGACATAAAGGTCAAGTATTTGACTATAAAGGAGACAGTAAAGAAAGGTGACATTGCAGTGGAGCATATTGGTACAGATGATATGGTTATAGATCCCCTAACCTAAGGTCTTCGCCCTTGTGTTTTGAAAGACATGTCATAAGCATGGGTTTAGAAGCATCATGGGATGCGATTGGTTAGTGGGAGTTGTTTTGCTCCATTGTAAAATAAAGTTTATTTTCATCTGTAATTTTTACCGTATGATAAATCTTGGCTTATATGTATCAGTTGTCATTACATGCAAAATTCTTTTGAACACTTGGGTGTTTCATTTATTGACATGATGTATATATATCTAGGTTTAAAGTCTTAAGGAATATATTAACCTTAAGCAAGGCTGGGGCATTAAGTTATTAGCCTAAAGGTATGTCTTGTAACACATAAAGTATAACTCGAGTTATTTCTGATGAGACATACAGATTCGTTAGAATCACAAAGTTTATTTCTCTAGTGAGCCTGTGCCACTTAAAGAAGAGAAATTTTGGACTGATAAACGGATAATACATAAGGAATCACTACGTGAGTATTATCTCGTTGTCACACTACCACATTGCATCCATGTTAGTAGAGTTGAGGGCTCTCGTGACCATGGAAGGCTCTGTGTCGCTTGATCATAGATGCAGTTACCGCCATGATTCGGTGTCTAAAACTCTATGGGATAGGCTTGACTTTCTAATATGACCTCTAGACCAATTTATTTTAAAAATTGTGCACATAAAGTTTTCTTAAAGAGTTGTTAGCCTGTGATTTGTTTTGGTCAAAATTGGTTTTAAATCCTTTTAAAAATAAGGAATTTAATGTAAGTCCAAGTGGGAGAATGTTAGAATTTTAGTTCTAATAAAATTCTATATGGACATAATTAAATCCCTAAACCAGGCTAATTAGGGTTTTGGTTTAATAAAGTGGGGTCATTAAGTTATATTAGAAGTCTAATGTGGACTGGCTTAGTGTGGGCCAGATAGATTCCTATTGGGACTGTGATGAGTCAGACCCTATAGGGATTACTATATAGGGAGAGCTAGGTCCCCCCTCTACCCATCACAACTTATTATTCTCAATTACTATTGAGGAGTGCATTCTTGAAAGAGAGGGAGATATTCAGTATTCGTCGTCCCTGCGCATTCGGTATTCTCATCAGGCTAGTTACTTTGGGAATAGAGGGGAAGCACCTAGATCTTTGTTCTTTATTTTTCGCTGTGATTATCATCACTATGGATGCTAAACAAGGTTGGTGGTTCTATCCCTATTTTCTATTATTTATTTGATTGTGTTCTTGAACGCCCTATGGAGATCCTGGCTTTTGGGATCTTGTCCCTATTCGGATCGATTCATTCTAACAAAAATGACCCAAAATCCTTATCGATTTCAGATTCGGTCCTCGCGACATGCTTGTCAAAGGAGCTCTTGCTTCAAAAAAAATCAAATCTGAAACTGAGTGGAAGAGATATGAAGAAGGCACATGGACATGACTGAATGAAACTTGTTAGAGAAGATATTTACAGATAATTCGATCAATAAAGGGATGAAGGAAGATCAATGCGTGACTGCGCGGTTTAAAGGAAAAGCAGACAAAACAAAGTGGTTTTTGGCGACCTTGGAGACAACAAAGAATCTGCTCTGCTTTGCTGCAATCGCCGCCGAAGAATCCGCTCTCAAATGCTCAATCGCCACCAAACGAGAGAGCGAGAGAGAAAGACAGAGACAACAAGAGAGACGAAGCTTGTGAGAGGGTACCTGACATCGTTGGATCAATCTCGAACGATGCCGCCGTTAGGGTTTTCTTCTCAGACTTTGTGCAGAGGACTAAGCTTGTGAGAGCTGGGTTGGAAGAGTAGTTAGGTATGGATTTTTGAGACTTTTATCGGGAACAAGTTTGTAATTTTGTGCTGAGAAACGACAGAACATGCCCAACATGTTATATCAAAAGTCTTCTAGAGAGTATAAATTTTGATTTTTGTTTCCAAAAATAGTCACAAAAAACACTTCGTTATCAAACAATTTTTCCGTTTCTCAGAATGAAAAAACACCAGAAACTATTTCTCATAAGATTATCAAGCGGACTCTCGCTTTCCATATTCTTTCCTAGCCTAGGCTAATTTGAAAGTTGTAGTGCTTGAAGGTCTTCTTCTAACAATATTCTTTGTACAACAAGACAAAAATACATGGTTTGGGAAGAGGCTTTGAGGTTTGGTGGGTACGTTTTCGAAAGTTATCTGGTTGATTGGGAGCTCGCAAAAGGAAAAGACGAAGAGGTTGAAGAAGAGAATAAAAAAATTTTAAAAATAAAAAATGAAAAATAGAACATTTATTTTTAAGCATTAATGGGTCCCACTTAAATTGTGGGTAAGAAAAGATTAAAAAAAAAAAAGTTTGGGAAGAAAAGGTTGCCGGTCTTACCTCTTTTAAGTGTTCATTCTTTAATGTTGCAGGAGTAACTATTCTCCTTGAACAAGTAGATGATCTGGACTCGTGTTAACCAACCACCTAGGGGTGCAAGTTTGGCCCTGCCGGCCCGAACCCGCCTTGGCCCGAACAGGGTTTGGGTTGAGATACCTGACCTTGAGGGTGGGTCAAGGCTGAAAATTACTGGCCCTGAGTCAGGGTCGGATCGGATTAAAGTTAAGGCCTCAGGGATCCCGGCTCGACCCAGCCTAGCCCAGCTGGACCCTGTTTTAAGTTATACTATAATATATATATATATATTATATAAACTTTAAATGTCACACATATTATGTTATATAATATAATATATATGAAGATACTAAGTGATAATATATTTTATTATTTTATATAAAATTGATCATTTTCTTCCAAACCCTGCCCAATTCAGTCCAGTCCATGCATCTCTAGTTTCCCCCACTCTATGATTAGGATCAATCAGGGTCAGCCCGCCCAAACCTGAGGGCAGGTCAGGGTCGAATTTTTCAGGTCCTAAATCAGGATCGGATCGGATCGGATCAGATCGAACTTGGGCCTAGCTAAGAGGAGTCAGGATTAGATTGGAATTTTGAAAAACCCGGCCCAATTCGACCCTATTGCAGCCTTAAACCACCATATGTGTAGAGTTTCTACTCTCCACATATGTAGAGGTGATCTAATGTGAAGAACAAGTAACGAATGGTCAAATACAAAATCTACGCCGTCGGGAAGGTCAAGGCGTCTTTCAGAAGAGGAATTCGTTAGTTCAAATGGGAGAGATTTCCGGTGAAGCAGTTGTTGGTTTCAGATTGATAGCACCGGGTAAAAGAAGAAGACGTGGGTCCCATCATTTAATTATATTTAACAAATAATAAAAAACAATAACAATGGTAGAAGGTTGCCGGACAGAGCTTGGTCACGTGGATGGTTACCACCATATGTGGAGAATAAATGCTCTCCACATATGTGGAGCTGATCCGGACTCAATTGTTGTAGAAGTGGTACAACTAGTATATAGTACAGATAATAAAGTAGAAGGTACTATGCTCCATGTGACCAGCACCCTTGTTTTTATTTTTATAAGAGGCAAGCAGAATCTTTGCAGCAATTTGGTAATATAGCATGTGTGTGTGAGGGTGTCTGATTGTGACTGCGTTAGAAATAGTGACCGAAATCATTGTTTGAGATATTGTCACGGATCCCTGACATGGGTCTATGTATCGGTATCGTTATACGTATCGGTTTTGTTAGTGGTCGATCCTGATATCGTATCAATATCGTTTCGATAATATGATACGGATAAGGGATAAAATGGTTAGAAAACTCATTTTTTTAAAAAATTCAGGGGTATTTTTGTCTGATATAGTCAATTTGGGCCGATATTGTATCTATATCGTATCAATTTTGTGGGTTGTCGATACCCGTTTCGATACCGTGCACTAAAGCCATGATCCTTGATGAGTCAGAACAAGGCTTAGGATGAGATACCTGCCTGAGGGTGAGTCAAGGATGAAAATTTTTGGCCCTGAGTTAAGATCGGGTCAAGCCAAGATTGAGGCCTTTGGTTGAGTTCGGCCTAGCCCAGCCTGACCTTGCTTTAAATAATAATATAAAATATATTATCCTATATATATATTATAAACCTTAAATGTCACACTATATAATATATTATATATGAAGATAATAAGTACTAATATATTTTATTATAATGTTATTTTATATAAAATTGATAATTTTCTCTCCGATCCAACCTAACTCAATCTAATCCATGCATCTCTCCCTTCCCCCGCTTCATGATCAGGGCCAATCAAAGTCATCTGAGAATGCAAAATCGACCTACAATGCAACACAGCTTAGATCAGCCTCCCACAATTAAGATGTATATCGTCTTGCCATTAGACGGAACCTAGAAATTAGAATCATGAAGAAGAAAAATTTTCTACAAACCTTTTTTTATTCAAAATATTTGAGATTTTGTTTACAAGAGGTACGATTTCATTGATTTTCTATTATTCTATTTATTGAAAAAAAAATTGATTGAAAAAAATGAAGGGAGAAAGATAGGCACACACCAATGTGCTGTACACTAGTGGGTGACACCAATGGAGGTGCGAGATGAGGTAAGGAACTTGGATCATCCGCACATATGTGCAGGTGAACATACATCTCAGAACCAATCACATGTTTATTTTGTTTCCATAAATACCCCTCCTCCCCTTGTAAATGGCAAAGTTAGGACAGGTGGTTGCCTATCAAATGTATGTCCACCAGCACATACGTGGAGTGGAACCGAACTCTCATGCAAGAGGGTCATTTCAATGGGATACAGGTGAGGTAGACACAATGGGCGTTAACTTAAGATACATCGGCAAGTTGCTCAGCCTTTTTCCAAAAATGAATATCAAAGTACAGGCCTAACCGGTTCAAGAGGATTGTAACTTGTAGAATTGGGCATTGATCAGATTTTAATTGATCAATTTCGATCTGTTTCTGAAACCAAGAAAGCATGGATTCAAGAATTGGGAGCTGATCTCCTTCCAAAAATTGTTCCAAGTTTATTTCGTATTTTCGGATGATAAAAATAATTGTTTTTATTGTTCGAGAATACAAAATCGACCTAGAATGTATACCAAACACTGCCTAAATTTATATGACAGATTTCATCCGATTCAGGCCAATCCTTGACCAATAGAGAGACCGATAAGGACCTGATTTGCTCTTTAAAACCTTCAAAAAGAGTGAAGTGTGTGTGCACATCAAAGGAACAACATCTTTCATTTGGTTTCAAAGGTTACAAAAAAGGAAAATGCTTTAATTTAAGATTCTAATCATAACAAACACCAGTTTGGGGACCAAATCAAGGGTTGGAATATCGCACATCAAATGGAAGTTTGATGAGGGTTTTAAAACAAGGAATCAATATCTTATTCGGGTCCAACCGATGCCAATCCAATTCCGCACGGGATCAGCTGACATTTTACCGGAATCCTAAAAACCAAGTGTGGTTCAACCGCTCCAAAATGGCAGGAATCGGAATCGAGACCAGGCTAGAGCGTTTCCGATTAGAACCCTAGAAACTCAACCCAATATAGAACGGTCGACCGGAAACTGAAGGGTCAGTGAAGATGCTCGACCGAATCCGATCAGAACCCTAGAATCCCAGAGCGGACCAGCCGCTCCAATCAGATAGGATTCCACAAACCCCATTCGGACTTTTTTTAAACACATAATGGCTTCTACAACTTTTGGTTCTAACGAAAGAGGAATCCAAGGAGATATTGAGCTAACAATGTCAGTACTTACTAGTTACTACATAAGCGGATGAAAAATTAAATAGATTCTTTTCTTTAATTACATTATAAGAAGAAACGAAGGCAATATAACTAGTATACTACTACTAGTACTACAAGCACTACTTCAGACTACAAATGCAGTCAAATAAATTGTCAACAACTCTCTTTCTAACAACTAAATCTTTACCAATAAATACACGGAGAAGCCCTCCAATCCCTTGGGTTCCAACTCTGCAAAAACAAACATTACACGAAACCACTAGGGCCATCTTCATCATCATCATCAACTTCTCCCTTCATTAAACCCTTACCAGCCTCTACCTGTTCTTGTTAGTAACCCGTAGGGAACTCACATTTGCCATATTCTGCAAAACAAACAAACAATCATCTTTTAAGTCAGTCTCAAGAACAGCTCCCAAAGCAACTTAATCAATCAATCAACCTAAATCAAAGGATTTCTAAATCCCAAAACAAGATAAGAGTTGCATTCTGTGTGAGAAACCCAAAATCAAAAGCAATAAACTTTTTTATGGTAAAAAGCAAGAAATTTGGTCCATGGTCTGAAGGTCTCATGGTCTATGGTCCAACTGTGACAAGACAGCACTTTTGTTTCCAAAAACGTGTCTCCCACCGCCTCTAATCTTTAGATCCGATCACTACTCCAATCTCACACCACACAGTCTGCAAAGCCCATATGGAAAGAAAGTGTGGAAAATGGGAAAAGTAGAGAAAGTGGGGACTATGGTAGACCATCTCTGCTGTCCCGCCTGCAATTCTCATTTGTTAGCAGAAACCACTACTACCGCCGGTGGTGGCCGAGGATCTAAATTCTGAAAATGCCCATTTCGTAAAGGAAGGATAAAAAAACACAGAAAAGAGGAGAAGTGTAAAGAAGAAGGAAGACGCACTGGGAGGTTGGGTGACGACATAAGCGGACCCTTGGAAATCACAGGTACCCATTACTCTCCCCTTCTTCTGGTAGTAGCTGTTGAATGCGAAGGATGCGTGTGCCTCTAGTGTATTCGGATCGTAACATGTGCTACCCGGTTGGATCTTCTCGCAGTCCGCTCCTCCCTCCCCGCACGCGTAATCAAGCGCCGCCTGCAACCTCTTCTCCCCTGCTTTCCCGTTCGCCACACACCACGTCTGCCCTGACGACCTCGTCGATACGCCGCTGCTTCCCCCGCCGTTCACGGGCGTCAACTGGTTCTTCCCTCCGCCCACTGGCCCATGCTGTTTCACTTCCTGCAGTGTGAAGGGTATATCGTAAACCTTCTCCTCGTTTGGGTAGAAAAGACCGTAATTTCTCTCGGAGCTCGGACCAGGCTTCTTGTTCTCATTGAACAGCGCGAATAGGTAGACCTCTATGTCCGTCTTGGGCCTCAATGGCGTTCCTCCGCCCGTGAGTACATAACGCACAAGATTGCCATTGTAGGCGGCTGCGTTCTCCTCGCTCGCCCCCTTCTCGTTCTCGTCTCCCTTGGAAGGCCAACCGGTCTCCGTCACCATCATCCCCAGATCATCGTACTTCAAAGCCGACATGGCCGCAAACACCGCATCGATTTGCGCGTCAAAGAGACTGAAGTAGCGCAGTCCATTACCGGCGTCCACCACACCTGGGTTCTCCCTGAAGAGTGCGTAATCCAGAGAGATAACGTCGGCATTAGCGGAGTAGGCGAAGAAAGGGTAAGCATTCACCATTAGGTCCGACCCAGTCCCCCGGAGAAAGTCCAGCATGGGTTTGATGACAGGCTCGATTAGCTCCTGCTTGAACGATCCAGCGGAAGAAGGGTAGGAGTTCTGCAAAGCACTAAGGGCTATGGGTGAGGACACCTTAATGGAAGAGTGGAGATTGTATTTTACGAGCGCAGCATGGACGTTTCGCATGGCAGGGACAAGGTAGTCGGTTAGGTTGTCTGGATCAACAAAAACCTCGTTACCGACGGCAATGGCGTGGATTTGGGTGGCTGGGTAGTAAGAAACGATGTTCTTTTGAACCCATGCGTTGGCGAAGGATGGTCTCTTTGCGGCCAGGTAGAGCCTTTCGTTTGGTAAGTCGACGACGACCTTGATGCCTGAACCAGCAAGGGCTTTAAGCACGGCCGGGTCGGTGTCGTAGAGCTTGACTCTTTCAAGACCCTGAGACTTGAGGAGCTGGACAACCTTCACTGCAGAAGGAAGGTTGTTTGCTATTCGCCCGTAGTTAACTCCGATGGAACCCGCATCTGCAAATGTAAGCGTTAGAAACAATCAGAAACATTTTACAGAAAAAGAGAGAGAGGGATACAGTAGTATAAGAAAATGCAGAAGAGATGCCATGTTATTACCTGCAGCAAATGCGAAGATGCAGAGAAGTAAGAGGAAGCAAGGAATGGTGAGAAGTCCCATGCTCTGATTCTGAAAGCAGCAGAAACGGAGCATGAGAGATGAGAAGGAAGGAGAAGATGCAATGCAAAGGCGGTGTTTGTTTTGGGGAAACTGGAACAAATGAGGAGGAAGTGGGGAGAGTGGGAGTAAGGGAGTGTGAGGTGGGGAAGAATAAGATAGGTGAGAAAGATGCAGAGAATACGGAGAGGTTAAAAGCTTGTGCAGATCGAGAAGGTGTGGCGGGCCCCACGGGGCAGCTCTGACATTACCCAGGCTAGGAGGGAGGTTCTGGGAACTGGGAATTACGGAATTACCTCCTTCCGTTATTTTTAATCTCCCATTAATAACATCGTAATAACGTTGACGATAGTTTTCTGTCAAATAATAGTAGAAAAGTTACCAATTTTATTGACGAATGTTATAACGGCTAGGGAAATATATATTTTTTTAATCATTTCCCTAATTTCGAACGTTGGGCAATGCCGCAATCAGGCGCTCTCACATTGCTGCGCGCCAGCTGGGGGGGGGGGATCCACCAACTTGACCGTTTTGACAGTCATCAAGATCAGATCTGGGAAGATACATTTTATCTTGTCCGTACACCTGTCATGCGGACCATCCCAAACAACCTTTCTCTGTTTTGGGTTTTTTTGTTTTACTACCCCGAATCATGCCTTATTACAACAATACCATTTGGATGATGAGATGTGGGGACAAAAGTGTTATTACACATTTCTTATACCTTTATCTAAGGTAGCATATCACGGTTCAATGGTGGTTGAGGTTTAGCTGCAGGTTTCATGGACCGGTCTGTTTATAAATCTCTTTGGGGGAAAAAGAAATTTGTCAAACTCTGTTGCCTCAACTAGAACTAAAGAAGAAAGAACAAGAAGTTGCTGCTTCAAAGAATAGCAGGAGTTACAAAGGAAATGAAGCTTAAGGGAAGCCCCTCTAGCAAGTATATGAGCATCCCTATTCAGAACTCTAGGAACATATATATAGAAATCTAACAACAGAAAAATAGTACTTGAGAGCTAAAATGTCCTCAAAAGATCCTTTGTAATTTCGAATGATAACTCCCTTGCTACCATGAGATGAATTAGAAACCCAAGTACAATCACAAAATATATTAAAATGATCAATAGATTGAGAGGAGGAGAGTAGCTCAAAACCCCACCTACTCTTCTTGTTCTTGACTGAGTAATGAAAAGCCTGTATGGTAACAAGAAGAGACAGATTAGAGTGTTTAAAGACACACAAATTTTTTGCTTTCCAGATTTACCAAACTAAACATGTATTGAACAATAATGAAAAATTAGAGAAACCTTCCTTAAAAGTAAGACCTTGAAGACCCTAAAGAGAGAGATAGACATAAGGAGACATTAGCATTGAACTAAGGGTCTTTTTTGTATTATTTTTTATTTTTATTTTTTGACATATAATTTACAAGTGTTTGGTACGATTTATGGATCCTATTTCTATTTACAAAACATTAAAATAATAAAAAATCTATAATAGAATTGAGGCTTTATTATAGATTTTGGTCAAAAATTGTTTCTAGTCATTTTTTCGGGACTTTAATGAGCATGTGTGCTCATATGCCCCCAAAGTCAAAGATAGAAGCATCATTCATCCTTTAATTAGAAAACAAGTCTCAACCCTCCTCCTTTTCCTACGGTAACCCCACCGGCCTCCTCCTCCTGTTGTTGCAACCCTATCGGCCTTCTCTGCTTGCATGGACTTCTAACCTACCTCTCTCTCTCTCTCTCTCTATTCCCTTTCTTTTCATAATTGATTTCCAATTGGTTGCTTTCTTTAACTGGCCACTATACTTTGGAAAATTCTAAATCGAATTCTCCTTTCAATCCTCTCAATTGATTCTATGGCCGCTTGGAGTCCAGATTGGTTCTTTCATTCCTCTTTTTCAATTTGTAGGTTTGTGAATGCCTGTTGTAGCTTTGTTTGGTCATTGATTTACTATTGCTGATTTTGATTCTCAAGCTTATATATGAAAGAGGAAAAACACTAAGTAATTAAACTTGCAGAGTTGGGATATCATCGAAGCGCTAAGAAGTGCAAGGAGAAGTTCGAGAACGTGTACAAATACCACAAACGCACCAAAGAAGGATAAGCTGCCAGACTAGACGGCAAGAGCTACAGCTTCTTCAATCCTAGCCTGCACTTTTCAAAAAGAAAAAAGTTTTGAAAATTCAAATCTGGTGTTCTAATCTTATAATATCATATGATTTCTATTGGGGAATAGGAAAAGAGAATTTGCGTCAAGGAGTCTCTCCATTAAATAGCTTTTGTTACCTTTTATATGTAGTTCAGACTGAATCGTTTCAAAAGAATTAGAGACAAGATCGAGAGAGAAGAAGGTTTATTCAACGATGGGATCAAAGGATGGAGTAAAGCTATCAGGTATGCAGAAGCAGGTGCTGGCATTGTACAGAGGTTTTCTGAGAGTAGCTCGTATCAAATTCCCCGAAGAGCACAGTCGCATTGAATCGACCGTCTCCAGTGAGTTCCGCCACAATGCCAGAATCGTGGATACCAAGAAATGGAAAAATGGAGAGGAAGATGGGAGGGAGAGGGTTCGATGACTGGTTGTAGAGGGAGAGTAAGGCTCGGCTAGGTTTCGATTCAAGAAGAAAAGTCGGGGGAAAAAAGGAGAAGAAGAAGAAAAATCAGGTAAAGAAACGACGACAAGGATAAAGAGGGGTTTCTGATTGGGGAGGAAGATGGGTGAAGAGATGCCCTCTTCACTCACCACGATTACAAATAGGCTTTAGGCCTTTTTTTTTAAAATTATTATAAAAAACATTTGCACCAAACTTATTTTTCATTAAAGAATTAATTATGTTTAGTAGTTATCAAACAATTTTTATGTTTTTGATCAAAAATGGTTTTCAGTAATGATTTTTTTCTTAAATATACCAAAAATAAAATGAAAAATGAAACCAAAAAAACCCTTAATCTCATCTTTTGCAAAAAAATTCCCTCAATTTATGTTTCACATGTAAAGTGGCTTTTAGGGTTGTCAAACCCGAAAATAAATCTATAAGTGATAATTGATATAAATTGAAACCAAATCATATTGAATCCGGGCATTCCCTTATCAGGCCAATTATAGTTTTACTTATTATCAACCCGAAAATCGATTCAATCCTATCAAATAAATACCAAAACGACCATTTGACACCTCCAATGACTTTGTAATAGGATCCTTGGATAGAAAAAGTTACTACGCTATGTGTCCTATTTTATTATGTTGGCCTAAGTATAAGAGGTTGTTGGTTCAATTCTCCCTCCCCCCAATTGGATGTTAGACATCCTTAGTCCGCCCTCTTGGGCTGTCACTTCTAGTGGTTTATGGGCCTCCAGTAGGATTTGAGTAGAAAAGAGAGAGAGAGAGAGAGTTTCATACAAAGGTAATGTGAGGACTCTACAAATGACAATCAATGAGGGTTGAAAAATGATATCATCCATATTAGGCCTACATGGATCCATATGGTCATAGTAGAAGAGAGAAATGTCAGTATAAGTCTCACAATTTATTATAGAAAGGGTATAAAGGAATCTGAACCAGAGAAGTATATCAATCTTTTTTCTCAAAAATATAAAAGAATGAAAAAAAATACTGATATTAATTATCTTAGTCACTCTCAACAGAAAGAAAAAAAAAAAAAAATCATCTTAATCGCATGTGTATCCTATTCCTGTTCGAAAGAGTGACCTTTAACCGAAAATAAATGTTAAGATAAAAAAACTCTTGAAAGCAGTTTTTTGTACGGGAGTGTGGCCTACGCCAGCACTTCAATGAGTTTATATCTTTCCTCTTTAAAAAAGGAGACAGATGTATCTTTTCACATGAAAAGTAGAGAGATAGCCTCATGGGAGTACTGGCATAGGCACATTCCCTGAGAACTTTTTCCCAAAAAGTCTATTGCGTGGACTGGTCGAAAAAAAAAAATCAATGTCTGTGAAAATTTCGACCATTAAAGTGATTCTAATTCAATTATTTATTCAAACGGGGAAAGGGTTCCGAGACGAGGATTGGGACGGTCTTATCAATGTGTGTTGGCTTCTTGGCTTATCTTCTGTTCTAGTCGGATTGGATTTTTCTTCACCAAAAAAAACAAAGAATACAGTATTGTTTTGTCATTTCTTAAGACGATTTTTTTTTGGTAAAATTTCTGAAGACCATTAAGGTCAGTAAGTGGTAACAAGAGCCACTCAATTTTTGTGGAATTGGAGAGCTTTAATAGAGGGTTTTTTTTTTTTTTTTGGGGGCGGCGGTGGGGTTGGTTTGCAATCTCGGATCGGATCAGCTGATATTGGTTGTATTGGATCGGTATCGGTTGAGGCCGGCCCCAAGATTAGATCGATCCAACAAGGTTTAACTGAATCATTTTTGGATTGGCCGATCCGATCCAATACATGCCAGTTTTTTGGGTTTTAAAATCCATATTTATTCTTGATCCCAAGTCTTTGTTTTACCGATATAGTAATCGATCCCATAAAACCTTGATTTTGGTCATTTTTTACCGATTTAGAACAATTATGATCGATCCGTATCGGTATTGGATTGGTATCGGCCTTAACCGATCCTGAGTCCGATACCTGGAGTACGAACCTTGGTGGGGATAGGCCCCAAGGTGGTTTGAACTCATAACCTCTTATTTGAGGAGTTGGTCTTTTGCCAACTGAGCTGACCTCTTGGGTTCAAGAGCCACTCAATTATTACTTATTAAGGTTCTACTTTCAGAACCTCCGTTTGTTTTCTTGTAAAAAAGTGTAAAATTAGTTTTTTTTTTTTTATTTACTAGGAGAGAATGCTATCTGGGTGCATGTGGTGCGCTTCCCCTATGTCCAGACATGGGTAAACAATCTGCGCCCCTACGAATTTCTTCCTTTTAATTGGGGGTGTTTGGACGCAGGGACAACGCACTGCACTCATCACCCAAGTTGCGTTCTTTCTCCCTTATTTATTTTACTAAAAAATAATAAGGGAAAAGGAACGCTAACCGGTCATTAGGCGCAATAGGCAGCCCAGCTAAGGGTGTCAAAACCAAACCAAAACCGAATACCGAATCCAGAACCGAGCCGAATTAACCAAATCAAATTGAACTCAATATATTCGATTTGGTTTTTGTATATGAGCATTTAATTCGGTTCGATTGTAGTTAAAAACTGTCAGCTTGAATAGAAACCGAACCGAATACCACACATAAACCCTATATCTTTTTTTAATGGTGTTGCCTTTCCTTTTGGAACTATAATTTTGATGTGTTTCTCTAACTTTATTGATGGGTAAGCTGAAAGATAAGATCTGAAAGTGAATAACTCACTTGCGATTCTTATTTATTTATTAATATTTTTTGTTCCTTTAAGGTTTTGTGATCATTTTATTTATACAAATGAAATTTCTTTAGAACACAGCAAGGAAACAATTGACAACCAAGTAGAATGGAACCATATTAGAGAACCGAATTGGAACCGTATTGGAGAACCGAATTAGACCCTTTTTGGAAAATCGAATTAGAATCGTAACCGAACCGAACTAAGCAGGTTCGGATTCAATTTCTACTTCCAGAACTGACTCAGATCTCGGTTCGGTTTCAGATCACACCATCAAGGCATGGAACTGAACCAAATGATTGAAACTGAACCGATTGACACCCTTAAGGCTAGCGCACCCCCTAGAAAGGCAGAAAGGACCAAGGGTGCGCATGTCTTTTTGCATTAGGTTATATCTGGGTGCAGGTACATGCCGAGGCACAACAGTGATTAGCGTTCTTTCTCCCAAATAATAATTATCCATGTAACAAATAAAATGTTTTCAAAAAAAATTTTCGACTTTATTGAGTTTAACATGGAGTACACATGGATGGGGTCTACAATCCATAGATAAAAAATTGGTCAAATTGTCGTATATGTTACCAAGAATGCCTTCCTTGCCAGAGTTAACAAAACTGTTTTGCTCCCTCGAAATATAAGAAAAGGGTAAAGTTATTTGTAACCAGTTGTAACCACTTTTTATATCCTTATGTCAGATGGATATCATTTTCCAGGGTGGGATTAAAATGTCATTTTATTAGAAGTGTACAGTTATTAGCAAAAATTAAAAATCACAACAATAACGTCTTGAGGGTAATAAGGTCAATGATGCAGTTTTCAGAGGTCTTGTCTCCGGCGCCCGACGGTAGAGCTTCCGAGGGAACCAAGAAATTGTCTTGGCGGACGATTTATCCCTCTATTTTTCCTTCTCTGATCAAAATAAAAAATGGAATTGGAATAGGTCAGTTGCAGATAAAAAAAAAATCATGTTGGATTCAATTTTTACAAGGATTTAGAGGAGATCTCACATGTTGTGAGGTCCAAGCTTGGGAGAAACTAGGTATTCCTATAGGTACAAAAACTTTGTTCTTGAGCCGTAGAATCCATGGATGCTAAACTCGGTGATCAACAATGGAGAGAGACAGAGAGAGACCTCACTCGTGGGAATCAAAATGAAACTGGAAAAGAAAAACTTAAAAAAAAAAAAAAAAACAGCAACATTGTCAACTTTCACTGTCTTAGATTGAACTCATCATGAAATTTTAATTTTCTTGTTCTGTTTTGAGACTTTTAACAGATCTTGCTCATCTTAGCACAGTTGTGGTTGAGGCGTTGATCTCTCTCTCTCTTTTGTTCAATCGATATTAAAGATGCCAATTTGACAGATAAAGAGTGAATCCATGGCTGCAGGGCTGCAGCAACATTATTACGAGTTTGGGGGACCAAGAAAGAGAGAAGAGGGATGATCTTGCCATGTTTTGCCCTCAGCTCAGCTTGTGGTCTTCAATCGGTTGCCAGAGTAAAGGCTATGAGAAATAGTTTCTGGTGAACCACAACGACCATAAGAAGAACCTACATTAATATGTCGGTGCACCAATCCAACTCTAGTAGCAAGTACAGAAACACAAGATTTCCACAAGAAGCATTGCACTTTTGGAAGACTCCTACACGATCATATCTTCTTCCAAAACAAATCTGGGATCAAAGATTGAGAGACTACCGTTGTGGCTGTGGTTCTTTGACGTCGTTCCAAACCTTTTGATGTAGGAATCCACTTGTCAATCTAATAAGGGTTTATGTAATAACTCTTGCCAATACACCAGCCGAGTCCCTCAACCAAGACTTTCTTTCCAAACATAATGCTTCGTCATCCCCAACTTGGATCATGACCAATAACAAAATGTAAGAAATCTAATCTAGGATAATAAATAGCCTTCATAAATCATTATAATAAACAATCTGGACCAGACCATATATAATCTATAAGCAGTCTTTGACAACAGAGCACGATTATGAAGAGGAGTGTGATTAAATCAAATCAAGTCCTCCTTTTTGCTTAGATTTGCATGAATGATCCCAAGACACCCAATGAATTTTGGGGTGTCCATTTTTCTCTCCCCAAAAAGAAATTGGCAGCAACCTTCTTAATATGTTGAAGATGAAAAATAGACAATTTAAAGTGCATAGAAACATAATTTCCCATTGAAAATATCACAGATTTTAGGAACACCTCTTTACTTGCATGAGATAAAAGTTTATACTTCCACCCTTGGATTCTCCCTTCAATTCTAGTAGTGATATCTTTGAAGAAATCTACCTTAGTGACACTAAAATTAGTAGGTAATCCCAAATACTTCTTTGGACCAAAGCCATGTAGAATCCTTGAAAATCACCTCTTTAACTTTGAATGAGTATTGGGTGTGAAAGTTAAAGAGGATTTCTTAAGATTTATAGACTGTCCAGAAGCCCTGAATGAGGAAAAGGCAATAAACAACCCACCAACACAGTGTACATAGTTGGAGTAAGTATACAAATTATAAATTGACGATATGACAAGGATGTCAAACTTGGTGGAGTAGGTAATAAGAATATTAAGACTGATGCCATTAAAAAAAATTGGGTATAGATCTTAAGGCTGCGTTTGGTAACGGTCTGAACAAAGAACGTCCGTTCTTGACTAGAAACGTTCTTTTACGTTCTTGGTATAGAACGGCATTCTGAGACCGAAAATGACCGTTTGGTAACGTTCTCAAGAACGCTGTTCAGAACGAAAATGGTGTTTGGTAAAATCTATTCTTCCTTATTTGATATTAATTACAATAATGCCATTCTTAGTCAATTATACCAAAAAAAATACTTGTAAAAACCTTTCTCTTACCAACCTTAGCATAAAATTAAAATATCTCATTAACATAACCTAAGTAAGTATAAAAATATTTCAAATTTGAAAGATGCCATTAAAATTGGGTTCTTGTGTGGATTAGTGTCATAATTGACTATGCTATGAACAGTTGAATAAAAAGGGCCTTGGTGGATTCGAACCACCATCCCCTTGGAACATGCTCATGTGCCAAGTGCTCTACCAATTTGAGCTAAAGACCCATCAAATAGAGAACCAAAAGAGAAATATAACAAAAAAAATTAAGTAGCATGAATCTCTACATGAGGAATGCAATGGGCAAAGGTCTAAAACAGAAATACATCATTCCTCCTCCCTTGGCTCGCAACTCAGAACAGATCTTCTTCATCATATCCCTCACTGCTGATACACACCAATGCATCATTCATTCTCTCTCTCTGATTCACACTTAACAGGGGAGGGGATTGATATTTGATACTTCTCAGAGGCCTTTATTAAGTAGCAATGAAATTTTAAAACATGAATACATGAAAACAACAGAGTATAGTATGGTTGTTCTTTATTTATATTCTCTTTCAAATAGAAGTGCTTGAGGAACCCTCTATGGCCCTGCTTTTTACCTTTTGGCCTCGCAAGTCACACCCAACCAATCTTTTATACAAAGATAGAACAACAAGTCTGCTAAGCTTTCATGGCTAGAGACCAATGGGCATAATAGGTACACAAATGCTTGATGTCAGCTAAGCTTTCATGTCCCAGAAAAACAAGTCTCATAGTCAAAGCTTATAAACAGAGACTGAGGAAAGATCTCTCTCCTTTAAAATCTTCAGAACTTTTATTAGAATAGTACAATTCAAAGGAATAAATTTCACTTTTTATACCCTATATTTTGCATGATACAATGTGGTTTTTAAAACACATTAATAGCTACAATCAATATTACTGCCTTGTTCACTGTTTTCAATTCAAAATTTCAATAAACCTCAATGAAACCCCCAATCAACCTCAGTGTTCCTGATCATCATCTATGTTTGTTTTTTAACTTCTTTGCTTTTTCTTGGTATCTCTTGGTTAGAATCTAGCCTCTGCCTTTTGATTGATTTATTAACATAGCCCAAGCATTGGGTGGTCATATGAACATCCATAGGAGAGATAGAGCAAAGACCAAACATATTGAACAAATGTATACCTAAAACAGAGACAATCGTAAAAATCAAATATGCTTGGGCAAACCCTAATGTCCATACTCTTCGTAAAATGCAAAATAACATTAAAACTTTATAGTAGCGGATATCATGTGACTTTTTCACTTGAGAACCTTGCAGATGAGCATAACTTCCGCTTCAATTTAAATAAAATCTAATTTGCAGAGAAAGGGGGTTGCGGTAGAAAGTGAGAAATCGATCGTGAAAGAGAAACACGATCACCACAGCTATAATATTTACCTCTGAAAGGAGAATGTCGATGAGCCTGAGACTTCCGATGCGAATGATGATCTTCTTTTTTTTTCGACTCAGTAGCAGTCCTATGCAACTCATGGCGTCCCTTACGGAAACTGGACTCCTTCTTTGATCCCCTAAAAAACCATCTAGAGATTGATGCAACCCATATGAAGAACCCTTGCGAGCAAATTTCCCTCCAAAACTAGATTCCCCATCAGGCTTCATCACCCAGGATCAAGAGAAAGATGAAATAGAAGAGGAAACAAACAAATCAAAGAAACAGAAGAACTGGGACAAGAGAAAGAGAGAGAGAGAGAGAGAGAGTTGCAGAGATTGCGATAAAGAGTTGTAGAGACTGCGAGAGAGAGAGACAGAGAGAGAGAGAGGGACAGAGACAGCGAGACAGAGAGAGAGACAGAGACAGAGAGAGTGAGGGAGAGAGCGAGACAGAGAGAGCTAGACAGAGAGTGAGAGAGAGAGAGAGAGAGAGAGCAAGACAGAGAGAGTGAGAGGTAGAGAGACAGAGAGAGGAAGCGAGAGAGAGAGAGATGAGATCGACCTGGTTTACCTTCTTTGCCTGCTACTTCTCTTCCCTTCTCTTCCCTTCTCTTCCCCAGATCTATCGCAAGCTTTTGCCTTCTAACCCAAAATCACGGGTTTTGACGATTGATCGCGACAACTTTTCGTTCTTGTTCTTTACAGACCGTCTCCAAGACGGTCTGCAAAGAACGTTCTTTTGGTGCTCAAGACCTCCGGTTCGTTCTAAAAGAACGAAAAAACGAACCGCAAAACCAAACACTTTTTCATGTTTTTTTGTTCTTTTTGAACAAAAGAACTGTTCAGAACGCTGTTCTGAACGTTACCAAACGCACTTTCCTGACATATTGATGTACGTTCTTTCCTGACAAAAAAGGGACAAAAGAACCCATGTGTTTGTCACAGTTTTCTGTACTACACTAATGAAATCATTAGTATATATAAGCCCCTTACGTATCACAATTATGGAACCTAATTTTGTGTTTCACACACATGGTTTGGTAAATTTGGCATATGATTCACACACATTATAAATTCACTTATGATTCACTACTCAACGCCCACCCCTATTGGACCTTTTATCCCTGGAGGTTCGTTGATCGATACGATTGTACGGTTCCTTTCATAGGAGGATGAAATGATCATTCCACCCCTTAACCGAACACACTGCCCAGGTGGAATCCACCCCTTTTTATTAGAGGCACTAGGAAACCATACCGAACAAGAAAACCACAGGGGATAAAAATTCCATCCCTACTATACCCACCACACACATAGATCTCAACTATAGTCTCCCTCTCTTCACACATACAATTACACAGACACATGTAAACAGTAAACACACAACAATATTGTGGGAGCCACCATGTAATTGTTTGTGATCGCTCCCTCTTAAAAAACAAAACAAGAAAAGAAGACATAGGTCTCCTATTGTATAATAAAAGGTCGAGTTTTCCTTGACCCACAGGGTAATGAAAATCAGAATCGGGGATCGAATTGGTTGCAAAGGCCAATTTGATCTAGATCTGAATTTTTTACAGTATTTGTCCGTCCATGGTGAAAAGAGAATCTCGTTAGCAATGGGATCTGACCGGCCGTCTTGTTGTTACACAAGAGGTGCATATTACAATTTGTTAACAAAGACTTATTATTTCGGATCCAGATCCTCTACAGTGCGCTATCTGTAGCGGTCTGAGCGACGCAGACTGACCCGCATGTGTAAAGACCATCTTACCCTTGTCTAAATACCTTGCCCGAGCGGGGGTAAGGGCGTCATTGCGCGTGTGGTCCAATTTGCGCCACACAGACCGCTATAGGCAGTTGGGCCATAGAGGATCTATGTTGTATTATTTCATGATTGTCCAATCATAACATCAAATCACTAAAGGCATCTTTGGTATAATTTTTATTTTTTATTTTTGCCTTTAAAAACATTTTTGGTTGTGTTTGGTATCATTTATGGAACTTATTTCTATTTAGAAAAGATTGAAAAAAATCAAAAACCAAAAATAGATGGAAAACCATTTATGTTTTTCATTAAAAACTATTTAAGTCTATTTGTGCGGATACTTTAATGAGCATGTACTCTTATACCCCACAATTGAAGGTTAAAATAATAAACTGATTTTGTTTTTTAAAAAGGCAAGCCTCTGACTAGTTCTCCTCCTTCTTCTTCGTCGATCAAGAGACCACAATCGCAGCTACTGCCGCCACCGCCGGCGCCAGCAGCACCACCACCGATCGCTGGCTTCTTCTCCTTCTCCTATTCTTTCTCCATCCTCCTTCCCCTCCCAAGTACACTTTTTGGAAGGAATCATGTGGGAATAATCATCTCCAAGAGGACTTGAAGTGATTGCAACCTTTGATTGACATGGGGAAGAATGAGTCTCAGCTCTAGAGAGGAGGGCTCTCGTTCATCTCTGTGAACCAGAGAAGGTTGAGCACTTGAAGATGGAACAAAAGACCAGGGGAAGAAGGAAGCGAAAGTGATCTGTTTCAAGAGACCAAGGGAAGAAGGGAGAGCAAATGATCTGGAAACAGAAAATTCTGCTTTAGATGTAGAGCCAAACCCAGAGGGAAAGGGGAGTGATGGGGGAGCTTGAATTTGAGGTTCCCACTTCAGGTTCTAGGTACCTCTCCCTCTCTCTCTCTCTCTCTCTCTCTCTCTCTCTCTCTCTAATTGATCAATTTCTCTTTCTGGAAGGCAGACGAGTGAATCGTCCAATCACTTTTCAATTCTCTGTAAATTGTTACTCCTTGGCATGGAAGGAAAACCTGATCCACACCTGTCGAAACCATCGAGTTAACTACGTTTCCCAGGTTTCCGAGACTAGTTGAAAGGGGATTTTATAAAATCCCTGGATTCAACCGGGTTTCGATGGTTTAGACCATATTTCAGTGGTTTCGACACATATACCCATCAAAACTAGGGGAAACTTGGCTCGAAACTGGGACAGACAAGTATTTATGCCAGAAACCAAAAGAGACACTTAGTTATGTTTAATGTCATTTAATTAAATGTCTTTGTATTTGTATTTAATTTACTTAAGATATTATTCATAAATAAGCAAATATCCCCTATTTGAATCCAATAAAAATAGTTAAAAAATCAAATTCCAAAAAGAAAAAAAATCAACCCCTCAATTCAAGAACAAAAACTGGATTTTCGACAGTAGGTGTAATTTTCAACTTCCTAATGTTGGGGTTTTTCTCAAATCTAAAAATTCTATAAATCTTAATATAGTAAAACATTACTAAAAACCAAAAGTGAGGCAAAATATTCATTTGTTTTGATGTCCAAAAAAATAATTTTATATAGAGCGATTTTGACAGCATTCGTGCACACCAAATTCAGTTTGACTGGTACATAACTCCTTCAATATAAATCAGATTTAAGTAATATTTGATTTGTTGGAAAGCTATCAAAACAAAGCTTTCTAGCAAATCTAAGATTTCTTAAATCTCATTTACATTGAAAGAGTTATGTTCTGATCAAACCTTATTTAATACCATGTCCAAGAATAATATACAATATCAAACTTGGATCAAAACCACAAGTAATATTTTTAGTACTCTCTATGTGAAACTAATGCATATATTGAGTTTAAAATGTCAAAAATAGACATCACAATAAGAATTAGGGCAAAAAAACAACTTCTGTGCCTCGAAACCAAGGTTCGAGTTTAACCTGGAGAAAGCCCTAGGTTTCGACCGAGATATGGTCCAAACCGAGACGAACTCGTTTTCTAGTGGATCATAATGTACAATGTCTTCACTCCGCTTCATTGTTTCAAAAAAACATTGGAGAACTACTTAGCGGAAAAAAAGGGGAAGCCACAACATCAACTTACAATAAAAAAAACACATTCTTGAGTCTTCACCTCCCTTGCCCTCCCCCTCCCCCTCCAACATTAGCCGCTACTTTCCTTCCCCTATCCCTCTTCCGCGATGCAACACCCACAACCCTGTTTCAAAATTTTTGGCAAGTTCATTGCTTAAGTAGCTGCTTGAAAAGAATAGGAGAAAGCCTTTAAGATGGAATGGTTAAATGTTGAAGCCGAAAGGTGCATTCGGATTGACCAATTTAGATTCATTAGTCACCTTAAAAAAAAATCGACAAACCATTGTATAGTTCTATTCCATTTTGTTGTAAGGGACTATCCCACTTGCGTTCTTTTCTCTTATTATTTAAAGGGAAATAGAAGGCTGTTAGGATACATTATGGCGCATGCACCCAAAAAAAAGGATTGGTGAAATAACCGCCCCACCCCCCGTGAGATGAAAATCCCACCCCCGTTAGATGCCCCCACATGCTTTCTCATTGGCCCCCACACTGCTGTAGGGGTCATGCAAACTGGCAATGATCTCCCTCCCTATTTTAAATTACAAATTAATTGAATTAACAAAAAAAATAAAAATAATGTAAGAAATATGATTTAAAAAAAATTATAACTAATATGTTCAAGTTAAAAATGAGTGATTTTTCTACTTAATGGGTAAAATTGGAGATTTCCCTCATGTCATCCATTTGAAATGGAACTGATCAGAAACCGATTCATTCAAGATTTCATATTTGATGGATTACTAGATCTGAAATTAGACCATTGAAAAAGAGTTTTCTATGAGGGTTATAAGTACTTCAATCCACATATATATATATGATCCAAATTTGCCTGGAACCTACAAATTTGAATTATGATGAAACAAAGATTTCCCCAAAAAATGTGCTTTTGCCAGTTTTTTTTTAATCCAAAAGACTAGTAGGTATTGTTACAAGAGAACTTTTCTTGATTTCCATTATTTTACTGATTTCTACCCCAAAAAAAAAAATTATTTTACTGATTAAATGAATGTAAATAGTAGTTAACAATGAACATCAAATAGGTCGAATTGGGGTTGACTTGGCCATTTATGCCAAATCTATTTAGAAAAAAAAAGAAGCACAAAATAACAAATTTCACAGATTCGATATCTAAAACCATGATTTCCTCTAGATCATACATTAAGGCTATGTTTGGTATGCATTCAAGGTCGATTTTGCATTCTCAAATGATGAAAATGAACTTGAATGCATGCCAAGAATGCATATCAAACACAGTCTAAGAATGTATTTGATATATATATTTTCAAAATACATTTTTGGTCTAAAACGTTTTTGAAATTTAATTCTTCTCTATTTTCTTAGTTGATAATATGTTATTTCTTCTGAAAAATGCATACCAAACAAAACCTGACAATGAAGTCCAAATATAAACAGCAAACAGAAAATGAAATAGAATTAAACCATGCATCTATGTGAAAGCATTGAATGAGAAAAAAGGCAATAAACAAACCACCAACACAGTGTACATAGTTGGAGTAAGTATACATATTATAAATTGACAATATGACTAGGATGTCAAACTTGGTGGAGTAGGTAATAAGAATATTGATGAGTAAGATTGATGCCATAAAAAAAAAAAAAAAAATTGGGTATAGATCTTAAGAGGACATATTGATGTTCTTTCCTGACAAGAAAGGGACAAAAGAACCCATGTGTTTATCACAGCAGTTTTCTTTACTACACTACTGAAATCATTAATATATAAGCCCCTTACGTATCTCAATTATGGAATGTAATTTTGTGTCCACCACGCACATGGTTTGGTAAATTTGGCATATGGTTCACACACATTATAAATTCACTTATCATTCACTCCTCAACCCCCCCAACCCCCACCTCTACCCACCACACACATAGATCTCAACTATAGTCTCTCTCTCTCTCTTCACGCACACACACCATTACACAAACACATGTAAACACACAACAATGGGGGACCCATTGTTAGATAGATTGTAATAAATGAGAGATTAAATAAATAATTTGTTATTTTGGGAAAAATGCTTTAATCTCACATCGGAAAACTACAAAAGTTATAAATGGTATTTATTATATTACCTTCTTTATCTCTTAAATTAAATCGAAAAAGGGAGATATTCTACAGTGTATATGCGAGGACGGCGTAGCCGTCCGCACACGTGCGGCGTGGGCAGTGGGCTGTAGAGGCGTTAGTGGCGTACGCACGCACTTAGCACTTAGCACTTAGCACTTAGCATGCTTGCATCGCGATGCAAGCGATCTGATCTGGTACATTGATTTTTTTTTTATGATAAGATCCGTCGGATTAGAAGATCCTAAGGTCTCGTCTGATAGGATATGACTGTTGTGAACAGGTTCATCTCTGGTTTAATCTGGACCGTTAGATCATATGGCAATCGATCTAATGGATACAGAATGAATAGATATGTCTATTCAGAAGAGGTGCTCCACTTCTATAAAATAGGAGTCCTGTGTTCAAACGAATTATCTCTCCCTCTTGCAATTCAGTATCTCTAAGTGGAGTTCTGTGTTTTATATTTATTGCTTTGTTGATTCCTGAAGGTGAATTTGTCGTGTGGGGCAAATATCTCCTTTAAGATAGCGAGATCGCGTTCAAAGCAGTTTGAAGTTTCCTTCTTCAAACAGAGTTTTTTCTAACAATTTAAAGGAGATATTTTGTTACCATGGAAGGAGGATTAGACAACGCTGCTTTGAAGATGATGACGTCCCCAGACTTCGTCAAACTTGAACGTTTTGATGGCACCAACTACACCCGTTGGCAAGATAAGATGGTGTTTCGTTGACTCGTCAAAGATCTTTTATTTGCTAAGTTACGTGTTGCAACCATTGCCGAACCGTCCTGATAAAGACACGTCTTGTGAAGAAAGAAAGAAGTAAGCGTGAAGAAGATGAGTTAATCTGCCGAGGATATATTCTGAATAGTCTCTCAGATCGTCTCTATGATTACTACAAGCCAATCAAGTCACCATATGAAATTTGGAAACAGATTGAAGAGAAATACAGAACTGAGAAAATAGGTATGAGCAAATTTCTCACCATGAAATATTTTGAATTCAGTATGAGTGATGGTGTCAGTATCATGGATCAATTTCATGATCTTCAAGTTATAGTGGGAAAACTCCGTGATCTTGAAGTCACAGTTTCTGATTTACTCCAAGTGGGGGCGATTATATCTAAACTTCCCCCCAGTTGGAATGATTACAGAAAGAAACTTCTTCATATGACAGAAGATTTGTCTGTTGGACAACTCGAAAAGCATCTACGAATTGAGGAAGAGAATAGAATTCGTGATGGCTTGGTCATTGGTTCGAAAGTGAACACTGTTGAACAAAGTGGAGTTAAGAAGTTTCATAAGAAACTAAAGATCAACAAGAAGGGAGTTTTCAAGAATAGCAGCAAAGACAAATCAGAAACTGTGACTTCAAACAGAGTTTTTTCTAACAATTTAAAGGAGATATTTTGTTACCATGGAAGGAGGATTAGACCCACTATGTAATTGTTTGTGACCACCCACTATGTAATTGTTTGTGACCACTTCCTCTTAAAAAAAAAACAAGAAAAGAAGACATAGGTTTCCTATTGTACAATAAAAGATCGAGTTTTCCTTGACCCACAGGGTTATGAAAATCAGAATCGGAAATCGAATTGGTTGCAAAGGCCAATTTGATCTAGATTTGAATTTTTGAAAGTGTTTGTTCACCCATGGTGAAAAGAGAATCTCTTTAGCCATGGGATCTAACCGTCTTGTTGTTGTTACACGAGAGGTGCATATTACAATTTGTTAACAAAGACTTATTATTTCATGCGTCCAATCATAACATCAAATCAAGGTAAGTGGTTGTGCCACCAAGGTTGAGCTGAGCTGGACTGGGCTTTGGGTTGATGACTTGATGTATTGGGTAACAAAATAAGATCAATCTTAAAAAACCCATACAAAACCTAAGTTCTCATGCATGTACAATATTTGTTCACATATATCTGACATGTATGTATTTGTATTAATTAATGATACTTAGGTTTTATTTGATATGCATTCTTTTGAATGCATCATAGGTTGATAATGCATTCTGAGATGCTAAAAACAACTCAAAGGATTGAAGAGAGATAGCGGATCAATTTGTTTGCAAAGACCAACTTAATCTTCTTCCCCAAGAATCCCAATAAATAATAGACATAAAAAATTAAAATATTTTTAATATTAACATAATAAAAATTCAATTTAAATCATCAATAAATAATATAAATAATAATAAGGAAAAAGGTTTTGTGCACGACTGTGTATGTACACAATCGTGTATGTACACGATATTATTTTTCAATCATTGGACGGGGGATGGGAGCACATTGTAATAACACTTGTGTCCTCCCACCCCATCCAACAGTTGAAGGCACGATTGTGCATAAAAATTGGGTCTTGATAATAACAATGATGATAAAATAAATTGTCACACCCCGAACCCATCCCCTGGGAGGATTCGATGGCTGACCCGAATACCTGATGTATTCGGAGACCACCAGGATCCAGATGCAGTAAATACACATCACAAGCACAACACAATTTCAAGATAACACGTGTTACATTGATCAGAGTGTAGGGAAAGTAAAGTGCTATAAGTTTTATACATATTATTTACATTGAAAGTTCCAACAGCTCGATATTTTTAAGTTCACGACCATCGAGCCAACACATAACTATTCTAAAATATAAATAGTGAAAATTCATCTACCAAAAAGGATAGTATTAAACAAAAGAAAATAAAAAGTTAACGCCATGTCATCAGTCCCTGTTCTCCAAGTAATCCTTTCTGCCACAATGCATTCACCTGCAGGATCATCTAAAAAGAAGAAATTCCATAGGGGTGAGCTCCACTGAGCCCAGCAAGTAAAGGATAAATCACACACAAGCACATGCACACACAAAGCAAAATTCTAGATGCATGGATTCAGTTTTAATCTTAATTCCCCCTATCAAAATGTCTAAGTCTCTAAGCTTGTGCTACAGCAACACCTTAGGTAGAATCCCCTCCGTTGGCGATGTCAAACCCGAGTTGCGCTGGCAGCCTACCGGTCCCGGTCCTCAATCGGACATCGTCAATCCCAGTACCTCAGTTGGTAACGCTGGTTTTCCGGTCCTTAATCGGACATCGTCGGTTCCAATACCTCCGTTGGTAACGCTGGTTTACCCAGTAAACCCCTGAGATTTAGTCCTCTACCACAGTTCCGATCCTCAATTGAAAATCGTCATTCCCAGTACCGCCGTTGGTAATGCTGGTTTCTCGGTCCTCAATCGGACATCGCCAGTCCCAGTACCTCCGTTGGTAATGTTGGTTTTCCCAGGGAGGACTATCCAACACGTAGACCCCTGTTAGTAAGGGTTGTAGCACCAGGGAGTGATATTCCTAGTTATATGCAATCTAATGGTATAGTACGAGGTGTACAGTGCTCCCACATCCCATACTACGACACACCATACCTCTCGTTTTCAAGTCGACTACGGCATCTATTCTAACGTAAAGATTCATATTTCAAACCATCATATCAACATCACTCCACATTTTCATATCCATAAATCATAACCATCAGCCAAAAGATAATTTTCGAATAAAGACAACATTCATTCATATGCATGATTTCTAACAACATTCTATATGAAATAAACATTCCCAAAATAAATCAAAGCCTATCCCCACTTACCTTGTTATATTTGCGGTTAAGAAGTCGGGTTATGCCTCGTATCAGTTGCCAGTACGATTTGACCGACGAAAGGTGGAGTCTTATGAATGTTTAATTACACACAGTGTTAGGAAGCGTCAAAACCAATGTGGAGTCCTAGGGTTACTTCGTGGTAAGGTTGGACAAGGTCTATGACGCGTTTACAAGTGAAATAGCATCTCAGGTTGATGAGGCAGTCAACCGGGACATCAACCTGAGATGACAGTGTTTTAAAAACTGAAACAATTATTCTCTGGTTGATGAACCAGTCAACTGGGACACCAACCTGAGATATAACAGGTGTAAAAATTAAGGTATTATTCTCTAGTTGATGGTCCAATCAACTGGGACATCGACCAGAGTTAGTACTAGGTGTAGAATTAAAATGACATTCTCTGGTTGATGACCCAGTCGATTAGGACATCGATCAGAGATGCACAACAGCCTAAAAATTACATAAAACAGAATTTTTACTGGGGTTTTGGGTTGGAACTTCATCCAATTGATCAGGGGTATTGTTCGCATGATCATTACCATGAATTGGAACCATGATATGATCGATTTGCCTGAAAAAATTAGGGTTTTGAAGGTGGGTACTACTATGAATGTAATTTCATGAATTAACTTTGAATAAAACAGTTCTGTATGGCTGAAACATGAATCAATCACTTTAATTCAAATCTCCGAGATATGAATAAGTTAATAATAAGGCTAACATAGGGTTAAGGTTTAAGATTCGAACATGCATGTGGGTTTTAGGTTCTAATTCTATAAATTAAAAACTCAATTTCATAAGAAACATGAACTGAACTGAATTGAACATGGTTCATTCCAAAATTTTGAAGATCAGCATGGTTCTATAGAGGTTACCATAACTAGGTCGAAAAGAAGATGATGAGGTGAAGATTATTACCTTAGGTTAGCAACCCACTTTAGTCCAACACCCTTCTTCTCCCTTTCTTCTTCTTCTTTTTTTTCTTCTTTTCTCTCCTTCTCTATTTTAATTCATACGGGTGGGAATAATGTGAGTGAGTTAGTTATTAGAATAGATTTTAATTGTTTTACTAAGTTTAATCGTAAGTCGGTTTGGTGGGGGTGTAGATAGAATTTATTTTTTTTTTTGTTTTCTTAATTGATTGGAATAGTATAGAATGTAGTATAGATAGGTTTGATTGATTTTTATATTAAGCTAATTATAAGGCGGTTTGTGCATTGGATAGATGTCATATAAGTTGGGTTTTGATTTTGATTAGGTGTCAGTGATTTAATATCTCACATAACCCAATCTCAATACTAATTCCTAATTTTGTTGTTTTTTGTAAGATTTTGTTTGTTTATGAAATAAGCCGATCCTTATGTAGATATTTGGATTTTATGGGCTCCATGGATCCTAGAATGTCGGGAAAAATATTCCAATCCAGTACTCGGGGTGCAGCAGCGAGATCCCCGACTCAAAACACTGGGCTCCGTGCCTCAAGGAGCAAAATTTACGGTGGCAGAATTCTCTGGTTGATGCAGCAATCGACTAGTACATCAACCTGAGATTTCTGTCTTCGTTTTCTTCGTATCGGAACATGTAAAAGTTAATTTTTTCCGCAAGTGAACCCACACGAACATAGTTATAATATAAAAAACACCTAATACAAGGTTAGGATCCCTTACCACGAATTGTACATTTGTGTGTGGATCCCACAACCGCACGAGGAAGGTATCTGTCATTTTTGCCGACAAGCGGCTGGTTACCACCAGAATTCCTTCTTTATCTTCTACCCGTTCAAACATCAAATCAATACTCCATATCATACATGGTGCGATGACCTCGGGTTCCGAACCTACATTCGGATTCGGGTTAGAGTTCGGATCAAAATATGCCAGACCGTAACATAAATAAATAAACTGTTTTTAATATCTTAGAATGCATTGTCGACCTAGATGCGTTCCAAGCATACATACCAAAGGCAGCCTAAGTTATTACGATAGACCTTATTCACGGTCCCGAATTTTGTTGCTCATGAACTTGTCCTTCCACTTATTACTTCAGAATGATGGACAAAGTTTACCTTCACCCGTGGTGAAGGATCAGCTGCCCTCATCAATGGCCATAAAAATCTGCCCCTTCCATTTACGAGTGGTTGAACATTCCCCTTACTATACGCAATCCCCCTATGGACACCGATTGAAGGCCTTGGTCAATAGATACCCCATTGACCATGACTGAAGGTAAACCCAGTCTTAGAATGAAAACATATTAAAGTTAAATTTTTTTTAGACCTTATGTTTGGAATTAGTATTGTGTGATGTATGCATATGAAGGAGAATAAGTCTTTATGTTTGGACCAAGTTTCCCTATCCTCTTTGTCATTGAATTGAACTCTTAGGGGCATGACCGTCATTGGACAATAGAGGGACCAACATTTTTATTTTTTTTTACCATAGATCAAACTTTGTCCTTTATTGTTTTGGCTTTATTGCCACAATCCCAATTGTATGCATTAAACTTGGAAACCCAGCCCAAAGTGGAAATTTATCCACTCATGTGTGGTGCTAAGAATCCAACTGTCCACCCAACACTTACATGGATAAAAAGACATCATTGCTCATGTTTTTACGGTTGGATTTTTAAGTGTGGTGCATTGGACAGTGCACCGCACTTGAGAGGATGAAAAATTACCCAAAATGTACCCAACCCATGAAAATACAAAGTGGTTTGAGCTTAAATAATATAATTTTGTTGGACTTGGGCTTGGGCTTGGCAATCCCAAACCCAAGGTTGATTTCAACTTTCATTTACAGAACTAGGACTGGGCTGGGTCTAACACATCAGTAAGCTGTAACCATTACATTAATCCCATAATAACTGTACTTTGTCACACTAGCCTATCACCCATTTTAACATATAAGTGCATCCAGGTTATAGATGACCACATATATCTTATAATTGGTAAATTTCAGCTTGGAAAAAGAAAGCGTGTGAAGGTATTAAAATTTTAAATTTAAATTAAAAAAATTGGGGAGATTCTACAATTGTTTATTTACTTGTCAAGTTTAAATTCAAATGAAGCTGGCAAAATAGCAAAATCCAACATCGAAAAGTTTTCAACCCCAAGGGATAGCGAAGTTGGCAAGGGACGAAGCCTAAGGAAGCTAAAGGTCCTGAGTTCGACTCTGCCTCCCCCCTTGGGACCACCAGCCTGAGAGAAAACTCCCTAGTGAACATGGGGGCTCTAGTATCTCCCGGCTCGTGATGTTGCAGGGTCTTGCATGAGCCTTGGATGATTTAGTCCGCTAAAGGCTGGATACCTCCTGTTCCAAAAAAAAAACATTGAAAAGTTTTCTGATGATTCGGTCTTGTAATTGGACTCATCATGACTCTCACACCCCTATTGTGTAGGACTGAAATTACTTGGATTGAAACACTTTTTTAACTAGGTTTTAGTTCACGGTATCAGTGCCGGTATTGATTATCGTCGAGATACAATATTAATACCTAGTTCCATGGTTTTAACCCATTTAAAGTAGGCTATCATGCTTGCTTAAGTCAAAGAAAAGTGAAATTTTAATTGAAAAAAAAAAATACGAAGGGACCAAACGAAAATGGAGACTAGTTGAAAGTCATCATGTTGAACAATGTGAATACACTAAACAAGGAAGGCCCTGTCAGGGCAAGACAGACAGTTTGGCCTCTTTTCTCTCCTTGCTTCTTGACCTTTGTAATTACTTATCTAATATGGCCGATTCACATCCAAGAACCCTCGTAATTCCTATTTTTTGATCTGAGGATCAACTCTAGGGCTCTTAAGCACCAATTCGAACCAATTGCAATCCAATCCTGATCCGAATCAACAATGACTGATTCCGTGTTTTAAACCTTTGACACTGAAGCAATACCTTCTATATGGGACTCTCTCAAATGGAGTCACACACACACATTACTACTTACTGTTTACGCAATTATAATAAAGAGTACATCTTCCTCCTTCTGTTCTTTGAAGGGAAAAAAAAAAGACACACATTGGAGCGGACCCACGAGGGGCCAGACGAGGGACCCACTAGGGGTGTCAAAACTGGGACCGAACCGGGTAAACCGGCCTAGACTGAGCCAAAGTTTTATTGGGCTGGTTTTAGTTTTGGGGACTACGATCTTTAAAACGAACCGAACCAAACTAATAGAACCCAAAAGCAAACAAAAAACCGGTTTAAATCTAGACTAAAACCAAAACCAAACCGATCTATCCCGATAAAAAACCGATTACAATCCGAAACCCATTAAAAATCGTATACTTTTTTTCCATAGTTTTATATAAATGTATATGGTAAACCGATCCCAAACCAATACAAGAAACCGATGTAGACATGAAATCAAACTGAGCCGAGATCGAACTTTTCTTATTTATTTAGTTTCAGTTTCACCAATCCCAATCAATACCAATTCAAATCGAACCGAGGCTCAAACCGACCGATTGACGCACCTAACACCACTAAGACTACTATAGGCCAAGAAGGTGGGGATTACTCCCACAGTCCCACTAGATGGAGGAATGTTTATCCTTTGTAGTTACTGCACGATGCAGTATTGCATTGTGGTAGGGCGACTACAGAGGTCATGTGCACCATGTGGGCCTGTTGTGCCACATGGCCTCTGTTGTGCTGCACTGCACGCTGCAGTAATGCACCGTACAGATACAGGAGAGGATAACGATTGGCACAGCCACTAAGCTACAGTCTTCCTAATTAGTTCTAAATAAAGCCGAGATCGAACTTTTCTTATTTATTTAGTTTCAGTTTCACCAATCCCAATCAATACCAATTCAAATCGAACCGAGGCTCAAACCGACCGATTGACACACTTAACACCACTAGTACTACTATAGGCCAAGAAGGTGGGGATTACTCCCACAGTCCCACTAGATGGAGGAATGTTTATCCTTTGTAGTTACTGCACGATGCAGTATTGCATTGTGGTAGGGCGACTACAGAGGTCATGTGCACCATGTGGGCCTGTTGTGCCACATGGCCTCTGCTGTGCTGCACTGCACGCTGCAGTAATGCACCGTACAGATACAGGAGAGGATAACGATTGGCACAGCCACTAAGCTACAGTCTTCCTAATTAGTTCTAAATAAAGTCACCATGTTGATCTCATCAGAAAAAGTCACCGTGTTGAACCTAACTCCAACCCAACCCTTTTTCTCAGGAATAACCGAATAAATCAACCACCACCCCCCCCCCCCCCCCAGTTTTCTTTTCTCTTGTTCGCTTCTCTATCTCTTCCTCCCTGTCTTGCTCACTGTCTCTGCTTTAACGATCGCTACCGTGACTTCTCTGCCTACGCCACCGCCACTGCCACCCAAGAACGCCCATCCAAGAGAAGGTTTTGGCTGAGATCTTGACCCAAAATGCACTGGTAAACCTTAAAATCAAAGACACCAGTCATCACCCATGAGATCCAACGCATTGCCAATGGTGATCGATCGCTCCGCCATCCTCTCGAGTCACCCCATCTCTGAATTGCTCACCAGGTAAGCTTATTCACCGAATCCCTTTGTTTTAGCCTTATCTTTTTTTCTCCCCTTTATTATTTATCTTCTATTTTAAATTTTCAGATCTGGAAAATGAGAGTTTCCATTTCCAATGCTTAATTAGTTTCTAAAAAAACATTTGCAGCTCTGGAACTTCAGCCTGTGAGAGAAAGCTTATATAACCACAATTCAAGAAAGCTTGATTGCCATCGAATTCTTAAAAACCTGTGAGTACAAAAATCCCCAATTTCTTGTTTAAATTAATTTGTTTTTGGTAATTTTCCTGTGATTGTGACCAACTAGTCAACACTAACTATTAATTAGCCAGTAAGAAGAAATTTCCCTTGGCAATGACCACCCCCCACCATCTGCAATCTTATCAGCAAATCCATAGCGAGCGGTTGCCCCTTCCAGAGCTAGAGGATGATTGGGAAGTAAATCTGTTAAGTATTAATTATGCCTCTAAATTAATCTGTTTTTGTGCAGGTATCTTTGCAAGCTGCACCTTTGTTCTATCTGTCTTTATTGGGTTTTATCATCCGGTAGTATATTAGAAGACTTGACATCCCTATGAAAGATAGGGACTGAATGAGAAGAGTGCAAATAGGCTAATGCTTTAGTCGTTTCTGCAGCAATTCTTAAATAATGTTCCCAAGAAAGAGAGGCTGTCTGATTCTCCCCTATAGATATGTTGGTAGAGAATCCATTGGAAATGAACTCATAAACTAACAATGGAACCTCAGTCTCTAAACAACAACCCAAAAGCTTCTCCACGTGTGTGTCTCTGTGTCTGTGTCTGTGATTGATTTGAGAGAGGATATCAACCTCATCTTTGTCTTATCATTTTGGATCTTTAATGAAAACAAGGTTGCCGCAAGATCAGTAGTTTCCCTTAAAAATTATAGCAAACCCTCCTTGGCCAAGGATTTGACTCTCATGAGAGTTATTGGTTGCCTTCTTTAGCTCGATCTTCTGCTTGGAAATCTTGGCCCATCAAATATATTGCCAAGATATTCACTATAGATCGAAGAGCTAAAGAAGACAGCCATTTATTACTTTCATGAGAGTGAATCCTTGGCTAATGAGGGTTTGGTAAAGCTTTTAGGGCAATCTTATTGGCTACATTCTTGTTTTCTTTAAAAGATCCAAAATGATGGACAAAAACGAGGTTGATATCCACTCTCAAATCAATCACAAACACGTGGTGAAGCTTTTGGGTTGTTGCCTAGAGACTGAGGTTCCATTGATAGTTTATGAGTTCATCTCCATTGAGCCATCTTCCAACATATCCATAGGGAGAATCAGCAGGCAACTTCTCTATCTTGGGAACATCGTTTGAGAGTAGAAACAGCCTATTTACACTCTTTTCATTCAATTTCTATCTTTCGTAAGGATGTCAAGTCTTCTAATATAGTACTGAATGATAAATATACGATATTAAAGTATCTGATTTTGGAGCTTCAAGATTAGTTCCTCAGGATCAAACTCAAGAAATGACAGTAATTCAAGGGACTCATGGGTACATACATAGACCCAAAATGTTATCCTTCAGGTCAGCTAACTAGTAAAATGGTGATTTTATCAGACACATCTGAGGAAATGTATAACCTCGCTAAGTATTTTGTATCTTCTATAAGAGATGAGAATCTTTTTCGTATTCTTGATGAACAAATAGTAAATGACGGGAACTGAGAACAGTTATTGGTACTTGTTGAATTTGCTAGAAACTGTCTGGAGGGATAAAAGGAAAGATAGGCTGGTAATGAAAGAAGTTACAGAGGAATTTGATTAGTTGATTCTTTGAAAATATTTTATGAGCAACCATCACTAACACACTTTTATAAGAAATCTATTGGCATTTAAATCTTGTCATATACACCCATACATGGCATGAATAAATCTCAACCCCTTTGGCATTAATACATTTGCTACATTGAATTTTTTAAGGTTTTTCACATATTCTTACTCTTACAACAACAAAAAAAAAGTTAGATTTTGCAACCATATTCATCTCCTTTTTTTTGCCTTTTTGTGTACGATACATTGTTTTATAATTTTCTGTTGGTTAATAAATTCAAAGAAAGTAACTACACCCTAAAGAGATATATAATGAGAATTCACCCTACACTTCTGTTACACCATTAGTGAAATAAACCTTTAGCAGGAGTTTTTTTGTGGTTCATATCTTTAGTAGGAGTTTATTAAGATATATCACCTATTTGATCCGATCTGTAGTTAAGGCTTAATCAAATGAGACTGTTTAATAGGAGAGGGTGAAATGATTGTTATACCTATTCCTTTGGGAAAGGTTCACCATTGAATAATCAAGATGTTATTTACTTCTACTTAATGATGCGTCGTGGGGGTTCATTATCACCTACAATTCTGACACCCTCCAATTTCTTACAATGCCTCAAATGGGAGTTGAAATGACCACTTATCCACTGTTTGGACACACTTCCCAAGGCAATGGGTAAGTGGTCATTTCACTCCCATGTGAGGCATTGTAGGAGAATTATAGGGTGTCAGAATTGTAGGAGATAAAAATTCGGAGGAAAGGAAGGGCGGGGTTAAGAGATTTCAGGTTTTCACTTCTTACCCTAATAAATTTATTCTTCCTGCTGGTGAGAGCAAAGACTCACTAGACACTTAAGCACTTCAAGGTTTATTCAATACTTGGATGTTGAGCCACCTTTTAGATGTTCTTATTTTGTGGATTGTGAGTTTAGAAATGTTGGTTTAGATTTCTATAATTGTCAGTTTCTTTTGAATCTATCTTTATTTTATGGTTTGATAGTCAACGTGTGAGAATTAATCATAATTTCGATGATTTGGTTTTAAGTTTTGGTGGGGGGTTTTATTGATCTAGGTCTTTTCCTATTTGCTTATACAACCTATATGTTACGTGCCTTTCTTTTAATAATTAGAATATTTTTAATGATTAAGATTTTAGTTATTAGTAGTTATTTATGTATAATTAATGGGAGGGAGTTAAAAGATAATGGGGTTGTATTATACGTGGGTGGTTTTGTGGAAGAGTTGTAGGATTTATAACTACTTGTTTTTAAGCCTATTTAATAGGAGCAAGTGAAGTGAATGGATATGAATTGAATCCCTAAAAGTTTTCTATTGAGAAAAAGGCATGACTTCCTTCGTAAAGTCAAGAGGGTCGGCTTCCTCCTAATTAAGCCAAACTCATCCCTTGTTTTCCCTCTCTCCCTCTTTCTCTTCTCTTTCCTTATTTTATTTTAGCTTATCCGTGCACTTATCATTTGGTCTCAGAGCCTATTGATCATATGGCTATGGGTATGAAGATTGAGATCATTGAGGTCATGCGTTCATCCATTCGAAACATGATGACGATCTCCAACGAGATGGTTAAAGTTTATCAACGCGTTCAACAAAGTTTGGCGGAGTTGAGGAAGGAGAAAGTGAAGAAGAAGAAGAAGAAGATGAAGACGGAGAAAGTGAAGAAGAAGAAGAAGAAGAAGATGATGACGAAGGAGAAAGTGAAGAAGAAGAAGATGATGATGATGAAGGAGAAAGTGAAGAAGAAGAAGAATCTCAAGCAATGCAATTCATTCTCCGCTTCCTTCATGGTGATAACACTCCCTTCAATGAGATCGACAAACCATGAGATAACCAATCATTATTCATTCATTGGGATTTTTCCTATTACGATATGGGATCCGGCGCACGCTTCCTCAATTTTATTGTCCTTGAGGACAAGGACGATTCAAAGAGGATGGAATGTTACGTGCCTTTATTTTAATAATTAGAATATTTTTAATAATTAAGATTTTAGTTATTAGTAGTTATTTATATATAATTAATGGGAAGGAGTTAAAAGATAATGGGGTTGTATTGTACGTGGGTGGTTTTGTGGAGGAGTTGTAGGATTTATAACTAATTGTTTTTAAGCTTATTTAATAGGAGCAAGTGAAGTGAATGGATATGAATTGAATCCCTAAAAATTCTCTATTGAGAAAGAGGCATGACTTCTTCCGTAAAGTCAAGAGGATCGGCTTCCTCCTAATTAAGCCAAACTCATCCCCTATTTTTCTCTCTCTCTTTTTCTCTCCTATTTATTTCTCTTCTTTCTTTATTTTATTTTAGATTATCTGTGCACTTATCATTTTATATGGCTGCTGTGGCTGAAGTGGAGAGTGTCTTTTTTGGGTCTTTGTTCTTTTGTAGTTCTTTCGGATTGTCTCTGTTGCTAGTGGTTCAAGGGGGTGATGGTGCCTCTTTAGATTGGGGTGCTAGGCTTGTAGTAGAGGATATTTCTTTTCTTGTTTTTTCTTTTGATTTTGTTGCTTTCACGCATATTCCCTGCTCCAGCGATGGAGAAGCCCGTTCCTTGGCGAATGGTGCTTTGCGTTTGGGATGTCCGCGTAGTTGGTGGGGGTTCTCCCCCCTAGTCTGTTTGCAAACTCTGTACTTGGATGGAGGTTTTCTCTTTTCTTTTCTCTTAATAAAAGTTTAGTTTTTCTTTGGTTAAAAAAAAAAAAAAAGATAGATGATGATGTGATTGAAAAAATGACAAAATGCTAAAGACACAGACTAAATAGAGGATAAATTGTTAAAGTTTTAAAGATTCTTTGATTATAAGGCTTAGGCGTAGGGATGTAAATGAATAGCCGAAATCCGTTTTCGTATCCGTGTCTGTATCTGTTTAGCATTATCCGAATCCGTCTGGAAGTTAAACGGATACGGATACGGATAGGCTATAGCTATCCGAAAAGCTATATTTACATGTAAACGGATAAAATATACGATTCGTATCTGTGTCTGTATCCGTTTAGCACTATCCGAATCCGTTCGAAAGCTAATCGGATGCGGATGCGGATATAACACTATCTGAGTCGAATCCGATCTATTTACATCCCTACTTAGGCGCATGTAACTCTTTTCCCTCGTATGGGGCAATACTTTTTCTTTTGACCTTTTCAACTCTCTTTTTATGGTTGAGATTAAAGATTCCAATCTATTAGTTGAGTAAGGGAGCTAGCATACCTGATACCTAACCTGCTAGCATACCCACCATTTTCCCTGTCTAATAATAGTATTAAGGAATTTAAGGGAGAATCCGCCAAGACACATGGGGGTGGGCGAAATGACCACCCTGCCCCGCTAAATGGAGGCCCCATGTGTCTGGGTGCAGGCTGCACTGCGGCACAGAGAACATCAGCCCTAATATTAATATGGGAACAAGAACTCATGAGTTTATCTCTCTCCTCCCTATTTGAAAAGACAGTTCTGCCCCCTTGTTTGAAGGAGGAGAGAGATAGACACATGGGAGTGCTGGCGTAGGCCACACTCTCGGACAGAAATCTACTTCCCTATTAATATAATGAAAAAAGGTTAGGTATGCTAGCACCTTATGTGTCTATCTCTCTCTTCCTCCCTTCTAAGGGTAAGGGAATTATTTCAAAGTGGGGGAAGAGAGAGAGATTGACACATAGGGTGCTAACTGCAGCAATAGTAGCAGCTTTCGATTCAATACTCCATAACGGTGGTAATCCCTTCTGGAGAGAGAGGGAAAGACCGATGGATTCGATTCCCAGCATTTCCATGACTAATTCAGCGGCTGAAGTACTAGAATGATATTCCTTGAATGCTGCAACGCCATTAATGGCGCAATTGATCAGATTAGAGCCCGAGCCCTCGCTGGTACAAAGGATTTCATATAGGAGAATATTGGTTCCGGCTCAATTTTAAAGGCTATCAATGGCCGATCATAATAAGAATTGCATCTGAATGTCGTCGATAGCAGAGAAGACTGATTACATTTGAAACTAATAAGGGAAGGAGTAGTTTTTGGGTAGATAGTAGTGATGATGGGCTTTTGTGTTGTTGTTGTTGTTGTTGGAGAAGAGGTAGGAGGGATCTCGATGATGGACTTCAAACTGATGAACGCCATTAATTCCCCCCGACTTTCTTCAAATGGAGGTACCGTCGTGTTGCAGAGTCGACGGTGATTTGGTGTTTAGGGATTTTTGGCGGGAGGGGGAGGGAGGGAGGGAGGTTTGCATTAAGGAATGCAATTAGATTTAAGACTTTAATTCCCTTAACTAATTATTGAATGAGTATCACTTACTTAGAACCAAAACAATGAGATATCGAAGTAGGTTGATAGGTCCCTAACACTTAATTGATCATGTCATGAACATGTCCATGGCATGAATCCAGACTTCCCTTAACAAAATTACTTGGACCAATGGATACCTAATAAGGCAAAAAAAGAAAGGGTTTTCTTTTCCCAAGTGAACAAAGTTCTATTCCCTGCGCAGCTGGCTTGGAGGGGACATGAGATTCCGCCTCAGAAAGCGAGGTCTCGTGATCAAAACTTCGTTGCTGCATAAGTTCTTGGGGCCACCTGCCCGTGGCTGACTAGGGCTCAGAAGCTCCCGGTTCGTGCATGGCGCGGGGGCCATGTACGACAATTATAAAAAAAAATAATAATAAAAAAAAAAAAGAAGTTCTATTCCCTAGGCTCCGTTTGTTTCGGCTTGAAAAATTTTACTTCAAAAAATTTGGATTGATCGAATACTCTGACCAATAGATAATCGACCGTTTACAATGCTACTACCCGATTAAGCCCATTCAGCCCAATTATAGATAACTTAAGGACTGCTTGTAGTCTAATTAGCCTGATTAAAGCTTGATTATAATCCGATTAGCTAAATTACCCTGAGTCCGATTATAAATTAGTAACCAATTGACCGAATAGAAATGTATCTATTCCCTGGCTTGATTATGGATTAGAAACCAACCGACCGAATAGAAATGTATCTATGCCCTGGCCTATGAGGCTCGCGATTTCCTAAATAGATAAAAATTGTACAAACCTTAAATTGGTGATGACCAATTAGCACTATTGAAATCGTTTGGATCCGACCAGTTGACACTTGACACCCTTATATATGTGCCATATGTGCCCTATTTTCCCCACCCCCTCTGTAACCCCAAATACCCTCTGATGTGGGTGGACCAAAAAAGACAACCTGTTCCATCACCCAAAAAAAAAAAAAAAAAAAAAAAAAAAAAAAATTTTGTGAGTGAAAATTTTGGCTGCATTTGGTGTGCATTCTTGGAATGCTTTCCAGTGCGATTTTGTATTAAAAAACAACTATTTTTATCATCCAAGAATGCAAAATTGACCTGGAATGTATACCAAACATAGATCATGTACTTAATTTAACAAACTCGTTTGGATCCGACCAGTTGACACTTGACACCCTTATATATGTGCCATATGTGCCCTATTTTCCCCACCCCTCTGTAACCCCAAATACCCTCTGATGTGGGTGGACCAAAAAAGACAACCTGTTCCATCACCCAAAAAAAAAAAAAAAAAAAAAAAATTTTGTGAGTGAAAATTTTGGCTGCATTTGTGCATTCTTGGAATGCTTTCCAGTGCGATTTTGTATTAAAAACAACTATTTTTATCATCCAAGAATCAAAATGACCGGAATGTATACCAAACATAGATCATGACTTAATTTAACAAATGTTTACACCTTATTTTTGGTCTATTTCGGTCAATAGAGAAATAGACCGAAATATATTTCGTCAAGACACATGTTAATTAGTGACCGAAAAATGATCAATGATTGAAAATGGTTAGAAAACGGTCAGTAATCGAAAATGGTCAGAAAATGATCAGTGACCGAAAACGGTCAGAAAACGATTAGTGACCAAAAACGGTCAATGACCGATAAAAAGAAAATTTCAAAACAAAGGAAGGGACCCACAAATAAATCAAACAAGTCTTATCTTTTATATGTTATTGTCTTTTATCTTAAAAGTAGTGTAATGTAGATTTCATCCATCAACATGTCTTTTGGCTTGTTTCAAAAGACATCCATTATCATCAAGTTGTAAGCTTCATCAGTTTCGGATTTAGGAAAGTTGTAATGACTTCGACAAATATGTTCTGTGAAATAAGTAATTTGATTTCTTCTTCTTCTTCTTGGCATTACAATCCTTGTATTTTTAAAGAAAAGTCCTTAGATTACCAAGGCACTGGTGGAACCCACTCTTTGATTCAATTCATTTCGTTGCATCTTCAATTCACGTCGTCGATGCTGAATTTAGTGGAAACACAAACAAAAATTCAATTTATGTATTTAATTGAATCAACAATTCCCAGATGAGGATTGGAATAGTTTTAATTCTACTTAGTTTCTGTGTCTGTTGATTGGCTTTTTCTTTTCACAACAAACCATAATGGGCAAGAGAACGTTGCTTGGTTGTGTAGCCTTCATCAGCTTGAGGCTAATAAGAGGGCACAGGGCCATCAATATATATGAGATTCTTTATTTTATGAGCATGGAATGGTACTTTTGCACCTTCTTGTGTCTAACCGAAGCCTTCATGCAGCTTGGCAACATTTTTCTGGTCAATAATAAAATAGAATGTTGTTTTGTTTTGTTATTTCAAGATTAGTATGAGCATGGTTCATAATCTCGGATTGGATAAGTCAATTTTGGCCGGATTTGATCAGTATCGATCAAGATCGATCCGATCCACCTATACGATAAAGATAAAACGATAAAAAATTAGATTTTTTTTTAACAAAAAAAAAACAGGGGTAAAAGTATCATATTTGCCTACATGCTTAGGCAATCATATTGTTGAAACCAAATATCAAAAGTGGTGCATTCATTCTGATATGAAGCCTAGGTGAAGGTTGAAATAAAGTACGAAGAAGATTAAATCCCAAAAAAGAATGTGTGGACCACATTCAAACCGTGTTAATATATTCTACTGATAGAAAATGAGCAGAGGAAGGCCACGTGCATATGCAACTGTTCAGAATTCCTTCTTTATCTCTTAACTTCTAAAAACAAGCTCACCCTGTTGAATGAACCTAACCTCTATTAATGGGAGATGATATATTTGTGGATCTTTTTGAATTCTGGAATATGGAGTTTTGCTGTGTGGGGTTGGGGTTCGGAATTCATAGACCACAAATACAATTATTTAATTTTGAGGTCTCTCTCTCTCTCTCTCTCTCTCAATATGGAAAATCTCTGACTTCACCACGTTACTTTGATGAACCTCTTCCCCCTAAAATTTTGAATCTATTTATTTAGGTTCTCATCTAAATCATGTAAGAGTAAATTACTCCCCCCTCCCCTCGATTATGCTCTAATGACAAACCCCTCCCCTAGCTATTGAGTAATAATTCGTCCCTCCCCTACATTAACAAGAATCTATCAATCGTATTTATTCCATTAAAAATGGCTATTAAGTGATGACTTCATCTTAAATACATTTATTTAAACCCCAAACTATCCTTATATTTGTATTATTACAATAATACCCTTGAGCGAGAGGACAGGCTCACAGCACCATCATCTTTTTCCCCATTTCTCGATTCTTCTTCTATTGTCTTCGTTTAGTTTTCTTCCAAAAAACACAGAAAGAGGGAGGGAGAGAAAGAAACAGAGATGAATACAAAGGGGTTTGAGATCAGTTTTTCTGGTTTTCAAAAGCAAGAAAGGTTTTCAGACTTTGCCCAAAAACAAAAAGGGTTTTCAGACAGCAGGTTTCTTCTTCGTTTGAAGAAGAGAACGAAACAGTGAGAGCATAAGAGATTCCAAACTCAGAGGCTTTGGGATTTGTGATTCAGGATTTCTCCCATATCCTCATTGAATCCTTCTCAAAACCACAATCACTGCTCATTCCTCCGTTTTATTGGTAATTTCTTTCCTTCTTAGGGTTTCAAACCCAATTCGGTGAAGAGGAATTTGGATTCAGTAACCTCTTGCATGTTTTGACTTGAGATTCCTATGTTGATAGAGGTTAAAGCCATGATTCCCTCCTTTTGAATCTCAAAAAATTGTAAATTTTTTTGTCATTTTTCAACAGCCAGTCTGGGTCAGTACTCTGTTTATGAATGTGGTTTCATTTTTTGATTAATGTCTTTGCTTCCCTTACAAGAGTTTTTCCTTTACATTTTGGACACTTTGCCTCTATCTGATGAAAACCTTCTTGGGTTTTCAACTATTGTGGACGATTTCAACAATGGGGTTTGATTCGTTTGAAGCGGCTTATGGTGCGCAAATGCTTGAAGTTGAGTGGGATGATTCTTCTTTGAATCCATCAAAGAACATGGAAATAGCCTCACGACACAAGTTCTCTAAGAGGTAGTTGATTCCATCAGAATTTTTTCACTTTATCTCTTCTTTTTGTATTTAATTTTGGAAGTATTTCGTTTTGGGTTTGCAGGTTTTGGGGAAACGATTTGGGGAAGGTGAGGTCTAGCTCTGTTGGTTGCTTCGGTTGTGATCTTGATTGGGGTTGGTGGGTGTATGATATTTAAGATTTGGAGGAGGAAGGAGGAAGGGCATGGGATATTCAAGAAGAAGGAATAGGGGCTGTTTCAGCTCCTCATCTTCACTCTCTCTTGTCTGAAGGTTGGAGACGATAGAGCAAGGAGAGAGAAGTTAGAATGTTTTAAGACAAACTGTGAAAGGGTAATATAGTCTTTTTCCATCACTTAACCGCCATTTTTAACGAAATGGGTACAGTTGATAGAATCTGGTTAATGCAGGGGAGGGGAGAGTTATTACTCAATACCCAGGGGAGGGGTTTGTCATTAGAGCATAATCGAGGGGAGGGGGGAGTAATTTACTCATCATATAAGCTCCATTTATTTTATATGGGAAATTCAAATATTTTCTTGAAAAGTGAAAATATATTTGGGAAAAGTTTTCATACACGGTCGTGTAAACCGTATATATGAGAGGGTGGGAGTTTCAAGGTATTAATTAATGGGTGGGGATTTATGACTTTTCCAACTCTTTGTGAGAGGCCCTCTCACATACACGGCTTACACAGCCGTGTCAGCCGTGTATGAAAACTTTCCCCTTCATATAATGTTGAGTTTTTGTGTTTTTTACCATAAGCTTTATAACTCCATAAGTAGACGGATGCCCACGGTAACCTATTTCATTTTGGAAAACATAAAAAAAAAAAAACTAAAGCGAAAAAGAACTCTACAGGAGAGTGTGGCTCATGCCCCAAATACGGAAGGGAAACGAAATGATTTGGTGCAAATGCCTCTCCTAGTGATGCTTCCTCACACACTCTGTTTGGCCTAGGAGTACTCATGCTCTAGATCTTTATCCCTTTCAGTTCCCCAATGCCTCTAATAAGGGGGCGCAATGACCACCCTACTTCTGCCCGAACACTCTGCTGGATAGTGTCCACCTTCCTTATTTGAGGTATTGGGAACTGGGCCGAGCAAGGAACAGGAGGAGATAATTTTTCGTCTTGCTCTTCCACAGAGAACTCTTCCCCTTAGAAAAAATTCAACGGCAAGGGCTTAACCACATGACACATCAGCCAAAAACCCCAACCATGTCATTGATTGTACCTCAAAATAAGAAAAAGAAAAATACAGGTCTCTTTTTTTTTTCGGGTAAGTAGGTCTCGTGAAGTCTTGCTAATTGAAGAGCGTGTGAGTGTGTGACACGCCTGAAACTATAGCTGAAATAGCAAGACACAAAAGAGAGGAAAAAAGTAAGGAGAGAGAGAGGATCACGAAGGGTACAACGAGGTTTCTTCTCTTTGTTATTCTTCTATATAAACCAGCTTCAACAGGCCTTAAGTTTCCACCAAATCATCAAAGCAATAAAGATGCAGATCAAGAAGAAGGTGGTTGTTGTTTTTGCTCAATCGCTTCCATTGGAGTGCCAAAGCTAGGTGCCATTAACCCTCTCAAGAACCAAGGCAAGTGTGGTAAGAATTTGATTCTAAAGATACCCAATAGGTTAAATTGAGATTACAATTACTGGTTCTTGTGGGTTTGATTTAAGTTGCTAGATTATTGATGGATCGATGTTGAGATCTCTTATTTCATGTTATGTTACAGGTAATTGCTGGGATTTTTCAAGTATTGCTGGAGTTGAGGGCATAAACCAAATCAAGACCAACAAGCTCCTCTCCCTATTTGAGCAGATTCAGGTTGTAATGGAGGCATGTCTCACCATAGCAGAGAACTATGGCTGGGTCTTCTGATGCATCAAAGGTAGATTAATCTCTACAATCTTGACTCTACTCTTGGGATTCCAGATTAATAAGTTGGTTCACTTGGCTGGTTTGGCTCAAATCTTCGTGGTTTTGCAGGGGATTAATGCTCCTATGGTGGATCAGGATCGTCTCAAGGGAGCCCAGCGCCCAGGGTGCTGCCAGGGGGCATCCAGCGGCTGAGCTGTGCCGCACACATTTTGGTGCATGCCTAGGGATGTGTGCCGCACAGCTCAACGGCTGGCAGCAACCTGGGCGTGCTGGGCTCCCTGGAGACGAGCTAAATTCTAATTGGATGGACTTCAAGACAGTGTCTGCCAACAACGAGGTTGCGCTTGGGAGAAATTAATATTGTACGAGTGGGTGCATATCACTGTGCGAGAGCATGGACAGTGTGAGAAACTGGTCTTGGTCTAGAATTGTTAGTTGCTAGAGCTCGACGCATTGGGAACCAGACATATGAAGAAGTACGGATCTTTTATCCCCTCCAGTTCCCTGCCCGGTACAATTCTTGCAATTCCTCACATAGGGGGCTGAAAATGACCACCTTTCCCCCTGCCTTGGTGAGGTCTACCCTCCTCTTATTAGAAGCACTTGAAAACTGTACCAAACAGAGAATATAGGAGATACTTGATGATTATACAGAAAATCTTATTCTTGGGTCCAAATAACTATTGTCCTTATTCAATCAATGGCCCCAGCTATGGCTACCGGTGTTACTGCAAGGATGGTTTTGAAGGCAACCATCTTTCTAGTAACACCGATAATCATAGCTGGGACCATTGAATCAGAACAATAGCTATTTGGACCTCAAGTATAAGATTTTTTTTATAATCATCAAGTATTTCTTTACATTTCTGTTTCCCAATTGGTTGAGTTCTAGCAACAACCAATTCCAGAGCAAGACCACCCGTCCAAAAATTGAATCAAAATGTAGGCCATGGTGTTGTATCCAATGGCTATGAAACTAATGACAAAAGGCTAAGCAATATCAGAAGATTCAGATCCATGGCTAGATTTAGATTAGATGTATAATTTTATATTTTAATCTGTAACCTGAATCCGGGTATGTCCCTCCCTCTTTGTGTTCCTTATTTGGTTTGATTCATATTAAGAAAATCGAACGGGTCGGCCCGAGTTCCAGATAATATCTGAGTTTTTAAAAAAAAAAATAAATCTGTAACCTGAATTTATAAAAAAAATAATATGATTTTACCATACATGTGATTGAACTGTGACATCACAACTTTATGTTAAAATGACATTTTTATTTTGTTTTCTCTGTAATTAAAATGACATTAGCAATACCTACAATAATGGCTATTTGCAAACTAATGTTTTTGGTACAGCGAGTGCCATTTCCTGCCCTAACTTTTTTTTTTGGTAGAAATTTCCTTCCCTAACCGTGGTTAAACATATTTCACCCAAAAAAAGGGCCCCGAAAAATAGAATAATTATATTTCACGGCTATTTGTAAAACCACCGGCCGTTACATAAATTATTTACATAATAAAAAAATAAGTTTTTTATTAATTAAAAATAAAACTATACCATTTAGGAGTAGTTTATAGAGAATTCCCTTATGTATTAAATTATGGTAATTTTAAACCGTCGAAAAAGATATACCCAATGGCTGTGGTTTTAAAACGGATAAATTACATGTCACCCCCTGGTTTTCAATCGAAACTCAAATCAATTCCTTATTTCTTAAAAAACTCAAATCACCCTTCTAGTCTACTGTTAGTTATTGGTGTAAAAGGACTATTTTATTCTTGTACTAAAACACTAGAATTAAATTTATAATACTACTCTTCCTTCATCTTCAATCTATACCCCTTTCCTGCAACTCAGCTTGCAGCACCGCCACCGCCGCCCCCGTCGACGCACTTCATGGGGAAAGGTGAAGATTCAATGAACCAGCTTAAAGGGAAAAACCTCTACAGCCAAATCTCTTTATTTTTTAATCTCGTTTCTTCCCTTCTTCTAGGAGGATGGAGTTGAGCTATATGAACCAGCTTGTCTCGGGCGGTATAACCGTGGACGACAACGACTATACCCAAGATGTCATTGGTTGAGAGAGGGATCCAGGATTGGGTGAAGAGCTTCATGCCTCTGGCGTTGGCTTAGAGGAGTGAGAGACGAAGTTTGATATGGAAGAAAGAGGGATAAAAATCAGTTTAATTAAACCCCACGCAAACAATGATCTCTCTCTCTGTCTCTCTTGCTTCTATGGTATTGCGTCATACAATGGAATAAAGAATCAAGTCCATATTGTTGACGCCTACAACCTTCGCACCGCAACTACTCAACAGAGCAGAGATGTTGGAGGCCGCATCACTGGCGGTGGCGCCACCGCTCTTAGGGAGGAGGTTGTGGTTGCCGTTAGGGTTGGAAGGAGGGTGGTAGTACATCTTTGCCGTCTGAGGACAGTGAGAGTGGAAGCAAGCAACGATCCTCACCCCTGCATCCAGTATCTCTACATACTTCCCCATCTCTACTCTCCCTTTTCTCTGTCTCTGATGCTTCAATTTCTCCTCTCTGCTGAAAAATTAAAATATGTGGAGAAGATTGAAGAAGGGAAGAGAAAGAAAAAGGAACAAAAATAAAAGAAAGATGTTAAAACTTAGAGCAGATCCCATATATCAGAGTCCATGAGAGTTCAGGTGGAGAAAGTAAACCTCTTAAGTATTTCCGGTGAACTTTGCTTGAGATTGAGTTGCAGGTCTGAGGAATTGGATGAATTTGGGGTTTTTTAGTTACAAGGGTAAAATAGTAAATCAACACTAGTCAAGGGTAGTTTATGGATTTAAATTTATTTAACTGGCTGACATCATCACTTAACAGCATAAAACTAATGTTAGGGACTAATTTATCATATTGGGGTCTAAACCTGGGGGTGATTAGAGTTTTTTCAAAAACTAGAGGGTGATTTAAGTTTCGATTGAAAATCAGGGGGTGATGTGTAATTTACCCTTTTAAAAAATCACCGTGAAAGATAAGATACACAATTGGATTTTTTTTTTCTTACGAAAAACTTAAAAATATTAACTAAACCAAAAGAAAATCACAAACATTGTCCTTAACACAAGTAAAGTTAAGGGTGTTAATCGGTTCGGTTCGGTTCAAACCATTTAATTAAATGGTCTCAACTTTGAAGCCATAACCGAACCATTTATTAAACGGTTCGATTTGGTTCGGTAAACGGTTTATATTTGCTTTTGCCACATTTATGTACATTTAAGAATGTTAAACGGTTCGGTTCAAACCGTTTAACTAAATGGTCTCAACTTTGAAACCATAACCGAACCATTTATTAAACGGTTTCAATTTTAAACGATTTGGTTCGGTAAACGGTTTCTATTTGCTTTTGCCACATTTATGTTCATTTAAGAGTGTTAAATGGTTCGATTCAGTTCAATTCAAACATGTTGCGTATGAAAACCTCCGTCACTCGATTCACCCATGAATGAGCCTGTAAAAATCGAGTTAGCACAAGAAAGCTGGTGTAACTCCGGCCAAGGACTTTCAGATGCTTAAGTTAGGTCTCCAAAGCAACAGCAATTCAACTTAGTGAAAAGTGAGCCGAGCGTTTGAGCTCTATACGTGAGTAATTATAGGATGAGAATAGGACGATAGAGAAGAGTCCTCGTATGACAAGAGTCTTATTTTTGGTAGGAGTCTGTCAAGCGGAGTCGTATTTGGATGTGGACTCTTTACTTGGTAAGAGTCCTTAACCGAGTGTGATACGATTCCATCTTTGGATGGCAATCCGGTTGGATGGGCATATCCCGCGAATGTCGGGGCGCCTGACGTGGCTCCGTGATCCACATTACCCGAGCTCGGCTCGGGGCTTCTACCCAATGGTCGACGCCCTAGTGGTCGGCCAGGCCGACGGTTCTAGCAACTTGGTTGAGCTGTCAACCATGGAGATCTCGATAGCCGAACCAAGGACGCATGTCTCGACTGGTGGGTCACAGATGGAGATATCAGCTTTATCGTCCGACCATGAGAGACTCGGCCACGTTGTCGACAATGAGGACTCAACCATATTACCGATCACGGGGGACTCGGTCACATTGCCGACCCTGGAGGGCTCGACCATATTATCGGCCACAGAGGACTCGGCCACGTTGCCGACCTCTTGAGGCTCGACCATGTTTATCGGCCATGGAGGACTCGGCCACGTTGCCGACCTCATAGGGCTCGACCATGTTATCGACCATGGAGGACTCGGCCACGTTGCCAGTTGGCTGGCTTTTGTTTCTCACCTGGCCAAATCGGTTCGGTTCGGCTCGGCCTCGGACAGACCACGCGTGTCACACTCCTATCCCGACAAGGGATAAAGTACAATATCAGGGTATGATTGGGGTGACACACGTCATCCCACCTCACCGCCAGGATCTCGATGCAGTGGTCAACTCACAGTCATAAACCAATATTAAAATACAATAATATCAGAGTGCGAAAGACAAAGGAATATTACATTCCAAGATAGGTCAAAGTTTGCGGAAGCGTAAATGAAATAATTATAAGATGTTCATTGGCTAATGATAATAAGTAACATAGTTACAACATTCCTATGACCATAAAGTAGCTACCAAAAAGGTAAAACATAAAATGTTATACAAAGCACAATGCTCTAAAAAAATAATAAAAAGGGAACGATCCCAAGTAATAGTACAGCCCGTAGGCACAATCATCATGGGCAACCATCGTCATGATCCTTAGTCACGGTCTCTGGCTCCACAGTAATCATCTGCATCCAAATCTAAAAAGAATGTGTACACGGGAGTTAGTTCCACCAAGCTAGTGAGAGAGAAAAGGGGATGCACAATCACACAATCACAAATAGTCCATGGTGTATACCATTATTAATTCATTTACCACCTAACACACAATGCTAAGTCAATGGGTATATGCTACTACAATAACTCGGGAAGACACTGTGGATCCTTCCATTCTCACCACAATGCAACCTCAATTATTACTATGGAGCCCCCGCCGATCGTAGTCATCACCACCCAGAGGCAGACCCCGATAACCATTACTACCCCTAGCCTAGCCTATCTAACTCTCCACAAGCGGCAGGTGCTCTGGCTACCCAACACCTAAACCCCTGTTGGTAAGGGTCGTAGCATAGGGAACTAAGCCTAACCACAGATATACTACATGAATCCTATCGTGTTGAGAGGTACATCCGGATGTGTCAACGTTCCATTCCATCTAACCCCCGGGTACCAGCACAACACGGCGCATACAGGCAAGAATGAGATGCAATATACAATTCCACGTAATCCAGGGGTTCCGGTGCCAGTACTTCCCGGCACCGTAACCCAACACAAATTCATATCATCCAAATCATCATCATCGAATAAGAATAATTGCAAATATGCAATCATGCTTGAATGATAATGTCACAATATAATTCATAAATGCATGAATAAGCAATAGTAAACAAGCTCAAACAGTCACCCAAACCCACTCACCAATTACTTCAAATAGAATTTGTATAAGAGCAACGATTCCCGCTCAAAATCACTCCATTGCACATATGTTGGCGCCTATGGAAGTGAATAAGAGTGTGAGAGAGAGTAGGGGAGGCCTCATAGAGAAACCCCACAGTTTACATAAGTTATAAGCCTTAAAAACTGCGTCGGAGGCAACGTCGGACTCAGCAGAGATCTGCCTCCGACCTTGAGTCCGACCTTCACTGCAAGCTCTGGCCACATCGGAGGCAATGTCGGACTCAGCAGGCTTGCCTCCGACCTTGAGTCCGACCTTCCTTGCAGGCTCAGGCCACATCGGAGGCAACATCGGACTCAGCAGGCTTGCCTCCGACCTTGAGTCTGACCTTCCCTACAGGCTCAGGCCACATCGGAGGCAACATCGGACTCACGTAGTCTTGCCTTCGACCTTGAGTCCGACCTTCCCTGCAGGCTTAGGACACATTGGAGGCAACATCGGACTCACGCAGACTCTGCCTCCGATGCAACCCAGGTGTGATTTCAAGGTCTTTAAAAGCCCAGAGTTGTCCCATTTGGTTCTCTAAGCCTTAAGGGACTAGGGAGGGGGTGTCTTGGAGTCTATTTGGGTCTTAGAAACACCCAACATCCAAAGATTTAAAGGGGTTTAAAGGATCAAAAGCTCAAAAATCCAGATTTGGGATTTTCTTTGGTGGTTGAAGCTTTAGAATCAAATAGATTCAGCAAGAGGTCAAATAGAGGTCTTTATAGGATTATAATACATTAATGGAGTCCCAAAAACATAGCTTAAAGTAAACCATTCGGTTTCAAGAGGAAACCCAAACTCAAGACTGAAAACAGGTGAGCCATCTAAGCTCAAAAAGAAGGACATGGGGGGCCTTCCAAGCTCAACCGAAAAGAGAAAAGAGAAGGGAGAGAGGCAAGAGGGTTCTTGGCCTACTTGATTTGACGTACACAGGAGGTCCTCCTTGTAGATCCAAGCTCAAGCAGCCGATCCCACCTTCTTCTCCTTCTTCTCCTCCTTCTTCTCCTTCTTCTCCTCCTTGCTGCCTCCTCTCTTCAAAGCTCTCCTCTCCTTTAACGATTAGGTTAGGAAAGAAAAAAAAGAGAAAGACTAAGGAATAGTCTTACCCATCTCTTTCATATAGAAAATCACCTTTATTGGCCTATTTGGATAAGGCCCCATAAGTGTAACCTAGGGTCTGTTTGGATAGGGTCAAACAACCATCCAACCCTACACAAGCTTTAAAAAATCCTCACTTGGGCCCCAAGGCCCACATAAGGTCAAGTTAATAAAAAGGGGTAAGGGTAGGGTCAAATATGGCAGGACACCAATAGCACCTTAGCCACAGGGTCTCACCCATAAGAGTCCTTGTCAGTAGCATTGGATGCAGGGTCGGAGGCAGCCAGTAACCTTGCATCCAATGCGAGTAGGAAGGTGGTTCCCACCATAAGAGGTCAGGGCCTTTGGACCATACTTCGACTGCTTTAAGAGGGCAGTAAGCACACAATAAAATTTGGTCAACTACTTACCCCTGACACGTCAAGGTGCAACCTCCGTGATCCTGACTAGTTTTCACAGGCAAACTCGTACTGTGGTCAATAATTTTGTAGCTGGGTTTGACCACCAGTGAGAACAACTCACCAGCATACGTGGCAGTGATAACTACACGTCACGGGAAAGAATTAATAATTAATTATACTCCCGGGGTGTGGGTATAACAACGCGTCACCCGCTGATTAGCCATCATTTTGGTGGCTCATCAAAACTGTTTAACTAATCGGCCTTAATTTTGAAACCATAATCGAACCATTTATTAAACAATTTCATGGTTTCGGTTTAAACGGTTCAGTACAGCTTCGGTAAACGTTTTCGATTTGATTTTGACACCATTTATCAAGCTTATCAGTTCTAGCTCTACCTGCTTAGTTCTGGGCTATTGAAATTCTATCCTGATTTTGTTTTTGGAGAACACTTACTCAAATCCCTTATATCTCACAAAATGGCAAATATCTCTCATGACCATTCCTCATTTCCTTCTGTCAACCAATCTAAAAGTTTTTTGCAATCAGTCTAGACATCGATGACTGAGGCACCTAGTTTTTTTGCTCTTTGCAATCCACTGAGGTTGACTCTTGCCTCAGACTCCTGTGCACACCCTACAAAACTAAAATTCATCATTGTAGTAATAATACAATTATCACGAACAAAGTTGAATATCCGGCTTAATTAGACGCTCGAACAAAACTTCCAACACAAATGATTGTAAACAATTTTGGTTTAAACAAAGAGGACTAATCACAAAGGTTCGGAGTATAAGGGTATTTATGTAATATCCCTTCATATGTTCTAATATAATCCTACTTGTATTAATACTCAAGCTGTGAGGGGCAATCTCATAATTAGTCCATCTGATCTAAACCCTAGTTTCCTATAAATACTAGCTGGAGGCAGCAATATGGGTATTCCAAACTAGATACTCAGGGTATAATGCTTTAAGCAACCTTGTGCTTAAACCCTAAACCCTAACAATCTTAAAGCATTAGGTATTTTCTCTCAATTGACTTTGGAGATCGAATTACATTGAGAGATCGGTTTTGCAATCTTAGTTTTATTGACGTTTATCATTCACGGCAAGGTGACCTCTGTGATCGATTTTGGATTTCTGGATCTACAATTCTGGTTTTGATCATTTTTTACGCGAGCATATCATTCACGAAGCATTCGTGTCAGGTGTTAACTGCGAAGTGGAAGCCACAGTTGATTCTTGAAATTGAAATTACGTTTGCGCCTTTCAAAGCTTTGGTTATCGTGCTTCTGTGTTTGTCAGAGAGAACATCCAAAGCTTCTTTATTCGGAAGTTTGCCCTTTTGTTTTCTGATTTCAGAGATAAGCTTTGTTCCTTTAATCTATCAAAAGAGGTTGAAGACAAAAAGTACTTTGATTTGATTGATTATTGAAAAAAAAAAAAAGGAAGTCAAAGCAATCAATGCTTTGAGTTGAAAAGCAATTGATTTTATTCTGATTTGCATTTAAAAAAAAAGAGGCATATCAGAGTACGTTGGAAAAGCAAAGCTTTGGCTGTTTTAAAAAAACAAAAACAAAAACAAAAGGCTTTAGCTTTTGATTCGTTTTTGAGATCGGTCACAACCTACGGGCTACGACCAGTGCCACCCGTCACTGAACAGCAGCCAGTGATCCGTGCCTGCCAGCACTAGGGTGCACACCATGACTGTCGACGCCGCTGCACTGCCACCATCCTTTCCTCCGTCATCTGAATCCAGGGTTCTCCATCTCAGGTGTGATTGTTCCTTGAAGTATTTATTTTTATTTGAATTTTTACTTGGGCATTTAAACAAATCACATACTGTTCCAATTGAGATGATCAAATTGGAAAGCCTTAGTGGCTCTGAGTTCAGTTCTTCGAAAAGGAGGACTCAGTTTCGACTGAAGTACCTCAATATTTTTTACACTGTAGTAAATAAAATTGTTTATTACATGGACCTAACTGAAGCCCAATGGATAAGTGATGAGGACTTTTGCAAAGACTACCTATTGAACTGCCTGTCAGATAGGCTGGCAGAGACCTATAGTAAATCTGAGACTGCAAAAGAGATTTGGGAAAACTTAGAAGTCCAATTCGAAAAGGAGGAGGACCTATCAAAAACTCACTTGGTTGACAAGTTTATGGATTTCAAGTTTCAAGAAGACAAGGAAATACTTCCTCAAGTAACAGACTTTGACAACTTGAGAACAAAACTGAACCAAGAAAATATCCCTGTTGTTGATGCATTCTTAGTGGGTGCAATTATTTTTAAGTTACCCTCTACCTGACAATCCTTTAAAACTGAGATGCATAGGAAGAAAACACAAGTGGGGTTGGATGATCTCAAACGGTTAATTAGAATCGAAGATGAGAACAGAACTAGGAATAACTTGGAGATGATGAAACAACAACAGGCATCTGCCAATTTATTTTCACAATCCAAGAAAAATTCTAGACAGTCTAAGCCACCTAAGAAAGAACCCTAACAGTTGGAGGCCAAAAAGACTAACTTTAAAAAGAAGGATAAGTGCCGCATCTGTGAAAAGTGGGGTCACTATGCATCTGAGTGTAGGGGTCCAAAGAAAGGGAACACTGACACGCCACAGAAAGAAGTTCACATGTTGGTGGACAAGACTAAGCCTACTAATTTTGTTGCCATGGTTGGCAAGGGTAAGGGGTTGACCAGTACATCTTCAGATTGGTGGTTAGACTCTAGAGCGACTTGTCATGTTTGTAATAGCAAGAACCTACTCACTGATGTTGTTCAAGTAGCAGAGACTGTCACTGTTGCAAATAGAGACGTCATGGAAATGATTCAACATGGGACAGTGAACCTGGTTCTATCATCAGGTAAAATATTAACTTTGAAAAATGTTAAAATCTTTCCTGATTTTGAAAAGAATTTAATTTCAATTGAAATTTTGCTTGATGTTGACATATCTATTACTTTTAGTAGTGGTAGAGTAACACTGTCTGTTAACTCTTTTTATTTTGGATGTGCTTATAATTTGAATGGTATGTTTAGGTTGAGTTTAGCTAATGAGACAATAAACCATGTTAACCATATTTCACTTGATCCCAAAATACTACACTGTAGATTAGGACATGTGAACTATAGAAAAATGCTCAAACTAGCTAAAACTCATAATTTATCATTAGACACTTCAATTAGATTTAACAGATGTGAAGTGTGTGCTCAAACCAAAATAACTAGAAAATCTTTCAGACCGATTTCTAGGAGCACTCAACTTCTTGAACTTATACATTCTGACATTTGTGACTTTAAAAGCTACACAACTAGAGGAGGTCGAAAGTATTTGATAACATTTATCGATGATTTTTCTACATATTGTCATTTATACCTGTTAAAATCTAAAGATGAAGCATTTGAAAATTTTAAAATTTTCAAGAATATGATAGAAAATCAGTTAAACTTGAAAATTAAAAGATTTAGAAGTAATAGGGGAGGAGAATACAAATTAACAGAGTTCAAGGAATTCTGTGTCTCTGCAGGCATAATCCTTGAAACTACTGCTCCTTACTCACCTCAATCAAATGGCATAGCTGAAAGAAAGAACAGGACGTTAACAGAGATGTTAAACTCCATGTTATTGATAGCTGGCGTGCCCTCTTGCTATTGGGGAGAAGCAGCGTTGACTGCAAATCACAGTCTAAATAGACTACCACATTCAAAACTGACTTCTACACCTTATGAACTATGACATAACCATCCATATAGATATGACACTCTTAAGGTTTGGGGATGTATAGCTTATGTTAGGATATAAGATCCTAGGAGACCAAAGGTGGAGACTAGAACAAACACTTGCGTGTATCTAGGTTGTGCAGAAGATAATGCTGCAGGCCAATTTTTGGATCTATCCACCAATGTGGTGATAGAATCTAGGGATGCTATATTCTTTGAAGATAAATTCCTCAGAGATAAAGGCTTGACCTTGCCTGGTCTGACAGAAATGGTTATAGAATCACCCATGGATACTGAACCAATTATTTTTGACACTCAACCCATAATGGTTACTGAATCAGAATCTAGAAAAGTATCTACTAGAGATAGAGTACCCAAGAATTTTGGTGAGGATTTTGTGACCTACCATTTGTTGGGTAACCTAGAGGGGGGTGAATAGGTTACCACTAGTGGATTTTGCCTCTTTTTCGATTGGTTGCACACTTATGTTAAATATAAAAAGCAAGAGTAAATGAGGCACAAGATTTATAGTGGTTCGGCTAACTTAGCCTACATCCACTCCTCTCAACCTTGAGAGAATTCCACTAGTATTTCTCTTTCAATACAATAGGTGGAAAAACGACACATTTATAACTCTTTTTAACAGGATAAGAGGATCCTTACAATCTTAGTTCCAGGACAAGAGTATCCTTTCAATCTCTTAAGGATGAGAGGGTCCTTGTACTAATCTAAGTACGGTCTAGATTAATACAACAATGCTTTATCAAGTCAAAAGCATAAACAAGTAAATACAATAGAAGTTTGGTATAAATACCTATCAAAGAGTAGTGACACTTTTACCCTTTGAGTGATGGTGCTCAATGATATAAATGAGAGTTATGCACCTTGAGTCTCCTAGATGATTCTCCTTGATGGCATGAGTTGGAGAGAGTGGAGAGTTAAGAGCTTGGTAAGATCTCTTTGAAGAACTTGAATTGAATAATTTAGCTCAATGACAAATTTTCACTTTTGTACTTTTGCAAATGTACTATGCACTTTTTCTATTAAAAGATGTGTTTTGTTTCTTGTTTGGATGTGTTTTATAAAGCCAAAAGTTGGAGTTTGTTTATTTTCCAACGGTTATAAAATAGTCATATTTTTAGACTGTCGTTCGACCTATAAAGGTTGTCGGTCGACCATAAAAAACTAACCGTTGAAAAACTAGCCGTTAAGGCCAAGTTTGGGGTTGTCGGTCGATTGTCGGTCGACCTATAAAGGTTGTCGGTCGACCATAAAAAACTAACCGTTGAAAAACTAGCCGTTAAGGCCAAGTTTGGGGTTGTCGGTCGATTGTCGGTCGACCTATAGTTCTGTCAGTTGCAACCGACAGGCTACTGGAAATAGGTGTGTGTTTTTTATATTTTGTAGGTCGATCGACAGAGTCTGTAGGTCGATCGACAGACAGTTGTCCTGTTTTTTATTATCTGTCAAGGGGATTTTTGGTCCAGCTTGCTTGGGACTTCATAGGTTTTTGTCCAACACTTTAATGGCCATGTTTCTTGAGTCTAGGGCATGGAAATGAGTTCCTCCTAGGGTCTCTTACATGTGAATGCAATGTGTGTGCAATGTGATATGCACATGTAAAAAAATGTGTTCTAATGCACTTGAATCTTCTTGGAGAGTCTTTGTCTTGTTAATTCTTGGCTTCCTTTAGAAGATGTTCTTCAATCTTCAAATTTCTTCTTTTTCTTAACTTTTCTATTGTGAGTTCATTGATCAAGTCTTTCCTGGATGCTTGATGCTTCCAACGTCTGACTATCAAGCTTGCTTAAAGATTGGAATATTAGTATTAATCTTAATGTTTGTTATCATCAAAATCAGTTTATGGAGGAATGTGTTTTTCAACAATCTTCCCCTTTTTGATGATGACAAACATGTGATTCAAAATATGCATTACTCATGTATGCATGCAATTCAAGATAAATATATGCATTACTCATGTAGGCATGTAACTCAAGATGAATATGCATAAATATATGCATTACTCATGTAGGCATGTAACTCAAGATGAATATGCATTATCATACATCATATGATTATTTGAATCATAATTCAAGGTAAAGATAAATATGCATATCATATATGCATTATCACATAATATGAATATTTGAATCATAATAACTTCTCCCCCTTTTGTCAACGCAAAAAGGAGGTGTAGAGCATGAGTAGCTCCCCCTGAGCCAGTGCTAGTAACTAAGAACAAGCAAAAACAATCTTAGGGTGGCTCCCCCTAAGAAAATGACTTCCTGCATGGTTAGAAGAACAGAGAGCAAATAATATGAAGCCCAATAAAGTATTAATTTTAAAAGCATCACATGCTTCAAAATAGAAGTTTCATCTTTTAAAAGTATGCCACAAAGTACATATCAAGAGTTCTAATATAAAGTCCGTGATGTCAACTATCTCTACTGTGGAGGAGGGGGAAAGAAATGCAGATTGAGACACTGCAAGATCACTTGGTTCTCCTTTTGGATGCGAAGAATCTCTTCTTGATCTTTATGGAGAGAGGTGAAGTGATCATCAAAGCCTTTCAAGCGGGTGTCAAGTTGTTGGCAAAAATTTGAAAATTCTCCTCTGGTGACATAGTCCCCTGAGGGTTCACCAACATAGTCTTCATCCTCACTGTCGTCCTCTTCTTGTGACTCTGCTTCTTCACCTGTGACATGTTGGATAGCTCGCTTCCTTCGGGCTTGGTGTGAAGGAGGAGCCACAACAAAACCCAGCTTCATCTTCTTGATGGTGGATGAGTCAATGTCAAGCATCTTGGGGTCAATGAATTCCCCAGAGAGATCCACCTCATGGAACTTAAGGATGGCAGTTATGAGTCTGCCATATGGAAGGTTTCCCCTGTAATGAGGTACTGCACAGTGTTCCATGGTCTTCATAATCAAGTATGGAAGATTGATAGGATTGGTAGTGACAAGACACCAAGTAATGTAGGCTTGAAAGGGATTGACTTGGTCTCTATGGCCTCCTTTGGGCAAGATGTTGTAGCTTACAATGAAACTGATCATCCTAGGTAGTTCATGAAGTTGGATAGCTTTAATAGTTGGTTCAAACCCAACATAGTCTTTCATGATGGCACCATAAATTTCATCTACATTCATAAAGGTCTTGGCATCTCCTTTGGGAGGAAGATATCTCATATCTCCTAAGGTGGGAATTCCTATGATCTCTCCTAGATCTTCATAAGTGAACATGATGGGAACACCCTTTACTAGGGATGTGATGGCAAGCCTATCATTCACTATTTGGGTTATAAGATTACAGTAAAAATGTCTGGCAAGGTTAGGATAGCAGGGATCAACATAAACTAAGGTATTTTTCCAACCCAAATATTTAAAATATTCTTCAATGTCATAGTCAAGGAATTGAAAAACTCTTACAGTTCTTTCCTTGTCAACCTTTCTCTTCTCAAATCTTCCCCAGAAAATGGAGGCTTCTTCTGAGATCAGAGCTCTCTCCAACTTTGGCTTTCTTCTTTGGTTGCTTGCCCTTGCTTTGCTTTGGAGCCATTTGAAACCTAGGGCTTTAGAGATTTTGAGAGAAATAGAGATTTTTGGGTTGGAAGTGGATAGATTGTGTAGGAAGAGTGATTTGGGGCTTGGATTTGGTGAAATCTCAAGGAATTTTGCAGGGTTTTGCCTTGGAGTTCAGAGAAAAAGGGTTTTGGAGAGGAGAGGTCTCGAACAAAAGAAGAGGGAAATGAAAAGAATCCTCTCGGTTCTTGTTTAAAAACGAATTTTTTCTTTGTCGGTCAACCTACACGAGTCTGTCGGTTGACCGACAGGTCAAAAATAGGGATTTTATGGGATTTTAGCCTAGAATTCTCTAACAGCCTGATTTTTGGGCTTTTTGAGGATTTCACTTTACTCAAAAGGGATGCAAATCCCGAGTTCTCTCCTCAAATAGCAGAATCTCTCTTCACTTAATGGCTTGGTGAGGATGTGTGCAAGTTGTTTTTCAGTTTCAATGTATTTTAGAACAATTTCCCCTTTTTGAACTGTGTCTCTAAGAAAGTGATGCCTAATATCAATATGTTTGGCTCTTGAATGGAGAATGGGATTTTTGCTTAAATTGATTGCACTTGTATTATCGCAATTAATTGGAGATGAACCAAAATGTATCCCATAGTCCTTGAGAGTTTGCCTTATCCAAAGGACTTGGGCACAACACCTACCGGCCGCAATGTACTCGGCTTCAGTAGTGGAAAGAGCAACAGAGTTTTGTTTCTTACTAAACCATGAAACCAAACAAGATCCTAAGAAGTGACATGTGCCACTTGTCACTACAAGAAATTGATGCAATGACGGCACTTTGGGTTGAGTTATTGCGGCATATTTTACAAACGTCGTCATATGTGAAGATATACCGACATTTTAATAAAAATGCCGTCATATATAAAGGTATAACGGCGCATGGGTTTAAATGCCGTCATATATAAATATATAACGGCGTTTTATCACAATCGCCATTAAATAAAGCAATTTTCGCGGCATTTTTTAACAAGCGCCACTGGAGTTTACTGTGTAATAATGGTTTAATATATTTTTTTAACGGCGTTTTCAAAGAAATGTCGTTGTATTTCAAAATACAACGGCGTTTATCTATAAACGCCGTATAAAGTAATAGTTTTCAGCAAACAAAAACCCCAAAATCTTTTCACTTCCCCCTTTCCATCTCCATCCATAAACATTTTCGTTTCCCCGCTCTTTCCATCTCTCTCTCAAAGTTCTCTCAAGTCTTTTTCCCCTCTCAACCGTCAAACTTCTCTGAAATCCCTTTCCAAAGACAGAGCAACGGTGAATCGCGACACCAATTCTGCAAGTCCCACAAGGTTCGATCCGTTAAACCCTTCTTCTCTTTTTCTTAGATGTTTTGATTTGTCGAGAAAGTGTTAGTTATTGTATTTGATCTGTTGTTAGTATTTCAAGTTTTTGTCCAAATTCTTTTGTTTAGGGTTTCTATTGTTAATTCATTGTTTTAAATTTATTTATTTTTAATCTTAAACTCTCCTTTCTCTATTGCTCTCGTGTTTTTAGCTTCGATTCATTCTGTGTTTGTCTTTGGATTTGCTTATGTTTATATATGTAATGTGATTTTGATCTTTAAGGGGGAGAGTATTTTCTACTTTTCTCTTTCGTCTTCGTTCATTCGATTCTTTTGCTTCGTTTAAGCACCAAAGAAGATGGGTTTGATTTCTAGAATTGTAATGGGGATTATCGTCGGCATCGCTTTGAGGGCATGAGCTTTATGGCCTGTGGGGTGTTGATATATCGACTACAGTACTAATACTCACTGGGTATGGTCATATGGACTATGGATAGAGTCGAGATCGACCGCCACTAACTTCTCTGTCAATGATTGAGTCAATTCACGAAAAAGGAGAGGAGGAGAAAGATGGAGAACCCAAGAGAAGATGTTGACATTTCAGCAAGCAATCAATATAAAATAGAGCAGTTAAAGAGATGGGTAAAACTTATAAAACATAAAAGGATGGTTAAAGGTGGAGGAGGGGAGAGGAGAAGAGTGGAGTGGAGAGATGCTATTCTAGTGAATAGGAGTCAACGTAGAAAGACAATAGGAGAAGTGTCAACCCAACCCAATCCCATAGAATTCAAATTCACCATTTTTATATTCTTTACTATTAGGTAACAGGTAGTAGGGATGTAAATGGATAACCGAAATCCGAATCCGAATTCGCATCCGTATTCGTTTAGGGGCATCCGTATTCGTTTAGAGATATCCGGAAAATAATCCGAATACTCCGATTAAAATCCGTCCGAAAAAAAATCCGAATACTTAATAATAAAAAATTAAGTAAATAATGATTTCAAGGGTTTTTGAAGATTAAATAAGTTCTAGAATATGATGAAAAGAGAATCATGATCTAAGAGATATGGATTGAGAGTGAATTGTATCCGCTAGGGGGACGAAGGTCCGGGTTACATCCGATCACATCTGATCCGTATCCGATCCGAATCCGATCCGTTTACATCCCTAACAGGTAGGACACTTTCTTTTTTTAAAGAGGAAATTGAAGAAACCACCCAAGATTTCTGTTTTTTTTTTTTTTTTTCTTTTCCACCTTTGAAGGTGCATGAAGGAATATCTCTCTCTCTCTCTCTATCTCGGTGTGCTGTAATGGGAGTGTCGAAGAAGATATAGAAAACAAATAATGGCATCCCTTGTATACAAACAATGGCGTACGACTAGAGATTAATACCCACCCACATTATGAAATTCCACAATAAGAGATTAAGAGTGCTTGAATAGCCCAACAAATGTGTATGATCAAGCCAAATTAATGAAGCTAACCGCATCTGCATTATATACTTGAGATGAACTCAACATGAAGGAAATTTCTATTTCTGTTGAGTTACTCTCCTTTCTAGGTTTAGCCAGAAAAAGAGAAGAACAAAAAGGATAGAGAAGAAAATAAAAGTAACTATTCTCAGTTCATCACCATCTATAATCAAAACAGCTACTCACAGAAAGAGGTATAAAGGGAAGAACTTATAAGCACATGTACTTTGAGAGTACTATTATTAAGCAAAAACATCACAGTTTCTCCCCTTCCCCAAAGCAAATTGACTACGTTTTTGAGTCACTTACCTAAATTTTTTTTTTTCTTTCTATCTGCCAAGATCATCTTTACTAAAGATGATTAGCGCCGCCTCCAAAGGATCGACCAGAAGCCGACTTCATTTCTGGATCCAGGGAACTGATATCAATACCATGTTGTTCTCTTTGTGATAACCCACCTCCCATGCTCCTTACCATCCCTCCAACACCTAAGAAGTCTCTTGTTAACCTATCAGATCCTCCAAGACTCACTGTAAGATTTTGATGCAACTTGGGTTCTTCCATGTTTCCAAAATTGGTATTCTGATGGTGTTGTTGTTCCAATGACATTCTGTTTGTATTGAATCCACCAAAATTGGTCTATTGTTCATGTCCACCACTATTACAATTCACTCTAAAGGTAGGGATTCCTCCTGAAGCACCTCCAAAAATGGAGGAGCCACCATTTGCTAGAGAATTCATTAGATTTTGGACATGATTTTCATTTTCCATCTGTGACAATGTTTCACCCCCACCACCTCCAAAATTAGCCCTAAAATTAGGCGTCAAGTGAGACTTCGATTTAGGACCACTTAATGAAGAACGCCAAAACCTCTAAGCAAAGAACCACTTCCACTGCTTTCTTTTGAACCCGTTTGAGCAGCTTTTTGAAGCAAAGCTATTGCGAGACATTTGAGGAATAACAACTTCAGTTTGTACTGAATTGTTGTAAAGAGAAGAGACACTTGACCCAATGTGATCATCCATTAGGTTAGAAGAAAAGAGGGAATTTCCTTCTCCACCGATTTCCATTGAACTGTCGGGAATTAGTAACCGAAGAGGACAATTGATCGTGTTATTGTTGACATTGTTGCTATTATTGATGCTGCTATTGAAAAAAAGCTGAGATTGAAGAGATTGGCGCGTACATTGCAGAAGAAGAGGAATTACTTGTCTTGCTTTGAAGTTCAAGTAGTTGCATTAGTCCTTGGAAGGTCTTATTTTGTAACGATCCATGGTGGGCGCTTCATGGTATTCTTGATTTGAAGCTCCTGGTAGGAAGAAGCGGATGAATGGGTTTCTTTGAGGTGATCGAAACGATGAAGAAGGATTCAATTGCGAGATGAAATGATTAAATTGTGCTCCTCCGCACCATCCCTTTTAGAGGAGTAGAACCTCCTTGACCTTACATATTTCCTGCATTAAAATTCTATACAATTGATTTGCTTCCGCCCACCATCCCTTTTCCTACAGATCTATGCCAAAGCTTACGATAAGATATTTTTTTAAGTTATAAATCATTTAAGTGTATCGGTTTTTGGGTAGACAGTTTGGTGCATTTGTATTTTTTGAAAAATGTCGAAATTGATGCTACCCACTAGGATATTTGGGTGTTTTGAATTAGTTTGTTGGCACAATAGCTTATCAATGTGTGGGATCTTTCATATTTATTGCAAAGCCTCTCCCTATCGAGACTAGTTCTTGAGTCTCCTCTCAATTAGAGGAACATGAAGGAAAAGAAAAAGAGACAAAAATGAAAAGGACAGTTATTGGATGTACGCTTCCGTAATGGAGAGCACCTTGATTTAAAAAATGAAAAAACAGGGCCCTGCTCTTACCGCCATTCATTGCTTCTTTTCTCATTAATTTCTTTGTCTTCCCTAATCCCAATCATTTGTATCTCCCTGTCATACCGACCTATATCATCCAATCAAGTCCTTCGGGTGAAGATCACATCTCATGATAAATATCTTATTAAAATCGACTGTTTCAAGTTGTAGAAACAGTCGGATATCCATCTTTGGATGTTATGAGATTGCGCCTGAGGGTAGATATCCATCTCCTCAGGGATGGTTTATTGGGTTTTATTAGGCATGGTAATGGGGTAGGGTTATGAGATTGCAGCCCTGAGGTTAGATATCCATCTCTAGATGTTATGCATAAGGTGAGTGGGGTCATTGCATTGGTTTTTAGCCAGTCATATGAAATAGCATGTAATGGAAAAGATAGATAAGAAGAATTTTTAATCCTCAATGGTGGTCTGGTTGGAGAAAAGCAAATTGGATAAAAGGTTCAGGAGGGAAGAGTCTCTTAGGTGCTCAGTTATAAGACATAGAGGTCCTGCTACCTAGAGTCTCTTTGAGAATGGGCAAGAGAGAAAACGATGTCACATTGTTTCCTATTCAAAGTTTTTTTTTGTTTTTTTTATGAGAAGAGAAATATTATAAAACAAAAGAAAAGATTACACAGTATTGAGAAGAGTGTCTACTCTCACCAACAAAACAGGAAGGGGAAATAAATAAATAGAGTTTATTGTAGCAAAAGTTACCTGAGAATTGAATGACTTAGAGTTTATTGCAGGTTTATTAGGTTTACATTGAGACTACGTAAGTAAGAACAGCTCCATCTACTATGATCTAGTCCTTATTCACTAGTCAAAAGCTTTAGCCCAAGTTTTAAAACCACCAAATTTGAGAATGCTTACAGAAATCTGGAAGCAATATATTGTATTATATTGTATAACAATTATAATGGATCACCAGTATATTCATGATGTCTTCACTCTCTCACTCTTTCACTCAAAATGCAAACCCACCCCAAGGCTGAAAAAGGCTAAACAGATCAACCCTCCCTTTTAAACTCATTTAAACATTATTAGGAAACTTAGGAAGAACAGACTAAGATTTAATTAGAAGAAGTAATCAACCAAAATCTGAAAAATAGGGCTGAATAGAGAAAACGTTTGATACCCACAGCAGAATAATAGAAGTAGCAGCAGTAGTGGGCAAAAGGAGCCAAGACTGAGTTTGAGCAGCCCTCTTAAAGGGTGGCATAAAACCCCAAAATCTTGTACAAAATAGAACTTAGGAGAGACACCAATAGAGGATCGATTTCTGCAGAAAAACCCCAGGTTATAGCGGGGCTCGAGTGGGTGAAAGTCGGAGTTCGAGCTTGAACTCAGCGGCACGAGATGGAGGTCTTCTTGCGTAATAGCAGTGGTTTGGCAGCGATTAACTTGATGGGGAAACAGCCTTCAATTAACAGAACAGAGAACACAACACAAGAAAGAACGCTAGCTTGAGAATTTATGCAATCAAATTTTCCCCAAAAATCTCTTGAAACAATCTCCACTCTCTACCATGAGTTCATTGAAAAAAAAAGAGGAAACCCATTCAAGCAATTTATGCAACCAAACTACATACGAAAGAGCACTTATCGTTTTCAGTTTCGAGATCCGAGATATAATATTAACCTAAGACAAAAGATGTATCAAAGGGTGTTGATCCATACCTTTTCGATTGTAGGGTGCTGATTAAAGGGTGCTGATCCACTTCCTGAGACAAAATGGGAAACAAATTGGATCAATCTTCAAAGAAATATCCACACAGAGACAGTGAGAGCTAGGGAGAATATGAGAGAGAGAGAGAGAGACAGAGAGACAGAGAGAGGGAAAGAGTACAACTAGCACATTTGATGGGCATATATGTAAAAAAAAAAAAATAGTGTTTATGCATATAGAAGCATGAAATAGTGATGCCAGAATGGACTCTTTTATGCAGTCTAGAGTGCAGGTGTTTAAGAAAACCCACCAAAGGAGAGATGGCAGTTACATAAATCAGGCGACAAGAGATATCATAGTAAGTATTTGTCAAGGTTAATAATGTTTATAAAATTTATGCATATTCTTGGGTATCTATTGGAATGTCCGTTGTTAACCTGTTATACATTGGTTTATAGGATAAGTTTGAAGAGAAATTGGAAGAACTACCCCGAAATGAGAGAGCAGTGTTGTCCAAAACGATCTTTTGTGGAAGCATTTGGCGTTGATCCTCCGGGCCGAGTGCGCGGTGCGGCCTAGGCGTAAAGCCGAGTACTCTTGGCCTTACACAAAGAAATATTGAGGAGAGACGGGAGAAAGAAGAAAGACAAAGAGAATTTGCAATGATGAAGGAAGAAATTGCTGATTTGAAACGTGTTGTAGCTGATCTATCCCAAATACTTCGGGGTAGAAGTAGTTCGGAAAGTTCTACTCACTTATGTAAGTAATAAAATTATGAAATTTTGTTGGTTTTTTATTTTAATTTTTATCCGAAGTACTATACATAGTGATTTTACTTACCCATTCATTTGAGCAATGATAATTGAGGCCATTGCATTAGTTGGCTTTTTTTGTCCGTCTATCTGTACAGGTATGCTTTCGATTACTTTCAAGATTTGAGTTTCATTTGAACTGTTGAATGGATTAGTTTTGAGTTTGATTTGGGTTCTTTTGACAGTCTTCTTCCTACTCTTTAATCTGCTTCCTACTCTTTAACAAACCCCAACTTTGAACAACAAGCGCATGTGAAAACAAACCCCAAACCCCGGCACGGCATAAGCCAATTTGCCTAAATAGTGAGCTAAATATGTTTTCACCTTGCATTCTTTTTCTCTTGTATGTTATACCTCAACACTTTCCACAATTTAAATCCTTGATAACATAGTATCCAAAGATCAATTCTTCCAAGAAACCTTAGACTAATGGCAATTCAGTATTCATATTCCTGCAACCATAAGTAATTGTATTGTAGTGAAAGCTCTATTTGATGATAGATTAGGTCTTTAATTTGGAACATTTCTTAGAAATAGTCAAACTTGCATGTGTTATTCTTTTTCTTGCTGTTCTTGAGGAATATTGTTGTCCTTTTTCTCTCTCTTCTTCCAAAGATATTAGTTGGGCCTAAATTATAAGTTACAATTGCTATTTCATTTTTTTTTTTTGCAATTGGCTATGCATTAATGCTGAATACTAAATTGATTAGATTAGGTACCAAAAATCAGCTTGTTTATATGAAATCCTGGAATCTGGTTCATCTCATAAGACTATCAGCTTCAGGCAAATTGAATTTTGAACCAGATGGTTACTATCATCTGATGAGATGTTTTTTTGTGTCTTCCTACTGATGCAGTAGTGTCTTTAAAATACAGATCTCACAGGTTCTGTAGTGATAATCTTTTGTAAAATCAAAGGTACTCTTCTCCAGCCAGACATCTTAAGGGGTATCTTCTTTGCATCGAAAAAATACAAGATATTTTTCAAAGAACTTCAAAAAAAACAGAAAGAAATACACTTGAAAGGGAAGCAGAGATAGAGTCTAACCAACTATGAAGTGATCGAGGCTTGCATTTGGCAAGAATTCATAGATCAGGAGCTTTTCTTCTCCTTTTAAGCTGAAGCCAAGGAGTCGTACAAGATTCTGTGCTGCAACTTGGCCACTAACACCACCTCATTCTTAAATTCTAGTTCACCTTGTCCAGAATCTCTAGATAGCCTATTCACAACAACTTCTTGTCCATTCAAAAGCTTACCTTGTATACTATTTGTGTTAGAGGATCCTCTCAAAAGAGTGGACTTGTATAGACTGATTTAAAACCACCTTTAAGAATTCAGAATGCAACTTTAAACTGTATATGTTAAGATTTTGTTGCATGCTTGTATCATAGTAATGGATCATTAGCTTGTAGACAGCACCGAATCCACCTTGTCCAAGCTTATTCATATCGGAGAAGTTGTCACGTGGCAGCTCTTATTGTATTAAAGTCAAATTGCAAGGATTATGCCACATTGATATCAGCCACACCTTAACAACCAACCCCGAAAAAAAAAAATCAACCAATACTTCCCAAATAGAAATGCTTTGATGAAAACATGCGGACAATTTTGTATAGTGAGCATAGCTGGCCAAAGCTTTCTTTCTTTGGATTCAAACTAGTTCTCTAGGGACTTGAAGACAATATGTTCCACCCAAGAGATTTTCCAAGGGAAATTAATGTTTGCCTAATAATTTGTTTTTCCCTACACGCTCCTCTTGATTCCTCGCACAATCAAAAGAATATAATGAAATCAATCCATTATAAATGTTTTAATTTCCTACATACAAAATTTCGTATACATTGACACCTAAATAAAATATAAAAGATAGAGAAAGATTTAAAATACGGTTGCTCACCATCAATTTCACTCTTTGGCTTCCTCATACAAAACCATATAAATAGGGTAGAAACAAGAATAAGCTGCCATATTGCCACAACGACAATAATAATGACAATAGTCGGCAATTTTTCCTTTCCCTATAAAAACCAAAATCTTTCTTTTAATGTGTGATCCAATTGATTGGTTTTAAAAGGATTAATAGCAAATGATGCATGAATACACATAAAAAATAGACAGTCTTGAAGTTCAATGGTGTGTGTTTGAGGGGAGGGGGTCAATCTTGCTTCTACTAGAAAAAAATTAGAAGTAAAAAATAAAATGAAACTTCAATCAGTATTAACTAGAGCTCCTAAAAGCATAACATACCCTGTGTTACTATACTGTTTGCCGGTGGAGGCGAGAAAAGAGGAGGAGGAGTTGAAGGAGGTGATGGAGGTGTTGGAGCAGCTATTGATTCATAGAAAGGATCATTGAGCCCAAACCTCAAATTACGAGTTGGGCATGAGAACTCTCCCACATTGCTTTGCATTGCAACAATTTGGGATATGAGCAACGACTTCAACTAAGCATCTATTGCGTCATTCGAGATATATCGGAGTACACTGAATTAACCCATGAGTCTTCTCAAAGTTGTTTGTATAATTCACGCCCAGCAAACATTCGAGTGGAAGAACCAAAGACAGACTTGGTTCACAAGGTCATTCATTAAATTTGCCAAAGTCTGATTAAATTGAACTGGGTTTGACACATTATTCACATTCCACAAATACCAAGTTGGATTTTCTTGCAGAGTTGAGAAGATGAACTGATCGAGTACCTTAACATGCATAAATCATACCATACTATTGCACTGTTTGATTGGGACAACGTTGTGTGATATCTTTACTTGCTATGTTAACACAATTTTGACATTCTTGGGAAGTAATATAAACCGCATGCATGAAGAGACCATAGGCGTGTTGGAATTCAGGTAATTGTTGTGTTGTAAAATCCAGATCTTGTTGATAGCATTAGAGGATCGAGAAGATAGAAGATGGTTGAAATTGTATGATCTGTGTTAGATTTGTTTTTTGGACCTCCGGTTCATCTTTCTCTGTGTATTTCAGTATTTGTGTGCATGTGTATGTAAATGCATTTATTTCCTTGATTTTCATTGAATCTAAAATCGCTAGGCATTTGGGTATTCTCACATTTTCCGATTGAAGCATGATTCTTGTCTCTATGTAAGCAATTCCAAGGTTTCGTAGGAAGTAATGCTACTTTTTAATGCTTACTTCTCCTTGAGACAAGCTTTAATTATCCGATTAAGAACATCTAGGAAAGTTGCACAATTCAAGGCTTTGAGTGTGGGCTTGAGTGTGAAGATCTGTGAAGAGGTTTTATTTATACAAGCCAGTGAAGGATGGTTGATTGGATTGTTTATCTGTCCCTATAATTTTTGTTTACTTTGTTATTGGTACTTGTGCATACCTCTTGTCACCTTGAGTCTTACTAATTAGTTTATATTGCTATTTGATGGTTTTGTGTAGGATGGAGATGGTGTTCGGTCTTGGAATTTCACTTTTGGGCTTGGTTTCCTCACTTTGGGAGTATAACTTTGGTGGCTTCAGAGATCCATGAACTAATATTATTTTACTTGCTAATTGGGTTATGAATTTTGTATAGAAGGGGTCTCTTTGTGGTCTTTTGCGATGTCGAACCTTAGTACTATGGATTTTGTGTAGGAGGGGATCTTTTATCTTTTTGTAGTATTGGAACCTTAGAACTATGGATTCGTGTAGGAGGGGATCTTGTCTTTTTGTAGTATCGGAACCTTAGTACTTTAGACTCTGTTTTTATTTTATGTTTAATGGATATTTTACATAGTTCAATATATCTTGGCATTAGTAAAATCATTATTTTGTGGGATTTATGTGTTCTATATGAAACAAGTGGTCGAAAAGATTAATATGGATGAATGCATTATATATGAAATAGGTGGCAAAATGAATCTATTATATTTGAAACAAATGCCTCAATATTATTGCCTACAGCGGCGCTTTTATAAACGTCGTTTTAGTGTTAAGCCCCGGCATTTGCTACAAACGTCGCAACAATTAGAAATTCAGTGCCTACCTCGGCACTTTTAAAACGTCGTTGTAGGAAATTTTCCACGGCGTTTATTAAACGCCGCGTAAAGGCACATACAGATCACTCTCAAAAACGCCGTTGTACAAAACGGCGGTACCTTCGCCGAGTTTCTACGGCACAAAGTAGAAACGTCGTTGAATGATACAGCGGCGTTTTTGGGATCTATAGCGGCGTTTAAAAACGCCATCGTAGACCCAATTTCTTGTAGTGTGTACTCTTGCGATCAAGATGGCACCCTACAAAGTCGGCATCCGAAAAGCTTATTAAATCAAAATTTTGGTTCATTGGGTACCATAATCCTACATTTGTAGTACCTTTAAGATATTTAAAGATCCTTTTAACGGCACTAAAGTGGGATTGCATTGGGTTGGCTTGGAATCTAGCACAAGCACACACACTAAACATGATGTCTGGCCTACTAGCGGTGAGATATAGAAGGCTACCAATCATGCCTCTATAGCGTGTAGGGTCTATGGGAGTACCTTTCTCATCTTTAGATAGCTTTAGAGAGGTACTCATGGGGGTGCTAGATGACTTTTGTCCATCAAAATCAAATTTCTTAAGAAGTTCTTTAGTGTATTTAGTTTGACATATAAAGATTCCATTTTTGGTTTGCTTAATTTGAAGTCCTAAGAAAAAATTTAGTTCACCCATCAAACTCATTTCAAATTCATCACTCATGCATTTGCTAAATTCAACACAAAGATTTTCATTGGTGGATCCAAATATAATATCATCAACATATATTTGCACAATAATAGAGTCTTTTCCTTTATGTTTCACAAATAAAGTTATATCAACCTTACCCATTTGAAATCCACTTTGGATTAGGAATTCACTCAATCTCTCATACCAAGCTCTAGGAGCTTGTTTGAGTCCATAGAGAGCTTTGTTAAGTTTGAAGACATGATCCGAATATTTTGTATCCTCAAATCCAGGAGGTTGTGTAACATATACTTTCTCCATGATAAAACCATTTAAAAAAACACTTTTGACATCCATTTGGTACAGCTTAAAATTTTTATGACATGCAAAAGCAAGTAGCATTCTAATAGATTCTAGTCTTGCTACCGGTGCATAGGTTCATCAAAATCTATCATTTCTTATTGATTATATCCTTTGGCAACTAATCTAACTTTGTTTCTAATAATTGATCCATCTTCATCAAGTTTGTTTCTAAACACCCATTTGACTCCTATAATAGAATGATTTTTGGGTTTTGGGACAAGCTCCCAAACATTGTTTCTTTCAAATTGATGGAGCTCTTCTTGCATAGCTATTATCCAATCACTATCTTCCAATGCTTCTTTTATGTTTTTAGGTTCAATTTTGGATATGAAGGCAATATTATTGCAAATGTCTTGAGTTTTAGATCTAGTTTGGATTTCTTTGTCTAAGTCTCCAATGACATGATCCAAGGGATGGTCTTTCCAAGGTCTAACCTCTTTGGATAGATTCTTTGGTTGGTCTTCGGGTTCTCTTAGAGAGAAATTTTCTATGCTCTCCCTAATCTCAACAAATGTATCATCATCGTCAACCAATGGTTTGTGTCTATCTTTAGGAAGAGATTCATCAAATTTTATATTCATTGATTCTTCAATAATCAAGCTTTTCTTATTGAAGACTCTATAGGCTCGACTATTTGAAGAGTATCCAAGAAAAATGCCATCATCAGCTTTAGCATCAAATTTTCCTAAGTTATCCTTAGTATTCAATATATAGCATATACACCTAAACACTTTAAAGTAATCAACTTTAGGTAGTTTATTATGATAGAGTTCATAGGGTGTTTTGAGTAATATAGGTCTAATTAACACACGATTTAACACATAGCAAGCCGTATTGACCGCTTCGGCCCAAAAATATTTTGGAAGAGAGTATTCATTTATCATTATTCTAGCGGTATCTTAGAGTGATCTATTCTTTCTTTCAACCACCCCATTGGATTGAGGTGTTCTAGGAGCGAAAAAGTTATGGGTTATGCCTTGTTCATTGCAATAACTCCCAAATTGGTTGAGATTGTCAAATTCTCCTCCATGATCACTTCTAATGGTTGTTATGAGATATCCCTTTTGGTTTTGTATTCTCTTACATAGAGATGCAAATTCATCAAAGGCTTCATCTTTATGTTTTAAAAATAGAGTCCATGTGAAGCGAGAGAAATCATCAACTATTACAAAAGTGTATCTTGAACCGCCTAGGCTAGGTGTAGTAATAGGTCCAAACAAATCCAAGTGTAGTAATTCTAAGGGTCTAGTGGTAGACACTTCATTTTTAGATTTATGAGATACCTTGGTTTGTTTTTCTCTTTGACAAACATCACATACATGGTCTTTTTCAAATTTGAGTTTGGGTAAGTTTCTAACTAAATTCTTAGATGCGATGGTCTTAATCACTTTTACATTAACATGTCGTAATTTACTATGCCATAGGTAGGGATCAACATCATTTGACATAAGACATGTATTACTAGAATTAGCTTCATCCAATAAGCAAATATAGATATTATTTTTCCTAATTCCTTTCAAGATAGTCTTATTATTTGAATTTTTCACTAAGCAATGAGAGGTTTTGAAAATGACACTATATCCTATCTTACATAGTTGACTCACACTAAGCAAATTATACTTTAAATTGTCAACTAGGCGTACATTGGATATGATTGTACCTTCAATGGTGATTTCACCGATGCCAATGATTTTTCCTTTGCTATTGTCCCCAAATATCACCATTCCTCCATTGTACTTGTTTAGCTTGGTGAATAGATTGGGGTTAGCCGTCATATGCTTGGAGCATCTACTATCAATATACCATTCAATTGCTTCCTTGCTCTTCAAGCATACCTACGAAAGCAATCAATTATATGTTAGTCCCCATAATCTCATAGGTCCATTGAGGTTAGGATTGATCATACCCTTAGGTATCCAAGCTCTTCTAGAATTTTGATTTTGTGTTATAGGTGTGATAGATGTAGGTTTTTTATGTCCAAATGATCTTTGGGTTCTTCTTGGTCCTTGAAATTCATAGTGTCTATATGGAACATAGTAATTTTACGATGTGTAAGACTTATTGTTGATATAGGCCCTTTGGTGATCATGGGGCCTAGTGTATGTGTTTGGTCTATAGTGATTTTGAGGTCTTTGGGGTGCATATGGCATATATGAAGTATTTTGCCTATATGGTTGAAATGGCTTAGGCTTGGGATATTGCTTTTGTGGCCTTTGGGGCACAAATTCTCTTTGAGGTTTGTCAGTCCTCTTTTGAGAAGTATAGTAGAATGCATGATGCTTTCTTTTTGTATCCGATTCTTTATATATCACCTTACCATCAATATAGGCACCGATGCAAGTTTCATGCCCGGGTAAATGATATTTTTCACATACAATGGGATGTAAGGTTTGGCCTTGGTTTGATTTTCTCTATTTTGGAGTTCTCATCTTTTCCTTTCCTTTGGCTTGATGTGATCTTTTACCATCATAGCCTAGACCTTCTTTATTTTGAGGTCCCTTTTGTGGGTTTCCTAATAATGTATCTAAGGTCTTTTGACCCTTAGTAAAGGTGTGCAATGTGGAGGTTAGATTCTTATTTTCTTCTTCTAGATTGTGTGCATGTGAAGTCAACTCATCAATTTTGTGTAGAAGATTGGCTACTTCTTTTTCTAAGGCCTTTTTAGAAGCTTCATCTTGGAGACTTACATTATAAAGTTCTTTAAAGGCCTCTTGAAGTTCTTCATATTCTAAATCATCATTGCAAACCGATAAGGAGCTATGATAGGGAGAGTTTACCTCGTCATCATCATTGTTGTGAGCCATTAGTGCTAAGTTGACGGTCTCTTCATCGGATTCATTATTTTCTTCTTCACTATCACTTGAATCCCATGATATCTCGGCGGTGCAAGCCTTTTTCTTTCTACTTTCCTTTCCTTTTAGCTTGGGGCACTCGGTTTTGAAGTGTCCGGGCTTTCTACATTTATAACACACAATGTCCTTGTTAGTATTGAAAGGTTTTTCCTTTGTGTATGTTTTACCTTTGATTTCTTTTGATGGTTGTCCTTTGTAGAATCTTCCTCCTCTCTTTCTTAGGAATTTTTGAAATTTCCTTGTGATTAGAGAGATTTCTTTCTCTACATCTTCTTCATCGCTTTCTTCTTCTTCGGATTCACAAGAGGTCTTGAGTGCGATGGACTTTCTCCTTGGTTCTTTTACTTCTATGACTTTATCATCTTCAAGGAGTTCAACTTCATGGGTTTGTAGAGTACCCATCAATTCATCCATGTGTAGGACCTCTAGATCTTTTGCTTGTTTGATGGCGGTCACCATTGGTCTCCATTTGAAGGGTAGTGATCTCAAGATCTTCCTTACATTCTCCGCTTTGGTGTATTCCTTTCCTAAGCTTTTCAACTTGTAAATAATATTAGTAAACCTAGTAAACATGTTAGAAATACTTTCATTATCAAACATTTTAAACAATTCATATTTATGAATAAGCTTGTCAATTTTGAGTTGTTTAACTTGTGATGTTTCTTCATAGGTAACCACAAGAGTATCAAACATCTCTTTAGCCGTGTTACACATACTAGTTCTATTGAATTTCTTTTCACTAAGAGCACATTGTAGGAATGCAATAGTTTTGTAGTTTTGTTGTATGTGTGTTTTATCCGATGGTGTCCATTCTGATTTCTCCTTAGGTATAATTTTTTTTCCAACTTCTTTTGTGATTTGGAAGGGACCTTCCTCAATCACAGTCCATACATCAATATCATGAGCACACACATAATTTTTAAATCTACACTTCCAATAGGCAAATCCTTCACCATCAAAGTATGGTGGCCTAGAAGTGTTGAGCCCCTCAATTTTGTGTGTAGAAGATGATGATGCCATGGATCATTTTTAGCACAATATAAAGATAAATATGGTCTTAGTTTTGAGCTCCCACTCTGATACCAATTGTTGGGTAACCTAGAGGGGGGTGAATAGGCTACCACTAGTAGATTTTGCCTCTTTTTCGATTAGTTGCACACTTATATTAAATATAAAAAGCAAGAGTAAATGAGGCACAAGATTTATAGTGGTTCGGCTAACTTAGCCTACGTCCACTCCTCTCAACCTTGAGAGAATTCCACTAGTATTTTTCTTTCAATACAATAGGTGGGGAAATGACACATTTACAACTCTTTTTAACAGGACAAGAGGATCCTTACAATCTTAGTTCCAGGATAAGAGTATCCTTTCAATCTCTTAAGGATGAGAGGGTCCTTGTACTAATCTAAGTACGGTCTAGATTAATACAACAATGCTTTATCAAGTCAAAAGCATAAACAAATAAATACAATAGAAGTTTGGTATAAATACCTATCAAAGAATAGTGATACTTTTACCCTTTGAGTGATGGTGCTCAATGATATGAATGAGAGTGATGCACCTTGAGTCTCCTAGATGATTCTCCTTGATGGCATGAGTTGGAGAGAGTGGAGAGTTAAGAGCTTTGTAAGATCTCTTTGAAGAGCTTGAATTGAATAATTTAGCTCAATGATAAATTTTCACTTTTGTACTTTTGCAAATATACTATGCACTTTTTCTATTAAAAGATGTGTTTTGTTTCTTGTTTGGATGTGTTTTATAAAGCCAAAAGTTGGAGTTTGTTTGTTCTCCAACGGTTATAAAACAGTCATATTTTTAGACTGTCGGTCGACCTATAAAGGTTGTCGATCGACCATAGAAAACTAGCCGTTGAAAAACTAGTCGTTAAGGCCAAGTTTGGGGCTGTCGGTCGATTGTCGGTCGACCTATGGATCGACCTACAAGTGTCGGTCGACCTATAGTTCTGTCGGTTGCAACCGACAGGCTACTGAAAATAGGTGTGTGTTTTTTATATTCTGTAGGTCGATCGACAGAGTCTGTAGGTCGACCGACAGACAGTTGTCCTATTTTTTATTATCTGTCAAGGGGATTTTTGGTCCAGCTTGCTTGGTACTTCATAGGTTTTTGTCCAACACTTTAATGGCCATGTTTCTTGAGTCTAGGGCATGGGAATGAGTTCCTCCTAGGGTCTCTTACATGTGAATGCAATGTGATATGCACATGTAAAGAAATGTGTTCTAATGCACTTGAATCTTCTTGGAGAGTCTTTGTCTTATTAATTCTTGGCTTCCTTTAGAAGATGTTCTTCAATCTTTAAATTTCTTCTTTTCCTTAACTCTTCTGTTGTGAGCTCCGTTGATCAAGTCTTTCCTGGATGCTTGATGCTTCCAACGTCTGACTATGAAGCTTGCTTAAAGAATAGAATATTAGTATTAATCTTAATGTTTGTTATCATCAAAATCAGTTTATGGAGAAATGTATTTTCCAACACCATTTAGAGGTTGATCCATCCACCTATAAGAAAGCGATGAGATCTAGGGACTCACTGCTATGAAAAGAAGCCATTGATGAGGAAATGAGCTCCTTAATGCAAAATGAGACCTGACACCTTGTTGATCTGCCTAAAGGGACTAAGACAATAGGGTGTAAGTGAGTATTGAAGAAGAAACTTAATCCAGATGGGTCTATAGCCAGGTATAAAGCACGGTTAGTAGCTAAGGGCTATACCCAGGTGAGAGGGATAGATTATTTTGACATCTACTCCCCGGTCTGCCATTTGGCAACGATAAGGATTCTTCTTGCCATAGCATCTATTAAGCACTATGTTGTGCATCAAATGGATGTAAAAATAGCTTTCCTTAATGGAGACCTAATAGAAGAAATCTACATGAACCAACCTGAAGGGTTTGTCATGGAAGGTTCTGAAAAAAGAGTTTGTAAATTAAAAAAATCTCTCTATGGTCTTAAACAAGCACCTAAATTGTGGCATGAGAAATTTGAAAAGATAGTAAAGAGCCTTGGTTTTTGGACTAGCGACTCGGATAAGTACCTTTACTTTTGGTTTGAGTCAAACAAAGTCGCGATTATTTGCTTGTATGTAGATGACATGTTGATTCTAGGTTCTGATCTCTCTGTAGTGAGTGACATTAAAAAAACATTGTCTAAAGAATTCGACATGAAAGATCTTGGTGTGGTAGACACCGTTCTTGGAATGAGAGTAAGCTTCGACGAGTAAGGGATCACCCTTAGTCAGTCTCATTACATTGAGAGGCTACTTTCTAGTTGGGGATACAGTGAGTGTAAACTGATTGAGACACCCTATGACTATAACAAACGGTTGAAACCTAACACAGGCGACACCGTGAATCAGTTAGAATATTCTAGACTGATTGGTAGTCTCATGTATGCAATGAATTACACTAGGCCAGATATAGCCTTTAAGGTAGGCATGCTGAGTCGTTTCACTAGTAATCTTAGAAAAGAGCATTGGGATGCCCTAACGAGGCTGATGACATACCTTAAGGGTACTCTAGGTTATGCTCTATGTTATACTGGACATCCTCCAACTTTGGAAGGATATTCTGATGCATCTTGGTGCTCAGATTTGGGAGACAGCAGATCCACTAGTGATTATGTATTTACATTAGGAGGAGCAGCTGTAGCATGGAAGTCCAAGAGACAGACTTGTATTGCTCTGTCATCTATGGAATCAAAACTTTATGCTCTAGCCTCTGCAGAAGATGAAGTAGAGTGGATGAAGGATCTGATCATGGATATTCCATTGAAGAGTTTTAAGTTAAACTCCATATCTATATTCTATGATAATCAAGCAACAAAGACGATTGTGAATAACTCACTCTTTAATGGTAAGAGGAGACACATCAGGCTGAAACAGGCCATGCTGAATTATAGAACAGAACAAGGGATTATCACTTTGATTGATGTGAGATCGAAGGATAATACGGCAGATACCCTTATAAAGGGATTGAACAAAGATCGAACATTCAAAACTACGGGGAAGATGGGGTTAAAGACTATTTAGTCAAGTCTTAACCTAATTCAGTATTATTTTGAATTATTCGAATCTCATCTAGCCTTGGAAAGCATTCGAGATAGTTTACATGTTTTAGATAACTTAGTTAGGTTACTAAGTATGAGGGTTTGTGAAACCATTCCAAATTTGATGGTGTAGCAAATTCTTCATGTGAACTTTTCTTACTTTGTTATTCCACAAAGGAATATGAAAAATGTCTGATATGTTTCAATGATATTGTGCAAGTCTGTATGTCATTCCAAATTTGATGACATGTCTTTCATAGTATGGTGTACCATTCCAAATTTGATGATACAATATAAATCTATGACTGATATGACGAACACAGTATTCCAAATGGAAATATGGTATGGTCCTTATGATAGAGACTATATATGATCGAGTTCTTGTAAAGAAACTTGATGATACTTATTATTTTTTATTTACCTTCAGCCATATATGGAATGTACTAAGTTCTTATTGTTGAACTAGATACTATTGTACAAATGATTGAATCATATTATCTTATGAAATTCATATTTGACAAATTACAGAGAATGACGAAGATGGAGGAGAACGGTTGAACTTGGATCTCGATGAGGATGACTTACTTGATGAGTAAAGTCACATGGATTGCAAGAACTTTTCTTTTTGATTATTTCTTTTGGTTTAGCCACTTGCATGTGGAACTTCAGATTTATTGTTGGGTTTAGTTTTGACCTAAAACTCTAGTTTTATTTCTTGAAATTTACTTATTACTTTTTTGATTTATTGGATTATTGATATTCAATTTATATTGATTCAATTATTGATTGAACAATGGTTTCTATATATGTGTGGTGGATATATGTAGAACATAAGAGGAGATTGTAAGGGTATTTATGTAATATCCTTTCATATGATCTAATATAATCATACTTGTATTAATACTCAGACTGTGAGGGGCAATCTTGTAATTAATCCATCTGACCTAAACCCTAGTTCCCTATAAATACTAGCTGGAGGCAGCAGTCTGGGTATTCCAAACTAGATACTGAGGGTGTAATGCTTTAAGCAACCTTGTGCTTAAACCCTAAACCCTAACACGGAGTATGTTATGCATCATTATTAGGAACCTCATTGCAACTCTGCCTAATATTCGATAGATTTAAAATCCGAGAACGCTCTCCCGTATGTAAATTTATGTTTTCCTATTTATAAATTGGCAGAAGTATCTTTATACGGTCTAACATAGATATGCTTATCTCCAAAGGACAAATTCACAAAATAAATTAGTTATAGCATCTCAGAATCATGGTTCTTAATCTTGGATCATTATACTGTCATGATCGATCCAACAAATGAGGGTAAATATGAAAAAACGCCTTCATTACGGTATTAGGGATGCCATATGGGCAAAATGGTAAGCTCACACCCTGAAAGGGGTATATTAGTCATTTGAGGACAAATTTAACCAAAACCGTAACACCTAACTAATGGAATGGGAACTCAGGAGGTGCAACTGTATAATTAGAAACACATGGGATCACTGAGAAGCGCAAAATTGTTTAGGGTTTGCAACTGAAAATCAAACCCTAAACCATTTGCGGAAGATGAACCCTAAAATCAAGATTTTCCAATGCCAGGTCCTCTGAGAAGCGCAAAATCACAGAGATTCTGTGTGTGGATTATGTTTTTGTTTTTTTAGTTGACAATTCTGGTGTTTTCTTGTGTTAGACAAATCAAGCAGAGGAAAGACCAATATGGAAGATAATAGTGGAGGAGGACAAAGGAAGCTCCAAAGAACCAGTAAGGATGTGGACTTCAGTGATCTACCAGATGCTATTTTGTGCCACCTTCTCTCATTTCTTCCTACCAAGGATGCTATGAGAACGAGCTTTTTAGGCAAGGGATGGAGATCTCTGTGGACCTCTCTGTGATTTTGCGCTTCTCAAAGGATCTAGCATTGGAAAATCTTGATTTTAGGGTTCATCTTCCCCAAATGGTTTAAGGTTTGATTTTCAGTTTCAAATCCTAAACGATTTGGGAAAGATGAGGGCGATTTGATCATTTTACTCTTTAATTTTTGTGGGTTTTTGTCACAAGGGCATTTTGGTCATTAGATTCCCTGAAACTAACATCTAACCTTCCAAACTAACGGATTGGACCAAAATGCTACACTATTTTGAAAGTAGGGGAAAATTTGCAATTAGAAAAGTTGTAAGGATGCATTTAGACAAATGAGTATTTTTAGGGAGACATTTGTAAAAAACCCTTAAAAAAAAAGAAGAAAGAACTTACCCCGGATCGTGTGTTTGGGTGTACTTGCATCCATACACAACCAAACATGAAATGTCCAGTACACCACTACAACATTGTTTTTCTATGGGGTTGGGTTGGTCATTTTGCGCCCATGTGTGTCTGACGCAGGTACACACCCAAACGCACAACCGGGTGGCGTTCCTTTTCCAAAAAATGAAAATAATACTTTGTTTCAATTAAAAATTAATTCCGTATTGACTTGAGGCTGCGGGTCAATGGGATCTGGATTTTCCGGATTTTTTGTGTGCTTTTCTCTCTTGATCTCTCTGCCCGAGAGGCCCTTTCAATTCATCCAAGCAATCTGAGCCGTTGATTTATTTTTCGCCTCTTTACATTTTCCTTGAAGAATTGAGACTTGAGGAACTTGATACCCTTCTGTGCTTGTATTGGTACAAAAACAAAAGTTCTTTTTATTGGTTGACGTTTAGGGAAAAAGATCTCTGTCCAGGAGTGTGGCCTACACCAGCACTCCCATGAGTCTATCTCTCTTCTCCCCCCATGTGACAAGACATCTCTACCCCTTTATTTTAAGGAAGAAAGAGATTGACACATGGGAATGCTGGCGTAAGCCACACTCTCGTACAGAAAACTGCTTCCCTGAAGTTTATTACAAAAAAGTACAATTGGGTGAAGAAAACGAAGGAAACAGCGACGAAGAAAACACTGTACGCAGTGTCCTTGCGGTTGCGTGAGTTTGCAGCGGAGAAAGGGAAGGCGAAGCCTCATCGTCTCGCGTCGTTACCTGCGAATAGCGGAGAGAGAGACAACGAGAGAGAGGGAGAGAGAATGTCGGCTGTAACGAACCAAGAGGAAGACAAGAAGCCCACCGATCAGTCGGTGGCTCACATCAATCTCAAGGTCAAGGGTCAGGTTTGATCCTCTTTCTCTTATGCTTTTCGCTTTACCTTCTCGATTCGTTCCACTAGGGTTCATCTTTGGCGCTGTTTTTTGATTCCTTGTTTCCGTTACTTCGATCCTCTGCGTTCTTCGACATGTATTTGGTTCCATTAACAGACCTTTTACTTAGATAGTTCAGTTTTAGGGTTTCTCGGTTTGACTGCACGTATTTCTGGAGTTTACTGGTGCTTCAGAACTCCTTGTGGTTATGTAATTTGGATATGTAGGCTCCGTTTTGCTCATAATTATCATTTGTCAAGAGTATTTCATCTACTTCTATGATCGGATTATGATCATTCACTTGTTTAGATTCTTCCTTTTTTTATTTTGCAAACTTCAAAGTTCTGTAATGTGCTAATTTTTTAACCTAATGCACTGTATGCTTGTGTTTTGAATGATGTTATGTTTTACTGTGAAGGGGAAAACCCAGTAACTGATGGTGTCATTCCTGCTTGATTTTTTTTTTACTTGAAATTGATTTGGCTTTTACTCGAGGATGTGAAGTTTCTGGGATTAATGCCAGTTATGTCCGAAAACTGTAAATCCTACATGACCTATTATATGCTCTCATGGCCTTCTAGTTGGAACACGTGATTTGAGTCTCTCAGTCTGAAACAGTGGTGGAGTATGCACTGATAATTTTCAAGGTGGAATATGATATAGGAGAAGAAAAGAGATAGAATAATGTCTATTGTTAAAGAGTTTGTGTGTGTATACTGCAGTACAAACGTTGTTAAAAATGGGAAACACGGAATCCAAAATCCTAATTAGCACATGCTGAGAGGATCTTTTTGTATAGTATTTGCAGATTAGATAAGTGATTAAGTTTCAGTCATGTTTTTTGGAGGGGGAACATTTGATTATTTTTCATCTTGGAGCATCCCTCACATGTGTTGTCATATTAGTAATGTGGTCTCCATTCCCATCATCATGGGGCGTTGGTAGTTTTGGAATCAAATTGATATTCCTAGAACCCCGTGGGTAACCATAGAAATGAGTGGGTAGGAGATGGTTTTAGGCCTTGAGATGCTAATAGATAAAACAATTTTGTGATTGAGGCTAAATTTTTTAAAGTTGGATAAGAAGTGTGGTTTTTCTTCCAATTATTTTCAGTATTTAAATTTTCTTTTAGTTCCTCACTTTTCTCTTTCTTTGAATAGTGATTTCAGACTTAAAAATGCATTCCAGGATATTGAGTGCTATTATTTTATATAAATAGCTCTTTGTTTGAGAGGATTTTGTCAGAGATTAGCTTTCCCTATGTGTTATTAAGTTGATTCTGAGGTGGGGAGTCACTGTTACATGTTCATCATAATCCAATATGAATATTGATTGTGTGTAGTGTGGTTGTGTAAACCATTACTCTAGTAAGTTATCATGGCACTGTATAGTGGTACTATATGTTATTCTGGTTATCTTTGTTAGGTTGCATTTGTAGACTGTGGATCTGATGCACAGGGGCTGTGGATTTTCCGGCTCTGTGATCAGTTGTCTGAAATATCCGATAGCCTGGCCCAAAGTTCAAATTTGAATATTCCACAAAAACTGGGGTTCATTCACCATTTCTGCTGGTTCTGTTGATCCTTGTGCACACTTGTTTGATATCATAGCTGTAATGCCAATGTACACTCATGCACACTTCTCCAATGATTTTTCATGCTTTTTGTTATTAAGATAGAGTCTGCAGCAAGTATTGTATTGCTGATAGAATAAATGAACATCTTTGTTCTTGTAAGCTGGTGAGTTCTGGCAATTAAGCACAGTAAAACATATATGGGTATTGGCAAATCTTGATTCAGCTTGACTACTCAGTTTGAATCTGTTCTGGTTTCATGTACACATCAACCGGTAACCAACTTAACCAGACCCTTCCTGGATGATATTCTCGATTGTTCTGCTTGACATTTTGATTTCAATTGCTATTTCATCAAGCCTTGAGTCAGCAGTGACTCTTCCTGCTTATTAGTACTAAGTCTATAATATGAAATGCTCCTGCCAGAATGTCCTTTATTCATAATCCTATTCTTGGTCATTAGAATTCTCACTATACTATTTTAGAACTCGGTTTTATTTCCAGTATTGTTACTGAGGGTTTTCAAATGGTTTGTTGTCACTGCTCTGCGACAGACACTGATGCAGTTTGGCAACACACTTAACATCTGTTGATTTTGCTGTTTCTGCTTTTAGGATGGAAATGAAGTGTTCTTTAGGATCAAGAGAAGCACTCAGCTGCGGAAGCTCATGAATGCATACTGTGATCGACAATCTGTGGAGCTCAACTCAATTGCATTTTTGTTTGATGGCCGTCGTCTCCGAGGAGAACAGACTCCTGATGAGGTCTCTCTATTGCTCCTGCATTCTTGCTTTGCTTTTTCTTGTTTCATCAATAGGGGGTTTAATGATCAGTCCATACATGTCAAAGACCAAAGCTCTAACTCTACCTTCTTCATTGCAGCTTGAGATGGAAGATGGGGATGAGATTGACGCAATGCTGCACCAGACAGGTGGTGCAACTGCCTAGATAAAGGGATGGGTAGATTTTTTCTGTAGAAGGAATTAAAATTCAGGTACTTCAATTTCCTGGAATTGTAGCATGGGCAATATCTTGTATTAAGTATCATCTGTTGGACTCTGGTGCTGCCTAATGTCTCAGACTAGAACCTGCTCATACTAGTAAGGAAATTTCTAAATCCCTACAGCATGATATGTGATGCCACCATATGGTGCAGCTTTTGTTTGCTGTTCTGTGGATACTCATATTTGTTGTCTGTGATTTTGTAACGACTGAGGTCCGAGTGAGTCCGGGTCTCTTGCTTTTATGTCTTCAATGATCTTTGGGCTTGAGAAAGCATCTCCATTCTCCTGTACTCATGTGGCATAGCAGATATCGTTGAGATGCTCTCTCTGCCCCGTAGCTATATGGAGGCAAGCGAGGATTTAAGAATCACTATAGATTGGAACATATGTGATACCATGTTTTCATGATGCCATGGTTTTAAGCCCCTTATGAGTTATGACTCGGAGGGATCATCTATTTGAAATGTCTCACATTAATTCCTTTACCTGGCTTTTGGGGATGATGCACCCTGACCTATGACCATGAGAAGGTTTTGGTTTATGAGTGAAAGATGAGAAGAGCTTATTATTGTTTCCTTCGGTTCATCCATGAATGGTTTAAATTTTAAAGGAAATTTCAGATTTGGTTGTATTATTTATTAGGGAGGGGGGATTTACATACTAGCACTGTGTAATAGAATTGTATAAGCTAACATTTTATTGATTGTTGGATCTCCATCTCTGCATTTTAGCCTTTAAATCTGTCAATTTGCAATCCCATTCTCTTTACCCCCACTACACCCCCCTCTTTCTTCCCTATCCCTACTGCTGGTCATCTCCTCCTCCCCCCCCCCCCTCTTCCCTCTTCACAGGAATTCAAGACCTGGCATCTGTGTAGTTCCTACTCATTAGCAGCCAGCGGATCAGTGGCATATTTGCATTTTTTGTTTAGCAGTTATGCTTATCTCATGGCAACGGTGATACTGGCTGACTATCTTAAATCCCCGAAATTCGAAACATTAAGAGAAATGTTAAAATTTTACATGAGAAATTGTTTGAAGGAAATTTTCAGGTTAAATTTAAAACCGAAACAAACAGAGCAGTAGAATCATTCAATTTTCTTTTCTTGGGACACAGGAAATCTCCAATTGGGATATATCTTTTCAAAGTCATATAAACATAAATGACAAGCAATTTCGAATATCTTTCCTGACAGAAAGCAGGCAGGAAAAGAATAGAAGAAACGACAACCTTTGGGAAGAAATGCTTTTGATTTTGTACTTTTTTCTTCTCCTCATCTCTTTAAAGATCAGGGGACTCTGACAAGATTAAATGTGGAATTTCTCAAATTGGAGTGTCAGTATGATAATGTCCACTTGCAGGCCGGGCCTCCGGAGTCTTTATATTGGAAAACGACGTTTCATGAAACAGGGGTGGGGTGGAGAAAAGAGATAGGGCGGCGAGGGAGGGGTTGGGGTAGGGTCGAGAGTGGACGGGTAAAGAGGGGGAGAAAGCGGAGAGGAGAGAGTGGAGATAGATGAAAAGCACTGGTGAGTTGCGACGAAGAGCAGCAAGAGAGAGGGGAGGAGATAATGGGGTCACAACAACATGGATTTAATGGCTGAAATGTAGAAAGCAGATCAATGATCAATAAAATAATCGTGTAAATTTTCATTATCTTAAGAAAAAAAATTGCAATATTTCATTATACAGTGGTAGTGTGTGCATACACATGTGCGTGTTGGCAAAGAATCTTATCATGTCGATTTTTGCATGTATTATTATCAGTTGTAGGTAAGGGATAGACATAATCACTGAACCCCTATACTTGATCGGGCTTGTCACTACAAAATATGAACGCGTACTTTAGTATATCAATGACGAAAGTCCTATGGTCCAAATTCTATATGTTGGCTGTGGGTAAGCGTTTTGTGAGTGAAAGAGTCGCTCAATAAGGTTTTCAGTGCCCGATTGGGGAACATCAAGAAAGAGAGATTGTCTATGAATAGTCAGCTGAGAATCGGGATCTTGTACTATTTTAGAAATGGTTTGCAAAATTTATTTACATAAAATTAAATTTTAATTATATATATGATTCAAAATATTTAAATCCAATTTTGCAATTCCAATCACGTACACAGACACTTTGATATAGACATGTACTATGGAATAGGATTTGGTAATATTGACATGTGTGCCCTAGATTCCATAATGATGATGTTGATTAGTGGAGGATTGGTATATAATTGTTATTATGTAATTATTCATTTTGAAAATGATTTGTTAATAAAATAATTAATTTATTTTATTTAATAGATATGATGTAACCAAGGTTTTAAAACTCGGGTTTCGAATAGGTTTCGATCAGCCAGAAATCGAGTTCGTCTCGATTTCGACCATATCTCGGTCGAAACCTAGGACTTTCTCCAGACTAACTCGAATCTTGGTTTCGAAGCCCAGAAATTGTTTTTTTGCCCTAATTCTTATTGTGTTGCCTATTTTTGACATTTTACATCCAATCCGTGCATTGGTTTCATATAGAGAACACTAAAAATATTTCTTGTGGTTTTGATCCAAGTTTGATACTGTATATTGTTCTTGGACATGGTATCGAAAAAGGTTTAACCGGTACATAACTCCTTCAATATGAATAGATTTAAACAACATTGGATTCGTTAGAAAGTCTTGTTTTGATAGCTTTTCAACAAGTCCAAGATTGCTTAAATCTGATTTATATTGAAGGAGTTATGTACCGGTCAAACTTAATTTGGTGTGCGCCAATGTTGTCAAAATTGCTTTGAATGAAAATATTTTTTTGGAATCAAAACAAATGAATATTTTACTGCACTTTTGGTTTTTAGCAATGTTTTACCATATTAAGATTTATGAAAATTTTAGATTTTAGAAAAAAAAACCCAATATTAGAAAGTTGAAAATTGCACTTATCGTCGAAAATCCAATTGTTGTTCTTGAACTGGGGGGTTGACTTTTTTTTCTTTTGAAATTTTATTTTTTAACTATTTTTATTGGATTCAAATTAGGGGTGTTAATTATTACCTATTCTACCCCCAACCCCAAGGCACAATCATGGTCAAACGGCCAAAAGAGAAAAGACCCAAACGCAAACGTTCCAACTTCCAACTCCCTAACGACCTAGGTAACCTAACCGTCCTAAATGACTAAGTAACCATTAACCTTAATTATTTACCAAAAAAAAACCATTAACCCTAATTAACCTTCCAAATTCCACCTCTTTTTTTCTTTTTTCTATTTAGTCTCGAAATCAAAATTTCAGTCTTTGAGTAATTGTTTGTGGATTCAATCTAACACGTTTCCTCATAGGGTTTGTTTTATGATGGGATCTTATAATCTAATAAGGATTACATTTGGAATTAAGGTGGCTTCTTTAATTAACTTCTACCATAATCTAACAAGTGAATGAACCCAGGCATTGGTATTTACGCTCGTGTTCAAGGCGCAGTTGTGCATTTTATTGCATTTGTAATATTTAAATTTGAGCAATGCTAGGAGGACATTATTTGCTTAGTACCGTTTAGTGCCCGTTTAGAGTTAAATAGGTCACTAGCCGACCGAGGCCCGTTTAAGACCTAAGGATGCCCGATTAAAGACCACACCGACCGACCAAAATTAAACATTGTCCGCCAATGCAAGCCCGAACACCTTAACACTGATGAGGCCGTCTAGGCCGAGAGACAACCGACGTTGACACCCTAATTCAAATAGAGGGTATTTGCTTATTTATGAATAATATCTTAAGTAAATGAAATACATTTTACTTAAATGATATTAGACATAACATGTCTGTCTAGTTTGCATAAATACTATTTGTCTTAGTTTGAGCCAAGTTTTCCCTAGTTTCGATGGGCATATGTGTCGAAACCACCGAAATATGGTCGAAACTAGTCGAAACCATCGAAGCCCAGTCGAATCGAGGGATTTTATAAAATCCCCCTTCAACTCGTCTCAGAAACCTGTGAAACCGAGTTAACTCGGTGGTTTCGACAGGTTTCAGTCGATTTTTTCTTCCATGGGTGCAACAACTTTAATTATCCATTGAAATTAAAATAAATAATTATTTTCCTTTAAGATTTTGCTTTTTCACCAATTAGACGTGCACTAGAATTGGACGTTGCGATTCAAGTCAAACATTTTGGAGGAGAGAGGGTCATAGACTTTCACAAGCAGTGGGGGACCACAATTAGTTCCCCACGTATAAAAGAAACGCCTATGCGAGGGAGCCACGAACGACTAAGCCTGGCTCCCCTCCCCTGGCCTAACTCTCCTGGCTCTCTTTCTCTCTCTTGTTTCTTCTTGCTCTCTTGCTTTTGAGAGTTAAGGTTTGTTCAAAACCCTAGTATTTTTTTAAGTTTTGAAGAGATTTTTGCATTGACTTGGAGAACTTAGGTTGCACCAAAAAAGGTTCATAAACATCCTTCTTTGTGTGCTTGTTGGAGGAAGAACCACTACCTGGAGGAAGAGCAACACTTGAAACTCTTTAGATTAGCAAATCTAACTAACTCTTTTGTGGTTAATCTTGTATGGTTTGGTATTCATGGGATATGAAAAAAAATCCGAATCGATTATTTCCACTACGCATTCAGATATAATAAAGTTTCTATTATTCCATGTGATTATGGAAAGAGATGGTTTTCTTACAATTTTTTATTCCTCCCACCAAAAATTGTATGTTTTCTTTTAATAATTGTAAGGTTATAGTTGTTTCCATGTGCTAATATTTTATTCAAAAGGTTTGAATGTCTCTTAATTTATTAATGGGATTTATTTATTCTTACCATGATTGTTTATTCTTAAACTGTTTAACATACGATTTAAATGGTTTACTTAAACTGTTCAACTAAATTGTCTCAAATTTGAAACCAAAAGCGAAACATATATTAAAAGGTTTCACGGTTTTGGTGTAAACAGTTCGATTCAATTTTTCAGTATAAAATAAGGAATACATTAGAGTTGGGTTGGAAATAGCTCCGATACATGAAAAACTTAGTTAGAGTCGTTTGAGGTGGTATGGTCATTGTAAGTACCGTGGTTCTCGGGACGAGGGTTCCTCAGCCTTATGGCGACAAAGATTAGCTTTGATGAATAACGGTGTATCGTTCCGACATATCATCATGGGGATTGGGATCATACTTCATAAAGAAATGGAGTCACCATCTAGGATTAGGGCCTAGGACCCAATGGGTGTAGCCCCATCCGGGGTTAGCGGAAAGGGCTACGAGATTTCATATGGTTTGGTCAGAGATTCAGGATAAGTAGTCAGGTTACGAGAGTGGGAAAGTGTTAGGCACCCACCTCGCTCGAATAAACCGGTCTTTTTACTAGATGCTTATTTTCGAATATTCTCCCTTAATAATATATCATATACTAACATGCAAGGCTAGGTTATGATGTACTAATCATGACAAATAAGAAATCATTTACTATGTACACTAAAGCAAATTATTTTAATTGTCTACATTACTCCAAAAATAATAAGAAGGAGAGAGACAGATACCTGTCAAGAAATACAAGAAATAAATGAAAATGCACCAAATACGAAATATGCGATGTCCCACGGCTCAGGTGGAGACAGACGATCGGCTTGCCTCTCTCTTGTCGGACAGAGTAAGGACTATATGAGATGGGTTTCGTCACTCACTTCTGGCAGAGCAACGGCTATATAAGGGATTCTCGTTATCTGTATGCAGACAGAATAACAACTGCGAAGGGGATTTTTCGTTATCCATACACTGACGGGATAACGAAGTTGCGGGACAAGAACCGCTCTTTACTCGAGTGGGTAATCGAAGAATCTACCCATGCCTTTGGAGTCTTGCTCCAACAGACGCTGAAGAGGGAGAGAATTGGGAAAAAAAAAGGGATAAAAAAATGAGCTGGGAGGGTCCCTTTGCCCGAAAAAACTGTGTTTTGGAGGGAGGGGGACCCTCCTATTTATAGGGGAGGGTGCCCCACAGCTTGGGCCAAAGAAGTCCTCCACGGCACCGTGGGGGACTTCTCCATGGCACTGTGGGTGACATCAGCAGATTGACGTTGAAAACCCCTGCGGCGCCATGGCTCCGTACACCCTTGTCGTGGGGGACCTCCACGAGGCCGTGGGACACTGTCTACGGCACCGTGGACAGTATGGTCCCCCTCATTTCACTTGTTAGGTCCAAATGGACCATTTTTTGGTCGAAACAGGACCACCGTGGTTGGGGAAGGTGAGCAGTACCTCCTTCAGCATTTGGTAAAAGGGTCTTATAAGTCATTTTAGGGATGTTAGGGTGATTTGATTTAGATGTAGGGACAAGAGTCCTTCTTGAGAGAGATACTGATGTTTGTCCGTGTCCTGTTGTCATCATCGCCGGGGGGTGACAAAATTCAATGTCTACAGTCATGCTCAACAAAGGCTTTCAGATACCCTAATTCAAAGGAGTGACCTAATCCTTATTGAAGGAATCAAAAGAACCAAAGACATGCCTAAGATAACATTAGAAGAACTGCTGCAGAAAGACAGGCTTAGCTTAGACCTTGTTCTTAGTATAACCTCAAATAGTATTAATTGAAGATCAAAGATCCAGGCGGTCAACCCCATTTAGTTGGATTGTGATGATGTGATGCTTTTTTTTTTTTTAAAATTTATTTTATTCATTCCATTTAGAGGCCTTCGAGGCCTAAAGCAAAATGTTGGGCAGTTATGAAGTGGTACATAGGCCCCCCCTACTTTATTATTCCTTTGTTGGATATATTTCGATTCTATAATCTGAGAGATATGGCTCAATTCTCAACTAACGATGACAAACCTTTCAACAACAGGACCTCTGAAGACCAACCAGCTGACAGAAAAATCACATTTGAAGATCAACATTACTATAATGGAAACTTACATAAGAATTTGATGGCTGACATAATTACAATGATGGGACTGCAGGAGGGAAGAAAAACAAAAAAAAAAGAGGATTGGGGGCACTTCACATGCTTTCTTATGAATATTTACATCAGGAAAGGCTGAGAAGAGTTGACTGTGAAAAGAATGGATAATGAATAGAAACTACAAACTGAATGGAGTTCTACCAAGATCTGTGGCTCAGATGAGAGGCAAATATGCAATTCTAATATCTGTCATTGACCTGTATGTCCCTCAGCGGTAGTCTCATCCGTGCTTTTTCTATTGTCTGCTGGGAGTGTCTGCAGTTCAAATAGATTCTTGGATTTCAACCACAGTTAAAAATTACTTCCTACTGGAACTCAAAACTGAGTTTTGGACTTACTTGACATGGCTGTTCCTTGCACCCAACTGTCAGTCAAAACCAAAGAAATCAACCAAAAGATAAATGAGACTCCAGATTCATAACATCAAATAATTGTAGCTAGCTAAGCACAAATAGATAATTATGTCTCCATATAATAGCTAGTACCAGAGGATACAACATGATGAATTTCTTTTGCTTGACAACAAATGTGAGAAAAATGGAAAGTGGGCATTCGAGGTTTGACATTTGTTTGTTTTTGTGGCAATGATTCAAGAACTTACCAAATCCTGAGCTCCAAATTTCTGTCTACAATGACTGGAGTCCTGGGTCCTTGATCTGTGGGATAGGCAAGATAATTGCCGGTGAAATTCCAGCATATGGTTATAGATACTGCACAAAAGCACATATAAGAATGTCGTTAGTGGTGTTCATTAAGATTTGGGGGGGGGGGGGGAGGTGAAGAAACGTGTCAGGACCAACAAATATCCAACTCCAAAACATTAGTAGAACAAAAAAAGGTAAAAGGAATGATAGGATATGAGATGTCTTGATGTTCATCATTTTGTAATTAAAAAATGGTTTTAAGTTTCAGAACATTTCCAATAAAATTCCAAATAACATTTCCAAAATTCTAGATCTTATCTTCTTTTTTTTTAAAGGAGAATCGATCAATGTGAAATGAATAAGAACCCTGTTAAATTGGAAATATTAGGTTCTGCCACCGGTTGATGCCCAGGTAGTGGTGGTCTCATATAAATGGAGAAGATTCCATGTCAGAACTCACACTTATAACTAAAGGCTGCCTCATTTAAAGAAACAGAATTCATTAGATGGGTAAATAACACCTAAGATTGCTTGCCTTTTGGGTATCTTAGGTCAGAGTTCCCAACATTATATACATTGTGTTTGGTGCCCCAAGCAACAATGGTGTTAGTCCAGCTTAACTATTGATGATATTTTACTAAAATTCCCTTCATTAGTATTGTGTTTGGGAAATGGGGTAGGCCACACAAATCCTGATATGCCATTCAACTCTATTTCTCGCTTCTCTCCAAAGTCATTTCTGGACTGGCCCTTGTTCTTCTAGCTCCTCTAAATCTGTACCATGTCACTTTTCCATAGGCCCTGGACGAAAGAAAAATATATATTTTCTCAATACAATTCCTTTCAGATCTTTCCATACTCTAATCCATTATTCTTCCCTCCGCCCCCCCCACCTCTCTCTCTCTCTCTCTTCAGGTTGGTGAGCAATAGCATTAGTAATGTATGCTGACACCCTCTTTGACATTCTTTGTAAAGCTTTAGCATAGGCAAGAGCAAAAGTTGTTTTGAATGTCAATTAGTTGAACCACAGAGGCTACAAAAGTGAAGCACTTCAATCCAGCTATCAAAGAGTCTAAGGACGTCAATGTCTTGCCAAATTTTCATTGATGTACTGGAAATACACTGTATAAAACTGTAAGGATGTGATTCATCCACCCCTATGAATTAGCACACAATCACTCCAATTGACATGGTTGACCTTCAGGCAACAATTGAACTCATCATGGTCTTCGAGGTCCAAGGTGAGCCAAGGTTCTGGCTGGGAGCCTTGGGGTCTACGGGCCAAAGGCACCACATAGGCAAGGCCTTATTGGTTAAGGCATGCATAAAGCAAGTTTAGTTTAGGACCTTTCAGGTTATCTCATTAGACTTATTGTTTACTTATATTCTAACCAAGTTATGTTAACATTTAGTATACTTAGAGCTAATATACACTATGAACAAAAGGGGAGACATTAAGCCTTCACCAATCATACAATGACAATACAACATTCTTTTGAAACATGCAATAAATGATCAAGACAGTGTGTGTTTTTCTAATTACCATGATTTTAGGACATAACTATATTAATTTGTTAATTTTAACCCCCCTTAAGACATCATAAGCTGCAATAAGGTGCACCATAAAAGCATAAAACCATACATGAGTTGAAAACAAAAAGAAAAAAAAAAAGAAGAAGAAACTAAAACCTAAAATAGCATTCGCCTAGGTCGAAACCTGGCATAGGTGACTAAGATGATGATGCCTAAAGCAAGGCCTTGGTAACCAAGGCTACAGCCAAGTTGTAGCCGAGGCCTAGGTGGGGCTTAGGGGAAGCCAAGACAACTATTATGAACTCATTGCCACTGTTCTCAGCGAGAGACTTGAGCTGTAAGCTGGTAGATATGTACAAACCATACAAATCTTACTAAAGCAGGTTATGTTGACAGCAATCCTTCCCTCGCATTTTTTAGGGAACACCTATTGGTGTGATTAACTCAACAATGTATCCTAGCTCTATTGTTAGAGATCTTAAATGTCTCACTGTAATGCTTCATTTGATTTTTATATAATACGTTTTCAGAAAATTTGATTGCAAGTGACAGCCAGGTACATCTATCAATCATTCTCCAAATACATATTTAGTTGATAACTGTCATATAAACCTGGTTTCAGTCCAAGTCCTTTACCTTAAAGTCGTAGAGCAGAATTCTTGCTTTTGTTATCTCATCTATATCTTATCCAGGTATGGCACATCAGGTGTAATATAACACCTTGTTTTATGGAAGATGTCATCAACATTTTACAAGAAAACATAGAGTAATATGGATAAGAAAGGGGGAAAAAAGGAAATATATACGGCTAGAACATACCTTAAGCGGTGCCTATTGCAGGTTGCAAAGAAGGCAACAAAGCCATTTACTATGCTTCGAAGAGCACGGAAAACCTGCAAGGAAGAAGAAAAGTTAATTTGATAAGTACAACTATGGAATGCAACTCAATAATATTAGTGCAAGGTCATATAGAATTCTTAAATACCTGGGAGAAAAGATCATTCCAAAGTGAACGCCACATGGAAACTTCATATGTGCTCATCGTTGCCTCAGAAGCCGATGCAAACTGAAATATACTACTGATGGACAGACAAATATCTTCCACAAAATCATATACAGCGGAATAGACAAAAGATACAGAACTTCCAATCGAAAGAACCAGGCGGATAGGTGTGTAAAGTACTTCCGAGATGACCCAAAATATTGGGTACAGAATGGAGGAGCCTGTGACAAAATAAAAATCAACAAATGATAGTGTCAATACAATACGACAATAAAAGTTTGGCTGGCAAATAAAACAAACTCAGCTGATTTCATACCTATGATCCATATGAAAGAAAGGATCGACTGCACTGGAAAGAATAAGATTTCCACAAGGTCCACCACTAAGCTGCAAGAAGACCTAATTGAAACCCACATAACCGAACAAAAGCTTCCTACTACTTGGAGACATAGATTCCAGATGGGGAGAAGGAAACCAAAAAGATCAACAAGAGGCCCAGCCATTGGTTGTGTCAGAACTGAAAGAAATGATCTAATAGCCCGAGTAATCATTAAAAACCATTTAATAGCTTTCTCAAAATTATGTAGGAATAGCATAGTCCCTAAGTACTTAATCCGTGAAATCATCTCCCAAGTTTCCATCCAGTCAACAAGGGGCCCACACAATCGTGATGCAGTAGCCTTCAGAAGCGGGACATTTTTATACAGGTCATAAAACCCTATAAGCACTGTGACAATTGAAATCAGCACATACAGAGCTCTTGCTAGAGGACACATCCATGGACGATAGAGATGGCAAAATACTGGATATGACTGAAGAAAAATAACCCAAGAGGGAAGCCTCGACTCCACCAACGTAAGTAATCGCAGATCAGACATTATGATGGGCCTCAATATAAATGGAAGATAAGGGTCATTGAACTTGAACAAAATCAAGACATTCCTGTACTGGGTAGCTTCAACTGCAATTTCACTATCACTACTGGCAGAAATTGAAGTACCCTTATGTTTTGGTGTGCTACCAATTTCAGAGTGAGTTTTCTCAGAAAATGCATCAACGTCCCCACAAGCACTATTGTAGTTTGTTATTTTTCTTCTCTTGTATAGGCCAGTAGGTGGCGGAGCTGTGTCATATGTGAGCATTCTGTATTCAGAATTTGCAGGGTATACGTTAAAATTGCCACCAAGGTCACCAGGGCATTCGTCTTCACCGCACCCAATGTCAATACAAATATTGTCACCACCATCAGTAGGGTCGATCATTGATAAATATTCTTGAGTATCATAAAACACCTCTCCTGTAAGGTTTCCAAACTGCATTAGTCAAAAGAAATCAATGATTAAACCAAGAATGACTAAGTCAGGTCAGGTGATGGAAACAGTACATCCTGCCCCTGCTCTTATGGGATACATGCAAGGGCCTAGAACTCACCATTTGACGGAGTGGACCGAAGAGGACTTTTAAGGAAATTATCTATAGCTAGCCCTCCAATATGAATACCTTAATATGGTAATAATGTCTTAACACTTATTAATTCTTCAGAGAAAATAATTAATACCCTCTAATATCTACTACCTATAAATATTGTTTGATGCTATAGTATATTGTGTCAATTACTAGTAAAAACTAATTAGCTGTTAGTATATGAATAAGGATTGTTCAATTGTCTACCAGGACAAAAATCATTGACATGTCATAAATAGACTTCTACTAAATTTCAAGACAAAATCTCGAAATCAAGCTTTCTAATTTTACATGCCCTTCAAAATAAAAATTGAAAAGCAACTATTTGGGCCCATGAATTCTTTGTGCTACATTGTCATTTGTGTTTTATATGACTGGTGGGGGTGGCAAGGGTGACAACCGATGCAGAGAAGGGTAGAAAGGACAATGACCCGACGAATTCATTTCCTGTTGTGCCTTCACTTTAACTAAATCAAGTAGTATGGGAGTACAAAGGAGTACCAATGATGGAACTGAGATATTCCTTCAAGAGGTTCTGTTCAGATTGTGTCCCAGAGAACCACGCAGAAACTGATGCTGTAGCTTTTTGTATACTATCAAACTCCCACCGTTTCATCAATTTAGCCTCTATTGCCATTGATGTATCTGTCTGCGATTGGATACAGAATCTATTATGGCCAACAGTAGCTACAGAAAAACAAAAAGAGAGGGTGCATTAAGCACACACACACATACAGTACCTGAAGCTCATTCAAATAGTTAATACCACGGACATCAGCCCATGCAACCTCAAATACAATAAATCCATGCAGGGTCCGACACAAGTCATGGCTTGAGAGCAAAGAATTCTTCAGTTTTTTCACAGGCAGCAAAGAGTTCTTCTGTGACAATGTTGCTGCCTCGATCAATTGGAACCATCTCTCAAATTTATTTGCTTTACTCGAGTAGGAACTGGAACCATTCTTCAAATCAACCGTCTTTCCAAGATCCTTTCTCTCTCGTCGCACTCTAGTGTTTGCAAATGGGGACAATCTGGACTGTAGAGAAATATATATTACACCACTTATAAGTCTTTTATACCACAAGAAAGAGAGGAAAAAAGTCATGTTTGTATCAACATAGAAGTCAACTGAAATTTCATACATGAAGGTATTTGTTCCAACCTTGGTAACCATCAATTGCCACAGGTGTGCAACCCGTGAATCCAAGTTTTTCCATGGTTGGTTGTCCACCAATATGTAGATTTTTTTTGTCTCAGGGGGAAGAAAAAGGCTAAGATGTGAAAGATAGGACTGTAAGTCCCTGTAGTACAAAAGCACAAAAGCAAGGTGTAATTGTTCATAGTGGAAGCATTAGTTCAGCTAAATATCAATGTAAAAAAAAAGCATTACGTGTGAGTAAATGAAGCTTAATTCATTCCCTTTTGTGACAGGCTACTGTGATTGAGAACAGAATAAGTTGCACAAATGAAATACACAATTCAGAAGATTATAATAGCTATTTCTAAGGGCATAATACAATCAATAATCTCAAAAACCACAGATATTACTCCAAAATTAAAATCTAGGGCCACTCAAAGACCAAAGTACTATGGTCTACCTTTGATATGTGTCAAACATATAGTGTATGGAGTCTTATATGAGAGAGAGAGAGAGATCATGCTTTGTTTTTTATGTGAGGCTAAGAAATTTTCCTTCTTTCGGGGGAGGGGATGCATTTGGAGTAAGAACCATGCTATAATTGCTGTATTCTTCCCAAATAACCATTATGGCTGTTAGATGATAAACTTGACAGTTTAAAGTGGATTTATAACAATGAACCATCTAAATAAATCTGTTTAGACCTGTTTATCGCTGGTGGAGATTGTTGTGTTCAGTTAAATCCCCTAAGATAATACCAACAACTACTAAGCCTTATCCCAACTAAATGGGGTTGGCTACATGATCCTTGTCCTCCAATCAGCTTTATCCCCTAAGAGAATACCAATAAACTTAAAATCATCCAACATTGTTATAATACATTTGTAAATGAACCCTGGTACATTAAGTGGCAATCAACCTGTAAAATGACAACTGCATTCCTTTTTTTTTTTCAAAATACTAACACCTTGTGATTTTCCTACTCATCAGTAATAACAAAGTATAAGGTATGAAAACTGATCCCAAAAAAAAGTAAAAAAAAAGGTATAAGGTATGAGAGAATCACCCACAACAGCAGCAAACTTCTTCCTAAGTTTCTTCAAGAAACATGTAGTCAAAATAAAAATTCAGTGAAAGTTGAGAAAATAGAATTCCACTACTCATCCATGTAAACCTTCAGCATACACTTTAGATTATGTGGATTGTGGACCAATACTACACTTCTGAGATTCTATCGTCAAAAGAACAGCTCTACACATTGTGGAACATTTGGTAGCAAATAACAAGGATATTTCTTTCTGAAAAGAAGGATATTCTTTAAGTAACATGGTTTGATTGATTGATCCAAGCGATGTGAGTTATTTTGAAATCAAAGAAATAGGTTCAACATCAATGTTGCCAAGGAATTAAGAATGGGGACACTTAGCCTAGAAAGAACAATTGACCTGTGTCACTCTCAAAGATCATGTATGGACAACAAACGAACACACGGGCAACATAGAACCTTGGGACATCCGTAATCATCAATCTTTCACATCCTTGTCTTGAGAAAGATAACCTTCCCCAGGAAAACCTTAAGATTCTACATGGTTCAGCTCTTATTGGAATTGGCACTCAGCAAAAACACACTCACCCAGCATATGATACTATATTAGTTCAGTAACAGTATCCAAACTCAATGTAGAGATATATAATTTCAAATCTATCTTAAGAATCTAATGCTTTGGGATGTCGTTGAGTTCAGTACAACTGTACAAGTTGAAAAGAGAAGAAGAAAAGGCATATAAAATCGATTTGAATGAAATCATATTAAACTGATTAATGTAGCTGCAGCATGAACGCACAAATTCAGACCCCCCGATGAATTGAAACAGTTTTGAATAGACAAAATCAATTGCTCGACAAATGCACCAAATGGAAGGAAGAAAGCCTACCCAATTTGTAAACTTGTTAGAGGGAAGGAACATTGGCCGTTTCCGTTTGTCCCCATCGGTGGTATCCTACTCTAAGCTCTGTTAGAAGAGCAGAGTACAAATGCGAAATCCAGAAACTGCTGCAAAGTCGACCCAAAACACAGCAATTAGAGAATTTCGAACACAAGCTGAATTTAAGAAGCAAATGAAACTGTAAGGGGAAGGAAGAAGAAATCGGGGGAGGGAGGGGGGGGGGGGAAGAGAACCTGAAACTTTGATCCATGAAATACCATGAGGGAGGAAGTGGAACAACCGAAGAAGGGGAGAAAGAGGTGGAGGAGCAATCACCATAAACGCGTTTGAGTGTGCAAAATGCTCGTGAGGAGTTCCCAAGGGAAACGTCCACGGCGGTGATGGGACGAGGAGCACAAAAGATGGATGACCTCGTTAGTCGTTACTGCACGCACGCAAATACCAATGCAGAAATCGAAATTCTGAAACCCCAGAGATAACAGAGAAGCAGTTGAGTCTTAAAGCTGAGAGAGAGAGAGAGAGAGAGAGAGCCGTTCTTTCGAGAGTTCATCCGTGTCCAGTTCGAAATTCGAAGATTATATAACTCACAGTTTAGGATCGTCCCTCTCTCTCTCTCTCTCTCTGTTTACTTTGCTTATTAGCATAATTGCATTACTGTATGAAAATTATGTTTTAGTTGAATTGGTGGAATGGTTTCCTTCGATTGTAAGGCTTACTAAGGCTTGATTACGTAATGCTTCTCGTTTAGGGACACGTTGACGACCACGTCATTAAATTCTTCTCGGGATCTGTAGATGTTTCCCGCCAGCATCCTCTCTCTCTCGGATTTTAATCTCCTCAAGTGAGGCGTTCTCTCTCTCTCTCTCTTCTTTCTATCGTTGTCACCAGTCACACACCGACCGATACTGATTTGAATTGATCCGTGTCGATCTGTATCGGTTTGAATTATCCCTGTTTTCTTTCTAAAAAATTCTAGAAGGGATGAAAATTGCACACCAGAGAAACAAGAGAAAGGTACCGAGGAACTAAGATCGAAAGAACAATAGAATGAATTCGCTTTTATGTCTTGGGGTTATTGCAGCCATATTTATATGTCCAAGGAGGATTGTTTTGAGTCCACGTAACTCTCAAGTCTAAGTGGTCTTGGCTTATGTCAAACGCACCCTTCGTGAATGGGAACCGTCTAACCATCTTGCAACTGGTGTCGTGAGGAGTTTCAAGTTGAGTGGCCATGTGGAGGACTTAGTTGTTGATTAATCCAGGGAATCCTGGCCTTAACGGTGTCCTTGCGTTCTTGAACTGATCACAAGTGGGATTGTTCATAGGGTTTTGAACTTGGGCTCCCAAAACGTGTCATTTGTCTATTGGAGAGTAATTCTTGTATATATTAGGGAGCACACACAGAAGCATCTGTATGGATATCATATTTGCAACTCATGGCGGTGGGTTGATCATTTGGCCCTCTCTTTGTTTGGGTGCAGCTGGTATCACCCCCATAGAGTTCTTCTTCCCTTTATTCTATTAAGAGAATCAGAAAAAGAAAAATAGTTTTGGTCGGGTAAATATAACTTGGGATCAGGGTTCTAGTAATTGGTATCGTCTTGGCCGATATTGATCTTGAACAACCCGTATCAAACAGTTTTATCTCGAAAGTTTCATAAAAATCAATTCAATTTACATTTTTATCCTTGGTTGGTTTTGTATTGATTAAGAATTGGTATCAATCTTTATCTGTATCAATAAAAATCAACCGATACAATCAATCCGATATCGATTCCTTGACCCGTGCAAGGGTTTGAAAGAAATATTTCTAAAAGAAGAACCCCTTTAAAGCGAATGTGAACACACTTTATCTTACAAGCAGTACTGTAGAATTGGAGACGCCCTTTAATAATATACTTTCAGATTGAAATGAAACTTTGGACGGGTTTGAAGGTGAGTAGGGTCCACTTTTCTTTTATTCGCTTTTTGGCAGTTGGCAAAATTAGGTTGGTTCTTTATTCGATAAGAGTTTTGGATGTGTCATTGTATCTAGTCTTTGACAGAGTTTTCAAGGTCCTATAGGAGACTAATCAAAATAAGTTTTTCTGATTCTGATTTTCATTTTTTTTTTTAAATTTAAAGAACAAAATTTTTTACTAAAGAAGAAAAATAATAAATATATATATATATATTAAAATTATTAATAATAAATATATATTATCAGTTGTTAGGTTTTTTGGTAAATGGGAGCTTTACATATATATTTGATAGAAAGGGGAGGGGAGAGGGGGAAGGGGGAATAAACCGAGGAAGGGATAAGATACCAGTCAAGAGACTCGAACTCGAGAACTCTTGGTGAGCATGGGCATGAAGCGCACCACGGGTCACCAACTGGGCTTTGCAGTTGCTGGTTTACCAGTTGTTAGTTGTTAAATGGATAAGGATCACAAGGGACATACGAAGCATAACATGCCAAATTCGCATGGAAGAGGAAAAGAAAGGGCTCCCAAGTACCCACTATGCCCATGCAGCCAACATGAGCCATGCCAACTTGCGCACAATTACGCACAACAAACATAAACATTGCGGATTTGCGGCCATACAAGGGACCCACAAAACAATCTTTATCCTCTCAATTTGCCTGTCCATACTTGACGTCAAGAACATCTAACAGAGGGGGTAGGAAATGACTATCCTACCCCTACCCGAGGTGGGGTCCACCTCCCTCTATTAGATGTACTTGATGTCAAGTACGGGCAGGCAAATTGAGAGGATAAAAATTTCTCACGGAAGGGCCTTAGAAAGGGGATCCCATCCAAGAGGGCCACACACTTCTTAGAAGTTAGTATTTATTGCGTGTAAGGCGTAAGTGGTGTGAAAGTTGGTATTTGATACCAGAAAATTCACTATCAATTTCATGCATGGTTCGAGGAATCATCAGAGTTTTTGGTCTATTCGAATTGGTTGATTCATACTGGATTTTTAAGGTTTAGATCGATTTCGATTGATTCCTGATCACTTTGGGTAGATCGGGATCAATATCGATGGAGATCAATTTCATTGTCAATTCTATTTAGGGGCAATTACTTTCACTACCCTATACTTAGCCTATATTTACTAAAACTACCCTATTTTAAACTTCTTTTCTAAAACTACCCTGCTTTTAAATTTCTACATTTCCTTCTACCCTCATGTTTTTAAATACCCAGATTGCCCTTCCTTTTCACCTAGTAACCTGCTAATCTATTTAACCTATCATTCTTCTTCTATTTTTTTACTATTTTTGTCATTAAAATAGTAAAAATTGGAAGCACTCACCCGCTTCTTCTCTCTCCCATTTTTTACTTCGTTTTTTTTCTTCAATTTTTCTTTTTAATTAATTATGTATTCAACATTTCAGCCTCATCGGTCTTCTTTGAACAAAATACGTACCAATTTTGCTAGTCATTGATACCGTATCACGGCACAAACAAGAGGTAAAATGGTCAGAAACTCATTTTTTATGGAGATTCAGGGGTAATTTTGTTCGACACAGTCGATCCAGGCCGATACCGTATCAGTATCGTATCGATTTTGCAAGTTACCGATACCCATTTCGATACCGTGCACTAAAACCATGGAATAGATCGACTCTCTTCAAAGCACCCGATACCATGCACTAAAACCATGGAACAGATTGACACTCTTTAAAAAATTAATTAAATAAAAAATTGAAGAAAAAAAAAATGGGGTAAAAAAAAGGAGAAAGAAGAAGCGGGTGGGTGCTTTCATTTTTTACCATTTTAATGACAAAAAATAGTAAAAAGTAGAAGAACAATGGTAGGTTAAATAGATTAGTAGGTTACTAAGAGTGTGTTTGGTAACGTTTAGAACAGCGTTCTGAACAATTCTTTTGTTTAAAAAGAACAAAAAAACATGAAAAAGTGTTTGGCTTTACGGTTCATTTTTTCGTTCTTTTAGAACGAACCGGAGGTTTTCATCACCTAAAGAACAAGAACGACAATTACATCACGATAACGTGAAATCCCGTGATTTCGAGAAAAGAAGCCAACAGCCTCCTTGGGGGAAGAGAAGGGAATAGAAGGAACAGAGGAAGAGAAGGTACATGCAACTACGCGGTCAAGGTAACCATGATCTCATCTCTCTCTCGCTTCCTCTCTCTGTCTCTCTCTCTCCCTCTCTCCCTCTCTCAATCTCTCTGTCTGGCTCTCTCTGTCTCTCTCTCTCCCTCTCTCAATCTCTCTCTCTCTCTCTCTCTCTCTCTCTCTCTCTCTCTCTGTGTCTAGGTCGTCCCTGTTGTGCGAAAATCAGCGGTTGATGGGGGTTTTTGTGTGTCATTGTGTCTCAGGAATTGGATCACCAACCCTATACTTGGAAGGATTCAGCCGAAAAGGTATAGGATTTTAGGAATTTTTTGGTGTGATTTGGGAATTTTGTATGATCTGTAATTTTAGGGATTTTTTGGTATGATTTGAGATTATGGAATATGAATTTTGAAGCCGTGCGCTTGTCGCCATGTGAATTTAGGAGGAGATCGCACCGAAGCTTCTTGATTATTATGAGAATCAAACATTATCTCCTATTGCATTCTGTGATTCTTAACCAACCACTTTACTGTCCACACGTCTTTCTTCTTACACGTATTCCCATCTTCCTTCCTTCCTTCTTTTCTCTCTTCTCAGTCTTTCTCTGCTTCTTTATTTCTTCACATCTTCGGAGTTTTTTTTTTTGTTCCCTCTTTCCATTCTTTTGGGTTTTCTCAGCCTTATATGAATCTTTTGAGACTCAACCATTTCATAGCTCAAAGAGTTGTCAAAACCCACTTCTCTATCTGTTCTCGCTTTACTCAAGTCTCTTTTTCCCCTTTCTGCAGAGTTTCTCGGGAACCTCTGTGTGTGTTTGAAAGATTATTGAAAATAGTCTATCTGGGTAGCTCCAAGAACTCTTCTACAGATTTTAAGAGTTGAGAAATAGAAGAAAAAATTATCAGAAAAAAAAAAAAGAAGACTAAAAGGAAGAGGATGAAAATCCAATGTGATGTGTGTGAGAAGGCACCGACAACTTTGACATTGAAGTTCATGAAGCAAACAAGCTTGCAAGCGAACATCAGAGGCTTCTTCTTCAGTGCCTCTCCAACAAGCTCCCTAAATGTGATAACTGCCAAGTAAATATTGCTTTACCTCCATATTTTTATTTTCTCTAATTTTCCTCACCATTTTTTTGTTTCCATGTATTGTTTGATTTGGTTAATTTGATATTTTTTTCTCCTTCTTTTGATTAACTTGCTTTGGGTATTGAAGTGAATATTCTGAAGATGGTGTTAGGCAACTAGGAACTACTTTCTAATCGTTTGAAGTGTTTTTATACCACTTTTATTCACTAAATGATAGAGATCAGAATGCTTCAAGGTACTAGATCGTAGTCAGAAGTGCGTAAAATGACAACTTTAGTAGTTCATTAGCTTAGGATCTATAGAGTTTCTGATAGATGGAGATGTTGGTTGTATTTACATTATTCTGTGAGTAGTTTATGATGTAATTGGTATTAAAAAAAAAAAAAAATGAAGGGGGAAAAAATGAGAGAGAGAGAGGGAAGAATGAATCGGGATTAGATATCAGAACTATATATGGTAAAAGGAATAACAAATAATGAGCCAATGAAGCACAGTTTGCTATGTTATTAAAGCTTCCATAATCTAGAGCAGAAGATAAAAGACAAAAGAGGGGGAGTCTTGTTAGAACTGAAAATTGTGGGTCATCCATGAGTCCATTTATGGGCCCAAAAGGGCTGGGCATTCAATGGAGCCTGTTAAAGATACATACATGGGAGGGTAGTCTTAGCTAAGTAATTTGGGATTTAATTGTTATATTGTTTCTCTTTCCTATCATAGTTATATTTCAGTTTCCTATTGTAATTAGGTTCTAGGCTTAGCTAGGTAAGAGGTGTTAGAGTCCTATTTCCTTTGTAACTCTTATTTGACTTTCTAAATATAAAAACATGAAGGCTGGTATGATATACACACCATCTATCATCCAACTCTCTTCCCATCTTCTCTTCTCAGTGATTGTACAGTGATTGTACAACTCAAGATAGATAAACAAGATTGAAATTCAAGCAAGAACTATTGAAACAAACAGTCGTATGGACAGTTTTTTGTCTATATGCAGGAGCTAAAGCAGGCCAACGGATTTGAACCTGAATGTAGGAAATAATATTATGACCTATAGAATCAATGAGAAGAACAAGATGCACTACAGGGGGCTGCGAAATCAATTCTAGTTGCAGAAACAATAAAAGGAAATTTGTAGGTGGGATGGGCTTCGTTTGGTTACTTTGGTATCATCGTAGGTACATCGTAGCATATAATTTATGGTTGAGTGTTGGTGTTTCACCTGATGGTATATTCTGCATGATGGAAAAATAGGTCTAAAGTTGAATGAAATCTATATAAAAGTGGTGTTACTGTCTGGTTAGGAAACAGTATGTTGATAAACAAAGTCCTTATCAACTTCCTTTTCTCTTTATGACTACAAAAACACCATGCAAGTTTTGGTCAAGGCAACCCTAAGGAAAGTTCAAATTCCAATCCAATAGGCAGAATCGCATATGGACACAACCAGCAAAGTAAACTGGTGATATCTCCCAAACAAGAAATCGATCGATTCCTATACTATTTACTTCAGATCGTCCATCGATTTGAGCCAAAATTTGGGAAACCATTCTTCTCCATATAATTGACCTTCGACCAGCTTTTGGACCATATCTCGAAACTTTGATTTGCCGTTATTAAATTTATTTTTAAATCTGGTTTCCAAATCACACTGTGAAAACCATCCAAGAGAATTTGAAACAGTCGATTTTAATTAGATATTGATCATGAGATGTGATCTTCAGCCGAGGACTTGATTGGATGATATTGATCTGGTATGACAGGGGAGAATGGTTCAAACTTGAACTTTGATTTCTAATCTTGGTACCCTAGGGGGACTATCATATGATTGCCCTTTAAATTATAAGTTGATTCAACTTTCATATCCATACCTTTTATTCCTTTACTTTTGCCACTCACATAGGAGAAAGGGGATTGGGAAGACAAAGAAATTACTGAGAAGGGAAGCAATGAATGGCAGGTAAGAGCAGGGCCCATCTATGTTATCGCTTAGGGACCAATTTCAAAAGGTTTTGGCATTGGCACCACCATTTTTCTGTTTGTACTAATTGCCTTTTCTTTGAAAAACAAAAAATTTCTTTACTTCTCATGTCCAAAATAGCCAAGTGCTTTAGTTAGTTAAGATCATTCAGTCTATGGAATCTCCTAGTTTTCTAGAATCCAAAAGAATGGAGAATATAATTTGGTTTAATCTGTTGTGTTAATTCATTGACAACTTGATGGGCCTTTAGCTCAAATTGGTAGCGCACTTGGAACATGAGCATGTTCCAAGGGATGATGGTTTGAGTCCACCAAGGCTCTCTTTATTCAACTGTTCATAGCATAGTTAGTTATGCCACTAATCCACTCAAGAACCTAATTTTAATGGCATCTTTGAAATTTGGCATCTTTTATACTTACTTTGGTTATGTTAATGAGATATTTTAATTTTATGCTAAGGTTGGTAAGAGAAAAAGATTTTACAAGTCTTTTTGTGGTATAATTGACAAAGAAATGACATTATTTTAATTAATATCAAATAGAAAAGAACAGATTTTACCAAACACCATTTTCGTTTTGAACAGCATTCTTGAGAACGTTACCAAACGATCATTTTCGGTCTAAGAACGCCGTTCTAGACTAAGAACGCAAAAGAACGTTTCTAATCAAGAATGGGCATTCTTTGTTTAGACCGTTACCAAACGCAGTCATTTCTAGTGAAAAAAAAAAGATAATTTGGGTATTTAAAAACATGAGGGTAGAAGGAGATGTAAAAGTTTAAAAGCAATGTAGCTTTAGAAAAGAAGGATAGTTTTAGTAAATATAGGTTAGGTGTAAGGTAGTTAACCTTCTATTTACTTTAACCTCACTTGCACGCAAATCAATACGATGACTCAAAAGTGTAGACGCTAGTAGCATTGATAAAATGATAACGGTTTAAAGTATCAATATCAAGTGTCAAAATGAAAGGATGATTTAGAGACATGTCATATCATATCATATCATAATTGATTATATATAAATGGTGAAGTTTTTTATATCTATTAATTATAACAATTTTTTAAGAATCGTATCAGTACTGTATCATATCGGTTAGTATCTATTGATGTGGAAGGATACTTAAAACCTACAAATTGATACCTTTTTTTAAAAAAAAAATTTAGTTTAATTATTCATGTGACAATAGAAAATGGTGTTTCTAAAAATCACAAGATAAATCTGAGTTGTTTTGTTTTATATTTTTTTAATTTAAATTGCTAGTTCCCACACAAAGTCAGGAGAGTGCATAGTAATGTTTATAGTATCGATATACATGCATAGACATACATAGGATGTATGAGAATATAAAAAGGGGTATTTGATTGAAATAGATTGAAATTTGATACATGACTAATTTACAATATGACCTCTCTATCCAATGGTCAGAATGGCATATCATCTGTCCACATGCTGGAATAGATGTCTTGTAGCATTTGGAAAAATAACAAATCTTTATGAGAATAATAATTCGCCTTAATATAAACATTTTTGGTATTTTATTGACTTAACCTTTTGGGCCATAGAATTGAATAAACTTGTGACAACGACCGTTCAATGAGCATAGTCATTGACACTGTTCTAAAAAATGACTAAGGTTGTATATGATATGCATTTTTAGAATAGATTCTAACTCTAAAACACATTCTGAAGCAAATAGAAAAAAAAGAGAAGAATCGAGTGGTATAATTTATTTTAGATCCAGAATCTATTATGAGAAGACATATCAAATATATCCTCAATTTTCCTTCAACCTTTGAGTAGACAAATCTCATTTTCACTGATGATGTGATTTTGTGATTGAACTTTTATGTTATTATTAAATTTCCATTTTCTATCGTAAGAATTGAAAATATCTTTTCCCATACTAATCTACAAAGGTCATATGTCCTTAGCTGTGAAGATTCCCTCTTCAATGTGGGTGTAGATATTAGTGAAACTCCGTAAAAAAACTACAAAAGATTTATTCCAATGGACAAATAAAATTAAATAAACAAAGGTCAAGCGTTACAGACTCCACATTTTTTTTGGCTGTGGTACCAATCAAGCAAGGGCCTTCATCCATTTGCCTTCCACCATTAATGACTTTTTTTTTTTTTTGGTAGAACACCATTAATGACTTAAATTAAGCTAGCAATGGCATTACTATTGGCATCTTTGATACTGTATATATAGAATGTCTAGTGGGATTTTTACAAAAAACAAATCTAGTGGCTTTAGGTAAACTTTCCATCCTTGTTTGGGTGGTGGTGCCCATCAGATCAGCCCATGGCAAAGTGGGATTTCTGTTACTCATATTCTCGTCTGCTCTTCAACCTGATGCCTTAAAATAATTATGGAACCCAACGCACGCTAGTAGAGAATATATATTATATAGATTAGACATAAATAGCAAAGAAGGAAGGATAGTTGGAACTGTGTCACATGCTTAAACACCTACCTTTGAATCCGATTCTCACCCCAGTTTGGTTGATGGGGCAAGTTTATCCTAATGAGCGAGTTAATCAAGTTTTCCTTCTAAGGATAATTCGAGTTTATACTTTATACATGAATAGGATGAGATTGGACTTGTTAGGTGCTTGACCATCCGAAGTCTTTACCATGCATTTGTCCACATCCAAGTATCCAACCACCTTCTTTTAGTCTCTAGAGACAGATTCAGGCACGACCTCAATTAGCCAAGGTCGGTTGCAAAAAGAATAGTAAAACTTGTTTGAATAGAGGAAACACCCTTTTCATTTCAGGTTAACTTCTTAATAACTCAGCCCACAAAAGGAAATGGATAGGCATTGACAAAAGCCGAAGCTTGGAAGCATCAAGCCTGAGTCTAGTCTGTGGGCAATTCCATGCTCAAAATTCAATGAATGATAAAAAGCAATGCAATATTGGAATAGGATGGGTCAGGGCCAACATGCAGGCCCATTTTCAGATAACAGCCCATGAGAGAGAGAACCAACATCAGTTTGTTTTGATCCTTTGTGCCCCTATAAATTTGAGGAGTTTTCTCTACTTAATGCCTTGAGGTTTTGGATTAGACCCTTCAACAAGAAACTAATATAATGTATCATGGCATAGTCAGTGTAGCCCTAGATGCTAACTGAGACTCTCTAAGGACTAATGGATTGTTTTTCCAAGAGGAAGTACTTATTTCATCATTCCAGTTGTATTGGGTTGATGAGAAATCCATGGGACAAGCTCATGCCAATTTTATTGGACCGGTTGACCTATTTCCATATGACCCATGTCGTGGTATATACTTATTTCTTCAATGGTTCAATTGTGAGTTAAGTTGTTGAACTATAGCTGATTTTTCTCAAACAATTTTCAAAGCATTATATTAAGGATTAAGTTTTCCTCCACCCATTGAGGGCGGCTCACCCACCATCCTAGGATTCACAAACCCCTCTTGATATTTTAGTATGTTTCAAAATACCCTTTTCCGCCCTCTCCCACCCCGATCCCATTCCCTGTGAGTGGAGGAAAACTCGACCCTATTATTAACACATGCTCAATTAAAACTATAATCCAACCGAACTACAATACCAATCGTATAATATATCATATGACAAAGTTGAGTTGGGCTCAAACTTTAGTGAGACATAGGCTTTGCCTTCTCCCACATATTTGCCAAGTTTGAGCCCAATCCAACTTTCCTAAAAGTCAAATTTAAACAATTTTGTTCAAATGAAAATAGGGTTGAGAAAAGGACTGAATTTCCCTCCACCCACAGTGAATGAGATCCCATTCACCATGGGGCCAAGAGAGGGTAGGAAAGGATATCGGGAGGGTATTTTGGAACATACTGAAATCTTAGGAGGGGTTTGTGAATCCTAGGACAGTGGATGAACCGTCCTCTATGGGTGGAGGAAAACTTAATCCTTGAGGGCCGGAGAAAGTGTGGCATACAAATATTGGATTTTTCCACCATGGGAAACATCATGACCACCGAAATTTGAACATTAACAAGCTGCCACATGTCGAGGTTTGCTAGAGTCTAGAGACTCAAGATATAGTATTGGTTGGGCCAGGGCCTGAACCACCACAACCCCAGCCCATGAGAGCTCTAATAATTTGCTTGTTTGAAGTTTGGGTTATTATCACTGAACAAGAACTAGATCTGTACATTCTAAAACCTATGAAAAAGGAGACCAAATTATCAGAAATTGCAAAGGGGTTTCACTAAAACCGTAATTTACTACACAAGAAAAGGTTACTGCAAACCTCATGGAAGACTTCAAGTATGATTTGTCTATACTCCTCTGCATTCATGGACACAAAACAGTTCAAGAGGCAACGGAGTTCTTTTGGCTCTTCTAGCCGATTTGCTATAATCATCTCTACCATGGACTCCTTGAAATCTTCTCTAGGATCATAAGAGTACTTGTCCATGGCTACCATTATAATGCACTTGGTACCCTCATTAATTCTCCTTCCCTTGTTTCTTCTTCTTTCATTTCTTGCCTCTTCTCTTTCTCTTATCATCTGATCTAGTCTCTCCTGAACCATGGCATGTGCTAGACTTGACATCGGCGGCGCGTATCTATCGGAATTAGAACCTTCAGCCTCTTCCGACGACGAAATACTAAGACGACAACCGCAGCAGAAGGTGCCACAACCCTTTGGTTGATTCTTCCTCTGCATCTTCGTTTATTTGGAGCTTTAGATTATCACATACACCTTGAAGAAGCAAGAGGGGGTGCGTGGAGAGAGCCATCTGACACTAATCATTTATTTACAATTGGCAAAGTAGGTTTGGTTCCTACTTTTAGGCATTGATCATGTTTCTTCTTTAAAACAAGTTTTAGCCCTAATATTTAAACTCCATACTTAAACCCAGTTGGGAGCTTCTTAACTAATTTAAGTTACTTAGGGATATCATGTTGTGGGAGATGACCCATCTTTTTTTAAAGCTTTATTAGGTGTCATGTCTCTTAATCTTGCAGCTGTGTAGTTTTGGTGGAAGTAGGGGTGTCAAAAGCTGGCCCACACTGATAGGTCTAATCAGAATCGATCGATTAAAACTCGAAACCGAATCAATCAGTTAATAAAACGGTTCGGTGTCAGGCCTAGATCGATTATTATTCGAATCATAATGCTTGGTTGTAACCTGATGGACACCTGACCTGGACTTATTAACACTGATAATTGACCATATATGAATGACTTTTTATAGCCTGTTTATAGCTTGATCAACTCATTTATGATCGGTTTACAACCATTCATAGCCTAATTAGGTCATTTAAAGATTGTTTATAGCCCATTAACTTGACCTGATTACGAGTTCGTGCCTAGCCTATGATGCCCGATTAACTAAACAATATGATAACAGTGCATGACCTTAAATTGGTGGGGACCGATTAAGCCCGACCGAAACCAACCGGACCGACCGATTGACACCCCTAATGGGAAGAATGTGGCCCTTATTAATAATTAACCTGCCAAATCATCTATAGACTGAGTTTAATTAACAAAGCATTTCATTATAGCTAAAGAGATGTGGGTAGCTTGGGAGCATGCCATGTTGAATGCTTAATTAGTGTTTATAACTATTATTCTTTAGATGAGTGTTTAAGATAAGGATATGAAGTGTAAACTGAATGGAGTATCTGATCGCTTTTATGTTTTCCTTTTTTGTTCCAAAAGAATCACTTTCTTTAAATTAATTAACCTTCTAGTAGTCCACCATACTCATCCAATTATGGAAAAATCCGACAGTAATATACTCACAGCTGTATAAAATCTTCCCTTTATATCCACCTAAAGAAGAAGAAAAAAAAAATCCATTTTATAGATTCATTTTCTTGAATAGATAATAGAGGCTATTGAAATACACTTAATTAATGTGGAGAAACTTTGTTAGTTAGAGAATTAACCATATGTTCTTAAATAGTTTGAATGATTGGTTACTTAATCCACTCATCTTCCTTTATTTGGGGTAGAAGTAAAAAATTCATATTAGTATAGTCCCTCATATTAGCTGTCCTATAAACCAGTAGCATTTTTAAGCGGCCCGTTTAGACCTTAGACACACCTGTCATCCTTTGTAAAGGAGTGTTAGGCAATGAGTTGTAGGCTACTATACACTGGGTCCCACAACTTTACATTGTGGAGCCTAGTATATATTTTGTAGCTGAATTGTCACCAACCTTGATGGGAGAATCTTTTTAATCCATGGGTTTTGATGGTTGGATGAAAGAGTGTTGATTGATTTGGTTCCAATTAACCGGTTTGGTTTGATTCAATTCATGGTATAAGGGTAGAATTTGAAACCAAACTGTTTGTTACTGTTCCAATATTCCAAATCAAACCAATTGAAAAAAACAATGTGCTGGTTTCTGGTTAAATGGTTTTTCGGTTCCCTTTTGTTTTGGTTCCTAGCTAGTTCAAGTTAATAGTTCTAAGCTCAATTGGAAATGAACCTATTTTTGAAGCCTAATAATGCGGATGAAAACTGCAAGGTGATACCGGTCGTGGAATGGATGGATCTGCAACCAAGAGAGTAAACATAAGAGGGGGATTGGAGCTGGCTCTGATGGGATCCTCCGACACCTAAGTCAATTTTCAGAGCAACCTATCGAAAGTGAAAGATTAGAGGTGAGTGAGAAAAGAGAGGAAGAAGGTTGTTTCAGATATGGATGTATCAACCGTAGTCAAATGGAGTCCAGATCCATTTGAATTAGGGGTGTCAATAAAGCCCAACTGGCCAGAACCCGCCCGAACCTGACCTGAGCCCGGCCCGGGCCCGACCCTGATTTTTCAACCCTGAGGGTGGGTTTGGGTTTAGTTATAGTCTGACCCTGGCAAGGTTGGGTCGGGTCAGGGTTTAGATCATGGGTCTAGCCCGGCCCGACCTGACCCTGTATTAATTATAAGTATATAATATTACATATATATATATATATATATATATATACTTAATATAAGTATTTTCTTAACAAAAAAAATAGGAAAAAAAAAAAAAAAGAAGAGACTTGTAGAGAGATAACTACTAGCTTTGTCGTCATCATGAAGTAGGAACCTATAAAAAGAGTAGATCATCTATTATTTTGATCAGGGCCATAAAAAGAGTCACTAACATGATTGTTATTTAGTTGTAGCCACTATAAGCTTCTAGGCCTATTGAGGGGACACTGTTACAATTGTAGAGAGAGAGTCTATACACACGTCGGTTTTTTCAACATATTTATTAGTTGTCCCATAGGTTGAGATCCTATGTTACAAAAACATGGTCTCGATAAGACACATGGACGGTGCCATAAATCGGGGCCAACCTGACTCGCCCGGACACTTGACAGGGTCGGTCAGTGTTGAGAGTTTCTTGACTCTAGCAGGGTCGATCAGGGTCAAGGTCAGGGTCAAGGCCTCTAGGGTCGGATCAGGGTTTAGGACAGGCCCGGCCCAATCCGACCCATTGACACCCCTAATTTGAATCTAAACCTTTTACCTGAGACCCTTACCTTATAGGGTTTTTTACAATTATCACCCCAAAATCTTTCATATCTACTTATTATCCTCCCAAAAACTTTGAAACAACTGTTACCCTCTGTTGCATACTAATAATTAACTCCCCACCGCTTACTGACCCGTAACGGCGGGGGTTAGTCGTGAAAGGAGTGCCGTTGTCACGGATTTTTAGGACCAAAATGTCCTTTTTGGGGTGGTAATTGTAAAAAACGCCCACCCCATCACCACCGTCCCTTCTTCTCCTCCTCCTCCTCCTCCTCCTTCTTCTTTGAGTTGCAGAGGCACCAAGCCAGCGTCAACGCCATCCCCTGGGCTCCGCACAGTTCTTCTTTGAGGTTTCTTCTTGAATTTCTGAGATCTGGAACAACTGTCTTCTGGGTTCTTTCTACAGTCATTTGTCTCGACCTGAAGACCCTTGAATCTTTGGGATCTGGAACAACAGCTTTCTGGGTTCTTCCGATTTGGAACCAAACAGAAATGCAAAAAACTCCATTTTTCTTTTCAAAAAACAAAAAACTCCATCTTCCCACCGACAATACACAGGGAGGCCGGAGGTGGGAGGAGACAATAGCTTTCTTAAAAAAAGAGGGTTTTGAGAAGAAAAAAAAAAAAAAATCAAAACAGAGAGAATCAGTTTACAGGGGAGTGCTTCAAGGAGATGGGTTTTGGGTTGTAGGGGTGGTTCTTTATTTATTTATTTTTGTAAATTGATTATCTGTGGGTTTGCATTAAGGAGAAGAAAGAGATTTACATGGGATTGCTTCAAGGAGATGGTTTTTAGTTGCAGGTGGGGGTTCCTTGGTTGTCTCTGGGGATGGGAAAAATTGGGACTTGAAATATCCCTAAGATCGACCATCTGGTAGAGACTCCATCACCGCCGCCCTTCGGGTGTCTGGTCGTGGGCATTAGACCCATTTGAAAGCTCTAGGTCTTTGCAATGCAGCTGATGATGTTGCTTCTGTTTCTTTCTTTTTTTTTTTCTTTTGTTTTTTCTGAATGTCAGTCGCTTGCTATTCTTCTTCTCTGTTTTAGTCTCCGCCTTCCTTCTTTCTTTTTGCTTCTTCTTCTACTCCCATTGTTTTTTAATGCTTTAAGGAGCAGGGAAAAACAAAGTGTTGGAAAATAGTCAGAAATACGAAAAAAAGGCATAAGTGTAGCAACACGAATTTGCCATTTGCCAAAAAGAAAACAAGCAAAATCCGAAGCAGAGATGATAGGAGAGAGAGAGTCTGGACTACATATTTCTTTCAAATAATATTATCGATTGGATCTAACGTCTTCTCCGTCTTGCAGATGTAGCAAGAACTGTGCAGAGCCCAGGCGATGGCGTTGACACTGGCTTGGTGCCTCTGCAACTCAAAGAAGAAGGAGAAGAAGGAGAAGGAGGAGGAGGAGAAGGGACGGTGGTGATGGGGTGGGAGTTTTTACAATTACCACCCCAAAAAGGGTATTTTGGTCTTAAAAATCCGTGACAACGGCACACTATCACGACTAACCCCCGCCGTTACAGGTCTGTAACGGTGGGGGCCAGTTAGTTATTAATATGCAACAGGGAGGATAATAGTTGTTTCAAAATTTTTGGGAGGATAATAATAAATATGAAAGATTTTGGGGTGGTAATTGTAAAAAACCCTACCTTATATTTATAGGCAAATTGGAGGATGTAGTTTGATCTGACATGATGGGATTGCTAGTGATTTGTGATCTGAGAAGCATCGACTTGAGTATGGAAGCATTAAATGCATGGATCGATAGGACTCTTAGGAGATGATCGGCCCTTTCAGCAGATGCAAGATCATCGTGAACATGCCCACATTAAATGCCATCGTATAATAATGTGACCCGATCTCAAAATAGGAGTTAATATCATTACAATTATCATTACTAAACTAATTAGTATTTTTACCATTAAAAAGATATTGGACTAATAAATATTCCAAAAAACACTATCAATTCCGCAACAAAACCACTCATTCCCGGCAATGCAAGAGAAGCCATCGAACGTATCCGGGATAAAGACGATGCAAGTCTGTTCCCCATTTTCCAATGACGAATGATTGGTCTTCCCTACACCCCTGTCAGGTGTAGGCTTTATACTCTGTCCGCTAGTATGCTATTGATTCATAGCCCAGGGCTTTGTGAGCTGGCGGATTGCTTCTTGGACTATGTCACGTGTCACCCATCTATAGACTGAATTTTTAGTGGTATATCACCCAATAAAGAAATCAAATGCTGCTAGGTTTCAGCCATGGAATCTAGGTTCAAAATTGTGACTTGAGGAATAATTAAAATAATAATAATTAACTTACATATAGTGTAAATACACTAGAAATATTATAGAACGTATATAGAATGTCTGATCTAACCAGTTTTTTTAGTCGGATTAGTATGCTTAGTCGATTTAATAGTGTATAGGGGGACATGAGGAATATTGGGTGCATTTTAAGGGGTATGCGTATTTAACTCTAAAAAAAATCATGTTAATTGGCCAGTTGCAAGCAGGGCTGAGATGGGTTTTAATGGCCCATAAGCCCATGACTCTACGCCAAATCCAACCCATTCTACATCAGGCTGTTGGATTTAACTGAATAACTGTTCATTGTTTACTTTTTCTTTGGCAATTAACTGTTCATTGTTGTCAATTGGATGAGTTTGGATGGTTTTAGGCATTGGCATTTTAGGTGGCCGGGCAGAAATTTGCCACCATTTGGTGCAAGTTTGGCTCGGAAAAGCTGAACACGCCATTTTCTGTCTTAGGCTTAGGCTGGGATTTCGAACTTGTGGGCAGCGCTAGGTTGAGAAATCCTCAGGCAGAGATATCCCAACCCAAAGTCATATATACTTGTTGCATTCTAAGTCATATATAGCTGTTTTTATCGCCGGAGAATGCAAAATCGACAAAGCCTAACTTTATATGAAATAACTTACATTCTTTTTTGTGGGTAAATGAAATAACTTGCATTCTAACGGTGCAAGTGTGGCCCAAAGAGCTTCAGCCCGCCTAAAGCCAACCGAAAACATTTAGGGTCTAGAGTCTAGACTAGGCTTTTTATCTTGTAGGCTGGGCCAGGTTAGGATTTCCAGGTCCAGGGAGTCTGGTTGAGTCGAGTCGGGCTGGGCCTAGATGAAGGCATTGGATTGAGCCAAGTCTGGCCTTACGCAATATATATACATATGTTAATATCTTTACCAAAAAAAAAAAATGTTAATATAGGTATTATATATACAAGATTAGGTCCATGAGTATTCATAATTTAAATTCTATTATACATTATGATATATTTAACATATAAATATTTGGATTTTTTTTAATTTTTCTTATTTTTTGGAAGGGTCGGGCTTGGGCTAAGATATTCCAACCTGACTTTGAACAAGGCCTTGGTGGGCAGAGAGCCTTGAGGATTGCATGTTAGTCTATCCCAGCCTGGTTGCACACGTATGGATTTTTATCGCCTCCAATATGTGCTCTCCCATTGCACCTCAAGTGCTTCCTGGGAGGTCGACACGTGGTTATTTTCAATCCAACGGCCACTTTTGAAAAACCAAATTCCAAAAAAAATCTAATACCCCTCTCCTATTTCTCTCCCCAACTTTGCCTCTTTCCGGTCAACCTCTCTCTTCTCTCACGACGAAGGTTCTTAGTCTTCACTCGAACGCTTGCCGGAGAAGCCGCCGCAGACGGCAACCAACAACCAGAAGCCATTTCTTGATGCTGCGAAGACGTCGAGGGTGAGCAAACTCTCTCTCTATCTGGAGCACTCTTACGTCGACGCAAGAACATGAGACGGAGCACCCTCACTTGCAGAGCTCTCTTCTGACGACCTCACTTGCGGAGCACCCTCTCTTTTGAAGACCTCTCCCTCACTACACGGGAGCACCATCAACTGCTGCGAAGAAGGTATTAGGGTTTGCTGCCTCTCCCACACTCTTTCCCCTGCTTTTTTTGCCCTTTTCATCTCCGGCAAAATCAGAGGAGTCGCCGATGGGTTTTTTCTTTTTTTAAGTTGGATTATATGTAAGTTGTGCCTTCTATTTTATTACTTTTCTTTGTAATGGAAATGATTTATAAGCCCATTAATGGCAAAATCAGAGGAGTCGCTTATTGTTGTGATTTCTTTTTCAATATTTGCTCCATTTATCTATTTTGAGTTAGGATACTTGGCTTTCATCCGCAGAGAGATATATCTCTTTTTTTGAAATAGTTTCCTAGCCCTATAGAAGTCCTATTTGAGATAGGATTTGTCTTCTCTGTTCCCAACTTGTCTATTGTGCCTCTCATGGTCCTCTGAACCATAGGCCTTGGATCACTCAAGTTCAGTCTATGAAGCTTAATATTGATGAATACTTCCCTGGAAACATTGGGCAGGTTGGACTTGAAAGCTTTGGGCATCATTCTGTCATTTTCAGGTCCGGTAGGTGCGATTGATAACCTAGTGGAGATTAGAGCATTACTAATCTCAGTCATATGGAGGACCTAGTTCTAGATATTCCACTACGGAGCAATTAGCCTAGAATAGTGCTCTAGTGCTTATCTGGCCTTTACCCAATAATGTAGATAGGTTGGATAGTTTTGTTGTTTTCCTTCTTCTGTAATACTAGTGCTGACCATTTAGCCTGCTGTATCTTCATCTTATTATTTTCTGTTTTATTAATCACATCAATTGTAAGTGACCTCTTTGATTAGATGCAACTATTCCTCTATTGAGCTTGTAGATCCAGATCCAAAGTGAAAGGATTTTTGTTGAATCTCGATTAGTGTATGCCTTGTCACAAAATAGTTGCTTTATGTGCTGGTCAATGTTGATCAATTTGCTTCCCAATCTTCCTTGCCTTCTATACCTACTGCTTCAACGAGGGACTTAGAGTCATGTTAGGTAATTTACAATTCTATTGTAATCGAAGATTGGGTACTCTCTCTCTCTCTCATATATGCCTAATGTCTCTTTTTCTAGCTCATTAGGTTTTAAAAAGAATCAGTCTCATCATCTTTGCTTTTTCCATTGTACTGGTAAGGAGAAAAAAAATCCAATGTTATAAATTCAGTCTTGTCATCTCTGTCTCTCCCCCTCTCCTTCAATTTTTTTTATGATTCAATTAAAGAAAGCCTAATATTCTTTTCTCATTTTCCTTGATATATCTTAGGTTTATTAATAATTAGTTATACCAGGTGTTGATTCATGCATCATCATATCATTTGATAATGAGGCAAGGACTGCATTCTCAGTCCAAACAAGCAGGCTCAGCTTGGATGATGGGGCAAGGATTGATTAGAAGAAGTTCTTTGGATGATGGGACAAGGATTGATTAAAAAAGCTCCTGTTCTGCCCTTCGTGTCTTGTTTTGGAGCTGTTGAAATATGGAATGGTGCCTTCTTTTTCACCTGCATGTGCACTGATGTTACCATAAAAGCCCCATTAGAACTGTGTTGGATGCATACCATTTCTGCATAGAGGGAACTCTTATTAATCCGCAGATCATTTAGAGACTGGAGGAGCTGAAGAAGGCATTTACTTATTATTTTATTAAATTAGTGAAAACTTGTGATCAACATGTTTTTCTCAATCTTAATGTGAGGATCTTCTTAGAGTTTGTGCTATATGCTTGTCAGGCCATTCTTCAAGTCACGACTGAACATTGGTTTTAAATTATATCATTGTATTTTATAAATTTAAGAAGTATGTTCTGTAACCATCAGTAGACAACAGGTCATGGACTTGTGTACAATTAGTCAATTGAGTTGATTTATTTGTGAAGTCCCTTAGCTGGTGAGTACACATTGTATATTGGAATTTGTCACATGGATTTGCCGATATGTCTGATCCAAATTGTTGCATATCAATCGGTTTCTTTTAAGAAAACCTAAGAGGAAAAGAAAAAGGAATGAGAATAAATTGGAGGGAGCCATTTCCGTGTTTGACTAAAATGTAAGATTTCTATAAGGTGGGCTAGCATAGTTCCATTTTATTTTCATAAAATCGGTTTAGTTGTGTTGATGAGAGCTACCTTAATGGTATAAGTCTAGTTACTATGTGTGGACCTAAAGTATTGTTTCCTTAACTGGAAGAAAACCTTAATTTATTTGCAAGGTTGGTCCGTACCCTTACCACTATAAATAGTTGTCATTGGCCCATTAAGTAAACGCCCTAAGAAAACCTAAAGTAAAAGTAGAAGAGGAGAGACTAGACCAACGTTCGTGTGCGACGGGGATTGTAGAGAAAGTATTCGATTTCGGCTTCCACAACTATGGATCCAAGTACGCCAATCACACCCCTGGATTTATTTGTATATTCATTAATCTCCATAAATGTTTTGCATGAATTATTTTTTTCAATGGTATCAGAGCTTGATCATGATTGATCAATGGCGCTATAATTTTTAATTGTTTTGTTATTATGTGTGAATGGATCTAATCGATCAAACAAAAAATTATTATTTCATAGCTTGAATTGAATCATATCAGTCGAAATGAACCAAAGTCTGAATAAAGTTCATAATTAAATTACATCGTCTCACTGGTCGAACCATATAACCGGCTTGAAGTACATAATTCCATCAATAATCCGGCGCATGATTTAAGTGATTATGGTTCCACTTAGTGTGCTAGTTACTTAGATTGTGAGATCATCATTGGCTATTCAGATGGATTGTCATCAAGGAAACCATATGACGAACGATGTGCTCTTGCCACCACAAGTGAGTCTTCGTTTGGTCGATTTCACTTGACGGTGTAAGGATGACGTTTTGGGCTTCACAGCTTTGGAGGTTCTTGTCTTGCCACCACAGGTGATGGAATCTTTAGAGTGGTGTTGTTTCAGGCATTTTGTCATGCATATGAGAGATTCCACTACGTGTTGGGCGATCTTGCCACCACAAGTGTGACCCCGATGACGTCGGATTTTTACCCAATTTTTGTTTTCCTACAGTTACTGAAAATAAAATTGAGATAAATCTGATTAATAAGTCCAAATTAATCAATTTTAATTATATTGTTGGGGTATTGATATACCGCCAGTTCTTGCATATTGTATGTTTTGGTAAATTTTGTGTGATCATATTTACCAATTTAGACTTTCCAATTATCTTCCATCAAAATCTTTAAGGGTTCCATTTTAGGGTATAAAAATGAATTCTTTAATGTTTCTATAGCTATAATAAGACTGGATTTTATCATTTTAGAGTTAACGAACCTCCCAAGCCATTGGCTGATAGCTCCATTGAAGATAATGTTCTTTATGAAAAGTGGGAGGAGTCAAATTGATTATGTCTGATAGTCATTAAATACATTATTGACATGGCCATCAAGAAAAGTGTCACTTTTAATTGAGACTGCTAAGGAACAAGAACTCATTATACCTATAAACAGAAGATTCCTTATTCATGATAGGCTGAAAAGATCACTCACATAGATTTTGTGATGTTTACATCCATTTTTTATGATGATGTGAATGAAATTTATAATTATATTGTAAATCATTAATTATGTCATACAAGTTAGTTGAAATTGAGATAAAATATTTAATACTTTTCTTGTATGGTATGTTATTCAATTATTCTTGCCTTAGTTTGATCTCCTGTAAACCTCCTATATTGCTCAAAGTTATAATTAACTTGAAGTCAACAGTTTTGGTCAAAAGAAAGGAATATAACAAAAAAAAATTACTGTAACATTTATCTGAAGATTAGTGAGAGTTAATCGTTTTTGTATTTTCTAGTAATGATATTTTTATTGCAAGTAATAAAGTTACCTTTTGACACGAAGATGACAGATTTACCAACACTCAATGAACTTATGTGAATAATATTTTTTGTGCATCTAATGTTGGTAGTTTAATGTAACATCAAGAATACATATGAATTGATATTGTTTATTTTATATTTGAGTAATTGTGTGTAGCACATTAGGTGACTACCAAGCATGATTGTTGATCCTCTCACTCATGACTTGACTCCAAAAATTGAAGGAGAGTTCTCCCAAACCGTCGAGTGAGTAGTGTGTGTTGAGTGAAGTGTGTCCAACGATAAGGTCAAATTATCAGGCACACTTTTGTCCACTTGTTTTCAAAAATGTAAAAACAACAAATACATGTTCCGTCAATTGTGTTCTATGGCCCATAAATTTCAATTTATGATTCAAAAAATGGAACAGGTTTATTAAGCGGTTTTTAGGGTGTTTTTCCGTTTCTCAAAACGAGAAAACATCAAAAGCAGTTTCTAGGAAGGTTATCAAGCGGGCCCTTACTTTTCAAATGGAAATGTTCTTGAAGCAGTAACAGGATCATGCCCATCATGGGCTTGAAGAAGCATTCTTAAGATAGAGATTTGCTTTAAAAATGGATCTTATGGGTAACTAAAAATGAGTGGAGGGTCCAAATTTGAGAGGATCTAGGAATTCCTTTATTGGAAGGGTTTTTTTTTTTTTTTTTGGGGGTAAATCATTGGAAGGGTATTGTGTGCATAAAATTGTATAGACATATGGGTAGCTGATCTAATAAATCCCATTGGATAGTGGAATGTAGTTAAATTGGGGAGTTTATTCACCAAATAGGAGAGAAATGACATCCTGTAGATTGCATTGAATTCTGAGGGAGCTCAAGATAAGCTTTGTTGGGGGTCCAAATCCAAAAGGTATTTTCTCAGTCAAATATGCTTACCGATTGGGAGAACCTCTTGTATCTATTCATTCTCAATCATGTTACAAGATATGGCTATAAATTGATCCGATTTTAAGCAATCTGTCTGGTTCCTTAATGGTTTCGCTCCTAAGGGGTCAAGGTTAGAAATAGACCAATAAGCTAATCAGTTCCACACTTAAGATATAGAACTATTTAGTGATGGCTTGGCCGATTCTAATTTCTCATCAGTTTCAGACATTATTATAGTGTCTAATTTTTTTTTAAAAAAAATCTTACTTAAGCATACAAATAACAAAATATCTTTTCCCAATTACCCAAATAGTTACATATTCCTTCATAAACATAAAGATAACCAAATATCCCAAATTAATGTAAATAAGGAATAAATGTTTTAGATATATATGCGATAAAAATATATGTAAGTATAGAGAATATATGTAGAAGATAGATCAAAGGATGGGTGACAGCTGAATCATGGTCGTTGAATTGGAGATGGGATCTTGTATATTACAATTATTGGATCATGGTTTCAATGTATCAACAACACTCCATAACCGATTGAATCTCTTTTGTAATATGCACTAAGTCATAACTGATACTATTCTTTTTTAATCTAACCAAAATAAATAAATAAATAAATAAAATCTAAATCTAAGGTTTTTACACAATGTATATTGGGTCTAGCGGTTCCATTCCGATAGTTTTTAAATGGGGTACCGGTTTTGGAACCGTTGGGAGAATCGGCCAGAATCAGCTCGAACCAATAAGATAATCGGTTTCGAAAAGCTAATCCATAATTAGACCAATAAGTTAATGGGTGGGCTGCTTCTGATTTCTATTGGGTTGGTTCCGGTCTGGTTCTCAATTCTGGTCCTAAATTGACATCCTTATCAAAAGATTAACTCTATCCCCAATAAGGCTTGGAAGATACTTTAAAACTCAAAAAGCACTCCTCCTCAAGACTTCATTAAGACTTCAACCAAAAGATTTTTCTCTGTCTCTGTACGTGTTTAGTTTTCTCTGTCTCTGTACGTGATACTCCCTGTAAACCCTAGTACTGTGTTTGCCGGCAGTATGGATGGTAACCCATCGACATCTCTGCGGATTGGCTCTACTGCACTTGCTACTGGTCAGAATACTTCTCAGAGGAGCCCTGAAGAAATTGACCAATCCACGGAGAACCCTTATGTGGATCCACGCCTCGTACCGCCGATAGATGAAGAGGAGGATGATGATATTTTATCCTTGGAGGGTGATATCGAAGAGCGACTGAATGCCGACGATGATCAATGTCTCGAGGGGCAAATTGTGTTTTACAAGCCGTATAGGAGACAAGTTGTCTCTGAAGCCTTAGTGCATGCCTGGAACCCGAGGTTCCCTGTCACTGTTACTCCCATGCATGGGAATCGCTATCGTTTTCAGTTTCAACACAGGTTGGACCTTGCGAATGTAGTTGAGGAGGGGCCATGGTCTGTTAATGGAAACCTCCTCATCTTGGAACGATGGAACATGGAACAAGAGTGGGATTTTCAGTACACTGAGTTTTGGTGCAGATCCAAGAGGTGCCATTAGAGCTATTTAGTTTGGAGGTTGCGTCTCAGTTGGCATCGAAGATTGGAAACCCGTCACAGGTGATGCTGGTACAAGGCTCTCAGTTTGGCTCAAGGGTATGGTTTGTCCGTTCACGAGTCAGGATCAACATAACTAAACCACTACGTCCCTCGGTTACTATCAAACGCAGATCTAGTAACAAGACTACGATCATGGTGAAATATGAGAGACTCCCTAACTTCTGCTATTTCTGTGGTTTGTTTGATCATGAGATCAAAAGGTGTGTCACATTATTTGATGTTGAACAGAAGCACTGTGCAAAACATGGTTGTCTCAGAGCGGCCAATTGCTCAGAGTTTCCTGCGTTTCGATATGGTCCAAGTTTGAGAGCACCAACTCCAGATGCCAGACTCCTCAAGGGTGCCCCCTCCCTGTCTCTCAACGGTATGACTTCTCCGACGACTGGCCTGAGCTTCGATCGGGGAATCCATGATACGTCAGCTGGATCATCTGGCCTACCTCCTGCGGCGATGATTTTGCGTGCGGACAATCCTCCACTGGTTGTTACAAATCCCCAACTACCACACCTCCCTATTTTATCTCCCCAGACATCGTCTCATGCAATCTCGGTTTCCAATCAAGGAAATAATTCTTTCACCCACTTTTCACAGCTTTTGACCATAAATCCCATTCTACAGCACCCTGATGTGGCAAATTTGCTTTCCACATTACTCCCCCATCTCTCCGCTATCTCTCTTAATCAACCATCCACTCATGGAAACCAACCCCCGCAGTATCCTCCACCTCCCCCCCATAATCTCTCCAACACCCCCATTGGTGCTTACCCATTTGACCGACCCACTTTCCCATCCCTCTCCCAAACCCATATGGATAGTGGATCTTTGGACTCGGCTATGGACTTTATGGATGTTTCAGATTCTCAGGAGTCTGAACAAGGCAGGGAAGCGACGTTAGGCCCAGAGAAGCAAAAAGGACCTCGGTTGGACACCACTTTGGATGGGCAAGGTGACGTTAGTGCTTGTAGTAATGATATGCAGGAGATACAGCATTTTTTATGTTTGGAACCCGTGGAAGCTGGGAAGATCCAGCCCCACGGGAGCCAATGAAGTTGTTAAGCTGGAATTGTCAGGACTTAGGGAGAAACCCGATAATTCGCTCCCTGATCCATCTCTCCCAGGAAGAAAAACCAGTGATTATTTTCTTGATTGAGACAAAATGTAGCAATAGAAGGATTGAGCAGCTTCGTAGACGTCTTGGTATGCATTCTTGTTTTTCTGTTGATGCGAAGGGTGCCTCGAGGGGCCTCGCTCTTTTCTGGTCGTATACAGTTATGGTGGATATTGTATACTCGGACCATAATATTATTGATTCTAAGGTGACACAAGCTAATGGAACTTCTTTTTACATGACTTCAGTTTATGGGGTTGCTTTGAAATCTAAAAGGCAGGAAGTGTGGGAACGTCTGATCCATATTGGAGGGGGTAGACATATGGAGTGACTTTGCTTTAGTGATTTCAATTCCTTCTTAGCATGGCATGAGAAGGATGGTGATAACCGTTCAGGCCAACGAGATATTGATGGTTTTAAGCACATGCTCAACACTTATGGCTTGGAGGATGTAGGTCCCCATGGTCCCTGTTACACATGGAGTAATAAAAGAAAGGGTGATTCTAATATTTGGATCAAACTGGATAGGGCCTCCGCTAATGATGCTTGGAGTACGGCTTACCCTAATGTGGCAGTGCTTGTGAAACCTGCGGTGAATTCGGATCATGCCCCCCTTGTCATTGATTTAGTAGGAGGTCGTTTCAAGGGGGTGAAACCCTTTCGGTTTGAATCCACTTGGTTTCGTCATCCTGACTGTGAGCCAACTGCTAGAAGGGCTTGGTCCACGAGTGCAAGTACTGTTTCTACTTCCCCTCTTCTTCACAAAATGGGGGTAATCCAGTCGGTTTTCAAGAGGAGGAATCGTGAAGTTTTTAGTCACATTCAAATTAAGATTAGAGATCTGCAGACAGCTATCTCACATTTACAGGAAGGTCCAGTCCAGGATAATTTTCACGAGCAGGAGGAATTTCTCAGTTCCCTTCTTAATGAAGAGCTAGAAAGAGAGGAGGAGCTTTGGCGTCAAAAGTCTCGAATTAGCTGGCTCCAATAAGTTGACCATAATACAAAGTTTTTTCATATGGCAACCATCCAACATAGAAGCCAGAACAGAATCCTGAAGCTTAAAAAGCCTGATGGAGGTTGGGCACATGAGGAGAGTGATATTTATAAGATTATGATCGAGTATTATCAAGACATTTTTGACTCTGAAAGCCTTGAACCTGTGGCTCTTAATCAAGTTCTTTCCACTATTCATCCGTAGGTCAGTGATAGTATGAACTCTAGTTTATGTTCCATTCCTTCTATTGATGTGATTCGTTCGACCTTGTTCGCTATGGCTCCCCTCAAGGCCCCTGGTCCCGATGGACTCCCCCCAGCTTTCTTTCAGAAATACTGGGATTTCACACACCCAGATATTGCCTCCTTTGTGTGTAGTTTCTTTGAGACGGGTGTGTTACCCCAAGATTGTAATGACACCCTTCTGTGCTTGATTCCCAAAATCTCTAACCCTATTTGTGCAGAGCATTACAGGCCCATCAGCCTTTGCCCCATTGTGATTAAGGTTATCACCAAAATCATGTCTAATAGATTGAAGGTGGTTCTTGATCAACTTGTGGCTCCTACTCAGTTGGCTTTTGTTCCCAATAGGTCTATTTTTGACAATATCTTCATGGCTCATGAGTTGTTCAATTACATCAGTCATAAAAAGAAAGGGAAGCAGAAACTCCTGGCCTTGAAGATGGACATGAAGAAAGCCTATGACCATGTTGAATGGGAGTTTCTTGAGAGGATCCTCTTGAAGTTTGGTTTCTGCACTCAATGGGTTTCTATGGTCCTTAATTGTCTCAACACTGTCTCTTACAAGCTTGTGATCAATGGGGCTGTTAGGGGTAAGGTGGTGCCCACTAGAGGCATTCGGCAAGGTGATCCCATCTCTCCAGCTCTACTTATTCTTTGTTCCCAAGCTCTCAGTGCAGTCATAGCCAATGCAGAGCAGCAAGAGTTGGTCAAGGGAATTAGAGTCAGGAACAGGACTGCTCCAATGTCCCACCTTCTTTTCACGGATGATTGTTTACTGTTCTCGGAGATGAAGCTTAATGAGATTTTCAATTTGAAGGACTGTGTGGACTTATGCTGTAAAGCTAGCGGCCAAGCTATTAATTTCAAGAAATCCACTGTGTCCTTTAGTCCAAATGTAGAAGGGCGGTTTAGAAGGTGGTTCTCCGGTATTCTCAAGGTTTCCTATATGAAGGGTCCTACTAAGTATCTGGGGCTTCCTACAGACTTTGGGGTCTCTAAAGCATCCCTCTTTCAGGATCTTGCTGATAAGGTGGGGCGGCATTTCTCAGGGTGGAAGAATAGATTACTCTCTCATGTAGGGAAGGAGGTCATGCTCAAGTCTGTGGCCCTTTCAATGGGTAACTACACTAACTCCCACTTTAAACTTCCAGCTTCCCACCATGCTCAGATTCGAAGGGAGGCAGCTAAGATTTTTTGGGGGGATGGGACGGATAAGCAGAAAATCCATTGGATTGCGTGGCAATGCTTATGTAGATCTAAGGAGAGGGGTGGCTTGGGATTTCGGGATCCAGGACTCCAGAACAAGGCCCTCCTTTATAGGATGACTTGGAGACTTTGGAGGGAGCCCGATTCACTTTGGGGAAGGTTTTTGAAGGTGATTTATTTTCCAAACAGAGATTTCCTCTCAGCCAAGTTGGGGTCGAACTCGTCCTGGTCGTGGAGAAGCCTTATTGAAGGGAGGAAAGTATTGAAGGATGGTTTGATCTGAAAGATTGGGGATGGTGCAGACATTCAAATCTGGTCTAACAACTGGATCCCTTCAAGGAGCAATTTTCGGGTGCAATATCCACCTCTTGAAGCTAACCCTTCGTAAAGGGTGGCTGAGTTGATTGATCACCCTAACAGAAGGTGGAAGGAGGACATTCTGTGTAAATATTTTTACCCCATTGACAAGGCGGCTATTGAGAAGATTCAGCTGAGTTTGTTTCCTAAGAGCGACTGCTTGGTTTGGGGAGCATCTAAAAATGGCCACTTCTCGGTTAAAAGCGCATACCATCTTCTCTCAAATCAATTGGCTGATAAGGAAGTTCAGAAGCCCGCTTCTTCTAAGACTCATTCTTGGGATGAGGTCCCTAGTGATGTCTGGAAATTGATCTGGTCGAGTCATACCACTCCAAAGGTTAGATCCTTCCTTTGGAGGGCTTGCGTGGGTGGGCTAGCCTCGGCTACTGCTTTGCATGCTTGACAAGTGCCTATTGACACTTACTGTCGTAGATATGTTTCTTAGGAGGAATCTATCGAGCACATTCTTCTCCACTGCTCTTACGCTCGAGCCGTTTGGTGTGGCTGTGACATGCATTCTCTAATTGATCATAATAGCAACAGCAGGCTGCATCATTTTTTGAGTAATTGGAGAGTTGTTTCGGCTAAGGGGAAGAAGACTTTTAAGGATATCATGGCCCTGTGCTGCTTTGTACTTTGGCAGTTGTGGTCTGCAAGGAATGATTTAATTTTCAATGGCAAGAACTGGTCGGGTGAGGAGGTAATCTTGATGGCTCAGAGGTCGTGCTTTTCTTTTTTGGAGGCCTGCAAAACCCCCTCACCTCAGCCTTGCACTACCAGGACGGTTGTTGAAGGCGAGCGTTCCATCTGGCTGCCCCTTGATCCGGGTTTTCACAAGCTTAATTGCTATGCTTCCTTTGATCAGTCGTTGAAGCGCAGTGGTGTGGGTTTTTTTATTTGTGATCACTTGGGCAGATGTAGTTTGGCGGTCTCGAATCCAGTTCATTTTGAGGATATTCTTATAGGGGAAGCGATCGGCATCAGGGAAGGCCTCTTGGAAGCTATCTCGGAGGGTAACCTCTCTATTATGGTCGAGAGTGATAACTTGACCATAGTAGGTTACCTTAGGGATCCTCTAAAGCAGCCAGACTTGAGAGTTTTGTCGATCATGGATGACATCAGACACATTGTTTCGTATCTAGATATTTGCTCTTTTCACTATGTTCCAAGGACTACTAATTCAGTAGCAGATCGCTTTGCCAGGAGGGCCCTATCCGTTTCGGGGAGGATGGTTTGGCCCAATTCCGATCCCTGTCTATCTGAATCTTTGTTCTCAGATGACAGGAGTGTTCCCCGGTCTTCACAATAAATTTTTTTCAGACCCAAAAAAAAAAAAAAAAAAAAAAAAAACTCCTCAAATTTAGTCACTTTTATGGAAAGCCTGCTTAAATGCCTCGTAGTACTAAATATGAAAAGTAGACATATGGTTATTTCTAACATTTGTCCCCTATTGTGGATGGGAGATTGAAACTGTAGAGCATACCTTGTTAGAATGCCCCCAAGCTCAACATGTTTGGTATGCATATTATGTCACAATGAGACCGGCTCTGACTCCAAGTCGGCCCTTTTACGAGTGTGTGATTTAATGGGAGAACAATGCCACACCAATAACAAAAAAATAGAAGAAACTTGTCTTTGCAACACATGCAATGATGGTGTGAAAGATTTGAAAACTTAGAAATGTAAGAGTCTTTAAGACAACTGTCCCTCTTTTTAAGTTTTGGATCTATTTAGTGAACAAGAATATTGAGGAAGTGTTATCCCTTATTTCTAGCTCTTTATTAACATTGCCTCAACTCTCATCCTAAACCATTGGAGAATCTCCTAATCGGTTTTCGCATTATGCTCTTTGATACGACCTCTCTTCTAAGATAAAGGCAATGGGGCGAGGGTATAATCTTTAAAATGAAAAAAAAACCCTGTGTATGTTGACAGAGCATCAGTTTCCTACTTCAACAATAGTTGGCTAGGCCATATCAATTAGACTTTGCCTGAAAAACAGCTCAATACCAAAGACTTCGAAGATTGATGGTTAAGCAAGTCTGCCAAGACTTAATATGCTATCTAAGTGATAATAAACTATAACCACCACTATAAATCTCAACCATCCTTCAGGATATCAAGTTATTTTGCGTTTTTGCTGATGTAAATAGGTTAGAAAATGTAAAAGTCCACTATGTTGCAAAGTGTGCTCTTTCTTTTCCTTGGTCTAGGCTATGTGAGTCTTCTTTCCCAAGGGACCTCATGCCTATTGTAACATTCTTTTCTCCCTAAAGCAGATGAATAAGTTTTCCCAGGGTTTGGGCTTAAGAATTTTGGAGTAGACCTTTCCCAATCCAGTGCAATTATGCATGAATCTCGTATGATTTTTAATGATTACTAGTAGGCCTGACCTGAACCGACTAGTTGAAGCCCAAGACTAGCTCAACCGACTACTAAATGTGTAGGACTCAAATACTGATTGATTGCTAATCAGACATTTGTAGTACGAGCTAGTGGCTTGGCGGTCTCCTGACTAGGGCCAATCGAATACCGAGATCGACCAATAATCGACTATTTATAGCCCGATTAGCCTGTTTAAGCCATTTACCCGGTTATAGCCTGTTTAAGACCACTGATAGTCCATTAACGGATTTTTTATATCCCAATTAGTCAATTAGCCTATTTAAAGCCCGATTAGCCCAATTGCTTTGAGCCCGATAATGGAGTGCTAACCAACCAACCGAATAGAAATGTGTCTGTGCCTTAGCCTACGGGCCTGTTTACCTAAACGGGTGGAAACATAAGAGGCCTTAAATTGGTGGGGAGAGACCATTAAAAAAATATGATAATATATAGTTATGGGAGAGGGTTTTCTGAGCAAGCGATATAGAGGAGCAAACCAATGAGATGTGGCAAAATGGTATCGTACATTGGAGGGTAGCAAGGTCATTTAATATGAAGAAGTGAAAGATAAACACAAAGGTGCTAGTGGGCCCCCAAGCGGCCCAGAGAACCTTTTCCCTAAAGTTATATGTAGAAGCTTGGTGGGCCCTTGAACACTTGGCCTAAAGTCCAAGCTCGAGTTTAGCGAGAAGTGCTTAGGTCTTATACCAAGTCTAGTCCACCTTGATAGATTCTTTACTGGTGTTTCATATGATTGGGATAATATATTAATTTTAGGGAAAATAAACGTTACTTGGTAGAGTTTCCCAACGCCCATACACTAGGGGGTGAAAATGACTACCGTGCCCCTCCTATGGGATGCCCTACACACCACCTCATTGCCCCCCATTCTGGTGCAAAGGCCACGTGACCAGATGGTGTTATTTCTCCCATAGAAAACAACTTTCTAGATTCTTAATTTTATAGGCAAATCAATTTGCCAATTCAATACTCACATCCTTGAAAGTTAGCAGGTATGGCGAAAGTATTTTTCCATAGGGAAAAAAATTGTCACACCTCTAGCGTGCTGTTTTTCATCTCACATGATTATTTTATTATTTTCTCTTACATACTCTAAAAAAATGGGCCCTATATCGATGATACCTTTTTTAGCACACCCATTTGTGTGGTGTGCAGATTTCTCCCTGTAAGTATTTTCATAGCATTTTAATCCTCTCCAACGCCCTCATTTGCCAGTGAGCCGTAGCGAGGGGTTGGCTGAATGACACGTGGAATATTCGAAATCCAACGGTTGGATCTAAAGAAAAGAAAGAAAAAAAAAATTGGGTCATTGATTAACAATAGTTGGATTTAGAATATTTCATGTGTCATTCAGCCAACCCCTCATTGCACCTCGCTAGCAAATGAGGAGAGGATTAAAATCCTTTTTCATATATCTATTTTTCCAAAGGCCTTTTTTCTTTCTCCCCCTAATAAAAAGCCATGTAAAAAGTAAATTATAAGTAAAATCAACATAAAAAAGGGAGAGGATTCCCTGAAAAGCAATGTGGCGTAGCCCCTACATCAGCATGAGGGCCAATGGAAGCGTGCATGGAATCATCAATTGTGCAGGAGATCTACCATTCATGGGGCCGGGATTGTCATTTCATGCCCCTTTGTGTCTAGACGTAGAAGCCACATGCCTTCCAAGGTTTTTTTTTCGGAAGAAAAAAAAAATGAATTTTGGTTTTATCTAGAGATAAACGGAAAAAAAGAGAGAGAAAAATGACCTTGTCGAAGTGTTGCTCTTGCGTCCAAACACATAATGGCATGACATGATTGCCCCGCCCACATGAAAGGCAGAATCCTATTCCTGTTGATGATTTTTCTCACACGTTCCCATTGGCCCCATGCTTGCGCAATAACTTAGGGCCACACTCCCTGAACAAAAAACACTTTCCCATAAAACATATTGGGGAAAGAACGCTACTTGGTCGTGTGCAGCGCACAACTCCTACGCCTAGACACAGATCGTGTGAAATGACTATTGTGCCCCCATAGAAAGACAGAAATCCCCGAGGGCACGATGGTCATCTTGTGCAGCCCTATCTCTAGGTGTAGGAGCCGTGCACCGCACACGGCTGGGTAGGGTTCTCTTTCCCAAAAAAAATATATAAACATTAGTTTTTGTGGATGGTTTGACCCTTTTCGGTTGATCTTTGCTGGCTGTTCGATCTATTCCATGGCGAATCCTCATTCGTAGGATCCTCTTGATAGTTTGAAAATTCTCCTATTTTACATGGTTTAGATATCCTCTTATTTTAGTAAAGTCGAAGGGGAATATTCAGATCCAACGGTAGATCACTCGCCTTTTGTTTTTGGTCGCATGAATTGCACTGGATGAATCGATGTACTGCGGCGATTTAGGGTTTTAGGATTTAGGGCACCCGTTAGGGATTCATGTCTATATAAAGCTTTCCTTCCTTTGCAATGTCAAGCCAATGTTATTTTGATTCAGTTTTTCTGAACTGTGCTTGGGAGCTATTGTTGGGAGGGCGTCAGCCTTTTTAGTGGGTTAGGGTTAGGGTTTTCAGGTGTGGACGTTAGGGTGGATTGGGGAAGAAACGAACGGTTTATCCTTGAAAGAGGGGAAGAGTAATGGAGGAAGATAAGGAATCCCAATGAGGAAACAATCCCATTGATAAGAAGAGCCGTCTGACACTCCAAAACAGCAGCGGTTTTCCAGCCATTCCACACTTCCCAATCAACCTAACATAGACGATCTCATTTATTGGTTCGTTTCGATTTTCATGGATCGATTCGCTCACTACTGCGTTCGTTTCGATTTTTCATGGATCGATTCGCTCTCTACTGCGTTCGTTTCGATTTTTCATGGATCGATTCGCTCTCTACTGTGAGGTTCGTTGGTTTAGTTGGTTGTGATTTTTGGTTTGGTTTCCGCTCTGTGTGTTTGATTTGACACGGGTCACTGAGGGTTTTCCTTCTCCCCTTTTCTTTTTTCTTTCATAGATTTTTTTGTTTTCCCTGCTTATTTTCTTTTTTTTTTCCCCCTCTTCTTCTCTTAGAGATGGAGAAAAGTGTTAAAGAAGGTCCGATGCCACGTCGCCGGTAGTTAATGATAAACATAGCAATGGCCGGCGATGCTATGATTGGACCAATATCAAGTTTCGTATGCTGATAGGAATCTGTGGATCTGATCATATCCCATTCATCCACAGAGCCGATTTCTGCGATTACATTTTGTTTAATAGATCAAATTGAGTTATTATTTTTAAGGCGAACATGGTTTGTCAAATACGGATGAGAAGGGTTGAGAGTACCACTAGTCTAGATCCTTTCGTCCTCAATGTGTTAACTTTACGCATGAGATCTTATCGATCATGCTTTGGATTCCACCAAATCTGAAGAGTTTTTATAATCGGTGGAATTCCACATGTAGAGAAAACAAGGAGAGTGTCTCAGAGTGGATGAGATGTGAGATTGGAGATCAAACTCCTTTCTTACATTTGAACATTCTTTGCATTGGGATTTACTGTTTATGGGGTGTGAGATTCATTTTGATTGATGAGACCCACACTCTATGGACGGTGAAACCCCATGTGGAGATGTGGGAGTATAGAGGATATAGTGTCAAACGGGAGAAGTGAAATTGTGAGACCAAGGGTTGAAGTTGTGTGATACATTTTGACATGAACTACAAATCGTTTGTTGTCCATCCTCTCACACATACTCTTTCCTTGTTTTCCTACTCTTTCTTATTTGAGGAGTTGTGTGTTGTGTTTCTAATTGGTGTGGGTATGTAGATATCAAAGTAAGCAAGTTATGTGTTGTTACCTTTTTCTTATTAAAGTTTGACTAATTAAAGCCTATGATGATATTGCTTTATGTTGGAATTACCGTCTGAAGTTTTCCTCTTGATGACAAGCGGCTATCTGAGGCTTATTTATACTGGTTGACATGATTTTACACAAGTTTGGTCATCCATTCTTCATTTTACAAGTTTAAGTTTTGTGAATAAATATCAGTGTTTTCTCTTCTTTGTACAGTTGGACGGGTTTTTTTCTCTCCATTTCCTGATCTTAAGTTTTTAATCCTTCTTTGTTACATGTGGTATATGATCTAATGGTTAATATTTAAATTTCAGTTTTTAATTTTTAATAAATCTTAGTTAAATCAAACCTTAGATTAATCTTGATTGGTGTAACTAAATCTAATCTTAAATCATGGTTTAACCAATTTTGAAAACGGAAAGAAAAATCTGAAATTTTTTCTACTTTTTCAAATGTTTGTTTAAATAATGGTTTAAAGTCATATCAACTCAGGTTGATTTAAGGTTTGGTGTAATAAAGATTAATTAAATATTCAATATTAGAATTTATATTTTGGTATTTAAATTTAAGTGTGCTTAGAAGAACTTACAGGTGTGGAAATGGTGAAGAAAAATGTCACTTGTTTGTCACATGATTAGATGATTTGTCAAGTAAAAGTTCATCTAAATTAAAAAAAGGTTTTTTACAAATGCCCTATTTAAAGTCCCATTTGTCCAAATGTACCTTTACAACATTTTTAATTGCAAAGTCATATTTTAAAAAATGTGTAGCATTTTAGTTTAGTCTTAATTTGGGATGTTAGATTTAGTTTCAGGTAATTTAGTGATCAAAATGTTTTTTTAGTAAAAATCCAGCAAAATTAAAGAATAAAATGATTACATTTTTTTTGTTGAAATTTTTTTCCCCAAATCATGAGGTCGTCCTAGTTTTTGAAGAACTTCTTCAATCTTTTTATTACCTGCTACAATAAATTGGATGACCAAGATTGACATTAACACTCAACCACCACCCATAACAGAAAATCCAAATTAAAAATATCTTGATTTTGTTTAAGATCATATCCGGTGAAGCTTAGGAAGTCTTTTTCTGCTTGCCTGTTCATCTTAAAGCCCCACCTAAGCACATAATGAGATACTTCTAAGGCAGAATTAGATGATGAGAAGCGGTGGGATCTACCATGGTCTTAGAGAGATCAATGCTCGAAGACATAAGTGGAATTGTTTGCTGAGGGACATTAATCCGAGCTAAAGTAACATTTAAGTTGCTTCTCTGTACCATTCCCTTCCACCCAGACTTGTATGGGTGGCCGACTGTAGAGGTTGAGGTCTACACTTATTCTGTTGATAGGTAAAATAAGAAGCCGGAATAGACTCAGCAGATTTCTTTGAAGACTTAAGATTATCATCTTAGGGCGACTCAGGCCTTAGAGACTCCTGCCCAAAGCTTGTTTTATTGTGAGGTTCGATTTTTGTAAGAAACCTGAACTGTGAAGTTTTCTCCAGGTCCGATTTCAGGGAGTAAATCCTTCAGCACTGCACTTCCTGGACCTTGTTCTCACATAAAAGAGGGGCGAGTCTATTAACCAAGATAGCAAACCAACCTCCAGATCATGTTGCTTTAAAAAACCCTCCATCAGTAATTAGAACATGAGGACGTTGTATACTACATTCCCTCAGCACATAGGAAATAAGTGAATACAATGATAACTTTAACAGGAACAGTAAATTCACAATTAATTCTTTAGTTTAATCTCTTGATTGCCAGATGGATTCATACCTTAATCGATTTGGGGAAAAAATTTTCCATTTCGAACTCTAAACTATTTGGGGAAGATGAGGACAATTTGATAATTGTATTCTTTAATTTTGGTGGATTTTTATTAGAAGAGTATTTTTGGCATTAGCTTCCCTGAAACTAACGTCTAACGGTCCAAATTAACGGATTACTAGATTAAAGTGTTGTACAGTTTTGTAAGTAGGGGGAGTTTTCAATTAGATAAGTTGTAGGATTCATTTGTACAATTGGGTATTTTCTTGAGGGGGGGGGGGGGGTAGGGGAACATTTGTAAAAAACCCATTAAAAAATGAAGCAACTATAAATTTCCAAAATAGAATCACAACCTCAAATTGAAACCCAAGAATCAATTCATGATGCTGAGGTGCATCTTCTTACCTCATCCTCTTTGCTTTAGGAATCTTTTTATAGAGAACCTAAATTTGAATTTAGCTAAATAGGAAGGAATATACATTGGTTTTTGTATAATTTCTATCACTCCCCTATACCTTGCTCCAAGTGTTCTGTTTTTTTGATCCTTATCAATCAGTGTTTGTACTTTCCATAAACAAATAATTGGAACAAAATTAATTACTAAGCCTCTTCTCCCACGTCTTTGGATGGAACAATCTTGTTATGCTCTTTGATTTCAGTTAAAAAAAAACATAAAGCTACCTACTTCAATCCTCTTTCCCCTGTACAGCAATCGCCACAATCTGTTGCTGCAATATGAGTATAGCCTGTACAAACACACAACTGACACAAGTATTGCTTTGGCCTCTTGTAAAATCAAATTTTGATTATTAATTAAAGACTACCCTGTGTCACCAGATTTAGTGATAGGTGTAAATTTGGTTTAGTAGTTGGAGTGGAACGGGAGGATAAAGATAGGATATCTTGTTCCAAGGTTAATGAGAGTTTTAACTTGAATATCAGTAGGATGATAGCTTTAAAAAGCAGAGTTTTAAAAAGTCTAAAGATAGTGTGGATAAGGGGAAATCCCTAGCTAGTATACAAAAGAATACCTTCTTTTTTTTTTTTTTTTTGGGGGATAGAAGGTAATATTAGATTAAGAAACAAGGAACAAGTTTACCCCCCCCCCTCTCTTCTATGAGCCCTAGCCATCTTTTCAAATATCTCTTTTTATTTTTTTTTGAAATAAGAATACTTTAAAGTAAAACATAATAGGAATGTTGTCAGTCATACAAGTTGATGAGAGTTGAAATTATAGCATGCTGTGCTAGATTTTAATTAAAGTTATGGATTGAAAAGTACTGAAAGAAGTTTTAATGTAGAAGAGTAGACGGTAGAGTTCCCATTGCCACGGGTAGTCATCTGCATTGGTCAACCAGTTCCTCAACTCCTCAGAGTCTGGCCAAATTTTCATTTTCCTACATTCCAATAGATGTGTCCTTTCAATTCCTTCTTTGAGTCCTTTGAGTTATGTTTTTTATGTTCTCTGCAATTCTAAAGTTCATTGAAGATGCAGATAATTCATGATTATAGATAATGATTGATCTCCATCACCCTTGTTTTGAGGTGGGGTAAAAACTAACAGTTGTGATTAGACTGTTAGATTTCATAGTCTCCAAATCCAGAAGTAAAACTCCATTGGGGGCAAAATTTGCTGTTGTAATGGATGGGCATCCTCCTCCATGACATATACAAGACTATCACTAACCCATCTTTGTATATGTTGAAGGATTATAGTTGGATAGAGCATGTTTTTTTTTTAAGCATTGCTCAGTTTCTGTTACCCTATAAAAGCTTTGTTCTAATTCCCAGAGGTCCTCTTGCCCAAATTCTTCCTGATAAACTCAAGAAAATATGTCACATGGTTCCGGTGGCTTCGGTGACATACAAGAAATACTACAAAGGTGGAGTTCATCTTTTGTATTTTATCTTTAGTTCACAGTCTTTCGATTAGGACTTTCCAAAAAAAAAAAGATTGAATTTGGGATGAAGTTTTAAGTTTCAGATCCTATTCCATAATTTATTGCTTTGTCTATTGGTATTAGGATCTGTAGCTAGCAAGGCTGCTGTACTTTTGGTGGATAGAATTCCAGATTTGGATGTAATGGTGAAGAGTTTATCCTCATGAGGGTGGTTGAAGGAAGGAATTGAGAATGGTTTTGACTAAAATGGGGAAGGGGAAGGGAGAAGATGAGGGAGACATTCCAAGATCTATTGATTATTAACTCATCAACAGACTTATAGAGATGGTTTGGTTGGACAGAAGATGGTAACGAATTCCCTTACGAGAAGGGGATTCAAGGATCAGACCTATTGGTTCCAGTTCCAATGTTGCCAACAAATTACTTTCCTGAAAACAGGGAGCACACCTAGGATCCTGTTCCAAGTCCAAGAGCCTGTGGTAAATTTGGTTATTGGATTGAGGAGGGATGTAGTTGGGAATATTTGGTTTTGCAAATATCTCTTTAATCTATGAGTTCCTGAGTAAAAGTCTCTTTAACAATAATTACTAAATCCACATTAACGATACTATTGGAGATGTTATGCAATAAAGAGAAGATCTGGATCCTCTACTTTTGAGCTGCTCCTACTTCCATGCACCCCACACACAACAAAATGCTTCCCAAGACCATCCTAGCTCCCTCCCCAAAATCAGGGTTTTAGTAATTGGTACTGGTATTGTTCCTAATCAATATTGATATAGAATCGGTCAAGTATACCCTATTTTTCTCCAAAAAAAAAAGAAAAAAAAAAAAAAGAGGAAAAAAATTTCTTATTATATTTTTACCTTTGTCCGCATTGATCCATCTATACGGGATCGGTCAGAAATCAGTATCAAACTCCACCAATACCGATTCATCAAACCATACCCCCAATAAACCATGTCTCCAATTGCAACCTATCAACCCAAATCTCCAGTTACTCCCATCAATGCTCGTTCAAGTTTTGCAAAATTCCTCGGGCTGGCAAGTCCTAAACACTTCCTGTAACACCAATCTAGCCTCTCCAAATATATTTTTTAGGGTAAATGTTTCTTGTGGGGGGTGGGGGGGGGGGGAGCTTGGCCCCTGTACGTGTATGGAGGACAGGGGGACAATGGGATCATGCACATAAGCATCATGTGGGCGGTCATTTTTTGCTTTTCATGGGGTTGGGACGATCATTTTGCTACCCTCTGTGTCTTGGCCTGGGCTGTAAACATTTCTTGTATTTTTTTTTAATGTAGAAAGTAGGATTACTACAACGGGCCAAGATCCTCCATAGGAAATTTGATCATTTTGTGTTTGTACGTTATCAGGGGGCAAGGTTGTGATCTTTGTTGTGTATGTTTACGATATCATATTTCAGATAATGGCTCTTTTAGTATTGAAGAGGTCAAGGCATATCTGCATTTGGATTTTAGATGAAGGACCTATGAGTACTCAGGTATTTTTTGGGTAGTTGGTTGTTTGTTGATGTTTTGGACCTTCTATCTGTAATTGGTATGTGCGGATGTAATCTTGTTGAGAATCCTATGGATCCAAATCTAAAATTTCGGGTGAGTAATGGAAAAGCCTCTGAAGATAAACATCATTACATAAGACTTGTTGGTAAGCTTATTTATCTGACTGTCATTCGTTTGGATATTTCCTTTGACGTTTGGAGTCATCAGTGAATTTATGAAGAGTCCTAAACATGCTCGTTGGGATGTTGTTTATTGCATTCTGAGATCTTAAAGGTGTTCCTGGAAAATGTCTCATTTATCGTCGTCATGATCACACTGATGTTGTGGGATATTTTGATGCTGATTGGGTTGAAGCTGTCAACAATTGTCAATCGACCATTAGATATTGTACAGTTGTTGGTGATGATCTTGTTTCTTGGATAAGTAAGAAGCATACTATTGTGGCTAGATTAAGTGCTTAGGTTGAGTAAAGACTATGGCTGATATAGCAGCTGAGTTGATGTGGTTGAAGTCTTTCCTAGAATTGGAGTTTATTGCTCATTAACCAATGAAGATGTATTGTGATAATCAAGCTACATTTTATTTATTAGCAATTTGTGTTTTTTTATCTGAAGACTAGGCATATTGGGGTTTATTGTCACTTTATATGAGAAATATAGTTACACTAAGGATCATTTCAACTCCTTTTGTCAACACTGACGATCAACTTGGTAATATGTTTATGAAGGCACTGTTTCGACTTGCGTTTCTTGATGATTGTTCCAAGTTGGTTATGGGAGATATATATATTTAGCTTGAGGGGGAGTGTCATAGTACATGTATTTCGGTTGGAGGTCCATTGATGTTCATGGACCTCCATGCCGTGGGGTTATGTAGTTTAGATTAGGTTCTTCTTAGTTTCCTATTATATTTATGCTTTAGGCTTAACTAAGTAAATCTTTTATTCCTATTGTAATTTTATTTCACTTTATATATAAAGGTTCATGGATTGAGATTTTAGAACTGTACAATCTATTGTGCAATTTTCTTCCCTTATTCGTTGGTTCTCATCATCTTCCTCTTCTCTCCATCACTTTCTCTTTATCTCTTCTGGTCCTCCAAGGTGCTGATACTATTACATAAATAAAGGAAGTTTATTCTCCCAATATGTATATTTCATAAAAGGTTCCACATATGGCTAATGTTAAAGTATTGTTCACAATCATTTAGTGTAGTTGATACCCCAATTAATTAAGCAACCCTATGATTTTTTGAATGTAGTTACATTATTTTCTGAATGCATTTCCTCTTGATATTTCGAACAAAGTAAACTTTCACTGGAGACATAACAACTCAGAGTCATGACTTATGAAATAACTTCCTAAAGCTTTTAATACAAATTCGATTAAATTTTTTTGAGGCAGTCATATTGTTCATGTTACAATATTTAGTATCTCTTGGTGTTTGCTCAGTCATAGTCTTTCTTCTTCCATCGTTGACATTAAGCTATCAAACAAATATACATAGGTCAATTTACTGATTCAAAACAGAGCACTAAATGCAAAAAGAGAGACAGAGAGAGAGAAGAAAAATATAGACCGGATCGTAGGGAAGAAGAAACTTTACCAGAATTAGGAACCCTTAATAAAAATGAATAGACCGGATCAAAATAATTAATGGGTTTGTAACTTAAACTTAATGTCACTCTAGCAAGGGGAGTAGACCTCCAAAATTGGTAGGATTTTAAGTTATGAAAGAAAAAATTTACTGCAAGTAGCTATGAGGTCTCATACTTGCAGAATTAATTAATAGAAGATTTTAGAGGAGAAATAGATTAAAACTTCAATCAATTTGTAAAGCAACAAATTATAACCCGAATAATTAATAGAGAAAATCAAAACTTGAAGTTAAAACATAATTTGAGTAAGACTAGCAAACTAGAATTTCAATTAGAACAGAAAATGAAATTCAAGAAGTAAAAAGTAATTCGATGGGAAGTTTGGGGGGGATAAGTATGTTGTCTGATTTGGCCTTTGTTTGCCACATGGCCATAACCATTTTAAATTTTACAATGGTTGTGGTGCGGTTGGATACCTCCCCTTAATTTCCGTAATGGGTGAAAATAATACTAAGAGTTTGTTCCATTCTAAAATTCTTGCTTGAGAGAGAGATACAGGAAGACTCAGAAGAGCCATGGGTATAGAATAATCTAAGGTTTCTAGAGTTAAAAGTCATTTGTTGTAATGGCGGTTAAGATGATGGCATAAATAACTATCTCCTCTCACCATCAAATGCATGTTAACTTATGAGAATTTGAGGAAAGCTAAGGCTCCACTTGGGGCCCAAGGTTGTCAATCTATCATCCATTTCTTCTACCCGAAAAAAAAAAAAAAAAAAAAAAAAAAAAAAACCTATCATTCATTTCACTATTCCACCCTTCTCCCCATTAAATTGTTTTTTCTTCTATATTCCAATCTTCTATTCTCTATTATAAATTTTCCATCAATTGTCCCCTGTTTCTATAAGCTTGAGACCTGAGCAATGCTGATAATTTGGCTAGTTTATGTACTCTATATTCATCACGTACATATCTGTCAAATCTACAATTTACTTAATTTCTATATATATATTTTTTTAAAATAGGACGTATCCAGTGCATGAGGCTCCCGCTACTACGGGGTCAAAGGAGGATCATAATGTACGTAGCCTTACCCCTGTTTCTCAGAGAGGTCGTTTCCTAAGACTTAATCGTTGACTAAGGGTGTCAAATGGGATAGTTCCTGGTATTCGGGACGGGTCTGTACCGGTATCGGCCAGTATCAATTCAAAGGTGCCAGTCCCAGTACCGTCCCATTTAGTTAGCAGGACCAAACGAAGATTCCAATCCCTATTATCAACGGGATGGGACGAGATGGTACCGATTCCTAAATGGTTCTAAGCCTGGTAGAAAAAGGGAGAAGAACTTTAATGTTTTCTAATGAGATGGTTTAATTAGTAGTATTGAAGATCATTTCACTATTATGAAATCTAGCTAAGGCATTCCTTACTTTTGAAAGTAATTTAGAAAACGAAATCATGGTGAATTGAATTTTATGGTTTTACTTCTTTAGATCAAACATAAGCTTCTCAAAACGACAATTAAGAATTAAAAATGATGAAATAAACAAGTCCATATACAGTTTTAGTGCTATCACAAAACAAATTTATAGAAATAGAAACTGAAGGTCTATTAGCTGAAACCTCTATAAGAGAAAATGTCACAAATACATCAAACTCCAGTCATAAAACTTCACCGAAAGAACATGAAATATACTCTTTGAAAGGGTACTGATAGTTCTGGTCCCATCTAGTACCTAACCGGTATTTTGGTACTGGTCCCATTGGGAATCCTGTCCCAGAACTATCCCGTCCCATTTATTATTCGGTACCAAAATCGGATCCCAGTACCATCCCGTTTATTAATGGGATGGTCTGGTATTGGGTTTAGCGGGACGGTTCCCGGTTCTGATCCCAAATTGACACCCTTACCGTTGACCACATAATTCCTATATTTTATTAGTAAAAAATAATATTGAAATTTTAATATTTGTTGATTGATATATCTTAATAGTTCTCAGCTACAGATTTCACCCATGGATGACCTGAATCAACGGTATGATTGTAACATTGGAACTTTATTTAATACTGATGATCACTGCAACTATAAATTTAGTTAAATATACATTGAAAACTACATATAACATTAGAGCAACAACAGTAGGGCTATTCAAAAACATAAATAGTAAATCTCTAGTATCTAATCAACATGGATTAGATATTTCATCATTTATTGTTCTATTTTATAGCAAGCATCAGATTTATTTAAATGTCTATCCATATTTTCCATATAGCTAGAGAATAAACCTCTGAAGGTGAGCCAGATGAATTCATGGTTCTGGTACTCTAATTCCCGGAGTCCAAGCACCAGCAATAGTAATCAGATCTTGAGATACCCAGCAGTGCATCTGGTGTCATTCTTTCAAGCTCATTTTGTCTTGAAAGTGAAAAATTGTTGCAATTCGGGGCATCAGTAGCTAAGGGATAGTCCTCTATGGGATGAACTTGGGACCTCATTCTCATATAAAGCCTCATTGTAGCTACACAATCATCATAAGGGTCTTGTATCCCTGTCTGAATGTCATACCTATCAAAGGAAAAATTAGAGCTTTAGTAAGTATTCTCTTGCAATGAAAAATCGAAGTTTCTTATATGGGGTTGTAGCTCTTACCCAAGATAAGCTTCTGTCAGATACTTGAGTGAGTTGCTAAGCTTGCTTGTTTTCATTAATGGAGGGTACATAGCTGTGTCCCTGGGTCATATGATCCACCAAAAATGAGATAGAGTTGATTCTTAACCTGGGTTTGTAATTTAACTGCCCTTCTTGTAAGGGGGTTATTAAGCTTCCATCTTAAAGCCAATTGGTTTAAAGTGGGGTGGCCTCATGTGACTCTTATACTTGATGGTCGGAGCACCCACAACTGATGTGGAATTATTACCTCAATACTTCTCCTTACGTGCAGGCCTCTTCTGGGCTCTGTCTCCATGGGTGGAGCAGGGCCCATCATTGACGGAGGGCTAAAGTACCCTCTTTGATACCATATTAAGCTTTCATCTTAAAACCAATTGGTTCAAAGTGGGGTGGCCTCTTGTGGCTCTTATACTTGATAGTATGCGAGATTATTACCTCAATAGGGGCATATATATATAGATAGATAGATAGATACCTGATCATATGTGGTGGGTACTCCACTCCTAAACACTCTAGATCATGATCCAAACCATGGCCTACAAGAATCCTTGCTCTTCCTCTTCTGGATCGGATTGTCCATATTGGTTCACCATTGCACAAAAAGTCCTGAATCTTCCTCTGTACTTGCTTTATTGGCATTGCATCCCTTAAGTATTCTGGTCTTATGCCAGTCATTTCATATCTGAAAATGCATTTAATTTGTCACATTTCAATGATATATAGTCATGAAGAAAGAATATAATTAGAACCACATTTATATTGAGTGATCTTAGTTAGTTACCTATAGTTTGTGATCTGAAACTGAGGTTTGACATAAGAATGGAAGATGATATTTTCATCTTCATCAACAAGGCAAACCCTGGCACAAAGATCTGATGAGCCATCACTGCCACCACCAACCATTCTGCAAGCAAATGCAACTACCTGTGGCCCTCTTGTTCTTCCATTGTCAATTCTTAGATCATCTTGTATTCCCAAGTTAGACATTCTAGAGATCAATCCCTACCAAAAAAAAAACAAAGATTACTATCTAATACATTAGTACTTGACCCAATTCAAGAATGGATATGCAATTAAAATCTTGTTGATTAGCTTACTGCAGGGCTTGCACGCGAGAACTGGCATCGCCCTCGGTGATACCTAAGAGCATTGGAGCTCTCAAGAATAGTTAAGCATAGGTTGCACCCTCGAATACTGAATATCTTTGCACATTCCACCTTTGGCAATGGACCTGTAAAAGAGATAGACATGCCCAAGGTTGATGTTTGATGCACACCTATTAGATGTTTGATGAAATAGATGTTAATGGTGGTGGAAACTAGTAAGTGTTAAGGTTGATGTTTGATGCTCACCTATTAGATGTTCCCTAAGTGATTCAAAAGACCTGCAATGCTTTCCACAGATACCACACATGGGCTCATGAACTGAGTGATATGAAATCCTCATGTGTTCCACTAGGTGCTCCTTTCTATTAAATTGCCTGAAGCATGCGGCACACTTGTTCCTGGTGATGATAGATAGTCATTATGAGAATCAATATTCCATGAGAGAGAGAGAGAGAGAGAGAGAGAGAGAGAGTAATTTATATACCTTAGAGTCTCTGAAGACTCAGTTCTGCTGTCCATGATAAATGTTGTTGTTCACTTACCCAAAAAAAAGATAAATGTTATTGTTGATGTACAAAAGAGAGATACGAAAAAGGAGACAAGGAAGGAGGAAGAGAGGAGTTGAGGATGAAGGGTTGGAGTAGTATTGAAAGGTATTTATAAACGTAGGATGAAGAAAATTGTTCAAAGTTGAAGGTTAGTAATCAAATGATTCTCAGGAAAAAGGAATTAGGGTTATAGTGGTCTTTGGAGTCTTCTGCATATGCAATAGATGCCTAAGATCAAGTCAATGTAACCTTAACATTGAACATTCGTAGCAATCCATATTCTTTTGTGGGGTCCACACAACAACCAGAATATTGCTCCAGCTTCTCTCTCTCTCTCCCCTATATCCACTATCCGTTGGTTGCAGCAAGAAGACAGCTATTGTTGGAAATTGGTAGTAACTGAGACATGGCCCTACAGGCACCTGAGCCGTGGCGTAGATTGGACTGGGTTTGGCCCCAGAGTGAGTAAGCTATACATAATGATCATCAATAGTAGATGGGTGGGCATGAACTTCTCATGAACTTCCATCTTTCACTTAAAAACAAAAGGGGTAGAGGTGCCTTTTCATATGAGGAAGAGAGAGATAGACTCATGGCCAGGAGTGTTGGTATAGGCCCGGAGAGAGTACTTTCTCCCAAAAAAACCAAAACCCTTAATCTTAGCCTACCAGGTTAGACCAAACTAGGGCCCAATGACATGCCTTTGCATTACCGAGGGTATGGGTGTCAATTTTTCAGCCTGATATGGTCATACCAATCGAAACCGACAACGGTTCAGCCCAGACCAGTCTGGACCAAGCCTTACCGGTGTGGATTCAGTTTTGGTGTTATGAAATTGATAGAAACCAAACCCAATCCAAAAACTGATTTAAAAAATACAAAAAAGACATTATTTTTAGTATTTTAAGGGAGAGGGTTCTCTACGCAAGCGGTATGGGGGAACACATCAATGAGATGCGATAAAATGATATCATATATTGAAGTGTAGCAAGGTCATTTCATCCAGGAGAAGAGAGAGACTCATATATGCTAGTGAACCCTAACCCTGCGGTTTAGAGAACCTTTTTTTATTTAAACAAAAAAATGCATAAGTATGAAAAACCGAAATCGAACAAACAACAGCTTGATAAGAGTCAGTTAAACCAACCCAAATAAAAGACGAACAAAAACCGAGCTTCAGCTTGATGATTTGGTTTCAATTTGACCTATTACCATGCCCAAAACCAGTTCAAGCCAATTAAACCAACTGCTTGACACCCCTATGCATGGGTAAGACCGTAGGCCAAGTGGAAAGCATTTAATACCCGATGAAGGGTTTTGGGATCAATGCATTATATAACTGCGAGGAGGAGGAAATGACTTAGAATTAAATTTACAATACTATCATTCCTTCATCTTCAACATTGGTCAAGGGTAGTTTAAGAATTTAAAACCAAGGGATGATCTAAGTTTCGTTTAAAAACCAGGGGGTGACGTATAATTTACCCAAGAAAGAAAAAAAATCAGTCTCTTCTCCCACACTCATACACATTCCCCCACTTGGTTCATTTGGATGGGTAAAAAACCAACCCTTTACTACACTTTCGGCAAAAGTAAAATGCATTCTGCAGATAAGGTTGTAAACTTGTTCGTTGTCGCAAGCTTGTGTTAAAAATCAGATTTGTCCCGTTCTTGCTTTCTGTTTACGAATTTTTCCATGTTTCATCTAATGGCCCCTCTGTGTCTATCTGATGATATTCTTATATCATGGAGAGGGCTTTGGAGTTTTGACTAGGTTTAAAAACAAACAAAGAAACAAAGTAAGAAAAGGGCAGCAAAAGACTTTTTTGCTTTTGACCTTTGACTTGTAAGTGACTGGGTCATGACAGTATATTCGAGCTCTTGATGACTTGGGGAATTTCTGAACTTTGAAAGATGTTCATTTCCATATCCAGAAAGAAGGAAAGACCGAAAGAAAGCAAGTAATTAATATTAGGATAGAGAGAACCTCTCCCTGTGTTGTTTTTGTGTGTGCGTGTGTGTTTGTGGATGAGGATTCCGTTCCACATTTCCACCACCAATTATGGTCTCTGCTCCTCCTGTCCCCCACAATTAACCCTTTCTTCCTCCGTCAGTCACAAACTCTAGTGAGAGAGATCCACACATCAAAATGTCAAACTATAAAATTGAATAGAAGAAGTCAACTTCACCATCTTACCTCACCAGTCAACTCTTTTCTCCCTTCTCTCTCAGGGGACCTCCTCAAACACATTTGTCTCTGTGTCTGTGTCTGTGTCTGTGTGTGTTGGAGAGTGAAGAATGAAGGCGACCAAGACAAATTAAGGTCAAAAGAAGGAAGAGGTGACTGGAACGGGTTAACTCGATCAAGACCACATGAATGAAAGAATCCACCTATGTTTTTTTTTTTGTCTGAAATTGCCCTTTCTCTTTTTCCTTTCCTTGAAAATTAAAGGGTCACTGATAAGAATATCCCAAAAGTACACATATCCGGCTGTTCCCCATAAACAGATAATAATTATAATGACGATAAGGAAATATATTTATAAGAAAATTTGGAAAAGTTTAGATTCTTCATGGTCAAATTGGTCAAAAGCAAAGATCTTTTTGAGATGCAATTATCTTGACAAACCTTGGAAATATCCCCTAGTTTCTTTTCTTTTCTTTTCTTTTGGGGAGAGGATTCCCACGATGGCAGTGTATGGGTTGAAACTGCATACTCCCATGCATCCGAAATACTATGGCAACCTCTTTAAAAAAAAGTCCTAAATATATACCCCCACTATTTGGAATTTTTCTCCTCTCAGGTTCCTCCCCGGTCAGGTTCGTAGGTTCCTGTCATAGGGAGGGCGAAAATGACGATCTCACCCCACTCGGGTAGTGTGTTCGGGCAGGGGGTGAGGTCGTCATTTTCGATCCCCTATGAGAGGAACCTACGAACCTGACCGGACAGGGAACCTGAGAAGAGTTAATAGTGATGGAGTTTCTTATTCTACACCCCTCCTTCGCTTGAAACTCCTCATGAGCATTAGAGGGAACTCTCTCTTCTTTTCTTAACCAAATTAATGGAACTTAACAATGGTCCAATTACTTCATAGAGGTCCACCATTATCAATGGAGGAGAAAAGATAACATTCCGAGATTCTAATCTAAAATATAGTATGAGAAATAAAGCCCAAATTTTATGTATCGATAGACGTATCCTAAGGTCTCATGCTGACATGTCAATTTTCAACATAATCGAAATTTACCAGGTGGCAAAGAAAATTCCTTAAGGGGTTGTTTGTTTGACGATGAGGATGGGGTGGGAAGTGGGACTGGGACCCACAGTGTAGTGGGTTGGAGATCAAGGGAGAGATTTTTACTTTTCCCACGAACAGCAACCAAAGTCCTATCAGTTTAGTGAGACTTTGGATAGGATAGGAGTGGGATTTTCAAATGTCGTGACAGCAGACAAAGCATGTAATGTTGTTCCCTGAGCTTTTGTAAGTTCACCACCCCAAGTTACCAAACAAGATTGGGGTGGGATTTTGAAATGCCAGGTCAGTACATTCCCACCCCACCTAAGTTACCATCAAATAAATGACCCTAAAAGTAATCAAGGATTATGACAAAGGAGCAAAGACCATGACATGGACTATGAAAAGGGCCAATACATAAGGGCACATGTTTGTGGCTTGTCTAATCATGTCCTATCTATCCCAGAAGCAAAATTGCTGCCTCATATGGTTACTCTAAATAATGAAGTGTTAACTTAAGTTTGTAAAGGCAGTGTTAGGAATTTGGGTTTCAAAGCTTTCTCATCACTTCTCTATTCTCTCTTTTAGGCTATGTTTGGAAGTCAAATAAAAGACAAGAAAAAAATTTAATTTTTTTTAAAAAAAGAGATGAGAGATAGATACATTAAATCATCATTTGTGTCATCTTAATTTGAAGAATTTTCCATAAGGGTTGCTAACAACAGGTAAACCACCTCAAAGTAGGTTCATAGGGGGTAGTTGAAGTTTGAACATGTCAGATGGGATTAATTAGGGCCTCAAAAACTCGGGGGATCCGGCTCTTCTGCAGTGTGGGGGTGCGCTAGAAGATGTTTGGCCCACCATCGGAGCTCGATACGTGGCCGAGGTGCCCTTGAGACAGCTTGGATGGATGCACACGTCTGATCGTACTGCACATGCGATGGAGAGAATTATTTCCTACTCAGTCATCGTCAGATGTGCGCATCAATCCGAGCCATCTGAAGGGTACCTCGGAGATGTGTCGAGCTCCGGTGGTGCGCTAGACATCTTCCACCGTATCTATCACGCCCCCCGTCCCGATGTAAGATATTTTGCCACACTAGGGGGTGACTGGGAAAATCACGCATCATCCCAATACCTATCAGGATCATAGATACAGTGTCTCGAGCCACAGTCCGCCCTGTCACCAAAATATGATGACAGAAAGGAACGTACCAAATGAAATTAATCGTTCTAATCATAGAATTAGCGAAAGCGAAATTAAATTAAAACATGCGAAATTATAGAGCATCGGTTCTCTAATGATAACACATAGTACAATAACAATGTTCGTAACCATTCAATCTCTCCTAATAATTAACACACAATTTATACATGATTGTGGAATAAATACAGAAATTCAATAATAATTAATTGCTCCAAGGGCGCCACACGCTTGGGTGTACATCTACATCCAAGTCACAGTCACCGAACCCACTTGATTCGCATCCAACGGTGCTCGTCAAGATGTTATCTGCATATAAACTAAAAAGGGTTGTACAACGGGGTTAGCTACACTAGCTAGTGAGAGAGCAATGGGGAATGCGCATACATCACACAATCAATATCAAGCAGAATGATGCATGCTAATGTTAGATTCATTTTCCACCTAACACACACAATTCTATTGGTCAAGTATATGCTACTATGATAACTCGGGAGACACTGAGGGTCACTTATCCTATCGCCCTAGTGAAACCTCAATTATCACGAGGGGACCTACGCCGGTAGAAGCCATTATGATAACCCAGTGGTAGACCCCGATAGCCATTACTACCCCTGACCTGGCCTCTCCTGCCTCCACAGCTATCAGGTGCTCCGACTATCCAACACATAAACCCCTGTTGGCAAGGGTCGTAGCATAAGGGAGCAAGCATCCTAGCCACAGATATACTATATGCAGGTCCTTTTGTCCTGAGAGGTATTTCGGGTGCTTCAACATCCCATTCCATTTAGTACCCGGGTACCAGCACGGCACGACACATATAGATCAGGATGGCATATAGCAGTTTTCATAATTAAATAAATTGAGGTTCCGACAGCGGCACGCCCGACACCGTAGCCCGATACAATGGTGAGCATGCTATCACATTCACAACAGTACACAATTAAGATATTCAATGCAAATGCGCACGATGCTTATAAATATATAATAACATGCTTAATATTACCAAATATATATAATTTTTAAGCCCAACAAAGTCACCCAGAACCCACTCACCGAACTCGGGTGTAGCCCAACGTGATTGGCATGAATCTCCCCGGGCATCGGGTGTCATCCGGCGTGGTTCACATGAATCTCACCGGTGCACCAGCCTAAACATACAAAAGAAATCATTAAAGCATGTATAGAAGGGTCCCATGCTAGGCCCCCAAGATTAAAATCAAGTTTTAACCAAGACAGCACAAGCGGAGTCACAGACGGTTTCAACAGAGGTGGATCTGCCCCTGACTCCATTCAGGCCAAGAGGTAAAAACAGAGTGAGCAGACCCTCGAGCGGAACATCTTACTTAGATCCAATCGTGCATCTGTTTAACACCAGAGGCACACCAAAAAAGGAGTGGATCAACGGGCAGATGTGCTTCTTGAGTCCACCCCTGCATCCGTTCGATTCCTGAGACATACCCGAGAGCAACTGGCCTCGGACGAATGCAACAGACTTGAGTCCGTTCGTTCATCTGTTCAGGTCATTTCGCAGGGTTTGTACTGGGCGGATTGACAGATGGTACCACGATTGGTGGATCCAATTGTTCATCCGCCGGCAATCCAGTCCGAGATTTCAAAGGGCTTTTGCTCCAGCTTGAAGCTTGGAGTACCCCAAGTTCTCAAGGACATAGGAGGGGTGTCTAAGCCTTCCTAAGGCCACCAAAACCTAGGCTTGACCTCATGGATCCAAGATCCAACAAGGATTGGTCTCAAATTGGTCCAAGGGTTGGGTTTCAAGGTTCAAAACCAAAATTTAGCAATAATGGCTGCAAATGCTGCTTATGGGAGCTCAAACCAAGTCTAGGTCAGCTCCATTAGAGCTCCAACTAGGGATCGAGCTCCACCTTGAGTCCCAAATGGAACTCTAGGTCAATCCAAGCTCAAGGAATCAACCAAAACATAAAATAAAAATGGAGAAAGAGAGGTATCAAACTTGGAGTCTTACCTTGGTGAGGAGCTCCAATGGAGAGGCAAGATCCAAGGCTAGGTGAGCCCCCTTGCTCTCCTCCCTTCTTTTCCATCTCTTCTCCTTCACCTTCTTCTTCTCCCTTCGTCCAGACAGCAAGAGAAGGAGATGTGGGGGCAGCCAGCCACCTTAGCATGGCTTCCCTCTTCTTCCCTTCCCCTCTCATTCCTCTCCCACTTCTACTTCTTCCCTTTCCTTCCTCCTCCTCCTTCTTCTCTTGTCTCTTCTCCTCCATGATTTGCTTGGGAGGGGGAGAGATAAGGGAATAAAGGGGATCCTCTTATCTTTAAGGGGTAGAAGGGGCCTTAGGTTATGTTTCGTTAGGGGTCCCTAGAATGTAGTTTTGTCCTTAGGCTTAAATGGATTTTAGGTTAGGTCTTAGGCCATGTTTGGTCCATGTCATAACCATTGGGTCCAATTAATTAGTTGGGCCTTGTTTGGGGTTGAGCCCAAGTCCATAGGACTTAATTGTCCTCTAAGGCTTGTTTGGTTTAGGGTAGGGTGTATAAAACCCATTATTCACTTAAGTTAGGCCTTGTGGGCCTTACTTTCATGGCCCACTCACCCAACTAAGGTTAAGGGCTGGTGTCCACATGGTCCAATGGTCAAATTATAGTGTCCAGGACACGGGTATGTGGGTCCCATAGGAAAATTATCAAAAGAGCAAGTAACAGCATGGGCGGATCCTCGAGCGGATTCAGTACGAGTGAGTCCGTTCGTGACTCCGGTGCTGCTGTCAAGGCCCAAACTTCAAGGAAAATTACGGGATTTTTGACCCACATTTCCAGGGCTCCAAGGAGCTCCTTGTAATAATGTTTTAAGTCTGAGGTTACAAGTGTTGGCTGGTGCCACCATGGCATTGCCCTTGGTAAAGGTCTGAACTGCCCCGGGGCATAGGGGTATAATTGGGGTGCGGGTGTAACATCCCCCCAACCTTATTAAAATTTTATCCCCAAAATTTGAGGCAATCCCGATCCCCGGGGTGAGGCTTTGTTGAACGACAACACTTCCCTTTACCCAGTACATGGGCTGAGTCAAGAGGTCGGGTCAAGGTGAGCCAGTGCCTATATGACACAGCAAGTTAGATCTCACCATTTCTTTTTTCCTTAAAGGGTCACATTACCGCAGGGGTGTGATCCACAATAACCCTGGCTTCAATTGATTTTAGAGCCGGTGGTCGTAGTATACCAGTAGGTTAGAGGGGCATCACTTGATCTAGAGAATCTAGGGGACTTTCTGCTCTAGGTGGCTTAGTTTAGTGTGTAAAACACTATTCTGGTCGGACTTAGGTTACAGACTTAACCTGTCCAGTCCCCGACATAGGGTTCACATCTGGGATGCTTTCACTTTTGGTTATCTCATTACCTTACCCAACTTTAGAATGATTTGGAATATTGATGGAATCTCCTATTGTTCACTCCCCGTACGGAGGGAACGCATTTGGTGATCCATTACCCCATTCATATCTGTCATTGGAGAAGGTCCTGTTATATCCTTCAGTTTCAACCTTCAAGGTCTTTAAACCTATCACACAGTTATTCCACAGGGGAAAAATCCATTATGGTTCTCCTTCGAGAGCCAGACAACCTTCTATGATTTCGGTCTAAGTCAAATCATGTTAATTAATTTACCCCATCGTTGGCGAATTCGTTAATTACTACCCAGTGATCAATGTGACCAAGGGTCAGGGCTCAACTAAGTGATCACATCAAGACCAAAGTAAAACTATACTTGTAGTACTAGAGAATCACTCTAGTCACACAAGTCCAAGATCCTAAGGGGTATATATATATACATATATATCACACCAAGACATAGGCAAGACTTCAAGAATTACATTCATAATCCTATAGATATATCTGTCATCTAGGTCAGTCTACAAGAACAAAAGTCCTCGGGTACGGTCTTCTAAGTTCCTTCTGGAGAGTCAACTCATGGTGTAAAACTCCCTCTATGAGTCTAAATAAGGTTGGGATGAACCAAGCAAAGTACAGATAGAGTCGTCACTAATTTGAGGTGTCATAAATGATCTCCAGTACACATGGCCTTTATGGCTCTTTCAAATGAACCAGTCCAAGCCAGCCCATTACTTTCCTTTTTAATACCTACCCACAGGTTTAGTCTTCCTATTCATAAAGGTTTAGGTCCTTCAGGTCATAGGATTTAAGGGTCTTCATTCCCAAGAGTAACTCTCCTCCTTTTAGGTAAGAGGGGAGTCACGATGGTCATCAATGCCTACCATTTCTTATTGGTTGGCCCAGTCGGGTACAAGTTCTAATCCCCGTCAGTTTAAGGTATTGACTCAACTTAGGTGGCCCCCACAATTGGGTCACTCAACCAGGGTGTCCAATCTAGGGTATAGGCATACAATCAACACATATGGGTGTGGTCAGAAGGTCTCCAAAAATCTGGGCTCAAAATCCTAAAAGAATTCGAGCGGACTCATGAGCGACATCAGTACTCTGGTTCCGTTCGTGGTCCCTCCACAAAACAGGGAGAGCGGACAACGGGCGGATGCAGAACGTGAATCCGTTCGTTTGTCTGTCCTCAGAATTTTAAACGACCGAGAGAATATGAATCAAACGGATCTACAGACAAACTCATAGCGGTGGATCCGTTCGTTGATCCGGTCAATTTTAAAATGACAATTTTCAAATCTTATGCGGGGCGGATTAATGATCGGAGTCACGATCGTGGATCCGTTTGTTCGTCCGTTCGCAGAATTTTAACAAAAACAGAACCGTGAACTTCAAAACTCATTTGGCTCCAAAAGAAAACATAACCGCAGGGAGGGAGAAGGGCACTACAGGGCTTCCTTGAGTGGATCTCTTGCAACTTCAAGCCTCAAAGATCCCCACTTAATTAGGGTAAGATTTCTTTTCTCTTATTTCCTTTCCTTTCTCCTTTCTTCTCACTGTAAGATTTTACTTGTGTCTCTTCATCTTCTCCTACTTTTCTGCTTGAATTTGTGATGAATCATTCCAAGTATGATCATGCCTTGATTTTGTTTACATTTTCATGGCCATATATACCAAGTCCATGCCAAAATCGATCTGGGCTAAGGCTTTTGGATTTAAATTATGCTCTATTAATCAATGACACTATAGGAGCGGCTTCTTACTTGCTCTTTGCATCCTTTATAAGCATTGTAGAGATTGCTTACTATGTTTAGTTAAATGACTTGAGTTAGTCCTAGGCTTGATTGGATAAACTCTTTAATCCCTTCATGCTTTGGGAAAACCCGTCAAGTCCATGTTTAATCCATTGTATGCATCTAAAGATACTATTCCATTGTCTTATCCTCAAGTATATACTTTTATTCTTATTTCTAATAAGTCCCAGGTATTCATTCCCTTTCTCTTCAAGTAAGTTAATTCTTGTCTCTTGTTGGGGTACTTCATCCGATCACTTGCTTGTTTGACATTAGTTGGGATATATAAGAAAGCTAGAAGTACACATTGTTTACACCAACCTCACTTCTTCACTCCCACACACTAAAGGAACTCACATAACTCTGTGTGCGAATTTATCTTGTTTTTCCCCTTTTATTCCTAACACATCTCCAATAATATCCATGTCATATAATACATTCATAGTTATTTCTTTTTTACTTTCATCATCATGTATAGTCTTCCTGTCAAACCATTCCCTTATTACTTAAGCATTTCACTTCCCTAATTCTAACTGCCCGTCATATGCTATCTTTCCCATTTGGCTTACCCTTGCTATTTCTTTTGATGATGCCTTATGTGTGTAGGTGACTCTATAGCTCCTAAAAGGAAAAGGAACACTGCCATTGTGCCTACCATCTCCACTACCTACAATGTACATCAATTCACTCCTGAGAGGACCGAGGGAATTTTTCGGGAGCACCTCTTTAACAGAAGGATTCTCGTGGAAAGGGATATGACAATGGAGGAGCTGTTGGCATACAAAGTGGGTGCTAGGTTCGAAAGATTGGAGTGGAGCAATATGCTAATTCCTGCCCGAGTTTTATTACCCTACCTTAGTCCAAGAGTTTTACTCTAATCTATTGTTGACCGAGGGGGACGATGATGACCTCAGGCTGACTTCACTTGTAAAAGGGGTTGCCATTAGCTTTACTACAAAGGAGTTGGGAATTATCCTTGATGTCTCAGCAAAGGGAAAAAGGGTTTACTATTCTCTAGGAAGTCACCCAGACAAATGCCTGCACTCAGAGGAGAGTAAGAAGTTATTCAAGGTTCTGACAAATAATAAATACGAGGAGAATGAAGACCTCTCCAAATTTCCTCCTTCTCAATAAGTTCTCATCTTTATTGCCAAGACAAATTTGGCTCCCCCTAGAGCACACGGCACACATCCTTCTTTGATGTCCGTAGTCCTAGCTCACTCTCTATACACTGGCCAGCCTATTTGCCTTCCATATGTGATCATGAAGCACATAGCCCGCGCTGTAATGAATCTTGCCCGCAACCACACTCTGCCCTATGGTCGGTTGCTCACTTTGGTCTTCTTATGCTTCGAGGTCGATCTGGACCATAAGCCCAAAGAATCAAGCACTGAGGGGCCTATTGGATTCGGTGCACTGCAAAAGATGAACTTGTACCATATTCATGATAGTATAGGGGAGCAAGTTCAGTACAGGGAGGGTAGAGGGGTCAGGGATGATGAGGGGGATGATAGTGATAGCGATCCCGAGCTCAGGGGTTCTGGACCATTTGCAACAGGGCCTTCAGATACACCAAGGGAAGGAAGTGACATGTCGATGGCCATCAAGCGGCTGAGCGTGAGGGTGGTGGATGGCTTCGATGGAGTCAGGAAGTAACTCAATGCCCAAGCTTGGCATCTTGCGGCCATAGAGCGAGGAGTAGATGACATCAATGCCTTTCTTAGTCGCGGTGGTGGTGACGGTGTAGATGACTAACCCAGTTCTCCTCCAGCATTTCTCTGAAGTTATTTTAGCAGTCTTTTTTGTCTCTTACCCTTGATGGGTAGTTTATGGAACTATTTTCATTTTGCTTCGCCTTTAGTTTCTTGCATTTCTCTTTTCCTCCTTTGATCTGACAGTGTGAACAATCTGAAAACCTTTAAAATTAATAGATGTATATATTAATCTTGTGTGGTTACCATCAGGCGTTTGGATCAGATAGGTGGAATCTGGTGTTTTAAGTTAGAGAGGGCACAAATATGCCCAAATAGAAATTCGATACATTCATGGTTGGATTCAAAAATCTGGGTTAAACAGGATAAAATCACAGGTGTCAAATTGTGAAGGATATAATTGCCTTCAGGAAGAATTTGGAATCATAGGAATGGTTATGTTTAGCTTTATATATATATATATATATATATATATATATATATATACATATATTTTGTTTAATTCCCTCTTTTAGATCATTGCTCATAATTGTGGGTTGGTTGTATTTAATTCATTGTATATCAGGGACAATCACTTATAGTGACCCAATCTTTAACCAGTTAACACACAACAAATAATTACATATTTATATCCCACAGTCTAAGTTTCAAGTACTAATCTTCATGTTGCCTATTATCTTCTAGGTTCTTGTTTTCACTCCAATTAGTTTCCTGCCTATGTCTGCACACAATGATTTATGTTCTTGAGATTTTTAATTCAGGACCTAATTTGTGAAGAGTAAATCAAGAGGTTACGCCCAAACTGTGGTCGGTGCAGAGCATCATCGCTCTAATACCACTCTATCACGCCCTCCGTTCCGATGTAAGATATTTTGCCACACTAGGAGGTGACTGAGATAATCACACGACATCCCAATACCTACCAGGATCACAGATACAGTGTCCCGAGCCACAGTCCGCCCTGTCACCATAATATGATGATAGAAAGGAACGTACCAAATGGAATTAATTGTTCCAATTACAGAGTTAGCGGAAGCGAAATTAAATTAAAACATACAAAATTATAGAGCATCGGTTCTCTAATGATAACACATAGTACAATAACAATGTTCATAACCATTCAATCTCTCCTAATAATTAAACACACAGTTTATACATGATTGTAGAATGAATACAAAAATTAAATAATAATTAATTATCCCAAGGACGCCACACTCTTGAGTGTACATCTACATCCAAGTCACAGTCACCGGCTCCACTTGATTCGCATCCAATGATGCTCATCAAGAGGTTATCTACATATAAACTAAAAAAGGTTGTACAACGGGGTTAGCTACACTAGCTAGTGAGAGAGCAATGGGGAATGCGCATACATCACACAATCAATATCAAGCAGAATGATGCATGCTAATGTTAGATTCATTTTCCACCTAACACACATAATTCTATCGGTCAAGTATATGCTACTATGATAACTCGTGAGACACTGAGGGTCACTTATCCTATCGCCCCAGTGAAACCTCAATTATCATGAGGGGATCTACGCCGGTAGAAGCCATCATGACCACCTAGTGGCAGACCCCGATAGCCATCACTACCCCTGACCTGACCTCTCCCGCCTCCACAGCCATCAGGTGCTCTAACTATCCAACACATAAACCCCTGTTGGCAAGGGTCATAGCATAAGGGAGCAAGCATCCTAGCCACAGATATACTATATGCAGATCCTATCGTCCCGAGAGGTATTCCAGGTGCTTTAACGTCCCATTCCATCTAGTACCAGGGTACCAGCACAGCACGTCACATATAGATCAGGATGGCATATAGCAGTTTTCATAATTAAATAAATTGAGGTTCCGACACCAGCACACCCGACACTGTAGCCCGATACAATGGTGAGCATGCTATCACATTCACAACAGTACACAATTAAGATATTCAATGCAAATGCACATGATGCATATAAATATACAATAGCATGCTTAATATTGCCAAATATATATAATTTTCAAGCTCAACAAAGTCACCCAGAACCCACTCACCAAACTCGGGTGTAGCCCGACGTGATTGGCATGAATCTCCCTGGGCATCAGGTGTCATCCGGCGTGGTTCACATGAATCTCACCGGTACACCAGCCTAAACATACAAAAGAAATCATTAAAGCATGTATAGAAGGGTCCCATACTAGGCCCCCAAGATTAAAATCAAGTTTCAATCAAGACAACACGAGCAGACTCACGGACGGTTTCAACAGAGGTGGATCAGCCCCTGATTCCGTTCAGGCTAAAAGGTAAAAATAGAGCGAGTGGACCCACAAGCAGAACATCTTACTTAGATTCGATCATGCATTTGTTCGACACCAGAGGCACACAAAAAAGGGAGCGGATCAACGGGCGGATGTGCTTCTTGAGTCCGCCCCTGCATCCGTTCGATTCCTGAGACATACCCGAGAGCAACTGGCCTTGGGCGGATGCAACAGACTTGAGTCCATTTGTTCATCCGTTTAGGTCATTTCGTAGGGTTTGTACTAGATGGACTGACGGACGGTACCATGATTGGTGGATCCGATCGTTTGTCCTCCAATAATCCAGTCTGAGATTTCAAAGGGCTTTTGCTCCAGCTTGAAGCTTGGACTGCCCCAAGTTCTCAAGGACATAGGAGGGGTGTCTAAACCTTCCTAGGGTCACCAAAACCTAGGCTTGACCTCATGGATCCAAGATCCAACAAGGATTGGTCTCAAATTGGTCCAAGGGTTGGGTTTCAAGGTTCAAAACCAAAACTTAGTAGCAATGGCTGCAAATGCTGCTCATGGGAGTTCAAACCAGGTCTAGGTCAGCTCCATTAGAGCTCCAACTAGGGATTGAGCTCCACCTTGAGTCCCAAATGGAACTCTAGGTCAGTCCAAGCTTAAGGAATCAACCAAAACATAAAAAGAAAATGGAGAAAGAGAGGTATCAAACTTGGAGTCTTACCTTGGTGAGGAACTCCAATGGAGAGGCAAGATCCAAGGCTAGGTGAGCCCCCTTGCTCTCCTCCCTTCCTTTCCATCTCTTCTCCTTCACTTTCTTCTTCTCCCTTCGTCCGGACAGCAAGAGAAGGAGATGTGGGGCAGCCAACCATCTTGGCATGGCTTCCCTCTTCTTCCCTTCCCCTCTCATTCCTATCCCACTTCTACTTTTTCCCTTTCCTTCCTCCTCCTCCTTCTTCTCTTGTCTCTTCTTCTCCACGATTTGCTTGGGAGGGGGAGAGATAAGGGAATAAAGGGGATCCTCTTATCTTTAAGGGGTAGAAGGGGCCTTAGGTTATGTTTCGTTAGGGGTCCCTAGAATGTAGTTTGTCCTTACGTTTAAATGGGTTTTGGGTTAGGTCTTAGGCCATGTTTGGTCCATGTCATAACCATTGGGTCCAATTAATTAGTTGGGCCTTGTTTGGGGTTGAGCCCAAGTCCATAGGACTTAATTGTCCTCTAAGGCTTGTTTGGTTTAGGGTAGGGTGTATAAAACCCATTTTTCACTTAAGTTAGGCCTTGTGGGCCCTACTTTCATGGCCCACTCACCCAACTAAGGGTAAGGGCTGGGGTCCACATGGTCCAATGGTCAAATTATAGTGTCCGGGACAATGGTATGTGGGTCCCACAGAAAAATAACCAAAAGGGCAAGTAACAGCATGGGCGAATCCTCGAGCGGATTCAGTACGAGTGAGTCCATTCATGACTCCGATGCTGCTGTCAGGGCCCAAACTTCAAGAAAAATTGTGGGGTTTTGACCCACACTTCCAGGGCTCCAAGGGGTCCCTTATAATAATGTTTTAAGTCTGAGGTTACAGGTGTTGGTTGGTGCCACCATGGCATTGCCCTTGGTAAAGGTCTAAACTTCCCAGGGACATAAGGGTGTAATTGGGGTGCGGGTGTAACAGTATCCCCACACTACAGAGGAGCCCAATTCAAACTAGGGGAAAACTAAATATAATTTTGCATGACATTTAATTTCACTGTGACACCACACTTTTATGAGGTCAGCATTTTTGTTTTACGGATAGATCATATTGACCTATTGAAAATATTCATCCTTCTCTAAGTTACAAGGGAAGGATTTTCCATTTTAAAATTAACTTGCAAAATGGTGAATAACAATAAATTATAACTAGTACCAAAACAAATGCAATAGGGAAGGAACTCTGGGCATGGTGGCGGCTATCAATTTTAGTTGAGCATCAGCATATGTCATGGGAGAGGTCGATGTATGACATCTGTTCAAGCCATGGCGATGAGAGAAAGATTGTATTTACTCTGTGGCAACAATGGGTGAAGAATATTCTTACGTGGGAGGGGATAGTTAAGGCTCTTAGGAAGAAATCAGAAAAACCAGAGAAGATGAAGGACGATGAATGGCAAGAGTTTAGGGATTTGCCAAACAGTACGATCCAGTTGTATCTTGTAGATAAAACTCTTCTTGGGGTCATTGGGTTGGTGGATCCAGATGAAGTCTGGGCAAAACTAAAGAGCAAGTCCTAATCTAAGTCATTGACAAGTCAGTTATTTTTTAAGAAACAGTTATATGGTTTTTAGTTATTAGAGGAAGCGAAGTTTGAGGTACATTTGGAAGAGTTCACTAAAATATTGAAGGAATTGTTGGCTCTTGATGTACAAATTGAAAAGGATGACGAGACACTTCTTCTATTGGCATCACTACCTCCTTCATTTGATCACATTGTAACTACACTACTGTTTGGTAAAAATTCTCTCAAACTTGATGAGGTTATTGATGCTTTGCTAATGAATGAGACATGATGGAAAAATAGTGGCGAGGGGGCGTTAGAGGAGGGTAGTGCCATGGTTGCATGTGATGGTTATAGTAGAGGCAGATCAAGTGACAGATTGGAGGAGTTCGACAAGTAGAAGGGCTGCTCAAAGTCTAAAGGTCGAAAAATAACATGTTATTATTGCGAGGAGGAATTTCATATAAAGAAGAATTGTCCAAGGTGTAAGGAGGATAGAAAAGAGAAGGAGAAGGAAGGTAAATCATCCACTGTTGATAATGTGGAAGTGACGATGGAGATGTTTATTTCATTATGTCATCAAGTACAAAATTCTCAGATTTGATTTTAGATTTTGGTTGTTCATTTCATGTGTGTTCAGTTAGGGATCAATTTGCTACATATCATGCATGTGAAAGTGGTACTGTTAAAATGACAAATAATGCAAAAATCAAGGTTGTCGGGATTGGGACTATACGAATTCGCATGTTTGATGGGGTTGTGCAAACTTTGACTGAGGTGAGGTAGGTGCCAGATCTAAGGATGAATCTGATAACACTGGGAACATTGGATTCGATAGGTTTCAGATGCTCATCTGAAGATGTAGTTCTCAGGGTTTCAAGAGGGGCCATGGTTGTGCTGCAGGGACAAATGATTAGAGAATTTTCACAAGCTTGCAAGAAGTGTTAAAATAGTTGAACCTATTGTTGGAACTCAGGTAATAGGTAAGGGTGGAGGACAAAAACTGCAAATGGTTCAAGCGATGAACAGGTGCAAGTCTGGAAAGAAATGAGTGGCTTTCACTTCAGATTGGGTGAGTGGCGGTGCTCTCTCGGAGCGTGCAGTAGTGGTAGGAGAGGTGGAGCCACGTCAGCGTGCGACGGTAGTGAGCTGTATGAGACACCCTGGGTGGGGATTTGGGCTATGCCGATTTGGGTATGACAGACATGCAAGAATAACCCAGGTGGGGATGTGGGCCATTCCTGTTCCGGGTATGGTGGATAGACAAAGATAGTGGCGGAGTTTGCAACTATGACATCAATACCGGTTTTCTTCAGGGTGGCTTGTAGAATTGAAGCCAAGGTGGAAATTGTTGGTGTTATGTATGCCTTGTAATCTATAATGGTCCACATAATTGTAATTGGGTCTGAATTTGTAATTGAGACGGGTTTTAGGTCAATTAGATATACAGAGTAAAATTATAATTGTGTTGGGTTAGGGTTTTAGGGTTCCCTATATATTTTTTCTGTGTGGAAAACCCTGGTCATAAGCAAATCACAAAGGGGAGCACTTTGTGAGGTGGAAAGTGTAGAGAGTATTTCAGGAAGATTTGAAAAATCTCTAGTTCTCTCAAGTGGATGTAGGCAATTTTGCCGAATCACGGTAAATTTATTGCGTTGTGTGTGATTGTTTGGTTGGGTTCTTCCTCGTGGTTGCACATTCGTCCCCAACGGGGACAAATTAGACCCCCAATAAGCAAGGAGTCCCCAAAGTGTTTGAAGATCACAAGATCGTCTATAGGAGAGTTTCCTTCTCCCATAGAGCCAGGACATGGCATGGGGCACCGCTAAATGGAAACAATTCTACATCCACCTCGGGATAAGATCCTCTTTTAAGCTTTCCAAATGGACAAGAGAGCTCTAAGAGAGTTAGACAGTGGACCTGAAATCTCAAAAAAGAAATTGTTGTATTTTATAAAATGAAGTTCCAAAATACCTCTGTATGTTTCTGGTTATGTTTGACGTTGATTGGTTTTGACCGATGTTGACATGTTTGCATTGCGTCTCTTGAAGGGACATATCCCTTGGGAAGGGTGTCTCCAAGGGGTCCGTCTCCTCTATATACAGAGGATGTTTTTGGACACTTGTATGAGATGTACAACTGTTGTTACACACTCTCTCTTATACTCAATTTCTCTCAAGTTTTCTTTATAGTTTTTTTATTACTTTGAAAGGTCTTGTTATTCCATTTCTGTTATTGACTAAGCACAACCCGAATGTGCCTCGACAGGGCCCTATAAGCGAGTGCAACGACTACTGGAGGGGCCAATGGTTATTTTATCTTGGAGGCTAATTCACAAGAATCAGACTTGCACCATAGGGGGGCGTCTACAGTCTTAAGGAAAGTGTCCATTGCCACGACTCAACCCTTTAAGTTTCTCAACATAATTTTCAATTCGTGACGTTATATTTGGTGCTTGAGTTGCTAACATCAACCTTGGTTTGTCTACAAAACAGATAAGTAATCTAAACCGTTTGTTACATGTATTTTCATGTCTGATTTGGGTGATATATTTCCAACTAGAATTCATAAAAAGTAGCCATATATCTTAAAGAAAAAAAGGTAATATTATGAGCAAATGACTTGCCGTTGTTGAACTCTGGTAACAAAGACAAGATCAGGGAGTTAGAAACTAAGAATACTTTGAATGTTATCATGAACTCAATTCATGAGAAGCCTTCCAAGTTTTCTTTTATGGGAAATCAACATATCCTGGAAGAAGCAAATAAGTTGTAAGGAAAGAAACAGTGAAAGGAAGGCCATGGTAATTCTTCTTATAAATATAAGAGTGAGGAAGGAAGGTCATGTAAAATTTCTAAAACCTGTAGTAAACATTAGCAGCTCCATGGAAAAGTCTCGGAGAAAAGTTATAGCCTGTTCCAGATGGAGCAATTGATGATGAAGAAATAGGAACTCTGAAATTACGGTAAGAGAGAATGAAAGAAAAGAAGAAAAACAACAAAAACAAAGCTTACTGTCAAACCAGAGATCGTGGAAGTCCAATCTTAATCCAATAAGTACTTTCTTATTGGATTGGAACAGTAGTTCTTTATGTAATAAATATATTAATGGTTATCTCTATCAATATTCAACGACAGTTTGGCCGAGTGGTCTAAGGCGCCAGATTTAGGCTCTGGTCCGAAAGGGCGTGGGTTCAAATCCCACAGCTGTCAATAAAATTGGGTTTTTTTGAGATAACTCTTTGCATTTCGATCTTTAACGATTCTTCCCTATCACTATCACCTATTATTTTGTGTGGATTCATAAAAACCAGGTACACTTCAATAAAGCTGAAACCTAATCCTATGCAGATTATGTCAAATATATCTCAGTGGATAGTGACTTATGTAACATCCGCCTTGCCAACTTCTGATGTACCTTTTCCCTCTTTATCAATTCTTAAAGACTTATTTGGTTCCAAATGTATACCTACCAAAGGTCATCCTCTTTTGATTTGTGCTAGAAGTTTTGATAGAAATTCTTTTGAAATTGGATGGGAAGCAATTGTTACCTATCAAGACCAGTTTATGTTTGTGGGGCTGGACAATGGTTTTATAGGACAAGAAATTGAAGCAAAGGCAAGGAGTATGCTTCAAGGACTCAACACAAGATGGCAATTGGGATTCAAGCCAACAGATCGAAGTCTGGACAAGTTCGGAGGAGTTAAGTAGGTTTATACCAAAGAATGAGGAGGTTACATGGAAAATTATCGCCCCCTACTGTGCACACATGGGCAGTGCCCAATCGCACAATGGGCACTGGACCGCCCCTAGTACTGGGGGCGATAAGAATCCTTTCACATGGCCATGGGGTTGTCTTCAAGTCTTGTTTGAAATTCAGTTGGGCCATCTTAATTTTGAAAGTGTTGTAATTAAAAATTGTGAGTGTATATGTTAAGGCTAACCCGATATCTCGCTTAGCATGTGTCATCCTCTCTCTTCCTACTTTGAAAAAGGACCCCTTGCCTATACGTTTATACCAAATACAAATTGAAAGTTAGTGACATGCCCAACCAGCTTCCTTTTAATTATTATTTATTTTTCCTCTCTTGACCGTAAAGACCTATGTGAATGATACCATCTTGCACCGCCATTGATGTGGCGTGGGAAAAAACTCTCGCTATACGTTCATAGCAAACACAAATTGAATTACATCCAACCCAGCTCAATCATCAGATCTGCCACGTGGCTGAATGTGTACGTGTCCCATCACTATTCACTACACTACTTAGCTTACAAAATTCAAATAAGATTTGAGAGTTTTGAGACATTATTTGAGAGAGATGAGGCGATGGGGTTATGATTTATGAAGACGAGGAAGCGTGACAGGCTTTAGTGATAGGAATGGGTGGGTGGGACAAGGAACCATTAAAGATGCGGATTGCAACACGACGATTGGCTTCCTGAGAGTAATGGATCCCATCCCAACTAACGTAACTACTAGGGTTCTCACAAGCATTTCCGTAGACGGTCCCGTTGATCACTGCCTTCTTCCCACAATCCACATGATAGCCGTAATAGCTTCCACAACAAAACTTAAGTGGGTCCACGAAACCTTGATTCATGGCATTGGTGATGAGATCATATTTCGCGTAATACACGTCGACGTATGTGAAAACCGCTAGCGGGAACTGAGTCCTGAGTAGTGTGATCCGGTCCAAAAGCTGCCGGTTGAAGTCCTGGGCCACCTCGTTTTGGGTCCGTACACACCCGTTCTGGTCCAGATGCGAACCGTCCTTGTTTGGGTAATATATAACGGCGTAAGGCAAACAGCCCACCGGCCCCGTATTATGTACCCAAAATGTCCTCGCCCCTTCCTCATAAAGTCGCTACAGTCCCAACATGTAATTAATTATTGTACTAATGGCTACATAAATTATAAAATTAAGGGCAAATTTCACGGACACCCCCTATAAGTATTTGATATGTCACGGACACCCCAAACTTTGAAAAAATATCAAAGACTGCCCTTATTTTATGAATATATATCAACTTAGTCCACTCTGTTAGGTCTCTGCAGTTAAGTCTCTGTTAATTTTTTTATAATGATAAAGTTACCCTTACCACAGGGTCAACCCAAAGTTAAAATTGGTCGAACTCTCTTTCCCTTTCGCGATCAAACTCTCTGAACCCTAGTTGGATCTCAACGGCGCCTTCATCTTCTCCGACAAAGTTACTGGTAATGGCCAACAACACAACCTTGAACATCTGAACTAGTTCTGAAGAAGCTTCTCTGTTGGTCGTCTCTCTCTTCAGGAATGTCAGGAAGAAGCTATATAGAAAGAAGCGTTCTTCTTCTGCAAGCCCATCAGGTGAGGGTGGTTGTTGCCTCTACTGTATGCCGCCTCTCACGTTGGATTCGATGGTTAATCCTCAGACAAGAAACCCTAAGAGCCCTGATTTCTCTTATGGTGCTTTGAAAGTTCAAATAGAGAACAACGGTTTTTTCTCAAGGGAATGCAATGTCCACATGGATATTTCGTAAGCGCTTTCGTTCCTTTTCTTTGTTTCTGGGAAGAGAAATAAAGGTATAAGGAGCTTCTAATTATTCCATTTGGTTTACAACATCTGGTCGTTGTTAAGCTTTTAAGTCGCCTCAGCCTTTCATGAATTTCTTCAAATAGGTTTTGTATTGGAAATTCGATGTCCTCTGTTTGAGGTCTAGGCCTCCAGTGTGAGAATCAAGAGAAGGAATTTCTATTGCTTGAAGTAAAAAGACCTGTGAGATAAGAGGACAAAGCTATTTACCTTTATTATTGAAAGGTCAAAGACAAATAGCTGAACATCTGGTAGAATCAAATCGAATGGTGGGTCTTGTTGCGTCAGAAAATCGTCCGATGGTCCTTCCTTCGAGTGCCGTAACCTGCAAAAGACCCTGGGTGACAAAGGAGAACTGGTGTGGTTCCGGCCTAGGACTCTCCGATGCCTAAGTTAGATCTCTCTGAGCAAACAGATGAGTGAATAGAATTCAAGATGCCTGATGGAGTAACATACCTTCCTTTTTATAATGGAGTACGGCGATGCGAAGAGTCCTAGTTGATGGCGAATAATCCCCTTAGTAGATAGAGTCTCGGAGTGTCGAGGGTCTTCCATGGTTGGTTGCTTCTCTACGGGGAGGTAGTGTCCTGATAGGAATGGTGTTTCCAATAGATAAATGTAAAGTGTTTGTGTCCGTCTTGGATTATGTGATTGATGGAGGATGGTGTAGAGTCCTGAAGGTGATAGAAGTCTTGTCTATGACGGTGGTACAGAGTCCAGGTGGCGGTGTACCTCTTATTGGGGACGATGGTAGTATCCTTGTCCAGGTCCGTGGAGGGTGGTTGTTTGGGCCGCACCCATAGAGGGCCGTGTGGTTCGCGTCCACAGTTGGTCTTTCGCTGGCCCGGCCTTGGTCTACCTCCTTGGGCCGGGGACACATGGCGACCTCTGATTGATTGGTGTGATTTTGGGTTTATCAGGTCTCTACAATTCTAAACAGCAGGACAAAGACTTATATTCTCTGCTGTAATGCGGAACTAATGTCCGACAATTGAATCATCCATTTTTGCAGTTTTTTTGTTTCAGTTCATGGTCTTCTTGTTTGGAGTGGGTGTAAAATTGTTTTATGGGTATAAGAACTGAATATTTAGTCTAAACAAAAAAATAAAATAACCCCGTTTTCAACCATGTTGAGGACTATAATTTCTATTTGTTGGTGCAATAGTTCATTTGTGTTGGAAATAGATCTCTACGTGTCTCTTTTGTTTTTGTTTTTTTTTTTTTTTTTTTTTTGGGTTAATTATCAGCTACATCAATGATTTGTGTCAATCGAGCAATGGAAAAAGGGCCTCGGCTAAGTGAAAAGAGGGATTTGGCTGGGTTTTGAAGAAGTAGAGGAGAAGAAGCAAAAGCAGAGAAGAAGACGAAGAATAAACAGAAAAATTACAGTGATAGACTTGTCGAAGAAGAGATCCATGGATCTCCGATTACTTTACGGCGTCGCTTATTGGCACCCCTAGTTTGGGCGCTGGGGTTACAAATTCCACCGTGGGAGCTTCGGAGTTACAGAACTGCACAAGAATCTGACCTTTCACTGGATCGACGATGGTGAAGAAGAACAGAGTGGGGGTAAAATGGATATTTTAACTTTGAGTGCTAATTGAGCTTAACATCAGGGGGAAGGTTGATATTTTGCCCAAGTTTTGCATGTCTGTGACATTTTGCATACTTAAAGGGGGTGTCCATGAAATTTATCCTAAAATTAATTAATAACGAGTCCAGCTCAGGTTCACGTACGTGAGCGTACTAGAACGGTTCACAGCCGTAAAGATGGAATCCACCTCATGTGGGTCCCATGGCATGGATTCCATCTTGACGGCTGTAAGCCGTACGTGAACGTAAGCCCAACGCACTCTGTACCTGAATGGCCGAAGAGAATTGATCGAGAATATCAGGAACTGAAGCTCGAACTTGATCTTCTGACGTGTGTTGAAACCCGTAGGAGAGATCGTTCTGGCCGATATCGAATGTGTACAAAGCCTTGGAGAAATCCTCTGGTCTCGGTAGATTGTTCTTGCAAGCTGCGCTTTTCCCTTTATTGCAGATTTTACAAGTGAAATAAGAGGATTTTGATTACCAGATAAAGTTGAAAGAGGTGAATAAGAGATTAAAATTACCAGCAGCGAGTTGTTGCAGAGAGCGTGCTTTGAATTGTTGAAATTGAGAGATCTGGATATCGAGATGGAAGGGACTGTAACCTCCTTGGCGAATGGACGCCCCTCCTGCGGCGAAGTTCGCCCCCTTCCTGAAACTGGTTCCAATTGAGTCCAGGTACGCGCTCAAATACGGTAATCCCAATTCCTCCGCTGCACATCAAATTTTTTGTTTTAGTTTTGCATTAGCAACAAATATAATTAAATTAGAGGAGAATTGATTCACTTTGGATTGGAACCTTAAAAAGATACAAAAAAATATAGATTTCAGAGGTTCGTCTTAGAGGTTCTTCCTTCTTCTTCTTCTTCTTCTTTTTTTTAATGACCAACAGTGTCTGCTATTAATTGCGGATACGGTGATTGTACCATAGTAGAAACTCTTAATTTATTTATTTTAATCTCATTTCTTCCTGATCTGGACGGATTAGCGCAAATACGCAATGTGAATGTGGTAGACTATTGGGTAGAGTTAATGAATCAGGAATGTGGCGATGATGAGTAGATAAGTTAGTGGAATCGATCATTAAAAAATAAAAAATTAGAATTTCAGGCATGAAATGAAGAATCAGGGACTGAGGTTGGGCCTGTGCTCACCAATGAAATCGATAATGAGACGGCCATCGCAGGACCTGCCGGAGGGCTTGCCAAAGAAGGTCTCGCCGTTGGGGGGAGGGATCGCATCGAACGCCGCGGATCTAGCGCCGGTATCTGAGTTGGAGTCCCCGAAGTTGTAGATCGCTGGGAATTCGCAGCTCGAGAACTTGGAAGTGGATGACGATGATAGGTTTAAACTCTCCACTACAGCTACTCTTCCCATGCCCATCAACCCCAAAACCAACAACCCAAATAAAGGGCAAGGGCAGCCCCAGATTACCCTCCTAATTCCAAACCACCCCAAAGCCATAACCTTGTTTCTCAGTCAAGTTTATGATTGCTCTCTCTAGTACTGTCTCTACTCTCTAAGCAAGAAGCCAAGAACCTATACCCTTCAGTCCTCAGTCAGTCTTCCACAACGCCCGTCTCTCAGTGTTCATATGTCTCTTATCCAGAGTCTCCTTCACACTATTTTGATTGACTATTTACTTAGAGCCAGTCTGAGAGATAAGGTAGATGTTAGAACCAAGAAAGAACAACAAACAATAAGGGGAGGGAGAAGAGATAGGAAACCCAGCAATCGTGTGTACTCTGTACTGCCTCAACTTTGTCTTTGTGCGATAATGTGAGGTTACCCTTTCCTGAAGGAAGGAAATGCAGTGGCGGATTCACTTGCGTCATTTGCTGTCTACTCCACAAGATTCCAACTTTTGGTTTTTCCCTCCCCTTTCTATCTCTCCTTGGATGGCACACATAGGCTTTGCTGTGCCATTGGATGTTTACCGCCGTCCCATCAGTACTGCAAAGGAATTTAATACATCCCCTCTTGTTGTATGCCGACTCTTTTGGAACTTTGCTCCTTCGTCAATAAATTTCTTTTTATCGAAAAAAATGTTACTCTTTCCTTGTCTCTTTAGCTGACACTTGTCGAATAGTTTGACTGAAGGGAACAGAGAAGAATCCATCCTTGGGGGTTTTTCAAATTTTTGGTTTTTTTCTTCGCTCGCCAATAGGGATGTAAACTGGTCGGATTCGGCTCAGATAGTGCTATATCCGTATCCGTATCCGCATCCAATTAGCTTTTGGACGAATTTGGATAGTACTAAACGGATACGTACACGGATACGGATTGGATATTTTATCCGTTTACATGTAAATATAGCTTTTCGAATAGCTATAGTTTATCCGTATCCGTATCTGTTTAGTTTTCGGACGGATTCAGATAGTGCTAAATAGATACGGACACGGATACAGAAACGGATTTCGACTATTCATTTACATCCCTACTCACCAAGTAAGACTCTTTGCCACTCTCTCTCTCTCTCTTCTCTTTTCTCTCTTCTCTTTTCTTTTTTCTCTTTTTTCTTTTTTCTTTTTTCTTCCCCTCTCACCCCTCCTCTCCTACTTAAAATTTATTGGTGAACTAATCAGTCTTTTACTGTGACCCTGCCAACTGTATTGATGTTTTCAGTTAGGCAGTGCCATTGTTAATTTGGAATTGGGTGATTTGCAATAAGGGGACATGAACTAGATCAATTTGCCATTTTTTGGAAATATAATCAGATCATGAGCTTTTTAATCGGAATTCAAAGATATCTAGGGGAAAAAATCCTGCAATTGTTAGCAATAAGATTCTTCTTTTTCTTGATCCTATGAACCAATCCAATAACTGTAGTACTTGTCTGGCCGTTGGATTCTTTTAACAAATGTCCTTATAATGTAATCAATATAAAACACTCAAGTGAGAACTTGCTAAGGAAGCAATTCAACACAATTTCGGATTCGATTCTGATTTTCAAAACATTGGTTAGACCCACTGAGGTGATCTGTTATTCCGAAGAGATTCGACTCCTCTACTTCCAAAGATGGTACTTCCATCCTACTTCCATGCACTCTTAGTGTGCCACGTAGCCTAACAACCATCCAACGGTCAAAAATGCAAAAATTCAAATTAGAGTGAAAAACACCAGAGATGTGTTTGAACCACCTTCAATCCAAAACCAAACCCACCCGACTGGTTCAAACACATCAAACCAACCCCCTTTCACTCACTCTCACTTCTCCTCTTCTTCCACCGAAAATAGCTGCCAGACTTGGCACCGGAATTAGCTTACATTCCTCTTCTTCCACCATGCTCCCTTCTCCTGTTTTGGTAAACCCAACCCCAACCCCAACCCAAACCCAAAACAGGAGAAGGGAGCATGGTGGAAGAAGAGGAATGTAAGCTATTTTCGGTGCCAAGTCCGGCAGCTTGGTGGAAGAAATGTATGCTATTTTCGGTGGAAGAAGAGGAGAAGGGAGCTTGGTGGAAGAAGAGGAGAAGTGAGAGTGAGTGAAAGAGGTTGGTTTGATGTGTTTGAACCGGTCGGGTGGATTTGGTTTTGAGTTTAAGGTGGTTCAAACACATCTCAGGTGTTTTTCACTTTAATTTGAATTTTTGCATTTTTGACCGTTGGATGGTTGTCAGGCCACGTGGCACATTAAGAGTGCACAGAAGTAGGATGGAAGTACCATCTTTGGAAGTAGAGGAGTCGAAACCCTATACATGGACCCTTAAAACAGCAAAAGAGTTAAATAACCTTTATTGAACTCGTTTTGGTGAAGCAGATGTTATTGTCTTCTAATGTTGGGTTGTAAATGCATAAATGATTGTTTCCATGGTGGCCTCATCTTTCACCCTCTGGATTCATGATAGACTGATTGTGATAAATAATAGCAAAAGTATTAAGTTTTTGCAAAGCCATAAGATCAATTGACGTTGTATTGTACGAGCTAATAGAAAATTCTTCCATGTTGATTCTCTTCATTATGCTAAGCTCCACGAAAATGCTTACAAACAACAGCTGGAGATATTCAGAACAAACAAGGGCAAGTTTGTTTGAAATCTGCATTAAGAATGTCTTTCTGCACTCAGCACAAGCGAAGTACCCAAATCAGTTTTCGAGGAAATCCAATTTTCATTTTGATCCCGATTGACGATTTTGATGACGATGGCTTGCGCGTGGATGATGAACAAGGGTTTCAGTAAATTCCAAAACACTTCTAAACTTATTGTAAAATGCCTCAATAAGTTTTATTCCTGCACTGCAATTCTTTTTCTTGTTTCTTCTTAACGTACTCCTTATTACCTCATACAATAACACAGAGGAGTCCTTAAACAACTAGAAGAGTAACCCTAGGAGCATTTATTTGAGAACTCATGGATATGTAGCTGAGGTTGGGCTAGGAGTCAAGGGGCCCATTGCACATGAGGTGATGAATGTGTATTTGGGCCGATAAAACCATGGGCTTTAGCAGTATGTAGATTGCCTGAAGGGGATGTGGGAGAACTATGGAATGATGATCATGTGAGATGGATGGATTGGGGTTACGAGAAAGTCCATTATCAACCATATGGTTTGTTGTGATAGGATGACAGTATTCTTGAAATCTGTGGATGCATCAAAAAAGAAAAAAAATGCAAAATACATTGAGTATGACACTTACAATCATAGATTGGATCGCTTTTTGTGGGTGACCTCTTCTCGTACCCAGCCTGCCCGTCTGCCCACCTGCCAGTCATACATGATGGCTAAAACATCTAGTCAATGGGTCAATGACTGGTTCTTCATAGTATGATGACTAATATACCCTTTGAAAAGTTACATCGAGTATGTAGCTAAGGACATTTACAAGACAACTCTGAAGGACTTCAAGCATTTCTTCTGGCACACTATCACATGGCCTGTATTCGTCATAAAGTTGGAGAAATATGCATGTCAACACTATCGGTCCATGAGTAGGCTTGATCCTCCACGTCATAGTTATAGATATTAGCCATCTCCGGGGATCCACTTTGTACTTATGTAACACCACACTTACCATTTATTGTTGGGACTTGGGAGTTGGGTCTTATCACGTATCACCATACTTATCATATACTTAGACTATTTCATAAGGGCAAGATATCACTGCTTGATCGTGTAGCCCCTACACCAACACGAGGGGCCAATGAGAGCACACGTAGGGGCATCAACATAGATGAAATTTTTTATTTCAATAATGACTAGGCTGTAATTTCACATGCTCCTCCTATGTCTAAGCACAAGAGCCACACGACCAAGCAACATTCTTTTTCTCATTTTATAATTAATGAATATTATGTTTCTTCATTCATGGTGCATAATTTATTTGTTTTACTTGCCTTGTTCTGTTTGTTAGTATTAAAACAATGTGTAGAATAGACAATATTACACAATGTATACAATAGGGTTCGGGGAATACTGCCAACCAAGGGTCCAAACCCCCTCTTTGAGTGACTCTTTTTTTTTGCAATATGAGTGTTTATATATTTAGGGTTTTTTACAATTACCACCCCAAAATCTTTACTATCTATTATTACCCCTCCCCCAAAAACTTTCAAACAACTGTTACCCCCCTCTGATGAATACTAATCACTAATTGATCCCCACCGTTACATTTCTGTAACGGTGAGAGTTAGTCGTGACAGTGTACCGTTGTCATGAATTTTCTAGGACCAAAATACCCTTTTGGGGTGGTAATTGAAAAAAAAAAAAAAAAAAACCATCACCGTCCTCCTCCTTTCTCCCTCTGCAACCCCAAAATGTGGCTGTCATCATGCCAAAATCAAAAACCTTGGATGGAATGAAACCACGCCGCGAAGTCTCTTCTTTCTCTCTCTCTCTCTCTCTCTCTCTGGTGAGGGGGATATGAGTAGAATAAATCTCCTTTCCTTCAGCTGGGTTCTTCCAAAGCAAGCTTAAGAGTCTGATTTTGCAGTGATTCCTTGTATATTCTCTGGTGGAATTCATCCCAGTTTTCACTTCTTGGTTATTGTGTCGCCTGAAACACTCATTAATAATCTGAGAGACATCAAAATTAAGAAATAGCAGCAAAATTTAAGCACCCACCACGTTAATGGATCCAGCTATTATTAGCATGAAGAGGAGAAAAGAGAGAGGAGCAGAATCCCATAATATATGCTAGCTCACTCATCTCTATCCCTTTCAATGTCTTTGGATGCACCCATTAATGGAGACCTGAAAGCATTATCCACTACCCAACAGCATTTTAGAATAAGTTCCCTTTCATGTCTCATCTTCCCCCCTTAATTATTTCACACCATATCGCCATTACAGGAATATCTGTTGCTCCAAAAGTCCAAATCCATCGATCATCCATTTTTTATTTTGAATGACAAAAGCTTCCTTCACCCTTCCTTCACTCCCCGAATCCCAGAATCTTTCATCGAATAATCTTATCTTTCTAATTGTGTATTTTTTTTCTAACTTTCAAATTTAAAAGTGAAAGATTAAATGGCACACATTGGTGGGGTATCTGATTCAAGTTGAATAGATTATTATCCTTCCTAAAAATGGGGAAATAATTCATGAAAAAGTATAATTGAAATCAAAAGGCAAAAATTGATAATAAACAAACAAAATACGAAAACCCTTTCCTTCTCTTTTACGATATTAACACTGTACAAGTGTACATCCATCCATGGCGTCACGAAGAAATCATAAAGTAAAGAAAGGGATACAGGGGGAAATAAATAAGAGAGTTTGCTCATTGGAGGGAGGATTTTAAATGTTCTTCTTCTCAGGCAGCAGTCAGAACAGTGGTAATTTAGGATTTTTATGTTCATAACAAATTTAGGGTTTACGATTCAAAATTTTTTCAGGAGAAGCTTGCGGGATTAGATGTTTACTGATGATCCTTTTACAGGTGGAGAGACTTCGCGGCGTGGTTTCATTCCATCCAATGTTTTTTATTTTGGTTTGATGGCAGCCACATTTTGGGGTTGTAGAGGAGGAAGAAGAAGAAGAAGAAGGAGAAGGAGAAGCACGATGATGGGCGTTTTTTTTTTTTTTGTTTTTACAATTACCAACCCAAAGGGGCATTTTGATCCTTGAAAATTCATGACAACGGCACACTGTCACGACTAACCCCCACCGTTACGGAAATATAACAGTGGGGTCAGTTAGTGATTAGTATTCATCAGAGGGGGGTAACAGTTGTTTGAAAGTTTTTTGAGGGAAATAATAGTAGATAGTAAAGATTTTGGGGTGGTAATTGTAAAAAACCCTTTTCATTTATATAAGCTAAAACAAGGTTTTCCTGAAGTTCAAGAACCTAATATGGCCGATTGCTCACCGAAATGACCAACCGAAACAATTTGGCAAAAAATGAATTGTTTCAGCGAAATTATCATTTAGTCTAACTAAAATGGCATACAGAAATAAGTTGTCGAACTATGGTATAGCACCATAGCCTCAATCTAATTGTGCATGTATTTGTTTTGCTTAAAAGCAAGGAAACAAAACTTGAACGTAGAAAATTAACAGCTACGGATGGAGGATTTATTAAATCTCGACAACATGACCCAAGTGAAGAAAAACTTCTAAGGATCCTCTGGTTCTTTGGCATGGATCTCTCTCAAATTTTGAATAACAAAAGCATAAGGAGGATCATTTAATCATGCTGAATGGTTAAGATCATGCAATTCATTATCACCAATCTAAGATGTGTTTCAACAATTTATACAGTAATCATGCCAGAAGAAAAAGAAATTAGGAACTGGAAAGTTGGGACCTAAGAAAGCAACCATTTGGTGAGGGTTAATTCATGTTAAGGAAATGCATAACTTTATATGGCTTTCAATACATGCAGAATGTGCATGATTTCCTCGGTCATCTCGTAATTTTTCCTTGATCATGTGCTTTCATCAACATACACTTAAAAGATACTGATTTTTCAAAATGGCAGAAACTCACAGTTGTCTAAAGATTGTAAGTGCCCGAATGATCTTCCAACATAACCGGGTAATCAAATGCACGATCATCAGTCGATCTCCAGAGACTTAAAAATGGCATTGAACTGTCTTATACTGTGAGATGTAACTTGGGCCCAGTCCCATCAACCAACAACTGTGCTTGGTTTCCATCCTTGGCACATTCCAGTCATGACTAAAACTCAAGTGTTGGAGATCCAAACACCACCAGAGGTTCCAAACACCAATTCACATTGGCCAAAAAACTTTGCTGTTAAGTTTGGAAGCCAGAGACATCTCAAGCAAAAACCACTTACCTATCAACAGAGAGAAAATAGGAAAATGATCAAGTTATTAAAACATTAATTGACTGTTATACACAATGATAAAGGATAACTTTTCCAAGATGGGTTTGACTTCTGTCTTAATTAGTTTGACATTCTACATAAAAGTGACGTGTTTGCAAAGTAGAAACAATAAGATATCCCTCCAAATGGCCTCTTATAATCATAGATAATACTTCTCTCCGTAACTTCACCTTAATCTATCAGGAGACCGAGAGCTTCTTTCAAGCAGACAATATATTCTACAAAATTGCCTCTTATATAGTATTATTTCCTAACTATTGTCTCTATAAGTTCAGCTTATCCATAACTTCACCTTAATCTGTAAGGAGACCAAGGGCTTTTTCAAGCAGACAATATATTCTACAAAATTGCCTTCATAGTATTTCCTAACTATTGTCTCAGTAATTTCAGCTTAATTAGGGCTTCGTACCAGGCAAGAAAAAAGGGGTTACTAATCTTCTTAATTTTAGAAGTTGGTTTACTAGTATTATTGTTCACTAGGAATTGCTTTCACGACATAAAACCAAAACAGAGTAAGTGCATTTACCTTTACAAGAGAGAACAAGAAAAATCTTCTTGATGAGACTTGTGCCATCAGTGTATACTAGGGTACTATCCTGCTTTAAATTGTGTAAGGAAACAGAAGTTGATAGAAAAGAACAGGTGTAGAGAAAAGGGAACTTGCCTCTAAACAAAACCAAAGTAGGCCATCCTTCATTCCACCTCTTTCTCAGGTCCAAAGAACACTGTGCTACATACTGAAACCACGATGAGCAAACATCCAGCAATTCTACCAAAAGACAGAGCTACACTTGGTAAACCAATGCTCCACATCTGTGATAGGAAGGGCTACAACACAGAAAATAACTGTCATACATCTAATTGAGAAGAATGCAGTAACAAACGAAGGCAACATGCAAGTGAAACCAAATCGAAAAATAGAACAAGAGAGAGAGAGATTGTGGGTGCAGCCCATCTATGGTGCATTGGTTGCAGTAGAAAGAAATAAATCGGAAAATATTTGGGGACTCCTAAGTCTCAGGATTCAGAAAGCATTAAAAACAATAGCCCTTTTAGGCATCCATTAGGAATGTAAAATGGGCTGACTCCACCCCAAACTAGTCGATTATAAGATGCAATATCAGGGATTCTGAGGGCTAGTGCATCTTTTTGTATCTTTGGTCATTCCTGTACATGCTATGAGCATGCTCCTCATCCATGTCCTTTTCTATTCTTAATATACCAAGACAAATATTCCCAAATAAAAAGGAAAGATTTGAAGATGAAAGATGGAGTATGACACACATGAACCTTGTTTCCCTCTAAAAGTAAAAGGCAATAGTATTTCCTTTTTGCATATTATATGAAATAGAAGCATAAGCAAGAATACCTCAATGTACTGGATGTTTGCAACTTTGCTAGTTTTTTCAAGCTGAAGTCCACGTGCTAAAAATACCTACAATATATTACACATGTTCAAAAGCTCTTAATCAGTTGCAGAACTTTGTAATTCAGTACAGTATATATGAATTACATTTTGAATGACAACTTAGAATGATGCATCAATCAAAATGTTGACCATGTTTTAAACATATCCCAATACTATCCTCTTCAAAGATTGGCCTCAAATCTCAATAAAGTACCTACTTACAATTTATCTGATGCCAAGATCAATGAATTCAAGGTTGAATTTGCCAAGCATGGGATGTCAAAGGATTACTTTTACACAGATTCAGCTTTTCCTGTTTATCTCCCCTTCCCTTGGTGCTCCTTCTTTTCTATATATATTCCCTTCTCTCTTTTAATAGAATATTCTTTTTGAAGTGATGGAAGGAGGTTCTAAGAAATCTTATTTGTCCATTTCTGACGTAATAGGAGGCAAACCAATCTTCTGTACAATGACAATATAACAACAACAAACTTAGCCTTATCCCAACTTAATGGGGTCGGCTACATGGATCCAAATAAAATAAAATAGGAAAAACTGAGTTCTAACCAAAAAGAGAAAGAAGAGGTGGTAAAAGAGGGATGGAGACAGAGATGAAAGATGCAAAAATGGAAAAATGACAAATGAAGATGGAAAATTAATAAAAGAAAAAAGGATGAAAAGTGAAAGATGAAAGATAGTAAGAGGAAAGAGGCACAACCCAGCACGTTAGGAGATTCTCAGCTAAATGGGGTCTGCTACATGTATCCTTGCCCTCTAATAGGCTCTCTTCGAGGTCATACTTGGTACATGTAAACAGCCTTAGAACTGAATGCTTGAGTGATTAATCTGGATCACCAAGCTCCTTTATTTATATTCAAAGAGTTACAATCACTCAGACTAGAATTAGGAAAGCTACCCTTGCCAATTCTAATTAGGAATACCTAATAAGAATCGGCTAAGGGAGAAAATCATAAAAATAGACAAAAATACCCTTATTGGGTAGAACTACTTATTCTAACACTCCCCCTCAAGTTGGAGCATAAATATCAACCATGCCAAAGTTGACAAGAATAGGATGAAAAGCTTTCCCACTTAATCCCTTAGTGAACACATCAGCTAGTTGGTCAGCAGACTTCACAAAAGGGACACAGACCAACCCTTCTTCCAACTTCTCTTTGATAAAGTGTCTATCAACCTCCACATGCTTGGTACGATCATGCTGAACAGGATTGAGAGCAATGCTGATTACAACCTTGTTGTCACAATACAACATCATGGGAAGACGGACTGGAGTACCAAGATCTTGCAACAAGCCTTTGAGCCATAACAATTCACAAGTACTGTGTGCCATAGCACGAAATTTTGCTTCAGCACTAGACCTTACCACTACGTTCTGCTTTTACTACGCCATGTAACAAAGTTTCCACCAACAAATGAGCAATACCGGAGATGGACTTCCTATCAGAGGATCCAGCCCAATCTGCATCAGTATATGCTTCAACACGAAGATGGCCATTCGGAGACAAAAGGATTCCTTTTCCTAGGACTGATTTCAAATACCGGAGGATTCGGAGAACAGCATCCATGTGAGAAGAGTGAGCATCATGCATGAACTGACTTACCATACTTACAGCGACTGCTATATCTGGTCGTGTATGAGATAGATAAATAAGCTTGCCGACCAATCTCTGATAACGACCTTTGTCAACCGGTGCACCTTCCTTTTCTTTAAGTCGTGTAGTAGCTTCCATAAGTGTATCAGAAGGATGACATCCTAGCAATCCAATCTCTATCAACAAATTTAGGATGTACTTCCTTTGAGAAAGAAATATGCCCTTAGAAGATCGAGCAACTTCTATCCCTAGAAAGTACTTTAGGTTTCCTAGATCTTTTATTTCAAATTCTTGGCCAAGGTAAGTCTTCAACTTGCTGATCTCATTATTCTCATTCTCGGTGACCATAATGTCATCCACATAGACTATGAGAATGGTTATTTTTTCACCATTCCTTTTTATAAACAGAGTATGATCAACATTACTTTGCTTATAACCCACAGAAACCATAGCCTTGTGAAATCGTCCAAACCATGCACGAGGTGACTGCTTCAGCCCGTATAAAGCAAGCTTCAATTTACAGACTTTGCTACTAGTTTTATCACGTGAGAAACCCGGTGGAATATCCATATACACTTCCTCTTTAAGCTCTCCATGGAGGAAGGCATTCTTCACATTTAACTGTTGCAATTCCCATCCCAAATTTACTGCACAAGATAGTAGTACTCTGATAGTGTTCAGCTTTGCAACCAGTGCGAAAGTCTCCTGGTAGGTTGGTAGTCGATCCCATAAGTCTGAGTAAATCCCTTTGCCACCAATCGTTCTTTGTATCGATCCACAGTACCATCTACCTTCTGTTTCACCACAAACACCCACTTACATCCAACTGGTTTCTTTCCTAGAGGAAGAACCAGAAGTTCCCGCGTATCATTCTTTTGTAAGGCTTTCATTTCTTCCATCATTGCTGCCTTCCACTTTCCATCTGTAAAAACTTCCTGCCAATTCTGGGGAATACGAACAAAAGAAAGAGAAGAGACAAATGTACGAAAGGATGGAGAAAGGGAATCATAAGAGACTACATGAGAAATAGGATGTTGTGTGCAAGCCCGAATACCTTTGCGATGAGCAATAGGTAAGTCAGGAGAAGGGGGAGAAGAGATGTTACCAGGAGAATGATCTGGTTCCAAAGCCGGCAACTGGATTGGTACTGGTGCTGTAGTGGATGGAAGCTGCTTGTTTTTGGAATATCCTCTGTGGTAGGTTTTGATGTTAGAGTCATTGATTCTCTTCTGAAATTCCCTAATAGTTTGTTGGACAGGAGTCAACTCTCCCTAAATGGGATTTTCAACCATAGGATTTTAGGCATCTAAGTTCTCCACTTGTGGAAAATCCTCTCTGTCTTCATTAGGAGGTATGGGAGGAGCCAGAGGGTCAAGAGGGGTGGGGTCAATATTCGGCTGGTTCTGTACAGGAAGCTCAACCAACACATCTTCACTGAAATCCTCCCCCTAAAGAGGTGTAGATTGATAATAGGAGAGAGCCTCATAAAAGATAACATCCATACTGAACGGGTGGGGGGATGGTAACATTTATAATCCTTTTGGGATGGAGAATATCCCAAGAAAATACAGAGAATGCCACGAGGTTCAAGTTTGCTTGGGGATCGGGTATCCCTAGCATAACATACACAACCAACAACTTTTGGGGGAACGACAAAGGAGGAAGAGCCCTGTAATAAAGTAGCAGGGGTTTGGGAGTAAAGGACTCGAGTAGGCAGCCTACTAATGAGATAGGCTGCAATAAGGACAACATCTCCCCAATATTGGGAAGGAACAGAATGGGCAAACATACTAGCCCGAACCACCTCAAGGAGGTGACAGTTTTTCCTTTCAGCCACACCATTTTGGGCTGGGGTATCGACACAACTGGTCTGATGGAGTATTCCATAGGTAGCAAGGTACTGTTAGAACCGACCATCCATATATTCTTTGCCATTGTCACTCCTCAATATCTTGAGAGTGACATTGTATTGGGTCTGAACCATCTTATGAAATTTTTGAAAACAAGAGAAGACATCACTTTTGTTATGCATTAAATAGACCCATGTACTCCTAGAATAACAGTCAATAAAAGAAACAAACCAACGATGGCCAGAGAGGGTTTCGGCTAGGTCCCCATACATCAGAATGAACAAGATTAAAAGGAGAAGAACTTCTTTTATTAGAAATAGAATAAGTGGAACGATGTTGTTTGGCCAAAACACAGGCCTCACAAAAAAATTCGTCCTTATTACATTATTTAACTAATGCTGGAATTAAAAAAGATAAAGTCCCTAAAGGGGGATGACCTAGTCGTTTATGCCATTGTTGATGTTCAAAAGAGACTAATGAGCTTTGATGAATAGGAGAAGGAAATGGTGATGGTGAAGTAGGACTCCCATTATCAAGTAGGTATAATCCACCATGCATCTTACCACATCCAATCGTCGCCCCTGTTGCCAGATCCTGAAAAACACAATGTGAAGAGAAAAAAGTTACTTTGCAATTTAAGTCACGGGTAAGACTACTGATGGATAGAAGATTAGTGGTAAATTTAGGTATATGTAAAACAGAGGATAAAGTTAGAGAAGGAGAGCAACTGATAGATCCTTTCCCAGAGACTGAAGAGAGAGAACCATCAACCACTCGGACTTTATCTTTACTAGAAGTAGGAGAATACCGATGAAATAGGCTGGAAGATCTAGTCATATGATCAGTGGCACTGAAGTCTATGATCCAGGGAGAAGAGACTACCGATGCACAATGACCAGCAAAAGAAATACCTGTGTGGGCAAAATTTGAACCTGGAGTGGTGGAAGAACTGGCAGGAGTTGATGTAGTAGAAGTAGCAGAAGCCTGTAACATACGCCAGAAAGCCTGAAGTTCCTCCTTGGATAGTCCAGTGTCAGTAGTAGACTAGTAGGATAATAGTGACAGCCTCAGTATGATTGGCTGTGTTTTTCGATTTCCCACGAGCAGCACGCTTAGCTTCAAAGTCGGCTGGTTTACCATGCACCTTCCAACATGTGGCCGTAGTGTGCCATAACTTACCACAATGTTCACATTTGATGGTTGCCTTATAAGATTTAGAAGTTTCAGCAATAGGAGGATTCGAAGCAGTCCCAGTGTTTAGAGCTGACCGATATGGAGGTGTAGTATGGAGCATAGCTGCACGACGTCGTTCTTCAATGTGGACTAATGCATAGGATTCTTCCAGAGTAGGGAAAAGATCCTTGCTAAGAATCTGAACTCTAATCGGATCATATTCAACATTAAGGATAGCCAAAAAATCATAAACCCTAATTTTATCAACATGTTTCCTATATGCAGCAAAATCAATAGCATTAGTGGGCTGATAATCAGAGTAATGGTCAAGTTCTTGCCCGCACTTTCGGAGTTCAGCATAGTATTGAGAGACTATCAACTCATTTTGTTTAGTATCATGAATTTTTTTTCTTAATTCATATACCTAAGCATCATTCCCAACCTGGGAATAGGTATTCTTTGCAGCCTTCCATATCTGGACAGCAGTGTCTAGGAGAAGATAACCAGGTGCAATGGAAGAATGCATAGAATGAATAAGATATGACACTACCATAGAGTAATGAGATAACCATCGAGCCAGGGTAGGTCCTTCTTCAACAGGTTTGGGAAGACTGCCTGTAAGGTATCCTGTGTAGCCACGGCCAGCAATGGTGAGGTAAGTAGACCTTGACCACATCAAGTAATTAGTCCCATCTAGTTTAGTAGGAAAAGCAAAAGGAAGGTACTCTGTACGAGTAGATCCATCTGAGTCAGCTGAAGTAAGATCAGGCATGATGTTGAAAGTGTAGAAGACACGGGTTTTGAAATTCCCACAAATTGAACCGTCAGAATAGGCTCAAACTTGGATCGAATTCTCTTCAGGTAGTATGTAGCAAGTCCTCAAAAAATCAGCAACTTCTGATGAGTAAATGAAAAACCCTAGCAGGGCAGTTACCAGAATCGAGTAGAGTCCTTGGTTTTGAGATTGCAGAATTTTCAGCAGTCAGAACAAGCTGAAACTGAGGTCGAGTTTCCCTCTAGTAGTAGGGAAGTTATCCTCAAAAAATTAGCTCCTTCTGATGAGCCAATAAAAAACCCTAAATTTAGGAAAATTTAGGAAAAAACCTAAATGCAGAGAAATCGCAGGGTTAAATCTGAATTGGTGTTGATTCAAAGCTGCAGTCTTCAATCAGGGAAGGGTGTAGACCAATAATGGCAGGAATCAATCTCCAAAAAATAACAGAAATCAAGCTTGAGTTGAACTAGCAGCTCGATCCCCAAGGTTGGAGGAAACCTACGGCAGATTCTCATCACACCAATTGTCTTTGATCTTCAATGAGGTGACATTGAGGGCAGCAGCTAAATCTGTATTAGATCACCTCATAGTTTCTGCGCTGAATGAGAGAGAGAGAGACTGAGAGTGGTAGAGAAGAAGAAAACCAGAAACTGAGAAGGGTGGAGAACAGAAAACCTAAAAATTGAGAAAGCTGCTCTTCTAGATCAGAGTTGGCTTTGATACCATGTAAATAGCCTTAGAACTGAATGCTTGAGTGATTAATCCAGATCACCAAGCTCCTTTATTTATATTCAAAGAGTTACAATCACTCAAACTAGAATTAGGAAAGCTACCCTTGCCGATTCTAATTAGGAATACCTAATAAGAATCGGCAAAGGGAGAAAACACATAAAAATAGACAAAAATACCCTACGCTAAGCATGTCCTTCCTCACAACGTCTCCTATGGTCATTTAAGGCCTGCTCCACCCTTTTAGTTCCTTCAAGCGGAATCATATCAGTCCTCCTTACTGGGACGTCCATAGGCCTTCGTTGAATATGACCATACCACCATAAACGACTCTCTTGGATCTTGTCATTGATCGGGGCAACCCCCAAGTCCGCTCTAATACGTTCATTTCGTACTTTATCCTTTCTTGTTTTTCTAGACATCCATCTTAACATCCTCATCTCTGCTACACATAGCTTACCAATATGACGCTTCTTAACTGCCCAATATTCTGCCCCATACATCATAACCGGTCGCATAACAATCCTATAGAACTTTCCTTTAAGCTTTACAGGAATACATCAGTCACATAGCACTCCGGATGCACCTCTCCACTTCATCCATCCCACTTTAATTCTATGTGAAACATCATCCTCTATATCACCTTCTTTATTTACGTTTGACCCCAGATATCTAAAATAGTCACTTTGCAGTATCTCTCTTTCCCCAATTCGCACCATGTCATTATCCATCGTAGTGTTACTAAAATTACACATCATGTACTCCGTCTTCGTTCTACTGATCTTAAAGCCTCTTGTTTCCAAGGTTGACCTCCAAAGCTCTAACTTAGAGTTAATCCCTTCTTTTGTCTCGTCTACCAAAACGATATCATCGACGAAGAGCATACACCATTGGACCTAGTCTTGAATGCCCTTGGTTACATTGTCCATGATAAGCGCAAATAGATAAGGGCTTCTGTACAATGACAATAGAAACTAAAATTTGCACAACAGAAGAGGTGGGCCTATGTCTAAATTTATTAGTTTTCGTAAATCTTAATACTCTTTAATTAACATGAGGTTTAATACTAAAATAACTCACAGGCTACTTGTACCCCATACCCCACCCCCAAAAAAAAAAAAATTTAAAAATCACCTTACTATGTTGGTACACCAATTTTACAATTTAACAAGTATTCAATTTGTTTAAATTTTGCTAGTCATAGATTATTTTAGAAAATGTCATAAAGAGCCATAACCGCATAAGAAAAAAGTAAATTTGAGAACATTAATTTTTCTACTATAAGTTATTGAAGAGCTTTATATTGCTATAGGGGTAAGATTTTCATTTATGAATGAGGAATCAATTGACCTAAAATATTTTTCCTCAAAAACATGTTTCTGTTGACTGTCTTCTGTGAGTATTAAAACCAAAGTCATTCTCTGAGATTTGTTGTTTTGGTTTTGATTATTCAAAGAGCCCAAAGATTTAGTAATATAGTGTCAGGATATATCTCTTCAATGATAAGCATAAGGATTTTGGAGAGTAGTCATGAATTTGCAGCAATCGAGGCCAATGATTCCAACCAAGAGTAAAACAAGTGATTTATAATAAACAGTAATGGAGCTAGATCCTTATCCTTGTGTGTGGAGGGAGGGGGATAGAACATCGATGGTTCCTCCACATGGGTCTCCCTTTGCCACTATCTTGGTAAACTATCAGCTTGTAGAATCAGCAAAAGAGAATCACTATGGCCACCCAACACTATGAAACAGGAAGAGAGCAAAAATCTTTATGACACAATTTTACTTAATCAAAGCCAATAACTGCTTAAATCAATGGTCTTGCAATATTTAACTGTCTAATTTTTTTTAAAGCAAATAGGGCTCTATAGGAAGTTTCCTAGTAGCCTAAGAATAACAAAATCTAAACAAATTTAATTCTTACTAAAAATAGTAACTTACTAGAAACAGTAACACCTGACATTTTCTTACCAAAAATGAAAACCAATACATAAAAACAGTAATTTATGATCTACTAAAAGAGGTAAGATTTGTTTTTCTAAGAATAGTAAGAGTTCGAAATAACTACTTCGCAGGTAAAAGTTCTCTTCAGAGATTTATCCTTGCTTCTCTTGTAGGCCAACCTAACACTGTGTGGGTTTATTGGGTGTATTCTAGTTGTAAGGAGGATCGATATTTTCTCTCCCTCCCCCCCATCCAAACTTTTTCTTTTGGAGATTGGAATGCTTCTAATCAATTTCACTTGCATATATCTATTTCCCAAGAGTTCCATAACTTATTTATGATCGAACGATCAAAAGACAATTTCCGAGGAGCACTCACCACCTAGAGCCATAAAAGGGCCATAACCTTGTGCAAATCCCAATTCTGCAGGGTCTTAGAAGGGGTGGATTGGAGACGGTCCTACCCTCGACATTATGGACAAAGCGGCCGTAGAATGATGGCCGAACATTAAATGTGTCTTGATGGACTAGCTTGGTTTGGGTTCAGGTGAATGTGAACTACAAAAAGTCAATGTAGTCGCTGCAGCATTTTGACGATTCAGTTATTGCTTGCACTGTCTGAATTTATTTACTTGTACTATTTATAACTATGATTTGGACGTCAATTTCAATATCTAATATGTCGTGAGAGAGGAAAACATACAAGGTAAAATAATGATAATAAATATTTGGGAAAAAGAATGCTGCCTGGTCACGTGGCCCCTGCGCCCAGACACAGCTCCCCCTGAAATGACCGCCCTGCCCCCTACAAAATGAAAAATCCCCCCACTGGTTGATGCCCCTGCGCGTCACGACCGGGCAGCATTCTTCTTCCCTAAATATATATTCATTTTTCCAAACATTTTCTCCAGACACATTTCATGGGGTGCTATTTCCAGCAAGATAAAAACTTAAACCTCAGAACACTTCACTAATTTAGAAAGGTACCTCTGCAAAGAAGGCCAGTTCACCAAGTACTCCCATGTGAACAAGTGAATAAAAATCTGGAAACACAAAATCCTGCAAAGAATGACTTGATTATCATTGGCCTAATATAGTACAAGTAAAATGAACAAATGAACATAAAAAGTATTTCATCAGTTAGATAAGGATTTCAATCTCAGTCTATGATTGTTTTAAGCACTAAATTAATCATAATTGACCATTCAACAGACAACGAGGTATTTACTTGAAACTTTACTGACTGTGTCATAGCTTGATACGCTGCTTTTGTACTGAGTTTGGCTACATACTTATACACCATATTGCAAAAGCATAGCAGAATGGTCATGTGGGTAGGTAAAGCACAACAAATGGATTTCAGCCACATGGAGGGATGGCCAATGCTGTTGAATAGGTAGGGTCCCCGAGATTGGCCATACGTCAAATCTGGTGGCCAACTTGATCATATGGGCCACCGTGCAGCGGACTTCTTTCCGTTGTACTTAAGCCATTAACCTTTTGTCAAAACCTGACGTTTCAACCAATTTTTGAAGCTTTTCTCTGCCATGTAGCAAGCTTTGCCTGATATTTAACACATGAATATAGGAGGGTGGGGTCTACCTATGCAGTAAATCATGATGTCAGTAAGCTGCCTGTTGCCAACCACCCTCCCAAGGACCCAAACTACAAAACAATAATCTAGAACAATAAATGTAACAAATTCAACTAGATCATCATTTTTATCTCCAAAACAATCTACTTCAACCCAGTTAACAACAAAACAGAATCTCGTCAACTGACATGTAGATCACATAAAATTCCATATATTACAGCTTGGATCCAAGATTGTGCTTTCACAGAACCCATTCAGAAATTGTATGCTTCCGACACTTAAGTGTGTTTTTAGACCCTCATATCCAAACCACATAAAGAATTATCTGATATATGTTGCTCAGAAATCACATCATTGCTCGAACTCTAAACAGAAACTCATAACCAAGTCTTACTTTAAACACCAATTGTCCATCCTAACCCTTTGCAACTTTATATCTGAAGGGCCTAAAACGTAGGCACGTAGCCCAACTGCAATTCGTTGTTCCTGGAGAATAGAGGTCAAGACACAAGGTACAAACAAGGTGCCAGACATTAGGCTGGTGCCTCCCACTGAAAAGATAATAAAGCATTTTTAACTAAACAATAGCCACAAAAACAGATCTCGAAACCAACTTTTTCTTGCAGGTAAAATCACTAATACAATCAGAGACTTTTTTTTCGGTGCAGTTTTTGTTTGGACCCAACAACTCAACACACTTGGCATTCAGGTAGGCAAAAGCAAGTTACTTCAAGGAATATTGGCAAAATATCATTTGTTGACAAGTGTCACTACCTGCAAGGCAAAAGTACAAATTGCTGCAGCAGGGGTAGCTAGCAGGCCAAATGAGAAAACAGTACCCCTGCAAAAGAAGACGTTGGAGGTGATTATACTAAGCAATAAATTTAAAAATGTTTATCTCATAGCAAGACAACTAGCATATGTTGAGTTGTATACTATGCCATGGAAAACAGAAAGAATTTAAGGAGTAATGCTTAATGGTAAACATTAAATACGATTAACGCTCAAATTAAAACCCTTTTGGATTCAATATTCTTTTTTGCCGGTAAATATAATTTTCTCAATGTTTTCCTTAAAAAATACTCTCACTATTGGAAGAACTTTAAGCTTTAGTAAGTTTTGACATTGTAAAACAAAGATCATCATTCTTTACTGCCAAAATGTACCAATTACAGTAACAAGCAAGAACTCTACCTATGTCTCAACATGAAATATTTTACATCACAGATTACCACTTACACAGCTTGATCAGATGCCTTTGCTCCAGCTCGTATAAGGCAATAGGTGATTCCACCAGTTACTGAGGAAAACAAGCCAACTAACACCGCAAAAAAAGGGTGGCTCCCTCTGACAACAAATGTATTTCTTGGTTCCCCAGTTTCTGCTAATCCTCCTGTAATGGATCCACATTAAGTATATGCACAATTCCAAGGAGACAAGAACCATGGATCCATCCAGACTTTCATTCTCAAGAGCACAATTTACTATTTTGGTACCATCTATTTTTTCAAGAGAAGGAAAGAAATTTTGGTACCATCTATATAGAGCTATATATGGAATTTGCACCGCTAAGAGAAAAATATCAAATGTCATTTCATTGGCCTTAACCACTGAACTGTCATCTTATGAACAGAAATCCTCTTACACAGGGAAAAAGGTAGCTAATTGGCTCTATGACTGCAACATGACATAATTATACCATCAGGTAATCAAATGATTCAAATCTTGTGCATAACCATAGACAGTATCAGCATGCTATGAAATTAAGTGATGTATGTTTCATTAGATCAACAATTTAACTCCTCATCTCATGGAAAGTGTCGGAATATGTAATCCAGAATACCGTGGGGGTACTCTGGTCCTTTTGGGCTTGCTTAGTTATTAAGTTATCAGAATTAGACTGTTGCTCTTATAGAATCAGCTAATTAGGGGTATTTTAGTCCTACTTGGAATTTTTCCTCTATTATAAATAGAGGCCCCTATCAATGAAATACTAAGCTATTCTATTCTCTTATTCTCTCTTTCTAATTCACGGTTCTGCTAACATGGTATCAGAGCCAACTCTGAACTAGGTTTAGAAAGAAAGGAAAGAAAAACCTTTTTTCTCTTCAATCCACTTCTCCCTCCTTTCTCTCTTTCTTGGCTTCTCCTTCTTCTGTTTCTCTTCTTCACATCAATGTAAGGGGGCAGCACTAATGAGGAAAAACCTACTCCAATGATTTAATTGCTGCCCTCCTCCCAATCTACCTTTTTTCATTACTTTTCTATTCGAATTCTGCTGGAACCGTACCTGCAACTTGGAGATTTCTAGAATTTTTGAAGATCAGAATCCTCTCACTTAAGAAGGTTGATCCTCCATTGTTGGAGCCTCCTATGCAACCTTTTCCAGCACCTTTCTACCTTCTTCCATCTACTCCCCTTTCTTTTCTTTTCCAACATTGAATCATGAGGTTGTCCCCTACTATTCACCACCACCTCTTCAGGGGGAGAGTAGTAGTGAAGATGTGTTGATTCTTGAAGACTCCTTTCGATCTCTTGATAATGCTGTTTTTCCTGTTCCTATTCCTGATAACGGTGTTTCTCAAAGGGAGAGTGGTGAAGATATTGCAGTTTCAATTCAGGGGGGGAGCATACTCCACGTGTTCAGAAGAAAATTGATGATCCAAATCTTCAAACCTATTAGAGGAGTCACACCAGAAATAAGCAAGTTGAGACCACCACCACTCCAACACCTGTACCTATTCAATCGGAGTCTCTTGAACCAGATCCGATTTCTCTTAGTAATATCTTCTCCCAAGTTTGTTCTTAAGTCTTCCCCTAAGTTACTTATTGCTCTTCATAAAGGTACCAGGGCTTGCACCCAACATCCTATATCTCATGTTGCTTCTTATGATTCATTATCTCCTTCCTATCGTACCTTTGTTTCCTCTCTTTCCTTTGTTTGCATTCCACAAAATTGGCAAGAGGCTATCGCAGATACAAAGTGGAAAGCAACTATGGTAGAAGAAATGAAGGCTTTGAGGAAAAATAATACATGGGAGCTTGTGGCTCTTCCTCCAGGGAAGAAACCGGTTGGATGTAAGTGGATCTTTGTGGTCAAGCAGAAGGTTGATGGTAATATGGACAGGTACAAGGCAAGGCTGGTTGCTAAAGGGTTCACACAGACATATGGAATCGACTACCAGGAAACTTTTGCTCCAGTGGCAAAGCTTAATACTGTGAGGGTCTTGTTATCATGTGCTGTAAATCTGGGATGAGATCTTCAGCAACTTGATGTGAAGAATGCTTTCCTTCATGAAGAGCTTGATGAGGAGGTGTACATGGATGTTCCTCCTGGCTTCTTGACTGATACAACTAGTGGTGAAGTCTGCAAGCTGAAGCGTGCGTTATATGGACTGAAACAGTTTCCTTGGGCCTGGTTTGGTAGATTTCACAAGGCCAGGACCTCTGTTGGATTCAAACACAACAATGCTGATCACACCTTGTTCATCAAACGGACTGGTAACAAGGTTACTATTCTCATTGTATATGTTGATGACATTGTGGTTACTGGGAATGACAGTAGTGAGATTACTCGTCTCAAGGATTTTTTGGGACGAGAATTTGAAATAAAAGACTTGGGAAAGCTAAGGTATTTTCTTGGGATTAAGGTTGCCCAGTCATCCAAAGGCATATTTCTTTCCCAGAGAAAACACATTCTAGATGACACACCTTTGGAGGCTGTTGTAATATGGGATACAAGGACAAAAATGCCCTTAGGGTAACACAACATAAAACACCTAGGACAATTCTACCCTTATATCCCATATTACAACGCTAATACCCGGCCTAAGGAATGTGATGGTGAACCAGTTGACAAGGGCTGTTATCAACAGTTAGTAGGAAAGATGATTTATCTCTCTCATACATGACCTGACATTGCCTTTACAGTGAGCTTGGTACACCAGTTTATGCATGATCCTTATTCCACTCATATGGATGTTGTCCTTTGTATTCTCCACTACTTGAAGTCAGCACCAAGAAAGGGAATACATGATAAATTTCGGGTTGAAGGCTTCACCGATTCTAATTAGGCTGGTTCCCCGGACCAGAAGTCTATTACTGGGTATTGCACATTCGTTGGTGGCAATCTAGTCACATGGCAAGAAGCAAAATGTTGTGTCTCTATCGAGTGCTGAGGCAAAATTCCCTGCAATGGCCCAAGGAATTTGTGAGCTGTTATGGCTTCGAAGTTTACTCCAAAACCTTGGTGTTCCTACTCCTCTTCCAATGATGTTATACTGTGATAATAAAGATACAATCAGCATTGCCCATAACCCAATGCAGCATGACCACACCAAGCACGTGAAGATTGACCGACACTTCATCAAGGAGAAGCTTGAAAGTGGATTGGTTTGTGTACCCTTTATGAAGTCTGGTGATCAACTGGCTGATGTGTTCACTAAGGGATTAGGAGGAAAAAAATTTCATCCTTTTTTGTCCAAGTTGGGCATGTCTGATATCTATGCTCCAACTTGAGGGGGAGTGTTAAATTGTATGTAATATGTCGTGGGGGGCATATTTGGGTTTTTACCCCTCCACCAACTCTAAATAGTAGAGTCGGTTAGTGAGGGGGCAGATATGTAATTTTTTTCTCTGAGATTTTATTATAAATAAAGTACTTGGGCTGGTCACATTGATCACTTAAGCATTACAACATCAGATCTGTTCTGCTAACAATAACAATGACATCTATGAGATTAATGTTGAAGTTCCAACAATTTCTGTCAGCATGGAAGAGCCAGTCCTTGATGTTTTGAAAGTCAAGGTGTACATTGAAGAGTTTGAAACAGAGACGGTTGCAGACACAACTGTAGAAGACCCCATGGACATGATTGCTGATTTTGGAGTTGAACACATAGAGTTTGTCATGCCACAAGAGTTCTTTGAAAAGAAAGTTCCATGCCTTGAAGATTACATTCCTAACATCTACGAGCTGCCTGAGTACTATTATGGATTGAAGACAAATGTTCATCACACAAAGTTGATTCCTCCATTTTGCAAAATTGGACGACAAATTTTTTTTTTTTTTTTTTTTTTTGGTAGAAACAAATTTTTTTCAAGCAGAGGAGAATTGATGTAGACAAGTCACTTAGAGCTTATTTTAGTGGAAATAAGCTTTGGGTAGGGTCATATATGTATTGGGACTTTGATCCCATGGATTTATTTTGTAATTGGCCAATTTAATGAGCCTAAAATATGGGTAGAAAGTAGGAAAACGGGATTTACTTCATTAGTTTAGTTAGAGTCCTATTTTGAGTCTGTTTTCTTTATTATTTTACTTTTCTAGTCAATTTAGGTTACCTTATTAGTTAATGATAGGGTTAGGCCTTTCCTTTTTAGTATCTTAAGTCTATTTTTGAGTCTTCTATGAGTCTCTTGGTTTCCTCATATAATTTCTTGTTTATTGGAGGGTTTCTATTAGATCCTGCCTGGGATTAGACCTATTCAGGTTCTAGTCTTACATTATTGACACCCGAAAGAGCAAATGAAAACTGTGAAGAGAGGGCAGTGGGTGGACAAGGTTAGGCAAGCACAGAACTGGGTATGGTAAGATGAGCAATTCCGTCAAATTTGAATCTTCTTCCTATGAACCAAAATTTTTTCTATTTTCGCCTATTGGGCCCATCATCCGCAGGCCGTCTGATCCCGGTCTACATTACAATTACTTTCTATTTCGAAATCCAAGTCCTTATCCTTGCAATAACTTTAATGCTGTAGGAAACGGTAAACTCACCACTATGAACTAGAGTTTAAAGTGCAGAGTCACCTTTCAGGTAATTACATTTTACCCTCCCTGAGATGGTAGGGTTGAAAGTACGCTGAAGAACACAGTCACAGACAGAGTAAGGTCAATTCGACATAGCCTGGACTTTTGGGTGATCGGATTTGGAGGGTCAAATAGGGTGTTATGAAGAGATGGTATAGAAATTTTGAAATTCTATGGAACTTCAAACAGGTGTCTAAGAGAGTGAATTACAGGCACTTACTTTGTTCGGGGAGAAAATAGAGGGCATTACAGGGGGAGTTAGATAAAGAACAGTTTCCCTAAAGGAAGATAGGTTTCTTGTATCAAGATATTAACAACCAAATAGCTGCTAAGAGTACTGGAAAAACAAATAGTTCCATTAATGGTATTTCTCATACATTCTGCGAATGATGCAAGTATAAAGTCATAAAGGTTTTTGTGATGTCTACTAAAATGAAAACTTGCTGTTGCTGATAATAAACAACAAATGAAGCCAATGGATAAGCAATCGAATGTAACTCTTGAAGGTAATAATTATTCTTTTTGAATTTAATCTGCAACATATAATCAAATGTGCAACATAAAATGGATATTATGTTCAAAGGAGATTTTTGAAGTCGCTGACAGCATATTGAACCATAGAAAGCATCACAATATATTCTAAAATATGGTGAAAAGCTTCACATCAAAAATAAAATATGGGATTGAAAACTGGAACCACTTCAATCCACAATTCTATTCTTAACATCATGTATAAGATAGAAGCACAAAAGACAAACATATCAAGAGGCAAAGAAAGGGAAGAAAAGAAAAGGAAGGAAATCCAAACATACGAGTTTATATCTTTGTCATCAGAATCTTTTTTTTTTGAGGGGGGGGGGGGGAGGGGAAGGATAGATTTGTTAACAGTAATTTGTTGACATCTAAAAGGCATCAAAACAAAAAGAAAAGAAAAAGACCAGCTCCATTCATGCATATCCATACCTTGTGTACTAAGCATTGGTCGGAAAATGAATAGAAGGCCAAAAAAACTGCAAGCCAGACCTGATAAATGAGTGATACAGGAAAATCAATGACAACTTTGTATAGAATAAGGGCAACGATACTCAATGAATTTTGAGTGTCTAAAAGCTTGGCCTAAAGTAAGCAAGAACAAGGTGAAGAACCAAAATATGTTATTGATGCAAGGTCTCAAACTGGGTTCAAAGTCTGTTCTGAGTCTTCTGACAAGCCCAGACCGCGAGTTTAGCTGATCTCAGCCTAAGGCCCAGAAGCTTATACTACCACTGAAAATTTAACTGCAAGAACTTTCAAACTGGTTTACTAGCTTCTGGGTAACACGAGATTTTATAAACTCACCTTTACCTAAACTACAAGATCTACAAGATACTGACTAAGATAACAAAATTTTCTGACACAATCTTTACAAAGTTACTTTACTAAGATTTGCAGGATTTCTCCTGAGAAACTTCAAAAAAATACGGGATGTTTTTGTTTCTAAATTACTCCCTCCATCCAACAAAGATTGTCAAGTTTGACCAACCTCACTTTTAAGGAAAATTTGTTAGTCTATTAATTACCTACATCTAATTCTCCAAAATTACCCTTCATAGATTTAATCCTACACTAAACTATCCTTCCTTTCTCCTTCAATGGACAAATTTGTAGTCATAGGCCATAGCATTAATTACCACTACATGTTAAGGAGAATATGGAGAAGTAAGAAATTTTCAAAGCATTAATATTTTAAAGGACAAACAAAATGGGACATTGGAAAACTCCAAACCAAACAGTCTTTGTGTAACAGAGAGAATAGCAGCTTCTTCTTTCTGCAAGACCAAATGTATCATTTGGAAAATACCTTGGATAATTTCTAAGAATTACCTTTTATCCCAATTTCATCTAATGGTTCATTGAGAAGCAGGGTCAGAACTTAGGATTGAGGAGTAGCCATGCCCACCACTCTCCATGGTTGTGAAAACCCTCCTACATTTTATTAACAACTCTAAGATTTGGGGAAAACCTCTTAGGCCAAGTGCTATCCTATTCTAAAGTCAAAACACATGATGCATACCACCTTCCCCCCCCCCCCCCCCAAAAAAAAAAAACGCACACATGCATGAATGCATTCTTTCTCTTTTTCCTCTTCATTCTTTCTTTATACCAAAATAGCACCTTTTCCTCTCTCTCTGTGTTTACCCTACAATATTCATGGTGCACACATGATCATGTTTCCTATTTTCTTTCCCTGTCTGCCTCAAAAGGAGTATTTTTTCTTACAGAAACGCTCAATTACCATATATTCCATTTACCGAGTTACAGAATTTTGTTTTAATAATTTTTGGGAGAAAATTCATAGCAGCTCCATGCATGAAAGATTAGGATTCAGTGAGTCAGTGACAAAAGTACTACCATCATACCTCCAATATCTGAGATTTTCGGCTTCTCATCCAAAATGATTCTTGCTGCAATTGAAGCCATTATTGGCGTAGTGAAGTTCAATACAATGGCTTGAGACAGAGGTAGGGCTTGTATGCTGACAAGAAAGATTAGTTAAATTATGGTCATTAATTAGCTAACTTATGGTCACTATTTCCATGTATCCAGACAAACAAGTTACAAACCACTAGCACAAATATTACAAGAACAGAAAATCAAAAGTATTGACAAAAGAAGAAAAGAGAACAACTACAACTCAAAAGACTTGTAACAGCAGCACAGGGAAACATTTAAGAGTAACATAGGTAATAACCAAGTAATCATTATAGCTCAAGATAATAAACTTCTCAGTCTTAATGTCCACCTTGCAGTAGCAGTGATGTAGCCTGAAATAATGTCTAGGATAATTCTAGATATTCCTACATTTTGAAGAAAATATCACCCAATTCACATTGCTTTGTATCCTAAGAAGTTCCACCTTATTTTATGAACTCAATTTTAGAAACTTTATAGATATGAACAATGGTTTCTCGCTAGCGTGTTTGATGATTATTAGACTTGCCCCTTTGACATAGCAACCTCAAAAACTAAACATAGAGAAACATCTGTATATCTACACAATAATTATGTCGGTCCTGTGGTCAATCACCTAGGTTTGGTTATCATAACGTTCCTCTTCATGCACTACATACTATGTTTTCTTTCTGCAAGGAAAAAAGAAATGCACGAGGAATCTGATAATAGTGACATGAACATAAAATGAAAAATTGTACTAGATAACCACAAATGATACATTAATAATCTTTTTCAATTCTATAGGGCCATTCAAATTCTTAGCAGATTTAAACGGGCCTTCCAAATATTTCTTCAGTAGAAACAAAATAACATATGCTTTAACAGGTCAGAGAAAGAATAGTTCTGAGAAATAGCATCCAGATCAAGTTGAATCGGCCAATCCTAAGGTGAACTCATTGCAGAGACACCATAATGGAACCCCTTCTGAGAACAAGCATCCTTAACAAATAAGCCTATTTATAAACAAACCAAGCAATACAGTGCCACTTACCAATAGACAAAACTCAACAATGAGAGAAATCCCACTAAGGCTCTCAAAGTCAAAAGCTTCCTCACATGAGATGGTCCAAATACAGGTAATCCAGTCCTTCTCAACCACACAAATGATGAGATCAAGATAATTGTACATCTTGTAAATATAATTTCAAACAAAGGAACTGATCGAACTGTAAACAGAAATAAGAAAAGCAATCAATCAGTGGTATAGCCATATATTGTTCAAATTAAATATCAGAATGGCAAAAGACAATATATTAAGGCAATGGTATTTTTTTTGGGTGAATAAGGCAATGGCATTACATATGCACCAATCAAAAGTATATTGATCAATAGAAAATATAGCCTAGCTTCCTGAAAAAGGGACAAGAATTTCTGTCTACATAAACCAGATATCATTATAGACATATAATACCCAAGTACATGATGTCCAACTTCACAAAATTTCTTTACCAAAAAAGAAAGAAAAGGAAATCTGATATGTGGCTAAATGCATACCCAACCTAAACCCATGATATTAATTTGGGCCTAGGATGATGGTAAGATATTGGCCGAGCATCAGTAAGTAGTTCCTTAAGATGTCATGGATACACATGGAAACAATTGTATGAATTCAAATCTCAATCGTCCCATGCAATCCTAAACAGACAAAAGAGGTTTCCTGATCTTCTCTGCCACTTTGTAATGTAGTTCTAGATTGGCAGGAAACCAACTAGAAGCCAATAACCAGGATCTGCCATGAACAGGGTAGTTCAAATAGGTCAAAATAGATGTTTTTGGTTAAATTAGGGTTAGGGTTTAATTGGACCTAGGGTTTGATGGTAGGGTTAAGCTAAGTTGATGTAGGGGAGTCTATCAGTGAAGGTCTTGTTAAGTTTTAATGGCTGGAAGTGAGCTGGAATGGAATTGCAGCAATTTAGGGTTAGGGTTTTGGATTTTGGAAAAGGGAATAATGGTGGAATCTAGGGTTTAGGATGGGAAATTAGGGCAGGGGTTTCGATCGAGTTCTCCTTAGGGTGAGAGGGCAATTCGATCCAAATATGAAGGTATTTTGATGGCTGGTTTGGTCAGGACAGAATTAGGGTTATCGGATGATGTTCAGAGATGGAGGGAATGTTAGGGTTTGGTGGTTTAGAGGATTAGAAGAAGAAAGGTTAGGGTTGGGATGAATCAAACTCATTGTTGTTGCAGAATTCCCTTGGCAGCAGCTTGTTTGATTGAGAAACTTGAATAAAAATTGAATATTTGACTAGAACTTGAAGGAGACCTTCAAAGAACTTGAAGAAAAGCTTCAAAAGAACCACCCAAGCTTCACACCGCAAGGTGTCGATTGGATCAAACACAAATCCCACCAACGAACCACCCGGGCTTCCCACTGCAAGGTGTCAATCGGACCAAACACCGATCCCACCAGCCTTGATCAAACACAAGACAAAAATCTTCAATGGAGAAGAAGAGCAGCAAAAGCTTTTCATTAATATCAAAATTCGTGTTCAATACTTGCACTCCCCTTACAACCTTATATAAAAGATTCAAAAATAGACTCATACACTAAAAAGGAAAGGCCTAACTTAATCTTTAACCTATTAGGTAACCTAAACTGACTAGGAAACTGAAATACTGAAGGACATAAACTCAAAACATGGCTGGACTCATAGAGTCCTAATCCAGCCCAACTTAAATTGTCACATGACCACTAATTACATAAAAATAAAACCAAGTAAGGAATCCCGTATGCAACCTAATTACCCATATTTTAGGCCCAAAAAAGTGGCCTTTTACATTAAAAACCCATGGGATCAACGGCCCAACGCGTATATAATCCAACGCTAGACTTATTATTAATAAACAAAGCTTATTTTGATGATGAATCTGCATCACTTTGCACTCAATAACCAAATGGAAATAGACTCTTCCTATTCTAGATATAACAATGTAAACCTGTGAAACAACTCTAATTATTCTTTCCATCTGAATTCAATTAAAAGTGTTTACTTTTCTTATCAATTAAAAGGTAAAGGCATTATTTTTCTTATGGGCTGTTCCCCAACTAAAAGTCTGGTCTCTGAAGGAATAGCAGAATTCCAAAAGATTGCAAAAGGAAGACTGAACACAAAGGAGGAAGCATATTGGCTCTATCACATCATTCCATCTTTCTACTAGTGGAGGGAGATCTAGCATGTGAGTAGAGTTGGTTTAGGAGCATCCAATCACATTGACTTCGAGGCCCAGATTAGCCAATACCTTAGCCGATAAGCAAGCAATATTTTGTGCTCTCTGCATCTTTTGTCCCCTCTTTATATCTTTATGTATCTCTTCTTTCCTTTTCTCTTGAAAAAAAACATTATCAGCTATATATGTTGGGGTGGTTATGGATCTTTTCATGATGTAGCTGCTGTTTGTGCTATCTTTCATATTAGATAGCTTGTACTCTTCCTTTTCCCTTTTCCTTAATAAATTGTTATTTACCAAAATGAGAGTAAAAAAGAAACCATGAAAGGGATTCAAAATGAAATCACCATAAAAGTATCAGGAAGAGAAACAGCCATTTTGCTGAAGAATCCATACCCTATGATAATGCATCCTTAGTTAAGAGAATAAGAGAAATTATCTCATTTGATTCAACCTCATAAACCTCTAGGGAAACCTAGTTCAATAAATGGACCAAAGAGGTACCAACATGTAAGGACAGGAACATATTCAGAGGTTGACATATAAAGGTGTTGAAAAAACTCAATGTGAGCCTTATCCCCAGAATCCTCCTTTTTTTTTTTTGGTTTTGTTGGGGGGGGGGGGGGGTGGGGAGAGATGTGCAGAATAAATAATCAGATTCTATTGCCTTCCCAGTCTCATAACTAATAGGATAGGAGAATGTAAATTGGAAATATAAGGACACTGAGATGTTAGAGTTGGGTCCATCTGAGTCTACTCGTTTTGATTTGCAATTAGAGATTGTCATAGACTAAAGGGATACATCAAAACCATTTCTCTAAAGAACATATTTGGTTGACCTGACCATTCTGTAGCCTAGTCCCTTCCCTTCTTTTGCAGACAACTGCCCAGTGAAGTGGTATATTTTCACCACTCCCTGTTCCTACAAGAAATACATCTGAATATGTTCTTTACAGTTTGTCATCTTCACAGAGCACATATACTGGGAGATAGTAGTTGAACAGAGACTGAATTACTAATGTCTTAAGTGCCAACCAACACTGATACTTCATAGAGCTTCAACACACCTATTATTTGTATAAACTATTTTGAACCAGAATCAAAATCCAAAAAAAATGTTAACCCCCTATGTATTTATAAGATTGACCTTGAATCCTTTTTCCAAATTTTTCAGTATATGGTTTCTTAGATGAAGTATAACTAAAATTTCTATATAATAGACTATCTACAGTAATAAATATCAATTTACACACATATGTACATGGTCAGCACCTGGGAGACTCTAAATGCAAGCTTTTTAAGGAAAGATTTAGTTATAGTGATTAGTAAGTTGCTGGACCCAAACCCTCAGATGATATATCTTTCAATTCAGTCAGAAGGAAGACTTATTCTGCATGTAAGAAATGCTGTCTGACCATTACTTATTGATGGGTTATGAAACAGGTATTGGCTAACGAATGCTGTCACCCATGGTTTCCATAATGAATTTACAGAAACCCTTCATATACATAAGTAGTCATTTACATCTTGATTCACAGATTACCAGAGAATAACGAGATATAGAAGGAAACTTGTGAACCTGGGAAAATATCTGATAGAATTTCCATGATAAAGTAGATGAGAGAGGATGTGGCCATGCACAGTAAACCGGAGTACTTAGATCCACTCCATATCCACAAAATAACCTGAACAAATAATGAGATCTCCGATTCAACTATCTTTGTCACTTGTTCCTGCAAACAGAGAACGCACAAACCACATGAGATCCCAAATTTTGTCTTACACCTAAATTTGACATAAAAATGAATCACGCGCAACAAAGAATGCCAACAGCAACCCACATTGAGTACAATATCCTTTGATCTTGCCACGAACAAATACCAAAATCAAACAAGAACCAATAACTCCAACAGAAACCCCAATTCATTGGAGAAATTTCTTCGTGCGGTCCAGAGGACCAAAAGTAAAATATTTTTAAATTTCCAAACTGGGAAAGGAAGCTTAAGTTGTCTCAACCAAGCTCCCAATACGAAGTCTCTGGGTAGATGAAACCAGCAATTGTTCGTATTCAACAAAATTACATGCAAATCCAAATCTTTATGATCACAATTAAGTTAAAAAACAAAAATAATGGATAGGCGGAAACTAATCGAACAAACCACCAAGACGGAGGAAGAAAGGAAAAGAAAGAGAAAACGAAGCAGAAAAGAGGAAACGACTTATGAAGAGACAAATTGATTTACCCTGGGCGTTTTCCTAGCATAAGATACAGAGAAGATATTAATCTTAGGCTTCTGCGCAGCGCCCAACAGAGGAGTTATTTCCGGAGATCCTTCAGCCACACCGTCGTTTACTACAAGTTCTACTACATGATCTCCTCCGCCTTCGTTCATTTCCGCCGATGCCATGCAACCCTGAAATCCTTCCCCTCTCTCTCTCTCTCTCTCTCTCTCTCTCTCTCAATTGTGATGACTGAGACGACAAGGAGACAAGCCACAACAGAGAAGGGTACAAATTACGCAGGGAGAAGCTTGAGAGCAAAGTGCTCTCTCCCTTCCTTCCCTGAAGTAGACATCTAAACGGTCAACATTACATGGAACCCACGTGTTAAATTCCATTGAACCAGTCCTGATTCATTTATTTTAATTAAGGAACCTGTGCGCTGAGTTTGTAGTAGCATTTTTTTGGGATGCATTCTCTAAGCCGCCAGCATACTGGTTTTTATATTTTAATTGGAGGAAGAGTTTTCTCTCATAAATGATGATGTTTCACAAAAAATTAAAGTAAGATGAATAAAATGGAGAGATGCAACCGGAGTACTGTGTGACCGAAGCATTCCTTTAAACCTTAAAGGAAATTCTACAAGACCGTTGTCCGACCTGCATGATGTATGGAACAGAATGTTTGGCCGTCAAAAAGTGTCATATAGCAAAGACATATGTTGTAGAGATGAGGATGTTAAGATGAATAAAGTGAGGAATGAACGTATTAGAGTTGATGTAGGAGTTGCTCTGATCAATGACAAGCTCTGAGAATGTATTTAAGGTGGGTTGGCCATGTGCAACGGAAGCCTGAGGACGCCCCAATAAGGAGAAGTGATCTGATGCCGATTGAAGGAGCTAAAACAGTTAGAGGTAGACCTAAATGACCTTAGGTGAGGTTGTGAAGAATGACATGTTTAGTTTGGGTCTTGTGCCAAGTATGACCTTAGATAAAGCCTTTTGGAGGACAAGGAACCACCTTATCAACAACATGTAGCTGAGATTTTCTTGTTTTCCTAGGTTATCATTTTTCCTCTTACTTTCATTTTTCAGTTTTCATTACTTACTGTTTTATCCCATTTTTTCTTATTTTAATCTTCATTCCGCTTACTTTGTTTTTGAAAGGAACCATGTAGCTGACCCCATTTAGTTGGGATAAGGTTGAGTTATTGTTATTGTTGTTGGAAGAGTTTTCTATGCAAGAGTGTGGCTCCTATGCCAGCATGAGGGCCAATGGAAGTGCACGTAAGAGCATCAGCAAGGGCAGGATTTTTGTCTTTCATGGGGGTAGGGTGGCACAGTAATTTTGCTCCATCATGTATCTAGACACAAGAGTCATGCTCCAGGGTAGAGTCCCTTTTTTTTTAAATTTTTTTTTTTATAAAAGGTAGATAGTTGCTTGGTCGTGACGTCATGTAGCCCCTACATCAGTAGGAGGGCAATGAGAGCATGCAGGGTCATCAATGGGTTTTTAAATTTCATAGTGGACAAGGCAATAAATTCTTGCGCTCCTGCGTTTGGGAAAGGAACCACACGATCAAGCAACTTTTTTTTTCCTTTTCTTTTAAAAAAACAAGAAGAAAAATATCATTTTTCAAATTGTGTAGAGCCTAGCTTAGATACAAGAGCACCCAAAATTACTGGCCCACCGCCATGAAACAAAAAATCACATCCATATTAATGCCCCTTGTGTGTGCTCTCATTAACCCCCACACATATGCATATATTTTAACTTATAGGCATAATAGATATCCTTAAAAGGTAAAATACTTTTTACAATAAGAAGAGAAGTTCTAACCTTGAATAGCCGAAGACCCACCTTGCTAAACCATGAACACGAGAATTACACTCTACATACAGAGGAAAAAAAAATAACACAAATAAAAGGACTCCTTAAAGGACCTAATGTCACTAATTACAACTGAAACATCCATAAATGGATAAGAACTTGGTAGTCAGTATGAACCTGAGCCATTTTAATTCCAACAAGCAAAGTCATCTTCAACTCAATCTTATAGCAAAGGTCTCATCGACAATAACTAAAGAAGAGAATAAGTAATTTGTTGCAAGCCAACCCAATTTAAACTACTCGTTAAGAGAAAGACAATTAAACCCCATAGCCTTGGCATTTAGAGGAGAATGGCGCATCAGTATAGACAGAATGGCATTCAATAGACATAGAAGCTATTCCATTAGGAGGGGCTGAGTGGTGGGGGGCTATGTGGAGGACCAAGGCTGCAATACCTCATCAACACTCCTATTAACTGCCAAAATCCACCCATGTAAGGAAGATGATTGTACCATAAACCTTTTGAATTCCGATGCCTCGAATGCCCCAATAGTTTTCCCTTTTTATATTGGAAAGATATACTAGCTATAAATAGAGAGAGAACATAGAGAGAGCGTTCTCTCTGGGGAGGGAGGAGGGGGGAGGGGACAATGTGCACACGACAACTAATGAGAGCATGTGCGCTGACATCTCGAGGTGGTGGAATTTTCACTTTTCATGGAGGTGGGATGGTCATTTCATCCTACACTGTGTCTAGGCGCGGTCTCCCCAGAGAACATTTTCCCATATATATAGGAAAGATACACTGGCTAGGGAGAGTGTTCATTGAGCAAGCAAGTTACAGTCCTTTCTCTCACAAATTTTTTTTTTTCAAATCATTATCTCTCTCCCCAAAATCATTTATATTTTGATGAATGTGAAGAGGTACAATGTATGCCTTAGGCCAAGCGGCCTTTTTCTACTATGGCATAATTTACATTTTCATGTTACCTTTTTTAATATATATTTGTATTTATATATTTTTCTCCTGTCTCACCTTTTTCTTTTCTTTTCTTTTCACTATGTGTGCCCCAGGGACTTTACATACTACTAGCTACTAGAGAGTGAGAGAGAAGGAAGTGAGGGGAGAAGAGGGTGCATCTTAAGGCACATGGTGAAGACAAAAGAGTCTAACCCATAATCTCATGGAAGCTTGCATCTACTAGTAGAGCATTAACCAATTACGCTAGCAGTTGTCTTCAAGTTAGCGTTGAAGTAGCAATTCTCCCTTTGGCCTTTACTGCTGCGTTTCTTGTTGATAGGAGACAATGTCAAACCTACTAATTCTGTATTAAATTTTTGTCAAATCTACCTTCTCCAATTGTTACTTATAATGCTTCGAAATTTTCAAAGTCAAATTTATTTATTTAAAGCGAGGCTTCTCTACATAATTCAACCTTTTTTGAATAAAATGTGGAACACAAGGATTTAAAGATACAGGTCGAACCAACCATCAGCAATACCGATCCGATATTTGGTTGGATTGGCTAATCATACTGATGGGCCAACCAAAATCATGGATCGATCAAATTGATTATGTTCAAGAAAACCACAAAATCAGAATTCTGTTGAGAACCAAAGCTTCCTTTTCCATCATCTTCATTAACCAAAGGATTGAGTTTTTCTACACCTAGGGCACTAAAGGAATGGAACACGGGGGGAATTTTTGACCCGTATTGTGCAGGAAAGAGTAATTAAAGATCCAAGGATGCTGTGGGAACCCTCATCCACCTGTGGCAGAAAACTTTCCCCTTAACAAATATGTCAAAGAAATTGCTCCCAACCATGAGGAGCAATAGGTCCACAGTTTAGTTCTTTCAATAGCAGATCAGTTATCGGATCCGACACCGATGGTCACAAACATCAACTTTTTTTTGGGGGGGGGGGGTGGTTTCATCTCTACCATATAGCCCAAAATGTCAAGGCTTTTACGCTTGTACATACAAGAGGTGAACCAGACTTGTGCAATTTGAATTATCATGAAATTAGAGGGTACCGACTATTTTCTACTATGTTCGTTATATTCCCTAGACAAAGTCACCCACCATCCTAGGGTGTTCACAAAACCCTCCTAGGGTTTTAGTATGTTCCAAAATACCCTCCCAATACCCATTCCCGCCCTCTCCCACTCAGTGAATGGGAATGGGATCCCATTCACCGTGGGTGGAAGGAAACTTGGTCCATATTCTATAGTAATAGTACCACCTCTGCAAATATAAAAATTGTTTTAAATTTGGGTCAATATGGTAAGGTACCATATTAGAGAGAGCTGCATAAATTACAGATGGTCAATAGAGTATTCCAGCAGTAAGCATCCAGATGAGTTTGGTCTCCCACTGCTACTCATGTCAATCCTGACCAGCACAGCCACGCAAGACTCATTATGGAACTAGCAATTTGGGTAATGCTTTTGAAGCAGCGAAGCAAGTCTTCAAAACTCACTTGAGCCTGCGTGAAAATACTGATATGCAAAAATCGCCCTTTTATCACGGCATCCTCTATACCATGTTTTCTCTATTCTCTCATTTCCTTTGGAGTAGAATTGGGTTACTTACTTTTTTTCTGCCAGCTTTAACAACATCTCTATCTCCTCAAGAGAGCGCCCTTTTGTCTCGACAATGAAATTATTAGCAAACATCGCTGAAAGCAAGGAAACTCCACCAAAGCTTGCATAAACCGGAGAAATTCCAAATCTATCAACCAGCTCGAGAAAATACAGACCCACCATGAAGTTGCAAACCTGAAATTATTGCAAAATGTAAAGACAAAGCTCAGGTGGGTCTGAGAGTTGGGCTCATGTTTGAATGCAAATATTGTTAGGAGCACAAATAGTTAGGTATATCATTGTTCTCTGAGAAAAGTAAAAGTGAAATGGTATGGTAGTGCAACCAAAAACCCTTGCTTACAAATTCTTTACCCTTTAAGGCGAAGGATTTCCTTCACCAATGGGGGAGGAAGAATCCCCTCACCATTGGTGATGTGACCATATGCCAATCACAAACTGCCACCACCTATTGGAGTCGACACTACCCCTCCACTTGGGCATCTGATGATACCAATGGCCACGAGGAAGGAATTTTTCCTTCACCATGGGTGAAGGGATATTCAGTCCATTCTTTATCACAATATTAGGAGCTGAGAAGTTCACTGGAAAGGTATTTGCAAAGAAGGGTAAGCCAGTAGACCCAGGTTCTACCCTTTGAGCAGGACTGGGATCTGATGTACTTGAGATCCAGGTAATTAAGAATATAACATATTCAGGTCTAACTGGCCGTCACTTGGTGGAATTGTAAAAGCTCAAGCTGCCAGGGTGAAGACAGAATTTCGAGTCTGAGGGCTTGATGTAAAGTGATGAAGATTAGGACCGATCAAGACTGAATCTACCTCTCCTGGGAACCCGTGAAAGTTGGCCTTGCACTGGGTAATGGCCCATTTTTTATTCCATATTCAGGTCTAAAACTTGCCAATGGAAATGTAGACAACAATGCCTCAGTATTTCACACAGGTCTACTCCGTCATGCCCATTTCTATTGTCATCTGTTGAACAATTACATCAATACATACCCAATGAACACAGAGACTGAAGCCCATGATTTTCCCACGTGTTCTGGTGCTGCTAAGCTCTGGAATAATAAGAGCAGTAACTGGTCCTGCACCTACAGCAAAGGTGAATATGTACCTACAGGAAGAACATATGAATGTAAAAGGGGGAGTAAATAATGTATATATCCTTAGAGAGAAAATTTCTAAATTTTCCAAAGTTCCGATTAATATATGAAATTTAAAGTAGACATCAGCCTCTTAACATTTCAATGAATTTTTTTATGCATCAGGGACAAAGTAGGGAATAGAACGCTCAGATTTGTTTGTATCTTGATAGAGTACATGACATTAATAAGCACGTTTATGGCTCAATAAGGATATGAATTTCACAATGTTCTTCAAATTACTCACAAAACTATGCATTCTATATTTACCAGTTATATGGATGCAGATCCAGCTTCAGATCTAAGCTAATGTGGTGATGGCCAAACATATGGTCAAACTTAAGTGGTACAAAATACCAGAAATGTACATGTACTCTCTGATGATACTGTTAAGTCTCTAATGTTGGTTATGAGCCATGTCCAGGAGCAAAACAGTTGAACAATACATCCTGAGTAGTTTCCTGAATAAAACTATTTTAAGCAATATAACCAGAAGCATGAGATAGATATTTTGAGGGCATTATCATTTCATGAGGACATGACAGAGAAGACATACATGAGGGTTCCTAGTATTGACAAGTTGTGAGCAAGTTGCTCATCCAATGGAGAACTGATGGCATAAACAATTAGAAACATCGAAGCTGCCTGAAAACAAATGGAGATAAAGTCGGGAGTGTCATAATCAATACTATGCTAAAACTTCTACAGAAGAAATTATAGTACATACTACCATGAACCAGCAGAAAAATATTCCCCAGTTAGCAATATGTTGATACATATAAATGTGTAAAATTTGTCTGTGTTTTCTCAGTTTGTATGATTTTGAACCTGGACGCCCCACATATGATGTAAATGCCAATAATGGATTGAAATAATTCCGCATCATTAATCCAAATTTATTACAATAGCAATTAATTCTCACACACCATTCCCAAGTAGCTTCCTATCAGAAGCTTTTTCCTTCCTTGCTTGTCAATTAAGTATGAAGCAAACAGTGCCCCTAGAGATGATCAACAGACACGGTGAGTAAATGTTTTCAAGCCAAAAGCACATTTAAATTCATGGGTATGAAAATATGAATAAATACCTCCAAAGTTGGTAAATCCAACTAATAAGCTTGCCAAAGCACTGCTTGTAATGCCAACATCATGAAAAGTCAAGGATGAGAAATAGAGAACTCCATTTATGCCTGCAAACTGTTGAAGTACAAAAAGTGCGCCTCCAATGAAAGCAACTGTGATCATGCAAAACTTCAGTGCTTAAAACCGTGCACATTGATGGAACATAGTCTACTTGAAATCAGAAAGAGCAATGAGATTTAAGCAACTAAAGAAGAAGAATTACATTAAGAGATGCATATAACGGGATTTATAGAATCATAGTTCTCAAGGTGTTGCATTGGAATGGTTTATAGCATCATAGTTGTCAAGGTGTTGCCTTAGAATGGTTTATAGAATCATATTTGTCAAGGCGTCACCTAGGCAGCGTCTAGGATACAAGTCGTGTTGTCAAGAGCTGGGCAGTCACTCACATTATTCTTCAAGGCGTTTTATTTTTTTATAGGCAAAAATTTTCATGTATGGTCGTGCATGGTGCACGGTCGTACTTGAAACCCTTAGATGCGGATTAAACCCCTTTTAAAATACCAAACCCCCCCCTCTGAATATGAAGCTTTCGATTTCTGAAAGCGGTCGTACACAAAACCCATCCCCTTTATGATATAAAATTAGGGAAAAGGCTGGGCAGGCCAGGGCGCCAGGGTGCGAGCATGTCTTTCTCTCTCCTCACCCTATGGAAAAGACCTTGCAATCCTGTGTCCAACCCTGTGACTGGTGTATGCTGCTAGTTTACCAAAAGCTGTTGGCATGCCCAACCCTCTCCCATAAAATTAATGTTTTTTCTAATATTTTCATTGGGTGTTGGATATTGTCTACATAAAGCGACATGGATGAGATCATGCATGTGCATAAAGAGAGAGATTTAAAAAAAAAAAAAAAAAACAAACAAACAAACAAAAGAAAGAAGAGGACTGGAGGAGAGAAAGTTGAAGACATGTGGGAGGGGAACCCTCGAGCACAGAGGAACCCATCTTCTCTGCTCGGATCGGGCTACATCCAGTTACTGCGACAGCCTTGGACTTAACAATGTGTAGATTGGATGGGAGGAATAATGGATATATGGGCTGGGCCTTGGGTTAGTTCACATGAATATACGTGTCCTGGGTGGGTAGGCGGTTGTTTTTAAAAGGTGTGTATCTGTGCATGAATTACCTAATTGGCCCTATCAAGGCATATACACTCTCCCTGTTTAGCTGGACAGGTAAGTCCTTCCCCTCCCGTTTCTTATAGGGTGAAATCCTTACCCTCACTCTCCTTGTTTTATTACAGGTATCAAATCCTAACCTACCTCCCAAAGTCCAAACTATGGTAGGGTAAGGCAGGCAATGGGTATCCATTGCCACCCCTAGTGACTCATTGCAGCAAGGTTGTAGTCTGACAGATGTCTTGTTTTAGAGCCTCAATATCAAGCAGCAACATTGGAAGCTTGCACAATTAAAGAAACCATAGATATCATTAAAAATCATCCTAAAATGTACCATAACCTAGACCATAAAGTGATGACACTGCCCAAATATTCACTACAAGCCATTCATACATAAGTGGTTCTCATCACTGAACATTACCTCTCCTGTGAGGCTCCTCAAGGAGTTCCAACCAGCTGCTCTCCAAATCACTACCATCATTTCTAATAACCGACTGAAATTCTTCAATTGATTTGTCAACTTCAGACTTTCCCCAGAGGTTGCGGATAACAGTTTTAGCATCATCCAATCTTCCTACCTGCAAAACCAGCAACAATGTAGCTTTGAACACACTTTTTGGACTTCCATTACAACAACCCAAAAAAAAAAGTTGATTTTATCACATACTGTATAAATATGTAAATTTATGAATGTACATTGACGAATTGAGACATAAAGCAAGATCCTACTTTGCATAGCCAGCGGGGACTCTCAACAGCAAACTGCATTCCAAATGTAAGGATAAAAGCAGGGAAACTTGCAATGTATAACATCGTTCTCCACCTGCAAGCAAAAATTTAATAAGACTTCTCCAGCATATTCATGATGAAAACATCCATCCAAAAGTGTCTAGATTCTTCACATCTGTGGTCAAGAAGAATAAGAGATGGCTGCTATGAAATGGACATTGAATAAATATCATCCTTGCCACATCACACATATGAGTCTTCTGCAGGAGTACAGTGAGTCAAAATGCATGCACATAGTTACCAGGTAAAATACAAATGCTTGCATGGATGTACAAGTAGTCTTGCATAAGAATTAAGAAAGAAAAAAAACGGTGAAGCCATAACTCCTCCCCCCCCCCCCCCAAAAAAAAAAAAGAAAAGCCACCAACAAAAAAAAACCTCGTAGGGATCCCCATAGTTGTTATAATGCCCACCAGTCACCAGGCAGACACCCTTGAGAGGGACAAGTGATTTGCAAATAGTCTCAAAATAAAAGGGCAGCAGGATGAAGGAAATTCAGCCTAAGGAGAGAAGAGAATATTTTTTATTGCAACAACAGCAGTGGTTAAAGACATCAAGAATGGCAATTTGTGAGGATGCGTCAGAAGTCCCACAAAGAAGAAAACACACTTGGTTGTAAGGTTGCATTGTGGCAATCAGAGATCCAGAAATTGAACTGAAATCCAGTGTTAGTGATCTTTCTGGAAATTCAGTGGCAAAAATCAGAAGCATGATAGGTCTACAATGGAAATTGGCCAAATGGTTAAGTAAAAGGGACAAATGAGGTCATTTTAGGATTTTGAGAAATGACTCCACTTCAAGAAATGAACTTGCGCCCTCCACCATTCTGCACTTAAACAATTCCATTCCAAAGGATCTCTGCATAGCCCTTTCATATTATTTTTTCTAAATTTCCAAGTACATGTTCAAAGAATTGTCTCCTTAAACTTTCTTATTTATATTAAGTATTTTCTAAATGGGGAAAATTGCCTTTACACAGCCCCTTTTTGGCAGGGCTTTCTAAATGATCCAACATTTTGAGCCACAACAACCGATGATGTGGCAATTCTTACTACTGAGCAGAGAGAGAACATGGTTTAGATTAGCTGTGTCAAGTTTCAGACCCTAATGTAATAAAAAACCCTCTCATGTATTGACATGTATCCCAATGTATGTATGTGCATGCCTATAGTACTCAGACCAGTACTGTGCACTCTCCCATAGTCCTGGATTTTCAAAGCTATATTTTGCAACTTGGTAAACTCTAATTGGGCTAAAACTTGATATGTCAGCAGGGGACCTATGGGTCTATCTGCCACAAAATTTGGGTGCCATATGGTTTGCCACGTGGCAAATTTTTAGGGCCATTTAGGTAGAAGGCTTCCTAAATGGACTGTGTACGAAACATGGGTTCAAGGGTAGTTTTGTCCTAGGGATATTTCTATCTTTGTACCTTTTCTGGAATGTTCTCCAGCTCATTATAAATAAAGAGGGGCTGTGAGCATATCGTTACGCCATATTTCTCAAATCTCCACATGGTATCAGAGCTGGGATCCACATCGGAATCCAAACCCTAATGGTTCTCTTCGCGAACCCCTAGCTCTCTCCACTGTCTCTCTCTCTCTATCTTTCCCTTTCTCGTTTCTTGCACTGCAAGCACCACCAGGCACCACCTCCCTCCTCTATCTCCGTCTCCCTTCTTCTCGATTCCAAGCACAACCACCCCCACCTTCACCAGCCACCGCCGCCTTCTTCTACACCAACCACCACATCCGCCCTCGTCCCTCTCTTGGTTCACCCTTGGTGGTGAGTTTTTCCCACACCAAGAGATTTTTGACCAATCCATGGTCTTAATCTTCTCTTTGATTATGGACGTTTAATATTTCTTTCGGGATCCCTTTGCTGTTGAGGAGTTTGTGATTTTGTCCTAACCAGCAACTATGGGCGACTCTGAAATCTCCACCACATCATTTCAACGTGATTTCCTACCGTTCCCTGCTAACCCCATTAAATTAAATGAGAGCAATTACTCGATGTGGTTGCGGTCTTGTTTCCTTGCCATTGGTTCTCATGGTCTTTCTGGCTACATTACAGGGACATCTGTTAAGCCTACTGAAGCTGGTCCTTTTCATGATAAATGGGTGACACCCAATTTTCTCGTGATGTCATATCTCATAAACTCCATGGATCCTGAAATCGCTGGAGGTTATCTTTTTCTCAATACTGCTGCCAAAATTTGGAAGAGTGCTAAGGACACTTATAGGTCGATAATGCTGCCCAGTGTTATGAACTTCGCCAAAAAATACATGCTGCCAAACAACAAGAGCATCTCTTTCCCAATATTATTCCAAGCTGCATAGCATGTGGCAACAATTGGATTTTTATGGGTCCTTCACCACTACCTGTGATATTGATGCTACTACTTTCAAAAAATGGGAAGATGGTCTCCATGTCTTTGACTTCCTTGCTCGCCTCAACATTGAGTTTGATCAGATTTGGGCTCATGTCTTGAATCATGATCCCTTTCGTACATTGGAGCAGGCTTATGCCATGGTGCAATCAGAGGACAGCCGTCGCAATGCTATGGTTCATCCAGTTACCCAAGAACGATCAACTCTCTTGTCTAGTCCACAGAGTTCATCTTGTGGGGGACTTTCTCATGGTACTGGTATTCGTACCACTCCTGATCATATTCTGGTGAAGTGCGATTTTGTGGGAAAGAAAGACATACAAAAGACAAGTGCTGGAAATTACATGGGCATCCTCAATCCTAATGATACTCGGAGACGTGGGTAGAGTTGTTCTTTAGCTAGAGCTAATCACACTTCCTCTGAGGACACTGTTTCTGACCATTCACTTTCTCAGGAAGAACTCTAGCACCTACATCGTCTGATGACCAGGCTTGACTCATCTTCTTCATCAACTCCATCTGCAGCTTCAGCCACCTCTGTGCCAGGGTCCTTTGACCAGCCTTCTTCCTCCTCCCATAACTCAGGTATTTTCTTCTATGGCCATAGTACCTCTGTCATATCCAATTCCTGGATAATTGACTTAGATGCTATTGATCATATGACCAGTTCCCCTACTCAATTTTGTCAATATTCTCCTTTATCAAGTAATAGTAAAGTTCATGTGGCTGATGGTTCCCTTTCCCTTGTTTCTGGGAAGGGCATCATTAAGTGCACTCCTTCCTTATCTCTTTCCTCAGTATTGCATGTTCCTAACTTTTCTACTAATTTACTCTCTATTAGTAGTCTTACACGGGATCTAAATTGCAAAGTAATTTTCTTTCATATTCATTGTCTTTTCCAGGACTTGGTGATTGGTCGTACAATTGGTAGTGGTAAAGTGGTTGATGATCTCTTCTTGCTTGACAGTTCTCCACCTGGTTAGGCCTCTACTTTTGACTCTTTTGCATTGGCTTTGGATGATCTACATAGGTGGCATCGTCGGTTGGTACACCCCCCTATAGGCATTTTATCTACTTTATTTTCTAGTTTAGTCAATAATTGTAAAACAATTTTATGTGTTGATGCTTGCATTTTCGTGAAGTACACTAGAGTTGTTTACCCTGTCTCGGATAATAGAAGTTTAACTCCTTTTGGTTTAATCCATTCTGATGTTTGGGCCCTGCCCGTTGTGTTTCTACATCTGGTTATCGCTGGTTTGTCACATTTATTGACTGTTTCAGCTGTACCACCTGGGTGAATCTTATGCAGCAGAAGAGCGATGTATTCTCTTGTTTTCAACTGTTCCACAAAATGATCCAGACGCAATTTGATGCCAAGGTGAAATTCTTAGGACTGACAACGGGAAGGAATACATTGATGGTTCTCTTCAGGCCTATTTGTCTGCTCATGGGATTATACATCAGACCTCCTGTATGGACACCCCTACCCAGATGGTGTGGCTAAAAGGAAGAATCATCACATTTTGGAAGTTGCTAGATAATTGATGTTTGCAATGAATGTTCCTCCTCGGTTTTGGGGTGATGCAGTTCTCTTGGCAACCTATCTTATTAATAGTTTACCTTGACGGGTGTTGGCCTCTCGCTGCCCTCTTGAGGTGTTATTGGGATCGTCATTCTTTGTCGTGCCTCCCAAAGTTTTTGGTTGTGTGGTTTTTGCTTGCAATCATCATGTCAATGGCAAGTTCAGTCCAAAAGGGTTACGATGCATTTTTTTTGGGATATTCTGCTACCCAAAAGGAAGAGGGCGGGCCTTGGTGGCTGGTGCAATGGTAAAGGTTGCTCCATTGTGACCAAGTGGTCACAGGTTCGAGTCAGGAAATAGCCTCTCCGCGAAAACAGGGATAAGGCTAATGTAGTCCTAGATAGGTAGGAGATCTACTGGGAGCCAGGGTAATGGGGTCCACACAAAAGCTGGCCGATTGGGTTAGGGTTTAGTAATTTAGGGCAAAACTAGGGTTAGGGTTGGATATTGGGAAAGGGGTTTATAGGGTATTAATGGGCAGGTCTAGAGGGCTATTATGGTATAAAAAAAGTTAGGGTTTGGATGAGTTTTGAAATTCTGCAATTTTGGGCATAATTGAATTTTAGGTCAAAATTAGGGTTAAAGTTAGGTTTAGGTTAGGGTTGTCTTATATGGTAATGATAGGCAGGTGTAGGGAAGTCTAATGGTATAGGTTTTATGATGTTTGAGTGAATGGAAGTAGGTTAGATGAGTTGGACAGCAAGAAAAGGTTATTTGAGACAATTCCTAATGGAGGTAGGAGAAGGAGATTCTAGGGTTTAGGGTGGCGGGGGTCTGATGAAACTTGGATCGAGTGTCAATAATGATGTAAGGGATGTATGCTGAAAGTTTGGTTTGAAACTGATGGACAGATTTGAAGTTATGGAAGAATCCTAGTTAGGGTAGGAGTGAGAAGAAGGTGGTTTAAACAAAGTTCAGATTCAAACTTACTGAATTTGAAGATATCTTCAATGGCAGCAACTTTGAAGATGAACAATGGGGTCTCCCGATCTTCACGATGCAAGGAGATAAGTAGCAGCCCTTCCCGATCTTCACGATGCAAGGAGTCGATTGGAGACCCACCAATCCCTTCACCTTGATATTACTCACAAGGCACACTCACGATGGAGCAAAGGCAACAACAAAGGCAACATTCAAATTCGTATTCAATGCTGACCTCCCTTACAAACTTATATAGAAGACTCAAAAATAGACTTAGACACTAAAAAGGAAAGGCCTAATCCTATCCCTAACCTATTAGCTAACTTAAACTGACTAAGAAATTGAAATAGACTCAAAATAGAGTCCTAATCCAGCCCAACTAAACAACTAAAAGAAAAACTAATAAAATCACTTAAATTGAACCATTGGTTGAACCGATTCAATTTAAAACACCAAATAAAAAACAAAGTATGGAAATAAAACTAAGTATGGGAGCTAATCCTGTATGCAACCTATTTACCCATATTTTAGGCCCATAAAAGTGGCCTATTACAGTAGTAGTTACGCTTTTTTTCCCCGAATGACTCCTTCAGCCCCTTCCCCCTCCCTGCCTCCGGCATCTTCCCCTTCAGTACCTACCCTCCCTATCTCCCTGCCTCCATTAACTCCATCAACCCCTCCCTCTGCTTCGCAAATTATCAGTACCAAATCCTGGTCATCCCTTCTCCAGTCACCCTCAACCCCCCCTCCTCTGCTGACTCTTCTCTCCTCTTCATTCCCCCTGCTCTTGAAAATGGGCTCTCGGTTGTCCACTGCCCTAATTCTCTCCTTTCCCCTACAATTCCCAAATGGACTTCCTGCCTGGTTGGGCACTTCCTTGGACCCAGACCTCCCTTCAACCTTGTCAAAGCCTCCCTGTCGAAGCAATGGAAACCTGCTGGCTCCTTTGACACCTTTCTCCTTGACACTGAGGTTTTCGTTTTTTGTTTCTTCTCGGATGAAGCTAAAGCCCGAGTTATTGATGGTGCCCCTTGGATGGTTGGGTCTAAGCCTATCTTCCTTAGGCAATGGACCCCCCATCTCCTGCTCCACAAGGTCGACTTCAGCTCTATTCCCTTGTGGATCACCCTACCTGGTCTTCCACTCCATTACTGGTCTCGTGACTGCTTAAGTCGCCTTGGTTCCGTCATTGGTTTCCCGTTGCATACTGACGCTCGTACTCGCAAGATGGATAGACTCTCTTTTGCCAGAATTTGTGAGGATGTATCTGCTGAGTTTGCTCCTCCCTCTTTCATCACTGTCGTTGAAGACGATGGGTTTTGTTTCACCCAACCAGCCAAATTTGAATGGATACCTCCTAACTGTGACCACTGCCAAATTTTTTGCCACTCTTTGAAGGACTATGCAACCACTGCCCCCCTTTCTCTCATAGCCTTGCCGGCTGTCGTTTCTTCTTCCGCTACAGAGATGCCTCCTTCGATGCCTTGCACTGATGACTCAGATCCTGTCATGGCTCCAGCTTCTCAGTCTGCTCCAGTCCATGTGATTGCCCCTGCTCCAAGCCCTCTCATTGATGTCGCGTCTGTCTCGCCACTAAGGGGACGATCGATCTCCCGTTAACGGAGTAACAATCGCCGCCGTACGCTTCCACCTACAGTGAAGCCCTCGATTGAAACAAAACCTGCATCCTCTGCTACCACTGTTGTCCTGCCCTCTGCGCCTGGTTCGATGGAAGCAGCTCCTGCAACCTCCCTCAGCAAAAGCACTGTTCCCTCCCTTGGCAGTAGCTTTGGTCAACCTGCTTTTGTTGACGACGATGTAGCCCTATTGCCTAAGAGCACTAAAACGTTGCTGTTGTCGCCTCTCCTTTCAAGGTCTGAAGATTCGGCTGAGATTGGCCTCCCCATCGTTGATCCTCCCCCTCCAGAAATGGGTAGCTGCGAGTCTAGCTTGGTCACTGCAAATTCCCATTTTTGGTGCCTTAGCCATTTGCGCGATAAAAATCTGATCCATGCGCTCAGGTATAACCCCCCCTTTTGTCGTCCTTTAAGTCCCCAACCCTTGATCAAGTTTTAATTACAAATTTACCACCCCTTTACCCACCCCCCCTACACGTGGTTTCCAACACGTGATCCCAATACCTCTTTTAATTCCTTTGCTGCAACCTCCTCAACCCACCCATCCTCTCTCTTGGGCCCATCTTCACGGCCCATTAACCCTTTTATTGCCAATAGTGCAACCTCATCTTCCACCCCACCCCCTCTCTCGGGCCCATCCTCTAGGCCCAATAACCCTTTTAATCCCACTTTTGCAACTTCCTCTACCCACCCACCCCCTCTATCGGGCCCATCTCCTAGGCCTATCTCCCCCTCCACCTCTAAAACCACATCTCAACCCACTACCTTGGCCCACCCGAGCCCGTCTCCACAGCCCACTTCCTTTTTTACCTACAACCTTCCCATCATCAAACCCTTGGCCCATCTCTACCAAAAATCCTACCCCAACCCTCTTCCCTATCCCTTCTCTTCCCATCCTACCCTCACCCGCTCCACCTCGGAACCCCTTTCCTCTCCTTTTGGCCACCCCCTTCTATCTCCTCCCTTGTCCCCACCTTCCCCTACCTAGCTAGCATTATCTGCCAGATTCCACCCCTTCCTTCCCGGGGTAGCGTTGCCCCTCCCCCCTCGTCGGCCTTTACTGAGTAGCCCTGCGGTTGCCTATGCCCGTAGGTGGCACAAGAGCACCCCTCCTAGGATTGAGTTGCCCCCCTTATCTTAGTTCCCCTGTTGTCTGGCTTTATTTGGAATGTCCGTGGCCTCAACTCTTTGGCCAAGCATCTTGAGCTTCGTTACTTCATCAAATCCTCTAACTCTTCCTTCTGTGGTCTCCTTGAGACCCGTGTTCTCCAAGAAAATGCTCCCCGCATTGCTTCATCCATCGCCCCCTCCTGGTCCTTTCCAATTACTCCCACTCGCCTTCGGGTCGGATCTGGATTCTCTGGGACCCCTCCAAGCTCCACATCTCCCTCACTCGCTCCACTTCCCAGTTCGTCCACCTTCGTCTTACTTTTCAAAACTCCCCCTCTCCCTTCTTTCTCACTGTGGTCTATGCTTTCAACCAAGCCATCGATCGCCTCTCTCTCTGGACCGACCTCACCCTCCTTAAGCCTGGTATGGATTCTCTTCCTTGGGGGATTGGTGGGGATTTCAATGTGGTCCGCTCCCATCTTGAAAAACTGGATGGTAGGCCCATTGACCTCTTGACGGTTGATCCCTTCAACGACTGCATTGAGGATCTTGGCCTGGATGATCTCCGTTGGTCAGGTTCCCCCCTTACTTGGCACAACCGTCGCGTTGGTCTTGATCGCATCGCCTGCAAGCTTGACCGGTTTCTTGTTAATGAAGTCTGGCTCTCCTCTCTCCCCCATTCTCATGCATCCTTTCTTGTCCAAGGTCTTTCCAATCATTGCCCTTGCCTCATCTCCCTCCGGCCTTACTCCTCGTTTGGCCCCAAGCTTTTTAAGTTCTTTGACATGTGGACATCCCACCCCCTCTATCTGCCTACCATCAAGAAAGCCTGGCGCTTACCAATTTCTTCTCACTCTCTCCCTCTGGTTGCCCTTGCTCGCAAGCTCAGAAATACAAAATCTTCTCTCCGTAGGTGGAACCTCTCCACCTTTGGTAACATTCCCTCCATGCTCTCTTCCTGCCGTTCCAATCTCTCTCTAATCCAATTCAAGCTCCAGTCTGACCCTCTCAACCCGACTTTTGCCATTGATGAGAGGCGCCTCTCTGAAGAGCTTTCCTCTCTCTCCCTCGCTGAGGAAAGCTTTCTTCGCCAAAAATCTCGTTCCAAATGGCTTGAGCTTGGCGATTCGAACTCTGCTCATTTCCACCGCTCCTTTAAAGCTAGGCAGAATTCGAACTCCATCACCCTCCTCCTCGACTCTAATGGGGCCTCACTCTCCTCTCCCTCTGAAATCAAAGAAGCTGCATCCTCTTTCTTCGCCACCCTTTTCAATCCCTCCCTCCCCCTTCCCCTATTCCCCCGGCTCTCATTGATAAATTTATTCCGCCCTCCCTCTTCAACTCCCTCACTGCCATCCCCTCTGATGATGAAATTTCATAGGCAATCCTTTCCCACAAGTCCAACAAGGCTCCTGGCCCTGATGGTTTCAGTATGGGATTCTTCCTCAGCTGTAGGGACTCCTTTAAAGGAGAGATCTTCAAAGCCATCCATAGCTTCTTCTTCAAGCCTGGTCAGCTGGCTCAGATCAACCAAACCTTTATCTGCCTTATCCCTAAAATGGACAGGGCTACTTCTCTGACTGACTTTCAGCCCATCTCCCTTTGTAATCTCATCTATAAGTTCATTGCCAAGATTCTTGCCAACCGGATTAAAGTAGTTATTCCCTCCCTTGTTACCAAACCAGTCGGCCTTCATCGCCGGCCAGAGCATTGCGGATAACATCATCCTCTGCTCTGAGATCATCTGAGGCTTTGACCGCAAGTCTCATTCCTCGGCGGCTCTCTTAAAAATCGATCTTCACAAAGCTTTTGACTCCATTCGTTGGGATTTCATCTGTGATGTGCTCTCTTTTATGGGCTTCCCCCCTGTCTTCATCCGCTGGATTTACGCCTGTATCTCCTCCCCCTCCTTCTCTGTCTTGGTTAATGGTTCTCCCGCTGGGTTTTTCTGCTCCAAAGTTGGAATTCACTAAGGCTGCCCCCTCTCCCCTTTTCTCTTCTCCCTTACCTTGGAAGTCCTATCCAGAAGCCTCCAAACCAAAACTGATCTCCACCTCATCTCCCCTCTCCCAAAATGCAAGCACACCAACCTCTCCCATCTGGCCTTTGCTGGTGATCTAATGATCTTCTCTAAGGCGTCCCACTCCTCCATCTCTGAAATCATGGAATCGCTCCATCTCTTTGAGTCTCTCTCTGGTCTCCGTGTCAATCTTCTTAAATCCAAAATCTTTCTCTCAGGTATCTCGGACTCTACTAAAGAATCCCTTCGCCTCTTAACTAGTTTCTCCATCGGCTCTCTGCTTATCATCTACCTTGGTCTTCCCCTCATCCCTGCCAGGCTCTCGAGCCATCATTGTACTCCCATGCTTGACAACATTCGTAAGCGTCTCCAGCTATGGAAAGGCAAGCTTCTTTCTTACGCTGGTAGACTCGAATGTATCCGTTCGGTCCTTCAAGCTACTTACATCTATCGGACTGGTATCTTCTGCATCCCCAAATCTACCATCAAGGCCATTGAGCGCATCTTCTGCGCTTTCCTTTAGAAGGGTAGTAACACACCCAGATTTCTCCACCCAGTTAGCTAGAAATCTATCTGTCTCCCCAAATCTGAAGGTGGTCTAGGCATCCGCCGCATCCGTGACTCTAACACGGCGGACATCCTTAAGCTCCTCTGGAGAATCTCTTCCCACCAGGATTCTATCTGGGTTTCTTGGGTCTAATCTCATCTCCTTAAATCTGACTCCATCTGGACTGTCCCCACTCGTGCTGACTCCTCTTGGATTTGGCATAAGATCCTCTCCCTCCACCCTCTGGCTCTCCGTGGTATCTCCTTCTCCATTATTGATGGCAATTCCACCTCTCTCTGGCTTGACCCTTGGCACCCATTAGGTATCCTCTACAATCTTCTTGGTCCTAGAGCCATTTACTCCTTTGGCCTCCCCAAGGACACCTCGGTCTCCTCCCTCATCTCCTCTGGCTCTTGGACCCCCCACCCCTCCCTCAACCCAGTTATTATCTCTCAAATTTGGTAAACCCTTTACCACTTATGCTAAACCCCTCCCCCCCGCGCTGATAAGGTCACCTGGCTCCCCTCCCCCACTGGTAACTTCTCCTCCTCTTCTGCTTGGAACTTTTCCAGAGACCCTAGACCCTCGGTTCCCTGGCACAACCTAGTCTGGTTCAAGGGCCACATTCCCCGCCACAGCCTAACTGTTTGGAGAGCCTTCTGACTTTGCCTGCCTACCCAAGCCTTCCTAATTCACCGCACCATCCCAGCCTCCCCCTCTTGCAAACTTTGCTGGACCAGCCGTGAAGATACCCCTCATCTCTTCTTTGCCTGCCCCTTCACCTCCTTCATTTGGAAAAAAACCTTATCCTCCATTTGGCCGCGTAGCAGAAGGATCAAAAGATTTGACCGTGAATGGCTTTGGTTGCTCAAAACCTTCTTTGGGAACTCCACTTGTAACACTATTGGAAAGCTGGTCTTCAGCGCCGCTGTTCATCATATTTGGATGGAAAGGAATCTCAGGAGATGATCTTCCAACTCTAGATCTTTTGATATGATTTGGAAAGCCATCTCCTTCGATGTGTCCTCAAAGCTCAGCTGTATCCACCAGAGACCCTTCTCGGACATCCCTAGAAACAGGCACATTTTGACTTGTTGGGGCCTTGATAATGCCCTTTTACGCTCCTCCTCCTCTGCGTAGGCTGGAGGATCGCCCTCCCCCTTTATTCTCCTTTTCTATCTCCCCTCCCCCTCATTTTCTTCTCCCTCTTGTACATTGGTTCTCGGGTTCTTTCTTTCCTGCCCCCTCTTGGGGGCTCGGTAATATAATTATTTTCAAAAAAAAAAAAAAAAGTGGCCTATTACATTAGAAACCCATGGGATCAAAGGCCCAACATGTATGTAACCCAACCCTAGACTTATTCCCAATGAAACAAGCCCTATTTGGTGATGAATCTGCATCAAAGGCTACGTACATTATGACCCTCCCCAAACCCCGCAATAGCGGGAGCCTTGTGCACTGGGTATGCCCTTTTTTTTGCTACCCAAAAAGGGGTAAAAATGTTACCATCCTCCTTCCTGGAAATTGTTTGTTACCATGGATGCTATTTTTCGGAAAATGAGGCTTATTTTCCATCTCTTGCACCTCTTCAAGGGGAGTCTACAATTGAAGGGGAGTCTACAATTGAAGAGATGCTTTTAATTGCCCCATTGGAAGTTGATGTGCCTACAATAGAAGATCAGTCTATTGAGCTTGAAGATGGTATAACAGGACAAGAACGGGATCAGCCTTTAATCCAAGGAGAGCAGAAACAGACTTTAATTCAGGGGGAGGGGAATGATGAGCCTATTTTGAAGACCTTTACTAAAGGAACGTGGCATAAAAGAAAGAAAGTTGACAATACCACCACCACTGCTCCTAACCAATCGACATTACCAGTCTCAAGTACTGGAAGTACTCTTGTACCTTTTGGTGAGTCTCCTTCGATCCTAGTCTTGGCTTACCCATTGCTATCTATAAGCCACGTAGAAGTTCTACTTAGCATCCCATTTCTAATGTTGTTTCATATAACTCTCTTTCTCCATCTTTCTATGTGTTTGTTTCTTCCTTGTCCTCTGTTTCCATCCCTAATACCTTGCAGGAAGCACTAAGGAATTTAAGGTGGAAAGAAGCAATGAATGAAGAAATGAGTGCTCTACGAAAAAATGACACTTGGGACTTGGTGAATCTTCCTCCAGGAAGAAACCCATAGGCTGCAAATGGGTTTTTACAGTTAAACAGAAGGCCGATGGAACGGTAGAAAGATACAAGGCAAGGTTGGTTGCTAAAGGTTTTACCCAGACTTCTGGGATTGACTATCACGAAACCTTTGCCCCAGTTGCTAAGATGAATACAGTCATGGTAATTATCTCTTGTGCTGTCAACCAAGGATGTGATCTCCAACAACTTGATGTGAAGAATGTCTTTCTCCACGGGGGCCTTGAAGAAGAGGTGTATATGGATATCCCTCCTGGCTTCGCTGCCCTAGAAACTCAAGGCAAAGTGTGTCGTTTGAAGAGAGCTCTATATGGCCTTAAGCAATCCCCAAGAGCTTGGTTTGACCATTTCCATAGAGCCATGGTGTTAATAGTTTTTAAACAAAGCAATGCTGATCATACATTGTTCATCAAGAAGACTGGCCAGCATATTATAGTTTTGATTGTCTATGCAGATGACATAGTAATTACTGAGAGTGATGCCAATGAAATAAGCAAACTAAAGACCTTTTTAGGGACATAGTTTGAAATTAAGGATCTGAGAAGCTGAGATATTTTCTTGTAATTGAGGTGGCCCACTTTGCTCAAGATATCTTCCCTTCTCAACGGAAGTATACATTTGACCTTTTGACTCTGTCAAATGCAGGGATACTTGGGTGTAAGCTTGTTGAACTCCACTAGAGCCTAATACTCATCTAAAGAGTAAGGATGGAGATCCAGTATATAAGGGGAGTTACCAAAGGTTAGTGGGATGCTTGATAAATCTTTCCCACACGGCAAGATATAGCCTTTGATGTGAGTCTTGTTAGCCAATATATGCATGACCCGCACTCAACCCATCTATAGGCAGCATATAGAATTTTGAGGAATTTGAAGTCTTCTCCAAGAAAAGGTATTCTTTCTCTCCTCAAAATCACTTGAGAGTTTAGGCTTTTACCGATGTTGACTGGGCAGGCTGTCCGATTGACAGAAGATCCACCTCAGGTTATTGCACCTTTGTTGGATGTAACTTGGTCAATTGGCGAAGCAAGAAGCAAATTGTAGTTGCTCGATCCAGTGCAGAATTAGAGTTTAGGGCTATGGCCCATGGTATATGTGAATTCCTTTGGCTTCAGGGACTTCAGGATTTATGTGTCCAAGTTGAGTTGCCTATGCACCTCTATTGCGACAACAAATCAGCAATCAGCATCGCACATAATCCAAGTCAACATGATCAAACCAAGCATGTCAAGATCGATCGTCACTTCATCAAAGAGAAGCTGGAACAAGGAGTTGTTTGCATTCCTTTCGTCCAATCTAGTGAGCAATTAGCTGATATTCTCACTAAGGGAATTAGTAGTAAAAGTTTTAGTACTATAGTTGGCAAGTTGGGCATGTTTGATATTTATGTACCAACTTAAAGGGGAGTGTTGTAATATGGGTTCAAGGGTAGTTTTGTCCTAGGGATGTTTCTGTCTTTGTACCTATTCTGGAATGTTCTCCAGCTCATTATAAATAAAGAGGGGCTGTGACCATATCGTCATAAGCCATATTTCTCAGATCTCCACACCTTCTAAATGGACATTATGACCTTATTACTTTATATTAAGCTAAATATGGGAGAGGGAAAGACAAGACTTTTTCTCAGTCCAGAAGGAGGTGGGAGAGCATTTTAAATTATAAAGTACATCTTAAAGGAAATCAGCTATTTCCATCACAAAAAGTGCAGCATATTTGATTAGGGGTTGGTAAATGATGGAAATGTGAGAACCAAAAGAATGAAAGTGATAATTCAGAAGCCCCAGGGGAGGAGAGGTACAGTTGTCAGAACAACCCAATGACCGTCAAGAATTGATGGAGTTTCCAGCTCTGCCCACAGTTTCTCTCCTTTTGCTTTTTTTTTGGGAGTGGGGGGGGGGGGGAGAGTTTTTTTTTTCTTCACTTCTGTCCAAAATTCTTCGCTCTTGAACATTTAGAAGAAAGGAATGCTTTGTACTTTCATACATTGAATTAATAAACTCTCTGCAGTTATTGATATAAGGAAATACCACTACTGATGGGTCTTAAGCATAGATCTGCCAGCCTTAGTCCTTTTTCCTCCCTGACCTCCCTTTTTTTGGTCATAAGTGTATTTTGATGAATTGTCCAACTTAATCTTTCATGAATTTACTCAAGGAAAAAGAAGAAGGGAAAAAAGAAAAAACCATGGCTTCAAACCTGCGTAACCCATAAGATACTAGAAAAAGACGAGCCTCACCAATGTGGATCACTTTCAGAAGGAATTCCTAAGAACAGGGATGCGATTATTCCTATGCACGTGCCAATTTGACACAAGGTTCCCAATGAACCCCTATACCTTGTTGGTGAAACCTACAACAAAATTGATAAGGGAACTGATGAATAAAGATGTCAATAAATGGTTGAAAGTAAAAATCATCTCCTATGATCCCTTAAGATGCAGAGCAACATAAGGAACCAAGAATAACAACACATTAAAATTAGAATATTCCACCAAGTACATATCTTAATCGAGATTCTCAACAACAGTACTTTTAAGTGATTTTTATTCTTTTATTGCTGAAGGAATATTCTTTTATTTTAAGTTGTTTTTTAGTCCCCACACCCCACCACAATTTCTATAGGGGGAGTGAGTTGTATTAGGAATCAGCCTAGTGATCAAACTCCTAGGTTGAATAGAAATTAGGCCATTGGCCATATTATAAATATAGCATATCGTGGGAGGCTCCCCCACAATTCAGAATTTAAAAAATAGCTCTTGCTTGCTGCCATTGCTGCTGCTGCCTTGCTCTATTGAGTGTTGCTTTGTGAGTCATATCAAGGTGAAGGGACTGATGGATCTCCAGTTGACTCCTTGCATCTTGTAGATTGGGAGGACCTGCTACTTGTCTTTAAGCTGCTGCCATTGAAGACCTGCAACTCCAAGTAAGTGGTTACTATTATCAGCCATCCCCCTTCTTCTCCTAATCCTCTAAACCCAGCCCATCAATCCCCATTGCCAATACTCCATTAGAGCTATCAATCCATTAAAACCCTATACCTTCACATTCTGTCCAGCACTATTCCACCATCAGAATCCATCCATATTTTAATTACAATACCTTCACAGTATTCCCTCCACTTGATCCCAACTTCAGACCCATCCCATCATCTAAACCCTAATTTCCCTCATCTCCATTAAATTCCCCAAACCCTAAAAATCCACCTAGACAATTCCAGCCATCAAAACACCTCCATACTTTGGCCAAGTGTTCATCTCCACCCTAGGAGAGCTCAATCCAAAGCCCCCACCTTAATTCCCTCTATAAACCCTAAAATCCCTCACTTCCCTCTTTTCAAAAACCCAAAACCCTAACCCTAGTTGCTGCCCAATTCCATCTAATCTACTTCTACCCATCCAAAACCCATAAAACCTAGTTCATTAGACTCCCCTACACCTGCCTAGCTTTACCATATAAGACACACTCCCATTGACCTAACCCTAACCCTAAAATTGACATAAAACCTCAATTCTGCCCCCATCGAACCAGCAGCTCAACAGATCCTGGTTGCTTGGCTCCTAGTAGGTCTCCTACCTATCTAGGACTACATTAGGAAGGACATGCATAGTCTAGGTCTTGCACCATGTATGACCTCAGATAGATATTGGAGGGCAAGGATCCATGTAGCAGACCCTATTTAGCTGAGATTCTCCTGACTTGCTGGGCTGTGCCTCTTTCCTCTTACTTTTATCTTTCACCTTTCTTTTATTTTTCATCGTTCATTTGTCGTTTTCAATTCTTCACTTTTCATCTCATTTCCCATCCCTCTTTCCATCTCTCTACTCCCCTTTTTTTTTCCCCCCATTAAGTTGGGATAAGGCTGAGTTTGTTGTTGTTGTTCAGTTCCTCACCATCCGGCCGTTAACTTCCTTTGATATTTTTACCACTTTTTCACCCTCACAAGTCCTCTAGAATATATTAATTTCATCTTCATTGAGTTCAACGTTTGAGAGTTCTGTTCACTCAAGTTTCTGCTGTATTTTAGGTTCACTGCGATTCTGTTTTCTGTAGGTTTATCAGTGTTGATTTTTTCAGCCTACCATACCTCATCACCAATTATCTTCAGGGAAGATATCAAATAGAGGACTTTGGGTGATCCAAGCCAGTCTAAAGTAAATAACTGCTTAGGAATTATTAAGATGGCATAATGCAAGTCAAATGGAATCCACGTGGAGGAAAAAGAAAATATATCTATTAAACCACAGGCAAAGACTTGAAAATGTTCCTTCAAGATTTGTTTGAAATTATACCAGAACAAATAGTTGCAGAAAAATGTTCTTTCATGTGTTTTAGCATAATTTTCCCAACACACATGCACATACACATTTAGAATGCATACAGAAAAGAAAAATAAGAAGACCAAAAAGCTCTCATTGATGCCATATTGCTACTTTGATGTTTTTTCCCCCTTGTAGTTATAAGGCTAGTGACCCCTCTTCCCTAGTAAAAATGGTGATAATAAAAGAACAAAACAAGAAGCAGTTTACCCCCAAATTATCACCTAACTTCACTACAAATCACAAGTCACAACTAACATTGTGATCACTTAAATAAGAACACCTTCTTTCTCTTTAATTTGCTTTACTAAATCAGAATCATCACAACAAATTGAAATTGACAATCATCACCCCTCTATATGGCATAAAATGCATGCACGAATATTTGCTCTTCATTTCAAACAGTGAAATGAACATATAATAAGAATGGATTTCAACTTTATCTTTAAGAAGGACCAGTACCTCTGAAATATAAATTGGAACAAGGGCAGTGTTCACACCAATACCAAGGCCAACAAGAAATCTTCCCTAAAGCATTTCATCCAAGGAGTGGGCTTGTGCACTGAAACACAATAAAATAGCAGTAAATAATTATAAATACTTTTTAGTGTCAAAAACAGATAATAATTCAAAAAGAAAAGACAGGACTGAAAAGATTTCAGGTGAGGACATAACCACAAAGGGAGGTGAAACCAGCAAAAGGGTCAATTTAAACTTCAGGAATAATTGAAGCTTGATAATCTGCAAAAGCACATAAAGTATTCCACCATACTTGTGTTAGTTCCAATTTTAGATGGTAACAGTATCAGCCTATTTAGGCACTAATCTAGACTAAGAGCGTCCTAGTGCACGAGGCTCCCACTATTGCAGGGCCTGGGGAGGGGTAGATGTACGCAGCCTTACCCCCGCTTTGCTTCGTGGAGAGGCTGTTTCCTTGATTCGAACTCGTGAACACCAGGTTTCAATAGAGCAACCTTACTATTGTGCCAAGGCACTCATCTAGACTACTCCTCACAATAAAGATGCACTAGTGGGTTATGCACTTACGCAGAGCACTTATGTCAAGGCTCAAGGACAACTGGTACACCACCAAAAATTATAAGTATTGGCACCCGCACTGTCTTCAGTGCAATTGGAAAAAAAAAGAAACAATAGAGCTTCTAAAAGCCATAAAAAACAAGCCTACAGAGTGGGTTCCAATGCAAAGGGATGATCACATTTTGAGTGGCAAACTGTGAAGATATTAATCAATTTAATGAGTACACACAATCAAAGGCATCAAATAGATGACAGAATCCTTTTGCTTGGCCATTTTGCTGTTTATAGGGAGGCAGTACTCAGCACGTAAATGACCCATTAATTCCGAGTATCTTTTAGGTCAATTATGGGTAAACAACAAATGGACACTAAGCAAATGGGTAACATTTGTGTTGAACCCATGGTTCTAAAAATAAGGATCCAACTGACTGGTCAAACCAGGATAAAATGGAACCGTAAACCTAAATGAATTCTATTTTCTGGTTAGATTCCAAGTTTTATACGATATCAGGACAGTTTGGCCTCTAGTCTGGTTTTTAAAACTGTACTTTAACCCAACAAACCATAAATTGACCCAACCGGCTCCTTTTTTAACCTTTTATTAGAAAATTTCCCCTTTGTGTATCATTTCCTGTTGTTCCATGCTAATCAAACAGAAACATTCATTAGATGTTCTATACCATTTCCTGTCAGATTGGGGGGGTTCTTGTGAAACCGGATCACCTATCCGTACGTGAATGCCTCATGTATGGTGATGAGTCATAACCAACTCAGACAAATCGTCTCGTGACACGTGGTTGAAGAAGACCATCTTCAGCTCGGTCAACACACAGATCGGGTCGGCCATCAGCATCAAGACAACCCAGATTAACTCTAATTAACAATAACTCACCACAATTGACCCCGGTCAGTTAAAGGTCACACATTCCGCATGACCCTAGAATCACACGTTATGCATGACCCTAGGTCATACACGTGTCAGTTAAGGATCCTGCCACCAAGGACTACATGGAACCGAAGTTATTATCTATAAACAGGTAAAATTCAAGTACCGTTTAGCGACTCAAAGCTATAAATAGCCATGCTAGGCATAGGTAAGGGGACTTCACTTGGGTTTTAGCTTAAGCTCTCTAGCTTGAGATTTATCTGTTGCAAGCTCTGACTTAGGCATCGGAGTGTACTAACCGGCTCAGGCATTTCTTTGCCTTTCTGTGGTTTTTGCCTGTGCAGGCCCACTCAAGGACGACCTGACCAGACGAACCGTTGCACAAGTCAGAATTTGTCACAACATATGGTTTCATGATGACACGTGTCCTTTTGCTTCTATAAATGCCCTCCATACATCCATTAAGAGTGTTTAGAGGGGCATCACAAACCCATACATGAAGCATTCACCCACGGGTAGGTGATCCAGACTTGTTTCTTGTTGTGTCATTGTTTTTGTTAACCCACTTAATAAAGAGGCAGGGTGGGGTGTTATACTCATTCCTTAGTTTTATTTTATTGGGTTTGAAAACAATAAAATGAAACTAAGGGACAATTGATATTGGTAATCATTTAAAAAAAAAAATATTTGAAACACATATTTAAGTTGAACTCTGAACGTTCTGAAATGGTAGAAATCAAACTAGTCAAATTACTTCCAACCCTGCTGAATTTCAACACGCTTGTATCAAGTAAATTTAGTAAATGTCAAAACAAAGGAAAAGAACTAAACAATCATATAATCAACAATGTAGAAGATACGCATCATCTCAATGCCAATTGCAAAACAGATAATGTAAATGAGCAATCTGGAATACCTTAAAATTGCCCCAAGAATTAATGGAAGCGTATCAATCTGAATTGTGCCCCGACATCCAAGGTTATCAACCAGTGATCCAGAGCTTATGCTTCCAATAAATGCGCCAGCTATGAATATGCTGACCACAAGTCCCTCAAGAAGTGAATTTCCTTCAAAACTAAGCTCCCGTGCAATGGATACTATCGGACCATTCATTAACCTGTGAAACTACAGCAGTCTAAGTTCTCAAACAAGCACCGCCAAGGTTTTGTAACATTCACCAAATGCAACCAAGAAGATCATAACTTATATTGCCTGTAATATCCACTTTACAGTTTTACAATGAAAATGAGCCATATGAAGATTTAAGCTATTAAAATAAGCTGATTTCCACAACTGAAATAGTAATATGGTATTCAGAATCACGGACGCAGAGGAGAAGTTTACCCTATGTGATATCCAAAGAGAACGTTAGCCATGGAAGCCACCAGCACATGAGGAAAAACAGGTAACCAACCAAAGTCAGACTCTCCATCTTCCTTCTTAGACAGTGATACAATTTTGCTCTCTGCAGAATCAAGTAATCCCAAAAAAACATTTTCAGAAACGACAAAGGAGAAGAAGAAGAAGAGAGTAGAAGACAAGGGTATGGAAGGTGGAAGAAGAAGATAAACCAGTTGGTTTCTGAGTCTCTTCCAACTGTGAAGTTTGCTTCTTTGTAGCCGGGATTTCTAGCTTTCTCCGATACGAACATAAACGTAAACGGAACGGCAGTTTCGCAACAAGAGGACGACGGAAACATTTGGGTTTAAAAGTAAATTGAGAGAAAGTGATTGTCGGAACGGGTGAAGGTGATGCTTGTACCGCGGCGATCCACATCGGAAGTGAGGGACGATTCGTATTCCGACCTGGAAACTGTGATTTGATCGTAACAGTCCGTACATCAAAGTGTGCGAGACTAATCAGTGAAAGGATCATTGAAGTATTGAAGTTTCTCGTGATAGAGACAACACCGCCACACAGCTGTCGAGGGGTTACATGCGATGATTTTTTAGGAGTATTTATTCAGGATCGCTCAACAACAAAAATAACACCTTGGCTCTGACGCTCCATAATCCTTATGCTGCCAACTATTTTTGCCGGCAGCTTGTGGATTAGGAAAGGGAAACTATTGCGTCACCTGCGGGTGATTCATCCGAACAGCCAAGGGTGTCGATGGTTTTGGTTCAGACCGGTTTCTGTCTGGTACTGGACCAAATCGAAACTGAACCTTAAGTTTAATTCAAACCCCTCCCCCCCAAATAAAAAAAACAAAATTGAAGTTTGGATTTTGTATTATTTTGGTTCCTATACCCAACTGACAGATAAATATTTATAAAATTATATTTTTTCTGTTCATTTTCTCGATTTCTTATTGGTTTTCTATCAATTTTTTCGATTTTTTTTCTAGTTTTGATCAGAACATTCAGTCTTATTTTGATTGTTTATTGTCAGTTTCCATAAAACAACTCGAATCCTCCAATAATGGTTCGATTTTGGTTTGTTTTTATTTGGTCAATTCAATTGATTTGGGTTGGTTTTTCCACGAATAGTTTATTTATTTTTAAGAAAATAGATTGTTGTCTGGTCGTGTAGCATCTGCACTACCATGGGAGCCAATGAGAGCGCACGTAGGAGCATCAACATAGATATGTTTTTTTATTTCACAAAACAGTACTTTCACAATCTCCAGTGACTGGGCACATGAGCCATGCAACCAAGTAGCGTTCTCCTGGTACCATTTGATGTAGGGGTGTCAATTTGGCACAGCCAACCCGAGTCCACCCTAGCCCGCCTTGAGCCCAAACAGGGCCAAGGCTAAGCTTCTCAACCCGTAGGACGGGCTTGGGCTGAGGTTTTCAGGCCCAAGGCAGGGCCGGGCAGGGCATGGGCTTAAGTCTCAGGTTGAATCCAGGTCGGCCCAGCCTGGCCCAAACCAACTATAATGCGTCTATAAGTAAAGGGTTTAATCATATACAACACTCAACACATTCTTTGCTTTTTAATCAAAGGCAAACACCACCCAATCATTTTTTTTTCAGATTTTTTCCTTTTTTTTTTTAAATCAAAGTCATTTTAAAGAGTCAATCAGGGCCAATCCGGCCCAACCCAACTTAGCCCAATCAGAATCAATTAGGTTCGGATTGGGTTGGGCCCGGGCTGAGAGACCTAGGATTGGGCTGGGTCTGGACTGAGTTAAGAGAGCTAAGGGTTGGGATGGGGTTTTAAAAAAACCCGGCCCAACCTAGTTTATTGACACCCTTAATTTGGTGTGATGGATGAGGGAGAAAATGATGATATCGACATTAGTGATTCACTCGATCAAGAAGATGCAAAAACATAATCAAAAAGTAATGCCATTACAAGGAAGAGTAAGGGTGTGGGGCTTGCCTTAAACCCTAACTCAATCTTAGGAGCCTTAACTTAAACCCAAGCCTACCTCGGTCTGTCTTGATTGGTCATGAATATCTTGGCCCATTGAGTTGTGGAACTAACAAAGCCCAATCACAATCCACTTAACAAAGCCTAGGCTATAAAAATAATGGTTTTTTTTTTTATTCCAAATAAACTATTTCTAGACTCAAACGGTGTGGGGTTTGCCCTAAACCCTAACCTAACCTTAGGAGTCTTAACCTAAACCTAAGCCTAGCCCGGCCCTACCCTGATTGGCCTTGAATATCTTGACCCATTAAGTTGTGGAACTAACAAAACCCAATCACAACCCACTTAACAAAACCTAAGCTATAAAAATAAGGGCGTTTTTCCCAAATAAGCTATTTCTAGACTCAAACTTGTGACCACTTTGTCACACTAGAAGAACCTTGACCATTGCACCAAGGCCCACTATATAAATGTGATTTAAATATATATTAATTTGTTCAAAATTTGTGTTGTAAGCAAGTTTAGTAGTAAGTTAACAAAAAATAGACTAAAGAGGTTGTGAGGAATATCAATCAAGGGAAAGAGAACGCAATCTAGGTGCGTGTAGTACGTTGCCCCGCATCCAAACACAATGGTGGGCAAAATGACCACCGCACTCCTACTGAAAGTCGGAATTTTAAAATAATTTGAAAGTAACTTATCATAGGGTAGGAGGTCATACCAAAGGGGAACAGAGAGAGAGAGAGAGAGAGAGAGCGAGCTTATGATACACCGACGGTGTGTCCAACCTTCTTCCCATAAAAATAGATCTGATTTTTGTTCATAGTCATATATGTACACGGTCGTTGTTTTGGTCCTTCTTTCAATAAAGATCAGCCAGAAATGATATTACACACTTTCTGTCTCTCCCCATCCAACGACTTAAGGATGGTCTTGCACAAAACCTTTTCCCATTACATATTCCACTGAAAAAAAAAGGTATGTAATACATATACAAATTACAATCTCCCCAAATGGTTTGAGTTCGAGTATTATTGTTGCCTTCGAAGCTTCCTCGGCTATCATAATTAGGACGCAAATTAATTATGTATATAATAGAATGAGTTATGGAATTTACATAATTATTGGGGCAGAGGTTTCCCAAGATGTCGGAGTGGAAAACCACACCAATGAGAGGGCACGAGTTGGATTCGTTTAGTAATAACCCCATAATTTATTTGGAAAGAGAATGTCAATGTGAATCTCATGGCTCATCGTGTGAGAGATCGAGTATAAGAAAGAATCTCCACCTGGCATTGTGAATATTATTTTCTCTAACTATTTTTGTTAACTTATTTTAATAGTAAACAGATGTGAAGCTCCATCCAAATTCAAATATGTAAGATTTTTGCCTCTGCATTGACCCAACCAAACTCATTGTGCTAATTCAATTGTAGTCACAAGTCACAACCTAAATATTGGTTCTACAGACCTCATCCTCTACTTCTGTTACTACTTGCTTTAGATTCCTAGAAAACTGATGGACAACTTTAAGGTGTGCTTTAATGCTTGGTTTGGGGTGACTAAGTCATGTGCATGCATGTGTCTAGTCTACCCAACTTTGTATGAAGACATTTATGATGCATATTGTGGAAGATCTAACCAAATCCATTGAAAATACTCTACATTCAAGGATTAGTATTTTGATTCTTCTTCTTCTTCTATTATTCAGTAAATGAAGATGGTATACCTACCTTCAATAATGGATTTGCTGCATACATGTAGGCCAGATACCCATAGGGAAGAGAGAGAGAGAAAAAATAAATATTTTCATCATTTTCTAGTAGGATTTAGGAGGCTTCCATCATTAATTGCCATAACTATCAGTCTTTCCCGCGAAGGGGATGGGTTCCATAGCTTAACTTATATACTTCATCCTCTATTTCTATCATTTAACTAACATAACATCCGTGGGAGAGGAAACTATACACTAACGTTGTATACTGATATAAGATACGATAGAGAGAGAAATGTCTCTTTCGATGGATGTTGCCCACATGTATTAATAATGAGAGAGGAGAGAATATACGTGTGAGAGGACATATATGAACCACATCATTTTTAATTTCTAACAAATACCACTTTTTCTCTTTTGAATGGAATTTGTTAGCCCTACATTTTCTTTTGCCACGGAACATATCCATTGTAAAAAATGTCATTTAGATTATGTTTAGATGCCAAGAATAGGAGAGAAAAGCAAAGAAAAGAATAAAATATAATAAGATAAAAATCATGATGATGCAATGATTAATTTATGTGTCTATCTCTCTCTTCAATATCAAAATTTTTTTGTTTCTATTCTTTTCTTGACATCCAAACTTAGCCTAAGATGCGGATTTTTGTCTATGACTAATAATGACATGGCTGCAAAACAGACAAGAGGATACATGAAACTCCAACCTAACAATCTCTCCAAGGAAAATAAGACCACCAGACTATAGAATCCCCGTCCATTACTTCCAATGAAATTAACAAAGTCTACAATAATTTTACATTTCCCTGTTTCTTTACATCTGCCCCATTTTACTTCCAAACAAACGGAGGGAGAAGTGAGGGATAAATGAGACAAAAAAACAATAATTTAAGAAATATGGCGATGGCCTTCATCTTGGATACTTAGCAGCACTGTTAGGTCATCTTTCCATTTCAGTTGGGGAGAAGTAAGCCAGGAGTTTCCTGGTGGGCCCATAAGCCCAATAATGCATCCGTACCCATTGGTGGCTGCATTTAGAGTTCCAACGATTTAGCTTAGCTCAAGTTTGCCACTGTTAAGTTATTATTTGCCAAGCTTAAGATATCCATTCTATGCCCTAATTGAATTTTGGGCATAAACAATTTCCATTGAATATAAACCTTCCCCATAGGCTCCACAAAATTTTGTCTGGGTGATAGAAAGTCAACAATTGATAGACAATGGATGGCCTGAATAGTTTAATCGTCAAGTTTTAGACTCAAATTCAATCATATTCTCTCTGATATATTTTGAACACTGTTATAATCCTAGATTTTCAAAGTTCCATTCTGTTGCTCGACAAACTCTGAAACCTCATATGTAAGTAGGGAACTTAAGGATCAACTTGTCCATAAAAATTGGATCCCATGGACATACCATGTGTCAAACTTTTGGACCTAATAGAAATATTATATAGGGGTGTCAATTGACTAGGCCAGGCTGGTTTCGATCGGGTGCTGGTCCTTAATCAAGCTAAACGGGCCTTCAACTGGGCCATAATTGGGGCATAAACGGACTTTTAACGTGTCGGACTAAGCAAAATGGACTACAAACGGACCATAAACTGGCTATAAACATGTCGGGCTGGGTTGGGCTATTAGTCTGTCGGTCTCGATCCGTCAGGTTGGACCCTTGCATCGGAAATGACCAACTGTTATTCAAGCCGGGCTCAAGCATGACATACTTACTAAACAGGCCGGGCGGGTCTCGGGTTTTCCCGATCGGGCCTGAAATTAACGCCCTTAATATTCCCATTTTGCACTATACAACTTTAGTTTTGATTATTCAAGAATTCAATTTAAAAAAAAAATAGTACATATAGTTAAAAATTTAGGGTTTTCCCCATTTAAGAATTTATATTTCTTGGGTAGATGAAATTACGAAAAGATAAAGTGTGTCTATAGTTGCTAAAAACTATAGGCAACCTCCATGGACTTCTTGTGTCGTGCACCAACTTAGTTGGAAAAGAGACATTGTGGACCAACTGTTCACATCTGCCCCTATCATATGGCTGGTTTCAGTCCAAAACACATTAAGGCCCCACACAAATAAATAAAGTTTCCAAAATTAAAACAGAAATGAAAGGAAAATAATTCAATAAACCACATGGTTAAGATGTCCACAAAATTGACATTTGGTAGCTTTAGTCCATTATATATATAACTATTTAATGGTCAAAATAAACAAATCCACTATCTTTGAATAGATAATCATGGCTTATGGAAAGAAACTATACAAAATGTGCTTAAAGAGTTTTTTTCCCCATTTATTTTAAAAGTTTGTTTGTTTCATGGTAAAAATCATATAATAAAAAAAATGATTTTACTTACAAATGTTGATTTACTATTGTAAATAACTTGGTAATGATTTTGGCAAACGAAAACCCACAAGCTAAAATGGGGTGGATGTTTAGATCTGTCACATGGTAATTCATTAATTGCTGAAATTTTGTAGATAAGTAGACCCCAAATTCCACTTTACAAATATAAAGTTTCAATCTAATTGGAGTTACCCATGTGACAAAACATAAGCAAGGAAAAAAAAAAAAAAAATCAAAGATCACCAAGAAATGCAAGAAAATATAAGAGGGGTGTATAGACATACATTGGACCAGATAGGAGGGTAAGTAATTGAATTTGAGATTGAAATTTGAATCATATCCTATTTAAACCATTTTCTAAATATCCAACAATCATAATTGCTACATCACTATCCCACATAATAAAACATCTAAGCATCCACGAACAAACTCTTAAATCCCTTTCCTAAAAAATAGGGTTGACAGGGGGTGGGGAGGGAAATTATAGTTCTCTTTTTTCTAAAAAGGGAGAAACCCCTGGCCAAAGCGAGTCTGGATGTGTTGGAAATTCCATTTCATTGATCGTCCCCCACGTGGGGTGCCCCTCCATTTGACATAAGATGTCAAATGTCAAATGGGATGGAGATTTCATTTCATTGACCCTTCCCCATGTGGGTAGAGGATCCAGACTTGCCGAAAACCCCATATTTCGGTTGTCATTTAAACTAATCTTATGGTCAGATGGACAATGTTGGTAAGGTCACTCAATAAACTCTTAAATACCTTTTCTAAAAAATAGGGTTTGGGGTGGGGTGGGGTGGGGGGGGGGGGGGGGGGGGAGGGAAGGGAAATTATAGTTCTTTTATCTAAAAAGGGAGAAACTCTTGGCCAAAGCGAGTCTGGATGTGTTGGAAATTCCATTTCATTGATCGCCCCCCATGTGGGGTGCCCCGCCTCCATCTTACATAAGTGTCAAATGGGATGGAGATTCCATTTCATTGACCCTCCCCCACGTGGGTAGATGATCTAGACTTGCCGAAAACACCATATTTCGGTTGCCATTTAAATTAATCTTGTGATCAGTTGGACAATATTTGTAAGGTCACTCAATGGAGTCAAGATCAGCTCTTGTACATGGCTAGTAATGATTCTTATTTAGTAGAAGCTAGTAATGATTCTTCACATACCATTTCATAACAACACAAGTCTTTTTTCTTTCACAAATGCCTCTCTAAACATTATTGAGACTATGGAGGGGGATTAATAAGAGCAACAAAAAAGCATATTATCACAAGACTGTACATGAAGCCTTTAGGTACGGAAAATTGTTGGGAACTCCACTCTATTTTTTTGGGGGTAAGAGGATATACTAACAAGAGGGAGAACCATCCGATAGATTGAGCTCATTGACTTAGACAACATAAGGGAAGGGGTGGGGTGGATCAAAAAAACTGATCTTTCACCCCAGACAAGGGGTGGGGTGGATAAAAAAAACTGATGTTTCACCCCAGACTCGACGAGGGCATCAGCCACCATATTGCTTTGTTTATTAACATGCTGAAAAGAGACATCTTACCAACCTCTGTATTGGTGATACCAGGCGTTTTTCACGACCCAATGCATGAATTTTCTCTTACCAAAAAACCAAAGAGAGCTGAGGAAATATTGTGAAACAGTCCACAATAATAGATGCTATTTGCAATGGAATGCTTATTGAGACTTACGAATGATTTGAAAGATCAACATACAATCAATCACCTTTCAACAAGAACGTGAGTGAAACTTTTGAATAATACCATATGAACAGTTTGTCGAACAGCAAAGGCTTCAGCCACGTAAAAATTAAGTTGATCGAACAAAATCTGCAAAACCTACAATGAGATCTTCAAGTTCTTTTAAAAAAATCGGATGCGGAGTCATATTAGAATCAACACTGACCGATTTGGATAATTAACACTATTCCCTCCGATACTTGTTAGTTTCCGGCCAATTTTGACCGATTCTGACTGATTCGAATCGATAATCAACACTGGCCGATTTGTATAGGAATTCCGTTGAAACCCATACTCCAACTCAGTCACTCGCCCGCAGGAGAGGTAAAGAAGAGTTTTACGTTATGGATTAGTGGTGGTGTGATTTTACCAAAATGTCGGGCGGGGAACAAGCGGGCCCACAACAAGTGGGATCTGCTAACGATGGGTCAAGCCCTATTGCATCCAAATTTCCATGACACGCGCCCACAAGGCCACCTCACTTGCCGGGCGGCAGTGGAGGACAAACAGCCGTACGATGCGCCTTTTAAGGTGGTGGAGTAGAGTACTGAAGTACTGATTAGAAACTAGGAAGTAGGGAAGGAAGGTCAAGGGTGACAGCGTGGCACCGTGCCACCGACACCACCCAAACAACACAAACGGGGCCGCGGGACGGGAAACGTGACCGATTTGAGTCACCCTCTTGTCTCTTTCACCAAAACAAAAACAAAAAATTTCTGTCATACCAAAAAATTTTTCTTTTTTATGAAAGAGATATTCAAGAAAACAAGGAAGTTTTTACAGTTTTGCGAGTGTGATTGTACCATTTAAAAGTTAGGGTAGAGAAGTTCTGGGTGAGTTCAGCAAGATCCAAAAAACAAGGTAAAATGTTCAATGGAATTAAGTGAAAGGCCTGACTAGTAAAAATGTCAAAAAGTTTCTTGTTGCCAGGCCATATCTCCTTTAATTTGATATGATCTGCAGTCACAGTCTTCCATCCTTGTAGAATGCCACAAAGCTCTGCCTCCATATCATCCTTAGATGCTGTCTGACTGGTTCTGGTTACAATTCTTTCCCCATTAATGAACATCGAGAATGTCCATTTGGCTATTCTAAGTTCGGGATCAAAAACTCCTACGACCAGTAAATCAAGAAATTCCATTGTGGAGTCAGTGATAGAAGCAACACTAATGGGGAAAAGTATAGGTGGACAAGGTGTATAGTGTGCAGTGATTATGGGTGGATTGGTAGAAGGGGGGTCAAATTAAGATTAGAAATCCATCGATTAACATAATGTATGACCATTAAAGGGTCAGCCTTAATACCATTGTTAATGACTTTGTTACGCATAGACCAAACAGAATAACAAGTTATAAGAAAATAGAAAAAAACCAACAGAAAGATTGTTTGTTCATGGCCCTAGAGCCAAGTAAGGATACACACAAGCAGGTGAGCGAGGGGGCAGACAAGTGCTCAGTTCTCAATCCAAGCAGGTTAGAAGCCCAGATTCGCTTAGTCCAATCACAAGATAGGAAAAGATGACAAAGTGATTCGTTGTGAAAGTCATAGAATACACATGAAGGCTCGACATGTATCCATTTCGAAAGCGAATCTCTGATAGGTAGTCCTGCATTTAAGACACGCCAAAAGAATATTTTAAATTGCGGATGTAAGTTAAGTTTCTTAAAAAATTTCCACCATTAGCTAATCTGAGGATTATGCAATATAGTTCTTTTCATGTCCAAGTATTATCAAAATGGAAAATATTTATGCTGAGAATACTGGCAACAGAATGAGAATCAAACCAAGACTATAACAAAGGTCTATTCCAAGATGTGTTAGTGATGAAATCATTAACTAGAGTTAAAGAAGATTGCTTAGAGGAATTCAGGGGTGAAGGATTACCTGCTACGCTTGGGATCCAAGGGTCAAACCAACAAGATGTTGTCTTACCATTACCTATGCTTCTGGTCACCATAGTCTTAAGGCGAGGGAGCGTTTTGGCAATACTGTTCCATGTCCATGATCCCCTCTTCATTCCAAGTGTTGGATGAAAGATAGAGCGATTGGGGAAGTATTTTGTCTTGAGAACCTGTGCCCACATAGTAGATGGTTCAGAGAGAAGCCTCCACCCAAGTTTAAGAATTAAGGCTTCATTATGGGTCTCAAATTTTCTAAGTCCCAGGCCTCCATGTATCTTAGGCCGGCAAATCTTATTCCAGTTGATTAAATGGATTTTTCTTCGGTCACTGGGTTGGTTGTACCAGAACCTACTGTAAACAGAGTCTAGCTCAAGGCAAATCTTCTTAGAAAAAAGAAAACAAGTTATAAGGTAAGACGGTGTGGATTTGTCATATCAAATTGAATCCGCCTAAAAGAGTTTAACCTGTGGTAAATATAAATTAAAAAAAGGCGAGGTTTATCTGAGCAAGCGGCATAAAGAATTGAATCAATAAGTACATGGGACGGTTATGAAGTCATTTCATAGAGTTGAATCCCTCTATTCCCGAGCTGCCCGTATTGTGCCCTGTGCCTCAGACACAGCAAGGTGATGAAAAGACAGCCTTACCCCTGCCCGAGTGGGGGTAAGGTGGTCTTTTTCTCCTTATTGTGTGTGGGGCGCACAAAAGTAGGGGCAGCTCAAAAATAGAGGATCCAAATGCTCATGGGGTTGAGAGATGCTAGTGTACCTTGCTCTGAGGAGTTCAGAAGAACCTTTTCCCATTTAAAAATTAAGAAACACCAATGAGATGCGTTGAGGCATGGACCACCACAAGGATGAATGGAGATAACCTAGAGAATATTCCATCTAGAGAATATTCCATTACAAAGGGAGGGTAAATGATTAAATTTGGATTTGAAATATTTCATGTGACTAATACAAACCATTCTATACATATCAAATGGCCAGACTCAACAAATCACTTTTCATATGGCAAAACGAGATGTGCCCTTCAAAAAGCTGTGTGGACACAATCAATCTATAGAAAGAAATGGAGCAATTTTAGAGTGGATGAACCATTAGCCAAAATCAAATCTCATTAACTTATTTATGATATCTGTTGCATCAAGAAATCGTCGAGCGGTCTTGCGAGTGCCGTCACCTACAAGTGGACCAAGGGGTCAACAGAGAGAACCGGTGTGGTTCCAGCTTAGGGCTCTCCGATGCCAAAGTTAGATCTCCTGGCGCAAACAGATGAATAGTGATTATTCAATATGAGTTTAGATGTCCTTGATGGGGTTGTGTACCTTGCCTTTTATAGTAGCGTATGGCGGTGTGGAGAGTCCCAGTTTGATGGCGATTGTCCTGTTGAGTGGATAGAGGCCCTGGGTAACGGGGCTCTATCCTGATTGGCCATCTTCCCGTGGGAGAGAGTGTCCTAGTGGCATCAGGATCCTTGGTGGATAGATACCCGCGTGTGGTGATAATGTCCTTAGTGCTTGAATCCATCTGGCTGACGTGACCTCTAAGCGGCGGTCTAGAGTCTTGGTGGTGACATGAGTCTTAGCGATACAATCGGGTCGTAGAGGGGTAGCCCCCACCTCACGTGCCCACGATGCTGTGCCTGGGTGCAGGCCTCGCCTGGGTGAGGCTGCGCCTGGATGTGTGGTCGCGCCTAGGTGAGGCCGCGCTCGAGTGAGGCCGCGCCCGAGGGGTGGCCGCACCTGGGTGAGGCCGCGCCCTGATGTGTGGCCGCACCTAGGTGAGGCCGCTCCCGAGTGGTGGCCGGGCCTGGGTGAGGTCACGCCTGGGTGTTGGCCGCGCCTGGTGCTGGGACCCCGGTTCGTTCCCCTTGGCTATGGAGCGGGTCGTCTGTGACACGTGGCGGTCGTTGATTGGCCCGGTGAATATTGGATGTATCATTTGCCCCCCACTCTCTTGGGATAGGATGTCCAAGAGAGTAGATGCCTTTACATAGTAAGGGGTCCGCTGCGAATAGACTTTCCTTGTGGGGTTTGCCTGTAAATCCACTAATGAGGTAGGAGAGGTTGGGGGTTCAAACCTTTCCTCCTACACTTTTTCTTCTTTTGTTTTTTGTAGGTATATGTTCCTTCCTCTCACTTTCTCTTCTTTCACTTCTCATTTCTCTTTCTTACTTTTTGTCTCCCCTTTTGCTCTCCTTTAATTCCCCCTTTGCATTCCCCTTTTTGTCTTTTGTTCTCTCTTTGGTGCCCACCATGTGCTTGTTTTTGGGTCACCTCCGGTATCCACTTTGCTTGATTTTGGGTCCTTGTGTTTGGTTTGTGTTCTCTTGGTGCCTTGGTTTGCTTGGAAGGCTTGAGTGGTGCTTGGCTTGAGTGCCTTGCCTCTTGTGACCTCTATCACTTGATTGTGCCTCGTGGTGTGGCTACGTCATCGCCGTGTGCCTGTCTTTCCGTGCGGTCGCCTTTTTTCTGAGGTAAATCGATCCCCTTTCTTTCTTTTTCTCTCTTTTTTTTTTTATTTTTTTTTAATAAGGCGGCGCCTCGGTGAGGCTGCGCCTGCGGGTGTGGCCGCGCCTCGATGAGGCCATGCCTGCGGGTGTGGCCGCGCCTCGATGAGGCCGCACCTGTGGGTATGGCCGCGCAGGGGTGGCCGCGCTTGGGGTGGCCGCGCTGGGGCGGTCGCGCTTGGGGTGGCCACGCTTGGGTGTGGTCGCGCCTTGCAAGTGTGGCCGCCTGGCTAGCCGCGCCTGGGTGTGGCCGCGCTTTGGTGTGGCCAGGCCTTGCGGGTGTGGCCGTGCCTAGCTGGCCGTGCCTGGGTGTGGCCACGCCTTACCGGTGATGCCGCGCCTATGGTGGCCACGGCGTGGGTGTGATGGACCCTCGCTCTTCTTCCCTGTTCTTCCTCTTGTATGTGATGGATCTGCTGTTTATATTTTGCAGGTGGCATTCCTTTCATTTTTCTTGCCAACTTCGGGGAGATTGCTTTCTCGAGTAAGTAGTTCATTCCCCTCTTGTCCTTCATGTCGTTCCCTGGTGACCTTGGCCCTGCTTCAGTCGGGGTTGGATCTTCAGAGGAGCGTTCCCCCGGATCGCCTTCTTCTGTGGGTACTCCCTCCTCTATACCCTCCCCTAGTGATACTAATGGAGGAGTGGGACCTTCTAGTGTCTCCGGTCCCCGTAGGGATCGTCAACCCTCTGGGGCGGCATCCTCAGCCGCCGGTCCTGCTGATAGGTTAGGCCCTGTTGCTAGCATCTTGTCACCTTCTGACTTGGTCTCCCTCCGTGAGGAGTTCCATATTCCCGCCGAGGTCATGTTGCGTGCTCCTGGGCCTAGCGAGTATGCCTTCTCTCACCGTGTGGGTGAGATCTGTCTCTACCATTCATTTTTTCTCCAGGGCCTTCGCCTTCCTATCCCTCGCTTTGTCGAGTTAGTGTTAGAGCATTGGCACCTCACCCCTGGGCAGGTGTTGCCCAACTCTTGGAGGGTGATCTTGGGTTTCTATGTCTTCTTCGCTGGCCTTGGGCGTGCCGCCACTGTTTCCCTTTTCTCCCACTTTTATCTGTTGAAGAAGGGGAACCATGGATGCTATCACTTTGCTCGCCGCGTGCTCAAGGGGCCCTATGCCTCTGTGGAGCTTCTCACGGGGATCACTAGTCACGTGAAGTATTGGAGGGATCGCTTCTTTTTTGCCACGGTCCCCCAATGCCCATTACGGACTGTTAGGGAAGTTATTGACCTCAAGAGGGTCAATCCGGGGCTTGAGCTGAGTGATTTTGAGGGTGACTGCCTCAAGCTGTGCCTGGGTCGCGATCCATTCCACGTCCAGGAGTTGGACTCAGAGGCCTTCCTGTCTCTCTGGAAGTTGAGTCCTGGTAAGAGCATTGTCTTTTGTACTTGATTGGCATGTTGGTATTTGAATGTATATGTCATCTGATTGGTTAGGCGGTCTATGCAGTGGATATGCGTCCGGACTTCAGTTTGCTCCGTGGCAATCTGCGGAGGAAGGCCGCTTCTCAGGGTGGTCCATCTGCTGGAGGGACCGATGTTAGTGGCGCTTCTGCGCCCGTGGTTGTTGGAGCGAAGCGAAAGGGTGGACCAGGACATGCCCGCGTGACGAGCTCTGGTGTGCGTGTCCTCCTTCCCCGTACTTCTCTTGATGATGATGGCGTTTCTGGCTTTGTGCCTCTGCCTCCCTCTGCCGTTCCTTCCGGATCTTCTATATTGCCCCTTTCCAAGGGGAAAGGTGTGAGTTCCTCTGGCGGTACTGCCACTGATCTTCCCACGCTGGGTGAGTCCCTGATGATCACCTTGGGCGTGCCGGAGGGCTCGACCTTGGCCAAAGCCGACGTGTCGCGGGAGTGGGTGGATAGGGGCAGGCTCCCTACCGCGAGGATGGCCTTGCAGAGGCTTAGCGATGCTTGTCTGGCTCACACCCTCTACCATGATATGGCCTCGGTGAGTTATCCCTTTTTTTTTATCTCGTCATGTTCATTGCTCCCTTTATTTTTAGATTGTTTTACCGCCTGCCATGCTGATTGTAGGTCCATCATCGTATTACTGAGGCGGTGCTTCGATTGGAGGGTCATACTTCTCGTGAGGTGCAGATACAGCGCACCCTGCGTGACGTGGAGAGGGAGCTCTAGGGACAGATTGATGCCCGTGAGAGAGCCGAGGCCGATGCACAGAGGGTGTCGGGGGAGCTTGCGGTGGCGTCCGAGAAGCTCCTGGAGGTGTCTGAGGAGCTGCGTGGGACCTCTGCTGGTGCGGCCGAGAGCTCGGCTAGGGTTCTTGCCTTGGAGGAGGAGCTTCATTCATTAAGGGGAAGGCATGAGGCGGAGCTGGCATCTGCAGGTGAGCGAGCTGTGGCTGAGTTCCAGGCATCCCCTGCGTTCTCGGCACTGTATCAGGCGCAGCTTCAGCCCGCCTTTGAGGGAGGGGTCCGGGACTTAGCTGCTTGTGTCCTGGAGGTGACCCCCGATTATGACTTCTCTGTTTTGGGGTTCTCTGAGTTTGCTGCGGCGCTTTCGGGTGTAGCTGTGGTGGAGAGCGTCCCGGTGTCGGAGGTGGAGGCATCTGCTGAGGGGGTGCTGCTGCGCGTCCTCTTGAGGTGGACATGATGTCCCCTGCTGGGTCGGAGGTGACCCATCCCTCTGTGATCCCTTGACCCTACGGTTGTACCGATCCTGTAGACGTCTCAACCTTTTTCCTTTTTCGAACTTGAGTTTGTAACTACTATGACTTTTCTATGTGATCGCTTTTGATTTTCTTTAACTGCATTGTCTCCTGGTGATTGTTTGTGCGTTGATACTCTCTGACCCTTGATAGTCATGGGATTTTGGTAGTGGCATCGTGCCTTGGTGATCCTCGGACCTTGGTTGGTTACCTCCTTAGGCGTAGAGCCTCAGTGTTGGCATGTTGCCTTAGGCATAAAGCCTCGATGTTGGCATGTTGCCTTAGGCATAAAGCCTCAATGTTGGCATATCGCCTTAGGCATGAAGCCTCATGTTGGCATGTCGCCTTAGGCATAAAGCCTCGATGTTTGGCATTTTGCCTTAGGCATAAAGCCTCAATGTTGGCATATCACCTTAGGCATGAAGCCTCGATGTTGGCATGTTGCCTTAGGCATAAAGCCTCGATGTTTGGCATGTTACCTTAGGCATAAAGCCTCAGTGTTTGCATATCGCCTTAAGCATGAAGCCTTAGTGTTGGCATATCGCCTTAGGCATGAAGCCTCGATGTTGGCATGTTGCCTTAGGCATAAAGCCTCGATGTTTGGCATGTTGCCTTAGGCATAAAGCCTCAGTGTTGGCATATCGCCTTAGGCATGAAGCCTCAGTGTTGGCATATCGCCTCGGTGTTGGCATGTCGCCTTAGGCATGAAGCCTCGATGTTGGCATGTTGCCTTAGGCATAAAGCCTCGGTGTTGGCATGTCGCCTTAATGTAGTGGCAGTGATTCGATTGAGTGGTAGAAGAAGACAAGTATTCTTGCAACATCTCTTTATTTTGAATGAAATTCACATTGGCCTTGAAACAGTGATGTCGCCTACTGCTACTCCTACTGCTACTGCTTCTGTTATCACTACCACAACTGCTATGCTTCTACTGGTAGTACTTCTTCAGATGTTCTGAGTTCCAGGTATGGTCTACCTTCTTGCCCCCTGGAGTCTTCAAGCGGTAAGTCCCTGGGCGTATCTGCTTGGAGACTATGTAGGGTCCTTCCCAGTTGGGTGACAGCTTCCCTACCTTCTGTGGCTGTGATGCACTTGCCCTCCGTAGTACTAAATCTCCCTGGTGGAATAGCCTTTCCTTGACCTTGGCATTATAGTACCTGGCAGTACGTTGCTGGTAGGCGACGTTCCTTAGTAGTGCTCTCTCGCGGACCTCATCTATAAAGTCTAGGTTTGCCCGATCCGTCGACATAGGTACGTTCATTGAAGTGCGAACCCTATGGGACATGGCGCAGACCTCATCGGCGCCAATGCTTGATGCCATATGCTAGGCGAGAATGGGCTCTCTCCTGTGGGCGTCCGTCTTGTAGTTCGGTATGCCCACAGGGCGCTTAGTAGCTCTTCTACCCACTTGCCTTTGGCTCCTTCTAGCCTTTTCTTGACTCCTTCCAATAGCGTTACATTGGTGACCTCTACCGACCATTGGCTGTGGGTATGCTACCGACACAGGCCGATAGTCGATGTTGTAGCTGTGACAGAATGCTTGGAATTTAGGGTTGTTGAATTGTTTTCCATTGTCTGAGACGAGTATCCGTGGTACCCCGAACCTATAGATGACGTCGCCGCGGACGAACTTCTCCATCTCTGTCTCTGTTATCTTGGCCAAGGGTTTAGCTTCGACCCACTTGGTGAAGTAGTCGATCGCGACGACCAGGTACTTTCTATTTTCCGGTGCTGCGGTGAAGTTGCCTAAGATGTCTAGTCCCCACATGGAAAAAGGTATGGGGTTGAGGATTGATGTCAGCTTGGTGGCGGGTAGATGGGGTACGGGGGCGAACAACTGACATTGCTCGCACTTCTTGGCATATTAGATGACCTCCTCTTGCATTCGTGGCCAGTATAGCCCCTGGCGGAGGATTTTGTAGGCTAGGGCTCGTCCCCCCATGTGGCTTCCACATATCCCCTTATGGACTTCGGCTGGCGTACTCTGCCCCCTTGGGTCCTAGGCACGGAGTAGTGGTCTTTGTTGCCCCCGCTTGTACGATGACCTGTCTAGGACGGTGTACTTTGCAGCTCTCATCCCGATCTTCCTTGGCTCGGCCTTATCTTATGGTAAGACATCGTTCTGGAGGTAGTTGAGTAGAGGGTCCATCCAGCTAGGTCCCTCCTCGACCTAGTTAACCTGCTTTTCCTTGTACGTTGGCTCATGCAGGATCTCAACGTAGACTGCGCTAGCCAAATTTTAGAGTTCCTCATTGGCTAGCCTGGATAGGGCGTGAGCGGCGGCGTTCTCATCCCTGGGAACTTGAACCATCTTAAACTTCATGAAACCCTCGATCAACGCTTGAGCACGTGCTAGGCATGATGCCATCCTCTCATCTTTCGCCTCATACTCTCCATTCACCTGATTCACCACGAGCTGGGAGTCGCTCCGGGTGGATAGGTGTGTGACTTGGATGGCTTTGGCCACCCGGAGTCCAGCTAGTAACGCCTCGTACTCTGCTTCATTATTGGATGCTTGGAAGGTGAATCGGAGAGCATATTGGATACGAAATCCCTCAGGGCTGGTTAATATGAGACCTGTGCGGCTTCCTGCCGCATTGCTCGACCCGTCCACGAACATGTCCCACGATCCGTGATCCTTCTCTTCGGGCTCCCCTATTTCTAACTCGATCTCAGACAGGGTACACTCTGCAATGAAATCTGCAAGAGCCTGGCCTTTGATGGCTGTCCTTGGTTGGAACCTGATGTCATGCTCACTTAATTCCACCGCCCATGCTATCAATCGCCCGGAGACGTCCGGCTTGTGCAGTATCTTCTTCAGGGGTAGGTCTGTGAGGACTATGATGGTATGGGCTTGGAAGTATGGTCGTAGCTTCCTGGCTGCCGTTACCAATGTATAGGCTACCTTCTCGATCCTAGTGTACCTGGTCTCTGCATCGATCAGGACATGGCTGACGTAATAGATGGGCCTCTGGACTTTATCTTCTTCCTTCAGCAGTACTGCGCTGACCGCGACAGGGGTGGCGGCCAGGTAGAGCTGCAACTCTTTGTTAGGTTCTGGTTGCCCAAGCAGTGGTGGGCTCTCTAGGTACTCCTTCAATTCTCCGAACGCCTTCTGGCACTCTTCCGTCCATGTGAAATCTTTAGGGCTTCGGAGGTTCTTCAATGTTTTGAAAAATGGTAAGCACTTATCACCTGATCGTGACATGAACCTGGAAAGGGCGGCGACCCTTCCATTCAACCTCTGCACTTCCCTGACCATTCGAGGAGGTGCCATTTCTTGGATGACCTTGATCTTGGATGGGTTGGCTTCTATTCCACGGACTGAAACCATGAACCCCAGGAATTTTCCTGACGTTACGCCGAAGGCGCACTTTGCAGGGTTTAGCTTCATCTGGTTCCTCCTCAGTACTGCAAATGCCTCCTCTAGGTCGGTTAGGTGTTAGTTGGCGTGAATGCTTTTACGAGCATGTCATCCACATATACCTCCATGTTGCACCCGATCTGCTCCTCGAACATCTTGTTGACCATCCTCTGATAGGTGGCCCCTGCATTCTTTAACCCGAACGGCATGATGTGGTAGCAGTAGTTCTCTTTATCCGTCCGGAATGCAGTGTAAGACTCATCATCCTCATACATGAGGATCTGGTTGTATCCGGAGTAGGCGTCCATGAAACTCAGCATCTCATGGCCGGCGGTGGCGTAGATCAGTAGGTTGATCCTGGGCAGTGGGTACTCATCTTTTGGGCATGCCTTGTTCAGGCCGGTATAGTCGACACACATCCTCCACTTCCCATTTGGCTTTGGTACCATGACCACGTTGGCGAGCCAGGTTGGGAACTTCTCCTTTCTGATGAACCCTGATCGGCTTAACTTCTCGACCTCCTCCTTAATTGCTGCTTGTCGGTCGAGGGCGAAGTTAATTCGCTTTTGTTGAACGGGCTTCCTGGTTGGGTCGACATGTAGTCGGTGTTCCGCTATGGAACATGGTATTCCTGGCATGTTGGAGGTCGATCATGCGAAGACATCCATGTTTGATTGGAGGAAGTGTCCACGCCCTTCTTTCTGTTCCTTGTTTAGCAGCGAGCCAACCTAAATGACCTTGGAGGGGTCATCCTGGCTGAGGGGCCAGGGGATGAGGTCTTCCACTGGCCTTCCCCTTCTCTCTGTCAGTTCATCTCTCTGGTCACTGACCATGCTCTCTAGGCAGAGTGCCATTCCACGGGTGTTGCCATTATTCTTTTTTATGAAGGTGGCATAGCACTCCCTTGCTTTCTTCTGATCTCCTCGGACTTCGCCTACCCCATTCTCGGTGGGGAACTTCATCTTTAGGTGAAGTGGCGATATGACTCCTCTGAGGACTGTCAGTGATGGTCGCCCTAAGAGGCCGTTGAAGGACACCACGGACCTGACTACCATGAAATTCACCATGATGGTTACTTGTTGAGGGTGTACCCCAAAGGTGACGGGTAGTTCTATGGTACCTCTGATGGAGGCGGTGGCACCTGAGAATCTATGGAGATAAGTGGGCTCTGGTTTGAGCTGGTCGTCCCCGAACCTGAACTGTCGATAGGCGTCCAAGGAGAGTACGTCAACAGACGCCCCTGTGTCTATCAGTACCCTGTGTACAGGTCGATTGGCTACCTCTACCTGTACTACCAGGGCATCTTCATGCGGGAAGTTTAGTCCTTCTAGGTCTTCATCCGAGAAGGAGATCACTGCCTCGATCCTGGCTATCTTGCTGGGCTTCTATGCCACTCCCACGAACCTGGCATGAGCTTTAGCTTTTTTGGTGGACTCTTGCCCCGGTCCTCCAAGTATGGTGAGGATAGGAGGTCCCTTGGTGCCACTAGGTTCTGTTGCATCTCTCCGCTCTTCTGGGCGGTCTCTCTCTCGATCTGTTCTTCTTTCTTCTCGTCTCGGTTCCACTCTGTCTCCGTCGCGACCTCTATCTCCGTGGCCTGAGCGGTTGTCACGTCTCCCCTTCACATACTTGTTCAAGCTTCCTGCTCTTATCAGTTGCTCTATCTCTCTCTTTAATTGATAGCACTCCTCTGTGTCGTGCCCATTCTCTTTGTGGAAGAGGCAGTATTTGTTAGGGTTCCGCTTCTCTAGTCCTGCTAGCATGGGTCGTGGCCAATGGAGTAAGTCACGGTCCTGGATCTGCATGAGTATCTGGGATCTGATGGTGTTCAGTGGTGTGAACTTGGGGGTGCTTGCCCTCTCACTCCTCTCTGGGCGACGGTCTGTCCTCCTAGATGGGCGGTCACCCTTCTCTTGTCGGCGCTCTGTCCTCGACCTCTTACCCTCTTTGCGGTCATCAGGTGCTGACCTCTTGTTGTCTTGTGGCTTGGCCTCGATTATTTTCGTTCTAGCTTGTAGTACCTCGGCCATATTTGCAAACTCATTGCACCTCTCCAAGAGCTCTTTTATAGTCCTGGTCTCATGACGTGCCAGGTCCTTGATCAGGACTAGGTCCCTAATACCTCCTGCTAGGGCTGCATGCTGTGTCTGGTCATCCAAGTCTCGAACCTCCAGGGATTCTTTGGTGAACCTGGTAACGTATTCCCTGAGAGATTCCCCAGGATTTTGTACCACGTTCAGTAGATTGACGGTGGTCTTCTTCTGCTTGACGCTGCTTTGGAAGCGGGTGACGAACTGTTCGCATAGCTCTGCGAACGAGCCTATAGATCTCGGTTGTAGCCTGGAGAACCATGATGTGGCTGCTCCCTTGAGGGATGCCGGGAATGCCCGACAGGAGACCACGTCCGACCCCCCATACAGCGTCATCATGCCATTAAAGTAGTTGATGTGGTCATTGGGGTCAGCGGTACCACTGTAGAGTTCAAAGGTGGGTAGTCGAAACCTGGAAGGTAGTGTGGCTGACATGATCTCTGCCCGAGAAGGGGTGTTGTCCAGGTAGGGAATGCGTCTTGCCTTTGGTCTTCTTCCTCAACCCTTCCAGCTTCTCATCCAGGTCGCGGAGTCTTTGATCGAGCTCCTCGTCCCGTGTCTGCCCCCCACGCCTGGCCGGACGTTCCCTGCGACCCCGTTCACGCTCTCTCCTGGATGTCCCCTCCCGCCTTGAGTGTTGGCGGGATGGGGAATGGTCACGCCGTGATGAACCCTGTCGTGAAGGTGAGGGGCTTTCTTCTCTGTAGGTCCGGCTTCGTCGTGGTATGTGACCTTCTTCCAGTCGTCCGTCGAACACAGACCTCCGGACCGATATCTGCGGGCTAGATACCCTCGCCCTGGGTGTTGGCGTCCTCCCACGTTCTGACCGTGGTGAGCGGTCTCTTGTTCTCCTGGGATGCTGGGAAGGCTCCCCCCGCTGCAAAGTGGGGGTTGCCTGTCGCGCAAGTCTCTCTGATCTCACGCCCTTGGGAGATGATCTCCTAGGGTTTGGCTCTTGTCGAGGTACGGACTCCACCCTTGCTGATGGTGAAGTCCTTCGACGATGAGACGTCGCACGCTGCGTCAAGTATTCTCGAAAGAGTCGTTGTTCATCGAGGATCTGTCGTTGCAGGTCGTTGATCTGACCCACAGTGGCTGGGGCATTGGGGTCAGGTGTCACCTCTACCCCCGCATCGTCGGCCTCGTCATTGCTGGGCTCGTCGACCACGAACTGGTCATTAAGGGGGATCTCTTCCTCCAAAGGGACATGGTCCGGGTCGTTGGCTCTGCGAGAGCACTCTGGGGGTGGTGATCCATTCCTTGCTCCGTTGTTGGTGGTGGTAGTCTTCCTTCGTGCCATTGAATGAATATGGAAGCGAGCTAGTAGCTGTAATGGCTAGCGTCGTTCCCACAGATGGCGCCAATCTGTTGCGTCAAGAAATCGTCGAGCGGTCCTGCGAGTGCCGTCACCTGCAAGGGGACCAAGGGGTCAACAGAGAGAACCGGTGTGGTTCCGGCCTAGGGCTCTCCGATGCCAAAGTTAGATCTCCTGGCGCAAACAGATGAATAGTGATTATTCAGTATGAGTTTAGATGTCTTTGATGGGGTTGTGTACCTTGCCTTTTATAGTAGCGTATGGCGGTGTGGAGAGTCCCAGTTTGATGGCGATTGTCCCGTTGAGTGGATAGAGGCCCTGGGTAACGGGGCTCTATCCTGATTGGCCATCTCCCTGTGGGAGGGAGTGTCCTGGTGGCATCAGGATCCTTGGTGGATAGATACCCGCGTGTGGTGATAACGTCCTTGGTGCTTGAATCCGTCTGGGTGACGTGACCTCTAAGCGGTGGTCTAGAGTCTTGGTGGTGACATGAGTCTTAGCGATACGATCGGGTCGTAGAGGGGTAGCCCCCACCTCACGTGCCCACGATGCTGTGCCTGGGTGCAGGCCGCGCCTGGGTGAGGCCGCGCCTGGATGTGTGGCCTCGCCTGGGTGAGGCCACGCCTGGGTGCTGGGACCCCGGTTCGTTCCCCTTGGCTATGGAGCGGGTCGTTTGTAACACGTGGCAGTCGTTGATTGGCCCGGTGAATATTGGATGTATCAATATCCAAATTTGATCCTCCCCAACTGATATTATATTGAAGTATCCAAGTAGAATTCGTCAAAGAATGAAGTTTTTCCCTCTACAAAAAAAAAAAAAAGAGCATGAAATAACTAAAATTTCATGGGGGAAAAGAAGGTTGTGTGGTGGTGCTTACGCGCAAACTCATGAAAGGAAAAATGACAACCCACACACCCTTTTGAAATGAAAAATCACACTTTAACATATATATTGCTGATTTGACAAATCTCCATATGGACGAGACACAATGAACTCTTTATATATTAAGCAATTTGAAGATCTTTACTGGCTTATTAAAATGCTTCCACTGTTTATTCTTACTCCAATGTGATTGATTTAAATTATAAGTGTGAATAGAATTGGTTTCACTATCCACCAAAAGAACCTTGGTCTCAATGCGTTTTCTAAGTGAATTGATTCAGTCCTAATTCATAAAAACCCAAAAGTAAATCTCACCTATGAATAACAATAGAGATAAGCAAGGTCTATCTTTCTGGCTGTATATGGTTTTATTTTCTCTGAATTTTTAAAAAATATTATTTCCTTCTCAAGCTGTAAATACCTCTATTACATCCTTTCCTCTCTCTCTCTCACTTGCCTCCTTGCATTTACGCCTTATCAATCTCTTCTAGTTGTTGTGTTACTTTTTCGTCGGAGTTTATTTAAAAGTTGCGATTGCCGGATACGATATGGTGAACTTGGAGTACACGAAGACGAAGAGAGCAGCACAGGGTGGGTTGTGGAGATAGTGGTTGTCAAAGAGAACAAGGAAGATGAGAGGTGGAAGACAGAGGGGATTGTGTGTGTTTTTTTTTTTGGGGTAAGGAGGGATTGTGCCTGTGAGAGGTTAATAGGAAAGATAAGTTTGATTCGATATGTAACGGTAAAAATGGAAATAATTAAAACTTGATTAACTAAGTCAATGTTATCTTGGTTTACGCATCCAAAACATAATATCTGAAACATTGAGAACCTTAGCTGTAATGTCTTGAAACGTCAAGTACCTTAGGTGCCATTTACCATAAAATAAATATAAAGACAAGAGATCACTATTTTGTCAGTTAGTCGTGTAACCTCTGCACCAACACAAGGCCAATGAGTTGGTACGTAAGAACATCAACATAGATGGATTTTTTGATTTTAGGTCATGCTCATGTATTTAGGTGTAGGAGCCACACAACCAAACATTATTCTTTTTCACTAAATATAAATATAAAGTGGATTTTTTTTAAAGCATATAATAAATTAGTACTTGAATTCATACCTAATTATCAAATTCATATCCCCATAACCAAATATCTAGATATATATATGAATAATGACTGGATATTCAAATTCGCAACAATCCATTTACATCCCTACAGATATACAGTTATAACACATCAAACAAACTTCCATTGCTTGGCCATCTATGGATTTTAGAACCATAGTTTATACTCCTTCTACCATATTGATCTGAGAAATTGATTTATAGAACTGAGTAACTAATTAATTAAATGCGAAGAATTTATTTTTTGAAACACCCGAAATCCATGAATTAATACAAAATTAAACTCTACATTCTAACATTTCAGGTTTGACCAACTTGAGTTGGACCCCTCTCTCTTCAAATTGATTTTGTCTGAGTTCTAAGAATTGTAATTTTTGGATTTGTCATTCGATCTTGGTCCAACTCGATTAATTCGTAGACTGATAGTTAGCACCGATTAACTGAACCACCCAAAACCCAACATTGTTCCGGATCTTTATCTTCTCAGGTTCCCTAGTCGGTACACTTTGTCCGGTTCCTCTCATAGGAGGTAGAAATGACCACCTTATCCCTTGTCCGAACACTTTGCCCGGGTGGGATCCACCCCCTCTTATTAGAGGCACTAGGGAACTGAACCGGGCAGAGAACTTGAGAGGATAATTTTCCCATTGTTCCTGCCTCAAATGAGTAGCACATACATTTCATCATTGCTCTTGCCTTTCCTTCAATTTCTTCCTCTAATTGCAAGGTGAGTGAGCCGTTCAATGCAAACGGATCAAGCTCCTCTACAATGCGGGGTGTGCTGGAAGATATCCGGCACACCCCTACAGCTTGACATAGGGCCGAAGTGCTATTCGAATCGCAATAGGGATGTAAACGAATTGAATTCGGTCGGATAGTGACATTATCATATTTGTATTCGATTATATTTGGACAGATTCGGATAACATACTATCGATTTTCGAACGGATTCAATAGTTTTTGGATAATGTTTTTTTGAATACAGATTCTCCTAAATGAATGTGAACACGGATCGAATACGAATTTTCGACTATCTGTTGATATCTTTACCGTTTTTATGATGAGGGTTAGGGTTGAGACTTGAGAGTTCAGCAACTACCCCTTTTCGTACTTTTCTTAGTCTTTGATTTTCTTACGTTTTTCACTTTTGAATTTATGTTGTATTTATTTTAATAGATATGTGATTCCATGTATCACATTGCATAAAACAATATATATAAACCAATAGAAAATCTAAAAAAAGAATCACATTATCGTAACTTATAAACTTATAAGAGTAAGATAACAAAATCCAATGAGGTAACTTAAAAAGATAGACGAACACAGAGATATATTTCAGATATTTTATTACCATCTGATTGCTAAATGAATTGAATAATAATCAACCAAATAAAGAGATTATCATATTTGTATCCGATTAGCTTAAGACGAATTCGGATTCTCCTATCGGAATATGGATATCCGAATATTAGTTTACATCCCTAGATGGCAAGTGTGCACACGTAGTGGAGAGTAAGATTTCTAGTTCGATGGTGCATTCCATCCTTGCCATTCAAACAACACCTCAGCCACATGTCAAGCTATTGGAGTATAATGAACATCTTCCAACGCACCATAGAGGAGTCCGATCCCAATGCAGACCCATTTTACTTGCTAGGGCCTAGGAACCGTTAGATCCCCCAAGGGAGAACGCCTCTCACTAGAACTTACATTGGGTTGCATGGTAATAATAGTGTGACCTTAAGGAAGGAAGTAATTAATAGCTGCTAAGATTAAACCTTTTTTTAATTTATTTCATTTTCCCAAAAAAAATCAGGATTTTATCATCCTAAATAACCTTCCGAACTGATTGTGTGGGCAATCCCATATAGTATTTAATCTACACCCACCTCACGAAAACTGTCTGATCAATATCATCCATGCGGTGGTCCACAATAAAATTCAGCAATCAACGTTAAATCCTCACGCCTGCATTGCTTGGAGCAATACCTGCAGCTGCAGCAGCTGCAGCCAGCCACGCCAAAATCTCTAAAATCCCGTCAGTTGCGTCGTGGTAAAAGGATTCAAATTTGTAAATGAAACTTGTCACTGTCAACAGAATTTGAGAGAGAGGGAGAGGAGACTGGACACTGGAGAGAGAGCCTTTCATGTGCATATGCAGCAGAGGAGAGACAATCTTAAGTTAATAAGATACATAATAGGGACCGGGGAAAAGAGGGAACTTGAGAGAGAGAGAGAGATTTCCCCTTACATTCTGAACTTTTGTTGAGCTCTTGAAGGGAAGAGGTTAATGGAGGAGAAAAAGCAACTCCAACTACCAGAAGTAATTCTAAGAATCTCAAGATGTGTACAGCAATGGTACCCACTAATCCTTCTCTTGGTGATCTCTTCCACCGCTCAAGCATTCGATTATGGCGATGCACTGACAAAGAGTCTACTCTACTTCGAGTCGCAACGTTCTGGTCGGTTACCGTACAACCAAAGAGTCACCTGGCGACACCATTCTGGCCTCACCGACGGCTTAGAACAAGGAGTCAGTAGTTGTTCATCTCTCTTCCTCTGTTTCTTTAACTTCTTTCCTGTTGTTTGAACATTTACAGAACAGTGAGTAAAGTATGAGGGAAACCGGAATAATCATGAATGACTTAACTGACAGGTGGATTTGGTGGGAGGATACTACGATGCCGGCGACCATGTCAAGTTTGGACTTCCAATGGCCTTCACTGTGACAATGCTCTCATGGAGTGCCATCGAATACGGCGAACAGATCGCCGCAGCAGGGGAGTATGAGCACGCACTCGAAGCAATCAAGTGGGGGACTGATTATTTTATCAAAGCTCACACTCATCCAAATGTCTTGTGGGCCGAGGTAATTAAAAATCCATCATTATTCATTAAAGCAGAGGTATTAGAACTTTTGGAAATCAGAGATTAATCACTACTTGGATCTTAGAATAGTAATTCTTCAGCAAAAAAGTGACACTCGATTCTCAGGTTGGCGATGGAGACACAGATCACTATTGCTGGCAGAGGCCGGAGGACATGACGACATCTAGACGAGCTCACCAGATCGATGAGAATAATCCTGGTTCAGATCTGGCAGGCGAGACAGCGGCTGCCATGGCCGCGGCATCCATTGTGTTCAGGAAATCAAACCCACATTACTCTCACCTGCTTTTACATCACGCCCAACAGGTGAGTTGATAAGTGATGCAAGTTGTGACATTAACCAATAAATTTGAAGAGAAACAAGATCGAGTAAAAAAGTCTGTAACTGTAACTGATCTGAATTAAAATTTGGAGGAGAGGTGTTTGTAGCTATTCGAATTTGGGGACAAGTATAGAGGGAAGTACGATAGCAGCGTGGGAGTGGCGAAGAGCTACTATCCATCAGTGAGTGGTTACAAAGACGAGTTGTTATGGGCAGCTGTGTGGCTTTACAAGGCTACCGACAAGGTGGATTACTTGAAGTATGTTATTAACAAGGCTCACTGCTTCGGTGGGATCGGTTGGGCCATGACCGAGTTCAGCTGGGATGTTAAGTATGCTGGTGTTCAGATCCTTGCTTCTAAGGTAAAGTTATCTTCTCCATTCCTTCAATCCTCCCTCCTCCTTGTTTTATTTCCCTCTCCTTTTTTTAATTTTTTGGCTTTTTTTATTCCATTTCTGACAAAGAAGATGATAGCCTCATTGAACATAAGTAAAGCAGCTAGCTTCTCCGTTACTTTATAGGCTCAAAGGGAAGTGAAATCAATTTAATATTAAAGTAAAAATTTATATAATCATTATATATTTCTCATAATAGTGTAATTGTGTCTAAAAGATACTAAATTTGGTTATTAAAATTTTTTACTTTGAAATCTAATTCTTTTAATTTGAATACAGAAATTAGGGATAGGAATCGACATGTAATGACCCTGTTATATTGGTATCATAACCTGCTATAAAAGGGGATGGAGATCCTTCCATCAACCATCCGATGGTTGGGTAACATTGGGCAAGCACCCAAGTGCTGCCCAACCATCGGATGCACTGTGGAAAGGAAAGATTCGGGTCTTAAAGAAGAGGGGGTGAAGGAGTTTTAATAGATGTCGATTTTTAATATAAATGTATCGCATCATTAAATGAGGAGAAAGAGAGAGAAAGACAACGAGCCTTTGAGAGAGCGTTTACATTAGGATCGCATGCCTTATTTTTTGTCTTGAAGTTGAATCGAAATCCTTTACTTCCGCCTGCCCCTACTTCTGTGTGTGCCCTACACACAACGAGGTGTGCAAAGACTGCCTTATCCCCGCTTGGGCAAGGCGCTCGGGCAGGGGTAAGGCAGTCTTTGCACGCCTTATTGTGTGTAGGGCGCACATGAAAGTAGGGGCAGGTGGAAGTAGAGGATCTGGACTCCTTGAAGTTACATCGAAAGTATATTCTTTTAAGGGAAAATGTTTTTTGAACCACTAGAGTAGAGTATGCTAGCACCTCTATGTCTCTCTTTCCTCATCACATGATATGATCTCGTTGCCCTGCTATGTACAATATCGTCTTGTCATACCTCATTGATACATTTTTTTTTATCTCCTATGCCACTAGCTTAGAGAACCCTCATTTATTTTTTAAATATGATAATAGTTTTAAGGTAAGATTTTTTTGTACGAAAGTGTGGCCTTTGCACAAGTGCGGGGGCCAATGGGAATGCATGCAGAGCATCAATAAGAGTGGGATATTTACGTTTCATAGGGGACAAGGCGATCATTCCATCCCACCATGTGTCTGAGCACATTAGCCATGCTCTCGTATAGAGTCCTTTTTCCCATATTTTTAAGTAGATTTCACAAATCATGATCATAAAACTTTTATATTTTTATTTAAAAAAAATAAAATTTTCTTGTAGGAAAACAGAGCCCAATATGAGACACTATTGCAAACTTTTCACTCTTTGCGATGTGCTTTCTTTCCCTCAATCATTTCGTGACTCTTTAACTTGAAGTTCAAATTGCACTTTTATTATTAGTCTCCTACTTTAGCAAAAGGTTGAAGGATAAGTAATCCTTGTTTAAGGGTTCTGTATCAGCAAAGGGAAGTGGTTAAACTTAAACCTTACCATAGGTAAGCTGTAAAGTTTACTCACTACACACAAGTCATTGCCAATCTGATTGGTCTTGTCTCTTCAAGTGGCCCCTTGTTAGTTAAGGTGAAACAAATTTCCAAACATGGCAAAGGTAATTTTAATGGGACATCTATTACCTTTGTCTTTTGTTGGTTCCCAAGGTGATTCAATTTGATGGTAATAATATGAGACCACATGCATGCTATCTGCTGCTAAGGATTGCCTTATCACTTGAGCTGCTATACACGACCAGGGGTAGTCCTAAGGTAACATCAGGGGTAGTTTTTTTTTTTTGATAGAAAAACATCAAGGGTAGTTCACGGTATAGTGAAGTGTATCCATGGTTTGAGGTATCGGTATCATATAAAGGCGATATGTATCAATTTTACAAATCACCGATCCTGATACCATGTCAACATTGTATCGATGACACTGTAGAAACAAGGGGTTAAATTGTAAAATTTTAAAGGAGAATCAGTGGCAAATTTGTTTGGTATGGTTGTTCCATGCTGATACTGTATCGGTATTGTATCGATTTTATAGGTGATCAATACCCGATCCGATACCATGCACTAAAACCATGTGTATCGATTGTATATGAGGTTTTGGTTCACGGTGTTGGATATCAGGTTATCGGTTAATTCTAGGGAAAACAAATTTTGTTCGGGAGTGTGGCCTATGTGGCTACGTTAGTACTCCTATGCGTCCATCTCTCTCCTCCCCATATAAAAGGACACTTGTGCCCCTTTGTTTTAAGGAGGAGAGAGAGACAAATGGGAGTGTTGGCGTAGGCCACACTACTGGACGGAAAACTACTTCCCTTATATTTAATACATATTGGACTATATCTCTCATATCGAAGGTTTTTGTCCTCAAAGATATCATATTTTTACCATTTTACTCTCAGTCCTTAACGTATCATTGAACCAGTATCAAACAGGTATCATATTAGTAATAGGGATCTGACTCCTCTACTTCAAGGTGGGCAGTACTTCCGTGCGTCCAACTTTGCCCAGCATACAAGGCGGGCGGAAAGTACTATCTTACCCCTGCTCGGGCAGGGGCAAGGTGGTACTTTCTGCCGCCTTGTATGTGGGGCAAAGTTGGGCGTTCGGAAGTACAGCCCGCCTTGGAAGTAGAGAAGTCTCTTCCTTAGTAACAATGTTAGCTAATACTGACATGGATCAGCCGATCCGAATACAATTCCTAAAATCCTGGTTGTATAAGGGTGTATTTGGTCGATATTGGATCAAAAAGCCATTTTTTTCACTAAAATAATGGATGTTTGTATCGTATCAGTCAATCCGTATCCATTATGTATTGAATCAGTCACAATCAATACTGATACGAATCATCTGATTACCGATCCGATATCAATACATAAAACAATGTACTATACCTGATTTTGGAGGTCCTCGGATAGTAGAGGTACATGTAACAATTATCTTAGGTTGTATTTGGAATTTTCGGGTGCGATTCTTATTTTGAATTTCTTGGATTTTTGTGGTATTCTAGAACTCAGATTATTCTTTTGTCATTGAGAATCAGCTCATAGTTGTTTGATTCTGTAAAAATCAGAATTCACCCCATTTCTCGATTCAAGAATCATGGTCCTCTAGTCGGATCCAAAACGAGGAGGTAGAATCCACTCAAACATGATCATGGAGTTAAAAATCGGAATTGGAATTGGATCGGATGAATTGGTCATTTTCAATCGGGATCGGTTGGGTCCGATCCCGGTTTCTGCCGTTTTGGAACGGTTGGTCAGACATGGGTTTCTAGGGATCAAATGAAATCTGGCCCATTCCGGCCGGATTAGCCGAAACAGAATCATATTGGGATCAGCTGGACCCGATTAAGGTCTCGATTCCTTATTTTAAAACCTTGCACATGGTGCTTATCCATCATGTAGATCACATGGACCTTTCAACCAAGTCAATTATTCGAAAGTGTCGAAGCCTTGTGTCCCATTCATGAATGAAACAACTATAAATCTCCTTATAGAAGGGTCTAAAATTCACCAAAACTGATCGTCTGATCCTGACTATAAACTCCATTCTTAAGCATATTCTTATTGTTGCAGTTACTGATGGAAGGAAACCACAAGGAGCACACTCACATACTTGAACAGTACCGGTCGAAAGCCGAACACTATCTATGTGGATGCCTTAACAAAAGCAACGACGACAACGTCGAACGTTCACCGGCAGGTCTCTTATACGTTCGTCAATGGAACAACATGCAATATGTATCAACAGCAGCTTTCCTTCTCACTGTTTACTCAGACTACTTACATAATTCAAATCAGAAACTACACTGTCAGAGAGGAGAGGTTGAGGCCCAAGAACTCATCGGCCTTACCAAAGCCCAGATGGAGTACATATTGGGCTCCAATCCAATAGGGATGAGCTACCTAGTGGGTTTTGGATCTAAGTATCCCAGGAGAGTCCACCATAGAGGGTCATCTGTTGTATCATATAGAGAGCACAAAGGGTTCATAGGGTGCACACAAGGGTATGATAATTGGTATGGTCGCTTAGAACCTAACCCTAATGTTCTAGTGGGAGCTCTAGTTGGTGGGCCCGATTGCCAAGATAATTTTAAGGACCAAAGAGGGAATTACATGCAAACTGAGGCTTGCACTTATAATACAGCACCATTGGTAGGAGTTTTAGCAAAGCTGCATCAATTAGAGAGTCAAAACCTCTTTTGTTCTTCTAGTCCATGTTTAGTTTATTCTTCCTAGAAGACAATGAAATGGAGTATACAGGAGTTGTTTTCAAAAGATATGTTTTTAGTGGCAGAATCAAGGTCTTCTGGCCCAATTTGTACTCTCCATTCTTATAAGTTATAGGAAAAAGAAGTATATAGCAGTTGTTTTCTAAAGATATGTTTTCAGTGACAAAATCAAGGTCTTCTGGCCCAATTTGTACTCTCCATTCTTGTAAGTTTCAGGAAAAAGAACAATTTGTGAAAGAAAAAAAGGATAAAAGGGTGTTCCCTCCCAAATAAGACTTGGATAATTTTCTTGCTCTTTCCGTGCTTCTCTTTTCTTTCATGTAAGATTATATATATCAAAAGACTTGGATAAAATAGCCAAAGAAACGATAGGTAGGGCATGTTCCTTGGCATGAAAGACGTTCCAAACGGTGTTAAGTCAAGGGGTATTTTTGTAACTTTACCCCTTGATTTTAACACTGTTAGACATAAACTGACGGAATGAGTTTATTTGTTAACGTTTGAAAACCTCAGGAGGGTATGCAGAATTTTCCAAAATTGGAAGGTAAAATCGTACTTCCGTTAAACTTCAGGGGTGGTATATATAAATTATAATTATATTTATTAAATTAATAATTATGTTATTAAAAGCGAACCTATATAAAACTAAAACAGAATTATTTTTCTATGGTGCGACTCGGTTCGATTGTCAACAATCGATTCCGGTCCCATTCTGACACACTTAAAAATATGGCACAAGGAATATCATGATACGATCACGTATCAATTCCAAGTATCTCCCACGTGGGGGGAAGTCCTCGTACAAACACTAAAACTCTTAGAGAAATTCTATTGTCGATAAACTTTGTTATTCAAGAGTCTTTTATTGGATTACAATCCAACTCGATAACTTGCGATAGAATGTAAATTACAGAAGATAATTCTAACAATCGGACGCACGTGATCAAAGATAACCCAAAGACAAGTACTTACCCCACCCAACTAACTAAAAGATAACTCAAATAACTAAAGATGACCATGATACGATATTACCATGATACTTGATCATGATTTGTAGGTAAAGTTTTAAATTCCTATCTTTATTACCTTTTTTTTTTTTGTAATAATCTTAAAGTGAGAATAGATATGGTGGTGTTTCTTACGCCCTCTCACATGGCACTTTGAGATGACGTCTCTGTCCCTGGGTAGATACTTAGATGTTTTCATCCATTAGCCCAGACACTTAGGAATAAATCATGCAACCAAGTAGAGATCTCTTGCCCTAATTTTAATTACCTATTTGAACTCAATCACGTTAAGAGAAGGTCATTGGAGAGGATTTCTCTTCAATGTCGTTGGAGTGGATCCAGACTCCACTATGGCTGGACCTCAGGCTATCAATATGCAGAGATAGGATCACGATCACATAAGTCCATATGGAGTGGATTCCATTTGAACGATTGTGAGCCATTCTCGAACGCAAGCCCAACTCCAATATAAATAATATGGATAATAGAGATGAGAGACCCGACTCTATTGCGACACTATCCTACCCTAGATAAGAATGTTACAAATTTAATACAAGTTATAGATTACTTAAACAAGTGCACAGTTTCACAGTTTTCGTTGATATCAACATATTTTGGAGTTTCATATCACAATATATTGTAATTAATTTTCTTATCTAGTGGATCTAGGCAATTTCCCCTATAATGTACTGTTAATCGAGGATCAAGAGTATATTTACTCTGACTAGTCACATGATCAGGGGTGAAGGATTGCAGATGTACGAAGGAGATCATGTGGTGTATGCATGGGATGAACACACCTCTATTCTTTGTTACTATTGGTGTGTTGGGGTTTGTGTCTTCTCACTGTCTTTTCCCTCGTTATCCGTTGAAACAGTTTTACAGTGGCGGTGAGGGAGAGAGAGTGTGAGCCAGCTGAAATGGTGATAGCTGCCAGCGCAGGAGTTGTTGAGATTCCTTTCTATACGACCAGGGAGGTCTGTCGTGACAGATCCATACTGTCCCAGTTGCTTAAGAAAGCTCATAGACTTATTAGTGTTGGACCTGTCTTGTTTTGACTGGACCAATTCAAAACCGTCTTGATAAGGGAAGGTTGGGTTTTGGTTTCGGTTCTATTGATTCCGATTAATTTTGGTGTTATTTTATTGGGCTCTTATTAGTTTAATATCGAATTTGGTTTGGTTTGTTCATAAATATAGATGAGAAAAACATGGTTTTTCAGGTATTCGGGTTTGTATAATTTTTCTATCTTTTTTTTTTTTTAAAAAAAAAAAATTTGATCGGTTCTTTGTGGCTTGGTTACCTAAATTAAAGCTGGCCTAGCAAGGAATTGGGTTCAATTTGGTTTTTGGTTTGTTTGGTTGGGTTTGACCAGTTTGGTTTTGCTTTTGATACTCATGTAAAGGTCTGTTGCTTTTTCAAATATCACAAGACATCTATTTGGACATGTGGATAGATGCATGATGTATTCATCTCAACATAGTGGACCATCAACCTTAAGTTGGATCACAATTTGTCAGCCTAAGCGATGTGGAGGTTTTAGAACGGCTCTTCATATGGCGATTGCTCGAGGTTACAATCAGGTGTACATTGAAAGTGACAATCTTCTCATCATCAACATCCTAATCGAATAGTAATAGAGTTCAATCCATTCCCTGGTGTATTCAACAGTACTTGATCTTTGGCTACCGACTTCTTGCAGCAGACTTCTGAGAGGTGCTTTTCAAGCATACACTTCGAAAGGAAACTTTGTTGCAAATGCTTTAGCCAGTCTAGGGGCTTCCTTTTAGACCAATCAGACTTGGAACAACTCGTTCCCCCCTTTTGTTTCATCTTGGTTATTTTTTAACTTTTGTAATTTTTCTTTGAGTTTGGATCCTTTACTATTGCCTGCCTGTGCGGCCGGCGTGCAGCCTCACACAGGTAGGGACGAAATGACCGCCCTACCCACTGTCCGAGCACCCTGCCCGGGTGGTGTAGTACGGTCATTTCGCCCCTGCCTGTGTGAGGTTGCACGCCGACCGCATGGGTTGGGCTTCATGAAATGGTGCAAAGCAATCTCTACCACATGATCAATTTATGCCATGTGTTGTGCAGTGAAGGTAGCATTGCCAGGTATTGCAAGATTAAAGAATTGGAGAGGATTTTTATTGCTCTTCCTAGTGAGGTACAACCTCTGCCTAGTCTAGCATTTAAATAGGAGACCTAAGGGTCAGGTAAAATGATTTAACCAATTTTCTTGAATTCCCTTGCATTATCTGTGAACTTGTTTGGTCCCATTTTATTAAATGGGACGGTACTAGGATTGGTACTGCTACCCGTACGGACCCGTCCCAATTGACACCCTTCTGGCCTAAGGTTCAGGTAAAATGATTTAACCTATTTTCTTGAATTTCTTTGCATTATATGCTGCTAAAAAGACCTGACTTAGGCATCGGAGAATTCCCAATCGAAGAACAACGATTCTCCCTTGCTTACCTATTCCTCTCTGCAGGTTTTATCCCGGAGGATTCATCCGACGGTTTCTTGACGTAATAGGAACAAACACGCTTCTAACTTTTTCTGAAAGTAAATGGAAAACATTTCAAACAATTGAAGAAAAGAAATATAGTATAACAAAATGCAATGGCTCCAAGCTTTGGGGGCGGGGGAACCCCTTTATTAATTCAATGAAGTCTTATTAAAAACAAGAGAATGCGTTTCTAAAGCAAGAAGCCCTAGCTTTGACAACATTCTTGCACCCTCAATGGTTGTGAAACGTTTAATTTATAGAACAAGAGAGACAAAGAGCATTAATTTATTTTTTTTAGGAAAATGTTCTTTGTGCTGGGGATGCAAGTTGTGCCCAGACACATGGGGGTGGGCGTAATGATCATTCTATTCCCCCTGAATGGCAGGCCCATGTGTTTGGCCTGAGCTACGGCACAGCGACCATGAGCCCTTTTTTTTTTTCGGTAGGAATAAAGATCATTTATTAGTTTTAATTTTTAAAGAAAATTATTTGAACACCCCCTATATTATGCCGAATTACTTATTTTCTCCAACTTTTCAAATAATTCCTTGAATGTCTCTTGCAGTTTACCATTTCTTTCAACTACGTCCTATCCATTAATTTAGTGATGATGTCATCGGTCAAATTTTTTTATAATGCTTAAACTACCCTTTAAGGATAGTGAAGTGACCCATTTACCTTCTTTTTCCTCCTTCCTACAACCCAATTTCAGATTCAAATCCTAATTGATTTAAAAAAAAATTCTCTTTCCTTAAACAAATTTCAAATCAAAACAACCTGAAACCCACGTATCGTTCAGCTCAATAAAAATGTTACTGTTTCTTAGGTTAGCATTTGCTTTCTAGTCTTCAGTACATCAAGGACAACAGGATGTTAATGATATAATAAGAACAGGTCTACCCAGTTCTGCAAAACCATTGGATGCTTTGCTTGCTATAAGAAGAAGAAGAAGAAGAAGAAGAAGAAGAAGAAGAAGAATAAGGAGGAGGAGGAGGAGAAGTGAAAGTTGATAGAGAGAGCATTTGATACGATTAGGGTTCCAATTCTCTTTTTCCTTATTTCAATGCCCATACAAAACTAGGAAACAAACAAATCCCCATTACAATAAAGAAACAGAAACCCCCTGATGAGGCATAAAACACCCCACCTATCAGAGGCTGCCACGTGGCCGACCCGACCTCAGTCCGAGAACCGAGTTGGGCCGAGTAGGAAATTGGGCCGACCCCATATCCGATAAGTCACCAGACAAAGCCTGGTTTGAGCGAGTTGGCCGGCAGCAGAGGCCAAGATTATACGGGTCAGCCTTAGACTCCTAGCCGACCTCATGGCCGAGATCGACATCTTCCTGGGCCGACCTCCATTGCCGACCCCACGGGCCGACCTCGTAGGCCGAGCCCTCCTCCATGGAGGCACTCATAGCACCCCACTGGGGATCTCTGGGCCACGTCAGCCACATCCCGAGAATCATGGGATAAGGATCGAGCCACGATCCCAATGCAACACGGAATCACACTCTACATGGACTCTTACCTTAATAAGAGTCCGACCCAAAATAACTCTCCACTCCGCTCTACGCGAGAGAACCTTCCGAAAGAAGGACTCCTACCATACTAGGACTCTCCCGCCGTCTCATCTCCTCCTTACTCTATAAATACCCGGTATGTAGCTCTATTCGGGGGCTTGCTTTTTAATACGTGAGTTACTGTGTCGCGTTGAAGACCTGACTTGAGCATCGGAGAGTCCTAGGCCGGAGCCACACCGGCCCTCCGTGCTTATTGCTTGGTTTTTGCAGGTTCATCCACGGGCGAACCAACTACGGAGGTTTTCATACGCAATGATTTGGCGCCGTCGGGGAACGACATCGCAAGCATCGTCGTTTACGCCAATTCCTAGAACAATAATAATGGTACATACGAGGTCGGGGCAGCATGGCTCTACTTCCCGTGCGAGGAGGAGCCGCAACCCGTTGTGCCGACGAGACGATCACCGCCCCGAAGCCTCTCGGCAGGGGATAACAGAAGACCCCCTAGAGCAGGGGGTGCGCAGCCCATCACGGGCACCATTCCACCTCCAGAGAGCGGGAATGGAGGAGGTGCACTAACCACGGCCGCGGCTAGTTTGGACGGGAATGTCCTACCTGCACCGCCACCCTTGCCGGAGAGTTTGGACCCAGAAGCCCCGGCAAATAATCGACAGGTTATGGATTTGCAGCTGCAGATGCTCCACACCAACGAGATGCTGCGCGCCTTCATGAACCAGATGGCCCGAGGCGGGCTGATGGGTCAGCCGCCAGCCGCGCTCCCTCCAGCTCCGGCCCGCTTTAAAAGAAACTTGCAGCAAAGTGGTGGCCGCGTAGGGCCGAGCCGAGTCGGGCTACGCCTTCGCACCCGTCTCGTCGGAAGACTCCACCTCCGCGCCCAAGAGAGGCGCTCGACGGGGTGAACAAGAGCATCGCCAAAGCCCGCGAACAAGGTGAAATTGAACCAGCCTGGCTCGGTAGCAAGGAGGTGTATTTTCTCGGACGGATCGGGAGGACGAACCGCCGAGGATATTCCGAGAACAAAGGAAAGACCCGGTTGAAAGGCGCGCGCCGAGACACAGACAAGGATCGCGTCATACTCCCCGGCGTCAGAGCTCACCTCCCCGAGAAGAACAACAGGGGAGCCCCCGAGGTCCAACTTCCAAGAAGAAAAAGTACAAGGAAGGATGGTGAGGACCGAGCTGACCGTAATGGCCGACTACAACTGGACGACCGACCATATCAACCCCGGTCGAGGAGCCGGTTGGCCGAGCACCGAAACCGAGCTGGAGAAGCGGCTACGAGATTTGGCCGAGCAAGTGGAGGGGTTGAAGAAACAAGCGACCCCGGATGCCTACTCTTTGGTCAAGGCGTCACCCTTATCCTCCCGAGATCATGACCGCGCCGCTACCACACGGTTTCAAACCTCCCCGTTCGACAGGTATGACGGGACGGCCGACCCGGCGATCACATCAACTACTTTAATGCGATGATGACCATGTACGGGGAACCGAGATCGTTTCTTGCCGAGCCTTCCTCGCATCCCTCAAGGGCGCGGCGACCTCATGGTTTTCTTGGTTGCGGCCGAATTCCATAAAAGCTTCGCTCAACTCGTCGAGCCTTTGTCACGCGCTTCGCAGTAGTATGAAACATAAGAAGACCACGGTCAACCTGCTCGTGAAGCAAAGGCCCGACGAGTCGATCCGAGCATTCATCTCCCACTTCAACAAGGAATCCTTAGATATCAAGGATTTGGATGAGGCCACGGCCCATACGGCTATGAGCAACGGATTGGCCGACATGGACCTTATCAAGGACTTGGCCCGGAAGCCGACAAGAAACCTGGCCGAGCTCTTGGAGAGGTGCAACGAGTTCGCAAATATGGCCGAGGTCCTCCAAGCTCGGAAGGGCAACGAAGGTCGTACCGACAAGAAAAGGCCGACAAATGACGACCAAGAGAAGACAAAAGGCCAAGGACGGATCGCCGAGGCTGAGTCGATCGAGCTCGGAGCCCCGACTACACGCCATTGAATGCATCTCGCAAGGAGATCCTGATGCAAATACAAGATGGGGGTACATCCGCTGACCCCGACCGATGCAAGCGGGGTCATCTCGGAATCCCAACAAATATTGCCAATTCCACAAGGACATCGGTCACAACACCAAAGATTGTTATCAGCTGAAAAGAGAAATCGAAGAGCTGATAAAAGCGGGCCACTTGAAGCGATATGTCAAAGGAGGCCGAGAAGATCGTGGAGGTTGGCGGCCTGATGACCGAGATCAAAGAAGAGCCGAGCCTAAGGCCGAAAATAGGCGAGTTGAAAGAGACGATGACAAGGTCCGAGCCGAGAAGAAGGAGGACGGATCCGGGCCGAGCAATGACAAGGGAGCCCCCATATACACTATCCTCGGGGCCCGGCAAGAGAGTACTAGAAAGGCTAAGGCAAACGCCGCTTCGTCGGAGTAGCCGAGATGCCCGCCAAGAAACTCAAGCCGGCGGTGACGATCTCCTTCACGAAGCCGACCTCGAAGGTATAAGTTTACCTCATGACGATGCTTTAGTGGTGCGTAGAAATTGCAGCACAGCACACCGTGTATTGGTCGATACCGGCGCATCCGTGGACCTTATGTCATTGGAAGCGTCATCGACAATTTGGCTTCGGACGAAGCGCTTAAGCCCGAAGGAACCTCGCTTCACGGGTTCTCGGGCGGCCGCGACTATCAAGGGCTCGATCGATCTACTAGTCACAATTGGGCAAGCTCCTGCCAGCGATGATCCAAGTCAAATTCATGGTGGTACGGCGGTAGTGGCTTTCAACGCCATACTCGGCCGTCCGTCATTGACCGCCCTCCAAGCCATCATCTCCCGACTCACTTGAAGATGAAGTTCCCCACCGAGAACGGTGTCGGCGAGGTCCGAGGCGACCAAAAGAAGGCACGAGAGTGCTACGCTACCTTCGTCAAGCAAAACAAGGGTAATGTTCGAGGAATGGCCATGTGCATCGAACATCTCCCCGAGGATCAGCGGGATGAGCTTATCGAGAGAAGAGGGCGACCCGTGGAAGACCTGACCCCACTTCATCTCAGCGAAGATGACCCAGCCAAGGTGGTCCAGCTCGGATCACTACTAAATAAAGATCAAAGAAGGCGGCTCGGAGTTTTCTTAAAAGCGAACGCCGATGTCTTCGCTTGGTCGTCGCGACATGTCGGGCATACCTGCACATATAGCCGAGCACCGACTCCATGTGGATCCGGGTCGGAAACCAATCCGGCGTAAGAGAAGGAACTACGCACTTGATCGACAAACCGCAATCAAAGAAGAGGTGGAGAAGCTTCGCCGATCAGGATTCATCCGAGAAGAGAAATTCCCGACCTGGTTGGCTAACGTCGTCATGGTCCCTAAACCGAACGGGAAGTGGAGAATGTGTGTCGACTACACCGACCTCAACAAGGCCTGCCCAAAAGATGAGTACCCACTACCTCGGATCGACCTCTTGATCGACGCCACGGCAGTCACGAGATGCCGAGTTTCATGGATGCGTACTCCGGCTACAACCAAATCATGATGCATGAGGAGGACGAGTCGTACACGGCCTTCCGAACCGACCAAGAGAATTTCTGCTCTGTGGTCATGCCGTTCGGATTGAAGAATGCCGGAGCGACATACCAGCGCGTCGTGAACTATATATTCCCGAGCGGATCGGAAAGAACATGGAAGTCTACGTGGACGACATGTTGGTGAAAAGTTTGAAGGCCGAGCACCACTTGGCCGACTGGAAGAAGCCTTCGGCGTATTGAGGAAGAACCAAATGAAGCTGAATCCCGCCAAGTGTGCATTCGGCGTAACCTCGGGAAAGTTCCTCGGCTTCATGGTCTCTGTCGAGGCATCGAAGCCAATCCGCAAAAAATCGAGCCATCCAAGAGATGAGTCCTCCAAGGACGATCCGAGAAGTACAAAGGCTAAACGGACGTGTGGCGGCGTTGGCGCGATTCATGTCGAGATCGGGCGACAAGTGCCTACCGTTCTTTAAGGCCCTAAAGAATATCCAACCCAAAAGATTTTATCTGGTCATCCGAATGCCAAGAAGCTTTTGAAGAGTCAAGAAATATTTGGAGAACCCGCCTCTTCTCACCGACCTGAACCAAAAGAGGAACTTCAAGTCTACTTAGCCGCCACTCCCGTAGCGGCGGTGCGGTGTTGATCGTGGAAGAGAGTCGAACTCAAAGGCCGATATACTATATCAGCCACGTTCTTGTTGATGCCGAGACAAGGTATTCCGGGTTCGAGAAAGTAGCATTCGCCCTAATCACGGCTGCAAGGAAACTAAGGCCGTACTTCCAAGCCCATCCGATCGTGGTACGACCGACCAGCCACTCAAAAAGATATTACACAAACCCGACGCTTTGGGACGGCTGATTTCTGGGCGGTTGAGCTGAGTGAATACGATATAAGCTATCGACCGAGGACGGCGATAAAAGGACAAGCCCGGCCGACTTCATCGCCGAATGCACGGGGCCCGAGCATGAGGTTGGAGAAGAAAAGACAATCGAGGAGGTCGGGGCTACGCCGACCCGACTTGGACCATGAATGTTGACGGCTCAAGCAATTCCGGAGGAAGCGGGGCCGGCCTAATACTTGTAAGCCCCGAAGGCTTTCTGGTCCAATATGCCCTAAGGTTCAAGTTTTCCGCCTCAAACAATGAGGCTGAGTATGAAGCCCTTCTAGCCGGACTTCGAGTCGCAAAAGCTATGGGGCATAAAGCGGTTGAAGGTGCGAGGAGACTCCCAACTCGTGGTCAACCAGGTCAACGGAGACTACGAGGCAAAAGACGAAAGGATGATAGCATACCGGTCGAGCCCGAGATCCGATCTCCGAGCTCGAACACTTCGAGATGACTCGAATACCGAGACAAGAGAATGCCGCGGCGGACTCCTTATCTAGGTTGGCCGAGGCTGACCTCCAATATCCGAGCCAGGTCAAGATACATAGAAATATTGGAGAAACCATCCTTACAAGAAGAAAGCATAAAGCACATTGAAGAGGATGGGCCGACCTGGTTGGACCCCATTGTCAACTACTTGGAGAATGACCTGCTCCCGGGAACCGAGATGAAGCAAGGAAGGTCAAGATCCGATCTTCCAAGTACTCGATGATCGACGAGTACTCTACAAAGGGCAATCTCGGCCCCTCTTCTCCGATGTCCGGGACCGAAGGGGGCCGAATATGCATTAGCCGAGGTGCATGAGGGAATATGCGGGAGTCACATGGGCGGCCGAGCTCTTGCATACAAGATACTTCGGCAAGGATTCTATTGGCCACGAATGCAAGAAGAGGCCATGAAATACGTGAAAACATGTGAGAAGTGCCAACTGTTCGCGCCAATCCCAAGCCGACCAAGCAACAAAATTAACCTCAATGCTGAGCCCAATCCCATTCGCTATGTGGGGAATGGACATTCTCGGAGATTTCACCCGGCGTCGGGAAACAAAAATACGTAGTAGTGGCGATCGATTACTTCACCAAGTGGGTCGAGGCCGAGCCCCTTGCCACCATCATGAGAAGAACATGGAAAAATTTTTCCGAGATAAGGTCATCTACCGGTTCGGGCTACCGAAAGTTCTCATCACTGATAATGGCGTGCAATTCAATAACCCGGCCTTCCGAGAATTCTGCGAGCACTTCCACATTGACTTCCGACCCATCTCGGTAGCTCACCCACAAGCAAACGGACAAGTAGAAGTGACCGTCGGATGCATGATGGGCATTTCTTCTAACACGTGGAAATGTAGGATTGGATTGATAACGCGATAGCGCAGGAAAGTATTCCAACTCCGTTGGAGATGAATCACAGCCTTCTTCGCTTCCTAATGCACGTGGCAGTTTACTAGTTTTACACGTTATGCGCGAGAAGCATCAAGAGAACTACAGACAGCATGAGGAGAATAGCTAGGAGTGTCAACGAAGAAGATCTCCTGTTCGGCATTCGAATGTGTGCAATTGATATGATCTCTCAAGAACACATGGAACCAACTGGCATAGAACCTGATGGAGCTGGCACAAAATGTGAAGCAACCGCCATGACTCAGCCATTGAAAAGGATCACAAGGCATCGTACAAGACCTACTAATTTGGATGATTATAAGGAAGGGATAGGCTGATGAATAACAGAAAAGTTAGAAATGTTACAGATATTATGAATTGTATTTAAATGGACCTTGGGTCATTAATGAAAGCCAGCCAACTATTTTGTTCTATCTCTCTCTCTCTCCTTCTCTCTTTCTTCTTAAGGAGGTAGCTCCCTGGTCAGAACCCACAGCCTAACACTGATGTGAATCCCCCTCCTGACAATGGTAGCTCAATTGATGCCGTAGCAGCAGGGGTGGGGTTTCTCAAAGAAGAAGAAGAAGGAGATTGGAGACTGGAATATTGGAGAAGATGAAGAAGAAGAAGAAGAGAGATTGCAGGTAAGGATAAAGAAGAAGAGATTACTGAATGGAGACCTGGGCAATGTCAGCGGCCATGGTTTGGGTTGCTACAGGGGTGGGAGGCGAGTGGGGTTGTTGAAAGAAGAAGAGGGGCGAGTGGATGGTGGTAGGGGTGGAACAAAGGATGGTGGGGCGGGTGGGGTTACAGGAGGAAGAAGAAGATGAAGAACAAGGGGTCGGTCAGGAGTTATATATATTTCTAATTAAAGGTAAAAATGACGCTTCTACCCTCTATTTTGGGACTGGACTTATAGGCACATGCTACTTAAAGTCAGCGAAAAAATGACACAAAATCGGTTTTGATCATAATCTATAGTACCATTATCATTTTGGTGGTGTTTTCAATTATTTTGATGTTCTGTAAATAGAAATAGGATCCATAAATTGTATCAAATACTTATAAAAACGTTTATGTGTCAGAAACTGAAAATAAAAAATGATACGAAAGAGGCCCTTAGTTTAATTGAGAATGGGTATTTTTGTTTTGGATTCCATTTCAGCCATGGATGCCAAAGTTGCTGGTGCATTGGCGAAGCGATTATTATCTCTTGATAAATAGGAGAAAGTGATATTTTCAAACTCTTTAGATAACATCTCCACATGTTCTTGATATTGTATCTGTTACATCAACACTCCAGCTAATCTATTCTTGAATCCTTACTCGTAGATCAAACCCATGAGGATTAGACTTCACAATTGGATCTATGCCTTGAGTGTTGAAGGTAAGATGATTCTCTACTTAATTGGATGATTGGACTTCATATCACTTTATTTAAATCCTTTAAACTATATGATATAATCCCCCTTCATGCAAGCTCTTTGATATATATATATATATATATATATATATGACTACAAAACTACGTTTAATATACACAAATGTAAAATAAAAAGAATGACATATTTACAGACAACCCTAGAACATCAAAGAAGATTAAGGAAAAATAAGAAGACCTCTTTAAAAAACCCTAAACATGGTAAAATTAAAATAAAAACTCCTATATAAACAAAATAGTGAAGATACAAAAATACCCTTAGGGCTAAACTAAACCTAGAAAATTCTAATAAAATCATGAAAAATTGGAAAATAGCAATGAAATTTGAATCAATGGTAAAAAAACACGATGAAAACATGAAAACATCGACAAAAGGTGATAAAGACACATATTATCCGATAAAACCCTAATTCATCGGTAAAATCATATTCAAAAGAAGGAAGAACTGAATGAAGAGGATAAAAAAAAACAAAAACATGTTACAAGCCCTAAGACATGATAATCATAGTATGAAAAATTATGAACAACATGGAATTACCTAAATCAATTTATGAATGCAAGCAAAGAAAAGTCTAGCTTATATGCATGCATAGAACACAAGAATATCAAAGGTGTCAAACGGTGTGGTTTTGGTTATTCGATTCGGTTGCGGTGCGGTTTACATTTTGATAAGGTAAAATCAAAATCGAACCGGATAGGAATCAGCCAAAATTTTTGCGTATAGTCTGATTTTACCGATTTCTATTCGGTTTTCATTATCCGATCAACAACCAGTTTCCATGCATTTTGTGTAGTGTCGATTTTGGAAAATAGTAATGAAGACAACCTCGATTTTCAATGCCTTTATTTTCCATGTTCCTTATTCTCTCTTGGTCTCCTTTACACATCATATTTCCCATGCATATGTGATAAAAAAAGAAAACTTTCTATCCTTACCTGTCCTTTTCCTTTTCTATTCTTTGTTTTTCTATTTTTTTTTCCTTTTCCATTCTCACATGATAAACAAACTATTTCTTATATTAGAAAATAGGGTTTTGCTAATCCATTTTAACATCATCCATCATTTTCAATTTGTTCATATTTCAAGTATGATCAATAATTATATTTATTAAATTAATGATTATGTTATTAATTAATCCAATTGATGCATGGATTAGTAGTATTCGAGTGAGAGATATTGGTTTCTATTTGATTTTTCCGATTTCTTATTCGATTTAGAACCACGATTTTGTGGTGCAAATCCAAATCGAACCGAAAAGAAAATCTATAAAACCAAAACAGAATTATTTTTCTACGATGCGATTCGATTTATCATCAACAATCGGTTCCGGTCCCGTTCTGACACACTTAAGAATATGGCACAAGGAATATCATGATACGATCACGTATCAATTCCAAGTATCTCCCACGTGGGGGAGGGGGAGGGGGAGGGGGAAGTCCTCGTACAAACACTAATTCTCGTAGGGAAATTCCAATGTGGATCACCTTTGTTATTCAAGAGTCCTTTATTGGATTACAATCCAACTCGATAACTTACGAAAGAATGTAAATAATAGAAGATAACTTTAACAATCGGACGCACGTGATCAAAGATAACCCAAAGACAAGTACTTACCCTACCCAACTAACTAAAAGTTAACTCAAATAACAAAAGATTACCATGATACGATATAACCATGATACCTGATTATGATTTATAGGTAAAGTTTTAAAGTTCCTATTTTTTTTACCTATTTTTTTTCGGTAATAATCTTAAAGTGAAAATAGATATCTATACTTGGTGGTGTTTCCTACGTCTCCTAACGGGGCACCTTGAGATGACGTCTCTGCCCCTGTGTAGATACTCAAACATGTTCACCCATTGGCTCAGACGCTTGTGAATAGATCATGCGATCAAGTAGAGATCTCTTGCCCTAATCTTAATTACCTGCCTATTTGAACTCAATCAGGTTAGAAGGTCATTGGAGAGGATTTCTCTTCAATGTCGTTGGAGTGGATCCAGACTCCACTATGGCTGGACCTCACGCTATCAATATGGAGAGATAGGATCACGATCACATACGTCCATATGGAATGGATTCCATCTGAACGACTGTGAGCCATTCCCGAACCTAAGCCCATTTCCAATATAGATAATTAATATGGATAGTAGAGATGAGAGACCCGAATGTGCTGGGACACTACTATCCTATGCTAGATAAGAATGTGATGTGAGAATAACAATCCGGTTGATAAAGAGAGAGATGAAGTGATGTATCCTGAAACTAGACGTGTTTCTCTTTGTCTCTCTCTCTCCTCCCCACCCGCTAATCCGCTATCCGCTATAAATAGTGTTCCTTAACCTCTCCTTTCTCCCACCATTCCTCTCTTTCTCTCCTGAGTTTATTTTTTTGAAGTGTTCCGGCCTCATGATGGCGAATCTCACAGCTTTACTATCTTTTTTTGTTTTGTTGTTCTTCACTCTTACATTAGATGCTTTTGAAATTTCCAGCAGTAATGTTTCTTCTGCAACTAGGAATTACACTCACGTATGTGACCCTCAAAGGTTTGCAGATCAAGGGTTGGACATGTCAGCCTTCCTTTTCTGTGATAAATTGGTTCCATATGAAATCAGAGCCAAAGATTTGATCGACAGGATGACATTGGCAGAGAAAGTGAAGCAAATGGGAGATAATTCAACTGGGGTTTTCAGACTTGGGCTTCCCCCTTACGAGTGGTGGTCTGAGATTCTTCATGGAGTTGCATCTACAGGCTTTGGTACTAAATTCACTAAAGAAGTTCCTGGTGCCACAAGTTTCCCTACTGTTATCCTCACTGCTGCCACCTTCAATGAATCTCTATGGAAGCTTATAGGCCAGGTAGCCGTCGTACCCAATATATATTTATATATAAATTTATTATGGTAAATTTATTAGAGAATTAATAATTAATTAATTAATTATTAATGTTGTTATAATTGACTAATAATCAATTAATTATTAATATATTACAGGTTTCATCGACGGAGGCCAGAGCTATGTATAATCTTGGAACCGCTGGATTGACCTTTTGGAGCCCAAACATTAATGTGGTTAGGGATCCTAGATGGGGAAGAACCTTAGAAACCCCTGGTGAAGATCCCTTCGTCATTGGAACTTATTCGATTAATTTCGTTCGAGGGTTGCAGGATATTGAGGGATTTGTTGATGTACCTAATCCAAACTCAAGGCCTCTTAAGATTGGTGGATGTTGCAAGCATTACACTGCTTATGATATTGATAAGTGGTATGAAGTGGATCGCCATTCTTATGATGCTAAGGTACGCTATAATTAATTAATTAATTAATGCACAAAATTAATAATTGTGTTTTTAAGAATTTGATATAATAATAATTCATTTATTTATTAATTATATATGTTGGTTTTGTGAAGGTTGCTGAGAGAGATATGGTAGAGACATTTAATCGTCCTTTTGAGATGTGTATTCGAGAAGGAGATGTTGTTAGTGTTATGTGTTCTTTTAACAATGTCAATGGTATCCCAGCTTGCAGTGACCCAAAACTCTTGAGAGAGACTATTAGAGGAGAATGGGGTCTTAATGGGTAATAAATATATTGCTTTTTAATTACTACTACTCACGTTAATTTTTTTTTTTCCTTTTTTAAGTGGGTCTCTTCATCTCCTTTCACATTTATTATTGCTAATTGCTGACAATGTTTCTTGTTTTTTTTTTTTTTTTTCTTCTTTAAAAATTTGTGGGTTACAGCTACATTGTATCTGATTGCTATTCAATGGATGTAATCGTTCATAACCAAACATGGCTAGGTGATTCAAATGAAGATGTTATTGCACAATCACTCAACGCAGGTATTGTTGGATGTGCATGTGTCTATCAAATTGATTAATAAAGTCATTAATACTTATTGATTTAAAAAATATTAATTAATGGGTTTACCACAAATGGATATCTCTTTTTTCTGTTTATTTAATAATTTATTCAATCTTAATATTTAAGACTCATAGTTGGTGACTGGGGCCTGTCTTTAAGATTAGGTATTTTTACCTGAGTCATGACAAATCCGTATTATAAAACAATAAGAAACCCTCAACTCTTCGACTCCCTTCTCTTGTTCAATGGTATAAACCCAAGACGAGTCGAGTCAAACGACCTTGTTTTCCAATTATGATTTCAGTTTGGTTTCAAAAAATGTCCACAACTAGTTGGCAAATGCTTACTTAATCCTTAATTTTCTGTTTATTTAATTATTAATTTGCCTGTAAATTCAGGTTTGGATTTGGAATGTGGATGGTACTTCCAAGATTATGGTGAGAATGCGACGATGATTGGGAGAATCAAAGAAGGAGACATTGATAGGGCTTTGAAGAACAACTATGTTGTGCTCATGAGACTTGGATTCTTTGATGGAATCCCTTCTCTGGAATCTCTTGGAAAGAAGGATATTTGCTCTGATGAACACATTGAGTTAGCTGCTGATGCTGCCAGGCAAGGAATTGTTATGCTTAAGAATGACAATCAAACTTTGCCTTTGAGTTCTTCCACAGTTAAGAACATTGCAGTGGTAGGACCTAATGGTAATGTCACTGTTACCATGATTGGAAACTATGCAGGTATTAGACTCTCTCTCTCTCTCTCTCTCTCTCTCTGATAGTTTCGAAATCAAATGCTGATATATAATAATTTGATTTTATCTTATTAATTAGGTATTCCATGCAAGTACACTTCTCCTAAAGATGGATTCTCTAAATATGGAAATGTGACTTTTGTAAAATCATGTGGAGATGGAACTGCATGTACAGAGACAGATGACTTTCCTGCAGCTGTGGAGGCAGCAAATAATGCAGATGCTACCATCATTGTTGCTGGCTTGGATTTAGGGTTTGAGAGAGAGGAATTTGATAGAGATGATCTCAAACTTCCAGGTCAACAAACTGATTTAATCAATCAAGTCTCCAATGCTGCTAAGGGTGGACCAGTCATTCTTGTTGTCATGTCTGGAGGTTGTATTGATATTTCTTTTGCTAAGAATAACCCTAAAATCCAAAGCATTCTTTGGGTTGGTTATCCTGGTGAGGAAGGTGGTCGTGCTATTGCTGATGTTGTTTTTGGAAACCACAATCCAAGTAAATATATTAACCCTTAATTAATTCTTCTTAATTATTGCCTTGTTTTGATGGCTAATTGATGATTAATTCTATTTAATTTTTTTTCTTCCTTATGTGTTTGATAGGTGGAAAGTTGCCAGTTACATGGTACACTAATGACTACACAGACAAGTTGCCCATGAATTCCATGTCCCTAAGGCCAGTTCCTGAATTTGGGTACCCTGGAAGGACGTATAAGTTCTTCAAAGGTGAAACCCTTTATCCTTTTGGATATGGTCTTAGCTACACCCAATTTCAGTACTCAATGGAATCTTCTGGTAAAGCACTTCACCTGAAACTGGGAAGACTCCAACATTGCCGTGATCTCGCTTACGAGGACGGCGCCGCTAGTCCTCCTTGCCCAGCAGTTGTGGTTGATGACATCAATTGTGGGAAAGAGTTGGAATTTGAGGTTGATGTTCAAGTTCAAAATGTGGGAAAGATGGATGGATCTGAAGTTGTCATCGTCTATTCAAAGCCTCCAGAAGGTGTCGTGGAAACTCATATCAAACAGGTTATTGGGTTCCAAAAGGTGTTCTTGAAAGCTGGGGAGAGCAAGACCTTGAAGTTTACATTTAATGGCTGCAAGAGCTTGATGCTGGTGGACAAGACAGCTTATAAGGTTTTGCCTTCCGGGGAGCACATGATTGTGGTTGGAGATGAAGAGCTCTTTTTACCAGTTCAAGTCAATATTCAATCTAACCAAAACTAGATGGTTACTTAGAAAGATTATTTAGGTTATTAGCATTATCTTGTTTTTTTTTTTTTCTTCCTCAAACACCAGCAGGAGTTAGGGATGGTTATATGTGCAATACATGCACGGGGTCAGTTTGTTGAGAGTCTTAATAAGTAAACATGTAGTAAACTTTTACTTTTACAATTATATATAATTCAGGTTGCTATTTAAATTTGCATATTTTGTTGGTTAATTAATTTTAAATTCATGTACATGCTCTCCATATCTTTTTTTTGCTAAAGATCAGCAATGTATATTAATGATAAAATAAAGTTACAAAATCACCCTTAGTTCAACAAATAAGAAACCCACCACGCCCCAACATTGGTTAGAATATGTGATATGGGCGTTTCATAGCTTCCCATATAGTTGCATGGGCTAAAAAATTCGGGACTGAGACCCAGATGCGTGACTCTTTAAAGATTGCTGCCTTCTTGGCTAGTGCATCAGCTATTGTATTGACTTCTCGGTAACAATTCGTTATACGCCACTAAATTGAATCAAGATAAGCTGCAATCGCCCACCATTGTTGCACATAATTCCAAGGCAATTTAGTTGATAGAATAGATGAGACCACTGATGTCGAACCACATTCCACCCATAGATAGCCAATATGAAGATCCTTCACAACCTTAATCCCCTCTAAGAAGGCTGCTAATTCTGCATTAAAGTTTGTCCCCACTCCTTAGTAGGTCGTGAAACTCCTGATTACAGTGCCAAGATTATCCAGAAAGGTTCCCCCCGCTCCTGAAGACCCTAGATTTCCTAGGGATGATCCATCGATATTAAGTTTGATCCAACCCAGTGGAGGATGCCGCCACCTTACTTCCATGATTGATTTTGCCTGTGGTCTGGAGGTCATAACATGGAATCTTCTTGCCAACACCAGGTCTTGGACTGATTTGACTTGCACCTCTTTGATGCGAGAGAGCCCGAAATCTCTCTTAGACAGTGCTTCACTACATGCATCGGTGTGCCTCTGAGATTGTCGTATCTTCTTCTATTTCGTTCATATCAGAGCTGCTGACAACCCACAATTAGAAGCACCCCCCATACAGCTGGTAAGCTAACTGACTTTTTAAATGGAGATATTTGGACTTTCCCTCAAGTCTCGGCAACAGCACTCATAAGTGCTTTCAATAAAATACAAGGCCTTGGAATTAGAGCAACGGCAAGGGAAGACCTGTGGGTTTGGGCTCACACAAGCTCAGGTATGTTTTCGGTGAAATCGGCATGGGAAGCTTTGAGGTTGAAGGGAGAGCCAATGGAGGGGTGCTGGGCGATATGGCAACGGGATCTTCACCCAAGAAGCTCCTTGTTTGGATGGCGACTCTTGCATGGGGCCCTTCCAACGGATGAGAAAGTAATTCACAAAGCTATTCCACTAGCTTCACGATGTGAGACGTGCCAGGTCGAAAGAGAGTCATGTGCACACCTCTTCATTGAATGTCCTTTCTCGAGTCATGTCTGGACTGAGCTGCTTTCATACTTCAATGAAATTTGGCCTGGGTTCCCAACGATGGAGCTGCTCTTCTCTTGGTGGCGGAGGAAAAGCAAGTCAGTTAGCTTACATGCTCTCCATATCATGTTGTTATGTATATGCCAAAAGCTCCAGATTTAATGGAATGCATTAATCAAACTTTTTAATCTATTCATACTAAGTTGGTCCAATCTAGCACCCATACACTAAATTGAGCTCTATTAGGCACATAACAGGCCACCATGCTTCGTAGTTGGCGGCTCTCACTCTAGCTATAGGTAGCCCTCTCCAAGTGAATCCATTATGCTCTAGGGTTTTTGTCTGGCAGTAGTAACCCTTTTTTGATGGCTTTCACTCTACTTTAGGTAGCCATTTCCTAGGTAGTCCTTTCCATGACTCAAACTCGTGATGTGATGTCCACTTTTGATACCAAATAGGTCATTTAAGGGTCTGAAACTTTGTACTCGACCTATTTTAGGTCATTTAAACACATTAGCACTATCGGATTTTGCAAAAATAAAATCCAAATAGGAGTTTCACTTAGTGGGAAAAATAAAATCCAAATAGGAATTTCACTTAGTGGGAAAAATAAAATCCAAATAGGAGTTTTACTTAGTGGGAAATTAGGACAGACACTTACTTATTCCAGAAATTAGGACAGACACTTAATTACTTAAGATATTATTCATAAATAAACAACTACCCCCTATTTGAATCCAATAAAAATAGTTAAAAAATCAAATTCCAAAAGGAAAAAAAGTCAATCCCCCAGTTTAAGAATAAAAACTGGATTGTCGACGGTAGATGCAATTTTCAACATTCTAATGTTGGGGTTTTTCTCAAATCTAAAAATTCCATAAATCGTATTGATAAAACGTTGCTAAAAACCAAAAGTGCGATGAAATATTCATTTGTTTCGATGTCCAAAAAAATATATTCATTCAGAGTGATTTTGACAGCAGTCGCACACACCAAATTAAGTTTGACCGAAACATAACTCCTTCAATATAAATCAGATTTAAGTAATCTTTGGGCTTACTGGTTTCAATTTCTTCATCCCGCGGATGTTCCTGCACTCATCTTCAGAGGCCATTCCACCGGTTTACCTTCTTAGTTACAAATTTCATACTAAAGCTAAGATGTTAGATACTTTAGCCATGTGCGCTATAGCTGCAGTTTCTTCAATCTTGCATGCCTGGTACTTTGGTGAACATAATGCAGAGGTAATGATTCTAGAAACTACTGATGAGGTTACTCCAAGCACACCAACCGGAATTGATATTGTAGATCAAGATTCTGCTACTTCTAGTCCATTGGAAGTGAACCCTAAGTTGTTGCTAACATCTCAGAACCGACTGCTTCTCAACCTTGACCTTCTTCATCACGTACACAACTATCAACTTCATCAGTAGAGAATCAAGGTCAAATTCTAGAGTTGAGGTTTGAGCTTAATGTTGTATATTGGGTGACTCCATTCCCAGATGGAGGGATTATTGCTGAAGTCGCTGGGTTCCTTGGAAATTTGAGTGCAACTCATCCACATGAGATATTCTTCAAGTTCTACACTTTGTTATTATATGCATCCTTATTTTTGGAGGTGGTCTGTTCTTAGTCGCATGTTTACGCCCAAACATTCGAGCTTTGGTTAGTATTGCTCGGTTCTTCATGTGCATCACTTTATGATCAATGGTCTACCATGACATTTGTAGCTTGCATTCTGTAAAAAAAAAAAAAACACAAAACAACAAAAAAAATGATTTTACAAGTTACATGCAAAGATGATTCTGAGCAGGTCTTTGGAGCATTGTTTTGAGTGATTGGTAGGCCCCATAGGTGGTACCATGGGTGCATTAGATTCTCCATCTGATGGACTTTCAAATGGTGTCAAGTTCTGGCCAAGGTGACGTACTAGGTGGCTTGTACACGTGCCCAAAGTAGTGATGATGGTCAGCCTGGAAGAAAAAAATATGGATTTTGAGATTCCTTTCTGGGTGATTCTATTAGAGCGGTGGACTTGGAGTTTTCTACACCTCCACTATATAGATATAATGGACCTGGGTTGGTAGGAAATTTTTAATCATTACATGATTATTTAACTGCATGATAGCATAGATTGGGACTTGTTATTGGTGAAGCCTGATTTCGGTTCAAAAAGTCGTTTAGAGGGTCTTCAAAGGGCCATTTCGGCCTTGAAACGACCTTGGATGGCCTAGAAGGGCGTACATCACGTCAAAGGCGATGAGTTGTGTTGAACTCGTCGAGACCTTCTAAATGAGTACTTTTTCGACATTTGTCCAGTTTGGCAATTTTTGGGCCTGGGGGTATTTCTATACTTCAGAGTTAGGGCTTCTCTATATTGTTCTTTTCTATGGGAGGACTGTGTGTTAGGGTTTGTAACATTTCAAAGATAGTGAAACCTATTTTGTTGCTCGGCCGTGGACGTAGCTTCCCATCTTGGGGGTGAACCACGTAAATCTCTGTGTTATGTGTTGTGTGTTTTTCTTCATTTTCGTTTTTCTTCTGCAAATCACTACTCTTGGGCGTTGTTTTCTTAACAGGACTGCCCAGCTAAATCTTAGCACACATAATGAAAATCGCAGCATTCAAAGTATTTAAGTTTTGTTCGAACTTGACGAAATGGAAATTCAAATCTATAATATAAAACTATAATTAATATTGTTCTTTCATTGTACTAAATTAAAGAAAATGTAACCAAAGAATGCAATTCAAATCTATACTATATAATTGAAATTAATATGGTTCTTTCATTATACTAAATTAAAGAAAATGTAACCAAAGAAAATTGTATTAAACTTTTGAGGTAAAAATTAAAACAAGGGAAAGACGCCGAACTATGAAGTTTTGTACAAACAGAAGACACCCTATGAAAATTTCTATTTTTTGGAGTTTCTCCATATTTAGAAGAAAAAAATTTGTTCAAACAATCCATGAGATATATCATTTTTCAGGTCATATTGGTTACCCCAAAAGGAACTATCCGTTGAAGAACCTTTGAGATGGTCAACCTTATTGGAAGGGTGATGAGAATATTTATGGAGTTTCTATACATGGTATTTATAGGATATATTTTCATCTTTTATTTATACTAAAGTTCTCATTTGTCATTTCAAGATGTGGTATTCATTAACACCGTGCTTGGTACAGATTTTCTTCATGTCATGTCTTTTGTGCTTGGTAATTTTCACAACCATGAGTTTGCTGCTCTTGCAGGGGTTACAAACCAAATATACTAAATTAAAAAAATAGAGATTTGGACATAAATTTAAACCCATACCTAATCGAAGCAGTTTTGATTAACTGATGTGAAGCGCTCCTGATTCCAACAGCAAAATCTTCAACAAACCAGTAGCTCTACAATTAGGTTTTTGCACAAAAAAATGAAAATTAGAATTAATACAATCCCATATGTCATTTTGTTTTATCTATATTACTTAAATCCAAGTCAGTATTTTTTGGGAAAACAAAATAGCAGGTTTTTGCAGAAGAAATTCGCCACAGATCTGACGGGGTAGAGAGAGACAGAGAGAGAGAGAGAGGATGTGACGAAGGAGATCGTGGATAGAGAGTGGGAGAGGATTTGTGAGTGACGATCGTATTTTAGAATTAAAAAAAAAATTTAATCCTGATTTTGAGTGGGGAAGCATCTGTTAACGCGTGGGAAAGATAGCTAGCAAGAGAGACACGGATACGGTCATCTTTGTGTGTTTGGGAGAGATGTTAGGGGCATTTTGGGTAGTTGAATTAGAGTACCTACTTTTATAGTATACATAGATAAATATATATATAATGTTTCGTAAAAAAAATCCAAAAACAATCACAAAATAATTATTCATTTATGGAAAATAATAAAATGGTAAAGTTTTAAAGATTCCTATCTTTATTACCCTTTTTTTTCAGTAATAATCATAAAGTGAAAATAGATATCTATATTTGGTGGTATTTCCTACGCCCTCTCACAGGATACCTTGAAATGACATCGCTGCCCCTAGGTAGATACTCAGACGTGTTCATCCATTGGTCCAGACGCTTGTGAATAGATCATGCGACCAAGTAGAGGTCTCTTGCCCTAATCTTAATTACCCATTTGAATTCAATCACGTTAGGAGAAGGTCATTGGAGAGGATTTCTCTTCAATGTCGTTGGAGTGGATCCAAACTCCACTTTGACTGGGCCTTACGCTACATGTCAACCAATTATAGGTGGTCATGTCACAGATTAACTTAAACAAGTGCACAGCTTCACAGTTTTCGTTGATGTCAAAATATGTTGGAGTTTGATATCACATGGATATCTGATGTGAGGATACCGATCCAGTTGATAACGAGAGAGAGAGAGAGAATATAGACATGTTTTTCTCTCTCTCCAGTCTCCTCTGAAACTACTCGACTACACGTGTTTCTCTTTCTCTCTCTCTCTCCAGTCTCCTCCCCTGCTGACCCGTTATTATCAGCCTACGTCTCCTCCCCACGTGACCCGTTATTATCAGCCGAATATAGCCTGCCATGTATGGCTGAGCTATATTCAGCTGATATTTACAACTTATAAATAGTGTTTCCTGCTCCTTTCTCCCACCAGTACTCCTCTCTTTCTTTCCTGAGTTTACTTTTTTGAAGTTTTCTGGCCTCATGATGGCGAATCTCACAGCTTTAGTATCTTTTTTTGTTTTGTTCTTCTTCACTCTTACATCTGCTTCTGAAATTTCCAGCAGTAATGCTTCTTCTGCAACTAGGAAGTACACTCACGTATGTGACCCTCAAAGATTTGCAGATCAAGGGTTGGACATGTCAGACTTCCATTTCTGTGATAAATTGCTTCGATATGAAATCAGAGCCAAAGATTTGATCGATCGGATGACATTGGCAGAGAAAATGAATCAAATGGGAGATAATTCAACTGGGGTTTTCAGACTTGGGCTTCCCCCTTACGAGTGGTGGTCTGAGATCCTTCATGGAGTTGCAACTACAGGGTTTGGTACTAAATTCACTAAAGAAGTTCCTGGTGCCACAAGTTTCCCTAATGTTATACTCACTGCTGCCACCTTCAACGAATCTCTATGGAAGCTTATAGGCCAGGTAGCCATATATAAATTTAATTATGGTAAATTTATTGGAGAATTAATTAATTAATTATTAATTATTGCAGGTTTCATCGACGGAGGCCAGAGCTATGTATAATCTTGGAACCGCTGGATTGACCTTTTGGAGCCCAAACATTAATGTGGTTAGGGATCCTAGATGGGGAAGAACCTTAGAAACCCCGGGTGAAGATCCTTTCGTCATTGGAACTTATTCGATTAATTTCGTTCGAGGGTTGCAGGATATTGAGGGATTTGTTCATGTACGGAATCCAAACTCAAGGCCTCTTAAGATTGGTGGATGTTGCAAGCATTACACTGCTTATGATATTGATAAGTGGCATGATATTGATCGCCATAGTTTTGATGCCAAGGTATAATTAATTAAATTCCCTTAATTAATTACAAAATTAATAAGTTAGCTAGAATTTGATATAATAATAATCCATTTATTTATTAATTATATGTTGGTTTTTTGAAGGTTACTGAGAGAGATATGGTAGAGACATTTAATCGTCCTTTTGAGATGTGTATTCGAGAAGGAGATGTTGTTAGTGTTATGTGTTCTTTTAACAATGTCAATGGTATCCCAACTTGCAGTGACCCAAAACTCTTGGGAGAGACTATTAGAGGAGAATGGGGTCTTAATGGGTAATAAATATTTTTCTAATTAATTACTACTCAGTACTCACATTAATTTTTTTTTCTTTCTTTAATTGGGTCTCTTCATCTCCTTTGACATTTATTATTGCTAATTGCTCACATTTCTTTTTTTTTTTTTTTTTTCATTCTTTTAATGATTTGTGGGTTACAGCTACATTACATCTGATTGCTGTTCAATGGATGTAATAGTTCATAGACAAAAATGGCTTAATGATTCAAATGAAGATGTTATTGCACAATCACTCAATGCAGGTATTGTTGGATGTGTTGTCTCTATCAAATTGATTAATAAAGTGTTTAATATTTATTGATTTATAAAATATTAATTAATGGGTTTATCATAAATGGTTATCTCTTTATTTTTTTGTTTATTTAATAATTTATTCAATGTTAATATTTTAGATTCATAGTTAGCGATTCAGGCCAGTTGTCCGAGTTGAGTCAAAATTTTTGAAAACCTGATCAAGAGTGTAGACTAGGTCAAGATAAAAAATGACATGATTGGGTCATAAATCAAATCAGACTCGAACTCGTCGATTCCCTTCTCTTGTTCATTGTATTTTTCTGATTATTTTACTAATTTATATATATTTATTGTATTAAAAATTAAAAAAAACATGACTCGCTTTGACTGGGTTTGACAAGACTGAGTCACCAAGTTTTTCTGAAAGACGAGTCGAGTCAGAAAACCTTATTTTCCAACTATGATTTCAGTTTGGTTTCAAAAAATGTCTATAACTAGTTGGCAAATGCTTACTCCTTAATTTGCCTGTAAATTCAGGTTTGGATTTGGAATGTGGATGGTACTTCCAAAGGTATGGTGAGAATGCAACGATGAATGGGAGAATCAAAGAACGAGACATTGATAGGGCTTTGAAGAACAACTATGTTGTGCTCATGAGACTTGGATTCTTTGATGGAATCCCTTCTCTGGAATCTCTTGGAAAGAAGGATATTTGTTCTGATGAACACATTGAGTTAGCTGCTGATGCTGCCAGGCAAGGAATTGTTATGCTTAAGAATGACAATCAAACTTTGCCTTTGAGTTCTTCCACAGTTAAGAACATTGCAGTGGTAGGACCTAATGGTAATGTCACTGATACCATGATTGGAAACTATGCAGGTATTAGACTCTCTCTCACTCTCTCTCTCTTTCTCTTTGATAGTTTCGAAATCAATTCCTCTTCTTGTGTTCTTGTATTTGTCTGGGTACGCCTGAACGTTAAACATTTGTTATCTCTTTTTCTTTAATTTTCATTTTAAATCTTTGCTGACCTTTAGCAAAACAATAATAATTTGATTTTTTTAAATCTTATTAATTAGGTATTCCATGCAAGTACACTTCTCCTAAAGATGGATTCTCTAAATATGGAAATGTGATTTTTGTAAAATCATGTGGAGATGGAACTCCATGTACAAAGACAGATGACTTTCCTGCAGCTGTGGAGGCAGCAAATAATGCAGATGCTACCATCATTGTTGCTGGCTTGGATTTAGGGTTTGAGAGAGAGGAATTTGATAGAGATGATCTCAAACTTCCAGGTCAACAAACTGATTTAATCAATCAGGTCTCCAATGCTGCTAAGGGTCGACCAGTCATTCTTGTTGTCATGTCTGGAGGTTGTATTGATATTTCTTTTGCTAAGAATAACCCTAAAATCCAAAGCATTCTTTGGGTTGGTTATCCTGGTGAGGAAGGTGGTCGTGCTATTGCTGATGTTGTCTTTGGAAACCACAATCCAAGTAATTATATCAAGCCTAATTAATTCTTCTTAATTATTGCCTTGTTTTGATGGCTAATTGATGATTAATTTTATTAAATTTTTGTTGTTGTTTCTTATGTGTTTGATAGGTGGAAAGTTGCCAGTTACATGGTACACTAATGACTACATAGAGAAATTGCCCATGAATTCCATGTCCCTAAGGCCGGTTCCTGAATTTGGGTACCCTGGAAGGACTTATAAGTTCTTCAAAGGTGAAGCCCTTTATCCTTTTGGATATGGTCTTAGCTACACCGAATTTCAATACTCAATGGTATCTTCTGGTAAAGCACTTCACCTGAAACTGGGAAGACTCCAACATTGCCGTGATCTCGCTTATGAGGACGGCGCCGCTAGGCCTCCTTGCCCAGCAGTTGTGGTTGATGACATCAATTGTGGCAGAATGTTGGAATTTGAGGTTGATGTTCTAGTTAAAAATGTGGGAAAGATGGATGGATCTGAAGCTGTCATCGTCTACTCAAAGCCTCCGGAAGGTATCATGGAAACTCATATCAAACAGGTTATTGGGTTCCAAAGGGTGTTCTTGAAAGCTGGGGAGAGCAAGACCTTGAATTTTACATTTAATGGCTGCAAGAGCTTGATGCTGGTGGACAAGACAGCTTATAAGGTTTTGCCATCCGGGAAGCACATGATTGTGGTTGGAGATGAAGAGCTCTTTTTACCAGTTCAAGTCAATATTCAATCTAACCATAAGTAGATGGTTACTTAGAAAGATTATTTAGGTTATTAGCATTATCTTGTTTATTTAGGTTACTTTTGTTGTATTTCAAGGGAGATTAACACTGTGGCTGACTCCCTGATCTGGATGGTCTTGTCGATTACATGCACGACGGTTTGGCTTATTTCTATTCCTTGGTTGCGAGAGTTAAGTTTGCTCTCAACACCTTGAGTTGTTGCATGTTCTAATAACTTTCTTTGTACAAATAAAAGAGGGTAATTTACACATACCACCCCTGAGGTTTGACGAAAGGATAATTTTACCCTCCAGTTTTGAAAAATTCTACGGACCTCCCTGAGGTTTGCAAACAGTAACAAATAAGCCCATTCCGTTTGTTCATGACTAACAGTGTTAAAAATAAGAGGTGAACTGACAAAATTACCCTTGCAAAAAAAGAAAAAAAACCTGCAGATTGGGGAAGATGAGTTACATGTTTCAAAACCCTTTCAACCCTTAAGGATTTTAGGGTTTCAAATTGGGAAAAAATCCCAAATCAAAACCCTTTTGCACCATGATTGTTGTTGTCCTTTCAAGGTTTCAGCCTGTTATCATCAAAACCCAAACAATTATCAATATTTTGAGACCAAAATTAAATCAAACCCAGCAATGGAAAGGGAGAGAATCACTATACCGCAGAAGTTGTTGTTGCAGAAGTGAAGACATGGCAGCTCGTGATTGGAACTTGGAAGTCTCCGAGTTGAGGCCAAGACACGCTTTTAAACTATAAAATAAAGATTGAAAGAGTGGGAATGATAATGGCAAATGGCAATCGCAGAGCATATCAATTTGACATTAAAGACTTTGACCTGATGAGCCTTTACACTCTAAGCAGAGGTCAACCTAGGAGAAAAGATTTGGCATTTACACTGTAAGCATTTCAATGTTTGTAACCAAAATCAAATCAATTCAATCACCATTATTTTCGTTCTTTGATTCTGATAAATGGATTTCAATATTTGGGTCCATTTCATTAGAGATTAGTACTGAGTAGCCAATCCAATTTCCGAAAACATTTGATTTAGTCAATTGATTCTTTCTAGGGTTGTGAGGCTATCACTCTGCCTCTGTGTACTCTGCTTTTAATAATTCCTCAAAAGTCAAAATTGCAAGGTAGTCTTTCTATTTCCCCTAAAACTGCCAGACGAAGAACAAGTTGTGCACTTGTCAACAGACTCGGTACTCGCTGGTCGGTGGGGAGTGGTGGAGGACTCCATGGCCTTTCTCTTGCCTGGAGTATCTCCGGTGCACAAAAGGGTTTTGATTTGGGATTTTTTCCCAATTTGAAACCCTAAATTCCTTAAGGGTTGAAAGGGTTTTGAAACCTGCAACTCATCTTCCCCAATAGATTTGGGGAAGATGAGTTGCAGGTTTTTTTTTTTTTTTTCTTTTTTTGCAAGGGTAATTTTGTTAGTTCACCTCTTATTTTTAACACTGTTAGTCATGAACTGACGGAATGGGCTTATTTGTTACTGTTTGCAAACCTCAGGGGGGTACGCAGAATTTTTCAAAACTGGGGGGTAAAATTATCCTTTTGTCAAACCTCAGGGGTGGTATGTGTAAATTACCCAAAAAAAAAAACACCACCAAGAGTTAGGGGTGGTTATATGTACGCAATACATGCATGGGGTTAGTTTGTTGAGATTCTTAATTAGTAAATTTATTTTTACAATTATATATAATTTAGGTTTCTATTTAAATTTGCATATTTTGTTGGTTAGTTAATTTTAAATTCATGTATATGCTCTCCATATCATGTTGTTAAGTATACGTCAAAAGCTCCAGATCTAATGGAAAACCAACAAGCCCGAATCCGAACTGACTGATTAGTAACTAGTCTAGTATCGGGCCCAGATTGATTATTATTGGGCATTCCAAGTGCTTCGTTGTAGTGATGGGTACCTGACTAGGACCGACTGTTTATTGCTTAATTAACTTGTTTATGGACTGTTTATAGTTTGTTCATAGCCAAATTAGCTTAATCAACTCTTTTAATGATAGATTAGCCTGATCAACTTAACACCGATCTATCCATTCCACACCAACTATTTCTTTTGCCACAAAGATAGATGAGATGGCTATTATGACAATTGAATGGAGAGATCATAGTTTAGAATATCCAAGTGGAAAATTTTATAGTCTAATTCAATCAAATACCTTTTTATGCATTGACATGCATGCCATATCAACAATACTCTGACCACTACTATGTACTGTTCCTGTATAACCTTGGATATTCAACATTCTATTTTGCCACATAACTGGTAGGAGTGTTAGCCGGTTGGTCCCAGTCAGGCCTTATCGGTCCCCACCAATTTAAGGCCCTGCACCATATTACCGAATCGTTTAATTAATCAGGTCTCATAGGCTATGCATGGGGAGACATTTATATTCAACCGGATGGATATTCTTCTGTCACATCTTCTTGGCAATTCAACCTATAGAGTCTAACTCCTATACTTAAAATAGCACTTAAGAGTAATCTAATTTACCTATCTATTTTATAATGTTATTACACTTAAAATAATTAAATTATAAGGAAAAAGAAGTGCACGCTGTCAGAGCATGGAAGGAGGAATTGGAATTGGATCGGTATCAGCCGATTCTTGGCTGATCCTAGTCAGGAAATCCGTATCAGTATTTGGATCGGTTACCAATCTGGATCAGTCGATCCAATCCGATCCAATTTGGTTAAATTTTTTTCAAAAAATACGGACTGATACTAACCGATACGAGTCCAATATAGGTTGATCTCGAATCTTAAAACCATGATAGTGCTGAACCAAAAAAAAAGTACCTTTTCCTAACTCCAACCTGATCCAAGGCCGATACAAGCTGATTTGGATCGGTATCAACCAGACCAATATCATGTCCGAAACCAATTACTAAATCCCTGTGTCATTTTTTTTTTTTTTTGGTGATAAAAAAAGAAATACTAACTTAATATAAAGATGTATACACAGTATTCTTGGCCTGTGCATGACGGGCCAAGTTAGAAGCTACAGCTATACAAAAAGGTTCTCCCTGATTTAGAAATCTAACATCACTAAATCCATGTGTTGGAGTGTAGATTTGAGAGTATGCACTCTCACATATTGAGATGTGGGGGGTCCACATTTTCTAATAATACTCTGACACGTGTAGGTCTCATGTGGATGATACCATTTTCAGCATGTGGTATGCAGATAGTGTTAAGGAGAAGTGACACACACACACACGGTTTACACCTTTGATATACTGTAGATATCTATGATGAACCTATATAGCGGTTATGTGTCACTATCAAGATGGCTCTAGAAGCTTCATCTCTTGTATTATATATATGATTGAATCTAATAAAGAATGTGTGGAAATTGTTAAACACAACATGGTATCAAGCTTGGTCTCTCACGAGACCTTTTCTTTTCTTTCCGAGACCTTTTGCTTTTTTTCCGATGGGTTCCGTCCCAGACTCCTCTGCTTCTTCTCTGGTTTCGTTCAATGCCCAACCTTCTCTTTCGCTGAAGCTTTCAGCGACGAACTTCCTCCTTTGGCGAGCTCAGTTCCTTCCCTTACTTCATGGCCATAATCTTCTTGGCTATGTTGATGGATCTTTCCCTCAACCGTCGGCCTCAAATGATCCTTCTCTGTCGGATCTATGGGAGCGCTAAGATCAGTTGATCCTTTCTTGGCTGATCTCTTCCCTGTCTAAGGAAACCTTGCCCCATGCGATCTGTGCAAGATCTTCATCGAAGACTTGGTAGACCTTGAGTCGTGTCTATGCTCCATCCTCATGGTCCAGGGTTATGGATCTCAAGGATCGTCTTTTTAGGTTGCAGAAAGGCTTGTCAATGGTGGTGGAGTTCCTTCTTGTTGCTCGATCTCTGGCCAATGCGCTATTAGCGATCAACAACCCTATCGCTGAAGAAGATCTTGTCCTGGTAGTTCTTCGTGGTCTTGGCGAAGATTATCGTGACTTTGCAACTTCCATTCACCTTCGTGTGGAGCCGATCTCCTTTTTGGATGTTTCTGGTCTGCTCTTGAGCCAAGAACTATATCTTTCCTCTTCGGCAACGGCGACTGTCAATGGTATTCTAACGGCGAATGTCACTACTTCTCGACGCAATTCTGATCGATCAAGTGGATCTTTTAGATCTCGATCTGGAAATTACCGTCGATCATCGAATTGGTCCCAGAATCATGGCACCTTTGGCTATCAAGGCAACTCTGGCTACGATCGTAATGGCAATTCTAGTTATCGTAGTTCTAGAAATGCGAATAACTGTGGCACCTCAAGTTACTGTGGTTCTAGTGGTAACTCTGTTAGCGGCTCCCAACCTCAGCAACCATCATCTCCACCACCTCACAGGTTGTAGCAATCAAAAACAATTAAACCAATGTCGCAATCAACATGAATTTGGTCTTAATTTAGTTTAAAAAGGTTAATAACTCCACTTGCATCAGATAAGATATGAAACCTTTTATGTAGCTTCTTGAAATATCTCTTGTAACGCGAAGATCTCAACTTAGCACTGAAAAAATAAAAATGAATGAGATATCATTGAGTGGTTTCAGAAAATAAGTCATTTAAAAGGTCTATTGCAAATATACACTTACTAAATAAATTCCTATAATTGGTTTACTCCAATGTCTTAGTCTTATCATATGAAATTTCATCATCATAATTAATACTTTTTCAAGTGAAGAAATGAAAAGTGGAAAAAATAAAGAAACAATGTATTGTAAATATTTAAGTGCAATGAGTAATAAAAACAAATTTCATGCTAATAATGCATGATGATTTTGTGTAAAAATTTGCTCATATTAAATGCATGTCTTTTAGTAACGACTTCCTAATATTTCACATGCATCTTATCAAGGTAATAACATCTTGGTAAAATTTCTAGTGGTTGGCCTACCCATGGAAGCCTTGATGGATTAATCACCCAAGATTATATATATCCCGAACAAATTTGACGGACCTTTGACTGTAGCATGGATTGCAAGAAATTGGGCTTTTGAAAAGCCCACAAACACATAAAGCTCAGAAGACAACTACTCTATAAGTATAACATGATGTGGATCATTTAAGTGCGAAGTGCCTCTTGACGTGGTGGTGGCTGCTAATCGCAGTTGAGCGTTGCCCTAAGTCATGGAAGAGGTCACTATTCGACTCTCCCTCCCCCATCGGATGCTTGACATCCAGTTATCGGATGTGGTGGACATCTTCAACCTCCCACTAAATTTGTAAAGATATCAGAGCTCCTATCTCTGTAGATAGCACCACTAACACCAAGATCAGATTAGTATCACATCAGTCATGCTCGTGTTGATGAATCCATCTGGACTTTTTTCGAATAGCAAGAGGCTCTACTAGGTCAATATACAGGTGCAATCGGGCCTAGCTGGGCTTGGCCAGTTGTTTGAAAACCCAAACCCAGTCCAAGCCTGGCCTAGCCCGACCCCAAGCCTAGAGATCCCAGTCTATGACCTGATATTTTTGGATTCATTGGGCCAAACTTGCACCACTAGCTCAACTAATGTAATAGAGAGAAACTTGAGAAGATGAATCACAATGTCTAGATCTTATCAGTAGATCTAGGATACTACCTCTGTCTGGTCCATTTCCTCAAGTCTCTCTAATAGGGGGGTGGATCCCACCCGGGAAGTATGTTCGGGCAGGGGTAGGGTGGTCATTTTTGCCCCCTATGAGAGGAATTGCTGGAAATGGACGGGCAGGGAATTGTAGGGGATAAAGACCCCTTTGACATTAGAGACAAACTTGATCTTCATATTGGTTCATATTTACGTACCCCAAAAATAGGCATATTGTTATCTTTTGGGATCTTCCTATCAAGTTGTATTCGTAGTATTCGTAGAACTACCACTAGAGCTGGTGGTTGTTTATTATTCTTTCTCTTTTTTTCTTTTCTTTCAGCCTCCTTTGGGGAGTTCATTTGTATTCTTTTGAGATCATTGAACATGTATAATAGGAACGTTTTTTGCCGCTAGAGGAAGAGAGTTTACCTACCATCCTAGGGTCTTCATTACACCTTGATTCCCATCCCAAGGCGCTGACATACATTGATGAAGAAATTCCTCCTTTGTCATGGGTGAAGGGAAACTCGATCCTATATTTTATGTAAAAAAAAGTCTCTTTTAGCAGTAGTCTGTCTACTCACATTCTTTTTTATTAATTTTTTTTAGGAAAAAATAAGAATATAAAAATTTATGTGAGAGGGCATAGGCTGCCCCGCTTGCTCAGAAAACCATCTCTACAAAAAATGTAATGTGACAAAATGTGGACTCAAAGCGTGGATCATAAATTCAAAATTGATCTATTTTCTTATGAGAGAGGACTAAGAGGTATGCAATTTGATGGGTTAGAACATTGATGTTGTTAGAAAATTAAGTATTAAATAGATTTTCAAGCTAGGGAGAGGAATAGGCACATTGCCCGTGTGCATAAGCTAGCTACAAGCTGCACCAATTGGGGTGTAGGATGGGTATCATACAGGAGGGGCAGCGTGGTTGTTAGTTTTAAAATGAATGTGAGAGCGATAGACACACCATCCGTGTATGGTAAAATAGCGGGCAACACCAATTGGGGAGTAGGATGGGGTATCATACAAGAGGGGCAAAAGGATCATTTCAAAGGGGGGAGAGAAAGATAGACACAATGGGAGCTAGCTTATGGTACATCGACAGTGTGTCCTACCTTTTCCCTTAATGAATATTTTAAAACTTGAAAGATTCAAAACACCTTATTAATTATGGTGTCTATCCTTTCATCTAGTGACTTTTCATATTTCATGTGTTTATTTTTTCTTCATGTGTTTATTTTTTCACTTTCTCTTGACTCTTCGTATGTCTATCTTTCAAAATTCTCACATGACCTTTCACGTATTTACTAGGTACAATCGTCTTGTCTAGAAACATGTTTGACTTTGTCTCTTCATCTTTGGGACTCTATCACTTCAACTTCAACTTCTTGAGCATCATTGTCTCTTCATTTGAGAGACTTTGTATTTTCATGTCTTCTCTATAAGTCTTATTTTTCTCTATGAAGTTCTCCCAAATCATTTGTGTGATGGTGGGTTACAATCACAAGTCTATTTTGTGAGGATTGAAATGTGGCTCTACTCTTATTTTGAGTGTCTCAAATTCCATTTGTTTTAGGTATTTTAATTGTGATTTGAGCACAATGTTTTAGTATTCGAAGGGGTCTAGTAGGGGTGTCAACTGATCGGGTTCAGTCAGTCTCGATTGGATCTAATTGGGCTTTCAATCTCAAGCCTTGCACCGTGACCGCCTGTTTAGCTAATCGGGCTGGGCTTGGACGGGCTCAGTCGATCTCGGGTTATAATCTAGTTCTTAGAATCGGGCCTTAACCGGGCTATGGGCCTGTTTAATTCTAAACGGTTATTAAACCGGTCATTTATTAAATGGATTCTAATAATTTCATGCTTACTAATATTTAATCTTGATTAATTGTTATACGTTCTTTAACTTGACCAATAAATGGGTTCCAATAATTTCATGGTTAATGGATGAAGAAACTCCTGTAGTGAATTCTCTGGTGTTTTGTGTACTCGTTTGAGGCACTCTAACAAGTGTGGAATTCAGTAATGTAGTCTTCCACTTGTCAAGTCACAAATTTAAACACAGTTTCATCATGGTCTTAATGGGTAATTCACTAATGAACTTTTTTTTTTGGTAGAAAAAAAGGCTATTCATTCATGCGAGTCCAACGCCAAACAAAAGATAACAAAACACATAGCAGTGATAGATAGCAAGATAAACACAAGGTATGGATATATAGTATCCAAAACCAAGGAGTGGAAATTGACCCAGTCTCACTTGCCATTGACTGGGTCATCCTGACTAGGGGTTGGTTCACAGACACTACCCTAGAGATCAAGCTATAAATACAGCTACAATTAAGCTCATGCACTAACGTGCCAAGAAAGGGATCCTCATATATGCTGAAAAAGAAGCAATCCGCACTTCTCACCTGCGCCGACAAACTGCCACAGCCTACATTCAAATAGACACGCCAGATAGGCAAAAGTCTAAATGATCGGCAAGTGGAAATTAGGTTGATGGCAAGAAGACCACCAAAGATGCTGCCACAGCCTAATTTCGAACAGATCTTCAAGGATTTGCTGGATCGGCGAGTGGAACGTCACCCGAAGATAGAGGGTGGTAGGTGAAGACTGAACGGCTGGTGGATCAAACGAGCCGCCATTCACCGCGGTGCCATCGGCGCCAAAATTGGCATTACCTGCAAAGAAACACATAAACAGAATAGAAAAATCCCCTCCGGTTGTCCCACGTTTATGATCAGATGGAAACCCAAGCCTGAAACCTCAAAGACAGCATCCAAATGGATCTCACCAAAAGAGGTCAATTGCCAGCAATGGCAAAAAACCCCGACAATTCACAATGTTGGGAATTTCAGGGGAGGGGTACAGATCACAGTGGTGGAGGTCAAGAAGGGAACAGAGAGGAAAGGGTGTTGGAGGATGGTGGCAGTGTTGAAGGGAGCAGGGCCAAAAGGGAAGGGAAGTGAATGGAAAGGGTATGGAGGCAGAGGGAGGGGGGGGGGGCACTTTGGGCTAGGGGTGCATATGCCGTAGTTCCTCAAACCGGGAATCCTCAAACATCGAAATGGCGTAGAGCGAATGAAGCACCACGAGATTACCGGCTTCTCTCCCAACCTCTATATCAAAGGTCATGACCATCTAGGGAATAAAACGCCGGACAAGGCACCTGAGAAAACTCACCCACACGGTCACGTCCTTGCCGTGGCGCTTGAGCTCTATCATGATCCAGCTGAGGGAATTGAGGGATCCGTACATCGCACAAGTCCTGATGTCGATGAGTAGGCACTTCAGATCCACGCGAGAGCAGCCATCGGAGATGCACAAGATACAGAGGAAGACCAGCAGGTCGGGTTTCTAGCACACCTTGTCCAAGGTGAAGTGATCTTTGATGGGAGGGTAGGAGAGCTCTAAAGGCAAGTTGGTGTTGTCCTCGGCGGCCAAAGGCACTGCAAATGCTACTGGAACTAGCCTTCCCCCCACAGGTTTGAACCGAATGCAAGAACAGATAATGTCGACGATGAGGTTGGCATCATCGTCGTTGTCGTCGGTATCTTCCTTGTCGGCGAGGCCGTTGGTCATGGTGGAGGGGCTAAGAAGGATATGGAGAAGGAGAAATGCAGGTTCAAAGCACGCACATAGGCCAGAGATAGGGGCACGCCACATAGGCGGAGATCAAAAGCACGCCACAAGGGCGGAGACACGCACGGCGGCGGGAGAGTGCTAACATCGGTGAAAAAAGGAAAAACCTAATGTTTCTGTGTCCCTTTGTGATTGAGAGCAAGGGAAAAGCACTACTGAACTTTGACAACTATGGAAAGATGAATGAACCATGCGATGCCCTCAACAGAGTATTTGTTCTCACAGATTCCTACTAAATAGTTATGGTTTATTAACATCCAATTCACGTAAATTGTGTTGACGTGCCACATAAATTTAGTCTCACATATAAACAATTTCTACATCTTCTCACACATTTTGATACCAATATATGTATCTTAGGGTAAAATGGGAATTTTAAGAAATCATAACTGAGTCGGGCTGTAAATGGGCGAGCTAGTTCGGGTTGTAACCGGGAGGATTACGTCGTGCCTAGAATCGGTTGGTCCAATCGGACACCCGACAGGCTAAGACCTCACATCAGGACCGCCCAATTATTAAACGTGTCAGGCTTTTAATAATCGGGCCGGACTGGGCTTTAACCGGGTGAGCTCGGTCGGGCCAGGTCTGGAATTGACACTCCTAGGGTCTAGTAGTCGAGTGCACGACTACTGGGGGAACCAATGGGTTGCTTTATCTTGAAAGTCGATTCGCAATTCACCTGACTACACCATTGGGGGCATCTACAGTCTTAACAAGAGTGTCATGTGGCACGACTCAGTCCGTCAGATTTGCTAATATAGTTTTTGTTACAAGATCCATAAGAATTCGTGGAACAAAGATTGTTTGAAATCTCCACAACTTGAAAATAAGTGTGTTCTCTTAATCTGACATATTTTCCAACAACCGTCATTTCAAAAGGGGGTACAGAGAGAGAGAGAGAGAGAGAGAGAGAGATACATATTGCCTGGTTGCTTGCGGTTCACAAGCAATGTGCACAACCTGCTGAAGCGAATTCAAATCATTGCAACCAATAGAAGAAATCATTCAAATCTTATAACGAAACTTAGGGTTTTGATCGTTACCTGAAACTTCACAAGCACAAAGACTCCACGTGATCTTAGCCTTTTTGCAATGAATCTCACACACACGTACAACTTTGCGTTCCCTTGAATGCAAGCTCCTTCACAATCAATTGGGTTTTTCCCAAAACCTTAATCACAGGTTGGTAGAGGAGAAGATGAAAAATCTCAACAATGTGTCAAGGTTTTTCACAATATATCTATATATAGTGTAAAACCTTTGCACTAAGTGAAGGGGTAATTACTAATGTACTCCTAGGCTTTCGTAGTGGGAATCGAAATCCTAGTTTGTACTGGTTTCCCAACAGTAATACAACATAGATCGATAACTTGTTTAGTTGTTCATTTGGCTTAAAATAAATACTTTAAGGAGCTAAAGAAGATAAACCTTGAGAGATAATGGTGAGGGGACGTATTAATAATGTTGAGAGAAAGAAGACAAATAGAGTTGACTTCTGATCTTGTTCTTTCGCTTTGATTAACTATGAATGGACGGGACAGCAATGCACATCGCTTATAAGTGCTTCAACCATGTTCAAGGCTGTAGAGTTAAAGAGGGATATCTCATAAAAAAGTGTGGCCAAAGATAACATAAAACCTCTTCATCATTAAAAGGAAAGATAGTTAAATGATGAGTTCAACTATATTGATTAATTCTCATGCAAAAGGTTAGGACACTACAAGAAAATGGGTCATTTACGACAGAATTTTTACTGTGGAATTTTTTTTCCATCCTAATAAGTGTTATTTACAACAAAAATATAATTCCATGGTTACATGTCCCATCTTTCCTGACACTTTTATATTTTCGTGGTTACAAATTTCGTAGTGACGGAATTCGTGGTACTGTGGTGAATATTTATATTATTACCATTGAAATTAAATTCCATGGTTAAAAGTAGCATTCACGACAATAATAATTTATTGCTTAAGACGGTAAAATAATTCCATGGTAAAAAGTCATGTACATTTTTCTTAAAACAACGGAATAACTGGGCCATCGTATTAAGTTTATAAATGGCACGGGTAATTACTCGATCCATCGTATTAGTTTTCCCGCTTTGTTTTTTTTTTTGGCAGTTCCCACATACAAATCAATTATTCATGAATGTCTCTCCCTCTCACCACATACGAATCAGTGTTCCGTCTCTCTCGGCCTCAATCTCTCACTAATCCCTCTCGCCTCAATCTCTCACCGATTCTATCATATCTACTCTTTAATCTCTCTTGCCCTCAATCTCTCACCGATCCTCTCATATCTACTCTTTAATCTCTCTTGCCTCAATCTCTCTAAGTTACGAATTCCCTCTCATCTGTCTCGCCCTTATCCTTTTTATCTCACAGCTTTCTCTTGTTCATCTTTTTGATTGGGAGTCATCTTCTAGATGCTTAAAACCCTAATACAGGTTACCTTTCTCTCTCTCTCTCTCTCTCTCTCGATTCTTTTAATTTGGAGAATGTTTGTGATATCTATTTTAGATTTATTGATCGCGGGTCACATTTTTTCACAAATGAAGAGGCCAAATTCAGCAAAGTGGTGTGGTGACTGTGAGTTTTATTTTCTCCTTTTCTTAATTTATCCAACTCGCACCTTTTATCCGACTTCTCCGACTACGCTTTGAAATAGTATGTATGATGTAGCTTCAGTTCTAGACTTTATTAAGTTGGTTCTTTTAGTGCTCTTTTATTTCCCCTTTCCTTTGGTGATGTCTTGTTGGATGTAGCAGCTAGATGAGTTCTATTGAGTTGTGTTGCTATGATTCTTTGACCCATCTTGCCTTTGGGTGGTCTTTTGGCTTCTATCAATTTGGATTGCTTTTCTATATTAGATTCCTTTCTCTATGCACTAATGATTTGGGTGTGTTTGTTTTGTTTCTGATGATTCTGTGAACTTCTATGGTTCCTTTTCTTTTCTGGGTTTGTTGGGCTTGGTTTTATAGTGTATAATCTGCTTTTTGGTGTATCTTTTCTCTTCTCGGAAAAGGAGATCAAATAAGTCCCAAGGCCACCTCTTTGGTATTCCCTGTTTCAACCAAGTTCAAAGTTTGACATTATCCAACTACATCTCTACCGCCTCGAACCCTTTTGCCATTGCTTGGGGCATACATCTCATTATTGTCGACAACACAAAATCACTCATTATAGTTACAACAAGAGGAGAAATTATATAAATAATTTTTTTGTTCTCTTCTACCAATCACCATGAATTCAAACCCTTTTTGAAGAATGGTAAATCCATGATCTTTCAAATTTATAGGCATATCTCTACCACTCAATGCATTAATTCACATTATGGCAGTGGCTCATAAAATCTCAATTAGTGCCAAATTTTCTTCTTCCAATTCAATTAATTGGCAAATCGAAATATGGCCGACTCAATATTGTCTACCATACATGTGTAAAACAAGTAAAATTATTCTTCAATTTTTAAAAAACAGAAGAAGTAAACTTAAGCAATTGACAAGAAGAGATAATGACCCACTTTGATGATTTTATAACACCAGGCCCCCGAACATTTGCCCGAGCCAATCCAAATTTGGCATTATCTTCTTTCTGTTCTATTCTATTTCCCCTCCTGGTGAATTTTGAGAAACCGCACAAGTCATATTTGGTGCCCTCGAACATAGATGCATGCCTTGTGAATATAGAACATGCATCCCTTCTCGTACCATTAGCCGCTTTTCCAAACATCTTTGTGTGCTCCTGGCTATTCTTCTTAATACATTCTTCTTAATACCGAATATCTTAGATTACTCAGAGTTGTATCTCTCGCAATTATGCTAATACACCAAGTCCAAGAACGATCGCAGCCCCGCCGCAACAAGATCGTGATGCGTAAGCCATGCATCTCTGTGTGCATAATCCAAACCTTCCAACCACCACGCCTCAACCATCCGACCCTAAATAATCTAGATGCAACCTCAAACTCGTTTTAAAATTGTCAATCGAGTGTCGAGTGTGTGACAAAAAATTTATAACAAATCGTAACATTAGACATCATCACTAGGACAACTCAACTACACCAATTTTGACATTGGAGGTGTGGATACTAGAGCAAGTCAATGCTAGAGAGTTCCCTTAGATCAAAGTATTAGAACAAAAAAGAAGCAAAGGGATCGTGTCAGCTTATACAAAATAAATTTTGTAATAGCATGCTTATATAGAAAACCTCAACACTAGATGACCCTACAAGATATGACTACATTCATTTTTATACACAAAGAAAGGGGATAGGAGCCACCATACCTTCAAACCAGCCTACCTTGCATGGTCCACAACCGCCGCAAGATCACTATCCGATGCAATCACAACTTTATCATGATCTTCGTCTTCATACTACAAATAAGCAGTTAAAGAAACATTTAAATAGATGAAAGACTACCATCACGCAGAGTAACTACAATAACAAAATATAAAAACATGACCAATGGGTTTCAAAATACCAGAATTTGGGGCAAATGGTTCCAATCAATGTCGCCACCCACCCTCTAGAGGACGGAAGTTAAAAGATCTGTCAAACTTCGAGTGTCTGAAATAGCAGGGAAAGGAAATCAAATCTGTAGTATCACCATACAATCAAGGAGACATGGAAAGTAGCTACACTAATCAAGAATCTAGGATCAGCCTGAAACACTACATTGGTCCATCCGGGTAATCTCCTAGGTGGGAACAACAATCATAGCCATTCAATTATTTCAATCTACCGATTTATAGGACTATTTGCCAAATCAATTTTGATGAGCAATAAATTGAATGATAATGAAGTCGATTATCAAACCGTCGGTTGCCCAAAGATGGTAGCTATACTATAAGATCAATTGAACAAGGTCTGGCCTACTCCTTTCACTATGTGGCAAAGTTCATAGAGTGTGTCCTTCACATCATCTTGAGCACCTTATCAGCAAATGTTACAATTTTTGTTGAGGGGATGAAAACAAAAACATACCACGATGAATCTATGCATCCAGCCCTTTCTATCTTCAATCATGAAGCCAAAAGTATTAGGCAAACCAAATGAACTAAGAGACGCAAACCCCTCCTGTTCCATTAGAGGTCAATTTCAATGATCCTCACTGCAAAGTCACTAAAAGATAGTAAGAAACAATACTAAATCATAGATGTATCAATAGCTTACATAAGAGTGAAAACCTCCGTGTCTCTTCTTCATCATCCACAGATTCCAATTGCATGGCGAATCCCAAAAGTTTTGTATCACACTGTTGGCTGTTCTTGTCTTTCTTTCCCCCTTCGGGCCTCCTTTTCTTTCTTTTCTTCTTCCTTTGGTAATGAATTTTTATTCACCAAAAAAAAAGATTAAGAATGGTATTCTAAAATTATTTTTGCTTCTTAGAACTCTTCAGTGAGGTGCTGTCGTGCTGGCATGATTATTTTCCTTAATAGTAATTTTTGAGAATGGTTAACAGGTTATGTGAGGTTCGTACGTTTATAATTTATTCAAGCTTGATAAGTGTTAGAAATATTAGCTTAAGGATACTTTTTTTTCCTAGTAAAATACTAAAATTTCCATAAGTTGTTTATCCGATGGATTCATAAATTTGATTCACTTGCAAGGCCAAAATGGTGAACCTCAATCTATCTTGATTATCTTCCGCGACATAATGAGCTATTCCGATGTGTTTTGGTATCTTCATCATTATGCAGCCTTAAACATTTCAAATTAAATTAGGAGTGCTCATGACTATTTTTGGGGTTAAGCGTGTCATCATTTAGTCTTTCCTCTATTGGGAGATAGTATATTGAATTGTAATTTTGATATTCGAAGAATGATCTTGGAAATTTGTTACTTAAGTTGAAATGTCAAATTTGAATGGGAATCTAAGGGGGTTCTATCATGCATCTCACCTCATTTGTTATTGCTTTGGTTGTGGGCTCAACAAGAAGAGGAAAGTGAAGTCTTGTTTCCAATCTGCTTTTGACTCTTCGGATAAATTTTCCTTGCTGGGTATATTTACACATCCATCCATCCACCAAGTATTTCTCAATGATGTCCTCAGCTTCATAGGTTAAATCCCTAATTTGGATAACCAATTCCTCCATTGCAATATGTTCTTGACCCTCTGCTCTCTCTGCATCTCCGAGGAAAGAACCCATAAGTTTGAGCTGGTCTCCAAGGGTCTTGACTTGATCTTCCACTACAAGAAACAAATATGCTTCTTTCACAATCACTTGGCACAAGCTATCTAAGACATTGAAGCAATCGAAGCTGCCATTTCTGATTGCCTCTAGTTCGCAAATGGATGTTAGAGTTCAATAATGCCTCGAAACCCTCTCTTTGTAAAGCTAATTCTTGATCAAACAAAGAACCCATATTGATGTTAAAGGGTTCTAGATTTCTAACCCTTCAAGGGGGTTTTGACTTGAGGAATAATATTTGCATTTGGCAAGTCATGCATTTGATGATGTATTCTATGAATAAAGAAAAGTCACACTACCTTACAGCTCCAGCTTTCTCTTTGGAGAAGGGTACTTTCACCTAATTGTCATACTACCTTACATAAATCGTACTTTTACATACCTCATCTTTTAACCATTTAGTTAAAGATGAGGTATCTAGAGGATTGGTTTTCCATTCCCTTAATTTTGTAGTGTATCATTGTTGAATAGGAAATTCTTGAAAATAGAAAGCACATGAAAGCACATGAAAGTGTACGTAGTATTGGAAACATAGAAGACATAAAATTTAATCACCCAAAATTGGTGGGCTCCAATAAAGTTCAGATTCCATCGTGGGAGATGGCAGATCGTAAGGATTCGATCGAGAAATCAATATAGAGAAAGAGTGGAACCTCTTGAGAGAAAAAGAAACCGAGGAAAGAATGTCGAAAAAATCTGGAAATTCAGCGTGGTTTCCTCCATCTTCAACTTCTTCATTTTCCCTCTTAGTCACTCGATGTTGTCTAACTAGGAATATCTACTTTCTATTTTGATTATTAGTAGTTAATTTCTATTTTCATTGTAAGTAGTTAGTTTCTATTTTAATAGTTAGTACATTGTCAACAAGTAGTAGGTCACATCGCCTAGAAACCGATTGTGTTTTGTAACCCAAGTAAAAGGCCAAAGTTGGTAGTTTCTAATTTTTGGAACTTTCTAATTTTGAGTCCTTACTATTTTGTTTTAATGAAGTCTATAAAAACAACCCAGGAGGGCAAGCAACCCACAATTTTGATTCCTTGGTGTTTGATCCATGGAGGAAGGAGTCTGGTGTATGAATGGGCCGACTCCTTACGGTGGGAAGCCCAGGAGGTCACTCTTTGCTTGCTGTTCTTCATCCCCTACAAGCTATCTAGACATTGGAAGACTCTACTTCATCAACCGAGACACCTTTATCGCTGCCCCCTTGCTCCCGTGCCTGGTTTGAGCCTATTTTGTGTTACTTTCTAATTCCAAGCAGCCCCTTCTCCTAACCAATCCAGCCATCACTTCTCTCCCATCTTTTGAGCACATCTCCCGCATCCTAAGGCCCCCAATCGATCCCTTTTTCAGCTCCATTCTCCTCTCTATACTGTTTTACCCTTGTCAAGAAAGTACATGTTAGCATCATTCTTTGTGGTTGTGGGGTTCTACTTAATCTGAGTTTGGGGGATTATAATCTGTTGCTTTTGTTGATTGTATGCTATTACTAAGAGGGTTTAATTTACAACATTGAACTTGGAAGCAGCCCTCTTTTGGACTTAATCAACATTTTTTTTATTTTACCGCTTACGTCCTGGAAACTATGTCTAGGAGTTGGATTGAAAGATCAAAGGATCCATCCTTTAGAACGTCCGCACTATACATGCGGGAGGTTGACAAATTCCTAGACTATGCATTTTCTAATGCAGCATGTGGGACTCAGATCTTATGCCCATGTGTAAAGTGCCTAAATCAACTTTGGGGAAATCGGTCAAGTGACCGAACATCCGTCTGTGATGGATTTTAAGGAACTATACAATTTGGAATAACCATGGGAAGCATCATCTTCACACACCCCTCTTCATGACACTCCAAGTGGAACTTGACTCATCGATACCTATGATGTTACACATAACATGCTAAATGAGATGTTCGGAAGAAATACGATGAAAGGATTGATGATGGTGGCACAGTGTGTGCATATAGAGGGGGAAAGTATAGCAATGAAGAAATATGAACGGTTGATGGAAGATGCAAATTTACCATTGTATCCAGGAAACGAAAGGTTTACAAAACTATCTTTCATTCTTCGGCTTTATCATATTAAATGTCTCTGCAAGTTGAGTGACAAAGCATTCTCATTGTTGCTTGACTTATTGAAAGAAGCATTTCCCTACCAATTGCATTCAAAGTCTTTGTATGAAACCAAGAAGATTATTAAAGACTTAGGCCTGAATTACGAGAAGATTGATGCATGCCGCAACGATTGCATGTTGTATCGAATGACTCAAAGAAATGCCACGCCTTGTTACAAATGTGGCATATCAAGATATGTATCGACGATAAGAAGATCCCACAAGATATTACGTCATTTTCCTTTGATTCCAAGGTTTCAAAGGTTATATATGTCGTCTAAACTATCATCTGATATGAGATGGCATCATAAGGAGTGTGTAGATGACTAGAAGTTACGACACCCAGCTGACTCTAAAGCATGGAAGGACTTCAATAGGCTTTATCCGGATTTTAGTGAGGACCCTCGTAATATTAGGCTTGGGCTTGCAAGTGATGGATTCAATCCATTTAAGATGAATAGCTCAAAGCATAGTACATGGCCTGTTGTGGTGATCCCTTACAACTTGCCACCGTGGATGTGTATGAAGGCTCCTAACATGATTCTTACATTGCTTATTCCTGGACCAAAACAACCAGGGAATGATATAGACATAAATTTGCAGCCATTGATTGATGAGTTAAAAACATTGTGGGATATAGGCGTTGAGACTTATGATGCATATAAGAAGGAAACATTTAAGCTACGTGCATGCTTGTTATGGACCATTAATGATTTTCCGGCATATGGGAATCTCTCAGTTGGAGTACGAAAGGTGCTTTGGCTTGTCCATGTTGCAACAAGTATACGAGTTTCACATTGGCTAAAATATGGAAGAAAGCACTTACTTGGGCCATCGTTTATTTCTTCCTCCCGATCACAAATTTCAGATCGATAGAAGAAGTTTTGATGGTCATGAGGAACATAGAGTGCAACCAAAGACACTTTCTCGGTTTTGATGTGTTGGAACAGTCATGGGTGCTCTGGTTTCCATTTGGGAAGGATAATATTGACAAGGATGGGGGAAGAGAAAAGGGGGTTACAAAAGCCAGAGCTCCCATTTAACTGGAAGAAGAAGAGTATATTTTTTGATTTGCCATATTGGAAAAATAATGTTGTTCGTCACAATTTAGACGTGATGCATATTGAGAAGAATGTTTGTGATAGTATCATTGGAACATTGTTAGGTATGAAAGACAAGACGAATGATCACGTGAATGCACGTCTAGATTTAAAAGATATGAAAATCCGTGTTGATCTTCATCCAAAAATTATTGAAGGTAGGGATAAAGTCATTTTATCTCCAAAGATACTACACATTGTCCAATGAGGACAAGGAGGTGTTTTGCACAATATTAAGTGGTGTGAAGGTTCCAGACGGCTATGCTAGTAATATCTCACGTAATGTGCAAGTCAAGGAGAGGTTAATATCGGAATGAAGAGCCATGATTGTCATATTATGATGCAACAACTTCTTCCAGTTTCCTTTCGTAGTGTTTTGCCCAAGAATGTTGGTAAAGTATTGATTGAGATATGTGAGTTCTTTCGAGATTTATGTAGTAAAGTTGGTTCAGAGGAGGATTTCAAGAGGCTTAATCAAAGTATTGTTGTCTCAATGTGTAACCTTGAAAGGTATTTTCCACCTGGATTTTTCGATGTTATGGTGCATTTGATAGTTCATTTAGCTAGCGAGGCGAGCTTGGCTGGTCCTCGCACATTACCGTTGGATGTATCCAATAGAAAGGTTAGTGTTTAATTATTAGTTTGTATAATAATACACCTTATTCATGTTCTATAAAATTTATGGCTAAATATTCGTCACAAATGTGGATTTGTGTAGGTTCCTCAATCAACTTAAAGACTATGTTCGCAACAATAGTCGGCCGTAGGGCTCGATAGTGAAGGATATATTGCGAAAGAGTGTATAATAATTTGTTCTAGATACTTTGAAGGTGTTGAAATGAGGTTGAATCGCCATCCGAAATGATGTTTCATTGGATGTAGAAGACCCACATTCTATATTCTCAAGCATAGGTCTCGCCCCTAGGGAAATGTGAACTGTTGCATCTCGAAATGAGAGAAAGGAATCAAGCACATCGGTGTGTGCTAGTCCATTACAAAGGAATAAATGAATACCAACAGTAAGTACGAAATAGAGATAAAATTTCATTTCACTCATTTCCTCAATATTGTATTTGATATATATATATTTATTAAAGTGTAATTGAATTTTAATTTTTTGGCCTCACTCAATTATAGACTCCACCGAAAGAAATCAAAAGGCGCTTAGGTCGTAACTCTCATCCCAAGAAGGTTATGGATTTGCATGATAGGGACTTTCCAAAATGGTTTAATGAGCATGTACGTAAATATAAAAATTTCAATAATCTACTATATGAAAATTTGCAATTTTATTCGACCCATTTTGTATCATCAAATATTGAAACTCCGCAAATGGGATTGAGGTGCCCGAGCACATCAAATGTCTTGCTAAGGGCCCTAACTCGAGGCAAGAAGTTATATAGGGATACATTATTAATGGGATCAGATTTCATAGTAAGGTGCATGAGATTAATAGAAAAACTCAAAATAGTGGGGTCCTAATAACCGCATTGACTAATAGCTTTTCAAGTCGAAGGACAAGCATCCTATTGAGGGACATGTTACTTATTATGGTATTCTCAAACAAGTGATAGAATTAGAATACTCAAGTGGATCTTAAAGTAACATTATTTAAATGTGATTGGGCTCATCCCGAGAGAGGAGTGGAGAAAGATGAGCTCGGTTTACACTTGTAAATTTTAATCACTTGAAATATAGTGGTCAAAATGTGAATGACGAGCCATTTGTCATTGCTTCACAAGTAGAGCAGTGTTTTATGTGTCGATCCTCGGAGGTCGATTGGCACGTGTCTTGTGACTACCAAGATTAGGGATACATATGACTTGGAAGGTGAGGCAAATGATGTTCAATCATGCATACACACGTACTACAATACAACGTAGGCAAAATATGCAACTTTCGGATCATGAAGGTGACACGATTTTGTGTGGACTAGATCGATATAGAAGGGATGATAGTTCGACCCCCATTGAGCTAAACAATGAAATTGCAAGTTCGAGATGATGACAATATGTCCAATTGAATGACCACCTCGCTTGATGATGGGTATGTATGCAATGTTATACTATTACTTTTTTTATTTTACAAATACAAATTTATGTATTGTGATTGCACTAATATCAATTGTTTATTTTTAAACAACTAGTCAATAATGAGTAATGATGAGTTTTATGATGGCACGAGCTCGAGGAAACAGGTAAGAGCACAAACATCTTTACTTATATTTTTGTCTATTAAACTTAGTCAATATGTGTATTTACCTAATATCAATTGTTACAGTCCTAGAAAGTCTGGAAGAGGACCATTTCGGCAAGGAGGTTTTGTCAATGCCCAAAGTGGAGAAAAAATTAGCATACAAATAGATGATAATGGCCAACCTTGCAATGAGAGAACTGCACAATTGATGACTTGGATAGGAGTTAAAGCTCGAGATGCACACTTGCTACCGTATCTTATTCGATTGGAGGAAAATTCCCCAACTCTAAAAGATGATGCAAGTGAATAAGATATATGTAATATAAAAACAAATACCATTTTTTATTTCATTAAAGTGTTTGTTACTTACATTTTAAGTAACTCTATCTTATGTTGTATGCAGGAAAATTCAACATCCCCGAGAATCGTAGGAAATGGATCGAAACTAAACTCGAATGAAAGATGGAGGGACTTTAAGCATGGTCTAAAGGCAAATGTGTTTAAGAAGTATCCCACACATGAGGAGAGGCTAGCTCATATAGATAAACGTGTTCCACAAGAACAATGGAACGTACTCCTTGAGACATGGAGTCAAGAGAGTAGTCGTGTATGGCACCTACAATTAGCCAACCATAGGATAAAATAATGGAATAGTAAGTAGATTCACATTATATTGCTCATATAATTGTGTATATTTGAACAATGGTAGGTTGTATCGAACGTAATACCGATCATAGGGCCAAACTATTATCATTGCATACCACAGAAAGACTCCTTTCATGTAATTCGAGAGAGGAAGGTAATATAATTTTTAATTATAAATGTTTTTTTATAGTTAACCCGGTTTAAGATCTTATATACTAATACTCTCTATCACTAATTTATTATTTTTGTTTAGCGTAAAGAGCACCCGGATGAAGGACCTCCTCTCGTATGGAATTGTTCAAGGTGACGCATACAAAGAAAGATGGATCTTATTCAGACCCCATTGCGAGAAGAAAGGATTGTAAGCTTAATAATCTAATAAAAACTACTAATGTAAATTCAATACTGTTTAACTCAGTCTGTATTGTCAAATGCAGGCTAAGATGGACCACAACCTTAACAACCAACCTGAAGAAAAACATGGGGACCATACCGTGCAAGATGGACTCTTCAAGAGTAATGTAGGTGAAGATACTCGTCGGGTACGCATGTACGGAGTTGGATTAACTCCGAAAGCGATACATGGAACGGCAGTAGAGCGCGCTAAGTCATTTGCTCTAGAGAATGCAGAGTTGCGGACTGAGGTACGAACATTAAAGGAGGCAGGGTTTGAACAAAAAGAAGAGATAAGTGGATTGAAGGATATTATTGCTGAACAAAAAGAAGAGATAAATGGATTGAAGGCTGAGATGGAGATTTTTAGGCGATTCATGCGAGGGCAACAAAAATGAGGTGGATATCTATTGTTATTGCTTAAGGTAAATTAAACTTAACACAAAGAAATTATCCATTACACTTGGGAGGTTTTTTTTATATGGTATTGTGGTTACTGTATATTCCATCCCTCTCTGTCTCTCTCTCTCCCTCTAAATAAACCTTTCATGCTTTTAGCTTTAAGGTGTTTTTTTTTAATTTTATTTTATGAATTCCATTCCTTTTGCCAAGTAAAATTTCCTTATATGTCTGCTACAACTGCTGGTCATTGATAAATCCATCATTTATTTACTCTACAATATTGCAGGTTGTTATTGCAGCATTGATTACGTGGTTGGGATGGTTCATTTTGTGAAGCTGGTCTTTACTCTAAATGTTGGATTCCCTCAACTGTCACCTCTTGGAGACACTTTTTTTTTTTTTGGTGAAACTTGGAGACACTCTTCATTTACCTTGACGTTTGTCATTTGTCATTTTGTCTTTAGTTTTTTTGTTTTGCTACTTAGCTCTCTCAATGGATAAACAGATCTGTAAATATCCATTATGCGTGCGTTGATCCTAATCTCAGCTTTATGGATGTGTTGCTTATTTATTGCCCAATGCCCAACATTTAGCTCCATGCAACGTCTGTTTCTCTTGTTTTTATCTTGTCAAATTTTCTTTGGTGTGCTAACTCATTTCAGATAACTTAATTGTTGGGAGATTCTGGAGCTGAAGCAAAACTTTCTTCTGCTGATGGTAGCCCTTAATAATAATTCTATTCCTTATACATATTGTTGTCTTCTAGAAGCATAGGGGTGGAGCAAAGAATGTCCAAGGGTCAATCTACAGTGAATCCTGCTCTCTTGATCCGTATGGACGAGGAAAGGAACAGTCTCGATCTGCTTCAGGTACCTTAGCTTAAACACTCTATTTCTTTTTTTTTTTTCTTCTCTACTGTTGTGTTTTTTTGTGATGTTTTTGAGGTTTATTGATTTTTGTTTGGAAGTTTTATTTTGTACTTCATGGAAAATGAAGGACTCATTCCATCTGCTGAGGAGGAGTTCAAGAGGAAAGAAGAATATTGTAGTTTTGTCAGGAGGAAGGTAGCAGATTTCTTCAGATGGTCACACGATGATGCTGGACAAGAGATTCCGATGGTTTTCTCCGAATCTTCTTCTTCTTCTTCGTACGATGAGGATGATGATGGTGAGTCTTCATATCATGATTGTGAATCTTCATTTCTTGATGATGATGATGCTGAAGGATCTCCATTAATTTGCCCATAATTAAAGGGGTTGAAATGATATGAGAGATTCTTGCTCTGCTCTGCTCTGCTTAGACTTGTGCCAAAACCAATCAGGTTTCCAGTTTTACCATTTTTTATTTTATCTCTCATTTTAAAAAAAAAATATGATATAATAATAAGAAGAAAATCTAACCATGTGTATGTTTGTTGATGCAATTAGTTTGATTGATGATCAGCAGCAAATGCAATTTTCTGTGGACTAAATCATCCAAATGGTGGGATTTTTGGTAAGTGTATCATTTATGCTCTAAAATGCTTTTTAATGACATGAACGTGATATCAGTGTTAAAATCAGGTTTCTGTCCGTCAAATATTTGGATTTAGTCTGCTAAGCTAGAATTCCAATTAGGTAAGTGTTTGATCATGGTTTCTAGGGTGGTTTCTTCACCCACAACCCTGCAATTAAGAAATCGTTTGCTTCAATGACCCCTCTGTATAACACTTGATCTTGCATAAAGAGTTTTGTCAGGTAACTGTATTACAGTGATGAGGGCCTCACATTCACTAATCTTGGTGCATATATCTAGTGCTACATGAGTAACTATGTAGGGTGGCCAGAGGTTGTGGTTGCCAGCACCTTTTGGTTGCTTAATAATAGTTAATGGTGATCTGTAGTTCAAGAGTCTTACAGAAAACTATATGAGATGGTTTCAACATCTTAGTTCTGTTGCAGGGAAATATTATTGGATCAGAATCAGCGAAAATATTGGATCAGAATCGACCATTGTCGAGCCCAATTAACCCAATTAGATCCTGCAATGATAACCTCACCTTGTGGAGCAGCATCCTTCTACTAGTCATGTATGGGGTAAGTGCAGGAAATCTAGACACTGAAAGAGCATCAATAAACACTAGAATAATCACATTCCACTGTTTTGTTCTGAATGGTGGTCGTGCATGCAGAAATGACATTGTATCCAGTAAGTGTCCCAGCATAAAAATATTCTTGATTCTTGAGTCATATAAGTACCAAAAAGCATGGCTATGAGAAGAAATGAAAAGATGATAGTCCCTTGGACTAGAAAGTGTGAGAATGTTCGCTCATAGTTATTCATTCTTTTACTATAAAAATTATCTCCCTAGTGTATTGCAAGAATTGACACCTGGACTCTGTTCTTTACATAAAAAATCCCTTAGAATAATAAAAATAATAAAAAAACATAAGGGAGAAAAAACAATATTAAGGTGCAAAGCCCCAGGAGATAAGGGCAAATTATTTCATTTAATCTGAACTTAGGATAGATTGGTGCAGGTGGGACAAATGTAGCAAATTACTTCTTCATGTTCTCTCCCACTCTCATATTAGTTTGGACTAGTACCCAGAAAAAAGTTAGTTGGACTCTTGGTCATACGTATCCCAATTCCCAAGTTTGTATCCAACCAACAAAAAGAAATTATATGGATGACCAAGGTTCAGAAAAGGCCAATGAAAGTAACACTTGCATATGCCTCAAAACACCCAATCATAGTACAAAAAAGGAAAAACTTGAATAAGACTTTGAAAAACACAACATACACAGATTAGGCTGCTATTTGTTTATGTTCCTTGTGTTGATGAGATGCTTTGCTGCATATCATTAATCCTGTGAAGGAAAGGCATTGTATTGTAGTCAGATAAGGTAATGGTTAGGTGGGGATATTTGTTATTACTGTGCCTTTATGCTCTTATGTGACAAACCAAAGCCCGTCATGGCCAAGTTGAAAGTGATATAGCATACCCCAAGAAAAGGGAAACAAAAAAAGGAATGAAATCCCTATTGCTAGAGCACAGTGGTGAACCCCATATGCAGTGGCATATTTCCTACGCATGCTATTTATTATTTTTAGTTTCAGCTTATTTTTATTTTAGTTTGTGTATCTCAATTACATTCTTACTTAAGATTCTTTTCTTAGTGCCTATTGTCTCTTTCATTTCTTTCTTCCCCTCTTTCAACTTTTGTTCTCGTTACGATATACATTGATATGTTGCTGTTCTCACATTGAAGTAGGCTGATAGTACTATTGTTTTAGAAACACAATTTCTGGAATTTTGAATGTTCATGCACATATATTTAACTAATTGCTGCCTAGTTCGGATCCCCCTATAGCATCTAATTGGTCTCTTGCTTAGTTCAACAAGTGAGGCAACTATTGAAAATGCCAATCCGGTGTTTTAATAATGCTTCACGGTGAACTTGATGAAGGCATTGTTCTAAATAGTTCTCTCTATGCAAAGTTGGTCTCATCTTGCATGCTATGGGATTCAACAATTCCACCCGCATATACCTTGCGGCAAGTGAGCTCTTTGCAGACAACGGTTCATGAAGCCTTTCACGGATCTATTTCCTCGCTTTGAGAACCACAACACAAGACATCCTCACAGAGAGGAGCCGGCAGAGAATACTCGGGTTTGCTAGAGATCCAATCAAGGTTCGAGAGGAATTCTCTAGTGGAGATGTGTTTCTTGTTGAATGCCTCTTGATCTTCAAATTAATAATGATGCTTTTTCTTTCATTTTGAAATTTGGATGTATATTTGTAGGAATATTTATATATTGTAAATAATTTTTTTTTTAAAAAACTATCACACCTTTTACGATGGAATTTAATTTCCATGCCAAAAGATGCTACATTTCCGTGGTATATAATATAAATGTCCGTCGTATATAAGGTAGTTCTAAAATGACGGCAAACGTAGCAGGGCCAATATAATTTATTATATACCACAGTAATCATATCCATCGTATATAAGACTCTTATACCACGGATTTCATAATCCGTCATATCTAATGTTTTGTTATCCCATAGGAAGGAGAGTGTGTGGTATATAATTTTTTGTACCTTACGGAATATTATCCGTCGATATAGGTAACTTTATACGACAAAGATAAGTATGTCGTGGGTATATACATGCGAACCGACATACAACAAATTTCCGTCGTAAAAGCTTACGACGGCAGTCCATCCGATGGTTGTGCGACGGATTGTTACCGTCGTAAATACTTTTTTTGGGACGGAACAATCCTTTTGCCACGGAAAATTACCGTCGCAAAAACTCTGATTTCTTGTAGTGGGAATACATCTTTAAAGCTTGTGGATTTAAGCCTACTCCACTACCATAATTTATTCTGCTTAAAGAGGAAAAAGTCTCCCCACATTTAAAGACCTCAATAAGAAGGCAATGAGAACTTAAATAGGCAGTCTGATACATTTAATAAGAAACATATAGTTTCAACTTAACACATTGCTGCAACTGGAGTTTTAATATGTGCAGGATTTCAAATCCCAGGATCAAGTAAAGCAGGATGAGCTTATCTCTTTTTGACAGATGGAAAGTTTAAATTGTTTGCTATAGGCTCGATCAAATCTTCCCACAATTTGGAGCCAGAACTATGCTGTATTCGTACAGGGCTTGTTCATGCCTCTAGTTTAGGGTTGAAGATAAAAGAAGTATGGTGGGAATCAGCAGATCTCTGATCTTCTTCCCTCTCCAAACATTAATCCTTGGTTGTGGCATCTCCTTCAGTACCTATTGTATATCAGCTCAATAGCCCAGGACTTGAACCTTAAGTTTAGTACGATAGAAGATCCTTTGTGTTATGCAGTAGTTTTTAATTTGGCCATTAAGACCCTGGACTCTAACTCTCTTGTATATTCCTCTTTTTAATTTATCTATTTTCTAAGAGGCCATCTAATCAAATAAATTTTTATGTCTAAAACAAGTGTGAGAGATCACTAACCCAAATGCTCATGTATTGGAAGTTGGTGTTAAAGCCAAACACAACAAGTAATCATATTTTTACTCCCCTCCGGCAAATAGTGGGGGTAGGAATGTTTATGTCATTTCAAATAATTATTTAAGAGTTGTACATATAGACTAACAAGTAGACAAAGTTTCGAGGCTATATTGTTAATTAGGCAAATAAATGCAATTTGAGATGGTTTGGGTTAGACAAGAGAATCAACACGAGCAAATGTGATCTTAATGGTTAGGCTGGTAATATCAACTCTTCATGTGGCATTAAATGCTCAGTTAAAATCTACATTACAAGTCTTACCAAATAAAAATTCTACATCACAAGACAAACTATTTTGACTTTAAAAATTTGACAATCTCTTTCGGGGAAGAGTTTGGTAAAACGCTAGCTCAAAAAGTGAAATTACATGGAAAATTATCTCCTCTAATTCCCTGCTCGGTCCAATTTCTCCAGTGCATGTAATAAGAGGGAGAGGGGGACGGAGACGGAGACGGGGACGGAGAGGGGGAGGGGGAGGGGGAGGGGGAGGGGGTGGACCCCACTCGGGCAAAGTGTTCTAACAGGGGTAGGGTTGTCATTGTGCCTCCCTTTTTAGAGGCACTGGGGGTATTGGACTGGGGCAAACTGATCCGGGAAAAGAACTGGAGGGGACAAGATCCCAAATTACACACCCCCTCACATATCATTGTTTATGTAGAGGGTGATATGTCATAAATGCTCCTCCCCTTTTTGTTTATGACATAAATGTCTCTCACATGAACAGTGATATGTGAGGAGGTATACAATTTCACTTTTGAGCTTGCGTTTTACCTAAGCCTCTCTTTTTCTTTCAATTGAAAACATGGTTTTAGTGCATGCTATTGGAACAAGTATCGGTCAACCTAAAAATCCATATGGTATCGACATGGATCGGCCATATCAAATAAATTTGCCCCTAATTCTCCTTTAAAAACAGTGTCAGGATTGATATCAACATGGTTCTAGTGCACGGTATCGGATCGGGGTATTGGTCACTTGCAAAACTGATACGATACCGATATTGTATTAGAACGGATCTGTTGTATCGAACAAAATTACCCTTGAATATCCTTAAAAAATGAGTTTTTTGCCCATTTTACCCCTTGTTTGTACCGTGTCATGGATACGATATCGGTACAGTATCGGGATCGCCTACATGCAAAATCGGTATGTATCGCCCGATACAACAATACGATACCGATACTTAAAACCATGGATATTAGCGACACGATACTGATACAACGATACGATATCGACACCTCAAACCATGATATAAAAATGAAAGGACATAAAAAGTTATCATAAGAAAATGAGCAATAAATTTTTTTTATAATATAAAATGAGCAATAATTAAGCTCGGATAAATGAGTGAGTGGTATCAATGCCAAGGTTCAAAACCTTAAACGCAACACCTAAATCTAAACTGTTGATTTTTTCTATGTCAGATCCTAACTATTCAATGTAAAACTGTCTGTTTTCACCAAAAAATGTAAAACTGTTTGTGTCTTTTCCCACCACCATCCCTGTCCCTAGACTAAGGGTGTCAAAACCAAAACGAAACCGTTTACCGAAACCATACTTAACCATGTAAGCCAAAACCGACAGACCGTTTAATAAATGGTTTGGTTATAATTTTATAAATGACATCGTTTATTTAATCGATTCGGTTTAGATCATTTAATCCAACGGTTTTCAAACTGTGTAATCCAATTAATACCGATTATAACTAGATCATCTAACTGTTTAAAAACATAACTTTTTTTATAAACAAAATGTCAAAACCTAGTAATAAATGATTTCCTTTCAAAAAAAAAAAACCCCCCACCGAGTGTTATTCCTCCACAACCCTCCATTCCACCCCCATCCGCTTCAACCTCTTCCACCCCATCTTTATCGAGTTCAGATCTGCTACCCACACCCGCAGGGGAAAGTACCGCCTTACCCTTGCTTGGGCAAGGCACTCGACAGGGGTAAGGCGGTCCATTCCGCTTGCTTGTGTATGGGACGCACACGATAGTAGGGGCAGGCAGAAGTAGAGGAGTCGATTTGAGGGCTGCAATCTTTTTTCGGGATAAATATCCATTTGAAAGTCCTGAAAAAACAGGAGAAAATGAATACAATATTTCACATACCTTTAACCTAAAAAGTCATCTTTTCATACAGCTGGAATGAGGTCGTCGTTCTCCAACTCAACCTCAGGTTCAGCCGCCTCATCCAACATGGAGGGCTCTTTCAATCTCAGCTGATAACATTGAAGACGGGGTGGCGGATAGTTCTAGTTTGAACAATTACAAAACTCGAACTCCAGGCTTGGAAAAGACGGTTTTCCATTGAACGGTTAGGATTAGACATAAAAAAAATCAATAGTTTAGATTAGTTGTTGCGATTAAGGGTGCATTTAGTGGTAGAGTGGGACCTTTTTTCCGAATAAATATCCATTTGAAACTTGAAAGTACTAAAAAACGGAGAAAATGAATACAATAATGAGTGAGTGGTAGAGTGGGACCTTTTTTCCGAATAAATATCCATTTGAAACTTGAAAGTACTAAAAAACGGAGAAAATGAATACAATAATGAGTGAGTGGTGGTAGTGCTACCCTTAAAAACGTTAAACACACCCTTAAACACACCACTTGAAATCTACACCGTTGAAAATTTAATTTCAATCTTAACCGTTGAATATATAATGCCACTCAATTTGTTCACCGTTACAGCAGATTTCATCCTCTTCCACCTTTTCTTCTCGTTGATATCCAACCGTTGCATATCACCCCACCATCGTGACCCTCACCACCTCAGTCAAAACAGTCCCAGGCCCGCACCTCCGCTGCTGCCATCATCCCTCGTCCCAATCGCTCAACCCCTAACCGCATCCATCTCTCCCAACCCCCACCACCCTTCCTTGCTACCACCGCCCGGCCCACCCTTCCCTAAGACCTTGCACCCTCTGTTATTCCTCCCAAGAAAATTTTGCTGAAATCCAAAAAACAAAATCAAATCCAGGTTGGATTTAAAGAAAAACAAACAATCATTCTTTAATTTTTGAAAAATAACTTTACATCCGTGACCTCCCACTCAAATATGTAAAGAACACTAAAATATAATAAAATCTAAGTAAAAAAGAAATCAAATTTTATGTACAAGTAAATCTGAGAAGAAAGGAACAACAACTGCAACACAATAAAACAAGTAGCAGCTGCAAGCACAGCAAGAGAGAGAGAGGGAGACGCATGTGGTCTGTTTGTCACATGACGGAACAAGCATTCGGGTTACCGTCGCCGAAGGCGGAGGCGTTTCAGATCTGAAATTCTCGGTCAAATCTACTTTCTTGTTCTTTTTCAGATCCACATCTACTTGAATTGCAGAAGACGGAGGCGTTTTGGATTTTAAACTCTCGGTCACATCTACTTGTTCTTCTTTGGATCCACATCTACTTGCGTCACTCCCTTCATGATGGAACCCAGTTCACCAGCAGAACCACCGGGACGCAGTACTGTAGTTTCAAATCTAAAACTTTTGCAGCAATCTCAAGATAAAAGAGGGGCTTTCGGACTAAACCCCAAATCAAAAGTGAAATAAGGAAGAAGATCTCAAAGTGAAATAAGGAAAACCCAGATCTAAAACAAAACTCAACATAGAGTCAATAAAAAGTTTGAGATTTGCCCATGACTTGAAACTACAGTTTCAGATAGAAAACAACATTTTTGCCCAGCAGAGTTGAGAAACCGAAAGAAATGGTAAAACCCATATACGAATTATGAAATGAGGAAACATAACAAAGGGAGCTCAAAGTTTTCAACACCTCAAAAACTCAAATAATTCACAAGCTTACAAGGGGTAAGAGTTATGATTGTGCTTGGGGCAGCGGTTATTAACCTGAGATTGAGCTTTAGGTTGAGCACCCCAGCAATTCCCCATATCAACAATCTTTCCCCCTCTGAAAGGGGTGAAAGGGAGAGAACTACGAAGGCAGAGAGATAGAGAGAGCAGATATTGCAGCGAGGGCCAAGGTGGGAGGACGAAAGAAGGCGATGTGGCAGAAGGGTGGGCGGTGGTGCTAAAAGGAAGTGAACGGTTAGCCAGTAGCAGGTTATATGGTTTTACACCATCAACGGTTAGGATTAAAGGTGAAATGTTCCACGGTTAAAATTTAACCTTCGCGTTTAATGGTGCGTTTATAGTTTCAAGCCAGCGCTGAGACATTTTTCCCTACAATAATTCGCATACCTTTTTTTCTAAGTCATCTGTGGGTGCGTTTGTAACTAGCGCTGAGACATTTTTCTCATCAATAATTCACTTATCTTTAGTCTAAGTCATCTTTTGGTGCATTTATCTTTAGTTTAAGTCATCTTTTGGTGCGTTTATAGCTAGCGCTGAGACAGTTTTCTCTACAATAATTCACATACCTTTAGTCTAAGTCCTCTTTTCGTAAAGCTAAAAAAGGAAAGGAAAGAAAAGAAAAGGAAAGGACGAGACAAACATTGCCCTCCCTGTAGTCAAGTCATCGTCTACATGGGAAGAAAAATAAAGAAGCTCAAGTATGAAATCGACAGAATAGCTGATGGCGTTTCTGTTTTCTGATTGTTTTAAAAGGCCAAAACTCAATTCAGAGGGTAAGACTATAGAGAAAGAACGAAGCTTAGTTACTGTTACTCCTCCAGTTCATTCCCCTCTACTATACAAGATCTGTGGCTTTAGGAGAGAGCCGACTTGAAGCACACACTCGCTTGGTACTGGTACAAGGAGCAGCAACTCGTGAGATCTATCCATCTTGAATGGGTGACCGTGAGGACTGAGACTGACTGCATTAATGGAAAGAATATCTAGGAGAAGATTAATGGCTGTTGACCAAATGGCAATTCAGTGAAGAAAAAGGTATGTATTTTAAAAACAATTGGGAAAAACTTCATTCCTCCCAATCCTACACTTGAATTTCATATATTTTATAATTCTAAATATTAGATAGGTTATCTCGTTAAGATTATGCTTCCCTTCCTCTTTTCTGCTTTAGGATTGTTCTCCATTACCTTAGTGTTTGTAATTGTCTCCTTTAAAATACAGAGAGTGTGTGAACAAGCTAGGGTTTTCGCAATTGTGAATGCTTGAGGTATTACCTCTATTATTCTTTCTAATTGGTTGTTTATGGACATGAAGAATTGAATTCATGGGTAGAAAGATTATAGTTATCTTTCTGTCCAATAGATCTACTACAAACTAGTGAGAAGTTCTGTAAATGTATAGTCTTTATCTCTTGGAGAAAGTGAAAGTAATTGTTTTTCCATTTTTTCCATCCCTTGAAAACATGTGTTTTAATTCATAGTTTAAAAAAAATGGACTTAGCGCTATCCTGAAAGGAGACTGCAGCCCTTTTTCCTAATTTGGTCTTAATACAAAGCCCATTTTAGTAAGAACTAATATCGAACAAAGCAGTCTCTAGAAAAACTGCCATTTACCAAAATCCATGATGTGGTCAGTTTTAGCAAAACTAAGCAGTTTTTTTTTTTTTAAAAATTATTTTTAATCTTTTTTTAAACATCACAATTTGATTCGTGAAAATTGAAACATAGCCTCTATTCATGTTAACTTGTAGTTTATAATTAAAACCTCTGTATTAACAAGATTGGGAACCAAGGCAGTTGTCTAAAGTAATATGAGAGATGTAATTTCCCCTCCATAAAGAAAGGTATGAAGAATATCCAAATCATCCCTTAAAATGATAAACAATCTTAAATTTTTTTTCGAGGGGAGGTGCAAGGGATTGGTTGTGTTGAGTTTGGTTAAACTAATCTGGTCCAATTTTAAAGCTATGCTTCTTTTTGGAAGTAAATTTAAGATTGTTTTTCTTATGAAAAGAGGGGGGAGAGGGGAGGGGGGAGGGGGGGGGGGAAATGATTTTCTAAGAGCTATGTATATAGACTAACAAGTCCAGAATGTTTGAAGGCTATATTTGTCGGGGAAAAAATGCAACTGACCTAATTTGGGTTAGACAAGACAATCACCCTGTGATTGATTCAATGGGTCCTAATATAGTCCAAGTGCATCACATTGTTACACAAGAACCACTTAAGAGGTCAACCCATATCAAAGCCCAAGTGCATCACATTGTTACTTAAGAACCACTTAGGAGGTCAGCCCGTATCAAAGCCCCAGCCCATCAAATCCACAAGGCTCGGGGACCAACCTCATACATGACCAGCCCCAACCAACTGCAAAAAAGCTAGTCCAAATAACTTGATGAGTCATCTTCTTAGTGTTTGATGACGTGGCAGCTCTTCTCCCAAAGATTCTCTTGGTCCAAGTTCCTTCAACTACTCCCTCAAGAAATCTTTCTTGAAGACTACAAAGAGTCTAGAAGCATCTATGGGTTTTTCTTTCCTTCTTTTAATCTCAACCAATGGTACATCATTAAGATCAATGGTTAAGATGTTGTAGTAATTTTCAGGATTTTCTTTATGCCTATAAAAGGCCTAGTTATGTCACTTGTAAGGCATTGAGTTTTGATAACACGAAGTGCTTGAAGCGTTCCCTTGAACCTTGAAGGGTTCTTATTGAAACCTAGAAGAGTTTCTCACCATCTTTGAAAAGTTGATGCTTTCCTTGAGTTACTTATGAAGCGCCCCCAAATTCGGGTAAGATATGGGTGCAGGCCCTCGCGGGCCACTGTTACATAATGGTGAAAGTTCCCTTTCTTTTTCATTTTTCTTAACTCTTCCTAAAAAAATTTTTGACAGCATGTCCCCTGTAACCATGCACTTACATTAGCATCCATGACCTGTAAATCACATTTCAATAATGATATCCATCCATAAGCTGTAGATATGTATCCATTTTAATTATCCATCCATCCTGTGCATTCTAAAACTGAAATCCATGAAAATTTTGAAATATAAATTTCCAGAATCATCTACCATCAACATTTGTTAATGGGCACTAACAAGCTGTTCCACATGATCTTCGCAAAATCATAGTTATCAAGGCGGGAAGGCGGCCATGGCGTTTTAGAGGGGAAAAAATCAAGGTGGCACCTCCATAGCGGCAAGGCGCCCAAGGTGTCCAAGGCGACCAAGGTGCTTGGACGCCATGGCGTCGGCGACACCTTGGTAACTATGCGCAAATTAACTATTTAACATATCTATCAATTCAACCACTCAACATCATCAACCTATGAAATTCTAACAATGTGTATCTGTGAATTCCATCTAAATATCTGTTAATCTAATTACATAAAAAAAATATAACTATATACATAATAGAATCTTTGGAGACTATATCTCCAAATTTCCTACTGGGAAGGCTGAACACCTTTCCCTTTGGCTTTCTGAATGCAGTCGGCATACTGGCACTCCACGTGTGTGTGCCCTAAAAAAACATAGTAGCTATGGGGTGAGTAGCTAACTTAGTGAGAAGGAATACCATTCATACTATGCTCATGAATATATGAAATCATGTTATGCTGTGAAAACTTATGCTATGTACATGCTGTAGACAAAATCTATAAATCTGGCATACTATGTCTGATGTAACAAAAGAGTTGTCATGCATAAAACTCATAATTAATGAAAACAATGTCTGAAAACAATATCTATATGTTATTGTGACTAGTAATCTTTCTGTGTCTGTTGGTCTGTCTATTTCTTACTATAACTTGTTTAATCTATTATACTCTTTTTGTCTGCTGGTGTTAGTCTCTTACTTTAGCTTACTTTGTCTAGTTATCTTCTTACTTAATCTATTATACTCTTTTCCTATGCTGGTGTTAGTCTCTTAATCTAGTTTATTTTGTCTAGTTATCGTCCTGAATTTCTTACTTTGGTTCTCTTTATGTGGTTTGCTCTTAAATCTCTTGCTTTGGCTTTCTTTATATGGTTTTTCTATAAAATTCCCTTGTTATGACTTTTCTTAAATTTTTATACTTTGCTTATCCTCACAGGACCTTCCATCTCAATAGGGTTACCTAATTCTTGGTGTCTTGCTTTACATGCTCTTTCTTTTCATGCTTGACCTCACAGGATCTTCCACCTCAATGGGGTTGCTTGATCTTTGTACCATTTTGATATTTTCTTTCTTTTTGTTCTTAAACCTCACAGGAACTTCCATCCCAATGGGGTTGCCTAGTCTTGGTGTCTTCCTCACAGGAGCTTCCATATCAATGGGGGTGCTTGGTCTTGGTGTTTACCTCACAGGAGCTTCCATATCAATGGGGTTGCCTGGTCTTGGTGTCTTCCTCACAGGAGCTTCCATATCAATGGGGGTGCTTGGTCTTGGTATCTTACTTTACTTAACCTCCATATCAGTGGGGGTGCCTGGTCTTGGGGTCTACCTCACAGGAACTTCCATATCAATGGGGTTGCCAGGTCTTGGTGTCTTCCTCACAGGAGCTTCCATATCAATGGGGGTGCCTGATCTTAGTGTCTACTTCACAAGAGCTTCCATATTAATGGGGTTGTCTAGTCTTGGTGTCTTCCTCACAGGAGCTTCCATATCAATGGGGGTACCTGGTCTTGGTATTTTACTTTACTTAACCTCATAGGAGATTCCACCTCAATGGAGTTGCCTTGGTCTTGGTATTTTACTTTTTTTACTTCACTTAACCTCACATGAGATTCCACTTCAATGAAGTTACCTTGTCTTGGTATATTACTTTTTACTTCACTTGACCTCGCAGAGTCAGGGGATTCCACCTCAATGGGGTTACTTGGTGTTGGTGTATTACTTTACTTAACCTCACAGGAAATTCCACCTCAATGGAGTTACCTAGTCTTGATATATTACTTAACTTCATAGGAGATTCCACCTTAATGGAGTTACCTGGTCTTGGTATAATACTTTACTTAACCTCACAGGTGATTCCATCTCAATGGAGTTACCTGGTCTTGGTATCTTACTTTATTCTCTTTGTCTCACAGGGCTTCCACTAAGTTGGGGTTGCCTGGTTTTGAGTATCTTGCAGGGTCTTCCGCATAGCGGGATTGCCTGGTCTTGACAATCTCACAGGTTCTTCCTCATTAGCAGGATTGCTTGGTCTTGACCTTTCTTAAAATCATTTCATTTCATTTCTTGTTGTGATATCTTTTGTTCTTTATTGTGCTTTACTGTTCTTTACTGTTCTTTTCTGTTCTTTGCTGTTCCTTTTTGTTCTATGGTATTCTTTACTGTTCTGTATCATTCAATACTGTACTGTAGCTTATTATTCCTTGTCTTACTGTACTTCATCAATAATATGACATTTCCTTAAATAAAGGCATGCTAAAATCTCAAGTAATAATATGCGTACTATACATGTGAAAACATGCAAGGATGTGAAGGAATTCCCCTCACCTGTGGATACCTCTACCTTGCTTGAATTATTTCAAATATTCCATAAAAGAAACTGGAGAAACTCCTTACTGGTGTCTCGAGTCTCCGAACTTGCTTTCTACATAGGCATGTCCTTCATTGCTTTAGAAACTTAACATTCTAACATTTCAAAGCTAAGGTCCTATGGAAACAAGGTTCCCATTCCCCTTTACACTTAGTTCATGTAGGCAGCCTAGGTTCTAGGTGGATAGACAATCACACATTCAAACCCTTTAACCATTCACAAATTATCCCTTACTAAACTTTGGTTCTCATGAAGATTCATCATTCCAGCCCCTTTATTGGCCTTTTCACACTTTTAGACAGCATACTAACATGCTATTAACACAACACTTCCTAAATAATAAAACAAACATTACATTTCAGCAACTCATCCATATTCAAAAGTGTACTAAATCAATAATTCCAAATCCATGTGAACACATTATTTCACACTCAACAACACAGAGTACACGGAGATACTATTTAGGTAAGGATCCACTCACCTTATTATGCTTTGTTCTAATAAAGTTCATAGCACTTGGTTAGTCCAATTATTGCAGTTGTACCCATCATATGACCTCCTCTCACAGAATTTTATCACCTTCACAGTCTAAGAAGCTTTCCAAGCTTAAACCAAGTCATATAAGTGTACTATATGAGTGTCTAAAATCTAGTATGAAAATGTAGTATGCTGTTCTGGGAGTTGGGTTGGTGCCTCTTGCCAAATTTCTGATAAAAAACAAGATAATAAGAAACCTTCTTGGATACAGTCACAAATTGTTTGAGGACTTGTCATTTCAGATAATGCCTTACTTGATAAAAATCACAATGGTCTCTCTAAAAGTTGAAACTTCAGTATGAATCTTTGTTTTGATCTCATTTTATTTCCTCAATGAAAATTTTAATGTAAATCATTCATTTTACCATGACTAGCCTTTAAAAATGACACCAAGACATGCAAAAGATGCAGTCGCCATCCCACGGGTTCCATCAAGAACTCATAGGGTAAAATTCAACAAATTGCATGACAGTCCCAATTGTTCATAAAATAGATGACTCTATAGCTTCTGGGATTTTTCATCTCAGTCCCAATCCCCATGAACAAACAAGGGATAGGGTTGTATGAGGTTATAAACAATACAACAATCTAGGATGTTTTTCAAATGTATTGAAAGATGGATCATGACATATTGCTTAAAGTCATAAAAGGACATCAGAGACTGCACCAGATAGAGCAAACTGGAAGGAAGATGATTCATGTAGCTACTCAAATGGCTAGGTAAGGCTTAGTTGAGTTATAGACTTGGTGCCCTTGTCCACAAATAAATGCTTTTTATCAAAGCAACATAATATCATATTAATACCTGAACCCCACATTTATCCACATGTAAGCCTTAGTCTACCAAAACTTTCTAATATGTTAATCTATTTATTAAGAGTTATCCGGCTTGGCTTATAGGTTCATTTTTCTCTGCTTTCTATTTCTGGATTATCCTTGAATTGATATTAATGTTGCAATACTGAAAGTTAATGCTTCTATATCTAATGCCTGAAATTTGAGTATCAATAATAACAAACAAATGAAGTGTATACATCCCAGATGCAGCAATTCAGATTATTTTCAGGCCTAGATTTCTTAGTTTATTAATAAAACTATAATATCTAAAAGAACTGCATAGAAAATTGACATCCATGCATATCCATGGCCAACAAATAGATCCCACCAACCAAACACAATTAATAATAATTTACAGCCTATGGGAAACCTGAAATTTAGATACCGACATATACAATTAACTTTAGTGAAAGGAAGAAAGGAAATCTCAAGAGATAGGAAAGTGCTCTGTTCTCAAATCAGTCTAGAACATACATCTAATTAATTTGCCACAGCCCATATTAGTAGAGGCTGAAATTGAGTTCAAGCTATGAATTGGACAATTCGCTCTACTGTGTTAACGTTGTACATCTAATCATCTATAGAGCTAGAAAAGGTTCAAGAAGCAACTCAGGATCACAGTCTAGTGCACAAGTGAGTGTACCACAACCCTTCCCTCTACTTTTCTTTTCTTTGGTGGCTGTGGTTGAGGCTACAAGAACCTCAGCCCAAACACTCACTGCAGCAAAACACACACACACACAGCAGCAGCAAGAGAGGAGGAAGGGCTTGGCAGCCAGCCCTGCTACAGTGTGCGGTAATGTAGCAGGCACTGTAGCAATGGACGGGCTGCAGCTCCCCCAATCTCCATCAACTCTTCTTCCCATTTCATCTCCATCTTCTATTTTATTCTGTTCTTTTCTTTCTATTTCTCTACGAAAAAAAAGACCCCCTCTTTGAACCTAACCTTTCTTCCCATCAAATCCCTTTGATTTTAATGATTCTCATCTCAAATAAAAACCCAAAACTGAGCATACAAAATCAGAAATAATTTGAGAAAGAAAACACACCCCTTTGAAGAATTAACCATTTTTTTGCTTGATTTCTTCAAATCCCAACTCCAAAACTTCAGCCCTTGGTTAAAAAATTGAAGCCATGCTGCTGCCCTGGTTCCCCTTCTATTTCCCTTCCACGATCTCCCTTGCCCCTTTTCTTTTGCTCGATGTTCTCTCTCACCTTCACTCTATCCCTCGGTTTCCCTATCTCTTTCTCTCTCTTTCCATGTTCTCCTCACTCTCCCCCTTTTCTCTGTTACTGTTGTTCCTTTCGGACTTGGCTCCTGTCCAGCATCCTGCCCGGGCTGCATGTGCAGCGCCGGACACAGTGAGGTATGAAAAGACCGCCTCACCCCTGCTCGGAGGGGTGAGGCGGTCTTTTCCCGCCTCACCAAGTCCAGCACTGCACATGCAGCCTGGGCAGGATGCTGGACAGAATCCTTTTGGGTTTCTTTGGACTCTCCTCCACGCTGAGCATGAAGTAGATAATTATTTGCTTTTTGTTCCAGATACCTCTTCTGGCAATGACACCGACTAGGATCTCTGTCGCTATCCTCTGCCATCTCCACTCGAGATTTCCGCTTTGCTTTAAATAATTATTGCTTTTGTCGGCCATTGTATTTAGGCCATTATTGTGAATTTACTGTTTTTGTTGGTTGTGAGGATTTCATTGTGTGTTAAGTCCGGAGAAAGTCTATAAATACTTCCTCCCCAAGTCTTGTAAAATCAGAACATTAGTGTGAATGAAATCTATGAATGCTATTCCCTCCTATTCTGGTATCAGAGCCATGAGTTTCTAAGTTCTTCTCTTCATCTGCCCGGCGGGGGTCCTTGCCTATTTTTTATGATGGGTCTATAGTTACTTATCATCTTAGGTTTTCTGGTTAGGGTGCATGGTTATGTCAGTAATAGTCCTTGAGCGCGTGGGATCGTGGCAGAAGGCCCCTTTTATCCCTATAAGGCTCGAAAAACCTCTGGCATGAACATTAGCTCTTTCCAGGTACCTTATGCTTATACTCACAAACCTCAGCCCATCATACACAGATAGTCATCCCTCTTCTGGCAGGTGAAATCTCTTTTCTCAATATGATGCAATCGGCTCCCGGTACTTCATCCGTAACATTTCCGCAAACCCATGCTTCTAAAGTTGATTATCTTTACGAGTTAAATTATATTCCCTCTGATCAACAAGTTCACCCTACGAATTTTCCGGTTATCAACCCTTATGATGTTTTTCCCAGACACACCTCGACTCTCTCAAAGACTATACGGACTCTTCTTGCTCCTAAGAAGTCCCTAGGTCTTAAAGAGTATGTGCAAGCCTCTCCTTTTTCTCAAAATCAGGTTACAGCCTCGGGATCTGAGCAATATTTTCCCATTAAGATCCCTCCAGACCTGATCAAACAATGGCTCACTTTGGGATACACCCATCTTCATCTTGGTGCAGTCAAGATGACACTTACCTTGCATGGACGGAAAGGTCTTCCAGTCGTTATGCGTATGGATCTGTTGGATACCCGATTCAAACTGTATCAACATGCTGTTCTAACCAATGTTTAGTCCACTTTGAACAACGGCACAGTGTTCTATACCCTGTATCCCAACTACAAATTTCTGATCCAAATCACAGGAGCTCCCCAGGTGGAATCAGCAATAGTCGCAACCTTGCACTATCAGATATGTTACCGCCTACAGAATCATGCTTTTGACCTTAACACCGGTCATACCTCAAATGATTCAGCTCTATTCCTCCATATTGGTTCAGATCAGACCCCCACGGTCACTCATGTTCCACGACAACTTAGTCGGACGGACCTCTTCAAGTTGGTCCCAGATTCTTGGGTTTCAGCTTACGAATCAACACATGAAGTTCAACCCACACCTCCTTTGGTATCAACTGATCCAACTTATAAGCGGCTTGGCAACGGAAAAACAGAGATTACTTTCCCGAAACCCGTCACCATGGGGCCAGTTCTTCCGTCTTCAACCCCACAGCTTGATCCGAGATTGGACGTTCCTATAGCATTTTTCGTTGCTCGAGGCAACCCGGTCTACAGCTTCCACGGCCTGACTGGCCATAAAATTTTGATGTCTGCGACTGCCTCTCTTCTGATTCTGATGAAGCTCCTCCTGTTTCCTACAGGAAACCCTGACGAAAGAAACGACAGAAGGATCCATTATGGATTCGTTATCAGCAAGGCTGTCCTAACGTCGGCCCCCTTGGCGACGACCCGGGCAAATACCAGTTTATAGTGGAATATGGAAGCAGCAAACCTTGTACTTTAGGTTGTTGTTCCCCAGCTTCAGCTCCGTCTCCTCCTCCACCTTGTTATCCTTTAAGTGGTAGTGGAAGCAGTTCTGGCATCAGCAAGAATTTCCCAGGCACAACTGACTATGAAGATCATGATAGACGCCTGCATAAATGGAAAGTCACACCTTCCAATTCAGTCCAACCAGATGGACATCTCCCCGGCAACACTACAGTTGAAGCACAACTCAATTGGCAAGCCGAGAATGCTATTGTGCAAAATCAGTACCTTCAGAAGATTGTATCCTATCAGGAACACACTACTCTTCATTTAAGCCAACAAGAGATCGATGTTCGTTATCTCAAAGAACGAATTGAAGCCCTACACAAGGAACTCATGCACATAGCCACTACAGTTAAAGATGTTGCTTATGCCTCTTCTCTCATCTCTACCCGAGAACTAGAAAAGCAGAGACTTGAAGATCAGCTCAGTTGGAGCCAAGCCCCGATACAACCTCCTCCCTCACCATCTCTCCCTCGGTTTTACCCAGATTTCCCTCCAGCAGTTGAATATGATGTGTCCCCTACACACCACAGCTTTCCAATAGACCTATTCAAAGAACTGCAGGATTTAGGCCAAAGCCAGAGTAGACTTGGCCGCAGGAAGTCCCCAAAACCACCATCCAGCATTAGTACCATTCCACCCATATCCCAGAATATAGAACCCCCATTGTACCAGCACAATCCTTCTCGATATACTCAACCCAGTTTTCAACCAATTCACTCTTCCCATTTGAGATCACCTGCCTTTGTCCCATATGTGCCTGCACAAAGACCACAAAGACCTCCATCCACACAGCCAGCTTGTTCCCCGTTGATCCCGGCTGCAAACCCTCATTCCCTTTCAAACTTCCTGAAACAACTTTATATGGACTCCTTCCCTCCTTCCAAACCCGCTCCAGTCCCTGAGTCCTTTGTAGCCTCTGATACTAATTCATGGTTCACTGAACCCCCTTTGGTTTTCATGGCACATCAACCACCAAATCCACCACCTGCAACTGAGCCTACTAGAGTTACAGAAGTTCTTTCTGAAGAAGAACATGTTGGAGAAAACCAGCTACCTGTGCCACCAGTGCAGGATTTCCAGCCATTCAGCAATCAAGATCCTAAGCAGCTCTTTACCTTTGATGGTATTCCATTTCATAAATGGCCTAACAAGATCTCAGAATTTCATGCCTGGCTCATAGCTGAATTACTTTAGGAAGGCATGACACCCAGAGCAGCTATTACCAAGTTCCTAGCACGTACTCATGGTACTCTTAGAGAATGGTACATGGCTTTAGGACCATATAGGCAAATGCAATGGGTCCAATTGAGTATTGATGACTTCGTACTCCAAATATACAACGAGTTCATTGGTCCTCTGGAGAATAATCGTCTCAAAGCCCGTGAAGAGTATTTCCAGATGAAATGTTGTTCTTTCCAGAAATCTGATCTTGAAAAACATTTTCATCGCATGATGGATCGTTTCTACATCCTTGGCGGTATGGATGATGTGAACATAAAACAACTTTTTCTCAACTCATTCCCAGAACCCTTGGGCATTATCAGCATGAACCGATCCACGCTCATTGTCACTATCAACGAGAGGCTCAGTGACTCCTGGATTTGCACCAGTATTCGTTTCCTGAGGGCTTGTCCTGGTTTGAAAGACTGGTAGGGGGAGGTTCATTATAGGATTCACAAATGCTTGACGTAGCGGAGGAGTTATCCTTGGTGAGAGTAAGGACAGGGATGGGATCCTGCATGGTAAGCTGGGTAAGGTAAGTGCTCAAGGTATTTGGGTTTTGAGCTGAAGGAAGAATGGCGAAGGCTGTTTTGGGGGTAGAAGATTTATCGGGAGGAGGCAGGGTTAAAGGAGGAACCCATGGAATAAAAGGCGGGGGTCCGGGTGGGATGTGACCAGAGATGGTCTGGAAAGTTGGCTGTGAGGTCGGTATGAGCGGGGGGGTGAGATACGGTGGCATGGATACAATAGATGGCTGGGATGGCTGGGACCTCTTTGGTTTCGGGTTCTTGGTTTTGTGAGAAGCAATGTTTCTCTGTTGTTCTTGGAGTTCTTTGAACATGGTAATGGGAAAAGTGTGAGGAACATCTGGGGAAGGATGAGGAGGTACAAAAGCTTCAGAGAAAAAGGGGTAGCTGTATGAGGGTGGACTTGGTAGTTGTGAGGGTATTGGTGCTTGGGCATACCTCAACTGATCTTCAAGCTGCCTTTTCTCTTTTTCTTGCACAGAGATAAGAGCAGACGCGTAAGCGACGTCCTTTACTGTTGTAGCAATGTGCAGCAGTTCTTGATGAAGAGTTTCAATCCTTGTTTTGAGGTATCTCACGTCACTTTCATTTTATTGAAGTGCAAGGGTATGGTGCTCTTGGTAGGAGACCAATTTTTGCAGGTATTGGTTTTGAATCAAGGCATTTTCTGCTTGCCAATTAAGCTGAGCTTCAACAGAAGAATTGACTGGCATCTGGCCACGGTTGTCAACAACATTCGGCGGAGCTGTTTTCCACCAGTGGCGACGTCGGGCAGAATCTTCATAATCTGCCGTAGCAAGGAAGTTCCTACTAATGCCTTCTGAACCAGTGGCCATGAAACAAGGGATTGGCTGCTGTTGGACTTGTTGCTGCCAAAGCATAAGTGGCGGTGATACTGGAGGAGGCGGTGGTGCCGGTGGTGGAGCTGGCTTGCAGGCAGGCGGAGCCGGTGCTTGAAAAGGAGGCTCTGGAGGAGCTGGGGAGAAACACCCTAAAGAACAGGGTTTACTGGAGCCATATTCAACAATAAACTGGTAACAGCCTCTATCTTCACCTAGAGGTCCAACATTAGGACAACCAGCCTGATATCTTTGCCAGAGAGGGTCAGTGCCTTTTTTCTTCTTCTTGGCCTTCGGTGATCGGGGAAGTTCAAGTTCATCGTCTGAGTGGGTGCAGTCAGGGCAACTACAGACATCGAACCAAGTGTGGCCAGCTGGTCCGGAGAACTGGTAGATTGGTGCACCAGAGCTGTCAAAAGCCCCAATAGGGACATGAGGCAACCTCTCAGGGAGATCTTGAGGGTAGATGGGAACAGCCGTGCAGAAATCAGCTGGCCGGGGGTAAGTCACCATGGTTCTGCCATCATCTAAATTCTTGTAGAGTGGGTTTGTGGCAGTGATTAGAGGAGTAGCAGCAGGAGTATTATGAGTAGACTCATAAGCAGTGATCCAGGACTCCGGGATCAGCTTGATCAGCTCAGCACGACTAATTTGACGGGGTACATGAGTAACTGTAGGTATCTAGTCTTCTCCGATTTGGACAAACAACGCCGAATCATTGCTGGAAAAACCAGTGTTAAGGTTCATGGCGTGATTCTGGAGTCGGTTGCAGATCTGATAATGGAGAGTCCCTGCTATGGCTGATTCTTTCTGAGGAGCAGTTCACACCATATCAAAATAAATACAAAGAGCAGAGCTCAGGGGACAAAAGACACAATAGAAAGATTAGCTAAACATGGCTCTGATACCAATTATTTTCATTTTTCATCTTGAGGACTAACCGTTCTTACAAACAATATTTATAGGCTTACAAACTAACCACGGTTGTATACAAACCATACAAACTAACCGGGATTACAAACAACCCATAGTTACTTTAGACAAACTATAGTTACTTTAGACAAACCATAGTTACTTTAGACAAACCAGAGTTACTTTACGACTTCTTCAATCGGTGTCGGGCCCACTGTCACTAGAGTATGGAATGAAGTCGTCCAATGCATGGTCAATTTCAAATTCGACGTGGTGCCGCATGAGGTGATGTATGACAGGATGCTGGAGCTGATTATTGACCTCCCAAGCTGTACTGGTGGAATATATGATGGAGGCTGTCAAAGTGGAGGGGTTCACTTCATTATGGAGGCACATGGTACGCATGAACTCAATCCAACTTGCTTTGGTGCTGTCATCGTCGTCACGGTGGGTAAATATGTCATTCTGGCTGGTTCCATAGAAGACATAGGTGGGATCATAGGCAACAAGGTGGTGGTCTAGGATAGGAGGAGAGACTAGGTCATGATGGATAAAATCCGGAGGACGGTGGAATATGTACGTGACATAAAAATCATCACTGGTGAGATCCTATAGCATGTTGATCCATTAGGGAATTGGAGCAAAGAGGCGAAGGAAACGGGCCAAATATTGGGGAGGTTGAAGATGGAAGAAATAGGTGCCGGTGGGGTTGGCAATGACGGCTGAAACTGTGCGGAGATAGTGTAGGAGACTGGGTTTACTGAAGGTAATAGCAATCTTGTGGACTACTAATAGGTGCCAGAAGAAAACCACACAATCTTTATCGAACATGGTTGGGACGCGAATAGTGAAAGGGGTAAGGAACGGGTAGTCTGGGTGACAAACGACCCAATCAAACTGGAGACCATTTTTGTGGATAATGGCCGCAAGAGTTGACTGATAAGTCTGGATACTATTGCCTTGCAAAGTACGGAGGGAAATTTCACATAACAGGGGTGGTGGAAGGGCTGGGAGCAAGGAGATTAATGGGTCTATGGGTGGTCCAGAGGAGGAAGATGCACCAGGGTAGAGAGGCATACACAGAATGGGGATGGAGGAAGAAACAGGGGGCTTGGTTCTGGATAGGAAATCAGCCAGGACATTTTCTTTACCTTTAATGTGCTTAACCTTGAAGGACCATTGAGAGAACCATCGTGCCCATCGGAGGAGCTGGGGCTCTGGGAAAATCTTTTGCTTGAATTGAAGCATTCGAGGAAATGAGGTCATGTCCATTTCAACCTGGAAGGTATGACCAATGAGGAAGAACTGGAATTTCTCAATACCACGCCTGACTGCCAAGATTTCCTTGAAGGTGGAGTGATAGTGTTGTTCTGAGACTTTGAATTGTCCACTGCGATATCCACAAACCTTTCTGGTCTTGTCAGAGGCTTCTTCCATGAGGACTGCACCCCATTGGGTATCACTTGCATCAGATTGGAGAACAAGGAGACCTGTGGATGGTATCTGCAAGGTAGGGAGTGATTGTGCCATAGTCTTAAGAGACTGAATGGCCTGGGTATGAGCCTGAGACCACGGTGGAGGATCCTTCTTGAGAAGACGATGGAGAGAGTTGGTGTACTGAATCTGTCTTGGTAGGAACTCAGTCATGTAGTTGACAATGCCAAGGAATTGCTGCAATTGTTGCTTTGTGAGAGGACCATCAGAAAATTGGAGGAGAGACTTCCCAATGTGGGGCTGGAGGTTGAACTTTCCTTTGTCAATGGTGACGCCTAAGAAATCAACCTTGGAGACTGCAATTTCCATTTTGCTGGGGGAAAGCATGATACCATACTGGAGGGTGATGTCAAGGAACTGTTGAAGAAGCTTGTAGTGTGCTTCTTCTGTCTCAGAGAATAGAAGTATATCGTCAATATAGATGAGCGCCTGAGACTGGATGGGTTCATAGATCCTGAGCATGGCTTTCTGAAACAGAGAGGGTGCAACTTTGAGACCAAACGGCATGACTGTCCATTGGAAATGGTAGCCTGGAATGCAAAAACCTGTCTTTGCACGGTCATCTGGATGGATTCCGAGCTGCCAAAATCCTGCCTTGAGGTCAAACTTGCTGAAGATGGTTGCTTTGGATAGCTGGAGAAGAAGTGCTGGACGAGTGGGTAATGGAAACTTGTCATCAATCAAAAAGGCGTTGAGGTGCTGGTAATTGATAACAAGCCTGAGCTTTCCACGAGTCTGTTCAGCACGTTTGTTGACATAGAAAGCTTCACATGCCCAAGGGGAAGAGGTGTGCTCAATGAGATTCTGGGCTTGGAGAAGTGCAACTTCTTGGCGAGCTAATGTGAGATGATCAGGCTTCATTCCTGAATGACTTGCCTTAGTGGGATTGGCACCACCGAACCAGCCTCCTCCGGCAACTCACCCTTTTGCAAACCAAGATCCAAAGCAGCTATTCACTTTCGATGGCATCCCTTTTCACAAATGGCCCGATAAGATCTCTGAATTTCTTGCTTGGTTGTGAAGAATCGCTTCCGTAAGGGACTACGATGCAAGTGCCATTACCAAGTTCCTTGCTCGAACTCATGGCACTCTTCGTGAATGGTTTTTGGCCTTTGGAGGATGCAGGCAACTTCAATGGTCTCAAGTCCCGATTGATGTTTTCATAGCCCAACTCTACAATAAAATGATAGGTCCAATTGAAAACAGTAGAATCAAAGCCCGAGAGGAATACTTCTAGATGAAGTGTTGCTACTTCCAAAAGGTGGATCTTGCCAAACATTATACCAGGATGCTTGACAGATTCTACATCCTTGGCGGCCTTGATGATCCTAATATGAAGCAGGTGTTTCTTAACTCTTTCCCTGAACCATTAGGAAAGGATGCTTTGAAATCTCTGCAGCATCTAGGACTCCGACTTGACCAAGCTCCTATTGGCCGACTTTATCAAGAAATATTGAGTGCTCTCCAGAAATTATGTGATCAGCAACAATTCTTCAAACAAGAAAACTACCCATAAGATCACCGATGCTTGTGACACGTCTTATCTCAAGATTAAGTGCAAGGAGCACAACTGCACATGTTCCCCAAAGAAGAAATCTCATTTCTCCAAGTACAGCACTCAACCTTATGATGCCAGCAAGCGGCATAGATTTTCCAAGAAACGCCAACACCGTCCTCCTTCTGCTCATAAGTACAAGTATTTTAAGAGAAAGCATCTCCGTGGCAAAACTTCTACCAAATGCTATGCTTGTGGGAAAACTGGACATTCTGCAAAGGACTATACTGATCAGAAGAAGGCGGCCAAGCTCATGCACATGCTGACTTAGTTCTCTATACAGGATGACAAAGATGCGGACATAGAATCACTGTATTCTATTGATGATGAGTTCTCTCCGGATCTGTTATTCGCTGTAGAAAACTATGATGATGATTCTGACTCCCCTTCTGATACTTTGTCCGATGGATTTGACCCCATCTACCCAATCATCCCTAGCCCAAATCTTCCTCCGGCTCAACCTCTCTCCCAGCCCCTGCTAGCTGCTACTAAAACTCCTCTACCTCAGGCTCCATTGTACATTTCTACCACTACATGGGACTGCCCAGTCAAAGTTATTGGTTATTTTGATACCGGGTGTTCAATGACCATCTTAGCCCCCCATGTTATCCCTTCTTGGTGTTGGAAACCCCATAAACAATATTTCACTGCAGCTGATGGAAAAACCTTCTCAGTAGACCTTATCTCCAAAGGTCCTATCTGTTTTAAGATTTTTCCAACCCTTACCCTTAGCCATACTGTGTTAGGCTCCTCTCTCCCTGGTCGTGATGCCCTTATTGGATTTGACCTTCTCTGTCGTCTTCCTCATCTCCGATGGAGCATCCATGGTCTCAGCCATAAGAAACATTTTCTTCCTTGGATAAATGTCTCTAATTTGCTACTAACATCACCTCTTGCAGATATCAAGCAGCAGCTCATCTCCCAATACAGTGCAAATTCCCACACTGAATTTCTCACTAAGTGTGACCATCCTCTATGGCAAAATCCCAAATTCTTCATTCGTCTTCCGTTTAAGAAAAATGAAGATGCCAATCCCACAAAGGCAAGCCATTCAGGAATGATGCCCGAGCATCTCACCAGTGCTCTACACGAAGTTGCCCTTCTGCAGGCCCAAAATCTTATAGAGAAGACATCTTCCCCTTGGGCATGTGAAGCTTTCTACGTCAACAAACGTGCTGAGCAGACTCGTGGTAAACTTAGGTTGGTCATCAATTACCAACCTCTCAATGCTTTCCTGGCTGATGATAAGTTCCCTCTACCCACTCGGCCAGCACTCCTTCTTCAGCTCTCCAAAGCGACTATCTTCAGCAAGTTTGACCTTAAGGCAGGCTTCTGGCAACTTGGCATTCATCCCGACGATCGTGCTAAAACAGGGTTCTGCATTCCAGGTTATCATTTCCAATGGACTGTCATCCACCACTTAATGCGGCACCATGTGGAGTTCGAGATCGACCATGCTTTAGACAAATTTATCCCCTATTCAAGTGATAGTGGGCCCGATACCGACTGAAAGTCTTAAAGTAACCACAGTTTGGTGTAAAGTAATGTGTAAAGTAATCATAGTTTGTTTGTATTCCTGGTTTGTAAGTTTGGTTTGGTTTGTAAGCCTATAAATATGGCTCTTATCTTGTAATCGATCATGAATGAAATCACATCTCTGATAATTGGTATCAGAGCCATGTTTGGCTAAACTCCTCTTTGTGTATTTTGTCCCCCGGAGCTCTACTCTATGTCTTCATCTTGATATGGTGTGTTTTGCTTATTATCCATGCTAAAGTATGCTCTGCAGTTGCCGTCTTTGACGGATCCTCTGCATCAGAATGGCTTGTTAGAAAATAGTATCCAATGTTCTCCCAGGACTCAAGCTGATAACAGTTCCTTGAGCAAGGTGTGGGTTGCAGGTTTTGACCGCTATAAATCCCGGCACGCTCGGATTACCTTTAACCTGAGCCCTGATAGACACTGTTTGCTGTTCGATTATATCTCCGGCAGTTAACCATATCTGGATGATTACAACGAGTACCTCTTAAGGATAAGGTACACTCCTCTCCAACAATGAGCCTTCAACCCCCTTCTTCTTCTGCTGTTTCTCTTAAGACATCTCATGCGGCGAAAATAGATTACCTGTATGAACTTAGCTATACTCCAGCTGAACAACAGATCCACCCAACTAATTTTCCCAGCATCAACCCCTACGATGTTTTCCCTAAAGCATCTTCTTCAGTTACTAAGAAGTTCCGGACTATTCTCTCTCCTAAGAAGACACCTGGTCTCAAGGAGTATGTCCAAGCCCCACCTTTTTCCCAGAACCAGATTACCGCCAGTGGCAAGGAACAGTATTTTCCGGTGGAGATCAGCCCAGATCTCATCAGGCAGTGGATCGCTCTTGGTTACACTCACCTCCATCTTGGAGCTGTTAAGATTACGACCACTTTTCATGGTCGCAAAGGACTTCCTGTAGCTATGCGTCTTAATCTTCTTGATACAAGATTCCGCAACTTCCCTCATGCTACGATCACTGACGTCCAGACCACTTTAAATGACGGCAGTCTTCTATACAGTGTACCCGAACTACAATGTCTCCCTGCGGGATCCCAACCTCCCGGATGCCTGGCAGTTTCTTGTCCAGCTCACTGGTGCTCCTCAGAAAGAATCAGCAATTGCAGCGACCCTTCACTATCAGATCTATTATCGGCTTCAGAATCATGCTATGAATCTTAACACTGGCTTCTCCAGCAATGATTCCGCCTTATTTGTCCAGATCGGTGAAGATCGGATCCCTACGATCACTCATGTTCCCTGGCAGATCAGCCGTGCTGAGTTGATCAAACTGATCCCTGAATCATGGATCACTGCTTATGAGTCCACTCATAACGTCCCAGCTGCAACTCCTCCTCTCACGGCAATGAACCCTGTCTACCAGCCCCTTGATGACGGCAGAACCATGGTAACCTACCCCAGGCCAGCTGATTTCTGCACAGCTATCCCGATCTACCCCAAAGATCTACCAGAACGGTTGCCTCATGTTCCCATTGAGGCGTTTGATAGTTACGGTGCCCCAATCTATCAGTTCTCTGGCTCAACAGGCCACACTTGGTTCGATGTCTGTGAATGCCCAGATTGTGGTCACATAGATGAAGAGCCCGAACCTCCTCCAAAGCCTAAGAAGAAAAAGAAGAAAGGCCCTGATCCTCTTTGGATCAGGTATCAGGCTGGCTGCCCTAACGTGGGCCCCTTGGCGAAGATAGAGGCCGTTATCAGTTCATTGTTGACTACGGCTCCAGCAACCCCTGGTTTCTAGGTTGTTGCTCCCCTATCTCTCCGGCTCCAGAGCCTCCCTTTCAGGAACCACCTCTTGCTACTTGCAAACCAGATCTCTCTCCAGCGCCACCGCCACCACCAACATCACCACTACTGATGCTTTGGCAACAGCAAGTTGCCATCCCCTGCTTTATGGCCTCCGGCTCCGAAGGAATCAGCAAGAATTTCCCCCCCACAGTCGATTATGAAGACTCGGATCGCCGACGCCATAAGTGGAAAGTCACTCCCCCTAGTATTGTTGATAACTTGGGACAAATGCCAGTCAATTCTTCTGTTGAAGCTCAGCTCAATTGGCAAGCAGAAAATGCCTTAGTCCAAAACCAATATCTGCACAAATTGGTTTCTTACCTGGAACACCATACTCTTGCCTTTCAGCAGACCGAAATTGATATCCGCTATCTCAAAACAAGGATCGAGACTCTCCATCGAGAACTCATGCATATAGCCACTACTGTGAAAGACTCTTCTTATGCCTCCGTTCTTATTTCTGTGCGGGAGAAAGAAAAGAAGCATCTTGAGGACCAGCTGAGATATGCCCAAGCCCCAATACCCACAAGTCCACCCTCTTACAATTACCCTTTATTTTCTGACTCCTTTTCTTCTCCTTCTCATCCCTCACTAGATGTCCCTCATACCACGGCCATGTTCAAAGAACTCCAAGAACAACAAAGAAACCTTGCAGCTCAAAAGGCCAAACCTTCAAAGCTAAAACGGTTTCACCCATCTCATCCGCCCGTTGTTTCCCTTCCTTCGTACCCCTCGCATCTTATGCCTACGCCTGCACCAACTTCTCAACCTACCTTCCAGCCTATTCCTGGTCACACTCCACTAGGACCCCCTGCCTTTGTCCCATGGGTACCTCCCCCTAAACCTACTATTCCTAAAACGGCCCTTGCCCTCGTCCCTTCGGCACAAAATCCAAACACCCTAAGTACCTATCTCACCCAGTTGGCCATGCAAGACCCTATACCGGTGCTATCCCTTTCCAAATAACTCTCCTCAGATATCTCAACCTCAGGTGATGATTCCTCTGATGAGCCTCCCCCGGTCTTTCAGACAAATCCTAGGTCTGAAACCCAGGCTCGGACGGCAGACCCAATTGAGGTGTCACTGAACCCATTGTCCACAGTGACAGTGACCATGGATCTACTGGTCAGCAGCCACAACAGCGACAGCAGCCTCCCCTGGCTCATACCCAACCTTTTGCCAACCAGGATCCCAAGCAGCTGTTCACCTTTGATGGTCTTCCCTTTCATAAATGGCCTGAAAGAATCTCTGAATTCCATGCCTGGTTAACTGCAGAACTTTTACAAGAAGGATCTACAGATGGTACTGTTATCACCAAGTTTTTGGCTCGGACTCATGGTACTCTCCGAGAATGGTTCATGGCTCTTGGTGGTTACAGACAACTCCAGCGGACACAGGTCCCAATTGATGTTTTTATTGCCCAGCTCTATAATGAGATGATCGGCCCAATTGAAAACAATCGAATTAAAGCCAGGGAGGAATACTTCCAGAAATGTTGCTCATTCCAGAAGGCTGACCTTGCAAAGCACTATACCAGGATGCTTGACCGATTCTACATCCTCGGTGGCCTGGACGATCCCAACATGAAGCAGGTCTTCCTTAATTCCTTCCGTGAACCTTTAGGCAAAGATGCCTTGAAAGCCCTGCAACAACTTGGTCTCCGCATTGACCAAGCACCTATTGGTCGCCTCTATCAAGAAATTCTGACTGCTCTCCAAAAATTATGTGATCAGCAGTTGTTTTTCAAACAGTGGGAAAAGACTACCCACAAGATCACTGATGCATGCGACACATCTTATCTTAAGATTAAATGCAAAGAGAACAACTGCTCTTGTCCTTCAAAGAAGAAATCCCATTTTTCCAAGTTCCGCACTCAGCCCAAAGAGGCCTGTTCTAAGCACCACCGTCTCAAGAAACAGCAGCATCACCGGCAGCATCCTCCTTCTTCCCAAAAGTACAAATTCTTTAAAAGAAAGAAGTTCTGAAATAAGACTTCTACTCGGTGCTATGCTTGTGGCAAACCAGGCCATTTTGCCAAAAACTGCCCTGATAAAACGAAGAAGGCCAAGCTCATGCACATGCTTACCCAGTTTTCCATTCAGGATGAGCCCGATGCCGATATCAAATCATTATACTCAATTGATGATGATTTCTCTCCGGATCTGCTCTTTGCTTTGGAAAATTGGGATGATGATGATTCTGATAGCTTTCCAGACACCGAGTCTGATGGATTTGACCCCATCTACCCAATCATCTCCTAAGATCATCTTCCTCCGGCTCAACCTCTCTCCCAGCCCCTGCTAGCTGCTACTAAAACTCCTCTACCTCAGGGTCCATTGTACATTTCTGCCACTACATGGGACCGCCCAATCAAAGTTATTGGTTATTTTGATACCGGGTGTTCAATGACCATCTTAGCTCCCCATGTTCAACTGCAGAGCATACTTTAGCATGGATAATAAGCAAAACACACCATATCAAGATGAAGACATAGAGTAGAGCTCCGAGGGACAAAATACACAAAGAGGAGTTTAGCCAAACATGGCTCTGATACCAATTATCAGAGATGTGATTTCATTCATGATCGATTACAAGATAAGAGCCATATTTATAGGCTTACAAACTAAACCAAACTTACAAACCAGGATTACAAACAAACTATGATTACTTTACACATTACTTTACATCAAACTGTGGTTACTTTGAGACTTTCAGTCGGTGTCGGGCCCACTATCACTTGAATAGGGGATAAAGTCGTCTAAAGCATGGTCGATCTCGAACTCCACATGGTGCCGCATTAAGTGGTGGATGACTGGGTGCTGTAGCTGATTGTTGACTTCCCAGGCGGTGTTGGTGGTCTGAACGAGACAGGTTGGCAAAGTACTGTGGTCTACATTATTGTGGGCACACATGGTGTGCATGAAGGTGATCCATCCTGCTTTGGTGCTTTCTGAGTCATCACGGTGGGTGAAAATATCTTGTTGGCTCGTTCCATGGAGAAAGAAGATGGGGTCATAAGCAACAAGGTGATGTTCAAGGGTAAGTGGGGAGACAAGGTCATGATGAATAAAGTCTGGGGGACGATGGAATATGTACGTGACGTAGAAGTCGTCACTAGGGAGATCTTGGAGCATGGCAATCCACTGGGTAACTGGGGCAAAGAGACGGAGAAAACGGGCCAGGTACTGGGGACGTTGGAGACGAAAGAAATAGGTATGAGTAGGATTGGCGAAAACAGCAGAGACTGTGCGGAGGTAGTGTAGAAGACTGGGTTTGCTGAAAGTAATAGCAATATGGTGGAGAGCTAAGAGATGCCAGAAAAAGACTACACAATCCTTGTCAAACATGGTAGGGACACGAATGGTAAAGGGAGTAAGGAAGGGATAGTCAGGATGACAGATAGCCCAATCAAACTGAAGGCCATTCTTGTGAATTATGGCGGTAAAGACAGATTGATAGGTTTTGATACTATTGGCCTGTAATGCACGGAGGGAAATTTCACACAATAATGGTAGGGGGAGAGCAGGGAGTAAAGAGATTAGTGGATCAATGGGTGGTGGTCCAGAAGAGGAAGACGGGTCAGAGGAAGAAGAGGCTGCAGGGTATAAGGGCATGCACAAAATAGGGATGGAAGAGGAAACAGGGGGTTTGTTTCTTGATAGGAAATCAGCCAAAGAATTTTCCTTTCCTGTGATATGCTTGACCTTAAATGATCATTGGGAGAACCAATAAGCCCATCATAAGAGCTGGGACTCTGGGAGGATCTTTTGTTTGAAATGAAGCATCTTGGGGAATGAGGTTATGTCCATCTCGACTTGAAATGTGTGACCGATGAGGAAGAACTGGAACTTTTCAATACCTCGCTTGACTGCTAAAATTTCTGTGAACGTGGAGTGGTAATGCTGTTCGGAGGGCTTGAACTCACCATTGCGGTAACCACAAACTTTTCTGGACCTATTCGGGGCTTCTTCCAATAGAACTGCACCCCATTGAGTATCACTGGCATCAGACTGGAGAATCCGGAGACCTGTGGAAGGGATTTGTAAGGTGGGAAGTGTTTGTGCAAGCTGTTTGAGAGACTAGATAGCTTGGGTGTGAACCTGGGACCAAGGAGGAGGGTCCTTCTTGAGAAGACGATGAAGATGGCTAGTGAACTGAATCTGCTTTGGGAGGAATTCTGTCATGTAGTTGACAATGCCAAGGAACTGTTGTAATTGTTGTCTTGTGAAGGGGCCATCAGAGAACTCAAGGAGAGAACGTCCTATATGGGGCTAAAGATGGAACTGGCCGTTGGTGATAGTAACTTCGAGGAAATTGACTGTTGAAACCGCTATTTCCATCTTGGTAGGGGAGAGCATGATACCGTGCTGGACAGTCAGTCCAAGGAAACGTTGAAGGAGCTGGTGATGATCTTCTTCATTTGTAGAGACGAGAAGAATGTCATCAATGTAGATGAGTGCCTGAGACTGAATGGGTTCATAAACTTGGAGCATTGCCTTTTGGAATAGTGAAGGTGCAACCTTGAGACCAAATGGCATGATAGTCCATTGGAAATGATAACCTGGAATGCAGAACCCTGTTTTAGCACGATCGTCGGGATGAATGCCAAGTTGCCAGAAGCCTGCCTTTAGGTCAAACTTGCTGAAGATAGTCGCCTTGGAGAGCTGAAGAAGGAGTGTTGGGCGAGTGGGCAGAGGGAACTTATCATCAGCCAGGAAAGCATTTAGAGGTTGGTAATTGATGACCAACCTAAGTTTACCACGAGTCTGCTCAGCACGTTTGTTGACGTAGAAAGCTTCACATACCCAAGGGGAAGATGTCTTCTTTATAAGATTTTGGGCCTGCAGAAGGGCAACTTCGTGCCGAGCACTGGTGAGATGCTCGAGCTTCATTCCTGAATGGCTTGCCTTTGTGAGATTGACATCTTCATTTTTCTTAAACGGAAGACGAATGAAGAATTTGGGATTTTGCCATAGAGGATGGTCACACTTGGTGAGAAATTCAGTGTGGAAATTTGCACTGCATTGGAAGATGAGCCGTTGCTTGATATCTGCAAGAGGTGATGTTAGTAGCAAATTAGAGACATTGGTCCAAGGAAGAAAATGTTTCTTATGGCTGAGACCATGGATGCTCCATCGGAGATGAGGAAGACGACAGAGAAGGTCAAATCCAATACGGGCATCACGACCGGGGAGAGAGGAGCCTAACACAGTATGGCTAAGGGTAAGGGTTGGAAAAATCTTAAAACGGACAGGACCTTTGGAGATAAGGTCTACTGAGAAGGTTTTTCCATCAGCTGCAGTGAAATATTGTTTATGGGGTTTCCAACAGCAAGAAGGGATAACATGGGGGCCTAAGATGGTCATTGAACACCCGGTATCGAAATAACCAATAACTTTGACTGGGCGGTCCCATGTAGTGGCAGAAATGTACAATGGAGCCTGAGGTAGAGGAGATTTAGTAGCAGCTAGCAGGGGCTGGGAGAGAGGTTGAGCCGGAGGAAGATCTGGGCTAGGGATGATTGGGTAGATGGGGTCAAATCCATCGGACTCAGTATCAGAAGGGGAGTCAGAATCATCATCCTAGTTTTCTACAGCGAATAACAGATCCGGAGAGAACTCATCATCAATAGAATACAGTGATTCTATGTCCGCATCTTTGTCATCCTGTATAGAGAACTGAGTCAGCCTATGCATGAGCTTGGCCTTCTTCTTCTGATCAGTACAGTCCTTTGCAAAATGTCCAGTGTTCCCACAAGCATAGCATTTGGTAGAAGTTTTGCCACGGAGATGCTTTCTCTTAAAATACTTGTACTTATGAGCAGAAGGAGGACGGTGTTGGCGTTTCTTGGAAAATCTATGCCGCTTGCTATGCTGCTTGCGGGCATCATGATGTTGAGTGCTGTACTTGGAGAAATGAGATTTCTTCTTTGGGGAACATGTGCAGTTGTTCTCATTGCACTTGATCTTGAGATAAGACGTGTCACAAGCATCGGTGATCTTATGGGTAGTTTTCTCCCATTGTTTGAAGAATTGTTGCTGATCACATAATTTCTGGAGAGCACTCAATATTTCTTGATAAAGTCGGCCAATCGGAGCTTGGTCAAGTCGGAGTCCTAGATGCTGCAGAGAATTCAAAGCATCCTTCCTAATGGTTCGGGGAAAGAGTTAAGAAACACCTGCTTCATATTAGGATCATCAAGGCCGCCAAGGATGTAGAATCTGTCAAGCATCCTGGTATAATGTTTGGCAAGATCCGCCTTTTGGAAGGAGCAACACTTCATCTAGAAGTATTCCTCTCGGGCTTTGATTCTACTGTTTTCAATTGGACCTATCATTTTATTGTAGAGTTGGGCTATGAAAACATCAATCGGGACTTGAGACCATTGAAGTTGCCTGCATCCTCCAAAGGCCAAAAACCATTCACGAAGAGTGCCATGAGTTCGAGCAAGGAACTTGGTAATGGCACTTGCATCTGTAGTCCCTTCTGGAAGCAGTTCGTCTGTCAACCAAGCAAGAAATTCAGAGATCTTATCAGGCCATTTGTGAAAAGGGATGCCATCGAAAGTGAATAGCTGCTTTGGATCTTGGTTTGCAAAAGGGTGAGTTGCCGGAGGAGGCTGGTTCGGTGGTGCCAATCCCACTAAGGCAAGTCATTCAGGAATGAAGCCTGATCATCTCACATTAGCTCGCCAAGAAGTTGCACTTCTCCAAGCCCAGAATCTCATTGAGCACACCTCTTCCCCTTGGGCATGTGAAGCTTTCTATGTCAACAAACGTGCTGAACAGACTCGTGGAAAGCTCAGGCTTGTTATCAATTACCAGCACCTCAACGCCTTTTTGATTGATGACAAGTTTCCATTACCCACTCGTCCAGCACTTCTTCTCCAGCTATCCAAAGCAACCATCTTCAGCAAGTTTGACCTCAAGGCAGGATTTTGGCAGCTCGGAATCCATCCAGATGACCGTGCAAAGACAGGTTTTTGCATTCCAGGCTACCATTTCCAATGGACAGTCATGCCGTTTGGTCTCAAAGTTGCACCCTCTCTGTTTCAGAAAGCCATGCTCAGGATCTATGAACCCATCCAGTCTCAGGCGCTCATCTATATTGACGATATACTTCTATTCTCTGAGACAGAAGAAGCACACTACAAGCTTCTTCAACAGTTCCTTGACATCACCCTCCAGTATGGTATCATGCTTTCCCCAGCAAAATGGAAATTGCAGTCTCCAAGGTTGATTTCTTAGGCGTCACCATTGACAAAGGAAAGTTCAACCTCCAGCCCCACATTGGGAAGTCTCTCCTCCAATTTTCTGATGGTCCTCTCACAAAGCAACAATTGCAGCAATTCCTTGGCATTGTCAACTACATGACTGAGTTCCTACCAAGACAGATTCAGTACACCAACTCTCTCCATCGTCTTCTCAAGAAGGATCCTCCACCGTGGTCTCAGGCTCATACCCAGGCCATTCAGTCTCTTAAGACTATGGCACAATCACTCCCTACCTTGCAGATACCATCCACAGGTCTCCTTGTTCTCCAATCTGATGCAAATGACACCCAATGGGGTACAGTCCTCATGGAAGAAGCCTCGGACAAAATTAGAAAGGTTTGTGGATATCGCAGTGGACAATTCAAAGTCTTAGAACAACACTATCACTCCACCTTCAAGGAAATCTTGGCAGTCAGGCGTGGTATTGAGAAATTCCAGTTCTTCCTCATTGGTTATACCTTCCAGGTTGAAATGGACATGACCTCATTTCCTCGAATGCTTCAATTCAAGCAAAAGATTTTCCCAGAGCCTCAGCTCCTCCGATGGGCACGATGGTTCTCTCAATGGTCCTTCAAGGTTAAGCACATTAAAGGTAAAGAAAATGTCCTGGCTGATTTCCTATCCAGAACCAAGCCCCCTGTTTCTTCCTCCATCCCCATTCTGTGTATGCCTCTCTACCCTGGTGCATCTTCCTCCTCTGGACCACCCATAGACCCATTAATCTCCTTGCTCCCAGCCCTTCCACCACCCCTGTTATGTGAAATTTCCCTCCGTACTTTGCAAGGCAATAGTGTCCAGACTTACCAGTCAACTCTTACGGCCATTATCCACAAAAATGGTCTCTAGTTTGATTGGGTCGTTTGTCACCCAGACTACCCGTTCCATACCCCTTTCACTATTCGCGTCCCAACCATGTTCGATAAAGATTGTGTGGTTTTCTTCTGGCACCTATTAGTAGTCCACAAGATTGCTATTACCTTCAGTAAACACAGTCTCCTACACTATCTCCGTACAGTTTCCTATGATCCCACCTATGTCTTCTATGGAACCAGCCAGAATGACATATTTACCCACCGTGACGACGATGACAGCACCAAAGCAAGTTGGATTGAGTTCATGCGTACCATGTGCCTCCATAATGAAGTGGACCCCTCCACTTTGCCAGCCTCCATAAATTCCACCAGTACAGCTTGGGAGGTCAATAATCAGCTCCAGCATCCTGTCATACATCACCTCATGCGGCACCATGTCGAATTTGAAATTGACCATGCGCTGGACGACTTCATTCCATACTCTAGCGACAGTGGGCCCGACACCGATTGAAGAAGTCGTAAAGTAACTATGGTTTGTCTAAAGTAACTATAGTTTGTCTAAAGTAACTATGGTTTGTTTGTAATCCCGGTTAGTTTGTATGGTTTGTATACAACCGTGGTTAGTTTGTAAGCCTATAAATATTGTTTGTAAGGACGGTTAGTCCTCAAGATGAAAAATGAAAATAATTGGTATCAGAGCCATGTTTAGCTAATCTTTCTATTGTGTCTTGTCCCCTGAGCTCTACTCTTTGTATTTATTTTGATATGGTGTGAGCTGCTCCTCTTCCAAGTCAAGTATGCTCTGCAGTTGCCGCCTTGGCGGATCGTCTGCATCAGAAAGGCTTGATAGCGGTTAGTCGTCAGTAATACTCCAGTCCCCAGGCCGATAATAGCTCCTTGAGCAAGGTGTGGGTTGCAGGCATTGCCGCTCTAAATCCTGGCACGCTCGGAATACCTTCAGCCTGAGTATTGGAATATTCTTGTTTGCCTACCGAATTACTGTTCCGGCAGCTATCCTATATCAATATCTATATAACGGGCATCTCTTGCGGATAAGATACTCCCCTTCTAATCAGATTTATGGCTCTTCAACCTCCGTCGTCGAGCGTCTCTCTCCATAGCTCACATGCAGCAAAGGTCGACTACCTCTATGAACTCAGCTACACTCCTGCTGAGCAGCAAATTCATCCGACGAATTTCCCAATTATCAACCCTTATGATGTTTTTCCTAAGGCCTTAACCTCCGTCTCTAAACGTTTTCAGACTATCCTTTCCCCTAAGAAGACCCCAGGTCTGAAGGAATATGTCCAGGCACCTCCATTTTCACAGAACCAGATCACTGCCAGCGGCAAAGAACAATATTTCCCTGTTGAGATCAGCCCAGATCTCATTCGCCAATGGATCGCCTTTGGATACACCCACCTCCATCTTGGCGCTGTAAAGATTACTGCCACTTTTCATGGACGGAAAGGACTACCCGTAGCCATGCGACTCAACCTCCTTGACACCCGGTTTAGAAATTTTCCACATGCTACGATCACTGATGTCCAGACCACCTTGAACGATGGCGCTGTCTTCTACACCGTGTATCCCAACTATAATGTTTCCCTCCAAGATCCCAATCTTCCAGATGCCTGGCAATTTCTCGTTCAACTCACTGGTGCCCCTCAGAAAGAATCAGCCATAGCAGCGACTCTCCATTATCAGATCTGCTACCGACTCCAGAATCACGCCATGAACCTTAACACTGGTTTTTCCAACAACGATTCGGCGTTGTTTGTCCAGATCGGAGAAGATAGGATACCTACAGTTACTCATGTACCCTATCAGATTAGTCGTGCTGAGCTGATCAAGCTGATGCCGGAGTCCTGGATCACTGCTTATGAGTTTACTCATAATACTCCTGCTGCTACTCCTCCAATCACTGCCACAAACCCACTCTACAAGAATTTAGATGATGGCAGAACCATGGTGACTTACCCCCGGCCAGCTGATTTCTGCACGGCTGTTCCCATCTACCCTCAAGATCTCCCTGAGAGGTTGCCTCATGTCCCTATTGGGGCTTTTGACAGCTCTGGTGCACCAATCTACCAGTTCTCCGGACCAGCTGGCCACACTTGGTTCGATGTCTGTAGTTGCCCTGACTGCACCCACTCAGACGATGAACTTGAACTTCCCCGATCACCGAAGGCCAAGAAGAAGAAAAAAGGCACTGACCCTCTCTGGCAAAGATATCAGGCTGGTTGTCCTAATGTCGGACCTCTGGGTGAAGATAGAGGCCGTTACTAGTTTATTGTTGAATATGGCTCCAGCAAACCCTGTTCTTTAGGGTGTTGCTCCCCAGCTCCTCCAGAGCCTCCTTTTCAAGCACCGGCTCCGCCTGCCTGTAAGCCAGCTCCACCTCTGGCACCACCGCCTCCTCCAGTATCACCGCCACTTATGCTTTGGCAGCAACAGGTCCAACAGCAGCCAATCCCTTGTTTCATGGCCACTGGTTCAGAAGGCATTAGTAGGAACTTCCCTACTACGGCAGATTATGAAGATTCTGACCGACGTCGCCACCGGTGGAAAACAGCTCCGCCGAATGTTGTTGACGACCTTGGCCAGATGCCAATCAATTCTTTTGTTGAAGCTCAGCTTAATTGGCAAGCAGAAAATGCCTTGGTTCAAAACCAATACTTGCAAAAGTTAGTCTCCTACCAAGAGCACCATACCCTTGCACTTCAACAAATGAAAGTGACGTGAGATACCTCAAAACAAGGATTGAAACTCTTCATCAAGAATTGCTGCACATTGCTACAAGAGTAAAGGACGTCGCTTACGCGTCTGCTCTTATCTTTGTGCGAGAAATAGAGAAAAGGCAGCTTGAAGATCAGTTGAGGTATGCCCAAGCACCAATACCCTCACAACCACCAAGTCCACCCGCATACAGCTACCCCTTTTTCTCTGAAGCTTTTGCACCTCCTCATCCTTCCCCAGATGTTCCTCACACTTTTCCCATTACCATGTTCAAAGAACTCCAGGAACAACAGAGAAACCTTGCTTCTCACAAAACCAAGAACCCAAAACCAAAGAGGTTCCAGCCATCCCGGCCATCTATTGTCTCCATGCCACCGTATCTCACCCCCCCGCTCATACCGACCTCACGGCCAACTTTCCAGACCATCTCTGGTCACATCCTACCCGGACCCCCGTTGGTTATTCCATGTGTTCCTCCTTTGACCCTGCCTCCTCCCGATAAATCTTCTACCCCCAAAACAGCCTTAGCCATTCTTCCTTCAGCTCAAAACCCAAATACCTTGAGCACTTACCTTACCCAGCTTACCATGCAAGATCCCATCCCTGTCCTTACTCTCACCAAGGATAACTCCTCTGCTACTTCAAGCATTTGTGAATCCTATGATGAACCTCCCCCACCAGTCTTTCAAACCAGGACCAGCCCTCAGGAAACGAATACTGGTGCAAATCCAGGAGTCACTGAGCCTCTCGTTGACAGTGACAGTGAGCGTGGATCGGTTCATGCTGATAATCAGCATCGAACACCACCGAACTGGCCTCCTGCGGCAACTCACCCTTTTGCAAACCAAGATCCAAAGCAGCTATTCACTTTCGATGGCATCCCTTTTCACAAATGGCCTGATAAGATCTCTGAATTTCATGCTTGGTTGATGGCAGAACTGCTTCAAGAAGGGACTACAGATGCAAGTGTCATTACCAAGTTCCTTGCTCGAACTCATGGCACTCTTCGTGAATGGTTTATGGCCCTTGGAGGATACAGGCAACTTCAATGGTCTCAAGTCTCGATTGATGTTTTCATAGCCCAGCTCTACAATGAAATGATTGGTCCAATTAAAAACAGTAGAATCAAAGCCCGAGAGGAATACTTCCAGATGAAGTGTTGCTCCTTCCAAAAGGCGGATCTTGCCAAACACTATACCAGGATGCTTGACAGATTCTACATCCTTGGCGGCCTTGATGATCCTAATATGAAGCAGGTGTTTCTTAACTCTTTCCCTCAACCATTAGGAAAGGATGCTTTGAAATCTTTGCAGCATCTAGGACTCCGACTTGACCAAGCTCCTATTGGCCGACTTTATCAAGAAATATTGAGTGCTCTCCAGAAATTATGTGATCAGCAACAATTCTTCAAACAATGGGAGAAAACTACCCATAAGATCACCGATGCTTGTGACACGTCTTATCTCAAGATCAAGTGCAAGGAGAATAACTGCACATGTTCCCCAAAGAAGAAATCTCATTTCTCCAAGTACAGCACTCAACCTCATGATGCTCGCAAGCGGCATAGATTTTCCAAGAAACGCCAGCACCGTCCTTCTGCTCATAAGTACAAGTATTTTAAGAGAAAGCATTTCCGTGGCAAAACTTCTACCAAATGCTATGCTTGTGGGAAAACTGGACATTTTGCTAAGGACTGTCCTGATCAGAAGAAGGCCAAGCTCATGCACATGCTGACTCAGTTCTCTATACAGGATGACAAAGATGCGGACATAGAATCACTGTATTCTATTGATGATGAGTTCTCTCCGGATCTATTATTCGCTGTAGAAAACTATGATGATGATTCCGACTCCCCTTCTGATACTTAGTCTGATGGATTTGACCCCATCTACCCAATCATCCCTAGAGATCCCTCAGCTCTTCCCCATTCTCACCCCTTTTCGACACCTATATTAGCAGTTACCAAAACCCCACTTTCTCAGGCTCCTTCGTACATTTCAGCCACTACTTGGGATCGCCCAGTCAAGGTGATAGGTTATTTTGACACTGGTTGTTCAATGACCATCCTTGCTCCCCATGTTCTCCCCTCTTACTATTGGAAACCCCATAAGCAGTATTTCATTGCTGGTGATGGCAAAACCTTCTCAGTTGACCTTATCTCCAAAGGCCCCGTCCGTTTCAAGATTTTCCCAACTCTTACCCTCAGTCATACAGTGTGAGGCTCTTCCCTCCCTGGTCGTGATGCTCTTATTGGATTCGACCTTCTTTATCGTCTCCCCCATCTAGGATGGAGTATCCATGGTCTTAGCCATAAGCAACACTTTCTCCCCTGGACAAATGTTAGCAATCTTTTACTGACTGCTCCTCTTGCAGATATTAAGCAGCAGTTGCTCTCCCAGTGCAGTGTAGATTCTCATACTGAGTTTCTCACAAAGTGTGACCATCCATTATGGCAGAACCCACAATTCTTCATTCGTCTTCCTTTCAAGAAAAATGAAGATAATTGGTATGATGCTGTCAAACATTTGACTACTCAAGGTCTTCAGCTCAGACAGGTGACTCTCGATCGCCTTCACCAAGAAGTCCAAACAGCACTTCAGCGTCTTTGCAATCAACAGCAATTCTTCAAGACATGGGAAAAGACTACTAAATGTTTACAGGACGTCTGCAACACTTCCCATCTTAAAATCAAGTGCAAAGATCAAAATTGTTATTGTCCTACCAAAAAGAAACATCATTACTCCCGTCTCAATGTATTTCTGGTAGACGACAAGTTTCCTTTGCCTACTCGACCAGCTTTAATGCTCCAACTTTCAGATGCAACCATCTTCAGCAAATTTGATCTCAAAGCAGGTTTTTGGCAACTCGGGATCCATCCCGATGACAGGCCTAAAACAGGTTTCTGCATCCCTGGTTCACACTTCCAATGGACAGTTATGCCATTTGGACTTAAGGTGGCTCCCTCCTTATTTCAGAAGGCTATGATGCGCATTTATGCTCCAATCCAACGGCAAGCTCTCATTTACATTGATGACATCTTACTGTTCTCAAAAAATATTCCTGATCATGAGAAGCTCTTATCCCAGTTCTATGATCTTACCCTTCAGCATGGTATAAAGCTCTCCTCCAAGAAGATGGAAATTGGTATTACCACAGTGGATTTTCTAGGTGTCACCATTCTTAAAGGACAGTATCAACTTTAGAAGCATGGGTTTGCGGAAATGTTACGGATGAAGTACCGGGAGCCGATTGCATCATATTGAGAAAAGAGATTTCACCTGCCAGAAGAGGGATGACTATCTGTGTATGATGGGCTGAGGTTTGTGAGTATAAGCACAAGGTACCTGGAAAGAGCTAATGTTCATGCCAGAGGTTTTCCGAGCCTTATAGGGATAAAAGGGGCCTTCTGCCACGATCCCACGCGCTCAAGGACTATTACTGACATAACTATGCACCCTAACCAGAAAACCTAAGATGATAAGTAACCATAGACCCATCATAAAAAATAGGCAAGGACCCCCGCCGGGCAGATGAAGAGAAGAACTTAGAAACTCATGGCTCTGATACCAGAATAGGAGGGAATAGCATTCATAGAATTCATTCACACTAATGTTCTGATTTTACAAGACTGGGGGAGGAAGTATTTATGGACTTTCTCCGGACTTAACACACAATGAAATCCTCACAACCAACAAAAACAGTAAATTCACAAAAATGGCCTAAATACAATGGCCGACAAAAGCAATAATTATTTAAAGCAGAGCAGAAATCTCGAGCGGAGATGGCGGAGGATAGTGACAGAGATCCTAGTCGGTGTCATTACCAGAAGAGGTATTTGGAGCAAAAAGCAAATAGTTATCTACTTCATGCTCAGCGTGGGCCATCATGATGCGATGTATCAAAGGGTGATGGAGGGTCGAGTGATTGATGTACCAAGCAGTGCAAGCCAGCTGTTACGTGACTCATCATCATAATCTCGGTGATCCCAGATGTTGACAGATCCAATACACATAATGGAGGAGGGGTCATAGATGATGAGATGGTGATTTAAGAAGGGAGGTTCAACTAGAGCAGGGTGGATGTGTGCTGCAGGTCGGTGGAAGAGGATAGTGACATAGTATTGGTCTCTGGGTAAGCTGAGAGGGTGGTGATCCAATGGTGGATGGGTGCAAAAAGCTGGAGGAATCGAGCAAAATGGGATGGGACAGCTGGTTGGAGAAATCTGTGGGATTGGGATCTGGAAGGAAGTCTGTAGGTAACGGTGGTCTGTCTTAGGTAATGAAGAAGGGCATGGGTAGAAAAACACATAGCAATCTTGTGGACAATGAGGAGATGCCAAAAGAAGACTACATATTCCTTGGTGAAATTGAAGTAATAGGTCATGTTAAAAAGAGTAAGGAAGGGATGGTCTGGATGGCAAGTTTGCTAATCATATAGAAGTTCATGGCGAGAGACAAGGACTTTAAGCATGTCTTGGTAGGTTTGGGTGCTGTAACTGACCATGGTTCGTCCAGAGATGTCACAGTAAATTTCAGGGGGTAAGGTAGGTAGCAAGGATGCAAGGTCATCCGGGGGTGGAGGAGTTGGTGGTTGGGAAGGTCCAGGGTCTGAAGGAGGCTGAGAAGGTCCTGGGTCTGTAGGCCAGAGAGGCATGCAGAGGATGGGAATGGTGGATGAGATTGGTATCTTGGACCTGGATAAGAAATCTGCCAACACATTGTCTTTGCCCTTTATATGCTTGACTGTGAAAGACCATTGAGAGAACCAACGAGCCCATCTGAGAAGTTGTGGTTCAGGGAGAATCTTTTGTTTGAACTGCAACATCCGTGGGAAAGAGGACATATCCATTTCGACCTGGAAAGTGTGTCCGATGAGATAGAACTGGAATTTTTCCATTCCTCGTTTAACTGCAAGGATTTCTTTGAAGGTAGAATGATAGTGTTGCTTAGATGGTCTGAACTGTGCACTGCGGTAGCCACAAATCTGTCTTTTACCATTGGTGTGTTCTAGAAGTATTGCCGCCCATTGGTCATCACTGGCATCTGTTTGAAGAATGCGTAGGCCACTAGTGGGAATATGAAGGGGTGGTAGTTTAACTGCAATCTGTTTAAGAGTTTGAATTGCCTTGGTATGCTCTGCAGTCCATGGGGGAGGATTCTTCTTGAGGAGCTTGTATCGTGGTCCGTTATAAGTAGTCTGGTGAGGAATGAACTCGGTCATGTAATTGATGATGCCAAGAAATTGTTGGAGCTGGGTAACAGTGAGAGGTCCATCTGAGAACTGAAGCAGGGATTTTCCAATATGAGGTTGAAGTTGATACTGTCCTTTATGAATGGTGACACCTAGAAAATCCACTGTGGTAATGCCAATTTCCATCTTCTTGGAGGAGAGCATTATACCATGCTGAAGGGTAAGATCATAGAACTGGGATTAGAGCTTCTCATGATCAGCAATATTTTTTGAGAACAGTAAGATGTCATCAATGTAAATGAGAGCTTGCCGTTGGATTGGAGCATAAATGCGTATCATTGCTTTCTGAAATAAGGAGGGAGCCACCTTAAGTCCAAATGGCATAACTGTCCATTGGAAGTGTGAACCAGGGATGCAGAAACCTGTTTTAGGGCTATCATCGAGATGGATCCCAAGTTGCCAAAAACCTGCTTTGAGATCAAATTTGCTGAAGATGGTTGCATATGAAAGTTGGAGCATTAAAGCTGGTCGAGTAGGCAAAGAGAAGTTGTCGTCTGCCAGAAATACATTGAGAGGCTGATAGTTAATGACCAATCGGAGCTTGCCGCGTGTCTGTTCTGCACGCTTGTTGACATTAAAAGCTTTACATGCCCATACAGATGAAGTGGGCTCAATAAGACCTTGGGTTTGTAAAAGAGCAACTTCATCTTGGGCCAAATCCAGTTGGGCCGGGTTTAGACCAGAATGGCTAGCTTTAGTTGGATTGGCATCTTCATTCTTCTCGAAAGGTAGCCTGATGAAGAGCTGGGAATTTGTCCAGAGGAGATGATCACACTTTGTGAAAAAATCGGTGTGAGAGTCTGCACAACATTGAGAGATTAGCTTTTGCTTAATATCATCCATTGGAGAAGTAAGGGAGAGGAGGGTAGGAGTAGTGGTCCATGGTAAGGTTTGCTTTTTGTAAGTGAGACCATGGGAACTCCATTGGAGGCCGGGGAACTTGGTTAAAAGATCAAATCCAATAAGGGCATCTCGGCTGGGTAAGGAGGATCCTAGAACTCTATGGCTGATTGTTAACAAGGGGAAAATCTTGAATTTGATTGGATCCTTGGATATCAAATCGACGGAAAAGGTTTTTCCATCTGTAGCAGTAAAGTACTGCTTATGAGGCTTCCAATAGCAGGGGGTAAAACATGAGGAGCAAGTATGGTCATAGTTGTACCAGTGTCAAAATAACCAATAACTTTGACTGGGGGTCCCAAACAGTGGGGTAGATTGAAAGTGGGGCTAATGGAAGGGTAAGCTTTGAGGATGAGGGATACAGCGGTGGAGGTGGTGAATAGTAGACGGGTTCAAATCCGTCGGACTCAGTAAATGGGTCTGACTTAGAGTCTGAGTCAAGAGCTTCTATTGCAAACAGAAGATCAGCAGAGAATTAGTTGTCGATGGAGTACAAAGACTCAATGTCGGCATCCGGATCATCCGAAGTGTCATGAGGAGTAAGCATATGTATGAGCTTGGTCCGTTTTTGCTTGTCGGGACAATTCTTTGCAAAGTGACCTTTCTTTCCACAAGAGTAGCATGTATCAGAAGTTTTTCCACGAAACTTCTTTCTCTTGAAGTACCTGTATCTTTTGGGGTTGGCTGTGCGATGGGGTCTGGAAGAAGCCTTATGCTTGTGCTGCCTGTGCGGATGTGATCTGGTATCGGAGAGACGGGAGTGATGATGTTTCTTTTTGGTAGGACAATAACAATTTTGATCTTTACACTTGATTTTAAGATGGGAAGTGTTGCAAACGTCCTGTAAACGGCCAGTAGTCTTTTTCTATGTCTTGAAGAATTGCTGTTGATTGCAAAGACACTGAAGTGTTGTTTGGACTTTTTGGTAAAGGCGACCGAGAGTCACCTGTTCAAGTTGAAGACCTTGAGTAGACAAATGTTTGACAGCATCATTGCCCAAGGGTTCCGGGAATGAGTTGAGAAAAACTTGTTTCATGTTCACATCATCCATACCGCCAAGGATGTAGAAACGATCCATGCGATGAAAATGTTTTTCAAGATCAGATTTCTGGAAAGAACAACATTTCATCTGGAAATACTCTTCACTGGCTTTGAGACGATTATTCTAAAGAGGACCAATGAACTCGTTGTATATTTGGAGTACGAAGTCATCAATACTCAATTGGACCCATTGCATTTGCCTGTATGGTCCTAAAGCCATGTACCATTCTCTAAGAGTACCATGAGTACGTGCTAGAAACTTGGTAATAGCTGCTCTGGGTGTCATGCCTTCCTAAAGTAATTCAGCTGTGAGCCAGGCATGAAATTCTGAGATCTTGTTGGGCCATTTATGAAATGGAATACCATCAAGGGTAAAGAGCTGCTTAGGATCTTGATTGCTGAATGGCTGGAAATCCTGCATTGGTGGTACAGGTGGCTGGTTTTCTCCAACATGTTCTTCTTCTTCAGAAAGAACTTCTGTAACTCTAGTAGGCTCAGTTGCAGGTGGTGGATTTGGTGGTTGATGTACCATGAAAACCAAAGGGGGTTCCGTGAACCATGAATCAGTATCAGAGGCTACAAAGGACTCAGGGACTGGAGCGGGTTTGGGAGGGAAGGAGTCCATATAAAGTTGTTTGAGGAAGTTTGAAAGGGAATTAGGGTTTGCAGCCGGGATCAACGGGGAACAGGCTGGCTGTGTGGATGGAGGTCTTTGTGGTCTTTGTGGAGGCACATATGGGACAAAGGCAGGTGATCTCAAATGGGAAGAGTGAATTGGTTGAAAAGTGGGTTGAGTATATCGAGAAGGATTGGGCTGGTACAATGGGGGTTCTATATTCTGGGATATGGGTGGAATGGTTCTAATGCTGGATGGTGGTTTTAGGGACTTCCTACGGCCAAGTCTACTCTGGCTTTGGCCTAAATCCTGCAGTTCTTTGAATAGGCCTATTGGAAAGCTGTGGTGTGTAGGGGACACATCATATTCAACTGCTGGAGGGAAATCTGGGTAAAACCGAGGGAGAGATGGCGAGGGAGGAGGTTGTATCGGGGCTTGGATCCAGCTGAGCTGATCTTCAAGTCTCTGCTTTTCTCGTTCTCGGGTAGAGATGAGAGAAGAGGCATAAGCAACAACTTTAACTGTAGTGGCTATGTGCATGAGTTCCTTGTGTAAGGCTTCAATTCGTTCTTTGAGATAACGAACATCGATCTCTTGTTGACTTAAATGAAGAGTAGTGTGTTCCTGATAGGATACAATCTTCTGAAGGTACTGATTTTGCATAATAGCATTCTCGGCTTGCCAATTGAGCTGTGCTTCAACTGTAGTGTTGCCAGGGAGATGTCCATCTAGTTGGACTGAATTGGAAGGTGTGACTTTCCATTTATGCAGGCGTCTATCATGATCTTCATAGTCAGTTGCGCCTGGGAAATTCTTTCTGATGCCAGAACTGCTTCCACTACCACTTAAAGGATAACAAGGTGGAGGAGGAGGCGGAGTTGAAGCTGGGGAACAACAACCTAAAGTACAAGGTTTGCTGCTTCCATATTCCACTATGAACTGGTATTTGCCCGGGTAGTCGCCAAGGGGGCCGACGTTAGGACAGCCTTGCTGATAACGAATCCATAATGGATCCTTCTGTCGTTTCTTTTGCCGGGGTTTCCTGTTGGAAACAGGAGGAGCTTCATCAGAATCAGAAGAGAGGCAGTCGGGGTAGTCGCAGACATCAAAATATTTATGGCCAGTCGGGCCGTGGAAGCTGTAGACCGGGTTGCCTCGAGCATCGAAAGATGCTATAGGAACGTCCAATCTCGGATCAAGCTGTGGGGTTGAAGCCGGAAGAACTGGACCCATGGTGACGGGTTTCGAGAAAGTAAGCTTTGTTTTTCCGTTGCCGAGCCGCTTATAAGTTGGATCAGTTGATACCAAAGGAGGTGTGGGTTGAACTTCACGTGTTGATTCGTAGGCTGAAACCCAAGAATCTGGGACCAACTTGAAGAGGTCCATCCGACTAAGTTGCCGTGGAACATGAGTGACCGTGGGGGTCTGATCTGAACCAATATGGAGGAATAGAGCTGAATCATTTGAGGTATGACCGGTGTTAAGGTCAAAAGCATGATTCTGTAGGCGGTAACATATCTGATAGTGCAAGGTTGCGACTATTGCTGATTCCAACTGGGGAGCTCCTGTGATTTGGATCAGAAATTTGTAGTTGGGATACAGGGTATAGAACACTGTGCCGTTGTTCAAAGTGGACTGAACATTGGTTAGAACAGCATGTTGATACAGTTTGAATCGGGTATCCAACAGATCCGTATGCATAACGACTGGAAGACCTTTCCGTCCATGCAAGGTAAGTGTCATCTTGACTGCACCAAGATGAAGATGGGTGTATCCCAAAGTGAACCATTGTCTGATCAGGTCTGGAGGGATCTTAATGGGAAAATATTGCTCAGATCCTGAGGCTGTAACTTGATTTTGGGCAAAAGGAGAGGCTTGCACATACTCTTTAAGACCTGGGGACTTCTTAGGAGCAAGAAGAGTCCGTATAGTCTTTGAGAGAGTCGAGGTGTGTCTGGGAAAAACATCATAAGGGTTGATAACCGGAAAATTCGTAGGGTGAACTTGTTGATCAGAGGGAGTATAATTTAACTCGTAAAGATAATCAACTCTAGAAGCATGGGTTTGCGGAAATGTTATGGATGAAGTACCGGGAGCCGATTGCATCATATTGAGGAAAGAGATTTCACCTGCCAGAAGAGGGATGACTATCTGTGTATGATGGGCTGAGGTTTGTGAGTATAAGCACAAGGTACCTAGAAAGAGCTAATGTTCATGCCAGAGCTTTTCCGAGCCTTATAGGGATAAAAGGGGCCTTCTGCCACGATCCCACGCGCTCAAGGACTATTGCTGACATAACCATGTACCCTAACCAGAAAATCTAAGATGATAAGTAACCATAGACCCATCATAAAAAATAGGCAAGGACCCCCGTTGGGCAGATGAAGAGAAGAACTTAGAAACTCATGGCTTTGATACCAGAATAGGAGGGAATAGCATTCATAGAATTCATTCACACTAATGTTCTGATTTTATAAGACTGGGGGAGGAAGTATTTATAGACTTTCTCCACAGTGGATTTTCTAGGTGTCACCATTCATAAAGGATAGTATCAACTTCAACCTCATATTGGAAAATCCCTGCTTCAGTTCTCAGATGGACCTCTCACTGTTACCCAGCTCCAACAATTTCTTGGCATCATCAATTACATGACAGAGTTCATTCCTCACCAGACCACTTATACTGGACCAGTATACAAGCTCCTCAAGAAGAATCCTCCCCCATGGACTGCAGAGCATACAAAGGCAATTCAAACTCTTAAACAGATTGCAGTTATGCTACCACCTCTTCATATTCCCACTAATGGCCTACACATTCTTCAAACAGATGCCAGTGATGACCAATGGGCGGCAATACTTCTTGAACACATCAATGGTAAAAGACAGATTTGTGGCTACCGCAATGCACAGTTCAGACCATCTGAGCAACACTATCATTCTACCTTCAAAGAAATCCTTGCAGTTAAACGAGGAATTGAAAAATTCCAGTTCTATCTCATCGAACGCACTTTCCAGGTCGAAATGGATATGTTCTCTTTCCCACGGATGTTGCAGTTCAAACAAAAGATTCTCCTTGAACCACAACTTCTCAGATGGGCTCGTTGGTTCTCTCAATGGTCTTTCACAGTCAAGCATATAAAGGGCAAAGACAATGTGTTGGCAGATTTCTTATCTAGGTCCAAGATACCAATCTCATCCACCATTCCCATCCTCTGCATGCCTCTCTGGCCTACAGACCCAGGACCTTCTCAGCCTCGTCCAGACCCCGGACCTTCCCAACCACCAACTCCTCCACCCCCGGATGACCTTACATCCTTACTACCTACCTTACCCCCTGAAATTTACTGTGACATCTCTGGACGAACCATGGTCAGTTACAGCACCCAAACCTACCAAGACATGCTCAAAGTCCTTGTGTCTCGCCATGGACTTCTGTATGATTGGCAAACTTGCCATCCAGACCATCCCTTACTCTTTTTACCATGACCTATTACTTCAATTTCACCAAGGAATATGTAGTCTTCCTTTGGCATCTCCTCGTTGTCCACATGATTGCTATGTGTTTTTCTACCCATGCCCTTCTTCATTACCTAAGACAGACCACCGTTACCTACAGACTTCCTTCCAGATCCCAATCCCACAGATTTCTCCGACCAGCTGTCCCATCCCATTTTGCTCGATTCCTCCAGCTTTTTGCACCCATCCACCATTGGATCACTACCCTCTCAGCCTTACCCAGAGACCAATACTATGTCACTATCCTCTTCCACCGACCTGTAGCACACATCCACCCTGCTCTGGTTGAACCTCCCTTCTTAAATCACCATCTCATCATCTATGACCCCTCCTTCTCCATTATGTGTACTGGATCTGTCAACATCTGGGATCACCGAGATTATGATGATGAGTCACGTAACAACTGGCTTGCATTCATGCGAACCATGTGCCAAGAAAATGTTGTGGACCCCTCCACTATACCGGACGCACTCATCAATTCCACCTACTCTGCTTGGGACATCAATCACTCGACCCTCCATCACCCTTTGATACATCGCATCATGATGGCCCACGCTGAGCATGAAGTAGATAACTATTTGCTTTTTGCTCTAGATACCTCTTCTGGCAATGACACCGACTAGGATCTCTGTCGCTATCCTCCGCCATCTCCGCTCGAGATTTTCGCTTTGCTTTAAATAATTATTGCTTTTTGTCGGCCATTGTATTTAGGTCATTATTGTGAATTTACTGTTTTTGTTGGTTGTGAGGATTTCATTGTGTGTTAAGTACGGAGAAAGTCTATAAATACTTCCTCCCCCAGTCTTGTAAAATAAGAACATTAGTGTGAATGAATTCTATGAATGCTATTCCCTCCTATTTTTTTTTTTCTTGTTTTTTTCCCCTTGCCTCATCCCATGAAATTCCCATTATAGCCCTGTGTAACCCTTATTCTCAATAAAATCGATCCATGGTTCTAGATTGAATCCATGTAACCTGGTCAATCCAAGTAAACTCAAAGTATCCCCTTATATTCTTAGTTGAGCCAAGTCCTTTTATTTCCTTATAAATCCTATGGTCTTTGTGATAGAGTTTAAGATTTGTTGAATTTTGAAGTCTCTCTTCTTCATCGTTTTGGTGTTTTTGAGGTGTTGTATTTATAGTAAATCTTTACAAGATGTTACACATAATTTGGTTGGTACACAGGATAAAAGATAAACACAGGAGCTGTTAGCTACAGCTTAGAAGATAGCTATCGAGAGGATTTCTGGGTTGAGGACTCCTTGTGTGAGTGATCGTGTAACCATTGAGTTGTTACGTTGGTTGAGGACTCCTCGTATGAGTGATCTTGTAACCGTTGAGTGGTTACGCTTTCACACCCCCTCAAGCAAAACGGGAGTTCTTGAACTGTGAGCTTGTCCTGAAGTAGTTTAAATATGGAGTGTGACAATAGCTTAGTCATTACATCTGCCGTTTGATCTTGAGTGCATAGAAACTGAACATCAAGAACCTTCTTTGAGACTTGATCACGAACGAAATGATAGTCCATTTCGACATGTTTGGTCCTGGCATGAAGTACGGGATTGGCGGCCAAGTATGTTGCACCAATATTATCGCACCAAATCAATGGTGGATTCGCCAGCTTACAACCCAAATCTCGGAGTAGAAATTGGAGCCAAATTAATTTTGACACCGTATTTGCAATCCCCTTGTACTCTGACTTTGTGCTTGACCTTGCAACTGTTGGTTGCTTTTTCGAACTCCATGAAATACTATTTGGACCAAAATAAACACAAAAGCCACTGGTTGATTAGGTCATCAGGGCACCCAACCCAGTCAGCATCAGTGAACGCAGTGAGTTCAAATTTCTCAATAGGTTTAATTGAGATTCCATAATATGTTGTGCGCTTGATATACCGAAGTATGCATTTGACAGCCATCCAATGATTCAATGTTGGACTCTGCATAAACTGACATACCTTATTCACACAGAAGGAGAGATCAGGTCGAGTCAATGTAAGATACTGAAGGGCACCCACTGTGCTCCGATATAATGTAGCATTTAGATAGCATTTAGAAATGTAGGTCCTGTCTCCTTTGTAAGTTTGGACCCAGACGGAGCCACTGATGTTGAACACGGTTTTGAGTTTACCATAACATTGATCCAATGGGTCGAGTCAATGTAAGATACTGAAGGGCACCCACTGTGCTCCGATATAATGTAGCATTTAGATAGCATTTAGAAATGTAGGTCCTGTCTCCTTTGTAAGTTTGGACCCAGACGGAGCCACTGATGTTGAACACGGTTTTGAGTTTACCATATCAGTCCGGTTCAGTAAATCCATGGCATCCTTGGACTGTGTGATGTAAACTGGCTGTCTAAAACCAGACGCAGGTGTAGGGATTCTTCCCTACACCAGCATAAGTAGCCATCGGGTAGGTGTAGGGGAATTCCCTACACCAGCAGCAGTTGTGGGGTTATTAGGATTTAAATTAGTCTTTATTTTCATTATTATTTATTTGGCTGTAATTCCAAATTAGGATTCTTAGTGCAAGTTTGAATCCTAATTAGAAGTACTAGTTAGCATTCCTATTTCTATTTTGAGTCCTAGTCACGTTATGAGTCATAGTTAGAATCTACTTTCTGTCCAGCCTTGAAGGCTATATAATGTAAGAGCTCAATTGAGCCCCCCATGATTTATGAATAAGAAAATTTGCTTTTATGCATCTACTGTCCTGAGATAGGCTGTGAAGGTGAGGCTGAGATAGCCTTCACTGTCTCTCTCCTTTGAATACTCTCAAGCTTGTTTAAATTCTGCTACAGTCTCTCCTTTGAATACTCTCAAGCTTGTTTAAATTTTGCTACAGCCGAGCATTGAAGCCTTCAAGTACAGTTGCTGGAATTTATTGCAAGTCCCAGGATCCTTCATTCAGCAAGTAAGTAAACATCCCAAATCCCAAACCCTTCTTCTCCTAATCCTCTAAACCAAACCCTAACATCCCTTCATCCCTCCATCTCTAAGCATCACTTCCATAACCTAAAACCTGCCTAGCCTGAACCCACCATCAGAAACAGCCCAAACTTGGACCGAAGCTCCCTCTCACTGTTTGGGAAACTCGATCCAAGCCCCTGCCCACAATACCCATTATAGACCCTAGATTCCTACATTATTCTCCTTTTCAAAACCCGAAACCCTAACCCTAATTTCACTATTTACCTAATTCTACCCTAGCCAATCCCATTAAACCCTAGCAGGTCCTGGTTCTGGTTCTAGTTGGCTTTATATCCCCATCTAGGATTACATTATTTGGTATCAGAGCAAAGCTATGGATTCTCCAAAATCAAGTGACCCAACCACTCTACAGCAACTGGCTGAGATAGTCAAGGTTTTATCTGAAGATGTGAAGACCATCAAGCACCAGGTTGATATACTATCACAACAAGGTCCTACTGCACCTCCACAACAAATACCACAAATTGAAGCTGCTGCTTCATACATTAACAACCGACAGCCACGTAGGTTACCACAGAGGGTTCCCACACAATAGACACACAGGATCAACAACAATTCTGCCTATAAAGACGATGAAGATCACGATGGAAATCAGTATTACCGTGATGATAAGCATAAGGTAAAACTGGATCTAGGATATAATGGGAAACATGACCCTATTGCTTTCCATGACTGGTTAAGTACTCTAGATGACTACTTCAAGTGGTTTCGGTTGTCTGAAGACCGAAAAATGCAGCTGGCCACTACTAAGTTAACTGGAGGAGCTAGAGATTGGTGGCATACACATGAAGACAGGTTGATCTGTCGTCACATGGAACCCGTTACTTTTGGGCAGCTATGAAAGAGATTCTCAAAGAGAAGTACTTACCTCCTTATCAGAGGCGTTTGCATGATCAACTGAACACTATACGACAAGGTACCTTAACAGTTGAGGAGTATATTGATAAATTTAATGACTTGCTCTCACGTACGGGTGTAGATGAGAATGATGTCCAGCTTATATCCCGTTTCAAGTTGGTATTGAGGATTGACATTAAAGACAAGATGGGCGTGGTTGAAATATATAATCTGAATCACTATTTTGAAAAGGCCATGGATGCTGAAGATTTAATCAAAGCTGCCCCACGAAGGTTCCCACCGCAGTCCGGTGATATTAGGAGGACCTTTACTCCTAACAGATCTAGTGGCCCTACCCGAGCTCCGCCAACTACAGAGGAAAAGAGTAAGGCACCCATGGGTAGTCAAACACCTAACAAGTGTTTCCATTGCCAACAAGATGATCATTATGCAAGGTACTGTCCACAAAGAGGGAAGTCCAATTCAATGATTGCAGCCATGGAAACTAGTCCAGATGTCCAAGTGTGTGACCCACAGTTTAATAACAATTGGGCCGTTAATGCTGCCCTTGAGGGAGACTATGATGACACTTTGGAAGACGAAACTTATGAGGTAAATGTAGTAACCCGCATTCTGGTTGCTGAATCTAAAGGAGAGGATTGGCGTCGACATTGAATTTTTTATACACTGATGGATAGTGGGTTAGCAACAACACAAGTGATTATGGACAGCGGTAGTTGTGTCAACGTGGTTTCTAAAGCTTTTGTCATTGAAGAGAAGCTTAAAGCTGAACTTCACCCACAACCATACAAGGTATCTTTACTTAATAATGATACTTTAGAGGTTAATCAACAATGCTCAGTGCCACTTAAAATTTCTGGTTACGAGGAGAATGTTTGATGTGATATAATTCCTATGATTCTGACTGATGTCTTACTTGGGAGACCATGGTTGTATGATAACAATATATTGACGGAAGGTACAAAAAATCAGTGTTTCTTTGACTTGAAGGGGAAACCACTGGTTCTCAACCCACTCAATGTACCATTGATGAAGCCAAGGCTTAGAGCTGCCCAGTTGAAGCAACAACAGGTTTTGAAGACTATTGACAATAAACAGCCAATGAAAGGAGGATCAAGCAGCAAGGTACCACATGCTAGTACAAGTACTATTAAAGCACAACCCATGGAGCAACGACTTCTGTCCCTACCCCACTGAGAATTCCTTACTACCAGTGAAGAGACAGGGTTGATATTAGCCTTGGTCATGAGAGCAGTGTCACCAGCCGCTACTACTATTCATCCCAAGCCCATAAAAGATCTACTTGATGACTTCTCAGATCTAATACCAAACGATCTTTCGGATGAGCTATCTCCTATGAGGGATATTCAGCATGCCATTGATCCAGTACCAGGTTCGGTGCTACCAAATCTGCCCACTTATTGAGCATGCCGAGCTCAAGAGACAAGTGGATGACCTGATTCGCAAGGGGTTTATTGTTGAGAGCATGAGCCCATGCGCTGTCCTAGCATTACTTACTCCAAAGACAGATGGCACATGGAGGATGTGTATTGATAGCAGGGCAATAAACAAGATCACCGTCAAGTACAAATTTCCTATTCCAAGACTTGACGACATGTTAGACATGCTTACGGGTGCTTCCATCTTTTCAAAGATTGATTTGAAGAGCGGATGTCATCAGATTCGGGTCCGCTCAGGGGATGAGTGGAAGACTGCTTTCAAGACAAAGGATGGTCTATATGAATGGAAAGTGATGCCTTTTGGTCTCACAAACGCTCCAAGCACCTTCATGCGTGTAATGACATAGGTACTTCGTCCATTCATCAGTAAGTTTCTTGTGGTTTACTTTGATGATATTCTTATCTACAACCACACCACTGAGGAGCATCTCGATCATCTGAAGCAAGTGATGAGAGTGTTACGCATAGAGAAACTCTTCATCAACCTCAAAAAGTGTTCTTTTATGTTGCCTAAGGTTATCTTCCTTGGGTTTATTATATCTTCAGAAGGGGTTGAAGCTGATCCGGAGAAAGTGCAAAGCATAGTTGATTGGCCAGTACCACACACCTTGGCAGAGGTTAGGAGTTTCCACGGCCTAGCATCTTTTTATTGGCGTTTTATTCGGAACTTCAGTGCCATCATGGCACCCATTACTGAATGCATGAGGGAAAGTAAGGGCAAATTCCAGTGGACACCGGCTACTACCAAAGCGTTTTCCTTGATCAAGCAAAAGATGACCGAGGCACCTGTTCTACGGCTCCCAAACTTTGATGTCATATTTGAGGTGGCTATAGATGCATCCCATGTTGGGATTGGAGGAGTTCTCATACAATCAAATCATCCCATTGCCTTCTATAGTGAGAAACTCAACGATGCTAAGCAGCGTTATTCTACCTATGATTTAGAGCTTTATGCAGTGATCCAGATTCTAAAGCATTGGAGACACTACCTTGTGGGCAAAGAATTTATTCTATACTCTGACCATGAAGCCCTTAAGTATCTCCATTCTCAGCGATCCATAAGCAACCGCCATGCTAAATGGATCGCCCATCTCCAAGAGTTTAATTTCGCTTTGAAGTACAAAGCAGGCAAAGAGAACCAGGTAGCTGATGCACTAAGTAGGAAAGTACTCACCATGTCCACCTCTTCTACTCACAGTACAGGCATCGAACATATTAGAGATGAGTACACGGTTGATGCTGATTTTTCTCCCATTCATACTACATTACAGCAAGGCAGAACTGATGCCAAATACTCCCTACGTGATGAATATCTCTTCTTAGGGACACGCCTATGTATCCCTAGCACGTCCCTTCGACAGCACCTCATTAGGGAGCTGCATGGCGGTGGCATGGGAGGGCATTTTGGCATTAGCAAGACATATGCTGCAGTTGCTGATTTGTATTATTGGCCACATCTTCAGCGCGATGTCCAATAAGTGATACAGCGTTGTCGTGCTTGTCAGCTTGCCAAAGGTGATAAGCAAAACACGGGCCTCTACACACATCTTCCAGTGGCTCATGCACCCTGGTTACATATCAGTATGGACTTTGTTTTGGGTTTACCATCTACACGGGAGCGTCATGATTCTATATTTATGGTGGTGGACAGGTTTTCGAAGATGGCTCATTTCCTTCCCTGTCGGAAGACATTTGATGCAAGTCACATAGCCAAACTCTTCTTCAAAGAGGTGGTACGTATTCATGGGCTACTCGAGTCCATTGTTTCTGATTGTGATGTGAAATTCACTAGCTATTTTTGGGAGACCCTGTGGATGAAGACCAATACCAAGCTGAAGTTCTCCACCGCCTTTCATCCTCAGACAGATGGGCAGACTGAAGTGGTTAATCGTAGTTTAGGCAATCTCCTCAGATGTCTTGTTCGTGATCATGAGAAAGATTGGCCTTCTATCCTTGATATTGCCGAGTTCGCATACAATAATTATGTCAATCGAACCACTGGCCGTACTCCATTTGAGATTGTTTTGGGTATGCTACCCAAGCGCCCCGTGGACTTGCTCCCTCTTCCTCTTCATGTTCGTGTTAGTGTGGATGAGTTCCTCCACCACATCACCGAGGTCCATACCGACATTCGCCGACGCATTGCTATTAACAATGAAGGATACAAGGCAGCAGCTGATCGTCATCGCCGATATGTGGAATTCTAACCTGGTGATTTGGTGATGGTTCGTATTTCTCTTGAGCGGCTTCCTCCTGGAGCCAATCATAAGCTCCATCCTTGCAAGATGGGTCCTCTCAAGGTGCAACAACGCATTGGGACAAATGCCTATATGCTCGAGCTCCCCCCTACCACGAAGATTAACAATGTTTTCAACTTGGCTGATCTCACCCTCTATGTCGGCCACCATTCGGACGAAGGTGATACTGAACATGCTCTCCGCCTCCCCCAATTTGCCACCCCTATTGCTGATGTTATTGAGAATGTGCTTGACAACAGGTTTACTACTATGCGGGGTGGTCGTGGCTATTACTCTTTCCTTGTTAAATGGAAGGATCGTCCTACCACTGACAGCTAGGGGTGTCAATGGGTCGGTTCGGTCCGGTTTCGGTTCGGGTTTTTCGGTTTTGGTGTGGCTTTTAGAGAAACCGAAACCAATCCAATAATAACTTTTCAGTTTCGGCTCGGTTTCGGTTTCGATGCGGTTTGGTTTCGTGTCGGTTTCGGTTTATGATAACGGTTTGATATCGGTTTGGATTCGGTTCGGTACCAGTTTTTTAACTACTTACTTCAACTATTTTGCCAGTAAACCAAGAGCCACATGGGTCCAGTTTTGTTCTCAACAGCTCCACTGTATTCCCTTCCCTGAACTTCATGACTCTAAATACCTTTAACCTTAACCCTGTTTAAGCCAGTGCAAATCAAAGAAAAAGAACAACCATGTCATAATTTAATCCATTCAACTATTTACACAGAATTAAAAGTTGAAGTTCATGGCCCAATACAAGGATTCTATCTAACTATCTAAGGCCAGTAATGCCACAGAAATTTTTGAAACCATTAGCGCTTACTAAAAACTCTGATCTTTCCTCTTCACCAATTACAATTGTAGAAACTACTCTATTGAAAAGGGCTTAGAACAAATAGGGTTTGGTGCAAATTTCCCCATATGATTGGATAAACCAAAGCACAAACGAGACGAACAAACCTAAAGAAGTTACCAAATTCAAATTGAAAGATAAGAGAAAAACAAAAACAATCTCAAACACAGCAAACCTGCAAATTCAGAGCCATGAACCAAAACTACTCACAAGATTCTACATCAGATTTAGAGTAACCCACATATCAATTCCATTTATTAAAAAAAAAAAAAAGAGCTAGAAAGTGAAACTAAAAAATTCAAAAAGCATGAGACTGCGCAATAAAAGATTACTTACGGAGCTTGTAGCTCATTCTGGAAAAAATCCATGATCGATTATCAAAATTAGAATACTACTAAATCTTCAGAAAAAAAATTAAAAAAATACATAAAATAAAACAGCTACAGAGAGAGATTTATGTGAAATTAAAGATACCCATCAACGATTCTAACTGAAAAAATTAAGGGGAACAAATAGATAGAATAATTCTAACCAAAAAAAAATCTGAAAAAAGGGACATATTTTGAGTGCCCAGAGAAAAGGTTGAAAATCCATAGAAAATTTTGATTGGACTGACCTGGATTGGATCAAAAGAAAGAGAGAGAGTGAAGTGAAGATTGAAAAACGAATTCAACAATGCTTGTTGTGTTAATTAAGTCATGACCACATCGTTGCAGAGGAAGACTTGCTGTTTTCCTGGAATAGCTCTGAGACTAGAGAACCTTCAAACAAAAAGAGGAGATAGACCGAGAGAGAGGGTTTGGGGTTTCAGGTGTGAGAGAGAGAGAGAACATAGGTCTGAGTGGAGTTGCTGCCTCTTGGAGTCTTGGGGAAGAAGAAAATCCGAAGGAAGAACGGTTGCCTAAGAGGCTGAGAGTCAAGAGTCGAGAGTTGAGTGAAAGAAGAACGGTTGCCTGTTAGGGTTTGTGACGGGTTGGGTTGGTTCGGTTCGGGTTCGGGCCTATCGGTCGGATTCAACGGTGCACCGTCGGTTTGGCCCCAACCGAACCGAAACCAAATGAGCACTAGACCCACAAACCGAAGCCGATCCAATAAGAGATTGGTCTGGTGTGGTTCGGTCTCATTCGGGTTGGATCGGTCCGGTTTAACCGGTTCGGTTTAGGTATTGACACCCCTAGTGACAGTACATGGATTCACGCCGACGACTTCAAGAGCCTTGATCCGGATCTATACGAGCTCTTCATGTCTTTCATCCATTAGTCAGAGACGAATGTTTTTAAGAGAGGGGGAGTTGATGTAAACTGGCTTTCTAAAACCAGCCGCAGGTGTAGAGATTCTTCCATACACCAGCATAAGTAGCCATCTGGTAGGTGTAGGGGAATTCCCTACACCAGCAGCAGTCGTGGGGTTATTAGGATTTAAATTAGTCTTTGTTTTCATTATTATTTATTTGGTTGTAATTCTAAATTAGGATTCCTAGTGCAAGTTTGAATCCTAATTAGAAGTACTAGTTAGCATTCCTATTTCTATTTTGAGTCCTAGTCATGTTATGAGTCATAGTTAGAATCTACTTTCTGTCCAGCCTTGAAGGCTATATAATGTAAGAGCTCAATTGAGCCCCCCCACGATTTATGAATAAGAAAATTTGCTTTTATGCATCCATTGTCCTGAGATAGGCTGTGAAGGTGAGGCTGAGTTAGCCTTCACTGTCTCTCTCCTTTGAATACTCAAGCTTGTTTAAATTCTGCTACAGCCGAGCATTGAAGCCTTCAAGTACAGTTGCTGGAATTTATTGCAAGTCCCAGGATCCTTCATTCAGCAAGTAAGTAAACATCCCAAATCCCAAACCCTTCTTCTCCTAATCCTCTAAACCAAACCCTAACATCCCTCCATCCCTCCTTCTCTAAGCATCACTTCCATAACCTAAAACCTGCCCAGCCTGAACCCACCATCAGAAACAGCCCAAACTTGGACCAAAGCTCCCTCTCACTGTTTGGGAAACTCAATCCAAGCCCTTGCCCACAATTCCCATTATAAACCCTAGATTCCTACATTATTCTCCTTTTCAAAATCCGAAACCCTAACCCTAATTTCACTATTTAGCTAATTCTACCCTTGCCAATCCCATAAAACCCTAGCAGATCCTAGTTCTGGTTCTAGTTGGCTTTATCCCCATCTAGGATTACATTACTGTGTGAGTAAAATACCATCTGATGAGTGATGAGCCTCTATAGGAGAGATCAGGTCGAGTCAATGTAAGATACTGAAGGGCACCCACTGTGCTCCGATATAATGTAGCATCTGTAAATGTAGGTCATGTGTCCTTTGTAAATTTGGACCCAGACGAAGCCATTGATGTTGTACACGGTTTTGAGTTTACCATATCAGTCTGGTTCAGTAAATCCATGGCATCCTTGGATTGTGTGTGTAAAATACCATCCGATGAGTGATGAACCTCTATGCCAATGAAATAGTTTAAGTGGCCCAAATCTGTTATAGCAAATTCAATGCCCAACTTTGAAATTAGGGAAGAAATTGCATCAGCTGCACTACCAGTTATTATGATATCGTCAACATAGATGAGTACCAGTAGGACTGTATTAGCAACTCTTTGAACAAATAATGAAGAATCAGATAGGGACGTTTTGAATCAAATAGACAAAAAATTGGAGCTGAGACGATGATACTAGGATCGTGGTGCTTGTTTTAGGCATGGAAGAAGAACTCGACCGAAACCTATCTAAACCACCGAGTTAACTCGGTTTCACAAGTTTCCGAGACGAGTTGAGGGGTGATTTTAAAAAATCTAGGGTTTCGATCGAAATTCGATGGTTTCGACCAGTTTTGACCGAGATGTTGGTAATTTTGCAAGTTTCGACACTTATGCTCATCGAAACTTGGGGCAACCTGGCTCGAAACCAGTATAGATGCTTAAGTATGCCAGTAATCCAGCCAAAACCCAGGACAAACACTTGTTTATGCTTAATATAATTAAGTAAATGTTTTCATTGACTTAAGATATTATTCATAAATAAGCAAATACCCCCTTATTCGAATCCAATAAAAATAGTTAAAAAATCAAATTCCAAAAGGAAAAAAAGTCAACCCCCCAGTTCAAGAACAAAAATTGGATTTTCGGCGGTAGGTGCAATTTTCAACTTTCTAATGTTGGGGTTTTTTTCAAATCTAAAAATTCCATAAATCTTAATATGGTAAAACATTGCTAATACCCAAAAGTGCGGTAAAAAAAAATATTTTCATTCAGAGCGATTTTGACAATATTTGCGCACACCTAATTAAGTTTGACCGGTACATAACTCCTTCAAGATAAACCAAATTTAAGCAATCTTGGACTTGTTGGAAAGCTGTCAAAACAAAGCTTTCTAACAAATCCAAGATTGCTTAAATTTGATTTATATTGAAGGTGTTATGTTCCGGTCAAACCTTATTCGATACCATGTCCAAGAACAATATGCAATATCAAATTTGGATCAAAACCACAAGTATTATCTTTAGTCTTCTTTATGTGAAACTAATGCATGGATTGGATTTAAAACGTAAAAAATAGGCAGCACAACAAGAATCAGGGAAAAAAAACAACTTCTGGGCCTCAAAACCAAGGTTCGAGTTAACCTGGAGAAAGTTCTAGGATTCGACTGAGATATGGTCGAAACCGAGACGAACTCGATTTCTGGTTGGTCAAAACCTAGTCGAAATCCGAGTTTTAGAACCTTGGTTTTAGGCCATATAATGCCTTACACAGATAACAAACATGATTTGGATGTCACCGATCAACAAATCCCTGTGGTTGAACCATATATACATCTTCAGTAAGATTGCCATTTAATACGTATTTTGAACATCTAACTGGCAGATGGTCCAACCAAGTCGGGATAACACCATGCGTATAGTGGTAGGCTTAACCATTGGACTGAATGTCTCATCATAATCAAATCCAGGTTCTTTTGTAAACCCCTTAGCAACTAGACATGGCTTACACTGATCAATAGTGCCATCAGACTTGGTTTTAATTCTGTATACCCATTTGCACCCAACCACATTCATAGAAGGTTTGTACGGAACCAACTCCTATGTTCCATTCCTGACCAAAGCATTAAGTTCAACTGCCATGGCTTTGTACCATTGAGAATTTTTATTGGCTGATGTGTAGCATGTGGGTTCAGTAGGAATAGAGGAGGGTAAAGTAGGATGCAATTCGGTTGAGTAGGCCTTTGGTTTTCTAATGTTACTCTTTGACCGAGTTTGCATTGGATGGGTGGTTTGAGAATTTTGTTTTGTAGTGGGTAGTGGTACATTCTGTGGTGAAGGAATAACGGATGGGGTAGGTTGAATGGAATCTGCTGGAGAAAGTGGAACCAAAGAAGGTATATTAATTTGGGCTGATGGTGGTTGACAAATTGTTGGAGTAACATGTTGGTGCAACCCTTGGCTTGTATTTGTTAAATGTAATTAAAAAGTAACAGGTGAGAAGGATTTTACCCGTGGTGAAGGTGACGGTGATGAACCCACAAACGGAAAATGCTTCTCATTAAACACAACATGGCGTGAAATATACATTCGACCAGTTGGAAGATGTAGACATGGGTACCCTTTGTGTTGAACAAAATAACCCAAAAACACACATTGAAGTGATCGATCATCCATTTTGTGATTTTGATAAGGTCTTAACCATGGGTAGTAGGCATACCTGAAAACATCACAGAATAGTTCGGTGCCTTCTTAAATACTGTCTCATATGGGTTTTTATTGTGTAGCACCGGTATTGGCATCTAATTTAGTAAAAATATTGTTGTATGAAAGGCATGATCCCAGTACGATTTGGTACACTAGCTCGATTTAGTAGTGCAAGTCTAGAGTCAACGATGTGCCTATGCTTCCGTTCCATAATTTCATTTTGTTCTTGTGTATGAGGACAAGAGTAACGATGGAGAATTCCATTTGCAAGTAAGTATGCTTTAAACTTTTAGAATTCTCCGCCACCATCAGATTGAAAACTCTTTATAGTGGTACAAAAATATTTTTCCACCTATGCTTTGAAGGAAACAAAGGTTGAGAAGGCTTCAGATTTGGCAGTTAGTGGAAACAACCATGTATACCGGCTATAATCACCCACAATGGTCTAATATTTAAAACCATGAACAGTAGGCAACGGAGATGGACCTTATAAATCAGAATGAATTAATTCCAATGGTGCAGTACAACGAGTAAAAGAAGAATTAGAAGGCAAACGATGGGATTTGCTTAAAATGCAAGGTTCACAAAAATTAGACGACGAAGAAGAAGAAGGTGCTATGGGTAAGGCATTGTTTTTAATAATTGAGGTCACCACATGATGAGCAGGATGGCCAAATCTATCATGCCATACCATAGCAGGAACTCGTTCACCAACATACGCAGTGGGAGAGCCGGATTTGCTGGAAACAATGGAGCAGACATTAGAAGACAACGATTTATTTGAAGCAGAAGCACCATCAAGGACATAGAAACCATGCTTACTCTGGCTGCACAGAAGGATGTTCCCCGAGTATGGATCCTTAACACAACAAAAAATCAGGATGAAATTTAAACACACAATTGTTATCTCTTGTAAACTTAGAAACAGAGAGAAGATTTTTTATGTATATGTGGAACATAAAAAATATTTTTGAGTGAAAAGGAAGACACAGGTGTACTCAAAATAGATGAACCAATATGGGAGATTTTCAAACTTGATCCATTGGCTACCCGAACCTGATTAGTGCCATTATAGGTGGAGGGAATTGAGAGATTGGCCATATCAACCATGAGGTGATGGGTTGCTCTAGAAACCGGGTACCAGGCATCATCTGGAGCAGTGTTGGATGGTGCAACATACATAGCAGTTGGAGTATTCTTTTGCTTTGTGATATTAGGATTGAACCGTTGATAACATTGAAGTGCCGAATTCCCTGGTGTAGAAAATACTTGACAAACAACCTAGGGACGATGATCATTGTTCTCATTATTGGATCGTCCACGGCCTCGACCGCAATATGTGGAATTCCGTGAATACTGGCTTGAGTGAGAGTGACTACAACCATCTTTATTTATAATAAAGAGAAGAACATTCTGGAATGAGTTCAAGGATAGAAATATCCTTATGACTATTCGACTCCTGAAGCCATATTACAACACTTCCCCCTCAAGTTGGTGCATACATATCAAACATGCCCAACTTGCTAATTATAGGAAAGAATAACTTAGTACTGATTCCTTTGGTAAGGACATTAGCCAGTTGTTCACTAGACTGAATAAATGAGATACAAATTAGTCCTTGTTCTAGCTTCTCTTTGATGAAGTGCCGGTCAACCTCAACATGTTTGGTACGATCATGTTGAACCGGGTTGTGAGCAATGCTGATTACGGACTTGCTGTCATAGTAGAGCCGCATAGGAAGATCAACATTCATCCCCAAATCTTGAAGAAGCCTCTTGAGTCAAAGAAGCTCACAAATATCCTACGCCATAGCTCGGAACTCAGCTTCAGCACTAGATCGAGCTAGAACAGCTTGCTTTTTGCTTCTCCAAGTAGCTAGGTTTCCTCCAACAAATGTGCAATACCCAACTTCCTATCATCAGGACTGCCAGCCCAATCTGCATCAGTGTCTGCTTCTATCCGGAGATGGCTATGTGGAGAGAACAAGACTCCTTTCCCTGGAGATGACTTGAGGTAACGGAGAATTCTGTATGCTGCTTCCAAGTGAGAAGAGTGAGGATCATGCATGTATTGGCTGACAAGGCTTATAGCAAATGTGATATCTGGCCAGGTATGTGAGAGGTAGATCAATCGACCAACTAACCTCTGATAACTGCCTTTGTCCACCGGGTCACCTTCCTTACTCTTCAAATGTGTGTTGGGCTCCAGAGGGGTATCTGCTGGTTTACATCCAAGCATCCCTGTTTCTTTCAATAAATCCAAGGTATATTTCCTTTGAGAGAGAGATATGCCCTTAGCTGAGTAGGCAACCTCAATCCCTAGGAAGTACCTTAATCTACCCAAATCTTTGACTTCAAATTCGGTGCCCAAATAAGTCTTCAACTTCTTGATTTTCTGTGCATTACTGCCTGTGATCATTATGTCATCAACATAGACAATCAACATTGTCACTTGCTGTCCTATCTTCTTAACAAACAATGTGTGATCAACATTGCTCTGCTTATACCCATAAGCAATCATAGCCTTATGGAACCGGCCAAACCATGCCCTTGGTGACTGTTTCAGACCATATAGGGCCTTTTTCAGCTTACATACCTTTCCCTGAGTTTCTGAAGAAGTAAAACCAGGAGGTATCTCCATGTAGACATCTTCTTCCAAATCTCCATGCAAGAAAACATTCTTCACATCAAGTTACTGGAGTTCCCATCCTTGATTCACAACACAAGAGATAATGACCTGTACAGTATTCATCTTTGCTACAGGAGCAAAGGTCTCTGGATAGTCAATTCCTTGGGTTTGAGTAAACCCTTTGGCAGCAAGTCTTGCTTTGTACCTTTCTACTGAGCTATCAGCCTTGTGCTTCATAACAAAGACCCATTTACATTTTTCCTAGTGGAGGACTCACCAAATCCCAGATCTGGTTTTTTTCAAGGGCATGCATTTCTTCATTCATTGCATCCTTCCATTTCTGTTCGGCTATTGCCTCCTGCCAATTGTTAGGGATGGAAACAGAGGATAAAGAAGATACGAAGGCATGGAAAGTAGGAGTTAGAGAGTTGTATGGCATAAAGTTAGAAATAGGGTGCAATGTACAACTCTTTAATTTTTGAACAACAATGGGTAAATCGAGATTGGGATCAAGAGAAGGCTTACCAGAAATCTGACTAGGTGCAAGACTTGGAGTAGGAACAGATGTCAATTGAGTAGGATTAGTGGTGGTGGTCTCTTTGTACAGAGGGCCGTCCAGAGGAAAATCAGTTCCCCGAATGTACACATTTTCCTTTGTCTGTTGTTGCTGTCCCACTTCTTGTTCGTGACTTGTAACTCCATCTTCAAATTCAACAGAAACATCCTCTATAGTAGGTATCTCAATGTCTAGAGGCGCAATCAGCGGAACCTCTGCACCACTTATAATCTCCCCCTGCAGAGGTTCCTGTTGTTTAAAGTAAGCCTCAGACTCCCGGAACACTACATCCATAGTGACAAATACTTTTCGGGTAGGAGGATGATAGTACTTATACCCCTTCTGGGTAGCAGCCGTGTACATGGTGATTCCTGGCAAACACAACACAACCAAATACTTTGGGGGACACAACCAAAAGTCGATTTCCCACAGAGCACATCCAATGGGCAGCAGCCATCCAAAACACGGGATGGAAGGCAATTGATAAGATATGTGGCTGTAAGGACAACATCACCCCAAAAACGAGGGGGAACAGCCATAGTGAACATAAGAGAACGAGCAACCTCCAAAAGATGTCGGTTCTTGCGTTCAGCCACCCCGTTTTGAGCAAGAGTGTCAACACAAAAGGTTTGATGAATGATCCCATGGCTGTCCAAATATGACCGACAAGCACCATCCATATACTCCTTCCCATTATCTGATCGGAGAATCTTCACCTTGGCATCAAACTATGTCTCAACCATCCTATGAAACAAAGTAAAACATGTGAAAACATCACTTTTACTATGCATCAAATATACCCAAGTCGTCCGGCTGAAATAGTCAATAAAAGTGACAAACCATCGAAACCCAGAGCTAGAGACACAACGAGCAGGGCCCCACACATCAGAATGTATCAAACCAAAAGGATGCAAGCTTCTATTATCAGAAATTGAAAAAATGCTTCTAGTTTGCTTTGCCAAAGTGCAAGCATCACAAGAAAAATTATGTTTATTACATCTTTTCACTAGACTAGGAAATAAAGTCAACAAAACACCAATCGGAGGATGGCCCAAATGATGATGCCAATTATTCAATTTAAAAAGTGCAGAATCAAAATCAGAAGATGCAAGCTGAGATGTCAAAGCTGCCCGTGAACCGTCAAGCACATACAGACTACCAACCACCTTACTAGATGCAATCGTACTGTCCGTTGCCTAGTCCTGAAATAAACAATTGGTTGGAAAAATGTTACCTTGTAGTTTAAATCCCTAGTTATGCTACTAATGGAAACCAAATTAGTAGTGAACTGCGGAACATGTAACACAGATGAAAGGGTAAGACAGGAAGAACACTGTACAGATCCCTTTCCCGATATAGGAGAAAGAGATCCATCAACAACACGAACCTTACTCTAACCAGATAAAGGAAAATATGTGGAATAAAAAGAGGAGCCGGTCATATGGTCTGTTGCCTCTAAGTCAATTTCCTAAGAATCGGGCATGATTGAGGTGCAATTCCCACCAAATGAAATACCTGTGGATGAAGGTGTATTGTGAGTAGTAGGCAGAGACAAAGCCGAGGCAGCCATGGAAGGAGATACGGATGCCGAAGAAGATGTGTCCAAACGAGTCACCATATCTCGTAGATTTTGCAAATCCGATCAGGCTGGTCCTCAGTAGTGGCCTGATGAACACGGGTGCTATTGGACCGATTGGAACCACCCCTCCCACGCCCGTGAGTATCTACTGGGTGACCATGAAGCTTCCAACAACGGTCCTTCGTATGCCATTCCTCCCACAGTGATCACATTTGATGGGAGGGCGATCACCAGATGTCCGATCAGTACTGGCAGATTGAGAAGAGCCCCCATGGGAAGACTGTGAACTAGAAATAAGAGCCAAGCGCTCTTGAGTAGCAGGGTGAACCATGGCGGTACGTCGACTGTCCTCAGCAGAAAGAATCGCATAGGCCTGCTGTTCAAGAGTTGGGAGAGGTTCGCGATTTAAAATATTCGACCGGATATGATCAAACTCAATATTCAAGCCGACCAAGAAATCAAAGACGCGTAAACCATCCTCCCACTTCCTATAGGCCGTGGCGTCAACAGCAGTGGTTGCAGTGAAGGTGCCCAGAAAATCCAAATGCTGCCACATCGTACACATGGTATTGTAATATTGAGAAAGTGTCAACTCCAGCTGTTTTTTAGAGTGGATTTTTTGACGTAGTTCATAGCACTGGGCAGCGTTCCCAACCTGGGAATAAGTATTTTTGGCTGTCTTCCATATTTTCACAGCCAAATCAAGAAGAAGGTATCGCCCAGCAATTTCTTGGCCCATGGAATTAACCAGATATGACATGACCAAAAAATTAAAATTCATCCCGCACTCTTGTGCAGAACCAGTCTCAGTAGAACCAATAGCAAACAAACATGATCGAGATCACATAAGATAATTGCTGTCATTTAACTTGATGGTGTTCACCGGAAATGGAATAAAGTCACGGTGCGACGAACCATCAGAACCAGAAGAGGCAAAAGTGATCTCTGAAACGTCAGGCATGTTGGCTGGGAAAAAAAATTGCAGAATCCAAAGACAAGGTCTCCAAAAAAAATTTAGATCATAAGGAGGGAAAAAAAGGACCCTCAGTAGCAGTCAACTCACCACCAAGGGTGGGGAAAAAGTAACGGCAAGGGAAGAGAGAGCCTCCCGCGAGAAAAAAGGAAGGGCGAGAGGCTGCGGGGGCTGGCGGCGGTGGCGGAAAAGGGTGGGAGGCCCGGCGGTGGCGGAAAAGGGTGGTGGGAGGCCCTGCGGAGCTGGCGGTGGTTGCGGAAGAGGGTGGGAGACCCTATGGGTGCTGGCGGTGGTGGCAGAAGAGGTCGAGAGACCCTGAGGGGTTTGGTGGAAGGAAGAGGAGAGCTGGGGGTGGCGGCGGAGGGCTAGCAGAAGGTGGAGGAGGCTGGCTGTGGTGGCTGGTCTTAGGTCAGAATCGTGAAGGAGAAGAGAGAGAGAAGAAAAGAAAAAAAAGGAAAAAATTTTAATTCCCATATTCCCGGAATATTTTTGGCTCTGATACCATGTGGAATTCCGTGAATACTGGCTTGAGTCAGAGTGACTACAAACATCTTTATTTATAATAAAGAGAAGAACATTCTGGAATGAGTACAAGGACAGAAATACCCTTATGACTATTCTACCCCTGAACCCATATTACAACAATGAATAATGAGATGCAGTGTTATTTTCTTTGACAACAACATTAGCACTTGGAGGAGTAGGAACAACCTCAGTAGCTCGGCTTTGCAGAATGACTTCCTGATTATTAAGAATGCCAAGGAAGTCATCCAAAGCAATAGGTTCAAGACGTGAGGTAATAGAAGTGACAAACCCATCATACTCAGGACCAAGTCCATGCAAGAGACTGAGAAACAGCTGACTATCAGTAACTGGTTGTGCAGTAGCGGCAAAATGAGTAGCTAAGGTCTTTGCTTTCTGAACATATTCAGCAATAGAGAGACTCCCTTTCTTCAATGACCGAAGCTGAAACTTGAGTTGCATAACACGAACTTGAGAATGGGAAGCAAAGTACTTTGCAAGAGCTGTCCATACTTCATGAGAAGTATTGAGACCAATGACAACGGAAAATACGGACTCTGTGAGTGTAGAAAGGAGACAACAGAGCAGCATTTGATCTTGTTGTTGCCAGGTGACATACTCAGGATTGATTGTCGATTGCGGAGTTGCAGCAGGGTTAGCGTCAATGGGAACAACAGGTAGAATCTGGGATGGGCAGGGAAAAGAGCTATCCACATATTTCAAGTAACCATGAAGATGAAATAGTGGCAAAAATTGTGCTCTCCACAAGAGATAATTATTCTTATCGAGTTTGATTTGGAGTAAATGAGAGATGTTGCCTCCAAAACCAAATGGGGTTGAAGCAGAAACAGCAACAGGTGTAGTGGTTAGTGAGGACGAAGATGACATAGACATGGCTGGATTGAATTCTGAGAACCAGAAGAAAAGATAGGATAGAGTAACTGCTAGTAGATTAGCTGGCGACTGATACCATGATAGAGTCTGAGATTTGTTGAATTTTGAATTCTCTCTTCTTCACCGTTTTGGTGTTTCTGAGGTTTTGGATTTATAATAAATCTTTACAAGATGTTACACGTAACTTGGTTGTTACACAGGATAAAAGATAAACACAGCAGCTGTTAGCTACAACTTAGAAGATAGCTGTTGAGAGGATTTCTCGCTTGAGGACTCCTTGTGTGAGTGATCTTGAGATCTTGTAATCGTTAAGTGGTTACGCTTTCATTTTGAACCGATTGGTACCCTTGAACCGAACCAACTTACTCAAATACTAAAAGAACCCATTATATATAATTAACAATAAATAAATAATTTAACTCTAATTAATTTAAATGAAGTGCACCATTTCAATTTAATCATGATTTCCCCAAGAAAATTTTAACCACTCAAATACTATGCCATAAATAAGACAATTTGAATTTCTAAAATCTCACCTTCAGGTAGACACCTATCTCTAGGTTCTGCCAAAACCCGAACCCGCCAACACCCGACAATACCAATAAGTATTTTATAAGTCTAACTGGGTATAAGGGTATCACAACTTAATACTTGCTTCTTAGAATAGTTGCAACAACACTCTTGAATCTGCAACACATCCTGGAAGAGAGGTGTTTCAGTCCCGTACTTATCCCTTTATAAAAATCCAAAATTACTTTGTTGTTTTTTTCATTTGCTAAATTCATCCTCACACAATCCCTATCTTCACGGCCAGTTTTCACCATCCTACAATCAGAATCTGAGAAAACTGTATTTCACTAACTTTGTAGCCCCATGAGTCTTCTTTCATTTAACTTTGGAATCAACTCATTCCGAGTCATATACAGAGAGTTATGTTTATTTTCTCAAACTGGAGCAGTTTTAAAAAATCTTGAATCCAAGTTCAAGTTTATTGGAGCTTATTTCTATCACTCTCCCATCTGAGTCCGACAGCCTATCTTGAGGCTTGCATCAGGTCCCAAGTGATCTGGATGGTCCTATTGGTTATCTCATCTCTCCATGTGGCATTACTTTCTTCGTTCTTTCAGTTAATTTTTAAACCATAATTTGATTCATCAAAATTGAAACATCACCTATTTCATGTTACTTGTAGTTTAAAATTAAAACCTAGATATTAATGAGAATGAGAACCATGGCATTAAGAAGCTATTTAAAAAAAAATGCCCAAATTATCCCTTAAAAGGAAAAAGGATAACTTGAGTTTAGTTAAAACTAGTCCACAAGAATCTAAATAATGCATGTTCCAACGATAAAGAAAAATAATAAAAATTTGAGACCAGCTTGGCATTTGTCATCAATAGGAAATCTCAACAATTCCTAGTTAAAAGTATAAGACATTTCAAGTAGTTTTCACTATGAGTTTCAAAAAATGTGATTCATATTTTCTGGGGCGTCACTTTCTCTGAGAGAAAAGTAGCTAATGAGGTCCAGAGTTATTTTAACAACCAACATAAACATAAGCTACTTAGATTAAAGTCTTGCTGCCTTGTTTCATTATTTAGGAGGTGTGCAAAGAGGGAAATGCTTATAAATTAGAAAGCATTGCCTTTGGGCACAAAAAAATTATTCTTAAAATCAGTTACATTTGAGAGATCAACCAATTTGAAACTCCATTCAAACAAGAAAAACTATGGAGAAAAAGGTATCACTTTAATGCTTGTTAAAGAGATTATATTGCTGGTCTATATTCCTGATAGAGGGAACAAAGAGAAGTACCAAATTAGATGGACCAGAGACCCCTTTTTAAAAATTCTTTAGGATTTTTTATTTTTTATTGTCTTATAGTTACTTTATAATTCATCTCATATATGCATTGGGGAAAGAAAAATATAAAATAGTTGTTTAGTGAATTTTATACTTTTGTAGGAAAACATTTTAATATTAATTTGTGAGCATATCTATCATATAATAGGATTGGTTGCATATAGTTGTCTCTTGAAGAAAATAGTTTTCTTATTTTACCTATTTTTGGCACCCCATAGAATGTGTCATAAGTGCCAACTAAGGTAGGAAGAGGTGGGGTTGCCCCTAAATCAAAAAGTGTACAATGAAATGCCCAAATCAAAAGCAGTTTGTGCCCATCCGAAATTCTAACTGAATCATGTTTCAGACCAAAATAAATAAATAAGCAAAAGTAACAAAGCATGTTAAAATTTGTAGGACCATATAGATATTTTTCGCTAAATTGGAAGTCTCAATAATTCCAAGATGCAATAAATAAATGTGACATTTCCAGCTGTTTCCTATTCTTACTTTCTAGAGCTTATTTTCAGGGTTTGTAACCTCTCTGTTTATTTAAAGCTGCAACAATGGACATTGTTGTTGGAGTTGCCATTGGAGCCATCACTGAAGTGGTTAAGTATTTTGTTTCTCCTTTCACGCGTCGCATCAGTTATCTTGTTCATCACAAGAGAAATGCTAATGACCTTAGAAACCAAATAGCAAGACTCGGAAAAGTGAAAGAGGATGTACAAAGCTTTGTAAATGCAGCTCACATGAGAGGAGAAGTGATCAGAGTGGTGGTGGAAGGTTGGTTGATAAAAGTGAATCAAATGCAGTCTAAGGAGATGGAATTGCAGAATGCATTGGAAGAGAGCAAGGGATGCCTCCAAGGGGGTTGCTCAGGGCGTTATCAAGTAGGGAAAAATGCAAAACATATGATTGACGAAGTCAAAGAGCTCCTAAATGAAGGCGGAACATTTGCTGCTGTGTCAGATCCTTCTCCGCTTCCTCCCAGCATAGAATCCATGCAAACGCTAGATTTTCAAGAGTTTGGTTCCACCAAATCAGCCATGGACCAAATCATGAAGGCTTTGAAGGATGAGGATATTAACATGGTTGGTGTATATGGGATGGCAGGGGTTGGAAAGACAACCTTGATGAAAGAAGTTGCTAAAATTTTGAAAAAAGACGGGTTGTTTGATCAAGTTATGATGGTCACTGTGTCTCAAGACCCGGTCTTGACGAAGCTCCAAGGAGAAATTGCTGAGAACTTGGGGCTACCACTTACACAAGCGTCCCTATCTGTTAGAGCAAGATTTTTATTAGACAGCTTGAAGGAGAAACGAATCCTCCTAGTCTTAGATGATTTGTGGGAACAACTAAATTTACTAGAGGAGCTAGGAATTCCCTGTGGAAACAATTGCAAAGTAGTTCTCACAACAAGACGGCTCGAAGTGTGTAATCAAATGAAGACCCAATCCAATGTTGAAGTAAAAGTTCTATCAGAAGGAGATGCATGGGTTCTATTCAAATCTGTTGTTGGGGAGCGTATAGAGGAAGACAATATGCTATGTTCAGTGGCAAATCAAGTTGTTAGAGAATGTGGGGGTTTGCCCCTAATAGTCGTTGTAATTGGAAGTACACTGAGAGATAAGGATCTAAGTACATGGGAAGATGCGGCTAGCGAACTCAAGAAATCAAGTTCATCACCACCGGATATTGAAGGTCTGCATAAAAAAGTTTTTTGCCCCATAAAATGGAGTTATGACTTTCTTGATAATGATGCCACCAAATTTTGCTTCTTGCTTTGTTGTCTGTTTCCTGAAGACTCTATAATTTCTGAGGAGGATTTGCTTCCTTATGTGGTGGGGGAGAGGGTGTTTGGAAATATTCACACCCTTACGGAAGCAAGGAAAAGGTTGCACACGCAAATGGAAAGACTTAAGCGATCATGCTTATTATTAGATGATCATAAAAAGGAAGGATGTGTAAGAATGCATGATGTTATTCAGGATGTGTCGATTTGGATTGCATCCAGTGAAGGTCATGATTTTGTTGTAGTATCCGGTAGACCATTGACAAATTGGCCTGATGGGGAGACCCTAAGGAAATGCAAGCGACTTTCATTAATGCGATGTGAAATTAAGAAACTCCCCAATTGGCTTGATTGCTCTCAGCTGATGACCTTATCCTTGAGAGACAATAAGTGGTTGTGGGAAATCCCTGATGGATTTTTTCAAGGGATGATATCATTGAAGACTCTAGATCTGATCAACACATTTTATGTTTCAATACCATCTTCGTTGTCTTGCTTGACGAACCTTCGAGCGTTGCGTATTAGTGGAAATCAGGGGACTTTTGATGTATCGTTGCTTGGGAAGTTGAAGAACCTCGAAATACTTCACCTACCTCGATGCAGTGGATTACAATTACTGCCAGAAGAAATAGGAGAGCTCACAAATCTGAAGTTGTTGGATTTGTCAAATAATCAGAACTTGATTATTGCCCCGAATACTCTAATGAGGCTGTCTCTCTTGGAAGAACTTGATCTTAAGAAGAGCTTTCATGAGTGGGAGATAGAAGAAGACGACAGAATAAGAAGTAAGAATTGTTGCTTATACGAGGTTGGATCTTTGTCTGCTTTGACTAAACTAAAAATAAGGGCATCGAATATCAAATGTTTGTGTGCAAAGAATAATAATAATAATATCCCATTTCACTGGGAAAACCTGACATCCTTTGAAGTAATTGTTGGAATTAAGGATTGGAAGTATGTGCAACATGAAGTCAAGGCATGCGCCAGATGGGTGGTCTTTTCTGGAGCCATCATACCTAATTCACTTTCCGATTGGATGAGGTGGATCATCTTTTTGTTGGAACGAACAGAAGGGCTACAGCTCCAAGAGTGTCGTGGTCTTAAGTACGGTCTAAGCAGCCTAATTGGTGCAGATTCAGGAGCAGGAGCAAGGGCTTTGAATAACTTGCGGATTCTCTTTGTTAAGGATTGTGGTTATGTGGAATATCTTTTGAGTACTAATGTTGTTGATTAGGCAGAAGATCATCATCATCATCAAGAGGTTCTGCAAATCGCAATGATTTGCAGTTTGGAAGAGCTATACTTGTGGTCCCTACCAAGATTGAAGGCAATCTGCCAATATGGGTCTCTTCCAGTTCCAACAAGAGGAGGAGAATGCTTCTTCTTCAGCAACTTAAGATTCTTATATTTGAGAAATTGTTCCGATCTAATAAGTATAATACCCTCTGATCTGCTGGCAAAGCTACCAAATTTAGAAGAACTTGAGGTATTGGATTGTAATGGGGCGACTGAGGTATTTAACTCCAAGGGACTAATACTACTACTTGACGAAGAAGAAGAAGGGCATCATGAGCAGGCTACGCCAATATTGTCAAAATTAAATCGATTGGATCTACGAGGACTTCCTCTTTTAAGGACCATATGGGAGGGCGTTGTTTCTCCTTTAAGCCTCCCGAACCTAGAGAAGATACACGTAGAACACTTGGATGAATTGGATTTCATGTTCTCACTAGCCATGGCTCAGAGGCTTCAACAACTAAGGCTGCTTGAGATTGAGAAATGTCCTAAAATGGTGCAAATAATCTCATTATTAATGAAGGGAGAAGATAATGAGATTAATATTGCACAAATAAAAAGCTCATCATCAAGATTACGGCCAACTAGTCCTCCCATTTTTGGCAACCTAAGGCAACTACTCATCAAATCTTGTAATGGCTTGAAGCACATCCTACCAGCAATGAGTTTGGCCCAAGGTTGTTTCCTACAACTAGAAGAATTGGCAATTGCTGATTGCTCTGATCTAGAGGAAATAATAATTGTGAACGATGATCATGATATAGAAAAGGAGGCCATCATGTGCAAGGCAGTACTGTTTCCTCGACTAAGGAATCTATGGTTATACACACTGCCAAATCTCTCGACAGTGGTGAGCAAAGGGGTGTTACACAACCATGATTATTATTCTTACTGGCCTTTGTTGGAAACATTGACAGTTGGGGAATGCCCCAAATTGAAAAGGCTGCCCCCTGTGTGTCCACAAACGACCGCAACAGAACTGAGGGAAATTCATGTAGGAGAAAAATGGTTCAATGCTTTGGAGTGGGATGACCATACTGATGAAAAGTTGCACCTACAAGAAAGAGTCAAGGTAATTATTGAATTCTTAATATATTCTTTCACCTTTTCTTGCTTGTCTACTATACATATAGAATCATGTACATCCCTAAACAAGACATTTAATTTCTTTTATTTCTTGTTCCTCATCATGATCACATTTTATGAAGGTAAGATCATTGTCTTATAAACTGTTTTTGGTTTTTTTTTTTTAATTATCTTAACACAAAAAAGAATTCATATACTTAAGTGGAACCATCCAACAGGTCAGATTTTATGATGACGATGACTACAATGATGACAACGACGACGACAATGATGATGAATTAGATGAGAATCGATGGGTATGTTTATCCATAAAGCCTTCTTCTTTAGTTTAATTATCAATTGGGTCATGAAAAATGAAACGATTGTACATTTATTTTATCGTGTGAAGTCCATAGATGGAAAATCATTTTTTCCAACTTTACTCACCCTCCTCAAAATCTAATGACGCAGGCAATCAAATGTGGTCATGACAAGTCCCTTTTATTTATTTATTTTTGGTCTAAAAAGTGGGGATTGAATTCCCATTCATAAGGAAATAGCATTTGTCCAATACAACAACGAAAAAAGTTTTGGTCTGTGTATATGTATTTAGGGAGACCGTTCTTCGTGGGGGGAGCATGGCCCCTGCGTGCATGCGGGGGCCAATGAGAGGGGGGCGCAAAGGCATCTTAGGGGCAAAATTTCCGGCTTTCATAGGGGGCGGGGCAGACATTTCGCCCCACACTATGTCTAGACATGGACGGTACACTTCCCCACAGAGAACTTTTCTCCAAGTATTTATTAGTGTTCTTCTAGGTGGACCAATATCCCACTTTGCATCACAAAGCAGCTGCCTAGAAGAAATTCCTTTCTGGGTAATTTCAATGGACCTCCCCTGAAGGAATGGCCAAATACCAGGCACCTCCCCTGACACTTGAATTTGGACTCCCGCACCCCCTGCTGTTAACGGTGTCAGACCTCTAATACCACTCTCTAGTATAAATGTTAAAATGGTGACATAAGCAACTTAATGGATGAAACTACCCTTAAATAAAGTGTTTTAAGCTCCTTCGTTACTCGAGCTCATTCACCATCACTGAAGCAGAAACCTGCAGCTACTTCCTGACGACCGACGAGCTCATTCACTGGATAAAGAATTTATAAAAAAGAACAAAAATCAAAGCCCACCAAGATTACCTCCACCAATGCCTCTGAGTTTTGGGATACGCTGGTAAAGGGGCATCTGTCCACCCTCGAAACCTTTGTGAATACTAGAGCCAGACCTCAATTTCTGACCTCTCATCTCGAACCCACAACTGCCCCCTTGACCTGCAGGATGACCCCTCCCTTTCCTCTTATCCTTCTTTCTTGAGCCAGGCTGTGGCCCAAGATTGTCCAGCCGAAATCGAACATCAGAAGCTACTTCAGTAGCAGCAGATGTAGAAGAAGAAGCCCAGGTGAGAACTACTACTGATCTTCCTTCTCTCCTTTTATTATTTGGAATTTGAGTGTTCGAATCTGAGATGAGCTTGTTTTAAGGCTACTTGGATAGTTGGATTACCCTGTAAAGAAGAACAACCGTAATATTGTTATGGGGATTGGAAATTTGAAGAGTTTGGAATAAATGGTATTCTTACCTTGAATAGTGAAGAGAAGCGATGGAGGATAGAAACTCTGGTTGGTGAAGGCAACGAGAGGGAGAGAAGAGTAGCCATTGGAGAACTGGAGTTGAGCAAGCACTGCTCTCTGAAATGGATAGGGGGCTTGTTCCAAATTCCTAATCAGATAGGGCATCGATATCAGAGAGAAGAGAGACGAGAGGGAAACAATTGGATTATGGGTTTACAGTAATAAAGCATAGGGAATGATCATGAATGAGTTACCTATTATACTTGCTTGGAGTTGCAGGTCAAAAATAGACTGATTTGCAGGTCCGAGGATAATGAATTATCAGGTTTTCACACTAGGGTTTTTCTAGGTCCAAAACAGAGTGAGTTGCAGGTCCATTGGCGCTTCAGATTTCTTCTTCGAGCTTTGGTTTCAGCATATGAAGCTTCATCTTCATCAATGGCGTGAAGAATTTCTAGATTTTGCCTTCTCCCTCCCCCTTCTTCACTCGAGCTCTCTGCTAACAAGTTCTCTTTGTTAGCAGAAGAGAATGTATTCTCTTTTATTTTATATACAAGGGTAATATGGTCATTTCAACTTTTTATTTGACACCGTTAACAGCAGGGGGCACGGGAGTCCAAATTCAAGCGTCAGGGGAGGTGCCTGGTATTTGGCCATTCTTTAGGGGAGGTCCGTGGAAATTACCCTTCTTTTTTTCCCGGCCAAAATGTAATTTTTTTTGGCTTTAGGTAAAGGGTCAAGCTAAGTATTTGTACTAGCCATTGACAGTTTTGTGTCACTCAACCATGGAGTCTAATGAGCATTGGTTTGTGGATCTAAAGTAATATCTTTGATCTAGCCTCAAAACTTTCTCCAGATATATTGCACCTGTAACTTTTCACGCAATGAATTATAAAAGTATAGAGACCCATATTTTGATGGATGTAACTTAACTATTGCTAAAGAACATAAATAAGCTTGAACAAACAATCCTAACATTGTCATTTTTCTCTTTCTTATTGTGGATTATTTAATCAAGATTTAATCTTCAACAGAGCTTCATAAAAATCAATATTGACTGTGGTTTTATCTGGGGCTGTATTGCTGTTGTTGCAACACTTGCAAGAAATGCTAATGAGGTATTTTTCTTGCAGGATGTGGAGGTTTACTACATGCTAAAAAATTGCAGTACTTCAGAAGATAGTGATTAATAGACGGTTCAAAAGTTGGAGCTTGGATTTCTGTTTTATTTTTTGGATTGATCGTAACTATGTTGCTTGATGTCATCTTTTCTTATAATGTAATTACTCAAACCTGTAATTTAATTGATTTGGATAAGATCTTAAATGGCTAAGTAAGTTTATTAACAGTTGATAAGAAGCATAGTATGTATGAACACAGTTCATGTATTTTGTGTCTCAGTTATATGTAAATAATGTTATTGATTTTGATTAGAGCTTGTATTCTATGGTCACAAGTCCACTCTGTTTTTTCTTTATTCGGTCGAAAATTTTAAGATGTAGATGCTTATAACCTCCCCCTCTATGATGCCTAGAACAGATTCTTAAAGTCCTTCGTCGGATTTTCTTTCAGTTAAGAGGAGGCCGGACAAATTTTTGACTCTACAATTTTTGGGTCATCAATTGGCGGAAAACAAAGGAAATCAAACCATGACAGTCCTTCAAACTCTAGGATTCTGAAAATCAATTTGGCATTTAAATGTCCAAACAAAGCTTAAAATGTTCTTTATCAAGATCCACTAAAGAAGCTATTGCAATCATGCTCTATTTTTCGTTGTCCACAGGGTCCACCATAACCCTTTTGAACTGAAGGCTTCTAATCACTTTAAAGGGAAAAAAATAAAAGGAAAATAAACAACAGTTAGCTATTTAGAAAGAAAGTGAGTATATAGTACCAATTCTTAAATGTGAGTATTGATTGATAAATTCAAGAGTCGAATGTTGGAATGGAAAAGAAAGCTTCTTTCCCTTGCAGGCAGAGTGGAGCCAGTTAGATCTGTAATCCCTAGGATTCGAATCCATCACTTTTCTATGTATTGATGGCCGGCATCTCTGGTGAAGGTTACAAAGAAATAGGTGAGAAATTTCATCTGGTTTGGAACTGTGGAATTTGGTAAATCGGTGATTGTTAAATGGGATGGTGTGTAGGACCAAATCTACAAAAGGTTTAGGCATTTGGCACCTTCTTAATGTGAACAAAGTCTTACGGTGTAAGTTAGCCTTGCAGAATGACAATACTATGAGTAGATTTTTTCCGTGCCAGATTTCTTAATAGTTTTGGCGTCTTTTAGAATGAGTTACAAGTCTTCTTCAATCTGGCAAGGTGTGAAAAGGTCTGGTCCTTTATTGTTAAGAAGGAGAGGTAGGTAGTGGATAATGGAGAGAAGATCAATTTTTGGAATGATAAATGGCTGAGTGAGCTATCTATTGTTGAATCATCAAGCCTTGATTCGTCCCTCTTTCGACAGAGGAATACTGAAGTCGCTGATTTTATTTCGACTGTCAATGGCATTTCCCCTTGGTTTCTTCAGTTTTCCTAAGTAATACATTTTCGGCTGAAAGGAAGATTAAGCTCCCGTCCCAGGACTCTGAAGAAATTCACTTTTGGAGTTTATCTACCAAAGGGCTTTTTACTGTCAAATCTGCTTGGGATGAGCTTTATGTGAAGAACCTTAAGGTGTTGTGGGCTCCTATTATTTGGAACAATAATCTTCTATCTAGACTTTTATCTATCGGTTGGCGTTTGATGTATGGGAAGCTTCCGGTGGATGACTTATTTTTCCTTAAAGGCATCCAGATGTTGTCAAGATGTGAATTATGTCATAAGGAATCTGAATCCGTGCATCATGTTAGTTGGCATTTTTATCCTCTCCTATTACAGCACGGTGTTGTAACACATCGTGCGGCGGCTGCAGAGGCGATGTGCACCATGTGGGGTCCGTTGTGCCGCATGACTTCTGCAGCACCGCATGACCTCTGCAGCGCCGCATGATGTGTAACAGCACCGTGCTATAACAGGAGAGGATAACGATTCTGTTATTGGTGGTGGTGGAAGCGTAATGATACTGGTTGTCATAAGGAATCCGAATTCGCCCTATGTTGGTTCAGCTCTGAACCGGATCGGGTGGGTTTTTAGGGACAGTTTTGTACTTTCTGGGTTAGGGTTTTCTTATATAATGTTGTTATCTCTTTGAGAGATGTGAGAGTGGAAGTTTGTATTTACTTCACAGAAATAGTGGACTCGTTCTATCACTTGGCCGTTGATGTAACCTTTCATTTTGGGGACGAACCACGTAAATCTTGTCTTGTGTGTTTGTTCTTCTCTTTCTCTTTGTTTTTCTTTTGTAAAATCGCCATTTGGGGCGTTGTTTTTCTAACACTTGTATGTCCTTGAGCCGACCTGATGGAATCCATAAAGTAGATTCCACCAGGTAGATTTAGGGGCATACGAGAATGTTCTCTTACTTGAACCTGAGCCGGCCTCAGATCTAGAGGGCCGGCCCTGGCTATAGTCTGGATTTCTAGGTTAGAGAAGAGAAGATAGTTGTTTAAAGTGAGAAAATTGTAATGAGACCAGATAGAGGTTGACTAATATATATGAAAGTCCAACATTCAGAGTTTGAGATTCCTTACGACACTTGGAGATATAGAGGCATTGGATAAAGTGAGAATGAAATCGAGTTCTTAAAGAGTTTGAGATTGTTTTTGGAATGGGTAATAATGAAGTGGTAGAAAATCCTTTTGCAATAAGAGAAGAAGGGAGTTGATTAAGAGGTTTGAGATTGTTTAGACATCTGAAATTCCAAGACCTTCCAGAAGATTCAAAGATTTTTGTGGAGAGCTTGTGCCTCAGGTGTTGCAACATTAGATGCACTTCGAAGCCAAAATATACCAGTAGATGGTTTCTTCATTTAATCGGGCGATTTGGATTGGAAGTGCACTTGGTATTGTTATAACACCTCGAGATGACCCTTCTTTGCACTGGTGGATTCAACATTGGGATCCTTCTCACTACATGATAAGATGACAAGGAGATCGTTGATTTTTCACTGCACTTTTATTTGCAAGCAAGGAATGATGTAGTGTTTTGGTGATGGAGTTGAACTCCTGAAGAGGTTATTCAAGCCTATGTACCGGCTTACAATGAGTTTTATAATGCTCAACCTACTACAAGTATCCAATCGGGTTCCATATCTGATTTTTCCAACAACCTGCTATCTTGGATCGCCCCTCCTTTAGGTGTGGTGAAGATCAATTGTGATGCTAGTTTACCATCAAACTCAACATCTGGTGGACTTGGTTTTATATGTTGTGATTGTCAGGGGAAACCTCTTCATGCTGTATCTATTCCTACAATTTTCAATGATTTTGCAGTTGGGGAGGCTAGCTATGGCAATAAGAACATCAATATTGGTAGCTTTTAGAGGGTTTTGATCGAGTTCACTTGGAGTCAGTTAATAGAAGCGTCATCAATTATCTTCATGGTGGTTTAACATCTTCACCACTTAACTTGAGACCTGTTTTGGAAGATATTATCTATCTTTCCTCTTGTTTTGAATCTTTCCTTTTGTTTTGAAACCTGTAGCTTTCTTTTTATTTCAAGAGAGACTAACAGCTTGGTTGACTATCTGGCAAGAGAGCCCTATCGGTGACGTGTACGATAGCATGACCTACTTCCAATCCATGGTTACTGAAGTTATGTAATCTTCAACCATGAGCTTTCACGTTATCTAATAAATGACCTTATCAAATATATATATATATATATATATATATATATATATATATATATATGTTTAGTTCAATGAAATTCTTGTTTTTGATAACTTTATGATGCATTATTAATATATTTATAGAATGGTGTATATGTCTATTATATAGTGAATATATGTCTGTATTTTTGCTTACAGAATAGTCGTATTAAACATGTATTAAACACGTACCATATCATTGCCATGCACATTTTATTACGCTGGATTTTTTAAAAGTATTATTGTCTTCTGGTCTGTTTAATTACTGTATGTATCTGTAACCGTTTTAATGCGGTTCCCGAATTTACTAATTATGATCTGAACAATAGTTGGGAACTGAGGCTATGTTTGAAAGCCAAGAAAAGAAGAAAAAAAAAAAAAAAAAAACATAATGAGACAAAAACTGTAATGACATACTGATTAATTTATGTGCCTATCTCCCTCTCTTATTTTGAATCAATTAATTGCAACCACTTGGACCTCAATTACTCACAAAGAGAACCGATTGATTCTGCACACAATTATCCTCTGAAACAACCACTTAGGCCTTAATAATTACAATGTCACAAGTGTTTGTCTCATGCACTTCTCTTATTCACCATTCCATTCCATCGTCTCCTTAATTCTTCAAGACGTAACCAGGGGTGTAATGCTTTCATCTACTTCTCCTGTTTAGCCTTAGGAATCCATTCAATCTGATTTGCTATGAAATAGGTAGTCAAGATAAGTCAGATTCTCTCACCGAATCCGAATCTGAATTTGAATCCCTTTCTCTCTTCTTTTCATCATTGGAAGGGACAAGTTTCTTCCTTCAGCCCTCTTCCCTCTCTTCCCCTGTTTGGCTGTTTCGGACTATAAGAGATAAACATCACACGTTCCCTACAGTTGGGGTACCTAATTAGGAGATTGAGCAAATCGACTCAAAGGAGATTGCCTCAAGAAAGAATCCCCTAATTGACATAAGTAATTAATCGATTGATTGTATAGTTAGTTTCCTTGTAGATTGTAATTACCTTCCACATGCAATTCTCTCTTCACACTTGTTTTAAAGGATAGAATTGTTGGCAAAAGCATTAATCGGTTGATTGTATAATATAGTTTCCTTGTAGATTGTAATTACCTTCCACAATTTTCTCTTCACACTTGTTTTAAAAGATAGAATTGTTGGCAAAAGCATTAATTGATTGATTGTTTAGTATAGTTTCCTTGTAGATTGTAATTACCTTCCACAATTCTCTCTTCACACTTGTTTTAAAGGATAGAATTGTTAGCCAGCATTAATCGGTTGTTAATCGTTTTATTTTGGTAAATATAAACCGTGATCCTGTCTAATTAATATTTAAATAAGAATAAGAATCTTATTAAATTCAATCAAGTATTTTTTTAATACTTAAATTAAATCAATGGTCATTAATACATGCATGATTCTAATCCGATGACCATGAGATTGGCTGCGTGGAATATACACTACCTAGCTACAAGACCGAGATCTTTTCTTTTTCCATAATCTTAATTACCTATTTGAAGTTTTGAACTCAATCACGTATCATGGATTCCTAAAAAACGGTGAGAGACCGAAAAAGAAAAATAGAAAAAAGAAAAAAATAAATAGGGAAAACGGAGTTAAGTAGAAATATCTGGACTCTACTTTGACCCAACCTCACGCTACGTGTCAACCAATTATATTATAGGTGAGTCATCATTTTTATGCATATCAATATGGATAGTAGAGATCGATGAGAAACCCGACTGTGTTGGGACACTACTGAGAGAAAGAAGAGATGAAGTGAAACTGGACTTTCCTGGATAAGATCACAGTGGGAGAAATGGACCCCTTTCTCTCCGGTCTCCTCCCCCACCCGTTCGTTATAAATACTGTTCCTTCCCCTCTTCTTTCCCACCACTCTCCTCTCTTTCTCTCTTGTTTGTTTACTTTTTTGAAGTCTTCCGGCCTCATGATGGCGAATCTCACAGCAGCTTTAGTATCTTTTTTTGTTTTGTTCTTCTTCACTCTTACGTCAGATTCTTTTGAAATTTCCACTTTTAATGCTACACTGAAAAAAAAAAAAAAAAAAAAAAGAAAGAATAAGATGACATTGAGTGATTTTAGAAAATAAGTAATCTAAAAGGTCTTATTGAAAATATACACTTACTAAATAAATTCCTATAATTGGTTTGCTCCAATGTCTTACTCTTATCATTTGGAGTTTCATCATCATAATTAATTCTCTTCCCGATGAAGAAAGAAAAACTGGAAAAAAATAATGTCTTGTAAATATTTAAGGGCAATGAGTTTTATAAAAACAAATATCATGCCTGCATGATGATTTTGGGTTAGAATTTGCTCATACCAAATGCATGTCCATAGTAACCACCTACTAATATTTCATATGCATCTTATCAAGGTAATAACATCTTCATAAAATTTTGAGTGGTTGGTGCCTTCATGGATTAACCAGCCAAAATTATATCTGTCACAAACAAATCTGATATATGAATGGTGGGTTTCTCTTTATAGCATGGATTACAAGAAATTGGGCTTTTGAAAAGCCCACAAATACATAAAGGTTAGAAGATAGCCACTCTACAAGTATAACATGATGTGGGTAGTCTAAGTGTCATTGAGTAGAGAGCGCCTCTTGTCGTGTTGGTGGCTGTGAATCGCAGTTGAGTGCTGGCCTAAGTCCTGGGAGAGGTCACTTGTTTGACCCTTTCCCATCGGATGCTTGACAACCTATTATTCCCCCTTGTCCCCTCCCTCTATGGGGACCCCACCTTCTGGTGGTGGGGCTAGTTCAATTTTCCTACATAGAACGGGAGATTAGGTAGTTGAAAATTTCGTAATGGACAAAAAGGGTATTCAATGCATGTGATCACTGCTTATTGATATGCTAAAATATTAGGGGCTTGATCATGATGATGATATACATGGAACAAAGATCCCTACCAAGCCTATGTGGCACCTGTGCCCAAAAATAGGAGGTGGTAAAATGATCGCTCCACCCCTGTGAAATGTAAAATTCCTACTCTTGTTCATGTTCCGTGCACGCTTTCATTGGCTCCCATATTGGTAAAAGGGTCACGCAGCCTAGCAGCGATCCCCCACCCTATAAGAGGGATTGGGATCATAATTTGAACTAAAATCTAAATGAAGGCATAAATGACATGCATTGGACTGAGGTGGCATGAGCATTGCCTTAAGTAGAGTTAAGGGATAGGGATCATTTATTTGACGACTAACATGAATTGGAAGTTAGCATTATTTTTGGTAAAATTCCCAAGTGGATGGAGGGGATTATGGAATCATACTTATTAACAAGTGAGAGGTTTTTTTTTGGGGTAAATTTCATGGACACCCCCTGTAAGTATTCAATATGTAATGGACATCTTTAACTTTGAAAAAATATCAAAGATTGTCCTTATTTTATGATTATATTTCAACTTAGTTCACTAGGTTAGGTCTGTGCAGTTAAATGCCTGTTAATTATTTTATAATGATGAAATTACCCTTACCATAGGGTGAACTTCCCATAATACCCTTAAGGGTTAAACCCCAAAGACCAATCATTCTCTTCATCGTCTTCCATGGTCTGGAGGCGGAAGAAGCAAGAACAGGGAAGGGGCTCTGCAAGGCACCATTTTTGCTTCGATTTTGCGGAAGGGTGTCTGAGAAAACGAGACACAGAGAGAAGAGAAGTCATTTTTCAGAGTATTCGAAGCTCGGTTTCTATGGTTCCGTTCATTTTCTAGCCACTTCGGATGGTTTTGATCTGAGTTTTGTAACCAAGGATCTCGATATTTAATTTACTCTGGTAGATTTTTCGGTCGCTGAAGGTAGGAAGTAGGATTCTCAGAGTTGCGAGCATTCTACTTCTATTTTCGCAGTCTCAAAAATTTCAAGTTGATTTGTTTTTATCTTCGAAGCTTTTCCACGATTTTTGGTTGATCCTGTCTGGATCTTCTTTTTCTGGTTCTTCCTTGAACTTTAAAAAGTGCTGCTCAAATAGAGTGTATACAAATTTTCTACAAATCTATGCGTATTCCAATAATTCTATTTGTTGCATTTCCACTCGAAGCTTTTTGGTTGAAAGTTCCTTTTCTGAAGCTGATTCCCAAATCATTTATTGTAACTTGTAATAGATAAATTCAGATTCCACTTCACAGTTCCCCTGTATATTTCCAATCACAATCTCTCTCTCTCTCTCTCTCTCTCTCTCTCTCTCTCTCACTTTCTACTTCTTCTTGTTGCTGTTTTACTAGATAAAATCTAAACTGAGGACTCTAGCTTCAATGGTATGTATTGTTAATCTACAAAGTTCCTGTAGTTTTTTCGCTACAAAAGAATCTTTAAGTTGTGTATAATTGCATTCGTTCTTTGGATAAATAATCGCTCTATCGTTTCAGCTATTTGATGTTTATGCCATCGATCTTGATGTACAATGAGCTAGCTCGGTACAAAAAATAAGAAAAACTTTTAGGATCCTTAATTTTATTTTAGAAAAACGAAAGAAAGAATGAACATTTTTGGGTTTCATTTTCCTAAAAAGAAGACGGTGGTATTTGGCAGAATAGGGAAGATGATGGAATTAGGGCTTTTTATTTAAGATGGAATTAGGGTTTTTTATTTAAATAACTAAGGGGGTAAAATGGACATTCAACTCTGAGTGGTAACCCTACTTAACGTCAGGGGGGAAGGTTGATATTTTGACCAAATATGATATGCCCGTGACATATTGAATACTTAAAGGGGGTGTCCGTGAAATTTACCCCTTTTTTTTAACTAAAGGATCAGATTGTGTTGGGTAAGGTGTTGTGCCCAGCCTCAATCTGTCTCTCTCCCACCCCCTTGAAATGAGTCCGGATCAGGTCTAATGACATGTACCGTCCTTGGACCTGATCCGAGTTCATTTGGAATCTTGAGCCGACCTGTGGAGCCCAATCATTCCTTTGACCAAATTACCTTCTATTTGAAGAAATCTTTAATTAATATTTGTGCATAGAAAGCTATAATGGGGATTCTGACAACACGAGATCTCGCAAAATTATGGAGGGGGAGGGGGACTCTAAAATCGAGCTTTAAGGCCTCCAAAACCTATGTCATAAATTCCGATCTATAGAAAGGCTTAAAAAGGAATCTATTATGACATCTTCTGACGCCCCACTGGTGTACTACAGATTTTGAACACTGCTTCAATGAGAGCCATTAGATCAGCCTCTGAAATTTGATTAAAACATTAATCTTAGGTCTGAAATCTGATTAAAACATTAGCCTTAGGATCACACCTTGTGTTGACTAGTCAGGCCCCATAAGATTCATTAGATTGAAATCTTAAATATACAAATTAGCATGAACAAGTCCAAGATTGCTTAAATCTGAATTATATTGAAAGAGTTATGTATCGGTCAAACTTAATTTGGTGTGCACGAATGTTGTCAAAATCGCTCTGAATGATTTTTTTTATTTTTTATTTTTTTTTTGACATCAAAACAAATGAATATTGTACCACACTTTTGCTTTTAGCATTGTTTTACCACATTAAGATTTATGAAATTTTTAGATTTGAGAAAAACCCCAACATTAGAAAGTTGAAAATTGTACCTATCGTCAAAAATCCAGTTTTAGTTCTAGAACTAAGGGGCTGACTTTTTTTTCTTTTGGAATTTGATTTTTTTAACTATTTTTATTGGATTCAAATAAGGGGGTATTTGCTTATTTATAAATAATATCTTAAGTAAATTGAAATACAAATACAAAGTGAAACTCCCATTTGGATTTTGTTTTTGCATAACTAATAGTACTAATGTGTTTAAATGGCCTAAAATAACTTGAGTACCAAGTTTCAGATCCAAACTAGGTCTAAAACCCACCGAAACCAGATTTCGAGTTGAAAAATAAAATGCACCAACTCGATCGAGATCTCGATTTTTCCTAGGGTCGAGTTCCTAATTTTAGTACCTTGGTTGTGGGTAGTTTCAACAACTTCCACTCCTTTTTTTGAACTTTAAATATGAAAATCCCTAAGTGGTTAAGTAATTGTCCACAACCTTGTACATCACCTTCCCACTTTGTTGTTCAAATTCAAAAAGAATCTTTTTTATGGCACGTGCAATGCATGACCTTAAACCATGCATGGTATTTCAATCAATGACAGAAAGTAGGTGTAAAATTTGTAAATTAAGGTGTAAATAGTTTGATAGTAAATTTGGGGTGTGGGTTATGATATGTCATAATCCTATAGAGTAGTGTTCAATCACCAACACATTGGGGATTGTGCAGTAATGCATAAAAAACTTTCTACAGTCTAGACAATTGGAGAGCATAGTGGGTTGCCAAAAGAAACTTGAGATTTTCTAAGACAACAGTGGTTTGAAAAGAAAAGAAAATTAGTTTCCAAGTGTCTATCTTTCCTCCTCAAAACAAAGGGGAAGGGGGAGGAGGGGGGGGGGGGTAGAGGTGTCTTTTCATATAAAGGGAGAGAGACAGACTCATGGGAGTGTTGACGTAGGCCACACTCGAGGACAGAGTTTTTTTTTCCCAAAATAAATTTAAGAGAAAATTACTTGGACACCCCTTAGACTATTCCCGTTTTCTTACTATCCCCAGCTTTTCAAACAATTACTTGACACCCCTTGAAACCTGACAGTGTTAGTCTGTTGTTAGTGCTTAAATGAAAATATCCATTTTACCCTCACCCCTAACCGTAAACCATAAAAACGCAGGAAAAACCTGAAACTGAAAATACAAAACCCAGCCCTCAGTGTTGCACTTCTGCTGGCCATTCCTGTGGTCAGCCGCAGTGCTGTCCGACACCGGTGATGACCATCCGTCAGGCGGTCTGTTAGTTTAGTTCTTCGCTCTCTATTATATTTTGGGTTATTTGGGGAAGGAAGGGAGGGAGAGAGTTGGGAGCGACACGGTTTCCTTGTTTCGCTGGCAATTCAAAAACCTTAGTTTGTTTGTTTTCTGCTCCAATCTTCCTCTATTAAATTAACTCAATTTCTTCACTTTGCTTTTGACAATTGATATTTATTTTCAACAATCTCTCGGTTGATCTGCAACCAGTGTTGCGCTTCGATCTTTTATTTCCATCTCGGGTAGGGTTATTAGGGTTATTTTGCTCCCTCCCCCACTGTTCTGTTTTTTTTTTCTCTTTACTTTTGCTCCTTAATTCTTTTGGTTGATAGATCGGTGTGTTATGTTCTTTCAATTTTTGAAATTCGCAAATTGCAGGTGCAGTAGCAGAAGTCTCGCCATGGCCAAAGGTTCTTTCAATCAAATTGTTGGGGTGTCCAAGTAATTTTCTCCAAATTCAATTAGAACTTGACTCTCTTTGACAAAGTGTAACTCGTTCGAGCAACTAGGTTTTTAAGAGAACAAGTCTCGACCTAGTTTTGCAACTATGGGGTGAACAACAATGGATATATATGTTTCCATCTCTCTCTACATCTCTTTGTCACATGAATAACCTCGCTGCCCTGCTATTTATGAAACCATTTCATGTAAGATCTGTTCCTCCACTTGCTCAAAGAACCCTCTCCCATTTTTAAATTAACAAGAAGGTTCCCCACGACATCAGTGTGAGGAACTATCTGTATACTACATGCCAAAAATGGTATCATCCACATGGGATCCACACGTGTCAGAATATTAGAAAGTGTGGATCCCCCCCCCCACTTCTCAATATGAGAGTGCATACGCTCAAATCTACACTCCGACACAGTGATCAGTATTGGACACGGTACTGATCTGGTTGATACCGACTTGGATCAGCTTGTATTGGCCTTGGATTGGATTGGAGTTGGGAAAACGTACTTATTTTTTGGGATCAACTGCTATCATGGTTTTAAGATTCAAGATCAACCTATATTGTACCCATATCAATTATTATCAGCCAGTATAAGTTCGGATCTTTGTGTACTTTTTTGAAAAAAAATTAACCAAATCGGATCGGAATGGATCGACTGATCCAGATTGGTAACCGATCCAAATACTGATACAGATTTCCTGACCAGGATCGGCCAAGAATCGGCTGATACCGATCTGATTCCAATTCCTCCTTCCATGCTCTGACAGCGTGCACTTCTTTTTCTTATAATTTAATTATTTCAAGTGTAATAACATTATAAAACAGATAGGTAAATTAGATGACTCTTAAGAGCTATTTTAAGTATAGGAGTTGGACTCTATAGATTGAATTGCCAAGAAGATGTGACAGAAGAATATCCATCCGATTGAAGCCACATTTTCTTAAACAACAAACTCAGTAAAGCCGAGTCGAGTAGATGCTCTTTTATCAATCATTGATTTGCCAACAAGTCAAACCTCCCATTCTGATCAGATCAGGATTCACGATCAAGAATATAACCCTTTTAACTTATATCTGAACTCGCTTTAAATTATTTGTAATTATTATTATTATTATTTTTTTGGTAAAGTATTAATTTGTAATTATTTTTAGGGAAAAAGTTCTCTGTCCGGGAGTGAGGCCTACGCCAGCACTCCCATGAGTCTATCTCTCTCCTCCCTTCGTGAAAAGACACCTCTACCCCCTTATTTTAAGGAGGAAAGAGATAGACACATAGGAGTGCTGGTGTAGGCCACACTCCCGTATAGAAAACTGCTTCCCTTATTTTTAAGTGCATGGTATCCGAATCCGTATCAACTGTGGATACAGTTATAATCCTCTATAATAAGAACCCAATTCAAGTGATTGAAACACATGACCCTTTTCGGACCGTTGCGACAGTTGTTGATACCTAATACTGTTTCAACACACCTTAGTAGCTAGGATCTATCCATTACACACCAACTATTTCTTTTGCCACGAGGATAGATGATATGGCTATTATGACAATTTAATGGAGAGATCATGGTCTAGAATATCCAAGTGGAAAATTGTTTAGTCTAACTCAATCAAATATCATTTTACGTATTGGCATGCATGCATGCATGCATGCCATATCAACAATACTCTGACCACTACTGTGTACTCTTCCTGTATATATAGCCTTGGATGTTCAAGGTTCTGTTTTGCCACCTAACAGGTAGGAATGTTAGCCGGTTGGTCTTGGTCAAGCCTTATCGGTCCCCACCAATTTAAGGCCCTACACCATATTACCGAATCGTTTAATTAATCAGGTCTCATAGGCTAGGCATGGGGAGACATTTATATTGAGTCGGATGGTTAATCGATGTGTAATCAGAGTTAAGTTGATCAGGCTAATCTGTCATTAAATGAGTTGATTGAGCTAATTTGGCTATAAACAAACTATAAACAGTTCATAAACAAATTAATCAAGCAATAAACAGTCGGTCCTGGTTAGGTGCCCATATATTAGACTAGAACCAAGCACCTGAAATGCCTAATAATAATTGGTCTAGGCCCAATACTGGACTATTTACTAATCAGTCAGTCCAGATTCGGGCTTGTTGCTTTTCCATTAGATCTGGAGCTTTTGGCATATACATAACAACATGATAAGGAGAACATATACAATTTAAAATTAATTAACCAACAAAATATGCAAATTTAAATAGAAACCTGAATTATATATAATTGTAAAAAGTAAAAGTTTACTACATGTTTACTAATTAAGCATCTTAACAAACTGACCCCGTATCCCTAACCCTAACTACTGCTGGTGTTTGAGAGAGAATTAAGGGAAAAAAAAAAAAAAAAAGAAGGAAAGAGAACACAGACAAAAGATAATGCTAATAACCTAAATAATCTTTCTAAGTAGCCATCTAGTTTTGATTAGATTCAATATTGAGTTGAACTGGTAAAAAGAGCTCTTCATCTCCGACCACAATCATGTGCTCACCGGATGGCAAAACCCTATAAGCTGTCTTGTCCACCAGCATCAAGCTCTTGCACCCATTAAATGTAAACTTCAAGGTCTTGCTCTCCCCAGCTTTCAAGAACACCTTTTGGAACCCAATAACCTGTTTGATATGAGTTTCCATGATACCTTCCGGAGGCTTTGAATAGACGATGACAACTTCAGATCCATCCATCTTTCCCACATTTTGAACTTGAACATCAACCTCAAATTCCAACTCTTTCCCACAATTGATGTCATCAACCACAACTGCTGGGCAAGGAGGCCTAGCGGCACCGTCCTCGTAAGCGAGATCACGGCAATGTTGGAGTCTTCCAAGTTTCAGGTGAAGTGCTTTACCAGAAGATACCATTGAGTATTGAAATTGGGTGTAGCTAAGACCATATCCAAAAGGATAAAGGGTTTCACCTTTGAAGAACTTATAAGTCCTTCCAGGGTACCCAAATTCAGGAACTGGCCTTAGGGACATGGAATTCATGGGCAACTTGTCTGTGTAGTCATTAGTGTACCATGTAACTGGCAACTTTCCACCTATCAAACACGTAAGGAAAAAAAAGAATTAAATAGAAATAATCATCAATTAGCCATCAAAATAAGGCAATAATTAAGGGTTAATATAATTACCTGGATTGTGGTTTCCAAAGACAACATCAGCAATAGCACGACCACCTTCCTCACCAGGATAACCAACCCAAAGAATGCTTTGGATTTTAGGGTTATTCTTAGCAAAAGAAATATCAATACAACCTCCAGACATGACAACAAGAATGACTGGTCGACCCTTAACAGCATTGGAGACCTGATTGATTAAATCAGTTTGTTGACCTGGAAGTTTGAGATCATCTCTATCAAATTCCTCTCTCTCAAACCCTAAATCCAAGCCAGCAACAATGATGGTAGCATCTGCATTATTTGCTGCCTCCACAGCTGCACGAAAGTCATCTGTCTCTGTACATGCAGTTCCATCTCCACATGATTTTACAAAAGTCACATTTCCATATTTAGAGAATCCATCTTTAGGAGAAGTGTACTTGCATGGAATACCTAATTAATAAGATAAAATCAAATTATTATATATCAGCATTTGATTTCGAAACTATCAGAGAGAGAGAGAGAGAGAGAGTCTAATACCTGCATAGTTTCCAATCATGGTAACAGTGACATTACCATTAGGTCCTACCACTGCAATGTTCTTAACTGTGGAAGAACTCAAAGGCAAAGTTTGATTGTCATTCTTAAGCATAACAATTCCTTGCCTGGCAGCATCAGCAGCTAACTCAATGTGTTCATCAGAGCAAATATCCTTCTTTCCAAGAGATTCCAGAGAAGGGATTCCATCAAAGAATCCAAGTCTCATGAGCACAACATAGTTGTTCTTCAAAGCCCTATCAATGTCTCCTTCTTTGATTCTCCCAATCATCGTCGCATTCTCACCATAATCTTGGAAGTACCATCCACATTCCAAATCCAAACCTGAATTTACAGGCAAATTAATAATTAAATAAACAGAAAATTAAGGATTAAGTAAGCATTTGCCAACTAGTTGTGGACATTTTTTGAAACCAAACTGAAATCATAATTGGAAAACAAGGTCGTTTGACTCGACTCGTCTTGAATTTATACCATTGAACAAGAGAAGGGAGTCGAAGAGTTGAGGGTTTCTTATTGTTTTATAATACGGATTTACTTTTATACTTAACTCAAGTTTTAAGTGAATTGGCTTTATGATTTTTTTAAAAATGACTAAACTCGTCGAGTTTGTCTTGACTCAAGTAAAAATACCTAATCTTAAAGACAGGCCCCAATCACCAACTATGAGTCTTAAATATTAAGATTGAATAAATTATTAAATAAACAAAAAAAAAGACAACCATTTGTGGTAAACCCATTAATTAATATTTTATAAATCAATAAGTATTAAACACTTTATTAATCAATTTGATAGAGACATGCACATCCAACAATACCTGCGTTGAGTGATTGTGCAATAACATCTTCATTTGAATCACCTAGCCATGTTTGGTTACGAACTATTACATCCATTGAATAGCAATCAGATACAATGTAGCTGTAAGCCACAAATGTTTAAAAGAAGAAGAAAAAAAGAAAAAAAAAAACCCCAATGTGAGCAATTAGCAATAATAAATGTGAAAGGAGAAGGGACCCAATTAAAAAAGGGAAAAAAATTAATGTGAGTAGTAATAATTAAAAAGCAATATATTTATTACCCATTAAGACCCCATTCTCCTCTAATAGTCTCTCTCAAGAGTTTTGGGTCACTGCAAGCTGGGATACCATTGACATTGTTAAAAGAACACATAACACTAACAACATCTCCTTCTCGAATACACATCTCAAAGGGACGATTAAATGTCTCTACCATATCTCTCTCAGCAACCTTCAAAAAACCAACATATATAATTAATAAATAAATGAATTATTATATCAAATTCTTAAAAACTTAATTATTAATTTTGTGCATTAATTAACTAATTAATTATACCGTACCTTAGCATCATAAGAATGGCGATCAACTTCATACCACTTATCAATATCATAAGCAGTGTAATGCTTGCAACATCCACCAATCTTAAGAGGCCTTGAGTTTGGATTAGGTACATCAACAAATCCCTCAATATCCTGCAACCCTCGAACGAAATTAATAGAATAAGTTCCAATTACGAACGGATCTTCACCAGGGGTTTCCAAGGTTCTTCCCCATCTAGGGTCCCTAACCACATTAATGTTTGGGCTCCAAAAGGTCAATCCAGCAGTTCCAAGATTATACATAGCTCTGGCCTCCGTCGATGAAACCTGTAATTAATAATTAATTGATACTCAATTATAACAACATTAATAATTAATTAATTCTCTAAGTTATATATATATATATGTTACGACGGCTACCTGGCCTATAAGCTTCCATAGAGATTCATTGAAGGTGGCAGCAGTGAGAATAACTGTAGGGAAACTTGTGGCACCAGGAACTTCTTTAGTGAATTTAGTACCAAACCCTGTAGTTGCAACTCCATGAAGGATCTCAGACCACCACTCGTAAGGGGGAAGTCCAAGTCTGAAAACCCCAGTTGAATTATCTCCCATTTGCTTCACTTTCTCTGCCAATGTCATCCTATCGATCAAATCTTTGGCTCTGATTTCATATGGAACCAATTTATCACAGAAAAGGAAGGCTGACATGTCCAACCCTTGATCTGCAAACCTTTGAGGGTCACATACGTGAGTGTAATTCCTAGTTGCAGAAGAAGCATTACTGCTGGAAATTTCAAAAGCAGATGTAAGAGTGAAGAGGAACAAAACAAAAAAAGATACTAAAGCTGTGAGATTCGCCATCATAACGCCGGAAGACTATAAAAAAAAAGTAAACAGGAGAGAAAGAGAGGAGTGGTGAGAGAAACGAGAGGGGAAGAACACTATTTATAGCGGATTAGCGGGTGGGGGAGGAGAGAGAGAGAGAGAGAAACACGTCTAGTTTCAGGATACATCACTTCATCTCTCCCTCTTTATCAACCGGATCGTTATCCTCACATCAGATATCCATGTGATATCAAACTCCTTACATATGATATCAACGAAAACTGTGAAGCTGTGCACTTGTTTAAGTTAATCTGTAACTTGTATTATTAAGATTGGTAACATTCTTATCTAGGATAGGATAGTGTCCCAACACAGTCGGGTCTCTCTCATCTCTACTATCCATATTATCCATATTGGAGTTGGGCTTACGTTCGGGAATGGTTCACAGCCATTCAAATGGAATCCAAAGATCCACTCCAATGACATTGAAGAGAAATCCTCTCCAATGACCTTTTCCAAACGTGATTGAGTACCTATTCACATTTGACTATCTACACAGGGGTAGAGACGTCATCTCAAGGTGCTTTATGAGAAGACGTAGGAAACACCACCAAGTATAGATATCTATTTTCACTTTAAGATTATTACCGGAAAAAAATAGGTAATAAAAATAGGAATCTTTAAAACTTTACCTACAAATCATAATCAGGTATCATGGTTATATCGTATCATGGTAATCTTTTGTTATTTGAGTTCGTCTTTTAGTTAGTTGGGTAGGGTAATTAAGTACTTGTCTTTGGGTTATCTTTGATCACTTGCGTCCGATTGTTAGAGTTATCTTCTATTATTTACATTCTATCGTAAATTATCGAGTTGGATTGTAATCCAATAAAGGACGACTCTTGAATAACAAACGTGATCCACATTGGAATTTCCCTAATACGAGGACTTCCCCCTCCCCCCTCCCCACGTGGGAGAGATACTTGGAATTTCCCTAATACGAGGACTCCCCCCTCCCCCCTCCCCCACGTGGAAGATACTTGAAATTGATACGTGATCGTATCATGATATTCCTTGTGCCATATTCTTAAGTGTGTCAGAAGGGGACAGGAACCGGAACCGATTGTTGATGATCGAATCGAATCGCATCGTAGAAAAATAATTCTGTTTTGGTTTTATTGGTTCTCTTCTCAGTTCGATTTTGATTTACACCGTAAAATCGTGGTTCTAAACCGAATAAGAAATCGAAACAATCAAATAGAAACCAGTACCTTTCACTCAAATACTACTAATCCATGCATCAATTGGATTAATTAATAACATAATCATTAATTTAATAAAGGGTAATTTACACATACCACCCCTGAGGTTTGACGAAAGAATAATTTTACCCCCCAGTTTTGGAAAATTCGGCGTACCCCCCTGAGGTTTGCAAACGATAACAAATAAGCCCATTCCGTCAGTTCATGACTAACAACGTTAAAAATTTAAAGTAAACTGACAAAATTGCCCTTGTAAGAAAACAAAAAACAAAAAAAAAAAAAAACCCTGCAACTCATCTTCCCCAAATCGTTTTGGGGAAGATGAGTTGCAGGTATGGGGAACACCTAGAAACCAAGACAGTGGCATGGCAACCGAAGAATCCAGGATCAAATTGAGGAGCTGGATTGAAGAATGTATGTTTCCTTTATGGATGTCTCCCAGCTGTTTCTAGAAGTTCCAAGAGCCTTTCACAAAGCAGCCCTATTTCACCCTTTGTCTTTACACTTTTGAAATGGATCGATGATTTAAGCTCAAATCCTGGTCGAAGGATCCAATCTTAGGGAAGATTAATCCTATAAAGCTTGGTCTGATTTTGATTGACATATCCACAGATATTGTAAAGTATCCAAGTTCGATTGCAAAGTTCTCATCCGAAGTAACCTCTGCACATTCCTTTGCTTTTGCATATATACCTGTAATGGGATTCAATTAAAATAAAAACACACAGAGAATCAAAAGTTGAAAAAGGCCAAAGAGAAGTGAATTAGGATTTTTTTCTAGTAACCAAATAATTTTTAATCAGGTTATGAGCTTTGCCAAAGGTAGGAGTCATCCACCTTATGATTTGGGCAAGGATCATGTGAGAGATGCTATTAATGAATAGGGATGAGAATTAATAGAAGAAACAGAAGCGGCGCAGTTAGTGTGCAACCCTAGAGTCAGGGTTTCTAGGGTTTGGAGGAAGGTAGATGGTCGTGATTTGATTGTTGAACGGAATGTGAACAGAAGCCTCTTCTCCGATTGTTTACCTGTGTATTTCCGAGGTGATAACTCAGATTTAGTGACCACCGATACCATGAAACACACTGTAATTCGTCCTCTCACTTGTTCTTCTTCTTCTTCTTCTCTATTATTATTGTTTCTGGTTGCTTTGATCCTGAACCATAATAGATAAAAAAACGAGAAGACTAGGTAGACTCTGCTCCAAATCGCTCCGGATCCTTCACTCGTCGTGCCACAGTCTTGGTTCCCATGGTGTTCCATACCTGCAACTCTTCTTCCCTAATCGATTTTGGGGACGAGTTGCAGGTTTGTTTTTTTATTTTTTTTTTCTTTTTGTAAGGGCAATTTCGTCAGTTCATAGCATATTTTTAACGCTTTTAGTCATGAACTGACGGAATGGGTGTATTTGTTACCGTTTGCAGACCTCAGGTGGTATGCAAAATTTTTCAAAACTAAAGGGTAAAATTATCCTTTCGTCAAACCTCAGGGGTGGTATGTGTAAATTACCCTTTAATAAATATAATTATTGATCATACTTGAAATATGAACAAATTGAAAATGATGGATGATGTTAACAAAACCCTATTTTCTAATATAAGAAATAGTTTGTTTATCATTTGAGAATAGAGAAGAAGAAAAGAATAGAAAAACAAAGAATAGAAAAGGAAAAGACTGGAAATTTATTATTATTATTATTTTTATCACATAGGCATGGAAAATATGATGTATAAAGGAGATCAAGAGAGATTGAAAATCGAGATTGTCTTTAATACTATTTTCCAAAACCGTGGTAAAAATGTCACTTCACTACCCTTGAAGGGTAGTTTAGGCATTACAAAAAAAATTTAACCGATGACATCATCATTAAACTAACGGACAGGACATACTTGAAAGAAATAGTAAACTGTAGGAGATATTCAAGGAATTGTTTGAAAATTTGAGGAGAATAAGTAATTAGGCATAGTATAGGGGGTGTTCAAGTAATTTTCTCTAAAAATTAAAACTAATAAATGCTCTTTATTTCTACCATTAAAAAAAGTGCTCACTTTCTGTGCCGCAGCTCCGACTGTGCCCAAACACATGGGCCTGCCATTCAGGGAGGCCAGGGTGGTCATTGCGCCAACCCCCAGATGTCTGGGCACAACTTGCATCCCGGACGCAAAGAACATTCTCCCAAAAAAAATAAATAAATGTTCGGTCTCTCTTGTTCTATAAATTAAACGTTTTACAACCCACCTCAATCACTGCTTAAAACAACATATAGAAGAAAGAGAAGAAAAGAGGTGGTTAAATGGCCTTATCATTCCCTAGAGCATTTCTATTGTGCTTCATATTGGCTGGCATGTTCGCGGCACTGATAGAGAATACGGTTGGCCTATGCCAGAGCTACACTGAAGGCTGTGCAGGAGATAGTGGTTTGTTTAACGAAGCCTATTTCCACGGATTTCCAGTTTCAGATGAGGGTTGTTGCGGGGAAATCGTTCAAAGCGGTAAAGAATGCTGGATTGGCTTTTGTGAAGGAAAATACGACAATGATGACTGGGTATCCCAGTCTTGGGAGAATTGTTCATCTATGGGACAGTAGAGGGTGCAAGAATGTTGTCAAAGCTAGGGCTTCTTGCTTTAGAAACGCATTCTCTTGTTTTTAATAAGACTTCATTGAATTAATAAAGGGGTTCCACCCCCCCTCCCCAAAGCTTGGAGCCATTGCATTTTGTTATACTATATATCTTTTCTTCAATTGTTTGAAATGTTTTCCATTTACTTTCAGAAAAAGTTAGAAACGTGTTTGTTCCTATTGCGTCAAGAAACCATCGGATGAATCCTTCGGGATAAAACCTACAAGGAGGAACAGGTAAGCAAGGGAGAACCGTTCTCCTCCGATTGGAGACTCTCCGATGCTTAAGTCAGGTCTTTTTAGCAGCAGATAATGCAAAAGAATTCAAGAGAATAGGTTAAATCATTTTACCTGAACCTTAGGCCATAAGGGTGTCAATTGGGACGGGTCTATACCTGTACCTGTACCTGTACCAATCCTAGTACCGTCCCATTTAATAAATGGGACCAAACAAGTTCACAGATAACGCAAGAGAATTCAAGAAAATAGGTTAAATCATTTTACCTCACCCTTAGGTCTCCTATTTAAATGCTAGACTAGGCAGAGGTTGTACCTCACTAGGAGGAGCAATAAAAATCCTCTCCAATTCTTTAATCTTGCAATACCTAGCAATGCTACCTTCACTGCACGACACGTGGCATAAACTGATCATGTGGTAAAGATTGCTTTGCGCCATTTCATGAAGTCCAACCCATGAGGTCGGCGTGCAGCCTCACACAGGTAGGGGCGAAATGACCATACTACATCACCCAGGCAGGGTGCTCGGACAGTGGGTAGGGCGGTCATTTCATCCCTACCTGTGTGAGGCAGCACGCTGACCGCACGGGCAGGCAATAGTAGAGGATCCAAACTCAAAGAAAAATTACAAAAGTTAGAAAATATCCAAGATGAAACAAAAGGGGAGAACGAGTTGTTCCAAGTCTGATTGGTTTGAAAAGAAGCCCCTAGCTAGACTGGCTAAAGCATTTGCAACAAAGTTTCCTTTCCAAGTGAATGCTTGAAAAGCACCTCTCAGAAGTCTGCTGCAAGAAGTCGATAGCCAGAGATCAAGTACTGTTGAATACACCAGGGAATGGATTGAACTCTATTACTCAGGATGTTGATGATGAGAAGATTGTCACTTTCAATGTACACCTGATTGTAACCTCGAGCAATCACCATATGAAGAGCCATTCTAAGACCTCCACATCGCTTAGGCTGACAAATTGTGCTCCAACTTAAGGTTGACGGTCCACTACCATCGTCCTTGGATCAGAAAATTTTTTTGCAGATTGAATCTAGTTCCTTATGTATCGCAGATGGAAGCCGAAAGCATAACATGCAGTGCAACAGCATGGAGGAAAGGGTAGATTGAATCAAGACGGTTTTCCTTGCAGATGAGAGAAACTTGGATTTCTAAGTTTGGAGCTTCGAGTTAACCCTTTGTATGAGATCTAAGAAGTTGAATTTTCGAAGCTTTCCTGCGACTTGGGGAACTCCAAGATCTAAACGTAGATGTTGGTTTCAAAGGAAGGTTTTGATGACAAAGTACTCTATTGAGGACTATTTTTGTAGGGAATTCGGTGTTGAAGGTGAAGAAAGAAGCTTTGTTAAAGGAGTTTAACCACTTTGGAGAGATTGAATAAGTTAGGGCCTATTTGTTTGCAAGGTTTCGGTGGGGTGACATTTAAGGGTGAAAGAGATAGTATTTTCCCAGAAACAAGGCACAAGTTATACATTTGGTTACATGGCATGGGATTCTTTCTAGGTAATCTCTTCAAGTCAAGGTTTTCTATCATTCGATTGTCTCACCCACACCACCCCTTCAAAGTCCCACCAAATTGGTAGGACTCTTGCATTGTTCACGCAGAAAGTGCAACGGCTCTCGATCTGTTGTTTCCTTGGCTTCTACTCTTCTTCCTTTTTCTTACCTTTGCTATGTCATTGAATTCTCTTCTTCTTCCTTCTACGTTGGGTAACAATAACCGTTAAACCCCTTTGTGCTTCTACTTCTTCTATTCAGTGGTAGAGATCAAACAACGACTATGTTGCAAAAGAACATCCTATGGGGCATAAGGATGCCTTAATCCTTGAGATCTTCAAATGTAAAAGAACAAGATAATATCTAACCATGTGTGTGTGTGTGTGTGTGTACGTGTGTGTGTGTGTGTGTGTGTGTGTGTGTGTGTGTGTGTGTGTGTGTGAGAGAGAGAGAGAGAGAGAGAGAGAGAGAGAGAGAGAGTTGGACTCCGCGATCGGATCAGTATCGACCGAGGCCGATCCCAAATCTTGACTGATTCAATATTAGCGATCTGTTGCTACTGAAATATGAATGGATTACTTGTCACTAGGAGACCTGCACATCTTGAACCAAAGAATGAGTATGAGAGGATGTCAAAATCCGGACAACAAAACATGAGTTTGGGAAGATGAGAGAGCAGTAGTGAATGAAATAGTTATGGATATTGTATAGAGGGTTTACTGTTAACAGGATCAGAATTAGAGCTGAATGCTTGGATAGTCTAAGGCAAACCCCAAGCAATATATTTATAATAAAGAGTCAAAAATATAAGGACATAATTGCCCCTAACATAACCGACATGGCTGTACATATAATAAAAGGAAGAAAATGTCCAAAATACCCCCATGGTATTCTGGCTCATACAATCCAACACTTCCCCTCAAGTTGGTACATATATGTCATGCATGCCCAACTTGACTAAAATAGAATGAAACACTTTGCCACTCAGCGCCTTAGTAAATACATCGGCCAAATGATCAGCAGACTTCACAAAGGGAATACAGATGAGTCCAACTTTAAGCTTCTCCTTGATGAAATGTCGATCAACCTCCACATGCTTAGTGCAATTATGTTGGACAGGATTGTGAGCAATACTAATGGAAGCTTTATTGTCACAATATAGCATCATGGGAAGATGGACAACAACACCAATATCTTGCAACAACCCCCTAAGCCATAACAATTCACAGATTCCTTGTGCCATCGCACAAAACTCTGCTTCAGCATTGGACCATGCCACAACATTCTGCTTATTGCTACGCCACGTGACAAGATTTCCACCCACAAAAGAGCAGTACCCAAAACTGGATTTTCTGTCAGTAGAGCCAACCCAAACGGCGTCCGTGTAGGCCTCAACCTTTAGATGATCACTGGGAGATAAGAGTATTCATTTTCCTGGAGTAGACTTCAGATATCGCAAGATGCAAAGAATTGCCTCCATATGAAAGGAATAAGGATCTTGCGTAAATTGGCTTACCAAACTCACTGAAATTGCAATGTCTGATCGTGTATGCGAGAGGTAGATAAGTTTGCCTACCAACCGCTAATAATGACCTTTGTCAATAGGTTCACCTTCTTTCTTCTTGAGTTTTGTAGTAGTTTCCATATCCACTTTAAAAAAAACGCTCATTTTCCGCCCTTGGGCGGAGGTCTTTAACCGTGGTTGTCGAGAACCGTGGTAAATAAACGTTTATGGCCGTGGTTTTTTTTAAATGCGGCCAAATGGGTAAAAATTTACTGCAGTTTTAATTAACCGTGGCTATTGATGCACATATAGCCGCGGTTTAGGAAAACCAATATTGCTGAATATCCTATTTTATCCGCGGTTTTATGAAACCGCGTTGAATACTCTATTTCACCACGGTTTTCAGAAACCGTGGCTATATATATATATATATAAATATAAATATAAATAAATAAATATATAGGTATATATATATATACACACATATTACTAGCAATTATCAATTTTTCATGCTCCTCCGACAATTTTTTGGCTCGCATCATTTTCTCCTAATAACGGCCCTCAAAACAGTATCTTTTTCCCTAGAACTCTGATTGATCTAGTTTCAAGGTCATTAGATCCCCACTATCAAACTTTGGTAGTTTAGACCTAATATTTTAAAATTTTGATCTCCCCTTACAATTTCTGGCTTGCATCATCATTGTGTGAAAATAATTTTATATAATATTTTGACAACACATTATCTAATTTTATGATTTTTTATAATGCAAATAATTATTTATATAAAACTTCATGACTGTTCTTGGATTATATATATATATATATACTAGTAAATATGCACATGCAAATGCACGTGTGAGCATTTGTTATATGGTAGAGAGAGAGAGAGAGAGAGAGAGAGAGAGAGAGAGAGAGGAATGCACTTGGATCCAATGAACCACCACATGAGACAAAGAGAATATGTGTGTGTATGAAAGAGAGAGAGAGAGAGAGAGAGATCATGAGTGTGTTAGATCAGCATCATCACCTATCAGAAAAATAATTGTAATTTTTCATCCCCTACTTTAGAATGTTCCCAATGTATCCCATTTATATATAATAGTGAGCGACATGCATAACAGATTTTGCGAGGTTAACAGTGCCCTTTAGCATGGCAACTATATGTTTTTCACACTCTCATCACATTTGACTGACAAGGTTGTAGCGATCTACCACCTACAACATCAGAAGTTCATACCAGAGAGCAACATTCAACCACACTCATGAGTGAACTGTAATCTTACAAAATATAGAAACATATTCAAATGCAGAATCCACATAGATACAAAAGGGAAGGATTTATAACCCCCAAGTCTATCATTTGGAATGCCAGGAAACCATAGAAAATGCATCCTATGGTTATTTTAAAATCTGATTTTCCACCACTCATCAAGTAATAACCCAATGCTTTGTTAAGGGGTGCGTTCCTACAAAGTGTCCAAAATCTAGTGTGTGTTTTACACTGCAAATTCAAATTGTATTAATGCCATCTCTAGTTATGGAGAGGGAAAAAAGAGTAATACTTTGTCAACGCACTTCATCTCAAAATATAGTATGTGCTTATTTTGACAAGTTTTCAGAGAGAAAACTCAAGTATGTTAATTTTAACAGAAAACTGCTCATAATAAACTACAAATTTTATTCCAAGGCTCATTGATGACCAAACATATATTCAAGAAAGTAAAATCTGTCAATCTCAGAGATTTCAAAATTATGAAAAGCAACAATTCATTCTTGTTCTCTCCAATTACCATTAAAGAACCAAATTACTTGATAAAATTTTTACATAGAAACGTGACAAAATTCCCATCTTACCATTCTCCCATTAGGAGTATTTAATGGACATTCAGAGAGTACTGAAATCCAGTTTGAGGAAGAATAATTGGTTGTTCTCCTATAACCCTAATTCCCCTACTAGAAAGAAATTTCAAGTTAAAAATATTTTTGTAACATCCCAATGCAATAAAAGGATAATAATCTATGAAGATGGTAAGAAATGATATAAGTAAATAATAATATGAATGAATGAATTGATGAATGATGAAACCGACCAAACATGCTCAACTTTCCCATTGTCATCTGTGATGATCAAATGCCTCCTAAAGAAGCTGAACAAGGCGATCTGAATTATTAGCAATTCTGATCTTACACAAAGAAGTACTACTCCTTTGAAGGTTATCTCTAATCCCCTGAAAAAACAAAAAGGGCGTACCCAGTGCATGGGGCTCCCACCATTGAGGGGTCTGGGGAGGGTAACTCTGAAACACCCATAGAGGAAAATATTGAGGCAATTAAATCATTACTTAGAGAAAATCATAAGGAATAGGCAGCTGAAGCATTTCATGGATTCATGTTATTTACAAAGGATGTAAAGAATGATCCAAATTCCTACTTGAAGAATAAATACCACCATCCACACCTAAAAACCCTATTGGTTAGAAAATTAATTTTACTTCAGATTTCATATAATTCTTTAACAACGGAATCTTTCTCATATTTAAAAAGGCAGCTTCCGATTTTAAAATGGCAATGAGGACAATCAAAGTAACTAAAGATTGGATCAAAGATGCTGCAGCTCTAATCGCTGCCCTTAGCTTGTTTGTATATAATGCCACCAAGCAAAGAAATGAAACATTATCTGATTTACACAAGTGAAGATAAAGATGTAACAAACATTGGGTGTCTATGGGGAATGACTAGGGGTGTCAATAAAGCCCGGCTGGCCGAACCCGCCCGAACCCGCCCTGATCCGGCCCGGCCCGACTGATTTTTGACCCCGAGGGCGGGTTTGGGTTTAGTTATAGTCCGACCCGGCGGTCCGTCGGGTCGGGGTTTAGATCCTGGCCTAGCGGCCCGGCCCGACCCGACCTGTATTAATTATAGGTATATAATATTACATATATATATATATATATATATATATATATATATATATATATATATATATATATATATATATACTTAATATAAGTATTTTCTTGACAAAAAAAAAAGAAATTGTACATAGATAACTACTAGCTTTGTCATCATCATGAAGTGGGAACCCATAAAAGAGTAGATCATCTACTATTTTGATCAGACCATAAAAAGAGTCACGACATGATTGTTATTTAGTTGTAGCCTATAAGCTTCCGGCCTATTAAGGGGACATCGTAGTTGTAGAGAGAGTTATACACACGCCATTTTTTCAACATATTTATTAGTGTCCCATAGGTTGAGACCTATGTTACAAAAACATGTTCTAATGAGACACGTGGACGGTGCCATAAATCAGACCAACCGACCGCCGACCCGACCCGGGGTCGGTCGGGGAAGTTTCTTGACCACGGGGTCATTAGGCCTCTAGGGTCGGGTCGTTAGCGGCCCGCCCAACCGACCATTGAACCCTAGGAATGACCATGTACCTCAATGAAAGTCATGGTCACAGAGATCTGAACATCCCTTCAATCATTAATGGGTTCTATCATGGTGATGCAGTGAGATCTCTCATCATTCTGTTGGACAAGTGTGTGTCCATCAAACCCGGTTCGGTCCGGTTCAACCCGGTTCACCTTTGTATTGAACATTTATACATTCTTGTTTAATATTGTCACATGCGATATAAACTTTTTAAGCATTATGTATCCGAAAGTTATACTTAAAATGGTAGTCGCGACTAGGGTTTGGGCTGGGCACCCTTATCATATGGTCGTCGCATTGGGTATGCCTAGACATGTGATGTCAGGGTACGAATGCGAGTGCTCACATGTTTGATGTGTGCATTGACAAAGAATCTACTTTGTCGATTCCCTCATATATTACTGCCAGATGTAGGAAGGGATAGACATGTGTCACCGACACCCTGTACCTGAGGGAACCCTGTCACTGCAAAGTGTGATCGTATTCTTTGGTTCATCAATGACTGAGACTCAAGCGAGTCAAAGACGGTGTTCTGGGAATGCATGAACGCTTTGTGAGTGAAGGAGTTACTCAACATGGTTACCATTGCCCAATTGGGGAACACCAAGATAGAGATTGTCTGTGTATGATCGGATCAAAATCTAGATCCAGTGTCGTTTTGGAAATGGATTTGCAAAATTTATTTTACATAAAATGATACATTATTTATAGTTATTTTAAATAGAGTGTTTAATCGAGTTTTGCGGGACCCGATCAGATGTACAGACTCTCTTATATGGACATGTACTATGGATTGGGGTTTGGCAGTACATGTGTACATGCCCTAGATTCCATAATGATGGTGTTGATTAGTTGGGGGGGCTGTATATGATAAATTGTTATCATATAGGGAGTTATTTGGAATTTGCTAATTTAATTGGCTCTTTATTTAATTAATGGATTTGGTGCTAATTGTAATTATCCATTAATAATTAAATAAAGAATCTAATTAATACATTCCCTATTAGATTCTACTTCTTCACTTGTGTAGCACTTTGAGTTTAAATAGAACTGCCAAACAAAGAGAGAGAGTTAGACTCTCACAGGGGTTCTATTAAATCCTACTAGGATTTAATTAAATCCAAATAATATATAGAGGGGACCAAAACGCAGGAGGGAGGGAAGCTCTCCACATATTTTGAGCAGACACTCTCTCTCCTGTGTTTTTGGTTTCTCTCTCTCCCTCTTGTGATCTCTCTTCTTCTTCTTGCTTCTCTCATCTGTGTTTGAGAGTTAGGATTTGAGAAACCCTAGATCTATGCTGAAGAGTTCAAGAGCATCTGGGATTGGCTTAAAGAACCTTGGTAGCACCATTAGAGGTTCAGATCTGTTTGCTTGGAGCGCTCGCTGAAGGAAGAACCACTGTCTATTGGAGGAGCAACACTTGAGGCACACCAGGTTAGCAGTTTTATATTAATTCCTTCAGTTTATTGATTATTAATATTTATGGGATGCGAAAGAAACTCGAATCGATTAATTTTCGCTGCGCATTCGAGTATGGGATGGATCCCTCTTGCCATGTGATGGACTAGAGATGAATTTCTCCGTCCCTATTGTGATAATTAATTTTATGAGATGCAATAGGGAAGGAGAAACCCTAATAGGGATGCACCAGGGTTCCCGTGGGCGACCATGGGAAACCCTAAAATTTAATGGGGCACCCATGGGACACCATGGGATAACCCAGGGTGTACAAAACCCTAATTTTTCTGTATATTGGTTTCCCTAGGGAACCATGGTTTGATCCCTAGACCGTAGTTTGGCCTACAGTGTGGTATCAGAGCCACCTTTCCCACCCATGAATATTGAATAATTAATGGATTAATATGATTGTCATGAGTGGGATGCAAGTTAACACATGGGTGGTTAGAATATGGTTGTTGTAACAACCTTCTCATGTGCACATGGGTAGTTACAAGGTTGTTGGTGTAACAACCTACCCATGTATGATGGATTTGATTATTGATTTATTTATTCCAATTATTGAAGCATGTATCCAAATAGATGATTATTATATTTTTTAAATTTTAATCATGTGTGGGGAAAGGGGGAGCACACGCTGCCAAGCCTCTGTGCACGCCCCTTCCCCTTTTCCCCTACCCATTTGCGTATTTTCTTTTTTAATGGGTTGTTGCCTACGGTGCCAGTCGGTTCTGCCTACGGTGCCAGTGGCTACTGCCTACGGGAAAAATAGAATTTTTGGTTTTAAATAAAGAAGATGGGTGAAGGGATCCCTCCCTCCACTCACTTGCAATTAAAATATGATTTTAATTTTTGAGCTTGGATACATGTTATCACATGTGATGTGGTGGTTCAATAATTGAAGGAATCCATATAATTTTTATTGGTTTACTTGCTTTAGTGACCATGCATGATATTATATTATGATGTGATTATGGGAATGACATTCTAATAAATGAACGGATTGTTTATGTATGTGATACATGGGGTTATGGGTAGACGTGATGCTTCTCTCTCTTTCTCTCTCTCCCCCTATCTTTTTTTATAAACAAATGTACTCCACCCTATGGCAGCCCAAATGGTGGGTTGGTTTCTCCATGCGTGGTTTCTTTATTATTATGGAAAGGAAAGTGTATAGAATTTTTCCTAGGTTTTCATTATAATTTTAGAGGAGTTAGGACTCCCAGGGCATGTAGATGGTGATCCACATGTGGCACTCAAAGCTTGTGGAGATGCAAGTCACCTACTTTGAAGACGTGATCTGATAGAGGAGATGATCGAGGCGTGGCATCCATGCCATGATAAATGCACCCTAAGTTATTAGCTTTATTTTTATTGGGAGGATTTTTTAATTTTTTCTGATAAAAATGCCGTCATCCCATAATCACTTTTAATTAATGTTGATTAATTATGTTGTTTAAATCTATCCATGTATGTGAGAGTTGCTTAATCCCTCTTTAATCATAACACATATATGATATGGACTAGTCTTAATCGGTAGACATGACCATGGCCTCCTATTAAAGATATATGTAGAGATTGTGTGAAATGCCCCGCATACGCCGACAGAACATTGCCAGGACCACTGTCACATACTTATCTATATTTACCTCTATCTAGATACGTTAGGGTATGGATAGTGAGAGGGCATTGCGACAGTAGGCCATTTTTCATGATTACATGATTCTAACTAATGCAATAGGTAAGTACATGACTTGGGTGTATATCAGCCGACAGGATTTGGACATAGCACCCAGGTGGCCGAATATATTAGAAGCCCATGAGACGGACAATCTAGTCCACACTACCACGGTGTGTATAATGACTCCCGACAGGGTAAGTTATGCATGCTAGGGTTGTAGGTATCCAATTCATCTTTTGGGTTATGAGGGAAACCCAAATAATGAAAGACCATTGATGTGTGTGTGCTCAATTTATTATTTTCAATGGTTATTAATTAGCATGTGGTTATTCACTTATGCATGTGTAGATAATTATACAATGACTGCCATTAATTCCAACCTTTTGACACTCATTAGCAAATAGAAACTTAATGGTACAAACTATGTCAATTGGTACCAAAGCATTAAGTTGCTCCTGACTGCTGAAGGACTGTATACAGTTCTAGATGAACAATTTCCTCCTCAACCCAACCCGAATGATTTTGAGGCAAATGAAAAGATGCAGGAGTTCCTCATGAGGGATTCCAAGGCGTCACTTTATATCCTAGGATTATTGGAAAAGTCAGTTCTGGAGTCGGTCAAGGATATACGCACTGCTGGGGGTAAGATGGATAAGCTTGCTGAATTGTTCAACAGGCAGTTGACACACTCCCATTCTGATGTGGTGAGTCAAGTCCACAACACCAAGATGTCCCAAGGGACTCTAGTGATGGATCATGTAATGAAAATGATCAATCTGTTTGAAAAACTAGAATCTATGGGGACTGATTTCAGCCTGCGATACAAGACCGATGTGATCTTAGCGTCACTCACTTCTGCTTGTGCACCCTTTAAGATATCCTACAAGATGTCCGATAAGGAGATGGAGCTCACCGAGCTTGCTAATGCACTAGTAGAGGCTGAAGCGTCCTTGAAAAAGGACAAGGCTGAGGTCAATGCAACTAAGGCAAAGCCTTCTTCAAGTGGGAAGAAGAAGAAAAAGGAAAGTAAGAGTAAAACCCTGAAACCTAAGGGTGGGAAGTCTGGCAATAAAGGAAAAGGCAAGTGCTTTTATTGCAAGAAGGAGGATCACTGGAAAAGAAACTGTCGTCCTTACCTGGCTACTGTGAAAGATAAGAAGCCGGATGAAACAGAGGCTGCTAAGGAAGGTATATGTGATGTTCACGTTCTTTATGAGTCTAATTTATCTTTTGACCCGACCAATTGTTGGTTGGTGGATAGTGGTTCCACTGTTCACATTTGCAATGATTTGCAGGGGTTCAAGGAGACAAGGAACCTGGAAAAAAATGAGGTGAGTCTTCGGATGGGCACTAGAGCTGAGACCATGGCGATGGTTGTGGGAACTTTTATTTTAAATTTTAGTTCTGCTTGTTTAGTTTTAAAGGATTGCTATTATGTACGCTCTTTTAAGAGGAAGATAATTTCAGTTTCAAAATTTGTTTTGGACGGATATAGTTTTTCCTTTAATTCTAAGTTAATTATTCGTTTTAATAATTCCTTTGTGGCATCCGGATATATGGAAAGTGGTTTGTATTTTTTAGATTGCCTTATTAGAACGAATGTTGTTTCAAATGTTGATTTGAAACGGAAAGCAGCTCCAGTGAACTCAACATATCTATGGCATCTAAGATTAGGTCACATTAATGTGGACCGAATCAGTAGATTGATGAGGGATGGACCCTTAGAGAGTCTGAGGGTGGAACCATTCCCAACCTGTGAATCATGCTTTCAAGACAAAATGACCAAGAAACCCTTTAGCAATAAAGGTACTAGAGCCATAGATCTGTTAGAGTTAATACATACTGATGTGTGTGGACCCATAAACATACAAGCTAGATATGGGTATGAATACTTTATCACATTCACCGATGATTATTCTAGATATGGTTATATATACTTGATGCGTAGGAAATCGAAAGCCTTTGATAAATTCAAAGAATTCCAAACCGAGGTTGAAAGATAGCTCGATAAACGCGTCAAGTCCTTACGATCAGATCGTAGAGGGGAGTATCTATTGGATGAGTTTAAAGATCATCTCATATCCCAAGGGATAATTAGTAAGCTAACTAATCCAGGCACACCACAACAAAATGGTGTATCCGAACGATGCAATAGGACCCTATTGGATATGGTCCGGACGATGCTCACTTATAGTGAGCTGCCTCTCTTTTTCTGGGGGTACGCTTTAGAAACAGCAATTTACATCTTGAACAGGATTCCATCCAAGTCTGTAGTCAAGACACCCTTTGAGTTGTGGAAAGGGCGTAAGCCCAGTATTCAACACCTTAGGGTATGGGGTATGGGGTTGCATAGCACATGTGCAAAAGCAATAGACAGATAAGTTGGAATCCAGGACTTCAAGATGTCATTTCATAGGCTACCCCAAAGGCACGATAGGCTATTATTTCTATGACCCAGTTGACCAGAAGGTCATTGTAAGTAAACACGCCACATTTCTGGAGGAAGAAATGATGACCCAGAGGTCCAAACCAGTAGTCATTAAAGAGCTATCAGATAGCTCAGAAACGTCACTTCCTGAAGTGAGACCAATTGGCATACCTGCTGAAATACCAACACCTGAAGAACCTTGACGCAATGGGAGGACTATTAGACCACCCACCAGGCTTACTCTTCTAACCGAAGAGGAAACTGTGGAAGAGTTCCACATGGTATCGGTTGAATCGGATGATGATCCGATGACATACTCTGAGGCTCTAAAGGATGTTGATGCCACTAGGTGGCTAGAGGCAATGCGCTCTGAAATCGATTCGATGCATTCCAACAAGGTCTAGACTCTAGTCGATCCACCACTTGGAGTTAAGTCGATTGGATGTAAATGGATCTTCAAGAGGAAGAAGGGCGCAGATGGAAAGGTCAAAAGATTCAAAGAGAGACTGGTGGCAAAGGGCTATACCCAGAAAGAAGCTATATACTATGAGGAAACCTTTTCACCAGTGGTGATGATGAAATCCATCAGGATTTTATTGGCTATCGCTGCACACTTTGATTATGAAATCGCGAGATGGATGTGCGGCGCATTTCGAATGGATTCCTTCAAGAGGAAATCTACATGGAATAGCCAGAGGGGTTCTCTTCCTTGGAGGAAGAAATAAAGGTGTGCAAATTGCAGAGGTCCATTTATGGGCTGAAGCAGGCTTCCAGGGGCTAGAACATTAGGTTTGATCAATCAATCAAATCGTTTAGTTTTGATTAAAACATTGATGAACCATGCATTTACAAAAAGATCAGTGGGAGGGCAGTATGTTTTCTTATTTTGTACGTAGATGACATATTGCTGATTGGTAACGATGTAGGTTTTTTTTCATCAGTAAAACAGTGGTTATCCACAACGTTTTCGATGAAAGACCTTGGTGAAGCTAGCTATATCCTTGGGATCAAACTCATAAGAGATCGTCAGAAAAGGATGCTAGGCTTGTCACAGGCTACCTATATAGACAAAGTCCTGGCTAGATTTAGCATGGAAAACTCCAAGAGGGGAAGTGTTCCCTTCAGACATGGAGTCAGTCTTTCCAGATCTCGTGTCCTCAGTCTCAGACAGACATTGAAGAGATGAAGAGGATTCCCTATGCCTCAGCAATAGGGAGTCGTATGTACGCTATGTTGTGTACGAGGCCAGATATTTGCTATGCAGTAGGTATGGTAAGTCGTTATCAATCTAACCCTGGACGCGAGCATTGGAGTGCTGTCAAGAATATCCTTAAGTACCTAAGAAGGACTAAAGAATATCTCTTGGTTTTTGGATCTGATCAGTTGTCAGTATTGGGGTACACAGATTCGAATTTCCAAACTGACAGGGATGACAGAAAATCCACGTCCGGGATGGTATATCTAATGGGTAGGGGTGCCATTGTATGGCGGAGTGCGAAACAAAAGTCTACAGCCGATTCTACTACCGAAGCAGAATACCTTGCAGCTTATGATGCAGCAAAAGAAGGTGTTTGAGGAAATTCCTATCAGATTTGGAGGTAGTCCCTGACCTTGTCAAGGGCCCTATTCCCCTGTTATGTGACAACAGAGGGGCCATTGCACAAGCTAAAGAGCCTAGGGCTCATCAGAGGAACAAACACGTGCAGCGGAAGTATCACCTCATCAGAGAGATTATCCAGCAGGGCGACGTGAGTATCTGCAAAGTGGACACAACTGAAAATGTGTCTGATGCCATGACAAATGGTTTGTCACCAGGAGTATTTGAGAAACACATGGAGGGCATGGGTTTAAAATGTATGGGGAATTGGCTTTGATGTATAAGTGGGAGATTGTTGGACACGTGTGTGTCCATCAAACCCGGTTCGGTCTGGTTCAACCCGGTTCACTTTTGTATTGAACATTTGTACATTTTTGTTTAATATTGTCACATGCGATATAAACTTTTTGAGCATTATGTGTCCGTAAGTTATACTTAAAATGGTAGTCGCGACTAGGGTTTGGGTTGGGCACCCTTCTCATATGGTCATCGCATTGGGTATGCCTAGACATGTGATGTCAGGGCATGAATGCGAGTGCTCACATGTTTGATGTGTGCATTGGCGAATAATCTACTTTTTTTATTCCCTCATGTATTATTGCCAGATGGAGGAAGGGATAAACATGTGTCACCGACACCCTGTACCTGAGGGAACTTTGTCACTGCAAAGTGTGATCACATTCTTTGGTTCATCAATGACTGAGACTCAAGCGAGTCAAAGCCGATGTTCTGGGAATGCGTGAACGCTTTGTGAGTGAAGGAATTACTCAACATGGTTACCACTGCCCGATTGGGGAACACCAAGATAGAGATTGTCTGTGTATGGTCGAATCAGAATCTGGATCCAGTGCCGTTTTGGAAATGGTTTTGCAAAATTTATTTTACATAAAATGATACATTATTTATAGTTATTTTAAATAAAGTGTTTAATCGAGTTTTGCGGGACTCGATCAGATGCACAGACTCTCTTATATGGACATGTACTATGGATTGGGGTTTGGCAGTACATGTGTACATGCCCTAGATTCCATAATGATGGTGTTGATTAGTGGCGGGGGGCTGTATATGATAAATTATTATCATATAGAGCGTTATTTGGAATTTGTTAATTTAATTGGCTCTTTATTTAATTAATGGATTTAGTGCTAATTGTAATTATCCATTAATAATTAAATAAAGAATCTAATTAATACTTTCCCTATTAGATTCTACTTCTTCACCTGTGTAGCACTTTGCGTTTAAACAGAACTACCAAACAAAGAGAGAGAGAGTCAAACACTCACAGGGGTTCTATTAAATCCTACTAGGATTTAATTAAATCCAAATAATATATATAGGGGACCAAAACGCAGAAGGGAGGGAAGCTCTCCACGTTTTTTGAGCAGATACTCTCTCTCCTACGTTTTTGGTTTCTCTCTCTCCCTCTTGTGATCTCTCTTCTTCTTCTTGCTTCTCTCATCTGTGTTTGAGAGTTAGGATTTGAGAAACCCTAGATCTATGCTGAAGAGTTCGAGAGCATCTGGGATTGGCTTGAAGAACCTTGGTAGCACCATTGAAGGTTCAGATCTGTTTGCTTGGAGCGCTCACTGGTGGAAGAACCACTGTCTATTGCAGGAGCAACACTTGAGGCTCACCAGATTAGTAGTTCTTTATTAATTCATTCAGTTTATTGATTATTAATATTTAGGGAAAATATCTACCCCCTCCCCCTCTAAGTTTGCCTAATATCAATCCAGTACTCAAGTTTTAAAAAATATCAACCTCCTCCCCTACTTTATAAAGATTATATCAACCGTACCCTGAATGTTAAAAACCGTCATTAAATGACGACGTGGCATGTCCAATTTTTTTTAAACCCCAAATTACCCTTAATAAAGTTTAATTCCAATTTTGACCTCTTCAATCCCAAAACCCCTTCTTCGTTTCTTCAGCGTTTTCTTATTCTTCTTCCTCACCGCCCCTGCAACATCTTCTTTCCTCTTCTTCCTCTCTGCGTTTCTTCCTCTTCTTCTTTTGCCAGCACCACCATCATATCCACCACTGTTACCCCCGCCGATCCTCTTCCACCGCCAGCACCACCGCTGCTGTTAAAATTTCTAGGATCAAGAGACCTGCACCTGAATGCCCCACGAGCCCTCCTGGTCATCAGTCTTCTAGCAATAATGCAATTAGATCTTTTAATTGGCCACAATAGCAAGGACAAGTTCGTTGATTTTGGGGGTTCGTTCCAATTCTTAATAAATCTTCTCCATTTCGTCTTCTTTTGATTTCTATCCTTAGAAATTTTGGGTCTTTTCAGGTGAATATCGCCTCAATCTCACCGTTAGTTATGGAGCGGTGCCAGTAATTGTCCCTAGGGTCGCCGGAGTTCATACCTACTGGTCATCATTGAGCTAATCCATGGGGTTCTTGAGAAGGTTTTCAAGCGATTTGATGCTAATGGTGACGGCAAGATCTCTTCCACTGAACTTGGCAATGTTCTCAATGCCCTTGGCCCTAAGACTTCACCAGAAGAGATCAAACGGATGATGGCCGAGATTGATACTGATGGTGATGGCTTCATCGATCTCCAAGACTTCGCTGATTTTCATTGCGGAGGTAAGAACGGAGAGGCGAGCACCGTCGTTGGACTGAAGGAATTGAAAGATCCTTTTAATATTTACGATCGGGACAAGAACGGATTGATATCGATTACAGAGCTTCACAAGGTGTTGAAGAATTTGGGGGAGAAGTGATCCCTCCAGGACTGCACCAAGATGATTAGCTCCATTGATGCCGATGGTGATGGCAACGTTAACTTTGAGGATTTCAAGAAGATGATGAGTGACGGCAGAGCTTCTGCTCATTAGAACTGAATCTGTGAATCCTGACTTCTCCTTAGCTACTTCAACAATGGAACGAAGATATGAATCGACACCATAGATGCTTAATTCTACTTTAGTTTGTTCTAATGTGAATACACCTCCGATTGTAAGGTTTCTATTTCTGTGACTGAATTCGTCCCTTTAGAAAAAAATTAACTTAGAGGAAAAACTTTAGAATTAGAATTAGGCTTTCACTTTTATTAAATGTTACTACTACTACCTGCAAAAAAAAAGTCCATGGGGTTCTACTCTATGAAGGCGAAGACATCGACCCTTCACTCTACGATGCAGAGGCGGTAAGGTAAGTTTGTATATTTTTTTTTTTTTTGGGTTAGTTTCTAATCTTCTGCCTCTTTCAATCTCTGTTTTTTATTTTCTCTGTTTCTAACCTTCTGTATTTTCTTGTTGCAGAGACGAGATGGGTGGTGGCCAATGGACATGGGGGGTGCAGGGGAAGGGGTGGGGAGGTGGTAGTTGCAGAGGCGGTAAAGCATGGGTAGGGGAGTGGGGTGCGGTTACAGGGACAGGGGCGGGTGGGCATGGGGTGCAGTGGCAAGGTGGCGGTTGGGCATGGGTGTGCAGCGGCAGGGTGGCGCGTAGGCATGGGAGTGTAGTGGAAGGGGTGGGTTGGTGGTTTGCAGAGGTGGTCAAAACCTGCCCTTTTGGAACTGGTAGGGGTGGGTTTTTTTTGTTTTTTTTTTTAAATCTCTCTCGATATCCCTGTTGCAACTCCAATTAAAAGAAGGGGATTGAGGTTAGAAACGAGGGTAATATCGTCTTTTAATATGTTGTTTTAACAGAGTTAGTCACTTAGGCTACGGTTGATATAATCTTTATAAAATAGGAGAGGGGGTAGATATTTTTCAAAACTTGGGTACTAGATTGATATTAGGCAAACTTAGAGGGGAGGGGTAGATATTTTTCCTAATATTTATGGGATGCGAAAGAAACTCGAATTGATTAATTTTCGCTGTGCATTCGAGTATGGGATGGATCCCTCTTGCCATGTGATGGACTAGAGATGAATTTCTCAATCTCTATTGTGATAATTAATTTTATGGGACGCAATAGGGAAGGAGAAACCCTAATAGGGATGCACCAGGGTTCCCATGGGCGACCTTGGAAAACCCTAAAATTTAATGGGGTACCCATGGGACACCATGGGATAACCAAAGGCGTGCAAAATCCTAATTTTTTTGTATATTGATTTTCCTTGGGAACCATGGTTTGATCCCTGGACCGTAGTTTGGCCTACAGATTCTGGGTTGTATCTTGGTCAGTTGATATGTAGATACCACTGACTATGTTGATTGCATGTGCATTGAAACCATCCAGAGCTTTGACCACTGCTAATCCATGCTAGGTTCTTGAGCATGATAAGCTCTACAAGTGCAGAGACACTGATTTTGAGTACCTTTCTTACCACATTTTCTTTGATAATTGCATCACATACTACAGATTTTGCATGCCCCTTAATCCAGTTCACTACAAGTGGCTAATTTGGAACAAAAATATCTAGAAAAGATGAGATAGAGAAATGATTTCAAAAATAAAATTGAGAGACAGTGCTATTAAGTTGTCAACAGAGTTGGATATTGATCAAAACGGCATCTATAATCATATGCTCCTACATAAATTCCCTTCAACTGCCTACCCAACTGTTGATAATTCGATAAAATCCACAATGATGATTACAGAGTCAATAACGCATGGACTATAAAGACATCAGTCTAGTTTCTGTACTTGGAGTCCAGCCAAATCAATATACAGTCAACAGTCCAAGTTAAAACATCAAATAATTTTTCATTAGTGTAGGGTGTGGGACGGCTTTTTTCAGTCATACAAAATTGTTCTGAGATGCTTTTCACAAAAAAATGTGAAAGAAAGAAAATTGCAACTTCCAATGAATACAAAATATAAATTACCATCCACAAGTGGGAAAAAGAAAAAGGAGAAAATACTACGCTTCACATATTTTCATAGACGGAGCATGTGCTGACTGACAGTTGCATTGGATGGCATTAGGATTGGGGATTTTTAACCCTACTATAACACTTACAGTGATAGAAGGGATCCTCTTTTGCTGCAGTTCCCATCTAACGTGACATAGTAAAAGATGGACATAACTTTAATCGAATGGTTGCAATGATCCTCCGTTAATGATACGAGCTCGAAGTAGCTCCTCCTCTCAAACCTGCTTGTCACAATAAAAAAGGAATTAAGAGAGAAGAAGAGCGACAATAATGGAACACTAAACTCTCCATCATCACTCTAGATTAAACATATGACAAAAAAAGAGAAGAAGAAAAAAATGAAGCCACCAAAACAAGGAATTCCAAAATTCTACAGTAGAAGAATTAAGTTTCATCATAAAATTGCAAATGTTCAAATCTTTCATCTTTTTCCCTCCTAGTAATGATTAAATTATTTCAACTATTCTAAGGAATATTTTATTGCTACAAGTGATGTTTAGAAAGTATGCTTTTGATGGTGGGGAGAGAAGGATGGTAGTTGTTGTGTGACAGCAGTACTATTAGTGTGAACAATAAGGATAGGTTGGGGTTAGCTTTTTCAGATGGCCTGCTAAGAACATTATTCTACCAACAATTTCACAAACACCCCCTATAGGACATGTATGTAATTTTAACTCAAATGTAAGAACATAACAACAATTTCACAGACACCCCCTATAAGTATATAATATATCACGGACACCCCAAACTTTGGAAATATATCACACATACCCCTTACTTTATGTTTTTATTTCAACTTAGTCCACACCATTAGAGTCCAGAAACTCATAATCCTAAGCTCCTCTTCTTATTCAATAGCCTTCTCTCTAATTTTCATTAATATTTCAATAAAGGGCTCACCAAATCATGGATCTCTAATGAGGCAGGTATCTATATATTCTATAGTCTATATTGAACTGATGCATGAAATGCTAAGTTGCTAACTCACCATTAATCAGATTTTCTCAATTCAAGAGTCTGGAAGGGGGGATGAAGGCGATGGTGGGTTTGAATCAATGCACAAAAGGATCTAAAGGTTGAATGCTGAATTCTCTATTGGTAGTTGGTAGCATCTATTGTCATGAATGTAAAAACATTTCAGTGAAAGAAATCCATAAAAAATACTGTTGGAGATATAGCCATTCTATCTCAACTTCAAAGGAGTCATAGAACCCAAATACAAAATCCGATTAGACATTATTCTGTTCACAGAATCCAAGTACCCATTAATAAGAAAAAATTCCCAACACCACAACAATCTTATCTTAAAATAGATCATACAAAATCCATCAAACATATATCCACATATCATAAGAAATCCCTAAAATCTATATCTAAAACAGAGACAGAGAGAGGCATAGAACCCTACATGAGCTATTCGAATAAATCTGCTATGGCAAGAAGAAATTAATCGCATATAAAAATGAGAATTGGACATTAAACAAAGGAAAAAGGGGGACAGGAATACATCAGCACAAGCAGTGGAATACGAATTATTAAAGGAGACAGAGAGAGAATGACGGAAACATTATAACTGCCTACAATTCTTGCATACCTTGATAACACTACTTCTAAATCCTTTAAATATGCAATGGGGATATTTCTCCTCTTTCTTGTTGACCATAGAAAAAGCTTCTCGGAGAATAAGAAAAGCCCAACACAGTCGAGCGGTGTAAAAACAGGAGTATTCAGAAAAGAGCAACACAACTATTGGTGTGAAACAGTAGGTCTGAGAATAAGGATTCAAGTAGAAGAACAACAAATTATAACCGAAGCTAACGGGGAGCAGGGATAATGAATCAGAGATTCACATCTAAGAATGTCTGAATCGATGTAAGACATGCATGGAAAATGTCAAATAAAATGTACGAACCACAGCATTCCTTTCGGACTGTTAGATCAGTTTTAATAACAGATTTTTTTTCGCGAAAGGGATTCTTATTGCATACTTCTTAATGCATCAATGGCAATGGAAACTGAAACAGAATAAATATCAAAACAAAAAAACAAAAAAACAGAACATGCAAAACAGATTTAAGGACTTTATTGCATAAGATTTGATTTTCCATTGGTCAACTCGGAATTGGCCAGACTTGGCCGGACGCAATTAAACTCATTTATTGAGAACCAGAATTAATCAGAATCAGCGACACAAAAGTACCTGTAAAGCTTTCTTAATTTCTGCTTCACTTCGGGCAACATCGTCAATGTTGATAGGTAGATTTGGGATAGCTTTGCCAACACAAATAAAGTATTCTCACTTCAACTTCCATACCTGTAAAAAGAAGAGTCACTTGTCCTGTGTTCTCGAAAATAAATACTAAAATCCTTTGAACTAAACGGACTGAAAAGTACCTGCTGTGATGCATCCTTAATTGCAACACCAGGCACTAAGACAATTCCTTCAATGTCAACGTAAGATTCGCTGCTCAAGCTCATCGTAAGCTTATATTTTTTCCAACAGCACGGGTGGTCTGCACTCGCCCACGAATCAAAACCTCATTATCGTTCAAATCTTCGTTCAGCAATTCAATTGCTGTCATTTTCGACCACTCACAGCCTTCAATTGCAGATCCACGAGCGGAACATCTCTATAATTTCCCGCAAGAGGATCAGATTCAGAAGCATTGCTGCTTGTTCTTGTTGACGCTCTAGTTTTTCCTGTTTCAAGGCTTCCTTCTTGGAAGCCTTTTTGCTCAGAGTCTTCCCTTCTTCCTCCACAACGGTGGTTTCAATGTCATTACTGTAATTCTGAGAAGGGGTCTAAGGTGGGTCTACGGATTCTAATGCCAGTGAGAGAGAAAAATATTGAAATCCAGAGATCAGATTGTCATTAACGAAATAAGAGTGACCGTACCTTGGTTACTGGTTCATAACAGAGTAATGGCGCATCAAATCTTTCCAATTGAAATCGGTGGGAGGACGACGCACAAATCAGCGGGAGAATCTTATATTTAGTTTTAGGGAGAGAGAACTACGGAAATCGTGGAGAGAGGGAATGGGGAGTGGGTGGAGGATTTGGAAGATCTAACGAATAAAATAGGGTTACAAAGGGAGGAATTGGAAGATCTGACGAATAAAAAAGATACTTTTGTGGAGAGATTTGTTTTAAATAATAATAAATATTATTAATATTAATATTAATTATTATTAAGAGTACCTAAGATTATAAAATTATAAGAAAGAATGAAATAAAGATTAAGAATTAAATAATGAAATTTTAGATAAGAATGAAGGATAGAATAGACAACTGAAAGGTTTGCCACAACGTGCTTTTATATAATAGTATGATATATATATATATATTTTTAGTAAGATCATTTATTAGATAATGTGAAAGCTCATGGTTGAAGATTACATAACTCCAGTAACCATGGATTGGATAGTATGATATATATTATATTTTGTAAGACATTTTTAGATAATGTAAAACTCATGGTTGAAGATTAATCGTACATGTCACCGATAGGCCCTTTGTCAGGAGTCAACCAAGCTGTTAGTCTCCCTTGGAATAAAAAAAAGCTATAGGTTTCAAAACAAGAGGAAAGATAGGGCCCCCTTGTCGGGGAAACCAACTATCTTCTCTTCTCTAGCGTTCGACTATTCATTTACATTCCTAATTGCAATCGAAATATGATTTGTAAATCTAAACCACCAAATTAAAATAAATAAATAAAATAGATTTTGTTTGGAAATACCAAAATAATGAACACTATAACTGTCGTGATGGGTCATCCAACAATGTGGACCTAAAGGCTTACGTATAATTCAAACATTTTCCATCTCCTTAACTATTTACTCTTGTCTGTCCAGAAAATTATTCACTGACAATGAATGAACAAGTGGTGGCCCCAACTCTTTTCTCGGTTGTTCTAATCTGTATTCAACTCTAATATTGGTCTCTCTCTCTCTCTCTAAAAACTATTCTGACACTCTTCGTTGATGCATTCCCCTATCAATTGCTCAAAGAACTCTATCCCTTTCAAATTATTTACCACTGCGAAATGCCAATTTCGTACTGATTGTAATGTGATGGTCCAACCCCAAACAAGTGTTATATACACTAAATGGATAGGGATCGATACGCATTAAGCGAATGGGACCATGGGAGGGGGCATATTTGTATACAAAAGGCCCACATGCCAAGGTTGAGAGAGCGTGAGAGAAGACTATGCATGATATGGCAGGATGGGCATCATTTGCCCAACCTAAGTTATTATATGTTGAAGGTTTGAAATGCCCTTCGTTATTCTAATTTTTGACATTCATCCAAGCTCAATGATGGCAATTGATGAAGGTATTCCTCCAACACGAGGCTCAAGGAAAACTGGGTCCTTTCGCTTTTTAATCTCTCTTTTTCTAACTTTGGTAAAAATTTTATGGGGCGCTGTTCTCTATGCCGCAGCACAGGCTGCGCTAGGCACATCAGGGTGGGTGCAATGACCACCTTGCCCCACTGCACATGCTGCCCATGTGCCTAGGCGCAGCCTGTGCTGCGACACAAGAACATTCTTCCAAATTTTATAATCAATGGAGCATAGTACACCCAAAATCCTAGGATATGATCATTATTAGTCTTCCTCCCTATTATTAGTACTTGAAGGTCCGAAATAGTACAAGGTGGCCTCACAATGATTGCTACTAAGGCTCACGTAACTCTTTAGAATAGTAGGTTTTGTAATGATAGCTAATAAAATTTGTATCCATTGTTTGCTACAAAGAGGCCGAAGATGAGGTTGGGGGGGGGGGATTGAGAGTCCATATCCATCCGCCCGACGCTTCAAAGTTCAAATCCTGTGCACAAAACGTACACTAATAAGCTGAGAAAATAGAATTATAGATTGGGAAAAAAATCCCGACGAACACCAGATCCTGTTCTCTCACATAATGAGTTGTGGGGTTTATAGTAACATTCTCTTTACTTTCATAAAATGTGAACCTCTTAGTAGACAAATCCGCCTCCGACCGTCTCATTGGTGGGTTTTCCTATTTTTATGGGAAACCTTTGCCCTTATAGATTATGTTGTATACAGTGTGAGAATCATATTTGTGAAGTGAACATCCACTTATAAGTTATAAGCCTGTTTATCGCTGAACCCTCAGAAATTTCACCCATTTGATGTGTAATTCACTACGTGTATTTATAGAGATCAAACACCTACACAAGTGCATATAGACATAATTCCAGAATTTATAGAGAAGTTCAAACACCTAACACAAGTGGTTGTAGACAAAATTCCAGAATTTATAGAGAAGTTCAAACAACTAACACAAGTGGTTGTAGACAAAATTTCTGAATTTATAGAGATCAAACACCTAACACAAGTGCATATAGACATAATTCCAGAATTTATAGAGAAGTTCAAACACCTAACACAAGTGGTTGTAGACAAAATTTCTAAATTTATAGAGATCAAACACCTAACACAAGTACTTGTAGACAAAATTCCATAATTAATAGAGAAGTTCAAACAACTAACACAAGTGCATGTAGACAAAATTCCAGAATTTATAGAGAAGTTCAAACATCACAAGTGGTTGTAGAATAAATTCTAGAATTTATAGAGAATAGCAACATCACAAGTTCATATAGCTAAAATTCCAGAAATAGTTCATAAAGCAGATAGAATAGTATCAAGCAGTATCCCAAGATAACCTCAATTATGCTTGAGAGTTTAATTGTCTATGTCATGCTAACTAAACTAAAAGATAAGTCTAGAGTTAATATAAATTAACACCATAATAAATTATGTTTGTTAGTTCACCAACTCCTTCACCACTGTTAAGTCATATAACCAAAAAAGTCCCACGATGGGTACCACCAGTGCGTCAGTCTTGATTGTTGTCTGCTCCCTCTCCCTCTGCCAGGTAACTCTCAAACATCTTTAGCTTGTCTTCATTTCTCTTTGCCTTCAGAAAAACAATGGTCTTCTTCTTCTTTGTCATAAAAAAGTTCATTGCACGAAATCTACTGTCACTTCCTCATTTCCCCCTACCCCCTTAATCACTGAGTTGTATCACGAAACAGGTTCAAAAAATCTGAAAAGAATATTAATTGGAAAAATAGAGAGGATTGGAAGGATTCAAATAGAAAAAAGAGGATTGGATAGAGAGGGAGATTATGAGATCTAGATTGAGAAGCAAAACAGTTCCCAACGACATATAAAGAACCCACCATCTAAATCAATGAGAAGAATAAATGCTAGAGTAGAAAGAAGACTCCAATAACCTGCTCCTGTTGTACTATTCTAATGTATGAATATGCCTACTTGATAAAAGGAGCATGTATTGAAGTGGTAGAACCTTGCTGCCCTGTCTTAGGAGAAGGAAGGATGGAATGCCAACAGAAGTCAATTATTGAATTCACAAAAACTGCCTGCCATTTTGAAACATCCAATTCCAAAGTCATTGGATGGATAAGTCACCAATCCCTAAAACAGACTATTTAATGTACTTTTATCTAAAAACGCCTGTCTGTGGGGGAAACATTTTTACCGAAATGGATACCACGCTTGGCTAAATTAATCTATTGGCCAGAAAGATCAGAAAAAAGATCCAAGATGGCTTTAATAGATAGTAAATCATCATGTTTAGCTTGGCAAAAAACAAAGATATCATCAGCAAAAAGTAAATGGGAAATTTCAGGTGTTGTCCTGAAAATCTTGATACCTTGGAAAAGGTTTAGCTCTCTATATGCAACTAGCAGTTTGGAGAGGACTTCCATGGCAACAATAAACAAGTAGGGACTGAGGGGACACCCTTGTCGAATTCCCCTCGAGGCAGTGAATTAATCAAACGGACTCCTGTTCAATTTGATAGAGAAGTAGGTGGTAGAAATGAGGGAATGAATCAAAGTACACCATTTTTCACCAAATCCTAGAAATCTAAACAGGGAGGATGAGCAAGTTCCATTCAATTTGAACGTAAGCCTTAGACATATCAATGTTAATTGCAACATACCTCTTCTTACCTTTGGTATGATTAAGAAACTGAAATATTTCCTGAGCCACTATAACATTGTCAGTGATTTGTCTACCAGGAACAAAAGCAGCTTGGAAGGGGGAAACAACTGAGGTCAAAAAACCTTTTAGTCTATTAGCAACCAATTTAGAAAGAAGTTTGTAAGAAACATTGCACAAACTAATAGGTCGGAAATCCTCCACCGTGGCAGCGTTATCCTTTTTAGGGATCAGGCAAATGAGGGTATGGTTAAGACTTAAGACCATAAGGGATATAACCATTCCTAAAAAAATTAGAGGCTAACTCCAATAAATCAGGACAAACCAAATCCCAGAATTTTTGGAAGAAAACAGCCTGGTATCCATCAATCCCAGGCGCCTTCAAAGGACCCGAAGAAAACAACACTTTTCTGAGATCATCCAAAGAGGGGGAGGGGAGCAGAGAATCTCAGTATCGTTCAAAGATAAGGCCTGAGGGAATAAGCATTCAATAAAATCAGCCTCTAGAGGGTTTGAAGAAGTGAAAATTGCCTTAAGATGGGAGGCAAACAAATGTGCAATAGATTTGGGGTCTTCCACTTTATTTCCCTCCGAATCATAAATGAAATTAATTCTTCGTTTCCTGAGATTGGTTTTAGCCACAGAATGATAAAATTTAGTGTTTCTGTCACCATCCTTGATGAAGAGATGTCGTGACTTTTGGATCCAAAACACCTCTTCAGCATCAAGTATCCACCCCATCTGCTTCTGGATCTTACTTAACAGTTCAGAATCAAGGCTGGCACCTTCAGAAACAATAAGGAAATTATTGAAAAGATGGGACTTAAGATAGTTAACATGGCCAAAGGTGTTTTTGTTCCAGGTTTTTAAGGAATTGGAAGGGGAAGAAAGTTTAACCGTGATTGGGTCTTGGGGGAGCGCATTCCAAGAATTCACACAAAAGGAGTTAAAATCTGGGTGAAAGGTCCAAGCGTCTTGGAAGTGAAACAGTTTCTTATAACTCGGTCTAGAGCCAGAAGTTGAGAGGAGGAGCGGATTATGATCTAAACCAAGTGAGGAAAGTTTGGAGATGGAGGCATCAGGAAAGTTGAAGAACCAAGAAGGGGGGGCAAGTGCATGGTCCAGGCATTCTTTAATTAATTTTGGAGGTTTTTGTTTATTGGACCAAGAGAATCTGGGACCTTTGAACCTCACATCATCAAGAGAGAAAGTATAAAGAATTTCACGCAGTAAATGGGTGCTAGTAGTAGGATGGAATGGGGTCCCACCAATCTTCTCCGAACCGTCAATGATTTCATTAAAATCCCTGAAAAGACAAAAGGGCTCCATCAGGGACACAAGAAACTCCATCAGATCCTTCCAGAAAGCAATATGGGTCGCTAGTTGGGGAGGGGCATGTATACAAACTAGCCAGAACTTGAAGTTTTCACTTGTGCAAATAAGTACAGCAATCATATTGGCAGCAACCAAATGTTTCAGAATTGTAATAGATGGTAAAGCTAATAACCATAATCCACCTTTTTTCCCTTTTGAACCAATACTATTTAAGAAACTCACAGAGTTGTAAGAAGACATAGGGTGCTTAAGCCTTAAACATGCATGATCTACACATTTGGTTTCGCACAAAAAAATAATATCGGGCTTATGTTTATTAATATGAAAGGCAAGAAAATTTTGGGTGAATTTATTATTAAACCCACGAGTATTCCAAGAAAGAAATAACATAGTAAACAAAGAATATAAACAAAGGTACGTTCAAAAGCAAAAATAAAGGTGAGGAATGAACTGTCTGCGAAGAGCACGCTGATTAAGATTCCAAATGCTAACAGAGATACTGAGAAGAATGATAAAAAACACAGAATAATAATTAGAAAAGGAACGAAATTGAGTGAAGAAAGTTACCGGATTAAGAGACTGGGGTTCCATTGTAGTTCCGGTGTCTAGATCAAGGGCGAAGCCAGTAGCCGAGCTAGACGCAACAGGCCTCCGAGCGGAATCAAGCTGAAGCTCACCAACCCAACTCTTTACCATCTCAAGGAAAGTGTTTGGGTCAGAAGAAGTGGCCACAGACCGTTCAAGAAATAGATGAAAGATGGAGAACTCGAAAGCAGTGGTTGGTGGAATAGGAGAAGAAGAAACTTTCCTTTTCTTGGATGTTGTCCCTCCAACAATGTCCTCCATATAGATCATGGTCTGGGTGGCATCGGGACACGGAGCAAGGCCCATCACAGGCACATCAGCAATCGCAGTAATACCAACATATGGGTCGAGGTCCAGTGGAAGAGGTGAACTCAAGCTTCCAACCACGCACCCCTGAGGCACCGAAGTAGAAGGGCTCGGGTTAACATCATCCAACACATTCTCTGGGTACGGACCGAGCTGTGGATCCATCAGTATAGTAGCAAGAAACTCATCTGCGAGGGATGAAATAGGTGGAGTGCTTGTATTACCATCTGCAGCATCTAACAATAGTGGGAAATCAAGCTGGCCCACAAAGCACACGACATTTAGCCCTACCCCAGTGTCCAACGCATCAAACTTAGACAATTCCCAGTCCATTGGAATCTCTTTATCAGAAGGATTAGTAACTTCAGCATTCGGCTCATCAGTAATTTCAATGATGATTGGCTCAGGCGGGTTAGGAGGAAGGTAGCTCTCATCCAAATCACAATTCATAGGGCCTTTGTGGGTGGAGTATTGCACGTCAGAAAGGCCAGTGAAGTTCATGCATAGAGGTCTAGTCAATGCCTGCTCAAAAGGACCAGGATTAGGCTATTGGCCACTAGATGCACCAGCAAGAGAAGGGCATGGGGTGATATCAGGACACAGTGTACCACACTTGCCACAAATCCTGAAAGCCTCGTACTTAAGGCTGACAGGCAACAGGTCCCCATGGTTGTTGCGAATTTTAGAGTGCATGCAGATGGGTCGGCGCCACTTGAAAAGAATCTTGACTCTAGCTACATCAGAAGGCAATCCAAAATCCGATTTCAGATAAATATCTTGGATTTTGCCAACACACGAGACTGCTTGTTTTATTGTGTCAAACGAGAAAGCCTCCACTGGTACAGGGCTCACTTGGACCCATAAAGGCACCGCTTCCCTCTCAGCAACAAAGAGCGCATCATCCAGCGCATGAGGAACAAGGTGGATGAGTGCTTTACCGCACCACTAAGGGCAAAGAGAAAGTATTCTGTCCCGAGCAGCCAAAGAGTTAATTTCTACCACGAACATTCCATCTTTAATCCACATAAAAGAGGGATCTTTATCACCCCCAGTATTGGGGGCGTCCTATGCGCATCGTGCGGCGCAGCACGATCCATGTGTGCACGGTGGGGCCCACTGTGCACACATAGATCATGCTGCACCGTACGATGCGCACTGGACCACCCCCAGTACTGGGGGCGATAATTTTCCGTAAAAGAGAGCATCCCCAAGGGTTCCCACATAACAGAAAAATGATTGCACATAATATCCTTGGATGGTTTTGGAGCACCCACAGTAAAACCAAAGAGCACCGGATGTGAATTCTTATAGAAACTTCTGAGGTTTCGGCCCAGCAGGCCCGAGCCAAGAGCCAACGAATCACCGCCATTGCCATCCCCAACAAGACTAGAAGAAGCATGATAAGAATGCAACTGATTAAAGTTACCTCCACCAAGCTGACCCGAGAAACGACTCCCACGGTGGTATCGATGCATACCAACCCCAGTCGATCTGTGTGGAGTACCTCAGAAAGACATGTAGCCCTGGAACAACAGAGGCACAACACAAGGTGCAAGATGTTGAAGAGATGATTTGCAGAAAGAGGAAGCCCAGCAAAGGCAAAGCTTCACCACTGGAAGCAAGCTAGACAAAAGCAAGGCAGCCTAGAGTTAGCAAATGATCGATGGAGCAGAAAAAGCAAAGAAACCAGGAAACGAATGGCAAGACCCCACTAGAGAGTCAAGCCCCACAGAAAGTAAGCAAGCTGCAAAAAAGAAATCCCTGTAGAGTAGTGGGGATCCCTTCAAGCACAGAGAGAACAAGCAAAACGAAAAAGTGTAGAAAGAAAAGAAAGCACAACGTAAAACAAGGAAAGAGAGCACCGACAGGAGGAAGCCAAAAATAATAGCTACTCGTTCGCCCCAGATCAGGACACTTCACCTTGATGGAACCCCCACTTAAACCGATAGGTGGAGAAGAATTAAAGGAAGAGTGGTATTACAATAAGAGGTAGCTGGGAATTCAAAGAAGAAGGATAAAGCTAAGAAGGATACATTAAGGATGAGTAACACTGGCGAAAACCACCCTATAAACATCCTCCAAAATGTTAGCTCTCCTTTCACGTATTTACTAGGTACAATTGTCTTGTTTGGAAAGTTGTTAGACTTTGGCACCGCTTGATAACCTTCCCAGAATCAATTTCTGGTGTTTTTTTATTCTGAGAAACACAAAAACACCTAAAAAGTGCTTGATAAACACTATTCCATAGAAATTGTTCTCTGGTGGATAAATCATAATTTCTACTCCCCAGAAGAATTTTTACAGAACATGTCCAACATGTTCTGCATTGCTCAGCACATTTGGACCAAAAGTGTGCCCGATAAAATCGATTACCCAAACCCCCCCAAAACCTAAACTCTTTCACTCTCACAAACTCTCACAAAAAGACCTTCTTCACGGCGGAGCTCCCTGGTTTCACTCTCTCGCTCTGTCGCTCTCTGGGGGTTCTCCCGCAGACGATCTGAAGGGATTTCGGCGGCAACCTACAACTCTCAAGGTAACTCATCTATCTCTTGCTATCTCTCACTCTCTGTCACAACTACGCTTTCTCTCGGTCACTCTCTCTGTGTCAATCTGCAACTTCTCTCTTGCTCATCTCTCTCTGGCTCACTCTCTCTCTCTTCTCAACTCGCTCACTCTCAGCTCTCTCTCCCTCTCTATCGCTCTCTCTGTTCTAAACCCACAGTACAAGGAGAAAACCATTTTGAATCCCTGAAATGAAGAAAGAGAACCCATGTAAGAAAGAGTAACCCACCCAAGATCTCAAGATCTCAGTAGAGCTACATGGCTGGGCCTCTTCCTCTTCCTCTGCCTCCCCTATTCAAGATCTCAGGGCTTTTTTTTTCTTGTCAATTCCTTTTCTTTTTCATATTTTAATTGAAGAAACTTATGAGATATGTAGTGTTTTGTGATAAAGATTTGCTAATTTGTGATTTCTGATATTAGAAAACTTTTTAGTGTTGTGTTTTTTCATTATTCCTCCATATCGGATTTGTTTGGTTGGATTTGAACAGTTGTATTGCTTATGAATGATTAATTTCTGGTTTGATAGACTCTACTCTTGGATCTTGGTTTTATTTTTTTATTTTTTCCTTATCCCTGTCTGGTTTTCGGAGTTAATTGATTCTCTGTAAGCCTTCTCAACTGTTTCTTGTGATTAATAGATATATTTTTTTAATTTAAATGTGATTTCTCTCTCTGTAATCCGTTCAGGCTAATTTAATTGTAGTTTTAAGCTTTGTTTTCAATTCTGCCAATACTAGAAACTTGAACAGAAAAAGATCTGCATCTCCTCTTAGTGCCATTTTAAGTAGGTCATCTCTATCATTCTACTTGTATTAACTCAGATCCCTATCCCTATGCATTCACATCAAGCTTCACTCCACAGATTTAACTGGAAAAAATTGGAGATAACCCCAGTAAGTAGAGTCTGTTTTTTTGTGGTAAACAATAAGTAGAGTTTCATATCATTTCCCTTCGAAATGAAAAATTGCTTTCGCTGCCCCTGGGAAATGGTCAGTCAGAAAACATCCCCCATTTTCTCTGTCAAATATTCCTGAATAACCCCCATTCAGCTCCTGGGAGGGGACCCAAGTTGCAGATTTGTACTGCAAGAAGATCACCTGGTTTGGCTGCAATGCCCTCTTCATCCAATAACCGAATGGCGGGGTCCACTGAGATAGTGCACCTAGGCCAGTTTCGAAATGAGATATGATCATTTAGATGCTCGTCACAAAATATGGATCTATGCATGATTCAAGAAAATAGAAAGCAAACTATAATGCATCCTTTTTATGGATATGTCTGAACTTGGATGTACATATAGTCTATGATCAAGTATTGTGGGAATGCTAAGGATGGTTTAACATTTCAGATCATGGTGTTTTATACTTTTATATACACATTATCTTACTCAATTGGCAGCTATGACAGATCTCCATAAACCACCAACCTCATCTCCATATTTCCACGACCATTTGGATTAACAGCTTTATTAATGGCTATAAAGAAGAAAAAAGGATCATTTAGTTGAAGACGTGAAAATAGTTTACTAATACCCGGCGATGCAGAATTCTAGCACTAGCAAGAGGAAAAGAAAAGCCTGTGGTTCAACCTGGTCCAGATTTCTGGTTCATTTTGAACCTATGGTTCAGTTCTGGTTCTTCTAGAAAGTAGAAACCAGAAATCATGGGGTCAGTTTATGCATTCTTTAGTTCTTTGATTTTATTAAAGATAAGTTGTTTAGACAGACTTGAATATAAATTCCAGATCTGTTTTGGAGTCTTTTTCTTTATAATATGTCAGTTATTCAGTGTCTTTAGTACACCCTTTCATTGCTTGCAGTTGGAAGGGGTTTCCTTTTTCAGTTTAGTCTTAATATTAGTTAGGAGTCAGTTAGGGACTCTCCAAATACAGCCTGCGGCTGGAGAATCCTGTTTCATTTGTTTTTATAGCAGCAAATGTTAGTTAACATAAACTAGTATTAGGGTCAGAACTGCATGATAAGATGCACAAGCTAGCAGAATTATTGACTTGATTTCCAATCCATCCAATTTCCTCTGAGTGTATTGACAGGGATTCTATTGACAAAGAGAATCTTGTATATATAAATATTAATCCCCATGATTCTATTTGTTCATTAGACAAATTAAAAACTTCTTCTTAGTATGGAGAGTGAGGAATGTTTTGGAGTTATGGAGTTCTAGTCCCACATTGGCTTGTTGGTGCGTTCATATATTTGAGGAGCTCTCTTCACGACTCCACCTAATGCCTTGAGGTTTTGGGTTGGACTCTCCAACAGTTGGCTGCGTCATAGAACTGTTAGATGCCCATTGAAGTATCTTAGTAGATCCTCTCTTTTTTTCGGTTTATATAGCAGTGTTGACCATAAGGACCAACCAAGCTGAAATGGGGATGTAGAAAGGATTAGGATGCAGAGCAGAATCCGAAATAAACCCTGATGGGTGAAAGGTTGACCTTGATGATATCTAGGGAAGGGGAAGGGGGGGGGGGGGAGTAGAGAGGTTATCCCTAATGGTGTATGTTCATGGCCGGGTGTAGGGTACTTGGTTATTACTAGGTATTAAGTATCTTTCACTTACTAATTAGATTTCAGTTGTTAGTTTCCTTTTCTTGTCATAACTTATAGTACAACATATCCCCCATACCATGCGTGGGATTCTTTTATCAGGTCTCTTTCTATTTTCTGTCTTGTTCATGTCTTGTTATGTACTTTGCATCTCGTCTTTGCCACACACCCCCCCCCCCTTACAAAAAAAAAAGGATATTGATGTGGGTTTGATTCTTTTAGAATATAGGGTTGATACAAGAGTGGCCTGCATTGATACCCCCCAAATTTTGCCCATGTGGCAATTCTGAATGGGGTCCAAATTTATGGACAGGTAGACCCCAAATTCTCTGTGCTCACATGTAAAATTGCAACCTAAATAGAGTTTGTCAAGTGATAGAATAGAGTTAAAGGGGCATGGAGATAATCTGTTATCATTTCCTTGATAACTTTTATTCAGGGTTCTCGGATATGAAACAACATTGCTGGTGAGAGATGACCTTCAGATCATGTGCAAGCGTTTTGGGTGAGGTTCATGTATCCACATTGTTTGCATCCATGGATTCCTTCTTTCAATGGTTTTAGGATTCCTCAATCTTGCTTCTATCACGTTTCTTATTCTTTTGTAAGTGAGTTGATTCTGCCATCAAGGTAATGGAACCTGAACCTTCCTAACCATCTTTAATCTGTTGTGTTAATTCATTGACAACTTGATGGGCCTTTAGCTCAAATTGGTAGAGCACTTGGAACATGAGCATGTTCCAAGAGGTTGGTGGTTCGAGTCCATCAAGGCCCTCTTTATTCAACTATTCATAGCATAGTTGGTTATGCCACTAATCCACTCAAGAACCCAATTTTAATGGCATCTTTGAAATTTGACATCTTTTTATACTTACTTTGGTTATGTTAATGAGATATTTTAATTTTATGCTAAGGTTGGTAAGAGAAAAGGATTTTACAAGTCTTTTTATGGTATAATTGATAAAGAAATGGCATTATCGTAATTAATATTAAATAGGGAAGCTATTTTTTAATTGCAATGTTTATTATTTAAAGTACATTATTCAAGATAAATATTATTAAAATTGGTCACATTTTCAAAACAGAAACAGATTTTATCAAGCACCAATGGTGTTCAATTGTCTTCTGGAAACGTTTCTAGAACAGGTTTACCAAGCGGGTAAAAAACGATTTCTCAGCAAAGAAAATGAAAAAAAGTGTGATGGGAAACAAAAAAATGTTTTGGTGTTTTCCAACACATTTCCAGAACAGAAACACCAGGTAAGATTATCAAGCGATGCCTTTATGTCTTTATCTTTGGGACTCTATCACTTCAACTTCTTGAGTGTCATTGTCTCTTTATTTAAGAGACTTTACATCTTCTTGAGTATCCCAAGTTCCATATGTTTTAAGTGTTTTAATTTTAATTTTAGCAAAGCGTGGTAGTACTTGAAGGGGGTCTACTAGTGTCAATTGGTCGTGCTCGGTCGGTCTCAGTCGGGTCTAACCGGGCTTCACTAATCTCAAGCCTTGCACAGTGTCTGCCCCTTTAGCTAATCGAGCCGGGCCTGGACAGGCTCGGCCGGGCTTGGTCCGTCTCGGGCTATAATCAATCTACTAGAATTGAGCCTTAACCGGGCTATGAGCCTGTTTAATTCTAAACCGTCCTTGAACAGGTCGTTTATTAAATAGGTTCTAATAATTTCATGCTTAGTGATATTTAATCTTGATCAATTGTTATATGTTCTTTAACTTGACCAATAAGTGGGTTCCAATAATTTCATAGTTAATGGATGAAGAAACTCCTGTAGTGAATTCTCTGGTGTTTTGTGTGCTCGCTAGAGGCAGTCTTACAAGGGTGGAATTCAGGAATGCAGTCACAAAAGCAGAGTTTCATCATGCTCTTAATGGGTACTTCACTTCTGAACTTTGACAACCATATACATAATGGAAAGATGAACGAACAATGGGATACCCTCCACATTCCTACTAAATAGTTCTGGTTTATTGCAACATTCAATTCATGTAAATTGTGTTGATGTGCCATATAAATTTAGCCTCACATATAAACAATTTGTAAATCTTCTCACACATTTTGCTATCGATATTAATAGAAAATGTATCTTAGAGCAAAATGGGAATTTCAAGAAATCTTATATGGGTCGAGCTGTAACCAAGTAGGCTAGGTTGGGCCTGGAATCGGTCGGTCTGATTGAACGTCTGACGAGCTAGGATCTCACATCGGGCCGGGGCTGGCCGGACCGGACCGTGCTTTAACTAGGTGGGCTCGATCGGGCCTGCCGGGCTGGGTCTGGAACTGACACCCCTAGGGTCAAGTATTTGAGTGCATGACTACTGGGGTAACCAATGGGTAGTTTTATCTTGAAAGCCGATTCACAATTCACCCGACTGCACCATTGGGGGCATCTTCAATCTTAAAAAGAGTGTCAAGTGGCACGATTCAACCCGGCAGATTTGGTAACGTACTTTTTGTTACAAGATCCCTAAGAATTTATGGAACAAAGATTGTTTGAAAGCTCTACAACTTGAAGATAAGTGTGTTCTCTCAATATTTGGACATATTTTCCAACATGGGTCATTTCAAAAGAGGGTAGAAAGAGAGATATACACAACGCCTGGTAGATTGCAGCGTACAAGCGATATACACCACCTTTTTCTCTTCAAGTTATTGTTAGAATCACAGGTACAATTCGGCAGAAGAGAATTTGAATCGTTGCAACCAATAGAAGAAACCATTCAAATCTCATAATGAAACTTAGGGTTTCAATTGTTACCTGAAACTTTATAAGCGCAAAGCCTCCACGTGATCTTAGTCTTTTCGTAATGAGTCCCACGCACACGTACATTTTTGCGTTCCCTTGAATGCAAGCTCATCCACAATCAATTGAGTTTTTTTTGCCAAAAACCCTGATCACAGACGGATAGAGAAGGAGACTGGAGAAGCTGAAAAACCTCAACAATATTATGAGAGCAAGTGTCAGGGTTTTTCAGAGTATATCTCTCCAAAGTATTCACTATATCCTTTCCTTGGTTGCCTGCTTGCTTGTTTGGTTGTTCATTCGGCTTAAAATAAGTACTTAAGGAGCTAAAGAAGATACACCTTGAGAGAAAGGTGAGGGGACGTATTTGTCTCCAATTTGAACTAACAAACAATGTTGAGAGAAAGAAGACAAATAGAGTTGAATTCTGATCTTGTTCTTTCGCTTTGATTAACTATGAATGGACAGGAGTCACAGGACAGCAATGCACATCGCTTATAAGTGCTTTAAACATCTTCAAGGTTGTGGAGTTAAGAGGGATATCTCATTAAAAAAAAAAAGGGAGGCCAAAGATAACATAAAACCTCTTCCACATTAAAAGGAAAGATTGTTAAATGAATTCAACTAAATTGATTAATTCTCATGCCAAAGGCCAGGAATACATCTTTAAAGCTTGTGGATTTAAGCCTACTCCACTACCATAATTGGAACCCATGCACTGTTCGACATGGCATGGGTTGACAGGACTTTTCAACCTAAGCCATTGTATTAACAATATGGTTGGAACCCATGCACTGTTAGATGCTGTCTCTCACTGAAACACTGGTTACCGCAAAAGAAGTGTGACACTGAGAAGATTTGCAGAAAATTAAAAGATCCCTTTTAATTTCTTGGCATTGTTGCTACTTTACTTATTCTCATGAATCTGCACTGTTATGGGTATTTTAGTATTATAAAATACTATTTTTAAAATTATTATTTAATCATATGTTTATAACTAGACCTAAATTAATTGATCAGATAATATCAAGTCTGAAATTATAGTATCCACATGTGATTAACTTTTGAACGGATTTGAATAGTTTCCGAAAACCTATTTTCGAATACAAATTCCCCTAAATGAATATAAATACGAATTTTCGACTATCCATTTGCATCCCTAATAACCATACATACCTTAATCTATAGAGAAAACAAATTAAAAAAAAAAAAAAAAAAAGAGTGCACGATCCTTGAGAGGACACTGACACACTTTCTCCTGTTTTGACTTGTGTGGCCCCATGTGGATGATACCATTTTCTGCACTACCATCAATTTATGCGTGTAAATTTCTCCTCACATTGGCGTCATGGGGAACCCTCTTCCTAAAATAAAAATAGGAGAAAGTACTATGAGCAATAAGTAGCATAAAGGAGTGCACCAATGAGGTGCGATAAAATGGTTTCGTAACTTTTTCCATTAAAAATTGACACACGAGAATAATATCATAGCAAATTTGTAGTTTCCCCGAAAGATATTCCTTTTCCACACAATACAATACACCCGATGGAATCTCTCAGATTTTATATCAGAAAAATTATTTAATTAAAGATGAAAAAGGAAGGGAGTATATTTCTCATTCTGGCTTATTATAAACTTTGGACTATAAAGACCAGGGCTGGTTTGGATTGGCTAGTGAGCGTGCAGCCATAAACATATTTGTAAGTGGATGTTCACCGCACAAATATGCTTCTCACACTATGCAGCATAATCTATAAGGGCAAAGGTTTCCCATAAAAGTATGAGAAGTGTAGGCCAAACTACGGTCCAGGGATAAAACCATGGTTCCCTAGGGAAACCAATTATAAACCAATTAGGGTATTGCACACCCTGGGTTAGCCCATGGTGTCTCATGGGCATCCCATTTTAATTTTTAGGGTTTCCCATGGTTGCCCATGGGAACCCTGGTGCAACCCTGTTAGGGTTTCTCCTTCCCTCATGTGTCCCACGCAATTACAGAGCACATTAGGGACAGAGAAACAACATCTCTAATCCATCACATGGCAAGAGGGATCTATCCCATACTCAAATGCGCAGCGGAAATAAATCGATTCAAGTTTCTTTCGCATCCCATAAATATTAATAATCAATAAACTGAAGGAATTAATAAAGAACGGCTAACCTGGTGAGCCTCAAGTGTTGCTCCTCCAATAGACAGTGGTTCTTCCTCCAGTGAGTGCTCCAAGCAAACAGATCTAAACCTCCAATGGTGCTACCAAGGTTCTTCCAGCCAATCCCAGATGCTCTCAAATTCTTCAGCACAGATCTTGGGTTTCACAAACCCTAACTCTCAAACACAGATGAGAGAAGCAAGAAGAAGAAGAGAGATCACAAGAGGGAGAGAGAGAGAGAGAGACCAAAAACGTAGGAGAGAGAGTGTCTGCCAAAAACGTGGAGAGCTTGCTCTCCCTTCTGCGTTTTGGTCCCCTATATATAAGCCTAGGGTTTAATTAAAAAACCCTGATGGATTAATTAATCCCAGTGAGAGTCATACTCTCTCTCTCTCAGTCTGGCAGTTCTGTTTAAACTCAAAGTGCTACATAGGTGAAGAAGCAGAATCTAATAGGGAAAGTATTAATTAATTACTTTATTTAATATTTAATGGATAATTACAATTAGCATCATATCCATTAATTAAATAAAGTATTTATTAAATTAGCAAATTCCAAATAACTCCCTATATGATAACTATTTATATATACAACCCCCCTACTAATCAACACCATCATTATGGAATCTAGGGCATGTGCACATGTACTGCCAAACCCCAATCCATAGTACATGTCCATATACGAGCGTTTGTGCACCTGATCAGGTCCCGCAAAACTCGATAAAATACTTTGTTCAAATAATTATAAATAATGTATCATTTTATGTAAAATAGATTTTTGCAAAACCATTTCCAAAACGGCATTGGATCCAGATTCTGATCCAACCATGCACAGACAGTCTCTATCTTGGTGTTCCCCAATCGGGTAGTGGTGACCGTGTTGGATAACTCCTTCACTCACAAAGTGTTCACGTATTCCCAGAACACCGGCTTTGACTCGCTTGAGTCTCAGTCATTGATGAACCAAAGAATGCGATCACACTTTGCAGTGACAGGGGTTCCCTCAGGTACAGGGTGTCGGTGACACATGTCTATCCCTTCCTACATCTGGCAGTAATACATGAGGGAATCAACAAAGTAGATTCTTCGCCAATGCACACATCAAACATGTGAGCACTCGCATTCGTACCCTGACATCACATGTCTAGGCATACCCAATGCGACGACCATATGATAAGGGTGCCCAGTCCAAACCCTAGTCGCAATTACCATTTTAAGTATAACTTACGGACACATAATGCTCAAAAAGTTTATATCGCATGTGACAATATTAAACTAAAATGTATAAATGTTCAATACAAAGGTGAACCGGGTTGAACCGGACCGAACCGGGTTTGATGGAGACACACTTGTCCAACAAGAAGGTAGGAGACCGATTAGTCTCATAAGAGGTTCACATTTTGTGAAAGTAAAAGAGAACGTTAGTATAAACCCCACGACTCATTATGTGAGGAAACGAGATCTGATGTTTGCGATAATGATCTATTTTCCCAATCTATAAATATATTTTCTCAGCTTTGTAGTGTATGTTTTATGCACGGATTTGAACTTTGAAGCCACGGATGGATGGATATAGACTCACTTCAGCTGAAAAGTTCCCTCCCCCTCTCCCCCCAAATCTCTTGTCTTCATACTTTTTGTAGCAAACAAAAGATGTAAATTAATTTTAGGGAAAATGTTCTTTGTGTGTGTGTGTGTGGAGGGGGGGGGGGGGGCAGATACAATGGGGGTCAAACAACCGACTTGCCCCCAATGAAAGGCGAAAATCCCATGCTCGAGATGCCAGCGTGCTCTCATAGCTGTTGTGCTCACATGGTCCCTGTGCTCCCCCACAGAGAACTGCTCCCCTTAATTTTATTAACTGTCACTAAAAAACATACTATTTCTAAAGAGTTATGCCAGCCTTGGAAGCTGTCATTGCAAGGCCACCTTATATTACTTTGGATCTTCAAGTATTAGTAGGGAGGAAGAATCATAATAACCCTAGGATTTTGGGTGTACTATGCTCCCATGGACTATAAAAAAATTCACCAAAGTTAAAAGAAAACAGATAAAAAGTGAAAGGACCCCAATTTTCCTTGAGCCACAGTGAAGTAGGAATCCCTTCACCAAAGGCCATCATTGAGCTAGGTTGGGTGTCAGTAGACAAACTAGTGAAGGGAATTTCGGACCTTCAACACATAGGGGGAGAGGAACGATGACCTTAGATTACTGAGGAACCCTTCACCATGGATGAAGGAAATTTTGCTCCAAAAAAAAAAAAACGAAAATACAAATTTAGGTTGGGCAAATGATGTTGGACAAGTGTGTGTCCATCAAACCCGGTTCGGTCCGATTCAATCCGGTTCACCTTTGTATTGAACATTTATACATTTTAGTCTGATATTGTCACATGCGATATAAACTTTTTGAGCATTATGTGTTCTTAAGTTTTACTTAAAATGGTAGTCACGACTAGGGTTTAGGCTGGGTACCCTTATCATGTGGTCGTCGCATTGGGTATGCCTAGACATGTGATGTCAGGTTACGAATGCGAGTGCTCACATGTTTGATGTGTACATTGGCGAAGAATCTACTTTGTCGATTCCCTCATGTATTACTGCCAGATGTAGGAAAGGATAGACATGTGTCACCGACACCCTTTGCCTGAGAGAACCCTGTCGCTGCAAAGTGCGATCGCATTCTTTGGTTCATCAATGACTGAGACTCAAGCAAGTCAAAGCCGATGTTCTGGGAATGCATGAACGCTTTGTGAGCGAAGGAGTTATCCAACATGGTCACCACTGCCCAATTGGGGAACACCAAGATTGAGACTGTCTGTGTATGGTCGGATCGAAATCTAGATCCAGTGTCGTTTTGGAAATGATTTTGCAAAAATCTATTTTACATAAAATGATAGATTATATATGATTTTTTTGAACAAAGTGTTTTGTCGAGTTTTACGAGACCCAATCAGATGCACAGACGCTCTTATATGGACATGTACTATGGATTGGGGTTTGGCAGTACTTGTGTACATGCCCTAGATTCCATAATGATGGTGTTGATTAGTGGGGGGGTTGTATATGATAAATTGTTATCATATAGGGAGTTATTTGAAATTTTCTATTTTAATTGGTTCTTTATTTAATTAATGGATATGGTGGTAATTGTAATTATCCATAGATATTAAATAAAGTAATTACTTAATACTTTCCCTATTAGATTATGCTTCTTCACCAAGCAAAGGACTCTGAGATAAACAGATAAAGTCAAACAGAGATAAACAGATAAAGCCTATTTGAAATAAATAGATAGAGCAAATTAGGAGAAAGTGTCAAACTCTCACAGGGATTCTTCCCATCTGGGTTTTGGAAACCCATCTATAAATAGAACCCAAAACGCAGGAGGGAGGCAAGGCTTCCACGAATTTCACAGCCACCCCCTCCCATGATTTTGGCTCTCCCTCTCTCTCTCTCTCTTGTGATTTCTTCCTCTTGCTCTCTAGTTTTGAGAGCTAGGGTTTTAGAAATTCAGATCTGGTTAGAGATATATTCGGATTGGCTTGGAGAACCTTGATAGCGCCATTGGAGGTTCAGATCTGTTTGCTTGGAGTGCTTCTTGGAGGAAGAACCATTGTCTATTGGAGGAGCAACACTTGAGGCTCACCAGGTTAGCAGTTCTTGATTAATTCCTTCTGTTTTAATTGTTTAATATTTATGGGATGCGAAAAAAACTCGAATCGATTTATTTCCGCTGCGCATTCGAGTATGGGATGGATCCCTCTTGCCATGTGAGGACTGGAGATGTATTTTCTTTGTCCCTAATGTGTTTTATAATTACGTGGGACACATGAGGGGAGGAGAAACCCTGTTAGGGATGCACAAGGGTTCCCATGGGCAACCATGAAAAACCCTAAACTAAAAATGGGGCACCCATGGGACACCATGGGCAACCCAGGGCGTGCAATACCCTAATTGGATTATAATTGATTTCCCTAGGGAACCATGGTTTGATCCATGGACCGTAGTTTTGCCTACAAATGATGTCCACCATTTCGTATCACGTGTCTCTCTCTCTCTCTTTATATATTGGCATGTGGGCCTATTGTATATGAAAGCGCCCCTCCTGTGTTCTCATTGGCTTAACGTGAGAGAATCTATCTTACATTGGCAATGTGTCGATCCCTACCCATTTAGTTCATATAACACTTGTTTGGGTTGGACTATCGCATTATAATTAGTATGAAATTGGCATTTTTCCATTTGTAAATAATTTGTAAGAGATAGAGTTCTCTTATTAACTGGCGTAGAGGAGCACACCAATGAAGAGTGTCAAAAAATGGTTTCTAAAAAGAGGGGAGGAGAGGGGGAGAGGCCATTCAGGTTGAGAGAGAGACAGAGAGAATGGTCCAAGAAAGAAAGACCAATAATAGAGTTGAATACAAAACAACCGAGAAAAGAGTTGGGGCCACCAACTTGTTCATTCATTCTTATTCATTCTAGTGAGAATCATTTTCTAGAGAAACGAGTAAATAATTAACAAGACAGAAAATGCTTGAATTAAACGTCGCCTTTTAGGTCCACATCGTTGGATGATCCATCTTGGCTCTTTGGGAGTTATAGATAGGGTTGCAAATTTGGACTTGTCGGCCCGAACCCTCCCTGGCCCGCTCTGAGCCCGAACAGAGCCTAGGTTAAGATTTCTGGTCCTGAGGGCAGGTTATCTGGCCCTGAGTCAGGGTCGGGTCAGGTTAGGGTTGAGATCTCGGGCTTAGCCCGATCCTAATTTTGACCTTGATTTTGGCACTGAAGAAATTTCTTTATTTATTAAAAAATAGAAGCCACTATGAATATAAACAAGTGCTTGGCGCACTTTGCAGTTGGTGTTGTAAAAAAACCATTTGCTACCAAAAGGTCTTGGGTTCAATTCTCTTCCCTCACATCTTGTCTAGACTTCTTATTTTAATTTAATTATTGCAGGGTCAGGGCCATTAGGCCAAGCCCGACCCAATCAGGTCGGGCTTGGGCTGGGCTTGGCCCATCAAGGTCAGGGTTAGGATCAAGGTATTTAGGCCATGAGTCATGGTCAGGGCGGCAATATCCGGAAGGTATCAGATTGTTCCAGTAACAAATTATAATTAAATAGCATTTTATAATATTAAAATACCCTTATCAATTAATCATATATTATAAGTAATTAAAAAAAAAGAGAACTTAAATGGAAAATAAATTTATATGTACATTTATATAATTTCAGATATTAAACTTCAACATCAACCCTATGGCGACAATAGACTCGATGCAACGCCACTCTCATCAGACTAACGAGTCCACTCTCCAATCTCCACCGTTCGATTGTTCCTTATCCGATCATATCAATTGGATCCATAGGATATATAGACCAATGATCTATGCCCAAGTATACAAGTGATTGTTAGATTGGAATCATCAGGTCCATCTTTTATTCTTTAGTTATCCCAAACATATCAGCAAGAGCTTCCTTACCCTATTTAAGATAATGGAGATAGACAAAAGTCCCAAGATAGAGTTACTGTCTAAGTCACCATTGTTGTCCAAACAATGCCTGCAAGTAGCGCCACAGAAACCACTTCCTTCCAATTGTTCATATAATTACAAACTAACAATTTCCTAATCACACATGACATGACAGCACACTAAAAGTTTTGTGGAAATCATTGAAAACGTCTTAATTACATCCAACTCCTTCTTCTCCTCCATCTACCTCTCTCTCTCTCTCTCCCTTCTTTAAAAGCCTCATACCCCAATTGCCCAACAACAAATACTACTACCTCTGTCTCTCTCTCTGATACTCTACGCAATGGTAATTCACCAGCAAACAATTCAAGCATATATGTCTCTATTGTTACAGTAAGACATGAACAACTTAGTAATGGCATCTCTCTTCTGCAATTTTCTCTTGATGTCAACAGGTTTCCACGGTGACCCATCTCAGTAAAAATGGTGAAAATGAAGTAACTGCTGTAGACTTTCATGGAAATCCGGCAGACAAATCGAAAACCGGTGGATGGCTCGCTGCGGGTCTCATCTTAGGTGCTCCATGAGCAAAACCCTTTATTGTCTTCCTCATCTTCTTCTTCCTCATCTCTGCTTAGTGCTTTTATACTTATCCATTAAACTGAAAATTTTGGGTTATTACAGGAAGTGAACTCTCAGAGAGAATATGTGTAATGGGCATTTCCATGAATTTGGTAACATACTTAGTCGGAAATTTACATATTTCCACTTCCAAATCTGCAAATATCGTCACCAATTTCTTGGGTACTCTCAATCTTCTTGCCCTTTTCGCCGGTTTCTTGGCCGACGCTAAGCTTGGTCGTTACTTGACGGTTGCAATCTTTGCTACCATTACAGCATTAGTGAGTGTTTCTCTTAATTAAATTCCTTCCTTTTGTATCTTCTGAGTTTAATTGTTTTAGTTATGGAAGTACTCTGTTCTTCTGGTTCAGGGGGTGACTCTGTTAACGTTAGCAACAAGCATTCCCAGTATGAGACCTCCACAATGCAGTAACTACAGAATCCAACACCATCAGTGCATAGAGGCCAATGGCCAGCAATTAGCTTTCCTATATACTGCACTTTACACCATAGCACTCGGCGCCGGCGGCATAAAATCAAACGTTTCAGGGTTCGGATCCGATCAATTCGATTTGAAGGATAGTAAGGAAACGAAAGCTATGAGTTTCTTCTTCAATCGCTTCTACTTCTGTATCAGCTTGGGTTCTCTGTTTGCTGTAACAGTTCTAGTGTACATACAAGATAATGTGGGGAGAGGTTGGGGTTATGGGATATCGGCGGCAACAATGGTAATCGCCGTCGTTATATTGCTCGGTGGAACTCCGGTTTACAGGTTTAAGAAGGCTCAAGGAAGCCCATTAGCTGTGATATGGGGAGTGTTGTTCTTGGCTTGGAAGAAGAGAAGATTAAATTACCCTGCAAATCCTAGTTTCAGCTTGAATGGGTATCTCAATGCAGAGGTTTCTCACACCCAAGGCTTCAGGTAATTCTATCTGGCTAACCACTTCTACTCACACTTTTGTTGCCACAGTAGTCTAATACGGAAAATTATCGCCCCCAGTATTACTGGGGTGTTGTGCGCATCGTGCGGTGCAACACCGCCCATGTGTGCAAGGTGGGGTGGTGCTGCACCGCACGATGCGCACAGCACCCCAGTAGTACTGGGGCGATAAAGGTCGGGACTCAGGAGCAACTCAATCAGACTCACAATCTGACCACATAGGGTTTAAAAATCGGTGAATCAGATCAGGAATCGGCTGGGATCGATTCCTGTTTTTGACATCCTAAGTCAGAATGTTCATGCTAAGATTCTCCTGATTTCTGCTGTTTTAGGTCGATTCTAGGGTTAGTTGGATCGATTCCAGCTGATTTTGTTCCGATCTGAATTGGAAATTGATAGAAACCCGTTGCGTCAACGATTCCTAGTTTTAAAACCCTAAATCAGACCTGAGTGAACTTTTCAAAATCCACATGTAAAAGGAAGAGTGTTTTGTCGGGTATGTAACACTATTTTGTTAAAAACAGAAAACCATTTTTTTTTCTTAGGAACAAGGAAACCAATGAGGTGTACCAAAATGATATCATATATAGGAGGGCAGCAAGGTCATTTCATGTGAAAAAGATAGAAATAGACATGGAATCTTAGAGAATTTTTTTATTTTTTTTTTGTTAAGCTCTTAGAGAAACGGTACCATACATTCCCCCAACGGTTCAAAGAACCTTTTATCATTTTTATTTAAGTAAAATATTTCTTGAATTGTTTCAAGGACATGACATAATTCTTAAAATTGAAAAGTGAAACATGACTTCTAAGTGAATAATCTATTTGTGGATCTGGTGTTTATAGTCCTCTCACACACTCTTTCCTCTTGACAATCTCTCCTTATATATGGACCATGCAACATCCTCTCCAGTGTTCGTTCCCACTGGCTTTACATGAGAGATTAGTTCCCATTGGCTTTACATGAGAGATTAAATCCCAAACTGGCAACATGTAGATACCCCTTGGAATCACAATTAGATGAAGTTGGTATATAGGAATAGGACTTCAACCAAAAAAGTAGAGATATATAGGAATAGAACTCATTCAAGTAGGGACAACCCCTCCCCCATCTTTACTCATTCAAGTAGGGACCCTATTGGGTCGAAAACCATCGATAAGCGAATCATTCCTTGAAATAAAAACCAAGACTGATTAACATCAGTTGGTCAGTTTTTGATCACTTTTTTGGTTTGGTTATTAGGGTAAAAGATCTGCACAATGCCAGTTTAATTTAAAAATTTCATGCAAGCACCCCTCATAAGACTCAGATTAATGTACCACCACCACTTATAAAATGTCTCATATACCCCACTTGTATTAGTGTTTTCTCATAATACTCCTCCTCCAAGGCATGAAACTGCAGACTGTTCGTGTAGGAAACCGTCTCCCATGCATAAAATAATAAATTTGTTATAAAAAGTTCAATTAGCACCTTAAATCGAGTTTCTATAAGTTTATAAGAAAGTTGGTCGGTCTAATTTCATTTTTCCGGTTGGGCTTTTCGATTCAACATCCCAATTGAGGGCTAAGATTTGTCTACTAGGGAAGAACAAGTTAAAATCGTCTTGAATTCCTCCCATGGAAACGGATAGGAATTACTGTAATTGGTTTGGTTTTGATTTGTATTTGACATCCTTATGCCTTAATGGTGAAAAAACTTTAATTTCAAAGATCTGTGTTTGTGAGCACTTCCCTTATTACAGCAATTCAATAGGTGGTGAACTCTGTTTGACCTCAAACTTGGCTCAATTGGTAAGGGACCTTAAGGCCCACTTGTCAGCTTCTTTTGGACCTTAGCAGGCAAACCATGTGGTGGAGGATATGCCCACCCATGTGGGCCAAGGTTCACCAGGATAACTTTATAGGTCCAGATAATAGGACAAGCATGTGCACCTCTTCTGCTCTAACTGTCTTCATCATAAAATTTAGAAGTTGGAAATGGTTTCTGTGAGGGAGTGTCCCCCGCACCCAGATACAGGGGCGGGCGAAATAACCACCCCACCCCCACGGAAGGCGAAAATGCTCGCCCTGTTGATGCTTCCACATGCACTCCCATGCTCCCCCACAGAGAACTCTTCACCAATTTAAAATCATTAACACAAGGTTGATGTTTCCCACTGATGGCCTCTAATTCAAGCGCTCTTTGTGGCTATGTGCCCATTAACATGTAGGTGTCTTGACAAGGCAGCAATTGCAGAAGACACAGATTTAAATGGAAATGCAAACCCTTGGATGGTCTCCACCGTGACCCAAGTTGAGGAAGTAAAGATGGTTCTGAAGTTAATCCCAATTTGGTCCACCTGCATTCTCTTCTGGACAGTTTACTCTCAGATGACTACTTTCACAGTGGAGCAAGCTACATTCATGGATCGAAAATTGGGATCCTTCGTCGTTCCCTCTGGCTCTTTCTCCTTCTTCCTCTTCATCACTATCCTTCTCTTCACTTCCTTGAATGAGAAGTTGTTTGTTACTCTCGCTAGGAAATTGACCCACAATGTTCAAGGCATCACTAGTCTACAGAGGATTGGTATAGGACTCATCTTCTCAGTAGCTGCAATGGTGGCAGCTGCAATTGTTGAGAAACAAAGGAGGGAAATTGCTGTCCATCAACAGACCATGGTGAGTGCTTTCTGGTTAGTTCCTCAGTTTTTCCTTGTTGGGGCAGGTGAAGCTTTTGCTTATGTCGGACAACTCGAGTTTTTCATCAGAGAGGCCCCAGAAAGAATGAAGTCCATGAGCACAGGACTCTTCCTTGCCACCATTTCAATGGGATTCTTTGTTAGTAGCTTGTTAGTGTCCTTGGTAAGCAAGGTGACTAAAGAAACTTGGATTATGAACAATCTGAACAAGGGGAGGTTAGAAAACTTCTATTGGACACTTGCAGTATTGGGAGTTTTAAATTTCTTGGTTTTTCTTGTGTTTGCCATGAGACACCAATATAAGACTCAACATTTGCATAACTCTAATGGTGAGGAGGAGCTCAAAGGTTTTGAAGATACAGAGAAGATAGAGAGTCTTGAAATGAAGGACTGAGCCTAGTTTATACACATGCAGAACAATAAAGGGAAGCAAGTGTTCATTTAGCCTGCTTATACAAGACTGAAGTAGCTACAGCTTCAAATTCATTCTTCTCCTTTTTGTCTATTGAAGACAAGTTTGTCGGAACATACCGAAAAAGCTGTGTTACCATAAGAGCAGAGACAGAATGTTGTCACCTGAGAAGATAATTAAATGATTTGAGATTAAGACTTGATACTTCTTCCTTCTCAAACAAAAAATTGAAATAAACAATGAAGGCCAAGGGACCAGAGTACCATAATCAAATGACCCTAACATATAATGGTACTGGTAGGGTAAACTTGGGTTATATTCAGCTAAAGCTCAACTGCCTTCACCTGAATTGGCCATTGTATTAGCTAATTAGCTTAAGTTGGGTTTCCTTGAGAAATCACCTATCAGGTCAAAACATCAAGTAAAGAACGTGTGGTTTTCTGGATTGAAGATTTCCATTATATAATTAAGTATTTTGTCTATATTATGTATATTATAGGGTGAAGTTTATTTTCTATATATCTATAATGCATGTAAAACCATACAGAGAAGCCTGAAGATTTGGCTCTCATGATATATATATATATATATATTCGTCAACAAAGATTTCTAACAATCAAGGGTGAGAACCACAATGAGAGGGCGAAAAACAAAACAATGGGGTGGAAATATTGAAAATAAATAAATAAATAAACACTTGGAAAAATATATATATATATAGCTAAGATATGTGTTGCCTATCATTAACATTAGTTCAAAGACAACCAATGTTGAATAAGGTCTTTCTTTTTTGGAGGGACTTCTACTTGTTTGTTTATTTATGTACTTCTTTCCAGGATAGGGGTGGAAGCTGGAAAGCAGTTTAAATTTTTGGACTCATATAAATTCAAGTAAAAGTGGAAAAAGAGCTGCAATATAACAAAATCTGAGAATTGGACATTCAAATACATCCATTATTAGAAAAGGCAAGCATCCCCTAAGGCATATACAATCTGCGGAATATGAAGACAAAGAATTTGAGCATTATTCCTAGATGAGTCCAACAAAGCATTTTCTTTGACCAATATAGCAAAAAGAAATGCTCCTTAACAGAGGCACCCTTATCGAATAAATCAGAGAAACCACTAAGTTACTCTGTTGTGGACTAGTAGTTCTCAGTTGTTCAGGAGGAACTAATAATGCTGCAAGGAAAATATCAGAGAGGTGAATAGGATATACAGATCAAATTAGTTCTTTTTTTTTATGACAACAATCAGCTGAGTGTTTCCCAACCTCATAGGTTTTGTAGCAACTCAGGTGTTGCAGAGCGCAATCTGAGTCATGATGTATGAGAACCCTGCAGGAATTTTCTCACATTCCTTTGGAATACACATTGGGCAAAATCTGTAATCACATAAATCCCAATGAAACAGCCCCTTACCATTGGGGAAAATCATTTGCAGAGTAATAAAGCAGAGGAAGAATCCACTTACAAATAACTAAAAACACTTACACCTTGATATGTTATTACAATACCAACAGAAAGTAAAGGAAACTTCTACCAGTTCAATTTTTTATCAGTTTATTTTCAAATATCTTCCTCAGAAAGCTGCTCAAGGATATTACATTTGCATATCATCAAGTGCTATGAGTTGAAAAACTGTAACCACATCAGCTTGATCCATGCCAGGTATAATAGCATAACACATTGTCATTTATTCCAAAAGATTATCAATATGTCAATAATACCACAGTTTAGAGAGATAGAAGCAAAGTGATGTAAAACAACCTTACCGGCAAAGAATACAATATGATTGCTACGAAGAATCAGCAAAAGGGAGAGGAGAATGTTTTACAACCAATGGAGGGCTCAAAGCTAGGTGAATTGCCACATTTAACTTCCAGGGCTTAACATGTCTTCATTCTTGATGACAACCAAGAAGGTAACTCTACACCAACTCAGCTTTATCCCAACTAAATAGGGTCGGCTACATGGATCCTTGCCCTCTAATCAGCTCTATTTGAGATCATACTTGATACAAGGTTTAAGCTATGCATGTCTTTCCTCACCACTTCTCCTAAAGTCATTTTAGGTCTACCCTGGCTCTTTTAGTTCCTTCAATCTAAATCAAATCACGAGTAATCTAAACCCTGTTAAGTATTCCCTTGACAGTAGGGATGTTCCATCTACAATTGGTTTCATTTGCAAAAGGCGTAGAGACTACCAACTTCAAAGTGTGCCTTTGAAGCCTCCTAGTGGTAGGAATGCCCTATTGCCCTTCACCAAGGAAATTTATTGATGAGGACTCCAGTAAGTTGATCAAGAGATAAGAGATGCTGAAACTCACTTAAGGCCCTGATCTTGGAATAATCAGAACTACTCACCCACTAGCATCTGAACCAAAATTCTCATTGCAGGCCAAACCAATGGGGGACAAAAAATGTGAAACCCAGCCCCACCAGAAGCATCCACACTGTTGCTCATTGTCAAACTCAACTCAAAATCTTATACTAGTTGCCCCCAACAGCTTCTCTTCTCAGAGAAAAACCTAACCCCACCACACCATTATCTAAAGATTGAAAATTAATCAATCCATTCAAACAAGAGAACTCTGAAACTAACAAATTAACAAATAAACAAAAGTTTTACAGACAATGTCACAGACATTTTTTGGATAGAACTAAAGCTCGCTTGAAATTGTTCATTAGCCACCTAATAGGGTTTGCAACTATTCAGAATTCGTCAGACCTTGCGAACCTTTTCCAAATAAAACATACCTCCAGTTTTCCGAAGAACATAAAACTATTTCTTATGAATAAACAAAAGAAATTACCCAAACTATTTCTTTTGCAAAATATCAAACTGCTTTAGACAACACTTTCCCCAGCGTTATGAGAATGGTTTCAAAACCGAACCCCAGTTCACCCATCAAAGGTTTCGTGGTGTAGTTGGTTATCACGTCAGTCTAACACACTGAAGGTCTCCGGTTCGAACCCGGGCGAAGCCAGTTGTTAAAATTGCGGGGATAGCTCAGTTGGGAGAGCGTCAGACTGAAGATCTGAAGGTCGCGTGTTCGATCCACGCTCACCGCATTTTTCTTTTCAAAGTAAATTTTCCCTTCATTATTGTGCCACGGAAATAGAGGCATGGTTCATAAATTCGGATCGGTATTGGCCATGACCGATCCGTCAAAGTGTTCCTGGATCGGCCGATACGATGCTTGCCTTTTTTATTTGGGTTTTTTTTACCCTTTTTTTTTATTTTTTTTATCAATCCGTACCGATTATTAATATTTTTGACCGATCCAAGCCCGATCCAAAAAAATCGAGATTTTGGTAATTTTTGATCGATTCAAGCCGAATTTGACCGATCTGGATCGGTATCGGCCATGATCAATCCCGAGTCCGATACATGGATTTTGAACCTTGCTCTAATCGCAGTAGTTCTACGTTTGTGGAGGATCAATTTTCTCTCAAAAGTAAACATTTTTTTGTGGCAATGTTGTATAAGAGTTTGATTTGATCTTGCAAATCCCATGCACTTCTATGGGTGTTTAATTGTATATGGGGAAATATCATCCCCCTCCCCTCTAAGTTTCCTTAATAACAACACAATACCCAAATTTTGAAAAATGATAATACCCTCCCTTATTTTTAAAAGATTCTATCAACCGTACCCTAAGTGATTAACTCTGTTAAAACAGAGTATAAAAAGACGATATTATCCTCGTCTCTAACCTCAATTCTTTTTTGAGCAAATTACTCAGACCGCCCCTGGTCTTACTGACAATTCAGTGAACCACCCCTGCCCTTCTGACAACTACTCAGACCTCCCCTGATTTCCAAAATGGGCTTCACTTAGCCCCAGTCCATTAACAGCGTTAAAAATATGCATTCACTGACCAAATTACCCTTAGTTATATAGCACCATTACACTTCATATTCTCATTATCCACACCATCTGAATCGAGCAAAGGAGAGACAACAGGGGTTGAAGAAGAAGAGGGGCGATTGGAAGTTCTTCTCCGACGACTGAAATTGATCTCATTCCATCATCGATCGACAGGAAATCAGTCCGGCGACCTTGTTCTTACCTCCGGCGACTGCAACTTCACCTACATTGTTGCTTCACTCCCTTCTACTACCCTGTTGCTATTCATTCCATCTGAACTTCAACCCATATAGCTAAGAATCACCCCAACTTCAAGCTTGAACATTCTATTTTACCAATACATGCAGTCGCTCACATTCCAGTAAGCTCCATTCCATTTTGTGAAGTCTGATTTAAAAAATCATGTTTGCATTTTCCTTATTAGTTATGAAACTAGGGTTTTTTTTTATCCGAAATTGATTTTTGAGCATGTAAAATTCATTTCAAATTGCAACATAGTGATGTTGAACTAGTATATCATCTGAGTTGCATGATTTGTGCAGGTATGATGTCAAGCTCCAGTGTGAATGATAGCAGGTGTAGGCAAGGGAAATATATAAACATCAAATGCAAATGTCAAAAAAGGGCTGCTGTGAAGATATCTGAGTCGGCTAAAAACCCAAACAAGCTTTACTATGTATGTCCTGATGACATTTGTGGGTTTTTTTCATGGTGTATGCCCGTGGATTCACCAGGGGAATATGGTTTGACTATGGATGCTTGAGAGGAAAATGGTGTTACTAGGAATGCACCAAGAAATGTGGGAGAAGTTAGTCTAGAAGATTTCAAAAGTTTGAAGAGCAGAGTGAAGAAGCTGGAGATGTTTAATAAAACACTACAGATTTTTGGGAAGATCATGATAGTTTTGTTTGTTGTTATGGTTGTGGTCATTATTGTAAAAATTTGAAATAGGGAAGATGGGAACCTTGAACGAACTTTTGTTCATTGTCAGCTTTGTTATCTTTTTGTGGTTTAAAGGATGTAAGAACCCCTAATTTCTTAATGCAATGGTTCCTTGTTTGTGGTTAAAGAGTTACTCTTAGCTTTGTTTCTGAAATATTTGACATGAATGGTGAGATCCAATGACATTAATCAATGGCTTAACTCATTAAAAAAAGAGATATTATTGGCTGCCATCAGTAAACATGGGATTCCATTTATAAACCTACAGACCTCCTTGGATTTTGATCTATACTTATCACTCCCTTGCTGTATTCCTAAATTTTAGATAGCAGCAACCCAATTTAGATATAATATCAAACCCTTACTGCCCATGCAGAATCCCAGGTTACTTCTCCTCACGGATTCTCAAATTTGATTTTCTATATTTAAATACCATGCAAGAAGATTACCATTAAGGTTTGGAATCTTGCTGAAAAAATAAAAACTCCAGCAAAGTAACTTGCTAGATAGGCTGCACTAGTGTTCAAAGCTGCATATACTTCAATAACATGTGGCATCCAAATTCTAAAGATCCATGTGGCTGCAGCAACTCATGCACAACTTCTCCTTTTTATTTTAAAACAAACACCTGTTGTTCATGTGAATGTCCTACTCCAACTCAAATACATCCAAGCAATGACAGTAACAATGGTATTGGATAATGAAGACCTGTGAAATACACATAAACTCCATACTGTTCCATTACTTCTCAAACACAAAGAAAACATCAAATTGTTTTGCACACATCATCTATACTGTTCCATAAACAACCATAGAAGCCCAATAGTTTCACCAAATTAACTTAATAACAAAATAACAAAAAAACACAACGCAACAAGGTGGGCTGGCAGCAGCAGCAGGACCATCACCACCACAACAGCAACACCACCACCACCATCATAACAGCAACAGGACCATCACCACCACAACAGCAACAACACCACCAACATCATAACAGCAACAATACTATCACCATCATAACAACAACAGTAGCAGCAACAGCCAGCAGCAACACCATCATCCTAACAGCAGCATATCAGCATCAGGAAGTCAGAATGGTCCAGGTTCATGAGGACCATGGGCAGCTTTCTCAGCCCTCCTTGCCTTCTTCTTGGCTAACTTGGTAGCCATTTTTGCTAATTTATGCTCTTGTGCAGTGACAACTGAGATTGTAGAAGATGCCATTGACCTTGTCACCCTTTAAGATGAGCTGGTTTCACAATGTTTATTCCTCTTCTGCTTTCCCTGTAAAAGTTCATTCTCAATCAGTTTCAACAACAAAATTCTAAGAGCTCAAATTCTAATCTACTGGAGCTCTTTGGCAGCCCCTGTTATATTACATACATGAAAACATAACCTGTTAGAGTATGTTTAAAAGTTTTTAGGAATAATACCTTGGACCTTGATCTCTTCCTAGAAGAAGAACCCTTCTCAGCTACTGGAGCTCTTTGACAACCCCTCCTATTGTGCCCTATTTCCTTACAGAAATCACATCTGATACTTTTTTTGGACTTCCTAATATCTTGAGAGGATTGTTTACCAGGTTCCTTTCTTCTACTCTTGTGTGGTCTACCAGGTAACCTCCTCAATGGTGGAGGCTGCAAGACAAGATTGCCATCATTATCATCATCCAATAGGAGGCTTACATCTGGTAATGGATGTATCATGGTCTGATGTGCTTCTAGATATGTTTCTACTGTAAAATATTCATCACAGTAATCTTCTATCTTTTTTCTCTTAAAATTAATTGATGCTGCACCATGTTTGCAAGGTAGTCCTGTAGCACCCCCACACTCCACAATCACAATAACTATTCTCCAAATTGACTATAAACTTGTACCTCAAACTGATTTATGGATGCAGGATAAACTGTACAAAATCTGGACTCACTTTGTACTATGTTCAATCTCCTCTTCATTTGTGGTGTCACCCTACCCACAAATGAGACACCCATTTCATATCTCGTATGTAACCTACCCATCAATCTCAACCTTATCTCATCAATCAAGGTAAGGATTGGTTTGCTTCTTGACTGTCCTATCCACTGGTTGAAAGACTCTGTCATATTGTTAGTGACATGGTCACTCTTGATCCTATAGTCAAATGCATGTCTAGCCCATGCTGATATTGGATTTTTCATCAACCAGTCATGGGCTTCCTTATTGAGAGACTTCATGGCATTCATTGACCTCTAGAACTGAATGGGATTGTAGGCTCTGACAGCAACCCAGAAATGGCTCTTTAATAGTGCACCAGGATAATTCACTTTAAAGTTGTTGTGCAAATGTCTGGCACAGTGCCTGTGGTTGGCATATGGAAATATCTGTGCTATTGCTTGGGAGAGTCCCTATAAAACAACAAAATGAAATTGATCAAAATTTATGTGATGTATGGTACAAGTCATAAACAAATTAGTTTCCAAAATTGATCTAAAACAAGAGCAAACCTTACTCATCATACCTTTTGTTTATCAGTCATGAATGTGATAGGCAACTCCATTTCTGTATAAATTGAATCATGCAAGTGTTGTAAGAAGTAGATCCAGCTATCCTTGCATTCAGATTCAACAACACCAAAAGCAACAGGGAATAGTCCATTATTCCCATCAACTGAAATTGCTGCCAATAACACACCACCATATGGTCCTTTAAGGTGGCAGCCATCTAGGCCTATAAATGGACTACACCCATTCAAGAATTCCTTCTTGCATGCTTCAAAGCAGATAAACAGGCGCTTGAATACTCTTACTTCTTTTAATAGCACTGTTCTCAATTCAGATTCTATCACATAATTGCTCCCTGCATTTTTTTCTAATAACTTATTTCCATATTTTGGCAAAAGTGCATATGACTCAGCATATGATCCTTCAATCCACTCCCTTGCACGAACCTGAGCCCTATAATATGGCATTTTGTGAGGCTCAAGTTGCCATTTGTCTTTCAACAACTGCTTCATTGTCTCTTTTTTCAAATCTGGGTCACTCCTCAATTTGTCCTCAAGTTTTTTGGCCATCCATGTTGATGTTGCATTATTATTTGTGCTAACTCTGACACAAGTGTGCTCTGAGATATATGTTTTAATCATATAAGTGCCCACCTCATCAATAGGTGAAGCATGGCACCTCCACATACATCCATCACCTTTACAAATTATAGTAACCCTTGACCTTTCATTTTTTTGTCTCAGAAATTCAAATCCCTCTTGAATAGAATAATCAGCAAGAGCAGCCCTGAATGCATAAACATCAGTAAAAATTTGTCCAACTTGCAAGCTAATTCTTTCACCCTCTTGATTTACCCCCTTTAATCCCTCCTCTTCATCTGACTGGTAATCAGACAACTCATCCTTACGCTCTACCTCCTCTGATTTACTATGTTCAGAATATCCATCACTCTCACCATCACTACTATCTGTAGATGTTTCAATTTCATCCTCAGAACCCTCTTTCCATTCTTCATCATCTAGATCAGACATTTCAAAGCCCTCATCATCAGTAGCATCCTTGGTACCTGAATCATCTTCTCCACCCCCTTGAGCACTACTCTCCTGTATAGTAGCAGTTTGGCTACTTGAATCAACATGTCCACCCCTTTTAGCATTAGTATCTCCTATAGTGGTTGTACTCTGACTTGACACCTTTACCACACCAACACCTCCAGCACACTTGCTAGCAGTCTAAACATGCTCAAAACTAGCAGCAGTATCACTAAGTTTAGCACAGCTTCTACTTGATGATCTGATAGTAGAAGGAGTCTCAGTATTTGCACCAACTGTGCCAATACTCTTACTATTAAACCTCACAATAATATTACCCATGGTAGTGGCACCACCTCTCCTAACAGTAGACTTTTTAGGTCTTATGGTGCTACGACCACCTCGCTTTTGAATATCAGTTCTGGCTGTCTCGATAGTTGATAGAAACTCATCCTCTCTAACTGCCAAACTGCTTACCTCATCCCTACCTACCACATCATCAGGATATCCATTAATGGTCCAAGTATTTGTTATTTCCTCACGTGCTTGCACATTGTATACAATTACTTCAACTGCATCCAATTGTTCAGCCACATAAAACATTTTTAAAACATCCATATCACACATCACTTCCATCTCTTGAATCATATCAGGTAACATGAATTTCATCTAGAAAGTCACTATTTTTCCCTTAGGGATATGTCTCAAGACTGAACTGTAGACATCATATACCATATCAAGGTATCCATATTTATCTGGGTCTACATATCTCTCTGTAGTCCTCCCATAGTAATGATAAACTATTTTGCATACAGTACCCATATTGTTTCAAACTAGTACTCAATTAGTGGCCTGCAATGGTTAAGATATACATATAACTCATCATAAATTACAGACATGATAGATTTTTGAGAATGCACAATTAATTCACAATGTTTTACTTGCACTAAAAATACACATGGATTAATAGCATCACATAGCATAAAAATGGGGGGTGGGGGGGATTTAACTTACGGTTGAGCTATTGGATTAATGACATTACATTCAATATCATAACAGAGCATGACAGAGCATAAAAATGGGGTGGGAAGGGGGACTTCTACGGTTAATTTTTGATTCCATAACAGAGTATGGCATAGCATACCAATGGTGTGGGGGATTTAATTTACAATAAAGGGCTGAGCTATTGTGGATGAGCTAAAAAATGATACAGGAAAGAGAAATTGATTTGGTTTTTTTTTGGTAGAAGGGAAGAGAAATTGATTCGATAAATCATAACAGAGCATAAAAATGGGGGGTTTTTACCTTACAGTAAGGGGCTAAGCTTGGGTTCTTGGTTCAGGGATGAGTATCAACTCAAAACCGATGAGTGCTTCGATTGGGGTTTTCAGTCTGACAAGAGAGGGATGAGTATCAGTTCATAGTAGCATAAATGAATGAATAAGATAGATTCATAAGGAGAACAAAATACCTTGGGGTTTTTTGCCAGAGAAGATGAGAATGGTTCAGTCCGAGAAGATGATTATCATTTCATGCCACCGTAAATCACTAAAATCGATGGGGTTTTTGGCCAAAGAAGATGACAATGTTTCAGTCCCAGAAGATGATGATGCTTCAGTCCAAGAAGATGATCCACCCCTAAACCTCAGCGCACGATGGGAGGTGAGTGAATCGATCCATTGCAGGTTAGGGTTTCGGTTTCATTGAGAGCTTGTGAAAGTTAGAGATGACGATGGGTTTGCTCTTTAGGTTATCTATTCATTAAGGGGTAATAGGGTAAATTCATATTAGGTAAAAACTTATTTTTTTAGTTTTTGAGCAATTATCCGTTACCTATCGTTAAAAAACTAACGGACTGGGGCTAAGTGAAGCCCATTTTGGAAATCAGGGGAGGTCTGAGTAGTTGTCAGAAGGGCAGGGGTGGTTCACTGAATTGTCAGTAAGACCAGGGGAGGTCTGAGTAATTTGCTCTTCTTTTTTCTTTCTTCTTCTTTCTCCTTCTAGTAGCCACAGTCATCACCACGGTTGTATCAACCACCACCGCCGCCATCTTTGAAAGCTTATTATTTTTTAGAGAAATCAAAGAATCTCGACACCCCAGAAGTCGAAACTCCCCGAAAAACCGTTTTTTGGCATCGATTGAGACACCAGAAACAAAGGAGCAAAAGGGTTACTAAAACCAAAGAAACCAGAGAAAACGAAAACGAAAGCTGCACCTATTTTGTTCTCTCGCAATTGATTTCGAAAACGAAGTGAGAGAGCGAAGCAGAGAGACCCCATCTTTCTGCTTTTGCAAGAAATTTTTTATTTTTCTTGGGTTTTTGTTTGTTTGATTCTTCTTCTGTTTTACTTTGGGGTTCCTTCTTCTTTTCTTTGTCGTGTTCTTTGAATTAAAAGGTGGTGGAGTTGCTATTCTTGAAGGAGCTCACAGATGCTCTCTCTCTCTCTCTCTCTCTCGCTCTCTCTCTCTCTCTCTCTCTCTCTCTCTCTCTCTCCTCCTTGATTGAAGGTTTGAACCCAACCTAACCGAACCGATAAATATCATAGCAGGTGAAACAAATGATGAGCAACCAATGAATTAAAAAACAACAAAAAAGAATTCAATTCAGCCGGATCCATGATTACTCCTCTCGTGTTGCTTCCGTTCCTCTTCATCGTCTTGTTATGGCCAGTGGTGGCAAAGCCCAATTGCACTTCTGAATGTGGTGGTGTCCAAGTTCCCTACCCCTTTGGCTTCGGAGCTGCTAGTAAGAGAATGAATTTGAATTGTATTTTTCCCTTATCGTTTTGAGTACGATGGGGATGTATATTTATATTTGAATATACAGTTACAGATTACAAATATTTAGAGTTTGTGATAAGATCAAACTCTATCGTTTTGGATGTGTATATCCCAACGAAGTAGGAGCAGTCTTGGCTACTGAGGACTCGTTCAACATGGGATTTAAATTTGAATTTGAGGTTATCGCATCCTTATCCATTACACTCCCTCGCAAGTGAAATGGTCTCTTGCAGACTGTGAGCTTGTCCCTTAGAGTCCAAAACCGAGGACTTGGAAGACCCTTTGTAAGGGCATCCGCAATTTGATCTTGACTGGGCACAAACCGAATACGCAGTTTATTGGCTGCCACTTGCTCACGCACAAAGTGATAATCAATTTCAATGTGCTTTGTGCGGGCATGGAAGAGTGGATTTGCTGCTAGGTATGTAGCACCGATGTTGTCACAGTAGAGCATCGGTGGTGGTGATTGGACCCCAAGATCAGTAAGCAGTTGGCATAGCCATATCAGCTCTGCCGAAGCATTTGCAACAGCCTTGTATTCTGATTCTGTAGAGGACCGTGCCACAGTCTATTACTTCTTGGAGCTCCAGGAGATTAGGTTTGAACCTAGGTAGATGCAGTATCCACTGGTAGATCTTATGTCATTAGGGCAGCTGGCCAGATCAGCATCACTGTATGCACTTAAGAGTGTTGATTTTGATGGCCGAATTTGAATTCCAAGGTCCACAGTATCCTTAAAATACCATAGGATCCGTTTGACAGCAGCCTAGTGGTCAACTGTAGGACTGTGTATGAACTGGCACACCTTATTAACAGCGAATGATAGGTCAGGCCATGTGAGAGTTAAGTACTGTAGTGCACCCACAATGCTCCTATAAAGGGTGACATCGTCAAATGCCGTTCCACTGTCTCGGCTGAGAGCTGTTGTTGTAGTTGGTGTAGGCATTGGCTTTGCATCGGCCATCTTGGTCTTTTGTAGAAGATCTACTGCATACTTGGTTTGGGATAGATGAAGCACCTGTGGTGTACGAAGAACCTCAACTCCAAGAAAGAAGTTTAAGTCCCCAAGATCCTTTATGGCGAACTCTGTTCCAAGAGTGTTGATGAGGTCTTGTACCATTTTGGAGCTGGTGCCTTTGACTACAATATCGTCTACATAAACAAGGATGTAGATCATATTGTTGTTACAGGTGCGAACATACAAGGCCGTGTCACTTTTCGATGAGCAAAACCCATATGATAGAAGAAATTTGCCAAGTCTATACGACCATGCGCGTGGTGCCTACTTCAGACCATACAAGGCACGTTGGAGATGGCAAACATAATTGGGAAATGCTGGATCTATAAAGCCTTGAGGTTGTGTCATAAACACTTGTTCGTCCAAATCTCCATTGAGAAAAGCATTTTGGACGTCCAATTGTCGTAGAACCCAGCCATTGGACACTGCAATAAACAACACGGTCCTGATGGTGGCTGGTTTGACAACGGCACTGAACGTATCAAAATAGTCGATGCCTTCCCTTTGATGAAAACCTTTGGCGACTAATTGGGCCTTGTACCTTGAGACAGACCCATCAGAATTTCTCTTGATCCAATATACCCATTTATTCCCGACCAAGTTCATAGAGGGATCGAATGGTGTAGGGATTTACATACCCCAATCAATCAATCACATGCCCATATAGATTTGGAATGCATCAATAATTAAGGGAGAATGTAACATACCTTTTTTTATTGATAACTGAAGTCGATCCCCAAGCTTTTCCTTCCCTTTAGCCTTCTACAGCCTTTCCCTTTTGCTCTCCCGTGAGTTGGAATTCAAAATTAGCAAGTGACAGCTGTGGGGACCTTAGGGTTGAATATATAATATTCTCCCTGACCCTAATCACACTCCCACAATGTGTAAGGTTAGTTATACCCCTGACTTAACCTGGAGTGAAATAATACCTTATGGGCCCAATGAAGCAAACATATATTAATGAAGCCTAATAACCCAACAATCTCCCACTTGGGCAAAATTAATACACATATCTTCATTGGAATCGGCCAGAGTCCCAATTTCACTCAAAATTACTTTGGTTCTATTAATACCCACTTGCATCGAACAACAGCAGAAGATATGCCTTAACATACGACATACAACTTTCTGTCATCACGGCCACAAATGATCCATTAACTCGAACCGCTTTGGGTATATGTAACAACAAGGAAATCAAGAGCATAACAAGTGATCAGCAAGTAAATGCTCGTTTCCTTGTAGGTCCTCTACCTTGAATATCCTCACGGGTAGCATACTTTGATATTGACTCATACTTGGGCTAAACCGCCATAAACTTCGAATCAACACCATACCTGGGCTTACAGTCTATGGCTTCTCCGCCAATCTTGAAGCTTTGGCTAAATACTACCTATGGCTAACTGCCATTTTGAAATCCTTGGCTAAATATCGCCTATGGCTAACCGCTATTTTGAAATCCTTGGCTAAATACTGCCTATGGCTAATCGTCATTTTGTAGACATGTCATATAAGAATAAGTAATGAACCATATCCAGTAAATGTATTAAGATGGCAAAAGAATACAAAATCACTGGTTAAATAAAAGAGCTCAAATAATGACCAAAGGAAAAAACAGATTCCTACTAAACAAGCATAAGGGAAAAGAGACTCCCACTAAACAAGCATATCAAAAGACTCTGCTAGTCCCATACAAGTAACGTGACCCCTGAAAACTCCCACTGAAAGAGCCTTGGTGAGAGGATCAGCCACCATCTTGTCAGTAGGAATGTGTGCAACATCAACTTCTCCCTCAATCACTTTCTCCCTGACCAGAAGATACTTTATTTCAATGTGCTTTGAGCTGTTGGACTTCTTGTTGTTCTTGAGAAAATGACTGCAAAGTTGTTGTCACACCAGAGCTGCAAAGTTTTGGAGATGGTGTCAACAACCCTCAGTTCTGTAATGAAATTTCTCAACCATACTACCTTCTTAGTCGCCTCAAACAATGCCACAAACTCCGCCTGCATGGTGGATGAAGCAATAACAGTCTGCTTGACACTTTTCCATGAAATTGCACCTCCACCCATCAAGAAGATATATCCAGAGGTTGATTTCATGTCATCAGTTCAACCACTAAAATTTGAATCTAAGTAGTCGACCACCTCAAGTCTCTCATCTCTTCTATAGACAAGCTTGAAATCTCTGGTCCTCAAGAAGTACCGCATCACCTTCTTAGCAGTAGTCCAATGAGCCAAACCAGCATCAGACTGGAACCTACCAAGCATGCTAACTGCAAAGGCGATGTCAGGTCGAGTACACACCTGTGCATACATCACGCTTCCAACGACTGAAGCATAAGGCTTGTCCTTCATAGAATCTCTCTCAAGGTTATTCTTCGGGCACTGCTGCTTGTTCAACTTATCCCCTTTGCTGATGGGTGCATCATTCCCTGAACATTGGGACATGTGGAATCTCTTCAAAATTCTATGAATGTAAGCCTTTTGTGACAAATCAAGAATACCTCGCTTTCTATCCTGACTTATCTCGATGCCAAGTACATAGGTTCTCTCACCCATGTCCTTCATCTCAAAGTTATTGGACAGAAACAACTTGGTTTCCTAAAGTAAACCAAGATCACTGCTGGCAAGTAGGATGTCATCAACATAAAGTACCAAGAAAATGAACTTGCCCCTGGTAGCCTTCATGTAAATGCAATTGTCAATTGCATTCTCAACAAAACCGAAAGAGGTCACTATCTGATCGAACTTCAAGTACCACTGTCTTAAAGCCTGTTTCAGTCCATATAGTGATTTCTTCAGTTTACAAACTTGATGCTCCTTCCCTTTCTCTTCGAAGCCTTCGGGCTGACGCATATAATCCTGCTCAGCCAGATCCCCATTCAAAAAATCCATCTTCACATCCATCTGATGTAGCTCAAGGTCAAAGTATGCTACTATGGCCATGATGATTCTGAATGAGTCTTTTGAAGATACAGGGGAAAAGGTCTCCTTGAAGTCAATCCCCTCTCTCTGGGTGAAGCCCTTTACCACAAGTCTGGCCTTATAGCGCTCTATGTTTCCCTGAGAATCAGTCTTGGTCTTGAAGACCCATTTTGATGCAATGGCTTTGTAGCCCTGTGGAATCTCCACCAATTCCCAAACACCATTATTGTGCATGGATTGTAACTCTTCCTTTATAGCTTTCACCCATTTATTAGACTCCCTGCTATTCATTACCTGCAGAAAAGTAACAGGATCCTCCTCCTTACTGATATCGAACTCACACTCATTCAGATATGTACATAATCTGAGTGAATGGTAGACCTGCGAGTCCTGGTAGATCTCCTCAAAGGCTCAGGGTCCGCAGTAGTAACCGTGTCGACTGGTATCAGATCATCAATCTTAGGGAGTGGCATATCCACAACTACAATAGCAGGGACGACAGGATCTGTAGGCACATCCACATCAACATCCATGTGAGAATCACCGTCTTCAATCAATAAGGGCCTACTCGACTCCGGTGCCACACTGGATGTTCCAATTTGTCCCTCATCAAACCTTAAGTTCTGGGGTACAGAGAGATCTCCTTCTGACTCAAGAAACTTGGCATGGGTGGTCTCCACTATTCTATTCCCAACACCTAGGCAATAGAATCTGTAGCCCTTAGACCTTTCTGGGTACCCAACAAAATAACAGCTCACAATTTTTGGGTCCCAGACTTTCTACTGTGGATTGAAGAGTCTGGCCTCGGCAGGGCAACCCCAGACTTGAAGATGCCTAAGGCTAGGCTTCTTACCTGTCTAGAGTTCATAGGGAGTCTTGCTTACTGACTTACTTGGCACTTTGTTGAGAATGTAGGCCGCAGTTTTTAGTGCTTCTCCCCATAAAGACTCTAGGAGACTGGTGTTACTGACCATGGTTCGCACCATGTCTTTCAAAGTACGATTCCTCCTTTCTGCTACACCATTTTGTTATGGTGTGCTTGGCATAGAGTACTGTGGAGCTATCCCCTGCTCCTGTAGATATTTGGCAAAAGGTCCAAGTAGCTGTCCTGTATCATCGACTCTTCCATAATATTCACCACCCCTATCAGACCTGACAGATTTTATCTTTCTACTATGGAAGAGTTCCACTTCAGCCTTGAAGATCATAAAGGTGTTCAACACATTTGCTTTCTCAGCAAGTAAGAAAATATAACCGTATCGAGACCATTCATCTATGAAAGTAATAAAGTAACGTTGGCCTCCAAGTGCTGGAGTTGGGAAAGGTCTGCATATATCTATGTGGATGAGATCTAGGGCCTCACTATGACGAAATGCATCCTTCTTGGTAGAAGAAGTCATCTTCCCCTTTATACAGTCAACACATATTTTCATGTCCTAGAAATCTATCTCATCTAGTACCTTCTCCTTGATTAACCTATCCATTCTCTTTCTAAAGATATGGCCCAACCTTCTGTGCCAGAGTACAGGAGATTTCTCATCCATAAGTTGGCGTTTAGTGCCAACGTTCATAACCCAAGAGGAGATACAGTTCAGTCTATACAAACCATCAGAACAATAGCCAGAATCAACAACCACAGAATTCAAAAGTAGAGTGAAGCCAACTTTATTGAAAACAACAGAATATCCATCTGAAACTAGTCGGAAAACTGAAATCAAATTCTTCCTCATTGAGGGAATAAAAACTACATCCTTTAAATCTATAAAATTGTTTGTACTGTCTGATTTTAAATATAATCTAACAGTTCCTATGGCTTTCACTTCCACTTCCGCTCCATTCCCGACGAACACCGTCACCTCACTCTTGCTTGGTACCCTCCTACTTGTGAACCCCTGCAAGGAATGAGTGACATGATGGAGGATCCAGAATCTAACCACCAAGAATCTACTAGTGCATCTACAAGGAAAGATTTATAACAAAGCAATGATGTATCCTTATCGGTGTTCTTTTTCTTTTCAAAATAGGCCTTTCACTTAAAGCAGTCCTTCTTCATGTGCTCCTTCTTTTTGCACCAGAAACACTCAACACTGTTTGAATCTTTCTACCCTGTGTTGCCTCTGTTGCCCTGTGGGCCTCTATTACCCTGCCCAGCCCAGTCCGGTATGGTGCAAATCTGCCTCTCTTGGAAAACCTCTTGTGATTCCTGTGAGGTCCTCTAGATGAGGACCCCTTACCCTGTGTGAGATTGGCACTTTCAATCTTGTCCCTGTTCATTCTTGCCTCTTCCTGCCCAACTACAGTGATTGACTCATCCATACTCCATTTATCCTTCAAGGCATTGTAGGTTCCATGAAGGTGCTTGTACTGCCCTGGAAGTGAGTTGAGTGCTATAGTCACTAGGAAGTCGTCATCAAAGTTAATTTCCAACTCCCTAATCTTATTTCCTAAGGCAACAAGTCCTAAAAGATGTTCCCTGGTACTGTCGTTTCCATCAAATTTGGTAGTGGTCAGCTTGCTCATCAAGTCACCTGATTGAGCTTTCTTGGATGATTCAAATTTTACCCTAATAGCCTCCAAGTACTCAGTAGCAGTTACCTTCATAGTGATGCTATCTTTCATTGTTTCTGGGATAGCATGCTTTATAACTTTTAGGCACTTCCTATTTGCAGTTTCCCACTTCTCAAGTTCAGTCTTCTCAGCCCAAGTATTGGCTGGGGTGAGATCTGCAGGCTTAGGCTCTCTCAGACAAAGATCTAGGTCCCTAAGGCAAAGATAGACCTCCAAATCCTCATTCCAACTTCTATAATTTTCACCAGAAAGCTTGGGAATGTTCAATAAACCATGACCAAGAGACATCTGCCATAGTGATATCATAGAATCACATATCTATCATAGAAGAATAGAATATAAAATACCGGGTATTTAAATACCACTAACATATACTGGTTATATTAACTAATGTACCAGCACATAACCGAGAGTGTCAACCAAATCTACATCTCTAGCCTTTGGGTTTTGAAATGCACTGGTCCACTCAATACTTTGCAGTTACTGCGGGACAACACTAACCTCTGACAAAATTGTCACCTTTGGGTAAGCAATAATTCCTAGGTCAGTTTCTCCCTATATGTGTGTATCTATTATTTTTGGTCTTGGATGGTGCTACCTTTGGGTGAGCATCACCATTCTTTGCTACCTTGAAAATGAACCTTAAGTTCCGTATTATAATAAAATCAGATTTTACCACTTTGGTGGATTCTATCTGACCTTATTAGAGTACCCAACAACTCATGATGCAGCCATGGGATATTTGTTTATAAATTAAAAATAATTCAATATATATAAACCTTATGACACACAACAATTCTATTAAAATTACAGTTGTCCTACATTGCATCATGACATAATGTTGCATATGTTTGTCTATGATCAACAAGGAATCAGGAATGCAGAAACACATGCTTTCAAGAATTGTCAAACACACTAAAAAGCTCACTGTGGGTCCCAGAAACAGTATTTGAAGCAAGTGAGCCATACCACTGTGCAGCTCTCAAAAAACCAGATGCAACAGAAAAAACCCCGACATCAAAAGCTCTCCCGTGAGCCCTCACGCGCAGCTTGAAGCCGACGCGTGATATCACACGCCGTAGTCAAACCTAGTCAACAGACCAGACTGAACCGGGCCTGTCTGACCCAGTTCGAACCAGTCCAGTTCAACCAAGAATGGGTCCAATTTTTAGGTCAAAATCCCAGGTCGGGTGACCCACCCCAACTGGGTTTGGGTCTCAGATCCAGGTCGACCCGTAATCCTCGGGTCGGGTTATCCACTTGGTTCTCGGATCCGGGTCTGTCCACTTAGATCGGATCTGAATTGACCCATTTGGGTCAGGCTTGGTTTGGCCCACCTGGGTCGGGCCTGATCTGGTCTGGTCCACTTGGGTCGGGCCTTGTCTGGCCCATTTGGGTCGGGCTGGGTCTGACTAAGTTGACCTGGTCGCCAGCTCACTAGGTTGACTCGAAAACCCTACCAAGTCGACTCGGTGATGAATCGTCCGCCGCCGTCTCACCAACCATTTTTTTTTCTTCTTTTAAATGAGAAATTAGGCGCGTGAGATCCATGCGCTTTTTTTGGCGGCGCGTGGAGATGATTCCGGTGAAACGGCTTACATAGCCATGACCGCCTCAACCTCCTCTTCCATTCCATATACAAAATTTTTATTTTTGGTGGTCGGACACCATCGGCAGCGATCGTACAAGGTCGATCTGAAACCCGAAATCCTTAAAAAATCCGTTTCAAGCAAGAACATGGATTCCAGATCCATATGGGTTGGCTCTAATGCCAATTGGAGGGATTTACACACCCCAATCAATCAATCACATGCCCATATAGATTTGGAATGCATCAATAATTAAGGGAGAATGTAACATACCTTTTTTGGTTGATACCTGAAGTCGATCCCCAAGCTTTTCCTTCCCTTTAGCCTTCCACAGCCTTTCCCTTTTGCTCTCCCGTGAGTTGGAATTCAAAATTAGCAAGTGACAGTTGTGGGGACCTTAGGGTTGAATATATAATATTCTCCCTGACCCTAATCACACTCCCACAATGTGTAAGGTCAGTTACACCCCTAACTTAACCTGGAATGAAATAATACCTTATGGACCCAATGAAGCAAACATATATTAATGAAGCCCAATAACCCAACAAATGGAACCAGCTTCCAAGTACCATTCTTGAGGAGAGAATCGAATTCTTCACTCATTGCTACCCTCCATTTTGGGCTTTTGCTAGCAATGGTATAGGAGGTCGATTCTACTTCAATCGGGCCTGTAGTGGACGTCAAGGCAGTAGCCATTGGGTATTTTGTAACCATCAAATTTAATTTGTCCACATTCTTAACAACGCCAGACCGTGACCTAGTGATCATGGGATGGCTTATGGGCTGTCGATGTGGTGGAGCCTGTGGTGCTGCTGTTGATTGTGGCTCAGTCGTAGGCTGTTGTGGTATGGTGGTTGGTGATGGTAAAGTGGTTATAGGTGGTGGGTTATGGGATGGTGATATGTTGGAGTGGGAGGCTATTGTTGTAGGTGGTAAATGGGAACCCAAATTGGTGATGGATGGGCTAGGCATTGGGATGGGTGGTGTGGTGGTATGGGGATGTTGTTGTTGGGAGGTGGATGGGTTTAATGAGAGGATGTTATCACTAGTCACCATGAGTGGTGCTTGAGCGGTGGAAATGGGTGGAGATATAGCAGGGCATAAGGGAATAGCCCTTTATCGAACTGAACATGCCTTGATATATATGTGAGCCCAATGAACTGATCAAAGCATTTGTATCCCTTGTGACTATTTCTATAGCCAAGGAATACACATTAAGTCGACCTGTATTGTAACTTGTTTCTATTATATGGACGAAGCCATGGGTAGCAGGCGCAACCAAAGGTTCTCAAGAGCTGATAATCAAGGTCCTTATTGAACAACACTTGGAACGGGCTTTGATCTTGCAAGACCGGCATTGGGAGCCAATTTATTAAATACACAGCCGTCTCAAAGGCTGCAAGCCAGAAAGTCATTGGAATGGAGGCCCTTGCTAGAAGTGTGAGCCCAGTCTCAACTATGTGTCGATGTTTTCGCTCTGCTCTTCCATTCTGTTCAGATGTGTGAGGGTATGAATATTGATGTGTAATGCCATTTTTGTGGAAGTAACCATCAAAGGCTTGGTACTCTTTGGCTCCATCTAACTGAAAAGTCTTGATCTTACAATTAAAAATATTTGCAATGTGAGCATGAAATTGCATAAAAACATTAAAAGCTTCAGAACGACGTACAAGTGAAAATATCCAAGTAAATCTACTGAAGTCATCAATAAATGAAATGTAATACTAATAACCCTGAATAGTTGGAGAGGGAGAAGGCCCCCAAATATCAGAATGTACTAATTGAAAAGGAAACAATGCTCTTGATTTATTGACTGCAAATGGGAGTTTGTGAGCCTTTCCCATCTAGTAGGAAACACAAACTGCTGGTGATTGAGTATCCTTGAATGGTAGAGCTGAGCAACGGAGGAGAGAGTCTATGCACTTTGAAGAGGGGTGTCCAAGTCGATCATGCCAAACTGATTTGGAGACCCTTTTGCCAATGTGAACAGTGGGCAGCGGTGGTGAAGTGGCTGTTGATGGTGAAGATGACTGTGGTAGATGATAAAGACCACCTTCGGTGGTTCCCTGGAGTAGGATATTCCTCGTGCGTGGATCCTTCACATAACAACATTGAGGATGAAATTCCAAAACCACATCATTATCAGCAGTGAACTTACTTACAGACAACAAATTTTTTGTAATTTTGGGCACATGTAATACATTGGTAAGTGCTAAATTTTTAGAAGAGGAATTAATTTGAGAAGATCCAATATTTTGGATATGCAAACTTGCACCATTACCGACTCGCACTTGGTCTGAACCAGTGTAGGGTGAGCTTATAGTCATGTTGCCCATATCCGAAGTGATGTGGTGAGTAGCACCCGAGTCTGGGTACCATGCCGTGTCAAAGGAGGCAGGTGGGGCTGCCAGGAGTGCCTCAGGTTCAGTCAGACAAGTTGCTTGTGAGTTGTGTTGGTAATTCGGGTTGAACCTATTGAAACAGGTCGCAGCCTAGTGATTCGTCTGATGACATATCTGACACGGTGTAGAAGGTGTAGGCAGCAAAGGGGCATTCTGCTGGTTGGTATGGTACTGACCACACCCCCTATTGGAATAGTGGCCACGGCCACGGCCACGGTTGCCATTGTTGGAGAAGGCACGGCCTCGATTGGCTGAAGTTCCTATGGACTTCGTGGTTACATTGTCTTCAACCGATGGTAAATCCATGTGAGTAGTGCGCTGATCCTTGAGGATTTCCTGGGTAAGTAGAAGACCAGTGAAATCATCGAGTGGGATGGGATCAATGCTAGTGGTCATGGATGTGGCAAAGGACTCATAATCTGGTCCAAGCCCATGGAGAATGCTTAAGATTATGTTGGAGTCGGGGACTGGATGAGCAGCAGCAACAAGATTGTCCACCAGGCTTTTGACACGCTGAAGGTATTCAACCATGGAGAGAGAGCCTTTCTTCAACTGAAATAACTGATATTTCATTTGCATAATGCGAGCTTGAGAGTGAGACGCATAGGTGCATTCAAGTGCGCTCCAGGCAGCATGAGAATAGGTGAGCCCAACGATCTGGGCTAGGGCACTTTCGGTGAGTGACGAAATTATCCAACTGAGGATAATTTGATCCTGTCGACGCCAAGCAATGTATGTTGGGTTTGGATCAGTTGTAGAAGTAGAAGAGGAATCAGGAGAAGATAATAAGGTGGGTGGTGGGCACGGTTTGCTGCCATCGACATGGCCATAGAGATCATGCGCATGAAGAAGGGGCATGAATTGTAACTTCCGTAAAAGGTAATTTGTCCTGTCAAGCTTAACGGGAAGAAGAGAAACAATGTTGGTTGGTGCTATCAGTGTCTGTGGAGTGGTGGAAGCGGAAGGAATGGTGGTGGAATCATCTGAGTTCGTCATGGTGATCGATGACGTGAGTCAGCGGCGGATGATACCAAGGAAGAGAATGAATTTGAATTGTATTTTTCCCTTATCATTTTGAGTACGATGGGGATGTATATTTATATTTGAATATACAGTTACAGATTACAAATATTTAGAGTTTGTGATAAGATCAAACTCTATCATTTTGGATGTGTATATCCCAACGAAGTAGGAGCTGTCTCGGCTACTGAGGACTCGTTCAACATGGGATTTAAATTTGAATTTGAGGTAATCCCATCCTTATCCGTTACACTGCTGATAATGAAGACTGTTACAGAAAAGAATTTAAGCTAATCTGCAACGACAACTACAACCCTCCAAAACTGATGTTCAATGGAAGTGACTTGGAAGTTATCGATATTTCATTTAACTACTAATTGACTATAGTTTCTCCTGTAAATTACGATTGCTACAGTGAGTCGGGTGAACGGAGAACAAGTGATTCGAACATAATTTTTGTGAAATTGAAGAACCACAACCTATTCACCATCTCCAAAATAGAGAACAAATTCACGGCTTTGGGTTGCGACATGATCTCTAACATCACCGGTTCCAATAATGGCTAGGGATTCTAGAGTGGGTGTTCCATGTATTTCTACAACAAACCTGATGTGATCAATGGTTCTTGCATGAGCATAGATATAAAAGAAGAAGGGGACAGAAAGGGACTCATCCAACGAACAGAGGTAGTGGTGGTGGGTCAGAATCTGAGGAATGGAAGGAGTACAGAACGGAGGGAGTAGATGGAGGAGTTTGAGAGAACAGATGGGATTAAGGGGATGGGATGTTGTGGGGCCATGTGGAGCTTCAAGGCGTCAGATATGGCAGTGAGAGAGAGCGACGACGAGGAGGTGGAGGAAGAAGGGGAAGACCAAGACCGAGCACAGGAGATGGAAATGGTGGAGTAAGGATTCCTTGTTTATGTTGGAGAATCATTGCTCTTTTCTTTTGGCTTTTGCTGTGGTTTTTTTCTCCTTGGTGAAAAAAACCCTAAATACACAGAGGGGCGATGTTGCAAGGGTGGGGCATGTGAGGAAGAAGAAGAAGAAGAAAATGCATAAGCGAAAAAGGGATTTTTGGAGGAAAATATGAAAAAGGGTTTTGGGATTGAAGAGGGTAAAATTGGAATTAAATTCTATTAAGGGTAATCTGGGGTTTTAAAAAAATTAGACATACCCACGTCATCACTTAATGGCATTTTTTAACAGTTAGGGTACGGTTGATAGAATCTTTAAAAAGTAGGGGAGGGCATTATCATTTTTCAAAATTTGGGTATTGAGTTGATATTAAGGAAACTTAGAGGGGAGGGGGATGATATTTCCCCATTATATATATAATGTGAGGTTACATGAGAGAAGAGGGAGTTTACATGTGATAAGTATTGTTACAGAAGATCAGGATGAAAATCCTTTTAACCTTTTGATAGCATTGGACCTAATCTTCTTGTTGGTGTGGCTTTATCTGGTGATAGAGTCAGCATGGATGCAAGAATTGGAGATGAGTTAGAACTCTTCTCCATAATACGCCCCCACAAGCGAAGCGGTTGAGAGCGAACCATAAGCTTGTCCCGAAGTTTGCAAAAGCAAGGAGAAGGCAAACCTTTTGCCATAATGTCAGCAAGTTGATCTGGACTGGCGACAAAGCGAATGCTGAGGCGACCGGTGTTGACTTGTTCACGCACAAAGTGATAGTCTATTTCAATATGTTTGGTGCATGCATGAAATAGGGGAATGACAGCTAGATAGGTGGCACCAATGTTGTCGCAATATAACACGGGAGAAGTGGTGGTAATGCCAAGATCAAGGAGAAGCTGGCGTAACCAGAGAAGCTCTGTCATGGTATTGGCAAGGCTCTTGTATTCAGATTTAGTCGAAGAACGGGCCACAATATGTTGTTTCTTGGAAATCCAAGAGATAAGATTGGACCCAAGGAAGATGCAGAACCCACTGGTGGATCGACGATCATCGGGGCACCTAGTCAATCGGCGTCAGTGCAAGCATGGAGCTGAAGAGAGGTGCATGGACGGATATGCAGACCAAATTGTAAGGTATCTTTGAGGTAGCGTAGGATACGTTTCACTGATCTGTGGTGGGGGAATGCATAAACTGGCAGACTTTGTTGACAAAGAACGCAATCTCAGGTCTGGTCAGGGTAAGATATTGAAGGGCCCTACCATACTGCGATAGAGGGTGGGGTCATGAAAAAGGGTACCTTGAGACTGAGTGAGAGGGATAGTGGAGCTGGGCGTGTGGATGGGCTTGGCACCCTCCATGTGAACTTTGGTAAGGAGATCAAGGATGTATTTGGTCTGAGAGAGAAACAACCCATCAAGGGTGATGGGTAGCCTCTATGCCAAGGAAGTAATTAAGTTCGTCGAGGTCCTTTATAGCAAATTCAAAACCAGGGTTATTGATGAGATGGGTGATGGCCTTAGAGCGTATCCACTCATAAAGAAAAGGCAAGCATCCCTTAAGGCATATATAATCTGCAGAATATGAAGACAAAGCATTTTCTTTGACCAATATAACAAAAATAAATGCTCCTTAACAAAGGCACCCTTACCGAATAAATCAGAGAAACCACTAAGTTACTCTATTCTGGACTAGTAGTTCCTAGTTGTTCAGGAGGAACTAATAAATAACAATGCTGCAAAGAAAATACCAGAGAGGTGACTAGGATATGTAGATCAAAATAGTTCTTTTTTTACGACAACAATCAGCTGAGTGTTTCCCAACCTCATAGGTTTTGCAGCAACTCAGGTGTTGCAGAGCCCAATCTAAGTCATGATGTATGAGAACCTTGCAGGATTTTCTCACATTCCTTTGGAATACACAGTTTAGAGAGATAGAAGCGAAGTGATGTAAAACAACCTTACCGGCAAAGAATACAATATGATTGCCAGGAAGAATCAACAAAAGGGAGAGGAGAATGTTTTACAACCAATGGAGGGCTCAAAGCTAGGTGAATTGCCACATTTAACTTCCAGGCCTTAACATATCTTCCTTCTTGATGACAACCAAGAAGGTAACTCTACCACAACTCAGCTTTATCTCAACTAAATAGGGTCGGCTACATGGATCTCTACCCTCCATTCAGCTCTATTTGAGGACATACTTAATACAAGGCTTAAGCTATGCATGTCTTTCCTCACCACTTCTCCTAAAGTCATTTTAGGTCTACCCCTAACTCTTTTAGTTCCTTCAATCTAAATCAAATCACGACTAATCTAAACCCTGTTAAGTATTCCCTTGACAGTAAGGGTGTTCCATCTACAATTGGTTTCATTTGCAAAAGGCGTAGAGACTCCCAACTTCAAAGTGTGCCTTTGAAGCCTCCTAGTGGTAGGAATGCCCTATTGCCCTTCACCAAGGAAATTTATTGATGAGGACTCCAGTAAGTTGACCAAGAGATAAGAGATGCTGAAACTCACTTAAGGCCCTGATCTTGGGATAATCAGAACTACTCACCCACTAGCATCTGAACCAAAATTCTCATTGCAGGCCAAACCAATGGGGGATAAAAAATGTGAAACCCAGCACCACCAGAAGTATCCACACTGTTGCTCATTGTCAAACTCAACTCAAAATCTTATACTAGTTGCCCCTAGCAGCTTCTCTTCTCAGAGAAAAACCTAACCCCACCACACCATTATCTAAAGATTGAAAATTAATCAAACCATTCAAACAAGAGAACTCTGAAACTACCAAATTAACATATAAACAAAAGTTTTACAGACAATGTCACAGACATTTTTTGGATAGAACTAAAGCTCACTTGAAATTGTTCAATAGCCACCTAATAGGGTTTGCAACTATTCAGAATTCGTCAGACCTTGTAAACCTTTTCCAAATAAAACATACCTCCAGTTTTCCGTAGAACATAAAACTACTTCTTATGGATAAACAAAAGAAATTACCCAAACTATCTTTTAAAGTACCTACGATTCAAGAGTTTGTTTTTTTGATGAAATCCTACGATTCAAACTGCTTAAGACAACACTTTCCCCAGCGTTGTCAGAATGGGTTCAAAACCGAACCCCAATTCGCCCATCAAAGGTTTCGTGGTGTAGTTGGTTATCACGTCAGTCTAACACACTGAAGGTCTTCGGTTCGAACCCGGGCGAAGCCAGTTGTTACAACTGCGGGGATAGCTCAGTTGGGAGAGCGTCAGACTGAAGATCTGAAGGTCGCGTGTTCGATCCACGCTCACCGCATTTTTTTATTTTTGCAAAGTAAATTTTCCCATCATTATTGTGCCACGGAAATAGAGGCATGGTTCAAAAATTCGGATCGGTATTGGCTATGACCGATTCGTCAAAGTATTCCTGGATTGGCCGATACGATACTAGCCATTTTTTGGGGTGTTTTGACCCTTTTTTTATATTTTTTTACCGATCTAGAAAAACCCAGATTTTGGTCATTTTTTACCGATCCAAGCCGAGTTTGATCGATTCAAGTCGAGTTTGACCGATCTAGATCGGTATTGGCCATGATCGATTCTAAGTCTGATACCTGAATTTTGAACCTTGCTCTAATCACAGTAGTTCTAGGTTTGTGGAGGATCAATTCTCCCAAAAGTAAACATTTTTTTTGTGGCAGGTGAGGGTGTCAAAACCTAGCCCAAACCGTTAAGATCGATCGAAAAAACCTGGATCGAGCCGAACCGATCCTTATTGGATTGGTTTTGGGCTGGGGTATGACAGGACCGGCTGAAAATCAAACAGCATCGGACTAACCGATAATAAACTGAAAATCGAACCGAATGAAACCGATAAAAAAAACATGAGAAAATTACTTGGACACCCCCTGTACTATGGCCATTTTGCTTACGATTACCAACGTTTGAAACAATTACTTGACACCCCCTGAAACCTGATGGTGTTAGTCTGCTGTTAGTATTTAAATGAAAATGTCTATTCTTCCTGCAACCAAAAAAAAAATAAGGGGCAACCATGGCTGTGCGTGAAGATACTATGAGAGATTGAGACCTGAACTCTACGGTTCCCTGATTTTCGATTCAATCTGAACCCAGAATAAATTGCACCAAACCCAACGGTCCCTTCCCCCAGTCCCTTCCCACTTATATAGGAAACCACAATAGCCACTTGGTCTTAGCTTCCTAAACTTTTCAATCTCTCTCTCCCTCGATTGTTTTATTTTCCATGTTCTACATTATATATACCCGTAGATTAAATGTTTGCACCGAACTCGTGCAATTGGTTGCATTTGTTTATTTTGCCTTTTCTCTCTCTCTTATTTTGGGTGTAATTTTATGGTGTAAGATGTTCGATCGAATATCTGATGGAATATGCCTTTCTTAGTTGTTATTGCCCCAATCCTTGAGTCTTGAATTGGGATAAAATCAGGATTTAAAACAAGAATCGGTATCTGAATAGGGTTCAGGTAATGGGGTGTGTGTTTGGTTGGGTAGGAAATTTTCAGACAAGCTCATTAAATGCATTTATTCTGGTGTGGTGAGGTGGCATCCTTCTTTTTCGCACTCTATTCATTTTCAAGATTCTATAAAAAATCATAGAACTTTGGCACTATTCATGAAAAAATTACTTTTAAGTTTATCTCTCCTTTTCTTATTTCCTTTCTTTTCCATGGAATCCCACCCCATATCCAATTCCTATCTCTCACTAAATCTCACCCCACTACAAAATACATATTTCATTATTTAATTTTTTATTTTTTTTTGTCTTTGTCAACCCAATCCATTCCCCAATATGTGGGATCCACCTTCACAAGTTTCCCAATCCTTTTTATCCGGCAAACAAACGAGGCCTAAAGGATAATTAAACTCTTGTCGAATCGATAAGAGTTCAAAACGAAACAACATGACAATGCAAATACAGATGTTGAGATAAGGTGGAAAGGGCTATCAGATTACATGTAGAACGTCACTTCCGTCCACATCAATATCTGAGCACTTATCAACACTTGATAGAAAGAGGTTCCTAGATCAAACTGAGATCCCAATTAACAAAATGTCTATTATTTTCGATTGATGTTGTTAAGGTAATTGTTAAACTTCTTGTAAGTAATAGTGTGCATTAGGATTTTTGGTTTTGCCCATATACTATAACTGGAAGATTTTCTAACTAAATAGCGGCCAAACTAATCATTTTTAATTTTCAGTCATGTGTTGCTACTTGTTTGATGTGGATAGGACTCGACGTCCTATTCTTATGATTATCACAATATGTATTCTTCGGAATGACGATATCAACATACAAGTGTGAGTTCACAAATAGTGTATTTTGAATAGGATTACACGAGAGTCTTTCATGTGCCACTTGCCATTTGATAAAGAAGAAGATTCATTTTAGTAGAATTCAATTGGTCTCTTGACCTGAGAGGTCATTATCATTGTGATTACGCAACATGGGTTTTGGCACTCCAATAATTGATGACTTTATCTGAATATTGATGTATTGGATTCTTGGTATGTATTTGATAGTGAACAAGAGAGATGCTTAATACAAAATCCACTGTCCTACTGAGGAATATCAACGAAAGAGAATGTATGTATATGATTAGACGAAAATCTGGATCTAGTAACGATTTTGCAAAAAGTTTACAAATTATTTTGAAAACAAATATTATTTATCAATAATATTATTTTATTAAATATTTTGAAAAATGATTTGATCCAATCTCTTACACATAATCTCTCTATAGGCATGTTTGATGGACTGATCAAAAAAAAAAAAAAAAAAAAACCTTGTACTAGCTACACACATATCCAACCAGATTTTCAGCAATTCGATTACCAAATTTTCAACCAGAGTTCTTGGTCAGGAGGTAGTTCCTCATCTAATTACAAACACAAACTCAAACTCCTGCAAGTTCATCAAGAGATAGGAAGTAAATGATGAAACTCACTTAAGGCTCTGATCTTGGGACAATTAGAACTACTCACCCACTAACTTCTGAACCAAAATTCTCATTGCAAGCCTAACCAATGGGGGACAGAAAGTGGGAAACCCAGCCACACCAGAAGCATCTCCACTGTTGCTTAACCCCACCACTCTATTATCTAAAGGTCTCCCAAAATTGAACAGAAATCTTCCTCATTTAACCAAGAGAACACTGAAACTAACAAATTGGCATAAATCAAAAGTTTTACCAAGTGTTAATATAATGCAAAAATATTAAACTGCTTAAGACAATACTTTCCCTATCGCCTTCTTTAAAGCAGCTTCGACTTGCAACCATTAGTAACACTAATGATTGCACCCAGCATTTTAAGAATGAGCTTAAAACCGAACCCAAATGCACCCATCAAGGTTTCGTGGTGTAGTTGGTTATCACGTCAGTCTAACACACTGAAGGTCTCCGGTTTGAGTCCGGGCGAAGCCAGTAGTAATTGTAAATATTTTTTTGTGGCAATGCTGTTCTAATTTTTTAGTTGTTATATCATTCTTTGTTAAGGGATGTATTGCTACTGATGCATCTTGTCCACTGGGCACTACTACAAAGGAATTTGTTTTACATGCTCTATTTCAATGTATTTCTGCTTCTCATTGTTAGGTTGCATCTCCTTTCAAGATCAATACTCAAAGATTACAAGGTAATTCCTTTAAAGATATGTTTTCTCAGTTTTTTGATCAATCCTCTTCTTTACCGGACAAATGTGATGCAATTTTTCAATGGGTCTTTTTAGTTTGGGAAATCTAAAAAATCAAGGAACTCTTTTATATTTAACCATTCTAACCTCTCTCTCTCTATCTAATACTTTTCAAGCTTTTAATCATTGTGTTGGAATTTTTAAAATATTGATGTGGATTTTTAGTCCCATGTCGGCTATGAAAGGAAAGCACATTGGGTTTATATGTGTTAGTAGTTATTATTATCACATGTTATGCTAGAAGAGATTGTACGGTGCACTTGCGAGCGAGGACGGTAATCGTCCGAGCGCGTAAGCGTGTGCGTGCGCGTGCGTGAGGCGCTTTGATGGCGTACTTTGTACTTCGCACGTGCGCATCGTGATCAAAGGGTGCTTAGGATCGATCCGACCTTTGGATCGGTGGCTGATCAAAGAGGGAGTGCAACCCTTGGTTTAACATTGACCCCAAGAGTTGCAGCCCACACGAACAGCCAAGGGAGCCAAGCCCAATAGTCATGACCTGTCAGGTCAAGCCATTTGAGCCAATGGGTGTGACTCATCCGAACAGGCCTTGTGGGCCTATAAATGGGCCACGAATTCTCTCAGTCCAGATATCAAAAAATCTCTGATAGCTTCACAGTGTTACTGTCTCTGTAACCAGTAACAGTCCATCTGATTTATCTTGGGAGGCAGGTTTGCTGCAACCCTTTGCAGGATTAGGAGGGTGCAAATACTGTCTTAAGGACAGAACGATTTCGTTTGACTCAGGCCATCTTTCTGTCATCTCCTTTTTTTGTTCAGATTTCTAACAATCTTAAGACAGTATTTGTTCAATGGAGGAGACTGCAATTATGAAGATACCTGGGAACGAGATAGGCAAACTTGAGAAGTTTGATGGGTCATTTTTCAAACGTTGGAAAGGGAAGAATTATTTCTTCCTCACTGCTTTGAAACTTGCTCATGTCCTGAACGAAGAGAAGCCAGTAGCACCAACACCGACAGACACCATTGCAGAAGCTTCAAGTGGAGAGACACCGGTGCAGAAACAGCAGCACCAGAAGTGGGAGCAAGACAACTTCAGGTGCAAGGGCTACATCCTCAATGGGTTATCAAACACACTTTATGATGTGTATGAGCCCAAATTTGCAGACAGCACGTCGAGAGAACTATGGGAGGATCTCGACAAAAAGTACAAAATTGAGGATGCTGGCAACAAGAAGTTTCTTATAAGTAAGTTGTTTGATTACAAGATGGTAGGAGATAAGTCTATTATTTCACAAACCTATGAGTTGCAAGGTCTCATGAATCAAATCATCTCTGAGGGCCATTCTCTTGACGAATCTTTCCAAGTGTCATCTATTATTTCAAAGTTACCTTTTGCTTGAAAAGATTGTCGGAAAGAGTTGAAACAGAAGAAGGATGCAATGACTATGCAAGAGTTGATTAAGTATATCCAAGTTGAAGAGAATTCTCGCAAATTGGATAAACTTGAATTGGAGGAAAAATCTCCAAAGGCTCATGTCATAGAAAATGCATCTTCCAAGGGCAAGAAGAGAAAGTATGATGGGAAAGGCACTGTTTCTGAGAAGAAGAAGGGTACATTTATTAACCCCAAAGCGACTTGCTGGAAATGCGAAAAAGCCGATCATTTTAAGAAACAGTGCAAAGTTTATATCAAGGAGAAGCAACAAAAGGACCAAGCCAACATGGTTGACAATGATGACTGGACTGCTATGATATCTGAGGTATATGCAGTGGGTGATGATGAAGAATGGTGGATCGATTCCGGTGCAACCAAACATGTTGCTAAGAATAAAAATCTGTTCAAAGTTTATGAACCTATAGCAGATGGACAAAATCTCTTTATGAAAAATTCTTCAACTGCTAAGGTCATAGGTAAAGGCACAGTGGTTCTGAATCTCACATCCGGGAAAAATCTTACTTTGAATGATGTACTTCATGTTCCTGATATTAGGAAGAACTTAATGTCTGTAAGCTTGCTTGATAAACATGGATTTAAAATCCTATTTGAGTCCGGGAACATCATAGTGTCCAAAGGAGGAGTTTATGTTGGGAAAGGATATGCATCGAATGGGATGTATAAATTTAATATGATTAATGAAAATTCATCTTCTGCTTACATTGTTTCTACTTTTGATACATGGCATTCTAGACTTGGCCATGTTAATTATAAGTGCATGAGAAATATGGTTAAATTAGGTTTATTACCAGAATGCACATCTTCTAGTCATGATAAATGTTTTGTATGCATCAAGTCTAAAATTGCTAGAAAATCTTTTAAGAAAGTAGAAAGGAATACACAACTCTTAGAATTAGTATATTCTGATTTGTGTGAGTTAGAAGGTATTCTAACTAGAGGTGGTAAAAGATATTTCATCACATTTATAGATGACTGTTCAAAATACACATATGTATATCTGTTAAGGACTAAAGATGAGGCTTTGGAGAAATTCAAAATCTACAAAGCCGAAGTGGAAAACCAATTGGATCGTAAGATTAAAATCTTACGAACTGATAGGGGAAGGGAATACTTCTCCACTGATGATTTTTGTGAAGTTTATAGAATTATCCAACAAACAACGGCACCCTATAGTCCTCAATAGAATGGAGTAGCAGAAAGGAAAAATAGGACTCTAACAGAAATGGTGAATACACTTTTACTTACTTCTGACTTACCAAAGAATTTATGAGGGGAAGCATTAATGACTGCTTATCATATACTTAACCATATACCTCATAAAAAGACTAATATCACTCCCTATGAATATTGGATGAAGAGAAAACCTTCTCTTGGATATTTCAAAGTATGGGGATGTAAAGCATTGGTAAGATTAACTGATCCTAAAAGACCTAAATTAGGTGAAAAGGCAATTGAATGTATTTTCATTGGCTATGCCCAACATAGCAAGGCCTATAGATTTCTAACGATGGAATCTACAGAGACCATTAGCCAAAATACAATTTTGGAATCTAGAGATACTGAGTTCTTTAAGGATTCATTCTCTAGGAAACGGAAGAATGAAAATACAAACAAGGAGGATCAAAATATTGTTCAATCAAATTCTGAGAATAATGAGAGTGTTGAACTTAGAAGAAGTAAAAGAGTTAGAGTGAAAAAATCATTTGGTCCAGATTTCTATCAATTCTTGGTAAAAGAAAACAGAAATGAAGTTACATATTCTTGTGTGTATAATGTTGAACATGATCCATTGACTTTTCGAAAAGCCATGAATTCTCAAGATTTTGTTTTTTGGCAAGAAGCTATAAATGATGAAATAGATTCTCTCATGGGTAATAAAACATGGGTTTTAACAGATTTATCTCCTAGATTTAAACCTATTGATTGTAAGTGGATTTTTAAGCGAAAGCTTAAAGCTGATGGAACCATTGATAAGTTTAAAGCTAGGCTTGTAGCCAAGGGCTTTAAGCAAAAAGAAGGCATTGATTATTTCGATACATTTGCTCCTGTTGCTAGAATTAGTACAATTAGATTGTTAATTGCTTTAGCATCGATTAATAAACTTGTTATACACCAAATGGATGTTAAAACTGCTTTTCTAAATGGAGATTTAGAAGAAGAAGTCTACATGGAACAACCTGAAGGGTTTGTTTTAAAAGGCCAGGAAAGTAAGGTTTGTAAACTAGTCAAATCTTTATATGATCTAAAACAAGATCCTAAGCAATGGCATGATAAATTTGATCAAAAGGTTGTAGCAAATGGATTTAGAATAAATGAATCTGATAAATGTGTTTATTTTAAATTCAAGAATGGACATGGTGTTATAATATGTTTATATGTTGATGATATGTTAATCTTTGGTACTAATACAAGCACTGTTTTGGAGACAAAGGCTTTCCTATCTTCATGTTTTGATATGAAAGATATGGGTGAAACAAATGTAATTTTGGGAATCAAAATTGTTAGATCCTCTGATTGTATTTCTTTAATATAGTCTCATTACATAAAGAAAATATTAAAGAAATTCAATCATGAGGACTGTAAACCAGTTGTTATCCCATATGATCATTCTATTAGATTAACTTCTAATGAAGAAAATTGTATATCTCAATTGGAATACACTAGTATCATTGGCAGCTTAATGTATGTCATGCAGTGCACTCGTCCTGATATAACTTTTGCAGTTGGTGTTTTGAGTAGGTTTACTCATAACCCTGGACAAATTCATTGGAATGCAGTTTCTAGAGTACTTCAGTACTTAAAGGGCACAATGAATTATGCATTAATTATAAGGATTTTTCTGCAGTACTAGAAGGATACACAGATGCTAATTGGATCACAAGATCCGATGAATAAAAATCCACAAGTTGTTGGATATTTACCTTGGGTGGAGGATCAATTTCTTGGGGATCCAAGAAACAGACTGTAGTTTCACACTCCACTATGGAGTCTGAATTTATCGCTTTAGCAATAGCAGTAAAGGAAGCAGAATGGCTTAGGGACCTCTTAACAGAGATTCCTCTGTGGCCTAAGCCAATGCCTGCTATATCAATATCTTGTGATAATGAAGCAACATTATCAAGGGCTTATAATAAAGTCTACAATGGAAAGTCAAGGCATATCAGTTTAAGACATAGCTATGTAAGAGAACAACTCATCAAAGGAGTTGTGACTATTAGTTATGTAAAGTCAAAGAAAAATTTGGCTGATCCCTTTACAAAAGACCTGGGTAGGGATGTGGTATGGAAGGCTTCCAGGGAGATGGGTTTAAAGCTTTTAAATGAGAGGTAACCTGCAAGTGAAAACCAACTAGACACTAGACCAACATCTAGTCAACTAGTTCAATGGAAAAACACTTGTAGTAATAACCGATTATGCACTCAACTAGTAGAGATAAGATCTCTTGACATCTCAAGGTAGTGCATGTTTGTATGGAGAAATCGACAGAGGGTAGGATCAATCCTTCAATGAGTCTATGCCTTATAGGAAATGTAAGTCATACAATTGCATTTTATTAGATTCACCTATATAAGTGCAGGAAGTGGGGCCGCTTCTGCGAGATACAAAGCTTGTCTCTAAGGCACTTATGAAAACCTAAGATAAAAGCACAAGGCCATAAATGTGCGGGTGTTATTGAAACTATGTTCAAGTAAGTCATATGTTTAGTATATTAGATTTGTCGCTATAAAATTCTAAGTTCAAGGCTACGGCTACTTCGTTTTTGACAAGTACTAATGTATTTTGACAACATAGAGGTTGAAGTCAAAAGACACCTTTATGTAAGTATGATTTAGAAGTACAGAGAGTTTATTGACTGAGGCTCAATTATTTTAAAAATTGGAGGAAATTGTTGGAATTTTTAAAATATTGATGTGGATTTTTAGTCCCACATCGGCTATGAAAGGAAAGCACATTGGGTTTATATGTGTTAGTAGTTATTATTATCACATGTTATGCTAGAAGAGATTGTACGGTGCACTTGCGAGCGAGGACGGTAACCGTCCGAGCGCGTACGCGTGTGCGTGCACGTGCGTGAGGCGCAATGTGGCGCTTTGATGGCGCACTTTGCACTTCGCACGTGCGCATCGTGATCAAAGGGTGCTTAGGATCGATCCGACCGTTAGATCGGTGGCTGATCAAAGAGGGAGTGCAACCCTTGGTTTAACATTGACCCCAAGAGTTGCAGCCCACACGAACAGCCAAGGGAGCTAAGCCCAATAGTCATGACCTGTCAGGTCAAGCCATATGAGCCACTGGGTGTGACTCATCCGAACAGGCCTTGTGGGCCTATAAATGGGCCACAAATTCTCTCAGTCCAGATATCAAAAAATCTCTGATAGCTTCACAGTGTTACTGTCTCTGCAACCAGTAACAGTCCATCTGATTTATCTTGGGAGGTAGGTTTGCTGCAACCCTTTGCAGGATTAGGAGGGTGCAAATACTGTCTTAAGGACAGAACGATTTCGTTCGACTCAGGCCATCTTTCTGTCCTCTCCTTTTTTTATTCAGATTTCTAACACATTGTGTTAAAAAGAGCATGTTGGGCTTTTGCAGGGGCAAGGCTAAAAGCCAATTAGGCTCTGTATGGCAACGTTCTTAAAAAATGGTTCTGGTGTTTTTTCCTGTTTTTTGGAACAGAAACACGTTGAAAACTGTATGGTAAGTCCGATTTGATTTTTTGTTTTTTTGAAATGAACCGAGCGCCTGGCACATTTTTAGCACACATTTGAGAAACACTAATTTGGTGTTTCTGCATGTAAGAAACGTTTCTAACAAAATGTCGGAGAAACACCACAACGTCTTAAGTGAGTAAGGGTATATTTGTCTTTTGGCAATAAAACATAACAAAACGACGAAGAGAAGGCTCCATTCTCCATTCTCCGGTAAGCGAAGGTGAGAAGGGAGAAGAGCCGCTATCCTCTGCAATCTATACGAAGAGGAGGAGGACCGCTGAAAATCTCAATGATTGCTGCAACTTCCAATGATTTCTCCTGCATTTCCCCTTTTCGAAACCCTAGGGTTTCCCAAATGCTAAAATTGTTGGCCTTTGCAAATTCAGGTGAGGAGGCTTCCGTTGTTCTTCTTTCTCTATTATACATAAACCAAATCATGAGCTTTCTTTCTACAGAACAAAAGCATTATTTTGTTGTACCATATCGTGAGGTTGGATTTGAATGAATGGAATACTGAGTTGATCTGTTACCCTGATGTGGCTGCTGGTTGCGTGCTTTCTTCCCTTTTCATCGTTTTTTTTATTTTTCTTGTTCTCCCAGGTACTCTCTTACTCATTCCTTCTTCCATCTCTCTTTTTGTTTCTTCTAATCTTCTTAACCCCTTCCCGCCCCCCCCCCCAATTCTTCCTTTACTTATTGTACTCAAGTTGTTTCCTTTGTTCTGTGACTATCAAACCAATTGAACTTTGAGAGAACTCTCTATCACATAGTCCATTGAACTTGAGATTGGGTTAAGGAAGCCCTCCCCTGGGCAACCAACCCTAGAATCTCCTGATTCTCCTCCCACAAAACCTCCTCTGTTGTGAGATTCCAAATAAAAAATAGATCTCGTTTGAAGCCTATCGCCAAGTCAGATTTCAGGCCCACTCAGTTCTCTTATTGTTGTCGCTTTCAATGTGATTATTTTTCTTAGAAGGGTTAGAAGTGAGGAATGAGTCCCTGAAATTTCAGCTTGATTGGTGCTCTTGAGAAGGAGTTCGATCAATTAAAATCTGCTTTGGTCCTCCGCAAATTCCTGTTGTCAAAAAGTTGAAGACAACCTTCATTTGGATTACGAATTTATGCATGGATATGTTAAGTACCACCCATACAGGTTTGTTTCTTCTTAGTTACATGAATGTTTTTCTTTCAGTGTTACCATACAACGTTTCAAGACCCAGAAACGTTCAAAAAACACCGAAACACTTAAAAGTGTGTCTGACCCAGAAACACTCAAAAAACACAGAAACGTTGTCATGCAAATCCTTAAACCTTGTTGCTTTAAATACTAGTTTTCCTCATAATGATACTTTCCATTTTCATTTCTATAAAGATGGGGCTAGGAGTGTAAATGAATAGCCGAAATCCGTTTCCGTATCCGTGTCCGTATCCGTTTAGCACTATCCGAATCCGTCTGAAAGCTAAACGAATGCGGATATGAATAGGCTATAGGTATCCGAAAAGCTATATTTACATGTAAACGGATAAAATATCCGATCCGTATCCGTGTCCGTATCCGTTTAGCACTATTCGAATCCGTCCGATAGCTAATCGGATGCGGATGCGGATATAGCACTATCCAAGCCGAATCCGATCCGTTTACAGCCCTAGACGAGGCTTGGAAGGCTATATCATGTCTTGGAGGTAGAGTAGTAATCATTCAAAATCATAAAGGTTCCTTTGTTGCTATAAAGTGTAAACATGGGAGCAGTCACTCGGCCACAGCAATGGAAGCTGAAGCGGTCAAAGATTGGCTTTTGCTTGCTTATCGCATCAATATAGATTGTCACTATGTTTTCTGATTGTAAACCATTAGTGGCGTTTTGAATGGTTCTCTAGTTGCTTAGACTTACGGGTGTCAATTGGTCTGATTTTGGGCTATCCGTCCAATTTCTTAATGGTTCCAACCCTAATGGGTCAAGATTAGAACCAGACCAATAAGTTAATCGGTTCTAAATATCAGATCTAGGGCCATTAACTAATGGGTGGGCCGGTTCCAGTTCCTAAACGGTTCCAAGCAATTCAAAATTTAAAAAAAAAATAAAATCCCTAACACATGTTGCATATATTTAATAATATTATAATAAGACATTAATTTCAATCACATGAGATATGCTTCATTTTTTTTTTCAAATCACAAAACTAGTCTATATTACCTCTTGTTTTGTATTAATTAATAAGTAGGAATATTGTAATCCTTTATCCATGAGGCTTTCACGTCTTTCTGAATAAATTCATTTTCAACTAAAACATAAACAGGACACCGCCACCCTCATAAGTTAGGATTATTTTAAGGTATGTGTTTTAAGTTAACAATACCAAATGGACCATACATTTACAGCCAAATCCTTGGTAAAATAGTATATGAGGCAAGTGGTATCAGCCAAAATTGAAAGACTAAAAAAAATAAAGGGTTTGACCTTAGCTCTCATGACCTTGAATCTTAAAAATTATATAATATATAGGGTTAGGCTGTGAATTTGTTTTGGTTCTACCAATTCCAACGGCTCCTAATCGGTAGATCTGGAATTGGACCAATAACTTAACACTAGATCTGGAACCGGACCAATAAACTACTGGGTGGGTCTGTTCTGGTCCAAAACTGACACCCATACTTAGACTAGGCTGCATCTGTGGTGCCTTTTTTTGAGATAGTCGGTTTTTTTCTGTTGTTGTATTCTTGTTTCTCCTCAGGCTGTTGAACAAGGATCCCCATATTTTGGCTAAAGGGGCATCCTTGTTACAGTTGCCTTCTGTGTGGTGGCTCAACCCACCAAATTTATTGTAAATCTTGTTGTTCATAGGAGCATGAAGTTTTTTTTCTTTCTTTCAATAAATTTGGACTGAAAGGCCTTGTTCTTGACCCTTAAAAAAAATAGATAAGAAATAGTTTTGTTTGTGTCAAATTTCAAAACCCAATTAAATCAAATAGAACCCTCTCTGTATTGGCATGCAAATTCAGTTTTTCTTTTTTCCCATTATTTATAGTTTGAAGAAAAGTTCTCTGTGGGGGAGTGTACCGCCCACACCCAGACATAGTGGGGGCAAAATGACCGTCCCACCCCTATGAAAGGTAGAAGTCCTGCCCCCCCCCCCAAAAAAAAAGCTTTTACACTTGCTCTCATTGGCCCTCACGCTCACGCAGGGCCCCGCTTCCCTCGCAATAATGAATGGTCCCCCTTATCTTTTATTTTTTATTTTTTGGGTAACAGGTTGTGCATGCATGGTTCACGACCATGCACTTAGCCGTCGGATGGAATTGAGGGGGGGCGCACTGTAGACCTCATCCCTATCCAATGACTTTGCATGCACAAAACCCTTTCCTTTTTTTAAATGAAAGTGAGTCTTAAAAGGATAATCAACTATCCTTGAATTACCAATAACCCTTGATGGCTCCAATGGTCAAAACCTTTGTATGTACCTTGGAAACCAAGGATCAAGTATTGGTATGGTGAAAACCCTCTTCTCTCAAACTATCCTTGAATTGATAAGAGTTCAAAAAGAAACAACATGACAGTGCAAATACAGGTGCTGAGATGAGGGGGGGAGATCCCTGTTGTTGAGGTCATTGTTAAACTTCTTTTAAGTAATAGTGTGCATCAGGATTTTTGCTAGAACTGGAAGATTTACTACCAGGATAGTGGCCAAACTGATCATTTTATATTTTTGGTCATGTGATCTAATTGTTTGATGTGGAGCCTCTTGTTGCTTTTTTGAATTTACACACCCACTTTCTCATTACAGGCCTAACCAATGGGACAGAAAGTGGGAAACCCAGCCAAACCAGAAGCATCTCCACTGTTGCTTAACCCCACCACTCCATTATCTAATGGTCTCTCCCAAAATTGAACAGAAATCAAGCCATTCAACCAGGAGAACTCTGAAACTATCAAATTGACATATAAACAAAAGTTTTACAGACAATGTCTTCAATAGCAACCTAATAGGGTTTGCAACTATTCAGAAGACCTTGTCAACCTTTTTCAAATAAAATATACATCCAGGTTTTCAGCAAAACATAAACTTTTTCTTACGGATAAACTAAAGAAATTAGTCATCTTACTCAAGCTATATTAAAATGCCTAGGATTCAAGATTTAAACAACTAAGAAGAGTTAATTTACTGCAAAATATCAAACTGCTTAAGACAATATATACTTTCTCTATTGCCTTCTTTAAAGCAACTTCGAATTATATATCAGAGAGGCTGCGAAGAATCAAATTAGCAGAAGCACCATTGAAGCTTATCTTGCACCCAGCATTGTGGGAATCAGTTTAAAACCGAACCCCAGGTTATTCATCAAGGTTTCGTGGTGTAGTTGGTTATCACGTCAGTCTAACACACTGAAGGTCTCCGGTTCGAGTCCGGGCGAAGCCAGATGTAAATATTGCGGGGATAGCTCAGTTGGGAGAGCGTCAGACTGAAGATCTGAAGGTCGCGTGTTCGATCCACGCTCACCGCATTTTGTAATTGTCAAAGTTAATTTTACCATCATTATTGTGCCTCACTATTAGGTTGTATTTCCTTTCCGGTTGATACTCTAAGACTACAAGGTAATTCTTTTAAAGATATATTTTCTCAGTTTTTGGATCAATTCTCTTCTTTCTCAGATAAATCTGATGCAATTATTCAATGGGGCTCTTTAGGTTGGGAAATCTAAACATCAAGGAACTCTTTTTATAGGTCAAAGATAGGTCAAAGATTTCATATACGGCCAAGCATGCACGATCGTGCCCCCTCTCACAAGGAATTAGAAAAGTCATAAAACCCCACTTCTATTTAATGCTTGGAAACTCTCACCCTCTCACATACACGGCTGTGTGCAGCTTACACAGCCGTGTATGAAAACTGTTCCCTAAAATATACATCCAGGTTTTCAGCAAAACTTAGTCATCTTACCCAAACTATATTACAATGCCTAGGATTCAAGATTTAAACAACTAAGAGGAGTTAATTTACTGCAAAATATCAAACTGCTTAAGACAATACTTTCCCTATTGCCTTCTTTAAAGCAACTTCGAATTATATATCAGAGAGGTTGCGAAGAATCAAATGAGCAGAAGCACCATTGAAGCTTATCTTGCACCCCAGCATTGTGAGAATCACTTTAAAATCGAACCCCAATTCATCCGTCAAGGTTTCGTGGTGTAGTTGGTTATCACGTCAGTCTAACACACTGAAGGTCTCCGGTTCGAGTCCGGGCGAAGCCAGTTGAATGTGTTGCGGGGATAGCTCAGTTGGGAGAGCGTCAGACTGAAGATCTGAAGGTCGCGTGTTCGATCCATGCTCACCGCATTTTTTATTCTTTCAAAGTTAATTGGGTAAATTACATATCACCCCTTTTATGTAGTTAAGTGATGATGTCAGCCAGTTAAATAAATTTAAATCCTTAAATTGTCCTTGACCAATGTTGAAGATGAAGGGTAGCAGTATTGTAAATTTAGTTCTAATGTTAGTACAAGGGTAAAATAGTCCTTTCACACCAATAATTAATAGCAGACTAACACCGTTACTAGTGATTTGAATTTTTTCAAAAACCAGGGAGTGATGTGTAATTTTCCCAAATTAATTTTACCATCATTGTTGTGCTACGAAAATAGAGGAATGATTCTAATTAGGGATGTACACGACCCGAATATGGATACCTCTAAACGGATGGATTGAATTCGGACCTTCTTCCCCCTAGCAGATACAATTCACTATCAATCCATATCTCTTAGATCATGACTCTTTTTTCCTCATATTCTAGAACGTGTTGAATCTTAAAAAACCCTCAAAATCATTATTTATTTATTTTTTTTATTATTATTTGGATTTTTTTCAAGACGGATTTTTATCGGAGTATTCATATTTTTTTTCTTCCGAATATCTCTAAGCGAATATTGATGTCCCTAAATGGATACAGATGCGCGGATCAAATTCGGATTTTCAATTATCCATTACATCCCTAACTCTAATCCCAGTAGTTTTAGGTTGTCGAGGACCAGTTCTCCCAAACGTAAATTTTTTTTTGTGTGACAGTGCTATTCTAATTGTTTAGCTGTTAGATCATTTTGTTAAGGGATGAATGGCTATCGATGCATCTTGTCCACTGTGCACTACTGCAAAGGAATTTGTTTTACATGCTCTATTTCAATGTAATTTTGCTTCTCACTATTAGGTTGCATCTCCTTTCCCGTTTGATCCTCTAAGATTACAAGGTAAATCTTTTAAGAGAAAATTACTTGGACACCCCCTGTACTATGGCCATTTTGCTTACGATCACCAGCGTCTCAAACAATTACTTAACACCCCGTGAAATCTGACGGTGTTAGTTTGTTATTACTGGTTGAATGGAAAAGTCCATTTTACCCTTATCACATATTCAATAGAAAATAGTGAAATTGACAGATTTACCCCCTTGTTCTTCTTTAATTCTTCTTCTTCTTGCAACACCTCTTCTCCTCCTCCTCCTCCTCCTTTGTCTTCTTATAGCAAGCAAAGCATCTAATTAATGGCTTTTAAGTGGAGAGATTTAGGTTTTTTTAACTTTTTGACTCTTTGCATGAATGTGACGGGTTACCGCCATTGTAGGAGTCTTGTTGTTTACTCTGAAGCTAAGCTACTGTTCTCCTTCTTGCTCTGTACTAAGAGCCCAGAAGAAAAACAGAACTGAAAAGAAATGAAAAGTTTTTCGTACTTTGATCTTCACGGAATACTTTCAAAAGGCAAAGAACTAAATAAATAACTGGGAAGCAGAGAAGCTTGGATAACAATTGAAATTGATACAAAACAACAATTTATTCTCTTCCTTCAGTACCCATTAAAAATATATATATAGAGTACGAAGGTCATCATCAACATCATACATTCATAAATCTATATTAACAACTCAACATAATTCCACTACCAAGAGAACCTACAAAAAAATTATTCCATTACCAAGCAGCCTGGACCAAACACCCCGAATTTACCAATTTCTTCAATTCATGTTGGGATTCTTCCCCTTATGACCATCTGTCTACCAAACTTGCTGGAATTTCAATCCGCCTTAAACAATGGAACACCCATACTTTCAAAATGATTGAGAACCATAAAAATCACTTGTTCCAGACCATTCAAGATCTTGAGTCCCAGCCACTGACCAGTGACTCCGTTGCTCTACTAGCAGAAAAAGAAACCGAACTCAGTAACTATCTGGAGGCTGAAGAAATCTTTTGGATGCAGAAATCCCATCTTTTGTATGTTGCCGATGGAGATTGGAATACAAAGTTTTACCATTCCATTACCAAGGCAAACATTAGATCCAACAACACTATGTTCATTGTGACGAACTCTGGTGAAAAAATAACGGACCCACCATTACTGGCACAAAAATTCTCTGAACACTTCTCCCGTATCTACTCAACTGTGGACACCCTTGACCCTGATTTCATATCTTCCCTCTTCAACCCTTGTATCTCCCATACTCAATCTCAGCACCTTATATCCACACCCTCGGAGGATGAGATCAGGAATGCCGTGTTTAACATTGGAGCTTACAAAGCTTCGGGTATTGATGGCTTTCCCGCCTTCTTTTACCAATTTCACTGGGAAACAATCAAAATGGACATTTTCAAATTGGACAAAGATTTTTTTGAAACTCAATATCTCCCCCCTGGAGTCAATCACACCCTTATCACTCTCATCCCAAAAAGGGATAATGCATGCTCCGTTGATGACTATAGGCCCATTAGCCTTTGCAACATCTCCTATAAGATCATTGCAAAAATAATGGCCCAACGACTCAAACCCTTCCTTGGCTCCTTCATTTCACCTCTACAATCTGCCTTCGTTAAAGAAAGGCAAATCAGTGACAATATCATCATTGCCCAAGAAATTTTTCATTTCCTGAAAAAAAAAGAAGAGAAGTGCGACAAGATACGTAGCCCTAAAGCTTGATATGTCTAAGGCATATGATAGAATTGAATGGGGTCTCATCAGGGCTATCTTTGAATGCCTTGGTTTCCCGGATCTCTGGTATGACTTGACTTGCAAACTTATGGCCTGCACTTTCTCCATGAAAATCCAAGGGAGTTGCTTCAATAATTTTGAACCTTCCAAAGGACTCCGACAAGGAAGTTCACTCAGCTCATATCTCTTCATCACTGCCATGGAATGCTTCTCTAGACTGATCCAGATCTAGAGGGATCTGAACATGTTTAAAAGAGTCAAGATTGCAAGAAGAGCCCCAGAAATTACACACCTATTTTTTGCTGATGATACTCTTCTGTTCTGCCGAGCCACTATTGAGGACATTTCCACCCTCCAATCCATTGTTGCTCTGTTTGAAGACCTTTCTGGTCAACAAATCAACTTTAGCAAGAGCAGTGTGTTCTTTAGTAGTAATGTGCCGACAACCCTAAGGACTACCATTAAAAATCAATTGGGTATGATGGACATGGACGTGCATGCAAAATATTTAGGAACACCCCTCATCCAACCCAGATCCAAGAACCAAGGCGTCAAAGGCATTGTAGCAAGGGTACACTCCAAGGTAAGTTGCTGGCGTAGCCATTTACTCTCACAAGCTGGAAGAACCATACTCATCAAGTCTGTCCTGAACTCAGTCCCATCATATTTGATGTCCTGTCTCCCGTTCCCACAATCCATCTGCAGCCAACTTGACTCCATTAATGCTAAATTTCGGAAGGGTAAGAGCAATGGGCAAAAGGGAATCTCTCTAATCTCCTGGAAATCAATTTGCTCTCCCAAACAATCTGGTGGATTGGGCCTTTGATCCTCACAAACCCATAACAAAGCCCTACTAATGAAGTTGGGGTGGAGGATTCTGACCGAATCTGATCCGTTGTGAATACAAGCCCTGAAAGCAAAATACCTTCCCAATACTTCACTACTTACTTGCACATCCCTCAAAAAGAAAAATGCTTCTTGAATCCGGAAGGGAATCTGCTCCATCACAAAGGACCTACACCGATATTGTTGCTAGAAAATCGGTGATGGGAAGAAAACCCCGATCTGGGATTCCCCATGGATATCTACCCTACCGTACCACTATATGCCTGATTCCATTACCCCCCCCCCACCCATCCTATGACTCACAATAAATCAGGAAAGTTCTCAACCAAATCAGCAGCACATTTCCTCAATCAACAGGGCCCTGAGGACTCTGTAATTTGGAGAAGCATCTGGAATCTGAAAGTACACCCAAAATTCCAGTTGTTCGGTTGGAGAGTTCTTAGAAATGGAATACCCACAAATAAAAGACTCATGAAGTTTTGTAATACTGACTCAACTTGTCCTCTGTGTAATCGAGGCAATGAGACAGATTGGCACTGGCTCTGTTCTTGTGACTTCTCAAAAAGAATTTGGGCTGCAGGATCCTTAGGCCTACAAACCGACCGTCTCCAAGCTACAAACCTTAAATCCCTTCTCCATTCCTTTATTGTCAGCAAGGAATACTCCAAGAATCAGAAACAGTGTGTCCTTAAAGTGGTTTGCATCACAGGGTACTTCCTATGGCAAGCAAGGAATCAAAAAATCTTCCATGGAATAAAAGTACAGCCCCTCACCATCATCAATAACATAAAGAAATGGGAAAGGGAACTCTAGGTTTTTGGAAGACACTAGGATAGTGAAGATAATAATACTGATATTTGCACAAAACCACCCCTGGATTTTTACTTCAACATAACAATGGAGTCGGATTGTATTGTTATCACAGATGGAAGCCATGGTAACACTGTGGTAATCGGGGGTTAGGCATCAGCAATTTTTTCTAATCATAAACTTATCTCTGCAACCGTTAACTTTGGATGCACAGGATCAACACAGGAAGCAGAAGCGAGAGGAATCGAACAAGGGATCCAAGGTGCAATTTCACTGGGAAGTAGGAGAATAGAAGTCTGGACGGATTCACTCAACATGGTGCAATGGTTATCAGACATGGAAAAGCACCCGTGGCCGTGGCAGCTCTTTACTACTTTATTTAATATTAAAACTTTGCTTTTGAAATTTGATGAAGTTTGTATCCTTAAAAAACTTAGGCTTGTGATCACTATTGCACATCAGATAGCACATAGAGCAAGGACTCAATTTCTGCAAGGGAATGTAACTGAAGACATCTCTACCTTCTATTAATAAATTTTCTTTTTCATAAAAAAACAACTCAACATAATCACAATCATAAAACCCACCAATCTCAGACCCAATTACTTTATAAATATGCTTTCCGTGATGATAGATACAACTTTTCAATCCAAAAAAAAAAAGGAAAGATGATGGATACAACTTGGTTAATCCCAATTCCCAAGTCCATTTCTTTGATTTGTAGAAAAATCAATGAAGAACAGAATCACCAAATTGAAACAATAGGGTGGATTCTCTTAAAAAAAAAAAGGAATTCAAAGTGCAGAAAGAAGAAGAAGAAGAGGAATACGAAAACCAGAAGTTTGTCTTCCCCAATGGAATCGCCCTAATTAGGGTTTAAATCTGAAATCCTATTTTGTAATTGAATCGGCCATGAAAGAGATTTAATAGGGTTTAAATCTGAAATCGATTAAGGGTTTTGGGTTATTTTGATTTGAAATTTGTTTAAGAAAAGAGTATTTTTTCTAAAATCGATTAGGGTTTGAATCTGAAATTGGATTGTAGGAAGAAGAAGGAGGAAGAGGGTAAAAGGGTCACTTCACTACCCTTTAAGGGTAGTTTAGGCATTATAAAAAATTTAACCGATGACATCATCACTAAACTAACGGACAGGACTTACTTGAAAGAAATGGTAAACTATAGGAGGTGTTCAAGTAATTGTTTCAAATGTTGGGGAGACTAAGTAATTAGGCCAAAGTATAGGAGGGTGTCCAAGTAATTTTCTCTTCTTTTAATAATATATTTTCTCAATTTTTGGATCAATTCTTTTCTTTCTTAGATATATCTGATGCAATGATTCAATGGGTGTGTTTACTGTTTAGGTTGGGAAATCTAAAAATCAAAGAACTCTTTTGTATTTAAACATTCTTACCTCTTTCTCACATTCCTAACTCATAACATTTTTTTGGTATTAGAGCCAATAGAGTGTGGTTAGTCCCAAAAGGCAAAGTAAATGACATCCACCTTAACCAAATACACACACTTATGGCAAAAAATGGTCGATATATCATCATGCCCCGAATGCTAAAAAAATAGCCATTTTAACTTCTTCAGATGGAAGGGAAGTCAAGAAAAAATTTTCTTCATCAGATATTATTGGTTCAAAACGACTTTCAATAAACAAAAGATCTAAGGGATTAGAAGTGGTATAATTAGAGCTTAAATGAGAGACAAATAAAAGAGCAATAGAAGGAATATCAATTATCATTTTACCTTCATTATCCTAAATGCATGCAATTAATAGCTAAGATGATGGTTAGCAGACATGAAAAAAACTAGAGCTCCTTTCATCCCTCAGTACATAAAGAACTCAAGATTTTTGAAGCCAAAAAATATCTTATGGTTGAGTTGATAGAAATAAATCTGTGTGGGAAATGGCTTCACTAGATTGAGCAACCAGATTTCCATGGATGTGCCTCTTTTTTTTGCAAGATTAGGGGGGGGGGGATTTCAGCGGAGGACGAAGAGATAGGAGAGTAATCCCCCAACTAGAGACACTTGGATGGGCTAAAGAAGGACAAGAGGGGAGCAAAAAATATATTTGAGTAGGTTCTGCACAGAATATAACCTTATTGATTCGATCAAGGTGGAAACCAAAATGAAGGAGAATTTTATGCAAAAACGTTCATTCCATTTGATCATAGGTTTTATTCATGTCCACTTTTTAAGACATGAAACCATATTTGCTTCTCTCATTGCCCTTGATGCAATGTAATAATTTATGAAAAATCAAAACATTATCTTTAAGTGTGGAGGCTCTTGATAAAACCATTTTAATTGAATGAAATCAGTTTATGCAAAATGGAGGGAACCTGGTAGACTAGAATGCGGGAAATAAGTTTATATGCAAACTTGCTCAGATTGATGGAATGAAAATCATCACTTGATGAGGGGACTTTTACCTTGGGGGATCAAAGTAATGCGAGTCTCATTAAGATTGGTTGAAATACAACTATAGCAAAAATAGCCCTGAATAATTGAAATGGTGTTAGGGCTGACAATGTCCCATACCTTGTAATATAAAGCCCTGAAAAACCAACCCTACTTAAAGCTTTAGATATTGGCATGCTTTAATGCGTTAATTACATTATGCGCTTTTACAAAAGTAAGCCAAGATGTCTTTTTGCCACTTGTGGAGGGATTTTTATCCTCTACAATTCCTTTAAGAGTGGCAGTGCGGCAATGCTAGGTGGAGATGTCGACACTTGGCAGCAGCTCCATCCAACGGTCCGATCTCATTGATATGGACCGTTGGATGCAGCTACTGCCAGGTGTCAACATCTCCACCTAGCACTGCTGCACTGCCACACTTTAAGAAATTGGAGCGGATAATTTTCCACCTGTGGAGTGGTCATCGTACATGATCACCAGTGCAAGAAAACTTATTTCCTCCCTGTGGATGAGCTTCTAGTTTGGTGGACAGCTATATATTTGGGTCTACCATAACTCCAGGAAAGGTCGAGAGTTCAATGCTCCAACCCCCCACCTTTCTTGAAGAATTAGTAGTAGTATAGTAGTGTAGTAAATAGTAAAACTATGGCTCATTAGGCCCTTGCTCGCGTCTTGTGGATCCTTATTTGGTGTTCAATGCGTTCTTGTCTAGCTGTCAGTGTGGAAAAAATTATCCTCTCAGATTCCTCGCCCGGTACAGTTCCCTAGTGCCTCTAATAAGGGGGGTGGACCACACCCAAGTAGTGTGTTAATCCGGGATAAGGTGGTCATTTCTACCCCATATAAGAGGAACCGTACGAACTATACCCGACAGGGAACCTGAGAAGATAAAGATCCATCAGTTTGGGACCTAACCCCCAAAAATAAAAAAAAAACCCTTATTTCATTCACAAAGGGAGAAGGGGATCATTATCTTCTTGAGTGCGATGTACTGTCCAATGTACCTTAAAATGCATCCGACGGTGGGGCAGTTCTATTCACCTTTGGTCACCGTCGGATGGACTTTTGCCATGAACTGGTAAAGTCCCAGAGAAAGATAGAGGAGCTTACGATCCTCACTCACGGACTCACTCGCCAAGAGAGAAACTTTCAACATTCTCTCACGCGCTCACCAACTATTTCTTAGGGTAAAAACTCACCAACCAGCTCCGACGATTGTTGGGTAGGCAAGTGCTTAGGAATTGGGACCCGAGAGCGAAACACTTGCAATCGTGAATCGTGGGCGCTTAATTTGATTCCATGGGCCCCAGAATTAGCCAATAATCCAACGGAACTTATTTTTCCATCAAATCGGTCTTCAACTTGGGTCCATTAGCTATACGGTTGAGATTGACTAAGAATCGATACACCATTTGTCATGATATCACGGAAACCAGGGAAATGAGTTTCTGTCTATCTGATCAGACAAAACCCCAATGACGTTTTTACCCCTCTCGGCACCTGCGGAGCCAACCACTCTCACTGTCTCTCTCACCCAACTTAAAAGAGAGTTATTGAATCGCAGAGAGAAGCGTTCGATATTTGGATTCAGGGTTCTCCGGTCTCTCTTCCCCTTTATAATCTCCGTCGCTTCACCTTTGTAGTAACAATAACAATGTCTTCCGGTCCCGGCCGTCTTGCCTCAGTGTACAGCGAAGTCCAGACAAGCCGTCTCAACCATACTCTCCCGCTCCCTTCTGTCATCAAGAACTCTTTTAAGATCGTGGAAGGCCCTCCTAGCTCCGCTGCTGGAAACCCAGGTCGTAGTTTGATTCAGATCTATTGATGATTTTGACATATCTGTCAATTCTTTTGTGTTTGTCCTAGATCTCTGAAACTTTTGAAGTGTTTTTTTTTTTTTTTTTAAATATTTGCAGATGAGATCGCCAAGTTGTTCCCAAATCTCTTCGGGCAGCCTTCTTCAATGTTGGTGCCTAGTGATTCATCGGATTGGCAATCGAATCAAACTTTGAAAATTGGTGTTGTTCTTTCTGGGGGCCAGGCTCCTGGAGGTCACAATGTCATCTCTGGAATCTACGGTCTGTCTCCTTTCTATTTTCCCGTTTGCGGTTATGGATTGGAAACTATAATATTTTCTTTTTTCTATTCAGAAGTATGATTTTGGAGTGTCTGCAGATTATTTGCAGGATCGCGTCAAAGGAAGCACATTGTATGGGTTCAGGGGTGGTCCTGCTGGGATCATGAAGTGCAAATATGTTGAACTGACGTCGGAGTTCATCTATCCTTACAGAAATCAGGTGATACTTGACGCTTTTAGTGGTTTGGAGTTCATTGCTTTCATTTACCAATTGCCATTTGCAAGTAAGATCTACGTGCACCCAATGAGATGGTAGAATTCATGTTGGTGTTTGCTACATATTCGACATTTATTTTGACAAATAAGACTTTGCTTTGTTTAGGATGAATACTTCTTAGATGTTCTTGTTGAATTGTTGTAATTCAATTTGACATTTGTATACAGGGTGGTTTTGATATGATCTGTAGTGGAAGGGACAAGATTGAAACTCCTGAGCAGGTACTTACTTTATAACTGTGAAATTTAACCAAGTTGACTCTGATTTGCACGTGGTTATTAGAGACTAGCTTTCCAAGGGCTGTAATAACTGAATTAAAATTGTCTTGCGTTCCAGTTTAAGCAAGCTGAAGAAACAGTATTGAAACTTGATCTGGATGGGCTTGTTGTTATTGGTGGGGATGACTCAAATACAAATGCTTGCCTTCTTGCTGAAAACTTTAGGTATGGTATGAAGCTGACTTATTGCTGGAATAGTTCAGTTTGTGAGAGAACATGATTTTTTTTTTAAAAATGAATAGTTGTTATTAGTCATCTGTATGTTATTGCTGGATTAACTTGTCCACGTTCTTACTGTAGGACGTCTTATGTTTTAATGGTTAGGGTATGGAGTTCTATATATTATGGAATTGTTATGAAGGCCTTCTTGATACTACATTTGTTATGTAATTTTTTTGGGATTCTATTTAGTTATGCAATTGTTGTGGAGTTCAATTTATTTATTTATTTATTTTGGGTAATCAGGTCTAAAAATATGAAGACTCGGGTGCTCGGATGTCCAAAGACCATTGATGGTGATTTGAAATGCAAGGAGGTCCCAGCTAGTTTTGGATTTGATACTGCATGCAAGGTGGCAGTTGTTAAAATTTCACACCTTTAGTTTTTTCATGACCTTTCTAATTATTTTTAATGGTATAAGTGATGTATACTGCAGATTTTATGGGAAACTATTCCTATCCAAGGAGCCCATGGTTTCATTTTTATACTAGAAACCCAAAGAACCACAAAGGAAAAAAAAGAAAAGAAAAAGAGGTTCTGTGGTACCCATCTTATAGCATTATGATCATTGAAACTTACAAAAGGAACAAAGTATTCTTATGCATTGTATGTTAGGCGTTTATAATTTGTATGTTTTTTGAGAAACTCCCATCTCTTGGCCCACTTTAGTTTTACAGCTCCTGCATTAGTGGAGCGAATAATTCCCATTTTCATGTGTAGCCATTCTGGTTGAGCCTCAACCTGATGCTTTAGTGACTGATCATTGTTGGGCTCAAACAGACCTTGTATTATATAATAGTAGATTGATGTTCTTTCAACATGCATATTGCATTATTGCCAAATATGTATAAAAAAACAAAGGCATATTGCGAAGAAACTGCAGTGCAAAGCAGTCATTAATGTGTTGATCTTCTCTGTTATGCAGATATATGCAGAAATGATAGGAAATGTGATGATCGATGCCCGTTCAACAGGAAAATACTACCACTGTAAGTTGACTGGTTTTGGAATATACCATAATGTGGTTTTTGTGCTCTACTTTTCCTTGTCTGGTCTTCAGTAGCTGAGATTTTGTAGTTTTAAAAGATTGCTACGATTGATTGGTATTGTTCGTAATTGGCGGTTATAAGTATATAGATGAATAGTTTGTGATTTCCATGGGCACACACATTTCAAAACCTCTACTGGATCAGGTGTAATGACAGAACAAATCATTCTGTTCTTTTCTGGTTATGGTTGTGACACTTCACTTCTGAAATATATAATACAGGGAAAAGAAAGGCCATTTAACCCTGTAATTGTGCTGGTTTTAAATCCTTCATCTGATTAATTTTTCTTCCGAAGTTCGATTTCACTGGGCAAACCTGTTTTTTTCTTTTTTTAATGGAATAATGCTGTCTCTGGTAGGATTGAAAACCAGATAGGCATTTTAATACATCAAAAACTCATGTAAGATCTAGTCAAAACTCGAGCAATAGTTATTTATGCTTGAGAATCAACCCATCTGCAGGAACTTGCTTTAGCGCTTGATAAACCGATCAAGTTTCGGTTAACTCATTTTACAAATGTGTCTGCCTGCATCCAACAATTCTACTTTTGTGGACCCTGGTGACCTTTCCAGATTAAAATAGGATAGAATGTGTTAGAATTGAGTCTAACTTCATTTCAAACCATGTCCCATTGTACTGGTTACTTCCTATTGACATTGTTCCTTATGACTAATGAATACATTAATTGATCTTTTCATTATGCCCTTCTGTGACAGTTTCTATTAAGATCTATGTAGTGCAATATATGAATTTTGACATTTATAATATTTTCTCTGAGTTGTGGAAAATGATATTGATGGATTAAATGTGTAGAAATTTATTTCGTATTTAAGATTGTTCTATGTTCATTTAACATGAATATGTCTTCATTACAGTCATTTCCAAAAATTTTAATATAATCTCTGTATTAATCTTTTGATATGCTTTTTTCTGTTGATATTTTTTCTAATAACTGAACCTTGGGTTGATTGTTTAAATCTTATTAAGGATAAGTCTGTTTTTAATTTTTAAAATCATGCTTTGAAGAATTGTTATCCTTTCAGGTGAATTTAAAAAAAAAATAAATTCCCCAGCCACTATTCTAAGAGATTAATTTCTTATCTTTCTGTCTCTGAGTATTATTTCTAACTTTCTCTATATCTGCAGTTGTGAGACTTATGGGCCGTGCAGCTTCTCACATTACATTGGAGTGTGCTCTGCAGACACACCCTAATGTTACTATCATTGGAGAAGAGGTGTTTCCTGAGTCTCCTGATATATATTACTTTTTCAAATATTAATCTGACAAAAAGATGTGGTTTGGTCTCCTACTCAAGTAAATTTCACTTGCAAAGTACAATATATTATTAGAACAGACCTATGGTAGGGAAATAGCAGGTTGTTTTGGCTGTTAGGCATATAAAAAATGGGAAGCTGTCCAAACAAAAATCATCTTTCATCATCTTAATTTTTTCTCAGCTTATTGTTGTTGTAGATATACAAATCCTATTTGCTCCATTTTAGCAGATAATTTGTCAAGAAGCAATATAAACGCTCATATAACATTAAATATGTAGATGTCTAACTACATAAAACATTTGAACCCTGGAGTAGCAAATGATGGCATTGACAATGTACACTATTCTCTGCACTCCTTTCAGCTATAAGCATAGGCTGAAGAGATTATGCTGGAGAAATTCCCTTTTATGAAGGGCCAAAAATGCAATGGAAGATATTTATTCCTTCCCAGAGCAATGGCATGCAAGCATCTGTTGCTTTGTTTTGACAAAATGTTTGAATTTGTTCTCATTTTCCAATGGACATTTCAATCCATGCCTATGTATAATCTGGTGAAAATCAATTAAAATTTTTCTTGCATCGCTAGTATCTTTTTCAGGGTAGTATTTCCTCAACTGCCATTTTCCAAATTTGTTTCTGCTTTTGGGAATTGATTCTTGAAACTGAATCCACTGGATAAACTTGAATTTTGGAAAATTCATTCTGAATGTACCCCATTTACGCTTATTCGATTGTGCATATCTTGGTGCAGGTTGCTGCCAAAAAACAGACACTAAAAAATGTTACAGACTACATTACAGAAGTGATCTGCAAACGTGCAAAACTTGGCTATAACTATGGCGTTATACTTATTCCAGAAGGCTTAATTGATTTCATTCCTGAGGTATAATTCCAAATCATAAATTCAGTCCTCCACTGCATGTGAACCTAAGACATGTACAATATTATTTAAAAAAAGGAAGGGATCTTCCTGTGTTGATTAATGTATATGGTATCCGTCTTCGACATTATGGGTTTATTGATGGTTATGTGCTCTTTGTAGGTACAACAACTTATTGCAGAGCTGAATGAAATCCTAGCTCATGATGTTGTTGATGAAGATGGTCAATGGAAAAAGAAACTTAAGGATCAATCTCACGAGCTCTTTGAATTTTTACCAGAAGCAATTCAGGACCAGTTGATGTTGGAAAGAGATCCACATGGAAATGTTCAGGTATTTCTTTCTATGCTTAACAGATTTCGAACTTTTATTCGTCAGCTTGTTGAAGTTGGATATCATCATTTTGAATGTGTTTGGTTTTAGTCTTTTCCATCTGTTATGTGCTCAGGTTGCAAAAATAGAGACAGAAAAAATGCTTATTCAAATGGTTGAAACCGAGTTGGAGAAAATGAAGCAAGAGGGAGTATACAAGGGCCAGTTCAAGGGGCAGTCTCACTTTTTTGGGTTGGTCTCATTTCCGGTTGGTCTTTTTAAACAACCCCCCCCCCTCCCTGCTTTTAAATGTGTTTTTTGTGATACCGTAGAGATTTCATGGATATGTTCTTATATTTTGGTCATGGTGACAGTTGAGGATTACCCAATTGGTACAAATATTTGATGGTGGTCTGTGGGAGTGACATTATATACGCTCTCTACTACTTGTGTTAATTGCCGTATATTTGATTTTGTAGTTATGAGGGCAGATGTGGTTTGCCAACGAACTTTGATTCTATCTACTGCTATGCACTGGGTTATGGTGCTGGAGCCCTCCTTCAATCTGGAAAGACAGGACTCATCTCCTCGGTGTGTGGTTCAATTCTGCCATTTTTCCTTTTTTCCCCCCTCAGCAGTCATTTATTTTTGTCACTGCCAGTTCTCTATTTTGATTCTTTCTAGATGTCCTATTTTATTCAATAATGATGCAGGCAAAGTTTCTAAAATGCTGTATTTCCAATTTCTATTTATTGTTTTTTTTTTCAATTAAATATTTAGGTGGGGAATTTGAGTGCTCCTGTTGAAGAATGGACTGTTGGAGGGACTGCATTGACAGCATTAATGGATGTAGAGAGGAGACATGGTATATATTTCCTACTTGCTTCACCATAGCATCTGCTTTGGGGCTTTTGAATTATTGAACATGCAATCATCTATCCTAGGGTTTCATCCACTTTATAACCTCTTAAATTTCCGAACTCCAGATTTAAAATGTCTGGTGGTGTTAAGAGTGTATTAAGTAGTAGCATGAGGAATTGAATATTGTTGACTTCAGTTACAGGGTCTTCATATATCAAATTGCTGGGTGGAAGAAGTGTATTTAGGGAATATTATATGATAAAATACACTTTGATGGTATCTTATCTATGCTATTCTAAGAGATTAATTTCTTTGTAGGCAAGTTCAAGCCTGTGATCAAGAAGGCTATGGTGGAGCTTGAAGGTTAGCCATTTTGTACTGCCTTTTCTTTTGCATTGTTGTTAGGTTGTATCTGGCAGGAATAACATGTTTCAGCACTGAATCCCATCTCTTGCTTTTCTTACTTAAGCACATGCATAGTTGGTTGTATTTCCACAAAATAATCGAGTTTTATATAATGATGATGAAATTCCAGGAGCACCCTTCAGAAAGTTTGCATCCATGCGGGATGAGTGGGCCATCAAGAATCGGTATATCAGTCCAGGTATGTTGCCACATTTAGTTCTAGCATCCCATTGATGTACTTTGCACCAATTTTCAAGTACTTTTGGGGACTTTCAACTTGGATGAGTTAAATTTGTTTGGATTGGGGCTAAATTCTAACTGTAATTGTTTTGTGATCCATTGGAAAACTCCGTTTTCCATAAATTGTCTACTTATCTTTTGCTTCGATGGGTTGAGATTAGAGAAGATTTAAAGACTGGTTTCTGAGGCCAAATTCGTGTCTGTTGTGTTTTTTTGGGTAGTTATTTGTATCACAACCCTTTGTGACTTTTCCAGAAATCACAAGACAGATCTGAGTCATCCATATTCATGGGTTCTCCTATCTAAACTGTCTATTACTGCTCAGAGTTGGGGGACTGCATTGTAATTTCAAAGAATTCTATTACAAATGCATGGATATATACAGGATGCATGCCAATACGGAGTATTTGATTGAATTAGATTAAAAAAATTGACACATGGCTAATCTAGGCCATGTCCTCTCTATCCAACGGTTGGAATGGACATTTCATTTGTCTACGTGGCAGAATAAATGCTTTATGAGGTTTGGAAAAATAACAAACCCGTGTGACAATAAATTGAGGTTTTTTTTTTATTTCTAATTTATCCTTGAAGACTAACTTTGTTGCACTAATTCACAATATTTTTCTATATGATTTCTACAGGCCCCATCCAGTTTATTGGCCCTGCATCTAATGACATCAATCACACTCTGCTGTTGGAGCTCGGAGCCCAAGCATAGGAATTCTCTGTGAAAACTCACCCAACACAAACACCCTTTTGCTGGTGTCGTGTGGTAACATAAATAAGTTTCCATATTGCAAGGCTATGCAAAATTGCTCCTCAAGAGTTTGAGGGTTGGGGTGAATTAGTTGTATTTCGACTCGCGACCTGTCTTTTTTCCTTTTAGTTCAGACTTTGTCAAGTAGATTAAATTTTGTTAAGAAGATTATCTGTGAAAGTAGGATACTCTGCTTCTCTTTGCTGAAGTAATTTAGAGGCACTGGCTGTTGGTTTTCCCCTTGTATTTAAGGAGTGAAGATCACCATTCTTCGTCGGAATCTTGTGCTTCTTTACCTTGTTAATGTCACAGACACCCCAAACGTATCCAATATCTCAGAAACTTACCATACGTCTTACCATACTTGATCAAAATGTCAGAGACACCCCAAACGTTAAGCACCGTCAGTACCCAAAGGTGAAATATTCATTTTACCCCTAAATTATTTAAATAAAAAGACAAAACTGTCATTTCATCTTCTACCCTCTATGGCTTCAGGTCCGGTTCCGGCTATTATTACCAACGGTAAGGCAAGGAGGAAAAAATCTGAAACAGGGATGGATTTCCCTGAGGTAGGATTGCTAACTCCTTAGCCTTCTTCAGTAATCCGTTCCTTCGCTTAGAGAAAGTCACCTGCCTGCTCGTCGAATTGTCGATCCTTTGGATCACGATCTTTCCTGCCTCGCTTAAATCTCCTTTTAAATCTCTCTCTCTCTCTCCCTGATGTCTGAACTGTGAACCAGCTATCTGATTATGTCGACAGAAATTGTTAAGAATCGATTTCTAGGGTTTCTGATATGGCAATCCATCATCTCAACTATCATCTTCCTATTTTGTAAGATCTTCCTTCTCTCCCCTTTTACCAATAATCCTATCTCTCCTTCTCTCCTTAGCTTCCTTTCCTTCCTTAACTTCCATTTCTCTGTCCTCCTCTTCTCCTCTTCTCTCTTCCTTGTGTCTTCTTCCCAATCCGATCGCCCAGCTTCGATTCCCGTACTCGTACAGTTTCTCCTCCGATTCCTTCTCAGTTCGATTATTGGCGGTGGTGGTGGGTTGCCGGAACTCTAGGCTCCCAGCTTCCGCCGCCGTGGGAGAACTTTGCTTGGGCTTTTGCTCTTTTTGATCATCTCAACCGAATCAGGTTTTATGTCAGTGGCTTCTCTGTGTCGGAACTCGAAGGCCATTAGTGGATTGCCACTCATAGGCATAGGGTTGAGAGGGTCTGTTTTTGGATTGATTTACGAAGTTTATTACATTTAGGGAAAATTTCACGGACAGTGGCGGGGTTGCAGGGGAGCAAGAGAAGGAGGGCTGGAGGGGTGGCGGTGGTGGTGTGGTGGCGGCGGCGGAAGAAACAGAAGAAGGAGAAGAAGGGAAGAAGGTTTCACAAATAAGGGTAATTTCGTCATTTAAGTGGAAAATGGAGAAGAAGTATGGTAAGGGTAATTTCGCCATTTAAAAAAAGTTAAAAGACACTTAACTGCAAAGACTGGAGTAGACTAAATTGAAATAAATTCATAAAAATAGGGGGGTGTCTGTGACATTTTGACCAAATATGATAAGTTTTTGAGATATTAAATACTTTTAGGGGGTATCCGTGAAATTTTCCTTAATTATTTTGTAATTATGGAGCAGCATGACCCAGACAGGTGACAAAATCACATGAAATGAGTGTGCACTCTCATTAGCCCCATGCTTGTACAGGGGCCACACAGCCCACAATGATCTTCTCCCTTATATTTAGGGGTGAGTTCAGCCCTTCTTGGTTGAGGCTGTACCTTTTGAATATCTCAAGTTTAAGTGAACGACAACATGAAATGTAGGTTGTGTTTGGTATGTATTCTTGGTCGATTGCATATTCTCAAAGGATAAAAACAATTATTTTTGTCATCCGAGAATGTTAAATAGACCTAAAAATGCATATGTACAATCCTCTCTCTCTCTCTGTGTTATATATGGGCTCTTATTGACGAAGACGAAGTGACGAACCATGCAGCACCTCCTCCCAGGCCCTCATTGGTCAGGCATGGAAATTCCATTACATGTAAGTGTCATCATGGGATTCTCTCTTTCTCTTAGACATTTTCTCTACCTTGCCTATTATTGAAGAACGGGTTCTCCTTTATTTCCATTGGTGTGGCATGGGAGATTCCTTCCAAACTGGCGGTATGCAGAACTTTCTCTCATGCTTTAATATTGCCATGAGAAATGAGGATGAATTCCTTCAAATAAACCCACTAAGACAATCACTAAGACAATTACTGTACACTTATTAGTTGTTGTAGCCTTGCAGGGTAAAAGATGTGTAATCAAACCACCTAACCTTGGTATTTGGCAAAAAGAGAGAGGGAAGACCTATCCTATAATAAAAAAATGGCGTACCTAGTGTATGAGCTCCTGCCATTGCAGGGTCTGGGGAGGATCAATGTATGGAGCCTTACCCCTGTTTTTGCAAAGATATTGTTTCAAAACCTATCCTATATAGAGCAGATTTCGGCAGTCCAAAGTTTCAAGTGTTTGGTAAGCCAAAAAACAGAGCCAATAGGATTGTTGGCTCTGTCAATAAGTTTTAAATCTCTCACCTTTCTCGCTTATGGGATGAAAGGTGAGAAAGATTAAAAGGTGTGTTTGGTATGCATTCTCATAATAGATTTTAGATTTAAAACATATTCTGAAATCTAGGCGAGAAAAAGATTCCAAGGCTGAGTTTAATGTGCATTCTCAAAATAAATTTTGGATTTAGAACGTATTCTAAAATCTGATTCTTCTCTATTTTTCTTATTTCAAAATGCATTCTAAACCTAGAATCTATTTTGAGAATGCAAACAAAATACAGCATAAAACGACACTAATTTGCTCTTCAATTCCTAAAGTGTGGCGGTGCGGCAGACGGCAGTGTTAGGTGGAGATGTCGACACCTGGCAACTACAGCATCCAACCGAATCCATATCAATGAGCTTGGACCGTTGGATGTGGCAATTGCTAGGTGTCAACATCTCCACCTAACACTGTCGCACTGCCACACTTTAAGGAATTGGAGAGGATAATTTTCCATTGAATAACAGGAGCTGAAGAGACCGCCCCTTGAGCTTACCCAACATGCACAAATAGTCCTCAAAACCCCAACCCACGATAAACCTGCGGCCCTTTCTCCCCTTCAGTTTATTGATGAAAGGGGCAACTACTATCACTACCCTACACTTAGCCTATATTTACTAAAACTACCCTACCTTAAACTTCTTTTTTAAAACTATCCTGCTTTTAAACTTTTACATCTCTTTCTACCCACATGTTTTTAAATACCCAGATTACCCTTCCTTTTCACCTAGTAGCCTGCTAATCTATTTAACGTACTATTCATCTTCTACTTTTTACTATTTTTGTCATTAAAATAGTAAAAAATGAAAGCACCCACCCGTTTCTTCTCTCTCCCGTTTTTTACTCCATTCAGTTTTTTTTTTCTTCAATTTTTCTATTTAATTAATTTTTTATTCAACATTTCATTCTCATCATTCTTCTTCGAACAGACCATGGTTCTAAGTATTGGTATCGTATCACCTGTATCGGGCAATACGTACCGGTTTTGCTAGTCACCGATTATGTGTCAATACCGTATCGATAGCACGGTATGAAAAGGGGGTAAAATGGTTTTAAAAAAAAAAACTCATTTTAAAGGAGATTCAGGGGTAATTTTGCTTGATACAGCTGATCCAGGCCGATACTATATCGATTTTGCAGGTTACCGATACCCGTTCCAATACCGTGCACTAAAACTAAAACCATGGAACAAATGGACTCTCTGCAAAACACCCCACTTCTTCTCTCTCTTCCTGTTTTTATTCAATTTACTTTTTACTATTTTTTATGAGAGTCGATCTGTTCCAGGGTTTTAGTGCACGGTATCAGAATGGGTATCGGTAACCTACAAAATCGATACGATACCAGTACGGTATCGGCCTAGATCTGCTGTATCGGGCAAAATTACCCTTGAATTTCCTTAAAAAATGAGTTCTTTGACCATTTTACCCCTTGTCAGTACCGTGCTACTAATACAGTATCAACATGGTATCGATATCGGTGACTAACAAAACCGGTACATCGTCCGATATGGGCGACACGATACCGATACTTAGAACCATGATCTGTTTGAAGAACAATGAGGATTAAATGTTCAATAAAAAATTAATTAAATAGAAAGATTGAAGAAAAAACAACAACAAAAACTGAATGGAGTAAAAAACGGGAGAGAAGAAGTGGGTGGGTGCTTTATTTTTTACTATTTTAAGGATAAAAATAGTAAAAAGTAGAAGTAAGAAAGATGAATGATAGGTTAAATAGATTAACAAGTTACCATGTGAAAAGGAAGGGCAATCTGGGTATTTAAAAACATGAAGGTAGAAGGAGACGTAAAAATTAAAAAACAGAGTAGATTTAGAAAAGAAGTTTAAGGTAGGGTAGTTTTAATAAATATAGATTAAGTGTAGGATAGTGATAGTAATTGTCCCTTGATGAAAATAAAACATCCCTTCAGTTAAAATTAGGGGTGTCAATGGGCCGATTCGGGTCGGTTTCGGTTCGGGTTTTTCGATTTCGGTGTGACTTTTATAGAAACCGAAACCAAACCATTAAGAAATATTTGGTTTCGGTGCGGTTTGGTTTCGTGTCGGTTTTGGTTTATGATAACGGGTTGTGATGAGGCATAAAACACCCCTCCTATCAGAGGCTGCCACATGGCCGACCCGACCTTAGTCCGAGAACCGAGTTGGGCCGAGCAGGAGACCGGGCCGACCTCGTCTCCGATAAGTCACCTGACAGAACCAGACTCGAACAAGCTAGCCGGTGGCCGAGGCCGAGCTCATACAGGTCAACCATAGACTCCTGGCCGAGATTGACCTCTCGGGCCGACCTCCCTTGCCGACCTCCTCTGCCGACCTCCGAAGCCGAGTCCTCCTCCACTGAGGCTCCCATAGCACTCCACCGGGGATCTCCGGGCCACGTCAACACATCCCGAGAATCATGGGATAGGGATCGAGCCACGATCCCTGCGCATCACGGAATTGCACTCTACATGGACTCTTACCTTAATAAGAGCCCGACCCCGAAAATAACTCTCCACTCCGCTCTACGCGAGAGAACCTTCCGAAAGAAGGACTCCTACCATACTAGGACTCTGCCAACCGTCTCGTCTCCTCCTCACTCTATAAATACCCAGGTACGGAGCACCATTCATCATCTTGCTTTTTACTACGCAGTTACGCTGTCACGTTGGAGACCTGACTTGAGCATCGGAGAGTCCTAGGCCGGAGCCACACCGGCCCTCTTGCGCTCATTGCTTGGTTTTTGCAGGTTCATTCACGAGCGAACCAAGCACCGGAGGTTTTCACACGCAACAGGTTGATATCTGTTTGGATTCGGTTTGGTATCGGTTTTATATAACTAGTAAGATTCAGTTAGTGCTAATTTTTCTTCTCTTTCTTTTTTAAGTACATAAAATATTTCAAATACAATGCATCTTTGTATCCTATGTCCTATGGCCTATGGATACAATTGGTTGGGTAATCACTAATAAAGGATATGAGATAAAATGAGAAACTATCACAACACATTTAGGGGACAATGAAGCATTAGACATTTACTGATTTACTCATTTATCGGGTTAGGTCGGTTCGGTTTGGGTTCGGGCCTAACGGTTCGGGCTATCGGTGCACCGTCTTGCTAGTCCAAACCAAACCAAACCGTTTGCCTTTCTGGATCCATAAACCGAACTAAACCATTAAGAGTTCGGTCCGGTGTGGTCCGGGCTCGTTCGGGCTGGTTTCATCTGTTCGGGTTGGGTACTGACACCCTTAGTTAAAATGGTGGGAACCGTGGCTTTTTTATTCCAACTAATAGTGATTTTCTATAATGAAAATGTGTTTTTGATCAATTAACGTAATATTAAACCAAAGACCCAAAGTCGAAGAAGCGGATTGGCAGGCACCGAGTCTGACTGTGGAATTCTGGGCTCTGCTGTTTTGTTGCGGCAGTTATGAAAATGGTAACACTTGTCCGAAGGTTTTTGCCCCAAAACCCCACACCACTCCGGTCCTACTGTTCTTCGCCGTCCTCCCCTTCTCCCGCCACTAGCAAGCTATTCGTTGGAGGTCTCGCTTCTTCCTCCTCTTCCCACCCCCCCCCCCCCCCCAAAAAAAAAAAAAAACCCTCCTCTCTTTCTCTCTGGTTATGTATTAATTTCAAACTTTGTTCTGGTGTTAAAGGTCTCTCATGGGCAGCGGACGAGAAATCTTTGAAGGACGCTTTCTCTTTCTTTGGAGAGGTAACGGAAGGTAAAATGCAAGCCTTTTCTGGGTTTCTTCACTGGTTCTCTGAATACCTCATACATGTCAATTTTGTTTTCATCCTTCACATGTTCGATGAAAGGTCTGATTAATCACAATTCCTTCACATCTTCTATTGTAAAGCTACCTTTTCTTTACTACCACTCCCTACCCTTTTACAGTTGACATATGATATCCGACAAGAAATGTAGTATCTTTCTTCTTTTTCAGGCATTGTCTTATCGATGATCCTTGACTTTCCACTTTATGTATAAACCTTGGTAGAATCTCAGTAGATTTTATGGACTCTCATAACTGATAGGAAATTTATCATTCTAGGCTCCGTCTGGTTGCAAAGTAAAGGAAGGGAAGGGAAGTGAAATAGTTTTTAAAAAGAAAAAGGAAGTTTTGAAATCATGATTAGGTAACCTACTTAAAACTCTTCTCATGTTTGGAAATTTTACTTTTCATGTTAACTTTATTTTATTCAAATCAAAGCTATTTGATTGCAAGGTTAAATTTAATAACCAGATTTTGAATGCTTTTGGAGTTAATAACACAATAATGTTCGGTAATAATTACAGAAGTTTCCATTTTAATATTGATTTGATTTCACTTCCCTTTCCTTTATTTCCCTTGCAAAGAGAGACTTATAGATTGTATTAGTTGAAATTAGAAGATCCATATGCCCAATTGAGACATAAGCAAACCTTGGTGCGATGGCTCTAGTGCAACCTGGTGGTGGGGTTCGAATCAACGAAACAGCCTCTCCGCGAAGCAGGGGTAAGGCTGCAAACATCTGCCCCTCCCCAGAACCTGCAGTAGTGGAAGCCTCGTGCACTGGGCACCCTTTTTGTAGCATTTTTGTCTTTATGTTGGGGGTGTAGGGAGAAGGAGGTCTTCGGTACATCTTCAGAATATGGGTCTCAATTAATTGCCCTTTTATTGTTACCTTCATAAAGTAAATTTGTCAAGGTTAATCATACAAGGATGCACTAAATTCCTTTGATTACAGTATATTTCCATTTTTGACTCATCATATTTCTATTATTACAGTAAGATGTTGGAACTTGAGCTTAGGTTGTTCTCTGATGCATTGGCATCAAACTAGTAATTTTATGACAAGTTTGGCAAAGGAGGTGTGTAATTCAACAAACTTTTCCTCTTTCTGTTCTATTTCTTCCTTATCTTTTAGCTTGTGATGGAAGTAAGAAATCTTATTAACAAGAACAGGCAGAGGTAAGAGAACACCCAGGGAGAAAAATTGCTTACTGAATTTTATTTATTTATTTTTAAATCTCAAGAATAGATGATCAAAAGAAGAGCTTTAGGAAGAAAATTTTCATTGCAATTTGAAAAATGAGAAACCTGAACCCCCTATAATCCTCAAAGATTGAGCACCAAAACAAAAGTTAGGTATACTCTTGCTCTCCCACCTTGGTCCAAATATTACTTTGCCAGTGTATGTTTCTTTGTAACATTTTCCCAACAAATTATATTGTACATGTCTCTTTTTTTTCAGTATCAGTTTTTACATTTTGGCTCTGTTCAATGTAAAAAGGCGGGAAAAGGAATTTTTTCCTTGTTATATTTTCCTACTTTTTCAATACCTTTTTATGCATTATACATTAAATCAAACAGTGGGATAGCCTTTTTTACAGATAAATTTCCCTTTTCTGCCTTTTTACATAGAAACAAAAGGAGCCTTTGGCATTACAGATTCTATTTACTTCTTTCCAGCTTAATGAGTTTTCAAGATTGAAATCTATGGTCCATGAGGCCATGAGATTTGAAATATTTCCAAAGAAATGAGACAACGCAAGAGGTGGGGCAGTGAATGACAGATAATTCACAATCTGCCATCTTTATCTGTTGAGAGCACTTAAATTTGGGAATGTGAGGTCTCCTCAAGATAAGATGGTCTACTATGAGGATTGTACTTGTAGGCTGTCCACACTGGGAGAAAGAAAAGAAAGAGATAAAAAGACAAATGGAATTGGCTACAAATACAATGGGCTGACCATCTTGGAATGAAGGGCCCCTTATTGACAAAGAATGCAAAGGTCAGATAAGGGTTACAAGTCAGAAGGCAACAAACTGGTAGCGGTAAACACATAAATACATCCAAAGAACAGAGGAGATTGACAACCAGACACAATTTTCTGTTATTACTGTTTCGAAGTTCAAACATTTTCAGAGAAGAGAAAAGATAACAAAAGATCAATAATGAAACATCAGCTGACAGCACTGTGGAGGAGCTATGGAGAGATTGATTTGATATTCGATGAGCGCAAACCCTAATTTGAGATTTTGAGTGAGGAAAGGCTACTAGGAGATCTTCAGAAAGACAATCCTTTTATGCCACCCTGTGTGTGTAAATAAAAAGATAAAACACAAGAAAACATTCAATGTCACCTCATCTGCAACAGATTCAGCACAACCTTTCTACTGTAAGCATTCTACAGTTACCATGTGTCACTATTTCTAGCCCAGCAATCTCTGCAACCTTAAGTTGAAAATATTGGACTACCAATCTTTCATCTTCATTATTATTTTCTTGGTTTAGGCAGTAGAATCAACAGTTCTCTAACTCCCTCACTGCAAACTAAGGGATACCTACCCTTTTATATCTATGTATTGAATCTGTACTTTTGTAGTTCAAATCTAGTTAAATTAGATACCCGTAGATTGCTAACAATAAGTATTTTAGAGTCATTTTCCGTAGAAGCAGATATGGTTGTTTGCTTCAGTTTATGGAGGAGTAGTTTAAATTATTTTTCTTTTGAAGGACTTTAAAGCTAATAAGCCATTGATAGAATTAATTCACTTCTAGATTGGTGTAACTAAAGATGGTTGGGTAATATGTATCTAGCCAATCAGATTTGATTGACTGCTTCTGCTTTGCACTTGGGATCAAAAGGAATACTTCATTCATGAGTCATGTGTTTACGGCATGCCATGAGAGAACATAACCTAACAGTTATAACTAAGCAATTCTATTTGTTGGTCAGTTTGCAGTTTTCATTTGTCAAACTGGTACTTGGTTGGGATGTGTAAAGCATCAGATTGGTTCTGAGCTGAGCATTTGTGTTAAGCATAGACAGTTGTATATTGGAAGACTTTAGTCTGTAGATAAATAATCTACTTGACATCACTATCTCACCTATGTATGGAGGCAAGTGTCGCCATGCTATGGATATATTTGTACAATACACTTAGAGATTTTAATGATTGACTTAATGATATCTAAAGCCAAAATGTTGACTTAATGATCTTAATCGTTTGGTCTTGTCACAACATTTGTTGGGTAGGAAACAAAAAGGATTTCCTTTCCTGTGATCAATGCTTTCAAGGTGCCTCACCCCTATACCATCTCTATTATGATTTCATGGAGATCTAAATGATGCTTAGCTTTTATTTACTTATTTGTTGATGTAAAATTATTGCTTTCTGTGCTCCAGTGAGGATCATGTATGACAAAGACACTGGGAGATCAAGAGGATTTGGTTTTGTGTATTTCTTAAAGGATAATGATGCAAAGTGTGCCAAAGATGCTATGGATGGAAAGGTAAGCATATGCTTATCATAGCCATTTGTTTCAATGCAGAAATATTATTCCAATGATATGGTGCCAAACAAAAACAATAAATTATCTAGTCATATAATCCACTGAGATGATCACTATTGCAGGCATTGTTAGGTCGGCCATTGAGGATAAGCTATGCTCTTGAAAAGGTTCGCGGTGGACCTGTTGTAGTCCCTCGCATGTCAAATGTTCGTGATGCCACTGGTCAAAATAATTGATTGATATACAGATCTGTTTCTTTATTTTTTGTTTTTTGTGTTTCTTATCTATATCTCATGGTGAAGAGTTCTGAACTACTCATTTATGTAATAGTAACTAGAAAAATAAGAGGTTACTTTTTTGTGACTCCACTGCCCATGTAGAAAGGAATGACCCTAATTCCTGCCGCCGTACTAACAAGAAAAAAAAGAATATATACATGAATTGTGGTGTGTGTGGAGGGTTTGGAAAAACAACCTTGTAGTTGATCCCAGTTAGTTATTTGTGTCTCTGTTGTGTGAGGACTGAGAAGAAAAGATAGTGAAAAAGTTGTCTGAGCTGACCACAGATTGTACGTTACCACACACTCTCTCTCTCTCTCTCACATGAATTGATCTCTCTTTGCCTCCCGTGTACGAAACAGTTTCATCGCTCTCATTTGTATGCTCTCTTATGCCTCTTGCTCAGAGAACCCTCTCCCATTTTGATGAATACTACTGAATTGGGGGGGGGGGGTGGTTTGGGGTGGGGGTGGGTTGGTCTGGAAAATTAAGGGTAGTGAACAGGCAGAAGTCTTCATATTGTAACTGTCGATCAGTATATCACTAACCTAGAAAACTTTCAGACTGAACTGGAAAAATACAGATTCTGGATGCCCTTGTGGATTATATGTTTATAATATTGGGTCATCAATGGGTCAGTACTGGTTCATGTATGGTCAAATGCAGAAGTGCTTGAAATGCTAATACAAACGGAGCTGAATTGAAGGTAAATAAAGCAAACTGAATTTAAAACCAGCAATGGATTGAGGTTTCTTCTCTAGAAATCGATTTACTTGCACACACACACATGCATGCATGCATATTTTAAATATTCTTTGTTTTGGTGTTGAATTCTACTGGGTCTGACTGCATTTCTTGGTGGATTCTCCTGGCTTTGGACATTAGTGTTTTCTAGCTTTTATGTTCAAGGACACACACACACACGATCTGATTAAGTGGCATTCATCTGAAGGATAGGAACTTTTAAGGGGTTAGGTACATTATTATGTGCTTTATGTGGTGGCCATTGTTGTGTTTAATGTAATAAATTGACCCCTAGCCCCACCTTTGGCTGTGCACAGCTTGTGTTCTTTGTTCTATAGCGGGATTGTTTAGTTGTGGATTTAGATATAGATTTGATATTACTGTTGCAGCCGAAATTTAGATTCCTTTGGACCATTCACTCTTCACTCACCCGTGCATTTGATTTGGCAAATCTTCCTTTCTTCACCCACCAACTAAAGTCTAAAGCATTCTCTATTTCCAATCCCACGTGAAGCTGTGAATGCTCTGGTGCAACACATATAATGGAATGAATGGATGAGATACCCACCTTCTATTTACTCTTAGAATAATGAGAGATGGTGCAGATACCTTTGGAGTACCTAAGCTACCTTAAATTTTAAGTACAAAAATATATGCAGTTTCATTATTGGACTCACTCTGACCATTTGAGGTTTCTTTAATATGAGACCATAAGAAAGAATCAGCTACCTTTTTGATATCCCCCCAACCACCTGAGACTTGAGATGATCATGACACTTATTGCCAGTGTTCTAAACATGGTTTTAAAAATAGGAATTGAATCAGATTCGGATTGGAATTGGCTGTGATCAACCCCAATTCTGCCAATGTGACAAGGCTAAAATTTTCAGATTTGAGGTCCGATTCTAGGGTTCTTAGGACTGACTTCGATCGATTTGCTTCAATTCTGTGTTTGGAAATGCTGGCTCTAAATGTATCTGAACTTGATTTTTGACAGCCGCAGAGTTTCTACTTTCTAATGGCCAAAATTTTGATCATTTTGGATTATCACAGTACAAAATAAAAATCTTTTGAGGTTTTCTTAAATTTTAACGGCAAACGGGTAAAATGTATTTCTACAAGATAGTATGCTGAATTGTTTTGCAGGAAAATAATAGAAAATTTTTATTACTTTTGGATCTGTGTTACAAATAAAATTATAATATTTTAAATTTTTCTTGAAAATGAAGTAATGGGAAAGATAATTTTCTGAAAAATATTATGTTAAAATATTTCTTGAAAAACTATAGAGAAAATTTACTCTTGAAACTTAAAAAAAAAACCAAGCAACAACAACTCAGGCTTATTCTAATTAAATGGGGTTGACTACACAGAACTCTACGAGGACATTAAAAAAACGATTAATAATAAGAATAAAAGAAAGGGAACACAACAATCATAACTATGAATTTGTTTAAAACAAACTAATTGGGGTTGGCTACACGGATCCTTGCCCTGCAATCAGTTCTATTCGACATCATATTAAAAACAAGATTTAAATTATGCATATCTTTCCTCACCACTTCTCATAGGTTCATTTTAGACTTAGCCCTAATTCTTTTAGTACCTTTAATCTGAGTCAAGGATCAAGAACTCAGGTTTCGATCAGGTTTCAACCTGGCTAAAACCGAGATTTGATCGAAACCTGGTATTTTTTCCCACTCATGGGGAAACCTTGGTTGGAGGGGTTTCTGTCGAAACTAAGTCGAGATATTCTTTTCTCGGTCGAGATGAGGTATTATATAGGCCTGGTTCAAGGTGGTTCAACCATGTTTCGATCGAAACATTGTCGAAACTGTAGATACCGATTCGAAACCATGTAGTTTTTAAAATACCCCTCCATCTCGTCTCAGAAATCTGCGAAACTGAGATATCTCGGTAGTTTCGACAGGTTTCGACCGAGTTTTCTTTCCATGATCTGAATTAAGGCATTCGATGGCCTCCGCTGAACATGGTCATACCACCTCAAGTGACTTCCTCGTAGCTTATCTTGAATCAAAACTGCTTCCAAACTAGTTATAATATGGTTATTCCTTATTTTATCCTTTTGGTTTTGCCACTCATCCATTTCTAAAATCCTCATATCTATTACACTTAGTTTATCTATGTAACATTTCTTAATTGTCTAACATTCTGTGTCATACATCATAGTCGGTCTTATGATTGTCCTGCAAAATTTTCCTTCAAGTTTTAAAGGTATTCGTCAATCACATAGCACTCCAGATACACCTCTCCACTTTAATAATCATTTTTAGTCCTTTGTGAAACATCGTCTTTTATATTACGAGTAACAAATTAATTTTTTTTTTTTTTTTTTTTAGATTGCTTTAAATTTATTTCTTGTATTAAGCTAGAATATCATTATGAAAGATGAAAAATTTCAAATAATGGACTCAATTTATAATATTTTGTTGAAATAAATTCAATTTTCCTCTCCAATTTTATTGTATTCCAAATTCCAATATGTTTTATAGTTTAATTAACTCCAATTGTTGTAGCTTGAGTGCTTGACACCGAGACACTTGAAATTGGGAAAACCTGCAACTTCCAAGCAGACTATAAGCAAGCAGTCCGAGAGAATCCGCACATCTTTATAAGTTTCGTTTGTACTATTATCAGCTGTGCCGAGTCATGAAAAAGTTGTAAATTATTGTACAAAAAACCTGACCTAACCTAACCTAACCTAATCTAGATTGGCCAGATCAAGGGGAGAGTACGGACGTAAAGGACAATTAAATAAGTAAAGAAAGATGGTGGATTAGTGGGGGCCCAGGGTGTTTCCAACTTGGAAGAATGAAATGAACCAAAACCAATTCCAAGTGTCGCGGTGTCAAGCTACTTATAATAAAGCCCCCCATAATTTAATAATAATAATAATAATAATCTGGATTATTGAGAAATGAGCCCTCAAGACTTTTGAGGCGTAGTAGAACAAGTCAAGCCACGTCTAGAGTGTCCAACCCCCCCCCCCCCCCAAAAAAAAACAATCATCTCTAGAGTAGAGTCTTTCTTTTGTGTTTTCGCCGCCATCCATGGTGGTGGTGCCCCCGACCGCCACCGCCGGAGTGAATAGTAACTACTAATGTGTTAATAACATGAAAATAACAAACGGGAATCGACAAAAACAAATTAATGTGAGGGACGGGTGACTCACTACTGTTTGTTTGTTTCAACACTTTCACTCATCAGAGTCTCGATCGAGGAGAGAGAGAGAGAGAGAGAGAGAGGTTCTTCACTTTTATACTTGTCTCTCTCTGGAGTTTTTTAATGGCTTCGCTTCGAAAACCTTCTTTGGCTCCGTGCCCGATAGATTGACATTTGTCGTGAGGTTAGATTCTTAGATACCATATGATCTTTGGCATCAACCTATTTCTAGCAACTGTGATTGTATATTTGGTGAGTCCAGAGACCCCACTCCATACATCTCTCTCTCTCTCTCTCTCTCTCACTAGCATATTCATCAGCTGAGCAAGAAGCCCAAGATGCAATATTAGCCAATATATATATAATGATACCTTGAACCATGACCATAAACCTGAAAATTCAAAAGGAAGAATTAGTGCCAAAGCAAACCGGCCAGATTGACTGGTTTATATTAATCTTTTGAGAAAGAGAACGCCGGTCGCACAGTGCATGCCATCCCTGCACCCCCAGCATGAAATGACCATCATATCTCCTGAGATCCTATAAATGATCAGGGGGTATGACAATCATTTTGCGCAACCTTATGTTAGAGCACAAAGGCAATATATTTGGTATAATCGGATAATGTTCTTTTTTTCTTTTTCTTTTTTATTTTTTATTTTTTAAAAAAAATATATCCAAAAATATACATCTTACACCCATACTTACACCCATACAGATACAGATAAAATGACCATCACACCCTCATGAAATATATAAATAAATAGATATTTTGAAGACCATAGTCGTATGTAAGACGCACTTCACTACTATTTGAGAGGTTTTCTTTTCTGGATTCATGAAAAAAACTATTTGAGAGTCGAGAGAAGCGACAGTTTAGCAATTGCTATCATCACATAAAGAAGAGGAAGAAGAAGAAGGTTCGGAGAGGTTGTGTTGCTGGGTGGGGGTGTAGGACCCGCTGCCATTAATTGGGTGGTAGCGCTGTTTTGGTTTGGCACATGCCTCTCATCATTTCGCCCCCAAACAAACGCCATTAACAAGTATTGTTGTCAAAGACAGCCGAGAGAGAGAGAGAGATATCACATTCACTTACTTCCCCTAATTAATAAAAAGGAATTTTATATGCAATTCATCTCTGTTCACCACTGCCACGCAGCCATTGCTTCGAACTCCTTTTTTGTTTTCCCTTTTAACGGATTATTCTTTTTTTATTACTCTTCTGTGAATTCAAATTCTCTCAAATAGTTGGTTGGTGTAATACTACTGTAGCATCACATTGGTATCATAAAAGAATTGAACAAAGCTGTTCAGGTGGACTGGTGGGGGAGGGAATAAAGGAGGACATTAATGAAACTTATGCTTCATCAAAAAAAAAAAAATTTGAAACTTATGCTATTGACTTTACTATATATAATTAATGGGAGAAAGAATGGTATCTGATCGTGTGTGGTATGTGACCTTGCATTTAAACACAGGTAACACGGAATGACAATTGCATCCTTATGAAGAGGTAAAAATTTCTTAGGGCATAGTGATCATTTCGTATGGCTCTGTGTTTGAGCACTGGATCCATATGCCACACGCAACCACTTAACGTGCCCTTTCTCATAATTAATATACTCGAAAACAATGTTGGACCAAATCCAAGACCAAGTTTTGGGTTTCTTTTAAGGAAGGATGTATAGCTCTAATAATTTTGCTAATCTTATGTATATGGCTACCCTAAATTCATCTTAAACCTTTCTTCCTTTATTTAGTTGGTTTAAGGTTTAAGCAATTGTTTACAAGGAAAAAAAAAACACTAGAATTGACTTTTCTTTTTTTTTTTTTGATAAAAAGAATTGACCTTTTATTTGTCTTCAATGCTAATCCAAGAAATTCAAGACTTAGCTGATAAGAAAAATACAAATAAGGGTTGGAATAAAGAAAATACATAACCTAAAAACAGTTATGTTGAGTGTGGGAGAAGTGTTGGGACAAATGATCAAACGCATCAAAGAAAATACACAACCTAAAAACAGAGGAATTTACTGTGGTTCAAGTTAACCCAAAAGAATCAAATAATTTTATAAGGAAAAAGAAGTAGATGCCCAGACACAAGAAGGGCAAAATAATCACCCCAACCTCGTGAAATGAAAATCCCACCCCTAATGGATGCTATTGTGCGCCTTTCATTGGCCCCCACACTGATGTAGGGACCATGCCATCAGACAACAATCCCCCTCCCAATTTTATGTTAACCAAAAAATACTGCACCTCTCCAACCCACTCTGTTGTCTATCATGATTTTCCCTATAGAGACTACAAATTTTCCCAATAAAAACAATAAATAGACACTTTAAACCTGTATTTTCTACACAATTATAATTTTACTCATGCACCTATAATGGATCTAAAACCAAGTTAACCAATCCAATTAAACATATATAAGCTCAATAATAACGTACTATATGGGTCCTACAAAATACAGGACACATCACAACATAAATAAATTTTAATCATAACCACCTTGGTCCTTAGGTGAATTTAAACCTTACCCTTGCCTCAAATGACTTTTGGTAGAAAGAAAATTTATTGATAAGACCAGTCATTACTCTTCTGAAAATTATCACCTCGTTTTGCCCGTTCCCAGCCCCACCGGCGGGTGGTTGGCATGGGTAGAAGGTCATTCAGATGCCTCTTTCCCAATATAAGATTTGGGGTGATTGGGTTAAGTAGATCCCAATGTGAGATCAAGGACACAAGAATCATTGCTACACTGTGGGTGACCTGCTGGACATGGTCAAGTACATTTTGAGACTAGAACATCTCTTACTTCTTTGTCTTGTATTCTCATGTCTCATATTATAGAACTACGATCTAGTGTTTAAAAGCATGGAAGAAAAACTCGATCGAAATCTGTCAAAACCACCGAGTTAAATCGGTTTCGTAGGTTTCTGAGACAAGTTGAAGGGGATTTTATAAAATCCTTGGATTTGATCGGATTTTGACACATATGCCCATCGAAACTAGGGGAAACTTGGCTCGAAACTAGGATATACAGGTATTTATGCAAGAAACTATCAGAAACCAGGACAGACACTTAGTTATTATGTCTAATCATTTAAACAAATATTTTTAATTTTTATTTCATTTACTTAAGATATTATTCATAAATAAGCAAATACCCCTTATTTGAATATAATAAAAATAATAAAAAGCTCAAATTCCAAAAGAAAAAAAAATCAACCCCCCAGTTTAAGAACAAAAATTAGATTTTCGATGATAGGTACAATTCTCAACTTTCTAATACTGGGGTTTTTCTCAAATCTAAAAATTCTATAAATCTTAATATGGTAAAACATTGCTATAAACCAAAAGTGCAGTAAAATATTCATTTGTTTTGATGTCCAGAAAAATATTTTCATTCAAAGCGATTTTGACAGTATTCGCACACACCAAATTAAGTTTGACCGGTACATAACTCCTTCAATATAAATCAGATTTAAACAATCTTGGACTTGTTGGAAAGCTATCAAAACAAAGCTTTCTAATAAATCCAAGATTGTTTAAATCTCATTTATATTGAAGGAGTTATGTTCCGGCCAAACCTTATTTGATACAATGTCCAAGAACAATATACAATATCAAACTTGGATCAAAACTACAAGTAATATTTTTAGTGTTCTCTATGTGAAACTAATGCATGGATTGGGTTTAAAATGTCAAAAATAGACAGCACACAAGAATCAGGATAAAAAATCAACTTCCGGGCTTCGAAACCAAGGTTCGAGTTTGCCTGGAGAAAGCCCCAGGTTTTGACCGAGATATGGTCAAAACCTAGTAGAAACCCGAGTTTTAGAACCTTGTCTAAAAATCGGATCAGATGACCGAGTACGGCCAATTCAAATCAGAATTGGCAAAGGCCAATCCCGGTTCTGGCCTGAACGGACCAATCCTTGTATGTATACCAAACTGATTCCAATCTGATCCAAATCAGAATCGGGCAAGATTATCCGAATTACAAGTTTTTAAAAACATGCTACAATGAGATTAGGACACAATGGTAGTTCGTGTCTTCAATGCTTGTGTATTTCAAATCTATGAAGTTTTACTATTCATGCATAAAAGGAGAACGTAATCAACACAAATGTCTGAGTTACCTCTTACTTTTGCATTAATGGTACTATTTGCCCTCCTCCACATTTATTTTCGATTTGCGATTCAGAAGAGCAAGGGAGAGAGAGCTGCAAGCTATGGATTTTAATTCTCTCCAATTCCCTAATATGTGCAATGAAACAGTTCGGACGTTCAACGGTATGTATTTGATTGGTTAGAAAAATAAATCCAAAATCCTTCAAAAGAAAAATCTAGAAATTAAAGAAAAAAATTAATTTTTGAATTCTTAAAAAATAAAAATAAAAAACACAAAACAAAACAAAAGGATGTTGGTTTGGTGGTAGATGGGTAGTGCAATGCATGAAAATCCTCTCCAACATGCCAGGGCAGCCTGTATGCATCAGACCGCTGGACGCTAACCTTAGGATGTGTGCCAATTGTCCAGTGCTCACTAGAGAGGATCTTGGTCCATAGTGCAATTCTTAAACCTCTTCTATAATTTTGTATAATTACTAAAATGGCATCAAGTGGAAATGATTATAAAATACAAATTAGATGACATCTTTTGTAATTTTAGCTACTTCCTCTACTCATTTTGATTGGTTCCCTATCTCATGAACTAACTCATGAACGGTCACGTGGAAAATAGTGAAACGTTATATTTCACAAGGCATAATGAGGGAGAAGAAAACCCTTATTGTTTTGATTAGGATGTTAGATGACTTTAATTTGGTGTCAAAATTGGGATCCTAATTCAATTGTGTTTTACTTTTATATTTCACAATTATATTTTTCATGATTCTTAATTGTTCAAAATTTAAAATTTCTCATTGCCTTATTTTTACATTTTTTTTCTTTATGAAATTCGCTTTTACACTTGATAAAATCAAATTAAGCTCAAACTTGATACATGAAAGGACCTTGACTAGTTACAGCCAGGTTTAGGGATCAAATTGCACCTCACCTTGGCGATAGGGTTGGGGCCTTGTTTGAAGGGGGGTGCATAAAGGAGTGACGACAACGACGGCAACGACAACAACAACAAATGGGGTTGGCTATACGGATCCTTTCACACACACACACACATTAAAAAAAATAGAAAGTTCTTCCCAAAAGCAAAGGAAAGTAAGAGGGATGAAGAGTAAAAATGAAGAAATAGGTTAAGAAAATCTCAATTACATGGTGTGGATAACATGGATCCTTGCCCTCCTTTGTTTAAAAGAGTGACGATGAAGATAAATGGGTATAATGCTTACCTATCTTTAAAATTTTAAGCAGCATTTTATGGATCCGACTCCTCTACTTCCGCCTGCCCGGTACTATCGTGTGCCTCCACACACAAACATGATGGAAAGTACTGCCCTATCCCCACTCGGGCAAGGCGCTCGGGCAAGGGTAAGGCGGTACATTCCACCTTGCTTGTGTGTGGAACACACATGGCAATAGAGACAGGCAAAAATAGAAGAGTCAAATTGTCATCTTATCGCATGACTGAGGTTTTTCTAAATATTGAACAAAACAACTTCTTTGGTGTTTGTAAATAAAAAAGCTCAGCCTTTAATATGCAAGTAACATGAACCGTATGGTTGATCCGACTAGTGCAAAGTATCAGATCGGATTTAATCATCGTGAAAATTGATATGATACCAATACAGTTTGGTTTTGGCACTGATCAGACAATTTTGCCATAATTTGTTCATACCATTCCATTGACATGGGATCATTCAGGTATCGAGATCAGCCTGTGCCCTGTGCCAATACCGATACAGATCACCCCATACCGCCGATCCGATATTAACACCTCAAAAGTCAAAACCATGAATCCCCTATACCAAAACCCATATGTGCGAGAGCCTATACACACAAGAGGTGGTGTTGTGTAGTGTGTAGAACCATTTCCCTATTACAATGTAAGAAGTGAGAACTTAGCAAACCTCCCGACCCATGAACCCCATGGCCTCCACCATTCACATGACATGTCATGAACTCATGATATGACGTCACTTGTATTCCATGTAGATTCATTCAACCACCGATATTAACACCTCAAAATGGAGCGTGTCAGTACAGCAACAGATAAAAATCCTACTATTATACCACTTTATTTTCATATCATCTGAAGCCCACGCATCAGTACCTTCTGCTCATCTTCCACTGGACCCACTCACTCCCCGCCACCCATTGGTTAATTACAACCGTCAGATTTTACTTAATTCACACATTTGCAATGGAAGGAAAGCTTTGTATCAAAGTTATAACCGGTACCGGTTTCTATATAAATAAACAACAGAAAGCCGAAAGTTGACTAATTATATATGCGGAAGAAGCATGTGGACTTCCACATCACATGTAAATCTCATCATTGAAGAATTTATGTCCGGCCAACAGGCAACATTTTGAGTTCAATATTATTATTGAGGCCAAATGTTCTCCTTGCTGAGGGCTGCACCAAGACACATGGGGGTGGGCAAAATGATCATTCTGTCCCCTTGAATGGTAGGTCCATATGTTTGGCGTAGGCTGTGCTGTGACACAGAGAACATCTGTCCTATTATTGATTATAAATTAAAAGAAGGAAAATTGTGTCACAACGAAGGTATAACCTCTGGAAGGGTTGGTATTGGTTCCAGAAAATCATGGACCTCATCGAGTCTACTAGGTCTTTGCTCTCCTTCACCTTTAGAGAGGGGAACAAAGCAGTAGATTGGCTAGCCAATTTAGCTTGTGAATCGACTTCTGATATTTATTTTAGTGGGAAGATGAATCTCCCTCTGGATCTTCGGTGGATTATTAGAGAAGATGCTTTTGACTTTCCTGTGTTAAGGAATTAGACTTTCCATTGCTTGGGGTTGCTTGTAAGGGTTGTGAGCTTTCTTGGTTTTCTTTCTGGAGAGTTGAGGGTTCAATATGTTTTAGGTTGGGGTAAGGCGGGTAGGTCCCCCCCCCCCTTGTATTCTTTCTTATTCTTTGATTTATCTTTAATAAAATCGTAGAGGCTGGCCAGGTCCTAGATAATTCGGATTTAAAAACCAAAAAAAAAAAGGGAAAAAATACTATAGTCCTTAAGATGTCTATCTATGGGCCTTGTACCAATCAAATGGCAGATTAGTAGGGTCTTTTAAAAGCAAATAATTGTTGACCTATTATTTGTCCAGGTCAGTGTCTATCTAATCTGAAAACCTTTAGTCCAAACGCATATCACAATAATGCCACATGTAAATAAAGGAAGGGAGCTAAACTTGTCCCTCCTATGGTGAAAAGAGAATCTCTTTATCCATCCAATCTCCTTGGGTGATAATAAATGATAGAGAAAAAGAATTTTGTTTGAGAGCGTGCAGTGCAGCCTGTGTCAGACACATAAGGGCAAAACCAACTCCACGAAAAACGGAAATGTTGTCCCTATTGATGCTTCCGTTAGCGCAAGAGCCAGGCTCCCAGACAAAGAACGTCTTCCCTAAATTATAAATTTAAAATCTAGTATCACATCACCAATGACATAGAGATTCTCATTTCAGCCTAGGCAGGATTTTAGGTATTGGTATTGATTCAACCGTATCAGTCAAACCAAATCAATATCGACCCTGATTGATATCGATATGTACTGTTGGTATTGGTAAAAATGTGTTCTTATTTGAATGTTATCGGATGAATACCTGCCGATATGTAACAGTATCATAGAACTAGCAGATGATCCGATTCCATGAACTAAAATCTTGACCCTTGGTGAGGAAATTAATTCCTACCAAATAAACAGGCACCAAGTTTTCTTGAAGCCACATCTTTCACCGATGGCCATCATTGTGGTTAGATGGTTGTTAGGGAACAATGAAGGGCATTTTGGACCATCAATATATAATAAGGTCTTAGGTATCAATATTGGTACCTATATTGATCTTGGTTGATATCGATAAGGATCAGTTGTATCAGGCTGGATTTGGACCATATCGGTTTTTGGAGTTGATTTATCCTGCTTTGTACTGATACCATTGTTATAGTATCGGCATCATATATGTATCATGCCAACGATATTGATAAATATCAACCAATATGACTAATATGATATCTATATTCACATACGTTAAACCATGCCATATAGGGCAAGGAGTAAGGGAGTAATTATGTCCTTAAAACTATTGTTTGGAGGAAAATTGGATCAGGGAATAACACCAATTGCTGGTTTGACCCCTGGATTCCATCAATTCCAGGAGGCTCAATACCCCGTACTTTTCACTCAAATCAATCTATATATTTTATTAAGGATCTAATTTCTGGTTATTCTTGGAATTCAGATTTATTCCTCCAATTATTTCTTTTTGTGTTCATTGATGAAATTTTAAGGATCCATATTTCATATATTGGATTGTTGGCTGGAATGTTTGGTTCAGACAAAATAAAAAGCTAGCTTGAGAGTCTATCTCAAGAGCTTCTTTTATTTGTTGGTACCTTTGGCGTGCCCGTAATGAGCAGGTTCTCAATGGCAAGGTTTGGACCCCGTCTGATGTGCTACAAATGGCTGATAAAGCCTTCATGGAGTTTCACAAAACTGTTCAAAAGCCAGGTGAGAATTCAGGACGTGCCTCAAACTTTTCTTCGCCTGATTTGGGGAGTGATAGTTTACATCGGTGCTCTCATTGGTCTCCTCCCCCAGTGGGCTTTGCTAAAGCTAACTGTGATGCGGCTCTCATTGCTGATTCGATCAAAGGAGGGTTGGGAGTTAGTTACAGAGACCACACGTACTGGTGCTTTGTTAAGGGCTCGCTCCATCCCACAGTTGTTTGGTTTGATTATTCAAGGAGAATTGTAGGCGATTCGTGCTGCTCTTGTCTATGCTTTAGAGCTGGGTTTCGATAATCTTGTGGTGGAGTCTGATAGTAAGGATGCTATCATGTTCATTGAGGGTTCGAAATCCCCAGGGTGGGAGGTGGAGGACTTAGTAGCGGATGTGACTAGACTAAGTTCTTCCTTTTCCTCTATCAACTTTTCTTTTGTTCCTAGGGCTATGAATGGTGTTTCGGATGCTCTAGCCAAGAAGGCGCTGTCTATTGGGTACTTGACAGATTGGCCAAATTCCATTCGGTGGCTTCAGGAACTTTGTGTGACTGATGCCATTGCTTGTACTCACCCCTCATCAATAAATTCCCCGTTACCAAAAAATATATATATATTTCATATATTGATGATCAAATGGAGATGCAACCTTTCTAAAATTGGGATGTTTTCCTCTCAACAAGCTGCAAAGTTCATTTTGAATACTCAATCTAGCCCCATTCAATCAATATGGTGGTGATTTTTCTAGAAAAGTAATATCCATCCGAAATTTAAAATGTTCTTTTGGCATGTCTTAAATGCAGGATTGTCTGTCAAAACGCTTCTCTCGAAATGGGTGGCAATCGATCCTACATGTGTTTTATGCGGTTCTTCTGATGAGTCCATGTGGCACATTTTTCTATCATGTGATTGGACTAAACGTATATGGGCATCTAGCCCTCTTGGATTGAGAACAAAGCTTCTCTCCAACTCTTCACTGGCACAACTGCGTCTGCGTGTCTTCTTTTTCACTCCAGCGCCTTGGATAAATAATCTTCTTATTGGTTTTTTTCAATTTTTATAATTACATATTATTATATTTGGTTTGTAAGGAACAAAGTGGTCCATGGATTTGCTACAACTGATCCTTAGTTTATTATGTAGTCTGTAAATAAGTGGCTATGTGATTTGACAATTCATCTCCCATCCCTACTATCTACTACATCATTTGATTCCTCTTTGATTACAATTCATTACAGTCTGACCCAATATGTATTTAACCATGATATCTATTGCCATTTTTAATCTACGCAGGCATATATACTTGACCAGCAACTAAGATTAACCAGTTGGGCCTTTTGCATTTTGATAGCTGGTTAGAATGTTATAACTTCTACAGGTTACCACACAACATCATACAAGATGGAAGCAGATCTAATTAGAATAGTGAAAGAATGGAATTTGCCAGAAAAACAAAGATCAAATTAAAAGAAGTTAAGAGCAACAACAGGATCTGAACAACTACCTTCACCCTTCTGAAAATGTCCAACTTCCTTGGAACTTAGTCTAACTTTACCAAGAGTACTTTTAAATGGTGTACTGAAGACAGATAACCTTTTGATTCTATTTAGAGAATTAGCTTATGAAGCAGTATCAGGTACATGTAATATCCATCCAAAGGACAACATTGTAAATATTTCTCTTTCTTAATATATTTCTCTCTTTTTCATTAAAAAAAAAAAAAGTTATGTCCCTAGAGTTGAGGATGCACATTATGAAGGAAAACTTCCCCGTAATACACAGTTGGGGATAAGGAGTCTATTTGAGAGTGTGACTACTTTGCCTAGACACAGACCCTTACAAAATGACTTGATCACCCCCAATGAAAGACGGAAAATTCGATTACTATTGATGCTTTTGCATGCTCCTATTGGTTCTTGCATTAGTCCAAAGGCCACACTTCCGGACGGAAAATTCTCCCCCTAAACAGTTTCACATGGAAAGATAATGTTTGGGAAAATCTGAAAAGTCAATAATCTTGAAAGTGCGTAAGATCATGACCATTGAAATATATTGGTGATAAGGGAAATTGATTAATGAGTGATTGTAACTCACAAGCATATCTTCCAACGGTTTTGGAAGTCCAATCAGCTCTGTAGTGGAGAAGTATTTTTTTTCTGATAAATCAATTTAGCCGTCCAAATAGCTCATTTAAAGTAGGGTCCACAAAGAAACGGATGGGATCGGGCATATATATGTGTACAATGTGGGACCAGTAACACGAAAAATGGGATTTCTATTTCCCCTCTTCTCTCTGCAAGTGTTAAAGAGGAAAAGGAGTTTACCTAAATGCAAACCCAATAAAACCTGTTATTGTCTTCGTTCCTTATCTATTCTGTGTCAACCCAATTACAATCTGGAATGTGTGATTAGATGGAATAAGAATCAAATGGAAGTTCCTGACTTCCAGAGATCCACTCCTTCATAATGCCCACCAAAACTCTCTTTCTCTCTCTCTCTCTCCATCTCTGATCTCTCTTTCTCTGTCTTCTCCTTGGACCTTTCACCTCTCTTTCTCTCTCGCTTTTAACTACTTATTCTCCTTTCTTTAATGCCTGTAGGGTGACCTGCACGGAACCATGTGCTGACTCCCGAGAAAACAAAGAAATATTTCACTCCAACCCTCCTCCCCCTTTCCATTCAAATCTCTCTTTCTCTCTCTCTCTCTGAACGTTGTTATTTCCTTCCCATTCAATGGAGAAACCCAGATTCAAACCAGAAACCCTCTCCTCCTCAACTGTTCAAGTCCTCTCTGCAAGCAACAGCGGAAGGAGGAGTAGCGCTTCCAACTCACCGGAATTCGAGTTCTGGATGGTCAGGAACCCATCATACCCACAACCCCAACTCCTCTCGGCTGACGAATTGTTCGTCGACGGTGTCCTTCTACCTCTTCACCTCCTCCCGCTCCATTCCGAACCACCAGACCCAGAAGAACACAAAGCCGATTCAGAAACCCCTAATCCCGAAACTGAACCTGGACCCGAGTCATCAGCCGCGTTGCATGAATCATCGACGGTGTTGTCTACTTCTAAGCGATGGAGGGACATTTTCAGGTTAGGGGAGAAGAAAACAACTGCCACAACATCCTCTACAGGCGCCGAAGACAAAGAGAAAGATAAGGAAAAGGAGAAGAAGAAAGAGAGAAAGAGTGGCGGTGGGAGTGTTACCGGGACAGAGCTCAACATCAATATATGGCCATTCTCGCGGAGTCACTCCGCTGGGAACAGTGGCAATAAGCCTAAGTTGGCCGCTGCGGCTGCCGCAACCAGGAAGGTAAGTAGCGCTCCCTGTTCACGCAGCAACTCGGCGGGCGAGTCCAAGTCCAGGAAATGGCCGAGTAGTCCTGGCAGAGGTGGTGGGGTCCATTTGGGAAGGAGTAGTCCCGTTTGGCAAGTTCGCCGCGGTGGCTCCGGCCTAAAAAACTCCGACCGGACAGGAACGCCGATGGTCCGAAATGCCGATAAGAGTGGAAAGAAAGAAGCCATAGATCCTCGTCGGAACAAAAACAATGGCGGTGCAGGCGGAACTAGGGCCAGGGTTTTAAATTTAAATGTTCCGATGTGCATTGGGTATCGCCACCATTTAAGCTGTAGAAGCGACGTGAACAGCACCGCTGCTGCTGGTAGTAGTAGTAGTAGTATTAGTAGTAGCGGTCAGAGCACCGGTGGTGGTGGTGGAAGTAGCGGCGGCGCCGCTGGTAATAGTGGTAGTGGAGGTAGCCTATTGAACCTGCGAACAATATTCTCGAAGAAAGTGTACTGAACAGGTATTTGGGGTTTATTTTAATTGTAATTTGAAGCTTTCACTACTTATGTTATAACGTGTGTAATTAAATTAAAATTAAAAAAAAAAAAAAAGAATTAAATTAAAATCTCTGAATGGGTGATGCTTGCTTAGATGGAAAGGAAGTAAGGAAGGTTCTTTGTTTGGTGTCATGTAATTAAGTATTATTATTATTATTATTAACTAACATTAAGAAGGTTGTTGTAAAGTTAGTTACTTTGTTTAATCTCTTCATCTCAGAAGGAACCATAAAATTTAAAAAAAAAAATTTATTTTAAGACCAGAGTGTGTGGTCATTCATTCCCATTCTAATAAAGACTTATTTTCAGAATTCCTTGATGTTTGATATACAGTTATTATTAACAGAAAAGGAAACTGGTTGTGTTGATACAAAGTTACCATTTAAAGGAATGTTGGAGGATGGAAACCAAAACAATGGGCGGTGGTGGTACATGTATACGTCAACACTACTATTTAACAACTCTGCGCAACAGCGCAAGCAAGAGAAGAGAAGAGAAGAGAAGAGAAGCGATGGAGATTGGATAGAGGATTCATAGGATAGGATAGGATAGGATAGGATCATACAATCGTTGACGATCTAAATGTATATAAAAGTAGTAATTAACAACAACAACATCACCATCGTTGAAGCAAAGCAAGAGAGCCAAGAGGGGTAATAGTAGTAGCAGTCAAGTCACAAGTCACAAGTGGGAGGACATAATTGCCAACGGTGACTATTATTATGGAGAGAGGTGAGGTAAGGGGTCTCTTTTACCCTTATTTAAGATCTCAATCTCTCAATTGCTGCAACTGTGACTCTGTGATTGAGGAATTATGTTTGGTTAGTGGGAATATTCCACCATATGTCACATTCCCTTATCCCATTAAGAATGATGAGGAATTAGAGAAGAAGCACTTGCATTTGCATATGATAATAGTGACGCTTCAATCTTGATAGCTCTTTTCGACTTTGGGCCCTCCTCCCACATGTCTCTTCTTCTTTCCTCTCTTATTAGGGAAAAAGTCTCTTCACCAACAATGTAGGCTACTACTCACTCTCTCTCTCTCATCCGGGTCAAGGTATGAAGAATTGGTATTGGTATCGATATTAGTATGGGCATGTGTTTTGATTTGGTATGGAACCATTATGAATCCATATGGTTGATCCATATTAATATTGGTTTTGCTGGTGATCAATACCAATATGTGAATGCCGGTTTTGATTCGGATATGGATACTAGTATACCATGAACTAAATCCCTAATCGGGCTCTATTTGTAGAATTCTAAATCCTAATACATATAAACATTTATTAGGATCTTGCCTTTGAATCCAAGGATCACAAACATAAGAGAAACGATGCATATAGTTCACCATCATATAGGAAGAATTCATAAACTCATCATTGCCTCTGAGTCACTGCAACGATGAAAGAAGTTTCTAGATTTCTCCCTCTTATTTTAGGTCAATGTTTCTTAGTGATAATGTCGATATAAAACCGTTGAAATAGAGGAAGGACTTGGGGTCTTATTTATAAAACGCAATGTACCCTCCCATCAAGGTATACTAAATAGAGTAGGACTTTATTTTTTTAATTAGCATGATAATTAGGTTTTCTTAATTAAATCCAACTCTATATTGAGATATTTTTAAAACACCAAATTATGGTCATGTAGGACACACAATAATTATAAATTAGTTCCTACACTATTGACAAACTGTCCCCTACCCCTCTCCATTTGCTGGCTCCTCTTCTCTTATTGTTCCAAAACCATTTTCTCCAGGTGGCCCTTTTTCCTCCTTTGCTATAGTGTCCTCTAGGTGTAGGTGTATCAGTGTAAGTGCTGAGCCAGGGTTCTACTTTGTCTCTAGACTTGGGTTCGTGTCACTTTCACTCATCCTTGTTCTTGCTCTTCTTCATCGTCATCCCTAGGAGGACACCCCACAGTGCAGATAGCCAATTCGGCTCACATTGGACCGGGCCTACTGAAAATCACTAAAAAAAATTCGATTTCTTATAGGAATTGAGATATTTCAATGGAAAATTTAGAAAACTCGGATCACAAATCACTTGAATTACTTAATTGAAGCAAGCAATTAAACTCTTCTTTCTTGTAAGCAACACCCTATCCCTACTTGTTTTCATGTATATTTGGTTAATATTCAAATAAAGCTTCTCTGCGAAAGTAAGGATAAGGTTGTGTACATTATGCCACTCCCTAAACCCCGCAATGATGGGAGCCTCTTGCACTAGGTATGCCTTTCCTTTTCCATATTATGGAATTTGATCCATCCTTGTAGTTAGGTTAAAAAGGAACCTTTGGATATAATGCAACAATGGTTGCATCACGAATATTGATTATTCCAATTATTGATTGGTCTTTTACTTTCATTAAATACTGTCTTTTTATTTCTTACTGTACGACCAACCAATTCCTTGCAATGAAGGATTCAAACAAAAAACCTTTTCTTTTGTATAATCACGAGAAGGGATTTCTATATTTTGCGTCTAATTAAAATGTATTGTGAGAATATGATAATATCTTTTATGAATTATTAGAACCCAGCTCGTCGAACTCATACTTTACCAGATCTTTAGTTTCTAATACGAAGACAGTAATATAAAAAAATTCCTACACTATTCGAAACAAATTTTAGGAATTTTCTATTGAATATTGAATGGGACATGGTTATGCATCGATAAGCAATAAGAAAGCAAGAAAAGAATTATGTACTTTTTGATACTAATTGAAATTGTGTTGCTATGTTAGAAGAAGGATAGCTATATATACCGATTTGACATACTCTAAAGACACCTAGGGATGTAAACAGATCGGATTCGGCTCGGATAGTGCTATATCCGCATCCGATTAGCTTTCGGACGGATTCGGATAGTGCTAAACGGATACGGATCAGATATTTTATCCGTTTACATGTAAATATAGCTTTTCGGATAGCTATAGCCTATCCGTATCCGCATCCGTTTAGCTTTCGAACGGATTCGAACACGGATACAAAAACGAATTTCGGCTATTCATTTACACCTCTAAAGAGTAAAGACATCCTCGGTACACTATTGACGATCTCACAATTTTTTAAATTAATTGGAGATATCACCCACATCACTAGTGAGTGATCCTAAACGGATTCGAACACGGATACAAAAATGAATTTCGACTATTCATTTACACCCCTAAAGAGTAAAGACATCCTCAGTACACAATTGACGATCTCACAATTTTTTAAATTAACTCGAAATATCACCCACATCACTAGTGAGTGATCATCATCCACAATAATGGAGAAGCTTAAAATAAAAGTCACTCAGAAAATTTTGTGAAGAGAAGCTGCAGAGGGAGGATTTTGGGACCACTATAGAATGAAAAAACATGGTTACCCACAAAGCAGAGGGATTGGGTTGTCTCTTACCACCTCCTCTTCTCTACCGAGTTTTTGTTGCCCCCACGGGCCACCACATTTATTGTGGTTTTGGATGAAACTCTTAGGACATTCAAGGACAGTTTCAGGACTTTGTGCAATTTGGGGAGAGAAACTCTTTGGACAATCAAGGACAGTTTTGAGAATTGGCACAATTTGGGTAGAGATTATGACCTTCGATTGATGGGGAATTGTCTTCATCTGTTCCTTTCCTACCACAAGGAATGGTAATTGTGATGGATTGGTGTGAGGTTGGTATCTAGATACCACTGTAGTCATAAACCCTGATACACATAGGGGATATTTTTAGGATAAAGTTTTCCTCCACCCAAAGAGGACGGTTTACACACCATCCAAGGGTTCACAAATCTCTCCTAGGGTTTTAGTATGTACTAAAATACCCTCCCGATGCCAATTCCCGCCCTCTCTCGCTCCTTGGTGATTCCATTCACCATGGGTGGAGGGAAACTCGATCCTTTTTTTTATACCTTTGCAGTGTAATCCATGACCGAATCGATACCGCTCAAACGATCGAATCCGATTAGAAACTGAAAATCAGATTGTAACCAATACAAAACCAGACCAAAATCAATAAAAAAAGGAAACTGAAAACCATTTATTTTTTTTCATAATTGTTTAATTATACAAATGGTAAACCGAAATCAAACCGTATCAAGCCCGATATCAAATCGATGATAGACCAACAAAAGGAAATCAAAACCACATCGGTTCATAGCCTAATAAAAGAAAACCGAAATATTGGTCTGGCTTCGGTTTCACCCATTATCGGCCCGACTGAAACTGGACTGAACTGACCGTTTGACACCCTTACTGCCATGTGGATACCAGTATTCAGAGAAGAGAGTATGTCAAGGGAGGAGGAGGGGAGCCGCTTAATGGGCTCAATGAAGACTGGAGAGTCAATCACTTAACCTACTAAGACCCCTACAACTAAGGGTGTTAAACGGATTGGTTTCAATGTAAACAGCTCATTTTGGTTCAGTTCAAGATTTTTAGATAAAACCTAAAAAATCTTTAATGAACGCATGGTTAATTTGATGGACAAAGCAATAACTTCACATTAAAAATAAAACATCACCCTTCTCCTAATGGTCCTCCACCACCATGCCGCCACCACCTCCACCTCCACTACCAACACCGCTGCTGCCACAACCACCACCAACCTCTTCTCGACCCCACCCCTGCCACCATCTCCCTCTCACATAGAACTATAGAGAATCTATCCTCAGAAATTGAACTACCAAAAATTTATTTGTTGGCTATTTCATGAAATCAATCCAAAATTGAAAAAAAAAAATCATACCCAATCTGACCTTATTGTCTGAAGTATTAATTCTTACAAATATTTTTATCCCGAACTCTCTCCCCTCCATAAACCCTTTATTTGATGATTCATAATGGTGGGGTTCCATACGTCCAAAGTAGTACTCTGGCATCGAGGAAACTGAACCCCTCCCCTTATGAATATTATAGAACACTCATATTTTACTATGAGATTTGATACACTCAAACCTAAGTTTACTTTCTAAAATATTACTCAAATCAAAATTCAATTCTTTGTGTAATCTATTTGGAATCCTTCCCTTCACAACTATTTTCTGAGGGTAAGCTGAGATAAGACTGTCGCATCATGCTTGTCCTAGAATGGTCACGCAATTGAAGCTATAAGGATTAGATTTTCAGATTCCTTGCCTTCCTTGCCTTCTCAAGTTTCCAGATTATATTTGAACTTCTACAAATTCTGATTTCATCAAATCTGAGCCCACATTCCTCATTAAATAAAAAAGAAAAATCTTTGCCCCCTCCCCCCCCCCCACACAGTGTTTAAACATCAGAGAGAGTTTTCCTTCACCTTTGCATTCATGGGTTTTAACAGTGGGACACCAGGAATAGTGGAAATCAGTGGAAATGGTATTTCCCACCTCTGTCGATAAGGGAGAGAGTAACTATGAGATCACAGTGGTGGGTGAAGGAAAACTTTTCCCTTATCCATATAACATCATAATAAACAACAAATCCAATTTATACAGATGCATGATGCCTTATCCTGTGATCATTTCCCTTCAAAAGCTCCGATCACATTGAAGCAACCCAAGCAGCAGAACTGCCTCCCTGAATCAAGAGGAATCTACACATCAGAGCCAAGCTAGATGAGGGCTATCAAACCAGCAGTTGTTTCAAACTATTAAGAAAACTCCAAAATCAAGAAGATAGTTGAATTCCAAAACATTCCAATAAAAATTACCTACATTGGTAAGGGGCAGTGATTGAAATCACATTTAGTTTCAAAGAAATAGATAAGACAAAGACTCAATGGGCTCTAGGATCCATTGCAGATATACTGTCACTTTTTATCTGCATGCCTATGCAACAGATATTACATAGCGATACATATCAGACTAATAGATGACACAGATAAAGGTAAACTACACATAGCCATGACCAAATAATTCCATTCATTGAAGAATACATGACTCATATTGAACTCAAGCAAAGTGTATCTATGGGAACTTCTACCAGATTTAATGAGCATCCACATATGACACAGCAATAAGAATCAAAGCTTTTTATAGGTAATCAAAAGCAAGGATGTAAGAACACACATATTACGACCCACAGATATTAGTGGCATCTATCATAATCAAAATTTCACACTACACCATCTAACCCGAAGAAATCTTGTAACTCCTCTGATATAGCAGTTCATTCAATTAGACAACTTAAGCAACCAGATCAAGGAGATAATACTTCTTAGTGCATTTGAAATATCCAGGAATTGAGACTGGTCTAGTAAATTGGATAAGCTTACCTTATCCAATCCTGCTAGCAGTAGCATTAGGCCAGGATGCACCAGGCTGACCCATATACCATTTCACATTATGCTAGGCAGCACCAGTCAGCTAGACTTAGACCTGAAACCTATAATATCAATAGGCTATAACTTCTTTTTAATGCAGAATACCAAAAATATTATGATCAAGTAGTTGTTAGTCAGTGCCTGCCCTATCATTTATCCAGAATTAACCATTTAGTAGATAATTAAACTTTAAACAAACCTTTTTCTATGACAAATAAGCATGGGAAAGTTTTAATATATGGCATTTTCTGTAATAAGTGCAGTAACTTTTTTTAATTGGACAAAACTACATGCCACAACTAAGTAACATTTGTATCATCACAAAACCTAGCTTCCTTGCCATGGCAGACATGGGTGGTCCATGTGATAGAAACTTCAATCATCTTATTGGTCAAATTTCTGCCCGAGACAAGAAAGGGAAGTGGTTAAAAACAATTATGAAGTTTCATAAAATTACACGGTTGTGCTTGATAGTAATGGAATCTTAGGGGCATTCTGCAATGCAGCATCACGGCATCACATTTGAGGTACTTCCCCAGCTTGTTTGTGCTGAAACCTGGCCAGTAAGATGAGCGTGGGTTCCCCCATGAAATGGACCAATGTCACCAACCCATCTATGTCATAGGACTAACACATAGTCAACTCTTTTTTTTTTCTCTCCTTTTGGGTCGAAGTGTCTCCTATTTTTATATGAGCAATATGCCATCAATAACAATGACAAGGTTCAAAAGGTGCAATGTTTTAGAGAGAATTTTTCACTGATTCAGATAGAAACAGAACAGAGCCATAATTTCATCAGTTTTCTAAACAGGTTTCCCTCTCCTTTCCCTTTTGAAGCATAGTCCGAAATCTCGCGAGATCTCACCGAGATTCTCGGTTTTTTGTAATACCGAGTCGAGATGGCATCCGAAACTGAAAAGTGCAATATCTCGGTGAGATCTCGGATCTCGGTTGGATCTCGGATTCGACCCATTATTTTAACCCACCTACCACTTAAATACCTCTCTAGAATATTCCAGATTAGCTCTCTAGGGACTCTGTCGTAGGCTTTTTCTAGGTCTTTAAAGACCATATGGAGGTTCTTCTTGCCCTCCTTATATCTTTCCATGAGTTTCCTAAGCAGGAAAATTGCCTCCATCGAGGAGGGATTGACATCCAGTACATAAACTGTGATGCTATGCACCAATATTTTCAACAAGTAGCAAGCCCATAAGGATGATGATAGGTAATGTTTATGATCATCGACTTTTTGATAAGTTTTTCGTATGTAGGATATCCACAGGAGTTTATCTTATGTTTCAAAGAGATCCCTCACCTTAGCGGGCAGAGTTTCATAGCATCAAAGGAAGGGGGGCTCAGGAAGGTCTGAATGGGATCTAACTCAGATTAATAAACCCCTCGCCAACCCTGAAAGTACCAATCCCTAGAAACCTCATATAGATTACTAAGCCATCATTAAAATAAACTAAATACAAAACAATGGAATAGTTGAACATCTATCGGAAGAGGAGGGGGGGGGGGAACAAAGAATTGTTCAACGTCTTCAATCTAACAAGTTTTGGCTCCAATAGCTTCTACGTCTCCCTTGTCCATGCCATAATGTCAAGGATGCACTACCTAATGATCATGTCCCCCATCCAGAAATCTTTAAGCAACAGTCCAAGCAGCAGCTGATGTTGATAATATGCTCTAAATATTCATTTGTCAACCTCAAGACTTTCAACCCAGCACTCTGATTGGAAGTCTGAAACCATATGAGCCATCAGACATTGTAAGACTATTCCCTTCCCCAATGGTTTATTCTTGTCATCCCTCTAGTGTTATTGCAGCTAAACAGTAAATAAGCAATAGGTCCATTCTAACCTGAATCATCAATGAAGGAAATCTAAGATATATTCACTGCAATGCCATAAACAGTAAGAAAGTAACAGTAGCTGGCTTTAACATGCAAGATATGAGGTCACCATCAGTTCAGTTCCAAATTCCTCCCCAACGCCCCCCCCCCCCCAACAAAAAAAAAGGAAAAAAAGAGATAAGCCTCTAGTTGTGATAATCTAAATCTCTGTGCTCCAAATATGTAAGGAAGACAATCCATTTCCTCTAAATTGCCATGTTAGGAATCCTCTCATTAGAAGATGTAGGACTAATGAAAGCCAGCACCATTACTATAACATCAATAGAAATATTAATTTGATAAACATATTCTTCTTATATTAACATGGAGTATTCGTCTAAGTAGTAAGTATGTTCTTGATACTGATAATGCATTTTAACTTAAATTACATATATAATTAAATCTCATAAAATATGGATCAATGTAAGGGCAACAAGTTTGTCTTAATCAGTGTCTAACACCTAATATCTTGTGTTTTTAACAATAAAACATGGCTCTAAGTGAAAATGGACCTAATTGGTGTTAGCAGTTCAAATATTACAATGTGGATTAGCAAAAAAGGATCGCATTGGCACCAATTAGAGAGAAAGCTGTTTTGTGGGTGGGGGAGATAGATCAAGTGAGGTAACAAGCTTGGGAGTCACGAGAAAATCAGAAAGCATGGTAAAAGGAGATAGAAATCTCTGAACCCAGATCAACAAGTTGATAATCATTTTAATACAAAACTGCATCCCACTAGAAGTCAAAATCAGAAGAATCCAAATACAACGAAGTTAATCTCAAAAACATCCAAATAAATCAATAGGATATTGATCATAAAAACCAAAAAAAAAAAAAGAAGAAAGAAGAAGATGATCACAACAAATTCATTCGATAGAAAGATAAATTTGAACCATTTTAGGAACTAACTTAAACCAACCAACAACTCTAGTGACCATTAGTCTAGCTAGATCACTAGAGTTGGGCTATCTTCTTGCATCATTCAGCAACCAGATCATTGGGCTTGAATCACCTACAAATTAACCGATGCTTAAGAAGTGATATCAGTAACTCCGATGGTCGTAAGTCATAACTAACAACTGTAACAAGTAACCAACTACTCTATATTCTTTTTCATGTAAAATGTACAAATGTAGAACAGTAAATTCCTATTGATCCAATCAATTTAACCACCTCATATGATTAGTAAGATCATGGCCCAGTTTTGATTAGATGGTTGGGGTCATTCAATTGTTTTGCTTCCCCAGGCATAGCCGGCCCACCAAACAGTTCCCTTGTTAGTCGGTTAACTTGTGACCATTAGTCTAGCTAGACTGAAAACTAAGTTCATACCAAGCATCTTGTTTCAATATCTGAAGACGAAAGACGATGGAATGTGTGAATCGTTAGACAACTCAACATGCCTTGGCAGCTTGGTGAGTCAGACAACTCGTGAACGAGTACTTGATGAAGTTTGAACGGAGATGCTAATCCCACCAGAACCCCAACGCAGCATCACGGCAAGACCATCCCTAAATGGAAGTGGGTCCTAATCACCTAATTCGATTTGTGACAGAGCCACGGGCCCAAACTGGGTCATCGTTGACTTAAAATAAAGCTCTGAAAGAATAACCGATTCCTGCAAAACTCTTTAAATTCGGCTGATTCATGACATGGGAGACTCTTTCTTTTTTACTTTTCAAGAATTAATTAATTGATGGGATTATGGGACACAGGGAGCTGATAAAGTTGATCGGCCCAACGGAAATACACTGGTAAGCTTCTGCTATTCCAGTGCTAACTATAAATCAAAAACAATATCAACAGAAATCTTAATCCAAGTGTTGCATAGACAATATTCTGAACTAATTCAATCAAGTCAGGGGCAACCCAGATCAGCAAGTTAATAATCATTTTAACACAAAACCGCATCCCACTAGAAGTCAAAATCAGAAGAATCCAAATAAAACGAAGTTAATCTCAAAAACATCCAAATAAATAATTAGGATATTCATCATAAAAATGCATACCATTCATCTATTTAAAAAAAAAAAAAAAAGAAGAGGATGAACACAAATTCATTTCATATAAAGAGAAATTTGACCCATTTTAGGAACTAAACTACACCAACCAACAACTCTGGTGCATATTCTTGGATTATTCAGCAACCAGATGATTGGGCTTGAATCACCTACAAATTAACCGATGCTTAAGAAGTGATATCAGTAAATCCGATGGTCACAAGTCATAACTAACAACTGTAACAAGTAGCCAACTACTCTATTATTTTTCATGTAAAAAGTACAGATGTAGAACAGTAAATTCTTATTGATCCCATCAATTCAATCGCCTTGTTTGGTCAATAAGATCATGGACTAGTGTTGATAGATGGTTGGTGTCCTTCAATCTTTTGATTCCCCAGGCATATATACCCTACCAAACAGTTCCTTTGTCAGTCAATTTAACTTGTGGCCATTAGTCTAAGTAGACTGAAAACTAAGTTCATACCAAGCAACTCGTTTCTATTTCTGAGAAGGAAAGACAGATGAAATGATTGTTTAGTTAGAAACCTCAAACTGTGTCATATAGTTGTCTTAAAGTAAAGCTCTGAAATAATAATCGATTCCAGCAAAACTCTTTAAACTCGGCCGATTCGTGACACGGGAGACTCTCTTTCTTTTGCCTTTTCCTTTTTCAAGAATAAAGATTGATGACGGAACACAGGTAACTTTGGCTATGCAATTGCTAACTATAAATCTAAAACAATATTAAAAGATTAAGCTTTATAGATTTACCGTTCCCTGGTCGAATTATCGTCTTCCTCCTCGACACGCTTCCTCTTCCGTTTCCGATTCTTTTGAGAAATAAACGAAGCGATCTGGATCTGTACCTTCAACAGCATCTGGGTCATCTCTGACTCTAATTCCACTCTACGCCTCTCGGCTTCCATCCGCGAAGCTTCCCAAGCCTTGACCATCTCCATCTCCTCCACCTCCATCCGTAACAGAGTTCCGGCTAAGATATGGACGCTGGCAGCCAGATGACCCCACCGTTTGGAGTCGCCGATTGAATCGTCCGTCGCAGAGTCTAGTGGAGACGGTTCAAGGAAGGATTCCTCGTCATCGTCATCGTCATCGTCATCGTCATCGTCATCGGCGTCGACGGTACGGGGTGTGTCGGCCGGCAGCGAACCGGACAATAATCCGGCATCAAAAGCGTGTGTAAGATGGTTCCGGTCCGTTTCGGTGCGACCGGCCAAGCCAGCCATTTACGCTTTGATCTTTACGAATGAAGTAGCTAGAGAGTACAAGAGCACAGAGAACCGTTGAAACGCCCTTATAATTGGAGTGTCCTCTATGATTAAAATGAATGTTAGAGAACCGTTCGATTGGAATCTATTTCCACTACTAACCCCATTGGTGATCCAATTAATGTTAATACTTAATACTAATTAAACAAAGCCAGTCTCAGATAATGCCTTATTCTTTATCCTCTTCTCAAGTGTCAACCCTACCACATGTGCAACTATTGGCTAGGTAGCAGGAAACAGTAGAGTCTTTCCCTCTCTCCTTATGTCTTTTTCTCCACATTTTTCCTCCTTCCCCTCCCTTTCTTTTCCTTATATTTTCTTTACTGTATAATTATGATTACTAGTTATTTTTTTATACTTATCTGTAGTTTCTTCTCAATTTTCTTCATTTGTTACTACCATAATTCATTACATACTCCATTTTGAGATTTCCTATATCTTAAGCAGTTTACAATCTCTTCTTAACCACTCATTATGCATCTATCTCATATCAAAAGGATTCACCAAGATTAGCAACTTTTGTCAAGGGGCATCAAATTACTGATAATATTATTATTGTGCATGGGATTTTTTTATTTTCTTAGATGTGATAAGACCAAGGATGGGTATTAAGCTTGACATGTCCAATGTCTATGATATACTTGACTTAGGATACCCTTTGGCCGTTTTTGAGTATCTGGGTTTCAACCAACATTGGTGTGACTTGTTGGAATGTATATTTGTTTTTAAAATTAAAGATTCAAAATATTTTTTGAGGGTTATGTAATTTATTAATAGGTACCTAAATGGCCAATAGGTGTGATTCTTTTTTTTTTTTTGGTAAACGGGAAATTTATTGATGAGAGGGGTGAGTACAACGGAAACTTATTTAAATGGTCAACAATCAAGTCTTTTGGAAAAAGATATGGTTTATGGGCATGTCTTTTGGAGACACCCTTGGAGATATATCTTCTTCTCTTATAAATAGAGAAGGGATTTTTGCTTATTTCTCTAACATTTTTTTGGAAATAATCTCACTTTATTTTGCTCTTGGATGTCTATTATTTCTAGTTTTCTAATTGCATTAAAACATTCTTCAAAACAGTGTTTAATGAGCCTAGCTTTGCTCTCCCATATCAGTTGAAATCTTTGTGCATAAGACATTCAATTAGTGGTTGAGTTATCTTGGAGCTAGAGCGCAAGAAACCCTTGTTGCACTTATATAGGGGGCATGGGTATTTCAAACCTTAAGAAGAGTGTATATTTGGGTGCAACTCAACCAGATTTTTGTTCGTGTGCTTCTACAACTTGGCAGCGTCATCTTCATCAACACTTTGATTTTATCATTCGGTTTTATAACTAGGCAGTAACATCTCAAGGTTATTAATAGATAAGTCTTATTATTCTAAACTTTTTTTTCCAACATGACTTGATTAGTTATTTTATTTCTACTTGCGCTTATTCAATTAAATTACATTGTGATGGTTTTAGTTTTTTTAGCTTTTTTGTGGTGTTCGACAAGGATGCCCATTAATCAAGTATATTTTCATTTTAGTCATGGAAGGTTTGTCCAAAGTTTTTAGGATTCATAGGGAACTACATTTCTTTAAGAGTATTAAAATTGTGGCTAATGCACCTGTAATCTCACACTTATTTTTTGCTGATGATACTCTAGTGTGTTGTCATGCTTCTGAAAATGATGCATTGATCTTACAATCAATTTTAAACCTGATTTAGGATTTAACCGGCCAGCAAATTAACTTCTCCAAGAGTGGGGTCTGTTTTAGCAAGGGGACATCAGAAGAGCATAGGAAGAGGGTGCTGGACATCATGTAGTTCCTACGTGTTAAAAAATAGCAATTTGGAACAAGGTTATTGACCGAGTTCGTTTTAAATTAGGTCTTTGGCAGGTGCCCTTACTTTCACAGGTTGGTAAGTCGGTTGTCATCAAATCTATACTTAGTTCTATTCCTATGTTCTAGATGTCCTATTTTTTGTTGTCAAAAACTGTTTGTCTCCAGTTAGCTAGATTCCATCAGTGCTCGATTTTAGAAGGGAATTCAAGATGATAGACGTGGCTGGTCCTTGATTTCTTGGGAATATTTGGGTCGCCACAATAAGGCTCTTCTACCAAACCTACGTGGAGATTGTTATCTCAGCGTCATGAGCGTTACTGCGTTAGGCTAGGCTCGAGTTCTCAAAACTAGGTATTCCTTTGTTCTCATCTTTATTTTAGGTAAATTATATGTCACCCCTGATTTTCAAATGAAATTCAAATCATCCCTTGATTTTTAAAAATACTCAAATGTCCTCCTCTACAGTAAAAGTGTTAGTCTGCTGTTAGTTATTGATGTGAAAAGACTATTTTACTCTTATACTAAAACATTATAATATTACCCTTCCTTCATCTTCAACCTAAAATACCTCTGATCCGACTCCTCTACTTCCAAATTTTGTACTTCCATCTTATTTCCATGACCTCTCACTGCACTACCTGGCCTGACAACCATCCAATGGGTGAGATTAAAAAAATTCAAAATATTTTGAAAACTTCATCATATCGTGTTTGAACCACCTTAGGCTTAAAAACAAACCTACCCGACCAGTTCAAACTCACTCAAACCAACCCACCACCACCACCACCACCGCCACCGCCACCGCCACCGCTGCAGCCAAAGTGCAGGAAGCATTGTCGGGGTTGATTCAGTGAAGAAGGTTACGAAGGGGTGAGGAAGAGGCCGTGGGGTCGGTGGTCGGCTGAGATTTGTGTTCGTGTAGGGCGGTGTCGGCACTGGCTTGGCACGTTCAATACGGCTGAAGAGGCGGCGAGGGCTTACGATGCGGCGGAGAGGAGACTCAGGGGGTCTAAGGCTCGGACTAATTTTGAGATCCCTTCTCTGTTACCGATCTTTTCTCCATCATCGTCGTCTTCATCCTCCGCTTCTTCGTCACCTTTGGGTAAGAGCAAGTCAGGTTCAGGTAGTAAGGGAAAGGCTAGCCGGTGTAAGAGTAATAGAGCATGTGCCGTGGTCACTTTTGTCGCTCATCTCTTCAGTTCCACTGCCATTGCTACTGCTACTGTGAGTAATGAAAGAAGAAATCTTGGTAAGATACAGTTGGATTTGGAGTTAGGTGTGGGTTTCTCGAATATCAAGGCAGGAACTTGTGCTCTTTCAGTTTTCCCTTTTTGTTTTTTTTTTTAGGGTTTTGGAAGTAGTCCGTGTAAATCGAAGCAGAATCCATGGAGGGTGGTGGTGGAAATCGAAGGAAAGAGTGATTTCTTCAGGTTCACGACAGTGGAAGTTGCGATGGCAACCACAAGCAGCGCATTTGAGGGAAAGAGTGATTCCTTCTCTCTCAATTTCTTCTGTCTTTTCCTTCTCTAATCTCAACCGTTCCAGCTTCTGTCGGATCGAACTCAGTTCCTCTGCAATAGATGCATCAAGTGATCAGATGATTCTCCTTATCCGAATCGCCTGCCAGCGAGATCTCTATCCATTTAGGCTTGGAATTCGTCTTCAACTTCATAGAGTGGATCTACTAGAAAATTCCTCGGCTGCAAGGGTCTCGGCTGATTTTCTGTCGGAGATTTTGAGGTCCGACGACTGGAGATTGACAGGATAACAGTTCTTCCATGATTTTGGGTTTGGGTTGATGAGCCGAACCGGTCGGGTGGGTTTGGTTTGAGGTTCAAGGTGATTCAAAAAACCATCTCATGTGTTTTTCAAAATATTTTGAATTTTTTTAATCTCAGCCGTTGGATGGCTGTCAGGCCAGGTGGCACAGTGAGAGGTCATGGAAGTACAAAATTTAAAAGCAGAGGAGTCAGATCCAAAATACCCCACTCCTTTCCTGCAAAACTAAACCTAAGCCTAACCAAAACCCACCTTCCATAAGCCTCCAATTTCTGCTTCCATATCGATTTTGTCATTGATGTAAATACAAATAGAGCACTCATAAACATGTATTTTTTTAGGTCCAAATCCATTTGCTTAATCTCCTCAACCATATCTTTGAACAGGATTTTGAGTTCTTACAATGAGCAACGATGGGCATTTTCCAATGAGATTGGAAATTTGGGCCTTCTTGCGGAAGCTAAGATGGTCCCTTATCTCCTCAAAATCTTGTTCAGGGGTGCCGAATTTGCCAGCGCCTATGTAGCTACGAAGCACAATAACAGTCATGAAGAGGCAGAGAATCGTGACCTTACCATGCCTAAAAGCTCTTTGGATTTGTCAAACACGACGAGCTCCAAGGCAGCGCTCCAGCATTTTGTTTCTCTTCTCCCAATCTTCTTCTTCTTCTTCTGATATCTGCCTGTCTCGATCATATCGTAAACCCCAAACTCAAACAGGAATCAGTTGCGAGTTTGACCTTAGGAACTGAACAAGATGTGTGGTAGGGTTTGCTCCATCGGAAATGGAGACTCAAACCAAAATTTCCCCCGGAAAGATTAGAATCTTTAAATACAAATTCCGACTTATCCAAGAACTGAAGCTCTGCAATGCTTAGGGCAGCCCAGCATCTCCAATCCTTAGCTACGTGCGACTCTCTCTTTGCAGAAAGGTCGGTGGAGAAGATAAATTTAATTTTGGGAAAAATAAAGAACGAGAGGGAGAGAGAGAGTGTGTTCGTAATGTTTCATTGTGAGCTTGAAGATGACAATGGGATCGGTAGGTTAGGGTAAAATTGTAAATCAATACTGGTCAAGGGTAATTTAGGGATTTTAATTTTTTTAACTGACTGTTAATTATAATTTTTTTATTCCATCCATGTATTGGCCTACTCCCTTTTTTTTTTTTTCAAGTGACTTGATAGTTAATGACCATTGGACCGTTGGGTTCTTATTTCACATTTTTCTCCTTTATATTACTAGAATAATTGCAAAAGTCTCAATTAAATGGTTTCCCTCTTTGAACGATATGTCCCTTAACCTATATTGGTAGATTGGCCAAGTTTCTTTTAAAAAGAAATATGCGATGTCAAAGCAATTATGTGAAAAAAGGATTTTGGAAAGTGTTGTTGAAATTTAAACTCCATCCTCACTTTAAAATTTTCATGAGGAAAGTATTAATTGAAGGGATTATAACTAGAGATAAACTTGTAGATATTATGGAGGTGGATCCCTTATGTCCACGATGTAAGCTTAAAATGGAGTTCATTTGGCATCTTTTTATATATTGTACTTCTGCAAAACACATTTGGATGGCAGAGCCACTAGGAATCCATATAGAGTACCTCTTTGCCTCTTCAAAATTTTTTTTTATTTGCATTCTTTGTTCCTTCTCCAACTCTTTCATTCACATTTTTTTTATGAAAAAGAAAATTAAATTAATAGGGAATAAAAAAAGTATCTACATTGTTCTTATCATACCAAAGGAGTTGATAACCTTGGATTGCTTTCCAAACAAACTTTGTCATCCAAAAAATTAAAGAGTTATCATGGTTAGCAAAAAAATTGTATCAACATGTACACAAGTGTTAAGATTCATTAACAAAGACAAAATGTCCCACGGGCCACGACCAGGGATTCTAAACGGGATGTGGGAGATGTTGAAGAACTTCCTTGTTTGAGACCCAAATCTCCTTAATCCTAAAACCCATTCTGGAAGCTTGTTGCCATCCAGATACTATTGATGTCACTTCCGGCTCCAAAGCATGGTACGCAGTCAAAAAATGTGCAGCTGCTAAAACGATGCATCCTTGAGACAAAATACAAAAAGCCCAAGCCGTAGAATCTAGAATCTACACCTGGTTTGAAGATTCGTACACATATTAAAATCAGATAATCAAGCTGAGGTAAATTTAAACTACTAATAGAAATCGGGTTATATGATGGAGTAAAATGAATAGTATTATTCTTAGATAGAAGTGCGAATAGGATTATTTAAGGTTTGTGATCCAACGATTGATGAGAGCCATTGTTCTCATAGGGTCAGCCTTAGCTTTCCCAAACATGACTTTGTTTCTAGAATCCCATATGAAATAACATGTAATTATAAAAACAAAAAAAAATCATTTTAGGGATTTTTTTGTCAAGAGGGCTTTGGGAAAGGAAAGAGCTGCAGAATTTATCCAATGATCGGTGGGAGAGAAGTTATGTTCTCAATCCCAAAGGGCCAACACCAGATGTGCTTGGCCCAGGTTCAAGAGAGGAGAATGTGTCAGATTGATTCCGGTGAGTGTCCACACAGTACACAATTAGGGTTGACTGGAATCCATTTTGAAATAGTTCATCTGGTTGGAATTCCTGCATGTAAAACACACCAAAAAAATATTTTAAATTTAGGGTGTATGGAAAGTTTCCAAAATAAATTCCACCAGGTGGCACACTTAGAATTGAAATGAACACGATTTCAATTAAGAGTTAGATAAAGAGCAGCTCGACGAGTTGAGAAACGGCCATCTTTGGCAAGAGTATACCACCAGAAATCTTCATTAGCCAACTAGGAAGGTAAGATGAAAGTAATGAAATATTCCAACAGTTAGAAAAGCAAAAGTGACTTACCATATTATTTCTCTGATTTAGATTAAGGGGCAATTTACGTCTACCACCCTTGGAATTTCAAAAATTACTTTCGTACCCTTGAGTACTAACTCTATTAGTTTTAGAAGAAAATGACAATTTTACCCTTGTCCTCCTCTTCTTCTTCTTCCCTTATTTCCACTCTTGAACCCTAATGGCAGAGAACCTGTCTCTCCCATCTACGGTAAGCCCCCATCTCCCTTCACTACCTCTTCTCCAGTAAGCCACCATCTTCCCTTACTTATTACAAGGGCCTCTAGTAATTACTCATTACAATTGAATTGAATCTTGAAGACTAGGCAAAGGATGATGATGACTGTTAAAATTTCTGAGAGGAGAGCTTTGGTTATTCGAGATTTTCCTCCAAGTTGTGGGAGAAATTCTCATACTTTGAGCAAGGATTATGCAAATACAAACCAAAGAGGAGTTCAGGAAGGTGGTGCTCCGAGTGATAAATTCAAAGACATTGTTGCCAAAGAAATTGGTGACAAAGTCAAAATTAAATTTGAAGAGGGTTTTGAAATGGCTGAGCAAGTTCAAGTAAGAACAACTTTTGACATTAAATTAAAACAGGAAGTTAAGGAAAAAATCAGCATTAGATTTCCATGGTAGACTAATTTGTTATCCCAAGGCTGAGAGTTAGCAAGCTACCTTGGCCTCTTGGCAGGAGGTTCGCTGTCCCCCTCCTTTCCGGTTCAGCCATGGTACCGCACCTGAACCCGAAGCTACGATCAGATCCGATTGGATCTGATCCGTTCAGATTCCACAGATCCAGCTTTGCTTTTGAATCAAACATAGAGGAGAGATGAGATGAGTTCTTGGAAAACAAAGTCAGAGTAGAGATGGAGTTGGGGTTTGTGTTTATAATGTCTTTTGGGGTGGGGGCTTTTGATCGTCTCGAGAGACACAGAGAGCGTGGCTGTTCCAGTGGTGAGGGCAGAAGAAGACAATGTTTGGTCATTCCGATGTGCAGAGGGATGGGGAATAAGACATCGGGGCTGAAGGCGACTATATTTGGTCACTCATAGGTGAAGAGGGGTGGAGGCGGGTGGGGTTGCAGGAAGAAGAAGACCCCAAGATACGGATCATAACTAAAAGATGTAATTACAAGATTCAAAATCAGAAACGGTTCAAGATGAAACCTCCAATCAGCAACTAAGATAACCAAATCGACAGAACCATTCGATAGTGTGGGAGCCGTACAACCAAGAAGCTATGACCATAGAGGGACCAGCAGTGGAAGGGGTCTTCGAGGGCTACTCTGGTAAAATAGCAGGGGACTCCGACAGTAAGAGGAAGGAGTGAGAGAGGAGAGAGATAAACCGACAGGTTAGGGTTACAAACAAATGAGGGTAAATATGTAAAAACACCTTCATTAAGGGTATTATGGGCATTTAGTTAATATTTGAGTGATGACATCATCACTTTACTGTTCTCATCTAACGGTAGGGGTACCAGTATCTTGATTATATGGATGCATGGCAATTTGCCTTCCTTTATCAAAATTCAAAAAATCGCCATTCTTGGTTATCTGCTTTGACTACAAGTTTTCCAGCCCAATTCCAAAGTGGTTCTCAAAATGGTGGACTGCTTATGGCCCAATCAAAGAGATTTTACCATCGGAACTCATGGATATCTTTGTCATTTTTTGCAAACCCACAGCAAAAGTCCCAGAACAATCTGACCTTTTTCGATTCTTTTTACATTGCCATCTTGCATGGATAATGTATTGTGATTACCAAATCAATTATCTCGAATCAGTAGAATCAACCCTGCGTAACCTTACCAGGTCATTTTATGTCAAATGGTGGAACAGATGCTACCTAACCAAGTGCAGCAAAGAAACTATCATCAAGATCATAACAGGACTACAACCGATACCAACGCTATCTCCTTCTCAAGGATCTACAAAAGAAATCAGAGTAAAACACCGACAGCTAAAAGCTGAACTAGAAGAACTTAGACCAGTAAGTGATGAAGATGAAGACGAAGAAGAAAGATTCAGTATGGGATCAATATCCCACCACCTTCATCAAGGCCAATTTGCACAAGACCCATGCAAAGATAATGACCTCATTACGCAGCAGGTCACTTCTTCAACAGCTAGATTCGTGATCAAATCCTAAGGCAAATCCATTCAAATGAAAGGTAGCAAAAAGTAAGCAAATCACTTAAAAATAAAAATAAAAAATGTTACTTGTTTGAGTTAAAATAATACCGCAAGCGTACGGGTCAATCGTAGCTATGGGTCGAACAAGAGAAGATATACGCCACTCTATTTAACTAACTTACAAGTAATGCAAAGTAAACCAAATTAAAGTATTAAATTAAACTAATCAAACTAATGAAAATTAATGCATCCTAACTCATAAGCATCTAACAAAATTAAGGGATTAAGTTGGCGTCCTAACATATGAGCATCTGACCTATCAAACTAACGTAAATTGGAAGGAATAACAAAAACGCAGCCATACTTCATAACCACATAAAAAGAAATAAGGGAATAAAAGTGCATTCACATACCACAACCATATAAAAAAATTAAAAGAAATAGAGGGAGAAGAAGAAGAAGATAGAGAGAGATAGAGGAGAGGGAGAATGAGATTAAGGGTTTAGAGAATGAGATACCTTGATGTGCTTGAACCGGATTGAACTTGCTTGCATGAATACTTGAATAAACTTACCATGGCTTCCTCTTCTAAATCTCCAAGTCTTGTCATCAACATAGGAACTTAGACTAGGAAGCTTTAAACTAAAACTATTTCAACCATATTGAAGATATTTAAGCAAAACCTATTACAACCATTAAACTAGATTTATGAAATCAAAACTAAGAACTTGAAAGAACTAATCTTATGAAATCAAAACTAAAAACTAGAAAGCCAAAAATTACAATTTAGAAGGAAAAGAAGAGAAGAAATTTCACTAAGTGAATGAACCACATTACAAAGGAGAGGGTAGGGGTATTTATAGGGGAAAGAGAAGAGAAGAGAGAAGAGGGAAGTGTAGGAGAAATATTCCCTCAGAAAGAGAATAGTCTCTTCTCCTTCCTCTTTTACAATGCCTTGAATCCCAAGAAAAAAAGAAAAAATAGAAAGAGGGAGAGAAGAGAATATTGTTTACATAAACCTTCTATTTTTAGAAAAGTAAATTTCTAATTCTAACTTGTGCTTCCTTTTCTTTATAGATATCTTCTCCAAGCAATAAAATCAAAGCATCTTTGATTTTTCAACCTTCCATAGATGAGAAAATATCTTTCAAAATAAATCTATCCCAAGTAAAGTTCCAGGAGTGCCCTTGAAAAGTTGGAAGAGAGAGAGAGAGTGATGACTAGGATTCCACTCATAATTATTGAAATGCCAAATCTGTTCTTTAAAAAACGTGGAGCATGGGGTGGTTACATAGGCCTCACCATTGTGTTCCTTGTGAAAAATCACCCAAAATTCGTCCAATTTGGAGTTGGGGAGCCCAAGATATCTCAAGTTGAAGTTGGACTGTCCAGAGCCCTCCAAATGAAATCTCTCGGCTAACAGAAAAACTTCTTAGATTGTGCTAAAGCCCCTCAAATCTGAACTTTCGCTTTACTTTGTCCCCGTCCGACTGTCAATAATTATAAATAAGCCCATGTAGACCATTTTCGCGCATCGTTATGGAAATGGCCATAACTTCTTCGTTTCAACTCGAAATCAAGTGTCGTTTGAACCATTGCGAAGCTGGCTCGATGGGCTACGCATCCATACTATTAACACCTCTAAAGAACTTAAAAATATTTCCTTAGCATCATCTCCTCCATTTTCACAAGAATTCACCTAAACCCTGAAAAGCACAAGAAAGCACCGAGTAACTCTGTCCAATGTGGTAAAATATATGTTTTATGCCCTAAGATTTCACACATAAATGTGCTCATCATTACTGTTACTAACTCAGGATATTAGTTAGTCAAGCCACTACCGGGCCCACTCTAATACGGTAAAATCCCTGGATCGAACCAATGAGGAAAACAGTGTCCTTGACACGTGGAATGCCTCGATGTGATCCTAGAAGATACCAATCCAAGATCACCTATTGGATCGACAAAGCAATCCTAGAAGATTCTAATCCAAGACCACCTATTGGACCGACAAATTCTGTTGTCACGAACAGAGAAAGCAAATCTAAAAGCTGAAGCAAAGAAGAAGAGTTGACACCGCCCTGCAAGATTCCTGAAGAAGATTTGACATCACCCTGTAAGATTCCTTTCGCAAATCAAGAAATTGTACAAACCATCAGTAGATTTCACAAAGCAAATAGGATCTCTTTCTGCTTATAAATAAGAGAAGTTTTCTTCAAAGGAGGCACCAGATTCTGAGGATAGAGAACTAGATCTAAATTCTCAAAGCCAGAGTTTTTAGTTTTTTCAATTTTGAGTTTGTTAGTCTTGTGTAAGGAAGAAGCTCTTCATCCCCAACCCAGACTGTCCAGCTCACCACTTCCAGTTCAACCAAGTTGTCCACCCAAGCTTTTCTTTATTTTATTATTTTTACAAGTATCATCAAGTCTGTGTAAGTTTTCATATTCAAGTCTTGGTATTCAAGTTTTCGTAATCAAGTCTTATGTTAAGTCTATTCTTGATTTCAAATTTATGTATCAAGTATTATGGATTTCCAAAATAAATAATATTTTTTATAAATTCACTTCACACACAGAGCACATTTACTGCAGTTCCTGAAATTTTCATATGGTATCAGAGCAATGGTATTAGAGCCATTGCTCTGATACCAGAGCAATATATATATATATATATAGGGCAAGGAGATCGTGCACGGTAGATTCCATGCATCATTCATTCAATAGGGGGGTGTGGGGGCTTTATGGTCAATTTGAATGGGTATAAATGTCCATCTAGCAATAATTAATGTAGGTCGTGCTCAAGTTTCTCTCCAACTAAGAATTACCAACTAAACTCTTCTTCAAACAATCACACCCCTTCTTCCTATATCCTCTCCTATTTTCTCTTAAGTCTCTCTCTTCTATTTTCCCCATCTAACAACTAACTAAACTCATCTTCAAATAGTCATGCCCCTTCTTCCTATATTCTCTCCTATTTTCTGTCAAGTCTCTCTCTCTCCAACGAAAATTTCTGTTTTTGTATAATTTTTATGTTGACATAAATACCCCTATCACCACCTAACGATCAAATAAATACTTCTTCAAACAGTCACGCCTTTTCCTATTTTCTCTCAGGTCTCTCTCTCTCTCTCTCTTCAACGACAGCATTTCTTTGAAGCCAAAAAGACCCACGCCTCCTTTACAAACAGTCACCCCTCTTCTTCCTATTTTCTCTCTTATTTCCTCTCAAGTCTCTCTCTCACTCCAACGACAATAATCTCTAGCACATGCGAAGATCTCTACAGAACCTACTATAATCAATTGCATTGCCAACATCTCTGCAGATCACCAGTATTATCCCCGCGTAATATCTCTTTCTCACCCCAATCCCCCTCCTGTCTCACCGATCTCTCTCTCTCTTTCTCTCTTTCTTTCTCCCTCCCTGTTTGCATTGTAATAAATTTTTATTATACTTATTTTTGTTGCTCATTTTTTCCCTACAGAGAGTTTATATAATATGCCATAAATTATTACCAACATCAATTTGGATATTTTCTTTGGAGATAGCTCTCATTGCGATTGCAAAAACAGATTCTTGAGGTGCCCTCTCTCTCACTATGTCTCTATCCTTTTTGAATCCAGATTATTGTTTCTTGTTTATATCTTATTCGAAAAAGAATATTGGGTTTTATTTTCCTCGATCTAAGTTTTTGTTTGCTATTTTCTCTATATGAGAGATTAGATAAGAGAAATTCCCTTCCAGCCACATCTAAGAGTTCAAAAGCAGTCAAACTACTTAAGATAACTCCGTAAATATCGTTAAAAAAAAAAGAGTATAACCAGAAAATCTACGTTATTGTATATCAAGAAAGTATCGTTTCTTCTTCAAGATGAATAAAAGCAATGTTGAAAGCCGATCACCGAAAAGAATTGTTGCTGAGAGTATCAAAGAAGGGGAGTGTGATATAAACTTTATCGCGTCTGAATCAAAATAAAGAGCAAAAATTAGAAAAAAAATTCTATTTTTATATGATTGCTAGCCTCTGAATCAAATCAAAGAGCAGAAAAGAAGAAAACATATTTCTATTCTTTATAAAAATGTCACCATTTGAATAATGTACTTCTATTTAAATTTTGTATATATTATTCAACAGTTGTAACAAGTTACAAACCTTCAATATTTCTAATTGTATAAGCATTATTATTATTTCTATTTACACTTGTGTTTAAGTTACAACACACTACTTATAAAATTTTAAAGAAAAAAATGAAATTCAGGGAGATAATGTACTATGATTATTCAATATGTAAGATTTAATATATCAATAATGAAAAACGAAACCTCACGTGCATCTGCATGTGAAAGTTTACTACTGCTATTATTTACTATATACTATACTATCGAGTATATATTTTATGTTTACCCAAAAAAAAGTATAAATTTTATGGGTACAAAATAAAAAACAAATCTCTCGTTCAAAGTTAGAATAAAAAATAAAAAATAAAACCAAAGAAACCTATTTATGCTAGAATATTTGAACACCCTATATTCTTAATGTTTGGATCTCTCTCTCTCTCTCTCTCTCTCTCTCTCTCTTCAAAATATCTAGGATTCAAATAGTCATACAATCTTCTACCAAAAAAAAAAAAAAACAATAGTCATACAATCAAAATATATATGAATGGATGATTCAAATACTTATTTTATGTAAATTAAATAATAATGGCGAAAAGTGGGCTCTTTGTTATCCAAGGTCGGGTCTTTAGGTCTCCTTTTTTCCAAAGGTGTTCATATATATTATAAGGGAGAGGGATGAGTATGCTAGTGTTATACCATAAGCTAGCACTCTATTTGTCTATCTCTCTCTTTCTCCCTTTGAAATGACTCCCTTACCCCTCAAAGGGAGGAAGAGAGATAGAGACTGATACATAGGGTGCTAGCTTATAGTATACCGCTAGCATACCCAGCCTTTTCCCATATTATAAATATCTTTTTGCTCATTTAATAATGAATAAAATTCCACCCCATGAAGGGTTTCCACCATATATAACCTGTTACGAATGTCCAAAATTATCCTTAAACTCATGAACTTGGGTCCAAAATGCCTCGAAAAGCTAGCCAATCACTAGGGGTGTTAAATGTAGGCCCGATTAGGACCGAGGGGTTAAAGCCCAACACCGGACCGACTAGATAGTAAATGGGCTGATACTAGACTAGGTTGATTAAGGATCAGTTTTTCTCGGTATTTGGCTGTAGCCCGTAGGTGCCTGACCGACATCATTTGTTCATTACCCAACCTGCATTAGCTTGTGTAACCCATTTATGGATCGTTTTTAGCCCAATTAGTTTGCTTATCGTTTGATATAGCCCAATTAACATGGACCCGATTATGGATTACCAGCCAACGAAATAGAAATATATCCATACCTAGCCTATGAGGCTTGATTAACTGAGTGATGGACAAAGATGCATGACCTTAAATTGGTGGGAACTAATTAGGCTTGATTGATTCCCATTGGTGGACATCCCCTGTATGCCACTTTAATGTAGTCCTGCATAGGATTAACTCCCACTAGAAACCAGTGAATCATGATCTCTAACAATGTTGGCCGATTGGAGTAGGATTGGCTAATTTAGGGTAAAACTAGTGTTAGGGTTAGATTTTGGTGCTAAGGTTTATATGGCTTTAGTAGGTAGGTCTAGGGGGTTATTCAGGTATAAAAATATTGGGGTTTAGATAGGTTTGGAAAATTCTGCAAAATTAGGGCAGAATTGTTCTATCGATCTCTGGGTTTTGGGTTTTAATGGTGTGTGGTGATGAAGGAGTTAGAGAAGGAATGAAAGGCTGAAACTTAGATCGAGTGTAGAGGGGGATGGCTAAGGAGTTCGATGGAAGTTTGGAGGAGACTAGGTGGCTGGAACTTGGTTGTTTGAAAACCAAGCTATTGCTTCAATGGAGTTTTCTGGGAAAATTGTTGGTTTAATGGAGATTAGGGTTTAGTGGATGGATGAGATTGTAAATTAGGTCGAGTGCCGGGAAGGCTGGACAGATTATGGAGGTTTGGGTTGGAGGATGAGAAGAAGGGTTGTTGCAGGAAATTGTAAATAACTTACTGGTTTGAAGGAACTCTAAAGGCATCAACTTGATCAATTGAGAGAAACCTCCTGAGCTTCACGATGCTAGGAGTTGCAGGAGTCCACCCACCCTATCCACCTTGAGATCCACAAGGATACAAGCACTTAGAGAGCAATCAGCAGCAGAGCAGCAAAGCTAAGAAGCAGATATTTTAAATAATGAACTGTGGGGGAGCCTCCCACGATAATGATATTTATTCATCAAGGCTAATGCCAATCCTACTCAGATTAGGATTCAAATCAAATCCCAAGTCTGAATCTAATTACAAAACAACTCAGCCCTCCTATTAGAAATCGTGGAGGGGTGGGGACTTAAAAAACAACTTAAACAATGACTTAAAAAACAACTTAAACAACTAAGAATGGGAAAAGGCTCCAACGAAAAAACAAAACAGCAGCCAAAGTCCAGGCTTCTTCTTCGTCCTAGTGCTTGTACCTGCATCACACTTGCTCAGAGAATTCTCTCTTTTTTTAGGGGCACTGTTCTCTGTGCCGTAGCGCAGCCTAAGCCCAGGCACATGGGGGTGGGCACAATGACCACCCTGCCCCCGTGCACAGGCTGCCCATGTGCTTGGGCGCAGGCTGCGCTGCGGCACAGAGAACATTCTCCCATAAATTATAATTTCCTCGATTATTCACCACAATGGTTTTAATAATTGGTATTAATCAGTCATATCAGCTGATTCATATTAGTATCAACTGAACGTCCATATGGATCCAATATCAATTTTTATTATTTTTTAAAACCTTAATACCATGTGTCATTACTCTATTGGTCGTACCATTGATCCGGATCAGTATCGACCCAATACTGATTACTAAAATCTTGTTCACCACCCAATCGATGTAGTAAGAAAGTAGGACCCAGATCCTCTCTAACGTGCATCTGATGACCGGGAGCATCTGGCCACGCATTTAATCATTAGATCCGTGTTGGAGGGTCTGACGCGCTAAAGAAGATTTCTTTCCTCTGGGAGAGAGAGTGACTTGGCGCAACCTTATTTGGTTCCATACTGCTCAGCCTTGTTTCTCCTTTATCACCTGGCTCGCTATTAAACAAAGGCTAACAACTAAGTGTAGGTTGGCCTCGTGGGGTCGGACCTTTGACACCACATGCCCCCTATACCAAACCGTACCTGAAAACAACGAATCATCTCCTCTTCCAATGTTCATAAACTTCAGTGGTATGGAAAGACGTGCTGCTCCTAGGTGGATTCTCTCGAGATGTTCTATCATCTTGGCAGGAAGAAGTGGATTGGGTGACTTGACACTTTAAGGGTAGCTCACTCATTTCACAAGTAAGGAGGTTTAGTATGATTTGTCTGATCTATCGGCTGTGGCAAGAGCGCAATTACAGAATTTTCCAGCAGAAGGAGTGCAGCACTAGTGAGATCCTCAATCGGGTCATTTGTGAGACAAGAACTCGATTTAAAGCAATGAGGATTTACCTTTCGGACTGGAGCATCAACAGGGATTTCTTTGGCCGGTGGAAAATTGATGTTATGTTCTCCAACCTAGTTGCATCTACTTTTGTGTGGCCCAAGCCACCAACAGCTTGGGTAGCCATTAATTGTGATGGATCGTAGAGGGAACATTGGGGGTTATGGATCTCTTGGCCGTGATGAAAGGGGCTGGCCTGTCTTCGCAATTGCTGGTGCTACAGTGGATAATAATATGTTATAGATGGAACTTTTAGCGATAAGACTGGGTCTTATGAATGCCAAGTCGTTGGGGCTGCGTTGGATATAAGTTCGGTTTGATTCTCTATTGGCAGTCCAGATGATCACGAGCCATTTTCAGGCCGCCTGGTACGCTCTTGCTTTGATTGGAGAAATCCATGACCTTTGTCAAGGTTTTGAGCAGTGTGTGTTCTTGCATCATGTCCGAGAGATCAATTCTTATGCTGATTTCCTATCAAGATTTCTACACTCTTGTGAGGAAATTCATTTTGTACAGAAAGCCTCCCAGAGGATCTCACCTCTCTTGTGTGGGGTGATTCCAATGGAAGGAAGTATGATAGGATGTAAATAATTATAACCCTTTAAATTCTCCCTTTTCAAAAAAAAAAAAAGATTTCTTTCCAAGTAAGCAAAGAGAAGAAATAAAGATGCGGGCAACAATGACACGCAAAGGATCTAGTAGGGAGTTTTTTTTAAAACAGAATTCTTGACCTGATTTGAAAGCTTCTATTCAATCATTGGCCATCCAAAAGGTATCAATTCTACATATCAAACGGCTTACATCTTTTAATCAGGATCAGTAAAAGAATAAGCACTACAACAAGTTAAGAAGGGGGAGGAGTGGAGCCGGTGAAGGACATAAATTTGTGACTTCCTGTAGTTCAGTTGTAGTAGAATAGGTAAGAGTTGAAAATATGGAAGAGAGCGGAATTGGAGAGAATAACAACAAACACTTGGTGGATAGGTTTTGTGAGTTCACATCGTCTACAAGAGAAGAGGCTTCTTTCTTCTTGGAGAGCCACAACTGGAATCTCGACTCCGCACTCTCTACCTTCGTTGAAAATAACAACCTCAGTTTCAACGACGAAGACGACAACAACAACATCAACGATTTGGATTCTCATCCTCCTCGTCCGCTTTCATCTCCGTCTCCGTTGATCCCATCTCCGCAATTTCAATCGATCACGGCGGCCATGTCTTCTCGAGACAAGAAGCCCTCCAAGCCCTCTGCCAGTCGCACCGGAGGCATCCGTACGCTCTCTGATCTGAACCGTGCTTCTGGTCCCGGGTCTGACGATGACTCCGATGGTCCTCAGGAGTATTACACTGGTGGCGAAAAGAGGTACTGCCGACCTTAATCCTTTACCCCTATTTGAGGCAAAAAAATTCCGATGTTTCTTTTTGGTTTGTTGAGAAATAGTTTGTCTTCTGCATATTACGGAACTTAATTGGTTGTTACACGCAATTGCACGCCATGCTTGTCTGTTCTATATTTCTATCGTTTAATTATTCCGTTTCTGGTCTGTCTCGGGACCGATAGTTCAGGTAAGCAAGAACACAGCAGTCTCGGCCTTGATTATATAAGTTCCTTTTCCAGGTTTTATGGTTTCTTACGTCCAAAACACTCGCTTTCGTTAATTTCCATACCTCATTCACAAGTTCCTGACATGGGTGAATCTCATGGGACGGGTGCTTTTTGATAATTTGATTTGTACCAATATTTTTTGATGACCTATTGCCAAACTAGTAGCCGCGACCCATCCTCTCAAGATCAGTTTGACAGTCAAGTGACTTATCCTGTTCGTGGGTTTTCCATTTTGCCGCCACACTTCATGAACAAATGGGGTCTCTATCTCTGTGGATCCCTGCATTGACATCTGTGAACGGTGAATTTGAAATGGTTTCAATTGCCAACCATTGGAGTGCTTACTTTCTGTTTGATTACAATTTTCTTTGACAGTAATTTATGAGAGGGCGGGGCTTCATCCCAAACAACTTTCTCCTATTGTAATGTGTATTCTTCTTGATGCCCAAAAGCTCTTGAGACTAAGCTTCCCCTGTAATGAATTAGTTTCACCAAAAAAAAAACCCCCAAAACGGTACTTGTGGTTTGGACTCAAGTTTGCTAGTGTACGCTAAATGCTGATGTACACTAGCCCTATTATAAACATTGAGTACATATAATTTAGCTACTAAAATGTAAATATGCAATTAAAACAATCAAAATATACTTTAGGTTAGGGAAATACAAGTATAGAACACTCACCACTCAATACATGAAGTGTCTTGACGGATCTAATCCACGACCCGCATATAACTGAAAAAATGCAACACGTATGTATCCCATGACATATTTTGAGCCCAACACTATGTCTATGTATTAATTCTTAAAAAAATTAGATTTGGGGAAAAATCATTACATTTCAAGTTACAATCACACAAATCCAAGCGGTAGAAGGGTTGAATGAGTAGAAGAATGCCAAAAATTAGGAAGAAATCAATTGATTTGGCAAAATCCCCCCTTGGCAGTGTCGAAATTTGCTAAACATCTAGCTCCTGGTTGAAAAGTGTCGAAACAGGGTCAAAACCTGGTACAGACCAGTTTCAACCCTTGATTTGGTCTCGGACAAGCTTGAAACTGAGTTTCTCGCTCGAAACTATAAAACCATGGTTGTATGCAATTATTGTAAGTGCAAATTTGCCTCTAAACCTCACAATACTGGATTAATTCTACCCTGGTACGTGAGTAATAGACATTGTGCAGTCTATAGTGACATATGCATTTTATCAACTTTATTTGTTGATCATCCTCTATGTAATATTCAGGTGTTTCTTCATGTCTATTGATATTTTTCTTCCTTTCGGTGATCCATAACCTATCATCTATGAAGCTCTACTGGTTGGTGTCCTTGAATTCTGAGGATGCACCTGTCCATTCTATCAACAAGCAATTAATGTGATGAATCACATGACCACTTAACTAAGTCACATGATCACTTAAATTGAACCAATTGGATGCAACCAATTTGAACCGGTTCAATTAAAAAACATAAAAATAAACTAAGTATTGGGCTAATCCCGTCTATAACTTATATACCCATATTTTAGGCCCATAAAAGTGGCCTATTACATTAGAAACCCATGGGATCAAAGGCCCAACATGTATGTAACTCAACCCTAGACTTATTCCCAATGAAACAAGCCCTATTTGGTGATGAATCTGCATTAACTCTCCCCAACTTGAAAAAATTCGTCCTCGAATTTTGTAGTGATGAGGGGGAATCAACATGTGATCAGCAGCTTTGACCATCCCCAAACAGAATTCCGGTGAAGCAGTAACATTGGGGATAAAATCTCCAAGGCGTGGAGCTTTCTCTTCGAAGAACCATGGTGGCATAACAAACTCTATGTGTTCATTTTCTGAATCAGCAGCAACTGTGAATGTCCTGTCCATAGAGTCTTTAGTGTTAGCAACCTTCTCATCTAATACTTGAGCCACAAGCTCCACCTCTTCAAAAATAACATCTTGAATGCCAATAATTTCTTGTGGAGTGCTCTCAACCACCTCTTCATTTTCTGCTATTTCATCTTTTTCTACTTTGGTTTCTTCGACATTGACCACTTCAGTAGGGTCTTCTACATGTCGACTTTCCATCTTTGAAGCTATAGGGGCTGTCTCTTTCTTTTCATCACAATTCACTGGCACTTCAGCTTTATCTTTAACTTGTGCTCTCTCAACTTCCTTTGGTAATGGAAATTTGTATTCAGCCGCTGTTTTAATACTAGTGAAGTTAGATTTCCCACACTCTTCAACTTGCAAACGAAACCTCATTGATGGAACAAGTTGTCTTCAGATTTGAATGCCTTTTGGTGGTGATGTTGTCGATGGGAATTTAAGTTACCTTGTTGTAGAGCTCTAAACGTTCGTGGGAAATATTTCTTACTCAGATCTTCTTTCATCTCTGCCCATGTAACAGGTTCTCTACCACTGTAGTCAGGATAATCCATCTGGGTTCTCCACCAATTATGTGCTGGTCCCACTAGCTTGGTATGTGCTAGTCTCATTTTCCTATGCTCAGGCAAATTATACCAATTAAAATAATCATCTAAAGCAGCTAACCAATCACAACATACCTGTGGATCTGGTCTGCCATCAAAGTCTCTCAATTCATACGCCTCTGGAGGTCTATGGCGTCTCCTGTAGTTTCTGTATCCTCTGTTCCTATCTTCACTATGATCTCTGTACCTTGCTCTGTCTTCTCTGTATTGATCTCTCCTTGGGGCTCTTTGTACTACCGAATTGACTTGATATCTGTCCTTTTCTAGGGGAATGTTGCTTACAAGAGGCACAATTGGCCTTTGTTCCATTGCTGTCATTCGATCACCAAGGGCTTGCTGGTCTGTTGAAATCTTCTGCAGCATAGTCATAATTGCAGCAAGGGAATCGGATGGGGGTGGTTGTGTGGGGTCCACAACAGGGGTGCCATGCTCAGCCATGGCTCTGATACTACTTAATGTAGTCCTAGATAGGTAGGAGACCTACTAGGAGCCAAACAACAAGATCAAACAACAAAAGGGGCTGCTGGTTCGAATGGACACCACTAGGATTTAGGTCAATTCCTAGGGTTTGGGTTGGATATTGGGAAAGGGGTTTATAGGGTATTAATGGGCAGGTCTAGGGGGTCAATATGGTATTAAAAGGTTAGGGGTTGGGTGAGTTTTGAAATTCTGCAATTCTGGACAGAATTGAGTTGCAGGTTTTGGGTTTAATGGAGTGGAGGAATGGAGGGGTTAGAGTGGGAGTTTGGGGCTGAAACTTGGATCGAGTGTCAACAATGATGTAAGGGATGTATGCTGAAAGTTTGGTTTGAAACTGATGGACAGATTCGAAGTTATGGAGGTTTCCTAGTAGAAGTAGGAGAGAGGGGTAAAACTGTAATTTCAGACAATCGGCTGGGTGGATGGTGCTGAAATTTGAATCGAGTCTCTCTTAGGGTTTGAGGAAGACTCGATCAAATTTTTAGCAGGTTCTTATGATTAGATTTGGCTGGGCAGAATTCTCATGAAAATCACCTTGTATGTGACCTTCTAGAAGGAAGAAGAATAGTTGCAGAATTTCTTACTTGTTGCAAGTCTTCAATGGCAGCAGCTTTGAAGATGAACAATGGGGTCTCTCGATCTTCACGATGCAAGGAGTCGATTGGAGATCCACCAATCCCTTCAACCTTGATATTACTCACAAGGCACACTCACGATGGAGCAAAAAGACAGCAACAAAGGCAGCAAGCATAAAGCTAATTTTTATTAATCAAATTCGTACGTAATGCTGGCCTCCCTTACAAACTTATATAGAAGACTCAAAAATAGACTTAGACGCTAAAAAGGAATGGCCTAACCTTATCCCTAACCTATTAGGTAACTTAAACCAACTAGAAAACTAAAATACTAAAAGAAATAGACTCAAAATATGGCTGGACTTATAGAGTCCTAATCCAGCCCAACTTACATCACATGACCACTTAAGTTGTCACATGACCACTTAACTAAGTCACATGATCACTTAAATTGAACCAATTAGATGCAACCAATTTGAATCGGTTCAATTAAAAAACATAAAAATAAACTAAGTATTGGGCTAATCCCGTATGCAACCTATATGCCCATATTTTAGGCCCATAAAAGTGGCCTATTACATTAGAAACCCATGGGATCAAAGGCCCAACATGTATGTAACTCAACCCTAGATTTATTCCCAATGAAACAAGCCCTATTTGGTGATGAATCTGCATCATAATGCCTCCACAATGCCTTGGGATAGGCTGAACATTCCATTAAAAATGTTTCTCTTCTGTTCTTCGTGTAATCCTAGCACACTGCCAAAAGAACGATTCTCCATAACATCATATTGAGGAGAAAAAAATCTCCATAACGTTTTTGCCTATGTGTCATAGCTTAAAGCTGTCTAGCGGACCAAAATCTCAAAATTTAATCATGGGTTTAACGTGTGTAGTCTCTGAAAGCAAGCATAATGAATCCAACCCACCGAGGTTCCTCACATTGAATGAGAAGATGGGATGTAGACTCATCATCTTCCAAAAAATATATCCAAGTACTTTGTAAAAGCCCCTTAGCCTTTAGATGGTCAAACTTTGTCGACAATATAAAAAAACCCAGTGTGCCTCAACTTTAAGTGATTCATGTCTTATCTAAATAGCTCGTGAGAGGTAAGTTGACCACTCTCTCGATGAAAGTTTTGTAGAATATTTTGTGTTGAACATTCCTTTGAACTCAGTTTTCTAATGTTTCCTATGTACAATCTCTATGTGATTATAAGCTTTATTATACATTTGAATTGAGACTAACACTCCTATCATGAAAACTACTCAGAACAAAGGACACCATGTCTGGGCACTTTGATGAGTTTTAAAAAATATTGTTCTGTACGGATTACTTTTATGGGGACAGTCTTAAGAGCCTTATGGAATCGAACAAAGTTTGCCAACACGTAATCATTAATCTTTCCAGAATTTGATATGCTTACTGCTTCTGACCTTAATAGAGGTGCATATTGAATACATTCTCAAAATTCCACACTATGGCCTTGCATATGCTATACCTGTGTCCTGTGAATAGAGGGTACCTCATATGAGCTTTATTTGTATTTATGAGTTCCATATTTCTGTCAAATAATATGCCTTCACAATGCCGGATCCTCCAACCAAGAATGCTGTGACCATTTTCCTGAGTAGTGCTTTGTTGGTTAGGACTATCTTCTACACAAACGCTACCCAACTTCTTGGTTTCCATTAAACTGGATGGAATTTCTTATTCTTTTATCGTCCTCCCTAAGAACTCAAGCTGAACTTTTTCTATTCTCTGAAATTCATTTGCTGTTACTTACGACTGGAAATATGTTCGATGGGAAGATTAGTAATTCACTCTTTTTAGCTGTGATTTTTCCTCTTGGTATACCTTTCCTCTGTAAGATTCTGTCCTTTGTTTCTCAATCTCCAGAGATTCTGCCCTTTGTTTCTCAATCACCAGATCTCCAAGTTGAGAAGTTTAAGGCTTTTGCTTCGATAGGCATTTGTAGGAAAGTAAAAGCAGCTCTCACTGGGCATCCTTTTTGCTAGGTCTGTGAGCTTGAATTCCAGTTGGCACTTTTGATTAGATAGGCTTAAAGGCCTGATAAAGGTTCAAATCTTTCTTATGGGAAAAAAAAGGGTTCAAGTCCTAAGCATGGAGCTCATCTGGATTCTCCTGCGTGGCGAGCTGATTCATGTGATCTATTACTTCGACAACCATGGGACGGGAAATTTATCATCCTATTTATTTTTACTTGGACTACTGTTTAAGTTTGGTTGCCTCCATTTTGAAATTAACATTTGAAATGTGATTTACTGTGCTGTCTGAAGTTCTGGGGATTTCGTAGCATTGCAGTTTTTGTGGTGTTATTCTGTGTGGTTTTCTTTTAAGTTGTTCTGTTGGTTGGGCCATAGTTGGAGGTGCAAGAGCTTTACATGGTTCACCCCACTTCCTTGTTGAATATTCTTGTGCTTTTCTCTCCCACCCCTGTACATGATGTCCTTTATCTATTTATTTAGTTATTTACCTTTTACCCTCTGTTTTGAACAGTCCAACCTTCCATATGGAATGAGTTCAACTGAGAAGAGACCAAACCCAATCTCTGGAACTTGTGGATACACAACTTTAAAATAAATGGGGATTGATTTCTTTGTCCTTGCCTCCTTGGTACTTCCCTTGGCCAGATAAGTTATTTCTTTAGCGTACCCTCCATCAGAGCCTTTTGACATTAGTTCGATACCTACCCTTTTGTTTTATGGATATCAATAATTTCACTGATCTTCTCAAAATTGGAAGATTTTGAAGGTTTATGGCAGATTTAGCATTTCAGTTTTCGTGAGTGGCTTGTCTCTCTCATCACAAGGATCCTTAGTCCTATTCGCCTCCTTTCTTTGCAGTTTGGCCCTTGAAATCACTGAGGGACGATTCATTCTTGACACATTTCTTAAAGGTCTTGCTAATATTTAGGTCTGGAGGTATTTTTTTATAGGTCCACGGATTCAATATGTTGCTGTGAACATAAAACCATCTCCTTCATTTTAAGGATCTGCGAAACTGGGAAATGTATTTGTTCTTTCTTGTACTTCCATAACTCGTATAATCTAATAGCACCATAATGGTGGAGTAACCTGTAATATCACTTCAGCCTTATTTTGTGCAAGAATGCATCCACTCTTTTTTCTTCAATGTATTATGGACCTTTGACCTGTGAATACCTCTCAGAAAAGCTCTGTTACTTATTGACCTTTACTGCATGGTATATCCCCCGTTACTGTTGATTGCTGTTGCTTGTTATCACACCTTGTCCCAGTACTTTTGACATGAAAGAATATCTAGAATAATGTCATGGGATTGCACCATGTAACAATATCAAACACTAATAACCAGCAATCACAAGGAAGAAGAAGAAGAAGACCCGAGACTGTTAGAGTCCACAGAATCATGCTCTAGCAGTTCCTCTCCAATCAATCAATCAATCAATATATAATATATATATATATATATATATATATATAAAATCTCAAGTACTTACAATAGAAAAGGAAACCAATTGACTTGTTCTGCTATAACAAAGAAATAGTATTCTAGACTAATTAGGAAACAATAATAACCAAAATTAACTTGGCACAAAGGTTTCAATATCGTGGCATCCATAACCCTTTGTACCCCCACGGTACAACGGGTCCAATGCACTTTCTTAACACTCCCCCTCAAGCTGGAGCATATGGATCACCCATGCCTAGCTTGAAACATCCTTTTCTGAACAAAGGACCAAACAAGGGCTTAGTAAACATATCTCCAAGTTGATTAGTGGAAGCAACAAATGGAGTGACAATTAACTTCTTCATCACAGCATCGCGCACAAAGTGACAGTCTACTTTAAGGTGCTTTGTGCTCTCATGAAACATGGGATTGCTTGCAATGTGGATAGCTGCCTGATTATCACAAAACATCTTCATGGGCAGAGTGATCGGAAAACCCAACTAATTAAGTAATGGCTTTAACCATATCAACTCGACTGCAGTATGAGCCATAGCTCGATATTCAGCCTTCGCACTGGACCGTGCAATTGTAGTTTGTTTCTTGCTTTGTCAAGTGACAAGATTACCATTCACAAATGTGTAATATCCGGTGGCTGGTCTCCTGTCAGCATCAGCGAAGTTTACTAAAGCTGAGCCCCTTCCTTGGAGGCCCTTTCAAATACTTAAAGATACTATTGGCTGCCTCCCATGGTCCTTCTTCAAAGATTGCATAAATTGACCAACAACACCAACAACAAATTATATATCCGGTCTAGTGACAGTAAGGTAGATAAGTTTTTTCACTAGTCTCTTATACCGGTGCTTTTCTTCAAAGTCTTCACTATCAGTGGAACCAAACTTCTGATGCGGATCCATAGGAGTAACAATAGGTTTTGAAGCCAATAAACTAGCCGCAGATAAAAGATCAAGAATATACTTCCTTCAAGACAAACTAAACCCTTTATTCTCTAAAGAACTTCAATGCCAAGAAAATACCAGAGCGAACCCAAGTCTTTCATTTGAAAATGCTGATGAAGGTAAGATTTCACCTCAGTAATACTAGAGGCATCATTGCCAAAGATAATGATATCATCCACATAACCAACAAGAATAACAATCTTGGACGTTTGGTGCCAAACAAACACAAAATGATCTGAGTAGCATTGTGAAAAACCCATACTGAATAACAATAGAACTAAACTTGTCAAACCACGCTTGTGATGACTGCTTCAACCCATAGATGGCCTTGTGAAGTTTGCAAACTCTATTTGAATTCCCCCCCTGAGCAACATACCCTGAAGGTTGCTCCATATACACTTCCTCCTGAAGATCACTATGCAAAAAAGCATTTTTGATATCCATTTGGTTGAGAGGCCAATCAAAATTGGCAGCCAAGGAGATGAGAACATGAACAGAGTTTAACCAAGCCACTGGAGAGAAGGTTTCAAAGTTGTCCACACCATAAGTCTGAGTATATCCTTTAATGTAGTCCTAGATAGGTAGGAGACCTACTAGGAGCTAGGTAAATCAGAGTTTTTAACTACGTTGGCCGAATGGGACAGAATAGATAAACTAGGGCAGAATTAGGGTTAGGGTTAGGGTTTTGAGCTAGGGTTTTATTTGGTAATGATGTGCAGGTTTTTAGGAGTCTATTAATGTAAGTTTGGTTTGATTTGGATGAAGTTGGAAATCTAGGGTTTCGGATTACAGGCCTTGTAAAAATTTGGTGTTTTTAGAATCTAGGGTTTAGAGATGGAATCTGGGGCAAGTGAGCTGGTTGAGTGTTAATGACAGTATGGGGAGATGAAAATAAAAAGATCAGATTTTGATGGGTGGTTAGGTCTAGGTTGAAGTTAGGGCTGTAGGGCTTAATTAGGGTTTAAGGGATTACAAGGCTGCAATGGAGAATTGAAATTAGGGTTGTTGTCCAGTAAAGTATGAAGGCTGTGGATGAAGTTTAATGATGATTGATGGAGGGATTAGGCTAAATAGTGTTTAAGTGAAGTTAGGGTTAGGGGGAATCAATGGGATAGGTTAGGTCTAGGTTGGAGGATTAGAGGAAGGAAGGAATTGCAGGAATGTAAATAAACTTACTGGACTTGAAGATCTGCAGTAGCAGCAACTTGAAGAAGCTTGAAGAAGAACCTCCCGATCATGAACAGATGCAAGGAGTCACTGGAATCCACCAGCCCTTCACCTTGATATTACTCACAAGGTAGCCTTGATATTACTCACAAGGTTCACTCAACAAAGCAGAGCAGCAGCTATGACAGCAAACAAAAACTTTTTCATTAATCACATTCGTATTCCATACTTGGCCCCCTTACAACCTTATATAAAAGACTGAAAATTAGACTCCTACACTAAAAAGGAAAGGCCTAACCCAATCCTTAACTTATTAGCTAACTTAAACTTACTAGGAAACTGAAATAGACTCAAAATAAAGTCCTAATCCAACTCAACTACTAACCCAATCCTTAACCTATTAGCTAACTTAAACTTACTAGGAAACTGAAATAGACTCAAAATAGAGTCCTAATCCAACCCAACTAAACAATTAAAAAAAAAACTAATAAAATCACTTAAATTGAACCATTGGTTCAAACCAGCTTTGGACCAGTTCAACTTAAAACATTAAAAACATGAAAATAAAACTAAGTATAAGGCTAATTCCGTATGTAACTTATGTGCCCATATTTTAGGCTCATTAAAGTGGCCTATTACTAGAAAACCCATGGGATCAAAGGCCCAACATGTATATGACCCAACCCTAGACTTATTCCTAATAAAATAAGCCCATTTGGGTGATGAATCTGCATCATCCTTTGGCCGCCAACCGTGCCTTAAGGCACACAACAGAACCATCAGGATTATATTCAATAGTGTACACCCATCGACAATGCACAAGATCCTACTAGGAGGTAAATCCACAAGAGTCCAAGTTAACGAGATGAAAAGGCATCCATTTGTGTGTCCATAGACACTTTCCACCCTTCATGATGGGTTTTGGGAGCTGAGTTGATGCAGATACATTACCAAAAGAGGCTTATTTTGATGGGAATAAGTTGGTTATATACATGTTGGGCCTTTGATCCCATGGGTTTTTTTGTGTAATAGGCTACTTTTATGGGCCTAAAATATGGGAAATTAGGTTGCATATGGGATTAGTTGTTTTAATTCCATACTTGATTTTATTTTGGTGTTTTTGTTCATAAATTGAACCGGTTCAACCAGTGGTTCAATTTAAAGTGATTTTAATAGTTTTCTTTTAAGTGTTTAGTTGGGCTGGATTAGGACTCTGTTTTGAGTCTATTTCAGTTTCCTAGTCAGTTTAAGTTACCTAGTAGGTTGAGGATTGGGTTAGGCTTTTCCTTTTTAGTGTAGGTGTCTATTTTTGAGTCTTTTATATAAGGTTGTAAGGGGGCAAAGCATTGAACTCGAATTTTGATATTAATGAAAAGCTTTTTGCTGCTCTTCTTCTCCATTGAAGATTTTGCCTTTTGTTTGATCATGGCTGGTGGGATTTGTGTTTGATTTGATTGACACCTTGCGGTGGGAAGCCCAGGTGGTTCTTTAAAGATCTTCTTCAAGTTCAAGATCAAGATTCAAGATTTATGTAAGATCCTCTAACCAACTGAGCTACCCTTGCAACAACAGTAAGTTGGAATCATCCCCATCCCCAATCTTCTTCTCCTAATTCTCTACATACCCAAGGCCTTCTTAATCAACCAGGGAAAGCTCGTAGTGACATGACTATTGTGGAAAGGATTGAAACTGCAGAAATATAGAATGAAATGCTCTTTTCAAAGATGAGAAACTTGAGGATGCCCATTCTTCTCCTAATCCTCCAAACCACCCCTAAACCCTAATTTTACCCCCCATCTTTTGAAACCATCCCATCTCCCAAATTTCTTAACAAACCATTCAGCTAACAACACAAGTCACATAATTGAATCAAGTAATCTCTTGCCCAATTGGAATACTCAAACCAAGCTGTTTTCCCATTCCCCATCCAAACCACAACATCCCACCTATTTCTGGAGATCATCCCATTACCCAAATTCTTCACAGACCAATCCAACCATCAGAAATACACCATACCTGAATCAAATTTCATTCCCTACACTAGGAATAATCGATCCAAACCCTAGCCTCAAATTCCCATCTTAAACCCTAGATCCCCCTCTTTTCCTCTTTTCCAAAACCCGAAACCCTAACCTGTTGCCTACCTAGTTTACACACTTTCGCTCATCAAACCATCTCAGGACCTTATGGACTCCCCTACCCTTGCCTAGCATAATCAATACCTCAAACCCTAACCCTAACCAAACCCTAACCCTAAGTTTGACCTAAAATCATTTTCTGCCCCAATCGATGTCTGTTATTCCTTTCAGCGACCCGATTTTGTGGAGGGGTATATGTACAACTGGTTTGATGAATCATTCTATTAGGCAAACAAAATTCAGAGATTTCTCGCTGAGTATATTCAAGTGCATTATCTGATCGAAAAATTTTAATAGAAGCATCAAACTGAGTTTTTATTTCCTGATAAAAATTGGTAAACACAAAGAGAAATTGTGACTGGTCCTTTAACAAATAGACCCAAGTCAAGCAAGAATGGTCATCTACAAAACTGACAAAGTTAAGAAAATCTTAATCTATTATTGACGTGACAGGGAACCCAGAATCCTATAAGTCTATAACAATATTGCTAAGTAAACTGATGTAAATAAGTCACCTGAAGGGTTTATTTTATTGAAAATAAACTTTGGGTAGGGTCATATATGTATTGGGACTTTGATCCCATGGGTGTACTTTGTAATTGGCCAATTTAATGGGCCTAAAATATGGGTAGAAAGTAAGAAAACGAAATTTACTTCATTAGTTTAGTTAGAGTCCTATTTTGACTCCGTTTTCTTTACTATTTCACTTTCTTAGTCAATTTAGGTTACCTTATTAGTGATTATTAGTTAAGGATAGGGTTAGGCCTTTCCTTTTTAGTGTCTAAGTCTATTTTGAGTCTTCTATATAAGTTTGTAAGGAAGGCCAGCATTGGGCACGAATTTTGATTAATAAATATTGGCTTGAGCCTTTGTGAAAATCCTGAGATAGGATGAGTGAGATGCCCTGGCTGAGACAGCCTTCCTCAACCCCATTCCATCAATATCAATTCAAGCTCCAGTTCTGCCCTAGTCGATCTCTTGAAGATACATACTCAGCTGCTGGAAATTCTTTGCAAGGGTCAAGAATACTTTCAGACAACAAGTGCATCATCCCCAACCCAAACCCCCCTTCCTCTAGTCCTCTAAACTACTCCCTAGCATCCCTCCATCTCTAAGCATCATTCCCATAACCCAAATTCTGCCCAGACCAAACCAACCATCAGAAACAGCCCTAAGGTGGACTGAACCTCCCTCTCACCCTTAGGGAAACTCAATCCAAGCCCCTGCCCTAAACTCCCATCCTAAACCCTAGATTCCCCCCATTATTCTCTCTTCAAAAACCCAGAAAACCTAAACATAATCTGCTGTCCATTCAAGTTTACATACCTAACTCCATCAAAACATCTCAGGACCTTCACTGGAAGACTCCCCTGCGTCAACTTACCTAACCCTTCCATCAAACCTAACCCTAATTTTACACTTTCACCTATTTTAGCCTAGCCGAACTACCTGTTCAGATCAGATGCTGGCTGGTTATTTGGCTTCTAGTTGGTCTCCTACCAATCTAGAACTACATTACAAACATAAACATAATTATAGGCCAGCCAAATCCATGCTAGAATAACAACAGTTTCAATGTAAAATACTAAACAGAAAATTGATATGGAATATTAAGTAGAGAGAAAAAAATGAAGTAGAATTAATTAGAAACAACCAAATTTAGGCTTTGCTTGATGACCAGCTTCCATATGGATATAAATCTGTCCATTAGAGTTACTGTACAGAGGAAAGATAAAAGAAATCAAAGGAAATGGTAACGTGGGGGGATGTTGGGAAGAAGAAAACAATATCATAGAGAGGAAGGGAACAGAATTCATGAGGAGGAAAAAAGGAGGGAGAGAGGGAAAGAAGAATAAGAAGGGAGAAATAGAAGAGGAGAACAAGTTGCAGAGAAGACCTTGAGATCGAGAGGAAGGAGAAGAGAAATTGAGAGAGACACTTAACGCAGCAAAGAAATGCAGTTCCAGCTTTTCCATTTCAAAATAATTCACTAGTCCTTTTTCTTTACATCTGTAGAAAAAACAAAGCATATAAAGGGGAAACAAGGGAATGGTGGGGTGCGTGGTTATATAACTACCTCTAAAAGACAATAAAATTAAACAGGGGGAGGGGATGGTGGAAGAAGGCTAACTCATGGGGAAGAGGATATGGGACAATTACAACATAAAAAAATAAAGAAAATAGAAAAGAACACCTCCTCTCCTCACATACTCATAAACCGAAATAGAAATAGAAATAAACAGAAATAGAAATAATAAATAAATAGAAAATAGAAATCAGAAACCAGAAACACTAGCTAATGATAAAAGCTGCTGCAATTGGGGTCCACAGGCTGCGCTCTAGCTATACGGTAGCTGCGAAACTAGTTGTCAATCCACAGAGAAACAGTGGATGATTGAGATCTACGACGTCTCCTCTGGTAAATGCAGAATCCTTGCTCGGATGGTATGATGTCCTCATCAAAGAATAGAGGAATCAATATTTTGGGAAAGAGAAGAAAACAAGTTGACTTACCAGTTATATGGCAGGAAGCACCAGAATCAATAATCCACGAAGGAGACGAAGTAGGGGTAAGAAAGGTGGAGTTACTTGTGTGGGCTAAAGTAGTAGTAGAAGTGGAAGCGGATGCAGACTCAAGCTGTTGAAGGCGCTTAAGGATCTGATTATAGTCATCTCGTGACACAGCATCAGTGGAAGAAGCTCCTGATGTAGATGCAAAAGTGTGGTCTCCAAAAGTAACATGCTTAGGAGAAGGCTCAGTAGTGGCAATATTGACTAACTCATTACCTAGTCTGGATGACCATGTTTGGCCCATCATGTGTTAATAGTATGATTTAGCTTACCACAATAAGTGCGCTGACCTGAGGACTTGTCAGTGGGCTGTCCACCAGTACCATGGCCACTAGGGCCACGACCATGACAACGCCAATTACCATGGCCTCTTCCAGAAGAGGATGAACCACAACCATGTCCAGCAATGAAGGCTGAACTATCCTTAGGAGAAGGAGAAGAGTCAACCCTAGACGGTGCAACCAAGTATGAAGACGGGGGAAGACCTCATTGAGAGAGGGTACCTTCTCCACAGTAAGGAGTTGACCTATAATGGACTGATAATCAGGGTGAAGTCCAGCAAAAAATATAGCCACATGGAACTCAGCTCGCTGTTGCTTCAACTGCTCCAGATTAGTGGCAAGGGGCTGATGTATCTGGAGTTCTTCAAGAATACCTTTATACACACTGAATTACTCATTCAGTGATTTATCTCCCTGTTTGAAGTTGACCATCCTCTTGTATAAATCAAAAGTGCGAGAAATTTTTTTCTCCTACGAGAATTTCTTGTGCAAATCTACCCAAACACCTTTGGCAAGAGTGTGAAACATTACATTGGCAGCAATGGATGGTTCAACACTTCCACCACCAAATTTTAATAGTAGAGTTCTCACGCATCCAATCATCATGAGCAGTAATAAAAGCAGGATCCTTAGGATCATTAGAGGGAGGATCATCTGTAGTATACTTCATCTTCCCATTTGCTTGAATATAGGCCTCTACAGCTTGGGCCCATAATAGATAGTTAGACAGTCTAACTTAGACCACCATTCAGTTTAATGGTGGTAATCTGAATATGCACAGTATCCGAAGGAATCTTAGTTTCAGCCGTCTCGAATAAAAAAACTAGTAGAACTGATCTGGAGGAGAGACAATAGCCGGCAGAAGATAATCCCAAAAAAATTGCAGTAGAAAAAACCCAAAACAGAGCACTTGCAGCAGCAGTATGGGTGATTTTGCAGTACTCACAAACAGCTGGGTAGAAGAGGCCGTTATGGTGATCGAAGCTAGTACCTAAGGAGGGGGGGGGGGAGAAACCCCAAAATAGCAGGTTGATCAAGTAACCAGATTAGAAACTATGAAGCCAACTGTAGGTCTGAAAAAAGCTCTGAGCATCTGCAGGTGCAGTGGAGAAAACTAGAAGCAATTGATCAGGCCACCAAATCAGAGTGAAATTTGGATAGAGTCTCCCTCCAGGCAGGTACAAGTAGCCCTAAAAAAATCAGTAACATCAACTGGTAGAGTAGGAGGTACATGTCATGGTTCAAGAACTCAGTTTCGGTACTGGTTTTGCCCAACCAAAAAACCGAGTTGGGCTGAGATCTAGGTGAGTTGGTGCATTTTTTTTTTGGAACTCGGAAGGCTGGTTTTGGTGGGTTTTAGACCTAGTTTAGGCCGATTTAAAGTCCAAATAGAAGTTTCACTTCGGACCCTAGGTTGGTAGGCAACGATGTGCTAAAATACCTTACTCTACACATAATTTAGTAATAGAAAGCAATCAAAGCATTCAATTAATGTAAAACAACTTAAATAAGCATTAGAAATGTAAAGTAGGGTATTTTACATCAATCTTAACATATATGATATACCTTTAATTGACATGATTTTACCAAGATTTGAATAATTTTTTTGGAAAAAATAGTTTACCTTCAAAATTCTTCAAATTTGAGATAGATTTGTAACAAATCTTGCAACTTTGATGCTAGTAGGATGCTAATTGATGCCTCCGGCAAGTTTTCAATGGAAACAAGGTGGCAAAAGCTCAAAAATCAGCTCACTACTGGTTTCCCCTGTCGAGTTCACTGGGACATTCGAGTTTCTGTCGAGATCTAGGCCATAGTTATCAAGGCGTCGCCATGGCGTCCAGGCTCCTTGGTCGCCTTGGGCGCCATGGCGGGCGCCTTGCCGCCATGGCGGTGTCGCCTTGACTTTTGACCCTCTAAAACGCCATGGTCGCCTTCCCGCCTTGATAACTATGATCTAGGCTGTCTCGGTCAAGATCTTTCCCCTTTTAACCATGGGTTTGGTCCACATCTCGGTTGAACTGAGATTTCAACTCGACCGAGTCCATGTAACTGTATTTTGCCTCCCATCTCGTCTCGCTAATTGGAAAAAAACGAGTTCTAAGCGAGATCTCGCCGAGTTCTTGAACCATGGTACGTGTCACCTCAAAACTTGGAGAAAAACTTCTCAGAATCTGGAACAGCAGCCATTAATTGGTGTAAAACTAACTTCCAGATACACCTTCATGAAGATCAAAGTAGTAGTAGTAGTAGAAGATCCTAGTTTTCTTTATATCATCATAAACTAGGGCAGTAACTTGCAGATAGGCAGCACAGGTTGCTGCAACCAGAGAATAGAACAGTCCTGTAATGGACTATCAAAACAGGGATCAAAAGAAGGGAGATCACCAGGTATTAGTGCTCTGATACCATGTAACAGTATCAAATACTAATAACCAGCATTCACAAGGAAGAAAAAGAAGAAGAAGAAGAACTGAGACTGCTAGAGTCCACAGAATGGAGCTCTAGCAGTCCCCCTCCAATCAATATATATAATCTCAAGTACTTGTAGAAAAGGAAACCAATTGACTTGTACTACTCTAACAAGGAAATAGTATCCTAGACTAATAAGGAAACAATAATAACCAAAACTAACACACACAAGGACACGCAAGAGGGGAGAGATATCTCCAATATCGTGGCATCCATAACCCTATGTACCTCCACGATGCAAAGGGTCCAATACACTTTCTTAAGTCTTAACACACCTCTTCAGTTTTCTCGTTGACAACTCTCTTTTTATTATTATTACTATTATTTTCTTTTGTAATTCTTCCCTCATCGAGATCTTGTATAAAGAAGTTGTTACTGCCCCCACTGGCATCGAAATTATTATTATAATAGTGTATAGACCACCTCTGTCATCATTTTTGTTGTTGTTGTTGCTGCATAAATCTCTAGTGGAAGTGGTAGAGGGCCAGTTAGGAAGAAGAGGGGAAACTAGGAGAACCAGAGTTGGGGGGGGGGGGGGGAGGGGAGAGATTCACACAAGAAAGTGGGGGAAGAGTTGCACAAAACCAAAGGCACACTCATAAACTCAACTCGATTCTTCAAAACTTCAAATCTGAGTTCACTCTACGTATTATATGAATATAAAGAAAACTCCATTACATCAAATTAGAAACCTAGCAAGAAGCCAAGAATGGAAACCAACTTAAAGAGGAAATTAACCAAAGTTAGCAATGACTCAAACAGAGAAACTACCAAGGAAATCCTACGTAGTCTACCCAACCTTCTAAAACAATGAGAATTAATTAAATGGAAATAAATCTTCTATGTAATCTACCAACCCTTGCCAGACCAGAAAACTGGTTTAAGACCGGTTCTTGGTTTAGGCCTCCAAAGTGGTTCACGTTTGTCTAGCCAGGCTAGAGCAACTGCATCAGGGAGAGCTCATCTGTACATAGAAGCACAAGTTGGAGCCTGAACAATGAAGTCTGAACATATCAATGCTGGTGTGGCAGACATTGATTGAAATTGTGTAACTGATTTACATCCTACATTTTTGATAGTGTAAGCTCACTGTGGCTGGTTTTTTCCTTCTTATTAAATGCTGTTCATATATTTCTTTTGCTTTTTCCCTTCAAGTATTTATGGAAGTTAAATGCCCTTTATTGACAGTCCCTCTCGGTATGAGCTTGTGTTTGGGATCTCATCATAATAAGTCCCTTGTGACATTTAAAAAAAAAAAAGAATGACAGTTGCATGCTAGCATCTATGGACATAGTGTTTTTCTTCCCATGAGATGGGAGTTTGAACTGTGAATATCAAATATATAAATCATCAATATAGTTCCACTATGTTCAGCTGTTCATTTAATTGTTCTTTTTGCCATAGCATTTGTTCTTGGACCTGTGATAATGTGATCTTCCTTGCAAGGTGCAAATGAAAATAAATGAAACCAGCATGAAAATGATTTTCTTTCACTGTAAATATCTTATAGTTGGCTATATTGGTATTTTTCAGTGGTATGCTGGTTCAAGATCCGCGGGGGGGGGGGGGGGGAGAGATTCACACAAGAAAGAGGGGGAGATTCACACAAGAAAGAGGGGGAAGAGTTGCACAAAACCAAAGGCCCCTCATAAACTCAACTCGATTCTTCAAAACTTCAAATCTGAGTTCACTCTATGTATTATATGAATATGAAGAAAACTCCATTACATCAAATTAGAAACCTAGCAAGAAGCCAAGAATGGAAACCAACTTAAAGAGCAAATTAACCAAAGTTAGCAATGACTCAAACAGAGAAACTACCAAGGAAATCCTACGTAGTCTACCCAACCTTCTAAAACAATGAGAATTAATTAAATGGAAATAAATCTTCTATGTAATCTACCAACCTTTGCCAGACCAGAAAACTGGTTTAAGACCGGTTCTTGGTTTAGGCCTCCAAAGTGGTTCACGTTTGTCTAGCCAGGCTAGAGCAACTGCATCAGGGAGAGCTCATTTGTACATAGAAGCACAAGTTGGAGCCTGAACAATGAAGTCTGAACATATCAATGCTGGTGTGGCAGACATTGATTGAAATTGTGTAACTGATTTACATCCTACATTTTTGATAGTGTAAGCTCACTGTGGCTGGTTTTTTCCTTCTTATTAAATGCTGTTCATATATTTCTTTTGCTTTTTCCCTTCAAGTATTTATGGAAGTTAAATGCCCTTTATTGACAGTCCCTCTCGGTATGAGCTTGTGTTTGGGATCTCATCATAATAAGTCCCTTGTGACATTTAAAAAAAAAAAAGAATGACAGGGTTGCATGCTAGCATCTATGGACATAGTGTTTTTCTTCCCATGAGATGGGAGTTTGAACTGTGAATATCAAATATATAAATCATCAATATAGTTCCACTATGCTCAGCTGTTCATTTAATTGTTCTTTTTGCCATAGCATTTGTTCTTGGACCTGTGATAATGTGATCTTCCTTGCAAGGTGCAAATGAAAATAAATGAAACCAGCATGAAAATGATTTTCTTTCACTGTAAATATCTTATAGTTGGCTATATTGGTATTTTTCAGTGGTATGCTGGTTCAAGATCCGTCTAAGGGTAATGATGTTGATGCAATATTCAGTCAAGCTCGGCAGTTGGGAGCTGTAGAAGGACCTCTTGAAAGTCACCATCCATCGTCAAGCTCAAGAAGCTTCACTGGAACAGGACGGCTACTGTCTGGGGAAACAGTGGAAACTGCTCCTCAGCCGCCTGAGGCCATCGTTCACAACATAGTTTTTTGGACCAATGGGTTCACTGTGAACGATGGCCCTTTGAGGAGGTTTGATGATCCGGAGAATGCATCTTTCTTGAAGGTAGTATTGGGGTGGGGGTGGGGGGGGGGGGGGGGTTATATGCTGGAGGTGTAAACTTTTCACCTGTTGTTGGTCCCAAAAAAAAAGGGAAAGATCAGATGCTTTTCCTTTTCATTTCTTTGTGGTACCTTGTTCCATCATGCTCCCTTTTCTCCTCACAAATTGCACGCATTGTAACGTCATCTGAAAATTAAAGGATGGGGGAAGGGGAGTGGACAAAAGAGAGTATGTATTTTGGGACAGGTCATTGTTTGATGGTATGATTGTGATCATGTGATGTCGTATACTTACGTTTTGTTGCTTTTCACCGTGCAGAGTATCAGGAACTCAGAGTGTCCAGAAGAGCTTGAGCCAGCAGATAGGTCGTCTGCAGTTCATGTTAATCTCATCCGGAGGGAGCAAAATTGCCCTGTGCGTCCTTATACACTAATTATTGCAATTGCTTCTTGTGAATGGCTGTGTTTTACCTTATTACTAACTTTGTTCTTATTCTCATTCAGGAACCAGAGAAGCGCCAAGTTTCATTTCAGGGTGTGGGGAGAACATTGGGTAGTAGCACATCTGCAGCAGCACCAGTGCCACCTCCTCCTCTCAACTCCGCTCCACCCCCATCCATGGGCCTGGTTGTAGATGAAAATTTGCCATCGACCTCGATTCAGCTCAGGTTGGCTGATGGCACACGTATGGTTACACGATTCAACTATCACCATACCATCAGTGATATACGTGCCTTCATTGATGCATCAAGACCAGGAGGGGCAGGAACTTATCAGTTACAGACAGTGGGATTTCCTCCAAAACAACTTACTAATGTGACCCAGACAATAGAGCAGGCAGGGCTTGCTAACTCAGTGGTCATCCAAAAATTCTAAGCTAGCTGTCGGAAAGGTATGACAATTTTCTGATCAGAATTATGACTTTTAAGACAGAATCAGTTATTTTCATCATTTGGTGAGAGGGTTGTAAGGAAGACTAATTTTGATTACTCAAGAAATATCTCCAGCCCAATATGTGTTTCAATACTGCATATATTAAATACTTCAAAATTTAACTATTTTGTCTTTATTTAGTGGATGATTGGACTCTGAGAACACTACATCGACCAATAAGAGTGGTTATTGTTCATCTAGAGGAGTAAAAAAGGGGAAATTTCTCTCTGAGCAACATGCATCTACTACGCCGCCTCACATGAATTATTATATAAATTCTTTTAAAGAGAAATAATGATTAAAAAAAAATCACTGCGAGGGGGTGTAGACTACCTGCTTGCTCAGAGAACATCTCCCTTTTAAAAAAAAGAAGAGGAGTTTAGAGTAATTCTTTGATGTGTGTTTTCTTCCCCTAACTTGTATTCTCCTATGCATCATTGTACAAGATGCTCTGTAAAATATGATTCAGCAGACCCTGCCCTGTCCTAGAGTACCCTGCTGCAAGATTGGATGGGTTGTCTGGTTTTGATCTTTTTCATATGAGCAATAAGTAGTTAGTACAAGTCTTATTTATTTTTGGTAAAGTGTACGAGTCTTATTCAATATGGGAGGTCTAGGTATATCAGAGCCAATCATATCCTTTAGTTAAATGTTCTGGTGGTACTGGTTTTGGAGATGCTACCCTTTGTTCCAGGAATAATTATCACCTCCAATTCGCTGACCGCTCCAATTTCTTCCAAATCCTCACATAGGAGTGGAAATGACTATCCTACCGTACCTTGGGTAGTGTGTTCGGGCAGGGGGTAGGGTGGCCATGTCCGCTAATATGCATGGAATTGAAGGGATTGGAAATTCCTTGCATCTACGTGTGTCCACCTATAGTTGTTGAAATATCTTGACATTTTAAACGGGAATTTTAGCTAGAACTTTTGTTACAGGTTTGGTAGCAAATCTTAATATTTTTTAAGTGTGGCCCATGTTCGAGCCGACTTAAGATTTCCTAGACCTTAGATGTTGGGTCAAAACAGCTTGGTTTATGAGGTCAGTAGTTTCTTACATTGATTTTGTTACTGGAGATTGTCAGAAGTTTTTCTGGGACTCGTTAAAAATGGATCATTATCTGCTCCTTTTCCTCCAAGTTCTTCAAATAGGGGGGTGGAAATGACCATCTTACCCCCTGCCCTGAACACACTGCCCATGTGGGGCCGCCTGTGCCTTGCTCTACTTCTCTCCAAACATGCATGCAGCCAATGATGCATCATCCCTATTTTGTACTGCCGCTGCATCATCAGATCAATGAGTTGTTTTTCTGATTTGCAGGATTATCAATCACCAGGTTCTGGATGATCGTCAGCCATAGGTGGTTCTTTGGGAGGATTTTTATTAGTTTATATATTTAACTGCTACTACAGCTTTAACTACTATTCCAAATTTGTATTTTATTATTGTCTTTTATTTTTGGGGATGATTAGTTATTAGATGAGTTTAATTAATGCAAATACCCATCCATATGGATATTATTTATTATGATTTAAGTGAAGAATATATATATGGTTGTTAATTAGTTTGATTTCTTCATTCGTATTTCATAATTTGGTGTTTGTTTTAACAAGAAAGGCAAGATAGATGATGGTTACGTATCCATTACTTTACTTTTTATGCTACTATATATGGACTCATCACTACCAATTTTTTTTTTTTTTTCTTTTGGGTACCCATTACCATTTGATTGAATCACATATATATGGATCAACATATAGATCTATCTATTTAGTTCATATGGCTAACTAAAATACCAGTAGGCTTCATCATCAAGTTTTCCTCATATATATTCTTCTTTTTATACATAAAACCCTAAAAACACTTTCTTCCCCTTCCAAATCACACATTTCAATTCAAGTATACTTATTATGATCTTCTGAATAAAACTTCGTAGTAACAATCCATTTTACATCCTTAAATTTTTTCTATAGGGAAGTAGTTTTCTGTACGGGAGTGTGGCCTACGCCAATATTCCCATGTGTCTATCTCTCTCCTCCTTGAAACAAAGGGGCAGAGGTGTCTTTTCACATGGGGAGGAGAGAGATAGACTCATGGGAGTATTGGCATAGGTCACACTCCCGGATGAGAATTTGTTCCAAATTTTTTTTAATTATGCTTCTTTTACTCTGCAAAAAAATTAAAGAAAATCTCTGCAATGAATGATGTAATCAGAGATGAAAATAGACAAGTAAACTAAACAAATATTTTTTAGATATTTTCCCAAAGAAATGTTTGCACTGGAATAGAATAAGATATATAATAATTGACCTCCTACTACTACCCCACAAAACCATATCTGAAGTCTAGAGTTAATTGGATATATAGAGGTTAGGGTTTCCAAGCTAGTAAGAGGAAATACAGCCTATACAGGCACTGTGCTTCTAAGTCTCTCCCACCAAGTGAGGGTATTGTTTTCGTTATCTGTGAAACATCCTTTATACTAGCTAGTCCAATTAACGAAGGTTGTTCATGAAAAGGAAAGTGAAAGGAATTTGAGAAGCTGGAGGGAGGGTAAGCACTATGGAAAGATAAGACACTCTTGGGGGTGGGGAGTTGGGGACATGTGAAGACCTCGATCATCAGATCAGGCTGGGACTGTGGGCCCTGTTTAGACTTTAGCTTGTCTCCAGAGAGCCCAGCACGCCTAGGGTGTTGCCAGCCATTGGGCTATGCCACACATATCCCTAGGCATGTGCCGAGATATGTGCAACACAACTCAACCGCTGAATACTCCCTGACAACAGGGCTCCCTGGAGACGATCCTGATCCGTCTGTCTAACTATGTTTAGGTGGTGTCAATTTTTGTTGCAGACCCTCTTGACCCTTCTCCAGTTCTCCTTCCTCTGTCAAATCCTTCTCCCTCCAGCCAAATCACATTCCTCATTCTCTTATATTTTATGAGTGAGTGGTCCATCACAGCACTACCACTACTTTCTTTAAGCGCACCTCTAAACGCAACGAATAAATCGAAGCCCCCTTGATTTATATGAATTGAGATCTTAACCGAGTTAAATGATTCATGAGTTGAGGAGACATTCTACCTCTATGGAAATGCGTAAGAATGACATGGGAAATCCATATTGGATCACTTGTGAATGGATCGATCGACCCAATTGTCTTTCTTTTTAGTCTATCAATGATTTATTGATAGCATATATGCCTTGGTTTTTATAGGAATGAATGGATGGTCTAAGGACTAGTGAGGTGTCCTTTCTTTCCTTGAGATCGGTCTATGGATTCCACAACTCAACTTGCCAAATTTCTTGCGTTCAGACTTGAGATGGGTCCAACTCATTCAATTCCTTACTCAGATAAGTTTTCTTTGTTTTGGGCCCTTGTGTGAGTTAGAATTGCATTCCTCGTGTCAGTCGATCACGGCCTGGAGATGTTTGGTAGATACTAGGGGTCCAAATTTGGCCCTGTTGGCTCGAACCCGCCCTGAGCCGGAACAGGGCCTGGGCTAAAGATTTCTAGCCCTAAGGGCGGGTTAGGGTCAGAAATGCCTGGCCCTGAGTCAGGGTCGGGTCGGGTCTTGGTTGAGGCATCGGGCTCAGCCTGACCCTGATTTTGACCTTGATTTTTTGCTCTGATTTTTTACCCTGATTTTGACCCTGAACTTGGCTTTGATCTTGACCCTAATTTTGACCCTGATCTTGGCCTTGATGATGACCCTGATCTTGACCCTGATCTAGACCCTGATTTTGAACCTGATTATATATAATGATAATATGATATAAGAAATTATTAATGTAACAAATAACAACTAACAAGGATTCATAAATTAGACTTTTAACTACATTATATATATTATATAATCTATAATCAGAATTGGAAAGGATTAATGTGTAAATTCATTTAACAAATAAAAGGCTGAGAGAGTGAGTGACTGAGAGAGTTTTTCTATACCAGTTAACAGGTAATGCATGTTGTTATTTGATAATGAAAATTTTATAACTTTATATTATAAAATGAGAGAGTGCTACCTGCTGGTGTGAAAGCATGCGTGGTCATGGCTTATAGATATAGTCTGTTTGCACTCTATACAATGAAAGCATAGAGTCTATCAGGGTCAGGGTCAGGGTTAGGGTCAGGGTCAGGGTCAGGGCCAGAGCAATCAGGGTCAGGCCAGGGCTTGGGCTGGGCCTAGCCTGGGCTAGCCCATCAGGGTTTTTAGGCCTTGAGTCAAGGTCAGGGCGGATCTAGGCCGAGCTAAGGGGACTCAGGGTTGGGCTAGGGTTTTAAAAAGCCCGACACAACCCGACCCTGTTGCAGCCCTAGTAGATACTCTTCCTATCTTAGATAAGTTTCGGAGGTGTTCTTTGCAGGTTCCCCTATTTTATTGCTTTTATTGGGCAGGGTTCGAGAGTAGAGACCATCTATTCTTTGAGTATCCCTTACATTCCTCATTTGGGGAGATATCTTGGCTTTTTGTTCACCGTCTAGGAGACTTAGGAGGAGGGTTGTTTTGGAAACCCAGTGGGTGAGAAAAATTCTTTTTAGGGGGACTCTATTGGTGGTTTGCCAAGTTGGCCTCCTACTGCTCTATTGCCCATATATGGATGGAACATAAATTTAGGATCTTTCATAACAAGACGCGGACCGGATCATTATCACCTACAATTCTGACACCCTCCAATTCCCTACAATCCCTCACATGGGAGTGAAATGACCACTTACCCACTGCATTGGGAAGTGTGTCCAAACAGTGGGTAAGTGGTCATTTCACTCCCATGTGAGGGATTGTAGGGAAATTGGAGGGTGTCAGAATTGTAAGAGATAAAAATTCGGGGCATAATTCGCCTAGAAATCTATTCCTTGCGGAGAAATGGGAAATGGGGAATGGGGGGGGGGGGGGGGGTTATCCCTTGTGGGAACCCTAGCTGATGTTGTTTGTCTTTCTATGGGTTGCATCGTATTTTGTTTTTTTGCTTTAGCTCTTGTCGTTCGCCTACTATACCCCTTTGTAGGGTAGTTTTTGGAGCCCCTTTCCTCTTTGGGTTTCCTTTCAATAAATTGATATTACCTATATAAAAAAAGCCCGGCCTGTGTGGATGAGAGGGATGACAACAGAGCTGGTTTCATACATGTCACATTTCATGGCTTTGAACCTATGGGGGTGCAAACCCTAAAACTTCACCATTAATGTGATTGTTACACTATATGCATTGATTAATGCTCAAATTCTTTCAAATCTTGGAGGAGGAAGGAGAAAAGCTAACATGGTTTCTAGAGCCTTGACTGGTTGTAGATTTGTAACCAGTAGGCACAGCTGGTTAATGCTTTGGTTGGTGGTATTTAGATCTTGGGTGCACATCCCACCTTTACCTTGGGGAAGGGAGAGTTAGGGAGGGGTTAATGGAAAAAATACATACATATAATAAATCTTTCTTTTCTTCCTTAAGGGAAGCAGATTAAAATTTTTGGTCATTTAGGGTGAGTGAGAATATCTTCATCCCAGTGATTTATCGCTATAATTGGATTCATGGAACAATGAAACTCATCATTAACTCATTCTCCCTATTTTGACGATGACGAAGTTTAAAACATCTTTTCTTAATTGAATTAGAAGGTGATCCTGTGGTCAAAAGATTCTGTCATCACCATTGGTGAGTGAAAATTCGATCAAGCAAAAAAAAAGTAACAAAGAGTTGATGACATATTCTGCCTAAATAGGAACAGAGCTAGCAATGGTTTGAGGAAGTGGACAACAATTGATTTCCTAGTAGAGGACATACCAGCTTAGATGTCTTGTTATTTTTTTCCAAATAAAATTTGTAACAAATTTTTTTTTTTTGGGGTAAAATTTGTAACATTTTAGACTCTATCAATTCTGGTTTTTGGAAAGGTTTAGAAAGTGCCCAAAAAAAAAAAAAATTCCTTGATTTCTTGGGATTTATTTATTGTCCTAAATCCTTAGGACTTCAATTTCATAGTAGCTTTGTTCATAATAAGGTTTTGTTATTAAAATTAGTTTGGTACTTACTTATTAACTCTTTTGCTTTTATAGGAAAAAAAATGTTAAATGCTTGATATTTTCATAACTCTGAATTAATTTGGTGGAAGTTTTGCCATTGATTTGTTTCCTTACTAAGGATGGATCTCTCACAACTAAGATGGTAGCAAATTTTTTAATCAGTTCCCAAAGAGGGATGGTTAATAGATCATCTAATAGAAAGGTTTGAAATATTATGTTGAGTCCTAAGATTTACCCAAAATTTAGATTGTCTCTATAGAAAACTTTAATAGGTGATCTTAATACTCAGGAGGGGCTATCTCATTTTTTTATAAAATTGGATCCATTGTTTGTGTTTTGTCATAGGCAAGTAGAGTTGGATTGGCATCATTTCTATCTTATGATGTTCCAAATAGAATTTGAGTTGTAAAATCATTAGGGTTGTATATAGAATCCCTTCAAGGTTCTTCTCTTTTCAATTTGATAGAATGTTTTCTGTTCAACTCATTTGACAAAATCTAAACAACATATGATTTTGTCAAAATCTGTTTTGATATTCTTCTATGACAGTTATGATGTTCTATTAACTTCATCTCTTAACTCTTATTATACTTAAACTGACCTCATTTGATGATCAAATCTTAAGACTGGCTAATTACTAGAGATTATCATCTATGAATCAGCTTATTCGTATCTGTGATGACAACTTTGATCTTGTTGCAGGAGAGGCCAGATGGATTTCATTGTGTTATTTAACTTTCAATTTGTTGTTGCATATGTAGAAAATGATTTTTCATGATGTGCTCAAGATCCATAAAAATGGTTTTTCATTATGTGCTTAAGATCCATAAATTAGGAGAATTCTATAAGAATTATAGGGGAAAAATATAGGGATAAAAAAGTATAAAAATTTGGACTAATTATCTAGACTTTATGATATGGTTGGCATATGTGAATAGTTCAGACAGACCTTGGGAAATATTTTCATTGTCACATGATGTTTCAATTGTTAATTCACACTATTGATTCTATAAATAGTGCTAAAATCAATAAACAAATAGTTTCGATTGTGTATATGTTGGCCAAGAAGGCTAGGTCTTTAAAATTGAAGGACAAATTTTTGGTAGATGTACTTATAATTTTAGGGAGAATATTTTCTATGCCGGTGGTGTAGGCTGCTCCTAAACATATGGCGATGGGCGAAATGATCATTCTGCTTTCTTAAATGGCAGGCTCATGTATCTGGGCACAGGCTACGCTATGGCACAGAGAACGTCAACCCTTAATTCTCTTAATGTTTTAATTTCTTTTTTTTCATATAAAAAAGATCTTGCTTGATGTAATCGACGATAGGTTACACCAAGACACCATGCTTGGCAACCCCGAAACCCTAACAATAGACAATATTTTGTGTAATAAAGAAGTTACCTTCATTAATGGTTTTCGTCTCATTCAAAAAGGTTTTTTTGTCTCTTGTGTTTGTGTGCCACATAGGATGGTGACGACTTATGTCACCTCCTATGGCTGCACGGAGATTTATCCAAAATGATATATGTATAAAGGGTATCACGTAATTACATTAAATGAATAATTATTATAAAAGATAGTGAAAGTAATTAGGACTGCATGATACTATTTCTATTTTTATTCTAAAAATAATATTTTATATTTTTGTTTATAGGTCTAATTTTTGTAAAAATAATAACTGTGTTTGAAAAATATAGTAATTTTTATTTTTGGACCAAACAAGAAATAGAAACACATTTGTTATGAGTAGTAATTTCCATTTATTTACACCGCCACCAAGGAATCAGAAGATTTTACTGTTCTCCAAATTGATCTTTTGACTTGAAGATTTTTAAAATTTTTCTAGTAAAACGTGGAAATTTAGAACCGTATCGATTGACACCCTTATTTCGAGTGTTGAAAAGAAAAAGGTCGTGGCCAGATTTTTTGATTGAATCTCACCTTCTCCTTGTGGTCATGGCCACTAGATTACGTCTATTACCATTGGCAACTGGGAAAAATAAAATTATATTTTTATGCTCAAGAAATTTACTCGAAATACAGATTTAAACCGATTTAATATGGATCAAAATTGGATTTGATGTCGGATCCGGATATCCCTGACTAAATATGGATACCTATAAATGGATACAAATGTGAATTAAATCTGGATTTTTCGTCATCGGTTTATATCCTTGACTTGTGTAACTCAGACCCTTCCTCTCCCAGAATGATACAATTCGCTCTCAATCCATGTATTTCCCTTGTTTTAGCTCTTTTCCTTACTCTCTTGAACTTGTGAAATCTTCAAGAACCATCAAGATCATTAATTATTTAATTTTTAATATTAAGTGAATATATATATTCGAGAGGAGAATATAATCTGCGTGAGACGCAGGGGCCACGCCCACACACAACAAGGGCTAGAATGATCGCCATGCCCCCCATGTATGGAGGAAATTTTGTCTCGTTTTGTGCCATCGCGTGCGCTCTCATTGGCTGACATGCACGACATGACCCCTGTATCCCACCTAGAAAATAACACCCCATATTCTAATCAGATGGATAATGTTCCAAATTACCTGAATTTTATCTGGAAACCCATAAATGGATTCGAATGCAAATGGATTTAGATTTTCAATTATTTGTGTACATTCCTAGAATCACCTGACCTGACATTGACATGATAAATTAGCAAGTTCTCCTTTGGGGTTGTTTGTAACTCTTGTATGTTTGAAAATCACATAGGAGTGGCAAACTAGCAAGGAATTTGAGCAATGCCATTGTTCATAGGCCATGACAGAAGATAACCAGATATATTACTAGCGCTGCAACTGGAACGAATACGAATTGGATGTGATAGGATTCGGATATTCTCTGTTTAGATACAGATTTCTCTAAACAGATACAGATGCAAATCGAATTCGAATTTTTCATTATCCATTTACATCTCTAACTTGTGTAACCTAGACGACCATTCTCCTCCCCAATGGATACAATTCACTTTCAATCCATGTCTCAATTGTTTTAATCTCATAATTCTCATTTCCTCATTCTTGGAACCAACATGTTGAATCTTCAAAAACTCACAAGATCATTAGTTATTTAATTTTTTATTATTAGTTTGATATCTATTTAGATCGAATAATTTTTACTGAATTATTCAAATTAAAATTCGAATACCCATAAACGAACATAGATGCAAATCGAATTCAAATTTTCGAATATCCATATACATCGTTAATTCTAATCTAAAAGAGTTATTGGGTCCACGCCAACTCCATGTGGAGTGTAGAGTGGACATTACCATCATATGCAAACCACTGCCCAGTTACCACACGACACGGCAGTACAGTAGCTCCATGGTTTGGCAAATCCATAACTCAATCTTCACCAAATAAGAGAGGGAAGAGGGAAGTGTGTGATGAGTGTGCGTGTGAGTGTAGGTTTGGTACTTTTGTAGGGTGCATGTCTCTTCTTCTTTCAGTCTATGACTGCATGGATGTGATTTTTGAACATAAATCAGTCACAAGTCCTCTCGCTCTCTCTCTCTCTCTCTAAACAATCTAACGTACAAAACAACTATTAGAGGTAAGGTCAACTCAAAACCAGAAAGGCTTTCGTTCTCCCAAGGTCCAATCCCTGTTCCCCACTCATAGAAAGAAACCCATCAAAAAATGGTCTCTTTCTTTCTTTCTGTCTTCCTCTATCAATATATGAAAGAGTTTTTCTTCATATATTGGTAGGAGGAGTGGGAACATCAACCCAATCTTTCTTAAGATCCAAATTTAATCAAAGAAGGGGTGGAGTGACAGTTAATTGAAATTTAATGATAAATGAGGAAGGCTTTTCAGTGTCACACCAACAAAAAGAGGACAGGAAGAGGTGGGATGTGTGAAGTGATCCATTACCTCCACCATGTGGTGCTGGTTCACCAAATTCATCTTGGATGGATGTCTTAATTTTCGTATTGATATTGAACTGATCAAAGAATTATGAGTTATAACCCTCTACTTATCAGATTTTTCTTTGAAGTTCGAACAGTAAACTGAAGTCACTTCATGCATAAAGTTGTTTTTAAGGGAAAAAGATCCTACCACAACCATGGTTCTAAGTATCGGTATTGTATCGGGCGATACATATTAGTTTTGTAGGTGTTTGATTCCGATACCAGGCTGATCTTGGAACGTTTTCATGGATCGATTATGGTATCGAGTAGTATTGTCGGTATCACCCGGGTAGCCTATCCCTTAAAGTGCGTTAAATTGTAATGTTAAACTTCTAAATTTTGAAATGATTGTCAAACTTTTCACATCAATTTCAATCACATTCAAACTTTCAAAAGTCTTAATGGAATGACCCTTGACCAATGGGACAATGACACTTATATAAACAGGCAGTTTTTTAATATTTTCCAAAGAAAACTTTGAAGCATTTTCTTATTTTTCTCTTCCTTGGAGTGTGTTTCTATGAGTTTGTGAGCTGTGATTTTATTCATCAAAAAATTTTTAAAAAAAATTGTCTTTTAAAATCAAATACATGGTTTGAGGTATTGGTATCGTATTTGCAAGTGATCGATCCTGATACTGTGTCGATATCGTATCAATGATACGGCATGGACAAGAAGTAAAATGGTAAAAAAAAAAAAAAAAAAAACAAACATTTTTAAAAGAGAATCATGGGCAAATTTGTCTAATATGGTCAATCCTTGTCGATACCGTATCAGTTTTCAAGTTGATCAATACTCGTTCCAATACCGTACACTAAAATCATGATCAAATAACAAACAAAGAACAAGGTAGCTGAACATTTGATCTGCATTTTTGTGATTTTGTTGATCTTTCCTGCCCATCCTCCTAATCTCACAAGATACAAGTCTAATTATCAAAAGATCTTAAAGGTAGCACCGTGTTGCATAATTCTTCACATCCACCTATCGATTAAGTCGGTTAATCTTTCGGGATTGGTGTGTGATTACACTTGCATTAAAAAAAAAAAAAAAAAACCTATTGAACGAGATGGTTGAATGACTGAAATTTCTAGATTTTTCTCCTCTTCAATTGGTTTTTCTAAAAAGTTAAAACTGAAAATTACAAGTAATTTCCATGATAAATTTTGAATTTTATGATTTTAATTGCAAAAAATATGAAATTCAACGTGATATGTCACTATTAAATATTAATACAAATATCAAGTGATTGTTTGCATTTATCATACAAAAGTAATTGACTTTATAGTATTTTTGAACAAATATTATATTTTTTATTTATAGGATTTTTTAGAATTTTTTGTTATTTATTTATGGAAAAAGTTTTCTGTCTGGGAGTGTGGCCTACGCCAGTACTCCCACGAGTCTATCTCTCTCCTCCCCATGTGAAAAGACACATTTTTCCCCTTGTTTTAAGGAGGAGAGAGATAGACACATGGGAGTGCTAGAGTAGGCCACACTCCCGTACAGAAAACTGCTTCCCTTTATTTTTTATTTGGTCAATACGGGTCCGATACCAAGAAAGTATGCTGACTCAGCCTTTTGGCCGAAACCAATCCGATATAGACCATACCTATTCGATACCATATCATTTTTCGGGTTACCGATACCCATTCCGATACCGTGCACTAGAAGTGACCATGCACTAGAAGTGACCATGAGCACAACGGACAAACGCAACAATAAACGCAATTGATTAATCTAATCCATTGATTATATATTATGAGATCCTAACCGTTCAATATTTTACCCTTAACCAGCTAATCCAAACTCCATCTTCCCTTTCATAATAATAATAAATAAATAAAAACTCCATCTTTCCACCGACAATACACAGGAAGGGCGGAGGTGGGAGGAGCGAAGGGGGCGGTGTTGCAGATGGGTTGGGGGAGTTGCAGAGGGTAGGCGGTGGTATTCTGTGAAGAAGAAGGGTTAGAAATTGCAAGGAGGGCGGCGGTGGAGGAAAGGGGGCGGTGTTGCAGGTGACCAATGTTTCTCCTCTTTCTCTATAAAATAAATTGCCCTCTCCACCTTCTCAACTCTCAATTTAGGATTGTATATCATCACCTCTTCTATCTTTCTGCTCTTTTATTTTTATTTTTACCTCATAGATTTTCTGATTTGGTTTGTAACTCTTTCGTTAATCGCATGGATCGATCTTCTTCTTGATTCTATTAGTTCTTTGTTCCCTTTTGAAATTGGAACTTGGCTGGCGAAGAAGAAGAAGAGTCATGTTCGATATCTAATAAAATATGCATTAAAATAACCGGCTGTGGGAGGTAATAACCAGTAACTATTAAAATAGACTTAACGGTTAAGATCTCATTCCATAGAAATCAATGGTTAAGATTTAACCATTGCGGTTAACGATGCATTTGATGAAAATATCGGTCATGCTGCGACCAACCACTCTATTTTTAATGGAAATAAAAGAAAAAGGGCCGAATTTCCATCCAATCACAGTGAATGGGATCCGCAGAAGAAGTCAGGAAAAGGTTTTAATTGGGAGAATATTTTGAAACATATTAAAACCCTAGGAGAGATTTGTGAATCCTTCAACGGTTGGTGAACCGTCTTCTATGGATGGAGAAAAATTTTACCCTAAGAAAAATATCATTAACGTAAAGATTCCTAAATTCTTTAGAATCAATATTAATAGACATCCTAACTTTCCCCATCCTAACCTTCCTTGCTAGAATACAACTCAAAGGGGAAGAGTTCTCTTTTGTTGGGAGTGTGACCCTTGTGCCAGAGGGAGGGCCAATGAGAGTGTGCATGGAGGCATCAGCGGGAGTGGGATTTTCACCTTTCTTGGGGGTGGGGGCGGTCATTTCATCCCACCGTGTGTCTGAGTACAGGGGTTATGCTCTCAGACAAAATCCGCTTGATCTACATGATCAATTGAATCAAAGTTTTCTGAATCCAACCAAACCTCTAAAGATTTTCTACCCAATAATAGTGCTACTTGTTGGCTGATGTGGCCCAAAGTGCCACATCACTTAATTTAGTTTTGCTAAAAGGTGGTTAGTGTATTTTCCCTATCCATGAGGGAAAGTGGGAAACTACCTAATGGTAGTAGTTACAAGTGATAAGAATTTTGAGGGTTCTAGTCTTACGTTTTGGGATTACTCTTTACCATCCAGGAGTGTGTATTTTGTGAGAGACGAAAAGATTATACAACTATCTTCTCTGCCATTGAAGGAATTTTACTAGATAAAGTGAATATATCGGCGGACAAGAAATTCACCGGAGTTGTTCGGAGATAATGGATTCCTTGGAGCAATCTCAGGGTTTATAAGCTTCTAATTTTAGTTGGAATTCGACTATTTAATATTCTCTATAAAAACAATTTAAATTTAGGATGAATATTGAGTTTCCACATACACTTCCATCACTTACAGGCAGCCAAATTACCATAATGGAAGAAGAGAAGCCCTTAATCTCTAGATATAAAAGAAAATGCATTTTAGTAGATAATATACCGGTTTTCTTAATAGGGCAACACTACTAATCCATAGTTTGATTTGTAGAAAGATAAATTTTAGTGATAGAAGATGCTATATGTTGAGGAAAAATCTATAAATGACCTTGAGATTCCAAATCCTATCGCTGATAAGATCACTCACCAAATAGAATTCAGGATGCCTCAAGAACAATTAATGGAAGAGAAAAGTCTCACCGATTATCTAAGAAGAGACATTACGAAAATACTTAACTTTTAAGCCAGAGTTCCATAGACTATCGGAGTTAAATCAATAATCACCAGCCAAGTTTAATCAAAAGTTCTATATGAGTCACTATAAAAGAAGCAAGATATCGTCTTCACAAGGATCCGTGGCGCAATGGTAGCGCGTCTGACTCCAGATCAGAAGGTTGCGTGTTCGATTCACGTCGGGTTCAATTCCCTCCAAATTAAGTAATTTTTTTTTGGGATTTGGCGTAGTGGTATAATTCTCATTTCAATAATTTATGAGTTTTTTATAATTATCATCCCAAAATCTTTCATATTTACTATTACCCCCCAACAAAATTTTGAAACAACTATTACCCTCTCTTGTTGCATACTAATAACCAACTGGCCCCCACCGTTACAGATCCGTAACGGAAGGGGTTAGTCGTGAGAATGTACCATTGTCACGGAATTTTTAAGATCAAAATACCCTTATGTCAAAACGAAATAAACTTCAAAGGTTTATCGTCTTCACTTCACCTGCACTTCATCATCTTCACTTCCTCTTCACTTCACCTGTTGTAGCAAATCGGAGGAAGAACTTCGTCGACGGCGCTAGAGCACCCATCCCCGAACTTCATCGGCGGTGCTACAACACCCATCCCCTCTGCAGCTCGTTTTGCCAGTCTAAGGTTTGCATGAATTCTACAACCACCAAGTAATGATGCCCATAAGAACTTATCAGGCTTCATTGGCATATTATCAATAATCTCTTCAGCTTTCTCAAATCGGCCAGAACGACCAAGCACTCTCAATGTTTACACACTTCGAATACAGATGGACAAGAGCACTAGCAGCAAATCAGACCGGTTCAAACCCAATCCGAGTCATGTGCCCATGGACCTGTTTCCCAACATCTTCTGCAGCATGAGTTGAGCAAGCAGTCAAAATCCCAGCAAATGTAAATTCATTAGGTCTGACCCTTGATCTCAAAAGGTTAGTGAATAACTCAAACCCCTCTTTGTTCCTCCCACTTTGAACGTATCTTCCTATCATCGTAGTCCATGAAACAACCTCTCGGTCCATACAACTCCAAAGCTTCCCTGGGCTGGTCATTGCGAGAATACCCAGAAATCATTGAACTCCAAGAGCAATTATCCCTATCAGGCATTTCTTCGAACAGTTGGTGAGTTTTATTAAGCTGACCTATCTTTGCATAACCCGCAATCATGATGTTTCGAGAACACAAATCCCTGTCAGTCATTTCATCAAACAATTTCTGGGCATAGACCAGGCTGTCACACTTCTATTACTTTTCAAGGAGGCGATTGCAGATAAACAACAGGTTCAAAAACTGAACTCTTAATGTGGTTATGGACCCTTCTGCCCTCCTAGAGTGCTCGTTGTTGAAGGCATAGTTGTAGAAGAGAAGAATATATTGAAGCTGATTAAAAATGATCTAAAATATCTAGCATTTGACTTGCTTGCTTCAATTGTCTCCGTTGGCATAATATATGTATGGCTTCTTTCCATTTGTTGTTGTTTTATTTTTTTGGGTTAATCAATTTGTTGTTTCTATAGAGTCGGTTTATGAGGCTACTTCCATCGGATTTTAAGAATGGGTTTTGATAAAGAGGTTTCTTCAAGTGGGCTTGTATTAATGTGGAGAAACACACCTCCACTGAATTTGAGTTAGACAAATAGAAGCTCTCCGGTTTGGTGATGGGTGCTCTAGCGCCGCTGACGAATAGAGAGCCGAATGAGAAGAGGGGATGGGTGCTCTAGCGCCGTCGATGAAGTTCTTCCTCCGGTTTGCTGCAACATATGAAGTGAAGAGGAAGTGAAGACGATGAAGTGCAGGTGAAGTGAAGAGGAAGTGAAGAAAATAAACCTTTAAAGTTTATTTTGTTTTAACATAAGGGTATTTTGATCCTAAAAAATCCGTGACAAGGACACACTCTCACGATTAACCCCTTCCGTTACGGATCTGTAACGGTGGAAGCTAGTTGGTTATTAGTATGTAACATGGGAGGGTAACAGTTGTTTCAAAGTTTTTGGGGGGTAATAATACATACAAAAGATTTTGAAATGATAATTATAAAAAACCCATAATTTTATAGAAATATAGTGCAAATAATTATACCAAACACCTTCCAAAATTGAAAGCACTTCCTGAAATAATTCTCGAAATCAAATCAAAGAGAGCCTAATATTTTTTACACTTTATTTTCGTAAAATTGAAACTTGCCCGCTTTGAGATCAGATGATAGGAATGCTTTAATGTCCTCTCCATGCATAGGATCGATGATGTCATGTACTTAATGTCATCACACATCACTCATATTAATCCCTCAATTAACCAACTAACTAACCAACAAATTGAGTCAGGAGGATTGAATCTCTTTCACTAGGGTGTTGAGTAATTATAATACGCAATCATTGATTTATGTGTCTATCTTTCTTTTCAAATTCAAATTTTTTTTTTTTAAAATTTTTTCTTTTCTTAACTTACAAACATGGCCGTAAGACTCCTTTGAACCCAAAGATTGGAAAGCCAACTCCATACACACTTAAAAACCCCTTCTCCCCCAATAGTATCACACCCTTCTTCTGGGGCCAAACCACTGCAAAAATAAACCCCCTCAAAATTAACAGAGACACGTACTCTCCAAGATCCAAGAATAACATAGCTAGGGTTCTCAAAAGAAAGGGGTATTAAAATGTTGATGATCAATCACCACTTTCTTTCTTGGGTCTATAAATTTTAATACCAAGGAAATCGGCCGATAAATGGATTGGTTCCAGATGTGGGTTGTCATGTCGGGTCATCTTAGGATCTAAAGACAGAGGCTCATCTACAGCAGTAGATACATCATGCATAGGAGGAGCAGAAGGTTGCTCCACAAGGGAAATATATAGTAGGAGGAATAGACAAATCCTCAGAGCACACCAGAGAGGTGAAATGCTCTGATGCCTTCTCCATAAATAAATTTTCTAGTTTAAACTCATCAAAATCATCTACCTGTGTATTCAAAGCCGAGGAATCTGAAACTGGATTAATAGAACCCTCATGCACCTTCTCTTGACATTTCTTCAAGGGGTAACAGTAATTGATATGAGATCTGTATTTCATTCCATGTGAATTGTATCGGTTCCATAAGTTATATAGAATACAAGAGAAACCCTTTTAAGGTAGAATTCCACATGTGATAATAGATTTGGTTTTCATATCGCATCTGGGTTATACTTAGAAAGAGAATAACCTACTCAAATTGAGAAAATCAATATAGCGTTTCGAGAAGAAGGAAGGCTATATTGGTTAATACACCCTCTTAAGATAAAGAGTCTGAACAGTGGATCTTTAGCTTGTCCCGTAAAAATTGAAACCGACCGATAGGAAGGGCTTTGATCAATGCCAAATGACAAACAACAACTAAAACTCTGAACAACAACGTACTAAAAGAACCATAAGATGCCAAATGAATCACCCTATGATGACCCCCCCCCCCCCTCCTCCAATTGTTTACACTTTACAGACACAAATGACCATCATTCCTATATTATCTGTCAACCTTTAAACCATAGGAAACCCAAAGTGGCCCCATACAATGAGAAGATATCAAGGCTAGCTGTCACTACTTAATTAATAATATGTATTTTAAAGTATAAGAAATTGGGTTTGTCTTTAATTTGTAGCTAGTTAAAAGATAGAGTAGATGTCTATCTTTGCATTCTTTTCTTCTTTTTTGGATATATACTTCTATCTCACATGCAAACGTTCGTGATACAAAAACATCTACAAGCTTCATATCATAAAAGAAAAAGAAGGGAAGGGAAGGGAAGGGAAGGGAAGGGAGGAGGGAGGAGGGAGGAGGGAGGAGGGAGGGGGAGGGGACAATATCTCATCCTAGAATTGAAAATAAATAAATAAATAAATAAAGGTTTTTTCCCATCACTATGCCTACTGAAGTATAACGCTTCACTATTTACCACATGATAGTACATGGGTTAGTCGATGTTATAGAAGACCAGACAACTATAATTTCAGCTTAAAATGAGTAGGGTGAGTGGTTAAAATTACAAAAGATGTCATTATGCATTTTATATCTATCTCCATTTGATGGCATGCATTTTGGTAATTTTTCTAAAACTTTGAATTAGAGTTCGAGCAACTTTTCATGCTTATGTTGGACTAAAATTTGGCCATTGAGATTTATATGGGGTTTTCAATGTCATGGATTAACCTATGATTGACAAATGGGAAATAGTGAAGCGTTATACTTCACTGAGCATAGTGACGTCTAAAATGACCCTAAAGATAAAACAACGGTAGTTCTAGGGATCTTTGTCCCCTCCGTGCCCTACCTGACCCAGTTTCCCCAGTGCCTGTAATAAGGGGGGCAAAGACCACCCTACCCCTTCCGAGATGGGATCCACTCCCCCTTATTACAGGCACTGGAGAATTGGACAGAGCAAAGAACTGGAGGAGATAATTTTCCGTAATTCTATTATCCAATAATAACAGTCCCAACAATATTCATGGATGACACCATGGATTAAAACTAAATGTGTGTTGACTCCTTTTTTAACTATTATTATGAAGAATGAAAGTAGGAAACTGAAGATATAGAAATCTTACGAAGCATAAATTTATTTGATTTAGTGAATAAGATATTTTAATTGGGAACGATTGGTGGTTCCCACCTTACCCCTTCATGAGCTATTTTTGTGGTATTTTTAGTGTTGATGTTAATGTAATTTGATGCCTTCATATTTGTTGTAGGAATTCTTTATACGAATGATGGTTTTGATCAATCATAACAAAGGGGTTTGACCACTTAATGATTTAATGTTTTCAAAATAAAGCTTTATGCCAGGGGAAGAGATCTAAATTTAGGTTGTGTTTGGTATGGATTCTTGGAATGCATTCTACGTTGATTTTGCATTTTTAGATGACAAAAATAACTATTTTCATCACTCAAGAATGCAAAATCAACTTAGAAAGCTTCCTAGAATGCATACCAAATGCTGCCTTAGATTTGGATCCAATATAAAATTAAACATCCATGATCTATTTATTTCCATGGATGAAGGAAGAATACATGACCAAATTTCTAAGGATTGTGATTCATGTCATAACATGTTGTAAACAACACCAATAAATTTGAGAATATAAGACTTATTTATCTGCTAAAAAACATGCCTCGTAGTGACTTCCATAGTTTGTAATCTTGGGATCAAATCAATCGATTCGCCTGGATCGGATTGGTATCAACCAAGGCCAATCTTGAATATTGAGCAATTTGATATCGATCCACTGGTATGACCAAAAGTAAAAAAAAGTATTGAAAATCAATTTTTATTAAAAAGCAGGATCCCATCTTATTCGAACCGATTCAAGGTGATCTGGATCGGTATCCGCTCATCCGATTTCCAATACCTTAAACCATTGTGATTACGAGCAATAGGAAAGATTACTCCATCAAGCACAATAACATTTACTCAGTACTGCAAGGCTGCAACAAAAATGCTACAAATAAGAGATTGAAGATGGGCTGAGTCGTGTGATCCTTATGGTGCAATACGTGTTCTTTGTGAATCAATTTCTAAGATGAAATGACCATGTAAACCCTTTCGGTAGTTGTTGCACTCACTTACTGGACTATGTTGGGACACACTTGATTGTGTTCAATAAACAAGTACAAGAAACTCAGAATACTTTTCAAAATCAGTAAAATCAAAAGGCAAACAGGGTGAGAATATGAGAGACTGAGTGAGGAAGGTGTAAGACACTAAGAAAAAATCATATTTGAAGTGAAGTGTGAAGAATGTCATCTACATATAGAAGAGAGACACCCCTTGAAAACACCAATCCAAAATGAGTCAAGAGATGTCTTTCTTATAAAGAAAAGACATAAAAAAAGGTCACCACGGATGTTTGGTACCAACGCGTGTCTCCGACGTGGGTAAAAACTACTAAACGTGGCATGTCGGTAAAGTTTTTGTCTTGAAATAATTAAGCTCCGCAGATAGCAAAACGGAAACCACTCACACATAGATGAATCGACATCCTCTACTTGTGCGGGTAAGACGGTCATTGCGTCTCATTGTATGTAGGGCACACACAGAAGTACGGACGAACAGAAGTAGAGGATCCGGACTCCACATAGATACTCTACCTACCTCAACTTAGGTAAGGTTTGTGAAAATAACACCCGACCTTGAAGATAAGTGACTATGATGACAATTTTTTCATGGAAACCTGAACTTATAGTTTTCATTACAGTATAAAAACCTCACTTCACTCTCTTTCAAAACCAATGTGGGATTAAAGATTTTTCACTTTTTTTTGCATATTGCGAAAGAAGTAACATTGGGAAAATTTTGGTTTCAACATTATGTGTTGTGTGTTGTGTATATCCACTGGAAGTCGATTAATCTTTTGGGATTGGTGTGTGGTCTTGAAGTCAATTAACCTTCTAGCCAAGGTTTTAAGTCACTATATTAGCGATGGTATCGGTCACTACAGATATCGATATGTGTACACTTGTCAGTTGGTTGAATTGGCTCTATATCAAAAGGTCGTTTTTGGGTTTAAAAAATTATCTTTTTGACTGTATCAACTGATTGTATTTCTTCTACCAAAAAAAAAAGTGATTGTACATCGATATTACATTCAGCCAATATCGATATGTATTGGCCAGTACACTGACACGATACCGATATTTAAAACCATGTTTCTAGCGGCCCAAATTTACCAAGTCCTCATTGAGGTCTTGCAATGATTAACAAAGAAAGTAACCTCAACTGAAATTCCCCCATTAATCATGAGTCTATGAGAGAGAGAGAGAGAGAGATATCATTTTTAATCTTATTTTTTTCAAATATATCTTTTCTAATCAAAGTAGCTTATGAACTATTACTTTTTTTGGTAAACAGGGAATTTATTGATGAGAGGGGTGGATACAAGCAGCAGCATCATTCACATAGAGATCCTGAAGCCACCAAATGGAGTTTGGCCAATCTGTCACGCACCCAAGTGACAGGGCCTTCCTTGCTAGGGCATCTGAAATGCTATTCAGAGTCCTGGGAACAAAAGAAAAGGCAATGTTGGAGAAAGAAGAAGCAAGCTTAGATACATTAGAAACAAGATCCTCCACCTCCCAAACTAAAGCTTGCTCACCATCGATAAATCGAATCGCATCTCTACTATCAAATTCCACATCAATGTTGTCCAGCCCCAATTCCAAAGCAGCAATCAAAGCACTACGAATGGCCAACACCTCTCCTTGGATGATCGAACCAAACTGAAGAGGAAGGGACCTAGCCAACGAGATAGCCCTTGTATGATCTCTCCAAATTACACTCAAACCACCTTTCTCGGCACCCTTAAAAAGCGCCGCATCACAGTTCAACTTTGTAGTACCCATCGGAGGGGGGTTTCAATGGGCACAATAGTGTGGATTTTCACCAGCATTAGGAGTAGAGTGATCACCCGGCCTTTGGACAGCATTAAGAAATTTCAGGAAAGCATTATCAGCCATTTGAAGAACATCACTAGGAGTCCACGTCTTACCATTAAAGGTCAACTCATTTCGAGCACGCCAAAGATACCAACAGAGAAAGGAGGCACGAGAGAGAGAATCCCGAGCAAGCCTCTTATCCTGCTTGAGCCAAAAGTCCCAACCCCGAATCCAATGAGCTAAGCGGGGCGTATCACTCGGGGGGGAGAACTGCAGCGGGCTCCCAAACCAAACATTGCGCGCAAAAGGGCAATCGAAAAGATGATCACCGGTTTCAGGGGAAGTACCACATCTCATGCAACTCTGATCTACACTAATCTGCCTCGAGTGCAACCCAGCCCCAGTAGCCACCGCTTCATTACAAACTCTCCAAAGAAAAGCTTTGATCTTTGGGAGGGTTTGAATGGACCAAATGCGATTCCACACCATGTCTGGAATTTGCTCTCACTGCCTTGATCTAGACGTTGAGGCCCTGGTGTAGCCTTCTTCCTCCTCCTTCCTAGCAAGGAAACGATAAGCAGGCTTGATTGAAAACCGGCCATCTTTAGAAGCCCCCCAATACCTCTGGTCCTCACCAGGAAAGATACTAAGGGGGATTTTGAGGATAGCTTTAACATCATTCGGATGGAAAGTAGACTGAAGCAAGTTACGATTCCACATACGAGTAGTCAGGTCAATGAGATCAACGACCATTGACAGAGCACACCCCTCCGGCTTCGAAGACTGGAGCATGTAGTTTGGCAAGGAGGGGACCCACCTATCCTCCCAAATCCTAATCTTTGAACCATCACCAACCTTCCAAATTAGCCCTTCCTGTAGAACATCCCTTCCTAGCAGGAGACTCCTCCAACCCCAAGAGGAGCGATTATCAATCTTAGCCTACATAAAATCACAGTGGGGGAAGTTGTTGGACTTTAGGAATTTTGCCCAATAAGAAGTAGGGTTCGCCCATAATCTCCAAGCAGCTAATTGAAATGTATTTTACTTACTAATTGATTGATTAGTTTTCAAAATTAAGATTAAAATAGTGAAAATTCATGTTACTACATACTAAGAGTTTTGAAATGTTTTTTTTGTTTTTTTTTTGTTTTGTCCTTTCTGGAAGAAGATGAACAGGTCCTTGTTTTTAAGTGAATCATCATTATTTAACAAAAGTACTGATGAGTAAAAGTATTACCCTTTTGTTTTGCTTTCATGGCAACACATAAGAATTTTTTTGAAAACGTTTTTCCCACTCAATTCAACTTAAAAGCTCATTTCATTCCTCCCACTGTTTTAAATGGGGAATCGGTGATAAAATCTGTCTTGAGCGCTGGGCTCTTAGGAGAGGAGCCCGATGCCCTTTCTAGGAGGTCTTTTGGGTTCAAGTCTCTTGGTTCTCATTTCCCCTCCATCCCCCATAGAATATACCTATCTTAAAAAGAAAAAAGAAGAAGAATTTGTAAATGGTAAAAAATGAGGAGGAAGCAAAATTATAGCCTCCATAATTTCATGGATTGTAACTATTATCCCTACGAAAATTGTTTTGAAAATTCCTTTGATTGTATGGTTGTTTTAAATTCTCTTCTACCTGATATGTAATATGTACAACATCTTTCATTGTAGGCAGTCAACTGGATGCAAGTACAACACTAATTTGAGGGTGCAAACCATTGCGGATTTGTGGTCTTAATTCCATTTTATATCTGGTGGCAACGAAACACTAGATGATATGAGGGTGTTGCGCATCCATCAGAGGTTATTATCAGATGGGTTTTTATGATCACTTTGGGAATTGGGAAGTTGATTTTAGGACTTTACACATTGTTTTAAAGAAGCAAATCCAATTCTGGATTTCTTAGCAAAAGAGGTAACAAAACTCGGCTCAACTTCAACTGATTATAGTTTCCCTAAAATCGGTTAAAGAGGACCTTCACTGGGATGTAGTGGGAAAGTCCAGGTTCCGATTTTGCTAATGTTGTAATTTGGAGATCAGATTTCCCCTGTTGATGGCAATGCCGAAGGTGGGAGTTTTCTATCTTTTTTCTCTTTTCTCCCGGATTTTATATTCTTTCTCCTCTAAGGAAAAAAAATAAAGTTCTGTTATGCATACGGTATGGTTCTACGGGCAAAAGAATAGGAAAAATAAGTAGAAGAAACAAATGCGTCTTGAACTCTTGGTCAACTGCCAGATGATCTCCAAATTTGCAAGAATCCTTTTTTTTTGGGGTGTAAAAGAATCCTTTTACCCAAAGAGGAAATTCTCAGTGAGCCAAAATGGCCGTGAACTATGAAACAGTTTAGAGACCATTTAGGTGGCATATATATATATATATATATTTACGAAGAAAGGACATGATTTGGTTGCTTGGGGTTACAAATGGAAAGGAGATGATGTGGCAGGACTCAAGGGTTGTTGATTTTAGATTTTGTTCAGTTTATCTGCATTCATTAACAAATAGAAATAGACCTGGATCCTGTGCATCCGGGCAGCTGGGCTGCATGGGTAGCGCTAGAGTGACGTGTTTTGATTGCCTTATCCTGCCCAAGTGCCTTACACCGGTTCTTACAGCGTCGCACCATTCCACCCATCATTTTGTTACATGGTTAGTGGATAGAACAGGGCCTCCGGATCAAAGGTTCAAAACTGAGAATTCTTGGAGTGAGATTTTCTGTTTGCAAATTCCAGTTTCATTCATCAAGGGTAAAGCGGTGCGAAATAATTCAATTTGGATCCTCTACTACCGAGCTGCCTGGCAGGACCGTGCTGCCCAGACACGGTGTTGCGCGTAATGTCTACCTTACCCCTGCCCAAACGCCTTGCCCGAGTGGGGATAAGGCGGTCATTGCACGCAGCACCGTGTCTGGGCAACACGGTCCTGTCAGACAGCTCGGCAGTTGAGGATTTGGATCCGAAATAATTAGGATGTACAATAAATGACAATATTATTATTCCTTATCCTTGATTGGGGGTGTAAATGAATAGCCGAAATCCGTTTTTGTATCCGTGTCCGCATCCGTTTAGCACTATCCGAATCCGTCCGAAAGCTAAACGGATGCGGATACGGATACGGATAGATTATAGCTATCCGAAAAGCTATAATTACATGTAAACGGATAAAATATCCGATCCGTATCCGTGTTCGTATCCGTTTAGCACTATCCGAATCCGTTTGATTAAGGGTGTCAATTTGGGACCGGAATCGGGAACCGTCCCAATCCCGTCCCGCTAAAACCCGGTACCGGACCGTCCCATTAGTAAATGGGATGGTACTGGTATCTGATTTTGGTACCGAATGATAAATGGAACGGGACGGTTCTGGGACGGGATTCCCAACGGTACCAGTACCGAAATACCAATTAGGTACCGGATGGTACCGAAACTACTAGTACCATTTAAAAAGAAAGAATATATAAGATCTTTTAAAAAAAAAAAAAGGTATAAGAATTACGATTCATTAGGGTTTCACTAATTGCCTTTTGAATACGAAGAGGAAGAACAGGTCAATAGCTGTAGCTTGAAGTCTCTCCTCACAGAATCTGCTACAGTGTTACTCCCTCCTCCCTCGACCAACTACAGCTACTAGGTTCTTCCTTTTTGCACTTCGTACTTCGTACCATACTACCATGTGACATGTGTGATAAATAGAGTTTTATTTGGAAAAATAAAAAAGAAAACACAACGGGATTCTTCCATTTTGTAAGACTTCACTAGATTTAAAAAAATGAGAAGCTTATTATATGGGATCTTAGGAAGTTTGAAGAAGTAAAAGTATGATTTCATAATTTAAGTTGCTTTACAAAAAGCAGTCGACAACTTAGATTTCATGATAGTGAAAAAAATTCCACAACACTAATAAACCCGCCTTGTTAGAAAAAAAATTAAACTTCTCTATTTTTCTACAGTGCCTAGAACCGTTGAAGAACTGGTACCGTTTCGTCCCGCTAGTAATCGGGACTGGGATCTAGCTTTGGTCTCGTTGACTAAATGGGACAGTATTAGGATGGACACTTTTGGTATCAGTATCGGTACCATCCCATCCCAAATATCAAGAACCATTTCAATTGACACCCTTACGTCCGATAACTAATCGGATGCGAATGCGGATATAGCACTATCCTAGCCGAATCTGATCCGTTTACAACCCTATCCTTCATAGTCTGATAGATGAGTTAACCATGCTTTCCTCCAAGTTTAATGCAGGCCCTAATTAACTTGCTAAGCAACCCTTCTTCTTCTAGCTCTTTCACTTCTTCTCCACCACCTGAACAAAATCTTTCTGAAGAAAACCCTTCCACCGTTCTCTCTCTCTCTCTCTGTCGCTCGCGTCTGGAGTCTGGACTGTGTAGAGGTAGCTGGAGCCCTGGAGGCAACCAATAGATTATAGGAGAGAGTAGAGAGTAGATCCACATAAAGAGGAGTTGGGGGATGGGGAAGGGTGGAAGAGACATTCGGACTGTCCCACCCGACTTTTCTTTGTTAGACCATTTTTTCCTACTGTGTATAATTACCGATTTGATGGAATGACACTGATAAAGAATGAATTGAATAGCAGTGACACCAAAATTGAAATGGAGAAAGAAACTCGAGTCTCGAGGGACAGACGTTGAGCAAACACTACACGAGCAAGCACGAGCCAGAGCTAGAGCTAGTATTAATTGAACGGGCTGGGGTGATTGACACCAAAAGTACAGTTTAAACTGTAGAGAGAGAGAGCAGTGGCCACTGGGATTAATTCCGTGCATGCCCCGGAAATCCTCCCCCTTCGTTTTTACTTATAATAATATACTATTATTGCCTTTCTTGACTCATCCTCGATTTGGTCGTCTATTTTAAATCTTTCTCATTTTCTCTCCATCTCTTAAGCCTGTTATAGCAGCGGATCAGTGGCAGTGCAAGAATCGAGGAGGAGGGTTTTTGATCTCGGGAAGGAAAGTTTTACAGAGTGGGCTGCAGGCACAGGATAATATTATGGGCCGCCCTTTATTCTTTCCTGTTTCACTCCCAAACACCGCGTTTACTATGCGTCACAAATAAAATCTCTTTTTCTCTCTTTCTCTCTTTCTCTCTTTCTCTCATATCACAGTTTTCATTCACTATTGAGTGGCTCAGAGAGAGAAATAATAGGGAGGGAGAAGGAAAGCCCAAAGCGAGAAAAATCAAAAAAGAGACTGAACTAATAATGATTTTAATGTGCAGAAAGGAAAATTACTCATTTCCAAAGGAACCCTGAATCTGAATTTTTGCTTTTTGTTCTAACACCAGAGAAAGCAGTAGAAGAGCATAAAACCCGGGAGAACTTCCAAAAGATATTATTAACAGAATACTCTTAATTAATATAGAAGAGAGAGAGAGAGATGCAGGGTGGTGGTTATGGTAGTAGTAGTAGTAATTCATGTTTAATGAATTTTGGAGATAATAGTGGAAATGGGTTGTCTTCCTTGATGATGATGATGAAGCCTCTCATGACTTCTCCTCCTCCTAATCACAACACCAGTAGTAGTGGGAATGGGTTTTCTTCCCTCATCCTCAACAACGACAACACCACCACCACTACCACCACCAGCAATGGTTCCTCCTCTATCAGGGCTAAGATCATGTCTCATCCTTACTATCCTCGTCTCTTAACTGCCTACGTCAACTGCCAAAAGGTAAAGAAGAAGAAGATAATAATCTTTCCTTTAATCTTTGTTAATTTTTAGGGTATTGAGAAAGAGACCCATTGACCTAAAGTGAGAGATGGGTGGGTGTCCTTTTCTTATTTCCAAACAGGTGGGAGCACCACCTGAAGTGGTGGCAAGGTTAGAAGAAGCTTGTGCGTCGTCTGAAGAAGCCATGGCTAGGAACAGAAAGGGATGCTTAGGTGAAGACCCAGCACTTGATCAGTTCATGGAAGCTTACACTGAGATGCTCACTAAGTATGAACAAGAGCTCACCAAACCCTTTAAAGAAGCTATGATGTTCCTCTCTAGGATTGAATGCCAATTCAAGTCTCTCACTGTGTCTTCTTCCACGGATTCTGGTGATGACCCTTTCTTTTTATTTTCTTTGTTTATTAAAATTATAAGTTCTTGCAGCTTTTGCCCATGCATGTAGGCGGAAACATAAGGCAGTGTATTCTTTTTTTTTCTTTTTTTTTAATTTATAAATTTCTTTAATTTAATTGGTTTAGCTATTTTATATTTAATTTTTCATGATTTTTCTTTGAGACAAGAAAAGAAGCTTCCTCTCTCTCTCTCTCTCTCTGTGGAGGGTAAGTGAGTTCCTTTCTGTCCATGAAACATACGTAGTAGAGGAGAAGGGGGAAGAAAGGGTAGGGAGAGATTTAGTTGACAAACTACTGAATGCAACTGTAGAAGACAATGGATCGATTTGAGGGGTGTTTATGGAAGATTTTTTGGAGTACAAGTCTGGAAGTTCTTTTGGTTGGAGTGTAGTTCTTAGTTGCTAAAAGCTTATATTTACAGTTTTCTTCGAGTGATTTTGATTTTTTTTTTTTTTTTTTCATTAGATTAATAATTTTCTTACTGGTAGTATCCATAAGATAATGAGAGTTGATTGAGAATATTTTCAACTGGTTTGCTTGAGATGTACATGATATTGATTTAGGTAAGAGTTTATGTGTGACTGACGCTTAAGCAGTCGTTTACTCGTTGGCCCGATGACCTAGGGCGCAACTTGCATTAAAAGACTCGATGGTTCACAGGAATTATAGGTTGTACTTAATTTATTTTTTTCTTCCTTCTATCAAAAATCTTGCATTCCTATTGAATTTTGGCTCTTACAGCTTCGACTTGAGACTGGTACATCACATTTCACACTTTATAGAGGATGCAATCTTATGCTTTTCCTTTTTCCTCTTTTTTTTTTTGGGGGGGGGGGGGTTGGGGGGTGTTCTTTTAGCTGAGATTGGTTTACAGCTCTTCAATATAAGACTGATGTGTCTCATTTTTCAATTTAGGAGGGGAAAATTATTATTTCAAGATTATAAAAAAAATACCCTACCTCAGTTGAAAAGGTTACATTGAATAGCCTAAATTTTTCATAATGGTTGTTACCTACTTTTTTCCTTGAGCTTATCTAGACTTTATTATTAATATCAGTCAAGATTTGTTAAATCTGCAAGTTCTTAGTGCCTTTTATGGTGGAGCTTTTTGGAAAAGACAACTTAGTTTATGAGCCATACATTTATATGAAAAGACACCTTAGTATATGAGTCATACAATCAAAATGTGACAACCAATTTATATTCAATGTGCAATAATATGCATTCTTAGGTCCTTGGCAGTTTTTCTTAATAATATATCATTTTCTTAATTATTTTCAAACTGATTTATATTTTTTCGTTCCTTTGAATGCTTATGGAAATTCTGATGCTTTAATCAGAGATGGTATCCTGGATATATACATCTAAAGCATGCAAAAGAAACTTCATTTTTTGTATTTCTTAAACAATTACAAAGCAAATCCAGCTTGAGGAAACCAAAAATTTAAAGTATCTTAGTATCACCCTCATGCATATTGTAACAAGGGAGACAAAATGGAACTCAACATTCAGGATTCCAATCATGCTTTAATATATGAGGGCCTCTCATAAGTTGAAAATCTGCTATCAACGAATAGGGGGTAAGGTTGCGTACATTTACCCCTCTCAGACCCTACGGTAGCGGGAGCCTAGTGCACTGAAATGCTCGATCTCCAAGCCATGTGATATGTTTTAAGATTCCTTTCTATTTTTTCTAAGAAGATATAATTAGATCCTATTAGTAGTACTGTAAAAATGCAGTTATCTTCAAATCATCTTGTTCCAACAAAACTAGAGAAATCCCTACAAATAGAAAATAAAAGAAAGAAATCTGGGGTTTTTGTAATTCTTAATAGGAATAAGATTAGACCTTTCTCTTGCATTTTAATTGAACTTATTTTAAGTGGATTAGCAGCTCTTATGGAACTGCTGTGATAGTGCACAGCTTGTAAACTTTTCATCTAACTCTGTTTGAAACTCAAGCCTTTTTTGTTTTCTTTCTTTTTAATAAGATGGCGCAGCCTTTGTTTTAATTAAAATGAAGATACTACACATGGTTTTCTTTTCTTCATGAGCATTGAATTAATCTTGCTATTATTTGGGAAATTTTTTCTGATTCGGGTGAAATTGCACAACAGATGTTTCAAATCTAGCCTCTATTAGATGCCATGCTGTTGAGTCATGAGTGTTCAGGGAAATTTTACATTTCTCACTTTCTGTTCCTTTAGTTGGTATAAGTTTATTATTTTTTTTGCGCCTTTCTTCAATGTAAGCAAGATCAATGCCGGTATGTCAGTTTGGTTTTCTCAACTCCTTTCATAGCTAGCTTCATCAGCTTCATGGTTTTCACCTTCGATAAATGCTATTCTCTGATTGTTAATCTTTTAAATACTTGAATTAGATTCCCCCCTTCCCAAACAAAAGTGGTCTGCTAGACTTAATTATATTCTTATCTTGTCATGGATGACTCTAATTACATCCTTTTGGGTTGTCAAGCATGGAAAGGTCTAATTCCTAACTTGTCTTCCTTTGGAAGAAGAAAAATGGAAAGAGAAAAACAATTAGAATTTATTCTCAGAAATCATTCTCTAGAAGAATGTATTGGCAAATTTACAACAATTCTTCATAGTTATATCTGAGAGGAGACATTGGGAATTGAAGATGAATAACTTTATATTATCATAATCTGTGCATGAGATGCATTATATTGTAGCTTGTGTGTCTCATCACAATCTATATATAAATATATGATTTATTTGGTTTCATATTGAGACTGTTACAGTGGTGGTTCATTAAAGAACGTACCCCCCAAGAAGTGATAAACTGATAATGGTCCATCAATAAATTTTGATTCCTTTTGAGACTGAATAACTGGGTGCACAACCAACTCAGCTTTAGGATGGCTATTAGGAGAAGATTGTTAAATATGCTTAACCATCGGAGTATGGAACTCAGGAAAAGATCTAGAATGAAGTATTGCATTTGACTGATTGATCTCTGTGTTATTCACGTGGATAATGGATTTTATTTCTGTGTGAGAATATTTAAAAAATTCCCCTTCTAATATTTGATGGTTTCCTTTTTCCCCCCTCCCCTCTCCTTAAATGTCTCTTGAGGATAGCCTTTATTTGAAGCACTTGGTTGGGTGGATTGATAAATGTATCAATCTTTTTGTCCTCTGATGGTTAAAGTAGCATTTTATAGTTTGGTTCCACCCATTATCTCTGGTAACCAGTTTATAAAATTTTGTGCTTCCAGATCGGATGTATATATCTATATCTTTATTAGAATAGCTGAGACTTTTTGTGCAGATCAAAAATGCATTTTGTGTAGCTTAATAATGTGGGTGTTTACTGCTACTTGTTGAAAACTCAATAAATGGATGCTTTATTTGTAGAATGAATGTACTGTATATGTTAGGTTCTGCACTCAAAGTCAAAGGTATCCAAAATGTCGTTGGGTTCTGTTAACTTCCCCATCATTCTTGTAATCGTCGCCTGAAATTTGCACAAGTATGTCCACACCCCTCTGATTAGGGAAAATTTGATGACTAAGTATGCCAAGATAGACGCAAAGGTAGGTTTAGATCACAATAGGAGCACAGAAGAAATTTCTTTTCCCAGAATCGATCGATAGGGGCATTCTTCTCAGCCAAAAAAAGATAATGATGCAGTCTCATTGGAAGCTATGGATCAGGAGAGTCAAGAACACACTCTGACTCTACTGTAGAGTGTGTAACCATGGTTAGTAATCTCGGATCGGATTGGCCGGATCGGATCGATATTGTGAAATCTGCAATAAATTTAAATTTTATGAAACTTGTGTGATTTTAGGTTCCAGCTCTGAGTCTCTGGTGGCATCGATGCTATGGGCTGCATCGGTCGAGGATACAGATGAATCTCTTGACACTACTATGGAGGATTCTAGGGATTCTTCCCAACTTGCCCTTCTGGAGTCAGAGGACCCCTGTGGAACCTTGCATCGGAGTTACCTGTGTCGGATTTGCTACTTGGAGGCTATGCAGAACCTCTCTCTTAATTAAACTCGATGTAAGTATAATTTAAATGAATCTCTCGACACTACTATGGAGGATTCTAGGGATTCTTCCCAACTTGCCCTTCTGGAGTCATAGAACCCCTGTGGAATGCCGCATCGGAGTTACCTGTGTCAGATTTGCTACTTGGAGGCTATGTAGAACCTCTCCCTTAATTAAACTCGATGTAAGTATAATTTAAATGTATTTTTATAGTGTTATGTGCGACCAATTAGAGTTCTAGGGGTAGTTTGGTCAATTTACCTCTATGGGACCCACGTCCTCAGTGGAGAATCCTATTCCTAACATTTACCCGTATTTGGATTATCCCTGATGTCATATGACATCATTATATAATTAGAACAAGATTTTAGGTACGAAATTCTATTTAAGATCTATTTTAAAATCTATTTTAGAATCTGATTTTTAACTTAACTAAACAAACAACCCTTAAATAGTCCACTATATATATAAAACCCATTCTTAAAAATCACTATTCACAACTCCAAAGACTTAAGAGAGGAAACGATTCAGTTTGGAAGCCTTGGAGAATAAGAAAAAGAGGAGGGAGAAGAGAGGGCTGTACTTGGAGTTTGATCCCATACTTGGAATTCAAGCTTTGGAACCTCCATTGGAGACTTCGCTGCATAATTGGAGGCTGCCTTCACTTTGTTCTTGCTACTACACTTAGGTAGGCTATGGAAAACCTGCTACTCCCTCTTTATCTTCTCTATTCTCTAACTCTAATTCAGCCAAATCACCTTGCTGCCATTAAAGCTTCAAGACCAAGCTTAGATATTTAGGCTTCTACATGAAATTGGACTGTTTTAGATCAGTCCTGGTTCAGTTAGACCTGAAATTTCATGACTAATCCTCTTCTGGACCCAATTTCTGTGTTTATTGTCCTAGTGATAAACCCTAAAGCAACCAATTTGGGTTTATTTGTCAAAATTCCCAAATGGAGAACTTAACCATGAAATTGGACCCTAATTTACCAATCTGAAATTATTACTAAAATTCCCCAAATTAACAACCAAATAAGCTGATCCACCTTAGAATTAGGTCAAATGATGAAATTCAAGTCATGCATGTGAAGATCCATCCAAGGAGAGCAAAACCCCCAATTCGTCCTCAGGGCCGGATGCAGTTGTAGGCCCAGGGCCGGACGTTCAGCCCTGTATCCCTCTGAATCCGGCTGCTCCTTTTGGTGCCCCTGCTGCCCTAGTATCTTGGGGTTTGCCCTTAGCTTCTATCTGAACCTAATGGATGTTGTTTGTATGTGAATTAGGGTTGTAATTCCTGTATTTTTTCTATCTTGACTGGATCTTTAGGAAAGTATTTGACTAGGACTAGACTACTATACAGGTAAGGGAACTTTGATTTTAATTTTTGGTGTGTTTATCACTTTAATTTGCTGTTGTTCTGAATTCCATTTCATGCATCATCAAAACTACTTAGATGCATATGGTTTCTTAACTTTTATTTATTGCAATAGAATCTGCATGTGAACTAGACTGCATTGGCATCTTGCATTGCATTAATATTATTCTTGTTGTGAATGTATTGATGGTGAGGTATTGTACTTTTATAATTCAGCTATCCATACATGTGCCATCATGAATAGATTGCACTGGGCTAGGTTGTATGTCATCGCACGGTACTACGTCTCTTACCAATAGGGGAAGAGGTATTGGACAATCCGTGGTACAGTCGAAGGGTATGTCGGGGTACCATTCACTGTCCCATGTTAGCGTCTGTGCTCCGCTATGGGAATAAACAGTAGGGTTGGTCTTTGGGGGTTTGCTGGTTGGGCTGCCTGGTGACATGCCTGAACTGGTGGGTCCTCACCGTAGTAGAATGGTTTCGCTCGGGTGACCGACGTCTGGTTATGTGTTTCCGGGACCAAGGTTAGCATCTACTACAGTAGTACTTAAACCTCATGAGACTTAGTATCCGTGTTAGGAGCATGTTAGATTAGAACATGCATCATAAATTATTGTGTTTGTTTGCATGCATTCCTTTACTGGGCTCAGTGGAGAGCTCACCCCCGTGGATATCCTTATTTTTCTTATAGATGAAGCTACTCTCGTTGCTGCTAGTGTTTCTGTGGGGATTCCTTCTACTCAGGACTTTCCTGCTGCTCATGGAGCTGATACTCCTCTCCTGGTTGAGCACGATGCTTCGTGTTCCTGTGATGGATGCACATTCTCCTGATCCTCCAAAATGATCAAGCTCTTTCTTCCTCTTTTGTTATAACACTTTTGTATTAGTTATTGTATATAGTCATTTAGGGTCTTTGAGTTACTCCTTTTGTGAATCACCAATATAACTCTCTTGTACATAAATGTTCATATAAATATAATTGTTATCACTAGTTCTTCTTTATTACTGTTTTATTGCCTTATTTAATTGCTTCCGTTGCATTTAGATTTTGATTATTATGAATGAAATTGCGAATAGAGTACTGCATTTGCTATCCTAGTGGGTTGGTTAGATGTCTGAGACATCCAGTCACACTTGGTCCTTATAAACTAGGCCGGGGTATGACAGGTATCGGTCATGAATAATCCCGAGATATGGCCAAACCTATCTAGGTTTCATGGAATGGTAGTTAGATTGGATAACTCGTTGGGATCGGCCGATCTAATCCGACACATATGACAAACGGTTAAACATGTTTCCTTGTTCTTTGTCCTGAATCTTTGAAGCAAATATTCCTAGATTTGGGAGCTTCATATCCACGGAAAATTAGGGGGATCTTACCATTTTTTTACTGGGGAATCGATTAAGGAAAAATTTTGAAGTTCCCAGGCAGTGAGAGGGGAGGGGTGAATCAGTGCACACACAAATTTTCTTACAAAGACTTCGGTCGACAACCCTGTTTAGTTGGTAAACCAAATAACAAACTCATCTACTCCTCTTCCCAGCAGAACAGGAAAGGAGTCTACCAGATGTGCTCAACCACTCTGCAGACAAAGGCACTTCTATGCAAGACAAGCAATCAAAGTACACAAAGATTTACGTTGTTCAACAATATGCCTACATCCACGGAGTGCCCTCACTGGGCAAATCTCAATAACTTCCTCACTAGAGAACCCTTACTAGGCTTTACAAGTGCCTCTCATTGAGGTCTTATCCTTTGTAGCACAAAGTAGATAATTGAGGTTTAAACAACACTCAGCATCAAGTCTAGGCCAACTGTGGCATTTCATTAAACATATAGCATGTCCACAATGACTTGCAATATAATCGCAAACCCAAAAACAAATATAGGTTTCTCAATATATCTATAACAAATGGGACTAGGGATTTAATACCTCACTTGGGCTACGCCAAGTGGAATCCACTGCTCCACAAAGCCTAGAAGATCAAACAATCAACTCCCATGGCAACCAAGAACAAAGCCATCTTCAAATAAGGTTTTCAATAAATGAAATAGGCTTCTGCCGCAGAGCTTTTTTCCTGAAAGCATCAAATGGAAAAGCTAATTCTTTCAATTTGTAGATCTCAACAAGCTACCCCAAATCGATATATTTCATGCCCTATTTGGAGTTGTGTAGTTCCTAGAAATTAAGAAACAAGTTAGGCCAACCACAGAGTCTTATTTAGAATTTTTTCAAACAATACACGCCGTCGGCGCAATTCTCGGGCACGCTTTAATCACTGCTGTACGATTGACATCATATATTAGGATAAAGACGCGACCGTTAGATGAAAATTCCAGCCACCCAATCTAGTGAGGCTCGTGACAAACAGAAATTTCACTACTTAAAGTCCTCAATTACGCATGTGCGTAAATCACAACAAATGATATCCAATCTTTGATCATCGCTGTTGATTATCACCGGATCAGATCAATTAAGACCATAGGATCAACATTTGATCACATACAATATTGAAGCACAGAGTGATCAAGTGCCAATTAATCAAATAGAAGGATTTAAAATCTATACAACCCTTTTAATTTCAGCCATGCAATCTACCACGTTTTTTGGAAAACGAATTTTCAACTATGACCAATCCACGTGGCTAAAAAAATCGAATCTTATATGATTGTACTCCACATCACCTCCTCTCTCTCCATCTGTACGGCTAGATGACTCACCGGGTGATTTAAAAAAATCACAAAAATCATTATAACGTTCTTATTCCAGAGAGCACTTTAAATTGGCATCCAAAATTTTTCTAAGGCATGGAAGACTGATTTTGTATCCTCCATGTGCTCGACAAAAATCCTCTTAGGACTTGGCTTCATAACGACAACCACAAAGCCCATCGTACGCACGTCCAGTGCCTGTGTGCATCACACCCTTTCAGCCATGCGTTGCGTGCCGCCCAAATGCGTGCTGCTAGGCCATGCCGTGCACACAAGCCATGTCTTGTTGACCATGCTGCTTCTGCTATTGCCTTGCCATGCTGGCTGGGCTGCTGCTGCCCAACTAGCAAGCACCAGTAGCCATGTCACCTGTGCCAACGTGCCATGCACCCATATTTTGTTGCACATCATATGTGCCACATGGCATTATTTCTACTTAAAAATTCTGCCACATCATCAAAACTTGCTACATCACCTCCATGTGGGCCTTACCTAGCTGTAGGCCCATTTTAGCTTCAAAGGCATGATTTCAAGTTCCCAACCATAATGCCACCATTTCAAAAGCCATGGGCCACCATGTCTAAAGCTGAAACAGATCCACTGTAACATTTCATGCTCTACAAGCACCTTGCACTTGCAACCTGCACTGCTACCACCACACACTGTGTTGCCAACAATGTCCCACTTTGGAGTTGTTGGCAACACCTATAGGGCATTTCTTCACCTCCTTTGACAACAAGTACAAAGGGTCTTCAAGGGCCAAAAAAATATAAAGATAGATACTCCCCCTGAGTTGAGGATTCCCCCTAAAACGCACAACTCTCTGAGAGTAGTTAGAGATGTGAAACATCTGTTAAATCTAAACACGCACCCTACAGCTATGCTGTCCTACAGGTGACACCATCAGAATAAGACTCTAAGGGGGTGAGACAACACCCAATAGAGTCCTCAACCTCTCAAATGCTTCCTTGCACAATGGATTAGTGAAGATATCAGCCACTTGGTTTGTTGTGGGAACAAAATCCAGCCTCACCTCATTCAAAGCAACCTGCTCCTTCAAGAAGTGATATCTAATGTCAATGTGCTTCGTTCTTGAATGTGGTACAAGATTCTTAGAAATAATGCTAGCACTTAAATTATCACCCCTTTAGAGTCTTATTCTGGTGGTGTCACCTGCAGGACAACATGGCTGCAGGGGGAGTGTTTAGATTCCATAGATGTTTCACATCTCTAATGACTCTCAGAGGAATGTGTGTTTTAGGGGGAGTCCTCATCTCAGGGGGAGTATCTGTCTTTATATTTTTTTGGTCCTTGAGGACCCTTTGTATTTGTTCTCAAAGGGGGAGAAGAAATGCCTTATAGGTGTTGCTAACGACTTCAGGAAGGGGGGGGGGAGATTGTTGTTCCCATGATGAAAGTTGTCGTTGTTGGAAACACAGTGTGTGGTGGTAGCAGTGCAAGGTGCTTGTGGAGCTTGATGTGTTTCAGCTTAGGAGATGGTGGCCCATGGCTTTTGGAATGATGGCATTATGATTGGGAGCTTGAAATCATGCCTTGGAAGCTAAAATGAGCCTACAACTAGGTGGGGCCCACATGGAGGTGATGTGGCAAGTTCTGATGATGTGGCAGAGTTTTTGGGCAGAAATAATGCCATATGGCATGGATGATGTGCGGCAAAATATGGGTGACATGGCTACCGGTGTTTGCTGGTTGGGTAGCAGCAGCATGGCAAGGCAATGGTAGTAGCAGCATGGTTAGCAAGACATGGCTTGTGTGCACGGCATGGCCTAGCAGCATGCATTTGGGTGGCACGTAGCGTATGGTTGCAAGGGTGTGATGTACACAGGCACTGGGCATGCGTATGATGAGCTTTGTGGTTGTGGCTTTAAAGCCAAGTCCTAAGAGGACTTTTGTCGGGCACATGGAGAGCACCTGGTGAGTCATCTGGCCATACTGGAAGAATTTGGGTTAGCTCGTCGAGATCTACACACTGGAAGAATTAGTTTTTTGATTTGGCGCCTCCAGGAAAAAAGCTCTGCGGCAGAAGCCTATTTTTTTCATTGAAAACCTTATTTAAAGATGGCTTCGTTCTTGGTTGCCATTGGAGTTGATTGCTTGATCTTCTAGGCATGTGGAGCAGTGGATTCCACTTGGCATAGCCCAAGTGAGGCATTGAATCCCTAATCTCTTTTGTTATATATATTGGGAAACTTATATTTGTTTTTGGGTTTGGGAGTATGTTGTAAGTCACTGTGGGCATGCCACATGTTTGATGAAATGCCATAGTTGACCTGGGCTTAATGTTGAGTGTTGTTTAAACCTCATTTATTTACCTTGTGCTACAAAGGATAAGACCTTAGTGAGAGACACTTGTAAAGCCTAGTGAGGGTTCTCTAGTGAGGAGATTATTGAGATTTGCCCAGTAAGGGCACTCCGTGGATGTAGGCATACTGTCGAACCTCGTAAATTTGTGTAATTTGATTGCTTGTCTTGCATAGTAGTGCCTTTGTCTGCAGAGTGGGTGAGCACATCTGGTAGACTACTTTCCTGTTGTGTTGGGAAGAGGAGTGGATGTGTTTGTGATTTGGTTTGCCAGCTAAACAGGGTGGTCGACCGGAGTCTTTGAAAGGAAATTTTTGTGTGTACTTATTCACCCCTCCCCTCTCAGTGCCTGGAAACTTCAATTGGAGTCAGAGCTTGGTACCCAGAATTTAAGGCTTAACCGTCTGGGGATCTATGAGAGGTCAAGATGGTAAAGAGCATTGACAGAAAGGGGAACAACAAATTTATTCAAAGTAAACATTGATTTCATCCGTTTGCGATTTCATTACATTACGTGGTTAGGGTTTTAAAACCCAGATTTGCAATTTGGAGATTTGGGAGTCTCAAATCCTGGAGAAAAAAGGGGGATACTACCCCTTTAGATTGGGTAATCGATTAAAGTAGGATTTAATTCCATAAAAACATACTCTAAATAGGGATAATGGTGGTAGTGGGTGAGGTTGATGAAACAAATCAATATAAGTTAAACAAAGAAATAGGGATTAGGGTATAAGTTGGTGATTATGGTGGTAGTGGATAAGGTTAATTCCCCACAAACCTTGTGATTACCGCTTTTTAGATTTTTTATATATTTTTTTAATTTTTTAATATTTTTTCTAACCAGTACTAACCAATTCCAGGACTTATCCAATAAAACCAAGATATTTTCTACTTTAGACTGATCCAAAACGATTTTGACCGATCCTTTCGGTGTAGACCGATCCCGGGATTAAGAACCTTGTGTGTAACTGAGTAACATGAACACAAAGAGAAAGCAGAAGCGAAGGGGAAAAGCTACAGTTCTTCTAGACTGTTGTGAAATTCTCTGTGGTATCAGAAATGGTATCATAAACTCAACTGAGTAATTCTTACTCATTCAATTCATTGTTGGACTTTCCCAAAACAAGAGATGGTTGGTCAAAATCCATATTTTTGCAACTTTCCAAAAACCAGAATTTCTAGAATTTATGATGTTTGGAAAGTTCCAGAATTGATGAGTCATCCTTCACTAAAGACATGAGTGAGGTGGCATTGTTGGTCAAGGTACTAAAGCTCGAAGTCGGTGGGATCTCGGTCCCTCGAAAAATCGAGTCGAGTCAAGACTCGAAGCCTCAACTCGGTGGGTTTTAGACCTAGTTTGGGTCTGAAACTTGGTATTCAGCTTATTTTTTGCCATTTAAACACAATTGCATTATCAGATTTCTCAAAAACAAAGTCCAAATATGAGTTTTACTTTGAACCCGAAGTTGGTAGATCGTCCAAAGTTGTGAAACATATCTTAAAATGACATGAATCTACCAAGGATTGAACAAATTTTTTTTAAATAAAAATAAATTCGGAGAAAAATAGTTTACCTTTGAAAAATCCTTCAAATTTGTGATGAATCTTGAAAATATGTAGTTGAATCTTCGAATGTCCAACTGAATCACCTCTCCAGAAGTTCAAGTCATGAAATCCATCCAAAAAATGTAGAAAGAGAGTGGTTTTGGAAAGAAGAGAGCTTATTTGGGGGTTTTGGACAGAACTCGCCATATCTCGACGAGTTCTATTGAGTTAGGTGGATTATTAAAGTGGTACATGGGCAAAAATGTGGGTCAAACCGAGATATCGACCCTAGACGAGATATCTCGCCGAGATTTCGGCGAGATATTGTAATTTTGAATATCGCCTCCCATCTCGATTCGGGTTCTCAAAAAATCGAGAAACTCGGCGAGATCTCGCAGAGTCGAGACGAGTTTTAGAACTATGTTCTTGGCTAGGCGCAGATGGGCTGGCATGGCTGGTGTTGGGCCTTCATGTGGCTCCATGTGGGCATTGCTACACTTTGGCCATCATAAAATATGACGGTGGCTGCTTTTGAAATTGATCTGAAGTGATATAGAATCCGCATCAGATGAGGCCTCCATTGAAGAAAAGGGACTACTTATAGGGAGAACTATTAACTCAATGAAATGTGTTGATTATTCGATTCTCCAATGGAGAATATATATCACATAAAATATATAGCAAGGTATTGGAGATTACATAAATATAATGATGGGCCTGGTTGAAAGAGGGAGAAGAAGTGTGGGATAAGAGAGGGGTAACTGTGGCAGATGATGTGGCTGAGTCCACAGTCAATCTGCCGTAATTCAATGTAATGTGCTTGACTATTCGATTCTCCAATGGAGAATATATATATGTGTTTACAAGAGAGAGTTCCTAGAGTATATAAACTAGGAAACAAGATATTGGAGATCACATTAATTATCACCAATGCACCCAAGACAAGAGTCCATAACCAAGTCAATATCTTTGGGAGAGTCCATATCATATATGTGGATTTTGTTTTCCAAAGACAGAGAGTCCAAAAACGATGGGAATGGTTACCGTCAATAAGCACCCTGTGAAAATGTGAAAGTGAGTGCATCGATGGAGTGAATTCGGACTGCATACCGTCTTCAAGGGAGTGCATTCAAGTCCGTGCATTATTAGTAGTGGAAGCAGTGTTCGGTTGCGTAACTGAAACTAGCATTTAGAATATGAATTTTGATTTTGTATATCCCACAAGAAATGCCATAGGTGCCAATCATTGCAATTATGGGCATTTATTTGATAATAAAAAACATAGAGTCAACTTCCACCAATATGTTTAAGAGGGTTGTTTACGGTCAATACCAACTGATATATGTTGACACGGCCATTAAAGGCCCAGGTGACTATCCGACTATGATTTTGTTTTTGAGATCAGACAATGAAAGAGATCGATTTCACACACAAAAATGTAGGTTTCAAAATACTTGATCTTTATGTTTAAAATCATTGTTTTTAATCCCATTTTTCGTTATAAATCAATTGATTTAGGTAAAACTAAGTTAGTTGATGCTTCGAACTTGATCATTGGCAAGGATTTGTACTCAAATCGTTGAAAGTTTGGTCTCATTGTATGTTGTTCTCCATTTTAATGTTTATGCATAATAGGTGTTATATATTGCTTGTTTAGACTGTTTTGTGCTTCAAAAGTGTATTTTTTCATGTGTATCTGTAGTGTACGATATGTATTTTCGATACGATACGTCTCTTAAAATCACCCTTCTGATACACTACCCGATACCGATACTTTAAACCTTGCATTTACATTCCAATATCTTAAAGCCAATTTAGCAACTTCATCTTTAGTTGCAATGGATTAGATGATCTTCCTTCAAAGACCAATTGATTTTCTCCAGATCATCCAAATGACAGTACATGAATTTTACGTTGTATTATAGTATCTTACTTATTTGGTTGCTAAAGTTTCATGGGTACAAGAAGGAAATCAAAGGTTACCAAGGTTTATATGGTTATTGGTATGACACTACTTGAAGTCTTTTGAAAACTAAATTAATGGAATCCTGATTCAATTGCTGTGATACTTCTGAATTTCCTAATTCAAACTAATCAAATATTAATGCCTCTCACTGTATACATAACCATTAATGGCTGGCTTACATCACTAGAACCTAGATCTGTGTCACATTTGATAGATTAAGATGTCAGAATCAATGTTGGAAAAGATATAGATCACATTTTTCGGCTTTTCATCCACGATACCTTGTAGGAATGTAGGCTCTGTGCGAACCCTGTGTAATAATCTTATTTATCTAAGCTGATCTTGTTCCTTCCATGTCTTTCCGTGGCCATGAATGTATCATTCTGTTTCAACTCAACCTAATGAGCTGTATAACTATCTCAACTTCTTGGGGCTGCCTAAATGATTTGACCATTGCATCCATGGTACTATTTGAAGCTTAATTTGCTGCAATGTACAACAGTAAAGGTAGATTCTTTTGTTTGCAATATTATGGATTTGTATTTAAGAATGTTAGTCACAAGTTGGTAATGTGGATGCACAATTGAATTGAAGAAATGTGAAAATTTTGATGGATATTTGACTGATTCCCAATTGGTTGGTTTCTTGTTCATTATCATCTTGAAAGTATTCCAAGATTGGATATCCCTTCAACCTTTCTTATCATCTATTATATGGAAAATTTTGCATTGCTATAGGGATGCAAACCCTATTGTGCATTTTCTTGCTAAGGAGGCAGCTAAGCTAGGAGTGTCCTCTGCCATGGTGGATTTCCCACAGCATGTTAAAGAGGAGTTGTCGGTTGATGACCAATGCAGATCTAGATTTCGGTTCTCTAGGTGGATATCCCTTCAACCTTTCTTATCATCTATTATATGGAAAATTTTGCCTTGCTATAGGGGTGCAAACCCTATTGTGCATTTTCTTGCTGGAGGCAGCTAAGCTAGGGGTGTCCTCTGCCATGGTGGATTTCCCAAAGCATGTTAAAGAGGAGTTGTCGGTTGATGCCCAATGCAGACCTAGATTTCGGTTCTCTAGGTGGATATCCCTTCAACCTTTCTTATCATCTATTATATGGAAAATTTTGCATTGCTATAGGGATGCAAACCGTATTGTGCATTATCTTGCTGGAGGCAGCTAACCTAGGGGTGCCCTCTGCCATGGTGGATTTCCCACAGCATGTTAAAGAGGAGTTGTCGGTTGATGCCCAATGCAGACCTAGATTTCGGTTCTCTAGGTGATTTTTTGTCTTTGGTCTGGTTAGTTTTCTCCTGCTGATGGCAATGCCGAAGGTGGGGGGTTTCTAACCAGTTTTGTCATTGTGGACATTAATTATGTATTTTTCTATTCAGGAAAAAAAAAATTATGGAAGTATTCTGTTATGTGAAAAATCTGGAATTATATTATAGCAAGTCTAGTGAAAGCAATATATACAACTAGGGTGGATTCACCCTTGCACCATGTGTACAATCCCCGGACAGAATACTAACAAGAGTTTTAATGTTACACCTTGCGGAAAATCGGCCGATCGGCCGTTACTCTACAAAATTCCTTGCTGAGGCCGTTTCTCCGCATTCTTGCTTGATGTGCCCCCTTTTGAGTCTTTCCTAAATCCCATTTTTGTTTTTTTTTGGCGTGCATTACTTATCCTATCTTTTTCTCTGTCTTCTTCTTGTTAGTGTTTTCTGTGTGTTTGGCGGTCCGTAAATAAGGAGCTGTTTGGTTTTGATGGGCCTTCTATAGCATAGCTGACAGGCTATCCAGTCTAGCAATGCGTATTTTTCTGTTAACATTTCGATAGGATATTCCTCCTGTGTATTCTCTTTTTGGAGATACTGCTCAAAGCATTCTGCCATAGTGGTTCTACTTTGCTTTCTTGCAATTAGGTCCTCATGCACGGATGTACACATCTACCAATTTTCTGTAGCATTTGAAGGATAACCTTGGGCAATGAGAACCAAGGGACAATGATTAATGACTAAATGGTCTTTATGTGTTTTATCTCTATAAAATTTTGGTAAATGTAGTTAATTTTCTAGTGGTTCTGAGTTTTGTGTAGAAATATCTATATTTCAGTTAATCCTCTTTTTCCGTTCCCCAAATTAATTTGTTTTATTAAAATTAAGCTTTCATTCCAGTTGAGGTTGCAATCGATCGGTGTATCTGAAGAAATATTAAAGTCCCAAGTAGGAATGAGGTCAAATACTCCATTTGTATATTTATTTATGTATGTACATAGTATATTTGTTTTCACATTTGTTATGCTTATTCAAATATTCACTATGAATACGTGTATTTATGTCTCTGCATCATATCTTGCTTTCATATTTGCAATACTTATTGATCGATCACTTTTCGTCAGCATGTGTTGTGGGTTCAGATCGTAATGGATCATCTAAGGACGAGGTTGATGCACATGAAAACTTCATTGATCCTCAAGCAGAAGACAAAGAGCTGAAGGGTCAGCTTTTGCGCAAGTACAGTGGATACTTGGGCAGTCTCAAGCAGGAATTTTCGAAGAAGAGAAAGAAAGGAAAGTTGCCAAAGGAAGCTAGACAGCAATTGTTGGACTGGTGGAGCAGAAACTATAGATGGCCTTATCCCTCGGTACTATATCTTTCAATTTTCTTTTTAAATTATGAAAGAAAAAAAACACATCATTGTTTGCTATTACAAGGCAAAAATTCAATGGTCTCGCATAGTAAATGCGCTAGTTTGATGTCCCGGACCACAACCCTTCCCCCAATTTGGCTCTCCTCCAGCTGTGGCTGGAGCTGGAGGATCAAGCCCAGCAAAACAAGGGGTGTTTGGGTAATTTCACAGGGGTTTCACAGGTTAGTCCCCCTGTGAAATGACCAACCCCCCCCCCCCCCCTTTTTGCTGGGCTGGATCCTCCAGTTCCCGCGACGGCCTGAGGAAACCCAAGTCCCCCTCCCCCCAAAGCCCCAGGGAATGTGAAATGGTTTGCCATAATTTGTTTTCTTTGGAGGAAAGCAGTAGTTATGGTTATGATCATGAAACCTGAGTCTATTCATGGCATACAATATCTTTTGTTCGGAATTTATACAATGCCTGCTCTCTATGTTGTCCCTTACAGTTAACTTTGAGTTATCCATGGAAGAGTGAGACTTTGTTAGTTTGGTTGCAGGAATCACAGAAGCTGGCACTCTCAGAATCAACAGGTCTGGATCAGAAGCAAATAAACAACTGGTTCATCAATCAGAGGAAGCGCCACTGGAAACCTTCAGAAGAGATGCAGTTTATGGTGGTCGATGCAACACATCCCCCCTACTTCATCGACAATGCTATGGGAAATCCTTACCCAATGGATTGCACGCCGACATTCCTTTGAAATGTTGATGGCAGCATCTTTGAACCTATCACATATTCTTGCATGGTAAATTAAATAAAATAGTTCCAGTAGAGAGTATACTAGTATTAGCGCATGTATGTAGAGGCAACCGGTGATTGTGCCAATTCAGCTCGGGTTTTGCATGGTGTTTTTAGGGCTCGATTCATGTGTGGACTTGTATAATTCTATTGGACAAACCCAAGGAACTGTTGGTTCTTCTGAACTAAATCACTGTTTCAATCGGGAGAAAGTTTTCCTCCACTGTGGGTGAAGCAAAAGTACACTCATCTATGGTCATAAATTCTATCACCGTACCAGATATCCTCTACACACCAGTGGAAGTTTGAACCCTCCACGGGTGAAGGAAAACTGCTTGTTTTGAAATGTGTATGAAATAAAATTGAATAGTGAAGTGCTGATGGGTAATGGCTAATTTGATGTGGGTCTCAGTTTCTTTGCGGTGGATTTGTGTAATGGAGATAGGGGTGTAAGTTTGGTTGTATTGGCCCAAGCCCGCCCTGAGCTTGAATAGGGTTTGGGCTGGATTTTTCAACTCTGTGGGTTGGTTAGGGTTGGTTAGGGTTGAAATTTTCAGGTCTGGTTCAAGGTTGGGTTGGGTTAGGGTTGAGGTCTTGCGCAAAGCGTAGTCTGGCTCGATTCTGTGTCAAGTTATGTTTTATAATTTATTGTTTATATTTTGTAAATTTTTTAGTATCTAATTATTTATTGATTTGCAAAGAAATAAAAAGCTAATTTATCTATGGAACGAAATATTAACAATTTTAAGATTCGACTAAATTTTTTAACCTAAAGAAAAGTCTAATAGTCAATTGAGTAAGAAACAAACCAATGTCCAATCACATTGTCTATTTTTTGAATGCATAGGATTTCATGAATGGTAAAATATCTTGGCCGAACCTGGCGTCTTTCACTCCCTAGATGGAGATGACATTGGTGGTTCCATGGAGACAGACCTCTTTACCATGTGTAGAATCACTTTTATATGGCCTGTAGTTGGGAGTTCTTTCACTCCCTAGATGGAGATGACATTGGTGGTTCCATGGAGACAGACCTCTTTACCATGTGTAGAATCACTTTTATATGGCCTGTAGTTGGGAGTTCTTTCACTCCCTAGATGGAGATGACATTGGTGGTTCCATGGAGACAGACCTCTTTGCTATGTGTAGAATCACTTTTATATGGCCTGTAGTTGGGAGTCCAGATCTTATACGATGCACTGCCTTGTTTTGATTGTGCTGCGTAGACACAGGGCTTCGTCCAATGACCACCTTACCCCAACTTGGGCAAGGCACTCGGGCAGGGCTAAGGTAGTCATTGTTCCTGGCCCTGGGTCTGTGCAGTGCACCGTAGAGAATCTGTTTCCCTGTAGCGGGTCATTTTTCCGTAAACTGTAAAGAAGATTTTTACCAACAAAAAACCAAAACTGTGAAAGATCATTCATAGGAAGCTAGCCAGTTACTATTGTCTACTGCCACAATGGGTACGTAGAGCATGAGACAGCAGCTGCTTTTGTCTTTGTTAACATTGTAGTTTTTTGTTCTCTACCTCTGCAGTTTTTGCTTTTCTTTCTTTCTTTCTACACTGAGCCGAGGAACCTGAACCAACAACTAGATGGGGTTAAGACTCAAGACGGCCATTGTGGACGGTGGTGGTTACATGAAAAGTAGTTGTGCTGATGTTGCAAATTCGGTTGACCAAGCTGTAAATTCCAACCTTTCTGTGCCACTTCATCCTATTAACCAACCTCTTCCATCTCAACTTCATAACTTCCCTCCTAACCAAACCTATTCTAAATCAGCCTCAAACCTATACTTCTGCCCTATTTCTTCCGACTCAGCTTCAAAACTACCCTTATCCTATGTCCGAACAATCTCAGCTTCATACCTTTTTCTCCTTTACTATTTCTAATATTAATTCCTCACCACAACCAGGAAACAATCCTATTCAGATACCTACACCAATCCAACCTGGATTTTCTACTCCACCATCTAACCCTTCTTTCCTTTCCATGCTGGCTGAGATTCATTCTAAATGCAACTCTAGTGATATTTAGTCTCCTGACATTACTCACCTTCTCTTTAGTATTTTGCCACACCTTTCAACAGTTTTCATCACTAATCCTAATTCGGAATGTCCACAACAAAAATCTCAACTTCCTATTTTTATGCATATAGACACTAGTGAGGGAGATGTTTCTAATTTGGTTTACTCTTCACTAGATGCTTATGAGTCACATGAGAAGAAGAATAAATGTGCTCGCTCAAACCTCTGTTGATGAGTCATGTTCTCTGGATGGAGAAGATTTCGACTAGTGGATCATTGTGGGTTCCGTTGTTTGGCCCCACGGGAGCCAATGAAGATTTTGAGCTGGAATTGTGAGGGTTTGGGGAGTCTCTTGATAGTTCAGATGTTTGCTGGAATCTCTCTATCTACACATCCTAATATTATTTTTCTTATGGAGACTAAATGTGGCTATCAGCATTTGAAATGTTTGTGTCGTCGGTCGAGAATGGACCATGTTTATTCTATTGATGTGATTGGCTCACCAAGTGGTCTTGATTTATTCTGAGAGCATTATATCAAAGTGATCCTCAGTTTTAACTCTAATCGAGTTTTGGATGCAATTTTTATTGTAAATGGCAGCTATACATTTTCCCTTGGTTGTGTATATGGTGATCTTGTACGGTCTACACGACAACAGGTTTAGAATCAATTGATGCAACTGGGCCGTAATAGATCCAATGACTGGCTTCTATTTGGTGATTTCAATTCCTACTTAAAGTGGCAGGAGAAACATGGAGGTACTCCACCAAATGCTCGAGACACGTCATCCTGGAGAGTCATGGCCCATCTTTCACTTGGTGTAATAGGCGAGCAGGGAGTTCTAATGTCAAGATCAGATTGGATCGGGCTTTATATAATCATGCTTGGCGGCTTAATAACGTAAGTACTGTTGTTTTTGTTACGGATGCTATTGGCTCTGATCACTCACCACTTTTGATCGATACAGAAAGTGTAAATTTCAAGGTTGTAGACCCTTTCGTTTTGAATCTATGTGGTTTTGCCACCCTGGTTGCAAATCAGCCGCACAGATAGCTTGGTCTATTCCTTATACTTGTGATGCTTCTTCTATTATACATGATAAACTAGTTTCTTGCAGAACAAATTATAAATTATGGAACAAGGAGGTGCTTGGTAATGTACACCAACGCATTCGATCTCTTGTTCATGATATTGAGGCCTTTGAACGTTTACCTTTTACGAAGACTATTTGTTTACAATTTTTTGTTCTCAAGTCCAATTTGGAGGATGTATTAGGAAGTAAAGAGGAGTTATGGAGACAAAAATCCAGAATTGATTGGTTGAGGGCTGGAATACGAAAGTTTTTCATGCCACTACTACTGTCCATCATCGACAACATAACATGATTTTGAGTCTCAAGATGCCGAATGGAGTTTGGACACAAACTGATCAGTAAATTTATAGTATTGTTCTTACTCACTTTGAAGAAGCATTCACTACAGAAGGTGTGGACTCAGTATCTGTTGAAGCTGTGCTTGGTGTTGTAGATCCGGTCATTTCTGATGAGATGAATACGATGTTATGCTGCCTGCCAACCATGGCTGAGATGGGTGCTACACTTTTTGATATGAGCCCTATGAAGTCTCCTACTCCAGATGGATTTTTTGTCTGCCTTCTTTCGATGATACTCGGAAATTATTAAGGTAGACCTCTTTAATTAGGTTTGCAGTTTTTTTGAAACTGGATTGATTTCAGGTGTACTTAATGATACCTTAATATGTCTTGTACCAAAGGTTGCTAAGCCTGAAACTACTGATCAATTTCGACCGATAGCTTTATGTAGTGTGGTGTGTAAAGTGCTTACTAATATTATGGCTAGTCGGTTGAAATTAATTCTTCATAATATCACAAGTCCATATCAATCTACATTTGTTCCTGGCCTTTCTGTCACAGATAATATTCTCATGGCACATGAATTGTTTCATTATATGCGGAAGAGGAAGAAGGGAAAAAAGAAATATCTTGCTATGAAATTGGATTCTTATGTATGGGTTTTATAAGCAGCCAGTGGGTTTAGATTGTAATGGGTCGTTTGCATTCAGTCTCTTATCAAATTCTAATTAATGGTGCTCCTAGAAGATCAATCTCTCCAAGTTGGGGAATACGTCAAGGGGACCCATTATCACCGACGTTGTTCGTTTTTTGTTCACATGCTCTTAGTTATTTGTTGTTAAAGGCATAATCTGAACAACATATTCATGGGACCAAAGTTCGTAATCGGGCCCCATCGGTTACACATCTACTGTTTGCAGATGAGCCTAACTTTTTTTCGAAGGTAAATATTGAGGAAATACACTATTTGAGAGATGTATTACCTCTCTATTGAAAGGTATCGAATCGATCCATTAATTTGAAGAAATCATCCTTGACTTTTTCTCCTAATACTCATCCCCTCTCCTAATACTCATCCAAAGTTGAAGCGGTGATTATCTAGGATCTTGAAGATTCCTTATAATTTAGGACCGAGGAAGTATTTGGAATTACCTACAAATTTTGGAGTCTCAAAGGTTGCTCTCTTTAAAGACATCACTACCAAGATTGAGGGGGAGAATACAAGGTTGGAAGTCTAAACTTCTATCACATGCAGGTAAGGAAGTTTTGTTAAAATCAATCATTTTCTCTATGGGGAATTATGCTTCTATGCACTTAAATTGCTAGCATCACATCACTAGAATGTTTGAAAGATTTCCTCCATTTTTTTTTTCTGGGGTGATAATGAAGGCCACATACATTGGATTTCATAGGATCGATTATGACGATTGAAGGAAAAAGGAGGTCTGGATTTTGGGGACTCTACTCTACAAAACCCTGCTTTATTGTCTAAACTGCTTTCAAACTTTGGTCAGAGCCGGACTTTTTACTTTCACAGTTTATGAAAGCTATTTACTATCCAAGATCTGATTTTTTTTAATCCACTAGTGGCCATGATCCTAGTTGGGGTTGATGGAGTATTTTGATTGAAAAGGATGTACTTGTTGATGGTTTCGGTTGGAGTATTGACAATGGCAATTCCATTAATCCATGGTTGGATAAATGATTGCCTAATCAAGTTGAAAGGAAATCAACCACATCTAAAATTTATAATCCTGATTTAAATCTGGTTTCTGATTTAATCGATCATTACAATATGACATGGAGGGATCTACTAAATCTTTATTTCTATCCTGGTGTTGTGGCAGCGATTCTGGGGATAAATCTTCGGCTTTTTCTAGGTGAAGATAAACTTCATTGGTGTGCCTCACGCAATGGAGACTTCACTATGAAGAGTGTACGTCTACCATTTATTATCCAATCAAAGATTATCCTTGGAATTACAGAGAGCTTCAACTTCTTCAACCTTATCTTATAGGCCCAGATACAGTGTGGAAGAAGACTATTTGGGGAAGCAAGACTCTTCAAAAAATCCAATGATTCCTTTGGAGATCATGTGCTTCAGGTCTTGCAACATGTGAAAGCTTTAAGATGCTGTCAGATATGATGTAGATCATGTTTGGCTGTGGTTTAGGTTATATTGTTTCATCTCAAACAGATTCACAATTGGCATCTTTCATTAAAGAATGGAGATATTTTGCTAATTGTGGGAAGGAACGTAGCAGTCGTCTTATTTCATTTCCTTCTTTTATTTTATGGTACATCTGGCTTTCTAGATGTGACTATGTTTTTGGAAAGCATATTTGGAGCCCAGAAGATGTAATTCTGTTCTCTACTAAAGTGTATGAAGTGTTTCAAAGTGTGTCACCAATCCTGAATATTAGTTGTGATACTGATAAGAAGAAGATAGATTGTAGAATTCTGTAGTTGTTTGTTTTTTTCATTGTAATTGTATATGGAATATATACATAAAAGAGGATGAATATACAGGGAATGATGGAAGAAAATAATCCTAAGATTACTCTTAAACATTGATTGAGAATTGAGAGGAAAAAAATTAGGAAAGATTTGATGAAGAATCATATCCTAATACTCCCCCTCAAGTTGGAGTATGGAGTTCACAAATGCTCAACTTGGACTTCAAAAATTGGAATTGTTCCCTGCCAAGAGATTTGGTGAATAAACCGGCTATTTGGTCTGTAGTTGCTATTTTTGTTGGCCGTATTATCCCTTGTTGATGTTTTTCACGAATCACATGACAATCAATTTCGATGTATTTAGTGCGTTCATGAAAGACCGGATTCGAGGCAATGTGAAGAGCAGTTTGGTTGTCACAGTATAAAGGTGTCAGAGTGAGAATGGGAATACCAAGATCTTTGAATAAGAAGGACAACCAAGTGAATTCGCATGTGGCAACCGCCATTGCACGATATTCAGCTTCAGCCTAGAACTGGGACACCGTAGCTTGTTTCTTAGTCTTCCAAGAGATGGGACATGATCCCATAAAAATGCAGTATCCAGTGGTGAAACGCCTAGTAGTAGGACAAGAGGTCCAATCAGAGTCGTAATAGGCTCGAAGCTGAAGTGGTGATATAGAGGAAAAAAATAGACCTTGTCCTAGACTTGACTTAAGATAACAGAGTAGTTTATGAGCGGCATCCATATGTGGTTGTTGGGCTGATACATAAATTGGCTAAGGATATTGATAGTGTGTACAATGTCTGGTCGAGTGATTGTCAAATAAATCAAACGACCAACGAGACGATGATAAGAGGAAGGATCAGCCAATATATCACCAGTTGAGTTCCTTAATTTAATATTTTGTTCCATCGGGATATCTGAGGGACGAGTGCTAGTGAAACCACAATCAGCCAAGATGTCAAGGATATAATTTCTTTGATTAAGATAAAGTCTTTTGTTGGAACGGGCCACTTCAATTCCAAGGAAGTATTTCAAATGTCCAAAATCCTTGATATGGAATTGACGATGAAGAAATTGTTATACTTGCTCGATCAAGAGAGTGCTGGAACCGGTGATGATTATATCATCCACATATAAGATTGGAGTAAAGATTTGATGAAGAATCATATCCTAATAGATACATCTACCGATGAACTGCCAAGTTGGACTTTTCTTTGGACTCTTCCTCTAGATTGGATCAAAGTGACTTCTAATGCAATTAAGTTTCCAATCACGCTCTAACAAAGGGGGACTTGGTTTTGTCTTTTGGAACCAAAAAGGTCATGTTCTTCGTGCTATCTCTGTGCCTGTAGATTTCAACACTATCATCGAGGTAGAGGCTTTGGCAATAAGATATGCACTATTGGTGGGGATCTTAGAGGGATATTATCAACTTACGGTGGAATCAGATCATAAAGATATTGTCCTCTATCGTCAACGTAGAGGAAGTCCTTCACCACTGGTTATCAAACCTATTTTGGATGATGTTATTCACCTATTTTCTTACTTTATCTCATGTAGTTTCTCATATATTCCAAGAGAACAAAATAGCTTTGCTAACTCTTCGGCATGGAAGGCTCTGTCGGTAACGACAATGTGACCTAATTCTGCTCTATAGATTATGGAGTTAGTTTCTTCTCCATCCCATGTGTAATACACGTTGATCTCAATAATAAATCTGTCTTCTTGGGTCTAAATTCTATTATGGTTTTTTTTTTATTTTTTCATTTGTTTTAAATAGAAACAAGATTCATATATGATATCAATCACTTGTAAAAATATTTGGATAATTTACACATACCATCCCTACGGTTTAACGAAAGTATAATTTTACCCCCCAGTTTTGGAAAATTCTATGTACCCCTTGAAATTTACAAATGCTAACAAATACACCCATTCCGTCAGTCTTAAAAACATGGTGTGAAATGACAAAATTACCCTTGCAAAGAAAAAAAAACCTGCAACTCATCTTCCCCAATTGATGAGTTGCAGGTTTTATGCAGAAACCAAAACTAATAGAGAGCTCTGTATCTGAAAACAATTGCTAACAAAGCCATGGCAGTCTCCCACTCCCCCACCCCACCCCACCCCACACAGCAAGCAAGCCAGCAAACCACGAGAGTTGCAGGCTTATTTTCAAGAAAGTAAGCCCCAAATTTGCTAATAACAGATAATAACAATAACGAAAATACTTTATTGCCAATTTCTTTGAGGTAGCCTTACAAACAGAAAATCCCTCGAGAAATTGGACGAGACGCATCTTAGTTTCTCTTTCTTGAAGAGAGGTTTGAGTCTCACTCCTCTCTCTCTCTCTCTCTACACTTTGATTTGCTATTTCTGAAATTTGTGCTTTAATGGCGAACAGCAATCTATCTCGACGGATTATCAAGGCATGTCTCGATCCTGTACTTTGATCCCTTTTTTAATTTCTCTGATCGCATACCCAATCTTGCCGTTGGTTGATTCTTGAAAATTTTCATGAAAGAAAACCTTTTTCATGATTTTTCCGTTGTTGAAGATTTTTTTTGACGATCTTCTGTTCCCTTCTTTTTTTCCCCTTTGATTGAGTTTCTGATTCTAGGGTTTGGTAAATATTCTTTGGTGAATCATAAGATCGATACTGTGTGACTCTTTTTGGATGATCGAGTTTGATCTCAAGAAACAAACACCAAACACAAAACACAGAAAGAGATAATTGGGAGGATGAAACACAATTAATTACGCATTGTTTCTTTGTCTATTAATTAGAACTTCTATCTATATGAGTCCTGAGAATATTGATCGATTAAACAGAACAGAGAATAACTTTATAAAGGAATAAAACTTTACCTTTAATCTGCTTCGTTAAATTCTAAAAGGAGTTGTTTCATTGGATGCTTATGATTCTTACCAAAAAAATTTGGATGCTTATGAAAGTTGCGTATCGTATCGTTGTAGATTTACAATAAAAGCACAATATTACTTTCCATCCAGGATAGAATTAATACTTCATCGAATTGATCCTTCTGCTGATTTCAATCTCTCTCTCTCTCTCTCTCTCTCTCTCTCTCTCTCTAAAGCTCTCTCCCTCAAAGTCCAAAAGAAAGAAAGTGGAGGGAGCACTCCTTTCGATCTGCATCGTCTGTTGGTACTTAGATTCTAAAGTCATTCATACCATGCATTGGGTGCGTAAAAGATTTTGGTTTCTGCATAACACCTACAATTCATCGATTGGGAAAGATGAGTTGAAGGTTTTTTTATTTTTTTATTTTTCTTTACAAGGGTAATTTTGTCATTTTAATCTATGTTTTTAGCACTGTTAGTCATAAACTGACGGAATACGTGTATTTATTAACATTTGTAAACCTCATGAGGGTATACAGAATTATCCAAAACTGAGGGTCAAATTATACTTTCGTTAAACCTCATAGGGGTGGTATGTATAAATTACCCAAAATATTTTTGTATTAAAAAAAACAAAAAATAAAAATGATACTAAAAAGACCCTTAATTTCAAAGTCAAACTACTCCATACGATCCTGCATTGATTTTTACCCCTAACCATTAAATTCTTCATTAAAATTGAATTGAATCGAGTTTTCATTTACCATGGATGAAGGAAAGAATCTCTTCATCAATTACCATTATTGGCCATGAGTGGTTGCGAGAAAACAATAATTAAAAGGTATTTCGTACCTCCAACAAACAAGGGGAGAATTAATAATGACATTAAACTGGTTTATTTGGAAGGCTCGAAACCAACTAATCTTCCACAACCAATGTTGGTCTCCTTAGCAAGTGATCTCTATGGCTGAAAAGGCTTTCAATGAATTCTCTGAGGTTTGTTTTAAGTCTAATTCAGTCCATGCTACAGTTTCAGTTTGTTCTCCTCTCCGTCTTTGCGGCTGGTCCCCTCCTGATGATCCTTTTGTGAAGGTAAATTGGGATGCAGCCTGGGTGAAGAAGACCAATAGAGGGGGGTTTAGGAATCATCATCAGGGATCATCTTGGGATTCCCCTTCATGCCTTTACTGCGGGTTTTGATGGTGTCTCAAGTCTTTTCGCTGAAGCTGTTGCTGTTAGAACTGGGCTTCTTCAAGCGGCGAAGTGTGGTTTCTCTTCCATTGTGGTGGAGTCGGATTGCTCAAATTTGATCTGCCAAATTAACTGTAAAAGCTTCGATTTGGAGATCAGTGGGGTGGGATTTGATATCCTTCAGCTTCAAGGTTCCTTTGCTGCTTGGTTTTTTAGGTTAGTTCCAAGGTCGTCTAATTCAGTTGCAGACTCCTTGGCCCGGTCGGCCTTTTCGCATGAATCCCCGATTGCTTGGCCAATTATCTCTCAATGGCTGATAAATCTTTGTAATTTAGATGTCACTGCTTGTATCGATTCGGTTTCTCAATGAATTTGCTTTTTATCACAAAAATAAATAAATAAATAAAAAAGGGAAAACTTTCTCCAATTTGAAATGCTAACTGCACGCACATTGGAGTGAGTAATAACTAATAAGAGACTGAGAGAGTTGGTACTCAAACCCAGCTCAATTTTTTTCATTTCTGTGCACTAAGTGGGCCAAGGTAACCCTATTAAAGAATTGGACCAGCCTGGCCCAACTTGTACTGGCTCTACTAGATATTTATCGTTTTTTTTTTTTGGAGTTGGGGTTGTTCTACCGGTCCTACTTAGTTCAATTGCCATTTTCTTTCTGTTGCAAAGGAATCGATAGCTTTCGATAATCCAATTTGATCCAATCAATTATTAGAAAGTCATACAACTTATCCATAAAAATGAAAGCGAAGAGAGCAAGAGAGAGAGAGAGAGAGAGAGAGAGAGGGAAAGGATGAGAATTGAGAATAGACCTTTCGCCTGCTTTAAAGGATAGTAAAGCGTGGAATATTTCAACAGCACCACGTGGCTCGTTTATACCTAATTATTCTGGCCACGTCTACCACCATTAAAGCACCCCTCTCTCTCTCGCTCTCACTCTCTGTTTCACCTTCTTCATCACTTGCTCTTTTAAGTAGAACACCACCCCCACCCCCTGATTGCTCTTCATAAGGCCAAGAACAAACGAAGAAAGGAAGAAAGAAAGGAGGAGGAACCATGGGTCAGCATCATCTTCTCCAAACAGTTTCATGGTTAAGTTCGTCGCTGCCCAGGCCAGTACTTTTGACATCACCATCGCTCCAGAGGCACCTCATCAAGGTACCCACTTCTTGAAGTAAAACTATTTGCGTTCACCACATACCCTTTTCGCCGATCTTCTTTTAATTTTTTATTTTGAGTGGAGGGTTGGGTTTTTTTTTTTGGTAAACTGGAGGGTTGGGTTGAGGTTGAGGTTGGTTTGGTTTGAAATTTTGAATTCTTCTCTGTTTCTATTTCTATTTCTTATGCCATCTGCGCGTACGTACATCTGGTTACCTTCTAATTAGAAGAAGAAGAAAAAAGATGGAAAAGAGGAGAGAGGGATGGGCATGTGACTGATTTGATTCATTCTTGCAAGTACTTCTATAATTCCATGCAATGTGTTTGATGAATTGTTTGTTTCAGAGATACACTGAGAGCAAGGAGAGCGATGGACATGTAATCGGAGAGAAAGGGAGGTCGACGGCGGAAGAGTTCAGTAGGGTAGCTAAGGAAAAGGCAGAGTCGGTGAGTCGAACTGCTAAGGAAACATTGGAAGGCGTAAAAGAAGCTATGGTGGGTTCCACTGACGATGAATCCCCGAAGCAGGAATACAAGAAGCCTGTGGAGAAGGGTAATTACGACAATATGGGTCGCCAGGATTAGTCATTATAAATAGCAGCAGTTGAGATTGTATTATACTGAAATAACGCAGGTAGATAACAAGACTTGGATTTGATGATATCGCCCGTGAATTTCTCTATGATGATATTTTGTTCAATTTGGATCTTGTACCATGCAGTTGTCCGTTCTGTCTGTGCTGCGCAGACATAGAGCCGTATGCAAAGACTGCCTTACCTCTACTCTTCTACTTGGGCAAAGCGTTCGGACAAAGGTAAAGCAGTCTTTGCGTGTGACTCTATTCCTGCACAACATAGGCAGAACGGACAGCTGCATCGTAGACAATCTGGATCATATTTTGTTTGGATTTATTAGAGGGCCGGAAAGAAAATTTACCTCTATTGTAGAGGACTGAAAGCTATGATTCCCTCGTTAGTGGAAAAAGGAAAAGGCAAAAAAGGTATATCTTTGGTCATGTGAGGGCCGAGGGGTGATATATCCTAGATGGTCCCCAAATGGTTCCCTAGCGCGACTTTGGGCTTCACATCAGGTCCAAGCTCTATGGTCCCATTCTTGTCAAGCTTTCTAACGTGGCTTATAGGGTATACTCATTATCGATATGATTCTCCCTTATAATCAATAAATAGAATAATAAATAAGGTAGTTTATCCCATGTAATAATGGAAAGTGATATTTTCAAAAGGGTTATCTTTCGTAGCATTAAAGGGAGTGGAGTGGAGTGGAGTGGAATGTTTCACTATGATTTTTTTGCATATATTTATTTTCTCTTAACTTTGTTCATTATATTGACGTATAGCAAATATAAGAATTTCACAAAGTACGAAAATTGTGCTAAATCCTTGTGTTTTGAGTCTAGTTCTTTTGCACGTACGTACAGGTGGTGCACATACATGTGAGAGGTAATCATTTGTCCCAGTTTTGCCATTCAAAAGGGGAAGAGGGGTATTTATGAAAGCAAAAGGACAAGTGGTTGTCTCTAACATGTACGTTCACCTACACGATGATCTATTCTCACGTGGTTCCCCCTCCCTCACGGACTTGGGTTTTTTTCAATTGTGGCGGGAGTTGGAGGATCCAGCCCAACAATACAAGAGGTGTTTGGGTCATTTCACAGGTGAGTCCTATGTGGGTTCTCCTCCCGCTGTTGCTAGAGCTAGAGGATCCAGTCAGCAAAAACGGATTTTTATCGCCCCCAATGCATGATTCCCCATTGTAGATCCAGTGCACCCCTAGGAGGATGACATGTGTCAAATGACCATCCAACGGTCCAAATTAAAATTCCTTGAAAGAACCTCAAAAGACTTCACTCCATTCACCATCTCTCTTCTCCATGAACGACGACCAAACCAGACTCTGATTTCGCACTTACCTCTCCAGGCTCTCTCACGTCGGCGCACCTTCACACGACGGAGCGACGAGATTGAATCGAACTTCTTGGGTTTAGAATCTCTAACTCCCTCTCTGCCAAACTCTGATTACAATCGTTCATCTTCCTAGCACAAACGAATCTCGTCCCTCTACAACTCATATATTCATGTTGGCTCCTTTGTAGCGCGACAAGGAGTGTAGCGCACCATCTGACGGCCTGTAGTGCTTGGGCACGCAACCTACCTTACGACACCCTATCTATGTGTTTGGCTACGTGCCTAAGCGCTACAGGCCACCGGATGGTGCGCTACACTCCCTGTCGGTCGCTCTATAGAGAACCCAAATCCTATTCTACCAGTATTTCTTATTCCTGGGCTCAGCTTCCAACACTTCGGATAAATCAATCCAACTTAAGATCATAAGAAATAGAGGATCTATACAGCAATCATATCAACACGATTTCTCTCTCCCTCAATTTCCTCAATTTCCCCTCTCAGATGATCAACACATGGCATCCTAAAATTCAACGGTCATTTTTAAAATTGAATTTCTTTTCCCCTAAAGTGAGAGGATATCTTGTCTCTCCTCTTTCCCGCACATCTCTCTCTCCACTCCACCCTCTCTGAGAAAGGTGCGAACCTCTCTATCACTGCAAACATATTTGCTGGAGACATAAAGTCAGAGATCTGCAACCTGCGCTACCACCACTCCTCCCACTCTCAGAGAGAACCTCTCTCTTGCTCCTCTCGCTTTCCCCAGCCGTTCTCACCATCTCACTTTGTCGGAGTACCCTGCAGCTGTGACCATCACACCACAGGAGAAGTTCTCTCTCCTCTCACTCCTCTACATATGTCGGAGTACCCATCGGAGAAGGCTTCATTCTACATTCGCATCTATCTCTGCCGTAGTAACCAAACCCCACCATTGTAAATCCCTTCAAATTACTTTCTCTCATTATACATATATTATGAATGAAAAAATTACTGAAATAAACAGAAACAGACTGTGTCCTTGCGTGCCTTGTTATTCATAGAAAGGTGATGGATTGCTTCATTGAAAGTGGGTTCTTTCAAGCTATCCATATATGGGCCTTCACTGTGTCCTTTGTGTGCCTTGATATGGCTTCCGATTTGTTGCTGGAATTTCGATCTGCTCATCTTGTATTAATCCATCATTTTGCCAGTTTTGGTTGGGTCCCAGGGCTGATTCAGTGTTTTGGTGAATACCCAAAACATATACTAGTTGCTAGGAAAAGAGAAACCAATGATTAATTATATTGGATTAACCTAACATGGTTTTAATTGATGTAGGTGAATCTTTAGCTCAAAAAGGTCGAGCAATTGATTTTTTATCAGGAAATAATGGTTTGAGTCTATCAAAACTCTCATATTAATTAATTAATGAATTTTCTTTCAAATTCTGACCTTGGAATTGTTGTTTTCCTTTCAGAGTTACCTTTTTATTCCCTGTCATTGACTTGCTGTTAAGTTTATTACCTATTGCTATTAAGAGACTTGTGCATCTGTGTGGTGTTTGTAAAGGTGAGTACCCACTAAGAATATAGGGGGAAAAAATAAAATTAATTAATACAAAGAATGGGTTGGTTCAACTCCACTGTAACTTAATTTTTCTTTTATTATATTTTTTCTTCATTCACAAGGGCCACTATTGTCACCACATGAGTTCTCATGAAGATCTTATAAAAATAAGTTCTCATTCAAAGAAAAGGTTCAGAAACAATCATGGGTCCTCCTTTTTATTATATCTTTCTTCTCTTTCTGGTAGGTTAGAGGACATGCATGTTGAACAAGTGTGTGTCCATCAAACCCGGTTTGATCCGGTTCAACCGGTTCACTTTTGTATTGAACTTTTATACATTTTAGTTTGATATTGTCACATGCGATATAAACTTTTTGAGCATTATGTATCCCTAAGTTTTACTTAAAATGGTAGTCACGACTAGGGTTTGGGCTGGGCACCCTTATCATATGGTCGTCACATTGGGTATGCCTAGACATGTGATGTCAGGGTACGAATGCGCGAGTGCTCACATGTTTGATGTGTGCATTGGCGAAAAATCTACTTTGTCGATTCCCTCATGTATTATTGCCAGATGTAGGAAGGGATAAACATGTGTCATCGACATCCTATGCTTGAGGGAACCCTATCACTGCAAAATGTGATTGCATTCTTTGATTCATCAATGACTGAAACTCAAGCGAGTCGAAGCCGGTGTTCTGGGAATGCGTGAACACTTTGTGAGTGAAGGAATTATCCAACATGGTCTCCACTACCCGATTGGGGAACACCAAGATTGAGACTGTCTATGTATGGTCGGATCAGAATCTGGATCCAGTGCTGTTTTGGAAATGGTTTTGCAAAAATCTATTTTACATAAAATGATAGATTATATATAATTATTTGAACAAAATGTTTTATCGAGTTTTGCGGGACCCGATCAGATGCACAGATGCTCTTATATGGACATGTACTATGGATTGGGGTTTGGCAGTACATGTGTACATGCCCTATAGATTCCATAATGATGGTGTTGATTAGTGGGGGGGTTGTCTATGATAAATAGTTATCATATAGGGAGTTATTTGGAATTTGCGGTTTTAATTAATACTTTATTTAATTAATGGATATGGTGCTAATTGTAATTATCCATTAATAATTAAATAAAGTAATTAATTAATACTTTCCCTATTAGATTCTGCTTCTTCACCTGTGTAGGACTCTGAGTTTAAACAGAACTGCCAAACAGAGAGAGAGAGACAGACAGACTCTCACTGGGATTAAAGTAATCCATCATGGTTCTAATCAAACTCTTATCTATATAAGGGGACCAAAACGCAGAGGGGGCAGACAGTGCTCCATGTTTTTAGCAGACCCCCTCTCTCTCCTGCTTTTTTGTCTCTCTCTCTCTCCCTCTGGTGATCTTTCTTCTTCTTCTTGCTTCTCTCATCTGTGTTTGAGAGTTAGGGTTTGAGAAACCCTAAATCTGTGCTGAAGAGGTTGAGAGCATCTGAGATTGGCTTGAAGAACCTTGGTAGCACCATTGGAGGTTCAAATCTGTTTGCTAGGAGCGCTCACTGGAGGAAGAACCACTGTCTATTGGAGGAGCAACACTTGAGGCTCACCAGGTTAGCAGTTCTTTATTAATTCCTTCAGTTGTTTAATTATTAATATTTATGGGATGCGAAAGAAACTCGAATCGATTATTTTTCGCTGCGCATTCGAGTATGGGATGGATCCCTCTTGCCATGTGATGGACTAGAGATGAATTTCTCCATCCCTATTGTGGTGATAAATTTTATGGGACACAATAGGGAAGGAGAAACCCTAATAGGGATGCACCAGGGTTCCCATGGGCGACCATGGGAAACCCTAAAAATTAAATAAGGCACCCATGAGACACCATGGGATAACCCAGGGGGTGCAATACTCTAATTGGTTTATAATTGGTTTCCCTAGGGAGCCATGATTTGATCCTTGGACCGTAGTTATGCCTACAATGCATGCCTCAATACATGTAGTGGCAAAGATATCCAAATAAGATAATAACATTAAGGGAGAATGTTCTCTGTGCTGCAGCGCAGGCTACGCTCAGGCACATGGGCCTACCACTTAGGGGGGGCATGGTGGTCATTGTGCCTACCCCCCATGTGCCTGGGCGCAGCCTGCTCTGCGGCACAGAGAACAGCGCCCATAATATTAAACAGTTGCAAGAATCTGAAACATGAAATTAAGAAAGATACTACTAAGCCCTTGATATTTAAATTAATTCTTTCATTAGTTAGCCGCAGTACATGGAGAGGAATGAAGTGAATAATATAGAGAAGAAGAATACAAAATACCTATTCCATTGGTGTAACACAAGGGTTCTTTTCTGATTCTTCGTATCTATTGATTAATCTATCTCTCTCTATACACAATTAGAAGTAGTCAAAATGGTGAGGGATCTGATAAGTAGCTTCTCTTTCTTTGAATTGACACTTGCTGATATCTTTTCCATAATTGTTCAGTCACTGCAAGCAGCGACAGAAATGAAGGCACCAAGTCCACTAACCATGGATCCACCGCTACCTGGTATAGGTGCTGGAGGAGGAGCTGAGGTTTCTGCAAATAGAAATCAATTAAAACCATCAAAGCTCAGTGATTTCATCAATGAAATATAGGAAATGAAAACATAACACATTGTTTGCGTATAAAACGTCTCTTTATTTAGATCAAAGAGCATTAAGAAATTACCAGGTTGAGGTGGGTTACACACTGGAGTAGCATCAGAGGCTGCAGGAGGTGCTGGCTTTGCTACAAATGCAACATTAAAATTTTAAGATAATCCATCCTTCAAAACCATCTAGGCATTATGAAAGACACTGATAGTCAAGGAACATCAAGAAGTAAACATGGAAAGCTTAAAAGAATAAATTATGTCACTGGTTGTTGATGCAAACCCGAGAAGGTAAGCAAGCCAAGATCGAATCTGGAAGAGGGTTTTGATTTGAATCTAATTTGAGTGGGTTATGGGTAGGTATGATGGAGGTTGATGGAGGGTACGTGGCTGGAAGGAATGGGTGATGAAGATGAAGGAGTCCCACCTTGATCCCACTTGAGTCTCACTAGCAAAAGTTCAAAGAGAGTTTTGTTTTCAATTCATGGGTGCTTTTGAGAGCAGCTAGGACTTGCATTATATAGAAATAGAAATCTTGAGTACAACACAAAACATTAAAAGAATCTTATAATTCCAAAAACCCCTTTGAAATTCCCCATACATAGATAACAATTCCTAGACATAGAAAACTAAACAAAAAACAATTGATGACACACTGAATAAAAGATAAATAACAAAGTGGGCAGCATAGAGAAATAAAAGCAATATCTCAGCATCATACAGTACTATCAAGATCAATTGATGTTTCTAGGCGGTACTCAAAAAAATACAGCCACATGTGTAGGGGTTCCCCTACATCAGCAGCACTGTAGGTGTAGGGATTGCCCTACACCAGCAGAAAATCGTGGGTTGTTAGGTCTTATTTTAGGGAAATGTTCTCTGCACCAGGGGTGCAAGATGTGCATAGACACATGGAGGTGGGCGAAATGATCGCCCCATGGCACTGTGGTGCAGAGAACATTGCCCCCTTATTTTATTAGACTTTTATTTAGTTCTTATTTTATGTTGAATTGTATTCTTATTTGGATTCTAACTTCTATTTTCTAGTTTTTGTCTCAGTCCTTAAGGTTATAAATATTTAATTGCTCTGTTTTGAAGAAATAAAATTGTTGTTGTTGGCAATCAAAGTCAGGGATGTAACGAACACTCGAAAATCGGAATTTGGTTCATCCGCATCCATTTAGGGATATCTGTATTCAATTATGAAATATCTGAATCCGATCACATCCTATTCATATCCGATCCGTATTCAATCCGTTTACATCTCTAGTTTCCAAGTTACTAATGCTATAGTTTCAAATCTCCATATCAAGCCATCAGAATTCAAAAAAAAATTGAGAACAAGTTCCTACCAATATCCTCTCAACCCGGTCCAAATCTGGAGTTCATCCGCTGGCTGGTTTGGTAGTTATTCACTAAACTTTTAATTTTGAGTTTAGCTTCTAATTTGGTAAACTGATGATTAAGACCTTTATTGGTGGGACTATTTAGACCAGATCTCTCATTGGGAAATATCTAGGGTTAGGTTTACTGGTAATCTAGCCTTACATTATCCAAATTATGGTACAAATTCAATTATCAAAGTCAATCAGAAAGTTGTAGAGGATCAATGATTGATTCTAACAGTAAGTTCTTACTTTTACATAAAAAAATTATACGTATAAGTTAAATAATTTCCTGCAATATATTATGCTTCAAGCACTGCCAATTATTTAAATGTTAGGAACTTGACCAATACACCAAAAGCTCCAGAAGTGATGGTACGTGTTAAGTCAATCCCTTTAATCCTAATTTCACCTGAGCTCTATTTTGGTGAAAGGCCAGTCGCACCCTTTGAATAGTGGTCGATTTCAACTGTATTAAACACGTACCGTATCATTGCTGTGCGTATTTTATTGCATAGGATTTTTTAAAAGTATTATTGCCATATAATCCGTTTACTTGCCGTATGCATCCATACCCGTATTATTACCATTCCCGAACTAACTATGGTGGTACCCAGCTATATGTGGTGCACCCTCTGATTTTGTTGCATAAAACTCAAGTACGTTCTTGTTTGATATTCCTGTTATGGGCAGTACCTGCTGCCCCAAAAGCTTGGGTTGAACCATCTCAGATTTCAACTATTCAACTTGAAAGTACAGGCTCTGGTTCTTTACTTGATTGCAAGTCAACCTGTTGCAATAACCAATCCAAAACTAGAACCGGAAATAGGCTTGCAAAAATTTCCCACTGACAACTTAAAAATGAATTCATCAACTTTACAAGAGGTTGAAGGGAATGAAAAAATGGACAAAAATGTCTCAATTTATTAAAATGGAGTTCATGTAGACCATGGTGGTTCTGATTATCTTGTCTCTTTCAATAATGGCATTTCTATAAATATTGACAAGTGTTAAGAAATTGTTCTGGAACAAGTTTTTCCGAACTAATTACTGTTCTGTTTTTGTTTAGGGATCAGTTCTGGAACAGGTTTATCAAACGTTCATTGACAACAGAAGAACAGTCTTCTAGTACAGAAACAAGAAAAAAAAAACGTTTCTATCCAAAGAACAGGAAAACAGCACAGAAACGTTACCAAATACTGCGATCGGTTTTTAACTGGCTCTATCTTGCTTGTGAGGAAACTCTAAGAACAGAAACAAAGAGAGAAGAGTAGAAGACTGCAGAGCGATAGAGAGGTAAAATGGCACCATCTTCGTCTTCTCTGATCGTTAGCTTCCTTCGCCAGAACATTCGTAGACTCCAAATCCCTTACCGACCTGGAAGAACTACACGAAATCTTGTCGTAGAAGGAGGAGGAGATGCAACACAACAAGAACCCCAAATCATGGATGGAAAGGTTCAGCTTCAATTCACAGAACAAATGGCGATTGAGGTCTGCAAGACCATACGAACACGACCCAGATGGGAACAGACACTCCTCTCTGATTTTCCCTCTCTCAGTCACAGTATGTTCAATCCTAACTGCGTTAGAGAGATCATTAAGCGTCAAAACAATGCTTTCCTGTCTTTCCGTTTCTTTCAATGGGTCTCCTCTCAGCCTGGTTTCTCTCCTGACCATCAATTGTGCTCTGTTCTCTTCGATACCCTCGTCGAAGCCAAAGCAACCAAAGCTGCAAAATCATTTCTTTTGAGTTTCCCTGGATTTCAACCCCAACCTTCTTCTTTGGAATCCTTCATTCGATGTCTCTGCGATGATGGAGAAATCTATGACGCTGTTGATGTGTTTTCGCGGCTCAAAAATGTCAACTTTGTGCCTTCTCTATCAGTTTGGAATTCAGCTTTATTGGGTTCTCTACGCATTGGGAAAACCGATCTGGTTTGGGATTTGTATGCTGAGATGATGGAATTTGGCTTTGTGGGCGATGTTGACACTGTTGGGTACCTAATCCGAGCCTTCTGTAAGGACAACAAGCTTTCCGAAGCTTATGAGCTTCTCCGGCAAGTGATTGAAGCTGGGCATACCCCGGATAATATTGCTTTCACCAAATTGATTTCTGGATTTTGCAAAGATGGTAATTACGTTAAGGTCTCAGAGCTTCTCCATTTAATGATAGCGAAGGATCGGCTTCCTGATATCTTCACTTATCAGGAAATCATTTATGGGCTCTGCAAGAACGGTATGGGGAATGAAGCTTTTCGGGTCTTCAGTGATCTCAAGGACAGAGGCTATGCTCTTGATAGAGTTATGTACACAACAGTGATTGATGGTCTCTGCAAGATGGGTAAATTAGGGGAAGCAAGAAAGCTTTGGTATGAGATGATTCATAAAGGATTCAAGCCAAATGAGTTTACATATAATGCACTCATGGATGGATACTGCAAGGCAGGTAATTTGGAAAAAGCCCAGGAGTTACGTGGGGAGATGAGTGATAGAGGATACAGAGAAAGCACGGTGAGTTATAACACATTGATTGCAGGATTTTGTCTACATGGGAGGACAGACAAAGCACATGAGCTGTTTGAAGAAATGCCCAATAAAGGTATCAACCGTGATGTAGTTACATATAATACTCTGATTCAGTGTCTTTGTAAGGAAGGGCAAGTAGTTGAGGCTATGAACTTGTTCAATGAACTTATGATGATGGATTTGCAACCATCTACTTCATCTTACACACCTCTGATTCAGGCTCTTTGTGAGGAGGGAAATGCACAGGAAGCAATAGAGTTGTGGAGAGATATGCAAAAGTGGAGTTTGGAGCCATTGGTCTGTACTCATGATTATATCATTACAGGATTGTGTAAGCAGGGAAATCCAACAGAAGGCATGGAGTGGTTGACTAAGATGTTAACAAGTAAGCTGAAACCTAGGAAGAAGACTTTTAACAGATTGGTTGATGCTCTCTCTTCAAATGATCGGTTTGATGATGCTTTGCTTGTTTTAGATTCTCTGTTTGGAATGGGTTATACTCTTGAGAAACCGGTTTGCCTTTCTTTAATTAGTCAACTTTGCAAAGAGAATTTGTGTCAAGCTCAGGAGGATATAGAGGCTGTTTTGGGAAGAGACTGAAGCCTCTTAAGATATCATAGCACAACATGGAGTGGTTGACTAAGATGTTAACAAGTAAGCTGAAACCTTGGAAGAAGACTTTTAACAGAGTGGTTGATGCTCTCTCTTCAAATGATCGGTTTGATGATGCTTTGCTTGTTTTAGATTCTCTGTTTGGAATGGATTATACTCTTAAAGAATCGGTTTGCCTTTCTCTAAATTAGTCAACTTTGCAAAGAGAATTTGTGTCAAGCTCAGGAGGATATAGAGGCTGTTTTGGGAAGAGACTGAAGCCTCTTAAGATATCATAGCACAACATGGAGTGGTTGACTAAGATGTTAACAAGTAAGCTGAAACCTTGGAAGAAGACTTTTAACAGAGTGGTTGATGCTCTCTCTTCAAATGATCGGTTTGATGATGCTTTGCTTGTTTTAGATTCTCTGTTTGGAATGGATTATACTCTTAAAGAATCGGTTTGCCTTTCTCTAAATTAGTCAACGTTGCAAAGAGAATTTGTGTCAAGCTCAGGAGGATATAGAGGCTGGTTTGGGAAGAGACTGAAGCCTCTTAAGATATCATAGCACAACAATTTTGTTCTTTTATTCTTCATTCTTTTTGGAAATCTGTAACTGGAAATTTGTAATTTATGTCAAGGATCTGGTTCTCCTACATGGATGTTATGGAAAGAATGTTCTAAACTGCCACCTATATCTGCCATGTGATAGGTGAGATGATGCTGAAATTTTGTAAATAGGTAGATTCCAAGGTTCCTGCTCACATGCCAAATTTTGTAACACTGATGCATCTGAACACCATGTTTATTCACAGTTCCTGCAAACAGGTCAGTTCTTAACCCTAATTTCCTGCACATGTTAGTGGACTGAGTCTGATAATTTTCTCTCATATCTGACTGGGATTTCAGATCAGGTTTTATATTTTTCAATCGCATATCCTATACTTCAGTTCTCTATTTTCAAGATTCAATCTTTGATCTGTTTTATGGGTTTTCTTCTGCAACTGAAACTCTTTGAATTCCTGAGTTTTGAATTGAGTTTTGATCAGAGCACATATTCAGGAATCGCATCTGATACTCTGTTGATCTCATTTTTCAAATTCAGTTTATATATATATATAGAGAGAGAGAGAGAGATTCTCAGAGTTCTATTAATATTCAAATTCCTGAAATTTTCAGTTTTGATCTTTGATTTCGCTTTCTGGTTTCAGAATACTATTCTGTGATTACTGCTGATTGTCTAATGATATTAAGTCTGAGTTTCCTTACTACTGTTTTTAATGTATTTACTTTTGTATGATGTTCTGAGATCAGTCCATATTCTGCTATCAGTTCTTGGTTCTAGAACAGTCCTAATCCAACTAGGATCTTTCATAACTTTGAATTACCGTTGGATTGGTTCCAGATTCTGATATTCTATTCTCTTAATAGAATAGGGTATTCCATCAAATTCTGAAGCGCATCTGATATTCTGAAATTATGTTAATGTTCACTCTTCAATTCTGGTCACTTCTACTTCACTGTGATTCTGGTTTCTTTGTGTTTCTGTTACTTAGTAACCCTAGGTGACTACAAACCCGTCACTCACCCTCCTTCCCACACTAAAAGTTCTTTTTTTCCTTAATGACTATATATTAAAGAGTAACAAAATCTTCAACAGTGAATTGTCAATGCTCTTAAAGGATCAACCAGAAGCACAAAACCAGTTGAAAGAAATTGTTATAAGACTCCAGGAACAAAAAAGCATAAAGAACCCTACTTCTTTGTCCAAACTTGGAAATGTAATCTTGCCCAAATATGAGTAAGATCCATGACTTCAACCAACAGTTTCATCAGTATTCAAAGTTCACAACTATAACTTCAAGGGACCTTCTAGTTTGGTTAGCTGGAAATGATCATCTCTGTTTTTGGGTGTATAAGAATCCCCCAAAACTTGCGAAGGTCATAAGTCATAACAGGTGGAACTTCACTAAATCTATTGGAAGCATAGTTGTAGTGAAGCATTGCAAATGTTACAAATGAAATCCAAATCCTTCCTCTTAGTTCAATTCCTAAATAAGGTTGATAAATATTTATTAAAAGAGCTTTTTCTCCTCTACATGTTTAACGTTTCCATTATTAGCAAGATAATTCATTGGCAAGTATGCACAAATGAAATATTTCAAAAGAGAAAAACTTAAAAATTCTCTCATTTAGAGGCAACCTGACTAGAAAATAATAGAAACATGAATTCCATGAACAGGATAAGAAGAGGAGGGAGAAAAGAAAAGAAAAAGGAGGAAGGTGGATTCCTTTCCCTTGAAGAAATTCAGACACATTTTCATATCCTCTATTCAAAGGCCTGTGGATTTTTTCGGTCCTATGCACGATGAGAGTCTATCAAGTCAACCAGGTGAGCTCCTGGTTGTATGACTAAACTACGAAGTGTTGTCATTTCATAGTTTTTTTAACAATGCCCTACAACTGCAGAAGGATCTGATGGTCAGATCCAAATCAATTTGAGTTAAAAAAAAACTCCCAAAAACACAGTATCGTCAGATCTGTTTGGAGAAATCTGACTTCAGAGAATCAGGGTCTCTGATCAGCCCCAAGAAGTTGCTTACCAGTTGTATCAATAAGATCCTGAAATCTTAGGAGAAACTGCTGGCCGGAAGTAAATTAAATGGAGGATCTCAATGCCGCCATGATAGAAATCCAGAAACAGGTATCGCCAACTCTTGTATGTAATAAATATCAATTCTGGTAGAAAACTAACTCCATAGAATGCCAGCAGTTGATATTAGCCTTCATGTAAACAGCATAATCAGATGAAGAAACTAGTTTTTCATGATATAAACTAGATCTTCATAGATATAATTGCAGCAAAGGGTGGCTGCACACCTTAAGAGGACATCAAAATAGTGACTCAAAACAGGGAAAAAAAGAATGCTAGTACTGATTATCTAAGCTTTGATACCATGTAACATTACAGAATCAGATAACGAGTAGCAACAGCAGAGAATAAGAGAAAGGGAGAAAGAAGAAGAGAGAAATACCGCTGGAGAGAGCAATAGTCCATACAATTCCCTCTCCCTCCACAATGCTTTATAGCTTTCAAACACTAGTTACAACACCACAAGGACTCCTTGTGGTAATAAAAAGCTAATAGAAGATTACAATACCAGTGGAAGACTAACTAATTTAAGTTAAAAATACAATAGGAAACCAATTGTATCGCTCTCCAAGACTACCGCAGGGGACTGACAATAGTACCCCTGCGATATTACACCATATCTTAACAGTTTTATTTTCTCTATTTTTGTCGTTTATAATTTTCAGAGTTTTATTTTCTCTACTTTTGTTGTTTATAGTTTTCACTGTTTTATTTTCTCTATTTTTGTTGTTTATAGTTTTCTTTTTCTGTTTGGGGGGGGGGGGGGTAGGAGAGTCTGCTGACTATCATAGTCTGGGGATAGGCAACCAGGTCAACTGTCAATCAAAAACAATTTTTCCACAACAAATCCACAAAAGGAAAAAAGTAAAACCAAAACAAAATACAATGAAGTTATGTAACCCAAGTATTGCAGCAGTAAATGGACTAGACCACAGACTAATTTGATAAATGGCACATCTAATTGCAGGATATGGAATGCACATATATACTAATCTTTTAATAGTATGATATATATATATATATATAATCATATATACTATATAAGTTTACGAACTCATGTTTTGTGGCAAATTTTTCACTTGACTACTTTACCCTTCTTTTTTACTTAAATACCATATTTTCTTCACTATTATCTTTGCCTTTTATTTTATATTTTCATAAGTTATTGATACCCTATTATTTATTTTTATTTTAATATTCATGTAATTTTCTCTCCACTCTTCGCACTTTCGACTCAATACTCCTCTTTTCCTCGCAGCATTTCTCCTCTTTCCTTCGTCTCTAACTCCCTTCCCTTCTCACCGTTACTTCACTCCTCCTCACCGTCCCATCTCAGCCCTTCTTGGGTTGCTCCGTTAGTGCTGCACGGCAAGTGGCCTCAAATCTCACCGATAATTCCCTCATCGTCATCTCTTCGGTTTGTAAGTTGACTTTGTGTTAAATTGATTTCTGATATAGGGGTTGGATGCAAATTGCTAGCCTGTCTGTTCCGCTACTCACCACAATCCTTAATTGGTATCCTTCTGTTACAATATCTGATTTCGGTGTTGGATGCAAGTTGCTAGCCTCTCCGTTCCGCTACTTGGTAGCCTCTCTGTTCCGCTACTCACCACAATCCTTAATTGATATGCTTCTGTTACGCATCTCGATCTCACGCTCTGCCCTCGATCACCGCAATATGCTTTAACTATGAGGCATCCTCCTCCCTCCTTCGACTTCAACTCTTCAACTGAGGCAGTGACACTGCCGGACAAAAGGTAAGGATTATGAAAACTCAGGTTTCTCTTACAATCCATCCCCTTCTTTACATACCAGCCCCGTCCCCTTCTCTACAACCCCTTCCCCATCTTGTTTGCGTAACCCCTTCTCTAACATTATTTGTTACCTTTATTTGAAAAGGGTACGTTGAACTCATGCTCTATAATTGCAAAAGTCATTACTCTTGCGTCTAGGGTTTTTTAATAAATAACCTTATTTGTTACCAATATTTGAAAGGGTACGCTGAATTCATGCCCTGTAATTGCAAAATTCATTACTCTCATGTCTAGGGTTTAGGGTTTTTAAATAAATACCCTTATTTGTTACCAAAATTTGAAAAGGGTTCGCTGAATTCATGCTCTGAAACTGCAAAATTCATTACTCTTGTTTCTAGGGTTTAGGCTTTTTTTAAATAAGCTCATATTTCTGAATACAGTACAAAAATTGAAAAAAATACCAAACGATATTGCAGGCAGGAAAAAAGAGCTGAATCTGAGAACACCTTAACGAATTAAGGAGATTTTGGTTGAACTCCACGGTTAGATAATTTTGGATCTGAAGTTGGGCTAGGCTCCAAAATTTTTATCAACGAGGATGAAATACGAGAGAGATGCCTCAGCTTGTCCAAATATTGCTTTATTTTGCTACTATAGCAACCTAAATCTGAAACTCAGACGCATAAGTGTATTATGTTTAGCCCACGAATAACACTTTTTTCCTTCTTACACCATTCCTTTGCTTCTTGTGTTGTGTGTTTATGATATATGTTGGTTTGACAGTTGATGTCCAATCTTGAGTTGGTGAAAATGGCTGCAGAAAGCATGAAGAACATGAGGCCAAAAGACTTAAAAAATGCTGCCAAATAGTCAAAGTATGCTCGTACAGAAGATATGATGGACATTGGTTCGAAGATGGCTAATGTCACACCTGAAGAAATTGCAGCTATACGTGCCCATGCAGAAGCCCAGATCACTTATGAGTTGAATGCAGCTCAGATGCTAAAGAGACATGTATCCCAAGTTGCAGTCATTGATTTTTTTTCTCAAATCATGGTTACATATGTAGTTATTATAGTGGACGGGTTTGGCTTGGCAAATTGTGATTGTTGAATCAGTCACTGACTGACTTGGGAAAGTTCTGTGCCGTAGTGGACCCAAAATTGTAGCATTTTTCTATAGCTTCCACAGTGCTCATGTCTTCAATTTTTGTTGACTGTTGCGTTTCTTACTTCTCCCTTGTGCCCATGCTTTTCATGATTGACATTCATGGTTCCTTTGGGCCTTTGATGGGAATATATATGATTGTTAGTGTTCAACGTGACTGATTCTTATGCCTGGTTTTTCCCTCTTAAAAGTGTTTCAAGTCTCCCTTGTAAGACTAAGAGTTGGGATCATTCAATTAATGCAACACCAATCCAAAGTATTTTCTGGCATTTGGAAGTTTAGATTGGTCGGTATGTCTCTGAACATGAAGGCTATATTCCTGAATCTATATGTGGCATCTTGTCTGGCTACCGCCTCTTGATTCCTTTATTTTGTTATTTTTTTCATTTGTCTTAAAATAAAAAATGGAAATCTGGTATCCATTCCCTTGTGATATGTGGTAATTAAAGGGATCAATTGGTGCAGGGATGCCAAGGAAAGATTGGAAAGAGCAGGTGAAGGGAGACGAGGAGCAGGACGTATATACTCATTCTTCATTTCTTTTCAGTCACATCACACTCCTGAAACTTGTAACATTATTATGCCTTGTTTTTCAGATTTTGATCCTTGATCTTTTACAGGATTAGTCATTGAATAACTGGAGAAGAAATCCAAGCTGTCCCTGCTAAAAGCCATAAAAACTCTATGTCAATAGATTATTCAGTGACACAGCCGTAGCATAGTACTAAATCTCGTGAAATTTTGGTCGAGATCTCGAATATTTTGAGTATTGCGACCTGACTGAAACGAAACAGCAGTTCAAATATAAAGAATGCAAAAACTCAGTCGAAATTTTGATCATCTCGCGATATCTCGAGACAAAATTAAAATCTCACGAGATATTGAGATTTCTATTTCAAAATTAGGTTTATAAATACCAAAACTCGTTAGTCTTGGTCGAAATTTCGACCGAGACTTAACAAGCTCCGGTTTTTTGGTTTTTTTTCTCCTTGTTCTTTATCCTTTCACTTCTCCTTGTTGATTCTTGCATCGGCTTTCGAATCTTTGCTGCATCTACGCCAGAGAACACACCATTAGCACATTTGTGAAGCTTTTCCACTAATTCAGATAAAACCAATTTCTCCAAAAATGTTTTTTTGAAAGAAGAATGATCAATACTTGTTGGTTTGTGATGAAATTAATATATGTTAAGACACCAGAAGTCGATCGACAACCTCACGGTGTCGAAATTTTTTTTCAATATATATATATATATATATATATATTTTTTATTATTATTATTATTATTATTATTTTTTGCTTCAAAATTTTGATTTTCTTACAACAAGAATGTAAAAAAATAGGAGTTATGTGCATTGTATGGTGCTCAATGAAATATCTTCTCCATCCATTCCCAGTTTTAAGTATGACTCCCACTCACAGGAACGTAGTGGATCATCTTTTGTAGATGACATCTTTTTCTATCTAAGAAGGTTTCCATGAAGTTTCAGGCCTTAACTTGGCCTAAAACCAACAGAAATGACCTACCGAAACATAACAGAAAAATGCAAAATTTTGATCGAAATATCCGAAATTTTGGATATTTCGGATATTTTGGTCAACCCAAAACATCGAAAAGAAACAAGTTTTCGAACTATGAGCAGCAGGAAGCCAATGAATGCTCTCAGTCAAAGTGTTTCCAACTTTAGAATTGGTTTCTAGGATCACTTCTAGCTTTAGGCCTTTTACTAAAAGTGGTTGTACCACTGAGGCAGAGTGTTTAGGTTTGGACGATGATTCAAAAGCCATATGAAGCATCTAAAACTTCTCTCTGGCTTAGTTTTAGTTGCAGCAATATAGTTGCTAAATGGGAGAGGGTTCTCTGAGCAAGCGGCATAGAGGGGCGCACCACTGAGGTGCGGCAAAATAGTATCGAACATTGGAAGGGAACAATGTCATTTTATGTTAAGAGGAGAGAGATAGACACAAGATGCTAGCGTACCCTACCCCAGCGACTTAGAGAACCTTTACCATATTTTTATGATCCCAATAAGCTTGGCAGAACAACATCCACCCCCTTTCAAAAAAAATGCTAACAAATTTTCCTGTTTTCTCATAGAGGAATGAAAGCAAAAACAACATAATGATAGGTGGTGTATATTTCAGTATCTCTGATGATTGGTGATGAATATATTTTATCTATTTATTAGTCATAGAGGTTAGCTTATGGTCTTTATTCTGGGAGCTTATTCATACATGATGTGATTTCTCATGATGCAATGGATCTTGCTTTGTAGTTACAACTCCTTTCGTATTCTTCCACAGCTAGTGGTGCACAAATAATAATCTAAGAAAGTAAGTCACTGCTATAAACCCAGTATTTGGTTTCCAAGATCTCAAACCCTATTGCTGTATGTAACACAAATCTTTTTCTTCTGAAGAAAACAGGGAAAATGTTGCACATCTGACATCCTCTTGGACTTGTGTTTTATATTTGTTCATGTACATGAAAATAATCCAATTGGATGTTTGTAACCATGTCAATTATGTGCTTATTAAGGACCTAACCTACACAAACGGAAAGGCAAACTACAAATATATTTGGTAGATGACATGAGTAATTTGTTGTTATCTTTTTTTTATATATTTTTATATATTTGATAGTTAGCCCTCAAGACTTTGCCCTTTCGAGTGCATTAACAAGAATAACAAGGAGTAACATTAATAGATATAGTTCTTCAAATGCAGAAAAATAGAATAAAGAGGCAGACCAATGCCCCGTTTCTTGAACCCGTCTGTGCACACTACACAAGCATAGAATGACAAGCTAGATATGTATTTGGTAGATGAATATGTTTGTAATTTGTTCTTATCTTTTTTTGTACTTATTTTTAAATGTCAGGTTGGTATATTCCTTTAGGCGTCTTTTGCTTTGTATTAATTTTGACTTCTTCCTGCAATTCTCTTCAAGTTTCAAATTGTTATAGTTGACTCCTGAGTCCTGGCTAATGACTTGTAATGATGCTCACATATATACCTTTTTTTTTTTTCTTTTTTTTTTCTTTTTTAAGTCAATCAATGGATTATATGTAAGCAATAATTAGACAGAAAGAAACGTAGCCATTTGGTTTATGGACGGTTATTTTCTTCTTTTTTTTGTTGATAGAGGAACTTTATTTATGACTCGAGTGATAAATAGTCACTAATTCCCTCTCTTTGCCAAGGCCCAAGGAGGTCATCGACGAGGCAGACGAGCCGCTCCTCTTAACTCGACAGACGCCACCCCTCACATCCTCAAAGCCCTTGTCGGATAGCGCTGAATCTCCAAGACCACAAGTCTTCTCTCGGATCTATCAAATCCCTGGTGACCTCTCTCTCATCGAATGTAAAGCTTTATTTCATTATGAAATTGTTTCATAATGAAATCTTTCTGGTAATGTAATGTTTGATTTCAATACGAAATTTCCTATTGTCTATTTGATATTATGATTCTTGTATCTAATTTTTTGTTTGGTTTAATACGAATTCTTTCTACTATTTTTTTCTATTGTGTTTTTGATATTATATTGTCTGTTTGATGTTATGATTCCTGTATCTAATTTTCTGTTTGGTTTTAATACGAAGTCTTTCTACTATTTTTTTCTATTGTGTTTTTTATATTATGATTCCTGCATCTTATTTTCTTCAGTACTCTTGGGTCTTTCCAGTTCTAACGAAACAAAAGATTCCTGCATCTAATTTTCTTCAGTACTCTTGGGTCTTTCCAGTTTTAACGAAACAAAGGCTATTCACCTTTTTTTTTTTTTTTAAAAAAAAAAGATTCACCTTACTAGTCATCACGCAGGCGTTACCAACAATTCTAGATTTGTTTGTTTGGGTTTCCTTATTACAGCCTATGCCTGATCCCATGGGACGTTTTAGAGAAAATTGGGCTGAATAAATGCTCTTTTATTTCATGTGATAACAATATACCGAATTTTGATCGAACGGATTAATAGAGCCGTTTTGTTTTCCTTTTGTTCTCTATTTTCATCAATTTTAGAGGTTTCATCTACAGTTTTGGTTTTGCTATGACGTTAGGTGATGCACATAGCAAAGCAAGGAAAATTGGGTTTCTATTTGGATCCTCCCTTTGAGACTCTCTGAAGGAGATTAGAGGGGGGTTATTTCCAACCAACTAATGTAAAGTTCGATTTCTCTTCTTTTTCTTTACTTCTACTTGTATGTATCCTTGTTCTGCTAAGGATAATAGTATTTAGTTCTCTGGATGTATTTGTCATTTGTCCATTGTTCCATTCTTGGTTGATTTGATCTGTTTCATACTTCAAAATACTGTATTTTGAAATTTTTGTGTCTGCATGACAAAAGATTCTTTTACCTCAATATTTCAACTTAATAGGGGTAGGATACTGTGTGGAATCATCAATAACAAAATGGGGGTTAAAGTTTCAACCGAAAAAAAACAGGTGGCAGTATTTTTGGTAGCTTGTGGCACAACTACAGCCTCCTACTGTCTCTGGGTTTTTCTTCTACTGGTCTTCATTCTTTAGTATTCCACAATTTGCAATTCTTATAAGTTGTCTATCCCTCACTGCCTTATGCCTTTATTGTTAGATATTTATGCTGGATTCATTTAGAAATGAGTTCAGATTGGTTCCTGGGCCCATTAATTTTTTTTAATGGGCCTTGATGCAACAGTAAGGTTACTCCATTGTGACCAAGTGATCACGGGTTTGAGTATGAAAACAGCTCTCTACAAAAGCAGGGGTAAGGTTGCATACATGATGACCCTTCCCAAACCTTGCAGTGGCTGGAGCTTTTTGCACTGGGTTACTCTTTTTTTATTTATATACTTTTAGCTAGAATTAAGAATGTAGGGATGCTACCTTGTCTTCACACAGGTAATTGACAAGAATGAAACAATAATTACAGTAGCTCTTCACATTGATCTTCTTCTGGTATCTTAGTTGTGTCAGAAAAGAGCATTTGTCTTTTTTAAGACTGTTATACTACCAACTATATGGACTCTACTCCAATGATAGTGTTAATCATTACTCTACTTCTGTTAAATCATTGTTGTTAATCACTTTCATGGTTAAGGATTACAGATAGTTGTGTTCATTTAGATCTCTGCTCATATTCTTGATAATATTTTGACCAAAACCTTATGAGAATTGGTGTAATAGTTCTGTTACATGAGTTCCTAATGTTTGAGAGATTCATGCATATTCTTGGAACACCTTAAATGGTAAAAAGAGAATATGGAGAGTAGGCAATGTCCTTTATGAAAGACACTCTCCATGATAAAACTTGCCAAAATGAAATACAAAATTTCTTCCTCTTTAATACCAAATTCATGGTCCTTACAACTCCACATCAAGTAAGAATTGGAAAACCTTATATTGCAACTTGACACTGAGGGTGTTGGTACCGTCCTCCATAAGTTACTTATTAATCGCTTTAATTTCTCTTCTAATTGCATCATGTTTATATATCTATATGTTTTTTTTTTTCCTTCTCATCTTCAGTGTCCTTATTGTTTATACCTGTAAATTTCTTTCGTGTCTACCACTTGCATTTTTTCATTGCTAAAAAATTGACATAAGCAACCACACTTAGTGCAACTTAGCATTTCACTAATTAGAATTTGATCTATAAGCGGTGAAAGATGTTATTACATTCTTTGCAATGCTTAATGTATTTGTTTACATTCTTTTTAACTTGAAATTACTTTTTAAAAGACAACATTTAAGCATGACAAGCAAAAATATTCCTAAAAATATTCTTTTCATGTTTGTTTGTATTTCTTTTTCTTTTCTCCCCCTTCCTCCTTAATTGTACATGACAAGGAAGTATATTTTGGCATGGGAGAATAAGTAAAATAATCCATCCATGTGATGTGGTATCCTCTATGGGTAGGTTATGCTTGAACAAGATACAACTTCTTTCTAGGAAAATAACATCCAAAAAGTTTAATTGAAAGTTGTTCTCCAAACTTTTATATTGAATTTCAGTAAGGTAATTTTCGTTTGTTTTTTTATCCCTAAAGTTGTTTTTGCTTTTGAGACAATTCCATGCAAAATATTTTTCATCAAAACAAATGGGATCTAAAGCTGATGTTATTTATGTTATGGTTGGTTTGTGTTTTTTTTTTTCTCACTATTTTTGGGTTGCATAAGAAGAAATTATAACAATACACTTTTTTTGTTGTTTCTTGAAGGAAAAGCAGAGTAAGGTAATTTTCATTTGTGTTTCTGCCAGAAGGGCTGGTTTTATTTATTGACAGTTCTTGCTCTGCTGGTTGGATCTTTACCCAAAGACTTAGTGGGTTTTGATGATGTATTGGTACTCAAATCCATTTAGTGTGCAGGGCTGCTTTTTTTTTTATAGAAAACTATCATATAAGTTGTGTTGTAGTGTCTTTGGGAGGACAATAATGGATGTTTGTTTCAGGATACAATTACTCTTGATTTGAAGGTTATTGAGAGGATTGGAGTGAGAGTGGCACGTTGAGTGTTGGGAGATCCATTATCTAGAGATATCTCGCGGATTTATTTGTTCACCGACTAGGGAAAGCCATTGCTTCCACTTGTCTTAGGGCTCACATGTGGAGCTTTGTTTGAGTGTTGAAGCTGAATTTGGAAATACGGGTAGTGAATCTTTTGATGTAGGGGTCAAGCGAAGCGATCGTTCTTTTACAATGTGATATTTGATGGTTCCTCTATGGGAAGCCCATACCCATGATGGTTATACATGTATAGAAACATTAACCAGCTGGAATCTAGAGAAAGAGAGAACGTAGAGGAGAGTAGGAGTTGAAAGAGAGGGTCAATGAGAAACAATGGGGGAAGAAAGACAACAAGACATGATGGCAGAGCACAGATGTCCAAGTTAGTCCTTGTAGTCTTTCGAATATCTCTCAGGATCTCATTGACCCTCCCAGATTTTAGGTTTATTGTTGATTCTGGGTGTCTTTGCTGTTGGACATTTCTAGTGTTTATAGAGAGGATCTGTCAATAAGACAAATATGTTGCAGCCTTGCACCTGGCCACAATTAGGATTCCTCCAAAGACTCCATCAATGGATATTAAGAGAAGATACCCGTGGCAAATTTTTGAAGTTCCATCCTTCCACTGATGAGTGAGTCATGCCATGATTTCTTGGCATTTTTTTAGATGGAACTGCCAAAAAAATAAATAAATAAATAAAATAAAATAAAATAAAAAATATATATATATTGACAGTCACAGCTGCCGCTGCTTGGCGTGTGGTTTGCTTCCCAGCTTGTCCTCCGCCACGAGTGCACTTCATTGCCTGGCGGGCTACTGGGTTCCCCTCAGGCTAGGAAATCTCGGGATTGGTGGAAACAACATTCTGTTCGCCGACCATCGTTCTTGATGGATTTAGAGATTAGAAAGGCTTGTAAGCTGTCGTTCCCACAGATGGCGCCAATCTGTTGTGTCAAGAACTGGGTCGGATCCTAGTTAGCAAATTCAGATTCGGGAATTATTCGGATAAAGAATTATTCGGAATAATTCGTTTTGTTAATTTAAGATTTCGGTCAAAAAAAGGGTCAAAAAATCAGACATAATAAAATTCGGATTCGGATTCGGGAATTATTCGTTTACCAAAATAAAAGTCGAACAAAAAATTCGGTCGTTATTTTTAATATTTATAGTATCCGTTTAACATTATCAATCAATAAATATACCAGCATAAGATACAAGTAACATAAGAATTAGAATACACGCATTCATAGTCCACTAATTCCATCATCCATAAAAACATAACAAGAATTACAATGGTCTAAAGCATAACAAAAATCAAGACTTTTTTTTTTCTTTTCCTTTCATAGTCAATTATGTGAAATGGGTTCATTATAAATTATGTGCAATCGGTATTGATGAACATGTGCAAAGAGGATTTCCAATTTCATTCAAGAATCAAGACTAAAGAGGGCAAGGACTTTGTGAGTGGGGCATGCCGTGGAGACAAATTGTGATTATTCAAGAGGAATTCCAATTTCATTCAAGAATCAAGAGTGCAAAGGCTGCTGTGATTTGTGACTTGTGACTTTGCAAGTGGGGCATGTCGTGGAGACAAATACATTACAGAGCATGTGGTTTACCTCTTAAAGATCCTCAACCCTTAGTTGGTCCAATGGAAATTTGATTGGTCACTTGATAATTGCTACACCGAACCTTGCTAAGCCCCACTTGAGAATTGAGAGAGAGGTTGATGCTATATACAATGAAAACAAATAATAAACTGAGAGAGCAGAGTCAGCAGACTAGCAGAATCGCAGGCAGCAGAGTTTTTTTTTTTTTTTTTTTTTGGGTTAAAGGGCAGCAAAGTTGAGAATGATAAAACAATCAAAAGGTTGGGACTTGGGAGGAGCGCGGCTACTTGGTGACGGTGTTTTCTTCTTTGGGTTTTTGTTTTTTTTTATCTTTCAATCAATTGTACAGTGAAGATCGATCAATAGCAGACCGTAGACGACGTCTTGTGAGCTGGATTACTGGAGTGGAGCCGTAGATGGTGAAAGATGAGAGAGTGAAGAAGAGGGTTAGGAGAAGGAGCAAAGATGGAACTCAAGGTCACTTGTAGCGGTGGCCGCAGGGCTGGACTCGTCGGAGTGTCGAAGAAGAAGAAGAGCCGCAGACTGGTTTTTGACTCTTTGTCTCTCTCACAGTAAAACTATAAAAGGGTTAAAGGGGTAAAACTGTGAAAGTGTTAAACCGTGAAACCCTAAGGGATAAAAGGAATAAGGGATATTAAGGGTTTTTTTTTTTAAGCTAACCGAATTATTCGTATATAATTTGGTTCGGCCGAATATAACGCGATTTTTTAAATAGTTCAAATAAAGCATGAGTTTTTCCGACTAATATTTATAAATCGGATTCGGGAAGAATAATTCATATTATTCGATATAATTCGATTCTGCCGAATAATTAGTGAATTATTCGGAGAATTAAATAACTAGGGGTCGGATCGACCTGTTCCTGCAATACAGAGTCAGCAAGAGAGGGCCGGGCGGTGTCGGTTTGTCCACTTTGATGCCTAAGTCATAACTCTTAGCAACAGATAAGAAATATTGGATTCAGATAATCGTGGAAGGAATTTATCCAGTTATTTATAGGCAACGAGTGAGGCATGGTGGGTAGAATTGTGCCCTATTAGGAAAGGAGAGTCCTGGGCATGGAGTGAGAGATTTTAGGAGTAATTCTTGGGATAGGGTTGATCCCTTGATCCCTTTGCGCTTTATTAGGCGACGTATGTGCGATAATCTCGGGCCATTAGGACTAGCGGCGTGTTCTCTTTTCATGGAGTGTAGTGATCGGGTCGCCCTGAGAAGGTTGTTCTTGCTTCTCACAGGGTGGGCAAGGTTTTGGTCTGGTCGTGCCTTCATGAAGGGTCGGCCTGTCGATCCCTCGCTGCTCGACCATGTCCGGTCTCGCATATATGATCCCCGAAGTTGGGCGCTTGTATGAGTCTCGTCTTTCTGGATACCTCATGGCAAGCGTTCACCCCACTTGACCTCGGCTCGTCCTCGATGCACGTGTTAGCTCCTCATTGACTGATGTTTCATGACATATCACATATATATTATTTATGTGGGGAAAACCTTAGACACAAGTAAGGAGAGATCACATTGTGAGGTGGATGGTGGTGTAGAGAGTTATCTAGCATAGTGAAAAATCTTTGGTTTTCTCGGTTGGATATAGGCATTTGTTTCAACCCACATTAAATTCCTCTCGTTTTATGCGATTGGTTGCTTGGTTTATTCCTCGTGGTTTTGCATTTGTTCCTACATTTTCTTGGTCATTGAGAAGAAATAACCAGCCCAAATAAACCTAAGTACTCCTCAATATGTAATAAAACCAGCCTAATAACACATGACTCCTCTCTCTCTCTCTGCACTGGCACCAACATTTGGCACCAACATTGCTGCCTCTTCCACCATTGCCACCACCACCACTACTGTGACCATCATCGGGAACTGGACCAGAACGGACCTGGGAAGTAGAAAACACTGAAAAGTACTCAAAACTACTTCCCACCCTCTAGGAGTCGATCCCGAACCAACCCGCTAGGTACTTATAGACTTAATTAACTTTAATTTAAAAAAATAAACCCATTCCCTTGGCCAAAATTGGACCGACTAAATACTTGGCTGATTCCACCGATCCGGACCGATTCAAGCCATATAGGTATCAGTCGGTCGATCCGGATCCGGTTCCATGTTTTTAAACACTGGGTTTCATGCACTTGAATTTAGTATTGATTTGTTTTACCAAAAAAAAAATAAAAAAATTTAGTATTGATTTTCACCAATTCGATTCCTCTACTTGCAGGCCTTGCTTGTATGTATTGACCTTTTTTTTACTTTTTTTAATCGCAGTCGGATGACTACGAAGTTACAGATGCAGTCCTTGTCTTTTTTGATATGCGCAGTGGGTGAAATTTTTGTGAACGCAAGGGAGGGTTAGGGTTTTGCCGGCGTTGCTGCAGCTTGCACTCTGATCTCGTTTGTTGTCGGCTTCACGTAATGGATTCCAATGGCGGTGAGGCATCTCAAATTCTTCGAGAAATCGAAAAGTTGAAGTTAGCGAAAAGCGAGTTAGAGCAACGGATATCGTTCCTCCAAGCTCGTTTAGGTGAGCTGAATGCCGTCGAAACGGAGGAGGAGAAGGATTCTAACCATTGTCGTCCAGCGTTGGTCAATGGTGCAGGGTTCGGACATGGACTGTCTCCAGATAATATATACCGATACAGTCGACACCTAGTGCTATCTTCATTTGGAGTTCAAGGTCGGCTTACTTTGATAGTTATTTATGTTTTTTTACTTATTCGGTTTGAATTCTTGTTGATTGGCGCCCTTTGATTTATTGTGATTGCGATTGTGGGAAATAGGTTTCAGTGTTTACTTGTTTAGATATTAATGAAGGAAACAAGTTCCCACTTACTTGAAACAAGTAGAGACTACACTACTTTATTAATTTTTTCAATTGAGTTCAGTTTGACACCTTGTCCTTGCTTTTTACTAATCTTCGTGGAAAATGATGGATTCTGAGGTTGCCGGTTGTTGGATGTAATATCCTCATGCCGTGGTAATAATATTAACAGATCGAAAATTTCTCAACTTGGGTTTGTAATTTGTCTTGCCGGCCCTTTTTATTTCAGTTCCTAGTTCTATTCTACTTCGAAAGCTATCACTTCAGATTACGTGGGTTCTTTGTGTTTTGAAGTTCCCATCTTTTGTCTATGTTGGAAGTTTAAGGCTATAAGTTATTCTGTGTTATTATAGCCTATTATTTTCTACTTGCTGACTTGGGCTGCCTGTATGCTATAGGGCAGTCAAGTCTGCTGAGGTCTTCAATTTTGGTGGTTGGTGCTGGAGGGCTTGGTGCACCTGCTCTATTGTATCTTGCGGCTTGTGGTGTTGGTAAATATTTTTCTATTTTAAATAACGCCTGCAGTGTTGATTTTGAACTGTAATTTCAGCATCTTTTATAAGTGCTATAGTGTTCTAGATTACGCTGTTTACTTTTCATTTTTCATGAAAATATATATATATATTTTGATAAGTTTTTTGTTAGTCAATTTCTTTTTATTGCATCTGGGCTGTCTGCAATTCCTAGGAAAAAGAGGGATATAACTGGTAAGGTTCTTCTAATTGTCACTCTGAAGGTGTATTGCATAGCATGTCACCACACATTGATTCTGCCATGTGATAGCTCAGTTGGAGCTCAAATTTGTGGGCAGATCCCAAGGTCCCCTGTTCACATGTCAAATTTCAGCCCAATTGGAGTTTTCCATGTGGGAAGTTAAATCATCAAAAAATTCAGGACTACAAGAGGGTGCATGGACTGTTGGGAGGATGTGTGGACATACATGAAAAGATAAGTGATTGAATTTAAGAAGAAAGTGGACGGATTTGCTGCACCATTTTAACACATGACAGATTATTTTCAGATTTAATTGTCCCCATTCTTTCCTGGGAACTTTTAAATGTCATTATGCCTGGTCATGTTTTAGTGCAACGGTTAAGTTGCTATTGCAACCTGTTGGTTGCAGGTTCAGAACTTGGAAACAGCCTCTCCTGCGAAGCAGGGGGGAAGGCTGCATACATTGCTCTTCCAGACCCTGCAGTAGCGGGAACCTCTTGCACTGGGCGCTCTTTTTTTTATTATTTATTTTTTAATGCCTGGGTCATGTTTTAATGCTTCGCGACCTGGCCTGTGGCAGTACATGGGTGGATCCATGTGATGGAGGGCCTTCCACAAATCTCATTGGTAAAAGTGACTTGAAGTTCTATCCAAATTTAGTTATGAAACTGCCACAATTGGAGATTAAGATAATAATCCAAAATGAAACTTCTATAACTCTGGGCTGAAGTTTTACAAGGGAGATGGATGCAGGGACACATCCATGTACATGGCAGGTTATGAAGTTATGTCACTATGGATAACGACATTTAATATTCCTTTCTTTGGGTATTCTTGTTCTTTTAGTCATAAGAATGATTTCGGTACATTAATTGATGAGTGCTTCTATGTTGGCTGCAATGACTAGCATTTCTTGTTGAATATGTGGTTATCTATTTCTTTAACTTATTTTTCGTTTTTTTTTTTCCAACTCCACAGGTCGGATTGGTATTGTTGATCATGATGTTGTAGAGCTTAATAATCTACACCGGCAGGTATCTGTCTAAAGTATTCATCAAAATTAACTTAATATGCATTCCTACTCAGCTGATGGTGTGATCTGCCCGTGACTGCACATTAGGTTTCAGTTCAGGTCCTCATGATGCACTATTGATAACTTTAACTGAGGCTATTTTTCCCAACTCTAGTTATAATTGTTTGGCTCAGTTCTACATTGAACAGATCTTTTATTTACTCCTTTAATTTCTTTTGATAATTTTACTTGACTTTTATGTTTATCATAAGTTAAAACGCAAAACCCAGACTAGAAGTCGAACCAGAAAAGGAATCCAGTCGGGTCAATCTAAGAAAATGAATTATTCTTTCTAAAAGGAAGAAATCTATAAAATTAATTGAACCAGTTTCCTGCTGACATTAAAAAAAAGAGGTTTTATTTGAGGGTAGTCCCCCCCCCTCCTAATTTCACTCATTAATTACTTGAGAATATCAATTGTCCTTGTGAAATATAATGGAAATAGAACTGAATCTCCCTACCGTGGTTTAGCAAACTTGAATTGGGTCCCTTACTTCCTTCTAGCCTTCCTGATAGTTCTATCCTTATATATAATTTCTCAGCAAGTGTACAACAACAACAACAACAACAACAACAACAACAAGAAGCTCAGCCTTATCCCAACTTAATGGGGTCAGCTACATGGATTCAAACAAAACAAAGTAGGGAAAACTGTGGTCTAACCCAAAAAGGGGAATGAAGAGATGGGAAAAGAGGGATGAAGAAAGAGATGAGAAATGAAAAATGGAGAATGACAAATGAAAGATGAAAGATGAAAGATGAAAGTAAGAGGAAAGAGGCACAACCCAGTAGGTCGGAAGATTCTCAGCTACATGGGGTCCGCGACATGGATCCTTGCCCTCCAATAGGCTCTGTCCGAGGTCATACTTGGTACAAGGCCTAGACTATGCACGTTCTTCCTTACCACTTCTCCTACGGTCATTTTAGGTCTGCCCCTAGCTCTTTTAGCTCCTTCAATCAGAATCATATCATTCCTCCTTACTGGGGCGTCCCTAGGCCTCCGTTGAATATGACCATACCACCTTAAACAACTCTTTCGGAGCTTGTCACTGATCGGGGCAACACCCAAGTCCGCACTTATATGTTCATTTCGTACTTTATTCTTCCTTATTTTTCCACACATCCATCTTAACATCCTCATTTCTGTTGCACATAGCTTCTCAATATGACATTTCTTAACTGCCCAACATTCAGCCCCAATGCCCCATACATCAGTCCTATAGAATTTTCCTTTTAGCTTTAAAGGAATACGTCGGTCACACAACACTTTGGATGTACCCTGCCACTTCATTCACCCCACTTTAATTTCTCGGCAAGTGTAATCCATTACAAATGACCTTGCTATTCAAATTCCTAAGTAGTCAAGTACACCACGTGGAGTGTATTGTCTTCATTGATCTAGCGCCATAGTTTGAAAACTCGTCTCGACCTCGACGACTGAGATCTTGCCGAGTTTGTGCATTTTTTTTGGTTTCGGTATGATGTTTCTGTGAACAAATGACCCTAGTTGGCTCCGAATCTTTAAGGGAAGATTGTTTTAGGCTTAATAAACATATTTACTTCAAATTGTTAAAAAAAAAAAAGCACCCAATTTGGTGTTTTAGATTCGCACCCTTGGTTGGCAGTAAATGTAGAACCCTTAATGTGAAATTGCCTATTCTATACATTGTTTGAGTACTATGAGATATAATTGGCAAGTAAAGCAAGTAAGAATGAAGACACAAAATATTGAATAAGTATTTAAAAAATAGTTAAAGACTTAAAGTTTCTACTACAAACTCCTCCACGTGAAGTGTTCACAATGCATATTACATAGACACCCAACAATGAGCAATACATTAGTCATAGAGACCCTACTTCACTAGTCTTCTATGTCCCAACTCCCAATAATACAATCGATTTCTTTGTAGTGATGTGGCGACCCCCAGTAGTGTATCCCAGTTGTATTGAATGATGATGTGGCTAAAAAGTCATGAAACAAGGTTTTCCCCCTTCTCTAGACAAAAAACCCCTTCTCTATTGAGTTACTTTGAAATTTCAAAGTGTGCTCTCGACTTGGTGCTTTTTTATAATGTGGAATGTAGCACTTTTCCGGAATTTCGGCGAGACAGTACAAAGTACCAAAATCTCGCTAAAATTTTGGTCGAGATATTCGAGTTTGTGCATATTCTGTGTCGTATGTGAACTCATCTGGAGCAGCTCGAGATTCTCGAGTTTTCCGAGATCTCGGTGAGTTTTAGAATATGTCTAGCGCCACTGTGCACTTGTGCAGCAATCTAGGAAAGTACAAAGCATGGTCTAAATGTAGTTTAGGAGAGCTTCAGCCTGTTTTTCACCATTAGTTATAGATTCTGTAGTTCCAAGTAATATATGAATGACATAGTCTCTATTGACTCCAGTTAAGCAAGTAGTTATGTTGCACAATAATAAGCATTTACTGCTTTCCTGTTGTGCATTTCTTTCAACGGTACCTATGTAATAACAATCTGGGTTTTACCTAACATGTAATCTTTGGTGATCCACTAGTCATTCAATCAGCTTCATTCTTGTTAACTGCCACAGCTATTTTTTTTTGCATTGTCCTCGTCTGTTTGAGGTACCAAGAAAAGATTGATACCCTTTTAAATTTCTGAGGGGATTCTCGAGCTATCTTTTCCTCGTATGCATTAATTGCACATTTGTCAGCATTTTCTTTGCCCATCCCACAAGGGTCACTTTTACTGACATCTTTTTTTTGATATTCCTTTATAATTATTCAAGATCTTAATATTGACATCTCCCAACTAATATTTATAATTTGTTGCTGTGGAGAAACTGAGAAATATGGCTTGTGTCAAATTGATTACCGCCCTTCTTTATTTGTAATGTGTGAGAGAACATTCTAGAATAAGACAGGGATATAAATACCCCTAGGACATAAATACCCTTAAACCTATTTTACAACAAACCCCCTCAAGTTGGGGCATAAATATCAAACATGCCCAACTTGCTAACAATAGAAATAAAACTCTTGCTATTAAGACTCTTAGTAAGAATAATAGCTAGTTGATCCTCGGACTGAACAAAAGGAATACAAATCAATTCTTGCTTCAGCTTCTCCTTGATAAAATGTCCGATCGATCTCAACATGCTTGGTACGATCGTGTTGAACTGGGTTATGAGCGATACTTATTACTGATTTGCTATCACAGTAGAGGCACATGGACAATGTAACAGGAACACACAAATCAACTAGAAGGCCTTTCAGCCAAAGAAGCTCACGAATGCCATGGGCCATTGCATGAAACTCTGCTTTAGCACTGGATCGGGCAACCACTGATTGTTTCTTGCTCCTCCAAGTCACCAGATTCCCTCCAACGAAAGTACAATACCCAAGGTGGACCTCCTGTCATCTAGACATCCTGCCCAATCTGCATCGGTGTAGGCCTCAATCCGTAAATGATCCTGGGAAGAAAAGAGTACACCTTTTCGAAGTGCAGACTTCAAATATCACAAGATCTTATATGCTGCCTAGGTGAGTGGAGTGAGGGTCATGCATATACTGACTCACAACACTCACAGCAAAGGCAATAGTAGGTCATATGTGAGATAGGTAGATTAATCTGCCAACTAATCTCTGATAGCTGCCTCTATCCACTGGATCTCCATCTTTACTCTTTAGGTGAGTATTTGGTTCCAAGGGGGTATCTGCAGGCTTACACCCCAACATACCTATTTCAGATAACAAATCAAGAGTATACTTCTGTTGAGATAGGAAGATACCTTGAGCAGCATAGGCAACCTCGATCCCAAAAAAATATCTGAGCTGTCGTAGATCCTTGATCTCGAATTTTGTCCCCAAATAAGTCTTCAACTTCTTTATTTCATCAACATCATTCCCAATAATAACAATGTCGTCAACATACACGATCAATACAGTGATGAGCTTGTCTCTCTTCTTGATAAACAAAGTATGATCAGCATCACTTTGTTTGTAGCCGATGGACACCATTGCTCTATGGAATCGCCCAAACCAACTCTTGGATATTGTTTCAATCCATAGAGAGCCTTTTTGAGATGACACATTTTTCCATAGGTTTGATTATCAGTAAAACCCGGGGGGATATCCATATACACCTCCTCTTCAAGTTCTCCATGGAGAAATGCATTCTTTACATCTAGTTGTTGAAGATCCCATCCTTGATTGGCTGCACACGAACTGATGACTCTAATAGTATTCATCTTTGTCACTGGGACAAAGGTCTCTTGATAGTCAGTCCCATGAGTCTGAGTGAACCCTCTAGCAACCATTCTCGCCTTCGGAACATGGCATAAACAGAATGAGAGTAAAAAGCTCATTAGATTTAGATATGGGATGTTGAGTATAAGTTCTTTGGGGTTTACGAATAACAATAGGTAAATCTAAACTAGGATCCAAAGGAGACTTACCAAGAGCAATGGGCAAAGAACTTGGATCTGGGAGCAACGATTGGTTAGATGCGGTGGTGTCAACTTGCTTCTGTTTATGCCATGTTCCTTCGGTAAAAAGCTTCAAAGGATCAGATTTCCTAGTCTCTGTCTCCCCTTGCACTTGAGATTGTGCTTGCTCTTGTCCCGTTATTCCATCTTCAAGTTCAACACCAGAAGTGTTTTCTACCATGGGAACATCAAGAGAAGTAAAGTAATCAACGGATCTTCTTCACTAGAAGACTCCCCCTAAAGAGGAGTAGGAGATGGAAAATACACCTTCCCCTCGCGAAAAACCACATATATAGTAACAAAGAGCTTTCTAGAGCAAGGATGGTAACACTTGTAGCCCTTTTGGGTGGCAGAATAGCCCAAAAAATATATCACAACCCCTTGGGATCAAACTTGCCATGGATGTGGTGATTCCGGGCAAAAACCACACAACCAAACACCTTGGAGGCACCATAAAGGAGGAAGAACCCATCAACACCTTAACCAGACAGTGCGAAGTCAACACCCGGGAGGGCAGCCAATTAATGAGATCAACTGCCTATAGAACATCTTCCCGAAACTGAGGCGGAACAGTCATGGCAAACAACAAAGATCGGGCAACCTCCAAAAGATGACGATTCTTCTGCTCGACAACTCCATTTTGAGCCGGAGTATCCACGCAACTCGTTTGATGAATAATGCCATGGTTTGATAAATACTTCTGAAATGCACCATCGATATATTCCTTCCCATTATCTGATAGAAAGATTTTGACCTTGGCATCAAATTAGGTTTGGACCATGTTGTGGGAGAGTTGAGAACAATTAAATACATCTCTTTTCTGGTGCATAAGATACACCCTTGTGGTACGACTAAAACAATCTATAAAAGTGACAAACCATCTATATCTAGAGGTAGAAACATAATGGGCAGAGCCCCATACATCAGAGTTAGGGGTGTCAATGGGTCGGGTTGGGCCGGGCCTGCCTAAACCCTGACCCTGACCCTAGAGGCCTTAACTTAAACCCTGACCTTGACCTTGACCTAACCCTGGCAGGGCCAAGAAACCCTCAACCCTGACCCGACCCTGCCAGGGTTTTCCCTAACCTGGCCTGGCCCGACCCGAATAGGGTCTGGCAGGGTCGGGTTGGCCCTGTCCCTGATGATGTGTGGGAGAGTGGAAAGAGAGAGATGAAGTAAAACCCTCAACCTCAACAACCCTTCAAACTTCACTTTAAACCTCTCAAATCTCTCAATCCAATTTCCAAACCAGGAGAAAATCCAAGAAATAAAGTGTACAGACAGAAAAATCGGCTCCATGGAAGTGGGACGGGCGGCAGAGCGGCCAGGGAGAGTGGGTGACGGAGTGGTAGACCTAGTGGTTGGAGTGAGGATGAAGAGTGATGGGCATCAGGGTGGTGCCGCCAGTCAATAAAGAGATGGTCCTTGCCAAAGTCTTCCATACCGCGCTCGAAGGACACGATGTCTCCTGCATCAAGCTTCTTCTCCTTCATGAACCTGCTCCAGCCTTTAGTCATCACATAGCTCTGGCTGCTGTTCCAATAGGAATATCGGAAGTGCCATGGTTTGCCGTTGTGATTTTCGAAGCTCAACAGAAGTCCCTTCTCGTTGATGGTGGAGTCCAGTGGAAAGTACTTCTTGGTGTGCAGAGAAATAGAGATGGGGTTTGGGGACGGCGGATGAAGGGAAAGAGTTTTAAAATCGAGGGTTTTGAGTGTTTTTTTTTATATTTTTTGTTAGGATAAAGAATAATATAATATATATAATATATATAAATATCTATATATCTATATATTTATTTATAAACAATTCAGGGTCCGGCAGGGCCGGGCTGGGTTCAACCCGAGGCCTAAACCTGACCCGATCCGACCCTGCTAGGGTCAAGCTACTCCTAAACCCTAACCCGCCCTTCGGGCTGAAAAATCAGGGTCGGGTCGGGTCGGGTCCGGGCTCAGGGCGGGTTCGGGCCGAGTGGGCTTTATTGACACCCCTAATCAGAGTGACTTAAACCAAAAGGTATCATACTATGATTGTCAGAAATAGGATAAACAGCCCGCGTTTGCTTTGCAAAAATGCAAGCATCACAACTAAAATTATTGGGATTACATTTATTCACCAAGCTGAGAAATAAAGAAAATAAAACTCCTAAAGGAGGATGACCCAAGCGACGATGCCACCAATGCAAATCACTCAAAGAAGAAGAAAGCGAATTAGACTGGGAAACCTTTGCTGATGGAGAACTGTCAAGCAAGGAAGGACCACCATTCACATTACCACAACCAATCGTATTTCCCATTACGAGATCTTGAAAAATATAGTGATCAGGAAAAAAAGTTACTTTGCAATTTAGATCGCGGGTAAGAGAACTAATAGAAAGCAAGTTAGTGGAAAATTTTGGAACATGTAAAACATATGAAAGAGATAGAGAACCATCAGCCACACGAACGTTTGTATTTCCAGATAAAGGAGAATATTGGGAAAAATGAAGAGGAGAACCAGTCATATGATCAGTAGCCCCTGTATCAATTATCCAAGTATCGGATGAGATAGAGGAACTTTGACCATAAAAAGAGATACCTGGCTGGTCAGAGGTAAAAGATGAAGATTGTTCGAAATTCCCTGGCAGGGAGGTAGTCGATGCCGCAGATGGGGCTGGTGATAAGGAAGAAGAGTCCATTTAGTGACCAGATTTTGTAGGGTATGGAGAACCTCCTGAGAAACAGATTGATCAGCAACAACAGTGTCTCTAGATGAAGTATGATGGGCATGCGCAGAAGTGGGACGACCCTGACTGCGACCGCAAGTATTTGCAGGGCGCCCATGCAATTTCCAACATCTCTCACGGGTATGCCATTCCTTGCCACAATAGTCACATTTTAATGGGGCTCAATTAGAAGTAGAACGGTCACCAGTACCACGGGAAAGACCACCACGAGAAATATTTTGGGAATTAGTGGCACGAGCAGATTGTTCTTAAGAAATGGGATGAACAATAGCATTACATCGATTATCCTCAGATTACACTATAGCATAACCCTGCTTAAGAGTAGGGAATGGTTCCCGATTCAGAACATGGATCCGGATCTGATCAAACGCAATATTAAGTCCTGTGAGAAAAGAAAAAACTCGAAGCCTATCTTCCCATTTCTTGAAAGCAAAAGCATCAATTCACAGGTAGCAGAAAAAGATCCATAAAAATCTAACTGTTGCCACGTGCTACGCAAAGTAGAGTAATACTGAGAAAGAGATAACTCCCCTTGTTTTGTGGCATGAATCTTCTGGCGAAGTTCGTAATACTGGGCAGCATTACCGACCTGTGAGTGTGTATCTGTAGCTGTCTTCCAAATTTTGGCAGCAGTGTCAAGAAGTAAATAACCCCCAGCTATTATAGGATCCATAGAGTTGATGAGGTAGGACATTACAAGAAAATTGGAAGGCATCCATTTGTCTTGAGCCGGACTAGCAGCAGTAGGCATAACAACACCAGTAAGAAATCCGGAAACCCACGAGCACCGACAGTCAGGTAGCAATATCGCACCCATATCAAGTAATTGCTCCCATTTAATTTAATGGAGCTAGCAGGGAATGGAAGCAGGTCCCGTTGATTGACCCCTGTTGTTCAGTAGATGCAGAGGAGATCTTAGAGTCACCCATGGTTGCTGGTCAGAGTCAAATCACAAAAGCATTAATACTTCTCGGATCCAAATAAGAACATCACCTTCCAAAAAAATACGGAAGGAGAATTAAATCATGAAGGGAGAAGAAAAAGCCCTTGGTGGGAGAAAAAAAAGTTTCACCACCAAGGGTGAAACCGAGAGAGAGGCGAGAGGGGTGGAGCCGCTAGAAGGCAGTGAAGGCTAGAGGAAGCGGAGGCGGTAGGTAGTGGTGCTGGTGGAGGCGGAAAAGATAGAGGGTGGCGGAGGTGGTGACTACGACCATGGTTCGAGAACTTGCGAGATATCGGTAAGATCTCGGTTTTTTGAGAAATCGAGTCGAGTTACCATACGATTTAAAAAATTACACTATCTCGGTCGAGTTCTCGGGTAACTTGAGATCTCGGGTCGACCTAGGACTCAACCCATCTACCTCTTTAAAACTTACCTAACTTGACAGAACTCGACATATCTCGGTCGAGTTCTGTCCAAAGCCCATTTTCTTCCCCATTTGAAGCTCCTTCTTCATTTGACCTGTGGATTTCAACTTCTGACCTTCGGGAGAGTTGAATCAGCTGCACATTTGAAGGATTCAGCTACACATCTTCAAGATTCATCTTAAATCTGAAGCATCTTTGAGAGGTAAACAATTCTTCCCCAAATCTTTTTTTCCTTTCATGACAACACTTATATGAGTGCTGTGGCAAACTATGTGCAAAACTACAGCAACACTATGACATGAGAATTCTATGTGGATCGTGTTGGGACTGAATGCATTAACATATCACATTTTATGTAACATTTGTTTAAAGATTGATGTATTGTACACTTTAACATTTCTAATGCTTATTTAAGTTGTTTTACATTAATTGAATGTTTTGATTGCTTTCTATTACTAAATTATGTGTAGAGTAGGGTATTTTAGTACGTTGTCGCCTACAACCTATGGTCCGAAGTGAAACTCATATTTGGACTTTGTTTTTGCAAAATCTGATAGTGCCATTGTGTTTAAATGGCCTTAAATAGGCTGAATACCAAGTTTCAGATCCAAACTAGGTTTAAAACCCACCGAGTTGAGGCTTCAAGCCGAAAAAAAAATATTCATCAACTCGGCAAGATCTCGAATTGACTTGGTTTTTCCAAGGGTTGAGTTGGTATCGAGTTCCGAGTTTTAGTACCTTGACTACGACCGAGAAGAAGAAAGATGGTTGTGGAGGTGGTGAAATGGTGCTTGCTGTATAGAAACCAAGAAGAGAGAGATGGCCTATGGTTTCGTGAAAAGAACCATTAGGGTTCTAATCCCGAAGGGGCATCCCTACTCTGATACCATGTGGAGAAATTGAGAAATATGGCTTGTGTCATTTTGGTCACAGCCCCTCTTTATTTATAATGTGTGAGAGAACATTCTAGAATAAGACAAGGACATAAATACCCTTGAACCTATTTTACAACAGTTGCGTAACACCTTTTGTCATTCATGGTTGTGATGTTGAGTGATCTTATCTGTTGGTTTCCATCTCTGTGGTTCAGATTATCCATACAGAAGCATTTATTGGTCAATCAAAAGTTGAATCTGCTGCAGCTGCTTGTCGCGCGTATGTAATACTCTTATATGCATCATGTATCATTCTGTCTTGTTTTCTTCTCCTGCATCTCCAGGTCTCTTGATATGGTCATAATTGCAGGATTAATTCCACTGTTCAGATAGAGGAACATAAAGAAGCCTTGCGAGCATCCAATGCTTTGGAAATTTTGAGCAAGTATCCTTTGTATAGAAATATGGATACGATTTAAGCTCTGCCAATTTCTCTCCATGCTTATTTTCTTTTCTCTGTTTGTGTTGTTAAAATATTATTGTTTCCATGACTGCTAACATTTTGTAGATACGACATAGTAATAGATGCCACGGACAATGCCCCCAGCAGGTACATGATCAGTGATTGCTGTGTAGTTTTGGGAAAGGTGAGGTAGTTCAGCACAGTGCTGGCAACGTGTATATCATTTGCTTAAAATGTTTTAGTTCAGTTCATAACTAATATAGTAACTTTGGAGCTAACATGGTTTGAAACTTAGGGTCTTCCTAGACTTGAGTCGTGTGACTTACCATCTTGCTTCTTTGCTAATTTTCAATAGTTCTTTCTAACCAAAACTTTCTTTGAGAGGGACCTTCTGCTCATAAAATTTCCATGTAACCATCTGACTTGTTTTATTTTTATTCTTGCAGCCTCTTGTATCAGGTGCTGCAGTGGGAGTAGAAGGGCAGGTACACTATCAATTGCTTTTAGACGACTTGGATGTCCTTTCCACTATCATTCCTTTCTGTTGAATATTTTACTAAACCATGGATCCTGGTCACCCCCTTGATGAACTTCCCATCGAAATCAACAAGAGCAAGTGTCTGCCGAAAACATGGTCTATAATATTTTTTAACGTGTTGAGAACATAGTTGACAAATTTGGAAGGAAAAGATTTCAGATGTAATTCGTTTTTGTCATTGAAAATTCGGTTTAAAAAAAAAGCAGGCTATGGGCAAAGGTTGGATTCGATTTAATTCGGGGATAAATCATTTTGTTCGAAAATTTTGGGACAAAAAATTCAGTCCATTTTCCTAACATTTTATTAAATTTGCAAAAAAATAGATTTTTTAAACCCATTTTCAATTTTTTTTGTTGAATGTGTTGAACCAAATTATTTTTTGAATTGTTCTCATGGACAGGATTTTTGGAGCCCTAAATTCTTGTGCCGAATTATTCATGAATTATATGCGAACTATCAAAGGTTCATGAATGTTTCTTAATTTTGCAAATCAATTCATCAGTTTGAGTTTTTGCTGAATTATTCTTGAATTTGCCAACTATGGTTGAAAATCTGAGATTGAATAATGTGGTGTTAAATTTTTTCTGCATCTTCAATATAGCCTTGGGATAATTGCTGTTTTGAATTTTGTATTACAGCTTACTATTTACAATCACAATGGAGGTCCATGCTATCGATGCCTATTTCCGATGCCACCACCTACAACAGCTTGTCAAAGTTGTTCAGACAATGGAGTTTTAGGAGTAGGTAAATATAATCCTACTGGGCTTTTTTCTCTTTGCTTTACAACTATCTAGGCTCTTCAGGGATTCAATTGGGCATATTTTTATGAAAATGTAGTTGACATTGTTGATGAATTGGGGAGAAGCATTGTGGTTCCAATTTATAAAAATAACGGTGATATTCAAAGCTGTAATAACTAGTAACTATAAAGGAATAGAACTTATGATTCATACTACGAACTTATGGGAAAGAGCATTTGAAATCCGCCTGAGACAAGAAACTAATATTTTAGATAACCAATTTGGTTTTATGCCAGCAAGATCAACCACAGAAGCTGTTTATTTACTTGGGAGACTACTGGAAAGATTGAGAGACTGTAAGAAGGATCTCCATATGGTTTTTGTCGACTTAGAAAAAGCTTGTGATGGAGTCCCTAGAGAGTTAATTTGACAAGTATTAGAGAAGAAAAGTGTTTCGATTAAATATGTGGACATAGTTAAAGATATGTATAATGGTGGTGTAGTGACTAGTCACTAGTGTAAAAACTGTTTATTTTTTTGTTGGAGTGGGGGTGGGGGGGAAGGGGGTGGGAGGATAGTAAATTCCTAATTACAATTGGATTATATCAAGGATCAATTTTAAGCCCATATTTGTTTGCGTTAATCATAGACGAGCTGACTAGAGACATTCAAGATTAGATCCCTTGGTGTATGCCTTTTGCTGATGCTATTCTTTTGGTGGAGAGGGTCCAAAAATCAAGGCGACACCAACAAGGTGGACCAAGGCGTGCAAGGTGACCAATACGGATGGGTGATTTGATTCAGATTTTGATTGAAGAAGCTAAAAGAGCCAGGGTTAGTCCTAAAATGACTTTAGGAGACATGGTGAGGAAAGAAATGAATAGCTTAGGACTAGTAACAGGTATGGCTTTGGGTAGAGCTGATTGGAGAAAAAGGATCCATGTAGTCGACCCCATTTAGTTGATATTAGGTTGAGTTGATTTCAGTGAAGTTGAGTCAATATTGTTGATCAATCTTCTTGAAATTCAAAGTCAAGGCCTCAAAGGAAGAATGTTTGATCTGTTCTATTGGTTATAAATATCAACAGTTTGAGACTTAATATCTTTTCTTTATGTGTTTGTTAATTTTCCTTTACTTGTTCCACTTTGGTTTTGTGGAATCCTGGAAGCTATATCAATTCGTATCTGACCAAATCTCCTATGTGTTATCTACTTCTTCATTTAATACTAGAGGTGGCAGCAGATCAACTCGGCCCTGGTGGATGGTCCATCAGCAAGAACTATTGCTGTTTAGATTGGGGATTCCATTGAGGACTAGAATTGTAGAGGGAAGTTTCCCCTGACATGCTATTCAAATTTCAAAGCATGTAGTCATGAGGGGTTAATTAGGACCACCCCACCCCAGAGAAGGGAAAAAATAAAAGAAAATCACCACAGTTTCTCTTTGAACTTCTTTAACATACCAATCATTGATAGAGTGGTGATGCTTTCCAGTACCTTACAAAATTATTGAACTTGTCAATAATTGATGCAGATAAATCAGAAAGTGGGCTGATTTAGTGGTGTTAAAAAATTATTTATCCACCCCGTGTCCCCCTTTGGATAGTCCGCCGTGTTAAAAAGCTCCTGTATGATATACATATTATTTCCTCCCTTTCCTACAAGGTCGGCCTTTTAGAGGAAGCGGTTTCTACATGGTATCAAAGCAGGCAGGGGTCACGGTATCGAGTCCCCCTGGGAGCGGGCAGGTGTTAAAAAATTATTTATCCACCTGTGTCCCCCTTTGGATAGTCCGCCGCGTTAAAAGGCTCCTGTATGATATACATATTATTTCCTCCCTTTCCTACAAGGTCGGCCTTTTAGAGGAAGCGGTTTCTACATGGTATCAGAGCAGGCAGGGGTCACGGTATCGAGTCCCCCTGGGAGCGGGCAGGTGTTAAAAAAATTATTTTATCCACCCGTGTCCCCCTTTTGGATAGTCCGCCGTGTTAGAGCTCTTGTATGATATACATATTGTTTCCTCCCTTTCCTACAAGGTCAGCCTTTTAGAGGAAGCGGTTTCTACATGGTATCAAAGCAGGCAGGGGTCACGGTATCGAGTCCCCCTGGGAGCGGGCAGGTGTTAAAAAATTATTTTATCCACCCGTGTCCCCCTTTGGATAGTCCGCCGTGTTAAAAAGCTCCTGTATGATATACATATTATTTCCTCCCTTTCCTACAAGGTCGGCCTTTTAGAGGAAGCGATTTCTACAAGTGGAATAAGCCTTGGGTTGGTGATGTAGTTCAACTGTTCGAGGAAGAAGTATTGTTCATGCAGTACTGTTCATAAGGACTGTGTTCCACTGAAGACAGCTTGTGTGGACTGAAGATCTTATGGCTGGAATTAGCTTTTAGAAGTTGCTATTACCATAGTTTCTATTTTGTATGATTATGTGGGCCCATGTTGCTGCCACATGTGGAGTTACTACAATCTTTCCGAGTTGCTATTTGTTTTAGTTTCTATTCTTGTAACGGGCTCTTATTCATTAAAAGTAGTAGCAACTAAGAGTCTTTTTATTTAGTAAGTTTCTAATATTTGTAATAGCAAAGGATCTTCTTTCTAAAAGTTCCTAAGTACCTTGACAGCAAAGTAACCCCACATAATAGAGGGGCTACTAATTTTTTTATTGTGGCTATTGTTTCAAATTTCTGTCCATCTATTTTACCTAATCTAGCTGTCAACTTGCTTTGATATTTTAGACACATAATCCACCTATTAGGACCACCATTGGACCTTAGCTTCAGTCCCATTGGTTGGTTGGATTGAGAGTTTTAGCTTGTCAATTTTCTGCCATATGTTGTCAGTTTCTGGTTCACTGGAGCTTTCATGGGTTTGCTAGTGTTAGTCTTTTCAGCCTAGTAATCCTCATAAGTTGGGCTACATATATACTGAGCCTTTGGTCCAAGGGGTTTTCATTGTAATGGGCCACTTTAATAATCCTAAAATATAGGTAGGAGTAAGGAATACAGGATTTATTAGTTCGTTAAGTTTGGGTCTTAGTGTTTGTTTTTTATGCAGATAAGCTACCTAAAGGGCTTCTTTTATTGGAAATAAGCCTTGGGTTGGTTATGTATGTGTTGGGCCTTTGATCCCATGTGTTGGGCCTTTGTAATGGGTCTAAAATATGGGTAGAATGTAGGCATACGGGATTAGGCTTAGTTTTTTTAATTTTTAATGAGTATAAATAAATGAGATCTCCCTCCCTTGCGTAGGAGGTTTTCTTGTTAGGATTATGTTTACTTTTTCAAGTAGGTTTTGTTATTAGCAATAGAATTTGATTTCCTAGTTAGAGTAGGATTCTGATTTAGTTTTTTTATTACAAAGCTTGTAAAAGCCATTGGCTCAGAGACGATTTATGATGAATGAAGTTTGAAGTTTTCTTTAATGGATGCTGTGTGATTCAGTAGGGGCGAGATATCCTTGGGGGGCAGTGAGATTCTGTACCTTGTTGGTGGGAAGCCATAGTTATCCTTCTCTTTCTTCTTATTCTCTGTTTTTCTTCCTCAAGTAAGTGTCATTTCATCTGATTCGACTCAAGCTTGCTGTTATCTATTAATTATAGTTGGGTAGGTTAATCATCCTCTTTTATTGCTGAATACATACTGTTCTTGCTGAGAACCAAATCACAGCAGGAAGCATCTCAATTTGGGCTGGTGGATGCCCTGGCTTCGACTCTTTTTTAGCAAAAACAAGATTCACCATTAATGGGATTCTAGCCATCAGACCAAGGAGATCTTTTAGGGCATTCAAGTGCTACCCTTAAGGGACCTTCTTCCAGAGTTAATTGCTGACCTGATTCACAGATCTCATTTAATTAAATTTCTTCTGATTCTATCCTATTTTGAGTTCAGACCTGTATATTGTCTAATTACTTTACATTCAACCGTTAGATTGATTTATATTTGGGTAAAGTACACGTACCCCCCTATAATGCACCCAATATTCCTCGTACCCCCCTAAGGTTCTGAAAAGTCCACGTACCACCCCTACTTTACCCCCCTAATTTCAGATAAGTCCAAACCGTTAAGTTTAGCCGTTAAGTGATAAAAACTTGACCATTTTACGCTTTCTTCTATGTTTATAAATTTGAAAAGACCTAATTGCCCTAACCTATTTGTTCGCCCTAACCTAATTTGATAAGACCCTTTTACCCACACTATTTGTTCTTAAGAACCTAACCCAATCTAATTACCAAAATGCCCTTGTTAGGGCGTAATTACCAAAATACCCTCATCTTCCCCAAAATCCATCTTCTCCAAAATCCATCAACCCCCAACTTCTTTTTGTTCCGATTTGATCTTCTTTCAGTTTTTTTATTTTCAAATTGAAATGACGATTTCTTCTTCTAGAACCAAACCGCACGGGTTTCAGAGATCGGTCTCACCTTCTGGGAGATTTTATTCCTCGTCGACGACATCTTCGTCGTCGACTGGTTTTGCGTATTTTAGTTCGAGTTTTTCCTCTGGATCTATTGGTTTCTTCCATAGATCAACTTCTCCAACTTGTGTCAGCCTCTATGGATTTGGATCCGTTTCCTCTTCGCCGTCTGTTCGATTTTCTATTGATCGATCTATTTCTCCAAGCAGGTCGATTGCGGCTTCTACTCGTGACCAGGTCGTGAAGAAGCATAGTAATCCTATGTCCTCCCCGTCGTGTCCGAGGAGAACGTGTATGTGTTCGCCAACTACGCATTCTGGTTCGTTTCGTTGCAGTCTCCACAAAGGATTCAACAGCCATCACCATCATCATTCTGGATCGTATCCGTCTAATCGATTGAACGCTTGGAGATCGGCAATGACGAATTCGCTGGTTCGGATTGGGACCGTTGAAGGAGAATGGGTTAAGAGGGCCTTGGCGGCTTTGATCCGACCTTCTTCTCATCGTCAGAGGAGAAGAGCGGCGTTCCGTCCTGGACCTAGTAGGCTTTCTAACATGTCGAAAGCCCAAGACTTGTGATTCTTTGCAGGTTCGTTCATTATGTTTCCTCGAATTCCTCTATACAGAAAATCCTGTATTGGTCACCAGTGTTTGGGCACTGACCATGGTAGTCGCCGGAAAGGTAGTTTTTTTCTTTTTTCTTTTGGGGTCTTATGGGGAGAGCAAGACGCATTGCGTGGAGCAACCATCTGCCTACCCAATCATCATTCAGAGGCTTCGTTTTTTTTGTACTCCGAAGACCAATTACCCTGAAAGCAGATAGAGGACCGACGAACTTGTATATACCAATTTGCCGCTAATGATGGCTATTGAAGAGTATGATCAGAGACCAATTTCATTCATTAAATCTGAAAAATTAAGAAAAATAATTAACCAAAGGATCCATTTAATCTGCTAAAGCTTGCAAAACCAGATATTCGTCATCTGTGGTGTTATTTGATATATAAGCAGTGTTCAGTCATTGAACGATTCGTCATCTCTGTGGGCAGCGTGGTGGTTTTTCTCGCCCCCTTTTGATGATTTGATCTCCGTTCTCCATTATCGGACTTGAACAGATCCCTTTTGATGATTTGATCTCCGTTCTCCATTACCGGACTTGAACAGATCCCTTTTGATGATTTGATGGAAGTTTGAGAGAAATTTCAAAAATGGAAGATGGATTTTGGGGAATATGAGGGTATTTTGGTAATTATCCCTAGCAAGGGCATTTTAGTAATTAGGTTGGGTTAGGTTCTTAAGAACAAGTAGTGGGGGTAAAAGGGTCTTATCAAATTAGGTTAGGGCAAAAAGGTCTTTTCATATTATGAACAAATAGGTCAGGGCAATTAGGTCTTTTCAAATTTATAAACATAGAAGAAAGGGTAAAATGGTCAAGTTTTTAGCACTTAACGGCTAAACTTAACGGTTTGGACTTATCTGGAATTAGGGGGGTAAAGTAGGGGTGGTACGTGGACTTTTCAGAACCTTAGGGGGGTACGAGGAATATTGGGTGCATTATAGGGGGGTACGTATACTTTACCCTTTATATTTTGGGGTTTGCTTTAGTCAGTGAAGAAGGGAACTCTACCAGGTTTTGAACTTAATATGACTTCCAGATTTTGATTAATTAGACATCTCTTGCTTCTGAATTTTAAGTTTCAGATTTGCTAATTCTTTAATTACTCTTATTCCGACCATTAGATCTCTGCTATCTTCTGAAGATCATCTATCCTAATTATTTGTGAGTGAATGTCAGAGTTTGACCTTCATCTAAGAAGGTTGGCTTTTGTTTGACTTTTCTGTTTGGGTGACTTGGGATCCTGTCTGAAGGGTGTTTAGCCTACCCCACCAGTTTTCTTTTGAATTTTGTTATTATTATTTTTTTTTGTAATTATCTTAGTTGGGATAGGTACACTATAAATAGATGTAATGGCCTATGTGCCACCCCCCCCCCCCCCCAAAAAAAAAAAAAAAAAAAACCATAAACAAACAAATTGAAATAATATATCGGTCAGTTTTTTGAAACTTTGTGCTGAATCAACAGTGGTATGCTGATGGATTCCAAGTGAAGGTTGAAGTGGATTTGTCTGAAGAAGAGTGGATTCTCTTCATGGGTTTTGGTGGATCCCAAAACTACTGCATGTGGATTCCTTCTGTATTATCCCTTCTATCTTCATATCTGTTTTATTCAAATTCACAGATCAGATTTCTATCAAATTCTTCTCTCTGTGGCAACCGTGTTTCACCCTTCATAGTCTGTTGCTGTTTTAATTACATATCTCTAGTGGTACACTAGCTTCTGTTTCGATAATCTCTGATGTACAATTTTTAAATTCTGGTTTCTCCGGATTGATACATAAGTTCTGGTTCTACTACTTACTTTCCTAGTGGAACAAGGACTGGTCCCATACTAGATAAACTCAAATTAAGAGTGTAGTGGCAAAACTGTAAATATTGTGAAGTTCAAGATTCTTTAAGAAGGGACAAATAGACTCAATAGCAGAATAATAATTAACTCCAAAAGGGAAGGATCAATCTGTATTCTAATTGCTTGGGAATAAGTTAGAACAGAATTTAAAAACAAAGGGCTTTGTGTAAACATTGGAATTTTAGGGTCCTAATTGTAGAAATCAACTTTGCTCTTCTTCTTCTTCAACCCACGATAAAAGCAGTTCCAGTGGAAGAAGGAAACAGCTCTCGATTGCAACAATCCCTCACCTGAGACTCCAAGTTGCAGGAAAACTTAAGAGTACGTAATACATATCTCTATCAAGTCCAGATCAAAGAAACCTCAGCAAACAAGCAATTATTTAAAGATAAATCCCTGATAATTGAAGGTGTCGGGAGTTGCAGGCCACGGTTAGGTCTTAGAAAATGGACTACTAGTTGTCAAGGCGTTGCCTAGGCGTCCAGGCGTGATTGTGGGGGCTGGGCAGACGCTTGACTTATGCTAACTTCAAAAGGCGAGCCTTCTTGCCCTGGGCATCGCCTTGGGCACCTAGTTACCTGGGCTGGTGCCATATTGCTTTTTTTTAATGTTTTGATTTTATATATTAATGCTGTTTGTAATGTTTCTATTGGCTTGTGTAAAGATTATAAAATAGGTGAGAAACCTGAAGTACTGTGGAATCGCTGGAATAGGGTACTAGGTACAAGGGTTAAGAAACTCAGGGAGAAAGGAAATAAAGAAGAACGTAAGAAATAAGAAGGAAGGAGTAAGAAGGGGACTGGATCTAGGAAAAGAGATGATTTGAGAAAGAAGAAGAGGATAGGAGGAATAAGGCCACATGACCTGCAATTGCACCACCCAATTTTCTTTTCATTCAATTAACCTCCATCGTTGGGTTACAGAGTATATATAGATGCTATCACGTGATTGATATTAATAAGGAAATGTGAAACTGGAAACTAACTCAAACAAGGAAGCTAATCCCCTACGTAGCAAACCTAAAATAAACATAATAAAATAAAGGGAAAATTACATACTCCTCCCCTGTACTTTGCCCTAATTACACGTTCCTCCCCTTGATTTTTTCACTTTACATTTTGACCCCTTATGGCTGACGGTGTTAGGGTACTGTTAGTTAATGGTTTGAAAAGACAATATTACCCTTGTTCTAAAACACAAGTAGAATTACAATGATACCCTTTTCATCATCTTCAACCTTAAAACACCCATTTCTTTCCTCCTCCTCCACCACCACCACCGCCATCACTACAGCTGCTGGAAATTTGATTAACAACAGGACTCCAGCGACTTCTTGATCTGCTACTCATTCCAGTGAAATAGACCATATATAGCTTACGATCTCAAAAGGGGAAAAAAAGGATTTTGTTTCCAGTGGGGATTTTGCCGGTTTTGGGCACAGAGAAAGGGGGTTTGAGGTTAGTTTCTTCAATCATGGGCAGTTTGTGTTTTTCTTCCTTCTTCGATTTCATGGGATGTTAATCAAGCTCTCAAATATAATACCTTGCTGTGAAAACCTTTGTGGAAAGCTAAAATAGATTTAATAGATTGGGAAAATCAAGGATCTTGGATGGCTTCAAAGTTCAGGAATCTGCCGACAAGAACTTCACAATTGGGATTTTGTTAAATTATCTAAGGTTTTGATTATGTCTCTTTTTCGTTTAAGGGTCTTTCTCTAATATTTTAATTCAAACGTTCTCCCATTCCCAAATGATTTTACCAATTTATTGAAGGATGGAATCAGTGTATAGAACTTGGATACACTAAATCAAGGACACGTTGAGCATCTGCGATTTCGATGAGCTTCGCAGGGACCTACACATAGTCCTTGGCATTGCCAAGTGGCAGGTGGCTTTCACATTCCATAGTTTCTTCTCTGAGATTAGGGTTTCTGAAACGTTGCTGATTTGCTGAGTTTGTCGCTGCAGTTGGAGGAGTTTGAATGGACGTCAGCTTGAGTTATGTCAGGAGCTCTAGCTTGGCCAAGGATGGAAGAACGAGGCACAGCCAATTCCATGATGATGTGGGTGGGGGCGGGTGGGATTGCAGCATGAAGAAGAAGGGGGGTATTGCTGGGTTCAGAAAGTTTGATTCAATGTCAAAATCAGAGGTTGCAGGAGCATGGTGGGGACAAAGTTGCAAGAGGAGGAAGAAGAAGAAGGGCAAAAGGGTCATCTCACAATGACCAAGGGTTAGTTTGGGTATTATAAAAAATCTAACTATGCCACATCAACACTTAACAGACAGATGCTAACGGTAGGGGAGGAATTAGTAATTTTTCAAAAACTACAGGGGAATCGTATGTAAGGTGGAAAAACCAAGGGGAGGAACGTATAATTAGGGCAAAGTACAGGGGAGGATATGTAATTTTCCCTAAAATAAAAGATTACAAGGCTATCCCCCTTACCAACCCTTATTAGACCTTGGTCTGGGTATCCAGATTGGTTCATGCCAGTCCAGCCATGATAATGCCACTGCATCAATTACTCTATTGTTTATTATTTTGTTATCAGAATTTCCTCAAATACTGCAGGACTGTTTTACTACCAGAACAAACCATTCGACCCTAGTTCTGAGCCAGTGCTGAGTTATTTCCTTTTGCTGGACTGATATCACTATTTTGTGACCATGTTTAAGCTAATTTCGATTTTTAGTCTTCATTAATACAACTATTTTTCTCCTTCCAAATGACCTAGCCAAAGGGAAATGCAACAAATGCCATGAAATTTACGTGTTAGGTTTGAAGGCAGTAGTGTATGATGAATATATAATCCACTTTAACCGTGGAAAGTAACAGTTGTGCTGGCGAACTGAGACTAAAACTACTTGCTCCTTTGGCATATTGATCATTATATGTGGGTCTGGTGTTGTTAAATGGTTTGAAGTAACATTTCTTGAAACAAAGAAATGAATTTCCTATAACATGCTTCTTGTCAACGATATTTGGCAAGTACATTGGAAAGCTACTTTTGAATAAGTTTTGCACCCCATCTGATGCCATGCTCATCAATTTTTGGATTTTTTGTCTTCTCTGTATCCTCACTAATTTGATTTTATTTGGTACAAGTTAGCTTTTCCAAGCATTCTATTAATACTAGTATTTTATGCCATGTAAAATATTTGTTTCATTTTTTTAGTCCCAGGTATTATTGGTTGCCTCCAAGCCCTAGAAGCTATAAAGGTTGCAACAGCTATTGGTGAACCCCTCTCAGGACGAATGCTTCTTTTAGATGCCATATCAGCACGGATTCGTATTGTATGTTTTCCTCAAACTCTTTCTGTCATTCCTCCTAAAATTTAAATGCTTGTTTACTGCTGAAAAATCACTTATGTATGTTAACATTCTCAACAATTTATGCCATATTGTATCTCCTTGAACAGATCAAGTTTTTGTTGCAGGAAGTTTCTACTTCATCCATGATGAAATAATTAATATATGTTGGAATTCTTTGCCTGTCAAGTAGGCAATCATATGTAAAGACAATGCATAACAACTACATTTGTCTTCAGATTTCATGGGAGAAAGACCCTGTGACAATATTGGATGATCCGGATATTGTGCTTTTAAAAAAGGGTGTATCCAGTGCACGAGGCTCGCGCCACTGTGGGGTCTGGGGAAGGTCATAATGTACGCAGCCTTACCCCTGCTTTCGCAGAGAGCCTATTTCCAGACTTGAACTCGTGACCGGTCACAAAGGAGAAACCTTACCATTGCACCAAGGCCTGCCCACTGATATTTTGCTTTTATTCTTTAGAATTAATTAGCCTTAGTTGCCTTAGGTTTTCTTATCGGGGAGCAATTACCAGGCTTACAATGTGGTTTGGCCAGCACTAACTCATCCATTCTAATAGGATTAGTGGGCCCTTACTTGATAAAGTCACTGTCATATTTCGTGAAGTTCTATCCCATACACTTAGGCCTGATTTGGTATGATTTCTATTTCAATTTCAGGAGGTGATTTCTATTTCTGAAATTGTTTGGTTTGATTTTTGCACTTTATTTTAGTGAAATGGAAATTCTGAAATATTTCAGAATTTCTATTTCACTTGATTTAAGCATTTAGCACTCTTGCTCTTAAATGAGCACATGGTTAATTTCATGTTAAAAATAAAATACCACCCTTCTTCTCCTAATGGTCTCACCACCACCACCCCACTCCCACCATTGCCACCGCCACCACCACCACCACCACCCCATTACCACCACCACTACTACCCTGCTACCACCATCACCACCACCACCACTACTACCCTGCTACCACCACCGCCACCACCGCCACCATTGCCATTGCCACCACCGCTACTACTTCCATGTCACCACTACCCTACCACCATCATCACTACCACCACCACCGCCACTGTCCTGCTGCCACCACCACCATCCTTCCTAAAGAAATATAGAGAATCTATTCTCAGAATTTGAACTATCAAATGGATTTTTTTTATTCTTGAAATATTTCATATTGATACAACCAAAACAATTTCTATTTTTTGACCAAAAATCTATTTGTTGACTATTTCAAGAAATCAATCCAAAATTGAAATAGAAATCATACCAAATCAGGCCTTAACCCCTTAAACCTGTTAATGAGCCTTGCCAAGCTGGCAGCTGCTTTAAGCAGTAAACGATACCTTTTACTACTCGGTAGAATAAAATAAACTAGAAGATTCTTTTGTATTGCTGGGGTTGGTCTTGTACTTTTTGATAATCTTCAGGATTTATGCAAGGGGCTCACTCTGACACTAATTAACTGGACCTTGAGAAATAAAATTTTGATGTGAATAAAAAGATTCTGTGATTCAATTCATTAATACCAACATTGGATGTTAACTCATCATCTCTACCCTCTCCCAAGAAAAAGAGGGGGGTGGGGTTTTGGGAGCAAAGATTGATTTGAGGTTCGCTGGTGTGGGCTCCCTTCTCATATATATCAAATTTATGTGTTCTCTGCTATTCATATTATTTTAATTGTAAGGTCCTACAAAGTTTGATTCCTGAGATTTTTATGTTTGGGGTTTTTTAGGTGAAAATAAGAGGAAGATGTTTGGAATGTGAAGCTTGTGGAGAGAATGCAGTATTCACACAGCAGTTATTTCGAGATTTTGACTATGAGAAGTTTACTCAGTCTCCGCTAAAGAGGGTATTTCTCTCCTCTCCTAACACCCGTTTGTCTTCTATTAGCAACTGCAGATTGTTATTGGATTGCTTACAATTAGTATGTGCTTCCAATTGGATTTTTAGCATATTATAAGTGAGCTACTTTGTTGCATAATTGGTTTGTTCATTTACACGCAACAAATTTTCCCCACGATTTCATTATGAATCAGGTTATAGATATATTAATTAATAGGTGTGCAAATTAGAACTATGAAATTGTTTTATATTGGTACTAGAACCATGGAAGGTGAAGTTCTATTTTTCCTTGTTTTTGTAGCACGAGTATTACTGTTGATGACAAAAAAAATTACATTCACACTTTAGAGTAGTCAAAATATTAAGGCCTTTTATTCAACTCTTCCAACATGAGCTTTCCCTTTTTGCAGTTTCTGTAGTATGCTATCATGTCTATATGTTGTGTTTTGTGAAATGTAAATGCTTACTCCTCAGCAAACCCACGAGGCCACGATGTGATTTCTTATATAGTAGCGAGTTAATATCCATATGCTTGTTTTTTAATTGAAATTTCTTATAGATCACAACAGTTACTCTGTTAACGGCATGGATTGTCTCCCTAATTTTGATGAATATTATTGCTTATGTCTTGAAGTTTAAATTTTTGAACAAGAAATATGTAAATTTTGTAACCACTAAAGAGTGTGTAGTCTATGTTAACCTGTGGTGACAAACATGGCAGCCAATTGAAAGTTTGAAACTGGTGAGTAATTGTGGACTTGCGATCTGACAGGTTAGACTAGGAAATGTTTGAGTGGTAATATGAACCATGTTGTCTGGTCCTTTTGCAGGGGAGAAAGAAAATGGTCGTATATTTAGTGGTATCACACATTTACAAATATTCTATCTTAATCCTGTTGAACTCTGTTCCCCATGAGTGCCTGTAGAATAGAGGTTATTTACTCATTTACTGTAAAAATATCATTTTGGAGCCATTCCATTTGTTCATATATCACATGTCAAATCTAGATGTCGTTTTTACGCGTGCACATGTAGTGGTTACCTTAGTTTAAAGCAGTGGTGCCAAATGTCCAGGTTCCTTGATGCCATGACAGCCTCTACAAATAGCATAGGGTATAACCATGTGAAAATGTTAATCCACATAATGACATAAACAATTAAAGAAACTAGTGAAAAATTAGTGAATAACTTGCGAATTGAGGAACAAGAGAGGCCTTGTTGAGAGATCCTCGACTTCAAATTTCAACTTAAAAAAAACATTACTCTATTTATCCTAGTTTCCATTTGGGGGCATCTGATGTTTGCTGGCCCATTACATCAAATTTAAGCAGTGCCATGTTATATGTTCCAAGTGTATCCCAAGTTTTGTGACAAATTACAAAGATGCCACTATTAGAGGTTAGTGGCATTTTCTGTCTTTTATATGGCTCTGTCTCTTAGAATTTCCTTGCAGTATATCATGAAATATTCTCAGGACTGCTAATAATAATGTACTCTCCAGGTTCTTTATAGATATATGAATACGAAATACACCAAAGTAACCAACTTGACTTCGTAAGACAATTCTTTCACCTTTCCACCATACATGTGCAAGCCTTGCACTCTTGAAGATTATTTCCCTGATTATTTTAATGATGCCCAGACTGATAAAAAGTGCTCTTTGAGAAGCTAAGATGAACTAGATACGGTAGCCCTTGCCCTAGCAGAAGGGGGAATAGTTAACACACTTACATACCATACAGTCTATACTCTAGAAACCAAACAAGGTGTAAGACACAAAAAACACCGTTTTAAGCTAGGTTTGAGGAATTCAAATAGGAGAGTACTTGACCACTGCTAAAAAGCGCTTTTTGAGAAGAAGCTAAGATGACCTTATAGAACCCTATCCACGACCAGCTGATAGCAAAAGGAGAAGCTAGAGCAGTGCACGGCAGCGGGAAACAATGCTAGAGCTGCTTAGCAACCTTTGCTACAGGAGAGGCTGCTCTTATCCTATTCGATTGGAAATCACTCGTTCTATTCTCTCTGAGGTCCGGTTGGTGAAGCGTGACGTTTAGGGGGGTGCGTCAAATTGCTGAAAGGCCTTGGTGATTTGAACCCCATGTTAATCTGCAAATAGAAAACCACAATGATTCCAAACTTGACTACAATAGTCTCGTATCCATGCTGCCCCGACTCCAAACTCGATGTTTGTTAGTGTGGACGTGATGAAGATGATTGGATTAGATTTCATGTTTTTTTACATGGAATAATTAGTGCTGAAACAGGTCATACCATGTATTTCTAAATAATTGGTGGCTGGGATCTTAGTCATGTGTCTCTCTCTCATTCACACACACACACATGGTCAGACATGTTTGCTTGCTAGATAGAACTGCCATTCTAGTCTTAAGGAGAATAATACCTTTAATTATATCACAAGTCTTGTATTGAGGAGTGTGTTTTTCTCTTTACATAATGATTTGGGTTTCCTATGGAATGCAGCCACCCTTGAAGCTGAACCTGCTTCCAGATAATGCGAGAATAAGCACTGCAGAGTACAAAGAGAAAGTCATCAATGGAGAAGCACATGTATTAGTGGATGTACGTCCTGCACACCACTTCAAGATTGTTTCTCTGCCGAAGTCCTTGAACATTCCATTGTCAAGCTTGGAGAGTAAGTTGTCAGATATATCTTCAGCCTTAAAGCGAGAGGAAGAGCGGACAAGTTCTGGTTCAGGTGCTTCTTTATATGTAGTATGTAGAAGAGGTAATGATTCACAGAGGGCTGTTCAACTCCTCCATAAAATGGGTTTAACTTCAGCTCGGGATATTATTGGCGGTATAGAGGCTTGGGCTCGTGATGTTGATCCTAATTTCCCTACATACTAGCAGGAAATGCTTGTTGTGAAAATGTATGGACAATTAACTAATGGCTCTGATCTTTTGAAATTTAATGCTATATTTAAGGGAAAGTTCTCCCTGTTCAAGGAATTCTCTGATGGTTGATGGATGAATGTAATAATGTATTTTTCCTAGTTTTAATTAGGCATATAATTGTTAAACTTTTTAGTTCCATCCATTGAAGAAACTAAGGAATTTTAGCTCATGCCGACAGCATTGCTATTGGGACAAAGATCCTTTGGCTCTGATTGGTTACAAGTAAAGGGTAGTGAAATCACTATAAAGAAAAGGGAACATTTTGCAATCATATCTTGTAACCTACCTAAAATATTTACTATATTTATTTGGTAAATATATTTTTCAATGTAAAATTTATTAGTCAAGTCATATTTGGATGTTGTGGAAGTAGTCGCAGGATAATGTGAGGCAACAAAAATTCACTTTTCCTCTACAAAAATTGGGATAAAACAATATTCTCTTTGGTTTTGTTCTGTTTTTATTATTATTTGTTATTTTATTTGGGATGTAAGGAACAAAGTAATTCATGGGCAGCCACAGTTGATCCACAGTATGTGATGCGGTCTGTAACTAAATGGCTCCATGATTTGAACATTACCCTCCCTCTCTAACCACTCTTGATTATAGCCCCATGATGCTTCCAAATAATTATTCTCCGTCTCTGTTTTTTAACTTTGAAGTAACTTGCCCTCTTCTAATGTGTGCAGGTCTTTTTGAACCTTAAGTAAGATTAACTGTTTGGGCTTTTTGTATTGTAATAGCTGGATAAACTGTTCTAACATCAGCACGGTAACTCAACTCTACTGATGTGTTGGAAGCGGAGCTTACAGGAGTGCTAAATGGATGGATATCTGCCGCCAATCTCAATATCAAAATCATGGAAGTTTTAAGAGTCACAACAGAGAATTGAGCTACGTTCTTACTTGATACTGGAATTTTGAGTCAGGGCCTTAACATAATTTTCATTTCAGACATTCATATTATGTTTGTGTGATTGTTGTGCATCAGCCTTCCCTGGCAGGGTTTGAAAGCTGGGACTAAAAAGCAGAAGTACGATAAGATCAGTGAAAAGAAGATGCTAACGCCTATAGAGGTAATCTCCCTTTCCAACTTGCCAGTAGCTTATAATAAAGTCCTCTTTGCTGGTGCTCTGACTGCAAGGCGGCTCATCCATGCATTATTGAGTAAGTTCTTTTGGATATTAAATTTGCAGGCTAATTGAATTTGCTTGAAATGCTTATATTATTCTACAGGGGCTCTATAAATCATATCCTTCGGAGTTTATATCATACTTACACTATTGTCGATCCCTGCGGTTTGATGACAGACCAGATTATTCATAACTGAAGAGACTTTTCCGTGACCTATTCATCCGAGAAGGTAAATCCAAAGTTTTTTCTTAAGAAAAGTATATGGCTGGCAGCCCTTTAAGATAGTGCTTTGTATTGTTAAATCCTCGACACATTAAGAAAGGCATGGATGGGGTGTTTTTATATCTAAATTTAACTCTCATCACTATATTTGACTATATGTTTTACTGGACTATATTGAAGTATCCTCAGATTGTTGCCAATCCTAGATTACGTGTGGGTGTTTTTAGAACTTTTAAGTATGTATCTTTTTCCTTAAATTAATGTTTCTAAATATACTTTTTCTGTGAGCTTTCAGCAGCCCAGTGGGAAAACAGGCCCAAGTGTTGGGCCATCCGCAGAAAGAAGACCAGAGAGGACTTCAGGTATGTTATGATCATGGAAGATAAACTCGATCGAAACCTGTCGAAACCACCGAGTTAACTCGGTTTCGCAGGTTTTCGAGACGAGTTGAAAGGGGACTTTATAAAATCCTTGGATTCGACCGGATTTCGATGGTTTCAATCAGTTTTGACCATATTTTGGTAGTTTTGATACTTATGTCCATCGAAACTTGGTTCGAAACTAGGACAAATAGGTATTTATGTTAGAAACCAGGACAAACACTTAGTTATGTCTAATATCATTTAAGTAAGTTCATTTACTTAAAATATTATTCATAAATAAGCAAATATCCTTCTATTTGAATCTAATAAAAATAGTTAAAAAATAAAATTTCAAAAGGAAAAAAAAAGTCAACCCCTCAGTTCAAGAACAAAAACTGGATTTTCGTCGATAGGTGTAATTTTCAACTTTCTAATGCTAGGGTTTTTCTCAAATCTAAAAATTTCATGTACGACTGTGTAAGCCGTGTATGTAAGAGGGTAAGAGTTTCAAGGCATTAATTAATGGGTGGAGGTTTATGACTTTTCCAACTCTTTGTGAGGGGACATAACCGTGCATGTTTATACGGCCGTGTATGAAAACTTCCTCCATCTTAATATGGTAAAACATTGCTAAAAACCAAAAGTGCGGTAAATATTTATTTGCTTTGATGTCCAAAAAAATATTTTCATTCAGAACGATTTTGACAGCATTCGTGCACACCAAATTAAGTTTGACCGGTACATAACTCCTTTAATATAAATTAGATTTAAGTAATCTTGGATTTGTTGGAAAACTATCTAAATAAAGTTTTCTAACAAATCCAAGATTGCTTAAATTTGATTTATATTGAAGGATTTATGTTCTGGTCAAACTTTATTCGATACCATGTCCAAGAACAACTTACAATATCACACTTGGATCAAAACAAGAAGTAATATTTTTAGCGTTTTCTATGAGAAACTAATGCATGGATTAGGTTTAAAATGTCAAAAATAGGCAGCACAACAAGAATTAGGGCAAAACAAACATCTTTTGGACCTCGAAACTAAAGTTCGAGTTAGTCTAGAGAAAGTCTCAGGTTTCAATCGAGATATAGTTGAAACGAACTCGATTTCTAGCTGATTGAAATCTAGTCAAAACCCGAGTTTTAGAACCTTAGTTATAATACAATTAATATTCTTCAATTAGGCATAGGAAGATTTTATTTTAGCCCATGGATGGGTTTTATGGGCCTCGGGATTTTTATTTTGGGTTTATTGCTGTAATGGGTTTGTTTACTAATCCCTATTTGGAGTTTTAATTTTATATATGGGATTAAGTATCTGGATAATATTGTGTGGGTCTGTTGAGTAGTCAAGTTAGGTTAGTCTAGAAAGAGTCCTTTTTATTTAAGTATTTTATGTCCTATCGTTAGTCAGCAGTTTTATGTTATTTTGGAGTCTACTTAGTTAGTTTAACTTATTAGGAAAGTTAAAGTGTACTTAAGTAGTTTTTTTTTTTTTTTTTTTTTGGGGGGGGGGGTTTATAAAGGAAAATTATCACCTCCAGTTTGCTGACCGGCCCAGTTCCCCAGTTCCTCTAATAGGGGGATGGTGGACCCCACCCGGGCAGGGTGTTTGGGCATGGGTAGAGAGGTCATTTCAGCCTCCCTTTGTTAGAGGAATTGGGGAACTGGACCGGTCAACAAACTGAAGGTGATAAAGATCCGGTTTATAAATATGTAATCACCCTCCTCCTGATTGGGACTTGAATGGATATGATTTTGCAATTGAGTGCTTTGCTGGTTTTATTCTCTCGTCTCTTAACTTGTTAAAAGTTTTCTTTCTCCTCCCCACCCCACGATTATACTCTCTTAGTACTTATACTCTCTGAGTACTTCTTTCTTTTCTCATCTCTCCTCTCATTATTCCTCCCATTATTTCTCTCATTATATCTCTTTCTCTTCCCCCATGGTAGGAAGTTTTCTCCCTTTCTCTTCTTCTCTCTCTGCTATTGGTTTGTTTAGCTTCAAATTCTATTTTAAGGGAGATTTTATTTCTTCTCACGTTACTATTTCTCTCCTATTTTCCCTCTCTTTCTTTATTTTCACTACCATCACCCATCGATATCATCTCTCCTGTTTTCCCTCTCTTTATTTTCACTACACCCATCAATATTTTAATTCTGGTTAGTTATTTCTTGGAGTAAATATTGAATTTTACATATTAAAATCTGTTGTTATTCCTCATTAATTTTGAACCATTAGATCTAGGTTCAGGTTTGGCCATATCAAAACCATTAGGTCAAAATCTGATAATCTGAAATTAGATCTGGCCCATATATAGCCTCCTGATGAATTATTGGATGGTTTGCACAGCACATGGGTTAGCCATGTCTAGTCTAGTTTAGGATCCTATCTTAACCATAAAACCCTAAATGTATTGAGCTCTCTCTAACCCTTGTACTTTTAATGCTGAACCAAAACTACCAAAATTTAGTTTTTCCATTCATAGCTCAAAATTTTCACATGAGGATTGCATTTGGACGGAAATTTCTCAGATATATAGACGACCATGTTGAAATGTTAACATGTACATTTTAGCAAACCAATTAAACTTTTGGGCGATTGAGGAATCCTTGCCCAATTTCGAATTATTAGTTGAGTTTAAGCATATTATTATATTCTGTGTGTGTGTGTGTGTTCAGGCTTTTATTTATTTATGCAATTCACTTTATAATGAAAATCAAATAAAGTGAGTGGTGAATGATTAGTGACTCATAGGCGGCCAAATGAGGGATTGGCAGATAGGATTTATTTATTTATTTATTGGTAATTGGGAGCTTTACATATATATTTGATTGAAGCGCGGGGGGGGGGGGATTGAATCGCGGAGGGGATAAGATACTAGCCAAGAGACTCGAACTTGAGACCTCTTGGTGAGCAGGGGCATGAAGCGCACCACGGCTCACCAACTGAGCTAAGCAATTGTTGGTATTGGCAGATAGGATTATACACTTAACTTTAAGATAAAGCATCGAGCTCGAGCCACGGAGCATCTGTAGATGCGTTTGGAGCCGATCTTCCACTGACCTCAATGATGGGGAATTTGAATTCGATACTATCGATCTAACCCAATTTATGCTGCTGCAAAGTGTGATCAGAGTGATGGTGAGAGAGTTCGATTATGCTGCTGCAAGGTGCCCATGTGGTGGGGTCGGATCGAGTGGATAAGCACATCAATTGCAGTGAATTGTTGGTGATTTGAAGTTCTCTCTATAGTCAACCCTAAGATTGCTAGAGTTGTTTTCCAAGGGGTTTCAGGCCTTGGTTCCTGCCGTTGGTTCCAGAATCGATATTTCTGTTATGTTGCTGCTGCTTCTACTCCTTCCCTTCTACTACCATTAATTATTGATTCATCCTGCAACATTGTGATGCCAAAGGAAGCTTCCATCAGATTCATCTGATGTTACAAGGAAATTGGGGCTACAATTTCTAACTAAAAGGGTTTCTTTCCATTGTTTTCCGTAAATTGGGTATATTTCTCCACCTTCTAGGAGTGTTTTTTTCTCCTCCGTCTGGGAGTGTTTAGAGTTTTTTTTGCAATAAACCATGGATTCTAATCTGCTATCTCTCTCATCCCCCTTACCCCCACCCTTACCAGATCCTTCTCCATCCTCTATACCAAATCACCATGACCCACCACCATATATTTCTGATTGTGATAATACTGATGATGAAGATACCTTTGTTGTCGATGATGATATTGAGGAACAACTATCACACAATGCAGAGTTAACTCTGGCTGGTTATGTTTTAGCAAGGAAACCCTATAGAAAGCAGGCAGTGACCGACGCACTGATATCAGCATGGAATACCAGTCACCCTGTGACTGTTTCTTTTATCAGAAATCACACCTACCTATTTAAATTTGAGCATCTGATGGACGTCCAAAATGTCCTCAATGAAGCCCCATGGTCGATAGCCGAAAATTTGATAGTTCTGGAGTGATGGAACTCTTCCAAAAGTTGGAAGTTTGCTGTCACTGAGATATGGGCCCAATTTCATGCGATCCCCGAAGAACTTCAAGACCATAATCTGATGACACGGTTTGTTCAGAAGGCTGGGAAAACATCAAAGCTAATGCATATCACTGGAGTGCAATCAGGGCAGCGGGTTAGCTTTTTCAGAGCACGCATCCAGTTGGAAGTTGCAAAGTCGTTAAAAGCCTCATTAAAGATTAAACGTAAGAATAGAAACCTGCACCTCGTGGATATAAGATATGAACGTCTCCCACTCTTTTGTTTCTTCTGTGGCCTCCTGGGCCATGATGAGCAGAGGTTCCAAGCTATGTTTGAAGTAGAGCAAACTCATTGTGCATTGCATGAGTGCCCGATAGACTATCCTTGCCCACAGTTCAATCGACGTCAGTACCAAACACAGCTCCGTTGTCCAATTTCAAATGGTCATCTACTTGAACAAGCAACCATTATTCTACCCAAAGCTCCACCTCATCATACTCATCCACTGGTGTCCACCGTAGATGCCCACTGGCCATCCATGAGCACCGGTGGAGCGTACATTTCCTCACCTGCTATGGTAACCAATCCCACTCCTCACTTAGCTTTAAATGTCTTCCCCAATTCCCCAAGTCCATATTCTCCATTACCCACCAACCATACTACAAATGACCAACCATTATCTTCCCATATTGTGCAACCGTTAGACTTTATCCCACCACCACTCTTTCCTAATTCCACTCAACCTATACCCCTATCCATAACTAGCCCACCACAAACAGTTACCTACCAACCAATGGAATCCACAGTCCTAAATTACCTCCATCACCTCCCTCAAACTTCGAAAATACACCAGGCCTTATCTACCCTTCTACCCCATCTTTCCAGGTGCTCTCTACCAAACCCGAATCCATCTCTGACCCACCTTCCCACCTCCTCTTCCTATCCTCATCCCAATCATGTGGTCCCCTCTACCCATCACCCAAACTCTACCTCGACTCATATAAGTCGCCCTATGCAAGCTCCTAAACGATAAAGGCTAGCATCAGATGAAGCTCTCTCGTTGGAAGATACTGAGATGGTGAAACAAGAAGAAGCTGCCCCTCTGTCCCATTTTTTAGGACAGCCCCCCGTAGAGACTGGAGAACAGCAGTCCCACGGGTCACAATGAAGTTGTTGGGATGGAATTGTCAAGGGCTAGGGAGTCCCTCGACAATTCGCTCCTTGAATCATCTCCTTAATAAAGATAAGCCGGATGTGGTATTTTTTATGGAAACAAAAATGAAGAAAGGAAAGGTCAATGGGTTACAGAGGAAAAGAAATTTTCAAGGTTTTGCAGTAGTGGAACCTCAAGGTGCATCTGGAGGCCTTGCGTTGTTCTGGAAGGACTCTATAAATCTGATTGTTTTGAGCTCTGATGCGAGAATAATGGACGTAGAAATTGCTATAGTTGATCACCCCCCTTTTTTTCTCACATGTGTATATGGTGATCCCGTAAAGCATAAGAGGAAGGAGGTGTGGGATCGTATAACTTCCTTGGGAAGGCAACACCAAGGTAATTGGCTATGTTTTGGTGATTTTAATTCTTACTTATCATGGCATGAGAAAGCAAGTGGATCGCAGCAAAATTCTCTGGATCCTGATATTTTTTGAGATTTCCTAAATTCCTATAATTTCATTGATCTTGGGTTTATGGTCCTTATTACACTTCGAACAACACGAGAGATGGAACTACAAATATTAGAAACCATTTGGATCGTGCCCTGTGTAACCCTGATTGGAGACAAAGTTTTGGTGATTCAGTGGTCTTTGTGAAACCAGCAGTGAGCTCTGATCATTGCCCTATTATCATTGATATTGAGGGAGGTTTGTTCCATGGACATCGACCCTTTAGGTTCGAATCCTTGTGGTTGAAGCACCAGGACTACTGAAATGCTGTTGTACAGGTTTGGTTAATCTCTCCTGCCGGGTCGACGGGTAGCAAAGTGTTGGGGAAAATTCGGCATTGTCAAAAGGTCTTTAAGAAATGGAATAGGGAGGTTTTTGGAATAATTCAGGAGACTATTAAGAATTTAAAGGCTGAGATGGAACATATTCAAAGCCTACCAGTGTCTCTCTTTTCTCAACAAAGAGAATCACAAGTGCATAAGCTCCTAGAGGACGAATTACTGAAAGAAGAAGAGCTGTGGAGGCAGAAATCTCGCATTGCATGGTTTCAGGGTGGAGATAAGAATACATCCTTTTTTCACATATCTACGATACGACGGCAACATAGTAACAAAATTATGAAGCTGAAATTCCCCTCAGTCCAATGGTCAACCTCGGATGCTGATGTTTCTAATATCTTGTGCAATCATTTCCAAAATCAGTAAGTAACTGAACCTGTAGATAATGTGGCTTTAACACAGGTTCTTGATGTTATCCAGTCAGTAGTCACTGCTGAGATAAATGAGATGTTATGCAAAGCCCCAACCTTGGAGGAAGTTCAGGCTGCCTTATTTGCTATAGTGCCTTTGAAATCCCCTGGGTCAGATGGATTACCACCTATTTTCTTCCAACAATATTGGGATTTCGTAAAGAATAATATTTTTACCTATATTGTTGATTTTTTTGTAACGGGTCACATCCCTGTGGAATTGAACAAAACTTACATTTGTCTCATTCCGAAGGTGAACCATCCAGAGCTGGCAGAACAGTTTCGCCCCATTAGCCTTTGCAATGTGGTCTTCAAAATCATCACCAAATTGGTGGCAGATCGCTTGCATGGAGTCTTGGATCGAATCATAACTCCCTCCTAATATGCTTTTATTCCCAAACGCCTCATCTCTGATAATATCTTGGTAGCACATGAGATGTTTCACTATATCAAGAAACACAAAAAAGGTAAAGATAAATTTTTTGCCTTGAAGTTAGATATGAGGAAAGCATATGATAGGTTAGAATGGTGTTTTATTGCGGGCATACTAAGTTAGATATGAGGAAAGCATATGATAGGTTAGAATGGTGTTTTATTGCGGGCATACTCTTAAAGTTGGGTTTCTGTAATGATTGGGTATTTTGGGTTATGGCCTGTATCCGGACTGTTTCTTATAACCTGCTTATAAATGGATGTATCAAGGGCGCCATATCTCCTTCAAGAGGTATATGGCAAGGGGACTCAATTTCCCCTGCAATTTTTATTTTATATTCCCAGGCACTCACTGCGGTTATAAGACAAGAGGAGCTTGCTGGTAACCTGCATGGAGTCAGGGTTCGGCATAGAGGTGTTCCTATTACACACCTTTTATTTGCCGACGATTGTCTCTTGTTTTCACAAGTTACGGTTGGGGAAATTCATTCTTTGAAGCAGTGTTTGGATCTTTATTGTAAGGCAACAGGTCAAGCTATTAATCTCTAGAAATCTAGTCTTACCTTCAGCCCGAATACACCTCTGAAGTTTAAGAGATGGTTTTCAAGAGTTCTGAAAGTTTCATACGGTGAAGGTCCCACAAAGTACTTGGGGCTGCCTACTGAGTTTGGAGCCTCAAAGAAACACTTATTTCAGGAGGTGAAGGAGAGATCATTAAACAAATTTTGTTACAGGGTTGGAAGGAACGACCCTTATCACATGCAGGAAAAGAGATTCTCTTGAAGACAACTATTTCCCCTTTGACAAATTTTACTAGCTCACACTTCTATTGGGGTGAAACTGAGAAAAATGCTCTGATCCATTGGATGTCATGGTCTAAGTTGTGTAGATCCAAAAACAAAGGCGGTTTGGGGTTCAAAGACTCTCGGCTACAGAACCAAGCTCTATTAGCCAAAGTAGCATGGAGACTGTGGTCATCACCGGATTCCCATTGGGCTTGTTTTATTAAGGCAATTTACTTCCCTCCACGGACTTCCTTCATGCGAGAGTGGGTAACAAACCCTCTTAGGGCTGGCGAAGCCTTTTGGAGGGAAGAAAGGTTTTACAGGCCGGATTAATGTGGCAAATAGGTGATGGTCGACAAGTTGATATATGGGTAGATTGATGGATTCCTTCACTACCGGGTTACAAGACCAGTACCTATGCCCGCAGGATTGCCCTCTCTTATCTGTTTTTGAGCTTATTGATTCAGGTAACCGGACTTGGCGTATGGACTTGTTGCAGTAATATTTTCATCCCTCTGATAGGGAAGCTATTTTAAAGATCTCTCTTAGCTTATTTGTATATGAGGATAAGCTTATATGGGGGCCATCGCCAAATGGAAGGTTTACAGTTAAATCCGCCTATCACTTGTTGGTTAAATTGAAGGATGAAGAGAATCTGCAAGTGCATCTTCCTCAAGGCTGCATAGTTGGGATCGTGTTCCTGATAATATATGGAAGCGTATATAGGCTACTAGGACACTATCAAAGATAAAGTCCTTCATCTGGCGAGCATTAAATGAAGGACTAGCCACGGGTGATGGGCTGGCCATTCGAAAGTTTCCAATTGATCCAGTTTGTATTAGACGTGGTATGAAGAGAGAAACTGTGGATCACATGTTATTTGTTTGGCAGTTCTCTAATATACTCACCTTCCTCTATCTCAGTTCCAACTTTAAAGGATTGGCTAAGTAGTTGGGATGCTTTGTTTCGCAAAGATAAATGTTTGGCCCATGAATCGTTGTCTAGAGCCTCCTTCATACGCTGGTATATTTGGCGGGCTAGAATGACTTGGTTTTCAAAACCAAGTCTTGGACACCTATAGAAGTCATCTCAGTAGCGGAAAAGGCTTATTGTGAATATAACTCAGCATTGGATGTGCCAACAAAGTCTCAAATTGCTTGAACCACATCTCCAGCAACCGTTAGCCAAGTGTGTTGGGTACACCTTCTTGTAGGCACATTGAAGGCCAGTTGTGATGCAGCACTAGCAAAGGAGAACTCCAAAGGAGGTTTAGGGGTTGTTCTCAGAGATCACAGAGGTGTTCAGATGAAAGTTATCTCAATCCCCCATCATCTCAGTTCTGCTCTACAAGGAGAAGCATTGGCGGTACGGCTTGCTCTTACCCATGCGCTTGAAGATGGACACCTCCGTTTGCAGTTGGAAATGGATAGCAAGGAGCTTCATATCTTCATTCAAGACCCTAACCGTGTGCACCCCCCCTTTGAAGCTGCAATCACGATTGCTGATGTGAGACGTATGACCTCCTCTTTTGAGTCTATTTCCTTTCTTTGTATTTCAAGGGATCTAAACTCTGTTGCAGATACCCTGGCCCTGTCTATCATGTGTAGTACAGTATGGCCGCTTACCATTCCATGGCTTCACGACCTTTGTCTGAGTGAAGCCACTGCTGGTTGTACACATGCTTATCATTAGTAAATTCAATCCTTACCAAAAAAAAAAAAAAACCATATGGAGCCTTAATAATTCTGATGAGAATTTAAAAAAAAAAAAAAAAAAACCCTTATCATCTCATCTCTAGGCTGAAATAGAGTATTTTTTTAAAAAAAAAAAAAATTCAGAAAATAGAAGTGTTTAATGTGGAGCAATGACAAAGTAGATTCAATAAGGAAACTATTTATGGCCAATTAAAAGGAATTTCCATAAAAGAAGGGAACATCTTTGTGGTACGCTATCTTGTAAAAACGTTTTGTTTGGAATGAGATATATGGAGGAGGAGAGTAGGGGTGTCAAATTTCAGCTTGATCCGGTTGGACCGATTGAAGTTGATCGATTCAACCCAAATTGACCCAAACTGATCTAAACCCTATCAGGTCAATTTTGGTTTGTGCTTGTATGAAACGGTAGAACCCAAAACCGACCAAAATGGACCAATCGAAATTGATGGAAAATCAAATTGAACCCTATAAAAAAAACCGAGAAAATTGCAATAAAAATAAGTTTAATTAATTATTATTTTTATAACTATGTTCATGGTTTGAGGTATCGGTATTGTATCGCTAGTATGGGGCAATACATACCGGTTTTGCAAGTGATCGATTCCGATATCATGTCGATACTGTATCCGTGACATGGAACGAACAAGGGGTAAAATGGTCAAAAAAATATATTTTCTTCTTTTTTTTCTTTTTCTTGTGAAATAATCGAGGTAAATGAATTTTTTACCATATAAAGAATTCTTTTCCTATATTTCTTTCTTTTCTACAGATATGGATTTTACCAATCAGTAATAATAAATGCCTTAAAGGAGAATCAGGAGTAAATTTGTCCAATACGACTGATCCAATACCGCCGTATCGATTTCCAAGTTGACCGATACAAATGCACTTAAACGATGACTAGGTTTGTTACACATATATAAAAAACCAAAATCAGATTGGTAACAACTCGATAAGAACCAGTAAACCAACTCGATGAAAGACCAAATTGGACTGGATCAAAACCGAAACTGAACTTGGGTTTAACAAATTTTTTTGGTTTCAATTTGATTTAGTATCAGTCCAAAACCGGTTCATCCCGACCAGAACCGAACCGAATCGATTGACAGTTTGACACCCTTGAGGCCTTGACTAGCATGGGTTAGGTGGTTTGCCTCGTGAAAGTTAGAAATTTGAAATTTGAAGTACAAATGAATAGTGGTGCACCTCCGTAGAGGGAACAACGTTTTTCATAGCCGTTTACGTAAAAAGGTCGTTAGTGTCTTGGTGATGGTGAAATAATTGTAGCTATCTTCTATGCTTTAACGATTCACCTTCAGTTCGGTCCATAAAGTACAAGAACGAATCACATCCGTTCATTTCAAGGACCCCACCATTTCCATCAAGATCTACGACTATAAAGATTATAACACACCATCACTGTCTCACTAATAAGTTGCAGGAGTACCTCATCTTCCTCGTATTCTCTACGTCTTCTCCAGGTGTGTACTGTAACCATTGGAACGATACGAATGTAGAGATGGAAAGGAAGAGGGGTTGTGGTTCGGAGCTTCTCAAAGCTCGCATGCGAACATAAGCCCTCGTCGGAAATGAGCTTTCGCTTCTAACGCTACTCTGTCTACGTCTGTCATCTCTTTCTCTTTCTCTGACGAGTTAGTTTTTTAGGGTTTCTGTCTCATTTCTTCCAAAAATCTAGGGTTTTTAAGCCAACCATTTCTGTTCTGTCTCCTTCAACGAACAAGCTTGAAAAATCAGAACAATGCATTCGGGTTTTTGATTCTTGTTGGTACTTATCATATATTTCTATCGTACTCTCTCCCTTGAAACATTCTTGGAGCGGAGCGGAGCAGAGCAGAGCAACTAAGCTGTCATGGCCAAAACGAAGCCTGGGAAAAAAGACTTGGATTCCTACACCATCAAAGGCACTAACAAAGTTGTCAGAGGTATATTTTTCTTGATATATATATTTTTTTGAATCTCGCGGTTTTATATTTGGATGTTTTGAGTGAATTCCGGTTTTGGTGGTTTTGCAGCTGGAGATTGTGTGCTGATGCGTCCTTCGGACACCGACAAGCCACCGTACGTGGCACGCGTGGAAAAGATCGAAGCTGATAATCGGAATAATGTCAAGGTTAGGGTAAGGTGGTATTATCGGCCTGAGGAGTCGATTGGAGGGAGGAGACAGTTTCATGGAGCAAAGGAGTTGTTTCTCTCGGACCATTATGATGTGCAGAGTGCGCACACTATCGAGGGAAAATGTACTGTCCATTCATTCAAGAACTACACTAAACTTGAGAATGTCGGAGCTGAGGATTACTTCTGTAGGTTTGAGTACAAGGCTTCCACCGGAGGATTTACGCCCGACCGTGTAGCAGTGTGAGTTTTGAGTTCTACATCTTTTAGTCCTTGCTGCAGTTCCTACTGATATATTTTTGTTTTTGACATTGTTTAGTTTGCAGATATTGCAAATGCGAGATGCCTTATAACCCAGACGACCTCATGGTCCAATGCGAAGGATGCAAAGACTGGTATGCTTCTTATTCCTGGCTTCCCCATCCCTTCTGATTTGAGTGTTAGCCGTGCAGCAGTGTATCCATATCCCTTATTATCATCTTTTGTTTATTTGGTGGCCTTACTAACTACTAAGCCACACTGCCAAACTAGTGTAACTTTTTATGGGGGAATCCAAGGGGTTGAAGATATTTTGGCATGTTTAAAAATCTATTCTGACTGGAGTTTTTTTTTTTTTTTTTTTCATGGCTTTATAGCTTATAGAAACCGTTAAGATTGCTAGGTAAATCCTTAAATGCTTGGTTGTATTACATTTTCTTTCCTTCAGTTCTCATTCATTTTGATTCCAAAAATGCTGTTTTGAATAAATGCTGGCATTTTCATAGATGATAAAAAGCACTTATGAAAGCTCATTTCTTGGATAGGCAACCTATCAGGTTTGAACATCTGGTTCCCCAGGCTGATTTCTTTTTGTGTGAAGCATATATTTGAGTTTTATTGCATGAAAGCACAAAATAAGAGGGCTGGAAAAGAAGTTGGTGTCATTGCATGAAGGCCACAAAATAAGAGGGCTGAAAAAGAAGTTGGTTTATTAAGACATCATACTGGAATTTAAGATTGTGTGGAAAATGAGGAGATTACAGTTGACAGAATGATAAAAGGGGAAAAAAGTGAGAAAAAAAAGAGAACATGATAATGAGTTTAACTTTTGTTATGTACCTACCAACTCAAATTGTGTTGCTTTAGAATTTCTTAGTTGTATTGTCTATCATTGATTTTTTTGGAATGTTGGCATTAAATAATATTTAAGGATATCATCCAAAGCAAATACAAAATCAACTTCTTGACTTGAAAACTTCAGTTGAGAAGAGGTATTCTAATGAAGGCCAGTCCGAAAATTGGTCATATTTTAATATCTATTGAACATGGGCTTTTAATTCTTTGGGTTATTTTTGTAATGGGTTGAATTATTAGGTACCAAATTGGGGTCTAAAGGGGGTGTATGAAAATAGATATTCAATGCTTCTTTTGGTAAGTTGTGGGTCCCACATTATCTAACAGTTATATAGAAGGCTTATGCTTCAACAATTCTAAATTAGTCAAGTAGTTTAGAGTCCTTGGCAGTTAAGCTAGTGTAGCTACCTTAGATTTTAGATTTATGATATTTTCTATTGTTTTTTCTTATAAATATGTAGCAAACCCCCAACTATGGAATAGAATGGATTAAATTTGTTTAGATTTGGTAATTGCCTAGGTGGTGAGTTTTTCTCTTCCTTCTTGATTTCTTGTCTTCTCTTTTGCTTCATGGTTATTGTTCACGGTACTGTTCACAGTCCCAAAACAGTAGCTTTCCCTTGCACTTTCCCTATTTCTTTCTATTCCTGAAAACCCTCTCTATTGTAGTTCCACCCCAGATTTTGAAATGCTAGGCTATCCTACTTCATATTCCTTGGAAATATGAAAACACCTCAAGTAAATGAATGGACCCTTTATTTTTCCTGCATTGATTCTTTTTAAGATGCTACTGCTCAGTGAGGTATATTTCTACAGATCACTGCTCTTTAAAGATTAGACATTTTGTATGTGGGGTTTTGTCCAAAAGTTGTACATTTCTACATATGCAATCAATGAAGTAGGTTTATTTTTTCTCCCCCTAAAAGGAATAGGTGGTATACATTTTCAGCTCTTGTTCTTGGATGAACTTACCACGTAGAGCTTATATCAGGAGCTGGAATCAGGAATTCATTCCCATCCAGTAGATCTTCGATGTAGGCAAGGCCTAAGAATTTCAATAAACTTTGTTGCTTAGACACCCTACTAACCATCACTATTTGTACAGTGAGCAGTTAGGTTCAACCTCATTGATCAGCAGGCTTGAGCTGTGTCAACTCAGTGTTGCCAGGAATTACAAGTTACTAAAGTATCAATGTGCCATCCTTCCTTTGTTGCCCATTCAATTAAAATTAGCATAATGATACTGAAATGGATGTGAAGTAATTGAGGAACAAACTAATGAAGCAATAGAAACTGCAGTGACATCTATTATGTGTCTAGAACTTCAAGATATAGTTTCCTCATCTCCCCTCTCTTTTGTATTATAGGGTTTCTATAATATCTTTCTCACAGGTCTCTCACTTTGTTGTTAGGCTTTTGGTTTATGTGTTATTCTATGTTGAAAATTATAGAGGGTATATTGACTGAGTTTCTAAAGTCCTTTGCTTAAAACCGATGCAAACTTAATTTCTGTTGGGTTTTTAATTTGTTGGTTGAATTGGCAAATGCTTAGATCGATGGGGTTCATAGTCCCCTCCTTTTGGTGCGGGTTAAATGGGGCCCCACCGCAACTGTTCCAAATGGTGGGTCCTGGTACAAACAAGGTTGGGTCTTGACCAGGTATCTGTCCTTATAAAACCCTGGTGCCCCACCCCATCCCACCTCAACCCATAGGGCCCCGCCGCTGTCCCATGCATGTTTCATATGGCAAGGCGGGCCCGAGTTGATCAAATATTTTTAAGTGGATTGGCTATGCTGTTGCCAAGATCCATTGGGTGGTGGGGTTTGATGCTGGCAACCTCTCTCTCTCGCCCTGCCTTTGCATTGAATTTCAATCAAGCTTGACTAATGATTGTTATGTAGATTTACTATATAAGAATTGATAGAAGATACAATTCAAAAAATGAATTGAGAATGAGTACATATTTTGTTTTCCGACCTTACTATGCTTTCAATTGGTGTAATAGGTAATGAAAAGGTTTTTACACAATTTAGGGCCACATAATTACCATTTACTTAATTCCCCCCAAAAAAAAATTACCTTTTATATAGTAAGTTGGTCCAATCTGTGCTTCTGGGTTGAGCAATTCAGTAGTTCTATCCACTTTTAGGTCAATCCAATCTAATGGTCAGACTGATTTCCCTGCTGGCTGATCTTGGTTCATGTTCTCCTGGCCTTGTCTGGGTTCTAAACTATTGTTTTGGCACAGTCTCTGGTTGGACTGATTAAAATATGGTTTGGCATACCTTTTTGTTCTTTATTCTTCTGTTTTCTTCTAAATGGTATGATGATCTACCTTTTTCGGTGCAGTCTTATTTTCATTATAGATTAGTTACAAATGCATTTGCATTTTGATTCTTCTTTTCTTTGAAATTTATCTGAGCAGGTTCCATCCTTCTTGTATGGGTATGACTATTGAACAAGCAAAGAAACTAGAACACTTTCTGTGCTCTGATTGCTCATCCGAAAATGATGCCAAAAGATCCCCGAACAATTTTCCTGTTTCACCACCTGTTGAGGTAAATGCTTGTTTACATCCATCACATAATTTAAGAAGCTTTTATATTATAGTGTATTATGTTGAACCCACAAAGGACGAAAAAATTAATTTGTTTTCATGTTACATGAAATGTTTTCAATTCTGGCATGCATAGGGTCTTTTCCTCTGGGACAATGAGGACTGTTTTGAGAGTTGCTGGTTCTAACTCCTAAGTATTGCAGTTTTGTTTGCTGTAATTGTCTTCTTGCTTGTACAGTTTTTATTTGGCCATGGCTCCAGTATATCTCTCTCATTAAATGTGATATTTTTTCTGCATAAATTGCATATGGTATTTAATTTGTTCTGTAAGTAGTTTCTTTTGGTGTTTGAAGGCAGGTATCAATATTTTTTTCTGTTTGTTCATAGCTTTAGGTCATCCATCAATTGGAAGTTTCTGTGGTTGGGGGGGGGGGGGAAGTATAATGAGCCAAAGTAGAGATTTAACCTTTACTTGGTGCAGCTCAGACTAGGATTTTGGAATTTTAAGACTGAATGACTAGGGAAGGTGGTAGGGAATGATAGGGTTGAATAAGTTTAATGAAAATTGAAGAGAACAGAGAAAGAACAATATATGACAAACTGTTATTGGAGTGTGAAAAGTACCCATGAATGACCTTTAAGGAATAACAATAAGAACAAGAAAGAGAAGAGAAGAGAACAAGATATTACCAAAAGAGAAAAAAAAACAGCCACAGCTGAACAGTTGTGGGCAGCAAACACCACTTCCAAAAACCAAATTTATTTCAAAATCCTCAAAATTTGTATGGAAATTCAGCCCCTCTATAGAGCTAGATTGACTGTTTTAGGAATTCTGAACTAACTAAATAATGCCCCTTTAAGATACCTAAATAGACACTTAAAGGAAACCTAATAAAATATGAAATTGACTCCTAATATGAATCTAATTACAATACAGTAACTCCAATGGGAGCTTAGCCCTTTTACTAATAAACATAAATCTAATAATTAAAGTAATAGACTTGAAGTAGAACTCCTAATTAGACAACCTTAATAAAGCCCAATCACAGGTCAATACTCCATGAGTAAACTGGTCATTACTTTGCTTATATAAATGAGAATTGCAAAATCTTTGTCTTGTTGGATGGGTAACTCAATAACCTACCTTTCCCTAGTATCATGCAAAATAGAGAAGTTTTTGACACCCCAAAAATTAAGCCCTACAAAAAGTGACGGAAATAATCAATTTCTTATAATGTATTGTTCCCAATCACTAAAAACTTCTTCCACGCTTTGTGGGGCATATCCAAAACCATTTGATTGGATCATTGGGATGCTCGTGCATTATTACCCCAGTAAGATGAGGATAATCTGGTGATTCTGCAAGTTTCGGCTAATTGGATCAAGTCCATGCACTGCTGCCTTAGTTATCAGTGACTTAGAGATTGCACATCTTTTGTAGTTCCATCATTTGAAGCTTGCATTTGCTAATCAAGCTGTTGACTAGTAGTAGTAGATGCGAGTCTATTATGCACTCTACTTCACTTCTTCGTCCTGTCATTGCTTGGATTTTGTTGTCCATTGTTTTCATATAATATTCCCAATTCTTCTTTTCTTAATGAATATAACATTGAGAAATGGGATGCATGTTTATATTTGTCCTGTATTAGGAGGTATATTTTTGTTTATTTCTGAATGGATGAGGTATCATATTTTGACATATGTTGGACTCTGAATATTATTTTAATTCTTTAAAATATCTCTTTTTTTATTTTTTATTCTAGTTAGAGATAAATTAACATCCATCCTGAATTTAGTTTTATTGCTTCTCATTGCATGTTTCTGGGCTAAATATTTGTATATTGAAACCAAGAGCTACCTTTACTATAAAGATTGGATAGGTTTACTTGCCAGGTGGATCAGACAAAAACATCTGATTATCATTCAAGAAGCGGTTAAATAATTTTACATCAGTTGACAGGTCTATCCTTCTAAGAGAAATTTGTAATCTGGAAAGATCATTACCCTCATGAAATTTATAGGAATTTAGTTTCCTTCCAAGGCCGTGTAGTTTGTTTATACTAACCTTGGAAGAACTTTCTATTTCATGTGGTCAAATGATGAGTGTAGTTTGCATTTCAAGTTTTGGATGTCCATGTACTGCTGCCTAAGTGACTCATCATTGTAAAGTTTTGTTTCTTGTGAGGTTCTGAGCTTTGGTCCTCATGGAAATGTAAACACTTTTGTGGAAATGGTAGCCTATGGAAATGATGAATAAATCATGGAAGCTAAAAAATGATGGAAATAGGAAATAACTTAGTGCAGTGTCATATGTTATTACATATGCTTGGAAAATTTGGGTTTGTTCTACATTCGATCATGTCTCTCCTCTCACTGCATAATGTTTAATCTTGTCCTTTTAGCACCTTCAACTTACATTTTGGTCCTTAATGGTCCTTATTCTTAATTGTATGTGACCAAATCATTCCTCTCAACTTTTATCATTGTGTATCCTATTGATGCTAGTATGCTACATTTAGATTTCTACAAGTGAGTGCAATAATTTCTAATTCTATCCTCTCTATTCTCGTTTCATCTCAGATGTGCTTGTTTATGTGTTGGTTCTAGGTAACCCTATGCTCTGCTCCATAAAGCATGGATTATCTTGAAACTATCTTGTGAAATTTGTCCAGTTTTAATGGTATACACCAGTCAATAGAACAGTCAGAAGCTTCTCTCCCTTCAGCCACCCTGCTCTAATATTTAGTCACTTCCCATTCAATCCCAACCACCTTATGGGTAATTGAACTATAAGATAACAGTAGGTGCTTTGGGTTATCCCAATCGTAACTTCTCCTTGTGCTGCTCCTAAGTTTACTAAAATCGAACTAAATAGGTTCTGTTTTAGTGCTGTTCATAGTAAGACCATTGATTCTAAAGCATTTATCAGTTGGGGGGGGGGGGGGGGGGTCCAATTCTATAGCTCCAATACATAGCTCAAACTTCAAACTTGAATTGCTTGTCCCCGGTGAACAAATATTTTTGTTTCCGGTTCTCTTCCCTTGGGGGGTGTTGGGGTAGCTGACCTCACAACATGTCTACCTATGCGCCAACCTCAATGAACATAAATTTCAACTGCTTAAGTCTAAACTAAAGGCTCTTGTACAATTGAGACAGACTGAAGTGTTTTGAATTGGTGGGAGCCAGTATCACTACAGTTGGAATTGTGAACTTAAAGGAAGATATTCAATAAAAAGAAAACATACACAAATTTAAACGCTCTACTGGAGAATCCATTAAGATCATTGAGATTATTTGGTCTTCTGCATAAGAAATTAGTGAAATTTGAAGGAGCTGAAAGGACAGGAATGCTGGAAGAACATGTGTAGTTTTTAGTCAGAAGCAATTTGAAATTTTCATACTTTAACCAAGCAATGGCCCCTGGTAACTGTTGCAACGCTTTGATGATCATAACTGTTCTTGGGAATGTTGTGACATGTAAAATTGACATCTTGTTGTCAACAACTATATATTGGACAATCATAATTTGATGATGTCACAGTATGCCATAGCTAACAAGAATCACTTAATCATGATAATGCTTAAGTGAGCCAGAGATAAGAGTGTTGGGGAGATACAAGATTAGCTATCCTATTATATAATTTTCTGTTCTTTTTCCCCTTTGTTTTTGTTGTATTATATGCTTCTTTGCTTTGCTTTGCTCTTGCAATGACAATTTTATTATTAAGAACATATACGATAACCCTTCAGTGTGAATAAAGTAATTTTAAATTGAAAAAATTTCATGGTTTTCTTGCAATGCCAAGTGGGGTTGGAGATTTGCTGCTTTAGCTTTATTGTTTCAATTGATTGTTTAATATTGTGATCACTGTCCTCATGCATGATGAAGGTAATAATATTAAACATGATCTTCCCATAGGATGATGGCTAAAGTAAAGACATGGCTGGCCTTGGACCAGCTTTATTCCTTCCTCAATATGAAAAACTGATGAAGGGAGTGGGGAGTCTTTGAATGCTACAAGGTCCATGGGCCATCTTATTAGACTTTAGAAAGGAAATGTGAGTAACCATCATATTTATTTAAAAAAAAAAAAAAGAACAGAAGTGAATGACGCTATTGGGAAGAACTTGGATATATTTGAAGTGGATCAATATGAGAGATCAGAAGATCCCAAATACTTCTTTGACAATCCTGGAAGCCGAGAGATTAAACGAATCATATATGCAATCCAAGGAAACCCTGTCTAGAATATGTGAAGAAACAATACTGAAGGTGAAAGCCTTATAGGAACCCATGAAGTGGATTAAATAGTTGGAAGATCACCCAAATACAATGAATTCCGACCTCCTAGCCAAGGCATCCACGATGGAGTCAGCTGACCTCTTTCTTCAAGAAACAGGAGAGTCTTCTTGTAATTGGAGGGACCTGGCTTTCTAATCAAGTGCATATACCTCAAAGATCCACCAGCAGGGAAAGATAACCAACCCATTACTGATGCTGAATCTCATTCAAGAATGATACCATTTCCATACCATCTTTACTCTAAGTTGGTGTTGGATTCACCCTCATAATCTCGTCTTAGATATGTTTGAAGCAAACTTGATTCTACCTATCTTGCCTATATAGATGAACATTGTCAAATTTAAGATGCATCACTGCCTTACCCTGATCTAATAAATCTTTATATTCTGGTATGTTGAGAAGTAATAATGAATTACCCATCTTTTTGGATTCTGCATTATACTATTAGTTTTGTCTTACATAAACTATTCATGAATGATCTTCCTCGCTTGGAACTTTGTCATGTGCTATAGTCAACCTGTGGTGTGTGACCTTGAGAGTGTAGTAGACTGAAACTGACATGTCATTGTCTGCTTTTTCCATATTGAACAGAAAAATGGAAAGGATTGGGCGACCATTTGCATAAGCCACCATTGAAGTGGGTTTCTCAGTTTCACAAGCAAGGGTTGCCTGATAAGCTAGTACGGTGATATTTAGTGATTTCTTGGATGTGAACCCCTCTCCCCTTAAAAAAAGGATAATGAAAGAAAGCCATCAGAAAGCATAAATTTGAGTGTAACAATAACCTATTTCAAGAATTAGTGCATCGATGATTCTACTAGAGCTATCCCAAGAACCAGGAAAGCCCATGGAATCATTTGTGAGGTCAATCTAAACCTGTACTCCAGCAGTAGTAAACATGAATGATCTAAACTTAGAAACACAGGCACAGAAATAGAGATCATATAAATGATACCGGAAGTCCACAAAAATTAGTTTCAGCAAACCTTGATAATGTGAATGTTCTAGTAGCTTTTGACAATAGGGTATGTTAAAAAGAGCCTAATCATTATTCAAGAACTGGCCCTGGTCTCTTGCCTACTGAACGTACTGCTTTCTTCTAGCCCAAAGTTCTATAGTTAGCCAACCTCAGAAGTCAGAATCATAGCTTCAGATATTACGAAATGAAAACCCTGACCCTGACGAAATACAAAAGTAAAAAGAAACAATAAACCAACATCCATTAGGATTTCTTCTAATATTCTCTCTCTCAGGTCCATGGGTCGGCTAGTAGGATGCAAAGCACATTGACTTTTGAAAAAACTGGCCTCCATGCCAACTTAAGCAAATCTGCTTGCTGTTCAGCTGGGACCCAAATAAGAACCATGGGTCCTGCCCCTTGTGAGAAAATCCTTCTATGGTGACATTAGAGGTGGTCTGCACAACATTGATGGTGTTGTTCTGATCTTTTGCCGCCAGCTTCATGATTTGCATACTGTTGAGCAATTTGCCAATAAATGGTTGCCATCAAAGGATTTGCATATTCAGGTGAGGGGACAGCAGATAGCTTTTTCTTGTTCTTGCCTTATCGGTGCTAGATAGTATTATTTATTTCTCCATGATTAGGTTTTAATAGATGCTAGATGCAGCATGTGGATCTTAAAGGAAAAGTGGAATGATGAGAAATGAGGATAATAAAGGTTTTTGCCAGAACTAATAGCTGCCAACTGCTTTTTCAACATCAGAGAGTTGGTGGCATTTTTTTTTCCAGAAAAGCAACAAGAAGATGAAAAAGGTCTGAAAAACATTGTTAGTCCATTCTTGCCTGCAAAAAATACATAGTTGATGGTCAACCATGAAATTTTCTTAGATATCAGATAGTTAAAAATATTGTTTCTGAATGTAATGTAGATAAATAAATTAAGATCTATCATTTCTACGATTGTGTTTTAGTGTAGATTACAAGAGCTTTTGTAGCTCACCTGTGCCAAAAGTGATTCAGACTGTTGGTGTTTCTCAGATTACATACCCGACTCATTAGTGATTTATATAGGCTGCTTTAATTTTATTTATGTTTATATTTTGGTGTGTGGTATATCTCTGTTTCAGGTGGAGCCAAAGCGTCGAAAGAGATGACTGGTTGATGATGAGGAGGCACTCATTCCCTTGCATGTTAGCTCTCCATTGTTGGTGTTCTGTGGAATTGTACAGTGCAGAGAAAATACTGTGATTGCACAAATTAGATGTTTTCTTAATTTATGTGCTTTAACTTCATATGTATGCATGTGTTTCCCTGCATGCGTTGGATTTGGATGGTGACTCCTGTGATGTCTCGTCTCGTGTACAAACTGTTCAAAAAATGTCGTTAATCTCATTTAAGGACGGGTTCTTTGAAGATCACATGAAACAGACTGTTAGGGGAGGATAATGTTTTTAATGCTTGTCTTGGGTTTTATATATGCTCCATTAGTATCAAACATTAGCTTGCAGGTGGAAGAACGATGACACAACAATTACCGTCCCACCAGCAGTGTATATGATAGCACTGGCATGTATACCTTGGCGCAGGGCTTGCTTCATGACTCATTGTATTGTCGGAGTGTGCACTTTCCATGAGACCTGTGTGCCCATTAGGCTTGCAAGCGTGGCTCTTCTCCTGTGACTGGAGAGGTCAAGCAAGAGGGTGTGTATTGGAGCTGAAGCTTGCCACTCTGTCTCTATCTGTTAAATCCTCCAGTCACCGGAGAGAAATCGGAGTCTAAGCACTACTTTATTCTTTGTACCTATGCGCGTTAGTGTGATGGTATAACTTGTGGTGCATAAAACAAGGGATTGTAGTTTCGTAAATTAGTAGAGAATTTGGCGAAGGCCTTCTGCAAGTATGGGAGTGAAAATGGCCATTCTTGGATTTTAGTGGTTGAAATTTGCTTGTTTACATCCTCCCTTCTAGGGAGAAGATTTTCTAGACCGAAATACCTGTTTATAGAAGAATCTCTTGATGGCAGTATCATTTTGCATATATGTAACACTGATGTCTAATTGGATGGATATAAAATTATTTGATTGGGTAGTCAATTTCATATTAGAGGCATATATGGTGGATTTTTCTAGCAAAAGATATTTTTTTTCTCACCTAGGGTGAAGAGAGAATCTGATCAACCAAGGTGATTTCATGTTTTGATTGGATGAATCGTGAATCGTGACTTCCTGCCTATTGTCAAAGGTCCGAAATAATTTTTTTTTTTTTTGTATAAAAGGAGCTTTTATTATATCATTAAGGTCCGAAATAATGTTTCTCAGGTCAATTAAAGGATCTTTCTTTCTTCACCCAAGGTGATTTCATGTTTTGATTGGATTCTTGGAAGAGTGAGTTGTGACTTCCTGCCCTTATTCTATCGTCGAAGGGTCGAAATAATGTTTCTCAATTCAATGCAAAGGATATTTCTCTCTTCATTGTGGGTGAAGAGATACTCGATACAATTTTTTAAAAATCAATTTGCTTTTTTGGAATTAGGTCAATTTGGATAGTTTTGCCAAAAAGAAGTCTATTCTGATTTCTGACACTTAAATGATAAGTGGCCATGTGGATTGGCCATTTATTTTCTTGAAAAAAGTTGATTGCACTATGCACAAGAAAAAATAGATAGTTTGATTTAATTGAGGAAGCTCAGTTCCTACTGATTAGAGAATTTTGTTCCGCATTAAGTCACTTGATGAGACTAGTCTCAGTAAATCTTTTCTTCTTCTGTTTATTGTGTTTTCTGAATCATGAATACGTTTAAGTTTCTACAAATTATGCCATCTTTGCTAACTCAGACTTCTTTATTAATTAAGATTTCTCTTACAATGGAGAGAATATGAGAGGAATCTTAAAGAGAGTTATGATAAAAGAGGAATCCTAAAGAGAGTTACACATGTGATATAGATATAATCAGAATAAGGAGTTCCATAAAGGGAGAGACGCCTTATAGGGTTAATATCTTCTAGCATCGTTCATGTGTTTACTACTGTGTTTTTTCTAATGGTCTGAGGATTAAAAAGGACATGTCATAGCCAAAAGGGACACCTTGTAAATGCATTTAAAATGGGAATGCTTGTCACTTGCCGTTTGTCGTTTTTTTTCCCAACAAAACGTGTTTAAGACAGTAAAAAAAAGGAACCCGTTTTAACCGCGTTTTTGCTAACAAAAGTTCTGATCTTTATAACCAGATCATGTGATTTCACATGCTCTCCATGTAGAAGACGAGGAGGTTACCTTTCCTTAAGCAAAAAGGATCTACAAGCTGACTTAATAATTAGAGGATAGAGTGCCTTAATTAGCTCTAATAAATGAATGTATATGCATATAGCTTCTTAATGGAGCTTCCCAGTAACGGCAGCTGCAAATATAAGGGATCCGACTCCTCTACTTCCGCCTGCCCAGTATTGCCGTGTGCCCCCACACACATGCGTGGCAGAAAGTACCACCTTAACCCTGCTCGGGCAGGGGTAAGGTGGTACATTCCGCCTTACTTGTGTGTGGAACGCACACGGCAGTAGGGGCAGGCGGAAGTAGAGGAGTCGAATTGAAATAAAAGAGGTTCCTTAGTCCTTGAACTGAGATGAAAACGCTAATATATATAGCAAATTCAAACCTTCTTTTCAAAACTTCTTCCTCAAAAGATTAAAAAGTTACCAAAATTTTAAAGTCTTGTAGTTACAGTTACAACTGATGGAACCCATTTGTCTTTAAAGATCCAAAACGTCCTAGTTTTAGTCATACTTCTAGTGTGATATTCCCAGCAATTACTGATCTTTAATAAAGTTCCTTCCAGCTTTATTCACACTAATCATACATGTTTAGGATTAGCCACCATTTTGCATGGCTTCTCTTCTTTAAAATCTCCAAATGAGAAAACAAATTAGTCTAAAAGAGTTCATTATTCATCTCTGACCATGGGATGGACAATGAATGTATCAGCTTCATTGAGGTGCAGGTGCACCATTCTTCTCCTGTCTATGATTGTTTTTGTAGCCTTTCCAGAGCAGCGAGCTATCTATCTGGTCTTAATGGAAGGAGAGCCAATAGCATTCCACCATGGTACAGAACTTCTTGAAGGAGAAAGGCATGATCCCAACAGGTGACTATTTAACTCAGGTTTTAGGTTTTAACCCTTAATGGGTTATGCATTTTCATGTCTTTCATGGCCTACCCATTTGGTGCAAGCTCTAATGGTGGCAGACTTCTTAGCTAAATCGGCTGCAAAATTTGGTACTTCTTCTCCTATTGACTCATGGCCTGCTTCTGTAGAAGAAGATCTTCGAGTTGATGTCCAAGGAAGACCTAGTTTTCGGTGGTGTTTAATTGAAATTTACAATTCTTTTTGGCTGCTTCCTCTCCCCTTTGAGGGTCTTGCCATAGGAGGGGGTTAGGTCCAGCAGTTCTTGTTTTTAGTTTCCTGGTTCTTCCAGGTTTTTTTTATATCATTTTTCTCATCTTAATACAATTTTGAATCCTACTTCAATGGTGTCAGTAAAGGTTACAGGGCTCATGCAAAGCAATTGGTGGATTCTCATGATCAACTTCTACAGAACACTATAGAGGTTGGGGGCTACAAAAAGCTCTACAGCTTCAAACATATCATTAATGGCTTTGCCATCCACACAACTCCTTCTCAGGTAAACCCTCACTCCATCTGACTTTAAACTCAAAATTTGATCTTTACTTCTTAACCAAGAATATTACATGAATCCCTTATTGTGTATAATTTCTCAGGCTAAAAAACTGGAATTAGTGGAAGGAGTGACATTGGTAGAGGAGGATAAAGGTGTTAAATTGATGACAACATACTCACCTCAGTTCCTAGATTTACCCATGTCAGTATGGACTCAAGAAGGAGGATATAGACATGCTGGAGAGGGACTAGTAATTGGAGTTATTGATTCTGGTATTGATCCAATGCACCCAAGCTTTGCTTATGATCCTTTAGATCCATACACTTCAGAACTTCCTCGATTTTCCGGTGACTGCGAAACTGGTCCTCGGTTCCCTTCATTCTCATGCAATGGTAAGATAGTGTCAGCAAGGTACTTCTCAGCAGGAGCTCAATCTATCACTCCTCTTAACACTTCAAAGGACTTTCTCTCACCATTTGATGCAGATGGACATGGAAGGTATGCATAATAATTGTCTTCTTATCTTAAAAATTAATTTAAGATGACATCAAACCCTAATCTTAATCTTCTCTCACATGAAATCAAGTTAATGTTGTTTTCAGTCATGTGGCATCAATTGCAGCAGGGAACTTTGGAGTCCCAGTGGTTGTGAATAGCTTCTTTTATGGGCGTGCCAGTGGAATGGCGCCACGTGCACGGTATGATCACCATCACCATTTGAATGTTAATATCATATTTGAATAAGATTGATGTATTACATATATAGTTTGATCTTAATTTTTCTTAACAGCATTGCAGTATACAAGGCAATATTCCCTAGCATAGGGACTATGGCGGATGTGGTTGCTGCAATTGATCAAGTAAGCTCTTAATTTTACGTGGTTCATCCAAGATGGGCGATAAATTAGAGCTTCCATTATTCTGATTAAGAAAATTAAAGATCCTCACACACATCTCCTTGCGAGATCACACCCTATATATAACGTTTTAAGAGACATTACAATACAGAGAAACCCTAATACCCTAAAAGTACAAAAGTACTGCTCCTAGTATAAATGTCTCCAAAAAAAATTTGAGTTCGAAGCTATGCCACTGAATCCTAGGAAGGGGGCGGGAACCGGCAAACAGGACTGCTTGGGGAAAAGTGAACAATACTTCCTGAATTAAACTGAGATCAAACTTAACCAATAATACTTAATTCCAACTCCACAACCAGTAAGTACCTCATCAGATTTTGCTTCTTATTCTTGTGGATAATAAAAAATCCATCATTCTTCAATCTTGGGTGGCTTCTAGCAAACTGTGTTTAAAGACTTGCTGTGAGCACACACACACACATATCAAAGGGATCTAATTATGTAGATCAACATAAACACCTTGTTATTGGTGAAGCCTGATCTCAGTCCAGAAAGTGTTGTGGTGTTCCTTCGGCGAGCCATTTCGCCTTTCGAAACGTGCATAAATGGCCTAAAAGTGCATATATCAGCGCCAAAGGCATTGTCTCTTGTAGAGCTCGTCGAGACCTTCGATTTGATATGTATTTCTCCCTATTATGATTTAAAATCTCAAACTAGACCAGGTGGGTCTCGAGGGGCAGTTTTGTATTTTCTATGTTAGGGTTTTCTTATATATTGTAGCTATCCCTTTGAGAAATGTGAGAGAGGGTTTGTATTATTCTTCACCAAAATAGTGGATTCGTACTATCACTCGACCGTGGATGTAGCTTCTTTCTTGGGGATGAACCACGTAAAATCTTATCTTGTGTGTGTGTGATTTCTCTTTCTTTTTCGTTTTCTTCTTCAAAATTTCCATTCTGCTGAGTTGATTTCTCTTTCATGATGATCAATAATCATATGGTAGCAATATATCAATTGACAGGCGATTCTAGATCAAGTGGATATCATAGTACTCTCCCTTGGACCAGATGCACCTCCAAAAGAAACACCAATCTTCTTAAATGTATTCGAGATTTCCATGTTGTTTGCACAGAGAGCTGGTATTTTTGTGGTACAAGCTGCAGGGAATCGTGGCCCAAGTCCATCCTCAATTGTGTCCTTCAGTCCATGGGTAATGAGTGTTGCTGCTTGCAACACAGACAGGAGTTTCCCTGGTAAACTTGTTCTTGGTGATGGTAGAAACATTAATGGTGTGGGACTATCTGGTAATTAATTAATTGCTGGCAATTTCTAGCTTTCTTTTATAAATTCTGTTACTTATAAACACAATTGCTAATGATTTTGGTTTAATCAGGGCCAACTTTTGGAAATGGGTTATTACATTATATGTTAGTGCTAGCAAAGGATGCAGTGAAGGAAAGTGGAACCTTCCCCAAGACACCACAATATGTGGAAGAGTGTCAATACCCAGAGGCATTTGATCCTACATTGGTGCTTGGTAGTATTGTTATCTGCAACTTCTCAGCTGGGTTCTTCAATGGGACCTCCACTGTTACAGCTATCTTGGATACTGCAACTGAGTTAGGGTTCATGGGTTTTATTCTCACTGCAAATGCTCTTTATGGTGATTTCATTGCTCAACCAATTCCCTTTGCCGTTCCAGGCATTATGATCCCAAAAGTAGCCGATGTGCAGGTAAACATCTTAAAACACTTCAGCTCTGCTAGTGATTGTGACCTTCATACATGGTATGTACAATGAAGTAATCATCCAAGAATGGATGGAATACGTGTGTTGATAGATTTAATTTAAGGGATCAACGAACACAAACAATATTAATAAAAGATTTGATTGGAATCATACCCGGATCCATATTACTTGTTCAGAATTACTCAAAATAAGGTTGCAACAGAATCAGGTCGGGTTGGGTTGGGTTTTTTTAAATCCCAATCCAACCCTGGGTCCCCCAAGTTGGGTCCAAGCCCAGCCCGGCCTGGCCCGACCCTGACTCAAGCCCTAAAAAATCCGACCCTGACAATGAGTCAGGGTCAGGACGGGCTGACCCTGATTGGCCTTGATTGTGATAATGGGGGGAAGGTAGATGCATGGGCTGGGTTGGGACGGAGAAAAAATTATCAATATACATAAAAATAACACTATAATAAAATACACTATATCATTTATTATCTTCATATTAATAAATTTTTATAACAAAATGTATGTGAGACTTTATAATATATAGTTTCACAGTATAACTTAAAACAAAGCCGGGCTCAGTCCGAGGCCCCAACCTTAGCCTGGCTCGACCCTGACTCAAAGTAAAAAAATTCTAACCCTCTCTAACCCACCCTTAGGGCCCGAGTATCTCAGCCTAGGCCCTCTTTGGGCTTAGGGTGGGCCAGGGCAGGTTTGGGCCGACAAGGCCAAGCTTGCATCCCTACCTCAGATGTTCGGGTATTGCCTGCCCCCCTCCATATACAATTCGTTACTGGTCGTAACCAATGAGGATTGTTTCTTTTATACAAACAGGAAGCATGGACTAACTTTGAAACCGAGACGAATTAACTGAAGCCCATTAATCTATTATGAAGATCACTTCCAATTGGGCTTCATCTAACCAAGTCTACGAATTACACTAATCCGAACCCACACAATAACTGATGCATCTACATATGTAACTTCTGTCATTTGCTTGGTTATTTTAGATTCTATTGCAGCACTACGGGCAGTGGACGACCAGAGATCATAATGGACGCGCCACCGAATACAATGCAAGAGCAGCAATAGGAGAGGGAAGAGTTGCTTCTTTCCAAGGACGAGCACCTACTGTTAGCAGATTCTCTTCAAGGGGACCAGACTTCATCGATGCCAGTCGAAGCAACCTAGCAGATGTACTCAAGCCTAATATTCTTGCTCCGGGCCACCTTGTCTGGGCAGCTTGGAGTCCTATGAGCATCGCAGAACCCATCCTTAATGGTAATCTAATAATCCTTAATTATGGTTTCTAAGGTAATCTAATTAATCGTTCGAGTTTAATTTGAACTTATTAACTTGGTTAATTTGTTTGGCGTTATAGGTTACAATTTTGCTCTATTATCTGGAACTAGCATGGCAACTCCTCATGTAGCTGGAATTGCAGCACTCATTAAACAATATAATCCTTCATGGACTCCTTCCATGATAGCCTCTGCAATGTCTACCACAGCATCTAGATATGATAACTATGGAGAACCTATCATGGCAGAAGGATTTAATATCACTAGCTTATATCCCTCCACTCCTTTTGATTTTGGGGCTGGCCTAATAAACCCAAAGCTTGCATTACATCCAGGCTTAGTTTTCCCATCAGGTAATGAACTATCTCTTATTATATTCCCTAAATGGAAAATCTTCTTCTAACAAAGGTTGGTTACCACCATAGTTCGAAAAATCGTTTTGTTTCGGTGTCTCAATTAGGTCCAGACAACCTAAACCTCAAAATTTTGCAAAAATATTGTTTTTTTTTAAATTATTTTTATGAATTTTGTTTGATCATTTTAGAGTGCAAAAGGCCGAACGAAATTATAATCGAAATTTTGAAGAAACTATGCATTTTTTAAATCGAAATTGAGAGAGATCCCTAAATGAAATGATTAAAATTTTTGAAATTTCGATGAAACATTGTCTGTTTTGGATTTTGATGTTTCGTCTCTGGGGGTTCAGAATTACCGAAATATTCAAAATTTCAACAAAATTTTGAATTATGTTGATCTTATTTTTTTATCCCTTGTCTTATTCCAGAAAGTAATTTTAATAATAGGTAAAAAATGATTTTCAAAATAAATTGAAAATGACTTACCATTATATCGTTTTCAAAAACTGTCATTGTTCATGTGAAATGATAAGATTACCCCCCACATTAAAAAACTCGAAGATAAGACAAAAAATCCCAAAAAAAAAAAAAAGGGTTTAAAACTTCTTAGTTCACATGCTTGATGACAACAAGATGCACCCAATTCTAAAAGGTTGTCATGTAGAGGTCTATCTAGTAGATCAAACAAGTTTACTTAATTAATTTGCTATAAAAATTTCGGTTGAAGAGATTAATTTCTATCCAAAGATGTTATTTTCTAATTGTAAAATTTGTTTGTCTACTGATGAATTAAAGCAGGATTTGAAGACTATGTTGAGTTCTTGTGCTCCTTACCAAATACCAACTCATCAGTCATTAAAGCTATTACTGGGAGATTATGCAATCACTCACTTGCCCATTCATTTGATCTTAACCTCCCTTCAGTAACCATATCAAACTTGATTACATCTCAAGTAGTGCGACGAAGTGTGAAGAACGTAGAGAGTAAACCAGAAACGTATTTATGTGCGGTTCTCCAACCAAGAGGGGTTGAAGTTAGTGTGAATCCACCTCAGTTTACTGTAAATCCGCAGGGAACTCAAGACTTGGAAGTTACAATCAATGTGACCCAAGCGTTAAACTCCTTCAGCTTTGGTGAGATTGTTCTAACTGGAAGTTTGGATCACATGGTGAGGATACCATTATCTGTTTTTACTGTTCCAGTGTCCAAGGGAATGTAGAGGATTGAAGATATTGAAGCACCATCTCTCTCTCTTTCTCTCTTTTTCTTTTTTATTGAAATTTTCTTGTTTAAGCCATAGAAATGGGCCAAGTTCTAGTTTGCTTCACGGTCCGGATTGTCTACTCATAAGGATTTCACCGTCTATGGGATGTGGAACTCATTTCTAATATACGGAATCCACATTCTATGACTGGTGAGATTCATATGAAGGGGGCAGCTCATGTGGAAAGCTGATCCCAACTCAAAATTTGTACCCAATCCAATGAGAATTTATTGCTCTTGGCGAAGGTGTTTTTATACCCACGGTTTAAAGAATCTCTGAATCTAGGGTCTTAATTGTATGTGTGGGATCCTTACACCCATGATTAAGGGTGTCAATTTAGAACCGAAATCTAAATAGAATCAATCATTTAAAATCGAATCGAAATAAAATAAATCGGTTCATTTTGTTTTCAAAAGCTGGAATCTTTTCTCAGTTCAATTTAATTTTAGTTTCATGATTGAAATTGCCAAACTCTCTATTAGTAAAAACGTGTTTAAAACGAAGTTTTGCCGTAAGTTTTCCAAACAGACGGGAAAAAAGGTAAACGGCAAGCATTCCCATTTTAAATGTATTTAAAACCCGTTCCCATTTTTTTTACGTTTTTTAAGACCTTAGACTTGTTGAACAATGACTTACTTAACTGAACATATCTCTCTCTCTCTCTCTCTCGAATTCTGATCAGCCTGATTCTTTCATTGATGTAAAGATGACTCGAAGGGTTACATATTTCATGATATCACCTTCAACTCAAGGTCAATGCACAGACACTGAAATTAAAAATATGTATTTCAAATAAAAATTCCTCAATTTATATGAGAATATTGCCCTTTTTTTGTTTCATTTTTTTTTTAAATATAAACTTTTAGAACTTGTACCATACGTTTTTCGTGTTTTACTGTTCTCGTTTTTTTTATTATTTTATTTGACCATCTGTTTGCAATTTTTTTACCGTTTAAACCCTGTACCGTAAGACTCTATTTTTTTTGCCATTTACATTCTTGCAAACTATGGTCAAACTGAATCAAATTACCCATTTTCTAACCGAATAAGGAGCCGAATTAATCATATTTAATGTTTTAATAAATGTGGATGATAAATTCTATTCCCTTTTAATGTTTGAAAAAATTTTGGTGGATTATGACACTACAAATAAAGGGTTTTTTTGTTGGTGAATATGTAAAAAGTTGGCCCAAACACCTAAAGTAAGGCCAAAACTGAATACAAGTTAGATCAAAACCGAATAGTGAGCTGAATATGAAATCGAATACAAACCAAGTTGATTTGGTTCTGATTTGGAAAATAGGCTCCTATTTGATTTTGATTTCCACATATTGTATCTTGAATCAAATCAAAAAATTGAAACCGAACCAATTGACACCCTGACCCATGGTACAAATTCGGACCATTGTTCTGAGTCTACAAAACATACGCATCATTATTTAGTTTGCACTAGCTATGACGTCAACATGATATCAAGACCATTTATTGCTCATGACCATGGTTTGAGGTATCGGATCGGATCGGCCGATATTGGCCAGATCAGATCGGTATCGATCGAGCCGATGCCGAGATTTGAACTATACAACAAGGTTTGATTGGATCGTTGATTGGATTGCCCAACTCGGTTGGATTGGCCAATCCGATCTGGTCCTTGACTGATCCAAGTGAATATTTTTTCATTTTTTTAAAGTTTTAAAGTTTTTTTTTTTAGTTTTTTTATAGTATCTTGATCGATACCGATCGATACTGACCGATACCAATCAATTTTGACCGATCCGATCTAGATAATATCGGCCGATCCGATCCCGAGATCACAACACCCACCACCTCTGGCCGATACATGATCCAATCCATAAAAAAATGATTTTGGGGGGTTTTTTGACCGATCCGATCCCGATCCCGATCCAGAAAGGTTTTGGCCATGACCGATCCCAAATCCGATACCTTGATTTTGAACCTTGCTCATGACTCTACTTTTCTCTCTCTATTCCAACTTTTGTTTTCCAACAACTCTATTCCAACAGCTCTTCTCCAAGTGCTCTCTATTTCAATAGCTCTTTAAACCCTTTCAGTATATATATATCTTTTAGTTGATAAGAAAAAGAAGAATTTGATTCCAATGCAACTTAAATGACTCTCAATTTGAATGTGAGGTCCTCACTCGTGAATAAATTCTACACTTAATTGAGTGAGTGATTTTTCAAGAAACCCTAGATTTAAATGATCCTTTCTGATCTTTGTTATTTTGTACTTTATTCCTTTATTTCAACTACATCAATCAAAAAATTAAAAACTATAACAAGTGATCATGACATTGTTTAAAGCTACCTAACGTGGGCACCACTTATCCACCCTGAAGTTAATGGCCAGGCAATCCATCAGTTATAAGCCATATATACAATGGTAGTTCTAATCCATTTCTGCAAGTATAGATCATGAGGTGCCAACTAAATTAGATTATTTAGCAGATCAAGAAAACGAGAAAGTAGATGAGCTAAGAAGCATTTACTTTTCATAACCCTTAGAAGGGACAAGACACATGTCCTACCATTAAGCCCCAAGAGTGAGATTTTTAAAGATCCTGTCCCACAGACAACTTAGTCTCAACTGACCCACAAAAGAAAGAGCCCTTTTTTTTTTTAATTTTGACCTAAAAATAATGGGCTCCACAGGGGCTTGACTGTCGTTAAGTAGGGTCTTCTTGACCTATGGACTTGGAAGATTTTTTTTGATAAAGCTATGGACTTGGAAGTAAAGCTATGGACTTGGAAGATGGAAGTCCATAATAAGTGTTGGCCAATGAGGATTTGAACAATTCAATGTGGGTCACAAGGGCATAATTGTCATTAAAAAAGTAATCTGATTTAAATTTAAAACAAAAATACAGTTTGAGAGTATTTTAGAACTTTAAGACAGCTAATGTGAAACAAAAATTTGGAATGGAATTACCTAAAAATTAGGGGTGTCCAAAATTGACCAGCATTGGTAGGCCCGACTTGAATTCATCGGTTGAAGATTGAGATCGCTCGATCGATTATTAAATATGTTGAGTTCAAGCATTAACTAATTAATAATTGGGCGGTTTCGATACAATGTAGTGATCCATCGGTTACTTGTCCGAGACTAACCAAATACTATGATTGGTAAATAATCGACCATTTGTAGCCTGATTAACCCATTTAAGTCTATGTGGTCAAATTATAGCATGTTTAAGGACTATTCATGGCCCGTTCAAAGATTGTTTATAAACTGATTAGTCAATTAGTAGCCTGTTTAAGTCCCAATTAGCCCATTTACCTTGAGAATGATTATGGATCAATTCTCCAAAAGAATAGAAACATGTCTATGCTGAGACCCGATACCCAGGCATAATTCTTGTAGGGCCTTAAATTGGTGGGGACCGATTAGGCTTGACAAAAACTGACAAAGCCCTACCGGTTGACATCCCTAGTAAAAATAGACTGTTACCAAATGTGACCCATTAGCCTGATCATTAATTGGATTAGGCTTAGGCTCATGGATTTAGGTGTCGGTATTATATTGAACAACCGGCCAATACGTATCGGTATCAATATATCTTTAGAAGGTAAAATGGTCCAGAAATCGGCTTTTGGTGGTAAAATGGTCTGATACAACCTACTATATCTGTATAACTTAGACCGACACAACCACCAGTATCGGCTGAGGTCGATACAGCCACCGTATACAAAACCTTACTTGGGCATGGACCTGACCTGGAAGGCTAGTGTTATATCCTTCACTGCTGCCAGCTACTCTTTTTACATGGACAAAAAAGGCCACTGGAACCGGCCAATTGCCAATTGATTCCTTAATTAACATATTTTTAATTCAATAATAATAAGTAGAGAATAAGATAATCTATTATTTTATTTTAAAATAGGCCACATATGAGAGCAAGAATACCAACCGGTGTTGCAATGTGGTGTGTTATGTGTACCTACGCCCACCCATAGTCACGCATGAAATGATCAGCGCACCTCCTAGAAAGGCGAAAAGGACCAGGGGTGCGCTAATCATTCGCGCACAACTGTGCCTGGGCTTGTGGTACACACCTCATTGCAGCATCGATTAATATTCCTTTTCCCTAATCTATTATTTAATTTTAAAATAAGCCACATAATCTGCCCAATTATTAATGGGTCGGGCTCTATTCGCTGCCCTTTGTTAAAAGAATGAGTTTGGGCCAGCCAGATTTATATCAACCACCAAAATTTACCTTTTTTATTTTATTTGAAGGTGGGAAAAAAGGGCTTTAGGGATGATTTTTTTTGTTTTTTTGGTAGAAGCTTTAGGGATGACATATTGACATACCTTCCAAAATTCACCAGTGTAATGCATAGTCATCTTCACTCAATTCGGATGTAATCAATTCATTTATGGACAAATCTCCCTTCTCCCACAACATTAGCTTTTGTTCCTTGTCTAGTCTTCCCATTTGATTATAAATTTTAAGGAGTAACTTCTAAGAAGTTAAATAAAGATAAAAGTTTTCCCACAACATCAGAGTGAGAAATTCTCTCAAAGTCTGGGGACGGATGATGAAGTGGAGAGGTGTGATCAGAGTATTGTGTGACTGACACATTCCTTTAAAGCTTAAAGAAAAGTTCTACAGACGACCTGCTATGATGTATGGGGCAGAATATTGAGCAGTTAAGAAATGCTCTATAGCGAAGCTATGTATTGCAGAGATGTGTTGCAGAGATGAGGATGTGAAGATGGATGTGCGGCAAAACAAGAAAGGATAAAGTGAGGAACAAACGTATTAGAGCTGATGTGGAAGTTACCCCAATCAGCGACAAACTCTGAGAATGTCATCTGAGGTGGTTTGGTCATGTGCAAAAGAGGCCTAGGGATGCCCCAATAAAGATGAGTGATCTGATGTTGATTGAAGGAGCTAAAAGAGGTAGGGGCAGGCCTAAAATGACCATAGGTGAGGTTGTGAAGAATGATAATGACATGCATAGTCTAGGTTTGTGTCAAGTATGACCTCAAATAGAACCGTGGAAGCCAAGGATACACGTTATCGACACCATGTAACTGAGATTTTCCTGATTTCCTAGGCTATCCTGTTTTTTCTTACTTTCATTTTTCATTGTCCATCACTCCCTTTTCTTATCCTCTTTCCTTTTGTGTGTGTGTGTGGAAGGATCTGTGTAGTCGACCCCATTTAGTTGGGATAAGATTGAGTTATTGTCTCCCTCTCTCTTTCCTGACAACTAGTTGCACTTTCTCTCCTATATACTTTCGTGACAAATCGATCGGTGCCTCTCTCATTGGTGTATGTTTTCACTCCAACAGTGTGAGAAACGCTTCCACTAAATTAATATAAGGATCAAATTTTCTCAAGAAATTTCATCACCGATAATCATTATTGTGCTTATATAGGTGCTAGGAACAGTGAATAGTATTTCAAATTGTTAACAAATAGGGGGGAGAGTAATACTGACCTTAGCTTCGTTAGTGTTTCCTTTGGGATGGAAGAAAACTTTTTACATAATATATATAAAAAACTTTCCATTATTTTCCTCGTCTTCCCATATTGTTAGGATGGGGAGGAATCTTTTACATACATTAATGATGATGCGAAAAATAATGTCATCCACATAGGACCCACATGATCAAGAGAAGAGAGAGAAAATAATATAAAAACTCGTAGGAGAGGATGTACTATACATTGGTTGTGTACTTTTGTGTGTGAAACTTTTTCTGCTGAACAATTTAACTTTGGAGAAATCTTTCCTACGAAGAAGTGTACTGTCATGCCCAGACATGGGGCGAAATGACCGCCCATCCCATGAAAGGCAGAAATGATCACCCACAAGATGCTTCTACGGGTGCTATCAGTGACCCTTGTACGTATGCAGGGGCTATACTCCGCCAAGAGGAAACATTTCCCCTTTAACCTTACAAGACTTAAAAGAAAAGAACGAAAGAATACTAGAATCTAAGAATCCAAAGGCTAGATCAACCCATCATGTTAAAGGGAAGAAAAAAGTCCATAGGGGTAGTTAAGTCAATGTGCAGTATAGAGAAGCTTGACACTGGATATCCCCTTTGATACATTTTTCTGCTTATTTAAGTTGATAGGGTGGGTGACTAAAACATTTACCAAATAGAAAAAGGATGTTTTGATTGATCTACATTAACTGAATTGCTTTGCTTGCCAAATTAGGTGTTGGCCCAATACGGCCCACGGCCCATATGGAGGTCCATTTGCTATCTCCATCTTCCTTTTAATAGACACTGATATAATCGGAGTCCCAAATACACCAAAGTGGGCCCATGATTCATCAATATTTATGAATCTCTTATTTTTTTTTAAAAACTTTTCTTGAATTCCCAAATTAACCCTTTACCTTTTATTTATGTTACCGTTTGGTGCCTCCTACTCCCTAGTCCCTAGTCCGTAAGTAGGCATTAATTAATCTCCAAATCTATTTACCCTTATTGTATAATAATTTTCATCACTTAGGTAAATTCTAATCTAAGCGACGAAGGACAGAGAAAGAGAGAAGTTCGTTTTGTATCGCCCAGAGGAACTACAACTACTTGCATTCTTGCCCCCTCGCACCTCTCTCTCTCTCTCCATCTTCCTTCCGTTCGACTTTCGTCGTGGAGGAAGAGAGCGTGAGATTGCAACTAGAGATTTTAAGTTTTTTTTCTTATAATTATCCAGATTTATCATTTCAGAAACCAGGCAGAATCAAGTATTCGATTTATGTAGGAGTTACCTTTTCTCATTCATCTCTGGTTGTTGTTTTTGTTGTCGATCGAAGGAGCAATGTAAGTTCTTTCTTCAATCCATCGTTTCTCTTTTCTTTTTCTTCTTCTTTTAAAAAAAATCTCTTTCCTTGATATTCATCTGTTGGGAAAACACCTTCCTTTCTCCAATGGCGGAGATTCCACTTTTTCTTGTTCTTGTTCTTGTTTCGCTCGGTTATTTGCGGTTGCGAGCTCTGAATAATGAGCATTTGAATCATGTTATTGACGCAGATAAGGCTTCATCGGTTTGGATTTCGGGCGGAAGGGATGAGCTTCTGATTAGGGTTTCCATCTGAACCTATATATAAGTATATGCCTTAATTCTTCAACCCATTTCGCTGAATTGAAAGAAATGCCTGGCATCAGAGATGTTTCGAGGGAAGATTTTTAGTTGCATGCTCCATCTGGATGGGGGAGATCCTGAGAAAGTGTTTTGTTGACCGGGGTTAGGACAGGATTTGGTGTTAGGGTTTGTAAATATGATAAAGCAGATACTTGGGAGGCTACCTCGGAAGCCTTCTTCGAAATCGGCTCCTAATGATGCTGTTGACGGAGGTGTTGCCAGCGCCGTAGGTCATGGTCTTAATAACTCGAGAGCCTCTTCCGCTCCTGGGAAATCTTCAAATGCAAGCACTGGTCTTTCCCGTACTAACAATGGGGCTTCCGCCCAGCAATCCTCCACTACAAATAAAACGAATGGAGGAAAGAAATCTCCGGCTTTTGCTTCCCAAGCGGGGCCTTTGCCGGTGTCTAGTGCCTACGAGGCACTTCCTAGCTTTCGGGATGTTCCCAATTCGGAGAAGCAGAATCTATTTTTTCGGAAGATTAACATGTGTTGTGTTGTATTTGACTTCACCGATCCTTCTAAGAATCTCAAAGAGAAAGATGTAAAACGGCAGACGCTGCTCGAACTTGTTGATTACATTTCCTCTGTTTCTTCCAAGTTCAATGAGATGATGATGCAAGAGATTACAAAGATGGTAGCTGCGAATTTGTTCCGCACGTTTCCATGTTCAAATCACGATATCAAGCTCTTGGAATGCTATGACCCGGAGGATGATGAACCCACAATGGAACCAGCATGGTCTCACCTTGAGATTGTTTATGAGTTCTTCCTGAGGTTTGTGGCTTCATCGGAGACAGATGCGAAGCTGGCAAAGAGATACATCGATCACTCATTTGTGTTGAGGTTGCTTGACCTTTTTGATTCAGAGGACCAAAGGGAAAGGGAATACCTGAAGACAATACTCCATCGTATCTATGGCAAATTCATGGTGCACCGTCCATACATCAGGAAAGCCATAAACAACATCTTTTACCGGTTCATTTTTGAGACCGAGAAGCACAATGGGATCGCGGAACTGCTCGAGATCTTAGGCAGCATAATCAACGGGTTCGCATTGCCTCTGAAGGAAGAGCACAAGCTTTTCCTTGTGCGGGCTCTGATCCCGCTACACAAGCCCAAGTGTGTTTCTACATATCATCAACAGCTTTCATATTGCATAACTCAATTTGTGGAGAAGGACTTCAAGTTGGCAGATACAGTGATTCGTGGTCTTCTAAAATATTGGCCTGTAACTAACAGTTCGAAAGAGGTTATGTTCCTTAGTGAGCTAGAAGAAGTTCTAGAGGCCACCCAAGCAGCAGAATTCCAGCGATGCATGGTACCTTTGATCCGCCAGATTGGTCGCTGCCTCAACAGCTCACATTTCCAGGTACTGGCTTTGGTTTTTGTTTTTCAGGGTTGTGACTCCCTGCTCCCCCCCCCCCCCCCCCCTTTTGTTTTTCCCTTTGCTTGGAACTCGTTGTTTTGAAATTCGGAAATCTTTCAATTGCTTTGTTGATATTGAAGTTGGCTTATTTGTATGCACATGGGCACCCTTTCAGGATAGAAACACCCTATTAGATAATAAGTTAATGTTGACCTTTTTAATATCTTTATCCTGGATACTATGTAATCTTCCTAAAAATTTAGCCTCCTTTTGTGAAATTAGCCTGAGCTGAGCCAGGGATGGTACACTTTGGTCATACTGTGAGCTAATATCATTTCCTCTTTTGATAGGTGATAGGAATATAGTACATAACAGTTGATAAGATATGAAATGTATAGTGGAGGTTTATGGGAGTCAATAGGGTGTATACGAAGACAACTGCTAGCGCAGTTGGTTGGTGCCTTGCCCAATAGAGTGCAGGTACCCCAGGAGGTCCTGGGTTCATTTCTCCTGTCTTCACCTTGTGCCTTAAGGCACTCCTCACACCAATCAAATAGAAAGACGAAACAGAAAATCAATGCAAGAAGGGCGAAGCATCTTTACTCCCTACTTTAAAAAAAGAAAAGAAAAAGAGAAGGTGTATATGAGATGTATACCAGAATGGAATGAAAACACCTACCCGAAACATAGAAAACAAAGATAAAGATCCAGTGGAAACCAGTAGAAGCATTGCTTTGAATTTAAGCAGCAATGCACCACTGAACAGGCCTAAGGCTTTCCAAGGTTACCTTGAGCACTAATATTAGAAAAGCATTGGATGGTGTGGATGCTCTCTCTCTCTCTATGATAGTCTACATCAGCCCTATAAAGCCACAACCACATTAATCATCGCAGAAGACTTTTACTTTCTACTGCCAATGCAGATCAACATCATCATTCTCCCATTCTCTCTTCTCAGCCCCTCTTTTCCCCACCCTCTTTTGAGTGTTATTGTTTAGACCCAATCCTGGGAGGTTTCTCTATCTCATCTCCACTACCAAGAGAAATCCCAGAAATCTCCTGGACTGCTTTATCAACAATCTTTGTGTTTGGGATGGAAATGCTGGCTTCAAATTCTCTGTTTTGCTGAAGAGTCTGTTACATCTGGTGAAGTTGGAGATAAAAATTGTGACTTGACTCCGTCTTTATTAAGAACTCAATCCCTAAAGAGTGAAACACTTCTAGACCTGCCAACACCACTTCCCTTTGATGGGTAACCAATCACATAAGGAATAGAGATTCGAAACCAAAGCATGATCTTCAGCCGCAGATCAAATAATACTCACATAGAGAAAAACCAACAACCTGGCTGATACAAATTAAAATCGAATGGCCTAAGAGAATATAGATTAAGTTCCCAAAGTTTGGAGTTAACTCAACGGCCAGATTTGGAGAAATAAAAAAAATATCAAATTAGAAAGTTGCTGAAATTGGAAACTGAGATCTAGTATCTAGTATCTACAAAAATTTAGTGACTTAGTCAAGGAATAACAAGTGAAAACCATATTAGAAACTTAGAACAGATTTAGTAACCAAACAGTACCGAAATAGAAAGTTATCAGATTTAGTAACTTGCTGGAAATAGAAGTAAAGTGGGACAATAGTGTGCTTTAACAGCACTCAAGACCAGACAGTAGACTGCCGACAAACAGGGACATGATGGACTAATAGAAGGCTGTATCTGCTGTAGAATCCAGGTTTGAAATTAAAAGGAACAATGACTACAGTTTGGAAGCAGAATTGCAGTTCAAAGGTTAAACAGAAATAATAACTTGAATGCGCAAGATGGAGAAGTAATCAAAATATGATCTTCGGTGAAGGAAGAAAAAGAAAAAGATAGAAAAGAAAGTGATATGGACTAGGCCTCCCACCTAGAAACCTGGCTTCCCACCAAGCTAGCTTAGCATCCCACCAAGGTTGATGTAACGAAATAGAACCCTAAGTCTGATCAGCAGCAATGAAGAAAGAAGAAGAAAGTAGAGAAAGAGAGAGCGATTGAGAGGGTAACCTCCCTTACGATTTGGTTAAGATCAAATCGTGGGGAGGGCAATCTTATTTATAATATCAGCAGCAAAAGAATTACATATGAACTCCCCAAAATACCCCTAAGACAATAGAATAAACTAGAAACAAAAATAGGACTAAAATATCCCCAGAAACCTGTAAACTCTAATCGACAACTCTTAACACTCCCCCTCAAGCTGGAGCGTAGACATCACCGAGATCCAACTTGGAACAACCACCCAAGAGCAGGTCAAAATAAAGCCTTCGTAAACATATCTCCAAGATGAAACTGTGAACGAACAAAAGGAGTAGTAATTAGCTTCTTCTGAACCGCATCTCGAACAAAATGACAGTCAACCTCAATGTGCTTGGTCCGTTCATGAAAAACAGGTTTGTTGGCAATATAGATGGCAGCTTGATTATCACAGTTCATCTCCATGGGTTGATCATTGGAATAACCAAGCTCACGAGCAAAAGAACGAACCCACATCAATTCTTCAGCTATATGAGCCATAGCTCTGTACTCAGCCTCAGCACTGGAACGAGCAACAATGGTCTGTTTCTTGCTCTTCCAAGTAACCAAATTACCTCCAAAAAAGATACAATTACCAGTAGTCGATCTTCTATTGCCATCAGAACCAGCCCAATCAGCATAAGAGAATCCAACAATGCGGGTATGACCATGGCGATAATAAACCAGGCCCTTACTTGGAGCACCCTTGAGGTAGCGTAAAATGTGACAAGCAGCATCCCAATGTACTTGCTTAGGTGTCTGCATGAACTGACTAACAACACCCACAACAAAGCAGATATCGGGACAAGTAACTGTAAGATAGATAAGTTTACCGACCAGGCGTCGATAGTGATGTGGATCACTAAAGTCCTTGTCATTAGAAGCATCAAACTTGACATGGGGATCCATAGGAGTATCAATAGGTTTGCAACCCAACATTCCTGTCTCATCAAGTAAATCAAGAACATACTCTCTCTGGGTCAGGCTAAGACCTTGAGAACTGCGAACTACCTCAATACCAAGAAAGTACCTGAGGCTACCCAAATCCTTGATCTGGAAGTTATCATGCAAATACGTCTTCACCTGTGCAATCCCAACATTCCTGTCTCATCAAGTAAATTAAGAACATACTTTCTCTGGGACAGGCTAAGACCTCGAGAGCTACTAACTACCTCAATACTAAGAAAGTACCTGAAGCTACCCAAATCCTTGATCTGAAAGTTATCATGCAAATACGTCTTCACCTGTGCAATCCCAAAAGTGTCATTACCAGTAACAATAATGTCATCGACAGAGACTACTAAGATGACCAAGTTAGACCCTTGACGTCTAACAAAGATAGAGTGATCAGAATAGCACTGAGAGAACCCACAACCAGCCACAACATTGCTAAATTTGTCAAACCAGGCACGGGGAGACTGTTTCAGTCCATAAATTGCCTTATGAAACCCGGACACTATCCTCCCCCTGAGCAACATAATCAGGAGGTTGCTCCATGTACACTTCCTCCTGTAGATCACCATATAAGATGGCGTTTCTTCACATCCATCTGAAAGAGAGGCCAATCAAGATTGACCGCCAAAGAAAGCAAAATACGGACAGAATTCAATCTTGCAATAGGAGAAAAGGTGTCGAAATAATCGACCCCATAGGTCTATGTAAACCCCTTGGGGTGAGAGATTGGAAACAAAAACATAATTGGCCAACGGGTAAAGAGGATGTTGAGTGCAAGTGCGAATACCTTTCCTCTTTGCAATAGGTAGATCATCAACGTCTAAAGTGGTATCTGTAGGCAAGGAGTCGGCTGGTGGCGGTGGAGGGGCAGCCACAATAGGTTGAGGTGGCAATGGCAGTGGCAGTGGCAGTGGCAGCGGCTGCTGTGGGGTGCGGCGCAGGTAGACTTGCATCTGCTTGGAACCAGGATGTGCAACTAACGGAAGGAGGAGGGACAGACTCAGCAATAACACGACCAACAACACTAATATCAACAACGAGATCAACATCAATGGGAGGACCAGCAAAATAAGGAGTGTTTTCGAAGAAGGTGATATCAGCGCAAACAAACTTTTGGCGAGAGATAGGATCAAAACACCTATAACCCTTTTGGGTACGAGAATAACCAAGAAACAAACACTAGATAGCCCTAGGAAACAATTTATCAAGACCAGGTCGAAGCACATGAACAAAACATTGGCATCCAAAAACATAAGGGGGAGAGAGCAAACAGCCCGATCAGGAAAAACAACATTAAATGGAATTTTATTATTAAGAACAGAGGAAGGCATACAATTGATCAAAAATCTAACAAATGGCAGTTTTTGCGCTCTGCCACACCATTTTGTTGCGGTGTGTAAGAGCAACTAGTTTGGTGAAGGATGCCATTGTCAGAACAAAAGGAGGATACCTCATGTTGAATTATCTCTAGGGCATTGTTCGTACGTAGAATTTTTAAATGAACACCAAATTGAATACGAATTTCATTATAAAACTGTTTGAAAGTAGAAACAAATTCAGGTCGATCCTTCAAGAGGTTCAACCTTGTCATACGAGAATGATCATCAATAAAACTAACAAAATAATAAAGCCTAATTGACTCTTGACCCTACATGGACCCCAAATATCGGAATGAACTAACTGAAACAAAGAAGTACTCCTAGACTCTGGACTTAAAGGAAAAACAGTACGATGATGCTTGCCAAGCTCACAAGCTTCACACTCAATGCGGGGGACAGATTTGCAGCTAGGAACCAGATGGCGCAGCTTGGATAAGGAAGGATGTCCTAGCCGATATTGCCAATGTAAAGGAGATACGCCAGAAGAAGTAGCAACCGTTGCTGTGGAAGTGGATTCCAAATCAAAATCATAGAGGCCACTCTTCTCATGCGCGCCACCAATCGTCGTCTTTGTCACAAGATTCTAAAAGACACAATGAGAAGGACTAAAGGTTATAGAACAATTTAAAGACTTAGTTAATTGACTAATAGATAAAGGTTAAGAGGAAGCTTAGGTACATGAAGGACATTAGATAAAGAAAGATTAGAAGATAAGGGGATATCCCCATGGCTAGTAACAGGGATAAAAGACCCATCGACAATTGAAATCCGAGATGGGTTGTAGACTGTGTAAAAGATGAAAATAAATTGGGCTTACCAGTCATGTGAGCAGAGGCACCAGAGTCAATGACCCACAGAGAGGATGGGGAGGCGAAACATGCAGTAGTACTTGAGTGGGCAAGAATAGCTGTAGATGTAGAAGAGGATGCCTCAAGTTGCTGAACTCGTTGTAATAGTTGAGAAACCAGATCATTAGAAGGACCACCACCATCAGTGGAAGACCCATGAGTAGTGTCAGGAGGATGCACAGAATCAGCCGCTCCATCAGAGACTGCAGTGTTGGCAAATTGCTCTCGTGCCCATTGTGGTTTGCCATGTTTCTGCCAACATTTGTCAATAGTGTGGTTAGGACGACCACAATGAGAGCACTATCGAGAGCCACCATCACCAGAGGATGAACCAGCACCACGACCACCAGAACCAGCCCCACAACCACGACCAGCTCCAGAACCACGACCTTGAGAGGAGGTACCACCACCGCGACCACGCCCTCCAGTAGAAGTATAGAGGGCTGAATTATCCTTAGAGGCGGGGGCTGGATCAGATTTCACCACTGAAGCGGAAACAACTCTCTGGATTCGACAATATGCTTCATTCATAGACGGAATCTTCTCACCAGCCCATAATTGGCTTTTGACGTATTGAAGATCAAAATCCAATCCAGAGGGGAACTTAGCAACTAGGAACTCAGAACGTTGGGATTTAATCATAGAAGCATCAGTAGAGATGGGCTGGTATACAGTGAGTTCCTCCCACGTACCCTGTAATGAACTATAATATTCACCAAAAGACTTTCCTTCTTGCTTGAAAGAGAAAATTTTCTCATATAAATCATAAATTCGTGATAGATTGGTATCTTGAGAGTAGCTCTCCTTGAGTTCTTCCCAAACACCCTTGGCAGTTTTATGAAACATAACATTAGAGGCTATGGAGGGTTCCATACTATTCCAAAGCCAACAAAGAAGGGTTGCATTTTCAGCCTTCCAATCTTCACATTTGTCATCAGTAGGATTTGGTGGTGTCAGAGTAAGATAAGACATCTTTCGGCGAGCAGTAACATAAACTTCCAAAGCTTGAGACCAAAGAAAGTAGTTGGAGGCACCATTCAACTTGATGGTAGTAATCTGAACATTAAAGTTGTCCGTAGGAGTCTTAGAGTCAGCCATGAAATCAAATAAATAATGTCAAATACCTTGGAGAAGTAGAGTAACAGAGACAGCCAACAAATAAGGAAGACCAGGCAAAATCGATTTCAGCCCAAACCCAGATTAGGATAAAATCGATAATCCTGAGGAACAAGGCTGAACAGCCCAATATGTGATCAATTTCTGGTGCAGACAATCATCAAATAATGAGGAATGAACCCCCAAACCAGCAGCCAATATGGAAGAAAGAAATCCCAGGAGAAAAAGAAAATCGATTTTCACAGGTTATAGAGAAATCGATATCTCAGATGGAGGCAGGCATCACTTCAATCAACAGAAATTCATACTGCATCAGGCACAAGCACAAATAATCTTCAGCATATCAGGGAACCCTAGTCCTTCATTCTGGTACGACTAGGGTTCAGACAAGAAGGTACAGCATCTGGTTGCTGTGGACCACGACAAGAGTGCAAGAGGAAGGAGAAGCCTTCAAACCAGCAATAAAAGGAGAGAACTATTGATCAGATTTAGTGCTCTGATACCATGTAACAAAATAGAACCCTAAGTCTGATCAGCAGCAATGAAGAAAGAAGAAGAAGAAAGTAGAGAAAGAGAGGAGAAGAAAGAGAGATCAACTGATAGGGTAACCTCCCTTACGATTTGGTTAAGATCAAATCATGGGGAGGGCAATCTTATTTATAATATCAGCAGCAAAAGAATTACATATGAACTCCCCAAAATACCCCTAAGAGGCTAAGACAATAGAATAAACTAAAAACACAAATAAGACTAAAGTATCCCCAGAAACCTGTAAACTCTAATCGACAACTCTTAACAGTTGCCATTGGATCTCACAAGAGCAAACTGCATCTCACAGAAAATCACAGCAAAGAGCTATAATTTTCTTGTCAAAAAATTGGAGTGTCTAGGCCCGTCTCCTTTTTTTATAGCTCCATAGCAATTACTAAAGTAGGAAACCCCTATGTTGGAATATATAATCCAGAATACCGTGGGGGTATTCTTGTCCTTTTGGGCTTGCTTAGTTGTTAAGTTATTAGGAATAGATTGCTGCTCTTATAGAATCAGCTAGTTAGTGGTAATTCTGTCTATTTCAGTCTCTTTGTAACTTTCCCCAGGGGCTTACTTATCATTGAATTAAGCCATTCCATTCTCTAATTTTCTCTTTCTAACCCACGATTCTGCCAACATGGTATCCGAGTAGGTCTGACCTAGGTTAGAAAGAAAAAAAAAACTCTTTTTTCTTCAATCGACTTCTCCCTCCTTTCTGTCTTTCTCGGTTTCACCTTCTTCTCATCCTTGTAAGGGGGCAACACTAATGAGGTAATCAAATCATCCAATGATTTAGTTGCTGCCCTCCTCCCAATCTACCTTTTTTTGTAATTACTTTTTCTAATCGATATCTGCTGGAACAATCTCTGCGATTTGAAGGTCTCCAATTTCTTTGAAGATCAGATTCCTCTCACTCATGAAGGCTGATCCTCCATTGTTGGAGCTTCCTATGCAACCATTCCCAGCACCTATCTACCTTCTTCCATCTACTCTCTTTTCTTTTCTTTCCCAACCTGATTTACCCCAATCGATCTCCTTTATTAGGGTTTTTTTTCAAAACCCTGACTCCATCAATTTTTTGGGTTCCTCCTTTCAGTTGCAACTGATTTTTTAAGGGTGATTTTCTACTACTATAAGCCCCACTCAACCTAGGTTTGGACCCTTTCTGATGGCTGGATTAGATTTTACAGCAAAGCTTCCTTAACCGTCTAATTAGGTTACCTGCTAAAAACCCTGACAAAATCCTGACTCCAATCGAATTTAGGGTTACAGGTTTTAGCTTTTACTGATTTTTGGAGGGCTGATTACTTCCATTACTAGGACCACTTGACCTCAATCTTGCACCTATCCAAGTTTTCTAGAAGTCCCCTACCCCAATCGATCTCTACTTTTCAGGGTTTTTCCAAAACCCTGACATTAATTCATTTTTTGGGTTAGGGTTACCCGCTGCTTCTGGAGTTTTTTAGAGGTGTTTCTACTATCAAGAGAGGCAATTTACTTCAATTATTCATGGCTTGAAGAAGTTCTTTCACACAAGATAGATGCTGTCCTATTTTTTTTGCACTTTTTGGTGTTTCTCCCACTTGAAGATCAAGTCTCAAACCCTACAAGCGATTGGGTGTTCGTATTGGAGATCTATTCAAGCAGCTATGGACAACATCTATGCCAAGACATCATCACTTTGACAAGTCATCATCAATTTTTTGAAGCCCCCTTCCCTACAGTCGATCTCAACTTTCAGGGTTTTTTACAAAACCCCGACTCTAATTGATCTTAGGGGAAGGGATGTCCTATCTTGCTGATTTTTTTAGGAGACTTTTATCAACATCAAAGGAGTATTCAACCCAAATGACAACATCATTCTTGGAGTTTTTTTTCTTTTCTTTTTTGAAAAAATTCAGGTTTCACTCTTATGGCTCGATTTCACCAACTATCAACTTATTTATTTTCTAGTTCCTATGTGGCTAGCTGCATCACTTACTATTGGATCTGCTGAGTTATTATTTTATACTTGCTTGTTCTATTGAGCTTTACTACATACCTTGCTAGTTCTATTGATTGGCTTCTATAAGCATGACTGCTTAACCTGTTACTGCTGCCTTTATGTGGAATAATGCTGACTTGTTCTTGAGACTGAGTATCCTACTATTGGAGATCGAATTTCTTTCACATTGTTGAAGAGTCGGATCTACTACCTTGGAGATTGGCTTCTATTTGGGATTACAACAGTGTGTTCCAAGCTTATTGGTTGCAACTACGATTCTATTAAGCTGTGTGAAGCTTTTCTACAAGTTTATATCCAGTTTACTGTGAGGGCTTGATCCCAGCCAAGGTTCGAAAACTCGGGTCTCGGTGCCAATTCGGACCCTTGAAAAACCGAGTTGAGTTGAGATCTCGTCGAGTTGGTGCATTTTTTTTTTCTCAACTCGAAGCCTCATCTTGGTGGGTTTTAGACCTAGTTTGGGTCTGAAACTTGGTATTCAGCCTATTTTAGGCCATTTAAACACAATGACACTATCAGATTTTGCAAAAACAAAGTCCAAATAGGAGTTTCAGTTAGTGGGAAAGCAGGACAGACACAGGACAAACACACTTATTTATGCCTAATATCATTTAAGCAAAGCATTTACTTTAGATATTATTCATAAATAAGCAAATACCCCCTATTTGAATCCAATAAAAATAGTTAAAAAATAAAATTCCGAAAGGAAAAAAGTCAACCCCCCAGTTCAAAAACAAAAATTGGATTTTCGGCGGTAGGTGCAATTTTCAATTTTCTAATGCTAGGGTTTTTCTCAAATCTAAAAATTCCATAAATCTTAATATGGTAAAACATTGCTAAAAATCTCAAAGTGCGGTAAAATATTCAGTTGTTTTGATGTCCAAAAAACTATCTTCATTCAGAGCGATTTTGACAGCATTCGCGCACACCGAATTAAGTTTGACCGGTACATAACTCTTTCAATATAAATCAGATTTTAGCAATCTTGGACTTGTTACCATATTAAGATTTATGGAATTTTTAGATTTGAGAAAAACTCCAGCATTAGAAAGTTGAAAATTGCACCTACCGCCGAAAATTCAGTTTTTGTTCTTGAACTGGGGGGTTGACTTTTTTTTCTTTTGGAATTTGATTTTTTAACTATTTTTATTGGATTCAAATAGCGGGTATTTGCTTATTTATGAATAATATCTTAAGTAAATGATATTAGGCATAAATAAGTGTCTGTCTTGTCTGTCTTGGTTCCTGGCATAGATAGGTGTCTGTATACCAAGAATTTCCAGTAAGATCTCGAGATCTGGTACTCATATAAAGGACCTAGATGGGCATTTTCCTATGTCTAACCGAGATCTCGGTGAGATATTGACATTTTGAGACTCGTAGGCAGTCTCGTCTCGGGATTTCGAAAAACCGAGAAACTCGGTGAGATCTCGCGAGTTCTCGAACTATGATCCTAGCATTGTTCACTAACTCAAGACTGATCCAAGTTTTCTAGAAGCTTATTACATCAATTCTGCCCAGATATCTTCATCGGTTCTATTCAGCATATGGGAGTTATAGATTGGAATTTAGCACACTGATTCTTCCTTGTGTGAAGATCGATTAAGTTTTGAAAAATGGTGCCTTCTCCTTATAACAAATCAGACCTGTTTTTTATTTAATTCAGATCTGATCATTGGAGATTGGTGTTTCAGAGTTAGTTTGATCGATTGAAGAAGGTTGAAGATTACTGTGTTGCGTTGTTTGTGTCCATGGTTCTTTATCCCACTGCTTTTTTTTCCTTACCCATCTCCCATACCATACCTTTGGCATTTACCAATAACCACTTTGGAAGTTTATGGTATAATCTACTTTGCCATTACTTCTTCTTTTACATTACCCATAACACCTTTGGAGAACTATGGAAGGTTATCCTTTTGCACGATCTCATTCATCATCTCTGTTATGTCCACGTGTACTATTACACGTGAGGGGGGAGATTATGTACAGTACGCCTGCAGACATTGCAGAAGCAGAACTTGTAAGCATAGTTCGAGATCTCGCCGAGTTTCTCGGTTTTTGGAAAAGCCGAGACGAGACTGCTTGCGAGTCTCAAAAGTGCAATATCTCGGCGAGATCTCGGATCTCGGTTTCGACCCACTATTTTAACCCACCTACCACTTAAATACCTTACCTAACTGGACAAAACTCGACATATCTCGGTGAGATCTCGGGTTGACCTAAAGTTGAGGCTTCGAGTTGGAAAAAAAAAATGCACCAACTCGGTGAGATCTCGACTCGTCTCGGTTTTTCCAAGAGCCGAGTTGGTACCGAGACCCGAGTTTTAGTACCTTGCTTGTAAGAACAATTGGTGCAAAACATAGAAGATCAGTGTTTACACCATTGCCATTGGGTATCCATCGTTATTGGGTTGAGTTTGCCGTAAGGGGTAGATTGAAGTATTAAAGTATTGAAGATATTTGGTTGTTGCCTGCCTATTTGAGGATTTGTTGCCTGCCTATATGAGGATTTACAGTTGGGTTGATCATTTCCGCTGCTTGATTCATTTGTTTCCGCTGCTTGCTGCCCTAGTTGCTTATCTTCAAGATTATCAGTCAGAGATTCATCATTGGACAGCTATAGAAGATTGGTGAAAACTGCCTTTTTTGGAAGACATTCGAGTCCTGGTTTGCTGATCAAGTCTACCCAGGTTTTGAAGATCTAATTTTCAAGTTCTTGAAGGTTTATTTGGAAGCTGCATTCATCTGTCAAGCTGGACTCTGCTGCAACTTTATTTCTTCCCGTTTTGTTCAAGTTGGGCATTAGTGCCTTGTATGCGCCAACTTGAGGGGGGAGTGTTAGAATTATTATGGAGTTTTTTTTCTTACTAGTTCAAGCTGGATCTCCAGCTAGAGGGGGAGTGTAGGAATATGTGATCCAGAATACCGTGGGGGTATTCTGGTCCTTTTGGGCTTGCTTTGTTGTTAAGTTATTAGGATTAGATTGCTGCTCTTATAGAGTCAGCTAGTTAGGGGTAATTCTGTCTATTTCAGTCCCTTTGTAACTTTCCCCTCTATTATAAATAGAGAGACTTACTTATCAATGAATTAAGCCATTCCATTCTCTAATTCGCTCTTTCTAACCCATGGTTCTGCCAACACCCTATGTATGTTAGGAGGAATTCCTTATAAGTTATAACCTAAGTCTCTCTTCAAAATAAGAACTTTTCTACAGCATTACAAAACAGAAAATAACTACTAAATTCATATTTGGGTTTATAGGATTAGATCATTGCAATAGTAAACCAAAAAATAGTAAGTCTATGACCCATAAAACTCATTTGGGACCCAAATTAAGCCTAACTCAAACCAAACATGAACCATAGGTCCAGTTGGACCCCAAACTAAACCAAGCCTCAAACAGTATGCCCAAATTCTCTTCTTGCTGGAATTCTACATCACCCTTTCCTACTGAAAGGAGAAATAAATTTACAATAGTTAATAATGCTTGTGTCTTTTATTCAATTTATTTGAAAGATTACAAAGCTGAGTAATTTGCAAAGACTGGCTATTTGACCTTCCCCAAACACTTGTGATGTTCACCATTCCTCCTCCCTCCCCCCTCTCTGCCCCTTGATGCAGATTCATGGTTCAGCTGGCCCGAACCTGTTTGGGAACCCAAGCTAGGGGGGGGAACGATACTTGATCGGACAGGATCATACCCTCTTGATCCTGTGAATTCATTAGGTGGGTCATCCCAACATTTGTTCCAATCCGATCGTATCGTCCCCCCTTACGCAATAGGGGCTGCTTTTCTTGTTGATTATTTAATTGATCCCTTCGACCGAGAGACTGACACCAGCCAGATAAGAATGTCTTTTATGGATTTCGAGTCGGGAATCGAACAATGGCGGGATCATTGCTTGGTCCAAGCAAGAAGCCAAGAAAAGCTGATCTACGACTACCCTATATAAAAAAAGGACTTTAGCGCTTCAACCTTAACCAAGTAACTCCATGAGCCCCTATTTGAGTAAGGCACGCGCCAGAACCAAGCAACAACTAGCACGCCAAAACAAGCTAAAAAACTACAGCGCGCACGTTAGCGCAACGGTGCTCGTAGATCCGCTTTACTCCGCTCAAGTGCTTGCTGGATTCGCGCCCTAGCTGATCGTAGACCCCCGTTGCGCGTTAGTGATCTACGACCAACCTTTTCTTGCTGCTGATCTTAGACAACTCTCTCCCGGTAGTCAAGCTGATTTACCGCTGGCACCCTTGTTGATTTTTTTATAGTAGAGTTTTAAAAAATTGTGTATATATAGTGCTCTGCTAGTCTGGGTTTCACATAATCATTCCTGAGCTGTACGGACCTTAAGAATAAAGGCTTCAAACCAAGGGAAGGACTGTTTTCACATGCCACAATTAGGAGTTCGAAGTATGATACTGACTGTTCACTTTCTCAAAATTGACTCCGTATAGTCTGTATCGGAGTGGTTAATCGTCAAAAGGACAACAATTGGTTGTTGCATTTCAATTCATATGATGTAAAAGAGGGCTTTCTCGTCTCGCAAGCAAGGGTGAGCTTTCTCACTATACAATGACCACTACAAACGAAGGACCAACGACGATGAAGGAGGAGGAGCTAAGTTGGACGAAATCGAAGCGAAGAAATTTTGAGTTCATGCCACGATAATCTTTATGGAAGGGCAGTTTTGTTGATGCATTCCTGTGAGAATGCAGAAGAAAAGAGATCTTCTTTTCAACAGGAAAATTTGGTCACGTAGATCTTCTATTTCGCCAGAATTCGTTGATTGCTCCGTATGGATTTACAAAGGAAAAACTCCTGTTCGTTGTAAGATCACTGAAGAAAAGGTTGGTCATAAATTTGGAGAGTTTGCTTCTACACGGAAACGAAGACCTTTAAGAACAAATATTGGACCAGGAAGAAAAAGGGGAAATAGAAAAGTCTAAGCGCATATGGCATGAAAAGGAAATCCGATCAAGTATCGTTCCCCCCTTACGCTAGGGGAAAAAGAATATCTCTTATTTGGATCTTTGGTCTAGTAGGATATTTTAGGATTTTATTTATTTCTATTTTGGGATTAACATGTAATCTTTTATTTTATTTGGGTCGGTCTGTAGGAGATTGGATTGTGTTTTCCAGTTTCCTTATTTGAGTAGTTTCCTAGTTTGTTTAGTTTCCTTATTAGATGCAATTTCTTTTCTTTTAAATATGCTTGTAATACTTGGAGAAGCTAGTTGAATATGGAATAGAAAATTGATTTGGGTGTGCCTGCATGCTCTCTCCCTCTTCCCTGCCATTTTGACTTCTTCCTTCTCTTTCTTTTTTCTACCTTGTCGTTGTTACTGTACTCTGTTTTGGTGATCCAACATTCCCCCACCATGTGAACTCAATCTTCCTCATTACTTCTCCTCTTTCTGAAATTTGGGGGTACCGTCAGGTTGAGTTTCAGCAACCAAAATTTATTTTTTCTGCTGGTTATTTGAATGTTGATAAAGTGGATGTGGTAAGCCATCAGTTTCCTAATCATCACCTAAAGTTTCAGACTCATAGGATTCCATCTACCGCTGGTTGCAACCTGAACAACATAACACAAGTCCCCTTTCTTTTAGTCCTCCTTCCCATTATTACCCTTACTTATATTCCTAATTCTGCCTTGTCCTTTATGTTTTGGTTATTCCTAGTCTGCCCTTGATTTATAAATACTAGTTCCTTTCTTATCCATTCCACTATTTAACTACCAAGTTGCCCCTTGAAAATTCTGGTTAATTACCAGATTGCCACTCCCATTAAATATTGTCCTATTTAGGCACTTGAGTAGGCCCATAGCAACCCAAACCGGGTTTTTGGAATCCTGAATTGTATCAATTTGGTATCAGAACCGAACCTGAGGCTACATCATGGAGGTTGATTCATACTATTCATTCCTTTTGATTGTAGATGAAATCTGTACACTCCAAGAAAGTTTTCAAATAAGATTTTGTGATCTCCAAACAGGGGCTTATTGATCCTAGGACAGGTTGTCGAAAGATTGCTGATAATACTGACAGCTTTTGTGATGAGGTGTTGAGCATGATAGAAGCTTCAGAGGACGGATCAGAGGTAGCAGAAAATGTGGACAACGGAGGTGATGATCAAGATGATATAAACGGTCCTATGAAGATTGAAGCTGAGTAATTGAACGACGGTCTTATTGCAGATGTGAAACCCCAAGATCAGATTCCAATCAGAGGGATATTGTTTGTCAATGATTGTCAGGATATCGTGACACGGTTGATCATGAGATACGTTGGATCATTGCTCAATCAAATCCAATGATTGGGGATGCTGATCGAGTGGTGCCAATTCTCCCGTTTTACAAAACTCGAGGGTTAGTTTTCCTCAACACTGAGGGAATTGGTACAGATTCTTGGTTGAACACTTGAACCGACTCAAACTGTTTGGGAACTCAGACCGAGAACCCAAATTTGGATCTTTGGTCTAGTAGGATATTTTAGGATGGGATTAACATGTAATCTTTTATTTTATTTGAGGAGATCACGTAGGAATTAGATTATGTTTTCCAGTTTCCTTGTTATGTTAGTTTCCTAGTTTGTTTAGTTTCCTTGTTAGATGTAATTTCTTTTCTTTTAAATATGTTTTTAGTACTTGGAGAATCTAGTTGAATATGGAATAGAAAATGGATTGGGGTGCGCCTATGTGGCTTGTGTTTGCATGCTCTCTTCTTCTTCTTCTTCTTCCTCCTTGCTTCCCTGCGATCTTGTTCCCCTTGTCTTTTTTTTTTTTTCTTCCCTGTCATTGTTACCGTACTCTGTTTTGGTGATCTAACAGTCCCCCACCATACGAATTCAATCTCTCTCATTACTTCTCTTCTCTTCCTAAAGTTTGGGGTTGGAATGCCTCTGCTATAGAAGACCCAAACCCTCCAATTTGATCACGTAAACGCACCACTGTAGCTAGTTCCAGAGTGGAGTTCCAGTCTGAACCATCAGGTACTGCCAGGTTGAGTTTCAGCAACCAAAATTGATTTTTTCTGCTGGTTATTTGAGTGTTGATCAAGTGGATGCGGTAGGCCATCTAGTTCCTAATCATCACCTAAAGTTTCAGACTCTCACAGGAGTCTATTCAAGTGAGATAATCCCCCTGAAATTGAATTCCACCTACCATTGGTTGCTTGTTGTGAGGTTGAAGACAACCTCAATTGCATAACACAAATCCCCTTTCTTTTATTCTTTCTTTCCATTGTTTTGCTTACCTTTATTCTTAATTTTGCCTTGCTCTTTATTTTTTGGCTATTACCTAGTCTGTCCTTGATCAATAAATATAATTCCTCTCTTGTTCATTCCCCTTGTTAACTACCAAGTTTCCTCCTGAAAATTCTGGTTAATTACCAGATTGCCACTCCCATTACATATTGTCCAATTTAGGCACTTGGGTGGGGCCCATTGTGAACCCAAACTTGGTTTTTGGAACCCTGGATTGCACCAATTTCCTCCACCCCACAAACTAAAAAATAAAAAATAAAAAGAAAAGGAAAAGGTTAACATATCCAATTTTCATAGCAGAGGCCAGAGAGAGCAGTGATTTTCTGTAAAATCCATGAAAAGCTTCAAAAACCTGAGGAACTCTATTTGTCTTGAGTTTAGATCATGAAATAGTTGATTGCAGCTCAAAGCTCTTAAGTATTAAAATTTTATTATTGATCTCCTATGATTTTGCGCTAGTTATAACAAATTGTTCAGATCTCCATGATATTAGGTTATGGGGTGGCAGAGAAGCTCTTTATCACATTGGTGTTGAGAGTTTTGATAATCGCAATGTAGCTCCATCAATAATTAGTTCCTTTTCACTCTCTAAGAAACCTTTCTTTTGGATATTTTAGATTTGTCTTAATTCATTTCCCATCTAAATCAGTTCTTTCTTGCTTGAAAGGACTATATCTTTCTTGTTTCCTATCAAAATCCTTATGGTGACATTATTTTAGTTGTCAATGAGTCACCTAGGCACCGACTAGCATAGTTGTCACGGCGGTTAGGCGACCCAAGGTGTTGGAGAGGGTAAAAAATCAAGGCGATACCAAGTAGGCGACCAAGGCGCCCAAGCCGACCAAAGCGCCTGGACGCCTAGGCGGCGCCTTGACAACTATGCCGGCTAGGTGTTCAGTCTCTTTCTTGGGTCCAAGGCGACAACACGCCTTGTTGACACTACACGAGTTTACGTTGATTTATGTTTATTGCTTTGCTTTTCGATTAATATTCTTATATTATGTCCTATACTTTGTTTATTATATGTTGATTTTCTCATATTAGGTCATTATTGTGTACTGGTATAATTATATGATATGAGTCACGGTACGTAAAAGGAAGCTAGAGGGCGCGCGGGCGCACCTTGCATTGATGCAGTATCAAGCCTGAAGAAGATCACTCATGCTGTTTTGTTCCACATCAGATCTAGACCCAAACCATAGGTCCAAAAACCAGCCCCAATTAAGCCCAGTCGTAGGTTAAGCTGGTCAGGGTTAGTCCCTGCAATATTATTGCTGGTGGTGGGGCCCATGAAGTCGACTCCAAAGATTCACCAGACCTGAGTTTAATTTTCTTAAAGTGTCTTTTAATATTTCAATGTGTCTTTTCATTTTCCCAGACTTTGTTAATGAGTTGATTTCTTTTTCTAGGTGCTTTAATTAAACTTTTCAGTTTTCAAGTTGGGTCTGTTAAGTTTTCTATGTAGGAGTCCAAAAGTTTTTATAAGTAATTAATTTTACTTGGTATTAGTTCTAGGTAGTTTAATGCTTTATTGGAGTTAGCTTCTAGGTGATTAATGCTCGAGTCCAAGAGTCATTTTTATTTACTTTATATACTCATACTCATGTAATCCAACAATGAAAGAAAGATTTGAAGAATGAATTGAATATTGGATTTCATTGGAAATCAGCAGGTGTGTTTGATCACCTTCTATCCCTTCCCCTCTCCTCAACATTTTTTTGTTGCTCCCCCTCTCAATCTCATCTCTTCTCCTCTCTCTCATGCCCCCGTCTCTTCTCTCTTTATCAAGATTAGAATCTGATCTTGAAACCTCGTCTTCTCCCTTTATCCTATCCCTAATCTCCCTATAAATTAAATCTGATCTCTCTATTACAGATCTGAATCTTCTGCTTGTGTCAATTGGTATCAGAGCCAAAAAAATCCTACTTTCCCAACCATGGTAGCCAATAGTGAAGTTCTTCAACAGTTTAGTGTCCACAAAGAGGAGTTTATTGTCTCACTGACAAGGTGACAGCTATTGATGCTTCCAATAAGTCATTGTTAGATCGTGTTGATACTCTCACCACTATAGTTACATCCCTAAAAGTCTTTGTTGACCAAATATTGATGATACTAAAGGGAAAAATCCCATGTACTCTGGGGATTCTTCCAATTCTATGTCACAGGCTCAGCCATATGGTACACGCCACCACTATATGATCCTACAACTGAAGTTGACCATGAAGAGTCGATCGATGAAACTCAGCTGATTGAGATTGAATCTGATAAATTGATTGAAGGTCCAATTGAAGATGTCAAGTCTTCGACTCAGATTCCAATCCAGGAGACGTTGTTTGACGACGATCATCAGAAGATCATAACAATGGATCTCTTACATGAGCCAATTGACTACGTGCTTCCTGATGGTTACTTTGATAAAAAGCTTCGGATCGAGGAATGTTTACAAGTTGATTATGGCTTGATTGTCGATGCAAATCATTTGGTCTTGATCCTCCTCCATTACAAAACTCGTGGACGAGTTTTTTTCTAACACCAGGAGAATTGATGCAGTATCAAGCCTGAAGAAGATCACTCGTGCTGTTTTGGCTGGCCAGGTTAGTCCCTGCAATATTATTGCTGGTGGGGCCCATGAAGTTGACTCCAAAGAGTCTCCAGACTTGAGTTTAATTTTCTTAATGTGTCTTTTTATTTTCCTAGGCTTAGTTAATGAGTTGATTTCTTTTTCTAGGTGCTTTAATTAGACTTTTCAGTTTTCAAATTGGGTCTTTTAAGTTTTCTATGTAGGAGTCCAAAAGTTTGTGTAAGTAATTAATTTTACTTGGTATTAGTTTCTAGGTAGTTTAATGCTTTATTGGAGTTAGCTTCTAGGTGATTAATGCTCGAGTCCAAGAGTCATTTTTATTTTCTTTATATACTCATGTAATCCAACAATGAAAGAAAGATTTGAAGAATGAATTGAATATTGGATTTCATTGGAAATCAGCAGGTGTGTTTGATCACCTTCTATCCCTTCCCCTCTCCTCGACATCTTTTTTTTTCTCTCCCCCTCTCAATCTCATCTCTTCTCCTCTCTCTCTCACGATACTCTCTCTCATGCCCCCGTCTCTTCTTCTCTCTTTATCAAGATCAGAATCTGATCTTGAAACCTCGTCTTCTCCCTTTATCCTATCCCTAATCTCCCTATAAATTAGATCTGATCTCTCTGTTACAAATCTTTACCTTCCGCCTGCGTCATGCATATGAGCATAAAAAAAAAGAGTGTTCCAGTGCACGAAGCTCCCATTACTTCTGTGTCTGGGAAGGGCAAATGTATGTACCCCCCCCCTCCCGGCTTTGCAGAGAGGCTGTTTCCATGTTTCGAACCTGCAACCTAATGGTTTCAATAGTGCAACTTAACCCTTGCGCCAAGGCTCGCCCACTTATATTGCATATAAGCATAATTATATAAAATTATCATTGTTATATTACATACAGTCATAAACTGCACGCCTGGGCGCTTGTCGCCTAGGTGACCTAGTTGTCTTGAGTCTTGACAACTATATGTCATGTTGTTGCTTGAGCCTGTTTGTGCAACTCTTCCTTATCTTGTTGAGTCCCTTTTGTTGTCCAGAACCCCCTTTGCAAGAGTCAGTCTGTCACTTCTTTTTATGATATCAGCTGCTTCTGCTTGGGGCTTGCCAGTAGAATGCTCATTACCTTTTTTTTTTGGGTGGGATTTGGGTGGGAGGGGGGGGGGGGGGAGTGGGCTGGATGATGGGTGTTGCATTTGGAAAGACATCGCTTGAAGGTGGGCATGCCTGACACTTCCTGTTGGGGTTTATGATTGATTCGTGGAAGGCCACTATTTCTTTGTATACATGTGTAAACACGAACAAAGATAGGTTCTATAGTGCAATAACTTGATGGCATGGAGGGAAGAACCAAATCATGACATGAGCCCTCACCTTGTTGGATGTATATGATATATGCAAATATACAACATGTCCTGGGAAAATCATGCTACAGAGACAAAAATTGTTGGAGTGGTGATGCTCTGGACCTTGAAAAATTTATTGTTATATTATTTTAAGGAGAAGAGCTTTTCCATATGGTCTGCTTAGAAAGGTATCTCTTTACAGCCCTCAAATATCTGCCACATGGCAGTTCAGATGGGCCCCGAATTTTGTTGATAGGTAGACTCCGAAGTCCCTTGCTAACATGTCAAGTTTCAACCTGAATGGAGTTTTCCATGTGGCAAAATAAAGTGTTGAAAATTCAGACTACCACAAGGGTAGATGGTCCACTTTGGGGTGTATAGACACACATGGGGAGGGTATCCTTAACATCAGAGGCCATTTATTGAAATTTGACACATGATCAATTGACATCATTCCCTACGTATCCAACCATCAGAATAGCTACATTATACTCTTCCACGTGGGACAAATGAGGCATGTCATCAAGAAATTCCTTTCTTGACGTATTGAGATGTGAAGCAACGGTCTACATTTCTCTTTCATTATTTGAATATTGAGATGTATATGTTATCTGTTATTTGTTTGATTTGGTGGATGGGAAGGGTAAGAAAAAGAAGCAAAAAGTTCAAATGTGAGGTAGAATTCCAGCAAAAGAAAGAAGAGGAAGAGAATCTCATGAAGTTTGGGTGGTCTGGTTCAACCTTGAATCAGTTTTTTGCTTTGAACAACCCTGTAGTTCCATAATTTCCAGGTTTCCTGGTCATTTCAGGAAACTGGAGACCAGTCCTGTCATAAGGTCTAGTTGATGTTTTTTTATTTATTTTTGTTGGTAGTAGTTGGCTGGATTAGGGACTTTCTGAATGTAGCTGCGTTTTAAGCTGTTTTATTCAGTTAGTTTCTTTAGGACACCCAAACAGACTCTGCGAAGGGGGTGGGGAGGGGGGGGGGGGGGGAAGGTCTCCATCACAGCTTGGGTTATGTTTTACGGTTTTCCTAAGATTTGAGTCTGCTAAGGACTCTCCAAAACAGCCTTTGGCTGGGGAGGTTTCCTTCCCTGTTTAGGTTTAGTTTGAATTCAGTTTTTAGTTCTATTTGAACTTTGAAGAGATGTAAGCCTAAGGCCACCCCCATGATTTATGAATTGAATGAAGCTGGCTTTTGCCTCTAAAGTTCTGTGAGATTCAGAGCAAGTGTTGTGAGATGCAGTAAACCTTGGTGGGATGGCTTGGTGGTAACTCCAAGCTTGAGTTTTGGTGGGATGCCACTTCAGAGGATCAGATGGGATTCCTGATTCATACCCTCCCTTCCCTTCTTCTCTTCTTTTCCTGTTTTCCAATCATTCAGTTCAGTTCTTACCTTTTGTTTTGCGCATCTCTAGTTCTCCTATTCTGTTTTGCTTTATCATCATTCTATTTCACTTCAGTTTAGCATATTAATTCTATTCCAGTTCTAGTATTAGGTTCTAGTTCATTTTTAGTTTTAAGAATTCCATTTTTCCATTGATTTCCAGGTTTCCTACTTCTGGTATGACTTCTTAGTTCTTAAACTTCAGTTCCCTGTTTCCAGATTTCAGTTTATTTTCCTGGCTTTGTTTTCTGGTTGACATCAATATCAGTTCATTTTCTGAATTACTGGTTTAAAGGCCATGAGTTTGCTGGATCGATTTGTTGATCTGGAATTTCTGTTTCAAGAATCCTACCCCCCCCCCCCCCAGTAGTATTATTTGATATCTCTTGTTCTGACTATTGGATTTTCTTCATATCGTGATATATTATTCTCCTCATTAATTGGGCCTTCGACCTGAATATTGGTTGGCTCAAACTTGTTGATCATTTGATATTTGATTTCTCCTAAATTCTGCTTTGTTCCTAACCCTGCGAATCTGGAAATTACATGGTTTTCTAAACCCTATTCTGTAGGTGATTAGAATCCCATTAGAATGTTGTTACTATGCACAATGGGACTACAAAGGCAGTGAGTGGGTTTGGGTCAATAATTGACTCAACTCATTGAAGGTTCGGTCAGTATCGGCTGCAGCAATCTTGTTCGACCATTCTACCATGATTGGGGTTGATAAGAATTAGGTGATAGTTTTCATGCACAACCGTGCACATGCACGGCCACAGTTGGATGGGCATAAAATCCCATCCGAAATGACCAAAGATCCCCCCATAAGACGGGCTCGATGGGGAGGGGGGGAATCTCCCGTGCATGAGTCCTGTCTCCTAAGAATTATTACTCAAGAAATTGACTCATAAGGAGCAAGACATGTCTAACATATGTACAGTGTGTTGTTCAAGTGAGAATCTGCTAGCATATGTTTGATTAATCGACCAAGTGTGTGACCTCCATTAATCCATTTGGTAGTGCAAGACTCAAAAGGAGCAAGACTTGTCTAACAAATGTACAGTGTGTTATTCAAGTGGGAATCTGCTAGCATATGTTTAAGTGTGTGACCTCCATTAATCCATTTGGTAGTGAAAATAAGCTTGGGAGGCACTTTTGGGCTTTCTGAAACTGGAATCTGTTTGCGAGTGTAGTTAATATGATTCTTCGGTAAACACCTTAACTTTAAGCAAAAGTTATGTCACATCCCAGGTTCTTTTTAATCTTTATTTTCTTATTTTTCTTTCCCAAGAAATCTTGTGCTTTTTAAGGACATGTTGACTATAATTCAATTTCTCCAGTATGCATTGCAGTTGCGTTTCGTCATTGAAAATGTCATCTTGAGAAAAGAAAACTTCGGTAGATCTAAGAAGAAAAATGTTTAGCCAAGATGCCCTGTCCAAGTAAAACAGAATTGTGATGTTTTTCTTTAATGTGTGTGGCAGGTAGCTGAGCGAGCATTATTCCTGTGGAACAATGATCACATAATAAATCTCATCACGCAGAATCGTAAGGTGATATTGCCCATAATATTCCCTGCCTTGGAGAGGAACACCCGGAGCCACTGGAATCAGGCTGTCCAGAGTTTAACATTGAACGTGAAGAAGATCTTTACGGATTCTGACCCAGAGCTTGTGGAGGAGTGCTTGGCGAAGTTCCAAGAAGATGAAGAGAAGGAAAGGGAGACAAGGGAGAAACGGGAATCAGCCTGGAAGCGCTTGGAAGATGTGGCAGCCTCAAAGGCTATTAGCAATGAGGCTGTGCTCGTCTCCCGGTTTGTGTCATCCCTGGCTGTTGCTTCCTCCACAAGTCCACGAGCTGCTGTTGGTAGTTAAGAGAGCCATGAATCCTGCAAATCATCTAATACTTGGTGGTGGGATCCCATGGTGGAGTCTAGCTGATGGTGGGTCACTTCTCTTTCCCCGTGTTTCTTCTACATATGTTTTTGTATTACCTCCTGCAGGTTGCGAAGAAGAAGATGGGGTTGTGTGGTTATTGACTTGGTATCCATTTTGGGCTCTTCAGGCAACTAATTGTATGTATCATAAGGGATTTGGTTATAGAGGTAGTGTCTCTGCGGATTTCCTACCTGCTGATCGTTATTTTAATTATTATGTAATGGTGATGCAAGAGATTCTGCTCTTTATGCTTTTGCCCTGTGAATTTTTTCCCTACTAGAGGCATTCAAAGTTGCCCAATTCGAATGAAATTTAAGGCTGTATTTGTACATAACTTCTCTCTTTCTCTCAGAAATGGCTGCAAGCATAGTTCAAAACGGATTGTAAAGAAGTTAAGAACTGGGATCTAAGCCTCCTGTCCTCCAAACCCAATGAACTACCCCCAATGGATAGCGGAAGAATTACCAGAATTACCATTGACAGCGCTCGAGACCAAGTTTGGCTGATTAATAGAGACAGACACCGTTTCAAGAATTTGGGATCAGAATCTGCCGATGCTGATCCCAAGTCTGGCCGATCTGGCTCATCCAATTCTTGTATGGGAAATCCCTCGCTTCCAAGAATATATCAATATCGGGAGTCTAGACTGATCCATTCTGATTCTGATCCGATCCATCTGGATCATAATTCCTCGTCCATTTTTTGAATCCTTGCTTGAAACGAAGCATGACAAATCCAATTAATAGAGAAGACACCTCAAGCCCAGGCTTAAGCAAGAAATAAGAAAGCTTTTGTCATTTCTTCATGTATATATGTAAGAAGACAATAATGTATGGTGCCGGTGCACGGTAGAAGTAGATTAGGAGCAGAGTTGTGAATATACTGGGATTCGACGGTTGTTGAATGGCGCCATATATTTACTAACCAATCCTCTATACAGATGCCAACGACTATACTTCAAAGGTAAAAGACGGGAAAGTGTGAATAGTGAGTAGGAGTGAAACAGGCCAGGTTGGGCTGGGTTTTTTAAAACACTAATGCAATCCTGATTCCTCTTAGCTTAACTCAAGCCCAACCCGGCCCTAGGTCGGGCTGAGATAGGCCCAACTCTGCTGGGCTCAGCCCATCTCAGTCTGGCCCTGAGTAACCCTGATCGTGCCAGGTTGGCCTTGATTAACCCTGATTTTTGTTAGGACCTGGTTGGCCTTGATTGACTAGTCTCATGTGATTGGGTATTGATTTGTTTCATATTCAATTGATTATTAGATTTTTCTTTGGGTTAAAAAACTTAGTCCAATCTTAAAAGTTTAAACACTTTTGTTCAATAGATAAATAAAAAAAATTTTTTTTTTTTTGATAAATCAATAGATAATTAAATAAAAAATTCTAAAATATAATAAATAAATTGTAAAGCATAACCTAACACAAAGCCGGGCCTAGCTGGGCTTAGCCCAAGACCTCAGCTCTGACCCAGCCCGATCCTGACTCCAGGCCTGAAAAGGGTTGAAAAATCCAATCCAGTTTCCGTTCGGGATCAGGACGGGCTCGGGCCGACAGGTCCAAACTTACACCATTAGTGTGACTTTGTAGTGGTCAGGTCGTTAACGTGTCGAATGCTTAAACGCACATTTAGCCTCTGTTCCGTTCCGTATATCCATATTCTCGTATTTTCATCTGTGGATTATGATGAGTTAAGCTTCCCGGCCTTCTCTATTCGAGTTTGGGACAACAGAGGGAAGAGTTAGAACTAAGAAGAGGTCAGCCTCGAAGCCATGTCGGTGATGCAGCTTCAACAGCAAACCTTTATTCATGGTTTCTATAACTTCTCTACTGCAACTCCATTCAAAAGACGAGGGAGAGCACAAATTAACGGCTCTCTGCGAACAGAAGCGCTTCCTTCTAGAACCCAAGTACTCCATTTGATATTCTCTCTTCCTCTCTGTTTCTTTTTCTGATTGAATTTCGCCTCTTCATTTTTAGATTTTTTTTTTCTGAGCTGTTCATGGCTTCTTTCGTGTTTCATACCAACCATATTTAGATTTCCATTTAGTATCTCTAATGGTGGTATTTTGTTTATATCTTATTCTTCACTGCAATTCTGATTAATAAGCGAAATTGGGGGTGAAACACTCAGAGTTGTCGGCTGCGAGGAATCAAAAGATGATGGGAAAGCGACCTATTCCGACGCAAATAATATTAGAAATAAAGCAGCACAACAAACTTGTAATATTTTGTAAAGGAAAAGTTGAACTTCACTTTATTTGAATCATGATAATTGTGCCAAGTGGGGAATTGAAAATATTTTCCTGCATTTCCAATACCGATTGAAACAGAATGGAGGGCTCAAATAAGTCTATTATGAATCTGAGATTAACAGGAAAGCGCAAAAACCAAGACACACGCTTATCTTTCTTGTGGCGTCATAAACTCAGGGATTAGGTCCTTTCTTTTCGAGCCTATAGACATCCTTCACAAACAGTCTTCTTCAATTGAATGGATAAACTGGGGCTGGTTTGTGTGGGCCTCAAAGCACTTTCCAACTGGAACCAGGCAGATATTCCTGTGCTCAATGGGCTCTTGCACTAATTTAGACTGGCACTGGAGAAGAAACTTTGAAGTGAAAACTGCAAAATATTTTGTGGCCAAAGCGTCGGCTTTTCTTGTATTTGACAAGAAGAGCCTAAAGGTTAGAGTTGCAAGAAGTGACTAAAGATTGATCATGGGTATTGGCTGTAACATACAGACACTGAACCATAATATGGTCTAAGGGTGGTGGCAAAGATCATAAATACTAGCATGTCACAAGTAATGCTAGTATGAACCCCCCCTCTCCCAAAAAAAAAAGGGAAGGATTTCTGAAAACAAAAGTACTCATAAGCCAAAAGGACCACTGTGGAATTTTTTGTTTTTCTTTTATCTAGGTGCCATGCTTTGTTTAACTTAAAATATTCGTCGAACACATGATGGCAATAGTACTTTTGATGTTAAAATTTTCCCTAGTCATTGAAGGTGTTATGTTCAATCTTGCATAAATTTGAGGCATGGTTTTTATAATCTTGTAGAGGATAATGGAGAGCATTTCAGTAAGTGGTGAAGTGGGTGGTGCTGGTGGTGCATCTTCATATAATGCTTTAAAGAAGTTGGACCAATTATGGTCTAATATTTGCTCTTCACCAACAGGTAGACCTAGTAGCCAATTTTCTATTTAATATTTGAACACAGATGTGTTATTAATTACTGAATGAATACTAACAACATACTACATGTAGAATCTGTATTTCGGTGAACTAATCTGGATTACTCTTTTGCAGTTTTGCAAGAACAACGAGAAGTGGTTTCCTGTATTCCTGGTTTGTTCAGCCAATCTGATCTGGCTGATAGAGCAGTAGATGCATTTGATGTACTAATCTGTGGCGGTACTTTGGGTATATTCCTTGCTACAGCATTGAGCTCAAAAGGCCTTCGAGTAGGCATAATCGAAAGGAATCTGCTAAAGGGGGTATACTGTGATATTCATTCTAGAAAAACTTCATACATGCACAACTGATCAATAATTTTGAGGTACGATACAAGTTTGCATTAATATCTTTATAATCAATGATCAGAGAGAACAAGAGTGGAATATCTCGCGGAAAGAGCTCATGGAACTTGTTGAGGTTGGCATTCTAACAGAAGATGATATTGAACAAGTTACAGCGGTGAAGTTTAATCCTGTAAGCTTCTGAAATTTATATAAGTATTTGGAGGTTGTCAGTGATATAAGGCCTGCCAGATTTTGCAGAAACGTGGCACATATGCTAATCGGTATTGATAATCCAAATATCATGTAAACCTTTGAGGCACCATACTCGATTTCTGCTGATGAAAAATGTCCTAACTGGTTCATTTATAGCATACTCTCTAGGATATGACCAAGTTTAATCTTCTGATTTATCCACTTCATAAAGTTTAGTTGTTGCATCCAGAGAAACTACTATGATGATTTATTTTTATGGTTTCTACAGAATAGATGTGGATTCGAGGGAAAGGGCGAGATTTGGGTTGAGGACATTCTTAACCTTGGTGTTTCGTAAGTCGGATTTCTGTTCCATTTTATTGTATTGTATTGTATGGTGCAACATTATCAACGATAAGAAGTTTGATGTTGAATTGTGCCTCAAATCTCATGCTATCTTGTAGCGGATTGATGTTGCAGTGTACCTTAGATCTCATTCTGTCTTGTAGCATTCAAAATTCAAAATATTTGTCAACTTTGCATCTTGAGCCTTTAAGTTATGTTATTATTTATTTATTGTAGGGGGAAACTGGTTGTCTTAGTCTTTATCGGTGATGGAATTCCATGCCACCAGAGTCTTGTTCTTGTCGGAGTCTAGTGGAATTATTACTGTTTCAAGGACACATACACACACACACACACACATCTGTCTTTTTACTTTAAGACAGATGAGTTTTTTTCCCCCTTTTGCTACCTTGACTGAGGCTGGACTTGAGCCTTTAAGTTATGTTGTTATTTATTTTGTAGGGGGAAACTGGTTGTTTTAATCTTTATCGGTGATGGAATTCCATGCCACCAGAGTCTTGTTCTTGTCGGAGTCTAGTGGAATTATTACTGTTTTAAGGACACACACACACACATATATATATATATTTCTTTTTACTTTAAGACAGATGAGTTTTTTTCCCCCTTTTGCTACCTTGACTGAGACTGGACTTATCTGTTCTTCTTGGCTGGAACCATAAATGGGTTGTCTCCTCAGGTGCCCATTTAGGCGCCAAATAGAACTCTAAAAAATGCGTGATGTTTGGGAAGCATGAGATTTCCGCTGGAACAGCTATGTACGTTCCGCTCCGCATTTCCGGTTTTCGGACGGGCTTTCTGACCCGTGCCTTTGGCATAAAAGCAGGCATAATACCTTTTTAGATGCATGGCGTCGGAGGTGCATAGCTCTTTTCTTTGACGTTCCTACTGGAACTTAACTACTATCCTATATTCTATTATCAAATCATAGAAAAAAGCAATTATAAGAGATGGGATTTTTGTGCTGATTTTCTTACCACATGGTCACTATGAATTTCCAGTCATTTATTTCAGCTCTGATTTCTCAAGTGGGTTAACAGAAAAATGTTATTCATAGTACAGAGTTTCCAATTATCTAGATTACTGGCAAGCTTCTTTAATGGGACACAGAGATTGGATAAGTACTGCTGGAGTCAAAACGAGACAAATTGTCAAAAAGTAGAATTTTTTTGGAACTCTGCAACTAGTACCTTTATACAAGATGGACATACACTAATATGATATTACAATATAGATAAGAGGATGTTACTTCCTTTCAGTCTTAGGGTTTTGTCTTTTGGGGGAATTAATAGAATGTCACTAATGTGGATTAATGGGACTCATCATAGTGAAAAACATAAACAAAAGGGCAAGGGGGGGGGGGGGAATCCATACCTAAAATACATAAGAGTTAGTTATTTAAAGCTGAATAAATAGCCCTTTCTTTTTCTTTCCCTTGTCTTGCAATTCTTTATGCATCTTTTTACTGCTTTATTCAATATGACTGACATACAAACCATATGGCCTATATACCGATTGCTACTCAATTTCTTGAAATATTTTATAAACTATGTCCAGTAAATTATGAAGCAAGTGAGAATTTCGTGTTCAGTGGCTACTGCCACAAGTTTATGAAAGGCCACCAATATAGTGGTTTTTCGCAGTGCTCTGAAGAAAAAATAAGTTAGTTTCCTGAAAATAGTGTCCACCTTCAACAATATGCAAAACATTTGGTGCAGTGAAACTGCAACCTTGCCTTTTACTAAGTAATTTACCTTATTAAGAATTTTTTTCACCTGAAAGAATGCCTATGTTTCAGTTTCCTTTATGGTTTCCTTTTTGTTGAAGTATTAATGTTTTCAGTGACAATTTACTGGAGAGGAGAGATTTTTATAATTGCCTTAAGGAGTTGCCATGTCACCTGAAACACCTGCATTGAGAATGTAGTTTTTGTCATTTACGTGATTGCTGAGAAGATTTCATAGTGATCTACGATTGAGAAGTATGGGATTTGCTTCTAACAACTCATTTCATCACTCAGAAGATAAATTTCTCAATGTTGTCTTTCTCTCTGTCAGTATAGGCCATCTAAGTTGATAGAGCTTATGAAGACACGCTTTACTTCCCTTGGTGGAGTCATCTTTGAGGGCGATAGCGTTTCAAGCATATCCATATATGACGATGCAGCGGTGCGCTTTCTGACTATTGCTTTGTAATATAATGATCATGCAATTCATTGCTGTATCAATTTTATTTTTTTTTATCAAATAGTCGGTATCAACTTAGTTGGAGTGCCATGTCTTTCTAGATATGTATTTAGCAAAAAAATTCAAAATATACTTGTTTGAATTTTCTTTGGCAGACCCAAAATTTGGGAAATGTCTAGGTATGTAGGGAATCCTTCCTATGGCATGAAGTCACCTCTTGAATGTTGGCATCAGGTGGACAATTTTGTGGACAGATCCTACTATCCAACCCAGGAGTTTCCATTTACTAGGGCCTAGAAAGAGAAAATAGAAGGCCTTAATTGTAGGAGTAAGGTCCATGTAAAAGGTTCATAAATCAGTAGGATTTAAATCTCTACTCAGATCGATGTTTTATCCAGATGTATCCTAGATGGGACCCACTGAATGGTTTATACAGTCTGCAATTTGCTTCACACCTTTACTGTTAAACCAACAGGAGTGTGAACTTCTTTAGGTTTAAAAGTTATGTTAAACAAATATTGGCAGCCGTTGTGAGATATCTTATGTCATTAGTCCTTACCAGCAGGAAAATATGAAGAAGCTACTTTTCGGACTAGCTTTCATGAGTCAGAATAATATGGGTAGTGTTGGCAGGTTTTGGCTGATCACAACATTAAGGGATTTTGGATAAGACCTAATCTGGTGTAGCCAGGCAACTTGCTGGAAACTTTGGTCCATCTTGGCCTTAATTCAGGTCAGGTGCATGACGTGTCAGGCAGCCAATAATTGCTTTCTTAAGAAACATGAGAGCTTGTTCTACCACAATTTGAATACAGAAAAACTTTAACCACCAAAAAAGGCAATGACACTTTTTTTGCTAAAGATCAGCAAAGTATGTATTAAAAATGAAAAAGTAAAATACAAGTTCAGAAAATCCCCAATTGAGGAATTCAAAATCCCAAAAAAACCATCTCCTCTTCGGCATGGAGCCGGCAAGGAGCAGAACAATGATTAGAAGAAGTTACCCTAGGGCCCCACCTTCGTCATGGCCATCAGCAGAGAGCAACTAACTAATCCAACACAAATAAAAGAGTATCAACTATGAACAAAAACGGAAGCGACTACTTTCCTGCAGGTGCCATTCAATCTCATGATGAGCGAAGGTAGGGGATTCAACCCAACACTGAGAAACCTGAGTAAAAGCAATCCTCTTGGCCAGAAGATCTGCAACTGTGTTAGCCTCTCTGTAACTATGGGTGATTTTCCAGTGAGCTGGCAATGACACTTAAAACCCCACTCTAGGGAGTAAATCTCATAGGGGGAATGAGGAGAAGAAGAAAGGTATGAGTCTACTTCTGTCGATACGGTTTGCCTAATCCCCTTTTCTTGTTGAGGCTGTGTTGCTGTGTTGATTGCCCATCATGAGAGCCCAAATTTCTGCCTGCTACATGGCAGTTCTTTTGGTCTTAAACTTTTGTGGGCCAGTTGTCCACATTTTCATCTGTCAGCCTGGTAACTTTTAGCCCAACCCTAATTTCCCACTAGGAGATATTAAGATCTTCAAAATTCAAGTTTTGGTGGTTTTAGTTTGAATCAAATGTCAGCCAACAATTGATATGGGACTCCAAATTTGGCAATTGGCTGATCTGCTGGATTTGTAAACCATCCAATGGTTGGTCCCCAAAATCCTAACCTTCACATGGCCCAAAAGTGATGTACCGTCATGAGAGCCTTCTTATGTGTTTTATCCATGCTTCAATCTTTGAATACTACCAATTTGTTTACATTACTTTTTAAAGTGCACTAGTTTAGTAGGGTAACTTGTATTTTTTATGCTCCTCAGGTTTTGCAATTTACAGAGGGCAACATTTTAATATCAGATCTCGTTATTGATGCAATGGGAAATTTCTCACCTGTTGTTAAACAGGTCAGGTTTGTATTCCTCGTCAATATTAATTGTCTTTGTACTCATAAATGGAAATCCATACACACACACACATACACACAGTACACACACACACATACACACAGTACGAGGTTGAAGTACTAATGTACATAAACGTATGTATGCATACCCTCATAAGCATGCATACAGATGTTTAGGATCTTGTTATTCATCATTTTGGCATATATAGCAGGCATATTATTTATTTATCAATGGGCAAAAAGGCCTCTTCATGGCTGTGTAGATGAACTCTTTTACACAGGACCCAGATCTGCCATGTGGAAATTTGGATGGCCCACAATTTTGTGAACCGGTAGACCCCTAGGTCCCCTGCTCACATGTCAAGTTTCAGCCCAAACAGAGTTCACCAAGTTACAAAATGGGGCTTAGAAAAATCAAGGAAATGGGAGAGTGCACAGTATTGGTTGAGTAGGCATATGCATGGACATAAATGGGGATGCATACCATTATATGGGGGTATATGGTTTAATTTGAATCCAAAATTTGACATGTGGCCTCTCTAGATTGTCCCTTCTATCTACCGGTTTGAAATTGCCTCACCATCCTGCCACATGGCAGAATTAGGGGTCCCATGGAGAGAAGCATCTCAACACTATACCATGTAAAAGCTAAAATACCATTTATCATTACCAACATTCAACCATGCTATGATGCATAAGGACCTGATAGAGAGTTCCAATGGCCCCCTTCAAATGACCAAAGTTCCATCAAAATGTTTTTTCTGCTTGCTTATATCATGCCCTCAAATCTTTTCTGTCTGTTAAAATTGCATTTTATTGACAGCACTTCCCTCTCCAACCTAGTTTGCATGCACAAGCGTCTGCTGGTATTGTATTGGATGGCCTTTTGCATTGCTTTTAATATATGGAAATGGTGGCAAAACTTGTTTGGTATTCTATGGTCCAAATGATCTGATCACTGGCTCAGTTTGTTAAAACATAAATGGTGGAATAGATTTGTGAAATAAATAATACTAGGGTTTTTGCCAAATGCACCCCTACAACTTTACAAATTTCAAATGCCCCCTACTTTCAAAATATTGTAACACTTTAGTCCAGTCCGTTAGTCTGGGACGTTAGACGTTAGTTTCAGGAAATCTAATGACCAAAATGCCCTTGTGATAAAAACCCACCAAAATTAAAGAGTAAAGTGACCAAATTACCCTCATCTTCCCCAAATCGTTTAGGGTTTGAAATTGAAAATCTTTGCCCTAAACGATTCCAGAGATCAGGGTTTTGTAATTTGCAGTTTGGTTTGTCATGTGTTGTAGCCTTTTTTTTTCTCCTAATTTTTTGATTGATTTTCACTCTTTAGCAATAGAGGGGTTTTGTTTCTATCTTTGAGGTAATTTTGTTAAATCTGATTTCGGTTTAACTTGCTAAGGGTTTTGTTGCATTTGAGTTAGTTCTTTATTCTTTGTCGATATTGGTTTTGGTTCCTAATGTCGATGAGTGTTTCAAATGGGAATTCGAGCTTTTGGAAATGGAAGCATCAGTTGCATTCTTCAGGGAATTGTGTTGAAGCAAATGTAGAAATGGACTAGAGCAGAAAAAATGAGGGAAAGGACAACACTTTAGCGAGGGAGACTTTTCATTTTCTGGAGATTAGAAGGTCCGGATATATTGGAAAGACACAAGGAATTAAGAGTTGCCTGTGAAAATTTCAAAATGGGGAGGGTCAAGCTAAAGATAAAGAGATTGGAGAATACCAGTGGCCGGCAAGTGACCTACTTGAAAAGGAAGGCTGGCATCTTGAAGAAAGCTAGGGAGTTATCAATAGTGTGTGATATAGAAAATTGCCTCCTCATGTTTTCACCAACTGGCAAGGCTACATTGTGCCTCGGAGAACGCAGGTACTGCAATTTTCTCTCTTTCCCTAAACAATTCCAGCGGTGACCTTGCAGCAGTGTCAATGAAGAAAAAATTTTCAGTTTCAAACCCTAAACGATTTGGGGAAGATGAGGGCAATTTGGTCACTTTACTCTTTAATTTTGGTGGGTTTTTATCATAAGGGCATTTTGGTCATTAGATTCCTTGAAACTAACGTCTAACGTCCCAGAGTAATAGACTGGACTAAAGTGTTACAATGCTTTGAAAGTAGGGGGGCATTTGTACAAATGGGCATTTTGAGGTGGGCATTTGGCAAAAACCCATAATATTATATATAAGGGATCTTGATATAGAAACATGCTTTTCAGTTTTCACACGTGGTTCCAAGTTTTCCCTGTGCTTTTGAAATTTCCCTGAAATGCCTATTCTTAAGGTGGCTTCAAACTAGCCGTTAAAAATTTTAAGCTGTCTAACTCTTCGTAAGAATTTCAAACATTGGTGAAATTTTATTTTCAGTGATTCTGATTGAAATTTTTTAACTAAGCAAAACCCACATTATATCCAATTGTTTTGCTATAATATTTTTTTGGCTACCCTAGAGGAATAAATCCACTATGGTAAATTATAATTAATTTTGTAGTTGTTCTTTTAAAATATGTAAAAGTTAGTAAAGTACATATATTAGGATCATGTGATAGTTGAACTATTACAGTTCTTCACTAAGTTATTAAAAGAAAAGTAAACATCAATAGGTACTGACAGATCTCAACTTAAAAAAGGGTTAGTTAAAACTCATTTACAAGGCAAAGTGGTCACACAATCACCTCAAAATCGTTGCAAAAGATTGTGGCAAAATTTCTATGACCCTAAATGGGAAAAAATTCTTGCAATGTCATTAATACTAATTATTTGTCATCTTGTATAGCATCCTTTTTGTAGGCTGCTCTTTTTTGTCTATGATTAATATGTTTGTATTTATTTAAAAAATGTTATCAAAAGTCTGAACCTTGCTCTAGCACTACTGAAAAAGGACGTACCCAATGCATGAGGCACCTCTGCGGGGTGTGGGGAGGGTCGTAATGTATGTAGCCTTACCCCTGCTTCATGGAGAAGCTGTTTCCCGACTCAAACCTGTGACCACTGGGTCACCATGGAGCAACCTTACTGTTTTGCCGAGGCCCACCCTCTTCTAGCACTAATACATGAATTTATACGAGTACATATTTAAAATCAACATAATTACTATTGTACACTGTTATCGTGATCTTAGTATTAGCGCAAGAAGCTAATACCGAGAGCACAGTGAGGAGGGTATTTTAGTCTAATCAGCCATTAAGTTGTTTCTTTTATTTTATTTGGATGTTTACTGTTTTACCCTTTAAGTTATTTACATAATGAAGGTTTAGAGGAGAGTAACACATATCGTGAAACTCTCACAGTTCTGCAGATTCTCGTCTCCTCTTCTCTCTCGGCTTCTCTTCTTCTTCTTCCTTTTTCTTAATTTATTTACATACACAATCCAGTTGTTGGACTCTTTCGTACCCCCAAAAATGGACTCCAGTACAAGTGGTTTGAACTATCAAACTGTCCAATCAGAGAATTTTCTGACGAGTCCCTAAATTTAAATATATGAATGTGTTGTTGGTATGACCACTACCTGGCAGTTAGCGATTTGCAGTCCACCCAATGTTCAAAGAAACAAAGCATGAAAATTAATGTATGACAATATTAACATCCATAAGTATATATGTTCACCATCTTGTTTGTCACCATGTCCAGCATTATGTGCGGTTTCTCAGTCCTATCAAATAGCATTCTTGTAACTTTTAAGTATGCGATTCATTTAACAGATCAGATCAGGAAGGAAGCCAGAAGGTGTTTGCCTTGTTGTTGGTTCTTGTTCTCGTGGTTTTAGGGAGAATTTTATGGGTGATGTCATTTTTAGTAGTTCATCGGTGAAAAAGGTTGGAGATTCAGATGTACATTATTTTTGGGAGGTAACTGGAATTTACCATTAACCTCTATTGCAACTAAATTATTCTTTACAAATGGATCTTTACTTTGTGAATCCACAGGCATTTCCTGCTGGCTCTGGTCCCACGGATCGAACTACCTATATGTTTACTTATCTTGATCCCCAACCAGGATGCCCAAAATTAGAAGATTTATTAGAAGATTACTGGGATCTAATGCCAGCTTATCAGGTTGTTGAATTCTTCAACCATACTCATTAAGTCAACTTTCCAGTGGTTTTAATATAGTACTGGCTCTTATGCTTTTTGTGTTATTGTTGATATAATACTGGCTCTTATAAAAATGGGAATATAGAAATTTGTAACATCTGTTAATTTAGTTGGTAACCATTTATTCACTGCAGATTCTGTGATTTATTAATGCTTTACAGGGAGTTTCACTTGACGATTTGGATATATTGAGAGTTCTCTTTGGCATTTTCCCTACGTATCGTGACAGGTGAAAGTTGCTACTGTTACAAAAATTGCAATTAAGATTCTGTTATGTTCAAGACAAGGTATAAGTCATAGTGTACACCATTTGAAGGTGCTTTCTTTGGTTCGTGATATCCAAATAGCTTTTGAATCTCCATTTCACAGCCCAGTTATACACACCTTATCTGTAACATTGAAATTTCATTTCTTCTCTTCCAACTGCATTTCTATCCAACAAAGAAAATTAAAATCTCTGCCTAATTGGTGGGAATTAGTGAATTACTATTCTAATAGAACTGGATGGTTCCTTATTGGCGTAGTAATTTACACCTCCATTTTGTGTCTAATTTACCTTGACTTGTTAACTAATAGTCCTATATTGTCAGGAGTCTGAACTCCAATAGTTCAAACACATTAAGGGATTCCTATAGGTGCATGTGCTCTTAAAAATTCTTACTCGTAACCTGAATAGCCTACTATATTTTATTCGCATAGAGGTCATTTGTTGGTTTGGAGGCTGAGTGGGACCAGAAATGCTTGGTGGCTTCCTCTAAGCAGCTGACGGCTGCAGAGTCCCACTTTTTGCACAAAATTGAACCGAGCTACACTTTGGACTATAGTTGATAACCAGATCCCTGATATGAGCCAAGAAAGGCTTACTAGGAGTACTGTACTTTTTACTCCATTCATTTTCTAGCACTGTAGATTCCTCTTGAGATAAGGATGGTTATTTCAAGAATGAATTTAGGGTAATTTTGATGATTTCTGTTCTTCAATTATTTCTGTATTTGTGCTATCATTCCGAATCCTTGGTTCCTTTTATTTCTTTCTTTATTCATTTCTTTTTCTTCTTGTGTTGCATATGTGCATGTGATTGAACGTAGAATTTATTGATGTCAAATCCAAGCCAACTGAAAGTGATAGATGTTTGACTTGTGTATCTGTGCATTGAACTTTGTATTAATGCTCTATCCAATTATAATCTTGTATTTCTTCATCTTTAGTTTCTCCATTTGTAAATTAAATCAAAATGATAGTTTTAATACTTTTGTTGCCAATTTCAAGATAATGTGCCAACTACATTGACCGACTCTGACACCTCTCTCTTTTAATGGGGCGGATCAACTTCTTTACAGTCCATTGCCAGCTTCTTTTAATCGTATTCTACAGGTGATTTACATTACACACTTCTAACGTCTCAAAGATGTGGAATTATATAAAGAATGCATTGAGCATGACAAGTCATTCTGTGCAGTTTGGTGATGCTAGTGGCATACAATCACCAGTTTCATTTGGTGGTTTCGGGAGCTTGACTCGGCACCTTGGCAGACTCTCAACTGGTATATTCTGTTGATGTACTGCTCCTTTTAATATCCATTGGCAGTCTTAAACGGCAAGTTTTTCACAGAAGAACCTCTCCGATATCCCTACGAATATTATGGTTTTTTATTCCAAAGTAAAGTCGAACTTTTTTCCTGACTTCTGGCCATCCTTTTTTCCCCCTCTTTTTAAGGTTTAGGGACTTCTAACTATCATATGAATGATGAATTTGAGGCTATAGTAGAATGATTGGCTATGGTTGCAATGCATTTGTCACCATGTGTGGGGTGACAAGAAGTTTCTGTGTATATTGCGTGCTTGAGTGCTTGCCTGCATTTGTGTGCGTGGGTGTTCTTGCTATCATCGATGAAATTGGTCTAATCTTTCTTTTATTCTTGGTGAATTAAGGGATATATGAAGCAATTAGTAACAATTTTCTGGACTCTGACAGCCTGTCCCTGCTGAATCCCTATTTGGTGGGTGTCTCCTGGTACATGGGTTGTTAAATAAATCTTGCTTTGTGTAACTCAATGGAAATTTGTTTTATGTAGCCCAACTTAAGAGCATCATGGCTGTTTCAACGAGCAATGTCAGCAAGGCAACAGGCTTATGTTTCATCAGATTTCATTAATGAGCTTCTTTTTGTTAATTTCCAGTGTATGCAGGTAATTTATGTGGTTCTGCACAGATTTGGTACTAATTGTATTCTTCAATTTTTGCCCCCTGCTTCATATGCTTACATGCTTCTTCTTTTTTTGGATTTATATTAAATGTTGCATCTTCACCAGAGGCTAGGGGACCCGGTATTAAGACCGTTTCTTCAGGTTGGTATTTTGTGTTTTCCATACCCACTCTATGTAACTCTTTGAATTTGGACGTTACTGGTGTCTCTTAATTAAAAGGTGTTGCTATGAAACTCTCTATATTGTGGCAGGATGTAATACAATTTGGGCCTCTAGTAAAGACATTGGGTTTGGTTATGGTAACCAAGCCTCAAATCATTCCATCAATATTCAAACAGGTATGCTTTGGTAGCACAAAATATCTGCTGCATGCTTGCTTACTAACAAAAAAAAGGGCGTACCATAATTATAACATTAGGATTTCATTCCTCACAATTAAACTAATCCAGTAGCTTTATTGCTGAAGTTGTATTAATGGAAAAGATCAATGATGATCACCATCTCAAGCATAGAAATTTGTGTAAACCCACAAGGGCTGACCAACAAATGATATAAGGTATATTGAGATTGATGAAATTACTGATCTACTTATAAAAACTTATAATTCCTTTCCCCTCTCCCGGTAAGTATAAGAACCTTTAGTTGAGGAACATATAGATTAAGAGATACATGAATAGATAAAGGTCTGGATTGCTAACTGTGTATCTATCAAATAACTGGTTTCATGGAATTGGCTATTGTGTATTCTAATCTCCTCAGATTGTCCCTACTATGTGCAATCATTATCTTCTAGGTGGGAATTGCAGTGCTTTTGGACTGGTCGGGACATTTTGTCATGCTGGGTTACTACACGTTTCTCTCTACCTTCATTGACCCTGTTATAAGGTAATTACTTTCTAGTAACACACACACACACACACAAAATGGTTGTCTTGTGGATTAGGGTTTGCTAAGGAAAGACTTTGTTGTGATATGGAATGAAATAGTTTCGTTTTGGTTTTGCAAGCATGAAGCATCTCCCTTTTCTTTTTCCCTGTAATGGTTTTCCACAGCATCTGGATGCATTTGTTCCACCACAAAATGGATCCATTTCCAGTCATCACCAAGAAATGTATAGAGAGTGGAAATGGTTTCATTTAAGGAATCTGAGTTGATCTTTTTCTTTCCCCCCTCTTTGTAACAAATCAATATGACCAGAGGTGAGTACATTATGAAGCATTTACCTTTCGCTGTTTTATACCAAGTGCTGTGGGAATTCAAAATTAAATGATGTGATTCCATGTCACAGCCAATTGCAGCCTCATTAAGTTTCAATAGACTTGTAAGACATTAAGTAGCATATGAAACTAATTTTTCTTATGGTATGTCAGCAAAATGTCTGTCATCTTGTGAGAAACACATTAGTACACTCCTGAACTAATTTTCTTAATCTGGGAATGATAGTTAATGTGCTTCATTTTCACCTGATCTTTGCCAATTTTCTCCTCTGCAAGGTCCCGGATAAATGCATTTCCAGACAAGATGAAGTACGAATGGAATAGACGTCTTGATGCTTGGAAGTATGGATCTGGTTTAGATTACAAACTATAAGGTTAACAATGTTGTAGATTGTCCAAGAAGACTGTGCATTGTTATCCCAGAACTTATCTTCAAGATTCAATCTAGGAGAAGGGTTAATGATTGGTCTTTTGCATTTTATTTATGTTTGTGATCTGAAAGACTAAAAAATCATTATTATAGTATTCTTTTACCCCACTCACACCATGATAACTTTTGAGGCTTCCTGTCCCACAATTCCTGAAGACCTTTGATCAATTTGGCTCCAATCTTAGACCTATAAAGTGTTTGCTTGCAGCTCTGTGTAGTTGCAAGGGAAACAAAGGAAAGGGATGCAATCGTTATCCACTCCAATTTGCTGCCAGTTCCATTTCCTCCAATTCCCCACATAGGAGTGGAAATGACCATCCTACCCCCTACCCGAACACACTGCCCAAGGTGGGGTAGGGTAGTCATTTCCGCTTCTATGTGAGGAATTGGAGGGAATTGGATCGGGCAGCGAATTGGAGGTGATAATTATTCGAAAGGGAAGTGAAATCAAATCAATACGAAAGTGATTTTTTGTAGGCATTACCTCACATGATAGTGTAATTAACTTCAAAATATACAAATTTGATTATTAAATTTCCCTTCACCTTGCAATCAAATTCATTTAATTTAAAACATCTGAAAGAAAAAAAAAATTATTAAATATGGTAAGAGTTTTAGGTAGTTTATACAATCATGATCGCAAAACTTTTCTTTTTCTTTTCAAAAACAATTTTTTATGGGTAAATAAAAGGGAAAATTGCAAGTAGGTTTAAAATTTATTTTGCATTCACTAGTTTCAACTTTGAAAAGTTTTACTTAATCCCCAAAGTTACTGATTTCTCAGGTGGCCTTGGAAGAAAACAAAACTGAATTTCCTAAAGTACCCCTAATATCACTACATCTTCTATCTCCATGTTTTTTTATTATTATTTTTTCTATTTTTTACATTTTCTATTTATTTCTTTCCTTTTTAATCACATATGTGGAGCCCACCACCGAGTCCAAATCCTCTCCAATGACGTTTAACCACCAGAGTCAATTTCACACCATCCATGGGGTGTCAGTGCTTTGGTGGTTAACATCATTAGAGAGGAAGTAATCTCCCCACCACCACCACCTCCTCCTCCTTCTGTTGCACCATCCCCGCCTGCAACCTCCTCACCTTGCCCACAACTCCACCCCTACTTGCAAGTAAGGGTGTCAAAATCAAATCGAAATCGAATCGAGCCGTTTATATCGAAATTGTGAAAAAAATTTAATAAATGGTTGGGTTTTTGTTTTAAAGTTGAGACTCTTTAATTAAATGGTTTAAATCGAACCAAACCGTTTAAATCAAAACCAATATTAATAGTATGTAATGGAAATACTTGAGTATTAATGGTAACAATAAAAAATTAGTAAATATGTAATGGTACAAATAAGAAAACATATAAAAATTTAATTTATATTTCCATTTCAATAAATAAAAAAAAAGGTTAACAAACATGTAATGGAAAGTAGCCGTTTGAACTGTGAATTAAATTTTAAAAAACTTTATCACACCTTTTAAAATCGATTAAACCAAAACCATTTATAAATGTTTATTAAACGATTCGATTTTGGTTTGACCTAAAAAAAATTACACCGAAACCAAACCGTTTAACACCCTTGCCTGAAAGTCTGCAACACCCCTTCCCTCCCCTACTCTGACTCTCCCCACCATGCTCTCATCAACTCCCTATCCCATCCCCTGCTTCTCTGCGGTTCCCCACCCCGTATTTAATCCCTCTCATCTTAGACAACAATAACCATAAACCACTGTCCCACATGCTTTCAATGGGGAATTCTAAATTCTAATTCCAATTGTCTTAGGAGTCTTAAGAACATTCCGAGAATTTAGCTGCCTTAGTTTGATGTGAATCTTGATAGACAATGATATAACCTTTTTTTTCTAGACTTTCAAGCCAAAACGTACAAAGTCGTAATAGGGCTTCAAAGGTGTTAATTATCAAGCACCAAATGGATAAAAGAAGCTGATCCTCGTCTAATACTAACTAATGTTCTTTATTATATATCACTAACTGCAGGGTCGGAAAAATGGAAGCCATTGGTGACTGACCAGCGTATTCCCATCCTCGCATCTTAGACAACAGTGGAAAAATTGAAGCCTTTTGTGATCTGAGCAATTTCTCCTTATTTTTGATCCGGTGGGGACTCAGATTGAGGGAAGACCGGAGAGGGATTGAACGCAGGGGATGGGCGGGGGTGATGGGGGAGGGCAGAGAAGAAGGGGATGGGGTGGGGGTTGATGAAAGCACGGTGGAAGACAGTGAAACAGGGGATGGGGGAGAGAGAGAGGGAGAATCTTAGACCGTCAAAAGAATACAGAAAAAAAAAAAATCTTTCTTGGATAAGGGCATTAAGGGGCTCCCTATGCGATTACTGATTTCTTTTGAATCGCTAATTAATATGACATTCAACTCCACTACTTTGTTAATATAACAATATTTTTATAGTGGTTGAAGAGAACAGCGACTTTATTCTACAACATGGCCATGTCAAAAACATCTCCCACTTAGTCATGTTAGTCGAATGCACGTTCTGAGTTCTTATTTCAAAAACATCCGTCATGATATTTTCATTTTTGTTGTTATTTACAAGAATAATCATAAAAAAAATTTCATTGTCATGATGAAGAACAATCAGTTTCTATTCTAGACTAGGACTATTTTAAGTCCCAAAATTATTCTAGACATTTAGTTTCAATTCTAGACTTAGATTGCTCTAAGTCTCTAAGTCCTATTAAATTTACATGTTTAATGTAAGTTTTCTCACGAACTCCCTTTGTGAGGGGATCGACTACCATATCGCTTATAGTTATATAGGTTACTTTAATCTCACATTTTATACTGTATCTCATTTTATACTGTATCTCGTAAATAGTGGTATTGAATCTTTACATGTTTTTCTTTTGAGTTATTTGCATCACTATATATCAAGTTCATTGCCGCTTGATTTTCACAGAATATTTTCATTGATCTATTTACAAAATTCAACCTAAATTCCATTAAAAATCGTCTTATCCAGACTGCTTGAGTAGTTGTCATGCTACAAGCAATGTATTCAGCTTCTTATGTGTGTCTTGCAACACATTCTTGTTTCTTGCTACCCCAAGAAACAATTGTATCTCCAAATATAAACATATGACCAGAGGTGGATTTACAATCATCTTTATCACCTCCGAAGTCAGCATCGGTGTATCCAATGACCTCAAGCTTTTCTACTTGGAAACTTTTAAGTGCTTAGGTCCTTTGATTTACTTCATAATCTTTTTCAATGATTCTCAATGGATAGAGCCAAGATTACTCTGGTATCTAGTTACCAAACCAACTGGATAGCTAGGCCAAATCCGCTCGTGTATAAAACATAGCATACAATAAGGTACATTCGACTTTTCCTGTCATTTTTTAGGACATTGGATTTTTTATAAAGCATTTCCCAATACAATTGGAGCTGATGATGGATTGCAATTTTGCACCCCAAACTTTTTCAACATAGAGTTGAAGTGTTTTTATTGACTTAAACACAATCTACGTTGTGTTGTCCCTAGAAATTTGAATTCCTAGAATATAAGATGCTTCCCCCCATATAAGGGGTGTTAAAATCAAATCGAAACCGAACCGACCGTGAAACCATTTAATAATGGTTAGATTTTTGTTTTAAAATTGGAACCGTTTAGTTAAACGATTTAAACTTAAACAAATATTAGGAAGATGTAATGACGATTGTTGCTTAATTTGAAAACAATGAAAGTCAAACATGGATTGGTAGAAGTGTGTATGTAAAATTTACAATAAAATAATTGGGTTGGATCTATTCAAATACATTAGTATAATAGTATTCAATGTTTTTATGAATATTTTGGTTTTTCTATGAATTAAAATCATGTTCTTTTCAATGTGATTTGTTGAGTACATCCACTAAGCATTAAATTCGGTGTAAAACAGGCAAACCATTTAGGAATCAGGTATCTAAAATTGTGATCGCAACCATTTAAGACTGATAAACCGAAACCGTTTAAAAATCGAGAAACTGAAACCATTTACTAAATGATTTTGGTTTCAATAACTTAAATATTAAAAAAAAAAACGGTTCAGTTCTGGTTTCACCTAAAAAACTTGGATCGAACCGAGTCGATTACACCAAAATCAATTTATTTAAAACACCTCATATCCCTCATTTTAAATCTACTATTGAGTTTATACTTGGTCTTATTTAACATCTCTATGTCATTCTCAGTTAACAATATGTTGTCGACATACAAGGAGAGGATTGTAAAACTACTCCTACTCTTCAATATATGTCCATAGTTGTCCTACTTGTTAGCCACGAATCTTAATTTAAGATCGTTTTATGGAATATCAGATACCATTGTCGAGAGGATTATTTTAATTCGTACAAAGATTTTTTAATTCTACATACTTTATCTTCTTGTCTCATTATCGAAAAACCTTCAGGTTATCGCATGTAAATGGTTTCTTCCAATTTATCATTTAAGAAGTCGGTTTCATATTCATTTGGAATAATTCTAAGTCTAGATGTCCAACAAGTGCTAATATCAACCTAATAGAAGCAAATTTCGCTATCGGTGAGTAAATTTTCTGATACTCTATTCCTCCCTTTTGGGTAAATCCCTTTGCAACTAATCTGGTCTTAAATTTATCAACAGGCCCATCTACTTTATACTTATTCTTAAGTACCCTTTGCAACCTATGACATTTCTACCTTTTTATAGGTCATATAGTTCTCATACTTAATTCTTTGTGATAGAATCAATTTTTTCCCGTATGACATTCAATCATTCATTTTATTCTCGTGATTTTATCGCTTCGCTATAAGTTACAGAATCAACTACTTCTTCCACATCTATGTTAATTGTATGACAATATGATTCACATAGATAGAGGTAGTAGTCATCTAAATAAGTTGGAGGTGATCTTGTTCTTTTACTCCCACTTACCTTAGGTTCCGAGTTATGTTCTTTAGGATAAACTTGATCTCCAAGAGATTGAGTTCCTTGATCAAAAATACTTGATTCATTTTGAGAATCAACATCATAGCCATCTTCAATGACATGTAGAGGTTCTGTATCCTCTTGTTGCGGTTCCTCTTCTAGTTTCTCTAGAAATTCATCATCATTACTCTCAATAACCCCCTTACAGGTTAATAAAACCTATATATTTTTTATCCTTCTGAATATCCTATGAACTTACATCTTATAGTTCTAAAATCCAACTATATGGCTCAAGTATTAGTATGTGGGCTACTGATCCTCACTTCCTTAGTTTGCTATGTTTGGTTTCTTCTATTCATAGTTCATAGGGTGTAGTCTCAACAGACTTAGTGAGAATTCTATTCAGAATATACTTTGCTATGAGAATGATCTTTCCCCATGACTTCTTAAAAATAGAAAATTGTGATAACATATAACGTATTATATTGAATAGCGTTTTATTCCGTTTTTCAGTCATACTATTCTATTGTGGTGTGAAAGACAGATCCTTTTTTTTTAATGATTCTATGTTTCTCAAAAAATATTTAAAACTCAATGAAGTTGTACCTTCCATTATGATCCGTTCTTAAAACTTTAATATTTCTTTCCAACTGATTTTGTATTTTAATTCTATATCGTATGAAGCATTTAAATGCTTCTGATTTCCTACTTAATAAATAAATATACTCATATTTGGAGAAATCGTCAGTAAATGTGATAAAGTAAGTCTACCTATTATGAGTACTTACATTGGGCGGCCCACAAATGGTAATGTATACCGAGGAGTTCCTTTGCTTTCACTCCCACTGTAAAAGGTTTCATAATCATCTTATCAGATAGGCAATGTTCGTATGCATCATATTCAACTTTGGACAATTTAGGATTTGACCCCAATTTTATTATTTGTTTCATTTTATTGATTCTAAACTATCTTAGTCTCATATGCCAAATGTATGAATAAACCACATTTGCACAATCAATATAAACTAAAAAAGTAGATACATTTCCATTCATGTTGGTGATTACATTGTGAACATTGTCTACAGTAGAAAGTAAAAATAAATCATGTTCGGAGACAAATCGTCCCAAAGCAAAAGAACAACTGTGTCATCCAATAATGACCACAGCTCCCATGAAGTGTACATCGAGACCCTTCTTAATAAGGGCAAGTACATATATCAAGTTTTGGTACATGTCGAGAGTATCAAGTACATCTTTCAAATGGAAATTGTCCCTTCCTAGGTCAAGGACACAGTCTGCAACATCTCGTACTTCACTATATAAATTGTTCCCCATATAAATTTTATGGTCACCAGGTGTAAGAGGCTTCAACTGTTGTTGTCCACGAGTGATCCTGGCAATGTGACTTGTTGCATCTGAATCTATCCACCACCCCTTATACTATTCTCCAAACAGATTTCACTTAATAGTGCCAATGAACTCTTTATGTTGATGATTTGTAGGTAGTGCAGGATTTCTATTAGTGTTCTTCATTTTCTGAGGATTAGGACAGGTAGCATTAATCGTCAAAGAATATAAAAAAAAACCTTTCTCGGATAAGGGGCACCTCATGCGATTGTTGATTTCTTTTGAATCGTTAATCAATATCACTTCCAACTCTAGTACTTTGTTAATATAGGAGTCTTTTTAGAGTTGTTGGATTAGAGTAACATTTTATTCCACAATCACGGAATCACCCTCTATTTTCTCTCTATTCGGTTATGGTCTCTTTGACATATTCTTTGGGGATAAGGATGTGGCAACGTGGACACACCACTAACAGAGAGAAGTCGCGAGGCAAGGTGAGGGGATTGCAAGGCAGAGAAGAAGGAGAGGAGGAGCATTTGGTAGGTCCCATATATATATGTGATTAAAAATGAAAAAAATGAAGGGTAAATTACGTGACATCCCTTGAAAATCGAACGATACTCAACTCGCCCCCTCTTATTTGAAAATAATCACCCGTCCCCCTGTATTAGAGCTAGGGGGTGCAAGTTTGGCCCTGTCGGCCCGAATCCACCCTGGCCTGCCCTAAACCCGAATAGGGTCTAGGCTGAGATACTTGACCCTGAGGATGGGTCAGTGCTGCAAATTGTTGGTGTGTATATATATATTGACATACTATATATATTATACACTTTAAATGCCACAGATATTTTGTTATATAATATATTATATATGAAGATAATAAGTGATAATATATTTTATTATAGTGTTATTTTATGTAAAATTGATAATTTTCTCCCAGACCCTGCCCAACTCAGTCTAATCCATGCATCTCTACCTTCCCCCACTCCATGATTAGGTCCAATCAGGGTCAGCCCGGCCCGACCCTGAAGGCGGGTCAGGATTGGATTTTTCAGGCCCTGAATCAGGGTCTGGTCGGGCCTGGGCCCAGCTAAGAGGAGTCAGGGTTGGACTGGGGTTTTGAAAAGCTCTGATTAGAGCACTATATTACAACTTAGTCCCTACCATTAGTTTTATGCGGTTAACTTATGAAGTCATCAAGTTAAATATATTTAAATCCATAAACTACCCTTGACCAATTTAGTTACTATTTTACCCTTGAATCTAAAGACCCCAAATTTGATCCTCTTCCTCACATGACCTGCAACTCAATCTCAAGCAGAAGTTCGCCGGAGAGAAGAAAGAGAAGAAATTACAAGGATTGTATGCCGAGATACACACGAAAACCACAATCCGATTCTACTCTCATTCATTTCTTAAACAAACACCTTTCTTCAAGGTGCCCTTGTATTTGAAATAATATATCCCATACTTGTTATGCCCTTGCGTGCGCTCTCATTGGCCCTTGTATTGGTACAGGGGATACACGATCAAGCAGCGATCTCTTGTCCAATATAATATTATTGAATATATGTAGCATGCATTGAGATCCTATATAAACAAAAGGTGTTTGGTAGTTTAGAGGACCGATACCCTTAAGAAACAAAAATGATGGTGTCTCCAACAAAACCACGCACCAAAAAAAAAAAAAAAAAACTGAATATGGTGCTTTTGAAATTTAGAAAATTGTGTGTGTGTGTGTGTGTGTTTTTATTATTTTATTTTAGACTGTTTGGAATCGATTAGGAACCGGAATCAATTCACTCATTAGTTAATGATCCTATATTTTAGTTTGAAACCGATTAGATTATTGGTCCAATTATGATCCTGACCCGTTAGAATCGAATTATTAAAAAACCAGATACATAACCTTAGACTAAGGAAAAGGAGAACAATTGAATCCCCACTAAAGCCGTGATGATCAAGTTAGAGCATCAATGTGCATTAGTCCAAGCAAGACTGGATTTGGTCCAAGGTTGTTTCTTGGAGGAAAAGATACTCTTACCTCTCAAACTATGCAAGCTGGTCGTTTCTTAGAACAAAGATTTGGAGAGAAATAATTGAAAATTTTTGGGATACAATATCTATAAATCGAAACCGAATATTTTTCTTAACTTTAAAATCAAAATCGGACCAAAACGGTTTGATTTTATTCAATTTCTATTGTTTTTGTATAAGGTTTCATTCGGTTCATACATGATCTTGATAATTTGATTTAAGTAGAAATAACAACAAAAACAAATAAAGTTGGAAAGGAAATTACAACTAGGGCTGTAAATGGATAACCGAAAATCCGAATTCGATCCGCATCCATATCCATTTAGGAGCATCCGTATTCGATTAGAGATATCCGGAAAAAAATCCGAATACTCCGATAAAAATCCGAATCCGAATACTTAATTATAAAAAATTAAATAAATAACGATCTTGAGGGTTTTTGAAGATTCAACAAGTTCTAGAATATGAAGAGAAGAGAATCATGATCTAAAACTATGGATTGAGAGTGAATTGTATCCACCAGGGGGAAGAAGGTTCGGGTTACACAAAGCAGAGGTGTAAACGAATGGTCAAAAATCCGAATTCGATCCGCATCCGAATCCATCCGAATCCGTTTAGAGGTATCCGTATTCAACTAGGAAATATCCGAATCCGATTACATCCGATCCGTATCCGAGCCGAATCCGATCCATTTACAGGCCTAATTACAACCTCATGAAAATATAATACTACAATAGTAAATATGGAACTAAACAAAGAAACCCATAATAGGTAATTTCACACATCCCAACTAAGACTCATGATTATAAGGTTGAGTATGGTTTATGTTTGATTCAATTCGATTTGAATTCTTACCAAAAAAAAAAAAAGATTCAATTCGATTTGAATCAATAAATACTCTATTCGGTTCACACTAATTGTTTTTAGGCGAAAACTGAAACCGAATAAAATTCATTTTAAAAAGTAAAATCGAACCGATTTTTTTTTTGTCAATTCGGTTTTAAATGGTCAGTTTTGATTCCATTTTTAAGTTGATACCCTTAGTTAAGTTGTAGTTTTAATGGGATTCGACGAAGGACTGAGTTTTCCTTCAGCCATCGAGTTTAGATACGCATGGGTTTTTGGGGGTGGGGATATCGGAAGGGTATTTTAGGGAACATACTAAAACCCTATGGGGGGATGTTTGTGAACCCTATGATGGTGGTTGAATATTCACTAGGCAGTGAATGAAAACTGTCCTTTCGCAAATATCAAAATAATGCCTTGAAAATTTACGATTACAAAAGGAGAAAATTTTCCTTCACCCACAACGTTGGAAATCCTACGACTGATCTGGCCGTCATAAATACTCCCCCTATAGGATGAAAGTTAAAAAAAAATACACGTACCCTTATTTTAATCATCAACCCACTCCCATTAATGCCCATGGTGAAGGAAGGTTTCCTTCACCATGGGTGAAGAGAAACTGAGAACACCAAAAAATTAAGGTGCCAAATAACGAGTGAGATGGGAAACATAAATTATCCGAATCATGTTTGATCAATCCAATGGTCGAAATTCTCACATTAACTTATTCAAATCGTGCTCGATCTATATCCAATGATTGAAATTCTCACATCATACCTCTGTTTGGTAAATAATTGGTGGGCCACACTGGAATACCCGTCACCCTACCGTCTTGCTTATCTGGCCAAAAAAAATAGATAATTAAGAAAAGATAAGAGTCTATAAATCACATCCTTAGGCTCTTCTGATAGTGGGACTTGAGCTTGCTTCCCCTATGTTCATACTCAAGTCTGCAGCAGATGATTGCGTTATGGTGCCCTCATCATGAATGCCCTATACTCCTTGGGTTGGAGTGGTGGACCTAGATACTCCTTTTAAGGACTGTCCTTCCTTTCATAGTAACCATGGGGTGGGTCCCTTGGGCGCCCACCTAATAGCCTATGGGTTCTTGATAGGTTTAGAACCAAAAAAAAAAAAAAACACATGAATAGCAAAAGAAAATTGAAGGGAAGGGAAGTGGTAACAGTTTGTGGGATCCTGAGTAGGGGTGTAAATGAATAGTCAAAATCCGTTTCTGTATCTGTTTAGCACAATCCGAATCCGTCCGAAAGCTAAATGGATGCGGATACGGATAGGCTATAGCTATCCAAAAAGCTATATTTACATGTCAGCAGATGAAATATCCGATCCGTATCCGTGTCCGTATCCGTTTAGCACTATCTGAATCCATCCGATAGCTAATCAGATGCGGATATAGCACTCTCCGAGCCGAATCCGATCTGTTTATAACCCTAATCAGGCTGGTTGTAAATCAGGGGTGGTCTTAGACCAGTAGAAAGAAAAGGCCTACCGCTATATAAAGACGATCTGTATCTCAACCAAGCAACGGATTAGCCCAATGGAGAGTCAGGCGCGCGCCCAGCAAGAAAACCAAAACTCAACAGGGGCTCCACATCCATCCTGTCACTCGACCACCAGGAGAGAGTGGTCATAGATCACCAGCAAGAAAAGGTTGGTCTACGATCACTAATGCGCAACTGCAGGATTGGGTTGTAAACAGATCGGATTCGGCTCGGATAGTGCTATATCCGCATCTGCATCCGATTAGCTATCGGACGGATTCAGATAGTGCTAAACTGATACGGACACGGATACGGATCGGATATTTCATCCGTTTACATGTAAATATAGCTTTTCGGATAGCTATAGCCTATCCGTATCCGCATCCGTTTAGCTTTCGGATGGATTCGGATAGTGCTAAACGGATACAGACACGGATACGGAAATGGATTTTGACTATTTATTTACACCCCTAATCCTGACTCCTGAGTCCCTCAAAGTGGGGCAGCCGGTTCCATTCTCCAACAGATGATATCCCGTAGCTCAGATAAGGTATTCCTTATACCATTTCAAATCCATGAACCTTTTCGTAGAATGACATTATGAGTAAGAAAAGGGTGGGCATTACCAAAAACAAGAAGAGGGAGAGAGTTGAAGGATCGTGATCTTTTATGGCGCGTTGCCTGTAGTGGCTTGTGCGGCCAGACAGAGCGCCGCATGCAATGTCCGCCTTACCCCTGCTCGGGCAAGGATAAGGCAGACATTGTGCACGGCGTTCTATCTAGGTCCGCTACGGGCAGTGCACCGTAAAGAATTTGTATTGGTGATCTGAAGTATTTAGACTTAAGAATCCTAACCCATAGGGTGATTGGTTGAGAAATAAGCCGCCAGCCCAACTTGAAGACAAGGGCTTTATTATGGATGTGGGATAGTCGGATTACCAATTCCCGATTAGATTTTTGGGGTGCAGATTGAGTTTCAAGAGATCAGCTTCAAACCTTTCCCATAATGGCTTTGACCCCTCCAAAAATTTGCATTAATTGAGTCCAATTGCTTGCAAATGGATTTGGGAAAGGGAAAACTGGACATGAGGTAAGTGGGGATAGAGGAGATGACAGACTAAACAAGAATAGTCTTTCCTGCCTAAGTGAGGAGATTACTTTTCCAACCTGCAAAACGGTTGTGTACTCTAAGAACTACGTGATTAAGTAGCTGGGATTTAGAGCGAGGGGTAAAAAGGTGAGTGCCCAGATATTTTATGATCCAGCGGTTGAGCTGTGCCGCACACATCTCGATGCATGCCTAGGGATGTGTGCGGCACAGCCCAATGCCTGAATGCATCCTAAGCGTGCTGGGCTCACTGGAGATGAGCTAAATTCAATATTTTGATTAAGTATTCATATCACAAATACCAAAGAAACTTTTAGTAGAATTTTTTGTGTGTTCCAAGGTATATTTTTGCTAAATCCCTCTCTTCTCTCTTGTTTTGTTTTAATAGTCTTCAAAGTTTATTCTCTTTGATTAAGCACAACTCTAAACTGTTTCCGCGTATCTTAGTATGCATGTAGAATGACTATTGGAGATTTGGAGGAGCCTGCAGGGCTGTTTTGTCTTGGTGACCAATTGATATCAACTCGACTGTTTGCATTATAGGGGACGTCTACAGTCTTAACGAGAGTAACTGGTGCATGGTACGAGACCCATTATCTTTCCTAATGATATCAGAGTTTAAGATTTTACAAACCATGTCTTCAAGTTAATGATTGTTTTAAAGTTCTCCTATACTCAAGTGATTTTACAATTTGATTACTAAGGAACTAAGATAAGTCTATCTCTAATCAATTTTTTGATATAGTTAATAACAAGATGTTGTTTCAAGTCAGGTGTTCGATGCAAGGAGTTGTTGTTCACCGTTGGATGGGATCATCCCCTCGCGTTTGATGCAAGGAGTTGTTGTTCACCATTGGATGGGATCATCTCCTCTCTAGTTGAGCCACTGTGGCACTTGACAATCCTTCCCCTGGCACAATTCTATACTCACTCTCTCTCTCTCTCTCTCTCTCTCTCTTGCAACCCTTGGCCTCTGCTCCCTCTCGCAGCACCGCTCCCTTGATGTACTTCTCTTCCTTTGGCTCACTATATCATCTCTCCCCCCGGCCTGTTCTTTCTGTTCCTCCACCCTCTCTTTCTCCTTTGATCACTCTCTCCATCTTTCTCTTCCTTGTCTGTTTTTCTCCCTCCACTGTTGTGTGGGTGCTGAGATCGATTGGCTAGAGAAGGAAAGGAAAAAAGCAAACATAATATCTATGAGGAACAATGAAAATATAAAAAAAAAAAGAAGGGGTTAAAGAATGCTAATCGGTCGTGCTCTAGGCATGGCGCTCCAACCCTTAGACACAATAACCGCGCGCCTTGCCCCCATAAAAAGGTGGAAATCCCATGGGGAGTGGCGTTCATTTCCAAGGCGGTTAGGCAGTTATATGTCTAGACGAGGGAGCCATGCATAGAGCGCAACAGGTTAGCATTCTTTTTCTCAAAAAGAAGATACCTCAAACTTATATAATAATATTTGTAAACATAAGATACTTTAGACAGAACATTTATGAAATGTGAGACATGCCAATGAAATCTGAGGTACCCCAAACATAGCTTCTATAAATGTTAGGTACACAATGTGTAATTTATCATATCATTTTTTACTAAAATAAAAAAGATACAAAAACTAGTAGGACCAAGTTTCCTTTCACCCACGGTGAAGAGAAAACCTCTTAATCCATAGGATCTGACCCTTCGATTGGATTGAAAATGGCATTTCAAACCCTAATAAATATGAGTGAGAGTTAATTAATGATAACATTCACTATTTGAACCGTTCAATTATAGCATCATATCACCTTGGATGAAGAGATTCTCACTTCACCTTGGAAGGCAGAAAACGTTCCCCAAAACTAGCTAGAGAGTATAAACGGACAGAAACATCTGGGTTGTTGTTGCATGCTCGTCAAAGACTATGCTAAGTAAAGTTCAAACACAACTTCAGGGAAGACTAGCTCTCAACACCAGCTGGGCAATGTAGATGTTGCAAGTCAAATGCTCGATGCGAAGAGTTGTTGTTCACCTTTGGATGGGACCATCCCCCATCTTTCCCTCGGGTTTGGATCTACTCCCCACGTGGAGACGGTTCCACCTTATCCACACCGTACATTGAATATGAGACCCACCTCTAATGTGCTATGCACAGGACTCACACCTCATGGACGATGTGGATGGGATGGAGACTGTCCTCATGTAGGGAGCAGATCCAGACTCCATTCGCTCTATCTCACCCCACCCCACCCCACCCCACCCCACCCTACCCTAGTTGTAGCCATATGGCACTGTTCTATACTTCTCTTCTTAAAAAAGAGGAAAAGGCAAAAAGCGACACACTAGCATTTATCCTGGGTGAAGGACGGCCAATCGGCCAGCCTCTGTTCCTTTTGTACGAGATGGCCTTCACTAGTGTTCGGTACTAACCTCCTCTCAGCCTTCCAACTTCTAAACCTTCTTAATAACCCAAATTCCATATTCCCATGGCTGGGTTACCAGCTCCCATACTCCAATGAACTCGGTATTCCTATTCTTCAATTTCATCTTCTTCTTGTGTGGATGTTGATGAGCAACTGAGCATTTTAAAGGTTATCCACTCAAACCTTCCCTCTGAAATAATGAAAAAAGGAAAAATAAAGCCCAATTGTGACCAACAAATCCATCGATTTCCATATCAAATACTACACGTTTCATGTGATCATGAGGGAGAGTACTCATAGAGTTGGTCTCCATGATTCCATTCTAAGGAAATAAAAATAAAAATAATAACATTTATTACGTAGTTCTCTTATCTCTCTCACACTGTAATCTGTATACATAAAGGAAATCAAATCCACTCTGGGTATGGGATACAATCCTTAAGAAAAAAAACTTAAACAGCTCTACTTAGATCCAAATCATATATATGGTGGGTCTATCTTAAGACCTTCTGTACAGAATCTGTATTAGCTCAACACATGGATTGAACTGATGAAGGAAGGAAGAGAAGCTGATGAAGAAATTCTGAAATCAGAGAAACTAGCTAGCAAGCAAGCTATCGCCTATTGTGAAGTGGGTTTGATCCTGAAGGTACCTTTCGCTTCTCTGACTCCATATCTCTAGCTTGTCCAACGGAAACCTTATCACCTCTTGAGGGTTGGAAGACCTGTTGTTGGGGAGCTTCAGAGAAATCAGCCATGAAACTCACACTCTTTCTAATTGCATCAATATTCCTTGGAGACATGGATAGCAAGAGAAGGGTAAGAAACAGGAATGGACAAAGACGATTCAGATTCATTTCTGAACAATGTGTAAGGAAAGTTGGGAATTAAACAGACAGAAAGGGAGATTTTTTGAGATAAAGAAAGAGAAGCAATAATAATATGGTAGTGGGTATGCATAAAATTAACCTAGTTATATGTGAAAAACCTTGAAGTAGAAGGTCTGCTACGCTACCATCTTGGGATTGAGATCTTGGTGGGATTACAGAAATAACCTTCAACAATTGGACAAATTCAACATCCAAATGATGGGTAAAACTAAACAATGCTTAGTGGGGTAACACAAAGGAGTGTGGTGGAGTGCCTCGTCCACTAAGTAAAGGTCATTTTCGTCATGTTTTGGGAAATTAAAACTTGGGAAAGGTCAGATCAGATGCCGACGCACTCGATTGGCTTTGTTGAAACTCTGAAATCTTTGAATCAACTCTCAAGAAGACCCCTTTTGTGTGCTTTCTATTTTTTGATTCACTTTTTTCCTGTTTTTCTTTCTTAGACCAAGTTTTCTTCGACTTATAATAATAGGATGGGAAAATTGGATTGGAACAAGTGTATTGGTGGGCCCCCCACCACAAAAATTCCGATCTGACTTCAATAATAAATGGTCTAAAAATGAAACCGGCACTATAAGCTAGAATATCAAAAGGATGCATCACTTGCCTCGTGCGGGTTGGGATGGAAAGACAGACCTTCGGTGGTTGAGCTGTGAACCGTCCAAGTTGAAGAATGAAGAAACCCTTGGCTTTGCTTTCACTGCGACCAATTCACAAACAATTTATCTGCATAGCCACTCGTAGACTTACAAGCCCCCTCTCTCTCTGTGTATGTGTAAATGTGTATAAACGTGTTTGTGTGTGAGGTTTCCAAGTAATTACGCAATCGTTATTTGAATATATTCTTGTTGACGATGATGACGAGGGTGGAAGGAAAGGGAAAAGAGAATATGGGATTGGTCTCCTTAGGTTTCATTTTCTCAATCAGCATCAGCGTCAGCATTCACAGAGAGAGAGAGAGAGAGAGAGAGATAATAAAGTTGTTTGATGGGGGTAAAATAAATGGAGTCCCATCTAACATCAAATCACAGTGGGACGGACATGCGCTTCTTCTTAATTCTGATACCATTTAGATTGAAAGGAGAAGATAGTGACAGAAACACAGGGAAGGGAAGGAATGAACAGATCGATCTTGGCTGGGCCCAATGGCCCATGTAGTTCTAGAAAGCGTTACCCATGAAGTTATTAATGGATCAGGGAGCCTATTAAGTCCATGACAGACCCACCAGGCCCACCGACTATAATTAACATTTGACATTCTCTTAAATCATAGTACTGTATTCCATCATCCATCACTCTCATGATCTCATCCGCCGATTTGCCACTTTACTTACTATTAACCTGTCCTTGTGGCTAAAGCTTTATCAGCTAAAAATGCTGATATGGTAAGTCCTGGAAAAAAATATCAATTCTACAGTTCTACCTAGCGTTCACATGATTCCAGAACATGGGTTGAGGCATCGGTATCATATCACCCGGTACTGGCTTTACAAGTAACCGATCCTGATACTGTGTTGATACTGTATAGGTGACACCATATGGACAAGAGGTAAAATTGTCAAAAAAAACTCATTTTTAATGAAGATTCAGGGGTAAATTTATCCGATATGACATCCATACCGATATCATATCGGTTTTGCTGGTGACCAATACCCGATCCGATACCGTGCACTAAAACCATATTCTAGAACCTGTCCACAAACCACTTGGTTTACAATGATACATACTTGCAGGTAGGGCTGCAACAGGGTCAGGTTGGGCTGGGTTTTTTAAAACCCCAGCCCAACTGTGAGTCCCCTTAGCTAGGTCCATAACTCAACCTTGATACTTAAATTATGATGGCGCTTAATTACTCAACCTTCCTCCCTTTGGGCAAATGTTCTCAAATCCAAATATTTCCCCCATAGGTCTATTTTCAACCACAAGGTTATGACTAAAGGTGGGTCTTGGTCCTGGAACAGTATTGTCACTTGTCTCCCTACTCTTAAACGTATAACTTTCATTAAGATATGAAATGGCAAAAAAACTGACTTCTGGTGTGACCCTTGGATTCCTGCCATTAAGGACTGTTCTGTTCCTCAATCTCTCAATCTGAATCTTCGGCAACATATGGTAAGTCAATTCTATCATTCTCATCATTGGAATATTTGTTTACTTTCTACTTATATTCCATATTGTTTTATTCAACTTATTACTAATATTCCTTTATCTGATGAGGAGGATCGGTGGTGGTGTAATCTTGCCAAAGATGACATCTTCTCTACTAAACGTGCTGCCCGCTAGCTTTCTCACTCTCAATGAAGTTCAAGATTTCTCCAAAAATACCAAATGGTGGAGCTTCAATTCTTTTGGAAACTTTCCATTCATCCTAAGTTCTAGCATGCACATTACTCATAACATCCAAAGAACTAGTGTATATGTATGTTCTGTGGAGTTCAACTCCTTTGCATGTATAGGTCAGGTGCCAACACCTGTTTCTTTTGTTTCCATAAATACCCCTAGACAGGGAAGGAGAAGAATGGAATTCATAACTGCCATGTACGACCCTGCAATCCTCTTGACCAGGAAAATTACAAGACCCATTAGAACCGGGATCTTGTACTTGTGGTCCCACCGTCCCAAAGGACAAGGGTGTTAAACGGTCTGGTACTCGGTTCAATTCAGCATGTTTAGGGTTAGAAATCGAAACCAAACCGTTTAACTAAATGGATTTAAAAACAAAACTTTAACCGTTTACTAAGTGGTTTTAGTTTAAACGATTTTATTAGGTTTTTGTAATTTTTATTCAAATGATTTCTTTATCTTATAATTTATTTTATTGAAATTGATGTAAATTTAGCATTGAGTTTTCTTTTAATAATTGTAAGATTATAGTTGTTTATATGTTTTTAATAATTATAAGGTTATAGTTGTTTATTATTTATTTTAACCAGAATGATTTAACTTATTATGTATAAGTTAGTCAGTTTTAAATGGTTATTTAAACAGCTTATCGTTGGTTTAAACGGTTTGATTTGATTCAAATCATGATTTCAATTTTATAACTGAAACCAAACCATTTATTAATCGATTTCATGATTTCGATTTAAAACGGCTTGATGATTCCATTTTGGTTTGATTTTGACACCCTAACCAAGGGGTGGAGAAGACTCGAATTTAGAACTATCATTTTTTATCCACGGGCATGTAACTTTCCACCTATAAATGGAGGGGAATCATTGGACTCCAGACATCAGTCATTGCCATAGATGTAGTTCATGATGTCTGCACCAGCATCGGTAGTCAATGATATAGTAGTTATCAATACCAATTCGTATCGGCAATGTGGGGCGTTATTAGGCCGATTTTGTATGTACCATACCAGCAATCCATATCGCTTAGGGTTACTGTCGAGACCGATATGAATTGACCGATATTTAGCTGATCCATTACCGATACCTAAAACCGTGATCATTGGTAGCTATACCGTGGTCCAGACCCCATAGCTTAAATCCACCTCATTACCATTCGTAGTCTTAAGCTTACTCATCCTTGGGTTTCGTTTCCATGTGACTGCAAAAAGCTGTAATTACCTGCAATGATGGAGCCATGTTGCTTAGGGTTGTAAATGGATCGGATTCGGCTTGGATAGTGCTATATCAGCATCCGCATCCGATTAGCTATCGGACGGATTCGGATAGTGCTAAACGGATACGGACACGGATACAGATCGGATATTTTATCCATTTACATGTAAATATAACTTTTAGGATAGCTATAGCCTATGCGTATCCGGATCCGTTTAGCTTTCAGACGGATTCGGATAGTGCTAAACGAATACGGACACGGATACGGAAACAGATTTCGACTATTCATTTACACCCCTAATGTTGCCACCATTGCAGCCCAATAAAAACCCATTAAACCAACCTGATAAAAGTTGAATCGAACCAAACCAAACCAAATCAAATTAATGATTTGATTTTGGATTGGCCAATAATCAACCCAAAACTGATTCAGCTAATTGTCACCCTTGAGAACCTTGTAGCTGTGGAACAAATTTTAGGGGAAAATATATTCTCAAAATCATCCTTGTGATCACTTTTCCTTTCCTAGAGAAACCAACCCAAATGTAAACTCCAAAAATTTTTGAGAAGGGCTTTTTTTACAGTCAATCAAATACAGTATTATTGTTGCTGCGAGGAAAAAGGGTTATTTACAATTTCAAGTCTCAATTCTTGGCATAAAAAAAAAAAGATAAAGTTTTTCTCCACCCATAGAGCACGCATCACCCACCGTTATAGGATTCACAAACCCCTCCTATGATTTTGATATATTCTAAAATATCCTCCTAATACCCATTGCCGCCCTCTCCCGCCTCTCAGTAAATGGAATCTCATTCATCGTGGATGGAGGGAAACTCGGTCCCAAAAAAAAGTCTTTAACTCTCAAGGCTAATAATTATGATATGGAATTTTCTCAATTTCAAGTATAATAATACAAGTGATAGAAAGAGAATCTCACATCATCTTACCAATCAAGCCTTAGTCTCGAATAATAAGTAAGCTTCAAGAATTGCGTCTAAGCTCTAAAACTGTGAATCACTTTTTAGTCACTTTGATACTCATTTGGATTTGAAATTTGATTTGAAAAAACGGGTGTACGATTCTCTATTAATTGCATGGAAAATAATGGTTTCACTAGAAATGATGATTTGATTGGATATGAGCAGCTCACCACCCCCGGCTCATGTCATCCTAGTTAACTAGAAGAGTTCCTAACCCCTTTAGGGCTTTTGACAAAAAGAACCCGGGTCAACCCATGGTTTAAGGAAGCAGATCGGAATCAATTGATTCGGATCAAAATCAATTAATTTTAATTTTAATTCAACATATTCGTATTGGATTTCTTGGATTCAGGTCGACTCCGAACGATGGAGCCCGAATACGTAGCCGGATTTCGCTTATTTGATCCATGGCTGAACCTGGTTGCTTTTGATGGTGGTTCTAGATTCTTATGTTCTGCCTTATGGCATGTTAAATGAGGGCAATCCAAACTTTGAATGGAAATTGAACATCCTATGTTAATCAAAATCCAAAATTATGAGTGCTTTTCTCCACTTGATTTTGAAACTTTTTGAAGTTCATTTTCAACTAAAATTGACACATAATTAAGAAGGGGAGATCCTACTGAATTTGCGCCCCACTAACCTGCTATAAGGCAAAAACATTGCTAGGTAACTCAGCAATATTTTATATCTTAATCAAGTTTTATATCACAGTAGATGCAATCGGTGATGGTGATGGTGATGGCGATGGTGACAATAATGCTCTTACAGATGATACCAATAATAGTGAACATGGGAAAAAGTTTTTCAAAAGCCGCTAGCTGAGCCCAATTGAGAAGACCAGAGAGCATCAACCATCTTCCAGATACTCACCTAATCACTATGTTACACTAACAGATGCAGGTGAAACAAAACGCTTTGAAGAAGTAAATGCTAATGACCATCAGGGTGAGTGGTTGAAAGCTATGCAAGAGGAGATGGATTTCTTACATAAGAACTACACTTATAATTTGGTGAATTTAGTTAAGGGGAAGAAGACACTCAACAATAAACGAGTGTTTAGATTAAAGACCGAAGAGAACAACTCACAACCAAAGTACGAGACAAAGTTGGTTATGAAAGGTTTTTTGGGTAAAAGGAAGGTATTGCCTTCAATGAAGATTTTTCACCCATATTAAAAATGTCGCCATATGGGTAGTGCTGGGAATGGTAGCAAGTAAGAACTTGTAAGTCCATCAACTTGATGTAAAAACAGCTTTTCTTTATGGTGATCTGGAAAAAGATTTACATGTAACAACCAGAAAGTTTTCTAATCAAGGATAATAAATACATGGTCTACAGGTTAAGAAAGATATAGTACAGCTTGAAACAAGCACCAAGGCAGTGGTGCAAGAAATTTGATTCATTCATGATGGATCATGGGTACAAGAGAACAATATTGTGTTTCTGTTAAGAATTTTAAAGAAAATAATTTTATTATTCTTTTGTTCTGTGTTGATGACATATTGATTATTGGCCAGAATGTCAGTAAAGTTGACATGTTAAAGCAACAATTGAGCAAATCCTTTGCCATGAAGGATTTGAGGTCTACACAAAAAATCTTAGGTATAGGGATTTTTTGTGATCGAAAAATTGAAAAATTATAGCTATCACAAGAAAGATAATGCAAAAGGTACTTATAAGGTACAATATGGACAAACCAAAGCGGGTAAATTCTCCACTTGCATGTCATTTCGTGATCTGCAATTTAGGTCTTGTACATACCATGACACTTTGTGCACCCGTACTTTCCAAATTTTGTAACACTTTAACCTAGTCCGTTAGTCTGAGACGTTAGACGTTAGTTTTAGGGAATTTAATGACCAAAATGCCCTTATGATAAAAACCCATCAAAATTAAAGAGTAAAGTGATCAAATTGTCCTCATCTTCCCCAAATCGTTTAGGATTTGAAACTAAAAATCATCCCTAAACCCTACACATTTCAGCTTCCTCTTCTTTTGACCTTATTGCTTTATTGGAGTCAATAACATGGTTTTGCTGTTGGCATTCTGGATAATGTAGCTGCTGGCATAAGTAGAGTGAGGTTGGATGGTGATTTAAATAAACGCAATGGACTTCTCTTTCTCCACCTCCTGCACATGCGCGCTTGTTGTGCTTCTTCTCAGATTCTTCATTCATTCCTCGGTTCTTACCTTACGACATCTCCAATGTCATCGTCTCCTCTGTTAATCCTCTCTGTTCTTTCATTTCATGTAAATAATTTCTTATTTTTTAAAGAAGAAAAGGGTAATAGAGGATTGCAGAGAGAGAGAGATCTCCCAATATTTGCATTGCTTTATTCTTTATCATTTCTTTCTTTATTGGGTTTCTTGTTTCATTAAAATTATTATTATTACATTTCTCTCTTCAGTCTCTTTTATACTAGTCATCTTCATGGTTTGTTCTTCTTGAGCAAATATAGAGAAAAGAAAAGAACCCATTTGGGGGTAGGAGAGGGGTTGTGAACAGAGAGAGGAACTGGTGAAGCAGAATGGTCGATCCCCTCCCCCCATGACTTTTGTGACCCTGCACCATTGATGGTTTCAATCTAATACAGAGTTGCAACTTGCATGCACAGAGAGAGAGAGAGAGAGAGAGAGAGAGAGAGAGTAAATATGAGGGAAAAAACGTACCCACCCCCATTGTAACTTCGAAATATTAAAAACAAAGAATTAATGGGTGAGTCAGAGTAATTGGGAAAAAAGGTCGAAGGAAGAGGAAGCTGAACCGTTTAGGGTTTAGGGATGATTTTCAATTTCAAATTCTCAACGATTTGAGGAAGATGACGGCAATTTGGACACCTTATTCTTTAATTTTGATGGGTTTTTATCATAAAGGCATTTTGATCATTAGATTTCCTGAAACTAAATAACGTCCAGACTAACAGACTGGACTACAGTGTTTCAAAGTTTGAAAAGTAAACGTGCATTTGAAATTAGTAAAGTTTCAAGGGTGCTTTGTACAAATAGGCAATTTAAGAGGGGCATTTTGGAAGAAACCCTTATTGTTTTATACGTTATGAGTTTGTGCACATGTGGATCCCACATAATCACTATTCTCATGCACTATTCATAGTTGTTGTTGAGTGTTGTCGTATTTCTCCATTTTTCTTTATGTACGGGTGGGAAAAGACTTATCATTTTTTTTCCTAACACCTCATATCTTCTTCTCTGTTGATGTGGTCATCAACTTGGAAAAAGCTCCTGTTCTACAGTGGCGGGAGTTGGAGCGTCCAACCCAGTTAAACGACAGGAAAAATAGGGGTGGGGTGGTCATTTCACAAGTGGGGGCGGTGAAATGACCACCCCACCCCTGTTTTTCCTGTCGTTTAGCTGGGCTAGACGCTCCAGCTCCCGCCACTATAGGACTGAAGCCAAGTCCCATCAACTTCAGCGTTCAAATCAGAAGCCATAGTTGTACTTCCTAAGCTCCTCTAAGCTCCTCTTTCAGGAAAAGCATCATTGTTCCCCCTCCCCCTTAAATTTTATATAATTGGTGATCGAGGATCACTGTAGCCGACCTCATTTAATTGGGATAAAACTGAATTATTGTTGTTGGTGATAGAGGATCACTATTTTTATTTTTTTTTGGTGTGTAAAAAGATGTTAAACAATAAGTGTTTTTTTTATAATTTTACATTTCCGTTTTTCTTAAATTTTTTCATCCGAGCTGATACCAAAAAGATATACTGACTCAGCATATTGGCCGATCCATATCCAATCCCGCCGTTTTGGGGTGACTGATCCTGGATCCGATACACTACACTTAAACCATGACTATCATTCGCTTGAATCCACATTGGGGAGCCTGTATTTCCATTTCTACTTCCTCTAGTTCCAGGTCGAAGTTCAAGACTCCATTTCATTGAATGGAAGCATTTTGCAAACGGAATCTTGCTCTGGACTGGAGGCCTGGAACTAGCAAAAGAGGAGCGAAGATAGCAACTACCACCAAGGAAAAAGATTACCTATGCCATCAGGAAGGGTAGGTTAGCTCTTTGTCTCTCTCCTCATCACATGAAATGATGTTTCCATTTGCTTGTTTGGTTTCCAAGTTTCCAACTATGGTTTGAGGAAGCGAAAGCGGTTGGATTCAGCCGATTCTGGTTCCAAGAGGGGTGCAGGAGCAGACAAGAGAGGCTAATGGATCCGGCTCCTCTCCAGCGCACTTGTGCGCCGGACGGTGTCCAGCACACATCGTGTGGCTGAAGAGCTCCGATCCACACTGCCGCATGCATCCCGGTGCAATGGGCGTGTGGATCGAGGCCTCCCCAGCCGGACGATGTGTGCTTGATATCATCCCACACGGGAGAGGAGCTCAATCCGGCTCCTCTCCAACGCACTTGTGCATCGGACGGTGTCCAACGCACATCGTGCGGCTGGGGAGCTACGATCCACACCGGCGCATGCATCCCGATGCAGTGGCATGTGGATCAAGGCCTCCCCAGCCAACGTCCAGCACACATCGTGCGCAGGAGAGGAGCTCAATCCCTAAAATAGAGGCTCTTTCTGGGTTCTTTCATTTTCCCATCCATACCTTCCAAAATTTAGGCTGCATTTTTTTCACAATAAAATACTAACTAGATTTATTGAAAATTAATACAAAATTAAAGAATTATATTGTTAAAATTTTATACCATTTGGCATTTTTGGGTTGAACATAACCAGCAAACACATACATCATTGAGTGAGAGAAAGGAAACAAACATATGATGGGGTGCAGTCCTCCAAAGGGTGCCAAGAGTATAAAAGATACTATCACTATTTTGGGAGAACACCCTGGAATTTTAAATGGATGTTGGTTTCCAATTTTTTGAATTACATTTCAATAAAACATTTCCCCTTCTAATTATCTATAGAATTTTGTATTGGTTTTCAACAATCCCTTAAAATAGTTTTAAGGCAAAACAAACAGCACCATAGCAAACTTTATCTAGGTCCATAATTTAAGACCCATCCAACATGCCACGTAACAGATATTGAGTTTTTTTTTTGTATATCTTTATTTGTAAACTGTGCAAATGAGTGTTGAAACTATAGATTAAGAACTCCATGTCCAAGTAAAACAATGTTAGACAACAAGGGTAAAACTTAAACTGACCTAATGACCTTATGTATGCATAAGTAGGTGAAGCTCTTCCCCAGGCCTGCTGCACCTTCTCACAAGCCAATGAATCTTTCTTCTAGTTGATTGAGAAGCCGTTTAATTATGAATAGATTTACAAGTGTTGTGAAGAAAAATGTTGAATAGGATTCCCTCATTAAGCCATGCCCCCTGGCACAAACACTCATTGACTACATAAATCCACCTTGATCGATCTCCATTATTCAACTGCCTATGCTTGAACTAAACAAATATTTTCCTTCCATTACTGCAAATATCCAGAGTACACCCCACCCAAAGGAGAGAGAGGGACCTTAAATAGACCTCAGCAGGATTTCTTCTTAAATTACACTCCTCTGTTTGCATATTGCGCTATAGCCTCCCCTGTCATGTCTTGACTATGTTCTGCCTGTGTTTAATTGTACCTGCATTTTTTTTATTTTGGGCATGCTCGTATTCATGATTCCAGATGTAATCTGTAACATGATATTTACTTTATTCCCATTTACCTAAAATGACATCTCAACAGCCTCATAGTCTGGCATTCGGTGCATAAACCCTGATTCGTCGCTAGACCGTCTTTTGACCACACTTGCTCGTTGCATTAACCGAACCAATGCTTGTACAACTTCTGACATGGGAGGCCGGAACTCAGGCTCCGGCTACAAAAACCAGAGAACCCCATCATTAAGCATTAGAACCTTGACTCACCAAACACTACTAGAAATAATAATAATAATAAACCACGGTTCAAAGCTTGAATAAATAACAATAGGAGAAGAATTGTGCGAGTGCAATCCTTACTACATCATTAATGCTACAACATTCTTACATGAAGTATGAAGATGCTGCAATGCTCAATACAAATCAAACACAGACTAAGTTCTAGTTGTTAACCACATTAACAACTGTTTCTCCCCAAAAAAGTGCAGGATTTCTAGTCATCCATGGTTTCTCTGTTGAATGGGCAATAAAGATATCCAAGGGACATGATTCTTATTTTCCAGTCTATAGCCCATATAAGACCAGAACCATTTTTTGAGAGATCGAGGCAAAATGTAAGGGTTCAAAGTTCTGACATCTAAAGTCCCTGCTATTGTCAGAATACACATTGAAGCAACTTCACAATGTCATCTGTATCTCATATATCATATATGCCTCAACAAAATCTGCCTCCGAATATGGAACTAAGAGCCTAATCTGCTATTCATTGATGGATACAAGAATTAATGAAAGCAGACCCGTCTCCCATACACAAATATCAAGTGGAAAATGTTTATAGACAAGCCTACCTTGACAAGAACTTGAGACTGAAAAGTCTCCACTGTAATAATTTAAAAAAAAAAAAAAAAAAGCATACCTGAACACACAAGGCAATGATGTCAGCAAAACGTGAAAGAGATTTTGCAGGGTACATGCCATTTAGCACTGGGTCAACCATTTTTGCCAAGGCATCAATGTCATGAAGTTGAGGAGTAGCCCATCTGACAAGAGACTGTTCAGGTCTTACCCTCAAACTGAGAAATAAACAATCCAGAAAGAAAATTAAGACAAAGCAGATAGAAAGAACACTATCAAAGGATCTAAAGGAAACATGAAATGAACTCCAGGCAAGCAAACAAATAAAGTTGATGACCTTAGCACTGCATTTACCTGTCTAGTGGCTTCCGACCTGTTAAAAGCTCTAACATCACTACCCCAAAGCTATACACATCACTTTTGACAGTGTACATTCCAGACATTGCAAATTCTGGAGCACTGTACCCGAAGGAACCAATCATCTGAGTTGAAATCTGACAAATACATGATGGTAAGTTTTAGAATAGAGCAAAAACCCTTTGTAGCAAAACCCCCTCTAAAGCAAATAAAAACAGAGATATATTTAATTTACACAAACTCCCTCTACAAAGTATCTCATTCAAATTGCCAAAGAACTTGTCTGTCTCTTGGACTAATTGCAGACTGAGGTCTGATAAAAGAGATGCTTTAACTCTTTCAACATGCTCATAACTTCATCATTGGCCACGTGGCTAACCTCTTCCACACAAGCCAACATATGGGAAAAAGAATCATTCTGCATAACACAACCTCCCTCACAGAAGGTAGAATTGAAGGCGCTGTATGGCAATGCTCAAAAAAATACTTCGGTTGTTTGTGTTTTTTTGGAACAGATTTGGAGCATAACTTGTATGTGTTGTCCAGTTTGTTTTTATGATTTTTTTGAAACGAACCGGGTGAAAAAAAACACTTCTTATGGCCATTTGAGAAGCCACCACCACCACACATGTCTGATTGATACATTTAACACATTCAACGATCTTGCTTACATGGCTAAAATAGTGTTCTCAAATATGAGTAGGATGGCATTTTATGTAATTTGGTATAAACAGAAGAAATACTTCTATTCATATGCATTTCATATATGTTTCTGTTTTTTTTTTATGGCAGAAATACTTTTTTCCTAGTTTTACCGTACAATATTATTTTGTATAGAAGTATTCTAAATTAACAGAAACACAAAGAAGTACTTCTGACTCAGAAATACTAATTTGGAATAAAAACATTGCCATACAGCCCCAAACTAACCAAATAAGGGTTCTAATTAAGAACTCTCTGAAATGACCAAGAAGCACTAAGAGAGCCACATAGTGTTGCCAGACAGACTTGATAATTTGCAATGCAAAAAGGGGGTAGTCACTACTCTGCCATCCTTTATGCAAAAAATACACTGTAGAAAAACATCATCTTCTAATGGTTCAGCAAATAAATTATAATTACTGGAGCAGCAACCTACCATACCATGCTGAAACTCCCAAAACCATTCATTTATTTGCACCAAAAGGAAAAGTCTAAACCTCCATGTCTGGATATTTTCTTTTAATCACTAGCATACTTTTATTTCTGGTCATCTAAGTTTCTGCCTAGAGAGGAAAGATTATTCAACCAAACAATCTTTGTACCACAGTTATCCAACGGTGCAGAGGTGTATAGGTAGAGAACATGGCATTGATGGCGCAAATCTCTCCCAGCCATGGACAACAATGTCTGGCAACATTTGTATTACCTGCCGCTCAGTGTTCGGTGTTAATGCTGCTAGTCCACAGTCAGACAAGTGGGGGTTAAGCTCTTCATCAAGTAAAATATTTGCAGACTTGAAATTTCTATGCACAACTGAAGGTAAGCAAACTTCATGCAAGTACCTAACAGAGAGTTACGAGGGTCAATATTTGCAAAGAGATTAAAAAACAGGGGGAACAAATCTCAGCAAGCAAACACCATGATAAACTTACTCTAGAGCCCTAGCAGTACCAAGTGCTACCTTGACACGAGCATTCCATGAAAGCATCTTACTACTATCCTCAGAGAAGTGCAACATATCATGCAGAGTCCCATTGCCAATATATTCATAAACCAAGAGGCGCTGACCATGCTCTGCACAATACCCTACAAGAGTTGTGATATTCTGGTGCCTTAGGCGTGATATGTTCAAGACAGCTTCAGGAAAATTATCTTCCTCCTGCAATGACAATGCTGCACTGTCGATCTTCTTTATGGCTAGAACCTAGTTGACAGAGATATATTAGCCCGGAGTTCATTGTCAACAAAAGAGAGCATGGTCGGCAAAAGAAGGGAACAGTCTTAGTTCGATATGGCAAAAAATAAATATAGTAATAGCAGTGGCAGTGAAGGACTATTGAAATACAATCAGATCAACCCGAAAGCAGGTTAACCTTTTCTTTTATATTTATATTGTTAATGGATGGGGGATGGGGGTTGGGGGAAGATGGACAGAGGGTGCAGAGATGGTGGCCAAGTCTGGGATAGATATCAAACTTGATACAGGGTACCCAGTATTGGAATTATTTGTCCATCAAACCCGAAGTTTAATTAGTTGAATTAATTTGGTTATTTTTATGCGTGACACATTATTAACAGGCTATGGTTGTCCTTAAGTTTTTACCTAAAACGTTCTCGACTAGGTATAGGGCTGGAAACCCCATTCAAAAGGTCGTCAACAGATCATGTGCTTCTATGAATGGAGACTTCAGGGCACAGATGTGAGTACACATACGGTGTGTGTATTGAACTAAATCACGTGGTCTTACATGTGTTACTGCTAGCAGTTGAGGAACGGGATTCTCTATTGTAGAATTTGGTTGGCCCTTTGACCTAAGAGGTCCTTCTAGTTGCGGTAACACATCACGGGTTTTGGCGCACCAATGGTTGATGTCCCTTGGAATACATATCTGTGTATTGGATTCGTGGTGTCGATCATAAACGAAAAATATTCTCAACATGGAATCCACTGCACTTAATTGGGGAATATTGAGGGGAGTACTCTGTATACCATCCGACATAAATCTGGATCCAGTACAATGTTTTATAAAATGGTTACAAAGTTATTTTGTCTAATACTGTTTTGTTAAGTTTTGTAACCCGATAAGGGTACTTTGGGCATTTCCTTTGTTATTTTGTTTCTTTATTTCTCTCCTTAGCTATCATAGTCGGCTATGGAGGGTATACTTGTAATTCTGTCCTAATTAATGAAATTTATATAGAGGGACTGAGGAGAGTCACAACTCACTCAAGTCATTCTCTCATTCTCTCATTCTCAGTTTAGCTAACATGGTATCAGAGGTAACCCTATTCTGATCCAATCTCCCAAACCCTCCATCTCTTCTCTTGCCTTCTCTTTTCCCTTTCTTCTACCTTTGATCCCTTCCCTCCTTCTCTTGGTTTCCCTTCACCTTAGGGCAGCACTAATGAGGTGATCTTACGATCTAGTTGCTGCCCTCAACCCTACCTCCTTTTTTCTCTTATGTTTTGACACTTTTCTCTATTCGATAGATGCTGCCTCCTTCCCTGCGGTACTGAAGAGTTCCAAATCCTTGAAGATTTAGCCTACTTTCACTTATAGGCCCTTCTTCCCTCTATTGGATCTTCACCTGCAACACATTTCCAGCATCTATCCATCCTTCAAACCCTTCTGATCAGCCCCTTATTCCAATCGATCACTTTTTTTCAGGTTTTTTCAAAACCCTGAGATTTATCGACTTTTGGGTTTGGGCTTCTTTTTCTGCTGTTGGTTGCTTTGGAGGAGATCCCTTTGCATTCGAGATCCTTTCCCTTCAATCTTAATCAGCAGCATCACTTATTTCCATTCTCCCTTGAAGATCCTACCCTAATTGATCTTCTTTTTCAACTTTTTTTCAGTTTTTTTTCAAAACCTGGACTCTAATCGACTTTTCTTGATTAGAGCAGCTGAACTTCTTGTTGGTGCTGATTCTTTCGGAGTTGCTTACTCCCATCAAGAGCAATCTTCGACCTTAATTTCAGCCTCAGATTCTGTGTTTTTTCAAGAGTGCCTACCAGGTGTTTGATAAATTGCCTCTTGAGATCGATTATCTCCCTTATCGATCTTAAGGTTTCTGGTTTCTCTTGGTCAAGTGCATAGGGTCTTCCTTCCTTGTTGGGCTGCTTCAACGACAAGCTCAAATGCCTCTTCTGCAACCTCTGGGCAAGATGGCCAACCCCAGACAGACCTCCTTCCTTTTTCAGCTCCAATCAAGCTTGATGGTTCCAACTATCTCAAGTGGTCTCGGACAACCTATTTGACCATTGCTGGTCGAGGGCTGACTGGCCATATCCTTGAGACCAACCCTATGCCACCTACAGCTAGGTCTTCGCAAGAGAAGTGGCTGTCCAATGATGCCATGGTGATGTCTTACCTACTGCAATCTATACAACCAGATCTGTCCGACAATTTCAAGCTTCTGGACACAGCTCATCAGATCTGGAGTGTTGCCAAGGAGACTTATGGGCATGTTGGGAATGCTACCCAAGTGTATGAGATTCACAAGAAGGCTAATGAGCTCAATCAGAAGGAGTTGTCTGTCTCTACATACTATGCTACACTCGAGAGCTTGTCGCAGCAATTGGATCATTACTCCGCTTATCAGCCCTCTACACCTACGGATGTTGCTGTCTACCGTAAACACGTCGACAGTATCTGTGTGTACGACTTCTTGGCCGATTTGAATGTGGAATATGACCCTATTAGAATGCAAGTTTTGAACCAGTCTTCCTTTCCTACACTGGAGCAGTTCTTTGCCATGATTCATACAGAGGAGTTCGTCGGGCTGCGATGTTACAAGCTCCTATTGTTGCTAGGTCTGCCCTACAGACTATTGCAGGCCCTGCTCCTATTGCCACTACTAACAGTGGTAATGTTGCCTCCAAAGAGCCTGTCAAGTGTGAGCATTGCCACAGGCCCTATCACACCAAGGCTCAGTGTTGGAGGTTACATGGGAAGCCTGCTGATTTCGAGGCAAAACGAGGCCAGGGAAAGCTCAAACCGAAGGCCAATCTGACTGAAGCTACTGCTACAGTCCCCTTTGTTGACATTGGTTTTACTCAGGATGAGCTACTTGCCCTCCATCACATGCTCCAACCATCTTCCGTTGCACCTTCCACGGCACCTGCATCATCTGCCTCTTCTGGTTCTTACTTTGCCTTAGGTATTCTAGTCGGTAGTTATTGTGCATCGGCAGTCGCCCTTGGATCATAGACTCCGGTGCCACTGACCACATGACTGGCTCCTCTCATGTATTTCATCATTATTCTCTTTGTTTTAGTAGAGATACTGTTCGAGAAGCAAATGGTTCCCTTTCTCCCATTCATGGAAAGGGTTCCATTCACTACTCTCCTACCATTACCCTAAGTTTTGTTTTGCATGTTCCTTCCTTTCCTACTAATCTTCTCTCCATTAGTAGTCTAACCAAAGATTTGAACTGCAAAGTAACCTTCTTTCCTTCTCATTGTGTCATACAGGATATGAAGAAAGGCCACGCGATTGGGGGTGGTAAGGTACATGGTGGTCTCTACATACTCGACACGGGTCAGACTTGTCCACCATCAGTTTCTTCTTCGGCTCATCAGTTACATTCAGTAACTTCTTCGGATCTCCATCTATGGCATTGTTAGCTTGGTCACCCTCCTCTGAGAACTTTAGCTTTTGTGTTTCCTCAGTTAGTTAAAGATTGTAACAAGGATGAGTTTTTATGTGAAGCCTATGTCTTGGCTAAGCAGACTCGTTCTAATTACTCTCCAATCAATAAAAGAAGTACTTCTCCTTTTGCTTTAGTTCATACTAATGTGGTTTATTTCCTTCATTGATTGCTTTACTCGGACCACTTGAGTGTATATGATGCAACACAAAAGTGACGTTTTCCGATGTTTCCAACTAATCTATTGTATGATTCAGACCCAATTCAATGCCAAATTAAAAATTCTGCGGAGTGATAATGGCATAGAATACATGGAGGGTCAATTCCAACCTATTTGGCTGAGAATGGCATCATCCATCAGACCAGCTGTGTAGACACCCTTGCCCAGAATGGAGTCGCCGAAAGGAAAAATCGACACCTTTTGGAAGTGGCTCGGGCCATTATGGTTGCACGGCAGGTTCCTCCTCAATATTGGAGTGATGCTATACTCACTGCTGCCTACCTCATTAACCGTATACCTACTCTTGTCCTTGATGGGCGTACTCCTGTTGACCTCCTTCAAGGTTCCTCCTCCTTTATGGTCCCCCCAGAAATCTTTGGTTATGTTTGCTATGCTCGCAATCATCACCTTCATAGTAAGCTTAATCCTCGAAGCATCCGGTTTATTTTTTTGGGCTACTCCGCCATCCAGAAAGGATACAAATGTTATCATCCCCCTTCTCAGCGCACATTTGTTACCATGGACATTGTCTTCCACAAATCCTTGGCATACTATCCTCAGCCACCTCTTCAGAGGGAGCATGTTCCAGTGTTTGAAGATGTGCCTGATCTTCTACCAGCTCCTACTCAGGGGGAGCCTCCTCCTTCTCCCGAAGCTTCAGTCTCTAGTGTGCCTCCTATTCAGGGGAAACGAAGACCTGTGAGTCAAATTCCTGTGGATCAAGTCTTCAGCCGGAAACACAAAAAGCAAGTGGAGATCACCACTACTGTACCACTTCTCCAACCGTCAGAACCTGATCCAGATCGAGATTTTGTTGCGTTGTCTGATAAGGATCCCTCTCTTGATTTACCTTGGCTACCTGTAAGGGCATTAGATCTTGCACCCAACATCCTATCACCAATTTTGTTTCCTATGATGCTTTGTCCCCTTCCTATTATGCAGTTGTATCCTCTCTTTCCTCTGTTTCTATTCCTCAAAAATGGCAGGAGGCAATAGTAGATCCAAAGTGGAAGACATCCATGTTGGAAGAAATGACGGCCTTATCAAAAAATGAAACATGAGAGCTGGTGGCTCTTCCTTCGGACAAGAAAACAATGGGTTGCAAATGGGTGTTTGTTGTCAAGCAGAAGCCTGATGGAACAATGGACAGATATAAGGCCAGGCTGGTGGCCAAGGGCTTTACCCATACCTATGGCACTGATTATCAGGAGACATTTGCCCCAGTGGCAAAGTTGAACACCGTTCGCGTTTTGCTATCATATGTTGTCAATCTTGGTTGGGATTTACAGCAATTGGACGTGAAAAATGCATTCCTTGTGGAGAATTGGAGGAGGAAGTCTATATGGAGGTCCCTCCAGGTTTTTCTTGAGACAAGACTCATGGGAAGGTTTGCAGACTGAAGAGGGTATTATATGGGCTGAAACATTCTCCTCAGGCTTGGTTTGGCAGGTTCCATAAAGCAATGATCTCTATAGGATACAAACAGAGCAATGTTGATCACACCTTGTTCATCAAGCGGAATGGAGATAAAGTTAATCTTCTCATAGTCTGCCGATGACATAGTGGTGACTGACAATGATGCAGAGGAAGTCTCTCACCTAAAGACATTCTTGGGCCGAGAACTTGAAATCAAGGACCTAGGCAAGTACTTTCTTGGGATTGAAGTTGCCCATTCTCCCAAAGGCATCTTCCTCTCCCAAGGGAAATATGTTCTAGACTTACTTTCAGAGATTGGTTTGTTAGGATGTCACCCATGTGACACCCCTTTGGAGGCTACTACTCGACTACAAGAGAAGGATGGTGATCCAATTGATAAGGGGAGCTATCAAAGGTTGGTGGGAAAACTGATCTATCTCTCCCACACAAGACCATACATTGCATTTGACCAGACATTGCATTTGCTGTTAGTTTGGTCAGTCAGTTCATGCATGATCCCTACTCCACTCATATGGCTGCTGTTCTTTACATTCTCCACTACTTGAAGTCAACTCCAGGGAAGGAGATTCTCTTATCTCCACATTATCATCTCTGCATTGAGGCTTACACAGATGCTGACTGGGGTGGTAACCCTAACAGAAAGTCTACTTCAGGCTATTGTACCTTTGTTGGAGGTAACCTTGTCACATGGCGAAGTAAAAAAGCAAAATATGGTAGTTAGGTCCAGTGCTGAAGCAGAATTCCGCTCCATGGCCCAGGGCATATGTGAACTATTATGGCTTCAAAGTTTGCTCAAGGATATTGGTGGTTCTGTTCATCATCCAATGATGTTGTACTGTAACAACAAAGCGGCAATCAGCATTGCTCACAATCCAATGCAACATGATCGTACTAAGCATGTGGAGATCGACAGACACTTCATCAAGGAAAAGTTAGAAAGTGGGCAAATCTGTATACCCTTTGTGAAGTCAGGAGATCAACTTGCAGGTGTCTTCACCAAAGGGTTAAGTGGAAAGTTGTTTCATCCTAGTTTAGTCAAGTTGGGCATGCATGATATATATGCACCAACTTGAGGGGGAGTATTAAGTTATGTAACCCGATAAGGGTACTTTGGGCATTTCCTTTGTTATTTTGTTTCTTTATTTCTCTCTTTAGCTATCATAGTCGGCTATGGAGGGTATACTTGTAATTCTATCCTAATTAATGAAATCTATATAGAGGGATTGAGGAGAGTCACAACTCACTCAAGTCATTCTCTCATTCTCAGTTTAGCTAACATGTTTATTAATATTATTATTTAAAAGGTGTTTTCAAAATATTTTTTGGGTCCGATCACGATCACTGAATCTCAATATGGACTTATACAATGAACTGGGGTTTCTAAGTAATTAAATGACATGCCCCATAGTTCAATATGTGATGCCTAGTGGAGGGGCTAATTTAATTAGATTAATTGTGAATATCTACTTTTATGCGGAATAAACAGTTCAATTTTTCTAATGAGTTATTGTCTAACGATATCTTTGATTGGATTAAAGATATGACAAGATAATTATATTTCGTATCAAAGGCCACATCCCTCGTCATAGCTTCCTAGCCTGGAGAACCCTCAACCATTGCCTCCTAACCCAAGCTTTCCTTCTACACAGAAGAATCTCAGTTTCCCCCTCTTGTATCTTTTGTTGGACCGACCACGAAGACATTGGACAGCTTTTCTTTGACTGCCCTTTTTCTTCTACCATCTAGAAAAAAACCCTTTTGTTTATTTGGCCTCGCAGAAGGAGACCCCTCCCCTTTGCTAGAGAGTGGTTATGGCTGGACATGACTTACCCTGGGCACACTATCTGCGACACTATAGGCAAGCTTGTGTTTGGTGCGGTCCTATATCACATTTAGATGGAAAGAAACCTTCGGAGATGGACGTCCAATTCTCGTTCGTTCGACTTGATTTGGAAAGCCATCTTTTTTTATGTTTCCTCCAAGCTGGGTGTTTTGCCTTTGAAGGCCCTTTTGGATTCCCCAAGGAACAGGCATATTGTTGTGTCCTGGGGCTTAGATAGCTCTCTTGAGAACCCCGCTAGTTGGTTCCGTTTCTCCCCCCCCTCCCTTTGTATATTCCCCCCCCCCTTTTCTTCTCCCTCATCCCCCTCGGGCTTTGGTAATACATTATTTATTCACCAAAAAAAATTATATTTCGTATTAAATCCTTTCTTTATTCCACCTCTTCCCTCTCTTTAAGGGCAAGTTAAGAATAAGAAACTACCTAATAGATGGACATAAGGCAAGATTGGTATTTAGAAATCCCCAATTACACACAAACTTGGCATCCCACAAGGCGGGTTTCATTATTTAAGAGAGAGAGGGAGTTGTGTGCGCACAACCCTAGCCACCCTCTCTCTTCCTCCATCGTTCTCCATCTCCCTCTTCCCTCTTGTGGTTTGAGAATTAGGGTTTGAGAAACCCTAAAGTGTGAGAAAAATAGTGTGCATATCTTGGTGTTTCCAATCCGTTTAAGTGTTGAAGGCATCAATTCCTTGCGTTGCTCGGGTGTAGAAGAACTTTATTAGGAGGAGGAACTACACTTGCGATTCTAAGGTAACCCATTTCCCTCCCGGATTAATATATGGCTTTTATACAATGATTTTCGGATTTAAGAGATACTCGATCCATTATCTCCATTGCGCGATCGGGTTCCCACCAACACCAAGCCCCTTTCTTTGACCCAATCACCCAAGCTCCAAAACTCAAGTTCGTTGATCCAGCTATTGCCCCAACTCAAGCACAAAACTGCTGGATTTATGTGTCCATCAAACCCAATTTATTAATTAATTGTTAATTTGCATTTATTTATGTTGGCAGAATCGTGGGTTAGAAAGAGAGAATGAGAGAATGGAATAGCTTTTCATTGATAGGTAAGCCCATAGAGGGGAAAGTTACAAAGGAACTAAAATAGATATAATTACCCCTAACTAACTTACTCTATCAGAGCAGCAACTTAAGTACTTAACCTAATGACATAAGATTTAAACTACCCCCAAAAGGACGGTATTCTGGATTACATATTCCAACACTCCCCCTCAAGCTGGATTATACATATAAGTAAAAAGAAGCTCCAGCTCGAACTAATAAGAAAAAACTCCATAATAATGCTAACACTCCCCCTCAAGTTGGCGCATACAAGGTACTAATGCACAACTTGAACAAAACGAGAAGAAACAATGTTGCAGCAGAGTCCAACTTGATAGATGAATGCAGCTCCCAAATAAACCTTCAAGAACTTAACATATAGATCTTCAAAATTTGGACAAACATGATCAGCAAACCGGGACTGAAATTTCTTCCCAAAAAAATGCAGCTTTTAACGATCTTCAATAGCTATCCAGTGATGAATCTCAGATTGTCAAAGTGACATCAAATCTTGAAGTGAAAGACTAGGCAGCAAGCAGTGGAATAAACTGAATTAGGTAGTGAAAATAATCAACCCAACTGTAAATCCTCATATAGATAGGCAACAAATCCTCAAATAGGCAGGCAACAACCAAATATCTTCAATACTTTAATACTTCAATCTCCCCCTTACGACAAACTCAACCCAATAACAAAGGATACCTAATGCCAATGATGAAAACACTGATCTTCTATGTTTTGCACCAAGTGTTCCTGTAAGTTCTGCTTCTGTAATGTCTGCAGGTGTACTGTACATAATCTCCCCCTCACGTGTAGTAGTACACGTAGACATAACAGAGATGATGAATGAGATAGTGCAAAAGAATAACCTTCCAGAGTTCTCCAAAGGTGCCATGGGTAATGGAAAAGAGGAAGTAATGACAAAGTAGATTATACCATAAACTTCCAAAGTGGTTATTGGTAAATGCCAAAGGTATGGTATGGGAGATGTATAAGGAAAAAAGGCAATGAGATAAAGAACCATGGACAAAAAAACAACACACAATAATCTGCAACCTTCTTCAATTGATCAAACTAACTTTGAAACACCAATCTCCAATGATCAGATCTGAATTAAATAAAAAACAGGTCTGATTTGTTATAAGAAGAAGGCACCATTCTTCAAAACTTGATCGATCTTCACACAAGAAAGAATCAGTGTGCTAAACTCCAATTTGTAAACTCCCACACTAAATAGAACTGACGAAGGTATGTAGGCAGAATTGATGTAATAAGCTTCAAAAAAACTTGGATCAGATCTGAATTAGTGAACAATGCTAGGATCAAGCTCTCAAAGTAAGATGGATTTGAATCAGTAGAGAAAACTTCACACAACTGAATAGGTTCGTAGTTGCAACCAATAATTATTAAACACACTCTTGTAATCCCAAATAAACTTATCTCCAGGGTAGTAGATTCGAGTCTTCGACAATGAAAGAAATTCGATCCCCAATAGTAGGATACTCAGTCTCAAGAACAGGGCAACAGTATTCCACATAAAGGCAGCAGTAACAGGTTAACCAGTCATGCTTACAGAAGCCAATCAATAGAACCAGCAAGGTATGTAGTAAAGCTCAATAGAACCAGTAAGTATAAGATAATAACTCAGCAAATCCAATAGGAAGTGATGCAGCCAGCCACATAAGAACTACAAAATAAATAGGTTGATTGATGTAGAAGGTGACCATAAGGATGAAACCTGAGTTTTGTTTAAAAAAAACTCCATGAATGATGCTGAAACTTGGGTCGAGTACTCCTCTTATGGTGATAAAACACTCTTCAAAAAATCAGCAAGAGAGGACAGCCCTAACCCTTATATCGATTATAGTCAAGGTTATGTAAAAAACCCTAAAACTTGAGATCGATTGGAGGGTATGGGGCTTCAAAAAAACTGATGATGACTATCAAAGTGTGATGATTTCAGGTAATAGATGCTGTCCTCAGCTGCTTGAATGGATCTCCAATACGAACAACCAATCTCTTGTAGTGTTTGAGACTTGATCTTCAAGAGGGAGAAACACCCAAAAGTGCAGAAAAAATAGGGCAGCAACTATCTTGTGTAAAAGAACTTCTTCAAGCCATGAATAATTGAAGTAAATTGTCTCTCTTAATAGTAGAATTACCTCTAAAAAACTCCAGAAGTAGGTAACCCTAACACAAAAAATCGATTAATGTCAGGGAAAGATAGAGATCGATTGGGGTAGGGGTCTTCTAGAAAACTTGGATAGGTGCAAGACTGAGGTCGAGTGGTCCTATTAATGGAAATAAGTAGCCCTCCAAAAATCAGCAAAATCTAAGACCTATAACCCTAAATTCAATTGGAGGCAGGGTTTTGTCAGGGTTTTTAGCAGGTAACCAAATTAGAAGGTTAAGGAAGCTTTGCTATAAAAACTAATCCAGCCATCAGAAAAAGTCCAAACTTAGGTCGAGTGGGGCTTATAGTAGTAGAGAATCAACCCCCCCCCCCCAAAATCAGCTGCATCTGAAAGGAAAAACCCAAAAATCGATTGGAGTCGGGACAAGTTGAGATCGATTGGGTATGGGGGCTGGAATGGTTAATGAAAGCTGGAGAAAGAAAAAACGGGAAAGAGGACAGTGGAATAGGGTAGAAAGGTGCTGGAAAAGGGTGCATAGGAGGCTCCAACATTAGAGGATCAGTCTTCTTTAGTAATAGAAATCTGATCTTCAAGAAAAACTGGAGACCTTCAAATCGTAAAGATTGTTCCAGCAGAATTTTAATGGAAAAAATAGATAGGATGGAGGAAGGCAGCAACTAAATCATTGGTTTAGGTTTTACCTCATTAGTGCTGCCCCCTTACAAGGATGGAAAAGGGTGCATGGGAGGCTCCAACATTAGAGGATCAGTCTTCTTTAGTAATAGAAATCTGATCTTCAAGAAAAACTGGAGACCTTCAAATCGCAAAGATTGTTCCAGCAGAATTTTAATGGAAAAAATAGATAGGATGGAGGAAGGCAGCAACTAAATCATTGGTTTAGGTTTTACCTCATTAGTGTTGCCCCCTTATAAGGATGGAAAAGGGTGCATGGGAGGCTCCAACATTAGAGGATCAATCTTCTTTAGTAATAGAAATCTGATCTTCAAGAAAAACTGGAGACCTTCAAATCGCAAAGATTGTTCCAGCAGAATTTTAATGGAAAAAATAGATAGGATGGAGGAAGGCAGCAACTAAATCATTAGTTTAAGTTTTACCTCATTAGTGCTGCTCCCTTGCAAGGATGAGAAGAAGAAAACCAGAAGAAGGTGAAAACGAGAAAAAGAGAAAGGAGGGAGAAGTTGATTGAAGAAAAACGGGTTTTTTTTCTTTCTAACCTAGATCAGACATGCTCTGATACTATGTTGACAGAATCGTGGGTTAGAAACAGAGAATGAGAGAATGGAATAACTTTTCATTTATAGGTAAGCCCCTCTGTTTATAATAGAGGGGAAAGTTACAAAGGGACTGAAATAGACATAATTACCCCTAACTAACTGACTCTATAAGAGCAGCAACTTAACCTAATGACATAAGAATTAAACTACCCCAAAAATGACCAGAATAACCCCACGGCATTCTGGATTACATATGCCAACAATTTATTATGGATGAATGGTTGTCCTTAAGTTAGACCTTACATTGTTCACAACTAGGGACAAGATTGGGCATTCTACTCGTATGATTGTCACATTGTATATTTTAAGAATGAGATCCCATAATTTAAATGTGAGCATGTTGTCAAGGCGACAAGGCGACAAGGCGACCCAAGGCGGTGGAAGGGTGCCAAAGCACTATTTCTCCTCTTTTCTAACATTAATTAGTATGCTATAATATATACCTATTAAGCCACATCAAGTCATCAAAAATCAACATTAAGTCAAATCAAGTTATCGAAAATCAACATTAAGTCGCATCAAGTCATCAAAAATCAACATTAAGCCACATCAAGTCATCAAGAATCAACATAGAAAAAAGACAGCAAAACAGAAGATGCAAGCTATTGAAAGTTTGAAACAATCAAAACATAAATTTAGTTTATATTGCTCTTGGAAATGATCTTGTCCTAGTATACCTAGTCTCACATTTGGTTTATACTGTTCTTGGAAAATGTGATCATATCTATAAGTAATTAAATACATTTAGTTTATATTGTTCTTGGAAATGATATTGTCCTGGTATACCTAGTCTCACATTTGGCTTATACTGTTCTTGGAAAATATGATCTTATCTATAAGTAATTAAATTGCTCTCAATTTGAAGAAATGTTCTTGTTCTCTAATAAGTTTGACTGGTCAAATGATTTTATTTTTTTTACATGAGACTTTGTATTAGGTAGAGCACAAAACCATCTTTTCAAAAAATTCAAAATTGCTTAAATTTGATTTATATTGAAGGAGTTATGTTCAGGTCAAACCTTATTTGTTGTTTAAAATCACCATGAATGGAAATAAACTTTTAGACATCAAAACAAAAGAAAAATTTTACCTCTTTTGGATTTTAGTGATAAACTATCACAATTTAGATTTGCAAAAAGACCTAGCATTTGAACGTTGAAAATTGCCCCTACAACAGAAATTTTCAGTTTTTGTTCTTGAATTGGGGAGTTGACTTTTTATACTTTTGAAATTTGAATTTTTAACTATGTTTATTAGATTCATTTGGGGGTGTTAGCTTATTTATTATTGAGAACCATGGGATTGGAATATTGTCTCTGTCTTTAGGTTACTTTATGGTTTTATCATTTTTCCTTCTTTACTATTTTGCCCTTGGGTTGTAACTCTCATTATAAATAAAGTGGACCTTTATCATTAATGACAAGTCACATCATTCCCTCAACTCTGATTCCGAACTTGGTATTAGAGCCCAAAACCCTAAGAAATCTTTTTTGGTTTTTGCATTGACCTTCTTCACCATCGCCACTGCCGCCCTTTGGAGGCGTAGCCTCCTCATCTAGCATAGTAGACGACCATCGTACCATACACCCTTAAATTTTTCTCTTCCCTTACCTTGCACCTCGTCACCGCCCCTTCCTACCGCCATTGTCGTTGCTATTATGCCACTGCCTCGTTGAACGCGACCCAAGGTCGCCTCTCTTCTCATTGCCGCGATCACCACCTAGCAGCCTTCCTCCGCTATTGCGACCTCCCTTCCGATAGCCCCTCTGTCGTGCGCTGCTGCCACCGCCGCGACCTTCAGGTTACCACGCCTCTACCGTGGACCTCTCTAGCCACTGTCGTTGCCCCGCCAGGTCGTTGTGCCTCCTCCGCCGACCTCTCTCGTTGACGGCACTACCACCACTCGCCAGCACCGCGAACCTTCAGATTGTTGTGTCTCCTCTGCCGGCCTCTCTTGCTAGTGCCGCCACGATCCACTAGGTTGTCGTGCCTTCTCCCACTGGCCTCTCCTATTGCCAGTGGTGCTGCTCCTCCGTGACCCATTTGGTTGCCGCGGCTTCTCCGTCGGCCTCTCCACAGTCGTTGTTGACACTCCCGTTCTTTTACATTTTTCCAAATACTCCTACTAGTTGTTGCCTTTGATCCTCTTCTCTTGGTTATCATGGGCGACAACAATACGAGTACTACATCTATTGGTATACACTCCTCTAGCACCACTGAGGAGCACCCACTTGGTCGATCAAGTAGCATTGGGAATCACACTCTTCAACCTGGCTCCATCAAATTGAATGGTTGAAACTACCTTACCTGGTCCCATGCATGCCTTCTCAAGCTCCGGGGACAAATTTCTCTGGCCTCATTACAGGAGGCACTCCCAAGCCAACTGATCCTACAACCACTTCTACATGGTTGTCTAATGATGCGCTAGTGATGTCCTTCCTGCTTAATTCGATGGAGACCTCTATTAGTCCCAATTTTGTTATGTTTAATTCGGCCAAGGAACTATGGGATGCAATTCGTCAAACCTACTCACAGGCAGGAAATTATGCCCAGATTTATGAGATACGATGTTAGGTTTGTAATACTGCTCAAAAGGAGATCTCTCTCACTGCCTAACTACTCTGCCCTAACCAGTCTCTAGCGACAAATGGACTTCTGCCATTCTGTTCCTCTGGTCCACCCTGATGATGTTGGCACCTTCCAGAAGGAAAGGGAAATGGAACGTGTATGATTTCTTGACTGGTCTAAATCCTGAGTATGACCAAGCAAGGAACTAAAACTCGGAACTCGACCAGGTTTCAACCTTGGACAAAACCGAGTTGAAAGATCTCGGTCGAGTTGGTGTATTTTTTTTTTCAACTCGAAGGCTGGTTTCGGTGGGTTTTAGACCTAGTTTGGGTCTGAAACTTGGTAGTCAGCCTATTTTAGGCCATTTAAACACAATGGCACTATCAGATTTTGCAAAAACAAAGTCCAAATGTTTACATTTACTTAAGACATTATTCATAAATAAGCAAATACCCCCGTATTTGAATCCAATAAAATTTGTTAAAAATCAAATTCCAAAAGGGAAAAAAGTCAACCCCCAGTTCAAGAACAAAAAACTGGAATTTCGGCGGTAGGTGCAAATCTCAACTTTTTGAAAGCTTTCCAAACAACGCCAAGATTGCTTAAATCTGATTTATCTAGGAGTTATGTACCGGCCAAACTTAATTTGGTGTGCGCTAATGCTATCAAAATCACTCTGAATGAAAATATTTTTTTGGACATCAAAACAAATGAATATTTTACCACATTTGTTTTTGGGTATGTGGTTTGTGTGATTACACTTTCATCCAAAAAAAATAAATAGGGGGGTATTTTTTTAATTATGAATAATATCTTAAGTAAATGTTTCATTTAGGCATAAATAAGTCGGTCTGTCTTGTGTCTGTATACCAAGGTTTGCATAATATTAGGCATAAATAAGTCTGTATACCAAGGTTTGCATGGATAGGTGTTTGTATATCAGTCTCAGTAGAACTCGACAGAGAGCTCACGAGTTCTGTCGAGTTCTAGTACTTTTATAAGGTAAAATATTGGGGCGTGATAAATTCCCTATACTTCTTCAAGCATATAATTTGGTTCAGTCTGAAGAACACCGACGGACTGTTATAATGCCTCTTGTTGTTCCTGTTCGATCTGCCTTGCTTACTACACCCCCCCCCCTCCATCAGCTACATCACCTCATGTAGATCTCTCCAAGGCCATATAGTCTTCCTCACATAACTTCTTCATTTTAATGAATTTTTTAGTGCGGTTTTCACCACAATGCTCGTGACAAGGATTCATATATTGCAATCTCAGGAAAAACTCACTGAATGCTCCCCAAAAATCCAAAAACTCTTCAGGTTTGCTTCTTTTCTGCGTGATGATACGAGAATTGCAATAACTTCTTCGTCCGGCATCAAGACAACACACTTCTCGTTGTGTTGGAAAGGCGAGTCGACAAACTACGTTTCTCAATGTAGATTGATCTACCCAGTTCCGCCATTAAGCCTTCCAAAATTAGCTTCAAATATGCTACCATTGCGTGAACCTATGAATTCACAACTTTTAAGGTACAGGGCTTTCACATGCAGCCAATGACTAAGTAAACATGTAATAAACTGCCAGGTGTCATCATAATGCCCGGAAGTCTCTGTATCACTGGAAAACTGCCACATGTCACATAAGCTCAATCCATACCGTGCAACAAGCATTCTATGCATCTCCATAATCACTACCATGCATCCAAATCTCCATCATGTCCATGACACATCACCATGACATCTCTCATATCACACATGGCTCTTCATACATAATCATCATGAGCCTGCCATCAGTGCTACATGATACACATGTCCTGACATATCAACTGATATACTAACCATATCAATGGCTGTACACACATGCTATACACCTCGTCTGCCATGTCAAGCATATACTTGCCACATCACTGCTACACTCTACTTTGCATCTGCTCAACTGCTATTGAGCCATCTCAACCAGTACACTACATGTACATCTGCACTACCATATCTGTACTGCCACTACACCTCACTGACATTGCCCCAACTGTACTGACACATGCCACACTACTTAACTATCAGTGTGACCATAATGTGAGTGTGTTGTTCAACTGAATGTGTTGACAACACCACTGCCATATCTTCAACAGGGTTTACTTGTGATCTTGTTACGGTGGTGTATAATTCTGAATACACATTTCTTCTCTTTCCATATTACACAATCTGGCTCCTCTTTCTCCTTTGATTTTTTTTCCACAAATCCCTTTCCTGTCCCTTTCAATCTAGATTTCACAAAACAAAACAAAAATGATTTCAAAGGTGAGACCTATCTAACTCAGCTGATCCATTATTTACTCCTCTCCCAGTCTTGTCTTAAGGCCCCATTTGTTTCAACGTACAAATTGGCTAATGGCCATAATATTTAAATATGGGTTTGTCTATTTGTAACAAAGAAGGTTACAAATTCTATTCGAAACCCTACTTTTTTGCCCCTAATATAATGAAGTAGCATTAAATTAGAGGGTCTAACAAAGTAATTTGGTCCAACCTCCCCTCTCCTCCACCTCCACCCGTGCTGGCCAGTAGCCACTACCCTCATCTCTGTCCTCCAACAACTTCAACTTGTCCAGCGGGAATGTCAAGCCTGGGCGGCGTCGTCACTGTCAACTTGTGACTGGCCAGTGGCCACCACCCTCATCTCTCTCTTCCAACAACTTCAACTTGTCCAGCGGGAAAGCCTAGGAGACGTCGTCACTGTCAACTCTGGTTTCTCTGCTTCTTCCTTCCAAGTTCCTCCCCCTGTTCATGTGCTCGTGATTCCCCTTTGATTCTCAAGTGCTACTCGTATTATTTTCAGTCTCTTCTTTCGCTTCCATGTGCACAAACCACACAAGCAATTAATCAAAACAACGACCTGCATTTCCTCTGGAACTGGCAGACCTGCACTCTCGAGTAGTATGCCTATAAGTCCATCTCAATCAAGTGATCAGAGATGTGGGTCTATTCAGACATCTTGTGCATGGTATTTTCTAAACAGAATAATCCGATGAGGCAACGGTTTCAAAACATAGATGCGGGTGAGCGAGTCCACGATGGACTTGGCAGTGGTGATCTTGCAGCAGGAAGAGGTCGCCATCCATGTGGTCTCTTGCTTACAAAACTATGAAAGAAAGATTTTCCACCAAAAAAAAGGCGGCGTTCAGACATCCCAAATGTGTACTACAGCACAGCAAATGAGCAGGCCAGGAGAGACAAAAACAAAACAGCACCGCCATTTGCCCATTCAAAGTTTCAAACCCAGAAACCAGTCTCATATTATTCTTCTTTTTATGCAACCGTCTAAATACGATCCCACTGAGCATGCACAGATCCTTGAGTGATGACCTCTAGACTCGGAAAGGAGAGGGAGGGAAGCCCGAGCCATTGAGGAAGAGGGAGAAAGGGAAAATAACCACACAAAAAAAAAAAAAATCCCACTTACAAAGAAAGAAAAAGAGAGAAATGGTCAAGGGCAGACAAGGGAAGTAAAAATGACCTAAAATATCTAGTTAGAGAGTTTTTTCCCTCAGAAGTAAAACGAAGGGACTTAAAGTTTTACAGCGGAACCCACTATTTAATGCCCAAAATATTTATAATAATATTTCCCTAGTTAATCTACTTCTGGGCATTTACATTGAAATGAATGGAGCCTAAAGAAAAGGGTTTGTGGATGAGTGAGAGTGCACAAGAACAAAAGTGCTTGGTGGTGATGGTTCTTAATGGTGATTGTTAATGCATATACAGTTCATCTATAACTCTATCTCTCTCTGAATAAATCTGAGTTTTTTCTCTTTTAAATTTTCTCTCTTCTATTTTTAATAGAGTTTAATGTAATTCTTCTCAGGCCCATATAATTTTTCCTTAAATTATTTAGTTATTATTTTTATAGGTTTTGAACTAATTTTCTTCATAGATACATGATTTTCTTGAAATATGGATTAATTCCAAACTAGCTTAGAAGAAAACTTAACGTATCAAGTAATGTGTTTAAAGGATTTTCATATATGCGGACTTCCATCTATAATTTATTTGATGCATTTGTCAAACATGTGCTCATGATTTATGTTGATTGAATTCATTTTGCCTTTAATACAAATTGGAGATAATGTTTACTATTTTTACTTTATCATAAATGCAATTTCTGCGTTAGAAAAGCTGCAATTTGGTAGCACTTTAGCTGTTGGTTTTTAAATTCATGTTTTTTCTAACATATCTATGTTCCTCCCTTTTTCTAACATATCTATGTTCCTCCCCTCCCCCCTCCCCCCCCCCCCCCCCCCCACACACACACCCACCCACCAACAAAAAAGAAAGGAAAATTCCAGGCTCTGTCTCTGGTTTTTGGTCAATCAATTCCAGGGAATACAAATGAATTCAATGGCAAAGCCCAACTTCAGTGAATGAAAATCTTGATTACCTTTCCATTAGGAAACTCTCCTCTGTAAACACGGCCAAGGGAACCTTCACCAACAAGGCATTCCTGACTAAAGCTGTTTGTAGCTGTTTGAAGAGAAGCTATCGTATATGAAGTAGCAGTAGTAATAGGAGATTTCCCTCTCTTTCCAGATCCACTGCTCCCAGGTACTCTCTCACCCATCAACTTCTCCGGAGGTGAAGGTTTCAGATCTGTTACAACAGCCATACTTTTGACCCTTTGTGATTGCAACCCTAAATTGAATACCGCAAAAAATAAGGAACACATCAACGATTAAATAAAAAAAAAATCTGACGAAAAGGTCAACTTAAGGAATAAAGATACACATGCTATTACACCTGCATTTTTAACGATAGGACCATTTATACAAATATAAACTTTTGGCAAATAACTTGCAAAATATAAAGGCCTAAAATGCAGATTACACAATAAAAATGATTGCAAGCCAAGGTCAGCAAATGACATGGGAAACTATAACAAGATGACAGCTTGTCTTGGAGTTCTGGAATTCCTCACCCATGATAGACTTGGGTGTGTGAGTTCCCTGATGTAATTATGTTGCGATTGCCATTTAGTGAAAGGCTATCACCTGCCTGTTTGGGGCATTGCACTTCTTTTTATTCATCAATATAAAATTTGATTTTTTGTTATGTATCCCCCTTCCCCCCACCTCCAAAAAGAAAATATATGCAGATTACAAAAAGCAAGTAACATTTCAACATATATTACAACCACATATATTAGGACCAGTGTTCAATTTGCAGAAGAAAATAAAATACTGTTTTGAATTTTAAGAAGAAATGGGTTCATTTTCATTAAACTCCATCTTCATCCTGCGAAAATTCATGCAGCCAATCCAACTCATTACCACAATGCTTGGAAACTGACTCTGATGCAGAATTTCAGCAAGAAGAGAAGATGGGACTCTTGTTTTGGGTTTGGTTCAGTTTCTTGGGTCAAACTGAACATATGGTTCAAGATTGGGTCAAGTTAGACTTAATTTCAAATCCCCTATGGGTTATATGAGTCATGGGCCAATACTATAAGTTCAAATATGAGGGATTTGAGGCCTATACAAGATTAAGTACTTGGTTTCTATATGTAGCAGAATAGAGGCCTTCAATTTTGTTTTCTCTAGAACTCTCTTGCTTGTGCTAAGAGTTACTATTTTCTTGTATTGCTACAAGGTTATAAATAAACGAGTAGAGGATCATTCTAACCCACGGTTTGAGAAACAATTAAGCCTTGGGCTTACTTAGTTCTGTGAGAGACAGAGCATGGTTTTGTGGGATTCAGGACTGCTCTACTGTGGGATACAGTAGGGAAACCATGGTGGGATGATAAGTATGAGTTGCTGGGATTCCTTCCCCACAGTTCGGTGAGAGGCCTAACATATCTTCCACAACTTCTCTTCGCTTTCTTCAGTTGGTTATTATAATCTAGTTAATATTCTTCAACTGATCTCTCTTTTCAGAACTGATTCAATTCTGGTTTCAGATTCACCTACAGATCTGTTATCTTATCAAGTCTTAATGGTTCTCTCTAACAGCATTCACAGGGTTCCTTACTGTTTGCTTATTCTGTTCTCAGAGATTCCAGCAAGTTGAAGACCCAAATCTACAGCCACTGCTACAGTATCTCTGAGTTTCTATTATTGAGTCAACAGTGTTATCTAATTTCTTAAAAGCCTCTACAGGTTGCCAATCTCAGTTTCTAAATTCTGATTGTTATTATTTTGCTTGACCTTTAAATTCTGGAATTGGTTACTAAATACTTCTAGTTACTATTTTCTGATCAGCATTGTTTCTAATTCCTTTCTTCAGTTCTACAGGTTTCTAAAATTAGTTTCTATTTTAGGACGCTTTTATACTGATGGGTTTCAAATTTCTGAAACTAGTTACTAACCTATCATATCCTAATTCTGTACTTGGCATACTTTCTAATTCTGCGACAGTCCCACAACTTCAATCTGCCCAATGGATTAGGACCAGGATTTGAGGATCTAACCCCATCCCCATACTGTTATTTAACCGGAATATCAATCTCATCAAACTGGTTAATATTACACAATCACTTTTCTGGTTCTATAATGTGCCCTGCAGTTCTGAGTTTTTTTGGAATCCTACCCTAAACCTTTAGAAGGCCTAGGATCCCACTAGACTCCCTTGCAACACACATAAGTCAATCCTCCAACCAATGAATTTTCAGACCATCTATTGGAGACAGCCAGAGGTCATTCCATGCTTTCAATCTAGATGCTAAACTAGAATGGGCATCAGCTTAAAGACGACATAATTATATTCATTTTGCAGGTACCTGTCCCCTGATAACTGTACCAATCCAAAGGCAGCAGACTGCTTGCAAGGTGGGAACAACAGGCTAGTACCGTAATGGACCACAATTCAGCCGTGCCATCGTCTCAACAGTGCAGGTTCTATGAAAGAGGTATTAAGCCATGGCAATTTCCATTTGGGCTCGGTTTTCCAGAACATCAAGTCTTACCGTCTTAGTATGTTACCAACTCGCAATTGTAATGTGCTCGCAATATTTAATAATGTAGCCGTAATTGCACTATGTTTACTGTCAATATTTTATATAAATACACAAGTATACTTTTCCTCCCTGGAAGGTATCCACAATTTCTTTAAACTACATGTAATACAGCAGTCAATCAACCATGTTCAACAGATAAAAGAGAAATTACAAGGGATTCAGAGTCAAGACATAAGACTTACTAGTTACTTTAGTTTATTTCTACAAAATTTAAACAAGGACCACTGAATCCTATCAATGGACTTAAATGATCTGGTAAACTAAAAGTGTCCCTCACTAGTTCGTGATCCTTTTATTAGATCAGTTACGATGAATCAACAAAAGATTGGCTTCTCCTAGATATTGTGACATGGTATTGCACAAACACATAGCATTTTTCAAATACTGATTCAAGCAATCCAACTCAGATACTGAACAGCGGTATTATCAAAACTACTTTCTAAGATACTGATCTAAATATTGTATTACATGAACTCATACAAAGAGTTCAACCTTCAAAGGTAACATGAGCTTCAAAGGGCAAAAAAATTTTGGAAAAATTTTCAAGATTTTGCAAATATGGAGAACAAAGTTGCAAGCGGCACTCATTCACATCTTCCCACTTCAAAGTGTCAACTATACAAATGTTGAATCACCCATTCTTATGCATGCTTAATAAACAAATGCCTTTGACATCAAACTTACTAACACTTCTAACAACTCACAGGAGTTGCTATGATTGTGATTTCCATGGCCAAAGTTAATAATCACAATGTAGTATTGGCTTCAAATGTGTTTTATCTCTATCATATGATAGACCAACAAGATAAATATTGCAGCCTTTCAGAAACTGACGTGGGTAATTTACCAATGAACACAACTTGATGATATTCACTGGATTCTGAAAGCAACAAGCTAGTTTGGTACTCCAAACTCTGCTCTTCAATGAAGTGCAAGAAAAAAAATTTATTGTGTCACCTCTAATGCTTTTTGATTCAACCATGATGAAAACATAGGTGGCTCCAATTTTCATTCGGCTTGCATGTTGCATCACTCTCTAAAAAATCCATCGTAGCTCATTTCAACCTGAGCTTTTTATAGCTTCACATTTAAAAGATAAAATCATAGTTCTCATTTTCATTTTTTATTTTTTGGCTCTCTCTCTTAAGCCACTTCAATACTGAATCCCCACAATCACTTTAACATGAGCAAAGTGATACAACTTTGCTAATTTTTTCCTCAGTGTTTTATGCCACTCCAAACCAAGGAACCTCTCAAAAATTACCTGGCCAAGCTCATAAAGAATCAAAATGTCTTCATCTAGTGGACACATCATTACCCACTGCCAAAATATCTACCGTAGCATATCAATGTGCCATCATTCCCTTATTCAGTTAATTGAATCATTCCTCTAAAGCACCAATCCAAACCTTAGGCTGAGATCCTCCATAGCCATATAAAACTTGAACAAGTTGAAATATCAACACCCAGTTCCCAGTTTAAATCATTCTAAAGCCTCTATCTGATTAGATACTTCACTTTCATGTCCTTCCACAACAGATCCAAGCTGCAAGACCAGACGGTTCTCTCCCTTAACCTCTTAATCCTACAAACCTATTTCTATACCTACCTGAAACAATTCTTACCTAGAACATGCAGAAACTGTAAATGCATCAATTAGACAATCCTGCATTCTGATCAGAAATTCCAAAATGGAACTCATCAAATATAAGAAGAAAAAAAATTCCTCTACGGAAATAAATAAGATAATTAGGCCTGAATCTTTCCCTAATTCATCAATATAATCTTTTCCATTTGCAGTATCTTTGCATGAAAAATAAAGGTTAAACATATATAAATCATTTTTCAATTCTCCGTATTAAGGACAATATTCAAACTTTTACCATCAATCAGATCACTGTTACTTAAAAATCTGGGTAGAATTCAATAACAAGGACTGGCGGGGAGTATGAAACTGTGCCGTGCAGAAAGTGAAGAACAAATTTTTCATTCTTGTTCAACTTGCTAATGCAAAAATAGATTGTCAAGTTCTAATAAAATGACAAAAGAGAACAAGGAAACAAATGTTTTATGTGCATCTAGGATTACAGAAGATCCAAAAAGTTGCATGACCTTAAGACCAAACAGAAAGGGGTACTAGATATATGGAATAGCAGAATTCATAAGGAAATGATATTTCATACTGTTTGAATTACATGCTAATATTAGTAGCATACCTTTAAGGCATTTACATAATCATCCAAAATTTACAATAGTAAAATCCTTCAGCACTTTAGATCAAAGATCAGATTCAAGAAGAGAAGCAGCACACAACCCACACATATCACACAAACAGAAACACAGAAATGACAAACTAGCAATAAAATAAAGGGATTTTCTTATTGGCACCCCTAAAGGTGTCAAAGTTTGTAACCTTTCTTTTTTTGCTTTTTTTCAATGAGGGTTAATCCTGTCATTGCACTTGTATACTTGAAAAATGTGCAAAGACAGTGACAGCTTTTGATAATGACATGATGATAAGTAACTTTCAAATTATTTAAAACCCCTTTTTTACCCGACTTAAAGAACTTTTGGGAATAAAACAAGGGGCAATCAAAAGAAGGTTACAAGTTCTAAATACACCTATAGAGGTGTCATTTAGACAGTCCCTAAAATAAAATAAAAGACGACCTACCTTTATCAGTCCCAGCTGAAGGAATTCCAATAGAAGCCCGTGCACTACTATGCTTCCCAACTTTACCTTTTCGAAGCCAAAATACAATAGCAAGCAGCAGACATAGAACAACCAATACTGAACCAAGTATTATGCCCACAACAGGTCCTGTGTTTAAACCATTCTTCTTATTTCCACTGCCTGGATGTGATGATGGGCCCTGGGTTCCATGTGTACCTGGCCCAGAATGGTTACCATTATTATGTGATCTACGAGGAGGAGGTGAGGAATATGGTGGCGGAGGAGGAGCAGGACCATTATCAAAGGAATTTCCACCATATCTGTTTTGTTGTGCATGTGAGATAAAAAAAAATAATGTAAAAGTTCAATATCATGAAACAAGTAGGATAAAAAACAATAGAGCATATTAAAGCTTACATAAAATTTGGAATTGAATTCAACTCCTGAGGAATCCAGCCACTGAAATGATTGTCTGCAATATTTCTGTTGGAAATTGAGCATGTCAAAAGTAAATGGCAGCAACAAACTAAAAGCCAAGTTAAACGATAAGAACTTACAGATTTGTCAGAGGCAGATTTGCAAGAATATTAACTGAACCTGTTAACTGATTGTTCCGCATATAGCTGCCAGCAATCCAAAAGTCATGAAAAGTGCAAACTTGTAACCAGATATACCAGAGGCTGAATAGTAAAAACTCACAGAGTAGAAAGGTTGGACAACGAACTGAAAGAATTTGGAAGATCTCCACTGAAATTATTGAACGACAGATCCCTGAATTCACAAATAGTCAAAAGGAATACATAGAACACTGTGGAACAATAAAAAGGAAAGGAATAAAAAAGAAACCTTAAAACTTTAGTAGCACTCACAATTCACAAAACCAAGACTCTTTATTAAAATCTATATATAATATTTAGGGAGAAAAACACATATCATAAAGATATGGGTAAGACATAGCATACTACATCTTATATCATATCAATGCAACGGATACAATATCAGCAGACTCTAAACGAAAGAAGGATTCAAAGAATCGATAGATAGGAGAAAACAAAATAGCACAGCAACATTGTGGCTGCAAATTTTGTCAGCAAAATCTAGCAAAGAGAAAGCTCTACTTTTTATAATTGCATCCGACGCTATTTAAGAAATAAAAGGAATTATTGCAAGAAGTACAGAAACCCAGCTAAATTGGATAATCCCTATAAAAAAATCCATACCCTATCTACCAACTAATAAAATCTTGCTCAAATTGCATCGAAGTTGCATGATCTTGAACTCATTGGAAATATATTGAATAACCTTTCTATTGCAGGTTTTGACCCAAAAAACTTAGGCCACGAGTAAAATACTGGGACAGCAACTCATGGAACACAATCTTGATTCCCCACCTTGTAAGCCTATCACGATATTGTCTTCTTAGTTTTGAATTTCATCAACATCCACATCCATAAATTAACAGTACACATACATGACAATGCTCCTACTATCATATAGATGTAGAATTCATTGGATGTTTCTTTACTTTCATTCTTGCATATACCACTCTGAATATGACTTCTCATCCAACAGACCAGACTGCTTGGAATATGGATCCAAAATACAGGGGCCAGGAGCAGTCACTATATCATGCTGGACAGCTAGTGAAGGAATGTAAAGTATAAACACTAGCATAAGGGCAAGCAGAAAATATAATAATGCTATCAGTGATAAGAGGTTGGACTGTCAGCGTTTGGACATAGGTTTAAGTCCAAAGGCAGTCACTTCATGTTAAAAAATGCCAAAGATTAGGACCAGTTCTTGTTCACCCCCTTCCCTTTTTTCCTATGGATCAGAGTAATTAACAGTGTTAACACAAGAAAATTTTAAAAGCAAATGAATATAATTTCAATTAGCAAATGATAGAGCCAAATGTCTTACAAGACCGCGAGCCCCTGAAGCTTTGCAAAAATATCTCCGATTGACTGAGAGATCGAGTTGTGACTGAGATTCCTAAACGAAAGAACCACAACTGTATAAAAGTCTGAAAGTCTGTGAATATAACTAGATAAAAAAAACACAATAGCAACCCAAGCAGTTCACTCACAAGTAATTGAGGGCAACCATATTTGAAATGGAATAAGGAAGATTCCCGCTTAAGTTGTTAGTGGCAAGATTTCTGCATTTGACAAATAGATAAGCATTTGCACATCAAAACTGTGAATTAACATATAATAAGCAACATAATACCGAAATAAGTAGATCAAACATTACAAGCTTGTGAGATTTGGCGGTAATTGATATGGAATAGAATCGTGAACATTGTTGTCGCTCAAATCCCTAAAAACACAATTAAAGAAAAATTAAATTTATTAAGAATACAAATTAGGCACAATAAAAATGTTCAAACTCACACTCAATGAATGCACGGAAAGGAAATAGAGAATCAGTTAGCTCACAGTGTTCTGAGTGACAAAAGGTCCGAAAGCATGTATCCCATTGTCCCGCTAAGTCCTAACCCAGGAACAACACTGTTGCAGTAACAACGGCGCCAGCAACACAAAGAGTAACATTAATCACATCAACGAAAAAATATATATATCTATTAGAAAACATGGTGAAGTGGAGGATGTGATGAAATGCAATCAACCGAAACCCTTATCATGAATGCATACGTACACGGCAACAACACCAGACCCCTCACAAGTTATTCCTTTCCATGATTCTCCACATGGATCACCGCCACTGGACTTCCACCCGGTTAGTTGAGAAGGACTATTCAACGATGTGTACAAAACTTGAAGAGCTTGAACTGCAAATCAAAGAGCAGTTCTGAGTAACTAAACAAGAAAATACATCCAATGATCTAGAAGGGAAAAAAAAAAAAAAAGGAAAGAGCCAAGATCCACAGAGCAAGTTTCCATTTCTAAACTTCTATTCACATAAACATCATTTCAATCCGGAACCCTGAGCTTCTAACCTTCTTCTACTAAGTAATACCATCAAATATTTGACGATAGGTAAAACAATCGATGAAAATATCAATAAAGCAACATGATCCAACCAATTTTGTAATACATTACCATCAGAAGCATCAGTTGTAGCAAGGACGATAGGTAGAGTAACAAAAATAGCGAAAGCAACGAAGGCAGAAACAGAATCAACCCTGTTCAGCCCCATTCTACTCAGCAGAGCTCTATACTTGAAACTCTATCAGTTTAAAACGCATGCAACACCGCCATGAAAACAAAAATAGAAATGAAAAGCTGAGACAACTCGAATCAGTTCTGGTTTTCTCCTCCATTAAAGACTCACAAGAAGACGAAGAAAAGAGATCAATGCGAAGACAGAGAGAAAGAGAAAGAAAGCAGGGAGAGAGTTTGTGTCGGCAAAAGTAGAAAGAAATAGTAAAAAACGGTAGAAATAGTAAATAAAGGCCAATGGCAAAGAAGAGTCGAAGTAAGCAAGGTATATTATATAGTATATAGAGTATTGACTACATTGCTTTTTCTTCTCTCTCTCTCTCTCTCTACCATATAGCACCTGAAGCTTCTGAATTCGAACTTTCGAAAACCAAGAGAGCATTTAAACCTGTGGGTTGAAAGTACGTAAATATCCTTAAACAAGGATTCTAATTGCATTGAAGCCATCATTCCTTTTTTTGTTTGACGGTGATCGGTGACCAATGAGCGGGTGACAGGCAACGTGGCACTCCTCATAGGTTCCAGGTTCCACAATAAGACAAATTTGAAAGTCATTTTCTTCTATATATCGGTAGTGAAGGAGTAAAGAGCTGTGGAGTTTTCGTTGTTTGTGCCACATCGTGGGACCCCGGAGACGTTGGTTGACTTCGAATCGTTGCATGTTCTTTTCGGACCTTTTTGCGGTGACAGTAAACGTTTAGGCCTTTTAGGCTTTAGCTGCTCTGTAAACCATGGTTTTAGTGCACCATTATCGGAACGGGTATCGATTAATACGGAAACCGATACAGTATAGTATCGGCAAGGATCAGTTGTATTGGACAAATATACCCTTGATTCACTGTTAAAAAATAGATTTTTTGACCATTTTACCTCTTGTCTGTATCATGTCACCCGCATGATATTAGAAACAGTCACTTGCAAAACTAGTACATATGCCCAATACTAGGGCTGCAATAGGGTTGGGTTGGGCCGGGCTTTATAAAATCCTAGTCCAACCCTAAGTCCCCTAAGTTGGGCCCAGGCCCGACCCGACCCTGACTCAGGGCCAAAAAAATCCAACCCTGACCCACCCTCAGGGTCGGGTCGGGCCGACCCTGATTGGCCTTGATCATGGGGAAGGGGAAAGAAATGCATGGGCTAGAATGGGCTACGAAGAACATTATTAATTTTACATAAAATAGCAATATAATAAATTATATTATAACACTTATTGTCTTCATATATAATATATTATATAAAAAAATGTGGGTGAAATTTAAAGTTTATAATGTATAAATTATATCAATATATATTTTATAGTATAACTGAAATTAGGGTCGGGCCGGGCCGGGCCAAGCTTAGCTCGAGGCCTCAACCCTAACCCGACCCGACCCTAACTCAGGGTCAGAAATTTTCAGCCCTGACCCGCCCTCAGGGCCAAATATCTCAGCCTAGACCCTGTTCGGGCTCAGAGCGGGTTCGGGTCGACAAGGCCAAACTTGCACCCCTACCCAATACAAGTGATATGATACCGAAACCTCAAACCATGTTGTAAACTATGCACCACCCTAATTATTCATTTTCATCGGTGTTAAAGATAAAAGTGAGGTCTTACTGAAAAAATAAGATAAAAGTGAGGACTTGCTCACCTGTGGGGGGGGGGGGATGAAAGTTCCATATGCTTGAGAGCTAAGCATTATGCATTATTGGTCCAAAAAAAAAAATGGGTGAAATACAAGCAGCCCCTTAAAATGCACCCAATATTCCTTATATTCCCCTAAGGTTCTGACAAGTCCACGTACCACCCCTATTTTACCCACCTAAAGCTATTTAAGTTTACATCAGGCATTAAATGCTAAATTTGACTAAATTATTCTTTTTTTTATTTTTTCTAAAATTTAGAAAGACCTAATTATCCTGACCTATTTGCTAAAATTTAAAAATACCAAAATGCCCTCATCTTTTCCAAATCATCATCTTCTTTTGCAATGTAGATATCCAATACTACTACCACCACCACCACCGCCGCCGCCCACCATTAACAACATCACCACCATGAAGCCCCACCTCCAGCACCACCTCCAACTCCTCCACCTTTACCTAATTTATGAATATTAGGTGCAACAATAGAGTGAATACGTGACTATTCTCTTTTAGGTTAGGGTTTTGTTTTTCAGTTTTATTGGATTGCTAGGGTTCTCTCTCTCTTTTTCCCCCTCCTCCCCCCTCCCTTTTACGACCATCTTCTTCAAACCGTTGCGGGCAATTCTAATTCTGAAGTATCTATCAAACCGTTCTCTACATAAGACGTTGCAATTTCAACAATTTTTTTTTGGCTGATAACTAGAAGATGTGAGCACGAAGGCTCGGAGACGTGAGAACCCGATTCCCTCCCGCCAAGATAAGGGATCACTGTTTCGAATGGCGTCCTAATCCATGTCCATCACATCACTGAGACACCCATGAGGATCAGCGTCCACGAACTCTTTGAAGTTTTAGCCCTCTTGAAAATCAAGAGGTCTCAAAGGGTTTTGGGCCGTGATTGTAGGAGCTCTTCAGTTGAGAGAAGAGATTACACTAGTCATTTGGATGGAGGGGGAGACTGTAGGGTCGTTCGATCTCGGTCACCCCTTTACGGCCAGTCCCGTAACCGATCACAGTTCGATGAAGACTCAATCTGATGGCTTTCACCTGAAATTTTATTAGCTGATCCTGTTTATTCAAATGCTGACACTAGACCTAGTCTGAAGTATGTCAATGATAGCAGCGGCCCTAGTAGTTCTAGAATGGACAAATAGAAGAATTTTAATTCCAATGGTTCTTCAACGGTTGAACAGAATGGTATGTTGGTACCGAAGTCTTTGTACATGGAAGATAGTTCATATCGAAAGGGAGGGGGACTTCAGGGTGGGATTGGTGAAGGTGGAGGAGTTGGAGGTGGTGCTGGAGGTGGGGCTTCACGGTGGTGATGGTGTTAATGGTGGGTGGCGGTGGTGGTGGTATTGGATATCTACATTGCAAAAAAAGAAGATGACTTGGGGAAGATGAGGGCATTATGGTCTTTTCAAATTTTAGCAAATAGGTAAGGATAATTAGGTCTTTCCAAATTTTAGAAAAGATAGAAAGGGTAGTTTGGTCATTTTTTAACATTTAATGTTTGGTGTAGACTTAAATGACTTTAGGGGGGTAAAGTATGGGTGGTACGTGGACTTGTCAGAACCTTCGGAGGTATGAGAAATATTGGGTGCATTTTAGGAGGTACGCGTATTTAACCCAAAAAAAAATTTGGAGTGGAGGGGGGAGGTTTCATCTTTAAAGTGTGACAGTGATTGAAATTTGGATGAGATTTTTATTGGGAGGAACACTGGGACCCTCGTAATCAAGGTTATTAAAATTGGAATCAGATCGAATTGGTCTTGTCGATTCTACTTTGGATTAAAATCTGCTAGAAACAGTCACAATAACTCTAGAATTAGTCTTCAAATCTGAAAACTCAATAATCTGACAATTAAAATCTTAAAATCAATTGTATTGAATCGATCAGATTTGATTCCGATCTGAATCAATCAATTCACTTGATTCAATTCCAAATTTTCAAACAATGCTCTAATGGAGGTTTTGTAAAAACTAAATCTTAGGTGATAAGTAATCTTTACACTGGTCACCTTATAAATGATGAGGACAAAAAAGATGCCCTTAGTGCTATGACATGAAGGGATTTTTCTTTATGTTGTATGGTTCTCGCCAACTGTATGCGAGATCAATTATATATGTTAAGCATAAGATTCTTCTCTGAGTCGATTATGGAGGGTCCGTAGCACTCTTTAATGAAAACTTTGAATTCTGTCTGTATAATGAAGAAGAATAGATGAATAGTATTCATAGTCCACAAAAGGGCTATGAAGGGTAGAATTGAGAAGATAGTATCTAATGTTAAAGAGGAAGTTCAAAACTTTTTATTTACCTAATATAGTTTAAGATCCCTGTTAGGCTATGTGCTGCTTATGCCCAAACACAGGACCACACAAAATGACCATCTCACCCCTAAAATGAAAAAATCATATCCCTATTGATGTTCTTGCGTGTGCTGAGAATTGTTGTTAGGTAAAAGATAAAAAAAAAAGTCTCATTAGCAAATGATAGAATGTAAACCACTAAATTTGACTATGTCGAACAATTTGATTGACCAATATCTAGTAACATGTGGTAGTTATGTCGGATTAAGATCTAGACTTATATGAACCAGAAATATTGTTCTACAGTCATTTGATTAGTTAGAAAAAGTTCTAATACAGCTTCAAAAATTCTTCACCTAATGAAGATTATGTTGACTTATGTGTATCCAATCTCAGTTTACTCACTAATCATTTAATCCAGATCCTCTAAACATTAATGATCAAAACCAGCTGCCCCAGCTGCCCTAATCTTCTAATCCATAATTATAACAATAATATATTAATTAAAAAGATAATAAAGAAAATTTTTGATGAGACATCTAAGCAAGAACATTCCATGATTGATTTCATATGTTGATATTAATGTAGGAGATGTATGCATGTAAAGGTCTCACTTTATGAAAGAAAGGTTTTTAAAAAAATAAGGTAATTGGATTACCTTAACTCAGAGGTTTAGCATTAAAAAGCACAGGGTAGTGATTAAAGAGATGAGATTTGAGAGCCCAACTTTACTCTTTTCCCAAAAAGGTAACGATGTGCTTGTGATCTTAGCTGCCGTTAGATTCGATAGAAAAAGAAACAAACAAAGAATACAACTTGCATCCACTAACAATCCATTCATTCCCAATGTGCAATCAATTCAATTGGTGCAGTTATTTGTCCACCTTTAAATTTTAAACAAAATAGATGGGGATATTCGATGAATGGTCCAGGTGAGAGATAAAATGACCTATTACAAGGAATCATTTTACCATGAAGAGACCCAATACCTTGCCTCAAAACAGCATATTTTGGGTCTTATGTAAATTAACTACAATGGAGTGGGGGATAGGTTCTTAGCACTTTGGTGTACATTCTTGGAATGCATTTTAAATAAATAATGTATTATAAAAACATGCCAAACATAATCTTAATTTCAAAAAGTTCACTGTATGATTTCAATCGCTTTAAAAGTATAGTTGTATAATTTATTTTTTGTACAGGACTCAGGTGCCAATGACCCACAAAATGTTGAGATTCTCAAAAACAAAAAACAGGTCTAGATGTTTAAGATCTGAAGCTTCCTTTGGACGAGAAGGACAGATCATCGGAGGACTGAAATACCGAGTTGCCCGAAACCAAAAAGGTTGAAGAAGAAGTTCACTTTTCTCACTGATGGCAGATGGGCTAAGGAGAAGGAGGTGGAGAGAAGGGCGAGGGTTTTCTCAGGGTTTTTTCAACGAGGAAGTTGAGGGAAAGGCGTGATAGAGAGGTCGAGAGAAAGTCCTTGTTTTTTCTTTTGTTTATCGGGAAATACTTTGCTACGATTGGTACAAGAGTTACATGTTGCATAAATGAATATAAATTTTGATTTATGGTACAAAAAACACATGAAACAGAACAAGTTTATCAAGTGATTTTTTTGGTGTTTTTGTGTGCTGGGAACACAAATAGCACAGAAACACTAGAAACGTAAGGTTATCAATTGGTACTTAAGGTTGTGTTTGGTACTATTTCTTAAAAAATACTATGACCTAGAATGCATACCAAACACAGCCTTAGTGGCAGCAAAAGGTTTTGTGGTATGCACATTTACTTGTGCACGTAAATGATGAGGTGGTAATTGTGATAATTAGATATCTAGAGAATGATTTAGATTGTCCACGTGTAAAATTCTATAAAGAAATTCAATTATTTACCCTTCCATGTAATTCCAAAACCTTTTATATATATGTCTATGCACCATTTTTTGTTAGTCTATATTTTTTAATATTTTATTTGACGTACGTTCTCTGTCTGGGAATGCATCTGGGTCTATACTACACCCAAACATATGGGGCAGGAAATGGTTGGGGTTTGGGTCATCCAGGGGGTGGACCGATCATTTCGCCCACCCCCATGTGTCTGGGCGCACCTGCAACCCAATGCAGAAAACTTTATCCCTATTTTATTTTACCATTTAATAAACTACATTTAGACGACAAGGGTTTTTGATTTTTTGTTCATTCCACACAATATGATCTACCATTAAAATCCCACTTCTGAAGATGGAAAAAATGGACCTCAATAAAAGATAACGAAAGGACTTCCCATACTAGAATGGACCTCCTAGTGACTAGAGAGGAGCCAAGCCATTATCCATCACTATAACTAGAGTACAGTTGTTTAAGTGGATTACGTATTATATCTTTTAAATCGGATGAGAGTTTGCCCCGTTAGAGCTTAATTGGGTCTATTGGTTGGCCATCAATATCATTATCCCTTTATAGTCAATAGTGAATCAATTAGGGAAAATTACATGATTAGTCATTTTTGAGTTTCTCTTTATAAAACTATATCCACTATATCTATCACTTACTAAAATTGTTTAACATTGAGTTTAAGTTTACAAAATTAACCACTATAGTGTCTCTACCTCCATTACCTATTTTATTTGACAATTTTACCCCTAACCCTATTCCAATTTTCCTACCTCTCCCTTCTCTGGAACCCATCCTGTCCCCTACACCACCCATGACCCGCTTCTTTCGATCACTTGCACTTGAACCTCCACCCTGCAAACCCACCTCTTATCATCGCCTAAACCTCCACCGAGGCACTGCACCCCTTTGTTTCAACCATGGAATTAACCCCCAATCCCTCCACCATTGCCAAAGTGAAGAAAGCAAAATCAGAGACGCCATCACAATAACATCATCATCATCCACCGACCCAATTCTCCAAGCCTACCATCGACCACCACACTCCAAAGGCCGAGAAGAACACACTAGAAGGATGGGGCGGCTTAAATAAATGACAACGAAAACAAAAAATTTGACAGAGGAAGTAAGAAAGAACCCACCCCAAACCATGCTCTGGTCTTCTTGGAACACCCATCCCCTGATTCCCCGCCTGCGAGCATACATTAACCTCCACTGTAATCCCGCCCAACCTCCCACTGCCGGCTTCCCCACCTGCAACCCATCCCCATCCCCCTTTCTTTTAGAACTCAATTTTCAACCCTTCCTCTTACCAAAAAAAAAATTTTCAACCCTTTCATTTCTGACGACTATCAGTCCATCTGCCGTGAGAGAATCTTTTTCTATTCCTTTCAAGAGGATCGCAGAAAAATGTAGTAGTTTTACTGTGATCCAACGCAGGTGTGAGATGCACAGGGCAGCGATGTCGGGGGTGATGGGATGTTCAAGTGTGAGATGCGCAGGGCGGGGTGATATACATGGCAGTGGCGAGTGTTGTTGGGGGTGGGCAGCGGCTGGAAGCCTGGAACAAATGATGCGCAGGGGCATCCCCAATCTCCGACAATGGCTGTGAGATGCGCAAGGATAGCAATGGGTGGCGATTGCGCAAGGCTTGGGCTGGGGTGATGCAGGTGCAACGAGACCATGGCAGGGGTGAGGCGATGGGGCTGTGAGGTGGGGTGGGGCAGGGGCAAAGGAGGTTCCGACGGTGGCTAGTTGCAGGGTGGACGAGGAGGGGAGGTGGGGGCAAAACTGTCAAAAAAATACTTCGTTGAGGGTGGAATACTGTAGTGGATACTTTTGTAAACCCAAACATAAAAATGTATAATTTTGTCGAACTAAACATCAAGTGGTTAGATTTGTAGAAGGAAACCCAATATTGTCTAATCTTGTAATTTTCCCAAACAATTATATGGGAGAATGTTCTTCGTGCAGGGGGCGTAGCCTGTGTTCAGACACATGGGGTGGGCGTAATGACCACCCTGCCCCCCGAGTGGCAGACCCATGTGTCTGGGCGCAGCCTGCGCTGCGGCGCAGAGAACATGAGCCCCAATTATATATTTAGTTATAAAAAAATATTGATCTTCATATTTAACATGATAGTTTCAATAATTGAAATAGCACACTATCACAAAACTGGATCTAAGTAGCAATGAAAGAGAATATATGGACAACACTATGCAGATGAGATGTCAATGTTGACGAAATAGACTATATGATATGATATTGAAATGATCATATTGAATATTGAAATCATCTATTGAGAATTGCCACAACTCAAGAATTTTTTTTTTTTAATCCACCTACTATTGTGATTATATAAATAAAGGGAGAAAGAATGCTATTTGGGCGCATGTGGTGCACTGTCTCTGCCCCAGACACAGAGATGCATGAAATAACCATTCCACCCCCATGAAAAGGTGGAGTTTCTTGGGGGTGGGTTAGTCATTTTATGTACCCCTGTGTCTAAGCGCAAAGGCAACAAACTGTACAAACCCAGGTACCATTCTCTTTCCCATAAATAAATTAGATGTATTTAATTGATGGAGTGTCTAAATGACAGCTCGATAGGTGTATTTAAAACTTGACTCTTCATTTAATTACCCCTTGGCTTATTCAGCAATAGTTCATTGTCTTACACATTTTTCTAAGATAAATGTGAAATGATAGTATTTATTCTCATTGAAAAAAAATTGTGTGTTACACTAAAAGAATAAGAAAATCTCATATTTGATTTAAGATAGGAACCTTCCCCTCCCCTCTCCAAAAAAAAAAAAGTGTAGAGTGATAGTGAATCACGGCCGAATGTAGAAAAAGTTGATACTTTCAAAGGAACCATCCGAACCCTCACAAGGGAAATCATAGAGGAAGCAGTCTAATTCATCTGATGAAGAGAATGAACCCATCGAATTGAAACTCTTCCAGAAATTCTCTAAGATCTCAAAAACTACTTGAATCCTATTAAATAAAATGAAAGACTAGGTTTACAAGCTGAAATCGGAAGAGGAGCTCCACCATTCTTCACAGAGAAAACGCTCCCTGTGCGAATCAGTGAAGACCTTGGACAAAAAGAGCTGAGAACAAGGATTCAACTCCATCTCCATTGTCAGTAATTTTTAACGTTTCTGATTTTTTTTTTTTCTAGTCTTTATTACTTTTTTTTTCTGTCTATTACTCTTATTATTCAATTCCATCTCCACTCGTCATACTCTTTCATCCCATTTTAGCAAATGTAAACTAGATTTTATTTTTCTATGTGAAACAAAAATGTTAAATCCTGATTTAAAGCTTCTCCAAAAAATCTCTAAACACTTATTCTACGACTACAAATTTTAGTAGTATTTTATTTCATAAAAAAATAAATGTATACCAACCACAAAAGTGGCAACACAAATTTTCTATGGTGCGCTGCCCTATCTTGCCTGTATTGCGCAAACACAAGTCCACGCACAATGACCGGTTTACCCTCGCTTGGGCAAGACGCTCGGACAGGGGTAAGCAGTCAATGTGTGCCACCTTATGTCTGCACAATATGACAGGACGGGCAGCCCGCGTCGTAGAAGATCTAGATCCCAAAAGTGGTGGGCATCTTTGTTGCATAACTGGATCCAATTACATGATAAAAAACAAGGGAAGAAATTAATTAAGGGTAATTAATACAATCACACGTGGGAATGCAGGCACCCTTCATGAAATTAAAGTCCGTGGGACCACTTCCGTCCCGTTTGCTATGGTGTTACCGTATGGAAAATGAAAATTGCATGCATCACTCATTTTTTTTCATCCCCTGGTGCGACAAGCTAACCAATGAGGGTGCAGGTCGAGGAATCATCATACAGAAGGGCATGGGACTTCTTTCAAACGGGAAAAAGAGAGAGAGACAACAATCGATGTGCTCATCTTTTCCCCTTTTCCCTTTTCATATATCAAATAAGTGGAACTCCCAAGGGAGTACCGAACCATATTTGCGTCAGGAGCTTGATCGGTGGTTCAAGTTTCCGTAGCGACACCTAGTTCACATTTATTAGCTTGCCAAGAAGTGGAGCCTAGGGATACCATATTTGACCCCTTCTGGGTCCTCTCCTTGCCTCCTTGTGAGGCTCTGATGGAGTTGATGGCTGGTCAGCCCTTGAATTGCACCCAAAAAAAATAATAATAAGTGGAACTGACAACATATCGTGAATTGGATCAATAGGAATTAAGGTCGAGTTTGATGGATTCCGATTCGATTTCGTCTACTAAAACTTTAGGTGGACAACAAACACCATTGTGCTAGAAATGAGTATTGGATAGGGTGTATTGGACAATCCATATCGGCATCGACTGTCCTTGTTATTGGTGAAGCCTGATTTCGTTCCAGAAAGTGGTTGAGGATCGTCGGACGACCATTTCGACCTCGAAACAATCTCGGATGGTTTAAAAAGCGGCTACATCACTACCGGAGGCGGAGAGTTGTGTAGAACTTGTCGAGGCCTTCAAATCGATATGTTTTGAGACATCTATTATGTTTTGGTCCGACCCTGACTAGTTGGTTATTTTTGGGTTCTAGGGGCAATTCTATACTTTCTGGGTTTAGACTTTTCTATATAATGTTCTTTTCTCTGAGAGGGCTGTAAGAGAGGTTTTGTAACATTTCAAAATAGTGAAATCTGTTATGTTGATCAATCATGGATGTAGCATCCCATCGTAGGGGTGAACCACATAAATCTTTGGTGTTGTGTGTCTTCTCTATTTTTCGTTTTTTTCTGCAAATCGCCACTTTTAGGCGTTGTTTTCTTAACAGTCCTCAATATCAATAACTGACCGATACTGTATTAAAGAATCAAATCATAGAATGGAAAAATCAGAATAACCATTAGTTGGGATAGGAGTCTCGCTTAGTAAAGAGAGTTGCAGATTCAGAGAACAAGCTGGTTGTACATCAGCGCATTAACGCGCGCTACAACTAGCACTTTGAAGCCAGCAAACGTCGTACCCTTACTATTCTTAGGTAAATAGAATAGCTCGAAAGCCCGTAATCTGCAAATGGAGGGTGATCGTATAAGAATAAAAACCGCATAAGCAATAGCAATACTCGTCACTAGCTTCTTTTCTGAGATTCATCCTAAGTAACAATTTTTTCGTCATCGCTCACTGCCGAGAAGGAAGATGGTCCACATGTTTTTTTAATGAAAATATGGTTTTTGTCCAATTTCGGCCCAATATTGCGCAATATGATCGATACGTTTTTCGTATCACCGAGACCTACACTAGTACCAATACCATTAAATTACATCCATGGTGGACACATTGTCTGCTCTCTCTCTCTCTCTCTCTCCCCTTTGAAGGCGGGCCTTGGTGCAATGGTAAAGGTTGCTCCATTATGACCAAATGGTCATGGGTTCGAGTTTGAAAATAGCCTATTTGCGAAAGCAGTTGGGGTAAGTCTGTTACATTATGACTCTTCCCAAACCCCACAGTGGTGGCAGCCTTGCGCATTGGGTATGGGTTCGAGTCTGAAAATAACCTCTTTGCAAAAACAGGGGTAAGTCTACTACATTATGACTCTTCCAAGACCCCACAGTGGTGGCAGCCACTTCAATTTCTATTCAATAAAAGGACCGAGTTTTCCTCAACCCACAAAGAATGGGATCTCATGTATTCACCGCAAGACAGGAGAAGACGGGAAAAGATATCGGGTGGGTATTTTAAAGGATTTTTGTCAAATGCCCCCTCAAAATGCCCATTTGTCCAAATACACCTTTACAACTTTACAATTTACATATACCCCCCTACTTTCAAAATATTGTAACAATTTAGTCCAGTCCGTTAGTCTGGGAAGTGAGACGTTAGTTTCAGATAATCTAATGACCAAAATGCCCTTATGATAAAAACCCATTAAGATTAAAGAGTAAAGTGACCAAATTGCCCTCATCTTCCCCAAATCGTTTAGGGTTTGACACTGAAAATCGATTTGGGCAAGATTTGGGAACAGGGGAAGGAATTCACTGATAATTCAAGGTCTTGTATACCTTCTGAGAGTTTTCCAATTTCCAATTTCCAATTTCCTAGCAGAGACCCCAAAGCCCTAACGTGTTTGGCATGCAAAATCTACAATTTCAGTTCCGTTTCACATATGTCGTCATCTTCGAGCTCTACCATCGATCGATTCCTCTCATTTATTTTTCTCCCAATTTACCGTTTTCGTTCTGAGCCCTTGAAATCTGAATTTAACTTTTCTCCAAGCTGTGTAGTTCATAAAAGAGAATGATGTATCAGAAGCCTATTATTTTCATTTGCAAATAAAAGAATTTCTAGTAGATGTCCAGTGAGAGATTAGCTTGTGACAGCAGGATCACAAGGAAAAGAATAAGAACCAGATTTGGAGAAAGTAGTATAACTCAACCAGAACAAAATCTGCTATGCATAAAATTCTAGCTGATTGGTCTAATAAGTGAATATAACAGGTCTGCAAAAGATGATTTAAATCTAAGGGTGAAATTTAAAGATATGGAAGTTTCCTTCAATTGATAGCATGGATTTTAGACCACAATTCAGTACTTGATTAAGGCAATATTCAAGGATTGCTTAGAAAATTGAAAACAAATAGAAGTAGCATCTCAAATTTAGGAAACCCTGAATTTTAGGAAGTTGAATGCAAGTTGCATTCTTTAAATCGATCCAAAAATTGAATGTTAAAACAGACTCTGAAACCTATTTATCAAGGAGGCAAATCGATGGAATGATTTAACAAGATATTCCGCATTCCAGTCCAATTTGATCTTCTTTGTTCGCAAAGGTACCCATTTCCCTCTGTGTGTTCATTTGTCTCTTGAACTGGATTCATGGCTTCCTAAAAAATTATTTGTTAGTCTCAAAAAATGTTACAGTAGTGAGCAAACCCAAATCTTCTCCAAATCAATTTTCAGTTTCAAATCCTAAACGATTTGGGGAAGATGAGGGCAATTTGGTCACTTTACTCTTTAATTTTGGTGGGTTTTTATCATAAGGGCATTTTGGTTATTAGATTCCCTGAAACTAACGTCTAATGTCCCAGACTAACAGATTGGACTAAAGTGTTACAATGTTTTGAAAGTCGGGGGCATGTGCAAATTATAAAGTTGTAAGGGTATATCTAGACAAATAAGCATTTTGAGGGGGCAATTGATAAAAACTCAATTTTAAAAAGGGGAAGTAGTTTTTTGTCTGAGCACTCCTATGTGTCTATCTCTCTCCTCCTTAAAACAGGGGGACAGAGGTGTCTTTTTATTTGGAGAGGATAGAGATAGACTCATGGGAGTGCTTACATAGGTCACACTCCCGGACAGAGTTATTTTTCCCTTTAAAAAAATACTAAAACCCTATATCGGTTCACCCAAAAAAAAGTCCTATACCGATTTGTAAAAGATGGTGGGTGAACCTTCCTCAACACTTGGCCCACCATAAAAGAGGCGTGGAAATATCAAATTAACACCATCCTTTTGGGAAGCAGTTAGTTTGAGAACGGTCGGTGGTTTCAGTCAATGGTCAGACATTAATAATGGAGGTATCCGATCTTCCAGTTGAAGTGGGAACGGTCAATATTGACTCATTCTTTGACCGTTGGGCGTTGATGCTTCCTCCCTCGTTCCCTCACCGACGAACCGACTCCAAGTCGAGATGAAGTTAGTAGCCCAATTCTGAAACCACAATATGCTTATAGTAGAACTCAAATTACTCAATAATGTCGAATTGGGGCCTCCATCATGAATGGTTCATTCCATGCCTCACTAATACCTATTTAAGTTGGGTTCAACCCACCAAATGGTCAGGTGGGTTCATGGTTTGAGGTATCGGATTGGATCGATCGATTTCAGCCAGATAGGATTGGTATCGGCCGAGACTGATCCAGCCATACAAACAGGGGTAAAAATATAAAAAAATAATTTTTTATGAGAAAAAAGACGAAATTGTCATATTTGCCCGAGTTTAGGCGATCCCGATCCGATCTGATCCAGCCGATACCGAGATCACGAACCATGGGTGGGTTACCCCCTATTTGGAAGATTGATTTAGATGCATAAATAAGGACCTCGGTTCTCTTTTAGTTTATTGTTTTTATTTCAGTTTGATTCAAGATGTAATAAACATAAACTGAAACCAAACTAATTATTAATCGGTTTTGATTTTTCGATCCAAAATCGATTCGTTTAATTGGTTCCGAACTAAACAATAGATAGAAAGAAAAGAGGGTTTAACAAAATCTGCCTTTATTCTCTCTCCTTGTCTTAAACATTTTTTCTTATGAGAATTATAATTATTTAATTGTTTTATCGGGTTATCTGTTTGTAACCAATGATTTATCGGTTAAAGCCAAAACCAAAGCGATTATTAGAGTTTACAACCAAAACCGGACCAATTAGTAATAGTTCAATTAGATTTGGTTTTCAACAATCATTTTTGGTCCAATTTATCGGTTTATTCAAAATTGACACATTTACACATAATAAACGGAAGCCTTTGGGATGGGCCTGTTGGGATAAGAATACCAGCTCGGTCAGAACGAGCTACAAAGATCGAGAAATCCAGGCCCAGCTCGAGAGTTTGATCGAGGGACAAAGGTGTCATTGCATATGCCAAACGAAAGAGATATCCTATGAAGCTTACGTAGGACACTCCAAGTCTATCATGGATTGACATGATCCTAGACTTCCGCCCACATCACGCCTAATCAGGCGCGTGGGAAGCGATGGATAAACATTATCTCCGAATTACACTCTCCAACGGTCTCACTCCACTCCAGGATTTCAGCTTTCCAATTCCAGCACAACTCGAACTCTCCACCACCTTAAATAAGGGAGGTAACACATGTCTAAGCCATCTGAATTCTCATTATTCTGACTATTGCTCAGAGATCTGACTTAAGCATCGGAGTGAGATCACCGGCGATGCCCGGTACTCCCTGCTAATCCTTGTCTTGCAGGTAGAACTCGCTCTGAGAGGATTTCTAACGCAACAGTTTGGCGCCGTCTGTGGGAACGATACAATTCTCAAAGCCTTAGACTTTCTATCTGACTGAGCTTGAGATCATGGCCGGAGAACCTAATGTCGTTCCATCCAATACTCAGGCCCCACCAGTCGTGGACAACCCGGTGACTCGTCAGACAACGAAGAACACCCGTGGCGGCAGGAATGCAGGGAAGAAGACCCAGCAGCGGCGAACGGCAACTGCATCTGTCGACCCCCAGCCACCAGCGGCAGGGGAAGGGGCAAGAACCCAACCCTCTGCCACATTGGAGGCTGACCAAATGGCAACTCAGAATCAGGGCCAGTCCAGCCGCGGCATTCAGGCTTTACCACCTCCGCCACCGATGCCCCAGGGATTCGTCCCCGAGACAGATCCTGGAGCGCTTGCCAATGTCGACCAAATCCAGGACCTACAACTGCAAGTTCTGAACCAGAGTGGGGTCCTGAGGGATATAGTTCGTGAGGTGCAAGCATTGAAGGCAGCCACTGCCGCGGCCGCAGGCCTCCCGCCGGCACCAATGCCACCCCCTGCACCTTTGCTGCCTCTAGTACTCCTAAGAACTGCTCGGGAAAATCTAAGGACAGCGAGAGACGACGTACGAGTATCAGGAAGTAGAGCGGGGTCGTCACACCCCTCCAGGCGAGAGCCACCTCCTCTAGGAATAGTGCGTACGGGGAACCTACCTACCCGAAGCAGGCCCCCTCGCGGGGAAGATCAATCAATTTCCACCGGTAGGAGAACTCACAGCCAGTCTAAAAGGACTCATTCCAGGGCCTCAGACATATGCATTGATCAGGTAGACCCACCAAGGCTACCCCGTCTAGATCTCAGGGACGAGTTGAATGTACGTCATACGTGCACGAACGTCATCAACAACCAAGTCGAAGAAAGCAAGCTTGATCGTAAGCTCAGAGAGATGAACACAAAAATTACGGCCCTGGAGAGGGGAACGACCCCAAAAGAAAGCTTCAGGCCGGGCCAACATCCCTTTACGAGGGAGCTTATGAGAGCAGAGCTTCCCAAGGGTTTTAAACCCCCTACGTTCGAGGCTTATGATGGGAAGGGCGATCCCAACGACCACATCAGTTACTTCAATGCCATGATGATGGTCTATGGTGGGTCCAATGTAGTATCCTGCCGATCTTTCCCCACCTCTCTCAAGGGGCCCGCGGCGTTGTGGTTCGCCAAATTGAAGCCTAACTCGATCCGACGCGTCATAGAGTTGGCCAAAGCCTTTGTCAACCGCTTCCAGAGCAGTGTAAAGCAGAAGAAGACCGCACCCAACTTGTTGGCTGTGAAGCAGCGCTTTGATGAGTCCATCAGAGATTACATCACCCGCTTGAACGTAGAGAGCCTGGAGATCAAGGACCTGGGTGATGCAATGGCCTTCAACGCCTTGTACAATGGGGTCACCAACCACGATCTAGTAAAGTAGCTTGCGCTAGATCCAGTGACGACCATGCCACAGCTACTGAATCATTTTTACCAATACACCAACATGTTCGATATCATTTAGGCGAGAAAAGCAGTGGATGGAAAAGCTCCCAAGAAAAAGAGGACGAGTGAAAAAGAAGACAAGAAGAAAGACACCAAGAGGGCGAGGTCAGAGAGGGATTCAAGTCCCGAATATACCCCGCTCAATACCACCAGGACTAAAATCCTGATGGAGGTATCGGATCGAGGGCTGCTGCAGCGACCCCGACCAATGTTCTCAAAATCGGAGGATCGGAACCCGAACAAGTTTTACCAGTTCCACCAAGAGGTAGACCATGACACAGAAGACTGCAGACAGCTGAAGAGGGAAATAGAGGACGTGATCCAAAAGGGCCACTTGAGGCGTTACGTCAAGAAGGAGGTAAGAGTTAACCCCCGAGGCCGAGAAACCCCAAGGAATGACTGGCGAAGAGATGATAGAGCCCGAAGAGGGGGAGACCGAGATCGCCAAGGCGACCAACGTGGCGATCATAAAAAAGTCAGGAGAAATCAGGACGAGGCCAACACGTCCACAACCTCGGCAATTGTCAGACCCCAAACCACCCCCTGGGAGAATTTAGGCAAGTGACTGGATATCCTACGACATCCGCCAATCCCCAAGGATCTAGAAGCAGTATTTACACGTCACAAACCACACACTGAGGTAAAAGATAATTAAAGAATATCAAAGTGCAATGGAAGATCGAACTACCCACAGACGATTTATATTACCAATAATAAAACCCCAAATACCTATGTTATACTTTATACATATCAAAATTATGTTCCATAAGTACATTATCTTGGTAATTACACTTCTTTGAAAGAAAGAATCTTAAATATAATAGAATCGTCGCTAAGCAACGAGATGAGGAAGATGTGCAATTCCATAGACAGCTTCCCCGCCCATTGGCAAATGTGTTCCTGCAAAATCAACTAAAAGAGAATATACAAGAGGGGGAGCTCCACCGAGGCCGTGAATGAAATATACCATGCATGCACATGTAAGCACAACCAAATGAGTCCTACATGAGGTGCAGATCATTTTATTTATTAGCCACCTAACATCACAACTAAGTCAGGTTAGTGCTACTACAATCCTCAATACATGTATCCCTGGTGTGGGCTTAGTTACCCCTTCCCCCGATACACCCATTGAGTTGACGGAGAGGAGCAGTCAGCTCCAACACCCTTTCCTAAGTCAGCCCGACCAGCCCTCTGTGATTAACCTGTGGGGGTAACCGTTAGTATTTAGCTCAATTCTTTTCTTTTCTTTTTCTTTGGATTATATTGTGGCATAAAACCCGGCATATAGCTCCTGGCATTAATTTTGGCATAAAACCCGGCATATAGCTCTTGACATTATTTTTGGCATAAAGCCCGGCATATAGCTCCTGACATTATTGTGGCTCCCACAGGCATCCAACACCTTAACCCCTGTTGGCAAGGGTGCGTAGCATTGGTGATGAAACTCTAGCCCCATGTCTATATGGCATCGTATGAGTCAGGAGGTGTCAATCATATCCTATAATACCGGCTACCACAGGCCTCATTTTCAAGCCGGCTACGGCATCTAATCTAGCAATTTCACATACAAGCATCAACATACATTTCCAATGTTCATTAGATAAGATTCAGAATTTAAATGAGAATATAAAACAATTTAAAATAATTAAAGATAGTAAATATTGTTGTTGTTGTCATGACCCGTCAGTCATGTTACTCCTGCACTCATGGCATAATTCCACTCACCTTGGTTTGATCCTACTAGTTCAGATGTTTGTTCAGTTTTGGTCGGTATCTGGCTGTGCACCTCGAGCACAGAAACAAATCCTAAAGCAATAAATTAGAAATATGTTATTTTAATTATTCAAAACTATTTTGGATATCCCAGTGTTAGTCTAGGCTCCTAGGTCTATCTCGGTGCTCAGTCCGAGATCACTTTCAATTCTCCGGGCCTTGCATTGGGCTTTAGGCTCATGTCCTGGTGCATGGGCCAGTGCCTAGGGTTCAGGGGAAAATTGGTCATTTGTAATACCAGTACCTGCTACTAGGTTAGAACATGGTCTCGGTGCTGTCCATAGCATGCCTGTGTTGTAGGACCAAGCACAACAGTGTACAGTCACATGCGGGGCCCACTTAGGGTTCCAAAATATTTTTCACATATGGACAGATGTGGGGGAAGGGCATTTTTATCATTTCTCACATCCCACAGTGTCCAGGGATCAAGGCCATCAGGAAATTATAGATCTGCCCCTTCATTCCTAAAAGATTCCATCACTGGGCCTTGCTGCATCACCCAGTGCATGGCCCAGTGCCTGTAGAATCGGCCTTGGGCTGAGTTTCCAAGGTTGGACCTGCAGGGCTGGGCCCACACTTGATCCTCTGCATGTTTGGGGATCTGGGTAGCCCTTGCAATGGTCTATCTCATGGTTCCATTGATTTTCCCATCAGGGTTCCAGTCAGCCTGTCTGTGGCTGCCCAAATAACTCTGGTGAATAGTGTTTAGGGTTTTATCAAACCTGAAATCTTGGATTCAGCCACATGCAAGGCTGGATACCCATGTTCAATAGGGTTTCAGGGCTGCAACCACCTAGGGTTTGGTCTCTGCAGCCCTGGCTTGCAGTCTGGGCTTCAATCCATCAACCAGAAGGGGATCTGGGCAGTGCAACCATGCACAACCAGATTTCGGCCAAGGCAGCAGCATAACTATATTTTGATTTTTACTAAAAAGCCCAGATCTACCATGCACAAGGTCTGCATGGCTGTTCTGGACCAAGGCTGGGCAAACTCTAGCTTGTCTGGGCTGCCCAGGGTTGCAAGACACAACATGCAAGGGAAGGAGATAGAGAACAGCAGGTATGTACATGATTTTATACCTGAATAATGCTGTGGGGGAGCTCGGATCAGCCAGGGATGGAGCAGCAGCCTCCCTTCTTCTTCCTTCCTTCCTCTCCTTCTTCTTCTTTCTCTCCTTTCTTTCCTCTCCTTCCTCTCTCAGATTCAGATCTGCCAAGGGCTCTAAAATGAGCCCATGGCCCCCTATTTATAGACTTAGCCTCTACTGAGGCATGTTTGTCTGTTTAGGCCCCTTTTAAAAATCCATTTTTGGACTGATTCTCAGTCATTCCGGGCTCTCTGGTGAGGTCCACAGTGATTCGAGGGTATGAGGTGGTCCCCTAGACTTCCCTCAACCTATGGAGGGTTCCCATGTCCAATATGGGTGGTCCCCACACATATGTACATTAAAATACAGAAATTTCCCACTCTGGGTGATGTCACTGGGCCTTACTGCATCGCCCAGAGAATTCATTTGCAGAATTATTTGGATTGAAATGAAATTTCAGTCCATTTAGAGACATAATTGGGCCATGGTTCCTTCTAGGAAAGTGAAGCTCTATGAATTTTTTTTCTAGGAAATTGGAATCAAAGGAAAAGAAGCCTAGGTTATGAAGTTATGCTATTTTTATTACACAAAGGTCAACCTGTCAAAACAACAGGATCCCTATTTTGACAGCAACTTGAGCTAAACTTTCAACTAACTTAGAGACAGAACTAGATAATGGTGTCTTCTAACAAAATGCAGCCCTATGAGTCTATTTTCCAACAAAATTAGAACCAACACAAATGAAGTTCGGATGATAGAGTTATATCATTTTAATTAAGAGAAGGTCAATCTATAAATTAGCAGAATTTGTCATTTATGTTGGGATTTAAGATGTATGTATGGAATTGGGTTCTCATCATCACACCAATCATAAAAATTGATATTTGGGTTTAAAAATTTCTTATCTAAAATATTTAAAGTGATGAGGATCATCGTTAGTTTAACCTAGATCTAGGATTTAGTCAAAGGATTCTAGACTCAAGGGATAGTACCTTCCTCAGGCTGTACATTTACAAAGGTCTACAATCCATCTTTTGACAAGTATATAGGAGGACATCCTCAGGGCTTCTCCATTAAATTCAATCATTGGAGTGTCACTCCACAGTGTGCTTGGATGCCATGTCAGGGGTTTCTTGTCCTACCTTCAAATCCCCAGCCAGTCAGGGGCGGGTTTGACATTTCTCCCCACCTTACAAAAATTTCATCCTCGAAATTTGCTTACCATGTAGCTCGAAGAGTTGGGGATACTTTTCCTGTATTTCTTCTTTTCGTTCCCATGATGCCTCCTCAGTGTACTGGTAGCTTTGACCTCGGGTTCTGGACTTTCAATAAAATTTTAAGTTAGCCCGTATTTTTGGGTACGGATTTTACAACAATCCTCACCATCTTGGGATGACCAGGGCAAGAGTCAACTCGCAAAGCTAAGGCGAAAGCGAGATTTGTAGCAGTAGCGGAAGTCTCCGAGAAGAAAGCATGCACAGAGCCCAAGATCACCTTCTCGGATAAAGACATGGAGGGGCTGAGCTGGCCACACGACGATGCCATTGTGGTTCAGGCAGTTATAGCCAATCGACCCGTCCACAGGGTCTTAGTGGATACAGGAGCATCCGTGGATATGCTATCCTACGATGCATACTTGCAGTTCGGGTTCGAGCCCGATAAGCTGAAGCCCGAGATCGCACCATTGTACGGATTCTCCAGAGCGCCAGCACCAATTAAAGGATCTGTAGAGCTCCTGATGACGGTGGGAACATCGGTGCGCCAAAAGACCGTAAAGGTCAACTTCATGGTCGTTCAAGCGGCCACGGCCTACAATGCCATATTGGGCAGACATAGTCTGAACAAGTTGAGAGCAGTAGTTTCTACCAAGCACCTGAAGGTCAAGTTTTCCACCCCTAATGGCATAGGGGAGTGCCAACAGAGCAGAAAAAAGCCATGGAGTGCCACACAGTGTTCCTGAAGGGCACCAAAGGCAACTGTAGAGGAACAGCCTATCAGATAGAGGTCGTAGACAACCGCGAAGGAGATAAAGGCGATCAGCGGGGCGAACCAGTGGAGGAGCTTGTGGAAGTCCCGGTGGATGAACAGAACCCAACCAGGACAGTTAAGATCGGGTCCTCGTTAAGTCAGGAAGAAGCGAGGGAGCTCACCCTATTCCTGCAAAAGAACAAAGACGTATTCGCCTGGTCAGCAGCGGATATGCCAGGCATACCCCATCACATCGCTGAGCATGCACTGCATGTAGACCCCAACAGGAAGCCAGTACAACAAAAAAGGACATTCGTGACAGAGAAGCAGGCCACGATGAAAGAAGAAATAGAGAAGCTAAAAGCATCTGGCTTTATTAGAGAAGAGCAATTTCCTACCTGGCTCACGAACGTAGTAATGGTCCCCAAGCTAAACGGAAAATGGAGGATGTGTGTTGACTACACCGATCTCAATAAAGCGTGCCCCAAAGATGAATATCCACTGCCTCGGATCGATCTTTTAGTAGATGCAACAGCCGGACACGAGAGGCTAAGCTTCATGGACGCATACTCTGGATACAACCAGATCCTCATGAAGGAAGGAGATGAGCTATTCACGGCATTCCGATCAGACCAGGAGAACTTTTGCTACCTGGTGATGCCATTTGGTTTGAAAAACTCAGGCTCAAGTTACCAGAGGATGGTAAACAAGATTTTCAAGGCCCAAATAGGCTGAAATATGGAGGTGTACGTGGACGACATGCTGGTAAAAAGCATTAAGGCCCAGGATCACTTAATTGATCTAGACGAGGCATTCGAAGTATTATGGGCCCACTAAATGAAGCTTGCCTTCGGGGTTAGCTCAGGCAAATTTCTGGGTTATATGGTATCCCAGAGAGGAATTGAGGCCAACCCAGCAAAAATCAAAGCCATACAGGAGATGAGCCCGCCCAAGACCGTTCGTGAAGTGTAGAGGCTGAACGGGAGAATAGCTGCACTCGCACGCTTTGTGTCTCGTTCGGGAGATAAATGCTTGCCATTTTTCAAAACTTTGAAGAATTTGAAAGATGTGAGGAGTTTTCAATGGACGGAGGAATGCCAAAAAGCCTTTCAGGACCTCAAAGCATACCTCGCCAATCCGCCACTATTGACGAGACTAGTACCTGAAAAGGAGTTACTCTGTACTTGGCAACGTCACCGGTGGCTATGAATGCCACCTTAATAAGGGAAGAAGACGGAGTCCAAAGACTAGTGTACTACGTCAATCACGTCTTATTGGACGTAAAAACTCGATATCCTCAGATCAAGAAGCTCGCATTTGCGCTGGTGAAAGTAGCCCGAAAGCTTAGGCCGTACTTCTAAGCCTACCCGATAGTGGTCATGACTGACCAACCTTTAAAAAAGGGACTCCACAAGCCTGATGTATCTGGAAGATTGACAGCCTGGGCAATTGAGCTCAGCAAGTACCAGATCGAGTACAGGCCCAGAACGGCCATAAAAGCCCAAGCTCTAGCGGACTTCATAGCTGAATGTACGCAGAGCGAGAACGAGTTAGAGGAAGAGATCATGCTGAAAGAAAAAATCAGCACAGAGCCATCCTGGACAATGTTCATGGATGGATTAAGTAATGCGGAAGTCAGGGGAGCTGGCTTCATCTTAACAAGCCCGGAAGCCTTCAAAATACAGTTCGCACTGCGCCTGCACTTTCTTGCTTCCAATAATGAGGCTGAGTACGAAGCACTGATTAGGGGGCTGCGAATCGCAAAGGCTGTACAGGTCATAAATCTAGCCGTACGGGCTGACTCACAGCTGGTCGTGAACCAAGTCAACAGGGATTATGAGGCCAAGGATGATCGGATGGTAGCATATTTGAAAGAAGTGAAACAATTACTGAGCTCGTTCAAGAACTTTGAGATAATCAGGATTCCGCGTTGTGAGAACGAGAAGGCAGAAGCACTTTCACGTTTGTCTAAAGAAGAACTAGCACAGCTTGATAGCTCAGTATATGTCGAACAACTTTATGGACCAACTCATCTAGCTTAAGAGGTCATGCAGGTCGAGGTCGAGCCCAGCTGGATGGACCCGATCGTCGCTTATCTGAAAGACGACGTCCTACCCCAAGACAAAACAGAGGCACGAAAAGTTTTAGATCGTGCCGCCCGGTATACTTTAATAGAGGGAGAACTTTACAAAAGGTCAATCACAAGCCCATTGCTGAAATGTTTGACTCCCACACATGCCCTGAACGCCTTGACGGAGGTCCATCATGGCATATGCGGTAGTCATATGGGGGGACGCCACCTGGCCTATAAAGTACTGAGAGCTGGACTCTATTGGCCCAACATACAGAAGGACGCCATCCAGTATGTAAGAAGGTACGAGTAATGCCAAAAGTTCGCAGACATACCACGGCAGCCTGCTATGGAGTTGGCTTCTATACTTAGTCCTATCCCCTTCGCTATGTGGGGAATGGACATACTGGGTAACTTCACCCCAGCCTTGGGGAGAAGAAAATATCTCGTGGTCGCTGTGGACTATTTCACCAAATGGGTGGAAGCTGAGCCTTTAGCCAAGTTCACGTGACAACAAATGGAGAAATTCTTTAGAGACAAGATTATCTGCAGGTTTGGCCTGCCAAAGATTCTGGTGACGGATAACAGGAAACAATTTGACAACCAGCAATTCGATGCGTTCTGCGCCCAATACGGCATTGAAGATTGAATGACCTTCGTCACATATCCTCAGGCAAATGGTTAAGCAGAAGTCGCAAACCGCACCCTGCTCGCAAGAGTGAAAAGAAGGCTAATTGAGGCGAAGGGAAAATGGCTTGATGAATTACCCAGCGTACTATGGTCCTACAGAACTACAGTTCGAACGCCCACGGGGGAGAGCCCGTTCAGGATTGCCTATGGAACTGAAGCATTGGCCCCAGTTGAAGTTGTAGCAAGGTTTACTTAGAAGTCTGAACTTCAATGAAAGAACATACTGAGATGGGTTGAGGGCAAACCTGGATTTCTTAGATGAAGTCAGGGAGGATGCGTTAATGAGAAATGTGGCATACAAACAGAGAATAGCTCGTTATTACAATTCTAAAATCAAGGAAAGGACATTCAGAGCTGGAGACTTAGTGCTACAAAAAGTTAGCACTTCCCAACCACAGCACCAAGGCAAGCTGGATGCAAACTGGGAAGGACCATATGTGATCTCCAAGCAGATCAGGCCAGGGACCTATCGCTTGAAGACCCCGGGGGGCAACACGATACCATGACCATGGAATTCAGAGAATCTGGAAAATTTTTATTAGTAAGTGATCGTTGTAAAGATATCTTTAACCAATAAAATATCACTTCGTGATCCAAATACTGTGCAAGCATTCACGAAAGTCTGGCTCGTTGAGTTAGCACCAAAGTCTGACTCCCATAATCAGCACGAAAGCCTAGCTCGCCAAGGCTAGCACCAAAGTCTGACTCCCATAGTCAGCACGAAAGCCTAGCTCGCCAGGGCTAGCACCAAAGTCTGACTCCCGTAGTCAGCACGAAAGTCTAGCTCGCTAAGGTTAGCACAAAAGCCTGACTCCTGTAGTCAGCATAAAAGTCTAACTCGCAAGGGTGAGTGCGAAAAATTGGCCTCCATGGTTAGCACGAAAGCCTGAAGAAAGACATAATCTCCTCGGTCAAGAATAGATCTTAAACATCCAAGACGTGATACAAGACAAGCGTAAGTAAAAAATAAAAGAATCTTTTATTAACCTTTTTAGAAGGTACAAGTACTGGCGAAGATCGCAATATACAGAAAAGTTACAGAGATCGCCCTCAGTACAAACACAACAACATGTAAAGAGAAAACATGGAAAACTAAGAGTTCCACAGCCTTGCAAGTCCGAAGAAAAACACCTTGGCACACTAGAATAGGAGAAGCTGATGAAGCGCAAGCACCAGGGGTCATCAGGTGTGAAACAGGAGTAGCATTGACAACAACAACGTCAAACAGGCTGATACAGAGCCCATCAAAAGTCACACTCCCTGAGTGACCCCAGAAATCAAGAGAAGACCGCCCTGCTAAATGGGATTCACAATACAAATGCTCTGGGCCCCAAGAAGCTCAGTCATCGCCTCCTCCTCTTCGGCTGGGAAGAAGGTTGGAGGGACATGAACGTGAGGAGGCTTAGGGTCCTTCAGCATCTCTGATAGCTCCACACCATGACCTTCTAGACACGTTAACCGGGAAGGGTAGCAACAACGGCCTCCTCAAGATTCTCCACCCCTTTGATGTTACCTTACCACCCCAGAGAGATTGGTATGGAAGGAAACACAAAGGGGATACCCCACGGCCAATCGCCCGAAGGACAGGACATGTCGATCGAGGATTGAAGCCGTGAAGTTTAATGTCGATAAAAGATTGAAGCCGAAAATAGAACCAAGCCAAGTCTCCAAAATTTACAGCCTCTACATCTGAAAAAATGTCGGAGCCATATGTAGCGGTGGGAGCATAAATCCTTAGAGAGAATGAAGAATGGTGAACTAGTAGAGGGAGCCATGATCCCGTGAACGATGGAAGAGTTGAAGCATTCAACACCTATTTAAAGGAGAAAGACGACGGTTCAATGGCTCAAACCACTTGAGAAATGAATAAAGCCTTGAGCCACGTGGTCTAAGCCCATTGGCTCACACTTGCCGTAGACATTGGAAAGGACACAAATGTAAAAGAATGACGGTCCAAAATCCAGAGCCGCATAAGTGATAAATCGCATCATGGGCCACGTGGCCAAATCCCACCAACCGCACGCCTCTCCTAGAAGCTGAAAGCGGCGTAAATAAAGGGCTAACGATTTAGTTCCTATATTTACGAGGACACGTGTTCAACCGTCAGTGGCCTATGGTTTCTCTGAGAAACCCAAATGTCGCCATTATCGAGGAGGCAGTTCAAGGATCAGTTCCCATAAGTGGTTGGGAAAATCAATGATCAACCGAAAAGAAAAGGCAATAAAGGCTTATAGGGAAGATCCGCTAAAGATATTTGGAAAGGACGCAGCGTCATAATGATGCTTACATCATGGAGAATGTAAAGCAACGGAGGGAAGTCAATTTCAAAGGTAAACCCAGCAAGACATTGGAATGACGCAACCTAAGGAGTTATCTAGCTCGTCTGTAAGGGATGCCAGTCAAAAGAAAGGGCGTGCTCCAATACTTGAGAAAAATTTTCCATCCATAACAAGGCAAATATTTACATCTCAAAAAAAAAAAAAAAAAAAAAAAAAAGAAAGAAAGAAAGAGAGAAAAATAAAAGAAAGAGAAAGGGGAAAGAGAGGAAAATGAATACAACATCAAAACAATTAACAGCTGATAGAAGAATCAGGAACAGTGGCTGCAATTTGGAGAAGGATCAGCTGGAGAGGGGTCCGACAAAAGGTTTGCAGAGGCCAAGATCACATCCGCAGGAGGAGAAGTTGGCAAGACGGGCTCTTCCATAGGAGACACGATAGCAGTAGGAGAAAACACTGGAGCTGGGAGGTCCTCCACGACCACAGGATCCTCCGTAACCTCGGGCACGTCCAAAGTCGCAGGGACAGGTGGAACATAGTAACCAAAGCCAGAGAAATCATAGCCTGGGGTCGTCTCAAGGACGTGCTTCATAGTATCATCAACCTCGGTCATGTAGCCTTACGGCTCACCTCCTTCATGCGCTCCCTCAATTCATCTGAGGATTTAAAAGCTTCCAGTGCCGCCTTAAACGTCTCGTCGATCACTTGGGGCTACTTCTTCTGGAAAGTAACAAAATCCACCGCAATGGAGTCGGTCTTCCAAGACGCTATTGCAGCATCATTATTAGCCTTTTCCAGCTCTGCCTCCAGCACCTCGATGTGCTTCGTAAAACCCTTAAGTGCGTCCTCGTGACCCTTGGCAGCCTCCGTCATGTTAGAAATGGTGGTCCCAACAATTTTTGTTTGCTCCTCAGCGGCTTCCCTCATTCTCTTCTCCTCCTTGTAGGAGGACGACAAGGCCACCATATGCCATCGCAACTCGCTCGCCCCGCGAGTAACCTGCAGAAGTAAGAACCATATCAGAAAAAACTCAAAGTGAATCACAAGGAGAACAGTTTGGTTCGAGACATACCCTAGCAAAATCCAAAGCGAACAAATTCAGAAGCTCCTCGTTCAGTTGGGACCGATAGTCCTCCACGTCCTCCGACGGACCGTGGTCCATCAACTCGCCTACCACGTGAGGAGAGTAAAGGGAGGACTAGCCCTCGTAGACCTCCCACTGAAATTGAAGGCGCTTCTTCCCCCTAGGAGGAGGGGGGACGCCAATTGCGCCTTTGCCCGATTTCCCCTTCGAAACGTCCTAGGGGGGCTGGCTTGGGGGCCTTTGGGGTTTGGATGGCCTCCCCCGAGCACACGATACCTTACGCAACTCTTTTTGAGGCAGGGTCGATGCCCACTGCTTCGTCACGCAGCCTCTTCTCGGTAATCTTAGGTGGCAAGACCTTGCTGGGCACCTTCTCTTTGCCCTTAGAGGAACCCTCCTGCCTCCTTTGATTACCGTTGGCAGAAGAAGAATCCTTTATGGAGATACCTGGGAGCGAGGGGCTAGTTGTGCTCTGAGATTGCTTCTCTAGAGCTTTTTTCCTGGCTGATGAGGCCTGCTCGCGAAGATCGTGGGTGTCCGGCTCGTAGTCCACTGAAAAAGACAAACATAAACTCAGAGGTAGATCGTGGTCGTAAAAAGATAAGTTTGAGGCAAAAGGGACTCACCTCGGGCTAAGCTCAATCCGTGCTCAATCAACAGACCCTCATTTGCCAGACCACGCACATTAAAAGCCGTGCTCATCGACGCCATCTCGAGAGATCGCTGATCATATGAGCTCAGCATAGGGACTTGATTACCAGTCCATAATAGAGCGGGTCCCCAGTCCGTTCTAAAGGGGTTACCCTCAATACGCGCAAAGAAAAAGCGATCTTTCCATTTCTTTGTTGATTCAGGTATATGGGAGACAAATGACTTGGGTCCGTACGACCCCGGGGGACTACGTTGAGCCACATAGAACCACTCATCGCTGGACGGCTTCAGGTGGTAAAAATACAGGAATAGGGCCCATGAGGCCTTGCGGCCGAGTTGGACAAAGAACAAGTAAAAGTCTAGAAGATGCTTCCAGGAGTTGGCAACCAATCGGCCAGGGGAAATCTCGAAGCGATCCAACACTTCCTGAACGAACTGGTGAACAGGGAAGCGAAGACCACACTGAAAGGCAACTTCATACAAGCACATAGTATTTGGCCGTGGGGTGTTCGCCCTCTCAGCTCTGGTAGGGACCCAAGTCTCTACCGATGCAGGAAATCCGTACCGAATGAGGAAGGCAGACAAAGAATCCTCGGTCATGGTGCTTTCAAAGGCAGCCACACTGGTGGGCCTCGCTGAGGCACCCTCTTCCTCCTCAACTCCTGAGGCACTGCCACCGTCGACAATGCACTTAGCAAAAGTTTTGGATGTTGCTCTCTCACAGCTATGCTGAGCGGCAGTGTCTTGGGTCAAATGACGGACCCGAGCAGAGAATCTCTTTGACCCAAAAAGAATAGACCATTCCTCTTGGGTCTCCTCAGAGCTCACCTTAGGATCGAAACCCCCACTCGTTTGAGCACCATTGCCGGAATCCTTGTGGGACTCCGCCTGGGAAGAAGAAGAAGAAGACATGATCGAAGAAACTTACTGATAAAGGTCAAGAGGGGTCGAGAATGGAAGAGCACTGCACGATCGACGCAAAGCCATAGGAGAAGAACTTTGTCCGAGGGCCCGCAAATGCAACGGCATCGGAGTAAGATGTTATGACAAAAGACAGGAATCACAAGAGGCGCGAAGCTCAGAAATGGAAGGAATCAGTAGAAGATTGCCGTAAAAGTGAAATTTCAATTTATGCACACAAAGAAGAGGGGGCGTTTCCAAATCCAACGGCCAAGGGACGCAACCCATCGGATGGCTAGGGTAGTTGGGGTTTGGCGTCTCCCAGAGAAATTAATGTTCATTCCACATGACTGAACCACATTGGAAGACTTGACATGACCAGGATCAATCAACTATAGGCTTAGCCTAGAGATCATAATGCCTACAGACACGCGTTCGTACATTGGAGGAATGTCGAACGTCGCCTCGAGTCGAGACACCTTTAGGGTTTTTTGGCCATGTGGCTTGTGACGGCTGAATCAGCAAATCACACTCAGCCGCCAACTTGTTAGATCACACGTGCCGAAGAGATGATCTTAGAGCAATCTTAGCTTAACCCCCCCGGACGCACACGTTCAGGGGAGTGGGGGGCTCGTGTTGGGATAAGATTACCAGCTTGGTCAGAACAAGCTACAGAGATCAAGAAATCCAGGCCTAGCTCGAGAGTTCGATCGAGGGACAAAGGTGCCATTGCATATACCAAATGAAAGAGATATCCTATGAAGCTTACATAGGACATTCCAAGTCTATCATGGATTGACATGGTCCTAGACTTCCGCCCACGTCACGCCTAATCAGGCGCGTGGGAAACGACGGATAAATATTATCTCCCAATTACACTCTCCAACGGTCTCACTCAACTCTGGGATTTCAGCTTTCCAATTCCGGCACGACTCGAACTCTCCACCACCTTAAATAAGGGAGATAACACACGTCTAAGCCATCTGAATTCTCATTATTCTGACTATTGCTCAGAGATCTGACTTAAGCATCGGAGTGAGATCACCGACGACGCCCGATACTCCCTGCTAACCCTTGTCTTGTAGGTAGAACTCACTCCGAGAGGATTTCTGACGTAATAGGGCCCTAGCTTGAAATTTACAATCGCTGCTTCATTCCCTTCTTCTTCTTCTCTGTATCGTTGCAATATTATTAAGTGTATCCAAAGAGAATTTTTAGGTTTTCCTTCTGTTTTTTTTTATTATTTTAATTTATGATTGTTATGTTCCTATGAGATCAGGTACTCAAAAAACCAAAAAAAAAACAAAAAAGTACTTGAAAAACAATATACAAGAAAAATACCGTGAGACCCATATAGATGATTGATAAAACTAGTAAGCATCTAGGCCCATAGTGAACTTTTTTTTGCCCTTCTTTTTCCCTTTTAAATATGGGTTTTCTTTTCCGTCACTATGTATAGTGAAGTATTCGCTTCACTATTTGCCACATGATTGTACATGAGTTAGTCCATGTGATAGAGAAGCAAACAAATATCTCATTGATACAATTTCAACTTAAAATGAGTAAAGTAGTTGAAATTACATAAGAAGTCATTTCGTATTTTATATTCATCTCCATTTGATGTCATTGTGGTAATTTTTCTAAAACTTTGAATCAGAGTTTGAATAATTTTCCTTACTTTGGATTAAAATTTGGTCATTGAGATGTTGATGTAGTTAAGATCGTCCAATTAGGTCTTAGAAGACTTTATTTGGCCCATGGTTGGGTTCTATAGACCTTAGGCTTCTCATTTTTGGGTTTATTGATGTAATGGGCCTAATATATAAGCCCATAAAGTGGAAATAATGTTAGTGGACGGGATTAGTAGTTAAATTAAGTTTGTTTACTTTTATTGGCTGTATTAGAGTGATTAGGGGTCCTTTTATGAGTCAAATTAGTGTATATATATATAGGGAAGTAGTTTTCTGTCCGGGAGTGTGGCCTACACCAGCACTTCTATGCCTCTATCTCTCTCCTCCTCAAAACAAGGGGTCAAAGGTGTCTTTTCATAAGGGGAGGAGAGAGATAGATTCATGGGAGTGCTGGTGTAGGCCACACTCCCGTATAAAGTTTTTTTCCCCATATATATATATATATATATATATAGAGAGAGAGAGAGAGAGAGAGAGATGGAAAGATCCAAGGGTGCGGCGATCTTTTCGCGTCGGACTGTGTTTGGGCGTAGGTACATGCCCACGCACAACACCAGTTAGTGTTGATTATTGGGCCTACTTGCACCTGAAATCCTTAATCTGGATTTTTAGACTGGATAAGCTGTCAACTACCAAGGAGGAGGGGGAGCGGGAAAGGGTGTCATTTTAATGACACAAATGTGACCAGGAGAGTTGGACCCTTAACCTTCTGGGAGGGCATGCGCTCCAACTAGCAAACCTCCAACCAACCAAGCTAGCGGTTGTTCACCTATTACATGGATTAATGTATATATGGTCAAGTGACAAAATAGTGAAACATTAGACTTCACTAGGCATAGTGACGCTTGGACCAGGCTTTTTAAAACCTCAGCCCAACCTTGAGTCCCCTTAGCTGGGTGGTTGGACCTAGGCCCAGGCTGACCCCGACTTAGGGCCTACAAAATCCAACCCCGACCCGCCCTTAGGGTCGGGTCGGACTAACCCTTATTGGCCCTGATCATAGGGAGGGAGACGGGAGATGCATGGGCTGGGCTAGGCCGAGAAGAAAATTATCAACTTTACATAAAATAATATTATAATAAAATATATTATATCACTTATTATCTTCATATATAATATATTATTGGGTAAATTACACGTCACCCCTGGTTTTCAAACGAAACTCAAATCACCCCCAAGTTTTTTAAAATACTCATCCATCCCCCTCTACAGTAACAGTGTTAGTCCACTGTCAGTTATTGGTGTAAAAGGACTATTTTACCCTTGTACTAAATATTAGAATTAAATTAACAATACTACCCTTCAAAATCTATGTTTGGATCTCAAGGGTAGTTTAGGGATTTAAATTTATTTAACTGGCTGACATCATCACTAACAACATAAAACTAATGATTGGGACTCATTTGTCATATTGGGGTCTAATATAGGGGGTGATTTGAGTATTTTTAAAAACCAGGGGTGACGTGTAATTTACCCTATATTATTTAACAACATGTGTGTGATGCTTAAAGTTTATAATATTCTTAGGGAGAATGTTTTCTGTGCCGGTGGTGCAGGCTGTGCCCAGACACATGGGGGTGGAAGAAATGATCACGCTGCCCCCCCAAATGGTAGGCCCATGTGTCTAGGCATAGACTATGCTGCGCCTCAGAGAACATCACCCCATATTTTTATTGTATCAATATATATTTTATAATATAACTTAAATCAAGGTTGGGCTGGCCGGCTGGACTCAATTTGAAGCCTCAACCTCAGCCAAATCGGACCCTAATTCAGGGCCAGAAATTTTTAACCGTAACCCGCCCTCAGGGTTAGGGTATCTCAGCCCAGACCCTGTTTGGGCCTAGAGCGGGCAGGGCATGTTTGGACCGATAGTGCCAAACTTGCACCTTAAGTGAAGCCTTGAAAGGCCCTTTATATTTTTTCCAATACATATAGTTTTTTTTTTTTTTTTGGTAAAATACATATATGTATTATTAGTGCATCAAACTTAGACCCGGCACGTCAAACATAATTTGACCAAACGTCACATATAACCTTCCCATCGTTATACAGCTAGTGATTGATGGCAATACACTTATACACGTAAGAGTGGCTTTGGTTCACGTCTAATAAAATACGTGGAAATCAATTTCATGCTCATGCAATAAAGGCCTGGGGTTCTTACAAAAAAATACATATATATTCAAGGCCTGGGAAATGGAGAGTCAAGAGAGTCCAACATAAAAAAAAATATTCAATTTTTTTATAAAAATATTCATCACATATGCACATATAAAACACCAGGCAATGTGAAAATATGTTAATTAATAATTGGAAAAAATAACTTTGTCTGAGAGTGTGACCTACGCCAGCACTCTTATGAGTCTATCTCTCTTTCTCATATAAAAAGATAGTTCTGCCCCCTTGTTTTAAAGAGGAGAGAGAGACACATGGGGGTGCTGGCGTAGGCCACACTTCCAAACAGAAAGTTGCTTTCCTTAATAATTACACAAGGTGACTGCAGCTGACGTTATTAACTTATCTCTCTCATCTATCCCTTATGAAATGACATCTTTACCCCTATTGGAGGAGGGGAGAGATAGACGTAGGAAGTGCTAATGTAGACCATGCTCTCAGATAGAAAACACCATCTCTTAAATTTTACTTCACTTTTTATTTGAATGCTGCTTTTCTATTGTAAAAATTTATTATGCAAATTATATTTTAGTTGAAAATTCTTATCCATGTAAAAGTTTTTTTTTCTATTACCTTTTTTATTTGTATTTAAAACAAATATTATATACATTTTTATTTTAGCTGAATATTTTTTTCTTCCCACTTTTACATTGAAACAAAACTGATGAATTTTTTTTCATGATATATGGAGTATTTATCATATTTAGTATGTTGTTGACTTAATTACAAAATTATCCATGTTAATGATTGCAAAGCTCTTCATTTTTCTTTTGCTAAAATTTTTCTTTACTTCATTTAACCAAACGACCTCTTGAAAGATACAAGTAATTTGAACAAAAGTTGAATGATACAAATTAAGTACCTGAAATTACCAAACTATATAGTTTTTTTTTTAATATTTTTTATCTTTTGGGTAGAAAACCATAGTGCATGGGCCACAATTGGCACAAAAAGTCCTATCATAGTTTTCATTTTTGCCTTATTAATTTGGTAAAGACTTCTCCAAATTTGTTAGAATTTAAATTTAAATTTAAAATTAAAATTGTGAAGTTTGAAATCTATTGAAGCATGGGAATCCAGTCATGTCATGGAGAGTACAATTTAGCAACTCATGATTTATGTGACAAACTTAAAAGGGTGATGCCTATTATTCATACACTTCTTAATGGAATTTGTTTTGCACTTAACAGGTTTTGGCTTAATTTTGCTCGGCTCTATATGCTTGGATTGAAGATGATAGAAAACGGGAAACTTATAAGAATAAGTAGAAACTTATCACATTACACCCAAAAAAAAAAGTGAAAACAGAAATTTGAAATTTCCTCTCTAACTAAGAAAAGTAAATGGGCAGGTAAATAGAAAATCATTTTCTATGAATTGGATTGACATAGTCGAAATATACAATTAAAAAAATGAAAGGAAGGCATATTCCCTTATAATTAGCATTAGTGGAATTTATAATTTTCGAAGTAGGCAAAATGTGGTGAAATTGGAAGGAATATACTTTGGTATAATATATTTTTTTTGGTGAATTATTTTGGTATAATAAAGAGAAGGGAAAAGGTTTTCTAGGCCACCAGGGCAGGGTATGCTAGCACCTCTGTATCTATCTCTTCTTCTCACATGAAATAACCTCATTTCTCCTATATATATATAATACTGTTTTATCGTATGTCATTAGTGCGCTTGTTCGGAAAACCCTCTCCTTAAAGAGAATACGCGAAACTCTTATATCATAATCCACCCTCTTCCCTTTCTTTCTAACTTTGGATATCCAATATATTACCTTTGGGAAAAGGAGCCTGTCTGGGAGTGCAACTCCTGCACCCAGACATAGGCCCCAAGAAATGATTGCCCCATCCCCCACAAAAGATGAAAATTCCACACTTGTTGATACTTTCGCGCACACTCCCATTGCCTCTAACGCAGGGTCATGCTCCCGTACAGTCCTCCCATTACCTTTTTAAGTCTCTTACAATGCCTAAACAGGTGAACCTTGAACTGTAAAAGGGATTTGATTTCTTTTTCGATACGCAAAAGGCTTTTGCTAACCTCACGAAAATAGCATTGCAAGGTCTATTAAGATCTTAATTGAAGACTGACGTGAATGGGAATCTTGCAATACGGATCCCATGAGTAAATTGGGGGCAGATAAAAATAAACTATTATAAAATGAGGATTTGGAGATGAAAAGTAAGGTATCCTAATCACTGTTCAAGGAATCAGGATCCGAGAGTTTTTTTCTCAATTTATTAGAAACAAAAATAGCATGAGTCTTAAATAGCATAATAAGAATTAAATACCACATACAATTCAATTAAAGTACACTATTTATTCTTACCCAAAAAAAAAAACCCTACACTATTTATGAAAATAAATTTTACTTATACCTAACTAGTACGTCATATCATGTACGTCCCACTAGCATCGTTCCCAACAAAATTGCTAAATTCTACCAAAAGTAAAAAATAAAAATTACTAAATACCATTCAAGGCGACATTAGATCATATGCGATTCGATTCCGAGTTAAAGATATGTTAATTATTAACTGTAATATTGTGTAAATGGTTTTTTCTTGTATTGAGTTTCTTTGTTTGTATATTGCAATAGGGAAAAAGATCTCTACTTGGTGGTGTTTCCTACGTCCTCTCACAGGACACTGTGAGAGGACGTCTTTGCCCCCTAGGTAGATACCCATGTGTACTCACCCATTGGCCCAGACACTTGTGTAAAGACCATGTGACCAAGTAGAGATCTCTTGCCCATTGCCCATTGCCCATTGCAAATATTGAATCGGTGTCTTGGAGTGCACCATGTCCAGGCCAGGTGAAAATCAATTGTGATATATCATTGCCTTTAAATGGGTCTACAAGTGGTATTGGAATAATCTGTCGAGACTGTACTAGTTGTCCTCTACATGCAGTGTCGATTCCAATGCACTTTGGTGATATTGCTTTGGGTGAAGCTTTGGCGATTTGGCATTCTCTACCTGAGGCTATTTCTGAAGGTTATGATCGGATTGTAATTGAATCGAATAACAAGATTATAATTTCGTACTTGCAAGGATGACTGCATTCTTCACCACTCTCTTTGCGTACCATTTTGGAGGATATTATACATCTATCTTCTTGTTTTGAAAGTTGTATTTTCTGTTTTGTTCCAAGGGAGATTAACAGTTGTATTGACTCCCTGGCAAGGAAAGCCCTATCGATAACGTGCATGATCCATGGTTATTGGATTTATGTGTCCTACAACGAGTTTTCACGTTATCTAAATAAAGTGCTTTTACCAAAAAAATAAAAAGCAAAATTATATGACATTTTTATTTACTTATAATTTTTTTTTATAAACTTTATGTATATATATTTCTCTATAATGAAATTTAAACACCATTTTTTTACCAATTATCACTAAGATTTCATCATTCATAAGCCACATAAGTAAATTAACAATACATGATAATAAGGAGGTACATATATATGGAACCTCTTGAAACATCAAACCCCTCTCCTTCCATATGAAGCTGCCATGCATGCTTACCACATTTGACACAAAAAAAAAAAAAAAAAAACAATACATGATAACAAGGAGGCTTATATGGAACCTCATGAGACATCAAATCCCTCTCCTTCCATATGAAGCTACCATGCATGTATGGTTACCTCATTTCATCACTCCAAAAAACAAATTAGGAAGAGAAGAAAACAAATTGAAATATCACAACTATATATGAAGAATCTTGAATTAAGCTACCTCCAACTACATTAAGAGAGTTAGAGGGAAGGTGGGTTACTACAAAGCTAAGGTGGTGTAGCAGTAAGATGAGGCTTAGAAGGAGATGGTGGGTCTGGTGTAGGTGTTATTGGAGGAAAAGGAAAGGGAAGGAGAGGTAGCTTTGAAGGCAAAGGAGATGTGAAAGGAGGGAGTACTGATTGTGCATAACCACAGAGCCCATAGATACACAGACTTCCAAAGGAACACCTCTTCCAACACTTCCCACAATGAAAAGGGTTTGTATTTGTATCCACACAAAACCCATTACAACATTGCCCACTAAAAGGGCACCTAAAGCCACAAACCCCACAATTATTCATATCTGTCATCACATCGACACAACGGTTACTGCAACACAAGCTCCTAATCGTTGGTTGTCTACTGTTACAAATCCATGGCCGTGACAAACAGCCAATTGATCTTGAGTTTGTCATTCTCTTGAGCCATGGAGAAGTTGTTGATGATGAGTTACGTAACACCACACCTTGACGATGCATTGGAACGTTTGTGTCTCCCGCTGCAACCACAAGTAAGAGCAATGGGAGAATGGCAATTTGAAGACTGTAGGAAGGACACATTTTTGGTATTCTGGTCATTGGTGCACATAATAAGATGAAAAGAGTGAAGGATTTATAAGAAGGTAGAGGTTGAGTTAAGATCTTTTTACAGCTTCTCCGAAGAAGATTAACGCGTAAAAGTGAGGGTGTTCATGTTTTCCTTACTTGGGTAACTACTTGGTTCTCGTGTTTTGGGTATGTAAGCTTTGGGGTTGGAATTACAATCTACGTGAGAGAGAAAGAGAGAAAGGTGTGGACATAGCTTTAGGGATGTAAATGAATAGTAGAAATCTGTTTCCGTCTCCGTGTCCGTACCCATTTAACACTATCCGAATCCATTTGAAAGCTAAACGGACGCGGATACGGATAGGCTATAGCTATCCGAAAAACTATATTTACATATAAACGGATAAAATATCCGATCCATGTCTGTTTAGCACTATCCGAATCCGTCCGAAAGCTAATCGGATGCGGATGCAAATGCGGATATAGCACTATCTGATCCATTTACATCCCTACATAGCTTTATTGATCGATTTAGTCCAGTGTAACGGGCATGAGAGATAGTTGGTAATTAATTATTACTTGGTTTTCACGATAAACAGCCTTCCTTAGTCAAGATATAACATGACAGGTGGAGTTATATGTGAATCTAGGGTCTATCATTCTAGGAAAAAATTTTGCTGCTACACTGCTGGCAACTAAGGAAATTGAATAATTCACTTTCCCTTTGGGTTCATAAATAACCTCCTAGGTTTTAGTATTTTCTAAAATACGCTGCCCTCTCTTCGTTAGTTGAGTGTGTATGCACACCTTTCTTTCTCCATGCAACCTTATTCATTCTAGAGGGAGAAAAAACCTAACAGTCGAATAATAAGCTCGATCTGGATCCGAAATGGACTATGGATCTCGAACGATTGGTCTATGCGGGATTCACCTGCCTCTCTAGTCTCATACTGGTTCGAACCTATGCAGGATTCACCCCTCGAAATGCCTTTCAATGAGACTCTTAATGAGGCTACTTTTCAGCACATTCAAGAGGAGACCAACCCGCAACAGATCAATTTGGAGGATCACAAACCAAACATTGATCATGATCGTATGGTGCAGATTGAATCTCAAATAAAATAGATTTTTTTACTGAACTAGGAGATGAATTGAATACAACACATGAGCCGAGTGAGATCAGCAATGATGAAAGCACCTTTGGAGCCAACCAGACTTTGGGATCATAAATACCCTCCTAGGTTTTAGTATTTTCTAAAATACTCTTTAAGATCCCGTTTCCTTGGCTCCTAACAATTTAGCAAGAACATTCTTATTACAAGTCTAGCAACAAAATTTCATCCATCATTCAACTGATCAATAACATTTTTTATTTGGGAAAAGTATTTTTTTCTTTTGCAAATGGGTTTGACTTTTCATCCTAATGTATTTAGCTGTTGTATTCTAGGGCATTAAACATAGTATTGGGTATTGTGTTAGTCATTAATGCCAATATTTATACTAATACCAATATGGATCGACTGTATTAGCTAGCCAGGGATGTATATTGGTAGTCAAAATTCCGAATAGATATCAACTAATAATTTTAAAAAAAAAAAATTTAAATATCTAATGATATGGAAGATTCTTGAAGATCTGACTGAATCAGATCTTTCCCACATGACATGTTTCCAACTAGGGGTGCAAGTTTGGCCCTGTTGGCCCGAACCAGCCCTGAGCTCGAACAGGGCTTGGGCTAGGATATCTTGGCCGTGAAGGTGGGTTAGGGCCGGAAATTTTTAATCCTAAATCAAGGTCGGGTTGGGTCAGGGTTGAGGCCTAAGGCTGAGCCTGGCCCGACCCGACCCGGTTTTAAGTTATACTATAAAATATATATTTATATAGTATATATATTATAAATTTTAAATGTCACCCACATTTTGTTATATAATATATTATATGTGAAGATAATAAGTGATATAAACATTTTATTATAATGTTATTTTAAGTAAAATTGATAATTTTCTACCCAGCGCAGTCCAGCCCATGCATCTCCCTTCCCCCTCCCCATGATCAGGGCCAATCAGGGTCAGCCTGACCCATCCCTGAGGGCGGCTTAGGGTTGGATTTTTCAGGTCCTGAGTCAGGGTCGAGTCGGGCCTAGGCCCAGCTAAGGAGACTCAGGGTTGGGCTAGGGTTTAATAAAGCTCGGCCCAACCCGACCCTGTTGCACCCCTATTTCCAATAGATGAAAGAAACATTGAAGGTGGTCCAGTCCGACAGTCCTCAAGGACAAGAAGGATCTCAATTCATTTCAAACGTGACAAAACAATGCATTTGCAACTGCTAGCATTGATTGAGGTATCGATATTGAATCGGTCGGATCAGGTCAGTATCAGTCAAGGTCGATACCAATACCTGGTCGATCCTAGAATGGGTATTGGTATCGGATCAAAGGTAAAGTGGTAAGAAAAACTCAATTTTTATTGAATTGTAGGGTAAAATTAGTCTATCCAGATCAATATCGGATTGATATAGTAGAGACCAATACCGATACTAATATCCCAATCCTTAGTTCCTTAAACTACTAGTGAAACTGAATAAGTATAAATATATGCATGTATGTGTTGGCGAGAAAATCACAACACTCACACACAGGGGCACATGCACGTGGTGCAAATAGCGTGGGCGTGCCAGAACCTTTGCGTAGGTTCAAACGAGGCTGGTACAGCCTGTCTTAGCTTCCAACCAGGATGAACCGGCCTGCTCTAACTGACGAATTGGCCTATTCTGACTTCCGACCAGGAGGCAACGGCTTGTTCTAAATGACTAAACGACCTGTTCTAACTTCAAGTCAGGCCGAAATGGCATATTCTAATTGGCGAAATGGCCTGTTCTAAGAGGCCAGAAACGGCCTGTTCTGACTTCTAACCAGGACGAGAAGAGGATCCTTCTGCGCCTAAGTAGCTCTAAGGACTTTTGGCTAAAAGAAAATCGCAATGAGAGAAGCAAAGGAAGAAGATAAAAAATTAAATTGTTGCTTGGCAATAACATAGCCATTGAAGACGCTTACACTTGTCGTCTACGAACTGTTGAACATGTACAACTTGGTGTTAAACTACACTAACCACACCAAATCTCTTGTTGCCAGTAGCGTATCCGTTGAAGTTCCCACATCTTGCTTGGCGATGATTTGTCGAAGCTTGCAAACTTGATTCTGATGGTTGTCTTTTGAAACACGGGCCAAAAAACAACCCTTGATCGGTAGGAGACACCTTCTAAAACACGGGCCAAAAGACGATCCTTGATCGGTAGAAAACATCTTCCGAAACACGGGCCAAAAGATGTATTGTTGGAGTTATTCTCCAAGCAATATCTAAATGAATGCCCCTTGAAACACGAGCTAATGAGACATTGGTGGCTGGAAGCCAACTCCAGCGAAAATTACAGGGCAAGATGAGAGATCTACATCTTGAAAGATAAAAAAGAAAAAAAAAAAAAGATAAAGATAAAACTTTGTTGTAGAGTGTGCTGTTGTTGATTGTGGTGTCCGTTCTTCTTTGCACTCCCTTCTTTTATAACTGCTCCCTTGGCGGTTGTGGTAGTTCCAGCAACTTCCATGAACCTCTTTAGGTGGTTAATCCATAATTTCCTACCCCACCTGCCCACTTTGTCCTTCAAAATCAAAAGGGGAACTCTTTGATGGTAGTGTACAATGCACGGCCTTAGAGCACGCATAATCGAATCCCAATTTGTGAAATTTGGGTGCAAATAGTATGCCATTAAGATTATTCCAACTTGGGGCTTGAGAGTCAAAAAGGGAATGATTCGATTTAAAAATAAGAATCGGATTAGTCAAATCGATTAATTTTGATTTCTTTCAATTCAATTTTGTCGATTCAAAAATATTTGTAGCGTTCATGTTGATTTCGATTGATTCCTAACTGAGTTCGATTGAATCAGAATAGGCAGAAGTCAATTCAATAGCCGATTAGGCTTACTTGAACCTTGGTGGTACTACACATGTAACTACATATAAATATATGCATGTATGCCCATGAAGATTATTCCCCACAAGAATTTTGATATAATCACTTCCTGGGGCAACCTTTCAATCCTTCATCATGAACGAGATTATTCATACATTCATACCTAAGTTTTTCTTTTTGGTCTTTTACAGGTCCATGTGCGCTCTGATTCGCTCACTGCTGTGCATACTATTTCTGGGCAATTCCGTGTGCCTTGGTATTTACTTGGTCTACTGGGAGATATTTTGGAGCTTCATGACTGGTTTCGGAGTTCTGGGTTTGCCCATCATGTTAGGGAAATTAGCTCCCATGCGGACTTCCTAGCAGGGTTTTTAAATTCTTGTCAGGAGGTTTATTTCTATAGAGATAGTCTCCCAGACACACTCTCTTGCCTTATAAGAGAGGATGCCTCTGGGAAGAACTTCTATAGATTGTTAATTCATTCTATTTATATTAATACAAAGCTCCTTTTCTCCAAAAAAATTGTTTTTCTTTTTAAGGGGAAAATCTAATTGTAATTAAAGTGGTGAATTACGAAGTTCTAATCTTACTTTTCTACCCTCTTAAGATAACACAATTTTTTCTTAACCAAAAAAATAATAATAATAAGATAACACATTTTTTTTTCAAGTGAGAGAATCTTATCATTTCACATAAACACTTCTTAAATACTGCATTCTTAACTTTACATTTTAAAAACTCTTTTTTACCCCTTGCATTTAATAGTACATTAAACAACTTTTGGAAATAAGACAAGGGGACAATTAAAAAGTTTACAACTTCTAGTTCACCACTTTGATGACAACTAGGGGTGAAACATGGCCCGGTTTATTAAAACCCTAGCCCAACCTCTTAGCTCAACCCAAGCCCAACCTGGCCCTAGGTCGGGATGAGATATCTTAGCCCAGGCCCAACCCAGTCGAGCTTAGCCTAGCCCAGCTAGGCCCTGATTGACCTTGATCGGGCCTGGTTGGGCCTAATTGACCCTAATTTTTCCTAGGGCATGGTTGGCCTTGATTGACCAGTCTCATGTGATTGGGTATTGGTTGGTTTCATACTCAATTGACTATTAGATTTTTCTTTGGGTTAAAAAACTTGGTCCAATCTTAAAATTTTAAATACTTTTGTTCAATAGATAATTAGCCTTTTTTTGGGTAAACCAATAGATAATTAGTCTTTTTGTTTTGTATGTCAATAGATAATTAGATACTACAGAAAAATTACAAAATGTAATCAATAAATTGTAAATAACCTAACACAGGGCCGGGCTGGGCTTAGCCCGAGGCCTCAACCCTGGCCCAGCCTAACCCTAACCTCGGGCTTGAAAATTTCAATCCTAACCCGCTCTCAGGGTTGGAAAATCCAGCCCAAGCCCTGTTCAGGCTTGCGTTGACAAACTTACACCCCTAGATGACTACAAGTTGCACCCCTTAATTAATTTTCCTTTTCTATCAAAGCATTGTGTAAGTGCAAGAAGGATGAAGTTCAGGACTCCTCTTTTCTTGAGGAAATAAAATCATTTTGTAACCATTTTCATACCCAATGACAGCTTTTTCATTTAATGAAGGCATAATGTTTGAATAAGAACAAGTAGAAAGTTTTTCAATACCCGCGATGAAGGAAATCAAAGGTCAAATATGCGATCCCTTAGACCTTGCATGATAACACTTTTGTTTATGTGCCATGTTTCTATTCTAGAAAACTTTTTGTGTTTCTGTTTCTAAGTCAAGATTTTGAACAAAAAAACGTGTGTTTGGTAACACATATTAATTTCTATTTCTGGGTCAGAAAAGAAACACAAACGTGTTTGTTATGTGTAGTAATTTTTGTTTCTAAAACTTCTATAAATTTTCAAAAATGCAATTGAATATCCAATAATTTGGGGGAGGTACAGGTGGTGGTGTTATGCTCGTGCCCAAACCATGTCTAATTTGACCTTGGTGTGTAGGTACTGTGCTAGCATCTTTCAATACTAGCAATATATGGGCCATAACAATCAAACAACCACATAGGATTCTTGATGAGACAACATGGAGATACATGGAAGACAGATTTGTCAATCAAAATACCGGGTGGTTTATCAACCGTGGAAGCTTTGTGGATCCTCCTCCTCGTATGGACGCGATGAGCGAGAGGTTTAGGAAGGTGGCCACATCCAACCCCGGATGACTTGAGTTCATAGGTAACCATCCACACCATTCTAACTCCTCCGGCATGTAGAACACACCCACATTACTGTGAAAAAACACCCCTTGCAATGCCCTTTCTAGTGGGCGAAAGCACCGGTCAAATCCCAGCCCAAACAGAGCTAGGATTGACCTACCGGTCAATCACCACAAGCAGACCTTGATCTGCCGGTTGCATCAACTGGTGGGTCATGTTGTCCTATTTCGGACTGCTATGTGTGGGACCCCTGAATCCCACATCGAATCGACCCCCATGTGTTTTGAATTATTGTATGACCTACCTTTAGCTCCATGCCCAGTATAGAGTCAAGGTGGAGGGTCCGCGAGGTCCAACTGGAGATTTAATCTGTTTGGCTAGATTGAGTGCGCAAGAAAACAAGCCTAAGTGTCCCTAACCTATATATATGATTTTGAGTTTTAAAAACTCATAATCATCTCTTTCAAACTAGAGAAAGAAGAGGAAAGAAAGGAAAGGAAGGAGAAGAAGAATAAAGAAGAAGCAAAAGGGACCCGGAGCTACACCAGTGCTACCCCTGCTCAGTCTTAGGTAGGAGCACACTCTCCCTATCTTCTCCTCTTCGTTTATGCTGATTTTACATACCTAGAGTTTAGGATTTTTGCGGGGATAATTTGGCAAGGAGGCCAGCCGGAGTGTTGTTGTGCGAGGGTTCTACACCGTCTTGCACACTCCCATTTTCATTCTTGACCGATTCCAGGGTGATTTAGGTGGAACATGCCCAAACCCTAGCTTTTAAGTTTTGATTGGAGATTCGATCATATCTCCAATTTTACTCGGTGAAACGCAATGTCGTTAGGCTTCGTGCGTAGGTGGAGTGATCCCTTACAATCTCTATATAGTAGAAATGACCCCGACAATGTGTCAGATGTAAGGTTTAAAATCTCGTTTTGTTTCGCTATTTCGGTCTTAATTTCGGATATTTCGGTAGAAATATTGTATTTTTTGTGTATGATTTTAGTAGGTCATTCGGTGGGTTTTAGGCCAATTTAATGCCTAAAACTTCATAGAAACCCTATTTTAGGCTATATAAACACATGTAAATGTTCAAATTGCAAAAATAGTCATCCAAAGTGGTGTTTTATATTTGCACCATTGATTGGTAGTATTAGGTTGAATCCTTATGCATAACTTAGTTAATTACACATACATTACACATACACATTGTATACGACTTTAAGTACTAGAGGACATAAATCACATAATAAATAATAAGCAATTTAAACAAGTAAATTCACTTGAAAACATAAAATCAATGACTCATAACTCATACTTTATAATATTAAGTACAATAAGTCAATAGCATCAATATCCTAAATTCCTAATACCAGTCAAGTGAATCTTGTGTTCTCCAAGTGAAATAGTGGAAAGACTTCACAAATGTGCTAAAAAGATTGAATCTTGTGTTCTCTAAGTACTTTTAGAATAGATGTGGCGAAGATTCGAAGCCTGGTACAAAAATCACCAAAGGGAAGTGAAGGATGAACAAACACATAACTAAAAAATAAAAGAGGAGCAGCCTTATGAGCTCTCGGTCGAAGACTCATGGGTTTTGGTCTTTTTATAAAGTGGATTTGTAACAAAATCTCGAGATCTCACGAGATGACCAAAATCTCGACCGAGAAATTGCCTTTTTTTTTTAAATTTTGAACCACCATTTCGTTTCGGTTAGATCGAGATACTCGAAATTCTTGAGATCTCGACCGAGATATAACGAGTTTTTGAACTATGGTCAGATGACAACTGAGCTGAAGAATAACTCTCGGATCATCCACCGGTCGATCACTGGATGATCCACAAGTCGATCATATAATCAACCAGTAGCATCTATCGGTGGGCAAATCTTAAAAACCCGAGCTTCTGCCAATGCCACCGGCTGATCATTGGCCATCCACCGATGATCAACTGATGACATATACGGGTTGGTTCCCAATGTGGAACTGTACTCTGCCCTTCTGGGAAACCTTCGGGCACTCATCCAATATTGGTTCTAACACATTGTTAACATGAATAAGTCAACCTTAGTACATCATCGAGGTGTATCTAGGGATCGCTTGGACATCTACTCGGGTTGTGTTCACCTCATCTACCGACAAGGTGAGTGGGTATTATTGATTTCTATTGCAGAGTGTTTCTTTGTTTACTTTGTGTATCTTCATTTTAATTATAAACTATTGTTCATATAATTATGCTTGTTTTATATGATTAGATGAAATATATGTTTAGTGTTGAAAATGGGATCCAGTGTGTGGCCGAGGTGGATTATGGTACCGGGATCGCCATATTTATGTTACATTCATGCTGCATTAGACTTATTTATGTAAATGGATTGCGGTGTGGCCGATGGTTGCGCCGGTACCGTATCTCCCGTGATTAAAGTATATGTATGTGTATGTTCGGAGAGACAGGATGGTAGTGTGGCCAAGGGGATTCCGGTACTATCATCTTGTTTTTTGATATACATATATGTATGTGACACCTATCATATTAAAAACTTGATGGCTAGAATAATCAACCCTGTGCGACAACCCATAGCCAATAGGGGGTTACGTGTTGGTTGGCCTTCGTGGTATGTCAGATGTTGATTTTCTCGAAACTACATCTGCAGTACGATGTGATTATTGCCGGAGGCGGATCCGAGCTGCGTGTCTGAGGTTATTATCGGGATTGGTAGGATCTATCGGGGTTTGCTAGTTGACCCAGGAAGCTTGCGGGGACGAGTAATTCATCCTAATGTGTTGCAGTAGTACATTACCAATATGACTTAGCTCTGTTGTTAGGTATTGAACATAAAACTGGAAATCATACACCGCATCTTTTGTATATGTTTGCATGCCCCCATCGAGCTTAGTGAAGCTCACACCACATGCATGCCTCTTTTAGATGTTTCAGTAGGTGATGCAACCATGGACTGTGTTGATGCTCCTTCTTCCGCGGCAAATGAGTGGTGGACTCCTAAGTACAAGGATCACGAGTCCAACTATGTTTGTGATGTGTGTGCCTACAGTGATACTATATGATAGTTTATTCTATAATAACTTATACACTATGTCTTGTTAAATTATGGGTATCATTTTTTGTACTTTTTGAATAACTCGGATTAATGTAATATTATCACTTAGATGCCCAAAGTACAATGATCTTTATATATTATAAATCAATTGTTCCGATGATTGTTAATTGTGATATTTCTTGGTTACTGTGTCTGTGATCCTGACAGACGTGTTGGATGATGGTAAGCATCCCTATCGCACTTCCATTACCTTTGGAAGTAGGGTGTGACAGGTGGTGGTTGAAGTTGCAATGGAGGTGGTGTTTTATTTTGAACATGAAATTACTGCATTGCTCATCAAATTAATCATGTGCTCATTAAAGAGCTACTCCCCCCCCCCCTCCTTTTTGTTTCTGAAACAGAGGTCCAAATTAAAGCTTCTATTTCTTTGTTTCTCAACAAATTTTTTTATCTAGTTCATTCCTATGAATAAAAAAAATGAACCAGTGGTAACAAATGCATTTCTATTTTTCTTTTTTTACGTTCTCTGTAACAAAAGAACAAAGAAATGGAGAAACAAAAGTGTTATCATGCAAGGCCATATTGTATGAAGTAGATCATACCCGTAGTAGTCTGATTCAACAAAGATTAGGAAGGGAGTCCCTTTCACCATGGGTGAAATAAAACTTGGTCCTAAGAATGATGTTTGATACTTTTTAGTAAACAACAAAGCTTACCTTAATTATATCTTTGGTTACATTTGGTTGAAAGAAAAAGAAGTGAAGGGAAATGATATTATTACAAAATTAGGAAAAAGTTTTGTACAATGCCAGCTCAAAAATGAAATTGCACACCCCCTCCTATTCATGTGAGGGGATGATATGTCATAAATGCCCTTCCTTACAATTTTAAAATATAATTTTTGCAATCATGACTAGTAATGGTCATGTAACTATGTAAATAACTCAAAAACATTTTCAAATCTGGATTTCAAATTTTACTTTACATTGAAAAAAAAATAAGATTGTATTAGAACAGATCATTATCAAATACGATTAGGGTTTTATGTATGTTACATAATCATGATTATAAAAAGTATTTATCTTCTTAGATTGATTCATTTCCTTTTTTTTGTCCTTGCAATAGGGCAGAGGGAAACATATGTACGCAACCTTACCTCCATGTCATGAGAGAGACTGTTTACTAATAAAACTTTACAAATATATTAATCAAAATTTATTATATTTTGCAACCAAGACATTATTTTCAAGAAGAAAAAATTTCCATTTGAAAAGTATGATTGCCATATTTAGGGGAAATGTTCTCTGCACAGGGGGCATAGGATGCGCCTAGACACATGGGGGCAAATGACCACCCTACCCCCCTAAATGGCCAAAATGACCACAATGCCATGCCCCATGTGTCTGGGTGTAGCCTACGCCCCTGTACGTGCCTGGGCAGAGAACGACGCCCCCATATTTATTAAGACTTTTAGTATTTATAAGTGATCCCAAGATTACAAAAGTTTCCATTTCCTTTATAAAACTTATTTTACTCACTTCCCCTTACCTTCCCTTTACTTGCGGCTAGATAGAACCTCATGTTTTATTAATTTAGACAAATAAAAACAAAGAAACAAATTGAAGTACACCTAAAGGGAAAAGTATCTCTGAACATGAGGTGTTTTCTATGCCTACTAATATAATTTTTTTTAAATTTTCTCTCACTTAAAAAAGAGTAAAAAACTCCATGTAAGTAGGTGTAGGAAACGCTTCATTTTCAGAAAACCCTTTTCCATGCCTAAATGATCATCCTCTTCCCCTCTAAGTGTCCATAATATCAATCGCACCCCCAAGTTTTGAATAATGATAATGCCCTCTCTTACTTTTGAAAGGTTCTATCGACCGTACCCAAAGTGGCTAATGGTGTTAAAACAACAGTTCAAAAGATGATATTACCCTCCTTCTTCTTCTTCTTCTTCCTCCTCCTACAAATCCACCTGCTCCCACCCCTCTGCAACCCCATCCACACATGGCGAAGAGTCAGTCATTCAACAGTGGTGAAGATAAAGTGGAAAAGGCTCAACCTTCATAGTTGCCGAAGTAGTCTCCTGTTAGTTCAGCTTCAAGGAAAAAGAGATAGGTCAATGAAGATGTTCTCCTAATCCCAAGTCAATGTTATGGCTCTCATTTCAACATTGAGTCTTGTAGGGAAATCCTACAACTACACAATCACCGTGAATTTGGTGACTGGTCTCTCTTGTGGCTTTTTCTGGGAGTGATTTACTTGCAAATCCGATGCCAATCCCTCTTCCTCAGCCCAAACCGTGAAATCGGAAATTGCTAGGGTTTCAAATTTCAGCCTTTGATTGCGGCTGTTGCCAACGCCGATTTACATCCACAACACCGTTGAACAACAGTTGGACTTTGGCAAACCCTATGCCGCTGTCCGACCGTCGAACTAATGCCTAGCTTAAAACCTAAATCGATTTCACTATTCCAAAAAATTTCCCAAATTTGCCGCTTGCAAATTGATTTTTTTTTTAGATCACCAGAGAAGGAAAGAGCCCACCTCGACGACCACATATGTTAATCTCGGTGCCACTGTACAGGCGGCCTTTGTTGCCACTGGTTGCATGCCCTTGTGAGAGCTTTACGATAATGGCAGGCCCAAGTATGTGCTTAATGATAATGGCAGCCTTGGCTGCCTTTGTTGTTGTTTTTTTTTTTTAATATATAGGCTCACCATGGTTGCAGAGGTTTGGGGGCGGGTGGGGTTGTAGGAGGAAGAAGAAGAAGAAAGAAAGAAAGAAAAAGAAAAAAAGAAAGAAGGGTATGAGGTTAGAGATGAGGGTATTATTGTCTTTTTCATTTTAGTCTCTTGTTATTAGGGGTAATATTAGAATATCACATTACATAAGGGCATTTTGGGGTTTAAATGAATAAATTAAGTATGATGTCATCACTTAACAACGCTTTTTAATGGAACGGATACGGTTGATAGAATCTTTCAAAAGTAGGGGAGGCCATTATTCAAAACTCAGGGATGGGGTTGATATTATGGATACTTAGAGGGGGAATCGTTATCCCCTCCAATTCCTGGGGATGGAAATGATCACCCTACCCCTTGCCCAAAAATACTGCCCAAGGTGGGGTCCACTCCCCCCTATTAGAGGAATTGGAGGTGATAATTATTCCTTAGAGGGGAGGGGGATGATATTTCCCATTGTTTTTATTACTTCTAGTAAAAGGGTTCCACACAATGCCAATGTGGAGTGAGCAACGCCACTCCCACCAATGGCAGCACGTAGAATGGTTGGTATCATTCACATGAGGTCTATATTATCATGGTTGGAGAAACAAAACAATAAAAAACTCATGTGAGAGGGAGCTGGTACGTTGCAGGAAATTTTTTCCTTTACTTTTGTGAGTGATTATCACAATTAGACTCTAGTTAGTCGCAATGGAAATTAAAAGAAAAGGAAATGAAAATTTCAAACCTTAAAAATTAATTTTTTAATCATTATTTTACATGTTCATATCACTAATTCTAAATCATTCAACATAATCATAAATTTTATTTTATTTTGCATTCAAATCTCTTGGATTTTAAAAATATATTAAAAATTGGGAAAAATTTTCTCACGAGCTCAGGGTGTAATTTTCCTCTCATATGAAACTGTTTATTATTTTTTCCCCCTTACTTTGTATGTGTGGTACGTTTCGTAATATATTATATTTATCCTTTTTTTGATAAACAAAATAGTATATTTATCCTGTCAAGTGTCAACGTCACTTGAACTCTATGTAGTTTGAAAAAATTACACTTGCTCCCTATAGGGGAGGTGGATGTAATTTTATTATAGAGGTCAATTTTTTATATATATTATTTTAATCAATACTTATTGGTACCAGTTTGATCCGATCCTAAGAATATCGATCGATCCAATCTGATATCACAACATCTATTGATCTTGACCGATACAGGAGTCAATCCATAAAAAAATGATTTTTGAGTATTTTTGACCGATCTAGATCAATGTTAACCAATCTGATACCGATCTAAAAACATATTGGTCATGATCAATACCGAGTTTTTTTTTTTTTTTTTTTGGGTTTAAAATACCGAGTTCGATACCTGAATTTTGAACCTTATTGTCATGGCTTGGCTATAATTAATAAGACTTATTTGCCGGAAGATTTATGATCGAGTCTCGTCATTTACTTAATCTAATCCTGAACAAAGTTCCAAAATTTTGACTTTGAATCGATCAATTAAAATCCGTTTTCCCAACTATACTTCAAACAAACGAAGCCTTGGAAAATTGATTCCTTCATGCAAATGTTAGGAAATATTTATTTTGGGATTAACCGAGTAAGACGTAATAGTGACATTTTCCCTTTTGCGTGCCCGACAAAGCTACACAGTGAAGCCAAACTCACCCGACTTACTGTAGAAATCGATGGAAAAACGCGAGGTAGACGAAGAAGGATTTTGTTTTAAAATTAAAGCTTTAAAAAGAAGGATGAAGAAATTAGTAGTCAAAGAGGAGTTTTTACAGATTTCACAATTCAGACGGGTCAACTACGGATCTACACATTTCAAAACTTAGAAAATTAGATCGACGAAGACGAGTTCAGATCTCAGAGTTGCTGCTTTTCTGTTGATTTATGTGTTTTGGAAGAGGAGAACGAGTATTAGGTTTGCAAGGGTTAGTACTTTGTAAATGGTGGTACCTGCTTTCTTCTTTCGAGGGTTCTATCTTTGAAACATGGTGGCTGCTGCTGCAAGGACAACACCAAAATTAGGGTTTGAGCTAGGTTTGTCACTCTTGCTCGTGTTCTTCTTCGTTGGAGCAGAAGCAAAGTGTCACAGCTGTGACCTGGGCTTGGCTTCTTTTTATGTGTGGGAAGGCTCTAATCTCACATACATCTCCACCGTCACAAATACAACTATTCAAGAGATTCTTAACTACAACAAACAAATAACCAGCAAGGATAGTGTTGCTGCTGGAACCAAAGTAAACGTTCCTTTCTCGCGCTGCGAATGCTTCAATGGTGATTACTTGGCTCATATATTCCAGTACAACGTCAACACAGGCGATACCTTCTATACTATCGCTACGAAAGCCTATGCGAACCTAACGACCGTGGAATGGTTGCAGAGTTGGAACAGTAATATCCCTGCCCTTAACATTCCAGACACTGCCCAGCTCAGCGTTGCTGTCAATTGTTCTTGTGGGGATAGCAGTGTGTCCAAGGATTATGGTTTGTTCGTGACTTACCCTCTTCGCCCTGGTGACACCTTGTCTTCGGTCGCCACTGAGTTCGGCGTAAATTCGACTTTGGTGCAGAAGTACAACCCCAGCACGAATTTCAGCCATGGGAGTGGTTTGGTGTTCGTTCCTGGCAAAGGTAATCCCTAATTCTGCTTATTATCGTTCACCATTAAGGGGAATAAAAAATGAACAAAGCAAATTCAGAATGCAGAAATTTGCAAACACAAAAATGTGAAGTACGAGCATACTTTGCTAGCCATTAAGAAATAACGATAAGAAAGAGATTGAATAATTAAAAGTATCATGTATGCTGACCTTTTACCGTGAACAGAAAGAAGCCACTTTCTGTGGCTTTTATATGTATCTTATTTTCTCAATACCTCTATTGCATAATATTCCCTTACTACCACAGAAACATTCCAAATAAATAAGACTTGCAAGTTTTAGCTTCTCAGTAGTACCTGAAATAGTTGTAGCCCTTGAAATTTAAATATTAAAGGGAAAATTTGCCATATTCCTCCATGGCCATGGTCACAAGATACCATCATGTATTGGGGTGATGGGGTACATGGGTTGAAAAAATTTAGCTTGTTGTCTTTATTATTGATTTAATTTGGAATATAAAGCTGAATTTCTGTTGCTGAACTATCGACTCCCCCGCCCTCTTATTTTTCACCTTCTCGGAATTGATACTTGCTAGTGTTCTTGATCTTTTTGTAGATACAACAGGAACATTTCCAGCCTTGAAGACAAGGTAATTTGTATTCAATTAGTCAAGGATTGAGCCAATTGCTGCTTTATATCTTTACTACTTCTTCCAGCTGTCTAACATGGATACTTGTTTCCCCATTTTGCAGTTCAGGTGGTGGGTCTTCTTTGCTTGCCACTTTTATGCTTGTTATCGGCTCTGCATAAGTCATTTGGGTTGGCAATGCAGTATGCCAAAATGAGGCTTTGATATTATTTTTAAGCTGATAATATGTACTACCACTAAATCTAAGCAGGAATATCAAGCGGAGCAATTGCTGGCATTTCTGTTGCAGGAGTAGCCCTGGCACTATTTCTGGCAGGTTGTATTATTTTTCTGGTTTACAGAAGGAAGAAGGTTAAAGAGGCGTCATTGCTTCACTCAGCATCTGAACATCTTTCTATTCATCATCAGCGTGGTAATCCTTCTTTTTATAGTTAAATATCTCCATTAACCATTTCTTCCTTTATAATAGATGTTTCTTCAGGATTTTCCCATGTTTTGCTTGGTTATTCTAACAGTTCTGTTGCTGAAAAAATGGGACATGAGTTGCATGACAAAGAGAAGATAAAATTTCTTATGCTATTGTTCAGTAACAAAAGCTTCAATGGAGAATGTCGAATGCATTTTACTCATAATGCTTGTTTGTAACATAATATCACCACCAACATCATCATCGTTGTTGCTGTTGTTGAAGTTGATTTCATTTTAAACATACTTTATATGTGAACTATAGTTTTATGTTGTGTTGCTTCCAACTGTAATGCCGTTTTCCATGTTATGTATATTATTAGTTATTCTGTAGAATGATTCTGTGACTTGCATGTAGTTTGGGAACTGTTGTTGCTGTTTATGTTTTTCTCTGAATATTAACTGTCTCAATGGAACGTGTGACTTCATTTACCATTAACTTCTTCAATTTATTTATTGTTATGGGATATTACTTTTGGAAATATGTTTTCTTTGAAAAGTACAATGAAAATGGAGATACCATTGTAGTGTTATATGTCTATAGGCTCTCTACTGTATTAATTGTGCACCTGGAGATTCTGAGGGATCTGATAGGAGAAAAATCAGCTTGCTTTTGTGACCTTAACCATCTGATATCCGGAGTATGTTGTTCTTTCCCGGGAATTTCTTATATCTATTTAGATAGCAGATTATTCAGGAGAATACAACTGATTGGATGGTCATTATAGTCCAACAGACTTTTTTTTTTGGGATCTCCATCTCTTTTTTTAGGTCGAATTGATTGTCAGTATGAAATATGGATGGATTAATGCAGTCCCTTTTTGTGAATATAAAGTTAAAAATCCTATAGTATTTTAGAGAGTAATACCTAAAAAGAAGAAGCACAAAAATTGAATAAACTTGAAAATTTCACATTTTCACCCTAAAAAATCCCTCTCCAAAAGACACAATGGAAGTACCCAAGAACTGAATGGTGTATCTTACCCTCTCAGTGAAAATTGCTCCCTCTCTCTCGCTGCTTCTGAGCCCTTTTTCTTTATTTTCCCTTCTTTTGGTAAACTGTCTAATCAAAGTGTACATTAGATGCTACAGTAGAAGACATGATTTCAGTTATTAAATATTTTACTTTTCTTCATTTGTGTGTCTAGGTTCTGGGAGTACCTTGGATAAAGCTACTGAATCAACTGCTCTTGTTGGTGTTGTGCCCTCGAGTCCTACAGCTATCACTGTGGACAAATCAGTGGAGTTCTCATATGAAGAGCTTTCCAAGGCTACAAATGACTTTAATATAGCTAGCAAAATTGGTCAAGGTGGGTTCGGGGCAGTTTACTATGCCGAGCTGAGAGGCGAGGTTTGTATTTCTTGAATGGCATTAGTTATTTTTGAAAAAAAAGATGCAAAATAATTCATTAATCAAAAGAAAAAGATATAGATGCCAAGTTAGCAACTGCAAAACAAATTATGATTTCAATCCAATATAAGTCATTGATTATTCTTGAATGACAACAATTATTTAAGTGATCAAAAGCAAGGAAACAAATTCCGATTTCTGTCCTATTTAAGTCATTGGTGGAATTGAATATTTACATGATTTCAGTGATTTTGACTCAAATAATGGGACTTTTATATGGCTTTACTTTATTTTGACCCAAGTGATTGATATTTTTGTGGTTCCTATCAAAACTGAAATATTCCCATCATTTCAGCCAAAATATGTCAACATTTGTCTACAATGTCTTGTATTTGGTTATGATTGATATTTAACCTCTTAAGCATGAATCACGATTATGTATCTTTGCGTCTTGATGATTTGAGTAAAAATTATTCATAGTTGTTAAGGCGGCAAGGCGACCCAAGGCGATGGAGGGGTGCCTAAGAGCTTAAGTGACTAGGCGCCCGCCTAGGCGACCAAGGTGCCCAAGTGTTATTTTTATTTCCCCCTTGTTTCTAACATTATTTAGTATGCTACAATATATACCTTATATGATAAAAAATCAATATTACGCCACATTAAGTCATCAAAAATCAACATTAAGCCACATCAAGTCATAGAAAATCAACATTAAGCCACATCAAGTCATAAAAAATCAACATTAAGTCGCATCAAGTCATAAAAAATCAATATTATGCCACATCAAGTCATCAAAAATCAACATAGAACTAGAAGACAACAGAACTAAAGAAGCAAGCTATTGGAAGTTTGAAACAATTAAAATAAACATTTGGTTTATACTGTTCTTGGCATTGGTCATTATCCTTTTAAAGCTAGTCTCATATTTGGTTTATACTGTTCTTAGAAAATATGATCTTATCTATAAGTAATTAAACTACTCTCGATTTAGAGAAATGTTTTTGTTCTCTAAGAAGTTTGACTGGTTAAATGATTTTATTTTTACATGAGATTTGTATTAGGTAGAGCACAAAACCAGCTTTCCACCAAATCCAAGATTGCTTAAATCTGATTTATATTGAAGGAGTTATGTTCCGGTCAAATCCTTATTTGGTGTGCGCGAATGCTGTCAAAATTGCTCTGAATGAAAAATATTTTTTTAGATATCAAAACAAATGAATATTTTACCGCTCTTTTGGTTTTTAGCAATGTTTTACCATTTTAAGATTTATGGAATTTTTAGATTTGAGAAAGTTAAAAATTTCACCTATTGTCGAAAATCCAGTTTTTGTTTTTGAACTAGGGGGTTGACTTTTTATCCTTTTTGAATTTTGATTCTTTAACTATTTTTATTGGATTCAAATAGGTTAAATGATATTTGGCATAAATTGGGGCCAAATCTGGTTCGATACCACTAAAGTGTTGAATACCACTAAGGCGACAGTTGCCTAGACCCCAAAAAATCCGCCTGGACGCCTAGGCGTTGGCGCCGCCTAGACGATGCCTTGACAACAATGACATTATTAGATTCCAGATAATAAGATTTTAAAATAATAGCTATGTTTTTCAACTTTTGGATCTCTACTGGTTTATATGAGGGAGCGTCCCAATGCATGAAGCTCCCGCTACTGTAGGGTCTGGAGGGGCAAATATCTCTGTGGGAGTCCTTTCAATAATGGATTTGAAAGCATTTGACTTCAATTATTCTTTTAGGATGGCATAGATGGTATGTTCTAGCCCCAATTAACAACAAATCACTGCATCTGAGGATACAGAGCAAATTACATTAAACTTGCCTCAGATATCACATGATTCAGTTGAAAATATTAATGTTTCCTTGATTTGCTATACATACTATCAAGAATCAGGAGGTCCACATTCGCAGAATTGAACAAACTGGTCTTGGGGATATTGAAATTAATGGACTAATTTCTCTCTTAAAAAAGGAGCTGGTTAACAGTAGTGTAAGAAAATATTTGCAGCTTTGCTTCTTCACCCCTCCCCTTTGTATGTGAATGTATAGCCCTATCTATTTTTTACCCCCTAATTTCCTGTTGTAATAATTCATCTTTTATATGCTGAGGCATATAAGAGAATCATGTGTTACATGGTCATTTTGAAGTATCTCTGCCATATTGATTTTATGTCTCCTCCCCCCTTATAGTCGAATATCTGACTTCTTTGTTTTTCGTACATGTTGTACAGAAAGCTGCAATCAAGAAGATGGATATGCAAGCCTCAAGAGAATTCTTTGCAGAATTGAAGGTTCTGACGCATGTTCATCACTTGAACCTGGTATTGTATTTACCCTATGAAATTCTAGTTTTTTGGTTAGGCGTGATCATGTATTTGAATAGTGTTTCTGATGGAATCAATTCATCCTTTAAGATGGTTTCAGATTCCTACCCAATAGACAGAATCACAGGGCATGAATAAAGGCTAGAACAGTAGAAATCAATAACTTACCAATCAACAATCGGATCAGCCTCAAAGTTGAATCGAATTAGGGCTGGTATAGAGAAACAGTTGCCCAAAGTTTCATAGTAATCCAAGGGTTGGATGCAGAGATATGGGTAGGTGAACTGAAATAGGAAATCTGTAGCAGAATATACTTGAAGAAGACCAGAACGGAGAAGATGAGAAGAAGAGATGAAGAGAAGAAGATGAGGAAGAGAAGAGAACTGTCGGATATGACAGTCTTCCTCACGCTGCTTGTATTTATAATCTGAAATTACAATAGAAAGGTAATCATGATAGGATTCCAGGTTACAATAGGAAAATAACAATGAAATAAATCTAGAACTAGGACTAACAACTCAAACTGAAACTAAGACTATCAACTCAAAGTGGAAATAGGACCAACACTCAAAGTAGAAATAGGACTGACTCACACTCAAAATAGGAGTCACAGGAGGAGGGGAGGAATCTCGAGAATTGAGATATCCTCTTCTCCCCTTGGACCCAATATACTTCAACACTCCCCCTCAAGCTGGAGTGTATAAATCACCTAGACCCAGCTTGGAACAACTTCGGCGAAAAGCAGGTCCAAACAGTGCCTTTGTAAACATATTGCCAAGTTGATTGGTAGTAGAAACAAAAAGAGTAACAACCAACTTCTTCATAACAACATCCCGAACAAAGTGACAATCAACCTTGATGTGCTTTGTCCTCTCATGAATTACAAGATTACTTGCAATATAGATAGTGGCTTGATTATCACAAAACATTTGCATAGGTTGGTTGATGGGAAACCCTAATTCCTGGAGTAAGGATTTGACCCTCATCAACGTAGCTGTAGTATGTGCCATCGCTCGATATTCAGCTTCAGCACTGGATCGAGCAACGGTGGTTTGTTTCTTGCTTTTCCAGGTGACCAAGTTTCCACCCACAAAGGTACAGTAACTAGAAGTAGAACGTCTATCACCATCAGCACCGGCCCAATTAGCATAAGAGAACCCAACCAGATTAGCATTCCGATTAGGTCAATAAACAAGACTTTTACCAGGAGCACTATTCAAATAGCGCAACACACGGCAAGTAGCATCCCAATGAACTTTCTTTGGACACTGCATAAATTGACTAATAATAACCCCAACAACAAAGGACATATCCGGTCGAGTGACTGTAAGATAAATAAGTTTGCCAACTAATCTTCTACATCGATGAACATCTAAAAAATCCTCACCCTCAACGGACCCAAGTTTCTGATGGGGATCCATGGGAGTATCTGCTGGTTTGGAAGCAAACATTCCAGTGTCAGTCAGAAGGTCAAGAACATATTTCTTTTGAGACGAGCTAATACCTTTCTTGCTTCGTAAAACCTCAACACCAAGAAGATACTTGAAGAAGACCAGAACCGAGAAGATAAGAAGAAGAGATGAAGAGAAGAAGATGAGGAAGAGAAGAGAATTGTCGGATATGACAGTCTCCCTCACACTGCTTGTATTTATAATCTGAAATTACAATAGAAAGGGGAACTCCTAATCAGATTAGGAATTGCTAATCATGATAGGATTCCAAGTTACACTAGGAAAATAACAATGAAATAAATCTAGAACTAGGACTAACAACTCAAACTGAAACTAAGACTAAAAACTCAAAGTAGAAATAGGACTGACTCACACTCAAAATAGGAGTCACAAGAGGAGGGGAGGAATCTCGAGAATCGAGATATCCTCTTCTCCCCCTGGATCCTATATACTTTGACAAACTCAATTCCAGAATTTACCAACTACGCAGTATCTTCCAATCCATAAAGTAGAACTGTACCAAACTAGCATTGACTTTATCTACTCATCATATATGAAATCCACTTAATCTGATGGACATATTTTATAATCCAACAACTTTTTAAAATAGAAAGTAATGACAGCATTTAGTAACTGCAGATATCTATCTAGCCATAAGTCAGATCAGGTTCTAGGTAGGGTTGCTAGCAGTATGTGTTTACCTCATGAAAACTCCAAAGTTCCATAACAATCCAATGATCAGAATCAGATGATGGAATACCTATCCTTGAAGTATCAGACCAGAAAGTCCCAAAACAAAGAATCTCAAGTTACTCTAATGTTACAGAAACTTCAGGAACAAATGGCACAGCAGTACTCTTTAACAAGCCTTAAACAGGGTAAGCTTACTCCAAATAGAATCACAGAACTGCAGGCATATCAGTGCAAACTCAAAGCAGAAAATTAAATCACAGATTTGAATGAAGAAGAAGAAAAAGATAAAATTATAGATGGTTGAGTCTCTCACTCAAACCTCACCAGCTTCCCACCGGTTCCCATCCACCAAGGTGGTAAACTGTTTCTCACAGTCCAGCTGCATCTCACAAGCCATTGGTTAAACAAAACCAAAATTTTTCTACGTCATAAGATCGTGGGGGCTACTACATCCCTTCTCTTTATTTATAACAATAGGGTACTACTCAAATAGGAAACCCCTTGTGTTAGAAAGGAGAATCCTTACAACGTTCTGAAATAGTAACAGTCTAAAAGACTAACCTCTAGAAGACTAATAAGATAAAAACAGGCTTCCGTCACTGTGGGGTCTGGGGAGGGTCATAATGTATGCAGCCATACTCCCGCTTCGCGGAGAAGCTATTCGATTCGAACCCACGATATAAACAACCACTATGTAGTTCTAACCACTACATAATAAAGTAGCAAAGCAATAAAATTAGAAACTAACAAAAATAGAAAGTAGTAACTGTTCCCCATGCATGGGCTACTTAAAAGGACTTAGTCATGGGCCTAAACCTTGCCCATAAAGTGGACCAAGCTCAACCACAAGGGCCCAAACTGGGCTGCTTGATGGACTAGGCTTGCTGGCTTTTCTTCTCTTCTTCCTTCTTCGATCTACATCAGCTTCTCTCTAACATTCATCTATTGTATTGTCTTCAGCAGTTTCATACTTTCAACGATGTGGAAAATTTCCTCAAAGACTTGCATATTCATATTTTATTCATAAGTGGTTTATTATCAGGTAACAAGTGATGCAGGACAATTTCGATGGATTGACCCGAACCTGTTTGTGAACCCAGACCAAGATGAACCGGATCAGATTTGGGTCTTATAGATTTAGTAGTATTTTAGGAATTTATTTTATTTAGCAAGATAATATCTTTTATTTTATTTTATCTTATTTTAGGAGATTGGGTGGATCACGTATTATCTCTTTTGGGTAATTTTATGTTTGATATATTTCCTAGGATATTTAGTTTTCCCTTTTTAGTTGGGTTTCTATTTTCATGTAAGGAAGTTTTCTTCTTTATAAGCATGTAATACAGTAGAGATTTTAGAGATTGGAATGAATGAATTGAGAGTTTGAAGCCTGCGTGGCTGGTTGCTTCTCCCCCCCCCCCCCTTCTTCTTGGACGCTCCCTTCTTCTGCTGCGTCTCCTTATTCCCTTTACTTATGTGTGATTTCTCTCCTCCCCCTCTGGTTTCTTCTTCTACCTCCTTCAATCCTCTTCTTGATTTCTGTTCCCCATCAATTTGGTATCAAAGCCCAAATCTGGGTGAATCTCCTCCTTCTCTTCATCTTCTCAGTCTCTCTTCCCTGCTATTTCCTCAGTCTCATTTTTCCCCATTCTATTTTTCTTCCCTTTCTGTTCTTTATTTCTGTTTCTTTATTCCAACGCTGTTACTTTGTTCTGGGCAACCCAACTCCCCACCGTCATCCCTTTTTCCCAGTAGCCTCAATCGACCCCCCCTTCAAATGTCTGACAAAAAAAAAAATAAAAAAAATCGTATGTCCCCTTCCCACAGCAACCCTCTTTCTCCCATCTCACTCTGAAACCTTACCCTTTCCCTGTCCATCGACTCCACTGAAACCCAAGCAGCAAACCCCCCTGCGATTCCCATAAATTAAAAAAAAAAAAAAGAGGTGCAGAAGAGAAAGAGAGTGCAAGACAGAGAAAGAAGAATAGCAGAGAGACATCGAGAAGCCAAAAGAAAAAAGAGTAGAAGTCGTACCTGATTGCTCCTGGATTTTCTCCTCCTTCCTCGCCTCACACCCCCCACAGTCACAAAGTAGGAGACGGTAACCCCACCCACGATCCCACTTTTTGTCTATTTTCTTTATTTATTTTTATTTCCTAAACTGCCCTCCCCTTGTAATCTAATTCTGATTTCCCTTATTTTCCTTTTATTTCAAGTATAACCCTCCCTCTCACGGTTCCTCCTTTTATTACTTCTCCATTTTCCCATATTACCCCCACTTTAGTCTTTAAATTTATTTCAGTCCTTTCTCATTATTTTTTTTTCCAGAATTACCCCTATCTTTCTCTCTAATTTCCTTCTCCTTTAATTTTATTAGTTTCCAAGTTTACCCTCCCCATACCCGTGACTCTTTTCTTGTGTGTTTCTAATTGAACATCCCATATTTACAATTCTGCCATTGATATCATAAATCACGGGAATTGACCAATAGTAGGACTCGGATACAATGCAACCGAATTCTCTTGGTTACAATCCATCACCTATTATGTCCTGTAACAGTGGAAGCACTGCATCAAGTATTTTCTCCTTATGGATTTGTGGAAAAGATCGTGACAACATTTCATAAGTCTGCTAGTTCTCAAGCCCTTATCCAGTATCAGTCACTTCCGAGTGCCGTTTTAGCAAGAAATGCTCTTCAAGGGCGTGATGTTTATGATGATTGCTGTACACTGGACATTCAATTTTCATGCCTAAGTGAGGTACAATTGAACTACAAACGATCAAAGGGTTTCAAGAACACATCTGTGCCTTCAGCACAGAAAGACAGGAAAGTTGTGATTGACGCATCACCGACAGAATCACTTCCAGGAGATTCTATTACACTAACGGAAGACTGTACTGAAGATGTCTCTGAGGAGCCAATAGGCGAGCCACCATTGATGGACGTGATGGCGTCGATAGTCGTTCAAGGAAAGGTGGAGCTGAACGATCCGATCAAGATTGCAGCCGTGGAACCGATCAATGGTCCGATTACAGTGGCAAAACCCCGTGTTCACATTCCAATCAAAGTCATATCATTTGTTGACGATCACCGGGAGATCGTAATGGTTAATCAGGAATTGTGCGGGATCATCACCCCATCTAAGCTTTTGATCGTGGATGTTGATTAAGTGGTGCTGATCCTTTCCTTCTTTAAAACTCGTGGTCGAGTTTTTCTTAACCACAGGAGAGTTGATGCAGGACAATTTCGATGGATTGACCTGAACCTGTTTGTGAACCCAGACCAGGATGAAACGGATCAAATTTGGGTCTTTTAGATTTAGTAGTATTTTAGAAATTTATTTTATTTAGCAAGATAATATCTTTTATTTTATTTTATCTTATTTTAGGAGATTGGGTGGATCACGTATTATCTCTTTTGGGTAATTTTATATTTGATATATTTCCTAGGATATTTAGTTTTCCCTTTTTAGTTGGGTTTCTATTTTCATGTAAGGAAGTTTTCTTCTTTATAAGCATGTAATACAGTAGAGATTTTAGAGATTGGAATGCATGAATTGAGAGTTTGAAGCCTGCGTGGCTGGTTGCTTCTCCCCCCCCCCTTCTTGGACGCTCCCTTCTTCTGCTGCGTCTCTTCTTCCCCTTTCTTCTGTGTGATTTCTCCCCCCCCCCCTCTGGTGTCTTCTTCTACCTCCTTCAATCCTCTTCTTGATTTCTGTTCCCCATCAACAAGTCCTTGCGTCTATCTGGTGGTAATCTCCATATTCAACAACAATGGTAGTTAAGGAGTTCTGGAAGTTGGTCTGCGTGGTTGATTAGAGAGTAGAGAAGTATATTTTATTGTGGCAACCCACCTATATGAATCAAATTCGTTGGCTAATCACACTCAATATGCTTTCATTATGCTCTTTTCTTACTAAATATGAATTTAATTCAGTGACCAGCCTGTCTTACTGGGTCAGTTTACTATACTTGGTTCAATCAAATCTTAAGGGTATGACTGGGGCATCCTAGAAACAGTCTTGGTTTAGCCGAGAATTGTTTTAAAAAAGGACAAGGAAAAGCATTATCAGTATTAATTGTTGATCCATAGGCATCTGCCCCTTGGTCATGTATTATATGTGATGCTTATCCATGCTACTCAACAACAACAACAACTCAGCCTTATCCCAACTAATGGAGTCGGCTACATGGATCCTTGCCCTCCAAGCAGCTCTATTTGAGATCATACTTGATACAAGGCCTAAGACATGCATATTTTTCCTCACCACTTCTCCTAGTGTCATTTTAGGCTTGCTCTTAGCTCTTTTAGTTCCTTAAATTTGAATCAGATCACTCCTTTGTACTGGAGCATCCCACGGCCTCTGTTGAACATTGTCATGCCACCTCAAACGACTTTTTCGTAGCTTATCAAGTATTGGGGCTACTCCCAAATCAGTTCTAATATGGACATTCTCTACTTTATCCTTCCTAGTTATGCGATTATGCTACACATCCATCTTAACATCCTCATCTTTGCTACACTTAGTTTATCTATATGACGCTGCTTAATTGCCCAAAATTCCACACCATACATAATAGCCGGTCAGCTGTATGGCTGTCCTATAAAATTTTCCTTTAAGCTTTAAAAGAATACACCAATCACACAACACTGCTGACGTACCTCTCCACTTCATCCATCCTATTTTAATTATTTGTGAAACATCATCCACTCTATCGTTTTCTTTATTTATGATTGAGCCTAGATACCTAAAATAATCACTTTGCGGGATCTCCCTCTCATCGATTTTCACCATCTCATTTTTCGTTCTACTTATCTTAAAATCCTTTGATTCCAAGGTTGATCTCTATAACTTAAGGTTTGAAAACTCGGTCTTGACCATGGTCTCGACCAGGTCGAGTTTTCCAAGATCTCGGCGAAACAGTGTAATTATTTTTTTTGGTTTCGGAACAATGTTTCGGCGGGCAAATGGCCATTGTTTGCTTTGAAACTTTATGGGAAGCTTGTTTTAGGCTTAATAAACATATTTAAAGGTTCAAATTGAAAAAAAAAACCCAATTTGGTGTTTTGAATTTGCACCCTTGGTTGGTTGTAATGGCTGAACCCTAAATGTAAACTGTCTATTCTACACATTGTTTGAAAGTAAAACAAGTAAATTATGCAATAATGGATGAAGATTGAAGAGACATAACTTTGAAAAGAAATAGTTAAAGACTTAAACCATAAGTCAATAATACATAAGTCCCAAGTCCCAACTCCTTAGAGTCCAAGACCCGACAATTAGTCAATAATACCAACTAGGCAACTACCTAGTATAGTGAACAATAATACACAAGTCTCCCGACTCCCAAGTCCCAAGTCCCAAGTCCCAACAAGTGACTGCCAACTGATATGAAATATAACAAGCTGGATCGAGTCTACTTATGGTCCGATGGAGACAACATGCATTGTCCTCTATCTGCATGACATATGAATGCCATGTCATGTTGTTCGAGAAGAAACAACAGTAGTCCTCCACAACTGCACTATAAATGGTCTCATCTACATATTGCATATAACCTATCCTAGGGTATAGGTCACCGTAATGTGAAGAACCAGTCATTGAGCCACTCTCATAAGATCCATATGGATGCATGTACGGCTGGTGGGTTGGGTAGGCGAAGAAACTGTTGACAAAGGCTGATCTAGTATGTCCCTGTGACTGTGAGGAGGCGTCATAACCATAACTCAGAACGGATGAAGAAGATCCATGATCTCCAACGCCAATGGAATGCCCATATGAACTGTACTCTGAGATGGGGGCTCTCTCCAGTAAAAGATGGGGCACGCCAATAACCACTTCCTCTGCTTTCTCCTATACTCATCCCCGCCCATAGTGCTAGACAAGCTATCAATGTCCATACAATCAGCCTGCCTCTGGTTACGATTTTTTCTCTTGTAGGTGTTGGGACGTCCTCCGTGGTCCGTATCCTGTGTGGCATGATCAAACTAGGTCTCACCTGCGAAACGAATCGGCTCTGGCTAGCGCTGCACCTCCTGAATCTCCTGTCCTTGATCATACTGCTCTCACATACCTTCATATCTATCATCGTCACCACAATCATCACCTTCACCGTCACCATCACCATCACCATCACCGTCGTCGTCTCCATCACTTCCATGAGTAGGTGAATCGGATCGAGGCTGAGTCTGCTAACTACCTGAGGAAGTGGACCAATCAGGGTCCTCATCATCATCTACACCGGGTGTGGGCCCAAACGGTCAGGGTATCTGTGAGTGTATCCGACCCTCTGTAGCCATGTACTCATCCACATTAACATCCATCTCACTGGATATATGTGGGTCAGGCCTACCCCTAGGCTGATCCATCACCGGCTCACCTCTATCTCTAACCCAATCCACAAAGGGATCCTCATTATCTGACTCGATTTGGAAAACATCCATGAGCTCGATCTAGGAAGTGCCATTCTCCATACCAAGGCGTATGTGTTGCATCCTCAGCTTCATGTTGTAATGCACATACACCAAGTCAGCTAGGCGTTGGGAACCTAATCAATTGCGCCTCTTTAAGTGGATGAGCAAAAACGTACTCCAGTTTCGCTCACAGCCGGAGGCAGAACATGTCTGGGTTAGGACCTTGATTGCTACCTTCCTTAAATTTTTTGCAGAACTCCCATACAACACCCACCATTCAACTGCATTACAACAAGAACACATGTTTAAATACATATGTAAGTAAGAGAATATACTAGTATACTACTTATTATTTATTACTTAATTGCTTACCCGCATCACCACTATTTCGGCCAGCCTTTGCGGCTAGGGATCCAAAACTCCCCATTGCATCCCTGTAACTTTTCATCTATACCCATTTGGAAAATTGTATATGTTAGGAACCTCATCATCTGAGTAATTATTTATTATATTCATAAAGAAGTACACAACTCACCTTATTGTTGCAAATAGCCTGTTGGGTTTTACTTGGTTCCAACTTCGCAATCATTGCCTTCACTGCTTCTATAAGGTCCGTATTCATCCCAAGTCTATGGTTATATTGATACTTGGGGTTTAGGTAATATGTTGAAAATTGACATATAGAATTATAGATATTATCAATGTTTTATATATTCTATGAAGGTATGAATAACAAAATCTAATGTGAATTAGACACATAAATTAAATACTCACCAGCCTTATGTAGTGGATGCATAAGTTGAAGTTCCTAGTGGTCTTTGATAATCTTTAGGTACTTCGCACTGCCATGTGGCATAGTATTGTCTACAGCAACATACAACTGTGGCATGATGGGCTTGAAAGCACAGTCCATCATCCTCAAGACCGAGACAACTGGGCCTAACACTTTGACCACCTTACCTAACTGGGTCCAAAATTCCTCAGATGCAATGGTTGTCTGTGTTGCCCTACCACCAGGGGAACTCGATTCCCTCCACCCAAACCATTCTTCAGATGCAAACATAGCTCTGAGTCCAATCTTCTTTTTCTCAAAACTCTTTAGTGCAATGTAGTTTGTTGTGAATCTAGTGATTCCGGGCCTGACCAAGTCCCCACCACACTTCTCCCTAAGCAGATTCAGTGCAAACCCATGGTTGTAAACAAAGGTGCTCACTTGTCTAGCTCTCTCAACAACAGACTGCACCAATTTCAGCTTTCTCATGTCCTTTAGCATCAAATCAATGCAATGGGCTGCCCAAGGGGTCCAGAAGAGCTGGTACTTTTTGTTGTTCATCATCTTCTGGCCAGCCTTCTTAAAGTTACTTTCGTTGTCCGTCACAATCTGGACAACATTCTGCGCTCTCACATCCTTAACAACATCCTTTAACAACTTATAAACGTATTTTGCATCTTTTACCTCCTTAGATGCATCCACAGATTTTAGGAATATTGTCCTCCCATCACAGTAAACCATAAAGTTGATGATTGACTTTCTTGTGGGCCCAGTCCATCCATCACACATGATCGTGACCCCGTAGCTCTCCCACATCACCCTCAGCTCATCTATATATTATTTCAGGTCGTTCTCTTTTGGTAAATAAACATTCATCACATCATATGCATTAGCCCCTTGACCCCTGGGCCAGCCTCAGCAACTGCATCTATTATCGGCTGGTAATAGGGCCCCGTGGTGACGTTTGCTGGGATGCTATGGAATAACAACCACTTAGACACAGCTTCTCCAACCATTCCCTTCACATTACCCCATGCCCCCTTAATGCTGGGCTGCTTGTTGCCTTTGTTTTCTATAACTGGCGAGATCCTGCTGTAATACGGGGTCCACTCGTGGTGGGACCATTGGAACTGGAGGTGGAGGTGGAGCTGCCCTAGTACTCTGAGATCTCCTGAAGGGAAATAAAGGATGCCTACCACCTCCACTACCACTACCACCTGCCATGGATGGACCAGCTCCTCCTCTGTGTCTATCCTACTCATCACGTAAGCTGCCCACCTAAAATCTCTAGCCTCCGCCTGTGTCTTCATGTCATTAGGCACATATGTAGGGTCTTCACTATCATAATCACTATCACAATCCCCCTGTACACCACCTCGGTGGGTCGCACAAACTGCCTCCTCAAATGCTTCCTTTTGCTTGCCCTTTTCTGCTTTCCTCCTCTTCCCTTCTCTCATGCTCTCACCTATAGCCCTAGCAACCTCAACAGGTACCTGTGTGCATGCCATCACATCTGTGGCACTCCCTGCCAAATGTTGTTTCACTCTCGTGGCCCCACCTGAATTCATCACTTTATGACAATAGTTACATCGTGTTTTTCTTTTGTCACCATCAATAGGAACACCATGCTGCCATGCTATATCTCTCCTCTCACCTCCACCTCCCTTGCCTCCTCCTCTGCCTCCTCTCCTACCTCTTTCCCCATCGCCTTCACTATCAGCCATTATCTCACCTCCTTAGCTTAAAAAAAATTATAAACATGAAAACATCAAACATTCAAACTATGGTACAGCATTTGAAGCCTCATATAATTGTTGTACCATAAAACATAAACATCCTTTATTTTTAATTAAAACAGAATTATTTTTCTTATTTCTCCTACTAATTCAATTAAATATTGGACCTAATACTCAAAAACAAGTATGGTACAGCATTTGAAGCCTCATATGTGCTTCAATTGTTGTACCATAAAGCATAAACATCCCTTATTTTTCTAATTAAAACAGAATTTTTTTTCTTATTTCTCCCTATTTATTCAATTAAATATTGGGCCTAATACTCAAAAAAAAGTATGGTACAGAATTTGAAGCCTCATATGTGCTTCAATTGCTGTACCATAAACTACCCTTATTTTTCTAATCAAAACAGATTTTTTTGAATATTTTTCATAATTTTTGAAATAAAAAAAAATTATTTACTTGCTGAAAAATAAATTCGACACTGTGAGGTCGATGATCAGCCTCCGGTGTTTTAACATATATATAATTGAGCTCCATCCAACAAGTATTAACCTTAATTTTCTCTGATTTTGTTGTAGGAAAATCATTTTTTAACCAGAAAAAAAAATAGAAACAGAAAAATATTTAGACACCGTGAGGTTGTAGATCGGCCTCCGGTGTGTAACATATATATAATCCACACCCATACAACAACTATTACTCATACTTTTTCCAAAAAAAAGGTTTTGTGAATAGTAAATTTACCTAAAAAGGAAGAAATCTATTTGGCTACTATGATGCTCACTTTGTAGGTTATTAAATGTTCCTCTCTCTTTTCAATGTAAGTGTTTACAATGGATAAATCATAAATCACAACAAAATTTTAAACTGAGATCCCCTCCTCATTCCTCTCTCCAAAACCAAAACCTCCATGTACGCCTTCATAGCCTCTACGATCTCTCCCGTTATGTTCATTCATGTCACCCCTATAATAATCTTTTCTCCTTGACTAAAACCTTGCACTAATCGATACATGTGTTCCCAAAATTATAACTTCCTACTTTCATCTAATCTTACTAGGGGTGTGTAAATGCTAATTAGATTGACAACCTCTTTCTCTAACACAAGCTTGATGGATATACTCCTATCTCCAAATCTTTTAACATCAACCACATCATTCTTTAAATTTTTATCTACTACTATGCCCACTCCATTTCTATTACTTTGATCCCCCGTATACCAAAGTTTTAAGTCATCCAACTCCTTAGCGTTTTTTACCTTTCCATCTAGTGTTTTGAATATAGGCTGTATTAATCCTTCTCCTCATAACATCTATCAATTCTAGGCTCGTACCTGTTAAAGATCCAATGTTCCAAGATGCTAATCTAATCCTACGCTTATGGACTAGCTTCTTTACAGCACTTGTCTATTGTCTAACGAGAACCCTTGCCTCTTATACAAAGTAAGCTTCATCCACGGCACGTTAGGTGTGATGCGGCCACATTGCATTAGGGGATTGCCCTACCATAAGGCCGATAGAACATATACCTAAACACTAAATACATTATTCTCATAAAATAGGATCCATGCAAAAGGTGATTGGCTGAATATATTACGGTGCCGGCTGCCTACTTGACACACCAACATGTGTGTGTGTGTGTGTGCGCGTTCGTGTATGTGTATATGGGGAAAAGAATGCCAACTGTCGCATGGTTAGCATGGTTCCCGCTTGCCTAGACACAAACCAAAGGCATTTATGCGTGAAAAGATCGATCGTTCAGCCCCATGAAATCGAAAATTGCATCCAAACCAATGCCTCTGTGCGCGCTTTCATTGTCTACCATCTTTGGTGCAAAGCCTACACAACCGGTTGACGTTCTCTTCCGTATATATAAAAAATAAAAGTAGCGATCCTAGTACAATAAACGCGATCTACGTGCATGCTGCGGAGGCAGTGGGGCTGCCCCGAGGAAGAAAGTTGCCGTTGACCCTTCTTGACTGGGTTAGCTAGTTTCGGGGAAGGTGACGTGCCGTCGGGTCAATGTGAGTGGCGAAATGGAGATGGGGTGTTTATTCCAACGAGGAGAAGGCTCGTCGCGCGATGACACAAGGTAGAAGTGCCGACCTGAGGCTAGCGACGCCGCGGCAATGTGGCTGTGGGGTGTTTCCAAGGGGGGCTGGGCTATGGTAAGCCTACTTTGTTTCAAGGGTGGGCTATGGAACTCGATGGCTGCCCCCCGAGAGGCAGTGGTTACGGTGGAAGACCATAGCAGTCTTGCAGTTCAGGCGTTGGCTGCTGCTGTTCGCCCTGAGGGTGGGGCTGGAGTACTGACGGAGATTGGTGCTGCTCTCCCTGAGGCGGAAGGCGTGGTTGACAATCGGGCCTTAGAGGAGGGAAAAATCCTCTGTGACGATAGTGAGCTCGCTAGGGTAGGGGAGGGCGATGGCTGAGTTATGGTGCTTGTTGCGCCTGCTCAAGAGAGGGTGGGGGTACGCGCAGGACCCTTTAAGGAGGTGGTTGGTGGCAGCAGTGCTAGTGTTGACTGTTCGCAGTCGGCGGGGGAGCGTTCGAGGCCTTTCTTTCTTTCTTCACAGGGACCCAGCTAGACGCATCAGGGATGACTCACAGGTGACTGAGTTGGCTGGCTCCACTTTGGACAGAATTGCTTTGCTGGAGAGATTTAAGAGGTTTAATGCCTCAATTGAGGGCAGGATTCGTAGAACAGTCGACAGGTTGGGGGAGGAGTGTAGAGCCTCTGAGCCTGCGTGGACTTGTGCAGGGAAGCGGCTGAAGCAGGTGTCCTCTCGAGCTGCATTGCTCAGTGCTGCACAAGTATACCAAAGAAAGAAAATCAGAAAAGTCAAGCGGGGTTGACCGGCTAGGGAGGGGATTGGTCAGCGTGTCACGAGATCTATGAGATCGGTAGAGGCTTCTCCCAACGTTTCCAAGTGAACTGCTTATTTTGGAACGCACGGGGGATTGGGAATAAGCCTACTTCGAGATGGTTAAAAACTCTGGTAAGTCAGCATCAGATTGATATTGTTGCGATTGCAGAGCCTAAGGCGCAGGCCTGTAAGACGCGATTGATTTTGCGAAGGGTTGGGTTGGACTCGGTGCATGTCCTGGACAGGCTGTGGGTGTTCTGGGGGGCCTCGATGCAGGTGACAGTGATGGAGGAGCATAGGCGGTTTGTCACATTACGATGTGTGGATACAGGTGGGGGGACTTTTCTTATTACTTTTGTTCATGGCCTTTATTTGGTGCTGGAGAGACGGGAGATGTGGACCAGGCTGGAGATGTTCTCCAGGACCATTGCATGCCTGTGGGCAGTAGGGGTGATTTTAATGTTGTTGCTTCCGCAGCGGAAAAGGCGGGTGGCAGACCTGCCTGTTCGAATTCCCTAGAGGAGTTTGGAAGCTTTGTGAGTGGTGCTGGCCTCCTGGATGCGGGTTTCTCGGGTAGCGTTTTACCTGGTCGAACAACCAGGTTGGTGCTAGGAGGGTTATGGCCAGGTTGGACTGGTTCTTGGTTAAAGCGGGGTGGGCTGGTGCTTTCCCCAGGTGTGATGTTACTCATCTCAATAGGACCTGTTCTGATCATGCTCCTATTTGGATGTCCGTTGTTGCTGCCCGTGACCATTGTTGGTCGCCTTTTAAGTTCCAACAGATGTGGCTGCTTCATCCGGAGTTTATAGAGTTTGTCAGGAACCAGTGGGGTAAACCGGTGCTTGGTTCGCCGTTCTTTGTGTTGTTCCTAAAGCTCAAAGACCTTCGCCGTGCTCTCCGTGGCTGGAATAAGGAGATTTTTGGTAATATCCATCAGAAGGTTAAGGGTGCGGAAGATGCTGTTAGCAGGGCAGCAGCGGACTCGGACCGGTTTAACAGTGTCGAGTCCAGGGGGATTCTGGAGGAGGCCAGGAATCCTCTTCAGGGGGTTCTGTTGTAGGAGGAGATTTTCTGGAGGCAAAAATCGAGGGTAACCTGGTTAAAGGAGGGGGACTGGAACATGAAGTTCTTTTATTCCATGGTGAATGTCAGAAGGAGTACGGCTGGCATTAGCAAGATTAAGGGAATTGATGTTAAGTGAATATCTAACACTGATGCGGTTCAGGTTGAGGCTGTGCGGCATTTTTCAGGGATTTTTGCTTCTTAGGGTTGTGTGGTTGATGAGGGATTGTTGTCGCTGATTCCCAAAATTGTGACTGATTCAGATAACTCCTCTCTGCTGCTAATTCCTTCTGAGGAGGAGGTGCGGGAGGCTGCTTTTGCACAATCAGGTGACAGTGCCCCTGGTCCAGATGGCTTTTCAAGGGTTTTCTTCACGGTCTGTTGGGAGGTGGTAGGCAATGATGTCTGGGCTGCAGTGAAGGACTTCTTTGCTGGTGGAGCTCTACCTAGAAGCTTTACCTCAGCCAACCTAGTGCTTATTCCAAAGAAAGACAACCCTGAGGTAATGGCAGACTTTTGGCCTATTAGTCTCAGTAACTTTTCCTGTAAAGTTTTGCAAAGATCATTACTTCTAGGCAGGCAAGGCTCTTTCCATCCTTAGTGGCAGAGGAGCAAGGTGCGTTTGTGCAGGGCAGGTGCATACATGATAATATAGCCATTGTTCAGGAGGTGACTCAAGACTTGAACCGGAAGACGAGGGGAGGCAACGTGATCCTCAAACTGGACATGGCTAAGGCCTATGACTGGCTGGAATGGAAGTTTCTTTGGTTGGTCCTCTCTCGGTTTGGTTTTGGTGACGAGTGGATTTCTCTGATAAGGAAGACTATGGAGAACAGCTGGTTTTCTATTGTTATGTTGGGTAGGCAGTCCGGGTTCTTTAAATCCTCCAGGGGGGTGCTGCAGGGGGACCCCCTCTCCCCTGCTCTGTTTATTTTGGCGGAGGAGGTTCTAAGTAGGGGAATAAAAGGGCTATTCGTTGATGGGCATGTAGCGTTCTACAGACTTCCGTGAGGGTGCCCTGGGGTTTCTCATTGCCTCTTTGCAGACAACACCATCATTTTCTCCAGAGGGTTGAAGAGCTCTCTCAAGCAAATTATGGGTTTCATTGGTAGATATGAAGGTTTTTCGGGTCAGCTCGTTAACAGGCAAAAAAGCTGTTTTGTTTTGGGGAACAAAGCCTCAACGGCTGCAGCCCGTATGGTTGGGGCGGTCACTGGCTTCCCCAGGAGGTCGCTCCCGATCACTTACTTGGGAGCTCCCCTACACTCGGGGAGGCTCAAAATTTGTAACTTTGATGGGCTGGTGGAGAAGATCAAGAGTAAGGTGGCAGGTTGGAAGGGAAGGTTATTGTCCTCTGGAGGTCGTGTAACGCTCTTAAGGCATGTTCTCTTTTCTATGCCGATTCTTGTTCTGGCCACTCTGGATCCGCTTAAAGCTGTCCTTCGCAGGCTTTATGGGATCTTTACTGATTTCCTTTTGGGCAGCTTGGAATGCGGTTATCACAAGCACTGGTGAATTGGCAGAAGGTTTGTAGGCCGCTGGAGGAAGGGGGGCTGGGAATTTGGCTCCTTGAGGATGTAGGCCTCTCCCTCAGACTTAAAGGCCTTTGGAAAGCTTTGTCAGATCGTTCGCTTTGGAGTGGCTTCTTTAGAGCTAAGTACTTTAAAAATATGCATGCGTCGCTGGCAGGAATGGTGGGGAATGGCTCTAAAACTTGGCGTAGCACGTTGGAGTTCAAGGGGTTCATGATGGAGAGGTCAAGGTGGCTCCTTGGGGCTGGTAATATTTCCTTTTGGCTTGATAACTGGGTGGGGGTTGGCCCCTTGATCGATTTTGTTGACAATGGCCTGCTAGTCGATCTGGATCTGTGTGTTAAGGATGTGGTGGATGAGGAGAAAAATTGGAGGGAGGACATTTTAAACCTCATTGATTCTGAGGCAGTCACAAACAGCATCACCTTGGGGAATTTTGTGCTTTCGGATAGAGACGATGTCATGGTGTGGGCTGCTGCTAGTGATGGTCTTTTCTCTACAAGGTCGACATGGAATGAGGTCTGACGTGGGTCACCAGGAACTTCCTTCGCTAAATGGATCTGGTGTCAAGCGCTGCCCCCAAAGGTGGCTTTCTTTTCTTGGCAGCTTCTTATGGGTAAGATCCCCATCGATGATTTTCTGATGACTCTTGGTATCCCCTTGGCGTCCAGATGCAACTGTTGTGGACAGCCAAGGAGGGAGACCATGGATCATTGCTTGGGTTCTGGAGGTACAGCTTCTAAGGTTTGGGTATTCTTCTCTCGGCTTTTGGACATACCTTTTCTGCCCTCTCAGGATGTCAGAAGTCGGGTGTTACTCTGGCAAGAGTCGGCGGGCTGCAAGAGTCTTAGTGCCTACATGACAGGGATCTTGCCTGCTTTGATTATTTGGGAGCTTTGGAAGGAGAGAAACAATAGAAGGCATGGGGAGAGATGTCGTACTGCAGCGTCCATTATTGAGCGAGTTAGAGGATGGGTAAGAGAGGTGAACCTGCCCTCCAAGATCTGTCGGCTGGGATCCTCTAGGGATGACTTAATTCTTCAGTGTTTTGGCCTTTTGGCGCCATCTGCAAAGCTGAAACGCCCCCTCCCCGTTTACTGGTGCCCCTCTTTTCTCTCAGTTAAGCTTAATGTGGATGGTGCTTGCAAGGGGAACCGTGGACGGGGTGGAGGGGGAGGAGTGATTAGGGATAGGAATGGAGTGGTGCTGGCTGCTTTTGCTTACTTCTATGGAGACTGCACCAATTCCATAGCCAAACTCAGAGCGCTGAGAGATGGTTTGCGTCTGTACCAGGAGCTTGGTTTGGCTGAGATGGTGGTAAACTCTGACTCGGCTACCACGGTTAGAGTGGTCAACCTCAAGAAGTGTAATTTATGGAAGGGATGGTACTGGTTCCACGAGGTTTTGGCTCTTGTCTCCATTACTCAAGCTAACGTGGCTTTCGCATTTCGTGAAAGCAACAGAGCAGCGGATTGGCTGGCTAATCACGCTTGTGAAACGGGATCCTTCTTCACCTTCCATCAGGGCAGTATGCCGGGTGGGGGTTGCACAGGAATTATTAGGGAAGACAAGGCAGGGATGCCAGTCTTCAGGATTTAGCGAGCATGATTTTCTTGTATGGGGAGTGAGGTTTCACTTAGAGAGGCCCTTGTGTGGTGGTGAGCTGTGGGTTGAGGTAAGGTGGAATGTCCCCCTCTTATATTCTTTGATTATTTTTTGGAGATAAATAAAATGTTAGGGGCTGGCCTGGGTCCCACGTAATAGTCGGGTTTAAAAAAAAAAAAAAATAACAGTATACATTGACCCTTATAATAGAAAGTATGACAGGATACACAAACAATAAGAAAAAAAAAATCTGACGGAATACATTCTCAAATTTCAGAAGCAAAAAGAAACAAAAATCGAAGGAAAACCCAGATATGGCACAAATGAGGAACAAAATTCAACCAAATACTCCAAACCAATACACACATGTAACCCTAGGATTAATATTCAGAAACCACAACAACGTAACAGCAGACGAGAAGAAGAAACTAAACTTGAATAAACTATCTTGCAGCAATGCAATTTTACAGGGAAATCATTAGAAAATAAACAGTAATATGAAGTACCAATCAGGAGGAAACAGATTCTAGAATTCAGAACCAGCAATTCGACAATAAGATTCCGAAACCAAAAATAAATCATACACCACTCAACAATAAAATCCAGAAACCCACTTTACTCCTAAGCATAGCAACAATAGAAACTGAATTGAGCAAGGAAGCTTAGCTTGGACAGCAACAAGAAGTTAGTCCAAAAGAACATGCAGCTCAGATGAAAAGAGATATGCGCAGAATTAGCTAAATACAGAAAGAAGGTAAGCCAAAAAAGGAAAAATAGTAGGTGATATTAAAAACCAAGAAATATCGGATCAGAGGAGCTCTATACAGAAATAAACTACCAAAATAAAATCGAGTTAATAAAGGAACCCAATTTTTGTTGTTGTCCTGGACCTAGCACCGATAACTCGTGGAAGATGAACTCAAAGATCGCAACGAATATCCACATTCGGGCCCTCTTCTTTTGGAATGGAGTGGAGGTTTCCGTGAAGTGGAGTTTTGGATTGGCAGCTTTTGAAGGCAGTGCCGGGACAATCGGATCGACATGACTTCCGCAGGAGATAATGATCTTACCCCAGAATAAAAATCCAGACAAAGAAGAAAAATGCCATAGTGAGAAGATTCGATGGATAGGGTTTCTCGTTCATCAGTGGGGATTGGAAGGCACCAATACAAACCTGAAAGTTCTTCCATTGCAACGGTTGTGTCGCTCGTGGACACTACTGCGAAACCCCTCACCTCACGATGGATAGGGGTGGTGGTTCGTGAAGTGCAATTTCGGGCTTATCCATGCTGCTGCAACCTCTAAATTGCCACGGATGCCACATTTCTGTACATTGGCTTGGTTCTGAGAATGTTCAATATAACTGATGCTAATCTTTCTAGTGGTTTTGGTCTACTATATGATTATTGTCAAGGTTTAGATTCTTACTTTCTCTATTTTTTGGAGATATGCAGACTTAAATTTCAAATGTGTTTCCATCGTGCAAGTCTCTTGAAACTTCTAGGCCCGTTTTTTACATGTTAGGGGTTTGCAAGAGAAGGTTGGACTTTACTTGAGTGTGGAACCTAAGTTGCAAGTAGTTCCCTACCCAGGCTTTCCTTTCAAGGCTCAATGAGCTGAGGTTAGATGTCACATGTGTGTCATGTAGTCATCTATCTAGTTAGCATTTTGCTTGATTGGTAGTTAATGTTTTCCTATATTGCTTCTTTCCTTCAGAGAGGTTGGACTCTTTGGATTTTCATCTTTGGCTGCTGCTTCCGCTGTTATTTTTCCAATATGGCAAGTGTATTGATGAAGTAATGAAGGCTCTCTCTCAGGGAGAGTGCAGATTAATATTGCAGAGACAATCACAAAGTAGTTGTCCTCTTTTGACGTGTTATTCTTTCGAGGAATGACTTGAGTTGTTCATGGTGACCATTACCACGTGGTTGCACATGCCTAAGGCAGCCTTCAATGTTTAAATGCACATTCTGCTGTGCTTGATGCTACATCCAGAGTGGACTGGGCAGCACTATTTTGTGGACTCTGTGACACTGTACGCTGCAGCCATAGATAAACATTTCCTTTATACTCATGATTCATCTCTTTTTTGTTTAGTATTTTGGTTTCAATATATGCATTAGAGATTTAAAGTGCATGTACTGTTTCCGTGGTCAACTGTTCTCCTGATCTGCTAGTAAATATTTGGTTGCTTTATTATTTTTATGCTCTTACATAAGTCAATTCCAGTGTTTACGATAGTATACGCTGTTCATCTCTATAAAGTAGTTTAATTTCTGTGTCTTGATACCAATGTATAGTGGGATAACCTAGAGGGGGGGTGAATAAGTTATCACTAGTGGAATGTATTCCTTTTTAGAATTCTTTCGGTTATGCTTAAAATGATAGAATAAATAAAATGCACAAAAGTAAGCAACACAAGATTTAATAGTGGTTCGGCTAATCAAGCCTACATCCACTCCTCTCAACCTTTAGAGAATTCCACTAGTTCTCCCTTTGAATACAATAGGTGGGGAAGAACAGCTTTACAAATCTTTTTAACAAGGATAAGAGGATCCTAAATCTTTTGAGGATAAGAGAATCCTTTTTGCACAATCCTAAGTACAGTCTAGGCTAGTGCAAAAATCACATTGCTCACCGAGACTCGACCAAACTCAAGAGCAATAACAAACATAAAGATTAAAAAGAAAAATAGAAGCTACCTATGCAAGGAGTGTGATGCGTACTCCTTGCAAGTGATAAATGATATGCAAAGATGAATGAAATTGAATGTTGACCTCCTTTAGAGCTTCTCTCTAGAATAAGAACTTAGTAGAATAGAGGTCTTGATCAATGAAGTTAGCCTTGAGTAGTCTTGAAAGAGACTCCTTGACTTCAATACCAATAAAGTGCTTGGAATGACTTTTCTTCTCACAATAAAGCTTCTTTTTGGACTGTAGTGAGTACTGAACGTTCACTAGTTATAGATCTCATTTAATGCTCTAAAAACATGTGCCAAAAAGTCTCTAACGATTATATTTTTGTCCTACTGGTCGACCGGAGAATATGACCGTTGGGGAAAAAGTAGCCGTTATGGCTTCAGCTGGTCCTACCGGTCGATGTCTGGTTGACTGGACAAGCTTGTCGGTACGAATCGGCATGCTTCTGCCGCTTCCAGTCGAAAATGGTCTGTTGATTGATCGATCCATTGACCGGCATACTGCTCTGCCTTATTTTCGACTGTCTGTCTTTTGGGGTCTCGTTCCAACGACTCTTCAGCTTAAACTAAGGTCAAGTGAAGGTATATAAAAGCCTCCTAAGGTCACTAGAAGATGCATATGATTTTACAAGATGTGTATGCAATTACAACATGCATTTTGTGCTCCTAAGTGCACACGAACGTCTTCCAGAGATCTTCAAGTGTTCCTTGCTTGAGTTCTTAAATAGGTACATTCTTCAACACTGTTTTCTTCAATGTCTTGATTTCTTATGTTTCTTCACGATCTTTCTTTGAAGCTTGGCAATTCTGTCATCTTTAAATACTCTTAAGCAAAGCATCAGTGTTCTTTCATGTGTTTGTTATCATCAAAACATTCATAAGAGAGTGGGAGAAGAGAAGTGTTTTCCCAACATGTATGACAAATGGTAGCCCCTATTCTCATGGAGATCATAGATTTTACTGGCATGGACAGACTGGGAGACCAATCGACCATAGGTATAGGCATAGTATTAAATCTCATCTTGGAAGGCCATTTTCCAAGATACACCGAAATTTTGCTAAAATATTGTATTTTTCTATGAGTTTTGCTTGGCCGTTTCGGGGTGTAAAATGCTGAAATGGCCGAAATAACTGAAATTTCGAAGAAACGGTGCATTTTTTAGACCGAAATTTACAACATTTCTCCGAAATTTCCGAAATATTACATTTTTTCATTACGACATAGCATCTCATCCCAGCCTGGCTAAAATATCTGAAATTTCGGCAAGATTTTGAACTATGGGTATAGGTCACTATCCCATGCCTTGCCACAGTTTCTGTGTAGTGATGGAATGCTCTCTTAATCATTGAACTTGCAAAACTTATTGGTCATTTAGGGCCTGCATGATAACACTTCTATTTCTAGGCTTTGTTTTTGTTCCAGAATTAAGTTTTGGTATTTTTGTTTTTGGGTCAAATTTCTAGAAAAAAAAATGCGTTTGATAATGGGTAGTAATTTCTATTTCTGGGCCATAAAAGAAACAGAAATGCGTTTGTTAATTGTTAACAGATTTAGAATTAGAGTAAGGCCTGGATGATTAATGGTCATCCCAAGCTCTTTATTTATATCAATGAGAATAGAGAGCAAAAGTACAAATAATCAATGTGGGACTAAAGCCCAAATAATAGAAACTTAAAAAACATAAGAAAAGGGTCTAAAATACCCCTACGGTTCTAACACTCCCCCTCAAGTTGGAGCAAATATGTCAATCATGCCTAAATTGACTAGATTAGGATGGAACAATTTTCCAGACAATCCCTTGGTGAAAATATCAGCAACCTGATCAATAGACTTCACAAAGGGAACACAAATCAATCTGTCTGCCAACTTTTCCTTGATAAAATGTCTGTCCACTTCAACATGCTTGGTGCGATCATGCTGTACTGGATTGTGAGCAATGTTGATTGCAGCTTTGTTGTCACAGTACAACATCATAGGAAGATGAACAGGAACACCAAGGTCTTGTAGCAAGCCTTTCAGCCAAAGTAACTCACAAATGTCCTGTGCCATAGCACGAAACTCTACTTCAACACTAGAACCAGCCACCACATTCTGCTTCTTGCTACGCCAAGTGACAAGATTGCCCCTTACGAAAGAACAATACCCAGAGATAGATTTTCGATTAGCAGAACCAGCCTAGTCAGCATCGGTATATGCCTCTATCCGTAGGTTACCATGAGGAGACTGAATAATGCCTTTTCCAGGGGCTGACTTCAAGTAGTGAAGAATCCAAAGGACAACCTCCATATGAGAAGAATAGGGGTCATGCATAAACTCACAGTACTCACAACACTCACAGCAACAACATTGCTGGACGTGTGTGTGAGAGATAAATCAACTTCCGCACTAGTTTTTGATATTGGCCTTTATCAACAGGTTCACCCTCCTTTTCTTTGAGACGAATAGTAGCCTCCATAGGAGTATCTGAAGGGTGACATCCTAACAAACCAGTTTCAGACAACAAGTCTAGGACATACTTCCTTTGGGAGAGAAAGATGCGTTTAGAAGACCAGACAACCTCAATCCTTAGAAAGTACCATAGCTTCCCTAGATCTTTAATCTCAAACTCCTGCCCAAGAAACTTCTTCAACCGGTTGATCTCATCACCATCGTTGTCAGTAACCACAATGTCATCCACATATACTATAAGAACAGTGATGGTTTTTTCAGCCCTCTTTATAAAGAGAGTGTGATCAGCATTACTCTGTTTATAGCCTACAGAAATCATGGCCATGTGAAACCGACCAAACCAAGCTCTAGGTGACTGCTTTAGCCCGTAAAGTGCTCACTTCAACTTGCACACTTTACCTTGATTACTCTCATAAGAAAACCCTGGTGGAATATTCATGTATACCTCACCAAGTTCTCCATTTAGGAAGGCATTCTTCACATCCAACTATTGTAGATCCCATCCAAGATTGACTGCACAAGATAGCAAAACCCAAACTGTATTTAACTTTGCAACAGGAGCAAAGGTCTCCTGGTAGTCAATCCCATAAGTCTGAGTGAAGTCTCTTGCAACCAGACGTGCCTTATACCGATCCACAGTGCCATCAACCTTCTGTTTGACCACAAACATCCATTTACATCCCACTGGTTTTTTCCCTGGAGGAAGATCTACAAGATCCCAAGTATTATTTTTTCTTAAGGCTTTCATTTCTTCCAACATAGCTGCCTTCCACTTTCCATCTGCATAAGTTTCCTGCCAATTTTTAGTAACAGAAACAGAAGAAAGAGAACACACAAAACACGAAAAGACGGAGAAAGAGACCTATAAGAAACAAAGCGAGAAATGGGATGCAAGGTGCAAGTCCTAGTACCTTTGCAAAGAGCAATAGGGAGTTTGGAAGGAGAAGTCTCTCACTAGGAGGAGGAGGATGAGGATTTGGATCCTGAGCGGGCAATTGGATAGGTATGGGTGCCATAGTGGAATGATGCTGCCCTCTTGTGGAGCATCTCTTTTGGTAGGTGATGACATCGAGTCGTCAATTCTCTTTTGAAATTCACTGATGGTCCTCTGGACTAGGGTCAACTCCCCCTGACTAGGAACATGACCATCATTATTTTCTACAAGCTCCCCTTGTAAAGGAATCCCTGTGGAAGAAGGGGCAGCAGCCAAAGTAGGCTCCAAAGTAGGCTGGATAGCAGCCATAGGCTCCAAAGTAGGAGGAGCCTCAAGGGGAGGAAGCACAAACACATCTTCACTAGAACCAGAATTCTCCCCCTGAAGTTGTGGAGATGGATAATAGGAAAGATGTTCGTCAAAAACAACATCCATATTGACCAGAGTACGACGGGAAGGGGGATGGTAACACTTATAGCCTTTCTGGGTTGGAGAGTAACAAAAAAAAACACACCGCAACCCACGAGGGTCAAGTTTACCATGAGATTTCGTGTCTCTGGCATAGCACACACAACCAAACACCTTGGGAGGAACCACAAAGGTGGAATTCCCATGTAAGAGTTCAGCCGGACTGCGAGAGTCCAGAACACGAGAAGGCAACCGATTAATGAGATAGGTTGCAGTGAGGATAGCATCCCCCCAATATTGGGAGGGGACATGGTGCGAAAACATCAACGCCCTGGTCACTTCCAACAAATGTCGGGTTCTTCCTTTCAGCCACACCATTTTGGGCTGGGGTATTGACACAAGTCATAACTAGTCTGGTGAATAATCCCATTATCAGCCAAATGCTTCTGAAATTGGTGTTCCTTATACTTGGTGCCATTATCACTTGTCAAAACCTTGAGGTTAGCCAGGAACTGAGTTTGGACTATTCTATGGAAATGCTGAAAACAGGAAAAAATTTGCCTCTTAGTGTGCATAAGATTAACCCATGTATGCCTAGAATGACAATCAATAAAAGAAACAAACCAACGATGACCAGAAAGGGAAGTTTTACGACTAGGGCCCCAAACATCAGAGTGCACCAACTGGAAAAGTGACGAACTCCTTTTATTTGAAACCGTATAAGTAGAATGTGTCTGTTTGGCCAGAACACAAACCTCACAAAAAAATCAGTCTTATCACCTGATTTGATCAAAGTAGGAAATAAAGATGCTAATATTCCTAATGGAGGGTGACTTAATCTAGAGTGCCACTGGTAAATTTTAGAAGAGATTAAGGAGTTCTGATGTGGAGATGGTAACGGGGGTGGAGTGAGACGACCATCATCAAGCAGGTACAAGCCACCGTGCACTTTACCCAATCCAATCGTCTTTCCAGAGGCCAGATCTTGAAATACACAATGGGAAGGAAAAAAAAGTCACTTTATAGTTAAGATCACGAGTAAGACTACTAATAGAAAGAAGGTTAGTAGTAAATTTAGGAATAGACAAAACTTAAGACAAAGTAAGGGAAGAAGTGCAGTTGATGATTCCTTTTCAAGATATGGAGGAAAGGGAACCATTAGCTACTTTGACCTTGTCTTTCCTAGAAGTGGGAGAATACCGATGGAACAGGCTAGAGGAACCGGTCATGTGATCTTTAGCCCCAGAATCTATGATCCAAGGATGAGAAGCTACAGAAGCACAATGACTACTAAATGGAATACCTGACTGGGCAAAGTGTGAACCTAAAGGAGCAGAAGAGGTGGCAGGAGCTGATGTTGTAGACGCAGCAACAACGGAAGACCTTAGCAATCGTAGGAAAGCCTGTAGATCATCCTGGGATAGGCCAGTGTCAGTAGCCGGGGCTGTAGGAACGGATTCAGAGTGGTTTGCCTTATTTTTTATTTTTTTCTTGGCAGCCCGTTTAGCCTCTAAGTCAGCTGGCTTCCCGTGAAGTTTCCAGCACTTCTCTTTGGTGTGGTAAGGCTTGTGATAGTGCTCACAAGTAACAGTCCCTGTAGTAGAATCACCAAGAGAAACATGTTTGACAGAGGCAGGAGTAGCCTGGGCAGCAGACTGTAGGGCTGATCTGTCAGTAACAGGAGGGTGGAGCATAGCAGCCCGACGGTTCTCTTCAGAGGAGACCAAAGCATAGGATTGTTTAAGTGTGGGAAAAGGGGAATGACCCAATACTTAAACACGAATCTGGTCATACTACATGTTCAAACCAGCCAGAAAATCATAGACTCTGGTTTTGTCCAGATCTTTCTTATATGTAGTGATATCAGCAGCTGTAGTGGGATGGTAATCAGAAAAATGGTCCAGTTGCTGCCAGAAACTACGCAAAATAGCATAGTATTTGGAGACAGATAACTCCCCCTGAGTGGTATTATTGGCCTTCTGCCGGAGCTCATACACCTGTATATCATTACCGAGCTGTCCATGTGTCTCCTTGCAAGCAGACCAAATTTGATGGGCTGTATCAAGGAGAAGAAAACCATCGGCAAGGTCTAAGTGCACTGAGCCAATCAAATAGGACATAAGTACACCATTGTTGGAGATCCACGTGGTCAGAGAAGGGCCAGCTGTAGCTGGCATGACCGTAGTGCCATCAATATGGCCAGCAATGGCAAAGTAGGTAGAGCGAGACCATATCAGGTAATTGCTCCCATCCAGTTTGATAGGATTAGGGACAAGATCACGGGTATCATTCCTACTATACCCATTATCAGTAGAAGTTCCAGTAGAAACTTCAGATTCAGCCATAAGTGCAGTAGAACAAACCAAATCGCAGAGAAGGCTATGGTAACAAGAAACACAAGAAATCCTCCAAATTAAAGGCTGAAAATTGGAGGAGATTCCCCTTTCAATGTCACAAGATGTGTCTCCAAAAATTAGTAGCAGTAGACAAGTGTAGCCCCTAGATCGATTTTTTTAGGGTTTTGAAAAAACCCTACTAGGCTAAAATCGATATAGGGGAGAATAGGCCCAAAAACTGAATTATTGAGGCTCAAATTTGGGGCAGATATGTCATTATAAGTGGAGAACCAGCCTTCAAAAAACCAGCACCCACAGAGGCTCAAAACCCTGAGATCGATTTTTTCAGGGTTTTGAAAAAAACCCTGATTTTGTTGAGATCGATGTAGGGAGAGAAACCTGCAAAAAAATCAGTGGATTGTGCTGAAACTTGGCTCGAGTGTGGGTCTAGAAGAGACTAGGCACCCCTCCAAATATCAGCTCCAACAGAGGACAGCATCCCCTAGATCGATATTTGTCAGGGTTTTGAAAAAAACCCTGTTTTTGTAGAAATCGATCTAGGGGGTCTTCAAGGCAGATCTTAGATAAAAAAAAACTTCAACAAAGGAACCTGCTGCAGTTCTTGATCTTCAATAAGGGAGATTGATTCCTTACAGTGGAGGTGAAATCAATCAAATATGGGAGGCTTCAGTTGATATGGAAACTTATTTAATCATAGAATGAGGTGAGAAAGGGCAGCAACTGGATCTATGACTGCCCTATTGAAGAATAGAAAACAAAAGAAGAAAAGAGAGAAGAGAAGAGGAGATCGAGAGAGAGAGAGAGAGAGAGAAAGAAAGAGCTGAAAATAGAAGGTAGAGGACCCTAATTGAAACCCTGCTCTCGTACCATGTTAACAGATTTAGAATTAGAGTAAGGCTTGGATGATTAATGGTCATCCCAAGCTCTTTATTTATATCAATGAGAATAGAGAACAAAAGTACAAATAAGCAATGTGGGACTAAAGCCCACATAATAGAAACATAAAAAACATAAGAAAAGGGTCTAAAATACCCCTACGGTTCTAACATTAATGTACAGTAATTTTGTTTTTAACACTTCTATAAATTTACAAAAATACCATTGAATACCCAAAAAAGGATTGTTGTATCCGTCATATGTATTCCAAGGTCTAGTTCTTGTCCCTGTTCTTTTCTTTAGTTTGTTTGCTCTCTATTACTATAAATCTTTCCATCAATTAAACTCTGGTCTTAGTGGGTATAATAGAGGTGTGATGTTCTCTGTTCCTTTCTCTGTGTCTTAATCTCTTAGGATGTATCAATTGAAACCGACAGAAACACTCATAAATGTAGATAATATATACCTGGACAGAGAATTGAAAGTATACCAGGAGGTCTGAGATCCTATTATATATAACGAATATTGATAAATATTCCCAAAAAAGAAAAAAAAAAAGAGACAAATCCATTGATGGAGAATGGAACTTAAAAAAATACAGAGCCAAATCCGTTTATAGAGAATGGAACTTAAAAAAAAAAAACGAAAGGTTTAGGGAATAAAGAGATGGAGAGAAATCAGAGAAAGGTATAGAGGGGAGAGATGGAACTTAAAAAAAAAAGAGAGACAAATCCATTGCTGGAAAATGGAATTTAAAAAAGTCAGAGCAAAATTGGTTGATAGAGAATGGAACTTCAAAAAAAAAAAAGACATCCATTGCTGGAAAATATAACTTAAAAAATACAGAGCAAAATCGGTTGATAGAGAATGGAACTTCAAAACAAAAAAAGGACAGGAATGAAGAGATGGAGAGAAATCAGAGAAAGGCATAGAGGGGAGAGATGGAGAGAGATGATGGAACTTAAAAAAAAAGAGAGACAAATCCGTTGCTGGAAATTGAACTTAAAAACTACAGAGCAAAATCGATTGATGGAGAAAAAAAAAAAACAGGGTTAGGAAACGAAGAGATGGAGAGAAATCAGAGAAAGGCATAGAGGAGAGATTAGAGAGATGGAACTGATGGAACTTTAAAAAAAAAAAAGAGACATCCATTGCTAGAAAGTTGAACTTAAAAAATACACAGCAAAATCGATTGATAGAGAATGGAACATATAAAAAAAAAAAAAAGGGTTAAGGAATGAAGATATGGAGAGAAATTAGAGAAAGGTATAGAGGGGAAAGATGTAGAGAGACAGGGAAGAGATGAAGAGAGATCAGAGAGAGAGAGCTTACCGTAACTTTGCTGGAGAAGATGGCGCTGAGTCTCATGGAGCCCTATTTCTCCGTCTTAATTCTGGAATAGAGAAGTTCCTAAAAGGAGTTTTTTTTTAATTATTTCTCAGCTACATTTTTGTCCCAGTTCATTCTCAGATGAAAAAATGAACCGGTATTAACAACAGATTTCTACTCCTTTTTCGTTCCCAGGAACAAAAAAACAGAGAAATAGGGAAATAGAAGTGTTATCATGCAGGCCCTTAGTACCTTTTGCTGTCGGTGATTCTACTGTAGTTAGTGTTTGCAAATAAGCCAACTCTCCCTGATGAAACTTGGTCTGGGATGGCATGAGGCATGATCAGCGTGGCCCTTGGATTAGGCTGATTTTTATGACTCATCTTGAGCCTAGCTAGAAGGTTTGATAGATTGTTTTGCAAGGACTGTAAGGTTATACCAAGGGAGAGCTTAACCACTCAACATAGATTGGTGGTCATGGACATGTCTCTCATTAAACAGGATCGTAAGATAGGGGAGCCTATTTGCCCTAAAGATAAGGTGGTGGAGTTTAAAAGGAGACCCCTTGAAGCCATTTACTTACAAAGTGGTCAAACATGGATATTGGGACTTTGAGGGAGACACTAATACGACGTAGAACGAGATGTCTATGTGTATAAAAAAGGTTGCTGAAGAGGTCCTAGACGAATCGTAAGGACGTCATTCCCCTGGGGAGACTTAGTGGTGGGATGATGAGGTCTAAGCAACCATTAAGACTAAGAAAACTAGTTTTAAGTCATGGCAAATTAAGACTAAGGATATAGAAGATCTAGAAAGGTATAAATCTGGCAGAAATGAAGCTAAGAAGATTGGGGGGAAAGCAAGGGCGAAGAAATATTGAACATCTTTATTACAATCTAAGCACAAAGGAAGGGGGAAAAGCTATCTATAAGATAGCTAGAATGAGGGAAAGGATGAGTTGAGATTTTGACCATGTTAGATGTATAATGTATTAAAAGTTAAGATGGTACAATCCTAATATGGGATGAGGACAACAAGGAGATATGGAAAGGTTATTTCAACATCCTACTTAAGGAAGACATTCCGAGTTATAGTGGATTGGAAGAAGGCATTACACATCAAGGCACCACCTGTCGTAGCCTCGTAGGTATATACGTTAAATTAGGTTTGTGAAGTAAAATAAGCCCTAAGAAAGGTGAAAATAGCCAAGACTACAGGCCCAGATAGGGTCCCAATAGAAGTGTGGAAAAGCTTAGGAATTTGTGGCATATCTTGGTTAACCAAGCTGTTTAATAAGATTATGAGCCCTAGGAAAATGACAGATGAATGGAGGATAAGCATTGTGGTCCCGATTTACAAAAATAAAGGCAATATCTAGAGTTGCAATAACTATAGAGGCATAAAACTAATGAGTCATACTATGAAAGTATGGGAGAGGGTTATTGAAACACACTTGAGAAAAGAAACCAATATCTTGGGGAACCAATTTGGTTTTATGCCAGCAAGATCCATAATAGAAGCTATCCACCTACTTAGGAGACTCATGGAAAAATTTAGAGAGAGCATGAAGGATATACATATGGTCTTTATTGACCTAGAAAAGCTTATGACAAAGTCCCTAGAGATTTAATCTGGCCAGGGAAGAGAAGTGTTTCAAGTAAATATGTGGATATAATTGAAGCTATGTATGATGATGTGGTGATTAGTGTAAGCACCGTAGGGTGAGGGTTCAAGGTAATGAATTTCCAATTACAATTGGGTTACATCAAGGATCAGCTTTAACCCCTTATTTGTTTGCACTTATCATGAATGGTTTAATTAGTGACAACCAAGATGAGGTTCCTTGGTGTATGCTTTTTGTTGATGATATTGTCTTGGTGGACGAGACAAAAGTAGGAATTAACACCAAACTAGAATTTTGGAGATCAACCATGGAATTAAAAGGTTTTAAGATAAGTAGAATGAAGACGAGTATGGTGTGTAACCTAGTAACTCCAGGACGGAAAATGAGGAGGGTAAAATTGATGAGAGGGAGATTCCACAAAGTAATTATTTTAGGTATCTGTAATTAATCATAAGTAAAGAAGGTGATATAGAGGATGATGTTTCAGAGAGGAATAAAGTAGGATGGCTGAAGTGGAGAGGTGCATTTGGAGTGTTGTGTGATCGATGGATTCTTTTAAAACTTAAAGGAAAATATTATAGGACAGTCATATGACTGGCTATGATGTTTGGTGCGGAATGTTGGGCAGTTAAGGAGCGTCATATAGATAAGCTAAGTGTAGCGAAGATGAGGATGTTGGGATGGATGTGTGGCAAAACTAGGAAGGATAAAATAAGGAATGACCATTTAGTTGGGATAAGGCTGTTGTTGTCATTGTTGTCTTGTTGATGTTGTTGTGTTCTTTTCTTTTTACTATTATTATTATTATTAATATTTTGTCTTTGCTTGGATCCCTGCAGCCAACCCCATTTAGTTGGGATAAGGCTGAGTTGTTGTTTTTGATTCAGCTTGAGCCTGAAAATTGGGGCCAGACTGGATTGGCTTCCATCCACCTCAATGGCCCAACCCAAGCCCAAACTGTAAACTATGCATATTCCAACCTATATATGTGAGTGTTGTATGCATATCAACCTGGGACTATATATGGCAGCCCAAGGCCTGCAATGTTCAACTTGGCCTAAGCCGGGACCTTGACCAAAAACCTGTGGGCTGGGCCTACTTCTACCTTGCTCTAGCCTGGCCCGCTTACATCCCACGCTTGTGAGAGTAAAAATGCTATCAATACATTAGCTCGGACTGAAAGATATAAATTATCTAACATTCAGAACTTATTTTTCAACGAATGTTTTGGCTTATTGCTATCCAGTTGTTTTTTTATGGTTGAATAACAGCTTTGAGTTGCTTGTTTTGCCTAGATGATCCTTAATAGGAGTAGTTATTTATAAGGCGAGTAGTTATTTAGTTTTTATTGATTATATGTGACTCTACATTAAAATCCAATGCAGGTGCGCTTGATAGGATACTGTGTTGAGAAATGTTTATTTCTGGTATATGAGTTTATTGAGAATGGCAACTTAAGCCAACATTTGCGTGGTTCAGGTATGAACAGTATTACACAACCATGCCACATGCAATTTTTATCTGACTACAATTGAACACCATTAACTGCTTATAGTTCACTCAATGTATTGGTTGTAATTACTTTCCTCTGCCTTCAGGGAAGGATCCACTTCCATGGTCTAGTAGGGTACAAATTGCCCTTGATTCGGCCAGAGGTCTTGAATATATCCATGAGCATACCGTTCCTGTCTATATCCATCGTGACATTAAATCAGCTAACATTTTGATCGACAACAACTATCATGGCAAGGTTGTGAAAATCCCCTCTAGCTAAGAGGCAGACATTTAAAAATTTGTCTTGTTTGATAAAAATTTGTTATCTTGTAGGTTGCAGATTTTGGGTTGGCAAAACTGACAGAAGTTGGAAATTCATCGCAAACACGTCTAGTGGGTACATTTGGATATATGGCCCCAGAGTAAGATGGTTTCTGTTGGTTTATTTATTTTTTATGTAATGCTGTTCTCTTGCAGTTCTAATTATTTGTCATTAGAAGTCATATGTATAATATTATTGAAGTAAAAACTATCATGAGATAATGCTGACTCCATATATATATATATATTCATAAATGCTTAAACACCCCAAAAGCATTTCTACTGGTATATTTGTTCTTTATAATATGAAAGGAGCATTTACACCCAAAGACCATGGTATAGATCATGACATCATGGCATATTTGTTCTGGATCCTAGTATGCTGGCTGTGTATTAAATTGCAGGATGTTCTTCTAGTGTTTTGGGTGGATGATAGAGCAGCTATCAGTGAAAATCTGTCTGTCATAGTTGCAGAATTAACTCACTGAAAATAGTGCTTCATGTATGGCCTTGTTAGACTTCTCACGAGACATGTGAGCTTATGGTTCAGATACTTGGACAGGAACATGGTAGGAATAGGCTGTAGGATTCTGAATCATTGTTTGGTATTAGACTACTTACATGGTTCTCATAAACTATTAGTTTGTCTGTTTTGGGGGGGGGCGCTCTGTTTTATTGGGGGGAAATTTGTGAGGATCTGGAAGTATACAAATCTATAGGCTAGTTTATTGAAGTAAGGAATTTGTTAAATCCATAAGTGTTTATTTGGTTAGTTAGACATTTGATTCGGAAATCTAAACTAACAATGCCTTGTCAATTCTTTTGTGGCTTGAATTTTTTGTTAGTTAATTGATGGTTGGGAATTCCTTCTGCCATTACTATATGATTTGGTTGAACATTCCTTACAGGAGTTTCTTTTATGATACTTACATACCTCAGAGGGAGCATGATATTTAAATGCCTCTCCATTACAAAGTTCAATTTTATGAATAGAGCTATGCAGTGTCACCATCCCCTCCACATTTTACAATGATGATTAATGTTCATGCAAGTCTCACTTTTATGCACATGAATCTTTATTATAAAATGTTTCTATTGCCTGATCTTAAAGTGTACCAGAGGGGGATAATTGGATACGTAAGAGATCTATACTTGGGGGATTAAATAAATTATAGGGACTTATTCACTGCTCGATTTGCTTGGGTTATAGGAATGGTTGTCTCCTGATGAACTCACACGATCTTTGAAAGGCCCTGTTTTCCAGGGATCACCATTTTTTGCTTACTAGTAATTTTCAGCTTATCTCAATATAATCTTTTGCTGGAACTGCATCCTAGCAACATTTTATAGCATCAAATAACTTGGAGTTGGACTTTTGAAACAAATATGGCTTGACTTTTCACATCAATTATGTGTAGGTATGCTAAATATGGTGAGGTTTCTCCTAAGGTTGATGTCTATGCTTTTGGAGTTGTCCTTTATGAACTTATTTCGGCCAAGGAAGCTGTGCTCAAGGGAACTGCATCTAGTGTTGAATTAAAAGGACTCGTGGCCTTGGTTATTCTCTTACTCCCTTTCAGTTCAATGATGATGTAACTGCTTCTGAAAATATCACCCATTAAATAACTGTTACTACTTGGTATTATACAGTTCGAGGATGCTCTTAATCAGCCCGACCCAAAAGAAGATCTCCGCAAACTAGTTGACCCTAGGCTTGGGGATGATTATCCGCTTGACTCAGTTCTTAAGGTGGAAGCAGAAATAAGCAAATATCTTGTCAAGGTTCGGTTGCTATACTAAATCTAATAAAGCTATTGTGGCTGTTTTGGTTGCAGATGGCTCAGCTTGCCATGGCTTGCACACAAGACAATCACGAGTTGAGGCCAAGCATGAGGTCAATGGTGGTTGCACTAATGACCCTTTCTTCCTCAACTGAGGATTGGGATGTCCGCGCTTTCTATGGAAACCAGCCATTAGTAAATCTAATGTCAGGAAGGTAGCAGCTAGCAGGGGACATTGGATTCTCATGTACTTACGCAAAAGAATACTTAGTATGAGAATTTGTTGGTTGAACTATGTGAAATGCTGCATGATGAGGCCATGAGTAAGAAGATGAAGAGAAAACATCGAGGGTAAGTAGAGAGAAAAGGATAGGAAAATATTCAATCGCCATGATTGAGCACATAATCCCAATGTGTATAAGTAAATAAATCTGCAAATTGCAGGTTTTCCCCCTTTGGTGTGCTGGCATTCAATTTTTTTTTTTTGGTTAAAAGGAACTTTTATATAGGTAGAATATAGAGCTTACAGCCTGTAGTATGTCATACTAGAAGCAACATTCCTTGTTAAATTGGAAAGCGCCTTCGGCAGACAATTAATACTAAGATCAAATTCATGCACATGTCGCACGAACCTAACCAAAAAATTAGCACAAGTATTAATCTCCCTAACATGATGGATGAAGCTACAACTGCGAGACCCATCACGCAATTCACGTATTTCTTCAAGCAACCATAATTCACTTTTTCCCCCTTTGGTGTGCTGGCATTCTTTGTAAAGAGTTCATAGTAGAATTACAACCTGAATTTTTATTTCAGTAGCATTTTCATATTAGGAACTATTGTTCACAAACAGGATAGTTAAGCATGCATGTTGGGATTGTTGGTCAAACAACGGTCCAGGGTTCAAACCATGGTTTCCTAAGGAGACCAAGATATTTATCTTTAGGGTTTTGCACGCCCTGGGTTAGCCCATGGGTGTTCTAATTTAATTTTAGGGTTTTTCATGGTCGCTCATGGGAACCTTGGTGCATCCCTATTAGGGTTTCTCCTTTCCTATTGCATTTCATAAAATTAATTATCACAATAGGGATGGAGAAATTCGTCTTTAGTCCATCACATGGAAAGAAGGATCCATCCCATACTCGAATGCGCAGCGAAAATTAATCGATTCGAGTTTCTTTCGCATCCCATAAATATTAATAATCAATGAACAGAAGGAATTAATAAAGAACTGCTAATCTGGTGAGCCTCAAGTGTTCCTCCTCCAATAGACAGTGGTTCTTCCTCCAATGAGCGTTCCAAGCAAATAGATCTGAACCTTTAATTGTGCTACCAAGGTTCTACACGCCAATCTCAGATGCCCTCAAACTCCTCAGCACAGATCTAGGGTTTCACAAACCCTAACTCTCAAACACAGGTGAGAGAAGCAAGAAGAAGAAGAGAGATCACAAGAGGGAGAGAGAGAAATCAAAAACGTAGGAGAGAGAGTGTCTGCTCCAAAAACGTGGAGAGCTTTTCTCTTCTGCATTTTATGGTCCCCTATTTATAATAATAGGGTTTAATTAAATCCTAGATAGATTTAATAGAGCCCTAGTGAGAGTCTGACTCTCTCTCTCTCAATCTGGCAGTTCTGTTTAAACTCAAAGTGCTACACAGGTAAAAAAGCAGAATCTAATAGGGAAAGTATTAATTAGATTCTTTATTTAATTATTAATGGATAATTACAATTAGCACCAAATCCATTAATTAAATAAAGAGCCAATTAAATTAGCAAATTTCAAATAACTCCCTATATGATAACAATTTATCATATACAACCTCCCACTAATCAACACCATCATTATGGAATCTAGGGCATGTACACATGTACTGCCAAACCCCAATCCATAGTACATGTCCATATAAGAGCGTCAGTGCATCCGATCGAGTCCCAAAAACTCGATAAAACACTTTATTTGAAATAACTATAAATAATGTATCATTTTATGTAAAATAAATTTTGCAAAACCATTTCCAAAACAAGATCTTGGATCCAGTTCTAATCCGACCATGCACGAACAGTCTCTATCTTGGTGTTCCCCAATCGGGCAGTGGTGACCGTGTTGGATAACTCCTTCACTCACAAAGTGTTCACGCATTCCCAGAACACCGACTTTGACTCGCTTGAGTCTCGGTCATTGATGAACCAAAGAATGCGATCACACTTTGCGGTGACGGGTTCCCTCAGTACAGGGTGTCGGTGACACATGTCTATCCCTTCTTACATCCGCGGAATACATGAGGGAATCGACAAAGTAGATTCTTCGCCAATGCACACATCAAACATGTGAGCACTCGCATTCGTACCCTGACATCACATGTCTAGGCATACCCAATGCGACGATCATATGATAAGGGTGCCCAGCCCAAACCCTAGTCGTGACTACCATTTTAAGTATAACTTACAGACACATAATGCTCAAAAAATTTATATCACATGTGACAATATTAAACTAAAATGTATAAATGTTCAATACAAAGGTGAACCGGATTGAACCGGACCGAACCGAGTTTGATGGACACACACTTGTCCAACATGGATGTAGTTGGACTGAGATTCATTATTTTGCCCTAAATCTTGACCTAGACTGTTTCTTCCCGTAAATTTGAAGTTGAAACATTTTGCCATTTCAGGAAAACAATGTTGCAGAAAACCTATGGGAAATGCTAACCAACAATTTTTTAGGAGGACCTGCAAATTAAGCTCCCATATCCAGCATGAGGGAATATTGCATTTCCCTTGAACAGTGGAAGTTATGGAGTATGAGTGGGCAAACTAAAATAGAGCACATGACCTGAGCTCTCTTGTACACTATTACCTTCTTAAGGCAGATGCCTCTAAAGTACCAGGCATAGGCATCATCCCTTCTACCACTCCAGGAAATCCTGGGTTTTGATAGAAAGATGCACTAGCTCCAAAGGCTGACCTGGAGCAGCAAAGCCAAGTGAAAATACAAATTGCTTGATCATTCCTTGTATAGAAAGAACGATTTAACTAGCTACAGTTAAATCTCCAGATGTTAAGCTTGTTAACTGAGGCAAGAAGTTATTTCCTTAAACATAACCAAATTTGTGAGATTATGTACGTCATGAACAGATTAGGTCTCTTCATTTCCAAAGCTTGCAAACCATTGTCTTCCGTAACCATTTTAATGCAATTGTAACCTAGTTAAAGGAAATAGAATACCTATGTGAACCAGGTCACTAGAGTTGCACAGAGATTGTTACACGGGGTTTTAAAACCAGGAATCAGTGACGGATCCGATCCCAGCTGATTTTGGGTTGGATTGGAATCGGATCAAGAACCTTAGAGTCAGCCATCTGATCTGAAAACATGGTGATTCAAGGGAATCTTGGAGTGGTATTACGATCTGAATAGGCAGGAATTGGGATTGGTCTCGGATGATTCTGATATACTATTGGTCAATTAACTAATCCGATTCCCGATTCTTGAAACCCTGTGGTACAGTTCACGTAGAAATAGCTGGAGAAAGTGGGAGGGAGATATCGTCAAAGCTAGGAGAGAGAGAGAGAGGCCATTGGAGTTGTAAAGAGGTCATTTTGGAATTGTAAAGGGGTCATGGATAGAGTTGCAAGAGAGGACGAGGATTCAAGGAACCAGGAAGAACTGAGAAAAAAACAGATTGAATTAGCTTTAAATTTCCACACCTGGTGTGCATGTCGATCTAGATTTAAGACCTTCAAGACCACAATATCACTAGACAAAGAATGACAAATGGTGAGAAGATAAAGTTCATCGGTGATTTCCCTTGTGCTGAGCTCTTGCAATTTGTCACAAAGATTTCATACTAGGGCCTCCGTTGTACGGACTTCTTGATTGAGATCTTGGAAATATTCAAAAATGTCACCTTCCTGAGTAGGAAAAGGGAGACTAATGTCCCATCTTATGCCTAGGTTGAGACTTTCGGCTATGTTCCTCCAAAGATAGGCATTGGTTCCCTGAACTAGTTGGGTAACAACATGGACTTGATCACGGACATTGTTCCACCACTCTATATGTCGATCCCATATTTTCCAATATCGCTCATCCATTCTCCGACTTATGCTTTGGATGGTTTTGATTTGCTGTTTCTGGGTCTTGATTATGTTTTGGCCTAAGGGATTTGCGTTTCTTCCTCGGTCACGCTCAGGTACATCCATTTGTCTATTGAGTGTATCCCTAACATGTCCTCTGATGAATTGGGTTATGTTCTTGAGTTCTTGTATTATCCCTGGTAGGGATCTTATGTTTTCCACCCATTCGTATTGCCCATATGCGCCCCAACTATGTGGTCCGAATGGGTTAGGTCTTCTCTTGACATATGTCCACATGAGCTCGTCTACTTCTAGCTTGACTTCGTAGACATTTTCGATGCTTGTGTATAACCTTTCATCCTTCTCCTGATGATCATGTCCAAGTGTTGTAATTATGTTTCTCAATTGTTGGCCAATCGATGCCAATTCATCCATTTCTTGGACTGGATTGATCGGATCATCAGTTTCAAATAGCTCACAGTCCAGGCATTCCGTTCGATTGTTGTGATGTTCATCGACTGCTTTGTCTATAAGGTCATCTTCATCCTTTTGGAAGGCCTCTAGGGATGAGTTGACCTGTCCTCTTGATTCAAATGATTGTTGGTCGAATCATGGGTTTCTTCATCCTCATCATCTCCAATGTGTATCATAATGACATCGTCAGAAAGTACTTCCCCTAGAGTAATTGCCACTAAGGCTTGAAAAATCTCTTCAGTCCATTTTGCATGAGGGGGATCATGTTGACCTTCAACAGATGTGATTTAGACTTGTAAGTTGGTGGGATGATCCTCGTCCTTAAGGTTGTTAATGGACTTAGAATTTTCATTATGTTATGGGAGTGGATTGGTCTGCACATTAGGTTGACTAGTTTGAACCGCAAAGTTTCCTTCATCTAGCAAATCTTGTATGGTGTGTTTCAATTGGTAACACTCATCAATCAGATGTCCATTTTGTTGATGGTACTCATAGTAAAGATTTGGTTTCTACCATTTGGTTAATGGGATCGGTAAATTAGCCGGTTGAATCTTAACCAAGAGCCCTTTTTGAAGTAATTTCTTAAAGATCAAACTCAATGACATTCCCACATCCGTGAACTATTTCTTCTATCGGGTGGTTCCGAGCCTAGGAACATTTTCTTGGATTAAGAAAGGGGCCTCTATTGAAGGTTCCACGACATTTACTTGCAGCGGTTTTGCTTGGAAAAGTCCTCTTTCCGGCCTCGATTTGTTGGTTGTTCACTACCATGTTCTGTTTAGAACTCCCTTGGATCATTTCGGGTGGGCTCAATGCATCTTCAACTTGCTTGACCGCTTCGAATAAGGCCTCAAAAGTAGTCAAGGGTTAGGCAAAAAGGTGAGTCTTGTAAGTCACTTGCAAATTCTTGATAATCATCTTGACTTGTTCTTTCTTTGTAGGACGGTCCCACATTAGTGCAACCTTAGATCTGAACCTCATCATATATTGGGTGAACCCCTTATTGGCCTCTTGTTTGGTGGTTTCCAAATCTCGTTGAGTGAACTCCATCTCTGTACTGTATGAGTATTGGTTCTTAAAAGCTTTTACCATATCGTCTCAAGTACATGTTTAGAAGGAATCTAGGGACATGAGCCATCTCAGCATGAGCCCAGTTAAAGACATTTGAAAAGCTTAGCCCATTGTTGTTTTGTGAAGTTTCTTACCCTCATCTAGCCGATGTAAATCCTAAGGTGTGCTCGAGGGTCGATAGTTCCATCAAACTTCTCAAACTTCCATTTGAAACCATCGGGTAATTGTCCTTCAGGGAAGAAACATAATCCCTCAAAATCAATCATCTAGTCTTCTACCCCTTTAACATTCTTCATGACATGTTCTAATTTTTCTACCTTTTATTTCAATAGTCGGGTTTTAATTGACTCAACCGACGGTTTTGGTCCGGAATAATGACCTCATCTTCTAAAGTTAGAATGAGATTATGTGATGACCCCCATGCAAACGTGTGCGACTCTGGTCCACACTGACTTACGGTGCTACCGATGCAATGACATTCAGTACTAGCTTAGTCACTAGGCTAACCAAAAGTTGCATTTGGGCTTTCAAATCTTCTATATCTGTACGATTGTTCTCCGTGTCACTCATCTCTGCTTTATGTGAATTCGAAAGACAAACTAATCTTCTCCCAATCTTAGCGCAATTAGTTGTCGAATTGGTATCCTGCTGTCTCGAAGTAATGGTTCCTAGTTAGAATAACGATCACGATTAGACCACATGGAATTTAGGAAAAGCCTAGACCTAAAGTGAATCTCGTACCCCGTATACGTCATTCTCAAGGAAATATGATACGCATATGATACGCAAACAGTTCCAAAAAGCACGTCTTACCCAAACATGGATTTGTAAGTGTAGGCGCTAAGTTGATCAAGTTCTAGGTTAGCTCATACATCAAGGGTCACATATAGGCGAAGCGGGCCTAATATGGGATTAAGAATCATCAGGATGGTTGGGAACAAGGTCAACAAAGTGCTGGTTCGTTTCTCACATAATGTTACTATTAGTGTGTTGTCATCTAAGTGTTAGGCTCTAGATCCCTACATGATGCATGCTGGTTAGTGTAATAGGACATAAATGGTTCCTTTAGCAAAGTGCACCTATATACCTCTCATCACTCCTACAAGTATGATGATTAAGCAGTACGACAACACAAACATCTTTTACATATCCGAAGGTACTGTGCTAAGAGTTTTGGTTTCACCAAGGGTAAGCTGCCTAGAGGAGGGTCTAGGATCCATAATGTAAATGTAATGACTCTCATGTAACGCCCTTTTGGGGATTGATCGGTCCATTGGTCTAGGTATGGGTCAACTTACGGTTTGAAAAGGTATTAGGCACCCCAGTCCGCCCAGACTTGTCGGTCTTTCTATTACTTGGCTAGGCAAGATTATACCATGCTTTTGGGTGAGAAAATAGATAAAGTACAAGAAAGGTAAAACTGGAGCATAAAATACAAAGAAAGCTGAGATGACATACCTGGAAGTTTGGCTGCATGGTAAAAGTTAGTATACATAAAAGTAAAAGTAAATGATGAAATAGATGAAAAAATGAGGTTAAACATATGAGAATTATGCTATACAAGTAATGAATATAAGCAGCGGGAAGTTAAGACAAGGCCAAATACAAGAATGATTTAAAAATAAGGTAAAAATGCAAAACATGACGAGAATTCAGAAGAAGAAGGGAAAACCCTAATCTAGGTGCAAAGAGTCAAGGTATTGAAACATAAGATATTGCAAAGGTGTGACATGATATATGAGATATGACACATGAAAGATGCATCAAACAACTTTGAAACATTGTGATAAAAATATTATTCAAATCCTAAGCTAAGAGGATGCATAAGAAAGAAAACATGGAAGACATATAATTATATGAAAAACTTAGCAAACACATGTAATAAACGAAAATAGAAGGAGTCTTAGACTATAGGGGATGGGGATAATGAATGAGAATGTAAAATATGGAACAACAAGATCATGTGTGTAATCACCATTTAACGAGATGTGACTGCACACCCCTTAAGCGATGCAAAACAAATGTGAAAGAGAAAACAACAACGGCAAAAAATAAACAAGAAAAGAAGTATTTATCTAGTTAGAAGACTGAAATTGAGTGGAGGTGGAGGTTTCCCTTTTGTGACTTAGGGGAGTGATGTACAGAGAAAATATCGCCAATAGTTCAATCTTCTTTGTCCCTCTTTTGGGCAGCACTTCACCGTCCGTACTTGAAGGTTACTCAATATAAGTTAATTAGCCAAGATAGGACTTAGAGATTTGTCCAAGGATTCAAGCATTCCAAGGGATCCTACTCAACGTGACAGGGAGTGTATTTATAGATGCAAAGAGATGTGTAAAAAAAAAAGAGGCCGTACCCAGTGCACAAGGCTCCCTTGTTTAGCAGGGTCTGGGAGGGTCAAATGTACGTAGCCTTATCCTGTTTCCAGAACTTGAACCCGTGATGAAGCGGTCAGCAGAGAAGTGTGTGCACTCCTAAATTCGTGTTAGGATACTAGGTTTGATCCGGATCATCGATGAAGCATTGAAATAGATATCTTTGCATTGACGGTGAGTGTTTGATTAAAGTAATGGCCAATGGGATGTGGGAAAATAGTTTGTTGCCAAAGGAGGAGTTACTTGGGGCCTAAGAAAGCCAAAATACATATCAAAGTTTTCAAGTATAGGCTTAGTCACGAAAGCAAATGAAATCAAAGTTAAACATTGCAAGTTTGGGCTTCTCAGATTTGCACAGGATCGACAATGAACTGGGGCTGAGTCGACATCGAGCTATTGTCGATGAACAACTATCGACGTTGGTGGGAAGGCTTCGGGTGTCAGTGTGAATATTTTGAATGTTGATATGAAATAAACATTAAGAAGGCTCTGCTTGATAGTCAACATGGATGTGTTGTTGTCAATGGGATGTAGGGTTGATGTCGACTTGGGGTCTTTGGGTCTCAACCCTGGTCTGGGTGTCGACATGAAGGGTTAGGCTATTTGGGCTGGTTCGATGTTGGGCCAGGCTGGTTCCAAGGGGATCTGGGTCAGGGCTAGCCTTTTCAGGGGATCTTGGAGGGTTCTGAGGCTCTGGTTTTGGCTCTGGTAGGGGTTTAAATGATTTGTGGACGGATTTGGGCTGTACACACTTGTGCCACATCTACAGATACAACAACTCTATTACTTTGGAGGATGTTTATCATCATCACAGGAAGCCTCCAAGGGGAAGGACAAAATGTGTCACACCCCACTCCTAACTACTGGGAAGTGTGACTAGGATGTACGCTTACATCCCAACAATCTACTAGGATCACAGATGCATTGGCTAACACTCATAGTCTATAATCAAAATAATTGGAATCAGAGCAGTTGAAGATAGATTAAAATATAAAATCAGCAAAATGGAATCTAATAGTTATATTATATATAGTAACTGTGTGTGTCATTTATCTTAATTGTTATCATCCAAATTTTGTATCAAGATATAAATACAGTAATACAAAAAAAAACTATATATCAATGGAAAAAGAGTTAAATACATCAATGTATCAGAAAAAGGGCCCCGCCCCGCCCTCAATTAATCATGCCTCATGGGGACAGTCATCACACATGCAACCCAGACCATGCTCCTACTCCTCAGGAGAACTTCAGATTTTCAGATCGTCAGTATAAGGGTAAGGGGGATTTGACCTCGTCGGCTCCGGAACACCAACATCACCATCTAAAAGGAGTAAACCACGTGGTATGAGCTTCACTAAGCCCAATGAACAGTCAGAATATACAAGCACACACATAAAATCCATGAATGCAAACACGTGATGTATGGTTGTATTCATTTTATTAATGTCCACCTAAGCAACAATGTCTAAGTCTAGGCGAGAACTACTGCAATGCCATAGGTAGCATCCTTAATCCCAAAAATGGTGGAGCCCAACGATGTCAAACCCGAGTTGCGATTAGAAGCTTGCAGTATCAGACTCATTATGAGATTGACCGCAAACCCCTTACAATCCCGTCCTGGCACTCGCTCCCAAAATACAATCGGAACCTAAACTTCTTAGTGGGCCTAACCCGTGGGTTGTTTGACACTTAACCCCTTGTCGGCAAGGGATCGTAATACATGGTCTCATATCAACCTAGACAGCATGCATCTAAATGGATGATAGTGCAAGCATATATATATACTAGAGGTCGGGGTCATAGTACCGGATTTTCCTTCGGCCACACTATCCACACGTCTCTTCTAGCATACACACCCACATGCTAATAGTACAACGATACTGTATCGGTTATCTTCTCGGTCACACCGTACCCCGTTTCTTGACCTAATGCAACAAATATATCAAAATAAAATACAAGTATGGCGATGCGACAATGGAATTCACACCAGCCATTCTGCACCCCATTCCCAAAGCTTACTCTATATGCATAAGAACAACTTAATAGATGGGAATCCCGAGTCTAACATCCCCTTTGGCACTCAGATCCCATAATCACAACACCATCTCAATCATCACAACGCACACAAATCAAGAATACCTAGCATCTAACAATCATACAATATATATGACAGCAACCTAATAAATATAACTAACCTAGTCTAGTAAGCATAGTGAGAGTTATGGAATTTAAATATATCACTCATATTCAATGATTCATGCTTCAATTAACCATGCATGGATGTTCATACACAACACAAGACCAAACACTAAATAAATTAAATCGAGGATCCAACCCACTCACCTTTGACACTTAGGTGATTCGATGCACTTGAGCATATATCTTTGATTCGTTCTCACCAGGATTTTGTTTTAAACCTATTTAATGTGTGGAATATAAGTAAATTGATTGCATTAAAGTGGCATTAAGATCCACAAAATAAGTTGAAAAATGTAGCCCAAACACAACCACAGGTTGATCTTGCGGCTGATGAAGTCTGATCATCTGCATGATTGATCTCAGGCTGACAGAAGCACCCTTTAAGCCAACGATCGATGGCATCTGACCATTTGCATGATCGACCGGTCAGGCATCCGAAGTTGTGCTTCATTAGCCTTTGGTCAATCATGGTTCTAAGTGAAAGGGGCTCTAAGGGTAATAAATGTATATAATGTACACATGGTTTTGGTCATGAAAAGCACTAGAACCTACCCCAATTCATAGAAGGATGATCCAAACAAGATTTCATGCATAGAAACCCTAGTTTTAGCCCCAAATCCTAATTCGAATTTAAAGGGGAGGTGGGCAACATGCATTCCATCATAAGAGGGTCGTAAATACATTAGAAATCCTTCCCAAATAAGTAGTGAGTAAATTAGGGTTTGAAAATGGAAAAGGTGAACAAGGGTGTACACACTTAGGGAAACACATGGGGGTGGCCATGGCATTCACCCTAGGTCTTAAATCCCAAATTCTAATAGAAAAACTCAAAATCCAAGGTCAAATGTAAAAGGAAATGGAAGGGGATATACAAGGTATAGGGTTTACCTTGATTGAAGCTTGGAAGTCCAAGAGGGGTTGCCCTAGCTCACTTTCTTCCATTCCTTTTCTTCTTCTTCTATTCTTTCTCCCTTCCCCATGATTTTTGTCTTAGGAGAAATGAAATGAGCTATTTGGAAACTCATATCTATTTATAATTTAAGTTTCTTAGGGTCGGTATGGTAAGCAAGCCAATCCTCAAGTTTAAACTACATTAAACTTTATGCATGGGCAGGTGGGCCCACTATCAAGCATCACTAAGGTGTAGTTGGTATGGTTGACAAGTGGACATTCATTCGTCACAATGCCATAAGGGGTTGGGACCCACCCCAAGGCTTAGTGGGGCCCATAACATAAAAAATATATTATTTATCTCCATGGGTCGATCATGTGGATGATCATGCTTGATCGACCGCATGATTGACCTTAACTGTCTTGATAACACTTTTTGAGGTCTAAGTGCTACTGTCCAAGGCCATATGTGAGGGGCCTTGTTTGGTGGCCTAGGTATGGTAATGGCATCATGTCTACTTGCCATGAGAGGTAAGCGCATAATGGTTAGGACACATACCTTCAATCATCCAAAAAGGAAGTTTCGGGTATTTTCTATGGTGTTCTTCACATCCTTAACAAGTGCACGGAAGGAGATCAAGTACTTTTCAACCATGAACAAATCTTCTCAATTTTCTATCAATGAACCTTTCTTCCATAAGTTCACCCGTCGACTGACCAATGATTTTGTGCGTTGACTTAAATGTAATGGTTCAGAGGTCACCGGTATACACAGCCTCCACATCTACACACACGTTCAATTTAGTACAGGTTTGGGCACGATTGTAACAAAATAAGGTGTCTACACTGGTGGAGTAAAAGGTTCTAAAAAATTGGCTTGAACTTGACTGATGTGCAACCACTACTGTCTTCAACTATCGCATGCATAAAGATCATGCTATCACTTCCTACTCTGATATCGACTTAACCTGATCAAATTTTTCTGAAAAACTGACTTAGAGATCTTCACTTATCATGTTTTGAGATTCTTAATATTATGACTAGAAGACTCTTAAAAAATTCACAAATCTGCTTATACAACATCAATATTCAATTTTCAACATATAACAACATTCTTCATATTCGACAATATTGTCTTATGTCAACCATGTGCCTGATCATCATGTACATGCCATCAACATGCATCACATGCATACCATTAACCTTCACATGCATGACTGTCTGCCATATTCTTTTCCATGGCCACTGCACACTATATGTTAGTGTTGTTAACAATGAGAACCACTTTAATTAGTCAGTCAAAGGGGGAGAGAGTCTCTAGTGAAGTTGGAGGTAGTTCACTTCAACCCTTTAAAATTATTAATGTCTAGGAAAGAGAAAGACTCATGAGTAATAGAGTTTATTAATGATCATTCTCATAATGTGCATTGAAAACAATTCCAAAGGGGGAGATTGTTAATGTATGATTGTCGTTGTTGGCAACACTGTGCATGTGTGTTGCTTGTTGTCAACACAATGCATCTTGGTGCAGTATAGTCAACAGAGCAACAATACAGATGGCAGTTGTGAGTATAGAGGTGTGCATGCAGTGTATTTGTGTGGCAGGGCATCAAAAGTGATATGATAGAATCACAAGCGTTCTAGTAGAGCTGGCAGAGCCAGAGAGTTGCTTAGCAGTGTAGACAGTACAATATTATATAGTAGTTGGCAACATTGGGAACAATGTATATGCAACTTCTCATGGTGACAGGACATGTTCATATGGAGGGATTAAGTTTTGAGCCAATTTGGGCATGCTAAGTATCTATATTGGAAGTGGGAATATACTTTAGAGTTGTAGTTCTTTAGGTCATATTTTCAATGCAACTGAAATCACCCCATTTTGAGGTTAGATCAAGAAGATATGGAGGTTTCCATATCATTGTTCAGAAAAAGGAATAAAATGGGAAAATCTAAGTGTTAAGGCCTAGTATTGATGACGTGAAAATGTACTGACATTTTATAAGGTCAGATTTTGTATGTGGTGAAGTGGCATTGATGGCATGAGAGATGGAAACAAGATGTGGTGGTGGCATGCATGATGTGAACATAGTCAATGACCATGTGTTTAGTGACATGACAATATATGTTGAGGTGCCAAACAATCATGCATGTACAAGTTAACGTGATACGTGTGATGAATGTTTATGATATGCACATGATGATAAAGCACATGGTTGACATAAGACAATGTTGTCGAAGGAGAGAGTGTTGTCGAATGTGAGGAATATTGTTATATGTTGAAAATTGGATGTTGATATTATAGTAACATCTTCATGAAATATTGGAGATGCCCTCTAATGAGAATATGGAGGATCATAAAACATGAAAAGTGGAGTCCTTCGAGTCATATTTCTTGAAAAATTTGAATCAGGTTAAACTGATATCGGAGTAGGAAGTTACGACATGAACTTCAGGCTTGACACCATAATTGAAGAAAGTAGTAGTTGCACATTAGTTAGGTTCAGACCAAATTTTGGCAACCATGCACTCCACCTGGGTTGAAGATATCTTCATATAAATGTATCCATTTTAGTCTTCTTTTCAATATCATTAGAATTGGGTCATTTGGAGTTCGGATGAGTCAGATATAAAAGTTTGAGTGGATAAAGGCGAAAATGGTCGAAGTAAAGAGGTCATCCGAGGTGAAGAGGTCGACCTAACTTGGCCGACGGACCTGAAAAGGCCGACCGACTTGAAGAGGAGGACTTGACTTGATCGTCCAACCTAAAGAGGCTAATTGATTTGAATGGACCGACCGAAGTGAAAATGGTTGAGCTCAAAATGATTGAGGTGAAAATGGTCAAAGTAAATATGTCATCCAAGCTGAAGAGTTCGACCTGACTTGGCTGATTGACCTAACAAATTATCCAATCGGATGGATGTTGTAATTTAACCAACTTTAGGTCGATATTTGAGTATGATCCGAGCAGAATCTGGGAAAGTCTAACTTGTCAAAGTTTGAGTCTGCTTTCATAGGAAATAAAAATGAGCCCATTCGGATTTGTACAGAAAAAGTTATGCCCTCCAGATGAAATAAGGCCTGTCTACAAGATCGATTTTGGTCCAATTTGAGTTGCTGAACCAAGCTCGTGTTTGGGTTGGTTTGGGGGCTATTTAATGAAACTTAGGGCTCATTTCCCGAACATCTTCAAGAAAAGAAAAAGAGGAGAAGGTGAGTAGAAAAGAGAAGGAAACAGAGGAAGATTCAAGCATACAACCTCATCCACTTTCCATTCAAGAGTTGAGTTAATGCTCCATTGCAGAATTAGAGAATAGTGGTTGTGCATGGTTGCCAAAAATTGGTTGAAGATATCTCATATTTTCTTCTCTAGGGATTTCCTTTTGCTCTTCTATGTCATACACCTCTCTAGGAATGAACTTGAGATGTCCAAATCTAATCAATGGCAAATCGATAGTATTTGGAATAAATATACCACTATTTTCTAAAGTCCCATGATCCTCATTTTCTGTCTTATCTTACTACTTCAATTTGCTTTATGTTCTTCATTAAACTATCTGGGGCTTATAGGCTTAGCTCGCTAGGTCCCAACCAGTACTGGTTTGACCTTAACTTGCTCCTATAGACACCTCATTTTGTCTTTCCCCCTAGAGTTTTTTCGTAACAATGATGAGTACCCTCCAAAGCCTAGAGCCGGTGTATCTGTGGATGTATTATCAGTGTCCACTGCTTGAATCCGTCTACTAATCGTCCATTCCTCTTACCAGAGCCCAAACCTAGAGCCTCCAAGCCCTCCAAGAACCTCTAGAAAGGCTAGCCCTGACCCAGACCCCTTGGAACCAGCCTGGCCCAATGCAGAACCTAGCCCAAACAGCCCATTCCATGCCTGTCAGCACTGGAACCCAGATCGACACTCAAAGGTCCCGAGTCGACACTGAACCCACCTGCCATCGACATCGAGCCATGCCCTCTCATTGTCGGACAAACCATTTTACTGTCTATCCCACTTCGACATTCAGACAACGACAATCAACAATAGATCCATTTCCCTCGATGTTGAGTCCTGTTCATTGATAACCACTCGATGTCGACCTCACCCCATTTCGATGTCAAGTCTCTGCAAATTCAAGAAGCCCAAACTTGCTATATTTTGCTCCGATTTTGATTCTTTTCGCGACCAAGCTTATTTTTGGCACTTTGGATCTCAATTATTGGCTCCCTTAGGACCCAAAGAACACTTCCTAAGGCAATAAAACACATGTCACTCACCCATTGGTCCTCACCATAACTTTACACCTACCGTCGATGCAAAGACCCCCCATTTGGACGATCCGGATGAACCCAGCTACACCTACACGAATTTGGGAGTACACACATCCTTCTACATCTATAAATACACCTCCTCTCACGTTGAGGAGGGTTACATGCAGCTTTTATGAGCTTTGCTTAGTCCAATTACCCATTGTTTTGGTGCTTACTTGCTCCAATTCATCCCTCCTATTCAAGAGCTTTGGGTCTAAGCTTTGGCCCCTCACTTGGCCATTACCTACCACTCCCTCCATCTCTTGAGGACTACAATCCCACTTGAGACTTCAAGATCAAGACTTGGAGTCACCAATCTGGTAATCTTGGCTTGACAATGAAGTGTTCGCTTACAAGAAATAAGAGAAGCCTTTCAAGCGACGATACTTGCTCTACGTACAAATCTTCTGAGTTACGAAAGGGAAACCTCCGCACCATCATTTTTGTTCAACTAGGTAGGTCTCCTTTAGCGTCTTAATTCTATTTATTACGTGTTGTTTTCGCTTAATTATCGTCTTGCATCTCTTGAGGAAGGTGTGATCCCATTTTTCTAGATGGTGGTCACACCCCCTCCCCTCTTTCTTTCTGTATAATTATTTTCTTTACATCATGCCTCATCCCTCAACATGCATGCATCCCTTTGCATGGTCCCCATCCCTTGTAGTCTAAGACTCCCTCATGCATTTGCCCTTGTTAGTCTTTTCACATGCCATGCATAAGCATTTTCATGCTTCATCATCGATTTCCATCGTCCTGTCATGCGTAGCATAGTGTCAATCATGTTTAGGTTTATTTAGGATTTGAGTCTCTTTTTTTACATTCCGTATGCTAATCATTGCCTTGCAGCCAAACCTTTGGGTATGTCATTCTTGTTCATTGTTGCACTTTATTTCAATTTTTTTGTACTTTACATTTTTCCAAAGCATGTTATACCTGTGCCTGTGCTTAGCAGTAGAAAGACCGGCAAGTCCGAACGGACTGAGGTGCCTAATACCTTCTCCAGACCGTAACTTGACTCTTACCCAGACCAACGGACCATTTGTCCCTAATGGACTCGCATGAGAGTCATTATATTTACATCTTGGGTCCTAGACCCTCCTCTAGGTGGTGACTCCCTACATTCAATTCACCCCTCTCTCTCTTCTCTCCCCAAAGAGGGACGAGGTGGAGGACACATAACGATCACCCGCCATGCGGCCATTTTGTCCTCACAACCCCCAACGGAACCTTTGGTCCCAAGTCTTAACTAGGAAAAGCGGAGAAGTTTTTTGCGTTAAATTTCATCTACCTCCTTTTCTTTTGGGAGAATAAGGAACTCTCCTAGAAGCATCAACAATAGAAGAGAATGTGATACTATTCCCACCATTAGAATTGGTAATCTGTTTACCAAAAAAAACAAAAAAAAAAAGAATTCATCTAGTACTATTCTAGTACTATGTTTTGGTCTAGCCTATGGAAGTCCAAATCTCATCCTAAATTCAAATATTTTCTTTGGAAATTATGAGAGAAAGGTATCCATACCAGGACAAACTTCATTCATTTCATTTTAATAAAGCATGAATGTCCTTCATCAAGAAATTGATTGAAACCTGTTTGTCTCTTGCAAATTTTCTAAATGAATATGGGCACCATAGGTTCTTGATTTAAGAACCGAGTACCTTCAAGGGGAGTAAATTGCGGGGTTGCTTTTAGCTTTATCTGAACATATAATTTATCAAAATCAGATTTCTCTTTCTTCCTATCGGTGTTTCGTATCACTTGTGATTTCATATGGATAGCAAGGAAGGCCTATGTAAAACATGGGAATCCCCTCAACCCTCTTGCTATCTTGTCAAATATTAACAAATGGGTAGGGGATTCAAACATGATAAAATCAACATACAGTAATACCTATTTTATAGGACCTGTGGAACCATTATTTTGGCCGAATTACCATACGCTCTTACCCAAGGATGAGTGTATTATTTTCTATGATGGCAGTTTCAATGATGTGTATCACTAAGCTGGTTGGGCGTCTATAATACTGTGAATGGTTAATGTATATGTTCTTCCTTATGCTCTAGTTATATAGGGAGTGTACAGGAGTCAGAAATCCGAGGAGTATTTGAAGGATTTACCCAGACAACACTATTAGGGATCGATGCCACCGTCCACTTTTTGGATTAACTTGGAAGGATTTGTGAAACATGATGAAACAAGGAATGCAACATTGGCTACGGGAGGTGTTTCCGTATCTTATAGACTAAGGATTTTCTTTTGAATTGGAGAGGTTTTAAGTTAGAAAAGAAGGACAAAAGTTTTATTGTTGTGGCCCATCATCTAGACAGAAGGGTTAGGAAAAACAATATCTTGGATGTTGTGTATGATACTTTGCTTCTTTGTTAGTCTTTTTTAATGAAGTTTCTTTTTATCATAAAAAAAAATTGATAATTTACCACAAATTCCAAACACCCCCCCAAAAAAAATATAAAATAAAAAAGAAAAAATGTCTATGGTTGAATGTTAGGAAGACCTGATGCATCATCATTGTTGTAATGTAGATGAGCTCTCTTGCTAGACCTCCACATCTCTTCCTCTTCCCCCACTACTTTAGAAACAGAGTCGAATCCAATGCAATTCCTTTCCTCTTCCTCTTCTTCTGTATTGTCAAGAGAGATGTTTTCCCCTTTTCCATTAATGTCTCTACTACACATGATGGCAACACTCACTCTTCTTCCTTCTTCTTTAGGAACAGAATTTGATCCTTCAACCTCCCCTCTTGACAAACATGTTAAGCTCCGACTAAGAGAAGGAACTCCACCATCATCGTTGCCATATGACCAACCGAAGATATCTGCGACCATCATAGCAATCGAATGTTGATCATTAAGCTTTTGCTGGTCAGGTTCCCTGTTCTCGAACAAGACCTTCCAAGATTTGACTATATAATAGTCTCTTATCGGAGAGTAACGTCGACAAGGCGACATATAAAACTCAGATTCAAAAACTTTCAAATCTTTAATAGAATCTTTTCCTCGCAATGGAATCCCAAACCAGTCAAAGCCTTTGAAATGGTGAATGTAGATTATATGTCGATGATGAGTAGTAATATCAACTTCCTCAATTATGAGCGTATGGGGACAGTTGATTGTTTTATCTTTCTGGCGGATAGAAGCAAAAATATTTAAATGGAAGGTTAATCGCAGACCTTGTTCTAATTGCAGATCATCAATGAAGTTGGATGGAAATTCTAAAACAATGAACAAAATCAACCCCTTATAATCGTTTTCAACTGTGCATCATCGAGAACACACAACCGATCTCTAAACATGAGGACACCATCCTCTATCAATATGAAATATGAGTTCTGGAAATAAGAGCTCTAGTTATAGCTTTAACTAATCCTGCTCAACAGGCTGTGTGGCCTACCACTGCTACTCAGTAAGGTGTACAAAATAGCATTAGGATCTCGCAATATGGTGAGACATGAGCGAGGAGACCCGGCACTAAGCATGTGGATCCCACAGAGGAATAATGAAATTTGATTGTTCTGCACCACCGGATGATCACACCAGTTGGTCATCTAGATCGACTGGTGGCTGCTATAGAGCCCAAACAGCAGGCTTATCTCAAGGACTTAAATAAAACTTAAAGGAGTATATGGTTTACCTCAAATCCTTGATTGTGAGTGTTCATACATCACCAGTCCTCCGGAGGTGGGTTCAGACACCTCCTACTGTCTTCACACCACGAACAAGTACATGGAGGATACTCAACCATCCTACCACATAGGGATGTAAACAGATCAGATTTGGATCGGATACGGATCGGATGTGATTGGAGCCAGATATTTCTTGGCTGAATACGGATACCTCTAAACGGATTCGGATGCGGATCGGATTCAGATTTTCGACCATCTGTTTACATCTCTGCCTTGTGTAACCCAGACCTTCCTCCCCCTAGCGGATACAATTCACTCTCAATCCATATCTCATAGACCATGATTCTCTTTTCATCATATTCTAGAACTTGTTTAATCTTCAAAAACCCTCAAAATCATTGTTTACTTAATTTTTTATTATTAAGTATTCGGATTTTTTTTCAAACGGATTTTAATCGGAGTATTCGGATTATTTATCAAATATCACTAAACGAATACAGATGCCCCTAAACGAATACGGATTCGGATTCGGATTTCGATTATCCATTTACATCCCTACTACCACAGTCCATATACCACCCCGGTAATTGAACTGTTATGGCTGATAAATCATTGATGCTGACAGTTGTTGGTACAGTACCTACACACCAAGTTCAATTTAAACCTGTTTGAGTGTAGGTATGACAGATGCCCCTTTCGGGTGTTTCAACAGTATCAACTGCCTCAAGATAAGTTAATGGAAGTGATAAATTTCAGGCCCCCTGAAGAACTGCCAAGCAAAGTAGTAGGACTACTAGATGAATTGTTGTTGAAATCTCTGATGTAATATTGATCTCATGACCATATTACAAAACCCCATTTCCCTACAATCTAGCCTCTTGTTTACTCTCCAGTTTCAATCCCTAGGGTCCTTACTAGTAGTAGGAAGTGAAAAATGAATGAATGAATAGAAAGAAAGAACCATAGTGTAATTGTGTTATATCTAAACAAATTCATCAAGTTAAACATATTGTTGGTGGAAATTCAAACCATTGAAAATATTATTCTACATCATCCAAATGAAAAGAAAAAGAAAAGGGAAGACCTTTAAGGCCTAGTGCTCTCCCCCCGGCAGGGGTGTCAAAAAAACCAGGCCAGCCTGAACCCGCCCAAACGCACCTTGAGCCCAGAGAGGGCTGGGGTGAGCATGGGCATAAGCAAGAGGTGGCCTGGGCTGGGTTTGATATTTGCGTGGCCATGGCAGAGCCAGGCCAGGCTGGGTTGGGTTGAGGCCTCGGCCTTGACAGGGCCAGCCCAACCCTGTATTTTATATAGTATATATTTATACAATACATAGAGGGCATTCTTTGGTGCAATGGTCAAGGTTACTCCACTGTGATCAAGTTGTCATGGGTCCAAGTCTTGGAACAACCTCTGCACGAAAAATGCCCTTTTTCTTATAGCCCGAGCTTTGTTTTGTAGGCTTTGATTACTATTTGTTAGTACTACAACTCAATGGACCAAGATATTCAAGGTCAATCAGGACCAGGACAGGCTTGGGAAAACCCTACCATGGTTGGATTAGGTTGCTTGGCCCTGGCAGGCGGAGTTGGACTTGGGTTTAGGATGAGGCTCCTAAGGTTGGGCTGGGGTTTAATCACTGGCTCATTGCTCCCTATAGTACTGGGCCCACGCCTCATTGAGCTGGATGTAGTTAGCGTTGCAGACTCTCATAATGGTTGTGCTCTTCTTTTTTACTATTATTTTTATTATTTTGTCTTTGTAAGATCCATGGAGCCAACCCCATTTAGTTGGGACAAAGATCAATTGTTGATGATGATGCCGGTTTTGTGTTGCTTGTATACCCTGTAATAAAAAGAAAACACATTGTTCACTACCAAAAGATAAACAGATGTCCAACCACTTTCTTTAGTTTCCTTTTTAAAGCTCCAACCCATCTAGTGGGCACAACCAATGGACTAATAGAGAGAGGAATGTGAGAAGACTCCAAAACCATAGGACTGAAGGAGGCGGTGGTATGGGTACAAGTAGAGTTAGGGATCTAGGTAGCGGTCCATTGTTTAAGATGTGAAAGAACACGATAGGGGTTAGGCTGCTCATGGTTATGTAAAATACGATTCATTTCATGATTCTTTCCCCAATTTCACTCACACATGCATGGGAAGCTAGATGGTTCCAATGCTTTGGCCGGGTCCGTCAACTTTACCCACTTCTCCAATGTAAGGGTTCTACAAAGTTTGGAGACAGGTCACAAGTTCGATAACAAGTATCTGCCAACTCTTGCACCCTTTTAACAATCAACAAAAATAGAGATCCCTCCAAGATCAGTCTTTAAGGAGCAATGTCAGAGTGCTCCAGTCCAAGATGTGGCTTCCTAGTTCCATATATATCTTTTATCTGAAAACAGGATAAAAAACATTATCACGTAACCAGAACAGAATGGACAGAAACAAAGCAAGGTAGAATTAACATATTCAAGTGGCCCTACCTGAACATGACCGGATACAATGTCATCATCTTCAAGATAGTTGGGACAACCAAATAGAAAAAATGCAAACTTCCACTGAGCCAAACAAAGGGTAAAAAAAAAAAAAAAACTAATTAGATGTACTCAGAAGAAAATCAATGTTCTAATAGTATGGACACATCTTATCAGTTGATATGCAAACAATTATGATTACACTTTCATCCTCCTAACTACCACAAAGGAGGGAGGGAGGTAGGGGAAGAGAAGATGGCTCTACATGGCAAGACCCCCACAATAAGAAGTTTATGATGCTTTATGACACTTCGTTTCTTGTACGTGTCTATTGAGGAGTGAGGAAGATATCAACATGGTTCACAACATATATGCAGCCTGAACATCCACTTGTTAAGTTCAGGTTTAAACAAGTTCAAGTCAAAGTGGTAAGAGATAAATAGATTCTCACTGGAAATTATCCAAACAAGGTCTTAGAGACCCTATCTATATAAACACATCCAAAGGGGGGTGGGGAGACGCCCAAGCTTGGACGTTTCTGGCTCTCTCTCTCTTATTCTTCTTACTCTCCAGCTTTTGAGAGTTAGCATTTTGAAAACCCAAGATTGCTCTTGAAGATTTGAAGAAGAAGATCTAGGTTTGACTTGGAGAACCTTGGTAGCACCATTGGAGGTTCAAGTTTTGTTTCCCTGGTGTACTCGTTGGAGGAAGAACCATTGTCTATTGGAGGAGCAACACTTGAAGCTCAAAAGGTTAACAATTTCTTGTTAATTCATTTTGTTTAATTATAAGATAATCATGGGATGTGAAAGAAACCTGAATCGATCTCTTTCCGCTGCGCATTCGGGTATGGGATGGATCACTCTTTCCATGAGATGAGAAAGATGAATTTTCTCTCTTAGGGATCCCATAATTTCATGGGACAAGAAAGAAAAGGATTAGGTAATGGTTTATTATGCTATACCCTAATTGGGTTACACCAGGGTTCCCATGGGCAACCATGGGTAACCCTAAAAGTAAAATAGGGCAGCCATGGGTTAACCCAGGAGGTGTAAAACCATAATTGTTTTATAATTGGTTGCCCTAGGGTCACCATGCGATGGTCTAGATTCAGTATTGGTCAACCCAACTTAATGCATGATCCCATGGACTGCTATTTGACTAATACACTAAGCCTACACAACCAAAGATTTGGATCGACATCCACTAGACATAATCCCACAAATAAAAAGCAAGTAAAAAATTAAATTACCTTAACAAACTCCTTGTCAGGAACCTGCAATTTCTTCTGTATACGCACTTTAATGTTGGCCAAAGTCTCGACTTCATGGGTAAGGAAGAAAAAGGGTTCTCCAAAGTACTGTAAGAGATATTGAAACCAAAAGGTTTAAATATAAAGAGTATGGCAATTGATTTTATCCCTAGATGAGCTTCATCACTCTGCAAAGACTTTCTACACTTTAAATAGGAGTGATGGTATGAAGAGAATCTAATATTTTGTACCATCAGCTTTTGGGAGGTATCTTTTGTGAAATGGTAAACATGAATCAAGCAATCCTGAGGACCACGGTTTTTCTCTTCTTCAGGAATCTACAGTAACAAAGAATGCTTAGTACCTTTCAACAGTTGCTTCAATATGCACTAAAAACATCAATTCAATGTTTCAATGCCCATGCTTAAACTTGTGCCAAAACCATGTGAACAAATCTGGTTGAAAATTTGAAATGGAAGTAGAGAAACTCTCATTTTTATTTTTTTTTTGGGGGGGGGGGGGGAGATGTTTGGATTCTGGGGTGGGGACTTTAAATAAATCAAATTATGTAATTTCTTCAAGAAAAACCATCCTTTTCCACCTCAGAAGTTTTCAGCAAAACTTTACCACTCATCATTTATCCTTTCCCAATGGTTTTCTTCCCCATAAAAAGAGAGTCAACAAAGCAAAGTTTCACAATTCATTACTTTAAAAAAAAAAATCCTCTTAGATTGAAACATGTTCAAACAATGATCTTCTACTCAAAGCCAACAGGATAAAAAATCTAGGTTTTAAAAGTTTCCTGTACCCATAGGAGTTGGGACTCCATACAGTTATATTATCCAAAAAAAATTCTCAGTTTAACAAGATTCCTTTAAAAGGTCATGTATAATCAAGGGTTCTAGTCCAGCATGGAACTTTCCAACAACTATCAAAGTCCAGACGTCACAAGACTGAAAATTTAGCATGTTTCAAAACGATTTGAAACATATAATAACAAGTAAACAGGCATAGCCATGCACCTACCAGAACCATGCAAAAATACCACAACAGAGCAGAGTAAGCTATGCCTTACAATATGCTATACAGAAAGAATATAGCTACCTCCTCCATTCGCAACGAACGCATATTATTTATGTACCCTATCTTTTCATTTGGGGGAAAGATCTGCAAGGATGTTATTCAAGAATTATTCACCAGACAAGAATGAACATTAATAGAAGAACTATGATATGGTTTCAAAAGTTCTCTACGGAATTTATAGATGTTGGCAACTGAATGAATGAAACATATCTCCAACAATTCATCTCTTTCATATTTACCAAAATTATAACTATTGATCAGAGACATTCACATTCAACTACTCAAGACATAACAGGGTTTAGTCACCTCAGCTACTAATGTAGAAAAAAATCCTGCACCAGAAAAATTCAGGTAGAGACTAGTATAAACCAAATCGCAGAACATAGAAATATAGAATGGAACTAAAAAAATAGAATATGAAACTAAAACTAATAGAAAATAGAAGCATCGACAGAACAGCGCAGGAATCCTCCAAAACCATGAAGGAAATCTTGCCATCCACCAAGGAATCTACCCCAGCTTTCACTTGGAATCCACCAAGCACACTGAATAAACTATAGCAAAGATTCAGAAAAACTGAATTGATACATCGTTGGCACACTGAATAAACTATAGCAAAGATTCAGAAAAACTAATTGATATACATCGTTGGAGAGGCCTGTATGCTTTTTTATACTGTAGCTAACCCTGTGGGATAACATCATATTTGATTATAGATAATCTTATCCAAAAGAAAATAATATAAAACAGCAACCTTCTTTATTAAAAGACTGACTCTATAGATATATATATAAGCTGGATTGCTAACATCAGGCCTATTCCAGTCAAAAATAAGATAAAATAATAAATAAGAAGTGAAATAGAAAACAACTACTACAACCCCAACTAATCCTCTATTTCTTCCACCTGCTCATATTTTAGGCCCATTAAAAAATGGTCAAATACAATTAAAACCCCTTGGACCAAAGGCCCAACACATATAGAGCCCAAACCAAAGCTTATTTTCACTAAAATAAGCCCACTTCTGTAACTTATCTGCATCAGCTACTTAACTTGGGAATCTCTGTTCGACACTCTTAGTTAAACAAATGGATCATTGTTAATCCACTAAAAGCAATTAAAAAGGTTGAATAATGAAACACATACCACAGAAATCTTATGATATGAAACGTCAAGTAACCTGAGTTCTGCATTAGGATGCGACAGCTCAACCTGCTCCACAATGTGTCAAAAAAGTAGGTTTACTTCAGTAGGTATAGACTTCTAAGATAAAAAGGAAACAACTAAAATGTAAGAGACGAAACAAGCACTCACGATAGTTTTTAGGTAAATATATAAATCTGCTACAGTGTTCTGCTTTGGAAGTGTTAAACAATGAACGACTACCTGAAAACAAAAGGAAAGAAATACAATGTGAGCACAAAACTTGAAACCATGCAAATGACCATTGAGGTCTGTACACTCACCTCATCCTTTAGGGCTGAATGAAAAGCAAACTTTAGAGCTTTTGAACCTTTCAATTCTAGAAGAGGGTTATCCAATACTTCATAATACAAGATATCCGAAGTCTGTCGAAAATAATTCCGATTGAATTGGCCATTTAAAGGTTAACAAAAAAATGAAATTACATGAAAACTTTAAAAAAGAATCAGGTCCCAGGTTGACGACCTACCTGATCGTCATAGTCGAGCATTTATCAGAAATGCTCCACCCCCCGGTAGATTGGATAGGAAAATGGCTTCTCACAAAAACAATTGTGGGATGTGAGTCTAATTTTAGATGGATCATCCAAACCAAGTCGTTGAGCAACTTTTTCGACAGCATCAACATATGTGTACAGCTTTGACCTAGCAATTTCAAGAGGAGAAAACAGAATGAATGAGAGAGAATTTTATACTAAAACAAGTTCTCTAACAGTTAAAAATAACAGTAAAAAGCAAAAGAAATATTCACTGTTTTGTTAGAAAAGCATCATTTGGTTTCACCAGAGATTGGAAATAAACCACCTTTTAATCATCAAATTATGTAAAGTCAAGACTTCAGATATTCAGAATGAAGTAATAAAAGATAACAAGTGAGAGATAGTTGATTAAAACAAAAAAAAACAATGTCTTCGTTAAAACAGTGAACTTTTCACTATTCTAACACTTGTAAGCAATAAGCTTCATGACATCAGTGCCACAAATTGTTCCTGACAACAAACTAACAAGAAATCCCAGACCAGAATAATTTATCAAGCAAAACTGATAAAACAATTTGAAGTAGGCCAGTTTTGCCACCTATAATATTCCTGGGGATTTCAAAGTCCTTTACCCTTCAATAAAAAGTTAAAAGATCTACATATTCTCTAAACATCAGCATACTTTCAGGCCATTTTCTTTTCTCAATGAATAACAGATTTTACAGAAGTGAGATGTGTTGAGATATGTACCGCAGGGGTATTATTGACCCTGCGGTACTATGTTTTAGTTTCTATTGACCACAATAGGGAGAGTGTCCCTATCGTGGTCTATATTGAGTCATAAGAGTTTGTTTTTGTCTTTAATTCTTTCCTTCCTTGTAATCATACTTGTACTCTTAGTAGGCTTCCTACAAAGACTCTATTAGCTAGTAATATAATTATTGGGAGGATGACCATGATAGCTATTATTCTAAATCTATCGTGGTTCAAGTATTATTTTCTTCTTCAAGTGACGGTTCTTCCGTTCAGTCACATCATTTGGTTGAGGTGTGTCAGAACAGGAAGACTGATGAATGATCCCACGAGTAGTCATAAAAACTGTAAAAGGGGCAGCAAAATACTCCCGTGCATTATCACTACGCAACACCTTAATATAAGATCCAAATTGATTCTTAATTTCAGCAATAAATGAAAAAAAGATAGAGAAAAATTCAGAACGACTTTTCATTAAGTACAACCATGTCACACGAGAGTAGTCATCAACAAAAGAAACAAAATATGTAAAACCCAACTTGGAAGACACTCGACAAGGACCCCATACATCTCTAAGTGAACTAAAGAGAAGGGATGTAGGGCCCGTTTGTTGACACGAGGGGGATAACTCACACGGTGGAGTTTCCCAAACTGACACGACTCACAATTTAAAACTGAAAGGGAACGCAAACTAAGAAACAATTTTTGCAAACTCTGTAAGGATGGATGACTAAGGCAACAATGGAGCTGATGAGGGGTAGCTGTCCCCAAACAAGCAACTGAAGAGTGTCCTCAAGAAGATATAACCCCCCTGAAACCTTTCCTCTACCAATCGTCCTCTTCGTCTGCAAATATGATCTAAGGCCCCTGAATCTATAATCCAGGGCCTAGAAGTGGGGAGACACGCAGTGGAAGAAACGTCCTGAGCAACCTTTCCCTGGTTGTAGAGAGCATATTCCTCCTCTGTCATAGTCAAAGTCACACGGCGTTCCTCAACAGGTACAAGTCTGGCTGTAGGAACACTGGCAATGTTAACTATCTTGGACTATGGAGGTTTGCCATGTAGCTTCCAACAGAAAGAATGTGACCAGATTAGCCACAGTGATGGCAAGTCCTTGAAGGACCAGATTTCTCAGGCTTCTCAAATGAGTCATGGGTACTAGCAGAAGGTGCAACTCGGGGAAGCTTGGCAGGCTAACGACCCCAACTGTGGCCACTACTCACTAGAGCAGTACTATCACCAGAAGAGACTCGAGCAATGTCACAAGACACACGAAGAACTCGAGAAAAAGTGTCTGCAAGAGATGGAACTTTAACACCTCCAAGAATCTGAGACCGTACAAAGTCAAATTCAGGGGCCAAACTGCCCAAGAAACCCATAACTGCTAGTTGTTCACGTTGTTGCTGCATCTGGGTAACATTAGAAGTAATGGGCAGCAAAGCATTCAACTCCTCATGCATCCTCTTGAAATCAGCAAAGTGTTGGGTCAAGGGTTGACCCTTCCTATCAACTCGATAAAACTCTTGGGAGAGTTCATAAATCCTGGAGAGGTTGTTGTGTCAAGAATATAAAACAGCCCTATAATCCCATAGATCTTTAACAGTGTCAATATGGGTCACAAGGTCTACAATATTACTATCCATAGACTTTAACATCTGACCCAAGATACGAGCATCAGCAACCTCCCAAGTATCAGCATCCATGTTGGTAGGTTTCTTTCCAGTGAAGTGATGTTTCTCACCCCTTCCTGTGAGAACCAAGGTCACAATCTTGTGCCATTGCTGAAAATTCTGACTCCTTTCTAGTTTCTTAGAGGTCAGAAAATTTGGGGATGAGGATATAACCTCGGTCACAATCTTTGTGTCCTTCGATGTCTCTCCCATAATTACCACCAAAGAGGAACACCAACTAATAATAACAACTCCTAACCAACTCAGATCAAGTATACACAGCAAAGAGGAACAGCTCAATCCATAATAGTCTTCAAACAGTAGCCAGCAGACAGCAAATCAATAACGCAATAGGCATCAAACAGCAGCTCAACACTAAAGTGTAACTCAGGAATCCATACATAAAGGCCCCACACAGCAATAGAGTAACTCAGTAGCACAATAAGAGCAATCTGATGCCATAACAGTAGCTCAACAGGAATAGAATAGTCAACAAACAGTCCAAAAATCGATATCCATGCCAAGACTAATCCAGCAGTACATTAGTAAAAAAAAAGATGGATTACAGCAATGGAAAAGCTCCAAAAAACAGTCCAGAAATGCTTCCCATTCAACTCAAAAGCATTGCAAAGAACATCGAACCTGTTACAGAGTAGGAATCGATGCATCTAAACCATTGCAGCAATACTTCGAACACCTTCAAGACATCAGAAATGGGGTAAACTACCCCTATAGCAGAGTAGATCCCTAAAGGGTCTTCAAAACCTTATGAAGTTGATCCCACCTTCCTCTTTCGTTTATAGAAATAAGAAAGGGATTGAAACAGGAAGTGGAAGCAAGCCCTTCTTGATCAGATGTGCTCTATTACCATGTTAATAGCAGAAAAATAGAAGAAGGGAATGGAAGAGTTGATCCCACCTTCCTCTTTCGGTTATAGAAATAAGAAAGGGATTGAAACAGGAAGTGGAAGCAAGCCCTTCTTGATCAGATGTGCTCTATTACCATGTTAATAGCAGAAAAATAGAAGAAGGGAATGGAAGAAGAAGAAGAGAAGAAGAGAAGAAGAGAAGAGAAGGAGAGAATGAGGGAAAAGCTGGACTCTCTAATCTGAGAGAGACCATAATATAGCCATATATATGAAGTTACTTTGCAAGGGTATAACAGGAAATAAAAAGAGAGGAGGGGAAGCCCTCTCGGTATTAGCGCCAGATTGTCTAACGCTAATTCCGAGAGTGGTCTATTCCCTTTTTACCATCCAATACACTCCAATACATACTTCGAACAAAACCCATGAAGATGTTCTATGATAATCAAGCTACTATCTATATTGCCAATAACCCGGTGTTTCATGAAAGGACCAAACACATTGAAGTTGATTGTCACCTTATGAGAAAAACAGTTATGAAGAAGTTGATTGATACTCTATTGTTTCTTTTGTAGGTCAGCTAGGTGATAGTTTACCAAGCCTCTGTTTAGTCTTCCGGAAGAGTTGTTCCAAGTTGGGCATGGGTGACTTGTAAGCTCCAAGTTTGAGGAGGGTGTTGAGATATGTATCATAGGGGTATTATTGACCCTACAGTACTATGTTTAAGTTGTTATTGACCGCAATAGGGGGAGTGTCCTTGTCGTGTGCTATGTTGAGTCATAGGAGTTTGTTTTTGTACTTAATTATTTCCTTGTAATCAGACTTGTACTCTTAGTAGGTTTCCTACAAAAAGTCTATTAGCTAGTAATATAACTATTCAGAGGAGGACCACAATAGCTATTATTCTGAATCTTTTGTAGTTCATGTATTCCCTTCTTCTTCCATCGGTTCTCTCTCTGTCTTCTTCTCTTCCTCTCTTCTTCAAGCTCTGTGTTTGGACAGGTCATTAGTTCTAATTTGCTACAAAAGGAAAGTCGCACAACCATAAAGTTCAAGTGTACAACAACAAGAAAAAGGACAATGACCACCCATTCTCAAGAAGAGATCACAACAACGGGAACTCTCCCAAACACCATACAGTTTTCCGTTGTTGGCTTACTCATCCGCCAAACGACATATAACACTCCCACCCATATTAGTGAGACTTAACCTTCAAATGAGATGCATGCATCTCCAAGGACCACTTCAGATGCAGTTCAGCCATTTACGAGTAGCGCAAAACCGCAAACTGCCATCAAGCGTCAAGAACAGCATCCACACAGAAATCTCAGAACCATCATTGCCACCGTCAGCTCTGCAGTGATAGTAAAATGTTCCCATCTTGATTCCTAAAGACCAATCCTACTCCTGTTGGCCCACTGTTGCTGGAGACCTGCCATCAAAGTTTAGTTTGAAAGCATTGGGAGGTGGAGAACCCAACAACTGGATCAAAGCAAGAGCACTCATAGAGGTTGCAATAGATACTTATTAGCATAAGAATTAATTTTAAACATAAGGAAAAGCATCCACACAGAAATCTCAGAACCATCATTGCCACTGTCAGCACTGCAGTGATAGTAAAATGTTCCCATCTTGATTCCTAAAGACCAATCCTATTCCTGTTCGCCCAGTGTTGCCGGAGACCTGCCATCAAAGTTTAGTTTGAAAGCATTGGGAGGTGGAGAATCCAACAACTGGATCAAAGCAAGAGCACCCATAGAGGTTGCAATAGATACTTATTAGCATAAGAAATAATTTTAAACATAAGGAAAAAAAATTATCTTTGAAAACTAGTGATTTTCTTTCCTGCTCTGGAGGCGCAAGTTAGCACTGAAGTGCTCTGGAGGCGTAAGTTAGAGCTTTCTCAGATTCGTAGGCCCTAGCTATGGCGTCTCCTCCTTCTCGGGAGGATCACCCCCCCTGATCCTGGCCTAGGGGGGGGTCCCATCTGTATTGCGGCCAGCTTCTTTTGCCACAGTGGTGGTCTCTTGATCATTGGCTTCACCGCCGGTACAGATAGAAATTAAGCAGCCTTCATCCTTCTTTGGGGATCCGGCTGTGTTTTTTACCAAGGATGAAGTGGACTTATCTGATTGCACCTTCTCTTCCACGCTGATCGCTAAATGTAGCTACGGAAGACCATCTTTGTTCTTGATCAAGGAGTTCCTTCAGAAATCGTTTTTTCTGCAAGGAGAGATTGTGGTAGACTGGTATCGACTTTGGACCCAAGGCATGTGCTCTTGCGGTTTTCGGTTCAGGCAAATTTTGTCAAAGTGTGGATTAAGGAGCAAGTCCATGCTGCGGTTCATGAAGTGGACGTCGGGCTTTGCTCCTGGCTGGGAATCCCCGTTGGCTCCGATTTGGATTTCATTGCCAAGATTGCCTATCAATTTCTATCAGGGCAACTTCTTGGTTTCGATTCCAGGGACCATTGGTAGAGTGTTGAAAGTGGATAGCACGACAGCAAGTTGCACCCGCACTGTGGCGGCATGTGTTTGCGTTGAGATTGACTTGCGGCCCCTCGAAAATTTGGATTGGTTGTGGTTCTGATGGGTTCCATCAAAAGGTTGTGAATGAACGGCTGCCTCTGTACTGTGAATTTTGTTCGAAGATTGGCCATTCAAAGGATGTGTGCAGGAAATCGATAAAGTTAGCTTCTAAACATTCTGGTCCTTCTCCGCAAGGCATTTTTGAGGTGGCGCAAGGTCTTGATCATGGTACGGCTGCTGCCGTCAACGACAAGGAGCCTGGTCGTGACTCGATTGGCGTCTTTATCCTGACGGGAGAGGGTTCCTCACGGGCTACCACCGCTGTTCAGCGAGGTATTCTGCGTCTCAGGGGACTTACGGCTGGTCGTGGATCACATGGGAGGGGCGGTCGTTGGAGACCTGCTGCCCAAGGGGAAGCTAGTGTTCGAAGGAGGTTGACGATTGATGATAGGCCAAGTGGTGTTGTCCGTAATGCTGAGGCTGATAGTGATCTCGGCCAAGGGTCAGTGAGTGTCGTTGTTGCTCCGTCCTTGGAGGAGGGTGAAGTACCCACGGAGGATGGTGCCATGGGGATCCAGCCGCAGGTTACCACTGAAGCCGAGAGGGCTGAGGATGAAGGACAGGGAGCTAAGGCATGTGCGGTACCTGAGCAGTTATGCTTGCAAACTATTTCTGAGGCCAATATTGAAGAGGACGACGCCGATGGAGGTTTGGCTGATTGAGCCCAATCTGTGGACGGTTGTTCCTCCCCTTACTTTGAGGTAAGAGGTAAAAGTCTCTGCAGCAGGGATGACTTACAGGTGGCCAGGGTTCAAGATCTTCGTGTGGATCGTGCTGCTTTGCTTGAGAATTTTAAAGCCTTTCAGGCTTCCCTTGGGGGAAGGATTAGTAGAAAAAGTTTGGCTGAGGGGATTTCTTCTGCCCTAAACGACCTTCCCACGGTGGAGTGTGGGTCCTCCCGAGCTGCCGCTTGCAGTGCTGCCAAAGTTTATAAAAGGAAAAAGCCTAGGGGTGCTCGGCCAGTGGAGGGTGGAAACCAGCGGCGCTTTACAAGGTCAATGGGACCGGTGGACTCCCGTTTTACCACTTCCACATGAATTGTTTATTTTGGAATCCAAGAGGTATCGGGAATAAGCCTAGTACTAGGCAGCTGAAAGCTATTATTGAATTGCATAAGGTTGATATTGTTGCTATTGCGGAACCTAAGGCGCAGACATCCAAGGTGTGATTGGTAATGAGAAGAATTGGTTTGGACTTGATGCATGTAACAGACAGACTCTGGATTTTTTGGAGGGCTGTGACGCAAGTGAAAGCAGTGGAAGAGAATTGCCAGTTCGTTACTTTGGAGTTTTTGGCGGCTGGTTCTATTTGATGCCTTGTCACTTTTGTACATGGTTTGTGCTCGGTGGTGGACAGAAGAGAAATGTGGGAGACTCTGTATCAGTTCTCGGCTTCGTCCGCCCTTCCCTGGCCGGTGGGTAGTGACTTTAATGCTGTTCTGTCGCTTGTGGAGAAAATTGGTGGGAGACCTGTCTGTTCAATGTCTTTGGATGAGTTCGGTGACTTTGTTAGTAATGTTGGCCTCATTGATGCGAGGTATTTGGGTAATACGTTCACTTGGACAAATAATCAAAATGGTGCAGGAAGGGTTCTGGCTAGGTTGGATTGTTTCTTGGTTAACTCGGCTTGGTTGGCAACGTTTCCCAGGTGTGAGGTATCCCATTTGAACAAAGCCTGCTTAGACCATGCACCACTTTGGCTCTCCTGCTCAGTGTCTACGACTCGTTTCAGCTCGGGTTTTAAATTCTAGCAAATGTGGCTGCTCCATCCTAATTTTCAAGGCTTTGTGAAGAATCAATGGGAGGTTACTATTGTCGGGTCTCCTCTCATGGTGTTATTCTTGAAACTTAAGCAGCTTCGTAGTGCTCTGCGTACTTGGAACAAAGAGGTGTTTGGCAATATCCACCAGAAGGTCAGAGATGCGGAGGATGCGGTTAGCAGGGCGGAAGTGGCATCTGACTAGGTTGCCGACTTTGAGGCTTCTGAAGCCCTTGTGGAAGCCAGGAAAGTATTAGAAGGGGTGTTGCTGCAGGAGGAGATTTTCTGGAAGCAAAAATCCAGAATTACCTGGTTGAAGGAAGGGGATAGGAACACTAAATTTTCCATTCCATGGTCAATGCCCGTAGAAAGCATGGTGGAATATACAAAATCAAATGTAGTGATGGTTCCTGGATCACGAAACAGGAATGGGTGCAGGCTGTGGCAGTGAGTCACTTCTCGGATATTTTCACCTCTCAGGGCTGTTTTGTGGATGAGGAGCTTCTCTCCTTGGTTCCTCGGGTTGTAACGGAGGAGGATCATAACTCTTTGCTGGTTTCTCCCTCTTTGGAAGAGGTGAAGATGGCGGTCTTCTCTTTGTTTTGTGACAGTGCACCAGATCCTAATGAGTTCTCAGGGTATTTTTTCACGGCTTGCTGGGAGGTGATTTGTAATGATGTTTGGGCAGCCGTTAAGGACTTTTTTGAAGGAGGGGGCACTCCCGAGAAGCTTTACTTCTGCTAACCTCGTTCTCATTCCAAAGAAGGACTTCCCTGAGGTAATGTATGATTTTTATCCCATTAGTCTTTGCAATTTTTCCCATAAGATTATTGCCAAGATCATTGTGTCCAGGTTAGCTGGTTTACTCCCTTCCTTAGTAGCAGAGGAGCTGGGTGATTTTGTGCAGCGAAGGAGCATTAATGACAACATATCCGTTGTTCAAGAGGTTATGCAGGAGTTGAATAGAAAGACCCGGGGTGGTAATGTCATCCTTAAGTTGGATATGGCAAAGGCTTATGACCGTCTGGAATGGAAGTTCCTCTTTTTGGTTCTTGCAAAGTTTGGTTTTGTTGAGGCGTGGATCAACTTAATCAGGAAAACTGTGGAGAATTGTTGGTTCTCTATTGTGATGGGGGGTAGAGCGTCCGGGTTTTTCAAATCCACCAGGGGTGTGCGACAAGGGGACCCCCTGTCCCTTGCTCTCTTCAGTTTGGCAGAGGAGGTTCTTAGTAGGGGCATTAAAAATCTGTTTGTTGAAGAACGTGCAGCTTACTTTGGTCTCCCGAGGGGGTGCCTTGATATCTCTCATTGCCTTTTTGCCGATGACACCATCATTTTTACGAGGGGATTAAAAAACTCTTTGAAACAGATCTTGGGCTTTATTAGCAGATACGAGGGCTTTCCGGGGTAGCTGGTCAACAAGCAAAAAAGCTGTTTCATTTTGGGTGACAAAGTCTCGGGGGCTAGTGCTCGTATGGTGGGTTTGGTTACTGGATTCATGAGGCGGTCTCTTCCATTAACTTACCTGGAGGCTCCATTATAGACGGGAGCGGCTCAAGATATGTTTCTTTGATGACTTAATTGGAAAAATAACAAGCAAGGTGCCAGGGTGGAAAGGGAGGTTGTTGTCTTCTGGGGGACGTGTCACTCTTTTAAAGCATGTCCTGGCTTCTATCCCCATCCATGTGTTATCTACTTTGGAGCCTCCTAAGGCGGTCCTTCGGCGAATCTATGGAATATTGGCAGATTTCCTTTGGGGCAGGTCAAAGTAGGGGAAGCGCAGACACTGGGTGAGTTGGCATAAGGTCTGCAGGCCTCTTGAAGGAGGGTTGGGGATTAGACTGTTGAAAGATTTTGGCCTTTCGCTAAGGCTTAAAGGGCTATGAAGAGTTATGTCGGAGCATTTGCTGTGGAGTAACTTCTTCAAGGCAAAGCTGCTGAAAAATTGCCATATTGCTTTGGCATTGCCGAATGCTGTAGGCTCTAAATCTTGGAGAAATGCTTTGGCTTGCAAGGATATTTTGTTGGATAAATTTAGGTGGCCTGTGGGTTATGGAGAAGTTCTTTTCTGGCAGGATGACTGGCTAGGGGTTGGGCCTTTGATAGCTTTGCGGACAACGCCCTGCAGGCTGACACGGCTTTACGGGTCAAGGATGTCTTAGGGGAGGACGGCATATGGAATCAGAATATTTTACTCCAAATTGACTCTGATGAGGTGAGGCAGAGTATTTTTATTGGTAACATTTCCATTACTGACAAAGAAGATGTGTTAGTTTGGACTCCTTCTAGTGATGGTCGTTTCTCAACGAAATCTACTTGGAAAGAAGTGAGACGTGGTGCTCCTGAAGTTCCCTATTACCGATGGATATGGAATCAATCTTTGCCCACAAAGATTGCCTTTTTCACGTGGCAGCTCCTTAATGGGAAGGTTACTACGGATGAATCCTTGATGTCTGTAGGTATTCCCCTAGCGTCGAAGTGTAACTGTTGTGGGAGTCCAAGGAGAGAGGCAACAGATCATTGCCTTGTGTCTGGAGGCACGACTTCAAAGGTTTAGAGCTATTTTTCAAGGCTTTTTGATGTGGCTGTTGTTCAAGCTCAAGACATTAGAAGTCGAGTTCTGCTTTGGCATGAATCGGCAAGCTGCAGGAGTCTCAGTGCGTACATGACAAGGAGTCTGCCTTCTTTGATTGTTTGGGAGCTGTGGAAGGAAAGAACAACAGAAGGCGAGGGGAGAGGATGAGATTTGCGGTGATTATTGTTGAGTGCATCAAAGTATGGATGAAACGCATTCCTTTCCCAGCCAGGTTTGGAAGCTCAGCTTCCTTTATAGATGAGCTTATCCTGCAGGCGTTAGGGGTCTCGGCTCCACCCCCAAGGCTGAAACGTCCTCTCCCTATGTATTGTTGCCTGCCTTTTGTGTCGGTAAAATTGAATGTAGATGGTGCATGTAGACGGAACCCCAGTGTGGGTGGGGGAGGGGGAGTTATAAGGAACAAGGCGGGGCTTGTTTTGGCGGCCTTCTCCAGTTTCTACAGTGAATGTATGAATTCAATTACAGAGCTAAGAGCTCTGAGAGACGTGTTGAAATTATGTTGTGATTTAGGCCTCTCAGATGTGATTAACTATGATTCACTTACCACTGTGTGCATGGTTAACCTCAGCCTACTATTTCTTTTGCATTTAGAGAAAATAATAGGGCTGCTGACTGGCTGGCTAATCAAGCCTGTGATGAAGGGTCTTCAACCACTTTCGGGCAAGACAATCTGCCTCAGAGGGAGCTTCAGCGTATTCTTAGGGAAGACAGGGCTGGTTTGCCTATCCTCAGGAAATAGTTTCCAGATTCTTTTGTTCTTTTTATTGAGAGCTTTTGCTTCTTGGGTTAGGGGTAAGGTGGTATGTCCCCCCCCCCTGTATTCTTTAAATTCTTTTTGATATTAAAAAAATTTTAGGGGTTGGCCCGGGTCCCAAGTAATATTCGGGTTAAACAAAAAAAAAAAATCCCCTAGGAGACAAATTCTGGCTGTTCACATGACAATAATAAGTTATATCTCAACAGGATCTGTTCCATCCTCCAAACAACTTTTTGTTCCTTCATAAATAATCCAAATGCCCACTACAGACAAAGGGCCAAAGCAGTTTTCCTCTCATCCCAGAGGGAACCAATAGCCAAAATCCACATTTTACTACAAAGAATAGTCATACCCTAGATTCTTCAGTTGATCCCAAACTCGTACAGACATGAAACAAAAAACATAAGAGGTGCAACAAGCATATTAGAATACTCAAATTCCACTAGTTATTTCTCAAGACAATGATTTTTTTTTTTTTTTGGGTGAATAAAAAATTTCATTACCAAAGGAAGAAGAAAAGAAAGAACAGGAGGCCCTAAGGGGGGGAAAGAAAGAAAAGTACAGCCTACCCCAGCTTAGCTGGAGTGGTCCAAAAGAACGAAAGAAACATTATGAACGCCCCAGGAATCAACAATAAGCCTGTTCCTTAGGGTATCTAAGCACTGGGAAGGAGGCGCAAAGGATAACTTTGCTGAGATCTCAAAGGAAATGGAATCCCAAATCTGCCGGTAAGATCTAGAGTTGGAGGTCCATTTCCTAACATTACGCTCCATCCAAATATGATTGAGAGTTGCACAAAAAGCCAGTTTTCCCACGCTATCACATAGGGAGGAGCCCGTAAAGTACTTGGCAATCCACTGCCATTCTCTGGGGAAAGGGCGGATGCGTCTCTGGGTAGGCCAGTACTTGAGGAGGATGCCTTTCCAGATAGCTTTGGTGGTAGGGCACTCAAAGAAGAAGTGATTCAGATCTTCATCATTGTTCCAGCAGAGGCAACAAGTAGGAGACACAAGAATCGCCGATGCAAAGAAAGGCCTAAGTAGGAGGCAATTGTTAAAGATTCTCAACAAGCTGCTAGGGGATGTTGTGTTTGAACCAAATAAGCTTGTACCAAGGGACCACCGGGCATCTAGGCGAATAAAGTTCCAGCCCTTGGAAGAGAACACATAGGGCTTGTCGACCAAGTAACACAATCTCACTAGTCCTGCGCATGGGAATAGATGAGAGATCATTCCAAAAAGGAGCAAGAGCAGGGATAGGGGGGGAGACCAGCCATCTGTATCAAGGATGTCTGCCACCAAGGAGAGCCTATGGAGACCCGAGGTGTAGATGGTTCTCGGGGTAATCAAGTAAAGAAGGATACCCCTAGGGTGCCAATTATCCAACCAAAGGTATGTAGAGCTTCCATCTCCAATCTGAGAGCAGATGGCCTGGTGAACCAGATGGCGGCAGGAGAGAATTTTGCGCCAGACCCAAGAGGCTTCAGAAGATAGAGAGGCAGTCCAAATGGAGTTCTGGCGCAGAGGCCCGGAGTAGATCCAATCTACCCAAATGCTTTTCTTCTTAGAGGCAACCTTCCAGAGAAGCTTAATGATACCCGCTGTATTAACTTCTTTGATTCTTCTGATGCCTAAACCTCCTTTCTTTGGAAGGCACACTGCAGCCCAGCTGAGAGGATGAAGGAACCGAGAGGAATCTGTACCCTTCCAGAGAAATGAAGCCATGAGAGCTTCTAAGGACTTGATAATGGAATGGGGAAGGGCAAATGAACCCGACTAGTAGATGTGGGAAGCCTCCAAAACTGATCTAATAAGAACCAATCTTCCAGCATAGGAGAGAAGCTTGCCTTTCCAAAGTTGAAGTCTTTTCCGGATCAGATCTAACATGGGGCTGCAGTGATGGGCAGTGAGCCTAGCCGGAATGAGGGGGAGCCCTAAGTACTTGACCGGCAGCCTACCTTCAGAGAAGCCAGCAAGACCGAGGAAGGAGGCTCTTTCAGAGTTTGGAATCCCAGCAAAAAAAATCAGAGACTCAGCGGGATTGATGCGGAGACCCGAGAGCTCTTTAAAGTGCTGCAGGCAAAAGAGGATAGACTCCAGGGAGGAGAAGGAAGCCTTAGAGAAAATCATCAGGTCATCAGCAAAGTTCAGATGAGTAAGCTTGAGAGCTTTACACTTGGGCATCGGGGCAATAAGCTGCTGATCAGTACTAATCTGAATCTGTCTGGAGAGGATTTCCAAGGCTAAGGTGAACAAGTAGGGGGAGAGAGGACAGTCTTGTCTGATTCCCACAGAAGCTCCAAAGTAGCTGGCTGGGCTGCCATTCACCAAAACTAAGAATTTTGGAGAGGAGATACAGGCAGTAATCCAGTTGGTGAAGATCGCAGGAAAACCCATCTTAGACATGACCTGAGAAATGAAGTCCCACCTCAGAGAATCAAAAGCCTTGTGGATGTCAATCTTCAGGAGGAGAGCTGGAGAGTGATTTTTCCTATCAAACCCTCGAACAATGTCATGACAAAGAAGAATGTTGTCAGAGATGTTCCTGCCAGGGATGAAGGCAGTTTGGTTGTCACTCACCAGAAGGTCGACAACATTTTTTAGCCTACGAGCAAGGATCTTGGCAATAAACTTGTAGAGCAGGTTGCAGAGAGCAATAGGCCTGAAGTCAGACATGGCGGTAGCACCTTCCTTTTTAGGGATGAGACATAAAAAGGTGTGATTGGCCCCTTTGATTTAAGCAGGATTGAAGAAGAAGCTTTCAATGGCAGTAATGAGATCATGCTTGATTATGTCCCAGGCAGCTGTGAAGAATCCCATACTAAAGCCATCTGGCCCCTGAGCTCCATTGGCTTTGAGGGAGTGAATAGCTTCGACAATTTCCTCTTCTTTAGGAATGGAGCTCAAAGAAGCAAAGCAAACTAGGCCTATGAACTTGTTGATCAGGTGGTGGAGAAGATGGATTTGAAGTGCTGAACAGCCAGGTCTTTAATATCTTTGACAGTGTTGAAAATAGAGCCATCCGGATGAGTTAGCTGCACAATGAAATTAGCATTGACTCTAGCTTTCACCGACCTGTGGAAGTAGGCTGTATTAGAGTCCCCCAAATCAAGCCACTTGATTCTAGATTTTTGTTTGAGGAAGCTTTCTTCTCTAGCCAACAAAGAGGACAATTTCCGGGAGACCTCTTTCTCTTCAATAGCAAGTAAATCATTTAGAGAATCAGATTGCAGCCGAACCTGAATATAAGCAAGTTTTTCATTGCACTCAGAGACTTGGATAGAAATGTTGCCAAAGGTGGAGCTGTTCCAAACTTTGAGGGCAGCCTTGACATTCTTAAGCTTCTTGGAGAAGGCTAAAAGAGGGGTGGAGAAGGAGAAAACAGGCTTATTCCAAGCCTCTTGGACAAGAGGCAAAAAGGTTTCATGAGAGGACCACATATCAAAGTACTTGAAAGGTTTGGGACCAAATGAGGTGCAGGGCTGAATCTCAAGAGAGATGGGGGAGTGATCTGAGATGTCCGGATAGTCAAAGATAGCATGAGAGATGGGGAAGGAGGTTAGCCATTCTTCATTGACAAGAACTCTATCCAGCTTGCAAGCAATACAGTTAGGTCCTGCCCTTTTATTGCTCCAAGTAAGGGGGAAGCCAGACCACCTGAGATCATTAACACCTATATCTTCCAGGCAATCATTAAAAGAATTCAAAACTTCCAAGTCAGGCTGCTCACCTCCCTGTTTCTCATGGCTGTACCTAATGCTGTTGAAGTCACCACCAAGGCCCCATGGATGGGATCCAACTTGCGGGGCCAAGGACCTGAGATCAGTCCAAAGAGAACTCCTTTGAAGGGAACAATTCAGAGCATAGACCACAATGAGGTGGAAAGAAAAATGCCCCAAGCTGTCCTAGAAACTAGTGTGCATAAACTGAGAGGAGGAAGAAGAGAGGGCTATAGAGATTTTTTTCGGGTCCCAAAGGATCCAAATGCGGCTGTTGGAGTGATGGGGGTAGTTGGAAAGGAGAGACCAGCCCGGGGCAATGGAAGAACTGAGTTTTTGAGAGTTGGGCTCTTTGATATGGGTTTCCAACAAACAACAAAAACTGGCATGGGAAGAGTGAATGCGAGAGCGCACAGCAGAATGCTTCGAGGGACAGTTAAGCCCTCGGGTATTCCAAATAAAGCCACAGATCATTTGGGGAGGGGGAGAAGAGGCATCGAAGACTCAAGGAATCGAGTCAGAGCAGCTTGGGATCGAGTTTCACTGTGGTAGCGTCGCCTATAGGAGCTACCAGCATGGGGAGCAGGCGAAGGGGGAGGAAAATTGTTGGGAGCCAGAGAGCTGCATGAAACAGATTTGCCGGGTGTAGAAGATGGGTCCAAATGGAAAGTGGGGTTATCTGTCGGGTGTGGAAGACCCGACCCAAGACCACAGCCATTTAAGTAGCGAATGGACCAGGGCCAGGCCCAAACAAACGGGGACCAGAAGTGGGTAGGTTCAAAAGAGGGCCTTCAATCTCGCCCAAAGGAAGAGGGGGAGGAGGGGGGGCCACCAGGGATAAGGGAGAAGTGGGGGCCACCACGGTTGACTCAGAAACAGCAGTATTCCGTAAAAGCAACGACGGAGAGGACAAGGCATAACCGAGAGAGGAAGAAGAAAGGGGGGGCAGAGCGTTGGAAGCAGAAGGGAAAGCTGTAACCTCACCCAGGTTTCTCTGATCCTTCGACGTCAGAGCATTGGGAGCAACACCAGAGTTGGGAATGGAAAGATCTGCCGAGGGAGAAGCCGTCATGCGAGATCTGCTTCGAGGGAGAACATCAAACTGGAGAGATTCAGGGCAGGTGAGGGGATCTAAGTCATCGTCAGTCGACAGGAGACTGAACTTGTTTTGCCCATCGGTCCAAGCAGGGACCTTCAATAGTGACAAGTCCTTAGGGGGCACCTGCGTTTTCTTCCACTCTCTCTGATTCCAGCACCGGGGTCTGGTACAAGACCTCCCACGAGACGCAGGTCTGCCGGCAAAAGGACTGGGGAGAGAAGTCTCTGTCGCATCGCGATAAGGAGGTAAAGCATCGCCAGCCACAGTCACAACAGAAGCCTGACTGTCAACACCATTCACGCCGGTAGACAGAGTCTCAACCGAAGTGAGCTGAGTCTTCGAAGAGCACAGGTGGGAATCGTGGCCAAAGACTTTGCAAACCAGGTAGTGCAGTGGTTTCCAATCATAGTGCACCTCCTGCTCGAACAAGTAGTCATCGCCCTCATCCACGGTGATGAAGGAAGGCAGTGTATCCTCTGTAGAAACCTCAACGCAAATCCTTACGTAGGCCAGACGATCTTTGCGCATGGTGCGTACATCAGAGAACAACGGCTTTCCCAGGACAGAACCGATGGAGCGGAGGCCAACCGAGCACCAGTAATGTAGCGGCAAGCCAAGAAGAGTAATCCACAGGGGGATCGAGGAAAGGTCTACGCGACGGAGCTGGAGCTTGGTGTGCCATTGCCGGAGAAAAATCGGTTTCTTACCCACCATCCAGGGACCACCCCCAAGGGCACGGGTCTTATTAAGAGAGGAGGAGAACTTAAAGATGAATAATCCATTGTCCATCAAGTAGGTGTCCAAAGTGCCCTGAGGACGCCATTGTTTGGAGAGTGAAAGCTTGATGATGTGGAAAGGAGGTCTGGGACCCAGGAAGTTGCCAACAAGGCAGTCCTCCCACAGCTTTGCTTCAAATTCCAGGAGGTTAGCAGGACAAACAGCAATTTTGGAGGAGCCAACAGTGGAAGGGGGAACGAAGTGCAGGGGCAAACCATCGGCGCGAGGGGAGAGACCTGCAGCAAGCCTAGAGCTCCAGGTTGCAGGCCGAGAGTCAGCAGGGGGGAAGAAGAAGGGAGGGGGGAAGGTAAAGGGGCTGGAGAGGAAGGAAGCGGAGCAATGGGTGGGGGAGAAGACATTTCCCAGCCACCAGAAGACAGAACAGGGAAGGTCAGGCCTGCCGGAGAAGCCGGCAGGGAAAGGTGGTCAGGGGAGATACCGGCATACCAAGAACCTCTCTCCTTTATCCAGTTCCCACCCGTGAAGTTATTCGACCAAAACTTCTCAAGACAATGATGCTATCTTATCTACATTACGGGTTTTTTGAAAAAACACCTAGTAGTTCAAAATTAACAACTACAGGGCATAGTATAGGAATTCATAATCATTGCAAATTAACAATAAAAACATAACAATCTGCTTGCACATGACACCGAATGTCTGAATCAACTGTTACTGTTTAACCTCATGAACAGTAGAATGTCGATTTATGATAACATCATTGAATTAGCTTTTACCGTTCAACCTAAGCTCACTGTAGAATGCCATTTATGATATAAGAATAATAGTACAATCAGAGTAATAACTTCCAATGCTACTATTAACCCAACTAATATTACCATTTGTACATAATCTGCTGCCAAATGTTGTTTTTAACAAATATGAAAAACAATAATGGCTCCATCTTCAATCTGCTGCCAAATGTTGTTTTTACCATTTGTACATAGACTCACACTTATTCAGAAAAAGGATACCTGGCGATTATGTACAGATTCCTGAAATGAAGGAACATCAGGATATTGGCACTCAGTATATAGGCACCGTCCAAAACTGTCAAAAGGAGGAGACTTCTGAAAAACAATAATGGCTCCATCTTCAATCTGTAAACAAAGGAAACATGTTATATCAATCAGTACAGAAAATGCAAGCAACAAACACACAACATAATCACCCCTACATAATAAATACCTGGCTAGATTGAAAAGTGTGTTTCTTGTCAATGTGTTCACACTTGACACTAGATTCACAGTTAATTTCCTGGTCAGCACAAAAGCATGGGCATGAAACATATATAAATAAAAAATTCTCGATGTTTGGTATAACCAAAGTAGAGGGCGGGCCTTGGTGCAACGGTAAGGTTGCTCCATTGTGACGAAGTGGTCACGGGTTCAAGTCTGGAAACAGCCTTTCTGTGAAAGCAGGGGTAAGGCTGCGGTAATAATGCCCTCCCCAGACCCTGCAGTGGCGGGAGCCTTGTGCACTGGGTTCGCCCTTTTTGTTTTTTGGTATAACCAAAGTGGAGTTCACAAAAACCGAAAATAATGGCCACTACTTCCGCAACAGACATCAGATGGACTTATTTTCCTTCCTGGTGGAATAGGGAAGTAAGAAAATTGAAATAAAGGACCAAAGATAAACCTTATAAAGATCAATTTCTTCATTGGGGGCAAAGCCAGCCATTACATTTAGTATTGTTAAGATATCCACAGGCTTACCAATACCCTTAACAAAAAGCCTTCCAACATACCTGACAAAATTAAATAAAAAATTAAAATCAATCGCATTATTTGATTTACTCAAAATTAAATGTCTTGAGAAGATATAGTAAGAAAGCAGGAAACACTAAGTACGAGAACTCTTCTTTCTCTAGATATAGCTTGAAGAACAGCAGAATATCATCATTTGTCTTGTCTGGTGGAGGAACAGGATGCAAATCCTGTATGACATTAGAGAAAAGCATTAAGAGTGCAAAACTACAGAGACCCAACCAAGCTTAACAATGTATTAAAGTAAATTAAAAAATATGAACAGTTACCGGCCCAAGTTCCACTTCCAAAAATAATTTAAGTCATGCATTATGCATTTTATCTGAAACCTCCCTCAACTGTCCAACCTGCAAAGAAGGTTGCAAAATTATGAAAAGCAGGTAATCGCTGGGCTAGACAGCAATAATATAACAGAACCAACAACCCTGTTGATGTAAACGCCCAAACCAGAACCAGGAGCTTAAATTATAAGGAAAACTAACGTGGTCAGAAAGAGAGAGTTTCCAGGTAAGGAAAGGAGATCTGCTCAACACTTGAATACGTAACGGATCATAGTCATCATTCAACCCAGCCAGGAAGTCATAAACTCGAATTTTATCAACATGCTTGCGATAGGCAGCAAGCTCTGTAGCAATAGCAGGTTGATAATCAGAATACTGGTCGAGTTGTTGCCATAAGCTGCTTAGGATAGCATAAAATTGGGAGACAGACAGCTCTTTCTGGGAGGTGTCATGAATTTTTTTTTCTGATTTCATACACCTGAGCATCATTCCCTATCTGCCAATAAGTTTCCTTGGCAGCAGACCATATCTGGGCAGCAGTGTCCAATAACGAGTAGCCATTAGCCAGATCAGTTTGCATTGAACTAATAAGGTAAGACATTACCACTGAATCATTGGTGATCCATCGATCTTGAGAAGGTCCAGGAGTAGGAGGCTGTGTACTTGTACCCAAAAGATGGCTGGTGAGCCCACGGCCAGCAACAGCAAGGTAACAAGATCTTGACCATATTAAGTAAATAGATCCATCAAGTTTAATAGTATTGGCATTGATGGTATGGAATTCCTGTTTACCTTGCCCATCCCCATTGGAAGTTTCAGTAGAATCTTCAGTTCCTGTCATGGTGGAAGAACAGAAGATCCGGAATCAATATCTTCAATTACTTGCAGAGTTCAAAGAAGACTTCAATCAAACCACTGATCGAGTGACCCTTGCTGTGTGTTGATCAATCCTGCATTGTTCCGGCAGAGTTGAAAGAAAATCCCTGGAATCGATACGGGAAAAACCCAAGTTGAAGAGATCGATTCAAATAAAGGGAAAAATAAAAGCAGAGTTAGATGGAGGGTTGGTGCAGAATTCTCCTTGCTGTTCTTGGGCTTCGAAGAGGAAGACAAATCTGATATTCCAAGGCTGTAACAAAAATTTCCAGAGAAGCTTCAACTATCGCAGGTGAGAAAAAACCAGATTACCATCGAGATTAAGTTACCAATTGTTGAGGTAACATGGGGCAACAACTAGATCCAAAAAAAGGATCACCTCATTAGAGCTGCCCTATCACACAAATAAAATCAAAAAAATGATCGAAGAAAGAAGAGAAGAAAGAAAAAGGAGATCGAGAAGAAGAAGGAGAAGGGAGATCGAGGATAGGAAGTTGCACTAAGTTTCAATTTCCAGCACTGAAACAGGAATAAGAGAACTTAATGCTTGGATGCATTGACTCCCATCTCAAGCACATACTTATATTGAAATAAAATCGAGTTACATTCTGCTAGGAAAGAAGAAAAACAGAAAAATAAGAAATCCTAATCCTAGTAGACTCCAACTAGGATTCCTAGTAGGAGTCTAATAGTTACATAAATCTACCCACACCAGAATCCTACCCACGGCATTCTGGTTTAGACAAGAAATAGAAATTAAAATAATAAAGAGAAAAGGACCAGAATACCCCACAGTATTCTGGTGTTACATAAAGAAAGAGACCAAAATACTCTTCTCGGTATTTTGTATATATTCCAACAATATTAAATACTTACTTGGAGTTGCAGGTTTTCAATGGCAACAGCTTGAAAACAAATAGCAGATCCTCCCGGTCTACAAGATGCAAGGAGTCAATTGGAGATCCACCAATCTCTTATAACAGATCCTTCCGGTCTATAAAACGCAAGGAGTCAACTGGAGATCGACCAGTCCCTTCACCTTGATATGACTCACAAGGCAACACTCAACAGAGCAGGGCAGCAACAGCAATGGCCAATGGCAAGCAAGCAAGAGTTTTTTTATTAATCAAATTCGTGTTTAATACTTTGCCCCCTTACCATAGTTCAAAATCTCGGCAAGATCTAGGAAAACTCAAGCTTCTCGAGACGAGTTATTATACGAAACAAAAAAAAATGTAAAAACTCGAAAAACTCGACCATCGAGTATTTCGAGAATCTCGAAGAAATCTCGGAGAAATCTTGAATATTTCGAGAATCTCGACCTCCTCAATACTCATAGAGTCATAGTATTGTATTGTTGGTACTTAGGAGTTAAGACATGGAGGAATAGGTTAGTAAGGTGTCTGACATATGTATTATTCATTGTACTTAGGCTGAGTGTCTGTGTAATATGCATTGTGAACACTTCATTGTATCTTGAGGTTTGTAGTAGAAACTTTTAAGTCTTTAACTATTTCTTAAATAATTATTCAATATTATGTGCATAATATACTAGTTTTACTTGCCAATTATGTCTCATATCATTTAAACAATGTGTAGAATAGACAATATTACATTAAAGGTTCGGCCTTTACTGCCAACCAAGGGTGCAAATCCAAAACACCAAATTGGGTGTTTTTTTCCAATTTGAACCTTTCAATACATTTATTAAGCCTAAAACAAGCTTACCTTAAAGTTTTAGAGCCAACTATGGCCATATGCCCACCGAAACATTATTCTGAAACATAAAAAAAATACACTGCCTTGGCAAGATCTCGAAAAACTCGACCTGGTCGAGACCGAGTTTTAGAACCTTGCCCCTTACAATCTTATATAAAAGACTCAAAATTAGATTCCTACACTAAAAAAGGAAAGGCCTAACCCAATCCTTAACCTATTAGGTAACTTAAAATGACTAGGAAACTAAAATAAACTCAAAATAGAGTCCTAATCCAGCCCAACTAAACAATTAAAAGACAAACTACTAAAATCACTTAAATTGAACCACTGGTTCAAACCAACTTTGGACCAGTTCAATTTAAAACATTAAAATCATGAAAATAAACTAAGTATAAGGCTAATCCCGTATGCAACCTATGAACCCATTAGGCCCATTAAAGTGGCCTATTATAAAGAAAACCCATGGGATCAAAGGCCCAACATATATATATATATATCCCAACCCTAGACTTCTTTATAAGGAAATAAGCCCATTTTGGTGATAAACCTACATCATAGTGAATTTTCAATTACAATTGGGTTACATCAAGGATCAGCTTTAAGCCCTCCTTTATTTGAGCTTATCATGGATGACTTAACCAGAAACAATTAAGATGAAGTTCCTTGGTGTCTGGTTTTTGTTGATTATTTAATATTGTTTTGGTGGATGAGACAAAAGCAAGGATTAACGCCAAGTTAAGAGTTATGGAAATCAACCTTGGAATCAAAAGGTCTTAAGCTAAGTAGAACGAAAACGGAGTATATGGTGTGTAATTTTGGTTAAACTAGGACGGATAATGAGGTGGTGACACTTGATAAGAGGGAGATTCCGCAAAGTGATTATTTTAGATATCTTGACTCAATCATAAATAAAGAAGGTGATATAGAGGACGATGTTTAACACAGAATTAAAATAGGATGGATGAAGTGGAGAGGTGTGTCCGGAGTTTTGTGTGATCAGAATATTCCTTCATAACAAAGGAAAATTTTATAGGATAATCATACGACCAGCTATAATGTATGGTGCGGGATGTTGGGCAGTTAAGAAGCATCATATAGATAAACTCATTGCAGCAGAGATGAGGATGTTGAGATGGATGAGTGGCAAAACTAGGAAGGATAAAGTAAAGAATGATCATATTAGAGCTGGTTTGGGAGTAGCTCTGATACATGATAAGCTACGAGAAATTCGTTTAAGATGGGATGGCCATATTCAACGGAGGCCTTTGGATGCTCCAGTACATAGTAATGATTTAATTCAGATTGAAGGAACTAAAAGAGCTAGGGTCATGCCTACAATGACCTTACGAGAAGTGGTGAAAAAAGACATGCATAGCTTAGACCTTAAAATAGAGCTGATTGGAGGGCAATGATCCATTTAACCGACCCATTATTTGGGATAAGGCTGAGTAGCTGTTGTAAACAAAATATAAACATAAATATAAATCAAGCCAAAGAGAACCTTAACTGAAGATTGAACAAGACAACACATATCAAGAGAAGGCATAAACAAGGAAAATGTGTAGCAACCATACAAACAAAGCAATATGTAGAATAAGAGTTAACATAATTCTGACCTTCACTGTTAATTTTCCCCAAGAATCATACTCAAACCGTTTTAGCTGAAGCTGAAGGACAGGAGGGAAGTTAATAAATGAGACCCTCTTCTTAGCATCCTAGAAAAATCAAATCAACACATTTCCTCTAAGAATCAGCCGCATGCAAGTCATCAGACATACACGATCGTGTTTATGTCATCATGGTATGCAATTAAATATAAAACAAATTGTTAACTAAATCCAAAGAAAGTTGAAGAAGAGGCCATTCATAAATTGTTGACTAAATCCAAAAATGTCTTTTCCACTCGTCATTAGTGTTAGCATACTTCTGAAGGCCACAACAAATGAGTTCAACAGACCTAAGGAGAAAATCATTATTGACTTTCAAAACCAATCTAGAGCTTGACTTCTTACTCAAAATGGCTTGCCATATATGCTTTACACAAATCATACTGTGTGATGCAGGACAGACATGGAAGCCACTGTAATTGGGAGTTTGAAGCCTTAGATGCTCTAACATTATTGTATTGCTCACCATTAACCATGAACAGTCCGGGGTTCCAAAAGACTGGTTCGGACTACTTATGGGCCCACTCAAGTATTAGTTGAATATCAGAATGATTTGGCTTGTCTGTAACTGACAGAGGCCTACTTTATTTCTAGATAAGAAAAGGAAAACAAATAAGGCATGTTAGGTGGAAGACTTATCCTAAGATACAAACACAAGATACATTGAACCTAGACACAACATGCATTGACATTCCCCCTCAAATTGGTGCATTTATGTCTCTCATGCCCAACTTGCATACAATGGGATGTAACACCTTACAATGTAAACCTTGTGTGAATACATCAGCAAACTGATTCTCTGTGGTGACAAAAGGAATATAGAAGGAGGCTTGTTCGAGCTTCTCCTTGATGAAGTGTCCGTCAATCTCAATGTGTTTAGTCCTGTCATGTTGGACTAGATTGTGAGCTGTGTTGATTGTTGTGTTGGCTTATTATCACAGTATAGTCTCATAGGTTCTGCAACATTTATTCCCAAATCACTGCAAAACACTATGACCCCCACAAGCTCACAGACTCCCCATGCCATTACTCGGTATTCAGCTTCTACACTTGATTTAGACACTATTGATTGTTTCTTGCTTCTCCAGCATAGTTGTCTAGGCAGCAAGGCGACCCAAGGCGGTGGAGGGTTGCCTAAGCGCTTAGGAGACCAAGGCACCCAAGTGTTATTTTTTGTTTTTCCTTCTTTCTAACATTATTTAGTATGCTATAATATATACCTTATACATAGTTGGCAAGGCGGCAAAGCAACCCAAGGCGATGGAGGGGTTTCTAAGTGCTTAGGCGACCAAGGCGCCTCAGTGTAATTTTTTATTTCCCCTCTTTTCTAACATTATTTAGTATGCTACAATATGAACCTTGTATCATCAAAAATCAACATTAAGCCACATCAATTCATCAAAAATCAATATTAAGTCACATCAAGTCATCAAAATCAATATTAAGCCACATCAAGTCATCAAAAATCAACATTAAGTCACATCAAAAATCAATATTAAGCCACATCGTCGTCAAAAATCAACATAGAAATAAAAGACATAAGAACTAAAGAAGCAAGCTATTGGAAGTTTGAAACAATCAAAACATACATTTGGTTTATATGTTCTTGGAATTGATCATTTTCAGGTATACCTAGTCTCACATTTGGTTTATGCTGTTCTTAGAAAATGTAATCTTATCAATAAGTAATTAACCTACTCTCAATTTAGAGAAATGTTCTTGTTCCCTAAGAAATTTGATTGATCAAATGATTTTATTTTTATATGAGTCACCCAGCTTTCCAACAAATCCAAGATTGCTTAAACCCGATTTATATTGAAGGAGTAATGTTCCGGTCAAATCTTATTTGGTGTGCGCGAATGTTATCAAAATCGCTCTGAATGAAAATATTTTTTTAAATATCAAAACAAATGAATATTTTACAGCACTTTTGGTTTTTAGCAATGTTTTACCATATTAAGATTTATGCAATTTTTAGATTTGAGAAAAAACCCAACAGTAGAAAGTTGAAAATTTCACCTACTGTCAAAAATCAAGTTTTTGTTCTTGAACTGGGGGGTTGACTTTTTCACTTTTGGAATTTGATTTTTTAAACTATTTTTATTGGATTCAAATAGGGCGGTATTTGCTTATTTATGAATTATATCTGAAGTAAATGTTTTACAAATGATATTTAGCATAAATAAATGCCAGAACCTAGTTTGATACCAATTGAACCAGTGCAAGGTGCCCTACAATATGGCGGCAGCCGCCTAGGGACCTAGAAATCCGCCTAGACGCCTTGGCGGCGCCTTGACAACTATGACCTTATGTCATCAAAATCAACATTAAGCTACATCAAATCATCAAAATCAACATTAACCCACATCAAGTCATCAAAATCAATCGGCCTTCATCTTTGGGAGAAGCATTGCGGATAATATTATTCTCTGCTCGGAGATTGTGCAAGGTTTCAATTGAAAATCTCACTCACTCGCGGCCCTCATGCAGATCGATCTCCACAAAGCTCTTGATTCCCTTCGCCGGGACTTCATCTGTGATGTGCTCTCCCAAATGCGGTTTCCCCCTACTTTCGTCCACTGAATCTTCGCCTGCATTTCCTCTCCCTCCTACTCTATTCTGGTTAATGGCTCCCTGTTGGATTCTTCCACTGTAAAGTTGGTATCCGCCAAGCTTCCCCCTTTCCCCCTTTCTCTTTGCCCTAGCTTTGGAAGTCCTTTCTAGGAGTCTCCAATCCAAAACGGATCTCCACCTTATCTCCCCCATCCCCAAGTGCAAGCAACTCAACCTCACCCACCTGGACTTTGTCGATGATCTCATGATCTTCTCAAAGGCTTCCCCCTCCTCTATCTCCGCCATCATGTCTTCCCCCCTTTTTGAGGACCTCTCCGGCCTCTGGATCAACCTCCTCAAATCCAAAATTTTCTTGGCCGGTATCCCTGACTCTGACAAAGAAGCCCTCCTGCGCCTTACTGGCTTCACTATTGGAACCCTCCCTGTCAAGTACTTGGGCCTTCCGCTCATCCCTGCTAGGCTCTCCAGCCACCACTGTACCCCCCATGCTTGACAATATCCGTAAGTGTCTCCAATTTTGGAAGGGCAAACTCCTCTCCTATGTGGGTAAGCTCGAATGCATCAGATCGGTCCTCCAATCATCTTACATGTACTGGTTTGGCATCTTTGGTATCCCCAAAGCCACTATCAAAGCCATGAAAAACCTATTCTGTGCCTTCCTCTGGAAAGGAAAAGAAGCCTCCAAATTTCTGCATCCTATCAATTGGAAATCCATCTGCCTTCCTAAGGCTGAAGGGGGCTTAGGCATTCGTCGCATCCGGGATTCCAATACTGTTAGAATCCTCAAGCTCATCTGGAAAATCTCCTCTAGGCATGACTCCATCTAGGTCAACTGGGTTTATTCTCATCTCCTCAAAAATGATTCCATCTGGACTATTCCCATCCACTTCGACTCCTCCTGGGTCTAGCGAAAGATTCTTCACCATCGCCCTCTTGCCCTTAGAGCCACCTCCACGACCATTGTTAATGGAAGTTTGACCTCTCTCTGGCTCGACCCTTAGTACCCCCTTGGAATTTTCTACAATGTCTTTGGACCTTGAGCAATCTACTCTTCTGGCATCCCCAAATCTGTCCCCTATCCTCCATCATCTCTCTTAGCTCTTGGTTTCCCCCCTCCCCTCCCCCATCCCTATCCTCTCTCAGATCTGGTCCTCTCCCCCCCCCCTTCCTCTCCTCCCCTCCGCCCCAGCTTTTGCGGATAAGGTTGTTTGGCTCTCCTCCCCCTCTAGCCGATTCAGCTTTAGTTCAGCCTCAAATTTTGTTCGTAACCCTAGCCCCCCTATCCCTTGGCACAACCTAATCTGGTTCAAAGAGGCCTCAACCCTCGCCATAGCCTTACCACCTGGAGATCTCTTAACTTATGCCTCCCAACCTAAGCCTTCCTCCTTCATAGTAATATCCTTGTCTCCCCCTCCTGCATTTTCTGTTGGAATGGTTTTGAGGACACTACCCACTTATTCTTTGCATGTACCTTTACATCTACAATCTGGAAAAAAGCCCTCTTGTCCATTTGGCCACGCAGCAGGAGACACTTACCCTTTGATAGAGAATGGCTCTGGATGATCAAGACCTTCAAAGGCAGCACTCTTTGTGATATGGTTGGAAAGCTTGTCTTTGGCTCTGCCGTTCATCATATTTGGATGGAGAGGAATCTTAGGAGATGAACTTCCAAATCAAGATCTATTGACTTGATTTGGAAAGACATCTCTTTCGATGTCTCCTCTAAGCTTAGCACTTTCCCCCATAGATCCTTTACTGACACTCCAAGGAGCAGGCACATTGTTGTTACCTAGAGTTTAGACATCTCTCTTTTGCGGCCTCCCCTTTCTAGGATGGCTTGATTTTATTTCTTCCCCCTCCCCCTCCTCTCTTTCCCCTCCCCTTCTCCTTGTATATCCCCCCCTCTTTCTCCCCCTACCCACTCCTGGGGTTTGGTAATATATTTATTCACCAAAAAAAAAAAGTAAACAAAATCAACATTAAGCCACATCAAGTCATAAAAAAATCTCATTTAAGCAACATCAAGTCATCAAAAATCAATATTAAGCTACATCAAATCATAAAAAATCAACATAGAACTAGAAGACAACAGAACTTAATAAGCAAGTTATTGGAAGTTTAAAACAATCAAAACATACATTTGGTTTATACTATTCTTGGAATTGGTCATTGTCCTAGTATACCTAGTCTCACATTTGGTTTATACTGTTCTTAGAAAATATGATCTTATCTATAAATAATTAAACTGCTTTCGGTTTTAAGAAATATTTTTGTTCTTTAAGAAGCTTGACTGGTCAAATGATTTTATTTTTACATGAGATTTTTTTTTTTGTGAATAAAAAATTCATTACCAAAACACCAAAGGCAGGGGAGGAGAAAATGGGGGGAATACATAGGGGAATAGGAGGGGGGAACTATACAAAAAACAAGCCACAGGCCTAGGGGGCTTGGCTAGGAGAACGAAAGAGAGAAGAATCTAAACCCCAGGTAACAACAATGTGCCTGTTCTTTGGGGAGTCTAAAAGAGATTTATGGGGAAGCATATGAAGTCTAGAGCTGACATAAAAAAAGATGGCTTTCAATATCATGTCAATGGACCGAGAGTCGAAAGTCCATCTACAAAATTTCGCTCCAATCAGATGTGAAAGATAGCAGCCCCGAAGACAAGCTTGCCAACAGTGTCACAAATAGAGCTACCAGAAAAGGACATATCGAGCGAAAGCCACTCCCTAGCGAAGTGCAGGTGTCATTTGGACCGGGGCCAAATGGACTGAAGAGCTCTTTTCTAAATAAAGGAGGCTAGGGGGCACGGAAAGAAAAGGTGATCAACATCCTCAATACCATTCCAACAAAGGATATAGGAGGGGGATACAGGGATGTGGCGGTGAATGAGGAAAGATTGGGTGGGGAGACAAAGGTTTGGCTCTCCAGACATTGAAGGAGTGTCTAGGGATATGCCGTTTGAACCAAACAAGGTTGCATCAGGTGACAGATGAGCCATAGGGTCTAACAAAATCCCAAGCGTAGCGGGAGCTAAACATACCAATTGTGGGAGGGGAGCCAGGTTACTCTGTCCAAATGAGTGGGATAGGGAGGCGGAGGGGGGGAGAAAGGCTCAGACCTGGGTGAGACCAGGGGGGACCAAGAGCTATGGGAGATAATTAATGAGAGGGGTAGATTTGGGGATGCCAATAGAGTAGATATCCACATCCTCTACTTCTGCCTGCCCCTACTTCCATGTGCACCCTATACACAATGGGGCGCGCAAAGACCGCCTTACCCCCATTCGGGTAAGGCGGTCAGGTAGGGGTAAGGCGGTCTTTACATGCCCCATTGTGTGTAGGGCGCACATAGAAGTACGGGCAGGTGGAAGTAGAGGATCCATACTCAGTAGAGTAGACCCCTCGATCACCTAAGATGTTGTAAAGGACTCCTGCAAGATGCCAAGGATCAAGCTAAAAGGAGATGGAGGTACCATCAATGAATCACTGAGGAGGTGGCACTAAGGGTAAGGGGATGAAAGAGAAGGATTTTTTGCCAAACCTAAAAGGAGTACGCAGGATGGGGGACAGTCCAGATGGAATCATTTTTGAGGAGGTGAATGTATACCCAATTAACCCAAATCGAGTCCTGCTTGGACAAGATTTTCCAGATCAGCTTGAGATGGCCAGCAATATTGTAATCACAAATACAACGGATGCTTAGGCCTCCTTCAAATTTGCGTCGACAAATTGCTGCCCAGCTAATTGGGTGGAGGAATTTGGAGGACTTTTGGCCTTTCCAAAGGAAAGCACAGAAGAGAGATTCCATAGCTTTGATTGTGGATTGTGGATTATGGAAACCCACACCAGTAGATGAAGGAGGATTGGAGAACGAATTTGATCAAAATGATCCTACCCGGTTAGGAAAGGAATTTGCCCTTCTAAAGCTGGAGCCTCTTGTAGATGAGATCTAACATAAGGGTGCAGTGATGACCAGTCGGCCTGGCAAGAATAAGGGGAAGGCCAAGGTATTTCACGGGAAGGAACCCAAGGGAAAACCCAGTCAAACTGAGGAGGGTGGCTTTGACATGATAAGAGACCGAGGAAAGAAGACTTGGATTTTAAGAGGTTAATGCGCAAACCCGAGAGAGATTCAAAGAGTTAGAGGGAAGACATAATGGAAGAGATAGTGGAGGGAGAGGCCTTGGAGATCATCTGCAAAGGCAAGGTGGGTGAGATTGAGACTTTTGCATTTGGGGATGGGGGAGATGAGGTGTTGGTAAGTTTTAGCCTGGATGCTTCTAGAGAGGACCTCTAGAGCAAGGGAGAAGAGGAAAGGAGAGAGGAGGCAGCCTTGGCGGATTCCTACTTTCGAAGGGAAAAACTTGGCAGGGGAGCCATTAACAATGATCAAGAATGAGGGGGAAAAGATCCAAGAATGGATCCAGCGGACAAAGACTGGAGGAAAGGACATCTAGGTCATGACATCACAGATGAAGTCCCACCTTAAGGAGTCGGAGTCTTTTATCTAGCTCCTCATCATGTGATTGTCCGTCATGCCTGGTTGCGCGTTCACTATGAACCCGCTCTTGACCCCTCCTTGATGTTTCCTCCCACGATGAGTTTTGACATGATGGAGAGTGGTCATGACGTGATGAGCCTTGACGTGAACATGAGGGACTTTCTTTATGATATGTACGACTCGGCCTTGGTGTGCGACTCCTCCTAGTCACCCTTGAAATACCGATCTTCTAATCAAACCGTCCTGATTAGGTTCCATCGATCTATGCGTCGATGATGCCCCACATTCCGATCGGATCGGCAGATCTACGATTCTCACAGGATGATGTGAAGGATTTCCTTGTTGATGGGTCAAACTTGTGCATGTCGCGAGTCTCTCTGATCTTTCACCTCCAGGGAGTGACCTCCTAGGGTTTTGCTCCTATCAAGAGATTGGTTCTATCCTCGGCAGTGGCACCATCCTCCTGTGGGAAGTCACCTACTGCCTCAAATAATCCCGAAAAAGGTTTTGGTCCTGGAGAATCTGTCTCTGTAAGTCATTAATCTGACCCACAGTTGTTGGCACTTTTGGGTTAGGTACACCTCCACGGCTACTACGTTATTGAGATTTACTTCTCCAATGTCGACATGCTTGATCTCCGGGTTCTATGTCTCTTGAAGTTCATGATTATTGGCTCTCCAATGAGAGCTCTCCGATGGTGGTGTCTCATTCCTCTCCCTCAGAGCATTGGTGGAGGGAGCGGCCTTCTTACGCGGTGTCATTGAGTACTTGAGGAAGCGAGCTAGCAGAAATGGTGTGGTTCCAGCCTAGGACTCTCTGATGCAAAAGTTAGATCTCTCTCAACAACAGATGAATTACTGGAATTCAAGATGAATAATGGGTTGGAATACCTGAGTATTTATAGTTGAGTATGGCAGTGTGGAGAGTCCTCATCGGTGATGAATGTGCTATGCAGGGTAGATCATCACATAGTAGATTTGTACTTGGAATAGCTCCTTATGAGATGAAGAGTCCTAGTATGGAAGAGGTTCCCTAAGCGTCCTCTTCTCGTGTTGAGTTTGGTTAGGATTATACCTCTTTGGTATAGTCCTCCCTTTGGTATACCTCCAGTTATGATCTTTTAGTGATAGGATAATGTTGATCTTGCCGATGACATCATGGTTGGACCCCGTGGCTTGCATGGTAGACTTGGCCTTTGGGATGGCCTCTTAGGTTATTGAACTAGTTCTGTCGCGGCCGGGCTTGAGCTGGCCTCCTCTTCGGGTCAGGACACATGGCACCTCGGGATTGGCCCGTATATTTTTGGTTTATCAATTGGTTTACTCTTTTGAATCCCTTACATCTTGCAATCGATTTCTCAATCCTGTCTGGGTTTCAAGAATCTAACTTCGAGTAGGATGTTTTTGGATTATTCACCTTACTGAAAAGACCTTTCGACCAGAATATCTTCCAAATTTGATTTGTCTCCATTGAATTTTTAAATATCTTTTGAATCTGGGTTTTATCCTTGACCTGCGATTCTGGTTTCATCTGGGTTTCTGAACTAACAGCGTTCTTATTTTTTCAAGCTAGTAAAGGACTAGATCAGCTTATAGGAAATCAATATCAAACATAGAGAGTCTATTGGGATGTTTGTACGTAGGGGGTTGCCCATTTGAATTCCCACTAAGATAAAATAATTAAAATACCCTAGAACCCTTGCTATTTCATACCAACAATTGAGAGAGGCTCTTCGCAGCTCATGGGGGAGAAGCTCTAGTTTGATGCAAACCGTCGTCATCGTTGGAACACTCCGGCAGTGAGAGAGAGAGAGAGAGAGAGGAGAGGAACAACGCTGGTCAATGAGATAGGGAGGTGGGAGAAAAGGTGTGAGAGAGGAAACCCGATTGAGTTAGGGTTGGGTGGGTTTTTGAGAGGATTAAAAAATGACCATTGGATGCAACTTGTCCACTTGTCACACAGGTAGGATGGAACTTACAAGAACTTACAGATCAAGAAATGGAGAGGAGAAAAATCCAAGGAGGGGTGGGGGGTTCGTCATAAAAACTATAAAATGGTGTGAAGAAAAGTTTTAATTTCTTCAAATAATCCATTACCCTTCCTTTTTTTTTGTGGGGAGGCGTGTGGTAAGCTAGCGGGCAACATCTAATGCAAATTGGAACTCGAACAAGGGAAAAACCCATGAGAGATCGATTGTAGCCAGGATCAACAAATAAGGAAGAACAAATTGAATAATTGAAACTTTTAATTGCTTTTTTCTGTTTACATATGAAAGAACATAAAGGATAAGAAGAAGGAGAAGGAGATATGGAAGGGGGGATAGGGTCGGCTCTCTTAGCCTCTCATCCTCTCACCAGACCATCACTACGTCTCATAGCTTCAACCATAATTCTTCAATCTCTATCCTCTTCTGCTTTGTCTCATACTCTTATTTATAATAACCCAATTACAAAGCAACCCAATCCTAATCTAAGTAAGAAACCATTGAATCCTCAAAAAAAGAAAACTACTAATTCATAAAATCGAAAAATAGAAACTAAACTTTAGCTAATAAAATCCCACGCAAGATATAAAAAAGCTTCCTAAAATTAAGGGCTTGAAAGGTTATATAATCCTCCACCCGCTAGCTGTCCATGGTCCCCACAATACTCCACGATTTATCTCCTCCATACCTCCCGCTAGCTGGCCATGGGCCTCACAGAATCTGAATCATTAAGATAAAAATCTGCTCAGATTTCAACTAGATCAATAGCCCCAAAATAAGGGCCAGACTTAAACCTCCTTTGAAACCCAATCGTTGGGCCTGCACTCCATTAGCACCAATGGGTGCGAGACGGGGCATCATATAAGAGGGGCATGGGGTCATTTTGAAGGGGGAAGAGAGAGAGAGACACACACAGCGGGCGCATGGGCGGTGTACCTAGCCTGTTCCCTTTTTTTTTTTTTTAACATTGTTTTTTGCCAAGAGAGAGTTTTAATTTTTACATCATTGTAAAGTAACTAGTCTGGTCATTTTTTTTCCTTGATTTGGAGGGTTTCATGTATCCTCTTCTAAGGCTTTTACCCCTTATCTATACCATTTCACCAATACGATTTCAGAATCAGCAACTAGCAGAACCATTACATCTCACCCAATACGGTCGATACAATACTGATACCTTAAACCATGATCACATACCCCTCTCAAACTTTCTCTTTCCTATCATATGGGCCCTTTATACATGAACCGTTGGATGGCCCTTTACTGTCTATCTCACCTCGACATTTAGACAATGGCACTCGACACTCACAAATCAACCTTCGATGTTGAGTCCCGTTCATCGACAGCCACTCGACGTCGAGTGTACCCCACTTTGATGTCGAATTGGGCACTTTCAGTGTTGAATAACTACTAATCCGAGAAGCCCAAACTTGCCATGTTTAGATTCGATTGGGATTACTTTCGCATCCTAGCCTAATTTTGGCACTTTAGATCTCAATCTTGGCTCCCTTAGGCCCCAAGAAACACCCCCAAAGGTAATAAAATAGTTGCCTATACCCCATTAGTCCTTACCTTGGCTTTACACTCACCGTCGATGCAAAGACACCTCCGTTGGACGATCCGGATTAACCCAGCCATACGTACACGAATTTGGGAGTGCACACACCTTTCTAGATCTATAAATACAACCACTCTCACATTGAGGAGGGTTACACACACACAACCCTTGCATAAGCTGGAGTTGGCCAGTGTACCTTGCTTGCTCCCCCTCTCAAGTGTTTTTAAGTTTTCTAGCCTTTGGCCTTGACTTAGCATTAGTCCATTGCTTTTCCATCACTTAAACACCACAATCCTCCATTAAAACTCCCCACCCCAAAGCCTAGAAACATCAATCCGGTAATTTCGGTGCTTGGCTGACAAAGCATTCGAGTATAAGAGACAAGAGAAGCCACAACAAGCGGCGATATTTGCTCAAGGTACAAATCTCCTGAGTTACACAAGGAAAACCTCCACGCTCTTATTTCAGTCTTCTTTCATTAGGTAGGCCCTTCGGCCTATGATATTATTCAATCTACGTTGTTTTCTTATTCTTATTATGTTTTGCATCTCCAAGAGGAGTGTGATCCTGTCTCCTTAGACGGTGATCTCACCCTGTTATTTCTTCTCTTTTTCTTCATGCTCTATCTTGTGTTGTATTTCATTTTTCAAGCATGCACCTCCATGATCCCAATCCCCCATAGTTTAAGACTCCCTCATGCACACTCACCATTGGCATATTTTTCCTGTATTATTCCCAGATTCCTCCATACATACATATTAAATTATCATCTTCGTTTATATGCATTCATCACATCATTATGCTTAGCCTAGAGTCTATCATGTTTAGGTTATTTAGGTCTTCGAGTCCTTTGTTTTACATTCTAGTGTACTAACCCTTGTCTTGCAGTCGAACCTCCAGGTATGTGTTCCCTTCACTCTCCTTGTACTTTACTTTTCTGCACTTTTACTTGCATTTACATTCTACCAAAGCATGTTATTCATTCCACAATGCCTAGCAATAGAAGACCAACGAGTCCGGGTGGACTAGGGTGCCTAATACCATCCCCAGACCATAATTTGAACTGTACCTAGACCAACGAACCATTTGTCCCCAAAAGGATGTTGCATAAGAGTCATTATATTTATAATCTTGGGCCCTAGACCCTCTTCTAGGTGGCGACTCCAACACACATTTCACCTCTCTCTTTCCCCCAAGGAGGCATGAGGTCGAGGACACGTGGCGATCCTCCTCCATAGGGTCATTGTCCTCACATAGAGTATAGCATTGTAGTAATAAGTGAGGCCCCTTGTGGGTCCATGTCTAGCCCCTAATGGGTCCTTGTCTAGCCCCAATGTGGGGCCTAGAACAAAAAAAAAAAAAAGGATCAAACTTGGCCAAATGTGAAATCTTTTGGCAAGAGTGGCAAGGAAAAGACAGAAGATTCAATAAATGTGCTACTTGGGTTAACATGTTTGATGTTGGAGAATCTTTTAACCCCCCCCTAAAAAAAATAATGGGTTGAGAAGGTCGTAAAGTTTGTCAGGTGGCCAATCGAGAGAATGCTCTACACATTAAACAATTAGACTAAGTAAATCTGCACTACAGGAATAAAGTTAATGAATGAATGGTTCAACAGTCAGGCCTACATTACAACACCAGGTCCATTAAAGTTATCCAATAGTCGAACTCAACTATTTCAGAATTTTATTTAGGGTTATTCTTTGTTATATGTGGAGCCTATAATCACTGACTTGTCTTTTATGTAAGCAAAGTTATGATGATAGGCTCGTACGAACCGTGGCTACACCAATTAAAACTTTTTTTTTAATTAAATTTTAGATTTAAATGAACTATTTAGTCATTTTGGACAAAAATTTTATCGATGATATATGCACAGACCATGGAGTCTGCTATCATATGAAATACATGCTTAATTGCCAAGTGCTAAATGTTAACAATTTAAAGATGGCATGTTCTCTTAAAAGGTTAACAAATGAAGTAGGGGAGAAGAGAGATCATTTTGATGATTTATTTTTCTTATATTTTTAATGAAAATTTATTCTTATTATTGTAATAATATGAAGATAAATTCTTCTCAAACCCCTCATTTGTCTCATTCTTAACTATTATTATTTGGAGATTCATGCCCTAATGGCAGATTACTGGACATGTTTCTATTCTCTCTGCATCACTACTTCCATTCTTTGGTTAGGACCAGAATGGGTTTCTAATTGAAAATGTCTTGTCTTAGCTGAGTGATTGTTGGATATGTTATTGGTGAAGCTTGGTCTCAGCTTAATCTATGAAAGACTGTTGATTTTTCCCCAATAAAGATGGTCCCACTCGCCGATGAGTGGGTTGTAGGGGTTGCAAGGAGCAGGCAACCCCCTTTCCAAGGGATGTAGGATGTGGAGCCTCCCGATCGAATTTTTTGGGAGCTGTTTATATTGGGAGTAACTTTGTACTTTCGGGGATTAGGGTTTCTCTATATTGTAACGTGTCAAAACGCTATATATAGGATTGATCTCGTAAGGAGATGTATGTGTGAGGGTTTTGTAATTTTTTCATCAAAATAGTGGAAGCTCTGGTTATCACTCTATTGTGGACGTAGCTCATCTTGGGCGAATTACGTTAATTTGTGTTCTGTGTGTGCGTAATCTCTTTTTTTTTTTTTTTTTTTGTTAATCGTTGATCTGCTAAATTATTAACTCTTAACAACTGGTATCAGAGTAAGGTTCAGGAAGGGGATATTAAAGGATTTTCTCTTGAGTGGGAGAGATGGTAGAAGTTGAAAAAATGATGATTGAGAATTTCAACGGAAAAAATTTTCAGTGGTAGAAGTTGCAAATGGAGGACTTCCTTTATCAGAAGGATCTATATTTACCACAGGAAGACAAAAGATCAAATGCGATGAAGGATAATGAATGAAAGATTTTGAATAGAAAGACGTTAGCTACAGAGAGATTATCTCTCACATTGCAGGTGTCCTTCATTATCTCCAAAGGGAGTACAATAGCTAATTTCATGGCAGACCTACCTAAGTTATACGAAAAAAACCCTATGCTTCTAATAAAGTTTTTCTTATGAAATTTTTTTTCAATATGATGATGGCTGAAAATGTTTCAATTGCACATCATTTAAATGAATTTAATATGGTCACTAGTCAATTAAAATCAGTGTATGCGACTTTTGATGATAAACTTAGGGCTTTGTTGTTCTTATGTTCTTTGCCAGAAAGTTAGAATAACTTAGTTATGGCAGTGAGTAATATTGTGACTGAAACCTTAGTATTCAACGATGTCATCACTTGTATACTAAGTGACGAGATGCCAAGAAAAAGTCTAGAGGTTTCATCTGGTACTGTATTGTCGATTGAAACAAGGGGTTGACAGCAAGATAGAGAAACTAGTTTAAATGGGAAAAATTCACAATCCAAAAGCATATCACAGTCGAAAGAAAGAGGAAAGGGGATCACTGATGGAAAATCAAAGACAAGTACTGGAATTGCAGCAAGATGAGACACATGATTAAAAATTATTTAGACAAGAAGAGCAAAGATGAAAAGGGTAAGCAGACGAATGATGAAGAAGCAAAAACATGATCTCTACCACTGATCAAGTACATTGTAATTTGTTTTTATCTGTATTAGTAGATGTTTAATCTGAGTTTGGTTCATAGATTATGTTGTTTTGTTTCATTGTACTTGCCATAAATATTATTTTCAAGATTATGTTCTTGGTGATTATGGACATGTAACTGTGGGAAACAGACAATAGTGTAAGGTTGTAAGAAAATGAATAATCTTATTAAAATTTTCTAATTGTGGCCACTTGAGACTACAAAAGGCACGACATGCTCCTAACTTGAAAAAGAATCTCATCTCAATAAGCAAGTTGGACAGTGAAGGGTACTTTATTGGTTTCGATAATGGCCAATGAAAGATTACAAAAGGGTTTCTGGTAGTAACCAAGGGTAATATGGTTGGTACTTTGTTCATGTTTACTAGTACTAATGACCACATTGTTTCATTAACTTCTGCAGATGGGAATACCACACTCTGATGTCACAAGCTTGGGCATTTGAGTGAGACAGACATGAAGAACCTACACTCAAGAAATCTGCGACCTGGTTTTAAGGGAATTGATTGTGAGTAATGTGAATATTGTGTGTATGGAAAACAAAAAAGCGTTAGTTTTCATAAAGGAGGGCACAAAAAGAAAACGGAAAGTTTAGAACTGATTCATTTTGATGTTTGGAGAGCAGTTCAGGCAAAATATTTTGGTACAAAATCTTACTTTGTATCATTTATCAATGATGCAACTAGAAAAACATGAATTCATGCAATTAAAAAATTTGATGTTTGTTGTTTTCAAAAAGTGGAGAGCTCTTGTAGAAATTGAAACAAGAAACAAAGTCAAGTATCTCAAGACTGACAATGGTACGGAGTACCGTGATGGAGGTTTTAAGAAATAATGTGCACTCAATGGAAGCAGAAGAATAGAAACAATCTTAGGGACACCACAACAAAATGGTGTCGTAGAGATAAGGAACGAAAACATATTGGAATGTGTAAGAGAGGATACATTTGGGGTTGCCATTGCATTTTCGAACAATTTCTGTTGACACTACAATTTTTTTGATAACTGGTTTAGATAGAAAAATAAGTGAATTATTCTTTTCTGAACTTTTGGTTGCATTGCCTATACCCATGTTAATAGAGAACATAGGAAAAAAATTGATCCTGAATCTGTTATGTATGTATTTATTGGATATGGTGGTGATGAATTCGGTTATCATTTATGGGATGATGAACCTAACAAAATCATCAGGAGCAAAGATGTTATATATTCAAGGAGTTTTGCACATACAAAAATAGCCAGCAACAAAGTGGAAAAGATGAAACAAAGTTTTTAAACTCGATGAGACTGCATGTGGGGTCGTACCTAGTGTGCAAGGAATTCTAGAAAATTCGCATGATGACTCTGAAAATTCAGATGGTGAGTCTACAAGCAGTTATGGTGATAATCTTCAAGAGTATATAAACCAGAAACTCCCATCCTAAGAATATCTTATAGGACCATTAAACCTCCTAGTAGAGATTCCCCATCTTTAAATTATGTTTTGTATATTGATTCTGATGAATCAGAATGTTTTGAAGAAGCAACATAGGATAAATTCAGAGTCAAGTGGGACCAACCATGAATAAGGAGTTGGCCCCATTGAAGCAAAAAAAAACTTAGGATTTGGTGAATTTGCCAATTGGAAAGAAAATATTGTACAACAAATGGGATACAGAGTGAAAGATGAAGTCGGGGGGAATAAAAAGGTACAAAGCAAGGCTAGTACTAAATAGTTTTACACAGAAGAAAGGTATTGATTTCCAAAAAAAAATTCTCTTGTTGTTAAGATGACTTTAATTCGTATTATGTTGAACTTGCAGGTAGCTGTAGAAGCTTTACATCTTGAGTAGTTAGATGTTAAAACTGCATTTCCCTATTGTGATTTGGATGAAAAGATCTACATGCATCAACCTGAAAGGTTTGAAGTAAAGGGTAAGGAGAAACTTTTTTGTAAATTAATTAGGAGCTTGTGTGGCCTCAAACAAACTCCAAGGCAGTGGAGTATTTAAAATTTGACAAGTTTACGCAGGACTCAAAGTTTGCAAGATGTCAGTCTGACCATTGTGTTTATTTTCAAAATTTTGAGAATAGAGATTTTATAATTCTTGCATTGTATGTAGATGATATGCATGTTGCAAGATCAAATATGCAAAAAATTAAGGATCTCAAGAGAAATCGGTTCGAAGCTTTTGACATGAAAGATTTGGGTGAGGGGAAGCAAATTATTGACATGCAAATAATGAGAGACAGATTACAGAAGAACCTTTGATTATCTCAAGAAGGCTATGTCGAGAAGATAATCAAGAGGTTTAATATGTATAAGACGAAGCCGGTAGTTACTTTATTGGCAAGTCACTTTAAACTAACTTTATACTCAAAAGGATATGTGTCCTTCAACAAAGGAGGAAAAGGAGTTCATGACAAAAGTGTCATATTCTTCAGTAGTTGGAAGTTTGATATATACAATGATAAGCATAAGACCGGATATTGCACATGCAATAGGAGTTGTCAGTGGGTACATGTAGAACCCAAAAAGGAGCATTAGAAGGAAGTTCAGTGGATACTCAAGTTTCTTAGAGGTACATCCAATTATTGTTTATATTTTGGTGGTACTAACATTGATGTGCAAGATTATGTTGACTCAGATCATTCAGGAGACAGAGAGAGTGGAAGAAGTACCACAAGATATGTTTTTACTATATGTGGAACAACAACCAACTGGATTTCAAAGTTATAGAAGGTAGTTGCTCGTTTAACAACAGAAGCAGAATATGTTGTAATTATTAAAGCTAGCAATAAGTTGATTTGGCTTCAGAGATTTATGGAAGAGTTGGCTAGAGTGTAAGAGAACAACATACTATGAAGTAACAGTCAGAATGTTATTCACCTGCATATTCAGTTGAGATATCACTTCATTCGATAAGTTTGGAGGATGGACAATTAAAATTTGACAAGATTGATGGCAGATGGCAGCAAGAATCCTGCAGATATATTAAATTGAGCCTCTGCTCAACTTTGATAGATCTTCGTGGATGATTGGTAGATGTGAGAGTGATAAGTCATGAGTTTTGAAGCTATTTCAGTGAAGTGCATATATCAATCTTCAAGTGGGAGATTGTTATTGATGAAGCCTGATCTCAGGTTAATGCAGGAAGTATTGTTCATTCATCCCCAATAACAGCAGTGAATGGGCCATGGGATTGCAAGGGGGCAGGCAGCCCATTGTCCAGGGGGTGTAGTGGGTGGAGGTCCGACCAAATTTTTTTAGTCATTTATACTAGGATAATTTTGTACTTTCAAGGATTAAGTTTCTCTATATTGTAATACATCAAAACGTTATATATAGGGTTGATTTTGCAAGGAGATGTGTACGAGAGTTTTGTAACTCCTTCATCAGAATCGTGGAAGCTTTGGTTGCTGCTCGACCATGGACGTAGCACCATCTTGGGTGAATCACATAAATCTGTGTTTTGTGTGTGTATGTGTGATCTCTTTTTCGATTTTCTTTTGTTAATTGTTGTTCTATTGAGTGGTTAATTCAGGGTAAATTATGCGACACCCCCTGGTTTTCAAACGAAAGTCAAATCACCCCCTGATTTTTTAAATACTCGATTGTCCCCCTCTAAAATAACGGTGTTAACTTAAATCAAATCAAAAAGTGAAATGACATATTTACCCCTTCAGATTTAAACAAAACAAATAAAAATTGATAATTAGGGTTTGGATAAATTACACGCCACCCCTTGGTTTTTAAACGAAACTTAGATCACCCCTTGGTTTTTGAAAAAATTCAAATCACCCCCCGATTTATACCCCCAATATGAAAAATTAGTCTCTACTGTTAGTTTTATGCTGTTAAGTGATGATGTCAACCAGTTAAATAAATTTAAATCCCTAAACTACCCTTGACCAATGTTGAAGGTGAAGGAAAAGTAGTATTGTAAATTTAATTCTAATGTTTGAGTACAAAGGTAAAATAGTTCTTTCTGAGGGGGGGGGGGGGGGGGGGGGGGGGGGGGGGGGGGGGGGGGGGGGGGGGGGGGGGGGGGGGGGGGGGGGGGGGGGGGGGGGGGGGGGGGGGGGGGGGGGGGGGGGGGGGGGGGGGGGGGGGGGGGGGGGGGGGGGGGGGGGGGGGGGGGGGGGGGGGGGGGGGGGGGGGCTTACTTTTTTTGTGGACACCAATAACTAACAGAAGAAACTAACACCGTTACTGTAGAAGGGGTAATTTGAATTTTTTTAAAAACTAGGGGTGATCTGAATTTCGTTTGAAAATCAGGGGGTGACGTGTAATTTACCCTTAGGGTTTTATTTCAATCGTTCTCCACGAATGTCCAGTGAATTGGGACTTCATAGCCTCACCACCACCACCATCGGACCTGCCGCCGGATTCTCATTCGCTCACCACCATTACCACTGGCACTACACCTCTGAAGCATTTGGTTTCTATCTCACACTTCCCAGGCTCTTCTCCTCTTTCTTTCTCTCTGCTTCTCTTCCTCATAAGTAGATCCATCTAATTCTGATCTCTTCCTCACCGTCATCGTAGGTACGAGGGCGTCAAATTCCCATTTCCATCTTTTCCTTCCAAATCCTCTTCCTCTTCTTCTTCTTCATTTCCGACGTTAAGGAACCCCAGTTTCCTGTCCTGGGTACCATTTTCTTGCCTTCTCTGCAACATACGCAGGTGGGTGTTCTCCAATTTTCGCCTGAGATGACCCTCAACGCAATTTGATACCGGAATATTCACAGAGATTTTGTTTCTACCCACATAAAAGTATTTGAGCTCCTTATAATCACCAGCAAGAACCCAAGGGGCAACGTTTTGACCAGAAAGCTTATTGTAGGAGAGATCCAGAGCCTGAAAACTGACCCAAAAACACTGGAACCGTCGATGAGGTCGACATAGTCGAAGCCGAAGACGAATCAACGTCGGAATAATCACCGGATTCTGCACATGATGACTTAGATTCTACCGTTATGCTTTCTCTATGGTTGTTCACTGCTCCCCAATTTGCCATCTGATCTTTGATTTAAGAGTTAAAAAACTATGATGGGTTGTGGGACTGGGACCTCTTTTCAACAGCCTGAATTTTAGCTTTTCTTTTGGTGCAATAATGTAAAAAATTCCAGTTGACCACCTTGATTGGAATTCAGTTGTCCATTTCTAATGAATACATGTCTCCGAGATCAAAAATGGAGGAAAAATATCTACTGATTAACAGAAATGTAGACCATTTGAAGCTTAGATATATATATAGAGAAAGGAACGGAGTGGAAGAGAGAGAAAGTGGCAGATTTGTGTTAAATAAATGGAGGTTTTTTTTGTGAAGAGGATTCATCGATTTGGTGAGGGAAATTTTTTTTATAAAAACACAAAAATATAGATATGGAAACCAACAGAGTTAGGGTTCCGGTTCTGCTGTAATTTGCAGCAGTGGACTAGTAGAAGGCAGCCTGAGAGAGAAAGAGAGAGGACTTTGCAGCGGTGGACTGGAGTTGCAGGTCATGTGAGGAAGAGAATAGATTTTGGGATTTTTAGATTCAAAGGTAAAATAGTAACTCTACATTGGGCAAGGCTAGTTTAAGAATTTAAATTTATTTAACTGGCTGGCATTATTAGTTAACAGCATAAAACTAACGGTAGGAACTAATTGTCATATTGGGGTCTAATACAGGGTGTGATTTGAATATTTTAAAAAACCAGGGAGTGATTTGAGTTTCATTTGAAAATCAGGGGATGAAGTGTAATTTACCCTAATTGTCTTAAAAGGATCCGAGAATGATGCGCAATGCATCACAAATTAGACTCTTTCTTCAGCGCCATCGGCCATCCATCATGTATCAAACAAAGCTCACTTCTAGAACTGAAATATGCAGAAAATCATTAGCACACTCCACACTAGACGAACACACCAAAGCCAGACTCTTATTTCATTATCTGAGAAAATACATATAGACATATAATATCAACTCACAAGACCCTTGAGCCTAGGCTCATCACACTGAGCATAGTAGAAGCAAACCAGTTCGCTTTCTTTAGTTACTTCAATAACACACGATATACAAGACAATATAAACTTAAACAACTGTAAATACTATGCTAAATTAAGCAGAGATGTTCACATATATGACATATCTCACTATTGCAGAACCACACATTCCTGTTCCCCAGGAACCATTTTAGTATAAGTTCCGTTCTTCATGGCATCTATTTCATTGGGACTCTGGGGTGAGCCATCATCATCTTCATCAGCCATTGTCAGGTTCAAATTTCCATTTTCATAATCTTTGCAAGCAATTCTTTCAAAGATGAGATCTTTGACCTCTTGGAACCTTTCTTCAGATAGGGATACCTCTGCAAGGAGCTTCCAAGCATTTTCCTCAGAAGCCTCCTCGTAGTCCTGCTTCCTCTTTAACACCATGTGTCCACTAATTTCCCACACTGCTGGGTTTACTTGAGTGTCCAGTAGCTCTGTACTCACTTCGCCAAGAGCCTGCTTCTCAGCGTAACACTGTTGATTTTCACAGAATGGCATGAGACAGGAAAATGAAAAATTAGATATATTTTGAAATCAAAAGCATAAGGGAGCTAAGAGAAGAAAAGATTAATTACCTGAGGGAAGAGAAAGATCCTTCTCCCAGAATCAGAGATGAGGACATTGTAAGGGATGTTGTTGTCTTGAAGGCAAATGCAGGAACCCGAGACGGCATTAGACAAGTCAAGCAGAGTATTGCCACCCTCGAAGACAAGACCCCTGACTGGATAATTCAACAGTTCAGAGATCTTCACACCACCATGGAAGGTGGTGATTTTTCGGCTGGGTGCCTTCTCAATCGGAAAGGGCATAGCTAAATAATAAGCCTGTTCATGTTTAGCGGATATCATAAAAGGGAACAAAAAGAGCTACATTGAGCTCATGGAGCCCATGAAGTTGAAAAATCTAGAGTAGAATATAAAGAATGTAAAAGCAACCTGAAAATGAAGATGATTAATGGTGGCAAAGGCACCCAAGCTGTTGTAACCCAGCCGGAAATATGGATTCTCTGCTTCCACTGCCATATGGAGAGCAAGCAAGAAGCTCTCATGATCGATCCTTTGTGGCAAACACTCGAGAATTCGAGGGATTAAAAGGACATGCCCATACTCAATAGGGCTCACCTGCAAAGTACAGGACAAGATCAAGCTACATTCAAGTTTGAAGAGGAGGTAAGTCGAGGAATCCACTTACATTGATGGCAACAACACTAGGACTGTTATCAATATCAATTGGAGCATATGGGAAGAAGTTAGCTTCATCATCCTCACTCTGTTCAAACTGGAAGAGCACTTCCTCCTGCCCAACTTTTGTGAAATTGAATTTCTTCCCATCAAATTGCTGGAGAACCTTATCAACTTGGAACTCGGTGGGTCTCTTCTTAAGATGGCGGCCTTCGTTCAATTGAGCGATGAAGCCGTACTCACCCGGTATCACCTGCACAGACATTAGTAGAAAGAATTGGGGTTGAACCCATCCCCATGGGAGAGAAATTGAAATTGCTGCAACCTGCAACCCTCGGGTCACATGTTCGATCCCCAATTACCTACAAAAATGAAACCAAAAAACGGTATCGTAAATTACATAAAAGGGGAAAGAATCCAGATGAAACCTTGGTTTCACAGGCAGTGACATCGTAGCGGAAGAGTCCTCTCTGCATGCGATCCTCCCACTGCCAATAAGAAGTAAAATTTAAGCATGATGGTTCAAGAAGAAGAAGAAGAAGATGAAGAAGATGAACAGTGAAAAAAAAAAGAATGATCTTGGAATGAAGCAGATATACCTCTCCAAGAAGGAGGGAATCCAGAAAAGCCACCGGCGGCTCTCTCTTCTCATCTCCGATCATATCCTTCTCATGAACCATCTTGTCCATGGGCTTGAAAGCGTACAGAGGGAGCTTCATGCCTGTTCCAGCCCAAATTAGTCAAGGGATGAAGAACCCAAGAGAGCTAACCCATGATAAACACCAAACAAAAGCAGAGAGAAGAAAGAAATGCAGCAGATGAAGTAGGGTCAAAATAGAAATACCTCGAACGCAACACTTGCCCAGACAATTCCGACCACAACCAGACCCCTCCGACTCCTCCTTCTGGTAATTGGAAAGCAGAGTGGGAACTCTTTTGATCTTCAACATCATGACTAATCTCTTAATCTAATCTTTCTTCTAATATGCTTAATTAGTAAAGTGTACAGTTAGAAGGAGAAAGAGAATGAAGGACGGCCGCCGCCGGCAAGAAAGAGAAGATCGGATGGGCTCCCGCCTTCGGAAGGCAGAGCACCACGTCCTCCGTGCGGCGAAGGGTTGCTAGTTTCGACTACACAACCCTTACGTCGTACAGCTTGGACATGAATGAGAGGCCGGAGAACTCTATATATAGCCGTGATGTCTACAACTCTGCAAACTGGGTTTTACCCCTTTTCCTTTGCTTTTCCTCTGCAACAATTATGATCAAGTGCATAAAGATTTAATTCCAACCCCTGAATCCCTTCCTCTATCTCCCTCTCTCTCACTCACCTTCTGCTACTGCTACAGAAACCGAAATAGATCATGAAACAAAAGAAGGAATCACTGTATCATGCAAAAAAAACCCAAAAGACCAGAACCACTCATACGATCAGGTAGGATAAGAGAAGAAACAAGCAAGCCTTCCAAGAAGAAGTCTCTCTCTCTCTCGCAGAAGATAAGCTCTGTAGGGTGACCTTGCAAGTGGGAGGAGTGAATATATAATGATGAAGCGACGAAGAAGAAATGGTGAGTTGGTGGTTAGAAAGAGTAAAACTGTAAGATCTACGGTCCAATAATTGAAAATTTGAGATCACGGAGCAGAGAAAGAGAGGTGGGGAGAGGGGAAGGGTAAAACTGATATGGTAAAAAATCAGTTTACCGGAGGTATTTTATTACCGAAACTACCCTTGTCAGATTTGTATCACGTGATTCTTGAATCGTGTCACGCATGCATTGGTTATTGCCTTGTTTTCTTCAATAAAGTCGGACTTGACTAGGAAAGGAGAGAAAGAGATTTTTTTCCTTTTTCTCTGTATTTACTCTTTTAACCTTACAGGAAAACGGCTCGAACGGCAGAGACAGCCCCAACGTGGTACGTACGGAAACGATAAGAGGTGGGGAATGGGCCAATGGGGATAAGCAAACCAGCTGATCCAAGCCGAGTAGCGACGCAAGAGTTGTGTGATTCATAAGAAAAGGGTGGTTTTTATGAATACAAATTCATGTTGGGGTATCTTTATAAAATTAATTTAAATTTGCATTAAGTAGTCATGCTACGTGGTTCTGTAACTCCCAAGCGTTTTTTTGTTTTTGGAGGGTTTAGTACCTTTCAATCTTGATAACATTGAACATAGTTAGGAAAATTTTTTTTGGTAGACACATAGTTAGAAAATTAGATTACATAAAAAAAGAAACAAGAAAAACGTGTTAAATTCATAAAGATTCGTTTAGATTTAAGAAATGACTATGCTTTTTATTCTATGCTTTTCACTCAAGCATGAAATTTACTGAGTCTAGTTTTTCTATTAGGCTTTCGTTTGAAACTAAACATAATCTTAGAATTTTTATTTTGCTGTCTTCGATACTTAGTACATTTTTTTCTTCTCTCTTGTGAACAAACCATAACCTCACTCCATCTTCACTTAGAGAAAGAATGGAAGGAAGATATTAAAAAAAGAGCAAGAGAATGCTACCTGGTCGTGTGGCCCCTGCGCTAGCATGGGAGCCAATGGGAGCATGTGCATAAGCACCATGGGCAATGAGATTTTTGTCTTTCCATGAGGGCAGGGCGATCAGTGCACTCCCACCTGTTTCAAGGCCCTGAGGCCATGCAACCAAAGAGCGTTCTCTTGCTCTTAAAAAAATTATAAAAAAGAAATAACTCGGCCTGATTAGATTTGACTCACCTAAGTTTTTTTTTTTTTTTGGGGGGGGGGGGTGGAAGAAACTTTATTGAAATCTTCTTGGACGGATACAACCAAAAACATCATAAAACATAGGTAAAACTAAAAAGAGAACGCTTAACTTAACATTTAAGACACCACATTGTTTAGGTTGGCAAATCAGTTCCTAGGTGAGAGTAGGGAATGAGAGTCCTCTCCATTTGACCAAAAAACTTTTGACAGATTCCATCCATTTCTTGATGGATTGTTGCAGGTAGTCTGAAACAAGACATGTAGTGTAATGGCATGGACAAGAGAGAGGATTGGATAAGAGTTATTTTACTTGCAGGACTCAAGAATTATATATCTTCTTCCAATTCTGCAGCTTCCCATTAATTCTTTGTTTGAGAGTGTCACAGTGTGATTTCTTGAGTTTTCCTGTGATCATTGGAATACCAATATAAATGTCTAATTCAGCAGTAGGAGTAATGTGAAAAGGTTCTGTCAACTCCCTTTTCATAGTCACAGAGACACTAGGCATCATGCTTCTTCTATGCACAAGAAGCATAGAAGAAAAGGGTGTTTTTTGTGAATACAAATTCAATTCCGAGAGTATTTATAAGATTGTATACAAATTCAATTGGGGGTGTCTTTAACTCTTTATAACATTAAATCCGTATTAAGTAGTCACGGTACGTGGTTCTGTAACTCCCACGCTTGGTAGGGGTGTCTTTAACTCTTTATAACATTAAATCCGTATTAAGAAGTCATGGTATGTGGTTCTGTAACTCCCACGCTTGGTAGGGGTGTCTTTAACTCTTTATAACATTAAATCCATATTAAGTAATCGCGGTACGTGGTTCTGTAACTCCCACGCTTGGTAGCATAGTTGGAAAATCAGGTTAAGTATAAGAACATAAAAGAGTCAAAGTCATGAAGACTCGGGTAGATTTAAGAAATGATTATACCATGTCCGAGTGAGTCCAAGTTTTCATTGATTCTAAGGTAAATTATACATCACCCCTTGGTTTTTAAACGAAACTCAAATCACCCCTTAGTTTTTGAAAATACTCATCTGCCCCCCTCTATCAGTAATGGTGTTAGTCTGCTGCTAGTTATTGGTGTGAAAGGACTATTTTACCCTTGTACTAAAATATTAAAATTAAATTTATAATATTACCCTTCAAAATCTATGTTTGGATGTCAAAGGTTTATTTAACTGGTTGACATCATCACTTAACAGCATAAAACTAACGGTAGAGATTAATTTGTCATATTGGGGTCTAATACAGGGGGTGATTGGAGTATTTTCAAAAACAGGGGATCATTTGAGTTTCGTTTGAAAACCAGGGGTGACGTGTAATTTACCCTTGATTCTATGTTTTTATCCGAGTCATGTGAAATTCACTGAGTCTAGTTTTGTTTGGGTCATATATCATTCAGACAATAAGTTTAGTCTAAAACTAAACATAATCATATAATTTTTTGTTCGTTGTCTTTGATATTCAGTACATTTTTTTCTTCTCACTTATGAAGCAATCATAACCTCACTCCATCTTCACTCAAAGAAAAAGATTGGTATAGAGAAAGCTTTTGAAGAATTCCTGGATCAATTGGACTGACAAAAGTCCACCCGATTGGGTCGAAAATATTAATTCCCCAACTCAACTTTCGATGGTCATAATTTCTCATTCGGGAATGAAGTTATGGGAGCCATAATACCTTTTTGGAAAGGGCAGCCATTGCTCTACAAGTTTTTCCAGTAAATTCATTCATATAAATAACATTTTAGAGTCAAATTCACACATTTAAGGGGTGTACATAGCCTCTGAAGTTTTGGGCAGAGAATATTAGTTTTCTATTTTATTTTTCTATATTATTTTGTTTTCAATTTTATTTAGGTTTTCTTTTCCTTCATAATCCGACTTCCTTATAAGGTTTGTTTAAATAAAATAAAATCTTCTTGAAGTTTATAACATAATTCTTTTTGTTTGTTCTTCTTCCTCCTTAGAATTAGGGCTTTCGTTAGCTTGAAGATTCGATGATTGTGAGAGCTAGAACGAGATCTAACCTATATATGTCCTAATGCGTCAGAGATGAAAAAAATATTAAAAATTTTAATAAAAAAATGAATTACCCTAACCAAATTTGACTCACCCAAGTCAATCAGATTTGAAAAAGGTATGATTTCCAACCATGCTTGGTAAGGCAAAGGAGTGAAAATGTTGAAAAGTATGCTTTTAAGGTAATATCATATGAGGATGTGTCGTATAATAATATTTTGTCATCTTTTTTTCTTTTTGGTAAAATAATAATATTTTGTCATCGAAACCCATAAAGTAAGGGGGTAAAAACTTATTATCCAATATCTTACCAAAAAAAATTTATTATCCAATAATTAATTAACCATGTGACATCGTATGGGAAAAAGCTTATCTTCTTTACCAAAAAAAAAATATATATTTTGATAAACATGGGAAAGAGCTTATCAATGATTGATTAATCATATGACATCGTATAGAAAAAAGTTTTCCCCAATCCATTTACCGTACGATCTCCCTCAACATGGTAGTTTATTGTTATTTTTCTTTCTGTTTATCAGTAGCCCATATGGATGAAATTGTTCCCTGCGTCATTGCCATTTCTGTGACATGGGAGATTCTCTCCACACTCGCACCATGGGGAATATTATTTTTGAAAAAAAAAAATCAATATATGATGAATTTTGTAGTTTTTTTTTTTTTTTTTGGGGTCATTGCTATCAGTCATTAATTAGAACCTACACACCGGGACCCCATAGGCAAAGAGGAGGGGATAAGGTGGGAAGGACAGAGAGTCAAACACCAGACCTTCGGCGTCTTGCAACCAGACTATAGCTGGCAGTGCTTATTGAGCTTCAAGCTCATTCTCGAACCATGTAGTTAAGATGGCCTGGGGTTTTTGATGACCATTATGTTTATACCGGGCATAGTTACCGCTTAAGACTTGGGCCATACTACCTTCGCTTTAAGGAATGAGAAATTTAATTTGTGGTTGACCATATGGTCCTTGTATTTTCTTTTTCTTTTTCTCTTGTCTAAGACTTTTGTGATGCTTCTTAATTTCTCGCTAATTGGTTTGTCTGTTGTCTATTAGCTTTGAATATTTTCTCTTTTAATAAATTAGTTTAGGGAAAAAGAACGTTGCTTGATCATGTGGTTCTTGCGCTTAAACATAGGAGTGTGTGAATTTACTGTCCCACACCCTACGAAATTAATATATATATATATATATATATATATATATATATATATATATATATATATATATCCATGGTGATACCCCTATGTGCATTCTCATTAGCCCCTGTGTTGGTGCAAGGGCTACACGACCAAGCAGGGATCTCTTATCCATTATTTTATTCACCCAAAAAAAAAAAAAAAAAAAAAAAGATGGACCATAAAAGTTGACACATGATTCCGTCCAAACAATGATTTATCTATCCAATAGTTAGGCTGACTTAATTAGTCGGTCACACGGCCAAAGACCATGGCCAATGGAGAAAAGTTCACCATTGATCATGGATAAATTTTTTGTTTTCCAATATTGAATATTGCAAAAGGTTTTTTCACATGGCCATTCAAGATAGAAGCTCTTTAATGGGCACATTTAGTTTTGCCATGTGAAAGAATGATCTGACAAATCTATCATAGTGTTTTTAGGGAATGGTCTGAGTAGGACACAAGCCAAATTTCAGCCTCAAATTTAATCATTAACCCTTCTACCTAATATCATACTCTCCTAAGTATCTTCATGCAGGTATTCCAACTACTATTGATTAAACTCTCTTAAATTATGTTTTGTTTTGCTACTTGGTAAATTTTGTTTGTTTTGAAACTTGAAATGTGAACAAGGGACCTTAGGATTTACTTATCCACAAAAATACAATCTAATTTGACCTATCACGTGGTAGATCTATGTGCCCTTTAAGAATATTGATTCCTTAACATCCATGTAAGAAAACCAAGTCCTTCATATGTTATATGAAAAAAAGATTACCACGATGCTAGTGTACAAATTCATGTCCTTGACCACTCACATCCCACATATGGACTCCACACTCTCTTGTCATTAAACCCTTACTACACGATTCAATTTCCCACCCCTTTATTAATAGGAAACTATACATTGACATCGTAAAGATCAGTCTCATAGGGGTTGATTGGATCAAAGGCATCTATTAGAGATAATAAGGCTGTAAGATAAATCATAGTACAAGCAAAGAGAACATCACTACCTAAATCTATTAGGGAAGAAGGTTCCCCACGATGAAGTATGGGAAGGAATCTCCACATGATACCAATAGATATTTTGAAAAAGTATCATCCATGTGGGACTCGGATATTTAAAATAGGAGAGAGAAAACAATAAAAAAAAATTATATGAAAAAAGAAATCAATTATACTTTGGCATCATGAGAAAATAATGAAAATATTTACTTGATGAATGTAGACTAAAAGTCAATCAAAGCAAGGTTGATACAAAGTTTGAAGAAAAATAAAATTGTTGAGTTCTCTATTCATTAATTAGGAGGGAAAAAACTACTTGAATGACCCACTTGGATAAACTTATTGAAGTGGTCCATATTTTGTCACATGGAAAATTGGATGGGCCCTGTGGAGATATAGACCTTAAGGTTCCATGTTCATATGTAAACTCTTATCTCAAACAAAGCTTTCCAAGTGATAAATTTGAAGCTTGAAAATTCAAGATTGTAGGATATTGCACAATAGCTGTTGGAATATCGTAAAAATGCACGGACGTGCATGGGGATACAAGTTAATACATAGGAGGATATTTGATTGAATTAGGATATGAATTGGATTCATGACTAATCCAAAACATATACTCATGTCCAACGTTGATTTATGTATCTCTCTCTCTCTCTCTCTCTCTCTCTCTCTCTCTCTCTCTCTTCAAATTGAATTTTTTGTTTTTCTTGACATCCAAACATAGCCTAAGACTTCCTCGTTGCAAGGGAAATAAAGGAAGTGGAAGTGAAATCAAACCAAAACTTAAATAGAATTTTTTGAAATCATTATTGACATGGCTATGTGATTGACTCCAAAACATTCTAAATCTGGTTATCAAATTTTACTCTTTTTTTTTTCAGTAAGAAGAAAAATATAAAGATTATATTTGAAAATTATCATTATCATTTTTAATATTAAGATAAAAATCACAAAATCATGATTATAAGAATTTCTTTTTCTTTTTCAAACTTATTTCACTTCTCTTCGCATCTCTGTGCGAATTGAGTCTAATTTTTAATAGGGTAAGTATTTCCTTTATAATTCACCTTCATAAGCTTGTCAGGGTAACCAAAATATCTACCACGTAACGGATTAGATGTGATCCAAATTTTAGAAAGGATAGTTAGGCCCCAAAGTCCCTTATTCACATGTAAAATTCAGTCAAAGCCCATAAGCTTATAGGCATGTTCGTTGTGGGTTTCACCAATACTTTAATTATCTGCCCCCTACAAACTATCACTACAACAAAATTGACACAACTTGAGAAAAATGTATGAAAATCACCGGTTTTACATGGAAACCAACTTACTCGTATGGCCATTAGCAAGGATTTTAAACTCGAAATTAGGGATCAAATCAGTCCCTTCTTATTCCAATAGGTTATGGATCAGAAATAATCCCACAAATCCTAGAATCGGTTCCTTAAATTTGAAACCCAGCGATCAAATCTAAAAAAGAAAACCCTAGAATTGGCCGCTTTAGAACGGTCAAGATCGAGATTGGTCACGGCCTATTCTAATTCGAATTGCCCAATCCAATTTTGATTTTTAACAGTGCCATGTAGGGTGAGGAGGGAAGGTTTAGGTACCCAGGTTCTTAAAATCTCATCCCCATACTACACCAGTTTAAACTGCCGCATTACTTACTCCTTTGTAATTACAAAAAAAGAAAAAAAGATCTCATATCACCATGGTACTGTTGACGTCTTTTACATGAGTTTTTTTTTCATACCCTATTGCGATCTAGTGGTTGCGGGTTTAAGTTGGGAAGCAGCCTCTTCGCAAATGGGGGTAAGGTTGCATACATCATGACCCTTCCCAAACTTCATAGGCAGGGCCCCATTCATTGGATATGCCCTTATTTCTCTCTTGTCCTAAAAAAACCATTGGTGGGTTATGTATAAATAATATTGGGTAAAAAGAAGGTTGTCAGGCTACGTGGTGACCGGGCACAGACACAAGAAAGATGAAATGATCAACCCACCCATGTTGGATGTCCTTGTTTGCACTCTCGTTAACCATCACGCTAGTACAAGGTTCCCCCTCCCATAACAATGATAAGTTTCGGTGGGGGAGTGTGGCCCCTACGTGCATGTGAGGGCCAATGGGAGCACATGCAGAAGCATCAATACAAGTGGCGAATCCACTTTTTATGAGAGACAGGGTAGTCATACCCCCCCCCTCCATGTTTGGGAGTAGCGCGCACTCCCTCACAAAGTTCTTTTAATTTCCTTATTAATATCCGTAAACAGAGGGGGCGTGGGAGATTCTCACTCTAGTGTAGTGGGAAACCTTGTTACTTTTAAAATCATCTGCTACTAGGAATGTCGGTTTGGATCGATTTTCAATTCGATTCAATTTCAATCGATTCAGACTTAGTTTCGCAGGTTCGGACTAGGTCTTGACACCTCTATGTTACGTGTACGAGAAAGACTGGATAAGTAGTAGTTATTATTTATTTAAAATATGTAGTTATTGTATTTAAATTGTGTAGTTTTAAAAATTGAAATAATTACAACGGGAGTTATTGTTCGGGAATAGTGATATACATGAGAAGAAGTTGTAGGAGTTAAGAGAGGAGTTAAAAGAGTTTGATAATTACTTTGTAACTTATTTAATAGAAGGAGATGGGGAAATAGGACAAGATGGGGTTTTCAGTAAAACCCCAAAACATCTATTCCTATTATAGTTTTGTTTCTCATCTCTTTCCCTCCATATTATTTCTCTCTTTATTTATCTTATTTTTAGATTATTTATCTGATAACACCCTATCTGCCTACTATTTAGGTGGGGCTAAATTTGAACGCGAAAGAAGCAATGGAAACAGGAAGGAATAAATTCCACTTGCAATTTGCAAATGATTATGATTACTTATGAAAAGTTAGAAAGGATAGAAATGTGGTGGTTGGTTGGTGGAAACTTGGAAGCTGAAATCCAAGGAAGAGGAGGAGGAGAGTGAGTGAGTGAGTGAGTGAGTGAGTGCGTGCGTGGCTTTAGTGGCTTGCGAGTTGGAAAAGCCTTTAAAATCTCCAGCTTCTGAGGACTTGACGGATCTCTTCCGTCCGTAAAGGCTACGACGTCAGCAAGGTGGGCCTGCTGTGTGCCGGTGGACCCCGCAGGAAACACATGTGTTATTGTGTAATTTATGTCGGTTGGCAAATACTTGGCTTTGAGTGCTTGACGAAGACGAATGAATTGAATGTTTTTCAAATATAATAATATCAGGGAGACACCATGTGTGGATTGTCACTTTCCACCTTCATAGATTCCCCCCGTGCCCATTATCAGAAAAAAAAATTTTTCCTCTTTCACACCTATTATAAAAAATAAATAAATAAAATTCCCTTTTCACACCCATTACAAAAAGAAAATCCCCTTTCACACCCACTAAAAAAAACATAAATGCCCTCAGACCCATTACCAACAAAAAATAAAAGATTCCACTCACCCCCTCATTATGCCAAAAAACAGAAAAGTGTGTTGGAGTCTATCAAAGCTGGTCCCCCAACCCTATGGCTTAACATGGAATCTGATTTGAAAGCAGATAGATTCAGGACCACATCAAGACCTGATCCTGCTTTAATAGAGGGTTAGTATAGTTATTGGCCAAGAATAAGCTTAAATATTTAATCCATATCCATATGAAAATTTTCATTAAAAAAAAATTAGAAAAATGGTAATTATCCATGTAAACAGTATAAGGAAACACCTATACAAATAGGAAGAAAAAAACTCTATTTAGTATCGTAGGTGGCGCATTTTCCACATAAACAGTATTCTTACTGTCAAATTAGGACTATCCATTTAAGAGTTAAGACCCTTGATATAATTAAGACAATACAAGAAGACTGATTGAATGAAATAAGTATTCCATTTGTATATGAATTTTACTTTTATAGGTAATCGGTTGATATAATTAAGGTTTACTATAACAAAATTTTGATTTAATTATGTCAAGATTCTCTCCCATGAAATTAAGGTAATAAAAAATAGACCAATTGAATTAAACAAGGTAGATACTTGCTCTCTCTCTCTCTCTTTTGCTTGCGGATTCCACAAACTAATGGAGAGTTGAAGGTGAGTAAACTAGACTATAGTTTACTCTTATTATGTTGTAGGCAAACTCCCAAGTGAGTAAATAAATATAGGACATGATGTTTTTTGTTTTGGTCAAACGACTCCGCTAGAAACCGAAAGGAAGGAGAGGGAGAAAATATCTACCTTATTTAATTCAATTAGTCTTTTTTTATTACCTTAATTTTATGGCAGAGAACCTTGACATAATTAAATCAAACTTTTTTTAATAGTAAACCTTAATTATATCAACTGGATATCTGTACAAGTAACATTCATATACAAATGGAATACTTATTTCATTCAATCAATCTTTTTTTATTGTCTTAATTATATCAAGCGTCTTAAATGGATAATCCTAATCTGACGGAAAGAAGACTGCCTACATGGAAAATGCGCCATCTACACAATCAAGAAGAGATCTTTCTCCCATATAAATAATAAAGGGAAACAAATATACAAGTTTTCCTTTTTTTTATAATTTAAATCATTTGTTTCCAATCAAAGTTGGGAGAGTATATAGTAATATCTCAAGTACTAACATATATACATGGACACACATAGGATATGTCTTAATACAAAAAAGAGTGTTTGATTGAAGTAGACTCTAAAATTTGGTACGTGACTAATCTAGAACATGTCCTTTCTATCCAACAGTATCTGTTCATATGATAGAATAGATGCATTGTGACATTTGAAAAAATAACCAATTTTTAAGATAGGAATTTTTCTTGAGTGGAGAGAATTCACTGGGGTGTCATTATTCATTCTTTCTTTCATTGCACAAAGTCGAAATGTCCTTGACACTATTCTAAGAATCCCATCCAACCACTAGAACCCATATTTTAAGACTTAAGAGAGGGAGAAGGTTCTCTCAACAAATGACAAAGTGGGTACACCCATGAGGTGTGACAAAATGGTATACCAAACTGGAAGGCAGCAAAGCCATTTCATGTGAGGAAAAGAGAGATAGACACAAAGGTGCTAGCATACCCTACTCCGGTGGTTCAGAGACCTTTCTCCCATTAAGAGATTATCTCTTTACTATGGATGAAGAAAAACCATCCAAATTTCTATTTAGGATCCATTAAATTCTTTTGTGGTAATTTTTTTTTTCCTAAACTTCTATATTAAGAACCTAGTTGTCACGGGAAATGTGAATATAGTCATTCCAATTATTGGAAATCTAGGGATAATTGTATAGATTAGTCATGTGCCCTGTTGACATTTTATTTTATATAATTATCCTTTGTTCATTTTGTTCCCAATTATCTTTTGGAGGCCTTCTTTCCCCCCTACATTCTCACAACTTTACTTTGCCACTTAATGAAGTCCAATCAACCTAAAACTTCACATTTGACTAGTTTTATCCAATTAACTATGTTGTTTAAGAAAATCTCTCTTTTATTTTATTTTTTTTATTTGATAGTTATCTATGTAATAATGGAATGTGGTGTTTCTAAAAATCACAAGATAACCTTGAACCATCAATTTTTATTTATTTATTTTTTTTAAATCTAACTTGTATGTTCCTACTTAGAGGTGGTAAAGTGCACAATAATATCAAGAGTACTGTCGCATATGCATGGATATATAAGGATGTATATGAATATAAAAAGGTATATTTGATTGAATTAGACTTTGAAATTTGACACATCGCTAATCTAGACCATGCCCTCTCTAGCCAACAGTTGTAATTGATATATCATCTTTCCACGTGGTAGAATAGACGTCTTGTAACATTTGAAAAAAGTAATAAATTTTTGTGACAATAATAAGTCACCATATATTTTCAATGCTTCCATAAGTTTTTTATAATTTCTCTATTAGTCCTATAGATATATCCAATACTTGAAACTTCTACCAAAACATAAAAAATGATGGGTGCACCTTGTCACAACTTGGTGAAGTAAGAAATGGCAGCCTTCTTCAATTGTCCCTTCTTTCATTCTCAAATATTATCAAGTCAGAAGTAAAGAAAAGAATTTTCAAAATAAGAGTTGTCATTGTCCATGTGAAATGATAGGATTTACATTTATTAAAAAGAAATTATTATAAAACACTAAAAGTACAATAAGATTAGATTATAACAAGATTTTTCAAAAAAAAATACAAAAAAATTCTGTGGAAACATCTCCAATCTGTGCTGGGTTACTGATCTATTTAGCTTTTAGCAATACATGGCAAGTAATTTATAGAAGGGACCTACAATTTGTTCATTTTAGACTACAAGTCATAAATTAACCTTATCAATCACCTCTCTTTTGTTATCAAAGTGAAATGACTCAGTACAAGCAAGCAAAGGAAACTTCTAGGATTTTACTACTTCATGCTTGATTTTGATCTGGTGTGGTTTTTCCAATTTAAAGTGAACACGTACTAGAACGTGGGATGAAATTCATAAAAAATGAATACTGTAGCTTGAGAGGAATTAGGAGCACCCACGTTTTGCTTGTTGCTTTTTTGGCTATAGAGTTTCAAAATTTCCATTACTAGATAGACAACCCCTAACATTCATAAGATAATAACTAACCCAATAAGAACAAAGAAGACATCAAGGAAAGGGTGGGTTTCTTGTGAAAGAGACATTCTTCTTTTCTTCCTTTCTTCACTATTTTCGAGTAGGATTTTGTATCTTTCACACATTCTAACTATGCTTTTTTATGGTAATTTATGCTTTCAATGGGAATTACTAAAAAATGAGTTTAAAGTTATGGGAAAAAGAAGTCTGATGGGAAGTGTGGCCTACGCCAATACTCCCATGAGTCTTTCTCTCTCCTCCCCATATGAAAAGACACATCTGCCCCCTTATTTTGAGGAGGAAAGATATAGACACGAATTTGGCTCTCCTCCAACCGTGAAGAGAGTTGGAGGATCCAACCTAGCAAAAATAGGGGTGTTTGGGTCATTTCACAGGTGAGCCCCCCCCCCCCCCCTCCAATGAAATGATCCAAACCCCCCCTGTTTTTTGCTAGGCTGGATCCTCTAACTCCCGCAACAACTGGAGGAAAGCTAGGCAGCCAGGTCCTATAGACACATGGGAGTGTAGGCGTAGGCTACACTCCCGGACATAAAATTGCTTCCCTATAAGATTAGAAGAATGCAATTTCTATATATGTAATACCAACTACTGAAATTTTCTTAAAAGAAATTTAACTCACTTCCAAACATGGATTTAGGAATCGGTCTTGGATCAATGATTCGTATGTGGTTGATATCGATACTTGACCAATATTGACTCGAAAGTACAAAAACCAAAGAGGGCAAAATCATTTGTTTCTACTTGATACAGTCGATTCATATCAATATCAATATCAGTATCAATGACGATCAATACTGGTACCCTGGTAGCGTGAATTAAATAAATCCCAACTTCTAGAATGACATTTCGGATTTCCAACGTAAAAGGGGGGAGAGGGGGAGTAACGATACCCTTGGAATCGTGAAGGAACCTTTCACCGTAGATGAAGAAAAACTTTCTCAAACAAGTTATTAATATTGGTAACTTGGTATCATCACTTATAAGAGTTTGGGGTTGAACATGTAATAATACCTTAGTTTGTAAAAAGGCTCGCCTAACAGCTGATGTTCCTGATTCCTGAAGATCCCATAACACATCTCCTCCTTTAGACATAGTAGTTAGCCACCTAAAATCTTAAATTGGTTGCTTGCAACCATGTTTTTGGGTTACTTTGAACACCATCAAGTGTCTGGATCAGCCATATATATTTATTTTTTTTGATAATGATAGAAAAATTATATTAAACAAAAAAATTTAATACATCATTCACACGAACAGAGGTCGATAGAGATAACTTACTTCAACTAGCTTTGGCTGCCAACCTCTGGAAAATAGAGCAGATATCATTATTTTCTTCATTACAAATGAAATATAAACAGAAAGATGAGTTAAACATGAATAGATGTCCAAGGCCATGTATGTGTGTTAGGTTCCCGAAGCATAGCTTGTAATCCCTGGGTAACATTATAAATGTAAAGGTTAATCCAACGTAAAAAAAAAAAAAAAAGCTATTTTTATCCCTTTAAGAAGGCCTCTAGTTTCGAGTTCAGATTTGCTACTCACATGGGGATGGATGGGGATGGATCTGAACTCTCCACCCTAGGGTGTGGGACCCATGCCCCATGAACGGGTTAGATCTGTCTCCACCCGTCCCCATGTGGATAGTTGATCCGAACTCTCTAGCTTTGGCCTCTAGAATCTATATCGATCAGTGACTTGACACCTTAAAGTATAAACTCTCAAATTAATTAGCTTTATCTCTAGCTACTTAAAACCTTAAATCATAAACTTTAACCAAAAATCTAAACCCCATTCCAAATAGATGAACTTCCATGTAAGATTTCAGGCATTTGTATCGGTCTTGGTCGATATTGATACTGATACTGATATGGATTAATCATATCGAGTTGAATCAGATAGTTTTGCCCCTTAAAATAACAATACTTTGTCTTTTGGACCATTTTACTCTCCCTTGTACTAATACCACTGCACATTGCCAGTATTGGATAACAATGATACCAACATGAATCGGCCAACACGGCCCATATGATACTGATACCTAGAACCATGCCTTCATGTGCATGAATAATTGATGTGACATTATGATTAGACTTTAGATCAATCATTAATTTCCTTCTTGTATTGTATGAGGTCATTGAAAGTATTCTTTTCAGTTGAAGTAGAGGGTCAAATCCCATGGTTGAAGAGATTCTCTGTTTCACCATGGGTGAATAGAAACTAGGTCTCTTACGCATATACTTATCCAAATTTTGGACCTAAGGGTGTCAGTTGGTTGGTTTGGTCTGGTTTTGATCGAATTGAACTGGTTTCAGGATGATAATGGGTAAACCAAAGCCGAACCAGTAGGCCAACATTCAGTTTTAGTCGCTTTTCAAGTTATTTCGGTTTCACGTACGTTACTGGGTTTGTATCAGTTTGGATTAATTTGTGTTCGGGCTTAAACCGAATTAACCTATTATAAGTCCAATTGTAGCCTGAGCTCTCAAATAGGCTCCCATCCTCAGTTTTTTCAAGTGAGCTGGGCTGGGCCGAGTTGGGCTGTGTTAGCTCTCTTTTCCTATGTTTTTCAAATGGGCTATGCGCTATGGGCTCCCTTCTTCATTTCCTCTTATTGGTCTGTGTGGCTCCTCCCTTCCTTTTCCTTTTTTCAAGTGGACTATATAAGGTAGGAGAATCCTATCTTAGCCACCTCATCAGCTAGTGGCTCAGTGAGTTAACTGATATTGGAAGCTATTAATGAAGAAAAATGAGAACTTAGAAAAGAAATGCAACCTAATTATATGAGATTTTATACGATAGAATCTTTTCCATAAAGGCCATACCCAGTGCACAAGGCTCCCGCGTGTAACAGGGTCTAGGGAACATACACATGAGACATTTTAAAATTTCAATAGGTTTATAGTACAACACTGTTATAGGTCAAACAACAATTTTTTAGAATGATTGCAGACAAGCAAATGAAACTTACAACTGTTCATAGTATTCTAATTGTCACACCCATATTGATTTTTACAAACAATGGAGAAAACGGTCCAATTAAAATGGGATCATATTTCCCAGAAGGGGAAAAGATCCTTGGTAGGCTGCACCCAGACACATGATCGTGTAAAATTATTACCCCACCCCCTTAAAATGAAAAAAATCTCAACCCGTTGATGTTTCTACGTACGCTCTCATTGGCCATCGTGCTTGTGCAAAGCCATGCAGCCTAAAAGTGATTTTTTACCATATCCATAATATGTAGTGTATTTTATTCCTTTTTTTGTTTTAATAAACAGAAACAAACAGTCATCAAGTAAAGCATAGGGCAAAGGGTGGGAACGCCGCCCACTTCAGACACGTCGACGACTTGGACTAATGGGCAGGTGGCATGGGAAGGGGCATGGTGGTCCTTTCCAAGGGGGTGGGAGAGAGATAAGCTTGAGCACCTTGACGATGTGCCCAGATTTTTCCTTAAAACATAATAGAAAATACAAAAGCCTCTCAAAGAGGATTTGAGAGCCAAAAGCAATCTATGACCAATATATAGCCCACCCAAACATCCAAAATCAAGAGCCATGTCGATGAAAAGAGATCAACGGAAATCATGTGGTTAAGGACCTTGTGGGCAAGAAGGTTAGGTACTATGGTTCAATGTGTGAGGATGCTAGGTTGTCAAGTTCTCAAATCATGTATTGAACCGTCTCTCCATCTTGCTGCAACCTTTGCCTCTATCTTTACTTATTGATCACGATAATATTGCAGAATTCCTCAGGACTTCAGCCCAAGAAAACCAAAAGGAGCAGAAGTGGATAGAGGACAAGGAGGTTGGAGGCGCAAGCGTCGCACGGTCGCAAGCTTGCAATCGCAACTGAGTGGGATAACCAGAGACGCATATGCAGGAATCGCAGAGGCAGAGGCGCAACCTTGTCAACTATCAAGGATAAGGGTGTGAAATGGTCCGATTGTGGTTCTAAATGGTTTTAAACGGATTATTATTCTTTATTCAAACAATTTCTTTCTTTTTTATTTTTTTATAAGTAAATTATATTAAAAATGAAAAGGAAAAAATTAAATATACAAAAAAAAAAAGACAGCCACCTAGAACCCCCTTTAAAACAAGCTTACAGAGGGAAATGGCAGACCCATAAAAAAAATGAGACAGACCCTACATCAACAAAAGTGTCAAAAAAACAAAAAGAACTTACAACCGATAGTAGATACAGAATTCAACATCCCCCTTAACCAATTTACAAAGTTCCTCTTGGAAATGAACCGGTTGGAGAATAGTCTCCACATCACTCATAGGTAAGGAGGCAATGTAATCTGTTGGTTGATTCACTTTCCTCCACATATGCTTATATTCCAAAAATGAAAAAGAGGCACCCAAATGGTGGGTTTTGCTCTTCAACCACTGTAATGCTCAAAGACCTTTAATCTTTCCATTTAGCATGGCCACAGTCAATTTGAAATCTGAGCGAATGGACACTTCATAAAAACCTTTTTCAATACATAGAGTTATACCCCGGAAGATAGCGTACAACTCCATCAAAGGACTAATCTATCTATACCCAAACCTGCAAAAGCAATAATGGGGAAACCCATAGCATCACAAATCAGCCCACCATAAGTTGTCTTTTCTTGGGATAGAAAACCATCACAATGCAAAGCAAATATAGACTAAGGAAGTCAAAACCATGAACATACCTTCAAAATAGTAGAAATCCAATTCACATTAATTCCCCATCTATCAACAAGAAACTGAGAAACTGATTTCTACGATTGTAAGTGCCAATAAGAGAAATGGAAGTGCACCTAGAAAGCACATCTTCTTTAATTGCAACAACAAGTTGGGGGTCTTGTTCTTGTCTTATTACGGAATAATCTAAAATTCCTCTCTTGCCACATATACTGAATAGTAGAACAAAAAGCCAGCTTACCAACTATTTGAATGAGGTCATCTCCATTAAACTCATATCTAATCCAAATAGCTTCATCTTTCACACTCTGAACTTGTCTTCTACTTTGGGTACAAGAAGAAAGAATATCCCCCCATATTTTTTAAAGTGAATGAATAATCAAAGAATAGATGGTTCCGACTCTCCAAATCTGCCCAACAACAAACATAATTGGGATTTACCATAACTTGTCATCTAATAAGATGGTTCTTGGTTGGGATAGCATCCACAATGCATCTCCAAGTGTTAAAGACTGTCTTGGAATATTTCAAAAAAACCAAACCGTAGCAGACCACTCCATGTTTCTTACTTTATTCCGAATAAGATCTCAGACTGATTTTGTAGTAAACAGCCTAGTAGAATTGTCTTCCATGCTACCATATCAGATTCAGAATGATGATTTTTCTTCAAGTCGGGTAACTCCCTCCACATATCATGCAAAACAATAGATCTAAAGGGTCTAGGATGTCATTGACAGCTTGCATAATTTCTTTAACCAAGGATAGGTGATTAAAGCTTGCATCATACCGAAATCCATCCCCAAAATGATTGAAAAGTATTTACATTGGATGCCAACTATCCAACCATAATCTTATGGAGAGACCATTCTCAATATTGTGATGAATCAATGGTTCCATTTTATTTCTATATTTTAAAATTTTCCTCCATACCCAAGAACAATTTTGGAAAACTTTAATAGTCCAAATAGAATCATGCTTCAAATATTTCTTATTGACCCATTTAACCCATAGGCTATTTTTCTGTGAAACAATCCATCAAATTTGTTTCATAATCTTTGCTATATTCATGTCTTTAATATGTTTAATTCCTAACCCACCTTCATCCTTAGGCTTGCAAATAACATCCCAAGATATATAATGGATTTTTCTCTCAAGAGAAGGACCCGCTCAAAGGAAATTAGAAAATAAGGACTCAATTAAGTTTGGTAATTACATTACCCAGTAATCTAAAAAATTCCAACCAGTAAATATAGCATCCTTGAAGCATTGAGGAGATCAACTACAAGCAACCGGCATAGGACAAGAATCTGGCTTTCCATCCCTCCAATTTTTTCCGCACTAGTTCTAAGATTGGAGCACAATCCACCAAAGATAACCTCCGTAAAATACGAGTCACACCAAGATATCTAAAAATAATAAAGGACTTAGCTTTGTTGAGATACAACTGAGAGTAGATAGCGAACTCTTCTAAAGCCCCCAAACTAGCGATAATAGATTCACGAATGGCCTTCACAAAGATCATTAGGTCATCCGGCCACGAAGATAAGATGAGAGAGATGTAATGCCATGCACCGTGGCAATAACTGAATATGACCCTCGACTTCTAGCTTCCTCATCAATCTTGAGAAGCCTTCCATAGCAATAATAAAGAGATAAGGAGATGGGGTCCACCTACCGAATACCTCTTCTACCAAAGAAAAATCTCGCAAGACTTCCATTAATAAGAATAGAAAAGCTTGGGGAGTTAACACAAGTTTTCACCCAACCAATAAAACGTTTTGGGAACCCCATCCTTTCCATTACTTCAAACAAAAAATTTTGGCTCAAGGAATCATACGCCTTGTGAAGATCTATCTTTAGAATTGTAGTAGGATTAGCACCCTTTTGGTCAATACCCTAAACAATATCATGACATCAATATGTTATCAGCAATGAAACGTCCCTTTTATGAAAGCCGATTAAGTATCACTCACCACATATCCAATAACTTGTTGTAATCTATTTGTGAGAATCTTTGTAATTTTTTATAGTTCAAATTACACAAAGCAATAGGACAATACCCAACAAAAGAAGATACATCCACAGTCTTAGGAATAAGAGTAATGAAGGTAGCATTAATGGAATGAGGCATGATCAAATTATTAAAAAAAAAATCACTTAATTGCATCAATTAAGTCTCCACCTAACACCTCCTGGGAATTGATCGGGCCGTAAATATTCATGAAAAGTGATATTTAATTTATGTTTTTAATTTATTATTCATGATCAAATTGATATCTCTTTGTAATTTTTATGATTGTAGGCAATTGATGGTAGCCCGAGGATTTGAAGCACATTCGCATGATTTAAAGATATTCGCAGATTCGGCATCAATGTATGTAGGGATGATGTAAGCAAAGTCGAGCCTGATTTGATGGGCCGGATGTAATTTTAAAAGTTATGGAGGAGAAAAATGTAAAAATGTAGTAATTTTAAGTATAAGGGCAAAAAGGGGATTTAAAAAAAGAATAGGATTTTGAAGAGAAGAGGAGAGTAGCCATGTGCTGCCCACGGTCTCCCAAGTCCCATCTCCGAAACCTCTCTCTTCTCTCATATGCTGCCCACATCTCTCTCCCATCTCTCTCCCATCTCTCCTAAATCTCTCCCATCTCCCCACAGCTCTGTATCTCTTCTCTCAAATCCATCTACGGTTCTCTGTCTCTCCCACTATCCTAATCCTAAAATCTCTCTCTCCTAGAATCCTCCACAACCCCTATCTCTCCCATCACCAGGCATTTTGGGCTTTTCTGGGCCAGTTTGGGCCTATTTTGGGCTTCTTTCTTGGGTTTCTCAGGGGGTATGGGTACGATGTTTTCCATTCGTGTCCCGTTATCATCATTGCCAAGGGTAGTGGCAAAATTTCAGTGTCTACAAGGGGTGAGTGTTAATATTTTGCCTAGCTCAGTTTATCATCATTTTGGGTTTGGAGAATTGAAGCCTACAGAGATTATTCTCCAACTTGCTGACTATTCCATTAAAGTGCATAGAGGTTTCATTGAGGATGTGCTAGTTAAAGTAGATGAGCTCTATTTTCCTGTGGATTTCCTAATCCTTAACATGGAATCACCAACTAATGGAAAACCACAGTTGATTATCTTAGGACATCCATTCTTGACTACTGCCAATGCATGCATCAACTGTAGATCAGGTGCAATGGATATTTTCTTTGGTAATAAAAAGCTTCGATTGAACATCTTCAATGCTTCTTTAGGGCCCCAACATGAGGAAGAATGCTTCTCCGTTGATGTTATAGATGAGGTAGTAGCAGAGTGTACACTAGTGACGTTAGCAGATGATCCATTGCAGCAATATCTGACCTTATTTAGAGATGATGATTTCTAAACTGATGCGTATACTGCTGAGGTCAATGCGTTATTAGATGCCCCTACTCCTCTAGACCGTCTCACTCGGGTTGTGCCTAAGAAATCGGGCATCATTGTCATTGAGAAAGACCAGGGTGACAAGGTCCCTACTCGTACAACCATAGGTTGGCGGGTATGCATTGATTATAGGCAACTGAACTCTGTCACCCACAAGGACCACTTCCCTCTCCCTTTCATAGACCAAATACTTGAGAAATTAGCAGACCAAAGCAATTATTGTTTCCTAGATGGCTATTCAGGTTATAATCAGGTATTTGTGTGCCCAGAGGACCAATAAAAGACCACTTTCACATGCCCCTATGGTACATTTTCTTTTAGGCGGATGCCCTTTGGTTTGTGTAATGCACCCGCCACCTTCCAGATATGCATGATGTCTATCTTTTCTGACATGGTGGGGGAGTTTATCGAAGTTTTCATGGATGATTTCTCTATATTTGGCTCCTCCTTTGATGACTATCTCTCTATGTTGACTAAAATTTTGAAACGTTGCATGGAGACAAATCTGATTTTGAGTTGGGAGAAGAGCCATTTCATAGTTCAACAAGGGATTGTGCTTGGTTACATTGTGTCTCAATGTGGGATAGAGGTTGATAGGGCTAAAGTTAATTGGATTGCCAATCTCCTACCCCCCCCCCCACTTCTGTTCAGCAGGTCCATTCCTTTCTAAGCTATGCAGGCTTTTAATGACGGTTCATTAAGGATTTCAGCCATATACTAAGACCCTTGTGCAATCTGCTTGCCAAGGATGCACATTTTGTCTTTGATGATGCCTGCCTCCAAGCCTTCAATACCCTTAGAGAGCTTCATTGTCTACAGCACCCATAATCTAGCCCCCAGATTGGTCGCTGCCATTTGATATTATGTGTGATGCATCTGACTATGCGGTTGGAGCTGTGTTAGGATAGAGAGTCGACAAGAAACCCAATCAGAAAGTGTGGCTTTTCAACTCTAAACTACACCTCTTTCCTGGTAAGCTACATTCTCGATGGGATGGTCCCTTTGTTGTCACCCAAATGTCACCCCATAGTGCTATTACCATTCAAAATCCACAAACAGGGCACACTTTTACAGTTAGTGAGCAGCGTCTGAAGCCCTATGTGGATGGTATCATAGATAGGCAGGTCATAGAGTCTGTTGACTTGATTGACCCAATTTATGAGTTTTCTTCAGTTTCCACTCTTTGTCTAGCTGAAGACAGTAAACTTAGCGCTTGTGGGAGGCAACCCACCGTTTTACTTCAGTTTCTATTTTTTCTTAGTTTTTTTGGTTGATAGTAGATAACTATGGCAGGTGCAGGTTGATGGTTATAGCGCTCCATTTCACAAGGTTGTATTGCTTATTCCCTTTGTTTTCTATTGCTATATTCTTTTCACATGCCATTGGGGATAATGTCCTTTAAGTTAGGGAGGGAAGCCATAAATTGATTGGTTGATGTGAGTTGAATGAACCAATGAGAACAACTCTGATTTTTTAATTTTTTTTTCAAATTAGATTCTTCACCTTTAGAGCACTTAAAGTTCTTGTTAAGAGTTGTAGTATGTGATTCTAGAGTTTGTTGATGCTCTCAACAGTTAGTTAAACATAGAACACTATTATTCTTCCATAGTTTGTTAAGTGTCCACACAAAAAAAAATTTCTCATCTTTTGTACGCTAAGAATGATTCGGATGTATCTATGCAAGCTTTAGTTTGTGAAATATATATATATATATATATATGCATTTCATATTTCCTTCTTAGCAAGGTTCTAAAACTCACGTTTGACTAGGTTTCGACCAGTCAAAAAACGAGTTCGTCTCGGTTTCGACCATATCTCGATCGAAACTTGGGACTTTCTCTATGCTAACTCGAACCTTGGTTTCGAGGCCCAGAAGTTATTTTTTTGCCCTGATTCTTGTTGTGCTGCCTATTTTTGACATTTTAAACTCAATCCATACATTAGTTTCACATAGAGAACACTAAAAATATTACTTGTGGTTTTGATCCAAGTTTGATACTGTATATTGTTCTTAGACATGGTATCAAATAAAGTTTGACCGGAACATAACTCCTTTAATATAAATGAGATTTAAGCAATCTTGAATTTGTTAGAAAGCTTTGTTTTGATAGCTTTCCAATAAGTCTAAGATTGCTTAAATCTAATTTATATTGAAGGAGTTATGTACTGGTTAAACCTAATATGGTGTGAGTGAATACTGTCAAAATCGCTCTGAATGAAAATATTTTTTTGGACATCAAAATAAATGAATATTTTACCGCACTTTTGGTTTTTAGCAATGTTTTACTATATTAAGATTTATGGAATTTTTAGACTTGAAAAAAATCCCAACATTATAAAGTTAAAAATTGCACCAACCGTCGAAAATCCACTTTTTATTCTTGAACTGGAGAATTGACTTTTTTTCCTTTTGAAATTTGATCTTTTAACTATTTTTATTGGATTTAAATAAGGGGTATTTGCTTATTTATGAATAATATCTCAAGTAAATGAAATACAAATACAAAAACATTTACTTAAATGATATTAGACAAAACTAAGTGTCTGTCCTGGTATTCGACCTAGTTTTCGACATAAATACCTGTCTGTCCTAGTTTCGAGTCAATTTTCCCCTAGTTTCGATGGGCATATGTGTCAAAACCACTGAAATATGATTGAAACTGGTCGAAACCATCGAAACCTAGCCAAATCCAGGGATTTTATAAAATCCCCCTTTAACTCGTCCTAGAAACCTGGGAAACCGAGTTAACTTGGTGGTTTCGACAGGTTTCGATCGAGTTTTTGTTCCATGCTTCTTAGTAACCGAGCCTTTTTGCCACAAGCATTGAGTTTCGCGTCCAACAATTGGAATGTCTCGGAAAAAAAAAAAACGATGAAAGCAAATTCACTCTTTGGTCCAGTCTTGGCTTGTAGCCTATTTGGTTCGAGTAAGTAAGCCCGATGGGTGTTTTACACCTAATTCTTTAAAGTCATCTGGTTTGAGAGGAATTGGCCTAAAGCTCATTACAAGGGCCACCTAGAAAGCATAAGAGGTCAAGACATTGCACGGACTGAGTAGCATGTGCTAAAAAGAAAAAAAATAAAGTGCTGATATGGTTGCATATGACAAAAGAATGGACTTAATTGTTTAGTACCTGGACTCTAAGGTGTAACTTGAGATGAGTAAACTTAAGTATTTAAGTGGACGTTAATTAATTGTGGGAGAATTTCTTGTTCTTTGTTTAGGTTTATGTTGAATGCATTGGCGGTCTTTGCGGCTCTTGTTATTGATTCATTGATAGGAATTTTATTTGTTTTGAAGTAGTTGAATTAAGCTGAATTCTTGTATGAGCAGAGTAGTTTTTATTTTCTTTCACTCGGGACGAGCAAAAGTACAAGTTGGGGAGTGTGATCGGGCCGTAAATTGATATTTAATTTATGTTTTTAATTTGTTATTCATGATCAAATTGATCTCTTTGTAATTTTTATGATTGTAGGCAATTGATGGCAGCCCGAGGATTTGAAGCACATTCGCATGATTTAAAGATATTCGCAGATTCGGCATCAATGTACGCAGGGATGATGCAATCAAAGTCAAGCCTGATTTGGTGGGTCGGATGTAATTTTAGAAGTTTTAGAGGAAAAAAATGTAAAAATATAATAGTTTTAAGTGTAAGGGCAAAAAGGGGATTTAAAAGGAGAATAAGATTTTGAAGAGAAGAGGAGGGTAGTCATGTGTTGCCCACGGTCTCCCAAGTCCCATCTCCTAAACCTCTCTCTTCCCTAAAATCTCTCTCTTCTCTCACATGCTGCCCACATCTCTCTCCCATCTCCCTACGGCTCTCTATCTCTTCTCTCAAATCCCTCTATGATTCTCTCTCTCTCCCACCTGTCCTAGTCGCAAAATCCCTCTCTCCTAACTCCACAATCCCTATCTCTCCCATCTCTCGTTATCTCTCTCACTCCCTCACGGTTCCCAAATCCCAACCCCTTTCACGATTTTTACAAATAAAAATCTCTCTCGTTTTTTCTTTTTACTTTTTTTTTTCTAGATCTGGGAATCAACAAAGTCACCACCGAACCAACAGTCTTCTCATCGCGTTACGCACATCAGCCGCATCCTTCATTGCGTCACTGTTGCAGCCACTCCAACTCTCCACCTGTGTTTCATCAACATGAAGAATAGTTGTTACCCCTGTCAATTAACCCTATGAGTAGCTAAGTATCTTCTGTCTTTAGGTGTAGATGAAGCATTAAATTTTGTTAATTAAATTTCTGGTTTGGTACACTTGATTGCTTGATGTTAAGACTTATAATTTTATTTCATTGAATGGATTTTATTGCTAAATCTAGTTTAAAGAATTTGTCTCTGTGATTCATCTTCTCTATTCAAGCAATGGAATTCCTTTGATTTTAATTGAAACCGATGATAGTATATAATTGACAGAACTACGCATGCTAAGCCAAAAGCGAAAGACAATAGTGATCAACAAGATAGGTTATAACTAGGTCGAATTGGAATTTACCATTTTGTGGTGTCATTGGGCTTGTAGCTCTAATGAACCGAAATGTGCACCAGTAATTAATTAATAAAGATCAATGCGGATTCGAAACCTGAAGACAGTTTTTTCTCATCGTTTTCTTCTTCTTCATCGATTTTTATTTGTTCATTAGTTCATAGTTTATTTTTAATTGCATTCTAGGTAATTATTTTTTAAATTACTTTACATCATCTTAAGTAACTTAGTCTTCCAGTTTTCTGTGGATTCGATCTCTTCTTACCACTGTCCTAGCAGTAATTTAGGGTGTATTTTTTATCTCTTAACGACACGATCAGGACTGCTTAAAGAATGAACTTTGAAACCATCAGGTTTTGAACCTTTATGATCTTTTAAAGAAAACACAACCTCTTTAATTTCCTCAACTGTCACATCCACTTCCAAATAAGTTTGTTGATCTAGAGATAGGACCTTGTCAATAGGTACATTAGGCGGACAAAACCCCTCATCAACAAAATTCTCTCCAAATAAGTTTTTGTAAAACTAAATCGCCTCCTCCTTAATGAGAATTGGCTCTTCAAAATCACCTCATCACCCCTCTTAATCTCAAGAATTTGGTTTCGATTTGAAGACAGTTTATAGCTTTGTGAAAGAAGCTATTGTTACCATCACTTAACTCCAACCATTTTACTTGAGATTTTTCCTTCAAAAATTTCTCCTCCACTTGTAAGGCATTGCACAATTTATTTGTCACATTTATCTCCAAGAAAACAAGAGAAGTATCATCTGGAGAATAAGATAAGCTCAATTGAACATGCTTCACATCTCCTCCACTTGTAAGGTATTGTACAATTTATTTGTCATATTTATCTTCAAGAGAACAAGAGAAGTATCGTCTAGGGAAAAAGATAAGCTCAATTGAACATGCTACAATCTTGCTTCAAGTCACCAAACTTACTTTTATTCCAGAGCTTCAATTCTTGCTTCACATTTTTCAATTTAGAAGCAAACTGAAGTAAAGGGTTCTGTTTCAATCTAATAGGTTCCATCCTCTTCAAACCACCTCATCAGACTCCAAGTGAACAGTCCAAGTATAAAAAAAATCGAAATGGTTTTGGGTCAAAGTTTTTATTTTCTAAGACTGAAATACTAATAGGACTATGATAAAAAATGCTTGGGCACAAAAAATTAGCTTCTAAGAATTTCATAATGTCCACCCAAAGGTGATTCATCAGAACCCTATCCAACTTACAGGAAATTCTATTTGAACCAACCTGACCATTATTCCAAGTATAAAATTTACCTTTCCACTTTAAATCCACCAATTCAGTATAAAAAATACAAATAGTAAAATCATCTACTGTAGAGTGACGAATGGGATCCCCTCCCAGTTTCTTCCATTGATGCTTCACTACATTAAAATCTCCTACTATAACTCAAGGGTAATTCATGTAATGAGAAATGTCCTCCATATCCCTCCAAAGGTCCCTTCTCCCTTCTATACTATTTAAAACATACATTGTTGTACAGTAAAACATCATAGAACTCCCTAAAACACTTACTTTAAAATGGATCAATTAGTTAATCTTTTTTTATTTCTTCCGCCTTAAAAAAATTATTATTCCAACCCATCCAAATACGAATAGCAATCCCACTTTCACAGTTGTGAGTATAATTCCAACCATGTTTCAAACCATTGAAAATAGTATTAACATTTTCTTCCTTCACTTCAGACTCAATAAGCACTCCCATTTTTATTTTGTGATCAGAAAACATTCTCTTAGTAGCACATTACTTATTAGGGACATTTAATCCCCTAGTACTCCAGCAAAAACATTTATTCAAATAATATATTTTGAAAATCCTCCCCCAACTTTCTTTGACCCAACGGTTTAGCTCCATATAACATAGCTCGATAATTCTGACCCGCCCACTGCGTTGATTTGAATTGGTTATTATATATATTTTATAATAATTGTAAGGTTATAATTGTTTATATGTTTTAATTATTATTCAAATAGATGCAAACTTAACATTGAATCGAATTGGTTATTATTATATATATTTTTATAATAATTGTAAGGTTATAATTCTTTATATGTTTTATTTTTTATTCAAAAGTTTTGAATAGGATATTTTTTTTACCATGGTTATTTATTTTAACCATAAATGATTTAACTTACTATGTATATATTAATTGATTTTAAATGACTTACATGAACGGTTTACCGTTGGTTTATATTGTTCAGTTTGGTTTAAATCGTTTAATTAAACGGTCTCAATTTAAAAAAAAAAAAGAACACTTTATTAAATGGTTTTACGGTTTTGGTTTAAATGGTTTGGTTTTGTTAAATGATTTCGGTTGTTGGGAAATGACTCTCCATATAATAATTTAATGATAACAAACACATGAAAATTACTAACATCATGCTCAAAATGAATGATCATTTGAAGTAGTCAACTCTTGGAAGCCACTGAAGCTCAAGAAATACTTGAAGGACTATAACTATTCATATAAAGTTTAAATGGAGATTAAAGAACTCACGCTAAATGAGCAGATCTATGAGATGAGCAGACAATAGGTGAGCAGTTTGAAGGATCGATTAGGAGATAGAAAATAAGAATAGCGCTAAGAAAAAGAAAATAGGGTTTTGATGGAAAAAAAAGGACTACTTTGCTCCGGTGGTACCTTTTGTTGTCACGAAGTTCTTCTACTGTAATTTTTACAAAGGTAGGTTGGCTGCCTTTAAGTAGTAAGTAGGGGAGTTAATATTGAGTCAACCATTGTTGCTCCTGAACATCACTTAAAGACTAAAAGACATCACACATGATGATCAAGAAATTGTAAAGATTGAAGTATGAAGAACATCACTTGAAGAAAACAAGATCAAAAGAAGAATTGATCGTGTGCACTTAGTTCTATAATAGAACACATTCACATAATGTACTTTGCATATGCATATCATAAAGCATAAGCATGTCATAGAGACCTTAGGAGGTATCTCATTAGCCCATAAATGACCTTAGATTAAGTTGGAATAAGTTGAAAAAAAAATTTCCAAAGTCAAATTACTAAAAACAAGGCAGAGCACCTGACGGCCGTTTATGACGATTGATCGATAAACAAGTATACTTAAGATGATCTACGACTACCAGTATAAAAAGTTTGACAGTCGACTGGGATCTGACAATCACCTGATGGCAAATCGGTGATCAACCATTAGACCTCCAGTGACTATTTTTTACCAACGGTCATATCCTAAAGGCCGACCGTCATAGGCAAAAATATAACCATTAAAGATTTATTCTCACTAACTTTTTAAGCATCGAAGAGGCTTTTTAAAGACATACTTTACTCTTCATTAACATAACCAACTACTATACAAACAAAGGGTTTATTCTTGAGAGTAAAAATAAAAAAAGTGTCTTTTGGCATTGAGTTCAACTATTGCATTCAGTTCTATTTCAACGAGAACTCAAACATGCAAGTCTCTCTACATCTTCTTCAACTCAAATTATAAAGAGAAGTTGATTAGGAGAATCAAGTGCATCATATTTCATCATCATATCATTATGCATTCACATAAGGAGTAAAGTATCACACTCCCTGATAGGTAATATTTTACCATTCTATTTGTAATTGATTTTAACTCTTGAGTTTGTGAACTATAAAATAGAGCAAGCATTGTATTAATCTAGACCATACTTAGTTTAGTACAAGACCCTCTCATTCTTAAGAGATTAATGTGCTTTAATCTAGACCGTACTTAGACTATTGCAAGGACCCTCTCATTCTTGAAAGAGATTAAAGGATCCTCTCATCCTCTTATCCTTGAAAAAGATTTGTAGATGTGACATTTCTCCACCTATTGTATTGAAAGGAAAATACTAGTGGAATTCTCTCAAGTATTAAGAAGAGTGGATGTAGACTTGTAAAGTCGAACCACTATAAATCTTGTGTCTCTCCTATTTTTGCAATTGTTTATCTATCTATTGTGAATTACTTTAATATAATTTCACATCATACATTGTAATTCACAAACAATCGAGAAAGAGGCAAATCCACTAGTGATAACCTATCCAGCCCTCTCTAGGTTATCTTACATCGGTTTGGTTTTGACACCTTTAATCAAGGACTTAAAAGGTAATTGGCTTGAAAGATATTTTCGAACAGAAAAATTAGATAAGAGAGGAGGAAGAGGTGAAAGTGTTTGAGATGGCAAAGAGCAAGAGACTAAGAGGTGAGAGATTGAGTCGCTGAGATGCTAGAACATTCAAGAAGAAGAGAAGTTGAGAAGGAGAACTGGAGAAGATTAGGGATTTACTAACATTGAGGGTTTGACAATAACATAGGAAATAAGGATACTTATACCAAGGTTTTTTTTTTCAAAAAAAAAAAATCGGTTTCACCGGTCTGGTTCCATGTTTCGGGTTAGTTCAGTCATAACAAATGGGCATACCTAGCGCCCATTGGTCTAGACTGAATGGAGATGCATAGAGTGACATAGCTTGAACTGAAGCCAAATCGGTAAGTGTTCAGTTCAAATTGGTTTTGTTTGATCGATTTTGATCAGTCTAACCAGTTCGATTATGTTTTTTACACCCCTATTTGGGACAACCAAATTGATGCACAAGTGAACATGCCTACTAGTAGTGGTATCAAAAGTTAGCCCGCATTGGTAGGCCCAATTTGAACGGACCGATTGAAGCCTGAGAACGGCTCGACCAATTGCTAAACATGTCGGGCTCAAATACTGACTCATTAATAATCATTCATCCTCGGTGCAAGGTAGTGGCCCAATAGTCGGTTGAGTTGGATCGATCGAATATTGTAACCGGTGTTTATGGTCTGATTAAGCCCATGTAACTCGATTATAACCTGCTTATGCTCCGTTAATGATTGTTTATAGCCCAATTAGTGAATTAGCTCGCTCATTTAAAGTATGATTATAGTCTGATTATCTTCAACCCAATTACGACTGGTAACCGACCAATCGAATAGATATGTGTCCATATCCTAGCCTACGAAACTTGAATACTCAGAAAGATGTGGGGCCTTAAATTGATGGGGAACAATTTAACTCCAATCGAAACTGATCGGTTAACACTGCTACCTGCTAGCGTTGGACCTATTGGGAGTTGGGACCACGGTTTTAGGAATCAGTATCGAACATGGGATTAGTCTCGACTGACATCGATTCAAATCGTTGGTGTCAGATTGATTTGCTCCTGGTTTTCAATAAAAATTGTTTATACTTTTTTACCCTTGGTTCGTCCTGATTTATTGATACATGATCACCCCAGATTTGGTATCGCTAATCGTCGATATTCATACATGGATAGGACGATTCTAGTGATCCGATACTGATTCCTTCATCCATGGTTGCGACTGAATCCCATGGGGTTTGGGTTTGAGGTTTCCAAGCCACAAAAGTGAAAGCATACTAAGGGTGTCAAAATGGAATCGGAATCGGAACCGGAACCGACCGTTTATGACCGAACCAAACAATACCTCAGAAACATGATCCGGTTTTGATTTCATAGGATCTCGTTCCATTCGATTTTGATTTGCACCGCAAAACCAACAGTTCTAAACCAAACAGGAACCGAAAAAATTGAATAGAAACTAGTACCTCTAATTTGAAAACTAGTACACACATCAATTGTTTTAATATATAAAATAATAAATAATTCAATGAGCAACAATTGTTGCATCACACTTGAAACATAACATAAGCATGTTTTGGGACTAATTACATAAAATATATATTCAAATACAAAATGAAAATGATGGGTCATGTTAAGATGGATTAACAAAACCTTGCATGTTAATGGAAGGAATAGTTTGTTTAACACGTAAGAGTCGAGAAAAAACTTGAGAAAATAAGGAACATTAAAGTAAAAAAAGGGTCGATGAAGATGAGATGGTGTTTTTTGTTTTATGAGTAGGCATGTGAAATAAGATGAGTGGGGGAGACCGTGAGAGAATGAGGAACACAAGAATATATAGGGTTTGAAAAACTGAGGTTATCTTCGTTATTGTTTTCCAAAATCAATATTATAAACCGTATGTAAATTAGTTGTGAACCAGATTCAAAAAATCAAATAAAAACCAATAAAATTGGACCAAATGCAAAACAATTCTAATTATGATTGATTCCTATCGATTTTGATTTCAGCTTATCAAAATGTTATCGAACCAACTGGAAACTGAACGGATTGACACCCTTCATACCTTCCCACAAGAAAAGGCACGCGCTGCGCTTTGCAACGTAGCACGTGCCTCCTCGCCAGTGTTAACTATTGAGTTCCGGAGCAATCGATACTTGTAAGTTGTAATTGTAATACAACTCGGACATTTCATTCCATTTCAATTTCAATTTTAATTTCAATTCCGATATCTGGACTCTTGAGCAACAATTAACGCGAACACGTTTCCGGTTTATCAGACTCAGAATTCAGAAGTCGATACCGTTCTCTCTCAGTCTCTGTATCTCATTCTCTATTTTCGTGTGAAATAAGCTAAGTTTCTGCAAATTCTGGCTTCAATGGCGAGAGCTAATCGAGACGCAATCGATACGTTTATGAGCATTACCGGTGCATCCGAGGATGTGGCGTTACAGAGACTGGAGGTTGGTCTTTCTGATCGAATTTCGAGTTATGCAACTATTTCATTGTTGAACTATCTAGGGTTTCGGCTTTGGTTAATGAATTTTTTCATTCTTCCGTTGGCTTCCGATTATCTGATTAAAATCGAATTTTTGTTAGGTTTTTCTTTAATTTTCTATTTTTCCTTTTTTTTCTTCGGGAGGGGGTTGGAATAGTTTGGTTTTGGAGCAGTTATGATTTTCGTTATCTTCATCAATTGTTGGTTTACCTTGCATAACACGTTATGGATTACTCCGACCGATGGAGGAAGCTTTAGGGTTTGTGTGACTTCTAATGGATCCGCTGAAATTTCTTAACGCTACAAATAATGTTTCCTCCCGGAATTGGGCAGCCGCATTGGGCGAGAAGATGTTTAATTGATTTGGTTATTTGTCTTCGACCATATTATAAATTGTCTTTCGCTTGTAAATATTTCATATAAGGATACTCTGCCCCCAAAGCAGGCTACTTTGGAGACGGTTTGCTAACTGCTAAAAGGACCTTGGTGGTTGACAGTATGAAGTTGTTTCTAAATTAATTGTTATGTCTTTTATAGCTGTAGTCAAGTGTAGGAACTTAATAGCTGTAGTTGGTTTTCGAGCTTCTTCCGCATGAGAATGAAGGTCAGTTAACAAGTGATTTTACCAGTCCTTTAGATTTTCTAAAATGGGTGATTTATGTCACATTGATTCTGAAGCAGTCATCCACTGATATTCCTTTATGAGCGATGACACAATGGTTAGAAAACTATGCGAATAGGTAAGTCTCTTTTTAATAGTCCTCCTGAAATCTTTCTTTACATTTTACTTACATACCGAGCAGTAAGTACCGTTATGGTGCAAATCCTTGGGAGCCTTTTGCTCTTTTGAATTAAGGTGTCTATCTAGGCATTTATACCACTAATTTTCTCTACTTTTTCCTTGCTTATGGACCAGTAATGCAGAAAGCTTCAACCAAACAATTCCTTCATTTAACAGATTTTATCATATTCAGCAATCGATATTTCTGGGGATTGCTCATCTATGCAATGAAACAAGGACATCCAAAAAAAAAAAAAAAGCGCGGGTTGCTAGGTGGCCCGGTAGGTGGGTTGATAATGTGCTTAAGAAGTAGTTTGCCATGGGAACATCAATCTAGACCTTTAGGAACAATCAAATTAGATCAAATTTTCAGTATGTGCACCATACTACCCTGGAGGAACCATCAAGCCATCCATGCTCTTTTGCGATGTTACCGTTGGTTAAAAGGAGCTTCTAAGAAGCATATTCATTCTCAATTTGCAAGCAAGAATCAGTCATGTGGTATGACATTTGGAGTGAAATATGTATCTTCCTCGTAGAATTCATTGATGCCATTACCACTTGTTCCATAATTCAGTTTTAACTTTCAAGTAGGGAACACTCTTGAAGCATCAGCTACCTAATAGGATAAGAGTCTAATGGATTATTTGTTTTATTAATTTTATTCTTAAAGATAAGAAAATCACTAAAAATGACATTAGTTTATGTTCTTTTGGTTTGAGAATTCTTGTTGTCCATGCTAATAAATAATGTATTTGATACTACAAACCTTGAGCTATGGTGCTATGTTCTGGTTTTTTACTCCAGATCTTTGGTTTAATATTCCTTCACATGCACCATTCACCTTTTTTTATTTGTGCGTGAAGTTTTGGAAAGTCTCAACAGACTCCACAATGATCAGTTGTTGTTTACTCATTTATTTAGTATGGAACAAACTATCCTTCCTGAAGACATTCCTTTACAGGTTTTGATCTTTACTGAGCATATTGTTTGCATGTTACTAATGTTGCTGGTTTCAAGTGTCTACTAGAATATCTTGTTACTTTCCTGTTTCGATCTATTTTACCACTTCTTTATGTTGACTGTTTTGTACTATTTGTTATCTTCCTTTTCATTTTCTCTTCATGAGACCCATATAGTTGCTCTAATATTCTATGCTTGTGCTCTCTCCTGATTGGTAATTAGGATCATGATGGTGATCTCAATGAAGCTGTCAATGCACATTTTAGTGCAGGAGATAGAAACACGTATGTGACTGTTGGTCTATAATATTTCTTCCCTCATTTTCTTTTTATTATCATAAAGGTCACTGTCATCATGGGGATGTTATCTCTTCTGAATAATTGTGTTACATTTCATGTTTATGATGTCCAGAACACAACGGGCACCTGTTGCGGCATCTCAAAATGATTTCATGGAAATAGATGATCCAATTGGACTTGAAACCCGAGAGCCTCCTTTACCATTTCTATCTTCTGGTAGAAATTTGAACCCATTCTCACTTCTTGACCCCAATTTTGGTAGAAGTTTTTTTGAAAGCAGGGGTGCTTCCGAGTTTTCCAGCCGTGCACCATTTGTTTCACATCCAAGAGAGGTTCGGGAGATCCCCATAGAGGTCAAGGATGTAAATGACCAGCCTGGTCATTCTGGACCTGCTCCTACTATCGAAGATGTCACTGGAACTGCATATGCACATGGTCCTGAAACTCATGGACGTGTCATAATTGATGATGAAGTGGATGAAATTACTCCGATTGATCCCCTTGCACATACTGAAGGCCATAATGAAAGAGAAACTAGCTTTTCAGGTAACAGTCTTCATCAGGCACGTGTCGCAAGTGCTCCTGATTTAGACAGCGACTGGAGTAATGATATAGAAGAAGAGATGGTCCGAGCTGCCATTGAAGCTTCAAAGCGAGAGGTTGAAGAGGGGTATCCAAATCGGCAACTTGGTATTGCTAATGTATGTAAAGTAATTATAACAACTGAGCATGACTTGTACAATTTGATGTACGTCGAATTGCATATATTGACAGATTTTCATCTTAATGCAGGACTCATCAAGTCCTGGAATACAACAACAAACACAATCTCCATTAGATGATACTGATCTTGCACAGGCAGTTTCATTGTCATTAAGGGTATCTATTTTGCAATATGGTTTCATTTTGAGAATTTTGTTTTCTGCTTTTCTGTGTCATTTTGTAATTCCAATTGAATTCAGACGGCAGAGCAAGAGAAAGCACGCCGTGAGCAGGGTGAGTCAGTTGGAGCAGCTCAACAGCATGCTTTTAGCCCATCTGATGTAGGAGGGTTGGGAAAACTACCATCAACAAATGAGAGGTGGATACTTCATTTCGCTGTTTCATTTTCTCTATAAATGAACTTTCTAGCCTTTCACTTTGTGTGAGTATTGCATGCTTGTGCATACATCTAGGCTTGTCTGTGGGAGTGGATGGTGTTTCATCCATGTTCCTGATTTGTGATTTTTCTTTTTCCTGGTGGAGGCAAGGATTTGGTTCGTTGGGCAAGGAAACTTCAAGTCAATTTAAGTTGGAGGCAGGAAGCTCATCTGTGCAGGATGAAGCTGAGGATGTAGACGAGCAGCCATTGGTGAGGCACAGGTCTAGACGTATTTCTTTTGGATCTATGGAATCTGCAAAAGATGATGGAGAAATGAGCGACAGTCCCCCGTCAAGTCCTCGACCTCATGATGTTGGTACTGATCAGGAGCGCAATAGGGAAAATTTCCCTTCTGATGAAGTAGGTCTGCTGTGACATACATATTTCATTTGTGCTGTGCAACATAGTCATTTGACCAGGCTAGTGAGATATGTTTTAGATTTTCTGATTGTTTACATTCTTGCTTTGATGAAGTGGGGAGGCATATCTTCAGAGGAACATGATGAAGCAGTTATGCTTGAAGCTGCACTTTTTGGTCGAATTCCTGAAGGGACTGCATATCGCTTTGATGTGGGTTCCTATCCTCTTCGAACACCACGCCCTCCTTCTCCCACTCTAGCAGCTCAACGGTTACTGCGAGAACAGCAGGTTTGTCCTTTCTTTTTGTGGCCATGATCTATGATATTATTATTTATCAAGCCATTGATGATAGTCTAAGGTTGTAGGATGATGAGTATCTTGCTTCACTACAAGCTGATCGAGAAAAAGAATTGAAGGCCAGGGAGGAAGCTGAAGCTCGTCGCTTAGAAGAAGAAGCTGCTAGAGAAGCTGCCCTTGAAGAAGAGAGACGTAAGGAGGAAGAAGCTCGCATGAAATTGCTAGAAGAAGAGGTAATGCCAATTAAGCTCACGCATCAGCAGTGATATATGGAGTGATTAGAAAAAAAAAAAAAATCTTTGGCATGTTTTTATTAACCTCAGTAGAATTGCTGCGAAAGACTTGGAAATTTATCCTCTCCAGTCAGTGCACCACACTTAAGAATCCAACTGTCCACCCAGCACTTGAAAGGATGAAAAGACGCCACTGCCCATGTTTTTACGGTTGGATTCTTAAGTGGTGGTGCACGCACTTGAGAGGATGAAATTCCGACTTGGGTGGATTTTTTTTTTTCATGCAGGTTAATGATTTTTCCATCTTTAGTTCCCCGTAATATGTTAAGTTCTTGTATGCATATCTCTGCTGAATGAGCAAAATTCATTTTCATTATGAGGTCAGTGTTACAAATTCCTGATTGCGTCGTCATGTGGGTTCAGTTGTATTTTTAATTCTAGCAGTTTTTGAAAAACAAGAGTTTCCAAGTTGAACAGTTCAGGTCATCAGCGACATCGAATAGTTCAAGCATATTATCTGTCTGGTTTTGAAGTAATTGCTCACTGAGACATAACTAAAATTTAAAGTAATATGTTGACCCTTGTGTCTTCGGCAAATTTGTTATTTTTTTAGGACTACTCTATGCTCGTCAACTCTTAGTTGTGTTTTCTACTCTAATGATGGGGTTTTAAATCACTTAAGGATTAGGAAAAAAGAAATCCAGGAGGTCTGATCTGGCTACTAAGCTGGTCTAGTGTTCAATTTATGTATGGGAATAAGATATCTAAATTTGAGACCAATCCAACGGCTGGATTTCAAGTTAATGAAGTTTCCTAGTGGAACAAGGAAACCATGTACAGGACAGAGTATGATTTCAGGAAATTCTGAATTCAAAACGGTAGTCAATGTTGATTGGTTGTAATGGATTGACAGCAGAATGAAATCTTAACATAGTCTTGAGATCAGATCTCCAAAATTCAATTCAGAAAACAAGAATTTTAGAAAACAAACTTGTAAGGATTGTTCAATTTGATGGTAAACACTGATTGGATCTTGAACAAGAATAACAAAAATGTTCACCAGCTCATCCACAGAGGTATTCTAAAATCAGATTTGAAGATCCACTTCTAGTATCAGAGATTTTGAGGAAGTGAAGTACAAGCATGATTCTAGAAATGGATAGATAAGTTTGAATTTTGAAGATTGATTCTGAATACAATTTAGGAATGATGTACAGAGTTGAAAACTGAAGTTATAGAACAACACCACAACTAACAAATCAATAATAAACTAGGAACAGAATAGGAAAGTATCCTCAGTATAGGGGAGAGAAGTTTTGACCTGTTTGAATTATTGGAAGAATAAAAAGAGAAGATATGTGTTCTGGAATCACCAGCTGAAACACTACCTTGGAATCACTGCCGGGAGAGCCTACTGAATCATTACAGTAGCGACCGTACTGAATCACCACAAAACTGAAGGCTGAAGCTGCTTAGCTTGGAGGTGGCCTTAACTGACTAGGATACTATAAAATAATACAGAAAACAATTTGAACAAGTCTGGACTCATGAAGACCTAATCTAGCCCAAGAAGAACACTTGAAACAACTAGAAATAAAAGAATCATTATTGGAAAACCCAGTATGCACCCGGGCGACCCACCCAGGTTGAGTAAAAAACACTGAAAACCTGCTCAAGAGTTATGTGGACTCGCTCAGGCATAAAAATGTTGGTACTCTGTCCAAGTCATCTCAATTTGCAGTTGACTTGGAGTTCTCTCCGTACTCACACGAGAATAGCCGAGTCTTCTCAGTTTTCTTTTTACTGCTCCTTGTGCAAAATCTGTAAGACCCGAATCCTATAGTCACACGAGAATAGCCGAGTCTTGTCATTTTTATTTTACCACTCCTTGTCCAAAATCCCTAACACCTGAATCATATCCCTCATTTCGTTCCCAAGCGCTTTCCCTCTTTGGAATCCTTCTCTGTCTCTGTTTGGGTGAGAGAGAGAGGCCCCCTTTTTCTGTGGCAGATTTGATGGTGGTGAATCATAAGACAAATCAACATGGTTCCATCTTTGTTTCGAAGAGCTGGAATCTCTCTCCCTCTCTCTCTTTGATACTCTGTCTCCTCTCTTCACCTCCCTCATATGGCGATGGCTGAAAATCAGCCTTCTCTCTCTCTCTCTCTCTCTCTCTCTCCCCTTCCACACTCAGATTCCAAGCAAACCCTTCCTCTTCCTAATGAAGGTTCAGGTCATCCAAGAAAGGATTCCAGAAACCCAAAACCAGAATCACAGAAAAATACCAACCCAGCAACCTGCGGTCATCAATCCTTCACAAGTAGCAGCATAAACACCATCCGAAACGAAAAAATACCAACCCAGCAACCTGCGGTCATCAATCCTTCACAACCAGCACCATAAATAACATCCGAAATCTGCTTGTGTGTTGTAGAAGAAGCAGATTTAATCCATCATCAATATTATTGAACCCGCAACCAAAGAACGAACGAAAAGGAGGGGTGAAACCCCTGTTCTTAAAATTGCAGATCTCTGGTTAGGTCAACCGGAATCGCAGAAAAGGAAAAGGAAAAAAAAGGAGAAAAGAAGAAAGAGGGAAAGAGAATCTCGTAAGTCGTGCACCAGTCTGGCGCTAATCCCGAGACCTGTAATGGGCCCCACAACACTTCTCTTCTAACAGCTACCAACCTAGTCTTACATCTTTCAATGGTGCTGTTTGATTGGTACTTGATTGAGTAAATCCATCTGCAACCTACTAGCAGTCTAGCACTCTTCCTTTAAGGAGATCAACAAGATCCCAAGTACAATTCTTCTCAAGAGCCCTCATCTCCTCACGCTTAACTTCCTTCCACTTGGGACTAGCCATGGCCTCATTGACATTTTTGGGAATATAAACTGAGGAAAGGGCAACCTAATAAGCAAGACCTGTAGGAGAGATGGCATCATAGGAAACAAACTTTCCTATGAGGTTAGTACAAGTTCTGGTTCCTTTCTGAACAGCAATGGGAAGAACAAAATCAGAAGGAGAGGTGTTACTTAATAAAAAACAGTAGGCAAAGCCGCAGAGGAAGTGGAATTGAGGAGGGCTGTTGGTAGGTATTCTTTTATCTTCTTTTGCCTGCCTCCTCCTGCTTGTTACCTCCCAGAAGACTAGGTTCCCCTTCTATACCTGCTCCCCCTGGTTTTGATGGGGGCACATCAGCATCCATATCCTTGAGAAATGGACGAATATACAACAGGTGATGATCAACTAGTTCTTCAATGTCTAATGTAGTCCTGGGTTTGAATAGTTAAACTAGGAGCCAAATAATCAGGATCTGCTATGAATAGGGTAGTTTGGCTAGGTCAAATAGGTGGTTTTGGTCAAAATTAGGGTTAGAGTTTGATGGTGGGGTTAGGTCAAGTTGATGTAGGGGAGTCTTCCAGTGAAGGTTACGTTAAGTTTTGATGGATGGAAGTGAGCTGGAATGGATCGGCAGCAAGGTTAGGGTTTGGGTTTTGTGAAAGAGGAAGAAGATGGAATCTAGGGTTTAGAGTGGTCAAAAGTGGACCAGACTTGGATCGAGTTTCCCAATGGATGAGGGGAGAATTCGATCCAAATATGGGAGGGTTTTGATGGCTGGTTAGGTCTGGGAAGAATTTAGGTATTGGGAAAATTGAAAGCAAAAGTGGCAAATTTAGGGTTTGGGCTGTGAGAGGATTAGAAGAAGAATGGTAGGGGTTGGGGATGATTCAAACTTACTATAGTTGCAGAATTCCTTGGCAGCAGCTTGTTTGATTGTAGATCTTAAATAAAAATCAAAACTTGAACTAGAACTTGAATGAGAGCTTCAAAGAACCACCCGGGCTTTACACCGCAAGGTGTCGATTGGATCAAACACCAATGCCACCAGCCTTGATCAAACACAAGACAAATCTCCAATGGAAAAGAAGAGCAGCAAAAGCTTTTAAATAATATCAAAATTCATATACAATATTTGCCCCCCCTTATAAGTTATAACCTTATATAAAATACTAAAAAATAGACACCTACACTAAAAAGGAAAGGCCTAACCCAATCCTTAACCTATTAGATAATCTAAACTGACTAGAAAACTGAAATACTGAAGGAAATAGACTCAAAACATGGCTGGACTTATAGAGTCCTAATCCAGCCCAACTTACAAAACAATTAAATAGTCACATGACCACTCAAGTTTTTACTTGACCACTTAACCAAGTCACACAATCACTTAAGTGATCACAGGACCACTAATGACATGAAAATAAAACTAAATAAGGAATTAAATCAGTTAATCCCGTATGCAACCCTATTACCCATACTTTAGGTCCATAAAAGCTACCTATTACTTTGGAAACCCATGGGATCAAAGGCCCACGAGATATAAACCTCTTTCGGGAAGAGGGATGATAATATTTGTAATCTTTTATGGCAGGAGAGTAGCCAAGAGAGACACATTTGAGAGCCTTCGGATCAAGCTAGTGTGGGCTGATTTGTTAATATGCACATAGCACACACACCCAAACACTTTGGGGGGGGGGGGCGCAGAAAAAATAGAAGCATCGGGAGACTAGATTTCCCAAGGAGATTTAAAGCCAAGAATAGAGTATGGCATACGATTAATCAAGAAGGTGGCAGCAAGAAGAGCATTAGACCAAAAAATTTTAGGGACATGCATACCAAACAACAAGCTTCTTGCAATTTCTAATAGATGGTGATTTCTTCGCTTTGCCACCCCATTCTATTGGGAGGTATCAACATATGCAAGCTGATGGACAATGCCATTATCAGTAAAAGAGGTTTGGAGCCCCCCATTCATGTACTCACCCCCCTATCAGATCGGACAATCTTGACTTTAGTGTCAAATTGGGTACTCATCATATGGTAAAAATTCTTAAAAGCATCATGGACATCACTTTTAGTTCAAGATCAGAGTTTGGAGAATGAATTGACTTGTTATTAATGATAGAGGTCCACTTTTTTTATAATGATTACAAGCCCAAGGGCAAAATAGTAAAGAGGGTTAAATAAATAAAGCCCTAAACAAACCCTAACATCAAGAGAGAATATTCCAATCCTAAGGTTCTCAACACTCCTCCTCAAGTTGGTGCAAAATTATCAAACATGCCCAACTTGGAAACCAATGGATGGAATATCTTACAATTTATGCCCTCGGTAAAAACATCAGCTAACTGATTTTCTATACTAACAAAAGAGATGCAGATCACTCCTTCAAGCTTCTCTATAATGAAGTGTCTATCTATCTCAACATGTTTACCTGATATAGAAGACATAGACCCTTCGGCAACACATACCTTATCCCGCCCAGAGCTAGGGGTGCAGGTATGGAATACCTCAAAGTTACTAGTCATATGATCTGTAGCACCAAAGTCAATCAACCACAAAGGACTCAAGGAGGAAACAAGGAAATTACCTGGCTGAGCAAGATTGGATGCAGAGGAAGAGGTAGAAGTAGAGGTTAATTGTGTCACCAATTTTTGGATAGCAGCCATCTGATCCGGAGAGAAGGGTGCCACAGTAGGAGGTGCAGCATTAGAAGGCTTAGTGAGGTGTGCCTGGGAACGGTCACCGCCAGGTTTAGGGTTACGCCCAATTTTAGGGCGCCCATGCAGCTTCCAACATGTTTTCCGAGTATGACGGAGGTGACCATAATAATCACACATAACAGGTGCTCGTGCAGGAGTGGAAGATTTGGAGATGTTCGTAGAAGCCAGAGTGGATGGGGCCGGTGTAGTCAGCAGAGCAGACCGAATGGGAGGAACGACAGGCATCATAATAGTCCGGCAATGCTCCTTAGATTGAACCAAATTATAAGCCTGAAGGAAAGTGGGGAAAGGTGTCACATTCCAAAATTTGCACCCTAACCTGGTCATACTCAGGATTGAGACTAGTGAGGAAATCGTAGATGCGCTCCATTTCTCGTTCCTTCTGAAAGGTGCCAGCATCATCAGGGCACACCATAGGAACCAGATGGTAGAATTCCAGTTGTTGCCAGAGAGTAGTCAAGGCAGAATAGTTTGCCGTAAGAGTGAGCTCCTTCTGAGTAGTATTACGAACCTGACGTCGTATCTCATAAATCTGGGCATAATTGCTTGCCGAGAAGTAGAGCTGGCGAACAATGTCCCATAATTCCTTGACTGAATTAAGTAACACAAAGTTGGGACTAATAGAGGGTTCCATTGAGTTCAACAGCAACGACATGACCCGTGCATCATTGGACAGCCAAGTAGTTGCAGTTATAGGATCAGCTTGTTTGGGAGTATCCCATGTGAGAAGGCCAAAATAGTTGTGTCCTCGAAGTGTGAGAAGCCATGCTTGGGACCAAGTGAGATAGTTTTGGCCATTGAGTTTAATAGCTCCATGCTGGAGTGAGGGATGACCATTGGTGCTTGATCGACCAATAATTTGCCCTGTAGAAACTCGAGAAGAAATAGTACTGGTATTCTCATCATCCATGGGATCCTTCGAGAAGAGGACACAAAAGTAGCGCAAGGAGAAGGCGGCAACACCCCGAGCGCGGAGAGATCGGCTGAGTGGCCGTGTGATCAACGGATCACGGCGATGGCAGCATTGGCAAGGAGGGCCGACGGATGTGGTGTGACGACGGTGTCGCGGCAAGGGCACATCGGCAAGAGGAGGGCCAGCGGATGTGGTGCGGCGACAAGGGCACACCGGCAAGAGGAGGGCTAGGCGGAGATGGCGTGGCGACGATGAGGTCGCGGAGGACAGAAGAGGCGGTTGCAGGGATGACGTCGGGAGAGAGAAGGGCCGACGGCAACAGGTAGCGGCAGCAGCGATAGCGCAGGGAGGTGGCGCGGTGGACAGAAGTTCAAGTGTGCATGGTGCGAGAGCCGTCTACCATGTTAGACGAGGAGGCGGAGCCTCTAAGAGAGGTGGCGGCGGCGGTGGAGAATTTACAATGTAAAAACCAAAAAAAATCTTCCTAGGGTTTTGCGCTCTGATACCAAGTTCAAGATCAGAGTTAGGAGAATGAATTGACTTGTCATTAATGACAGAGGTCCACTTTATTTATAATGATTACAAGCCCAAGGGCAAAATAGTAAAGAGGGATAAATGAATAAAACCCTAAACAAACCCTAACATAAAGAGAAAATATTCCAATCCTACAGTTCTCAACACTTTTTTATTTCAACAGAAATACCCAAGTGACACGAGAGCAATCATCAACAAAAGAGATAAAATAGCGATAGCCAAACAGGGAAATGGTGGGAGAAGGTCAGTGTGAACAAATGAAAAGGAGTAGTAGACCGATGACCAATATATGGATAATGAGACCAACAATGTTTGGCAAATAAGCATGGTTCACATTGAAATACATGAGAACTAGACACAGAAGAAAACAAGTGGGGCAAGTGGTTTTTCATAACAAAAAAGAGGGATGACCCAAACACTGATGCCAAAGCATCACAATATCAACAGAACAACTGTCACGAATCATGATACCTACAAACAAATGATTGTGCCTCTTTCAAAGGGATGGTTTGGAATCAAGTGTTTTTTCATAACAAAAAAAGAGGGATGACCCAAACGCTGATGCCAAAGCATCACAATATCAACCGAACTACTGTCACAATACCCACAAACAAATGATTGTGCCTCTTTCAAAGGGGATGTAATGTAGTTCTAGATAGGGTAAAGCCCTACTAGAAGCCAATTAAACCAAGACTAATAAGTAATAACAAAGAGCTAAGGGGCTGCTGGTTCTGCAGTTACAATAGGGCAGAATTGCTATTTTAGTTCAGAATTCTAGGGTTAGGGTAGGGTAATGAGAATATAGTGTATAGGATTAAACTAGGCAGGTTTTAGGGAGTGTAATGAACTAGGTTTGGTTAGGTTTAGATGAGAATTTAAAATTCCAGAATTTTAGGGTTAGGGTTTCGGGTTTTGGTTTTTACAACTTAGGCTGAAACTAGGGTTTTTAATGGGATTTTGGCGCAAGGCTTTTGGTTGAGTGCTAGGGACAATGGGAAGGAGGTTCGGTTGTAATAGGGTATGATTCTGATGGCTGGTTAGGTCTAGGAAGCTTTTAGGGTTTTTTGGGTTTTACTAGAGGAGGGGGGCATTAGGGTTTGAAAGGCTGAATGGGACTGAGCTTACGATTGAGTGGAAGGGTTATGGAAGGGAAGCTGTGGCCTGAATTTGATGGAATTCTGATGAGGGATTCAGGCTGGATAGGGTTAAGAGTGACTAGGGTTCATGAATCAAACAAAAAAACAAAGAGGATTGATTGGGGGAAGTAAAGGAATGGAAACAGAATTTAAATTTCAAACTTACAGCAGAACTCCACTAACAGCAAGCTTGAGTAATGAAGGATGGAACCACCTTCAGAGAGATCCTCCCAGCCGTCATGGCGTAAAGAGTCGCAGGAGATCCACCTACCCTTCTTCCTTGATGGAACCACAAGGCAACACTCATAAAGAGCAGTCGGCAGCAGCAATGGCCAGAAAATACGAATTTTTTTTAAACTTCAAAACTGTGGGGGAGCCTCCCACGATTGTTCTTTTATAATTAAAGGCCTAAGGTCAAATCCTAATACAACTTAACCTCTTACCACATAAATCGTGGAAGGGTGGGACTAAAATTGAAACAACTTAAAACTCTTAAAAGAAAAAGACTCAATTACCCCTACTAACTTAAAATAAAAGAATCTAACTTAAGTCACTTAAATTGAACCAATTGAGCCAATTGGATGCAACCAATTTGAACCGGCTCAATTGAAAAACAGAAAAATAAACTAAGTATGGAATGGAAAATTGCTAGAATGGAATCCTAAAGCTATGGCTCCAAACTAAGTCCTAATTTCAGGACTTCTTCTTCCTACTTGGTGCTGCATCAACTCTCCCCGTCTTAGGTTGGAGATCATGGAATGGTCATCCAAATCAGGGTCAAGCTTCTTAAGATCATCCTCTGCAGATGGCTTGAACTTGTAGGCGGACAGCAGCTCTCTGATGGGTGGGGAAGGCTGGAATTCTGGCTGGGCAGCAGCCTCTTGAATCATCACATGAATACCTCTTGCCATCAGCACCCTCGTCTTCAAAGTAAGCAGCCACATCATCATCATCAACGGTCAGGTATAAGCTTTGAAGCCCTTTTCTTCATCATCATCGTGGGTTTCTTCCTTGGCAGCCACGTTGATGGACTTCTTCTTGTGTGGGCAGTCCTTAGCAATATGCCCGTTGTCTTGACAATAGAGACAAGTGAAGGGTTCATTACGTCCCATAGGAGCTTTGACCTTATCCACACATGGGGGGCAGCAGGGCGTGAGGTGCTACCTATAGAGGGACCTTGTCGTGAGGTGCTAGTGTTGATGTAGGCTGGCTTGGAAGTAGAACCTGACTGTTTGCTTGAAGCTAGTAGCTCCTCTGCTTTCAAGGCCTTCTCAAAGCAATCTCGAATGTCTGTAACTTCAATCACTCGAATTGCCCTGTTGATCTCACTTGTCAAACCCAACCTGAACCGTGAAAGCATCTGAATGCCCTCCTCTCTAATGCCAGTGCGAGAAGAGAGTGCATTGAATCTCTTCATGTACTCAGACACAGTCATAGTCCCATGGCGTAGGGAATTGAATTGATCCTGTAGCTGAAACTTGAAGTGCCTTGGAAAGTATTTCTTACTCAGGTTGTACTTCATATCTTCCCAAGTGCGGGGTGCTATTCCATTAAAGTCCATCTCTCTTTTAGTGTTCCTCCATTACTCACGTGCTGGTCCAACAAGTTTAGTACGAACTAGCTTCATCTTCCTCTCTTCAGACAGATCATACCAATCAAAATAATCATCTAGGGCAGCAAGCCAGTCATAAAATACCTGAGGGTCATGATCTCCATCGAATTCTTTCAGTTCAAGCTTCACCTTCTGATTATCTGTGTGGCGCCGATTAGGACCTTGATCTCCAGTGAAGTAGGATCTCTTATACTCCTCAAAAGTGGGTTGTCGACCTCTATTTCTGTCCCAGTCTTCTCTATCTCTGTCTCTGTAACCTCTGTTTCGATCTCTGTATTCCCAGGAAGATTCACAGGTACCTTTGGTTCTGTCCCGATGATCGCTGTAATGGTCTCTGTCATCTCTGAGTCTGTCTTTGTAATCTCTGGGTTCATCTCTGTGAACTTTGTATCCATCTCTGTGATCTCTGGGTTCCTCTCTGTGAACTCTGTATCCATCTCTGGGATCTCTGTAATCACCTTTGGTATCCCCATCTCTGTTAGGCAGTCTTTGTACCACAGAATTGAGCTGGTACCTATCTTCATCTATAGGTAAGTTGCTGTCTCTGTCAGGGGGAACTCTTTGTTCCTCCAATTGTTGCAATCTAGTCATGATTACATCAGTGGTAACCTTTTGAGCTTCAGTTGCAGCCCTTTGTTCAGCAGCAAATTTCTGGAACATCTCGATCATTGCAGCCATGGATTCAGCCATGGCCTCTGATACCACTTAATGTAGTTCTAGATAGGGTAAAGCCCTACTAGAAGCCAATTAAACCAGGACCAATAACAAGGAGCTAAGGGGCTACTGGTTTTGCAGTTACAATAGGGCAGAATTATAGTTTTAGGTCAAAATTCTAGGGTTAGGGTAGGGTAATGAGAATATAGTTTATAGGATTAAACTAGGCAGGTTTTAGGGACTGTAATGAACTAGGCTTGGTTAGGTTTAGATGAGAATTTAAAATTCCAGAATTTTAGGGTTAGGGTTTCGGGTTTTGGTTTTTAGAACTTAGGCTGAAACTAGAGTTGTTAATGGGATTTTGAGGCAAGGCTTTTGGTCGAGTGCTAGGGACAATGGGAAGGAGGTTCAGTTGTAATAGGATATGATTCTGATGGCTGGTTAGGTCTAGGAAGCTTTTAGGGTTTTACTAGAGGTGGGGGGAATTAGGGTTTGAAAGGCTGAATGTGACTGAGCTTACAATCGAGTGGAAGGGTTATGGAAGGGAAGCTGTGGCCTGAATTTGATGGGATTCTGATGAGGGATTCAGGCTGGATAGGGTTAAGAGAGATTAGGGTTCATGAATCAAACAAAAAAACAAAGAGGATCGATTGGGGAAAGTAATGGAATGGAAACAGAATTTAAATTTCAAACTTCCAGCAGAACTCCACTGACAGCAAGCTTGAGTAATGAAGGATGGAACCATAGTTGTTAAGGCGCCTAGGCGAACCAAGGCGATGGAAAGGACTAAAAATCAAGTCGGCACCAACAAGGCTACAAGGCGTTGCTTAGGTGACCAAGGAGACAACCAAATTCAAGGTGAGAGAAAGGCGCCTGGACGCTTAGGCGTCGCCTTGACAACTATGGATGGAACCAACTTCAGATAGAGACCCTCCCAGCCATCACGGTGTAAAGAGTTGCAGGAGATCCACCTGCCCTTCTTCCTTGATGGAACCACAAGGCAACACTCATAAAGAGCAGTCGGCAGCAGCAATGGCCAGAAAATACAATTGCTTTTTTAAACTTCAAAACTGTGGGGGAGCCTCCCATGATTGTTCTTTTATAATTAAAGGCGTAAGGCCAAATCCTAATACAGCATAACCTCTTACCATATAAATCGTGGAAGGGTGGGACTAAAATTGAAACAACTTAATACTCTTAAAAGAAAAAGACTCAATTACCCCTACTAACTTAAAATAAAAGAATCTAACTTAAGTTACTTAAATTGAGCCAATTGAGCCAATTGGATGCAACCAATTTGAACCGGTTCAATTGAAAAACAGAAAAATATACTATGGAATGGAAAATTACTAGAATGGAATCCTAAAGCTATGGCTCCAAACGAAGTCCTAATTTCAGGACTTCTTCTTCTTCTTCTTCTTCTTCCTACTTGGTGCTGTATCAGGATGCTTTGGAATCAAGGAGGTAGAGCCCGTTCTCCATACGTCCACCACCAATAACCCTCTTCATCATCAAATCCTGAAATAGAGAGTGAGAAGGAAAGAAAGTACCACAACAGTTTAAAGACTTGGTTATAGTTAAAGGACTCACTGAAAGAAGATTAGTAGCAAAATTTGGGACATGAAGAACAGAATGAAGGGATATGGAGGAAGTGACACGGACACTTTCCTTCCCAGAAATAGAAGAAAAGGAACCATCAATAACTGCAACCTTATCTCTACCAGAGTAAATAGAATAGGAGTGGTGGTGGAGGCATGGAGGGCAAAGGCTGAAATACCTGACTAAGAGGGAAGATGTAGCTGTGGGAGGAGTACTGCTCAACTGTGTCGTGATCCGTCAGGAACAGGGCCCCAAGCACTCAGTGGTAGCCAACACAGTGAGAGTCCTGGCTCCGCCTCGCCTAGAAGACACAATGTTTCCTCTTGAAGCCACGGCTACAAACCGAAGAACCATCCAGAGATTAGCCCCGCGCAATTCTTTGTCACTGCGGGAACACTTTCTAAGAAGCCGTAGAATCATATTAGGGGTTACACCCATGTAGGTCCCAAGACCACATGGGAAACCACAACCTTGGAATTGCCAAGTCGTAACTGTTGAGTTCTCTGTCACCCATTTCTGGTATGCTGAATCACTAGGACTTGGAAGTCTAGTACTCTAGTCATTCCATTGACGTATTCCAGCTTCCCTCTACTTCTCAAGGACAGTCTCACAAAGTGTGTATAGTCCATATGATCTGTATTGTCAGCTTGACAATAGAAATTTAAGCAGTGGAGCTCTCCAAAGTAAACATGCTGGGATTTACACTGATTGATCCTCTAGCAAAGAACTCCACTTGTCCGTTAACCCAGACATGGCTTACAAATATTCATGGGTACTTGGTTTGATACCCTAACCAGGTGGTGAGTTTACACTAAACCCAATCTTCTTCCCAACAACAGAATGTTGAACTTCAACTAACAATAACGGACCAAGATATCATGTCTCAGCAACTATCCATTGTGGAGATTAAAAAACAAAGCTTTCACACTTCACACTCTACTAACAACAGAGACTATTCTTCCCAAGTAGGACTTCCCCAAGAAAACAGGAATTTCATAGAAACAGTAATAAAGCATCCATAACAATAATACTTCGACTGTAAATCACTTCTAGCTTGTATTATGAGGTGGAATCATCGATTGCTACTAACCAACTTGACCGAATGTGAGCCTATTGATCAGAAGAGCTCTAAGGATGCCAAAAAAGCTCAAAGAGGCGCTAAAACAATGCTTTCATGTTTGAATCACTTCAACTAGATCCGGCAGTTTCTATACTCACCCCTTTATATTACCATTCAAGGACCCTAGGTCAACTCAATTAAGTTGGTCCCCCTTCCAACTGAGTTCAGGAGAGACTGGTTTCCAGGGCTGGCGGTAATTATGTTCTGGTTCTGTTTTTGCGAGATTTGGTCTCAGCACTCACTAACACTTCTTATTCTGCTCCTTTAATCTGATTCAAGTCCTCACATGATGTTCTCTTGAAGTCTTCAAATTATGTCTCTTCCCTGGAACCCTCTTACACTCTAGGGTTCCAAAGTAAGAGAGCAGACCAGGCTGAGTTCAGAATCGACTCTCAAAACTTTCTTCGCTTTGATACGAAGTTCGCACACAGCAACTATGGAAGGCAGGTAGAGAAGGGAGAAGAAGAAGAAGATGAGTTATGGTGTCAAAGTTGGTGGGAGAGGTCAATTGGTACCTCTCCTCTATATTCACTTGTCATTAGAAAATTATAAGGAAATTACATAAATGATCCCTTACAAGTTAACCTGTACATGTGGGCTTGTTTCCCAAACTAATTAAATATTTACTTTTATACCTTCACAACAGGGACTTCTAACACTGTGCATCTCTTTTTCTCCACCCCCGATCCTCTCTCCCGAGTCTCAAGACTCTCTGGTACGGTTCTTCCTTCTATTCTTCTTTATTCTTTCTCTCTCCTTTCTTGTTATTCTGTCATAAATTTCCCAGTTTTTGTTTGGGCAGTACCTTGCAGCCCAAATACCGAGACCAATCTCTTGTGGTTCTAATTGGATTGACTCTAGATTTTAAGAGGTGATCTGGATGCTAGAGGACCCCAACTCGTAGGTTTTGAGTTCGAAATCTGATCTTGGTTGAAAGTTCTAACCAGAACTCAAGTCTGGTTCCTCACTGACCGCCAGGGTTTGTTCAAGAAAAGTATAAACCTCACCTCTGTTGTCTGTTGGGATTACTAGTGAGTGCATCCAATAGGACTGGTGGTAGCGACTCATTTCCTGAAGTTTCAGGTTGATCTGTGCGTTCTTGAATGAATTTTCTCAAACGAATCAATTCTGGTTTTGTGCATTGTTGAGAAGTTGGGAGGTTGAAGATGAAGTAAATTTTGTGAATTTACGAATAAGGACCACCACAACCACAACAACTCAGCCTTATCCCAACTAAATGGGGTCGACTACATGGATCCTTGCTCTCCAATCAGCTCCATTCGAGGTAATACTTGTTACAAACCCTAAGCTATGCATGTCTTTCCTCACCATTTCTCCTAAGGTCATTTCAGGTCTGCCCCTGGCTCTTTTTAGTTCCTTCAATCTGAATCAGATCACTCCTCCGTACTGGAGCATCCAAAGGCCTCCGTTGAACATGGCCATGCCACCTCAAAAGACTTTCTCGTAGCTTATCATGTATCGGGGCTACTCTCAAACCTGCTCTAATATGATCATTACTTACTTTATCCTCCCTAGTTTTGCTACTCACCATCTCTACATTCTCATCTCCGCTACAGAGTTTTGATGCTTCTTAACTGCCCAAACCATACATCATACCCAGATCATATGTTTTAATTACATAAAAGTTCTTACTTTTGTTGGTCCTATTCCTATCTCTATTTTGCTGAAATACCAGATTCGTCTCCTCTTCTTATTTGTTTACCCTTTTAATAGTTTCTCTTTATTTGCAGCCCTGCCATTCCGTTATAACTTTCAGTTTATTTACCATTCTGCCATTACCCTTGCAAACATTCACAGTATTTACTGTTTTGCCACTACACTCTTAATTTGAGTTATTTATCATATTTGTGGGCCCATAAGTGAACCCAAATATGGTATTGTGACCTGGGTTCTGCATTAGAAGGTGTTAAATTTCTTTTGCTGCCGGAATGCCTACAATTCTGAACAGAACCTGCTTTAACCCCTCTTCTTCACGAAGAAACATCTAAGGAAAGTTCTAAATTCCGTGCTTCCCCCTTACTTGACAACTGTTTCTGGTAGCTAAAGTGTTCGAAAGGAATAGTGAAGCTTTTTACACCCTTAAGTATGGTGAATATTATTGTCCCTGAAACATTTACAACTCAAGAAACATGACTGGCCTTGACTTGATTTTTACCCGAGTGACTAGGTTTGGATAGGACTGACTAAACCCCACAACTTAATTAATTAATAAATCCCATGTTCATTTTTCTTACCCATATGTAGGCTCATTAAAGTGGCCTATTATAATAAAAACCCATGGCGTAAGTTTTTCGTCACCCGGGGTGAAGAGAGAATCTCTTCATCCACAGTGATTTACCACTATGATTGGAATCTTGGAACAATGAGTTTCATCATTAGCTCCCTCCCCTTTTGACGAAGGTCCGAAATACCCTTGGTTGAATCAGAGGCTGAGATTCGATGGCTAAAAGGATTCTGTCTTCACCATGGGTGAAGGAAAGTTGGTCCAAAAACCCATCGGACCAAAGGCCTAACATGTATAGAACCAAACCTGTGGCTTATTTCCACTATAATAATCCTGCTTCTGTGATTTTTCTTCATCATCTAAGCATTAAGACGAAGTAAAATTTGAGTGGAAACATTTAGATACAAGTGAAACTGTTTGCGCCTTTGCTTCAATGGTAAAGGAAAGTAATGGGGTCACTAATCACCTAAGGGATTAGGATTAGAAATCCTAGAAGATTTCCAGAGCCGCAGGGATAGGAACAATAAACCAGATTCAAGAGAAAGCAGAATAGTTAACCAAGACAATTCAGAAAGGCCTGGAATTATTGTCTAGTAGTCAATATTGCAGGGGGTTTGGTTCTGCCAAGTCTGTTGAAAATCCAATGGTTGGATTCCAAGATATGGAAGAATCCTATTAGGACTAGGATTCTAGAAACTGAGAAGAACAGTAAATCGATGGCAGGCTTTAGGGTTTTAAACAGAATTCTACTGATGTAATAATCAGTTAATCAGGCAAGTAATAAAAACCAGAAAACCAAAAACGTTGATCAGATTCAAAATCCCGAATTTGAAGAAGTATAATTGAATCAGGAAACTTGATATCAATTTAGAAATTAGAGATCAAAATCAGGAACTGAATCTGAACTCAACAAGTAATTTGATAGCAACAGTTTTAGAGTATAAATAGCACTTAATTCAGGTACCGGAACTTAATCAATTCAAACCAGAAATTTCTAAAACTAGAGAAATATTATAGCCGCAGGGTTTGATATATTATGCGCATTCTGACATGTAGCTGAATGGAGAAACATAGGAGATACAAGGGAAAGATATTAATCCAGGGATCCACCATTGCAGGCTTGGAATCCACCAGAGCCACACTTACTGAATCCACGGAAACCCCTGAACAGAACAGCATAGCCTACTTCTTCGTTCAAAAATCAGTTGGTAGGGCTGAAGCCCTATACATACACTTATTTATTGAAATAGGTAAAGCTGTCTCATACTCAGCATAGGAGAGGCCTATGGCAATCTTCATGGAAAAAGGGAAAAAAAATCACAAACTGACTCCACAACGTCCCCATCGATCAGCTACTTTGGAGAGTCCTCACTGACTAGGACTTTTGCTAATTAAAAAAAAACACCTAAATAGGACTGGAGTTTAATCAAAATAAACAAAAGTACACCCAAACAGTACCTCCCGATGGTCATCAGTTTCTTAGAGAGACTAGGAAAACTGAGGCATCTGGAAAATTCAGAGCCGCATGCTGCTGGAATTCTTGTAATCTCTGGCCACAGGCTCTAGCTTGCTGCAGAAGCCCATCTTCTTCCTGGTACTGCTGCTAGTACCTATATACTACATCAGAAACCTTCTTGTAGACAGGGAGTATCGCATTCAATGTTTGTGGCTTCATGCTTGATGTTTGACTAGGTCCCTCACTGATGGCAGGAATTTGAAAGACAACTAGCTGCAAAAGAAGCTTCTCTTCCTCAGGAACCTGCTTCAGATGATGAGAATGCTGTAACTCTTCTTGTCCGGATGTCAGATGGTAGCCGCCGTGGCCGTCGCTTTCTTAAGTCAGACAAGCTTCAGGTAGAACTGATGGACATATCGTCCTTTGCATTCATGTAGAAATTATTCTTGATTCTTTGATCTTGGCTCAATCTAACGTCTGCTTTGTTTTGCATCACAGTCGCTCTTTGACTTCATCGATGTGGGTAGGGGTGTTAAACCTGGTACCTACAAATTGGTAACTTTTCTATGCCCATGTCTACTTGATTTCTGATAGTTTTACATCTGTGCTTAGTGGGTTGCAACCTAATGAATAAACATGCAAATATATCCTTCTGTGCCTATGCTGTACTTTTGGGTATTGGTGCAGGAGGGAAGGTTCAAATTAATAACAGAAAATTGATTATATTCTAACAATTATTAAGATTTCCCTGGATGGTTTTTTTTTTTCACATTGAGCATCTGACATAAGATGGGAAGTACAAATGGAGGAAAAATGAGGACACTCGTGAGCAGCAATAATTTCACCCTAATATATGTGTGTGTGTGTGTGATTTGGCATCCATAATGCTAGGAGGATCATAGGGCTACTTCTGTGTTCCTGTGGAGTTGCTATGAAAATGATAGCCTGTTACAGTACTTTGACATTAACCACCTGAATTTTGCCCCTTATATCCATTCTCTGAGCCTAAGTTAGTGGTGGGCGAGTCGATAGTTTAAAAACGAAGCAGGGATGGTACGAAAAGGGTCCTGGCTCTGTTTCACTCATTTTGACCAATCAGATCAGGGTACTGATTAATATTTGGAATAAATCCTTAACCGAAACACTGAAAGAAAAGAAAATCATCCAACTTAGCGGGTGATTTTCAGAAAACCGTCTGGTTTAGCGCTCCAGTGTGATTTTAAAACTATGGCTGAGGCTTTGTTGCTTGTTATCTGTCTGTTTGAAGATCTTTTGTGTCTTGATGATGTAATGGTATGCCCTAGTAGCCTCCTTATCATTTTATCAGAAAAGCATTAAAATAAGAGCAAAATTCTCTTGATTTATGATAACTGCAGAGGTATTGATGAGAATGAAAATTTTTCAAGAGAAATGGTTTGCTGGTTCTTTGCATCATGAGTATCCGAGATTGAACAGCTGGAGTTCATGATGATCCCCCTAGCATTGCTTTTCTTCTAATTGAAATGTTACAAGAATGCAAGAGTTGCCCGATAATTGCAGCACTAGTTCAATGGAAGATGGCTGACACTATTTGCTCTTTTCATGCTGGACAGGTGAGGCCATATCCTCGGCGTGCTTTCAGTGATGGTGAGAGTGGGTTATCTCTGGGAGAACTAGGTCTAACGAGCAAGCAAGAAGCCTTATTTATAGAGTTGATTTAGGAAATTCCATTCCGTACTGTGAAAAAGGGGGGTGGGGGGTTGGCAAAAAAGAGAAATTTTAATTAGCTCTTTAAAATGACAGAACATGCATGACCCGTTGGAATGCCAGAACTGCGAAAGACTGCTTCTTCGTCCGAAACTGAAAAATATTGAACTTGTACCAGTCACCCTAGCTATTCTGGTTTGTGAGCAGGATAATCGTTACAATTCATGGTGTTTGATTGGTTGATGGATTTGTATATGCACAAAAAATATTTATTATTATTATTTGATCGTTTCATATGAAACTAATATTGCTTTTTAGTGAGGAGTCGGGATTTGGGATGGTAAAGTCTGGATGCTGGTGGAGTAGCCATTATTTGAGAGATCAGAATCAGCAACCTGATTCCGGTCAAATCAGATCGGAATGGGCTGGATCTAATTCCCCATTCAAAGAGTTATCCATTTCTAGGGTTCAGGCCAATTCTGAATGGGATGAGGCTAATCAGGTATCCAGGTTGTCGATCATATGGAACTCCACGGATTAATAGTCAAAAGGGTCACTTGGTCAATTTCAAATTCTGAATACCAAATTACTTAATTTGCCGTCTCTTTCTCCCTATGACTCTCATCTAGTTGTAAGGGAAATAATGGCAAGAAAATAAAACCAAACTAAAATCGAAGTAACAACTTCTGTAATCGTTTTCTCGGTGTCAATCGGTAACGGTTCCTGGTATTTATCACGGGTCTAGAATTGTCCTGATACTAAAGGTGTTAATCCCACAACCATCCTGTTTAGTTAACGGCCAATACTTAACGGCACGACATTGGTTCTTAGGTTCTAGGCAGTGTAGAAAAGGGAGAACTTCAATGTTTCTTAAGTCTTAACGAGATGGTTGCATTATTAGTGTTGTGGATTTTTTCAGTATCATGAGATCTAAGTTGGCTCTTACTTTAAAGAGAAAACTAGAATACAAAATCATCATGAATGTCATGATTTAATTCGGCAAACTTTCTAAGATCAATGTGAGTTTGTCAAAAATAACAGGTTTTTTTTTGGGTAACGAGAATACCTTTACTAAGTAAACATAATATTTACAAGATCCCCTAAACAGTCTGAAGTAATAGAGTTAATCCTAGCAAAACGAGCAAGTCTGTCAGCCGGTGCAATGTAAGACCTAGATATTAATGATGGGCAAATAAACAAGTACTGATATGGTTTTAATGTCATCACCAAACAAGTTAATGGTAATAGAGCTAAAAGTCCATCATCTGAAACCTCTATAAGAGGATATATCATCTAAATACATCAAATTATAACCATAAAACTTGAATAGATAGACATGAAATCTATCATTTGAAACAATATTGGTGGTTCTGATATCTAACCAGTATTTAGGTACTGATACTATTGGGAACCGTTCGTCCCATTTGTTATCCATTAACAAAATCATATCCCAATTTTGACCCTTTATTAATGGGACAATCCGGTAGGGTTTTACCGGATGGTTTTGGGATCCAGTTCTGATCCCAAATTGACACTCCTCTCTCTCTCTCTCTCTCACACACACACACACACACACACACACTATAAGAGATAAGGACTGCCCTCGGAAAGAACTACTTCTACTGCGACCACCACTGCCTGAGGAAGGGGTAGCAGTGGCGGTGTTGGCAGAAATATTAGAGACATCAAGGGGTGGGTTTTCATTTAGCAATCAGATTTCCTGGGTGGGAATAAATTGAGAACGCCACAATATGAAATGGCATCACGTCTAGTGGTGATGGAGGTTACAAACGGTCCATATTCTGAATCCAATAGGCTTACCAGCGGCAGCAAGGAGATCAGTAATTGATTTTACCCTGAGGAGATATTCTGGAATGGTGCTTGAACCCCTCTTAATGTTTGAAGCTGAAGGCGCAATTGCATGAGGCGTGCATTAGACATGCTATTGTAGGCACGTTCAAGTGTACTCCAACTTCATGAGAGGTGGAGCAGCCCACAATCTGGGCGTGAACAGATTCTGTTAAAGAAGACTCATCATCAACTGATCTTGCTTTTGCCAAGTTGCATAGGCAGGATTGAGAATAGTAGTGGCGGCAGTGTCACCGTCGGCAGCGGGAAGAAACTCGGGTGGGCAGGGAGTTGCACCAGTCACCAGACCATAAAGTTCATATCCACGCAAGATGGGAATAAATTGAGAACGCCACAATAAGTAATTGCTTTCTGATAGTTTGATGGAGATAGTGTGATTGAGGGGGAAACAGAGAGGGTGCAGTGAGATTCCCAGGACTAGAGCTTGAAGGTAAGTTGGAACCCATGGTCGTTGACAATGTGCGAGCCACATATCTCACGGTCAATCCAATGTTTCATATCCGAACAAAGCACGTAGAAATCGATTTCCATTTTGTGTGTGATGAGGTGGCAAAAGGAGATCTTGCAGTAAAGTACATTTCGACGAAGGATTAGCTTGCCGACATTTTCACTAAGGCCCTATCTCAGCCACGTTTTCAGTATCTTCTGTCCAAGCTCAAGGTGATTTCACCCCTTTGATCTTGAGGGGCGTATAAGAGATAAGGATGACACGTCAATCCCATCTACTAAAGCCAAAGCAAATCTCTCACAAATTGAGAGTCTCACGGTGAATCACAGCTCAACCAAGATTGACATCACTGAGAATAAGCGAACAAATAGCTATAAATCTTCCTGTAAATCCTCTACAGAGAGGGTGCGACATGTGTTACCAAAGATATGTAAATCCCTTACCGTATCCTCTCCCAACTCATCTCTATTAAAGGGAAGGGTAATGGCTATTCCAAGCAAGTGAATGAAATAATCTGTTGTGTGGACGTAGGTTCCTAGAACCTACGAACCACGGTAAATATTGTCTGTCTTCTTCTTCTCTAATTACCTCTCTTCCAACTCTTACACACACACACACATACTCCTCTCTCTCTCTCTCTCTCTCTCTCATCACACATGAGATGACTTCTATGTTCCTTATTAATAGAATATTGGTCTATAATTAATCTCCTAATCTTGTCTATTTTGATAAGTCAATTATAAATAGGTCTTATTTCATAATCCATTATTCCGTCTCCCTCTTTAGTGTTCTCCCTTATATTGCTTGCTTAGATAAATCTCACCCATCTTTCAAAAGCTAAAGGTGGTTTCACTTCTTTTCCTTTAAATTTCAACCAGATGGAACCTAAATGTGAAGATGACACATGAGTATTATCCCTAAAATGTACAGGTTCTGATGGATTCGGAATAGTTAATTTTTGAAAATTGTTAGATTTGTACAACCGGTATTTGTCTGGGATTGCCTTTATGACCTCCCCTTGTTGGCTGATCCTATATTCCTATCATGTCACTTTAAAGTACTACTTGTGAAATAAAAGTGGGGCATTGGGTTCTGATATTTGATTGGGTTAACAGCCTATCCCATTGGGATTAGTGTGGATGGTTGATGTGATCAATCCAAATCATTAAAACGTATAGACAGATCCCTTGGTCGTACTTGATCACCTGGGTCTCCTTTTTATCTGCTGCTGTGCTAACATGCTCCATTTTGCTGCTGTACATACTTAATTGCTTGACACGTGTACTGACATAATCCAACGATCATAAAACAGCTAAATAAAAATTTGCTTTTTAATTTTCAATTCTTCACTTTTTTATTTTTACCTTTCTCTCTCTTCTCTCTCCCCTTTCACGAGACCTTTCCCTCATTCTCTCTCCCCTTTCATGAAACCTCCTTCGTTTCTCTCTGGTCTCCGGCCACTCTAAAGAATTTCCGTCGATGATGGAGCACATGTAATGTGAAGAGCTAAAGTCTTCGCCATGAGTGTGGTAGTCTGAAGAATCTCTGGTCCGACCTCTTCCGTCTCCAAGGCAGCTTTCGTCTATCTCTGGTTTGCGATTGAGATTAGATCTGCTCCAACAGTGGATTTTGGTTTGATCAGATTTGCTCCAATAGGTCGGGACTGCAGGAGATGCCGCAGATGAAGTGGGTGTGGCAAGGGAGAGAGCAAGGATCGAAGGAGAAGTTCTAAGAACCAAGGCATTACCAGGGAGAGATGGAATTTGGTTTTATTGAGGCCTTGAATGCTTTTAGCGTATAGATATCCAAAAAGACTGTTTGATTCCATCAAATAAACACCATGAGTCATTCCATCTATCTTGTGGGCTCTCTTGAAAGATTTCATCACCATCTACCATTCCATAAGACCATCAAGATCACAAAACACTCCAAAAACAACAAACGTAATCACAATAAACCCTCTTAGCCCCAAGAGAGAGAGAGAGAGAGAGAGAGCCATAAGGATTGATAAGGTGTTCTTGAGTTCTTGGCCGTTGCTCGCATCACTCATAGAACCTGTGCATGCCCAAGTTGTGGGATGCACCACCTCTGCTATTACACCCGTGCTCGGACCTTGACCCAAACTCCGAATGTACGTCCGGAACCCGATGGATCTTGGGTCTTACCCACTAGTAACTTGTGGTGCACCGACCCAGTACTCATTTTTAAGGAAAATCTCCGGTAATATCATATCTACCGGTCCGGAGGCAACTACTCGACCTGGGTTGCTGTTCCATACACCAGTTGATGAGCAACCTAAGGTACAACCCCTGCTTAATCAAAACAGGATTAAATTCAATTTTAAATGTTTAAACATGGTTTAATGGCCACAAATTGTACAAGGACAATGTCTTAAGCATGGCACAGGCCTCAGTGGGACCCAAATGCAAAAACAGCAGGGATTTACCTACTGGTCCATCCATATTGGTCGATCTGGATCAACCAGTCCAATGGACCAGTGCTGCTGTACTGCACAGAATGCATCTCAGATGCGTGGGGCCCAGTGTCTCGCACCCTGGGTCACCTCTCCGTACTTAGAATGACCCAAGAAAATATTGCCCTAACATTGTGATCATGTGGGGCCCACTTTGAAGCCATTTACATGGAAAAATGGTTTCAAGAATGTGTTTCTCCATAAAAACACCCTTGGCAAACAGGCCTTAGTGGCTAGTACCTATATAAGCCAACCATTAGCCCTAAAACAGCCCTGTTCATTTCGTTGGAGGAAGGAAGAGAAGGAGAAGGAGAAAGAGAAGAGAAGAAGAGAAAAGAGAAGGCTTGGGACCTCCTTGAGCTTGGATCCTCCAAGGTAAAACCCAAACGCAGATGTTCCCTGTTGTTTAATAGCCATTATCATGACTGTAACCATGATCCATTCCCTGTTGTTGGCTGTACAGCCATGTTCTCTGGTGCCTACTATATTTGTCATGCTTTCCTAGCTTTGATGTGAATTTATGCAAGCTTATGCAACCTGCTGTACCTGGCCCTTCACCCACTCTATTTTGGTGTTTGTATGCTGTGCATACTGTTTCCAGCTTTGCATAATCGATTGTCATGCTTTGGTGTATAGTTAGACCATGGAAATAAGTGTAGGCCATGCTTGCTTTGAATGTATGATGAATCCATGGCTGTAATTCTTGAAACAGAATTTTTATTGCACAGATTTAAACCTACTCTTGTGTAATTTCTGTTGTTCCTTGCATGAGCAGCCAAGCATGCTTGCATAGGTATCCAAACCCCCAAGAACCCCATGCATGTTTGATTTTTCACCATACATATGTTGATGGTCATGCATGGAACCCTACCGTAACTTCTGATCATCCATGCACGCTACTGATCCATAGATCCAAGCCAAAACAACAATAGCTTTTGAAAATCTCGAGCTGCTCATGCACTAGTCGATTAGATCAACCACTGCAGGAAATTGAAACCTGTGTTACCCCTAGTCTAGCTTTGGGTCTGTAATGCCCTGCATAGGGTCCTACATGAAATCCCTATTAAAAATAATGCACTGTACCTCTGTTTGGAGCCAATTTGACATCCCCGGGATAGGTTTTGGGCGACCAAACTCATATTCAGTATGGAATTATAACCCAAATCGCTGATGGAACTACTGCAGTGCCATCTAAAACCCCTGGTGTGAACCCTTTCCAATTCTGTGACTGAAACCCCTACTGGTCCATTGCTACTGGTCCACCAATGGACCAGTACCAATCAACCACTTCAGGGAATCTAAACCTGTGTTGTCCCTGACCTACCCCGAGGACGGAAACACTTTTCTTAGAGTCATTGGTACAATCCATAATATAAAACACATCATTCTAGCCCTATCCTTACACTTTAAGCAATGGGTTGATTGCCACCGATCCATTGGACAAACCAGTCCAATCAACCAATGTAAGCCATGAATGAAGGACATGACCCTAACCCCTGTAATTACTTAAGACAGTACTTGGGCACCCTTTTGGGTCAAAGACCATAAACCCCCTTTTGATTTTTGGCCACAGCAGCCTACTGGTCCATTGGATGGACCAGTACCAATCGACCACTGTTGTTGTCGTGGCAGTTTTATGTCTTGCCCTGGTTTGGGAACTAAACCATGGTTACTCCTAGTCTCCTAGGATAATTTAATGTGTATTAATATAAAATTCTAATTTATTTACCATAGGTTTTAACTATTTGTCCGGCGATGCATATCAAAGTGCTTTTGAGGACCGACAGTCCTTCGAGTAAGTGGAGCATAGCTAAGGTGAGTGGAATTACACCATACATGTAGGTGTAGCATAACTAATGAGTATGATAACAATAACAATTTATATTTTTGTCTTTATATTTATATTCTCATGTTCTTATTGGAATTATGTTGAGAACTGTTGATGGAATGCTTGCATATAACTTGTTAGCCTAAATAGAAATGAGGCCGGTGGTAGCCCATAGAATGGGATACGGTTGACACCACCCGACTCGTACGATATCACTAAAACTGCTAATCTATATGCCGTAGCCGGCTTGGAAATGAGGCTAGTGGTGACCCATAGAATGGGATGCGGGGCACCACCCGACTCATACTATATCATGTAGAATGCATATGGCTAAGAAATCATCACCCGTGCTACGAACCCTTGCCAACAGGGGTTTAGGTGTTGGATACCACAAAAGTGTGAGGCCAATGTCCTAAAGGGCATTGCTCGGTCAGTTAACCCATCATGATCATTAGGACGTGGTGGTAGCAGAGAAATGTGTAAGGCCAATGTCTTAAGAAGACATTGTTCGGTCGATAGGTCCACTAGTCAATCGGGCTGGTGGTAGCATAGTGGTAACCTAGAGGGCCGGTCGGGTTGACCTAGGGAGGGATGCTGAAGCAGACTGGTCTTCTCCGACAACTCAATGGGTGTATCGTGGGAAGGAGTTAAAAGCCCGCACCAGGGATACATGTATTGGGGATTGTAGTAGTACTAACCCGCCTTAGTTGTGATGTTAGGTGGCTAATAAATAAAATGAACAGTACCTCATGTAGGACTCATTTGGTTGTGCTTACATGGTTTATATTTCACTCACGAGCTCGGTGGAGCTCACACTCTTGTATATTCTCTTTTAGGTGGTTATGCAGGTACTGGTTTGCCAATGGACGATGAAGCTGTTGATGGACTGTAGATCTTCCTCATGTTGTTGATCTACGAAGATTTTGTTATTATTTGAATTTCTCTCTTTCAGGAAGTGTAATTACCATGATAATGTACCTTTTGAACATAAATGGATATGTATATGGTATAACATAGGTATTTGGGATTTTATTATAAATGATATAAATCATCAGTGAGTAGTTTGGTCTTCCGTTGCACTCTGATATTTATTTAATATCTTTTACCCCTATTGGTGGTTTGTGACATGTAAGTACTGCTTCTGGATGCTTGGGGTTTGGCGGATGTGGTTTGATATCCGGGTCACCCGTCGGATACTCCCAGGGGGTGGTTTGGGGTGTGACATCTGCTGTCGTCTGGAATAGCCTGGAGCGTCTTTACTCAAACACCTCTTCTGCTCGTATAATGCAACTCAAGCTCCAACTTCAGCAAACACGTTGTGGGTCGATGAGTATCCATGATTATCTTCTTCAGATTAAAGGGCTCTGTGATCAACTTGTTGCTACAGGAAGACCTGTGGAGGATGAAGACTTGTGTCTCCATATTCTCAACGGCTTAGGTGCTGATTACAGTGCGTTTGTTACTGTCGTATCAACACGAGCAACCCCTGTTACTTACAACGATCTCAAAGGTATGCTCCTTACCTAGGAATTACGTTTGAAGGATGATTTGGGGGCTCCCATTCTCTCTTCTCCAACCGCTAATTTTGCTAGCAATACCTCGAATTGCGGGGGAGGAAGCCCCTATCGCAGCAATGGCCGCGGCAAGTATAGTGGTTCTAATCGTGGAAGATATGATGGTTCTTTTAATTCTGGAAATGGAGGTTCTTTTAATTCTGGCCATGGTTCTTTTAGTTGTGGCACACATGGAAATACTAATGCTGGTTTACAATGCCAAATATGTCAAAAGGTGGGTCACAAGGCCATCGATTGTCGATAGTGTTTTAATCATGCATTTCACACTAGCTTTGTCAACCCTCCTCCGAATCTGGTTGACTACCCACCCTCGGCTAATGAAAGTATTTGGGTTCCTGATTCTGGAGCAACCCACCACCTCACTGCGGACTTGGCCAATCTGAATCTCTCCAAACCATATAGTGGAGCAGAGAACGTTCAAATTGGAGATGGCATAGGTTTGCACATCTTACACACTGGTAGTTCAAAGATTTCTAATATGGTTCTAAACAATATCTTGCATGTACCAGCCATTTCTCGTAATTTGCTTTATGTGCCACAGTTTACTCACGATAATAACGCGATCTTTGAGTTCCATCCTAACTTTTTTCTTGTGAAGGATTGTCGCACGGGGAAGCCTCTACTTCAGGGGCCAAATAAAGATGGCTTGTACCAGTTGGTATTAAATAAGGAGGATGGCAGGCATAATGCAAAGGTCTTTTTGGGAGAAAGAACATCTACTAGGTAGTGGCATAACAGACTAGGCCACCCTACACCCCATTTAGTGAAACATATTGTAAATAACTTTGATTTGCCAGTAAATAAGGACTCTGTTCATTTTATTTGTGAGGTATGTCAAAAAGGCAAGGGCCATAAATTACCATTCAATAAATCAAATTCTGTTTCTAAAGGCCCCCTAGATCTTGTGTATTCTGATGTCTGGGGGCCCTCCCCAATTCCATTGGTTGATGGGTAACGGTATTACGTAATTTTTCTTAATGATTATAGCAAATTTATTTGGCTATACCCGTTAACTCTCTAATCAGAGGTTATTAATATTTTCCACAATTTTAAAGCTCTTGTTGAGAATCTATTTGACAGGAAAATCAAGCGTTTTCACAGTGACTGGGGTGGTGAATACCGTACTGTTTCCACAATGCTTAAAGAAGTGGGCATCGAACATAGGGTGTCATGTCCTCACACCCATGAACAAAATGGGGCTGTTGAACGGCGTCATCGACAAATAGTACTCAGATTCCGTACTTGCACATGCTTATGTGCCCAGAATGTTTTGGACATATGCCTTTGAGACTGCGGTCTTCTTAATTAATCGGCTTCCCACACCGATACTCAACAATGTTTCGCCTCATTTTCGGTTGCATGGGGTACATCCGCAATATGATCAATTGAGGGTCTTTGGGTGTACATGTTATCCACTCTTGCGCCCCTTCAATCAACATAAACTGGATTATAGGTCCGGGTTGCATGTGTTCTTGGGATACAGTGCATGCCATCGTGGCTATATCTGCTACAATATCGATTTAAAGAAAAGCATCATCTCGCACCATGTTGTTTTTGATGAGAACCGGGTTCCCTTTCGAGATATAACATTGCCACCACTCCAACAAAAAAATCAATCATCTATCTTGGGACCACCACTCACTATCAATTGGCCATCCATTACTCATCCCACTCAAGCACAAAATCAGCCACCCAAGTCTCCAGTAATACACTCGTCTCCAATTATACCACCCCATTCCAATTCTCCAACCGACTCACGTCAACCTACCCATATGATGGACCAATCCTCTTCCTCCACCTCACCTCCACCCACCCAAATTATGGATCCACCCTCTCCATGCCCTCCACCACCTACCCGTCACCCAATGATAACAAGAAACCAAAATGGTACCCGCCGGCCTAAGGTCTACAATGCAACCATTGCTCCTGAAGAGATTGAACCAACCTCTTTTACTATAGCCTCAAAATTCCCTGACTGGCGCAAAGCCATGAATATTGAGCTCATTGCTTTAGTCAAGAATGGAACATGGACACTAGTTCCACCCACCAAATCAATGAACATTATCGGCTGTAAGTGGGTTTATCGAATCAAACAGAAGGCGGATGGGACTCTCGATTGTTATAAGGCTCGACTAGTTGCAAAGGGATATAATCAACAAGAAGGGTTGGACTATAATGAAACATTTAGTCCTGTAATCAAGCCAACAACAATCCGTATTGTCCTTTCTATAGCCCTGTCAAATGATTGGCCCATTCGTTAGCTTGACGTTCAAAATGCTTTTCTTTATGGGTTCCTTACTGAGGAAGTTTTTATGCATCAACCCCCTGGTTTCATTGATCCAGTGCACTCTGATCATGTATGTCGCCTGCATCGATCTCTTTACGGTCTCAAACAGGCGCCCTGTGCTTAGTTCGACCGTTTGAGTTCCTTTCTTCTCGAAAAAGAGTTCATTGGTTCAAAAACAGATACATCATTGTTTATTTATCACAAGAGCGGGGTCACCATCTACATCCTCATCTATGTGGATGATATAATCCTCATAAGAAACAGTGCCACCTTTCTCACTGCATTTATTCAAGACATGTCTTCTGCTTTTGCAGTCAAGGATCTTGGGCCCCTTCATTTCTTCCTAGGGGTAGGTGTCCATCGCGACACCAACGGTTTGCTACTTTCACAGAAGCAATATATTTTGGATTTACTCAAGAGGACTAACATGGTAGATTCCAAATCTGTTATTACACCAATGGCCGTCTCTCCTTCCCTGTCAAAACACTCTGGGGAACCAATGCAAGACGCCACACTGTATCGTAGCACGGTGGGTGCTTTACAATATGCAACATTAAGTCGACCAGATATTCAGTTTGCAGTCAATAAAGCATGTCAGTTCATGCACTACCCAACCACAGATCATTGGCCTGCCGTGAAACGGATTTTACGCTATCTAAAAGGAACAGCTAATAATGGACTATTCATGACAAAACAGAATGTGATGCAATTACTTACCTACTCTGATGCTGACTGGGCAGGGTGCCCTGATGATAGAAAATCGACTGGCGGCTATGCTATATTTCATGGAAATAACTTAATCTCTTGGAGTTCCCACAAACAAGCTACAATTGCACGATCAAGCACGGAATCTGAGTACAGGGCCTTGGCTAAGACAGCAGCCAAAGTCACCTGGCTGCAGTCGCTACTTAAGGAAATGCATATTTTTCTTCCAAAGGCTCCAGTCTTATGGTGTGACAATGTAGGGGCCACATACCTCACGACAAACCCAGTTTTTCATGCCTGTGGGAATTTGATTTCCACTTTGTCTGAGACATGGTTGCAAAAGGGTCAGTAGAAGTTCGCTTCATTTCAACAAAAGATCAGATCGCCGATGGTTTTACCAAGCCGCTATCTCATCAAAGATTCTGCTCACTCAAGGCCAATCTCAAGGTGCTTCCACCCCCTTTTCAATTGAGGGGGAGTGTTAGAGATGATAATACTATAGCTTCATCGGATCAGCATGATTTCCCTCTCAAAAATATCTCCATCAACTACAATGGAATGACACACAATCAAGGCCGGATTCTAGGCTGTCAAGATAAGTTTTCTAATATAAAAGATTGCTCTACACAGGATCAAGTTGGCAAAACTAAAGCTACAGCTATAGGAATGAATCAGCTTAAGAAACTCTCAAAAGAGCCACCTCTTATTACTGTAAATAACCAAGAGAAATCTTCCTTAAATAGGACTGTATACCAAAGGATTGAACATTGAGAAATATCCTTTTCAGTGGATGTAGGTTGCCTCAACCGAACCACTTTAAACTTATGTGTTCTCTCTCTATCTTCCTCTTGCTCTGTTTCTTTTCATTTCTCTCCATAGTATGAGTTCTAACATGAGTATTGGATCGAGACATGAAATAGAGAGAAAGAAGGCAGATGTTAAGGAGATGGAGAGAGAGAGAGGGGGTCAGATGGAGATTAATGATAGGGAGCTTCCAATAACGCTCATGGTTAGGCTGTTAAATTTTGTCTTCATTTTTCACTCTCCCACTGTTCGATCCCTTTCTGTTTTGAGTTTTTCTTTGCTGTTCTTGGTTTTTTCTTTATCTAAAAACCCACCCAAGAAGAGTGGCAAAGCCTCACCATAAAAAGGAAGAATGGCAGAGTAGAGCATTACAAGTTATTGCCTTTTATTCTCTCAACTTGATCAAAGCAGAAAAGCTAGGATTGTGTTTCAAAGATGCTCCATCACCGGCAGAGATTCTTCAGAGTGGTCGGAGACTAGAGAGAAATGAAGGAAGGTTTCATGAAAGGGGGAGAAAGAATGAGAGGGAAATGTGAAAATCAAAAAATGAAAAAGTAAAATAAAAAAACGTTAAAAGTAAAAGTGAAAACAAGAAAAAGCAAGTTTTTACTTAACTGTTTTATGACTGTTGGATTATGTCAGTACACGTGTCAAGCATCTAAGTATGTACAGTAGCAAAATGGAGCATGTCAGTATAGTAGCAGATAAAAATCCCTCCTTATTCTGCAAATTTTCCCTTATATTTGCTACAATTTGGAATGGACAAGAACTCTTTTTATTTGCTAATATTTTAATCTTTGTTTGATGCATAAATAATTCCATGATACACTTGACCACCCGACTACATCTACCAGGTGGTTATAGGGTTTAATGACAGTGAGGATGTTATGTGCCTAATGAGGTTCATGTTGTTGGTGAAGCCTGATTTGGTCTAGAAAGTGCGGTTGAGATCTTCGGAGGACCGTTTCGGCCTCAAAATGACCTCGGAATGCCAAAAAATGGTGGGGATCCAGCCAAAGGCATGGTGTTGTGTTGGGCTCGTCGAGATCTTCAAAATGAGTACTTTTGAGCCATGTGTTATGTTTTGGTCTGGCTCAGGTTTTTTGGCTTTTTTGGGCTAGGGGCATTTGTGTACTTTTTGGGGTTAGGGTTTTCTTATATATTGTTCTTGTCTCGTTGAGATAGGGTTATGAGGGTTTGTAACATTTCCAGAGAAAATAGTGAAATCTGTTCTACTGTTCGGCCATAGACGTAGCTTCCATCTTGGAGGTGAATCACGTAAATCTTTGTGTTGTGCGTTGTGTGTGCTCTCTCTATTTTCGTTTTTCTTCTACAAATCGTCATTCTGGGCGTTGTTTTCTTAACAGTTCGATCTAGTGTATGAGCACAAGATTAGGCCAGCTTAGTATGAGATATGTTAAAGGGTTTGATTTAACACGTTCCATCTACTCTGGAGCTTTTGGTGTATCAGTCAAGTACCTAACATTTGGTATCAAAGCCGGACACTACGTCATGGATTCGAGTCACAGAAAGGGCTACCTGGAGTACTGTGACAGCCATCAAGAAAGAGCTACTTGTTGCTTGGCAAAAATTGAAGACGACGAGTAGGAAAGTGTGATGGTTTATTATGTGCCTAGTGGGGTTTGATCTAGTGTATGGACATTAGATTGGGCCAACTTAGAATGGAATAGGTTAAAGGGCTTGATTTAACGCATTCCATGAGCTTTGGAGATTTTAGTGTATTAGTCAAGTACCTAACAGAGGATCACCCAAGTGGACTTGCGTTTTGGTTAGATGAAAATGAGTTTACTGATTGGGCTTCGAAATTTTCAATCTTGCTAGACCTTGGTCCAATAATTTGGTGGCTTGACTTCATAGATGGTTTTGGAATAGTTTATATTTCCAAAAAAAACCTTAAGACTATGTTTGATAAGTATTCTCAGAATAGATTCTAAGTTTAGTATGCATTTTGAAGTAAGAAAATATTTTTACTGGTTTTAGAATACGTTCTAGACTCACAATCTATTCCGAGAATACTTACCAAATACAACCTAAGACATTTGGCGATTTTAGTGACAACTGCCAATGGGTGGGACTTGGGTCCAATGTCTAGATCAAACATGGGACACCATAAACACTACCATACCGTCTCAGTGTTGCATGGGCACATGGGTCCATGAAAATGCTAAGAGTATCTATAACAGTGGATGAGTATCGATTCCATTCATGAGGGTTGGGCCCGTCACCAGTGGACCATTGTGCCATTATTGTCCCATGGGTTCCCAATGACATGCAGGCTAAGTGGTCATGTGCATTTAATTCCTTCATCCCCATTTTTTACTTAAATATAAGTTTTTAGTTACAATTTTTTACTTAGTCCTATTTGAAAATAGTATTTTCTTTTAGGGTAAAAGAACCTTGAAAAGCAACATGGCCTACACTCAGACACAAAGGGACATGAAATGACTGCCCACCCCTTAAGAAAGACAAAAATCCTGCCCCTGTTGATGCTTCCGTGTGCACTCCATTGAACTCTATGCTGGAGCAAGGGCCATGCTATCTTTCAGGGAACCCTCTCCTTTTTTTTTTTAATGAAATTTTGCAAGGGCAATGATAACACCTCATAATTAAGAGGTCATGGATTCAATTCTTCTTGATGTCTTTTTATCCTTACAAGATTCACAAAAGGTAAAAGATTTCATGTATTTTAACTCAAGATATTTTTGGCCAACTTTGTTTTAATGGAACATAAAGACCAGTTTAACCAATGATGATGTAAAGACTAAAGAGAGTTTACAATTGTTTTGCATAAGTGATAATTTTAGTCAAGGGATTGCCTAAATGACATCCCTATAGGTGTATTTAGAACTTGTAACCTTCTTTTGATTGCCCCTTGTCTTATTCCCAAAACTTTTTTATGTTAACGGTATAAAAAAAGTTTTCAAAATAATTTGAAAGTATATTACCATAATATCATTGTCAGGAAGTATCATTTTTTGCATGTTTTTCAAGTACCATGTGTGAAATGACAAAAATTCATTCTCGCTAAAGTAGAAGTGTGTTCTACTAAGAAGATAGAAAATAAGGTTATAAATTATTTGCCACTTTAAGGCCCCGTTTGTTTGATAGAAAAAAAGAGGTGGGTAAGATGATGGGATGGGTCCCTTGTGTAGTGGAATGAGTCAACAGTAAAGGGAAGGATGGGAAAATTAAGGAAAAATAGTGTAGTGGGTCCATGTTGCTCGTTTCCATGAATAATGAGAAACTCCCATTAAATTTGGTGGGACTTTTGGGAGGGATGGGCTAGGAGAAATAAGGAGTCACGTAGGCAGACACAATCCCTAATTCAAAGATCTTTGTTTGTTCAAATCTCACCCCATGTATCCATTCAACTATCATTTTGGGAATTTTAGGGAAAAAGACAGTTATCCCACCCCAGTTTTTACTGGCAAACAAACAGGGCCTAAGGGTGTCAATAAGAAAATCTCTTATAATAATAAAAAAAAGGTTTATATACACATTTTATCAAAGAATAAAAAAAGGATTAGAGTTTAAAAATCAGAAAATAAAAAAAAAACTTTTCTATTACCTGTTTATGTTTAGTTATTCATCGTAATTCTTGATCTTTTTATTAAATTATACCTGAATTAATGTTTTGCATTTTTTGTAACTATGTTTGGAACCTTTCTTCATGAAGTCAAAGAATGTTATTCGCAAGAAAAGGGCATACCCAATGCATGAGGCTCCTGCCACTATGGGGTTTGGGGAGGGACAGATATGTACGTAGTCTCATCCCGACTACATGGAGAGGTTGTTTCCTGATTCAAACTTGTGACCATCAAATTGCAATGGAGCCACTTTATTGTTGCGTCAATGTCTGCTATTCATACATTTTTATTTATAAAATATTTTTTATTTTTTATAGTATTTTTTTTTTTACTAAATGCAACAAAACGGTAACGGTTCTATTTTTTGGTTTTTTTATTTTTTTTATTAAGGGTAAAAAATTTTAATTAATTTAAAAAAAGAGGATATACAGAATTTCCGTCTAAGCATCCCTAGACGATTACAAAAACACAAGGAAAAAAAGGGAGCCTGACCTTAATCGTATATATTGAATGTGATTTATTTTGTATGGGTTGTAATTTTGGTTTAGAAAAAAAAAAAGCATGAAATACTACAAATTGGTCTTCATTGATTTTTTATTTTGATTCGAATTGTCCTAGAATCAGCCAAAAATCATTCGGACTATGTCGTAATTGCATACGTAAAATTAGGTTTAATTAGAATTGACAAGTCGCTTTCACTGATTCCAATTTGAGCCTTAAACCCATGTATGTAGGACAGACATAAAAGAAGTACAAAGCTGCCATGTTTTTTACAACGTTTTTCTTTGGAAAAATTATTTCAGTTCACTTATGAGAAAATACTGGGTATGCTAGCGGTATGTTGTATGCTAGTACCCTATATGTATATTTCTTGCTTTTCCCTTTGAAAGAGGGGTAGACAGGAGAAAGGATTAAAGAATTTGAACCCCGTACCTTGTGCCCCTGCTTTCTATTTATAAGATGGAGGTGATGTAACCCTAATCCCAATGAGTACTAAAAGATCATTTTTGCCCTCATGGGGAAATACCTTTACGAAGAGTCTCAAGATCGTTGTGTGGCAAAGAGTCAGAGTCCCAAAGAAATGTATGGTTTTAACCTAATCTTGTTTTGGCTTAGTCTCCTGCCACATGTCAGTCATCCATTGGTGAGTTGATTTTATGCATATCATGTACCAAATAAACCTTTGAGTAGTGATTGGCTCACTTACTATTGACCTAATAATCATATTTGGTGTAAAATGGTATCTAGAGAAATTTATCCAATGTTCTTTTTTTTTTTTTTTGGTCCCACTGTTCTGTTGAAATACATTTAGACCTTATTTGATTAGAACAGAAGTAAATGATACGATTTCCTATTGATCTAGCAATGTGTGGGTAATAAAGGCTATGAGTCAAGTTAGCAGTATTTCTTCCATAAAATAAAGATTTTATGCATGGTCGTGTATGTATACAGTCGTGCCTTCAACTGTTAGATGGGAGGAGGGGGAGAGGAGGATGTGTTATTACAGTTTTACCCCTATCCTCATCCAACGATTGAAAGGCACGACCATGTGCGTTCACAGTCGTGCATAAAAATTGTGTCCCTTATTTAAATAAGCATGGATCTTCTTGTTGTTCTTTTTTTTTTCTTTATTGTGTGGAATGGTGCATCTTGTTGTCACCAAGAAGGTGAGCTAAGAAGTTGTAACCTCACATTTTTGTCATTTGTCTTATTCTCGAAAGTTATTTAATTCAAGGGTAAAAATATATTTTCAAAATAAGTTGAAAGTGACTTATCATTATTTCATTTTCAATAGTTGTAATTATCCACGTGAAATCACACGGTTTATCCTTATGGAAAAAAGAAGTGTGTTAAACTAAAAAGTTAAAAAATTAAGGTTATAATCTTGTTGTAACCAACCATAGTGACAACAAGATTTTTCCGAAATAAAGAGGGGAAGTAAAAGTTATGATGCCTATTGATAAAGAATGTATGGGTGATATAGGCTATGAGTCAAGTTTGTAGTCTTTCCTCCATAAAAAAGTATGTAGGTTTTCTCCCCCGATCCAACGGTTGAAAGGCACGAGCATTTACGTACACGACTATGCATAAAACCTTTTGTATTAAATGAGAAAACCTACATATTTTTTTATGGAGGAAAGACTACAAACTTGACTCATATCTATCCAACGGTTGAAAGACACGATTGTGTACGTACACAACCATGCATAAAAATTGGGTCCCTTATTTAAATGAAGAAGGGAAGTAATTGTTATAATGCCTTGTTGATTTAGAAATGTATGGGGTAATATAGGATATGAGACAAGTTTGTAATCTTTCTTCCAAAATTATATAGTTTTTATCTCTTATTTAAATAAATTCAGATTACTATAAAAATAAAATAAAAAATTGGGGGAGAGTTTTTTGTTCAGGAGCGTGGGCGTGGCCCCTGTACTAGCATGGGGCCAATGGGAGAGCATGCGAAAGCATCAACAATGGTAGGATTTTTGCCTTTCATGGAGGAGGGCAGGGCAATCATTTCGCGGAGCCTATGTCTGGGCGCAAGAGCCATGCTCCCAGACAAACTCATTTTTCCCATAAAATTTTACACTTATCACTTAATAATAAGTATATAACTATCTCAACAACATGCTTATGAAACGTGGAAACTAAAATTTCAGAGATATTTTGAATGAAAAGTAAAATAAAATTTAGCTATCATAACTAGTATGCTTTTGAGTTAACAGGTGATTTAGATGGAAGTTATACTAAATATACACTCTTAGATTATGCAATCCTGGTCGAATTGTACTAAATATGCACTCTTAGATTATGCAATCTTGGTCCAGTTGTACTAACTATGCGTTCTTATTTGTGATGACACTTTGATTTTTAGGGCATCGAGCATGATGCCCTTTCTTTATTATTTGTGTTAAACATTTTCAAGATTTATTGGGTCAATAGATCAATTTTTTTAAAAATAGCGTTTTCATAAGGACATTTATTTAGCCATTAGAGATAAAATATTATATATTAGGAGTGTTTCTCATGGCTGATTCCCCATATTTGAGAACTCCTTTAGTATAAAAAAAGGGAGGAAAGTGATATGAAATAATGTTGTTGAGTGTGCTCTAATTCTAAATTGGGTCCACGAAAGGCCCCTTTATTATCTCATGCTGGAAGATCTGTGTGAATCAAATTTGTGCTTAATTCAGTGCCAACCTTTTGGATTTTTATGTTCCATTTTGCTGAGGCAATGCTCTCTTAGTTAGATTTTATTATGCCCCATTTGTTTAGGGGTGGAAGAATGTTGATGTGGTACTTAAAAATCCTACCCCTACCTTATTTGGTTATCCTGTGGTGGTGAACTTACAAAAACTTAGAAAACATCATTAAATGCTGTCTGCTAGTGTGGCACTTCAAAATCCCACCCCTAGCCTATCCAGAGTGCTATCAATACTATTCATAGGAAAAAAAACTTTACCTCAATATTTCCACCCCAAAAAAACCCCACTAACATGTGGTGTGGGATTAATATCCCCATTTACACAATTCATAAGAATCTTGCCAATGCATTTAAGAATCACAAACATAAGAGAGAAAACGCATACTGTTCACTACGTATGTTGTGTGACGATTTCTTGGCGCCCACTAGTCATGATGATGTTTGTCTTCGAATGACTGTAAAAAGGACAAATAGTAGAGCTTCTAAGTTTCTCCCTTTTGATCTCCCATAATATTTCTCAGTGATGAACTGATATGAAACTTAGCACAGACAGAGAGAGAACCCAGAGTCCTTTATATAGATATTGTGATGCACTCCTCCCATTAAGGATTGATATTTAGAGTAGGACTCTAATCCCCAAGTTGGTAGTCAATAGGTTTCTTTAATTAAATTCAATTACTATATTGAGACATACTTGATCAATAAATTAGGCTCATGTGGGACACACAATTAGAGAATTAAATAATTCCTACATGTGGGTCTCATCTTCCCAACAATCCCACCCCACCTTCCCCTCTAAACAAACGGAGTTTTAAGGCTGATCAAATGATAGAAAATTGGTCTCTTGTGTTTTGGAATACTTTATGTTTACCTAGATCTCTAGGTGGGTTAGGATTTCGAATTAGTTCTCTTCATATGCAGGCTTTGTTATTTAAGTTGACATAGATTGTTAAACCATCTTTATAAACTTTGGGTTCGTGTCTTGAAAGCTAAGTACTTTCCCTATTCCTACTTATTTGAACATCAAGTCTTACTTATTAAGGGATGTTCTCTTAAATGGGATGCAGTTTGTCAAGTTGTGCCTATTCTTAAACAAATGGTGTATCGTAAGATTCATCCTCAAACTTCCATCCCTATTTTGAATGAGCCATGTGTCCCCTTTTAGATAATTAATGTATATTGAAGAGTTGTCATCTGTCAAATTGATTTTGTGTTATTCATGAGCTGTTGATTAAGGTCTGTTGGAATGAGGATCTTTTTTACTCTATTTTTCACTTTAGAATTGCGAGGCTAATTTGTAGGACACCAGTTGACATTTTCCTGAATCATGATTCTTGGTTTTGCCCTTTTATCTCGTAGTGGCATGTTATCTACATGCTTGGCTGCTAAGTACCTTATTAAAAATAATTTAGGTGGATCATGTTTGCAATATAAAAGAAGGACTTGGTTTGTTATTTGGAAATTTAAGGTGCACCCTTGTTTCAAAGAATTTGGGGAATACTGCATAATGAGTTGTATACTAAAGATAGGGTTGGTCATTTTCTTCCTATTGATATTACCTGTCCTTTGTGTAAAGTTGAGAATGGGTCAGCTTGGCACTTCTTTTTTGTTTTATTTGGTATCGAAACATATTTGGGTTGCTGGGCTATTGGGATTGCATACAAAATTGCTCCAGGCTTCTTCAATCTATGACCTCTTTGGCTTAATGATTCACTTCCCCAACTTTGAGCTTTCTCGCATTCTTTCTATTTCTTTCATAACTATGTAATTTGTTTGATCTTTTTTTTGAATAAATGTGTTCCAAAATCATACTTTACCTCAATCTAATGTTGTTGATATAATTTATATGAGGGGGTTTCTAATTCTGTAATTTCTGTTGATGTTTCTATTATTCTTTTGTCTTTGGATTTATTATGTCTCTAGTTGAATATAAAACCTTATTTACTGAGGATCACCCAATCCTCATTTGTGATGGCTCTATGGGGATACTATTTCTTATAATAGTGGATGGGCTTATGTAATACTTTTTAAATCCAATTTATAGGTGTCAAAGACCAGAGGAGGCATCATGCAGAGTCTGCAACAAGCTATGACAAAAAGATTCAGGAAGATAGAAATTTGGGTGGATAATGAAGAGCTATGTCGATGGTTAATACAGAGAAACTTTTCGGGTTGGGTGTGGGATTTATTTTGCTCTCTTTTATCGGTGGTTTCTATGTTTGAGAAACTTCATGTAATTATAATGTGCAAGGATAAGTATGTCTTTTTTGTTTCTATTATACTAGCTTATAGGATGGTAAGATAAACCAAACTATTGAATCAGATGTATCTAACTATATATATGAATAAGGTTTTGTTTGGTTTATCATAAAAAAGGGCAAGAAATCACTGCTAGGTCGTGTAGCCCCTGCACCAACGCGGGGGACAATGAGAGCACTCGCATGAGCATTAACATGGATGGGATTTTTTCTACAAAGAAGTGGAACAGTAACTTTGTGCACTCCCGAGTCTACGCGCAGGAGCTACACAACCAAGCAACATCCTCATCAAAGTTGAGAATAGTTGCTAGCACAGCTGGCAGCTTAAAGCTAGTGCAGTTGGGCCTAGGCCCCAGGAGGTTTTGAGTTTTCTACTCCCCCCCCAAACAAAAAAAAATTCAATGTAATATTAAACATGGGCTCATGTTCTCTGTGCCGTAGCACAGGCAGTGCCTAGACACATAGGCCTGCCACTCAGGTGGGGAGGGTGGTCATTGCTTCCAACCCCATGTGTCTGGGCACAGTCTACGCCCCCGGGACAGAGAACATTCTCCCATTAAACATTTAACCCCCTCCCCCAATGAAAAAAATTATTTATTTTTCTTTTTTTTCCCCTAATTCAGCTTTTGTTGAATGTGGAATGTGGCTAATATACTTTAGGGATAAAGTTCTCTGCACTTGGGGCACAGGGTGCGCCCAAACACATGGGGGGTGGGCCAAATGACCGGCCCGCCCCCCGGATGACCCTAATCCTGCCCATTTTCCATCCCATGTGTTTGGCCAGAGCTTACACTTAGATGCGCTCCTGGACAAAGAATGTGCGCCCAATACGTAGTGGTTTTGTAAAAAAAAAATCATAATACTTAGCACACTCTTCCAACTCAACCCCTCTCCCCCTATAAAAAAAAAAAAGTGATGATTGGAGACTGGACAAGACGTACTATGTAATATATGTTTGAAATAAATTTTTTTTTTTAAAATATAAAAAAAGAGCTTCATTAATCTAAAAAATATATGAAGAAAAGAACAAGACTGGGTAGCATATGTTGGCACCTTCCTATATCTATCTTTCTTCTTTCTTATGAAATGACATATTTACCCTTATTACGGATAAACCAAATCAACTCTAAGCAAATAAAAAACCAGCAACTAATCATTGCTAAATAAGATAAAAAAATGCTAGTCACTATTTCCTAGCTTCCCCCATAGAGAGATTTTTTTTTTTTGTTTTTTGTGAGTAAACCATAGAGAAAGATGTTTTTTGTTTTGGTAGAAACCATAGAGAAAGATTTGCACAAAGCTCTCATGCTTGAACGATGAACAAGTTGGGACCGGTTGGCCCCTCCACTTGTACATGTTCCCTCTTCTCTTTCAAGTGACCTGATCCATTCAATAATTCATAAACCAGGTGCTTTCGACCGTTGGACTAGAATCTGGCCCATCTGGATCGTTCAATTGGCTGATTCCTGAACAATCCAGATTAATATCTGCTGATAAACAAGTCAATTCTGGAAGATTAACAGAACTCTGAAAAAACAAAAAACTAGCCGTTAGGCCCGTTATCCCCCTTCGTTACATGTGAGTTCTTGCCGACAACGGAAATCTTAACAAGTCTCTAGTGTTAAACTGTCGTTTCAATACTTATACTTTTAAGACCAAAATGCCGAAGCAGAAGCCATTAATCAACGGAAACGTCATGCCAACCACCATTAGAGGAGAAGAACTAACACTAGGTCGTCACTACAGAGGACCCAGTGAAGGCAGAGGAGTGGACGAGATTTTTTGGTTTTTCACTTCATATCTTTATCTGTTACTGTTCTTTCCATTTCTGTATCAAATTTACAGTTATCCATTTCATTCATCATTCACCTTCAAACAGAAACAGTAATGCCTTTCATTTTACTTTCTCCTCCAAAAAGGAATTAGAATAAGGATAAAGTCACATTTTAGCCAGAATCTAACTTTACCTGTCGAAGCCAGAGAATGTTATGTAATATTCTTACTTTGATTGAGCTTGAAGGAAACCAAACTCTTCTCCTATCGTTTTCTTCTTTGGATCTGCTATTCTCTGCCTCCTAAAATTTTATCGGTATTTTCAGTCGTATTCCATCGCCGATTGCTGTCTCTGTTTCAGGTGGGAATTTGGCAGTCGCCAGACGGAGTTCGGAAGGATAATTCAAAGAGTATGAGCTGTTTGAACTTCTATCTTATGAATTTCCTCTTAGATTTAGTTTCATCTACTTGTCCGTCTTCTTTAATTCTGGCAATTAAATGGTTTCTTGGAAGATCGTGTTGGATCGATTAGCAAATTCATGTGTGCGTCCATACTTGGAAGATGATTAAAAGTGATGGTACAGTCTGTGTGTGTGTGCAATGGGGCTGATTTGAATTGTTCCATGATGCATCTGCCACAGCAGGTGCCATCAACACCCTGGATTGGCCGCAGTGTAAAGCTGCATGAAAACAGAAATTGTGAACCTTCTCAGCTTTTCAGTTGTTTTGGTTATTTATTTCTTGTCTTTTCTTGGACACATTCCATCATATTATTGAGTTTCTACTCTCTTTTCCCCTTTAAAGCTGGAGAACAGAAAAAGAGAAGAAGAAACCCTATTCTAGTCACTGTTAGCTATCCCTATATTTGAGGCCACATACATGTATATCTATTGAGTTCTAACTTAGGGCACACTGCTTTCTGGATATTTAGAGGTCTCCTTTACTAAATTACCCCGTCAAATGACACCATTATGTAGAACATCCTACCTACTTGTTTCCCATGGAAATTTTTTTAGATTTCATGTTTAAGAACCTGTTAAATGTAGGGGAAAAGGGTCTCTGAACCGCTGAGGTAAGGTACACTAACACCTCTATGTCTCTCTCTCCTCTTCACATAAAATGGCCTTACTGCCCTCCAATGTACGATACTGTTTTCCACACTTCGTTGGTGCACTTTTCTATGCCGCCTGCTCAGAGAACACTCTCCCATGTAGTTATTCTCAAAAAGACTATTATATGGGATGATAAGTGCCTAGAAATTCTGATTAATATGGTTCCTGTTGCTCCACTGTACTTACTCTCAAGAGGTGTGGCAGGGAGTCCCACATTTTCCCCCCATTAATTTCCCTTAACAACTCCTTTTGCTATGTACTGAATCAATAAAATGATATCTATAATAACACATTGTTCATGTCTCAAGTTTCTCAACACATCTCTATTTATTGTAAGCTTCATCATCAAGGTCCCTTGTTTTTCCTTCATTGTTTTATGTTAAAATGCTTCAATTTGTTCTTAAATGTCAGTTGAACTGTAGTTTTTTTTTTAATAAGTTTTTTCTGTTCTGCTTTTCTCTTTTTGGATTGTTTGTTTTTTTTTTTTCTGATTACTAGACCAAGATATGTTGCTTTTGGGTTTCATAATCTGCACATACTCTAGCAGTCTGTTTCATTTTTGTTCTCATAGTTTGCTTTATATGTATATTATCTAACTCAATATCTTGCTTTTTTCCAGGGAAATATTTTTCTTCTTTCTTCGAAATTGTAGATGGCTACACTTAAAGATATAGGAGTTGCAGCAGCTATCAATATTGTCACTGCATTTGTTTTCTTCTTGGCATTTGCTGTGTTACGAATCCAACCTTTCAATGATAGGGTGTACTTTCCAAAATGGTATCTCAGTGGTTTGAGGAGCAGTCCATCACACTCAGGCACATCCGTACGCAAGTTTGTCAATTTGGACTTTAGATCATATTGGAGGTTTCTAAATTGGATGCCCGCTGCACTGCAAATGCCAGAACGTGAGCTTATTCAGCATGCTGGGCTTGACTCTGCTGTTTACTTGAGGATTTACTTGCTTGGGTACGCTCCAATAGATATCAATTTTCCATATCTTCTTCTTGTGGCAGTTTGTGTACCAGCCTGTTTATGTCAAGCTTAGTGTTTGACTTGTCTCGCTTGTATTGTGATTAGATGATGAGTATACCAGTGAAATAAGTGAGGGTGCTAAAAGATGAAATCCAACAAACAAATGAGGTATAACATGGGGTGATAGAAGTATTTATTCTTCCTAGGACAAAAGATAGATAACTGAATGGGAGTCTATGTTTGTAGTAAATATTAGGTTTATTTCTAAAGGGTTGTCTGCTGGTGCAAGTCTTGCTTTTTCAAGTTTATTTCCAAATAGCATTAACTATTATTTGCTACCTGCAAGTCTTAAGAGTCACTGACTCAGTGACACAAAACCAAGGACATTAACGAAATAGAGAGAAGAATTAGAGAGTAATGGCTTGTGACTTATGTCCACAGCCCGCTTTATTTATAATAGACTATGGAACTTTCTTGAATAGGTACAAGTACAATACCCTTAAGGGATAAAATAAGACAAAAATACCCTTGTACCCAAATTATAATACTCCACCTCAAGTTGGCGCATAGATGTCAATCATGCCCAACCTGGAAATAATCGGATGAAAAACTTTATTAGACAACCCCTTGGTAAACACATTTGCAAGTTGCTCCGCTGAAGTAACAAAAGGAACAAAAATGACCCCTTGTTCAAGCTTTTCCTTGATAAAGTGACTATCGATCTCAATGTGATTCATCCTATCATGCTGAACCGGGTTGGGTGCAATGCTGATGGCTAATTTGCTGTCACAAAAAAGTTGCATGGTGAGCTGAGCAGGAACTCAAAGATCCTGTAGAAGACCTTGAAATCAGAGAAGTTCACAAATACCATGGGCTATAGCCCTAAACTCTGCTTTTGCACATGAATGAGCGATCATTGCTTGCTTCTTACTGCCCCATGTTATAAGGTTTCCACCAACCAGAGTATAGTATCTAGTGGTGGAACGTCTATCATCAGGAGAGCTAGCCCAATCAGCATCATTATAAGCTTCAATGCGGAGATGGTCATGAGTAGAAAAAAGAACCCCTCGACTAGGAGCAGACTTCAGGTACCTCAAGATCCTATAAACAACTTCCAAATGACCAGAGTAGTGATCATGCATGTACTGGCTGACCATACTAACAACAAATTCAATTTCTAGCTTAGTGAGAGACAGGTAAATTAACCTCCCAACCAATCTCGGATATCTCCCTTTATCTACGGGTTTACCATCCTTTTGCTTGAGATGAAAATTTACCTCTGAAGGGGTCTCTGCCGGTCTACACTCCAACATCCCAATGTTAGTCAAAAGATCAAGTGTATACTTCCGTTGAGAGAGGAAGATACCCTGATCTGATCTTGCAACCTCAATTCCAAGGAAATATCAAAGCTTTCCTAGATCTTTAATTTCAAACTCGGTGCCCAGAAAGGTCTTCAACCGGGCTATCTCATTACTGTTGCTTCCTGTAACAATGATGTCATTGACATACACAATAAGAACAGTAATCAACTCCCCATTCTTTTCAATGAATAGAGTATGATCAGCATTACTCAGTTTGTAACCCACAGACATCATGGCTTTATGAACGCGTCCAAACCATGCTCGTGGTGACTGCTTCAATCCATACAATGCCTGCCTTGACTTGCATTCCTTGCCTTGGGTATCTGGACCGGAATAACTAAGAGGAACATCCATGTAAATCTCTTCTAGTTCCCCATGAAGGAAAGCATTCTTCACATCTAGTTGTTGCAGCTCCCATCACAAGTTCACATCACATGAGGGAATTATCCGAACAGTGTTTAACTTGGCCATAAGAGCAAAAGTCTCCTAGTAGTTTGCCGAATGTCTGGTTAAGGCCCTTGGTAACCAATCGAGCCTTGTATCTATCAACAATACCATCCATTTTCTGCTTTATAGTGAATACCCATTTACACCCCACTGGTTTCTTCGCCGGAGGTAAAGTGACCAAGTCCCGAGTCTCATTTTTTCCAAGTGCTCTCATCTCTTCTACCATAGCAGCCTTCCAATTTGAATCTGCCAATGCTTCCTGTCAGTGCTTAGGAATAGGAATGGATGACAAAGAGGGAATAAAGGTATGAAAAGAGGGAGAAAGAGATTCATAGGAGACCACATTGGAAATAGGATGAAGAGTACAAGTCCTAACCGGTTTATGAACATCAATAGGTAAATCAAGTGTGGGATCATAAGTAGGAGAAGACTTACTAGATGGAGACACTGTGTAGGAGACTCGGATCAGGAGGAGACGATTAAAGTGGTATAGTGGTAGTGGTGGTGGCTTCGTCTTACTGTCTTCTACTTTTGTTGCAAACAAAGACCTTTAAAGGAACCATGGACTTTTCTTGGATAGCCATGGGCTCCCTCTTGACCAAAGTCATGTCTACTCTTCTAGAGCTAAAATTGTTTATTTGGAGCAGAAATTGGAGGTGCAACAAGAAGCACATCTTCTGGTGATAAGGACTCCCCTGAAGAGGTGCGACACTTGGGAAATATGCTTCAGTCTCATGGAAGACCATGTCCATAGAGACAAACACCTGGCAAGAGGGAGGATGATAGCATTTGTACCCTTTTTGAGTGGCCAAGTAGCCAAGGAAAATGTAGTGGCTGTCACGAGGATCAGTTTACCATGTTGATGATGGTTCTGGGCAAAACACACACAAACGAATACTTTTGGGGACACAACAAAATTAATAGATCCCATAAGCAGCTCCAATGGATAGTGAGAGTTCAAGACATGGGAGGGCGTCTGATTAATTAGTTAGGCAGCTGTGAGGACAGCTTTGCTCCAATAAGGGGCAGGGATGTTCATTTGAAACATCAAGGAACGTACAACTTCCAACAAATGGCGATTCTTGCATTCTGCAACATTGTTTTGAGCAGGGGTATCCACATAGCTGGTCTAGTGAATTATGCCATGCTCACCCAAATAATTCTCAAAAGATCTATCCACATATTCTCGCCCATTATCTGAACAAAGAATTTTGATCTTGGCATCAAACTGAGTCTGATCCATATGGTGAAAGAGGTTGAAAAAGTGGAAGACTTCATTCTTCTGGCGCAACAAGTAGATCCAAGTAACCCGAGTGTGACAACCAATAAATGTAACAAACCATCGGTATCCAATATAGAAACACAACGGGCAGGGCCCACACATCAGAATGGATTAAATGAAAAGGTTCCAAACTAATATTATGAGGTGGAGGATAAACTGAATAGGTTTTCTTTACAAAAATGCAAGCATCACATATTCTCGCCCATTATCTGAACAAAGAATTTTGATCTTGGCATCAAACTGAGTCTGAACCATATGGTGAAAGAGTTGGAAAAAGTGGAAGACCTCATTCTTCTGGCGCAACAAGTAGATCCAAGTAACCCGAGTGTGACAATCAATAATTGTAACAAACCATCGGTATTCAATATAGAAACACAACGGGCAGGGCCCACATATCAGAATGGATTAAATGAAAAAGTTCCAAACTAATATTATCAGAAGGAGGATAAACTGAACAGGTTTTCTTTACAAAAATGCAAGCATCACAAAAAATAAAAGAAATGGTTTGGGTTACATTTTCTAAATAAATCAGGAAAAATCTCGGCCAAAGTCCCAAGAGGAGGATGACCTAATCGATGATGCCATTTATATAAATCTGCTAGAGAAACTTCAGAAGAGCCAGGAGGAGCTTGTGTCATGAAGGCTAAGGAGTCTTTGGAATCCAACAAGTATAACCCATTGACCACTTTACCACTGCCAATCGTTTTCTCTGTCACCAAGTCCTGTAACAAACAATGGGACGGAAAAAAGTTTACTTTACAATTTAAATCCCTAGTAAGGCTACTAATGGAAAGAAGATTAGTAGCAAAGTTAGGAACATGTGAAACAAAGGATAACGAGAGTGAAGGAGTGCGTTTGACAGAACCCTTCCCAGAAATGGAGGAGAGAGAACTGTCAACAACCCGAATTTACCCTTACCTGAACTAGGAAAATACTCAAAAAAGGAGTGGGATGAACTAGTCGTATGGTCGCTGGCTCCTGAGTCAAATATCCAAGGATTGGATGCAAGATAGACACTGTGACCACCGACAAAAGTACTTTTGTGAGCAAAATGAGAATCAGAGATGGCTGGCATGGAAGAAACGACAGATGCAGATGGAGAAGGGTTGTTCGGTGTAAGGAGATGGCGGAGCTGGACTATCAAATCTTCCAGAGAGAGACGCTCCAATGGGTGCACCTTCAGTAGTTTTGGTTTGATGTGCTTGAGCCGAACCAGTCCCACAGCCACGACCATGACCTTTACCATTTGTAGGTCGCCCATGAAGCTTCCAACAGAATTCCTTGGTGTGGTGTTCCTTCCCGTAGTACTCACATTTAATAGGACCCTTGTCAGAACTAGGGTGATCACTGGAACATTGATTTCCCATATGGGAAGAGGATCCACTCCCCGAAAAAAGTGCAGACCGATCTAGAACAGCAGGTTATAGCATCGCTATACGACGGCTATCTTCTGATTGAACCATAGCATACGCCTGCTCCAGAGTGGGAAAAGGATCATGACTCAATGAGCTCGAATCAGATCAAATTCATTAGTAAGACCTGCCAAGAACACGTACACACGAAACCTGTCCTCTCGCTTGTGGAACTTCAAGGTATCAGTGGGGCAAGAGGCAGAGAAATCTTCATAATAATCTAACTCTTGCCACATACTCCGCAACTCAGAAAAACACTGGGCTAATGTCATCTCTTTCTATTTTGTCTGGAGTAGAAAAAAGCATCTTCACAGCCTTCCAGATCTTGGCGGCAGAATCCAACAAGAGATAACCCCGTGCAATATTTGGGAGCATGAAACTAAGAAGATAGGACATTATTAGATAGTTGTCCGAATGCCATTTGTTTAAATAGGACAAGCTTCTTCAGGCTTCGTAGCATCACCAGTGAGAGAACAAAAAAAATCCACGGGACGCTATAGAAACAAAGAAGGAACAAGACCACATCAAATAATTGTTCCCATCCATTAACGTCAGTAGTCATGCCCGACATGGTGGCTGGTTAGAGATCAAAACAATTCCAACAAAAGGCCTTTCGAAAAAAGGCAATGGCAATTCGAGCAAAATAAACAATGCCTACGAAGAGAAACATAGATCGCAAAAAAAAAGGAAAAAGAGATCTTCTCAAACAGACATGGGGCAATAAAAAAGAACCCTTAGTGGAAGAAATTACCATTGAGGGGGTGGGAGAAGAAAGCACCAAGAAGGGGAGCCACTAGAAGGTGGCGGAGGTGAGAGGCGGAGCTGAGGGAAGGAGGCAGAGGCGACAGAGGCGAAATCGAGAGAAGGCGGAGCTGAGAGAGGGAGGCGTTGGTTCTGGAAAGGGAAGGAGGCGGTGGCAGTGCTAAAAAAGGGAGAACTTCTAGGGTTTGCTCATTAGGGTTTGGATCCCTATAATGGTCTTCGCTTTGATACCATGACGAAATAGAGAGAAGAATTAGCAAGTAATGGCTAGTGACTTTATGTCCACAGCCCACTTTATTTACAATAGACTACGAAGCTTTCTAGAATAGGTATAAGTACAAGAATACCCCTAAGGGGTAAAATAATACAAAAATACCCTTGTACCCCAAATTACAACAGACATAAATAGTTGAATATCAGAATATTCTGCTTGTCTATAGAGGACAGAGGCCCACTTTATTTATAGACTGAAATAGGATAACAGATAAGGTATGCTAGGTGGAGATGACTCAGCTCCACCTTAGCACACACGAGGTATAGTGAACATTTGAACCTAGACAACTTACACACCCATTAACACTCCCCTCAAGTTGGAGCATATATGTCTCGCATGCCCAACTTGCAGACTAGAGAGTGAAACACTTTACAATGGAGACCCTTTGTAAATACATCAGCCGATTGATTTGCTGTAGTGACAAAAGGAATGCAAATGGTGCCTTGGCCCAGTTTCTCTTTGATGAACTGTCTGTCGGTCTCGATGTGTTTGGTTCTGTCATGCTGAACCGGTGCTATGCTGATTGCTGCTTTGTTGTCATAATATAAATGCATAGGTGCTGCAACAGCTATGACCAAATTGCCTAGTAACACTTTGGGCCAAACTAGCTTACAGACTCCCTACGCCATTGCTCGGTACTCAGCCTCTGCACTAGATCTGGATACAATAGCTTGTTTCTTGCTCCTCCAGGTAACATAGTTTCCTCCATGGAAAGTACCCAGAAGTAGAGTGCTGGTCATCAATAGAACCAGCCTACTAAAGATTGTTGTTGTTGGAGAATAAGAGACCTTTGCCTGGGGCTGATTTCAAGTGTCTTAAGATCCGGTAAACAACCTCGAGATATAAAGTATGAGGATCATGTAAGAATTGGCTGACAATTCCTGACAATTCCTACTACATAGGCTATGTCTGGCCAAGTGTAAGAGAGTTAGATCAACCTGCCAACTAATCTCTGATAGCTCTCTTTGTCAACTGGATCACCACTTGTGCTGCTAAGATGATGGTTGACTTTAATGGGAAACTCTGCTGGCTTACATCCTAGTATTCCAATTTCACTGAGAAGCTCTAGGACATATTTTCTCTGAGAAATAAAGATTCCCCTGTTAGATTGAGCAACCTCAATTCCCAGCAAATATTAGAGAGGTCTCAAATCTTCAATTTCAAAACTCCTGTGCCAATGGAGTCTTAATTTTAGTAATCTCATCCTCATCATTGCTAGTCACAACAGTATCGTCGACATATACTTTGAGGGCTGTAACCTTGCCACCTCCATGCTTGACGAACAAAGTGTGATCTGCTTGGCTTTGTTGCTTGTAACCAAATTTCAATTTAGCCTTCAAAACCCGCCCAAACCAGGCTCGTGGAGATTGTTTTAGGCCATAGAGAGATTTCTTCAGTCATCATACCATCCTTGCTGTAGAAGAGGGTTCAAACCAAGGATGTATGTCCCATGTAGATTTCTTCTTCCAGATCCCCATTCAAGAACGCATTCTTGACATCCTGCTGTTGGAGATTCCAACCTAAATTGGCAGCACATGACAAGGCACGAGCATAATTCAGTTTAGCAATAGGGGCGAATGTATCTTGGTAGTTGAGGCCATACGTTTGTGTGAAGCCTTTAGCAACCAGCCTTGCTTTGTACCGTTCAATGGTTCCATCAGCCTTATGATTTAATGTGTACACCCACTTACATCCTACTAGCTTCTTCCCATGAGGATGCGGAACCACATACCATTTCTCTTGAGAGCCTGCATCTCTTCTAACATAGTAGACTTGTACTTGGGATCAGCCATAACATCTTTCCATCCATACGGAGTAGAAACAGAAGATATGGAGGAAACGAAACAAAATCTCAATAGGAAGGAGACAAGGGCTCATAGAATAGCAATAGGACATCAAGGTCAGATGGTGTAGAGGAGTTACCTGGCTAAGGTGAGGAAGGTGGATCAAGATCAGGAGGTGCCATTGGACATGGTAAGTCAAGCACAAACTCTTTTTCTTTTTGCTTTTTTTGCCTGGAAGTAATGGGATCCTTCTACTGAGCAACACCTGTACCATTGTTATCATCTTGAGGCATAAGAGATCTCTCCCCCTCAATGCGTACAGTTTCAATTATGGATCCTGAAGGAACCTTTGGCAGTATGTCAAGAAGCTCCTCCTCAAGAGGTGACTGATAGTAAGGTTCAGTCTCATGGAAGGTGACATCTATGGTAACAAAGAGACGGCTGGAGGGAGGATGATAGCATTTATAGCCTCTCTGAGAGCCGGAGTACCTAAGGAATATACACTTGAAGGCCCTGGGATCAAGCTTGGAGCAGGTAGGGGAGGAGTTATGGGCAAAATAGACACACCCAAAGACCCGAGGAGGGATAGAGGATGCTATGGAAGGATCAGAGAGAATGGTGATAAGGGTTTTAAAGTCCAAGACACTGGATGGAACCCGATTGATGAGAAAAGCTGCTGTGAGAATGGCATCAGCCCAATAGAACTTCGGAATGGTAAAGAGGAGAGAACGGGTCACATCAAGAAGGTGACTATTCTACCATTCAGGAATACCATTTTGTTTAGGAGTTCGAACATAGGAGGTTTGGAAAATGTTGCCCAATTCATCCAAATAGTGTTGAAAATGGTGACCCCCATCTTCAATTCCATTATTACTATGAAGGACTCGGACTTGGGCATTAAACTGAGTCCGAATCATATTGTGAAAAGATTTAAAACATGCAAAGGCTTCTGATTTTTATAGAGAAGATACACCCAAGTGAGTCGGGTACAATTATCAATAAAAGAAATAAACCAAATAAACCACTTATCACTATCTCTGGAAATAATACGAGAAGGCCATTTTCAACACAGAGTGAATGACAGAAAAAGGAACATCATTTTTATTATAACTTGGGGAATAAGAGGTTTTAGTATGTTTAACCAACTTACAGATGTCACAATGAAAAATATTGGAATTACAATCCTTTATTAAAGAAGAAAACATTAACTGTAAAGTTCGAAATGAAGGGTGACCGAGACGTTGGTGCCAACCATGAACCTGTTGGAGAGTACTGTCAACACGAAAGGTATGAACAGAGAGTGGAGGCATCAATTGAGGAGGACCCATATCCAAGTAGTATTACCATGTTGTGACAACCTAAACCCGGGATAAGGGTAAGAGTACAACCCTCGCGGGCGGTGATCGTGCGATCGTTTTCTTAACCTAGCATGTGTCTAAATATTGGCTGAAATTTTTTTTTATATTTCATTAACATACAAGCATGCCACCTTTTCTAACTACGTGGAAGATTATCAAGCAGCATATCATCAAATAAATATATGTTTTCATCCAAATCTAGTGGCAATTCGAAATAATCATTATATGTTCATCCCACAAGCATAAGAGCTAACATAAAAGAAAATAAACAGTATCTAAGTCAAATTGTGCTACATCCAACCATTAAATCCAAATTCAATTAATAAAATATCCTAATATCCATTATTCAAATCTTCAAGTCTATCAAGCATCATAATCACCATCCTGCTGCTCCTGGTCACTTGTGCAGTCTGTGCACTAGCTCATCATGTACCCTACCCTATCCAATCGTTGCCCTTGTCACTAGATCCTGAAAAAGACAGTTGGTAGAATAGAATGAGACACAATAATTGAGATCTACAGTAAGATGGTAAATAGAAATCAGATTTGTGTATAAATTAGGAACATGTAAAACAGAGGGTAAGGATATATGAGGGGAACACTTAATGGACCTTTACCAGATATAGAGGATAAAGATCCATCAGCTATATGAACCTTGTCCTTAACTGATGTGGGATGATGGGAGCAGAAGAAGTCTGAGGAACTAGTCATATGATTGGAGGCCCCAGAATCAAGGAGCCAAGAAGGACTAGAGCCAAAGGAAACATGAAAAATACCTGATTGGTCCAGATTAGAAGTAGAGACAGGCGAAGGTGCAGAAGGGGTTCCCAATTGAGACATCATGCCCTGTAAAGCTAATTACTGATCCTAAGAGAAGGGAGCTGCAGAATTAGATGCAGGTGCAGGCTGTCTAGTGAGGGAAGCTTCAGAGGATTCATCAGATGCGTCTGGTGTCCCTTGGGGCGACTGTGGAGCTTCCAACACGTCTCTCGAGTGTGCCGAGGCTTGCCACCATAGTCACATTTAACTGGTTCTCTGGCACTAGTAGGAGCCTTAGAGGCAGCAGGCTACCCAGTGGCAGGTCCAGAAACCTCAGTAGACGAGGAGGCAGAGTAGATGGCATCATCATGGAGCGGCAGCGGTCTTCATGCTGCAGAATGTTATATGCCTGAAGAAGAGTCGGGAACTTTTCTCGGCCCAGAATTTGAACTCAAATCTGGCCATATTCTGGATTTGAACCCGTGAGGAAACCATAGACCCTCCATCTCATGTTCCTTCTGAAAGGTAGTAGTATCAGTGAACATACCATAGGGACCGGATGATAAAATTCCAGTTGTTGCTAGAGTGCATTCAAGGCAGCATAATAAGAGGTAAGGGACATATCCTTCTGTGTGGTTTCCCAAACCTGATGGCGGAGCTCATAAATTTGAGCATAGTTGCTTGTCTGAGAATAAGTTTTTGATGGACAACTTCCCAAAGTTCTTGTGCAGAATTTAGAGGAACAAAGCTGGCACTAATCGGAGGTTCCATGGAACTCATGAGGAAAGATATTACCATGGCATCATTAGCTAGCCAGGTAGTCTTGGCAGTACCACTAGATGGTATGGGGGTGTCTCCGGTCAAATTCCCTAAAAGGTGATTTCCATGGATAGTTAAGAGGCATGCTTGTGACCATGTGAGGTAATTACCCATTCAATTTTGTAGGACCCGGTTTGAGTGAGAGGTTTGGCAATAAATCCCAATACGACTCACCTCACTACCCCCAATATCTCCCGCGGAGTCATTAACATCACTATCCTCCGCTAAGGAGTTGGAATCTCAATAAAGTAATTGAAAGGGTGCTGTAGCAAATGAAGAATGCAAAGAGTAGTGGTGGGAAGGGCTACTGTATCATCAGTAACGTGAAATACAGTGCTAGAGTGCTAGGCAGCGGGGCCTAGAAGAGGGCACGAGATAACTCTCTTCAATTATTCCTGGGATGGGAGGGAGTAGGTCTTGCTTCATATTTGTTAATTCATTTCTGGTTTACACGACTTCAGGCAGATAAAGCAGCTACAAAAGCTATGCCTGTCAATCGAGTAGGTGATTTTGGATCAGCTCCTAGGATTTTGTGTCGTTTTACTCTCTTTCAAACAGTTTTCTCCATTAGTGACTTCCTCGATTCGAGATCTCTTCCTTCCCGCTGGGTCATTCGTTTCGACGTAGCTACTCTGCATAGGAATCTATTGATATGGCCGAGTTGAGCTTGGAGCCAACTGCTTGGAATGAAAAGATGCAAGTTGTTAATACATCTTGCCTTTAGCGGCGGTGGAAAGAAAACCAAAAAACTTTTTAGGGTTTTCGGCTCTGACACCAAGTTGAATATCAGAATATTCGGTTGTCTATAGAGGACAGAGACCCACTTTATTTATAGATTGAAATAGGATAACAGATAAGGTATGCTTGGTGGAGATGACTCAGCTCCACCTTAGCACACACAAGGTACATTGAATCTAGTCAGATACATCGAACCTGGACAACTTACACATCCATTAACATAAATATTACAAGGTAAAAATGTTGAAGTAGAAAAACTTTTTTTACAAGTGACAAAAAGTTATTAACAATTAAGATAACTAGCACGTGAAATAAATGGTCCTGAATCAGGGGTCTATGATAAACTATTATTCTATTAAATGTGCTACTCAGTGAGACAAGTGTATAAGAGCTATTGATGCTTAACTGATTTCAAGAACACCTAGTTAAGTAATCGATCAGATAAAAGAAGGAGAAGAAGAGGGATAAGCTGAAGAAGAGAAGGAAGAGAACACCTGGTTAAGTAATTGATCAGCTAGATAAGCAGCCAAATATGAAACAACAGTCCCATATGCATAAGCTTAACAACTCAAAAACTCTTAAACTGTTAAGAAAACTGAATAACCTTTACTCAAATCATGCTTAGTTCAATATTATAACTGGAAAAAACACTGCATGGAGGGAATATGAGTGACTGTCTCTCGGTGGTGCCACCACCTCCCGAGGTGCCGCCACCTCCCAACCCCCCTCCTCTTCCTCCTTTCCCTTGTCCCTATCCCTCCGCCAACTCTCCTCCAGCCAGGGTGACTTGGAGCTCTCTCTTCACCCAGCCCCACTCCTCCCTGGGGAATGGTCTCTCCCTCCACTTTGTCCCTCCCTCCTTTGACGGCGACTCCAAAGTGGCTCTCTGCCCCTCAGTCTCTTGCACTCAGCAACCTCGATATGGTGCAACTCTCTGGTCGGCCACTTCATACGCAGCCGACCCCCATTCCCCATAGTAAAAACCTCCCTCTCCAAGCAATGGAAACTAACTCGTTCTCTAGACACTTACCTATTAGACAACGGCTTCTTCATATTCAAATTCTCCTCTGAAGACGACAAGCTTCGAGCCCTTGAAGGAGGTCCCTGGCAAATCGGTTGAAAACCTATCCTGCTGTGCCAATGGGATCGTCATCTTTAGCTCCACCGCATCAACCTTAGCTCCATCCCAGTTTAGATCTCCTAGTTGGGTCTCCCTCAGCACTTCTAGTGTAAAGAGGGCCTTAGTATAGTGGGCTTTGTCGTTGGTAAGCCTCTGTACTCTGATGCTTGCACCAAAAGGATACACTGCTTGGCATTTGCTAGGATTTGTGTGGAGATCTCAGCAACTGAAGCCCCTCCACCCTCAATCAGGATTTCTGATGATGAAGGTTTCTTCTTCATTCAGCATGTCACCTACGAGTGGCTTTCCCCCCAATGCCTTGCTTGTAAGGCCTTTGAGCATGACTCCAAAAATTGCATTCCAAGGTCTTCTAACAAAGAAGTTCTGACCATCCTCCCTCCTCTTTCGACCTCCATTGCCAACAACAATACTACCACCCTTCCTCATACCATGTACCCTCCTCCCCCTCCTCTTCTTCACCCTGACCCTTCGCCCTCTGCTATCCCTCGCACTCCCAACCCTTGCGTCACAGAAGCCGTTGCTGTCGTCGATCTCGACTCTGCAAGAAACGAGCTTCAGGTTCTCCGATTGGTCACGACACTGCTTCGAGCTCCATCCTGCTGGTCCCTTCCTCTCCTGGGACCGTTGGTACAAGCTATCTCCCCCTGCTTCAAACCTCTGGTGAAGGACCACCTGCTCTGCCCCCTGTGCCCTCGTCTTGCCAACTCCAGACCTCGAGAACCCTTCTGTAGCACCCATGTCAAGTCGCTATCCTCTAGTTGGAATTTAAGAGATGAAGATGAGGAAGAAGGAAGGAAGAAGATGAGAGAAGAAGAGAGGAGGAGAAGAAGAAGAAGACAAAGAAAGAGAGTAGAGATAGTTTGGTGGAATATGTTGTGAATATCTTCACAACTCTTTCATATATTGCTCACTTAACTAAGAAAAGATTATTACATCCTTGCCTTCCTATACTAATATAAGATAGCCAAGGGTGGTAAAAGGTAAAAAGAAAAGAACACATTACATCAAGTTACAATATAAAGAATGTGCCTAAAATACCCTTATGAACTCAAACAATCCTCCTCAAGCTGGGGAGTAAATGTCATACATTCCCAGCTTGCACAGGAGAGTACTGAAGTAACTGAATTGATGAGAAATAAGGCCCTTGGTGAAGATGTCTGCTAACTGAACACCAGTTCCCATAAAAGGAGTGCATATATGGCCGGAGTCAATCTTCTCTTTGATGAAGTGCCTATCCACTTCAATATGCTTCGTCCTGTCATGTTGCACATGGTTGTGAGCGATACTTATAGCAGCTTTGTGATCACAATAAAGTCTCATAGATGCTTCCATATCAAACCCCAACTCTTGAACTGGCCTCTTCAACCATAAAAGTTCACAGACTCCATGGGCCATAGCCCTAAATTGTGCCTTTGCACTAGATTTGGCTACCACAGGTTGCTTTTTGCTCCTCCATGTAACCAAGTTGTCTCCCACAAATGTGTAATAGTCTAATGTAGTTCGTCTGTCTGAAACTGAACCAGCCCAATCAACATCAGTATAGCCTTCAATTTTCAAATGGTTGTGCTTAGCATAAAGAAGACCTTTTCCTAGGTAGGACTTCAAGTACCTGAGGATCCGGTATATGACATCTAAGTGCACTCTTGGGAGCATATGCATAAACTGACTCACCACCCCAACTGCATAGGTGATATCTGGGCGAGTCAAAGAGAAATAAATCAATTTCCCTACAAGCCTCGGGTATTTCCCTACATCAACAAAAGGAGGTCCATAGTCTTCTCCTAGTTTATGATTCTGATCAATAGGAGAATTCGCTGGCTTGCAACCCAACATTCCTGTCTCTTTCAATAAGTCCAGCACAAACTTTCTCTGTCAGATGTTTATTCACTTCTTAGACCTTGACACCTCAATTCCCAAGAAATACTTCAAAGATCCAAGATCTTTAATTTCAAATTGTTGGCCAAATAAGACTTTAGTCTCATTATCCCAGCCTCATCATTCCCAGTCACCACAATGTGATCTACATAGATAATGTGAGGGCTGTGATAGTGTCATTACCTCACCAGGTAAACAATGTATGATCAGCTTGGCTCTGAGAGTACCCATTTTTCAAAATGGCCTGTTTGAACCTCTCAAACCAAGCCTTGGGAGACTATTTGAGACCATAAAGTGCCTTTTTTAAGAGGCACACTTTCCCTTCAGCTGACGGAATGGTAAAGCCAGGAGGAGTCTGCATGTATACTTCCTCTTATAATTCACCATGGAGAAAGGCATGCTTCACATCCAATTAGAACAATGCCGATCCCTATTTGCCGCCAAAGATAGGAGAACTCTAATCGAGTTGTGTTTAACCACAGGAGCAAAAGTTTCCTGATAGTCAATGCTATACATCTGATTGTATCCTTTGGCCACCAACCTGGCCATATATCTCTCAATAGTACCATCTGATTTGTACTTAATGGTATAAACCCATCTGCATCCAACTGGAACTCTCCCCTTGGGAAGATCAACCAGTTTCGAAGTACAGTTCTTCTCAAGAGCCATCATTTCCTTAGACATGGCCTCCTTCCACTTTGGGTCAGACATAGCCTCAGTGACATTTTTGGGAATGGAAGAAGAAGCAAGAGCAGTAGAGTAGGCAATACCTATAGGAGAAAGAGCATCATAGGAAACAAACTTGATTATGGGGTTAGTACAAGCTCTCTTCCCCTTTCGAACTGCAATGGGAAGATCTAACTCAAGAGGGAGGAGAGACAGTGTTACCTGACTGAGGAAGGTGAAGCTCAGGATGTGGAACCAAAGAGGACTCTTGACAGGTCTTCTTTCCCTTTCCCTTCAAGAATTCACCTCTTTTGTACACAACTAATTCTTTTTCATTGATAGCCAACTCTTTGTCATTGCTAGCATTAACACCTGAATGAGTATCAATGTCAACAACATCCACCTCTTTATATTTCCCAATGTCAAGCTGGAAATGGGTGATGGAGATACGCCGGGATGGGGTTTAGGCTATGATTATCGGGGTTTACCCACGAGGGGGGGGATCTGGAAGATTATGACCGGTGTGGGCTCCATACAACAATTGAGATTACGTCTCAGGGAAGTGAGATGGAACCGGGACTGTTCTCCCAAGTTGTTGGCGTAGTACAGACTTAGTGACTTAGACTTTTGATAGGTGGAATTAAGAATAAAATTGAATTCATGCACATAGGATTTTGTTTGAATATGCTTATGTGTGGTTTATCTTTTGCTAACTAGGCTTAGTGGAGCTCACCCCTGTGGAATTCTTTCTTTTAGATAATCCTACAGGTGGATAGTATGGTGGCGGGGAGGATAATTTCGAGGGAGAGGATAATTGTCGGAATATGTAATCCAAAATACCGTGGGGGTATTCTGGTCCTTTTGGGGTAGTTTCATTCCTATGTTGTTAGGTTTAACTCATTGCTCTTATAGAGATAGTTAGTTAGGGGTAATTATGTCTACAGTCGGCTATGTGGGTTTTAGTCCCACATCGCCTATTTCAGTCCCTTTGTATAAGCTCCTCTATTATAAATAGAGGGGCTTTTACTTATCAATGAATACAAGTTATTATTTTCTCTCATTCTCTTTTTTCTAACCCATGATTCTTCCAACATGGTATCAGAGCTAGTCTGATCTAGGTTAGAAGAAAGAACAAGACCTTCTTCAATCAATCGACATCTCCCTTCTTCTCTCTTTCTCGGGTTCTCCTTCCTCTGGTTTTCGTCTTCTTATCCTTGTAAGGGGGCAGCACTAATGAGGTAAAAACCTTAACCAATGATTTAGTTTCTGCCCTCCTCCATTCTATCGATTTTTTTTTTATTAAAATTCTGCTGGAACCATCTTTGCGATTTGGGGCTTTCCAGAATTTTTTGGAGATCTGATTTCTATCACTAAAGATGGTTGATCCTCCCTTGTTGGAGACTCCTATGCACCCTTTTCCAGCCCCTTTCTACCCTATTCCATTGTCCTCCTTCCCTTTTTTCTTTTTCTCCATCTGCCAAGTTGGAGTTTGCTGCAACTTAGTTTCTTCCCATTTTGTTCAAGTTGGGCATTAGTACCTTATATGCACCAACTTGAGGGGAGTGTTAGCATTATTATGGAGTTTTTTCTTATTAGTTCAAGTTGGAGATTCTCTTTACTTATTTGTATAATCTAGCTTGAGAGGGAGTGTTGGAATATGTAATCCAGGTATTCTGGTCCTTTTGGGGTAGTTTAATTCCTATGTTATTAGGTTTAAGTCACTGCTCTTATAGAGACAGTTAGTTAGGGGTAATTATGTCTATAGTCGGCTATGTGGGTTTTAGTCCCACATCGCCTATTTCAGTCCCTTTGTATTTTCCCCTCTATTATAAATAGAGGGGCTTACCTATCAGTGAATACTAGTTATTATTTTCTCTCATTCTCTTTTTTCTAACCCACGGTTCTTCCAACAATAATGATAATGATGTGTATGCTGGTATGGACCAAGAGGGGTGTGACCCCTATTATCCGGACGATTAGGGTGTCCCGGGAGAATAGGGACTAATGATGAAGACCTTCCTTTCTGTTTCTTTTTGAAAATTCCCTACATTCTTTTGATGGATGAAAATCCATTGTAAATATTAGATAGGTTAAATTTTCCATTTTGGGGGAATTGTTTATAAAATGTAATCTAAATGTAGGGATTAGAATGAAGACAATGTAACTGGAACTGTATGTAAATATTAACTTTGAGCGCACTCTGTCAATGAAACCTTAATTATATTATAAACTTTTATGCTTGTGACATGTATTTACAGCATCTGGATCCTGGAGGTGTTTGAATACTTCGGGTATTCGGGTTAACCATTGGATCCTCCTAGGGGGTAGGAATGAAATCAGCAGCCTGTTCACTTCCATTAGTCTCCTCCTGAAGAGGATGCTGTGAGGAGAAAAGAAAGGAATAGACTCAAAGAAGGTGACAACTTCGGAGAGAAGTCGCCTTCGAAAGGAAGGATGTTAGCATTTATACCCTTTAGTAGAAGCTGAATAGCTAAGGAAGATACATTAGAGTGCTTTGGGGTCAAGCTTTGTCCGAGCCGATTTATTGACATGAACATAGCAGACACACCCAAACACTTTAGAAGGGAGGGAAAAAGCAGGAGTTTGAGGTGAAAGGGTTTCTAGACGGGACTTGGAGCCTAGGAGTTTAGTGGGCATGCAGTTGATTCGAAAAGCAGTTGTAAGAAGAGCGTCAGACCAGAAAATTTTAGGGACATTCATGCTAAATAAAAGACTCATAGTGACCTCCAATAAATGACGATTTTTCCTCTCAGCTACCCCATTTTGTTGGGGTGTATCAACACAAGCTAGCTGATGGATAATGCCATAATCAGTGAAAAATTCTTGGAGTCCCACCATACATGTACTCCCCTCCTTTATGAGAATGAAGAATTTTGATTTTAGTTTCAAACTGAGTAAGAACCATCTGATAAAAAATTTTAAGGCATCATAGACATCACTGTTATACTTCATCAAAAAAGCCCAAGTGGACCGAGAATATCATCCACAAACGAAATGAAATAACGGTAACCAAATAAAGATGTAGTGGGAGAAGGTCCCTAAACATCAGTATGCACAATATGGAAGGGAACAGTGGATCTATTGCCATTGTAAGGATAAGAAGAAGGACAATGTTTAGCAAATAGATATGGTTCACACTGAAATACATGGGAAGAAGGAATAGAAGAGAACAAATGGGGTAATTTGTGCTTCATAACACTGAAAGAATGGTGACCCAAGCTTTGATGCCACAACATCACAGAGTCAACGGTACTATTGTCACTAAGCCCACATGCATAGGACTAAGTAGTAGGGAGAGAGGATGTTCCTGGATCAAGAAGGTAAAGTCCCTTTTCCTCATGTCCACTGCCAATAATCCTCTTTGTCACCAAATCCTGAAAAAACACATTGAGACGGAAAAAAAGTGACAACAATTCAAGGATTTGGTTAGATGACTGACTCCCAGATAAGAGGTTAGTGTTAAATTGAGGAACATGAAGAACAAAATCAAGGGAGATAGAAAAGTGACATGGACACTACTACCTTTACCAAAAATAGAGGAAAGGGAACCATCAACGACCTTAACCTTTTCCTTACCAGAACAGATGGAGTAGGAGTCGTAACACTGAGATATGCCAGTCATATGGTTAATGGCTCCAGAGTTTATGACCCACATAGAGGCAGTAGAAGGAACAGATGTAGAGGCTTGCAGAGTAGAAGCTGAAGAATCCGACACTACAGGTGTAGAAGCAGAGCTATCCAGATATGACAAAACCTTGCAAAATGCTGCAATATCATCCTAATTGAGAGGTCTGGTGTCTGTTTGTAGCCCAGATTAATATCCCATAGGTTCAACCTCACGCATCATAGTGTGTGCTCTGGCTACCCCGGGATAGCCATAAAGTATACAACATCTCTCTCGAGTGTGTCCAAATTTCCCACAGTAGTTATAGCTGAATCTTTTCCTGTCATTCCCTTAGGGTGGAACTAAGCCTCTCCCTCTAACAACTATCGTAATGTAGGAATACACAAAAAATAGGGATAATACCTAATCCAAATGGGGAGTACACACTCTACCCAAACAAGCCCAAAAAAAAACCTTTCAAACACTGGTAATTTCAGTCCAGCAATCAAACAAGACAAACATTTCAAAGAAAAGCAACTCCACCAAAACTTTCAAGGCATATCTTCATCACACAACCACTAGGGAAGCTCAGACAACACTTCTCATCAACACCAAGCAGTCAAAAGCATCACAGATCAATATTACAGGCAAAATAGAGACAAACCAGGGGCTGGCGGTAATACCTTCCTTGGCTGGTTGTGCTCGATTTGACCTCTAAACTTCAATTGCGATCTTCTCTTGGTGTCTCCATGGTTCTTGTTCATGTGCTTTGCAAGATTTTGTCAAACATTTCACATAATAATCTCTTCCTTGGAACCCCTCAAGAAAAAAAAGAATTCCAGCCAAGGAAAGAAAAAACAAACACCAAATCTGAAGTAACTCGACTTAAACAAACCCTTTGAAGGGTAACAACATCTCACAACACATCAATGAACCATATAAGGCATTCCACAACCATTTTATAACTGGAAATCATCGTGCATTGTATTCCAAATTCAAAAAAGCAGGAAAAAAATCAAAACTGTCTATTCCTGGCAGTCCTCATGATAATGAGTTGTGTTTACACAGATCTTGTCTTCAGCAGAGGGGACCATATAGGCATATAGCTCACTTTGAGGACTCTTGGGCGATTCTAACTAGCCTATCCCCATCAAAAATGATGGCTTGGTGAGCGAGAATCGGAACAGGGAAGTAGTGGCTGGCGGTAATTCTGTCTAGGGCTTCTCGAGCTTTAATCGTCTTCTACTGCTCTCAAACTCTCTCCATTAAGTCTTATGTTGAAGAATAGAACTCCAATAAACCTGCTATGTGTAGTATCTTACATGGTATAGCCTCTATTGGAACCCTCTATCTTTCTAGGGTTCCAAAGAGAGGTGTAGAGGAAAGGTGAGCTTGGTCGAGTCTCAAACCAGCTCTGATACCAAGTTGGAATTTAAGAGATGAAGATGAGGAAGAAGGAAGGAAGAAGATGAGAGAAGAAGAAGACAAGGAAAGAGAGGAGAGATAGTTCGGTGGAATGTGTTGTGAATATCTTCACAACTCTTCCATATATTGCTCACTTAACTAAGAAAAGAGAATTACATCCTTTCCCCCCTATACTAATATAAGGTAGCCAAGGGAGATAAAAGGTAAAAAGAAAAGAACACATTACATCAAGTTACAATATAAAGCATGTGCCTAAAATACCCTTGTGAACTCTTGACACCTCAGCCTATTTCGACTACTGCCTCTCGCCTTTCCTCCATACCCCCCCTCTTACCTCTCCCAGTCACTACTTCTGGAGTGGGGTTCACCACTGTGTCTCCTCGATCCTCTCAACCCCCTCTCAGTTAGATTTTAGGTTAAGAAGGTAAGTAAGAGAGAAGGAAGAAGTTGGAGGAGGAAGAAGATGGCAAGAGAAGAGAGAAGAGAAGAGAGAAGAGAATAGTTTCGGTTGTAAATGTTGTGTGTTGGAGAGACTTCTCCATACACCTATATTACTTCAATCATAATAAAGAGAATTACATCCACCTCCCTAGGGAGGTACAAGAGAAATAAAAGAAGAAAAACAGAATTACATACTAAGGCAACTAGTAAAGAGACTAGTTCCTAAACTACCCTTATTACATGACTTCTAACTCTTATATGAGAGTGCCTTTTTTTCCTGCCATCATGCCTGATTCGGATACATCTGTGCTTGGGACTGCTGATTCCCAGCCCACTACTGTTGTTCCTCAGCTGGCTTATGATAGTACTCACCAACAGATTTCTTTTGTGAAGCTTAATGGTACTAATTACTTAGATTGGTCACATTCCGTGAGACTTTCCCTTAGGAGTAAGGGAAAACTTGGATATATCACAGGTACTATCAAGGCTCCAGCAGTTGGTTCACCTACGTTTGATAAATGGGAGACTGAAATAAAAAAAGAACCTCCTATCACTCTCATAGCATGAACAAGAAAAACAAAATCAAATCTGGAGTCTGGACTCTATTCTAACTAGTAAGTATCCTAATCTAACTCAAACTCTTAACTTAAGATACTAGTGTCTTATACTGATTCACCCCCATCTTATAGGCTTATAATTTAGACCCATTACAAAATTAGCACAATGCCTATATCGAAATTCCAAAACATTCCTGATATTGGACCAAATACAGAGTTCTTGAATAATCAGGTGTTTTGGATCAGATGTTCTAAAACAGCTTCAATTGTTCTTTTTCTTTTCAGTAATTTGTATAATGTTTAGGATGATATCACTTCCAGAGATATAAACAAATAGTAAAGAATATACTATGACAGTAAATGTATTTAGTTGATTTACAAGACAATTTGGATAACCTTATAGATATGAATAACAAAGTGACTGTGGGTTCGATATGACCTGGACTACTCCTAGCTTTGGTGAAGCAGAGCTTAAATGCCTGGATCACTAGCTTTGATGACAAATGGTTGCCTCTGGTAGCATACCATGTTGAAACCCTAGGCTCTCTCAATCATTTCTCTTTCCCTTTCTCTTTCTCGGTTTCTGCGCCGCAAGCACCAACCACCACCTCCACCTCCACCATCTCTCTCTCTTCTCGGTTTCAGCCACCGCCACCTACACCTTCCACCGCTACCGCCTCCCACCACCTTTAGTGGCTCCACCGCCCTCGCCTCCTTCTCGGTTCACCCTTTGTGGTTTGTTTTTCTCCTACCAAGGGATTTTTTGACCACTCAGTGGTCTGATTCTCCTTCGATTCATACTGATTGATGTTCTATTTTGGATCCACGTCGTGTTGATGTATTTGTGAATCTTCTTTGACTAGCAGCCATGGGTGACTCTGAGATATCCTCCGCATCTATTGGACAACAAGGAGTCGATCAAAGAGATCTTCTTCCTTTCCTTGTTAGCTCCATTAAATTAAATGGAAGCAATAATTTGATGTGGTCACGATCTTGCTACCTTGCCGTTGGTTCTCGTGGTCTGTCAGGCTATTTTACAGGCGATATTGTTATGCCTACCACTACTGGGCCTGCCAAGACAAATGGATGGCGTCAAATTTTCTGGTGATGTCCTTGTGAGAAGATGAGAGAAAGTGTTTTAGAGATGAATGCTTGGTTGTTCTATTAGACAACCCAAGCTTCTATTTATAATAGAAGCCTTAAAGAGGTAAATTACATAAGTACCCTTACTATGACTAAACAGAAAAATACATAGAAAAGTACCCATATACCCCCACGGTATACCATACAATTTAACACTCGCCCTCAAGTTGTAGCATAGATATCTATCATGCCCAACTTGGATACAAAAGGATGAAATAGTTTTCCACTCAATCCCTTAGTGAATACATTAGTGAGCTGATCTTCAGACTTCACGAAGGGAATACAAGCAAGACCACTCTCAAGCTTTTCTTTAATAAAATGTCAGTCAATTTCCACATGTTTAGTATGATCATGCTGGACTGGGTTGTGGGCTATGCTGATTGCAACCTTCTTGTCACAGTATAGCATCATGGGAAAAGAAATAGGAACACCAATATCTTGAAGTAGCCCCCGAAGCCATAACAGCTCACAAATACCTTGGGTCATTGCCCGAAATTCAGCCTCGGCGCTTGATTTAGCCACCACATTTTGCTTCTTGTTGTACCATGTGACTAGGTTGCCGCCAACAAAAGTACAATACGTTGTCACAGACTTGTGATCAGAAGAGCCAGCCCAATTAGAATCCATATAGGCTTCAACTCGAAAGTGATAATGTGGAGATAGGAGAATTCCCTTTCTTGGTGCTGACTTCAAGTATCGAAGAATACGAAGAACAACCTCCATATGAGTGGAATAGGGATCATGCATGAACTGGCTTACCAAGCTCACAACAAAGGCAATGTCTGGCCGTGTGTGAGATAGGTAGATCAGCTTTCCTACCAACCTCTGATAACGACCTTTGTCAACTGGTTCTCCATCACATTCCTTCAGCCTAGTGTTAGCCTCTAAAGGGGTTTCACTAGGCTGATCTGGCAACTTCAATCCCGAGAAAATACCTTAGCTGTCCTAGATCCTTGATCTCAAACTCACGTCCAAGAAACTCCTTGAGACGATTCATTTCTTCCCTATCATTCCCAGTCAAAACTATAGCATCAACATATACAATAAGAATTGTAACCTTGTTGCTATGGCGTCTGATGAACAAAGTATGATCAGCATCGCCTCTGTTTGAACCCCACAGAGGTCATAGCCTTATGAAATCTGCCAAACCAAGCTCTAGGGGACTATTTGAGGCCATATAGAGCATACCTCAACTTACATACTTTGCCACTAGTTGTGTCAGATGAGAACCTAGGAGGAGCTTCCATGTACACCTCTTCATCAAGCTCTCCATGAAAGAAAGCATTCTTCACATTAAGTTGCTGTAGATCCCACCTTAGATTCATAGCACAAGACACAGAACTCTCATTGTATTCAGCTTGGCAACTGGGGCAAATGTTTCCTGGAAATTAATCCCATAGGTTTGAGTGAACTCTTTAGCCAAAAGTCTCGCCTTAAACACCCACTTGCACCCAACTGGTTTCTTTCTTGGAGGAAGAGCTACAATATCCCGTGTGTTATTTTTCTTTAAAGCCTTTGTTTCTTCTACCATGGCTGCTTTCCACTTTGCATTTGCAAGGGCCTCCTGCCACTTGTGTGGAATACAAACAGAGGAAAGGGAAGAAACAAAGGTACGATAGGAAGTAGACAATGCATCATAAGAGACAACATGAGATACAGGGTGCTGAGTGCAAGACCTAATTCCCTTACAGTGTGCAATAGGTAAATCAAGATCAAGAGAAGGTTGAGGAGAAGAGAGATTACCAATGGAGCTTGGATCTGGCTCAGGGGATTCCAACTGAACAGGTTCAGGTGCTGTTGTGGTGGAGATCTCAACTTGCTTTTTCTTTGACTACTTTCTGTGACAGACTTTGAGGTTGGGTACAGTAATTAGCCTCAGCCTTTGTACCTGAGAAGAAGGCTCTCCCTATGTTGAAATGTCAGTGATAGGCAATGGTGAAGGAACACAAATAGGGAGAAGAGGTTCCTAGACAGCCACATCTTCGCTATTACACTCCCCTTGAAGAGGTGGCGGGGATTAATAGGGAATTGACTCATGAAAGACTACATTCATACTCATCACAGTACGGCGAGCAGGGGAAAAGTAACACTTATAACCCTTCTGTGTGGGAGAATACCTAAGGAAAATACACCGGAGACCATGAAGTTCAAATTTGTTAGGGGAATGAGTGTCACAGACATAACACACACAACCAAAAGTGCAGGGAGGGACAACAAAAGAGAAGGACCCCTTCAAAACCTCAATAGGAGAGTTAACATTCAAGACCCGAGTAGGCATTTGGTTTATCAAATAAGCAGCAGTACGGACAGTATTGCTCCAGTATTGGGAAAGAACATTACGAGCAAACATGAGTGCACAAGCTACTTACAAAAGATGGCGGTTCTTTCTTTCGGCCACCCCATTTTGGGCAGGAGTGTCAATATAACTGGTTTGGTGAATGATTCCATGATCAACTAGATATTTCTGGAACTGGCCCTCAGTGTATTCAGTGCCATTATCACTTTTAAGAATTTTAATGGTAGCTTGATACTGGGTCTGAACCAATTTATGAACTAGTTGGAAACAATGGAATACTTCACTCTTATGTTGCATCATATAAACCCAAGTGATACGGGAATGTCAATCTATGAAAGTAACAAACCAACGGTAACCAGAAATGAAAGTACAGAGAGGGACCCCACACATCAGTATGAACCAAATGAAAACTGGTACTGCTTCTTTGATTAACTGGAGAATAGGTAGCTCGAGTTTGTTTGGCCATAACACATGCCTCACAAAAAAACTCATTTCGATTACATTCTTTAACAATTTTAGGGAATAAAAAGGATAAGATCCCAAGGGAGGATGGTCCAAACGGTAATGCCATTGATACAACGTAACAGAAGAAGGTGAACTAAGCTGAGGAGGAACCGAATGAAGCTGAGAAGGTAAGGCTGTTGATGTAGAAGCGCCCTCAAGCAAGTAGAGACCACCATGCATCCTACCCCATCCAATCGTCCTCCCATGCTCCAGATCCTAGAAAATACAATGATCAAGGAAAAAGGTTACTTTACAATTCAAATCTCGAGTCAAACTACTAATGGAGAGAAGGTTAGTAGTAAAATTAGGAATATGTAGCACAAAAGACAATGTAAGAGAAGGAGAGCAGAGTATGGAACCCTTTCCAGAGACAGAGGAGAGAGATCCATCTGCCACTCGAACTTTGTCTTTTCCAGATGAAGGATTATATTATGAAATAAGTTGGAGGAACCTGTCATGTGGTCAGTGGCACCGTAGTCAATGATCCACGGAGTGGAAACAACCGATGCACAATGACCACCGAAAGGAATACCTGACTGAGCAAAATGGGAACTTGAAGAGGCCGGTGCAGAGGCAGTGGAGGATGCAGCGGAAGCAGATGTGGCCCTCAGCATGAGACGGAAGGCTTGGAGCTCCTTCGGAGAAAAACCCAATTTGGTAGGAGGTGAAGTGGCAACTATCTCTGTATGATGAGCTTTGGTCTTGGGTTTACCTTTGGCTACACGTTTGGCTTCAAAGTTAGCAGGCTTCCCATGGAGCTTCCAGCAAGTAGCCTTTGTATGGAATGGCCTATTGCAATGCTCACATCGAACAGCTACTTTCGAAGAGGCACCCAAATGAGAGGAACTGTCAGTAGTAGTAGGGCTGGCCCCAACTTGGAGGGTTGATCGATCAATAGTAGGAGTGTGCAACATAGCAACTCGGCGATTCTCCTCTGTAAGGACCAATGCATAGGAATGCTCCAAGGAAGGAAAAGGAACTCTGTCCAAAATTTGAACCCGAATCTGATCACACTCAACATTTAAACCAGCAAGAAAATCATACACTCGAATCTTGTCCACATGCTTGCGGTATGTAGCAATGTCCATAGCATTGGTAGGCTGGTAGTCGGTATAATGATCAAGTTTCTGCCATAAGCTTTGCAGGGCTGCCCAGTACTGGGAGACAGATAGTTCCTTCTGGGTGGTGTCATGAGTCTTCTTACAGAGTTCATACACCTGGGCATCATTCCCATATATCTCCTTTGCACCAGCCCAGATCTGGGCTGCGGTAGCAATCAGCAAGTACCCACTAGAAATATCAGATTGCATAGAGCTGACTAAGGACATCACCATGGAGTCATTTGCAGTCCATCTTTTCTTGGCAGGACCGTCCTCAGTTGGTTTAGCAGTGGTGCCATCGATGTGTCCTCATAGGTCTCTACCTGCAATAGTCAAGTAGGTAGATCTAGACCACATCAAGTAGTTGGTACTGTCGAGCTTGATCGTAGCTGAATGAGGAAGGTAATCACTCCAAGGCTGTCCATCAGTTCCAGAGGAAGCAGAAGTAAGGTTTGAACCAGTCATGGTGATCCCAAAAAAATCTCCAGAATTAGCAGCAAAACTGAGAATGATTTCTGAAAAATAGTCACAGCAATAGCTCCAAATACAGCCGTCAGAATAGGCTAAAATCTGGATCGAGTGCTTTTCTTGGAATGGTTGAGATGTGCTCCAAAAATGAGCAACTTCTAATGAGTCAACAAAAAAGCCAAAATCTCAAGATTAGGTCAAAAAAGGGAGATTCCAGAGAACTTTCAAACCAGAAATCAGAACTGCCTGAAAGGTGGATCGAGTTCTGTTCTGGGATAGTCAAGTAGTTCCTCAAAAAAATCAGCCCAGTCTGAAGAGAGATGACTGAAAAAGTAACAGCTGAGATCGATCCTGTAGGATTTTTTGGAGAAAACCCAAATATTAGGAAGAAGGTTCACTCCAAAAATTAGGCAGAAGGAGCTGAAACTAGGATCGAGTTCCCCTTTTATGCTGCTGAAGTTATCCTCAAAGTATTGGCTTGATCTGAGAAGGGAAAGGCTGAACTCGATGAGGTTAGGGTTTTGACCAAAAACCCTAAAAGCTGAAATCGATAGATGATCTTCACTCTTGCATGCAGTGATGGATTCTTCCACAGGTGGAGTACTGGATCTTCAAAGGGAGAGGAGTATTGATCTTCAATGATGATGTAGACTCAAAACTCCAAAAAAGGAAGATTCAGAAATTTCAGAAAAGTGGGAAGAACTCCAATTGATTCTTGCAGGGACAGATTGTTTATCTCATTGAGGTGAGTATAGGGCAGCAACTAGATTCATAAGAATCACCTCATTAGTGCTGCCCTGCCATGGTTTAGAAGGACAAAGGGAAGGACAAAGGGACGGAGAAGTGTGATGAAGGGTTTGCGGTAGAATGGAGGAAGGAAGGCTGAAAAAACTAGATCAGATTCTAAGCTCTGATACCATGTGAGAAGATGAGAGAAAGTGTTTTAGAGATGAATGCTTGGTTGTTCTATTGGACAACCGAAGCTTCTATTTATAATATAAGCCTCAAAGAGGAAAATTACACAAGTACCCTTACTATGACTAAACAGAAAAATACATAAAAAAGTACCCATATACCCCCACGGTATACCATACAATTCAACAGTCCTATCTCATCAACTCCATGGATCCTACCATAATCGGGGGCTATCTACTTCTCGACACTGCTGCCAAGATTTGGAAGACAACCAAAGACACCGTATTCTTAGGTTGGTAACGCTTCCCAGTGTTATGAACTTCACCAGAAAATTCATGCAGCCAAAGAAGGGGAGTTATGTCTTTTCCAGGTTTTTTTTTTTTTTTTTTTTGGTGAATAAATAATTCATTACCAAAACCTTAAAGGGAAGAGAAAGGAAAAAGGGGGGGGGGGGGATACACAAAGAGAGTGAAAAAAAAAGGGGGGGGAAGGAGAACTATACAAGCCCAAGGCCAAGAGGGCCTAGTGAGGGGGGCAAAAGATAGAAGAATTTAAGCCTCAAGTAACAACAATGAGCCTGTTTCTTGGGGAGTCAATACGAGAGCCATGGGGGAGCGAGTGAAGCCTAGAGCTGACATCGAAGAAGACGGATTTCCAAATCAGGTCAAGGGACTGGGAATTGGAGGTCCATCTATGAAGGTTCCGCTCCATCTAGATATGGGATATAACAGCCCCGAACACAAGCTTGCCAATAGTATCGCAAATAGAGCTACTAGAAAAGGACCTATCAAGCCAAAGCCACTCTCAAGCAAAGGGAAGAGGGGGGCATGTACAGCGGGGCCAAATGGACTGTAAAGCTCTTTTCCAAATAGAAGAGGCTAGGGGGCAAGAAAAGAAATGGTGGTTGATGTCCTCAGTTCCGTTCCAGCGAAGGATACAGGATGGGGAGACAGGGATGTGGCGGAGAAGGAGAAAGGATCAGGTGGGGAGGCAACGGTTGACGGATCTTCAGACATTGAAGGAGTGCCTAGGGCAGTTGGATTTTTATGGGTCATTAACTGCTACCTGCGATACTAATGCTACTGCCTTTAAAAAATGGGAGGAGTCTTTGTGTCTTCAGCTTCCTCGTAAGGCTCAACATTGAGTTTGATCAGATTCGAGCTCATGTCCTGAATCAAGATCCCTTTCCCACACTTGAGTAGACCTATGCCATGGTACAATCAGAGGACAGCCGTCGCAATGCCATGGTTCACCCACTTTCTCAAGAACGATCAGCCCTTTCCACTAGTTTTCAAACTTCATCCTATAGTGGGCTCTCTCGTGGTAGTAGTGATTGTAATACTCTTGATCGGGCTCCAGTGAAGTCTGATTATTGTGGCAAGGAATGTCATATGTCAGACAAATGTTGGAAATTACATTGGCGCCCCACTGATACTCGGGGTCGTGGACAAAGTCGTCCGTCTTCTGCCAGAGCACATCATACTTCATCTGAGGACGCTGCTACTGACTAATCTCTTTCTCAGGAGGAGCTCCATACGTTTGATGACTTGGCTAACTCATCTTCTTCACCAGCTCCATCTGCAGCTTCGGCCACCTCCCTGCCAGGGCACTCTGAACCGCCGCCTTTTTCTTTGTTTGATCATCTAGGTATCTCTTTTTGTGGCCATAGTTCCTTAGTCCTATCCATTCCCTGGATAATTGTCTTAGGGGCTACTGACCATATGACCGGTTTTCCACTCAATTTTCCCAATACTCTCCTTTGTTAGGTAATACCGAAGTTCAAGTAGCTGATAGTTCCTTCTTTTCTGTTTTTGGGAAGGGCATCATCAAATGCACTCCTTCATTGTCCCTTTCTTCTGTTTTGCATGTTCCCAAGTTCTCTATTAATTTACTTTCTATTAGTAGTCTTACATAGGACCTAAATTGCAAAGTAACCTTTATTCCTGATCGTTGTCTTTTTTAGGACTTGTTGAAAGATTGACAGGTCATTCGATTAACAGTGGTAAGGTGGATGGTGGTCTTTACTTGCTTCATAGTTCCCCGTCAGCATTGGTATCCCAGGCTACTCTCCTTAATTCGTCTACATCTACATTGGATGATTTACATTGGTGGCATCGTCGTTGGGGCCACCCTTCTTTAGGCGTTTGATCTATTTTATTTCCTGGTTTAGTGAATAATTGTAACCCCAACAATTTTGTTTGTGATGCTTGCATTGTGCAAAGAAAACTAGAGCCATTTGTCCTATTTCTGATAATCAAAGTTTGGTTCGTTTTAGTTTAATTTATTTTGATGTATGGGGCCATGCCCGTTGTGTTTCTACTTCTGGTTATCGGTGGTTTGTAACTTTTATTGATTGTTTTAGTCAAACCACTTGGGTATATCTTTTACACTAGAAGAGTGATGTATTTTCTTGCTTTCAATTGTTCCACAAAATGGTCCAAACTCAATTTGATGCCAAGATCAAGATACTTCAGTCTGACAATGGGAAGGAATATACTGATGGTTCTTTTCAGGCATATTTATCCCATCATGGTATTGTACACTAGACAAGTTGTGCAGATACTCCAACTCAGAATGGCATCGTCAAAAGGTAGAATCGACATCTCTTGTAAGTAGCTAGATCTCTCATGTTTGCCATGTCTGTTCCACCTGGTTTTTGGGGTGATGGTGTACTGCTAGCAGTATACCTTATCAATCGGCTGCCCTCTAAGGTGTTGGCATCTTGCTGCCCTTTTGAAGTGTTATTGGGCTCATCGACTTTTGTGGTGCCCCTCAAAGTATTTGGATGTGTGGTCTTTGCTCGCAGTCACCATGTTGATGGAAAATTTGATCCTAAAGGGTTGCGTTGCATTTTTTTGGGTTATTCTGCTACCCAGAAAGGATACAAGTGCTACCATCCTCCATCAAGAAAATTGATTGTTACCATGGATGTTGTTTTTTAAGAGACAGAGGCATATTTTCCATCTCACGCCCCTCTTTAGGGGAATCTGCCAGTGAAGAGGTGCCTTTGATTACTTCTCTGGATGTGCCCACTGTAGAAGACACATCGGTTGAACTCAAGGATGGTATAACGAGGCGGGAACAGGAGCAATCTCAAGTCCAGGGGGAGTTTGGGAAATCAAACACCTTAAAGGTATTTACTCGAGGGACATGGTATAAAAAAAACAAGTTGATAATACCACCACTACTGCACCTAACCAGTTGTTGCTCCCTGATCCAAGTTCTTCACCTATTCCTCCTGGTGAGTCTCCTTTGGATCCTACTCTAGATTCAAGGATTTAAGTCTCGTGATCGGGTATCGTATCGGTCGGGCGATTTTAAGAGACGTATCGTATCGTTCGTATCGGAGATACGTGACGATCGGTGCGTAAACGCATGAAAATGATCAAAATACACATGAAAATACACTTTTGGACACAAAAACAATATAAACAAGCAATTTGTGTCATATATCATGCATATATACTAAGAATTGTGAATAATCAATAACCGACAAGTGTAGCACTTTGAAATTGTTATAAAAGATTAAATGATGAAATTCTTTACATATAGAGTCACTCTATTGCCATGAAGAATGTCGGGGTGGATCAAAGTCATGTCTGTAAGGGTCTTTAACAATAGGAGCGACTAGGATGATGTTGTGTATCTGTCCGAACATAAGCACAATCATCGAGCCCATCAAAATACGATGGTAGTGACTCTCCCACTCATAGTAGAATCGTGTGTCTTGCTCTGGAGTGGCTAATGTCACGACAAAGACTAGGTTGTGCTTGTGCTTGATTCTCTCCGTATCCATAACTTCCATACCCTACGAAGCCCCATGTCCATAGCTGAAGAAGAACTCGATGCATAATGCCCATGGCACGATGAAGCACCAGATAATCGAACTAATGCTAAGTGACTCCATGCCACTCATAAGCACATCACTATCATATGGATTGTGGGAGCGCTTGCGACTTGCCCTTATGCGGCTTCCGCGAGTAAGTCTTATGGCCAGAGGTTGACTACCATGATCCATATCTTGGGTAGTATGTGTGTATCCCGCCTCACATGTGAATTGAACCCCAGCACGATGTTGTGAAGCCTCATGGCCACCACCACCACTACCATCATCATCATCGTCATCATCATCATCATCATCATCATTATCATCATCATCATCAGCAGCAGCAGCAACAACAACAGAACCACCACCACCATCACCATCACCATCACCATCGCGTCTCTTCATCCTCATCATCAAAATGTTGTTGAGTTCCTCCATACGGATGACCTGACCTCGTCCCTCCGACTAAACCTTCTTCGAGCTACTTTCATTTTCTTCAACATTAGGACAAGGATCTTGTGATGGTGGTCGTGTTGCATCCTCATCCATCTCGTTGAATGATGCTCTCTATCACTGGATCAGGTTTGGTTGTCTGGCGATCCTCACTTAATTGATCCATCACCAATACCTTATCAGTATCTTCTATCCATGCTCTAACGGATCTTCATCGTCAAGTAGGTGGTTGATGTCGATTGGGTTGACATCTACATCATCTCCTTCTCTTTCCACTCTAAATATTTAAGCTTCAGCTTCGTGTTGTAATGGACATACACTAGCTTCTCCAACTTTGAATAACCGAGACGATTCCGGGTTTGGTGTGTATCAACCCGAATGTACTCCGATTCGTTCGCACCACTAGAGGATGCCGTCGGGGATAATACTCGGATTGCAATTCGGGTTAAGTGTGGAGCACTAGTACCCCATAATTGAGCCACCAATCAGCCGCACAATAATAAATGAAATATTAAAAGACAAAACCTTAAAACAAATTTTAAATGATATAATAAATTAGGTAAACCTAACTTACCGGGCATTGTGTGCTCCTAGCATGGATAGCCATTCTATCAAAGAAAACCACGAGTGGCCTCCCGAAAATACTTAGCCTAGAGAGGTATTAAAAAATATATATATTAGTTCCACTTCCACCAATCACTCTATTCTTGGTTTCAATCATTTATACAACTAATTTAGTTCTAACCTCATCCATGGCAAGTGTGGCCTTCGCTACATCCGGCTCCATTTTGTTCACAACATTCCTTAAGGCACGCAATAGATCCGGTCTACACCCTATATCATTGGAGTATTGGATATCCGGATTCAAATAATTGCTGCACATGGTTTGTAATGGATGGTTAGAAACCTAGAAATTCTAATAATAAATAAATAAATAGTAACTTACTAACTACTAAGTGTTTAAAATGAAACCAAAGTCATATACTTATAAGATTACCTGCCCAATGAACATCTTGAACCAACATATTTTCCCATCGATCGGATATAATCTTCAAATACTTCTTGTTTGATGTTGGATTATTCTCATGTATTTTTCTCTTCACACATCCCATGGCATCTACCATCTTACCCATGGTCGCTCTTTATCCCCATCAACCTCTCGAAGCGCATAAAAGAGTGGCATCATAACATTATAAAGTCGGCCCATTGCAGCCCAAAAATTTGAGGAGGTAACAAGATCTTGAACAAATCTCCCAATTTCAGACCTTGCATAATTGCTAGTCAACCACTCAAGAGGTGAACATCGTAGCAGCCCATGCTTTCGGGAAATGAGGCTATCAATTGCAATGTAATTTGTTGCAAATCTTGTTGTTGCAGGCCTCACTAAATCCCCTGTGTATAACTCCTCATCAATGCCAAAACCCAACTATGGTTGTAAATAAAGTTGGTGATTTTCCTGCATTACCAACCAACTTTTGGACCTTGGGCAATTCTCCTATGTCCTTAAACATCAAATCTATGCAATGAGCTGCACATGGTGTCCAAAATAAATGTTGCCTCTTTAACATAAGCAACTCAGCTTTCTTGAAATTTGCTGCATTGTCGGTTACTACTTGGACAACATTTTCTTCTCTATGTCCTCCACAACTTCATCCATTAACTTGTACAAGTAGTTGGCATCTTTGATTTCACTAGATGCATTGACCGACTTGTGGAAAATCGTCCTTCCATCACTAGATAAGAAAATTGATGATGGATAATCTTGTTGGTCCACTCCATCCATCACACTGATGGTCACCCATATAGTGGCCACTTCTCCTTGAACCTCTCTACATACTCATGCACCTCTTGGACAATATCATCCAAGTAAGGCCCAGCAATCTCATGAGGTGTGGGTGGCTTAACATTTTTCCCACACCGCTGAATCTCCTTTACCATGGCCTCAAGGGGATCTTTGGCCTTATGTGGTGGAATCATAGAACTCGGAACCATCCGGAGATTGCTCGCCTATCCTTTTACTAAGTGTTTTGGGTTGAAAGCTTTCTTCAATCCTCTGTTGGCTAGCATCCCTTGCTCTATAGACATTAGGATCCATGTCTCGATATCCGGGCTCTTCTTTCTCTTACCCTTACCACTCTTTGTAAACCGGTCAAACATCCCCTTCACACTTGGTTGCTCTACTAAGGCCAACAGTGCTTACCCTTACTTAGAGATGGACGACAAGAGGAGCCAACACCAATATCTACAGGGGCCCTGGCTAGGTCAAGTTGATTGACTTCTAATCAATTGCTCGCTCTCCATTGTTGCTCTTTTGCTTCATGTCTTGATTGTTCATCGCCAACGCCAACTCGGGTCCTCCTCTGCTTCCATATCCGATCCTTCATAATCTTCAAAATCTTCCATCAAATTTTTCACCAATGCATCAACATCATCATGTGCTTGCTTGGATTTTTTTGGAATCTCTAAGGTGTTTTTGCATTGCCCGCTTAACTCTACAGAGCACTGTGTACACTTGGAAACATTTCCATATCCTCCTGCCATGTGCTCTTTTTGCCGAGTTACCCCACCTCCAAGATGTTGGGTGTCACGAAGTTGCACTGTATGCAATCTATTATTATTTATTTTGGTACAATAAGACCACCCAATGTCTTGTTGTCGCGGCATCGTCCTAAATACCAAACAAAAGTAGATAACTATATAAGATATATATTAAACAATATTCAAATCCACACATCAATAATTTATTATTTATACAACTATACAAGTATAGACACACATTATGATGCATGTCATGCATTGCATCATCTTCTTTTATTTACTACCTAGCAAAGTTGCCATAAACAATATTTAAACATTTTTATATTTTGTACAACTAGTTACACATTATTTAATTTTTAAATAATTAAAAAAATGACATAATGTACTACATATATGAATCTAAGTCTTTGATTCTATTTCAGCCAATTATACATTTTATCAAACTATAATGAAAGAGTATAGATGGAAAAATCAGATTTTTACATTTTTTAAGTATTTTATAAATTCAGAAAATACCAAAAAAAAAAAAAAAAAACAGATTTTAGGGTAAATGTATAATCTTCTTGGGATGTCATACATCTATACATAATGTACTCCATATCTTATAAACATTACCATTTGTTTTAAAGTTAAGAAGAAAAAAAAAAATTTCATTTTAAAGAAGGAATTTTCGGTTTTGGGTAAAAATGGTCAAAGAAACATGGATTTGAAACCAAATCTTTGTAAATGCATACAAAGAATGCAATTTCTATGTTTGTTTAACATATTCTCTTTGATTCATACCAAAAACATACCAATAATCAAAGATTAAAGCAAAAGATTCAAGTTTTTTTCAAAAACTTACCTAACCCTTCAAGAACAGCTTTTGAATTCGAATGTAGGCTGTTAGATCCACCAAATGATGTGATTTCAGCTCCTCTAAGTTCCTTTTTGGCAAAGAATTGAAAGCCCTCAAGAAATCTTACCCAAAAAGCAAGTTTAAATGTGTTTTTGGAAGGGTTTCTCAAAGGGAAGACCTTTTTTCCGCTGGACTGCTAGAAATCGAGTTTTGGGTGAAAATGATGAAATGGCCATGTGTTTTTAAGTTAACGATACATACCGACGTATCGAGTCGTCTCGATATGTATCGGTTGATACATATCGAGACGTATCGATACGTCTCGATACATATCGCTTTTTAAATATAATAAAATAAATTTTTTAAAAACTCTCGCTGTATCGATACGTATCGATCGTATCGTGATCGGTCGATGCGTCTCGGTCGATACGCCTCGATACTAAGAGACATTTACATTTAAAAAAAAAGATACGCCTCGGCCTGTATCGTGATAGACCACGACCGATACCGAGACGTATCGGCCGAGACGATACGATACGCACCGAGACTTAAATCCTTGTCTAGATTTACCAATTGCTATTCGTAAACCCCAAAGAACTTGTACTCAGCATTCTATTTCTAATGTCGTTTCTTATGTTTCTCTTTTTCCATCATTCCATGCTTTTGTTTCCTCTTTGTCTTCTGTTTTCATCCCTAACACCTAGCAGGAAGCAATGGCCAATTTAAAATGGAAAGAAGTAATGAATGAAGGAATGAGCGTACTGGGAAAAAATGACACTTGGGACTTGGTGAGTCTCCCTCCAGTAAAGAAATCATTGGTTGTAAGTGGCTCTTCACAATCAATCATCAGGCAGATGGAACAATGGAAAGATATAAGGCAAGGTTGGTTGCTAGAGGATTCACTCAGACACATGGGATCGGCTATCAAGAAACCTTTGCCCCAGTAGCAAAATTGAATATTGTCAGAGTCATCATCTCTTCTGCTGCACTGCTAACCAAGGTTAGGATCTTCAATAACTGGATGTGAAGAATGCCTTTGTTCATGGGGAGCTTAAAGAGGAGGTATACATGGACATTCCTCTTGGTTTTGCTGCTAGAGAAACTCAGGGCAAGGTATGTCGCCTCAAGAAGGCTCTATATGGACTAAAACACTCCCCAATAGCTTGGTTTGGTCGTTTCCATATAGCCATGGTGTCGATTGGCTACAAAAAAGTAATACTGATCACATTTTATTTATAAAGAGGACAAGAAGAGAGGCCATCATATCACAGCATTGATCGTTTATGTGGATGACATTGTAATCACTGGAAGTGATTTTGATGAAATAGGTAAACTGAAAACCTATTTAGGGGCAGAGTTTGAGATCAAGGATCTAGGAAAACTCAGATATTTCCTTGGGATCAAGGTCGCTCATTCAGCTCAAGGTATCTTCTTCTCACAACGGAAGTATACCCTTGACCTGTTATCTGAAACAAGAATGTTGGGATGTAAGCTTGCAGATACACCATTGGAGCTGAATACTCACCTAAAAGGTAAAGATGGAGATCCCGTTGATAAAAGGCAGCTATCAAAGACTGGTTGGTCGTTTGATGTACTTATCCCACACACGGGCTGGTATAGCATTTGCAATTAGTGTGATGAGCCAGTATATGCATGATCCTCATTCTACTCATCTAGAGGCAGCATATAGGATCCTGAGATATTTAAAGTCTGCTCCCGGGAAAGGTGTCCTCTTTTCTCCTCTGGGTCACTTACGAGTTGAGGCCTACATTGGTGCAGATTGGGCAAGATGTCCAGATGATAGGAGTTCTTGTTGTGAAAACAGAATTGATTAATGCTTAAGTGAATCAATATGATTCCCTAAGCCCTTTATTAATAATAATAAAACAGAATTACATGGACAAATATGCCCCTACAGAGCCGACATAGCATAAACAAAGGAAAAGAAAGAATAAACATAAGAGAATAAAACAAAAGGAGGAAAGGACCAGAATACCCCTACGGTATTCTGGCCTATATATCTAACACTCCCCCTCAAGTTGGTGCAAAAATGTCACGCATGCCCAACTTGGCTAGAAAAGGATGAAACACTTTGCCACTCAGCCCCTTCGTGAACACATCAGCCAGCTGATCAGTAAACTTCACATAGGGAACACAGATTAGTCCAGCTTCAAGTTTCTCCTTGATGAAATGTCTGTCCACCTCCACATGTTTAGTACGGTCATGTTGGACAGGATTATGAGCGATGCTTATGGCAGCCTTATTGTCACAATATAACATCATTGGAAGTTGGACAGCAACCCCAATATCTTGCAATAGCCCCTTAAGCCACAACAATTCACAGATACCATGAGCCATCGCACGGAATTCAGCCTCAGCAGTGGACCTTGCCACCTCATTCTGTTTTTTACTACGCCAGGTAACAAGGTTCCCACCTACAAAAGAGCAATATCCAGAGATGGACTTCCTATCACTTGAACCAGCCCAATCCGCATCAGTGTATGCCTCAACCTTCAGATGACCATTGGGAGATAAAAGTATCCCTTGTCTCGGAGCAGACTTCAAGTATCGTAAGATGCAAAGGACTACCTCCATATGAGAAGAATAAGGATCATGCATGAATGGCTGACCATACTAACTTGATAGGGTTAGGATGAAGATCACGATAATTAGATTTATCATGGCTACCCTGATCAGAGGTGGCAGTCGAAGTATCAGTGGAGTCACCCATAGGGCTGAGAAGGGCTGTGATGTAGAGAAGCCCAAACAAAAGCTAAACCAAGGGCTGAGAGCAGAGCCGAGTGCCCCTTTGTGATGAGAAACACACCCCCAAAAAAGGCAGAAGCAATAGAGGTGACCCCCCCAAGATCGATTGTGTTAGGGTTTTGGAAAAAACCCAAAAAAGAGAAATCGATGTGGGGAGGGGAACCCAAAAAAACCTGCTGCAGAAGAAGCCTGTCTGAATATGTCCAAGAGCCTGTAGGGAATGGCTCAGATTAAAAAAAATCCAAAGTGAAACAGCAGCCGCAAGCAACCGTAGTCCCAATGTTGATAATGCACAGGGTTTTGTTGGAGAAAAACCCTGAAATTAAGAGATTGAATGGGAGAAAAGGGGTCTTCAGCACCTGTATGAAGCTTGATAGCAGCAGTCCATTGTCGCAGAAGGTCTCCAATATAGGGAGAAACAGTCCCAATAAATCACAGGGCCTGATCTTCAAAAAAAATTGGAAACTCCAATTACCGTAGGAGAGAACCAGCAGCATCCATCGAATAGGAATAATAGGTCATGAAAAAAGAAAAAAAAAAAAAAGAGGTGGGAAGAGGGCAGCAACTAGATCATCTGATCACCTCTGCAGTGCTGCCCTTAGAGAAGGAGAAGAAGCAAGGAGAAGGGGGAGAAAAAAGATCGAGAGAGAAGGGAAAGAGAGGAGAACACGATGGGAGGGTGGGGTTTTTTTTGAAAACAGATCAGAGATATCGTGGCTCTGATACCATGTTGTCAAAATTGCAGCCAAAGGCTGCGGAGAGTGGCATAATACTTAGAGACAGTCAATTCCCCCTGAGTAGTATGAAGGACCTTTTTTCGAAGTTCATAAACCTGAGCATCATTACCAAGCTGTCCATATGTCTCCTTACAGGCAGACCAAATCTGAGAAGCCGTATCAAGGAGGAGAAATCCCTGTGCAAGGTCTGAAGTCATAGAGCCAACCAAATAGGACATAAGAATACCATTGTTGGCAAGCCATCCAGTCTGGACAGCACCTGGAGCAGTCGGCATGGGTATAGAGCCATCAATGTGGCCAGTGAGGCCCCTTTCAGCAATAGCAAAAGATGCAGATCGTGACCATAGCAGGTAGTTGCTGCCATCTAACTTCCGCTGCTACTGCCAATTCCTCTGCTCCATTAGGTTCAAATTTTCCCCGGTCAGGTATCTCATTTGGTGGTCATTGTGCTTCTGTGGCATCCCATCCCTGGATCATTGATTCCGGGGCTACAGATCACATGACTGGTTCAACTAGCTTATTTCATCGCTATTCTCCCACTTCTGGGAAAGACAAGGTCAAAGTGGCTGATGGTTCCCTTTCTTCCATATCTGGAAAAGGAATCATCAACTGCACTTCCACCCTTCCTTTGTCTTCTGTTTTACATATACCTAATTTTACTACTAACCTACTTTCCATTAGTAGTATTACTCGTGATCTTAACTGCCAAGTAACTTTTTTTCCTTCCCATTGTGTTTTTCAGGAACTGGCCTATATATCTAACAGTTCTACCTTGGGATTTGCACCTTTGTTGGTGGGAATTTAGTGACTTGGCGAAGCAAGAAGCAAGCTGTAGTTGCCTGATCCTTTTCGGGCTATGACCCATGATATTTGCGAGCTTCTTTGGTTGCAAGGACTCCATTGTGATTTATGTGTTCCTGTTGAGCTGCCTATGCGTCTATATTGTGATAGCAAATCAGCAATAAGTATTGCTCACAATCCAGTTCAACATGACCGTACTAGTATATTGAGATCGATCGTCATTTCATCAAGGAAAAGTTGGAGCAAGGAGCAATATGCATTCCATTCATTCGGTCTGGTTATGAGTTGGCTGATATCTTTACTAAGGGTATTAGTAGTAAAAGTTTTGTACCTATTGTTAGCAAGTTGGGCATGTTTGATATTTATGCACCAACTTGAGGGGGAGTGGTCAAGGTATTTTTGTCCTAGGGGTATTCTGTCCATGTACCTATTCTAGAATGTTCTCTCATATAGTATAAATAAAGAGGGGCTATGATCATATAGTCACACGCCATTATTCTCAATTCTCCACATACCATTTTTGTTTTTCATCTGTTGATCTTTTGTGCAAACCCCGCATTGAAGTTCCCACTGGCATGTTATTTATGTTTCAAGTTTTCTTCTGCTAGAGAATTGTTTCTTTGAAGGTCTACAGTTTTAGCAACACTTGAACTGTGCTTTTCTTAGGGTGTTAAGAATATATTTAGTTGCTAAGTAGGAGGCAGGTAATATTTTAAGTATGGGATTTGGGAAGAGGAAGGTCACTTCTTAACCAAATTTTATTTGCTCAATCTTTGTCAATTTAGTTACAGTACTAAAAGATCTTGCTGCTTATTGTTTGACAATTTTTCTTCTTTGCTCATTTTTTTATATTGTTAAGAATATGATGCTGATTTCTTCTTCCCCTCCCCCCTTCCTGCAGGCTTAAAATCTTTGTTCCTATTACATTCCTTGCTTTGGCAATCCTGGTACCAGTTAATTGGACCAATGGCACCCTTGAACATTCAAATGTGGTTTTTAGTGACATAGACAAGCTCTCTATTTCAAATATTCCAGCAGGATCAGAAAGGTGTGTTGTCATTTTCTGTTGCTATTTTTTTGCACATTTTAATCACCATCAACTCATGTCACATAAGAATTGTTGAATTAAAAAAGAAAAGGATGACTTCACATTGCATTTTGTACTGATGGGCATAATTTATATTCCATCTGCATTATTCTCTATACCATGCACTATTAGAAGCCGTTTATTATATTACTACCCCCCTCCCCCCATAAAACTTGGTATCAATAGATGGTGAATATATATTTCAAGTTAAAATGTTTATCTTTCTTCTTTTAAAAAAATATATATATATGATTCTATTCAGCTTTCTTATCTTCGTTAAGTTCTTTTTCTTCTGGCTGCACCTTATCCTTGTACTCTTTGTTCTTGTTTGGAAAATTATTAAAGGAGACCACATTCAGATGACTCTTAAGTTTTATTGGGAATCTCTATAAACAACTGCTGCCTATTTTCTTCTTAGCCTTGGGGGCATCTTACTGCCTTCAAATAAAGCTTTCCTGTTCAAGAGAAAAGGGGGGGGAGGGAGGGGGGGGGGGAGAGAGCCTTTGATTGGCATTCTCTTGAATGTTGGCCTTCATTTAAGTTAGGGTTTCCTTACCTGATGATCCTATCTGAACTATTTTTTATTTGATGATATTTTTATTTTCCTGATCATCAGGTTAGCATTTTGGTTTGAATAAATGCAAGGGTTTGGCATATCTAAACCATCCTATTAGTTACATTGTTTTCAACTTTTTTACAGCCACAACCGTTGTGCAAAGAAATTGAACAGGTTGAGTAGTTGTAGATGACCAGAACCAACAGAGGGTTAATTTGTCTGGAAAACAGATGTGTTGATTTTATGACCAATGCCTTGTCTGTATGATTTTAGTGTCCATTCCCATCGGTAAAACTCAAAGAGATCCATATATTAACCATTTTCTTGTCTTGCCTCTGCACAACAATTTTGTATAAGGGAAAAAATTTACTATTATAAATGTTCAACTCTTTGAACAAGTTTCTCTAATCAAACCAATACAGAATTCAAAAGCAGGAATTGTATTTTCTGTTTGTTTTTTTACATAAAGTCATGCTTTATTCAGAATTATCGAACCTACTATTGAGCAATTCAGCCTTGCACCTATTTGATTTGCTTCCTCAGTGTCTCATAACAATTCCTTTCCCCTTCCCCAGGTTTTGGGCTCATTTAGTAATGGCTTACGTCTTTACCTTCTGGACATGCTATGTGTTACAAAAGGAGTATGCAATAGTTGCAGCAATGCGGTTGCACTTTCTTGCATCAGAGGAATGCCGTCCAGACCAGTTTACCGTAAGATTGACAATATTTTCACATAATTTGTGTGATTACAAGAGAATTTAATTTTGTCATTGTATTATTCTTATTGCATTTCATTACCTGATTCATTTTATCTGCATAGACTCACCCTAAGCACTCAAGTTGTTCAAGGGATGTGGATAATGTGTGAAGACGATTTAAAGCAGTTATGTGTGGCTTATCTTACTCTCTTGGTTCAACTAGAAAATGCAACTCCTTTTTTTCCCCGCCACTATGTTCACATTTCTAATTGTTCCAGTGGTCTTGTGTTGATGCATATGGCACTAGAATAGGCGGATTTTCATTTGAGGCCCTTGAACTATTCTACCAACATAGTCCCAGTGCAGATATTCCATTTCGAGGGTCCAATTGATTTGCTGGTCTTGGATTTACGTCTGATCACTGTCCCTGTACATTTGCAAATCGTCACCATTTAATTTTGGCTCTAAGTAAGGGTTTAGTTCAAGTGCCTCATATGTGTCATGTATTTTATGTGTGTATATTTTGGGAGGAAGAGGAGATTGAGATTTTTATTGTAAACCTATACATTGTACTTCTATTCCCTTTCCCTTTCCTCTGCCAGGAGTTCCTACTAGTGGCTATTGTTGCAAAAGACCATTATATTGAGAAGTTCAAGATTTTCACTGCATCGTGTTCTTTGTGCCAATACCTACTTTGTTTGGTTGTTTTCTGGAATATTTGTAGTCTCTAAGATGTTTGATTTCCTTATAAGAGTAATGCAGATTGCTAGAACTTTGGACCTTTTATATTTGAAGTTAGAAAATAGGTGGAATTTTAATTCCGTATTTAATTATATATTTTTTATATATATGTACATGCATTTAATTATAATTAGTAAGGCCATAGATGCTTGAAATGTTCTAAGCTGCAATGTTTCCAACTACCCTTTCAATAAGTACTTCCTATTCCTTAGATATAAAATGAAACTTGATCTTCTGCAGGTTCTTGTAAAAAATGTGCCTCCGGACCCTGATGAATCAGTCAGTGAGCTTGTGGAGCATTTTTTTCTTGTAAACAATCCGGATCACTATCTCACCCATCAGGTTAGTTCTTGCAAACTCATACAACTTCATTTATACTTTGAAATCCTAGGATGAAGAGAAAACAGTGAAATGACTAATTGTGTTTAAATTTTTCATTTTCTTTTTCGTTGGAGAGGTTAATATTTTAAATTATTTCAATTCATTACATTTATTCTGTATTTTATACAAGAAGGTGGTATAGCTTAGCTTTACATTTTGAGTTAGGAAAATAGTTCAAACAAATAGATATAATCTGTCAAATACACATCCTCCCCTCTAGGGTGAAAACCTAGAAGCTTATTAAATGTAAGAGACTTGTGGGGGTGGGTGTTAGGATACGATTACATATTTTACATGGCATATAGATGTCTAGCAGAGCACCTGACCCCGCTACTCTCTGATGAGGTCTACCCAGATTTTGGATACAAGTTCAAATTTTTATATGGCATAAAGATGCCAAGCAAAGCACCTGGCCGAGCTACTCTATGATGAGGGAGCACCCAATTCACTATAGGAGAGAAAGATAGTTTCGGCAAACTAACGGATAACAGAGAGCTTTGTTTTCTTATAGTCCCAAGGGGCATTCAGAATGCTTTCCTCTGACCTCCGTTATCTTAAAAAAATGTGCCTTTTCTTTCATACCATCCAATTGCTAATTGGATATGGTTCTAACAATGCTTTCTGGCCTTTGAATGTCTGGAAATTTATTTTTAGCATAGTAATAGGTATGTAAATGAGACAGCTTCAAAGAAGATCCTACCTTGAAGCTGACTAAGCCTTACGAAGGACGCAGTTACCTGCCGAGTGTGAAACCCTTGACTGAATGCAATTATTATTGGGACTTCATCATGTAGTGGCATTATCATGACTGGACCGCATGACCCGATCTAGAAAGCCAGACCAAGTTGAACTGGAGCTTTTGGTCCAATAAGGGTTGGTGGGGCTTAATATTATCTTTTATTTATTTTGTTTTATGTTGTTTACTTTTGTAAGTTGGATAACATACGATAGTTTTCAGTTTCCTTGTTGGAATCGAATTAAAGATTCTATATATATATATTAGACAATAATAATGCATGGTTGATCTTAGACGATCCCAAGCTTTATATTTATATGAGAAAATGACACAAACATGGACAGAATTGCCCTTACACAATAGAAAGCATAATAAAGAGGTAAAAAGTGGGGGTATTCTGGCCCATACAATCCAACACTCCCCCTCAAGTTGGTGTATATATGTCATGCTTCCCAACTTGACTAAAATAGGATGAAACATTTCGCCACTTAGCTCCTTCGTGAACACATCAGCTAACTGATTAGCAGACTTCACAAAGGGAACACAAATGAGTCCGGCTTCAATCTTCTCCTTTATGAAATGTCGATCAACCTCCACATGCTTAGTACAATCATGTTGGACAGGGTTATGAGCAATGAGGCAGCCTTATTATCACAATATAGCATCATGGGAAGATGGACAACAACACCAATATCCTGCAATAATCCTCTAAGCCATAATAGTTCACAAATTCTTTGTGCCATCGCACGGAACTCGGGTTCAGCACTGGACCTTGCCACAATATTCTACTTCTTGCTACGTCATGTGACAAGATTTTCACCCACAAAAGAGCAATATCCAGAAATGGATTTTCTGTCGGTAAAGCCAGCCCAATCGGCATTAGTGTAAGCTTCAACCTTTAGATGACCATTGGGAGATAAAAGAATTCCTTTTCTTGGAGTAGACTTCAAATATCGCAAGATGCGAAGAACTGCCTCCATATGAGAGGAATAAGGATTATACATAAACTGGCTCACCAAACTCACAACAATAGCTATGTCTGGTCGTGTATGAGAGAGGTAGATTAGTTTGCCCACCAGTCGCTGATAACGACCTTTGTCAACTGGTTCACCTTCCTTCTCCTTGAGTCTTTTAGTAGCTTCCATGGAGTGTCTGAAGGATGACACCCTAACAGCCCAGTCTCAAACAATAGATCTAGGATATATTTTCTTTGAGCAAGAAAGATGCTCTTTGAAGACCGAGCAACCTCTATCCCTAGAAAATATTTTAGAGTTCCCAGATCCTTTATTTTAAACTCACGGCCAAGGAAGAGCTTCAATTTGTTGATCTCACCACCATCATTTCCGGTTACCACAATATCATCAACATATACTATGAGAATGGCTACCTTATCACCAACTCGTTTGATGAACAATGTATGATCAACATTGCTTTGTTTGTATCCCACAGAAACCATAGCCTTGTGAAACCTGTCGAACCAAGCTCTAAGTGACTGTTTCAACCCATAAAGACCACGCTTCAATTTACAAACCTTGCCCCTGGTAGTATAATCAGAGAAGCCTGATGGAATGTCCATATATACCTCCTCCTCTAGCTCTCCATGGAGGAAGGCATTCTTCACATCCAACTGCTGAAGATCCCATCCAAGATTTACAGCACAGGATAACAAAACTCGTACAGTGTTGAGTTTTGCCACCGGTGCGAAGGTCTCCTGGTAGTCAACTCCATATGTCTGAGTAAAGCCCTTTGCAACCAAACGTGCCTTGTATCGATCCATTGTTCCATTTGCCTTTTGTTTGACCACAAACACCCATTTACATCCCACTGGTTTTTTCCCTGGAGGAAGAGCTACAAGATCCCACGTATTATTTTTTTTAATGATCTCATTTCTTCCAACACTGCCTTCCACTTTCCATCTGTAGATGCTTCCTGCCAATTTTTAGGAATAGAAACAGAAGAAAAAGAGGACACAAATGCACGAAAGGAGGGAGAAAGAGAACTATAAGAAACAAAACGAGATATGGGATGCTGAGTGCAAGTCCTAGTACCTTTGCAATGAGAAATAGGTAGGTTGGAAGAAATCTTACCAAGAGAAGTAGGATCTTAATCCTGAGTCGGCAACTGGATAAGTATTAGTGCTACAGTGGATTGAAGCTGCCCTTTTCTGGAACATTCTTTCTTTATAGGTGATAATGTTGGAGTTGTCAATTCTCTTATGAAATTCACCAATGGTTCTCTGGACTGGAGTTAACTCCCCCTGAATAAGAACATTACCACCACTATTTTCCATGATCTCCCCTCGTATAGGATTCCCTTTGGATGAAGGGACAGCAGCCAAAGTAGGAGCAGCAGCTAAAGTAGGGGCAGCAGCCAAAGTAGGGACAGCAGCTAAAGTAGGGGCAGCCTCATCACAATGAGGAGATAAAAGAGGAGGAACCTCAAAGGTCAACACATCTTCACTAGAACTCTCCCCTTGAAGATGTGGTGAAGGATAGCATAAAAGGCTTTCATAAAAAATTAAATCCATACTAACCAGAGTACGACGGGTAGGGGGATGGTAACATTTGTAACCTTTCTGGGTTAGAGAATAACCCAAAAAGATACATCGTAACCCATAGGGTTCAAGTTTAACAGGAGATTTTGATACATCGTAACCGACGGAGTTCAAGTTTGCCAGGAGATTTTGTATCCCTAGCATAACACACACAGCAAAACACCTTTGGTGAAACCACAAAGGAGGAATTCCCATGTAAAACCTCAGTCGGACTACTAGAGTCAAGAACCCGAGTAGGTAACCGATTAATGAGATAGGCTGCAGTGAGATCGAGTAAACATCAATGCTCTTGCCACTTCTAATAAGTGGTGGATCTTCCTTTCAGCCACACCATTTTGGGCTGGGGTTTCAACGCAACTAGTCTGGTGAATAATGCCATGATCAGCAAGGTATTTTTGAAATTGATATTCCTTATACTCGGTTCTGTTATCACTTTTCAAAATTTTGAGAGTAGCCTGGAACTGAGTTTAGACCATTTTATGAAAATGCTAAAAACATGAAAAAACTTGATTTTAGTGTGCATAAGATAGACTCATGTGTTTCGAGAGTGACAATCAATAAATAAAACAAACCAACGATGACCAGAAAGAGAAGTTATGCGACTAGGACCCCAAACATCAGAATGCACCAAATGAAAACAAGAACAACTCCTTTTATTTGAAATAGAATAAGTTAAATGAGTCTGTATGGCCAGAACACAAGCCTCACAAAAAAAATCCTCCTTATTACAATTTTTGACTAAGTAGGAAATAAATGAGCTAAAATTCCTAATGGAGGGTGACCTAATCTAGAGTGTCATTGGTAAAGTTCCGAAGAGACCAAAGAGTCCTGGTGTGGCGAAGAAGGTACTGGTGGTGGAGTAAGACAACCATCATCAAGCAGGTACAATCCACCGTACACTTTACCCAATCCAATCGCCTTCCCAGAGACCAAATCTTGAAAAACACAATGGGAAGGAAAAAATGTTACTTTGCAGTTAAGATCACGAGTAATACTACTAATGGAAAAGAGGTTAGTAGTAAAATTAGGAATGCGCAAAATAGAAGACAAAGGAAGAGAGGAAGTACAGTTGATGATTCATTTTCCAGAGATGGAGGAAATGGAACCATCAGCTACCTTGACTTTGTCATTCCTAGACGTGGGAGAATAGTGATGGAAAAAGCTAGAGGAACCATTAATGTGATATGTAGCTCCAGAATCTATGATCCAAGGATGGGAAGCTACTGAAGCACAATGACCACCAAATGAAATACCTGACCGGACAAAATGTGAATCTGAAGGAGCAGAGGAATTGGCAGTAGCTCATGTAGTAGAAGTAGCAGTAGTAAAAGACCTTAGCACACGTAGGAATGCCTGTAGATCATCTTGGAATTGACCAATGTCAGTAGCAGGGGCTATGGTAACAGTCTCAGTGTGATGAGCCTTGTTCTTTAATTTTTTTCTTGGCAGCCCATTTTGCTTCAAGGTCAGCTAGTTTCCCGTGAAGCTTCCAACATTTCTCTTTGGTGTGGTAGGGCTTGTGATAGTGCTTACAAGTAACAGTGCCTATAGTAGAATCACCAAGAGAAAATTTTCCAACAGGTGCAGAGTAGCTGGGGCAACAGTCTGGAGGGCTGATTGGTCAGTAATAGGAGGGTGCATCATAGCAGCCCTACGGTTTTCTTTAGAAGAGACCAAGGCATAGGACTGTTCAAGTGTGGGAAATGGAGAATGGCCCAACACTTGAACACGAATCAGTTGGATTTTAGGTTAAGAAAGTGAGTAAGAGAGGAGGAAGAAATTGGAGGAGGAAGAAGGAGACAAGAGAGAAGAAGGAGAATAATATTTCGGTAGAATGTGTGTTGTGAGAGATAGCTCACCACCTATATTACTTCATTAATAGACTTCGAGAATATTACATACACCTCCCTAAGGAGGTAAAAGGTAAGAAAAGTAAAAAGTAGAAAATACACAATAGAGCAACTAGATATAAAACTAGTTCCCAAACTACCCTTATCACATGAGTTCTAACAACACTAACACTCCCCCTCAAGTTGGAGAATAAATGTCATGCATTCCCAACTTGCACAGGAGAGTATCAAACTGAACAGAGGTCAGAGCCTTGGTGAAGATATCCGCTAGTTAGTCACCGGTCTTCACAAAAGGAGTACAAATGCAGCCTGAGTTTATCTTTTCCTTGATAAAGTGTCGATCCACTTCAATGTGCTTGGTCCTGTCATGTTGCACTGGATAATGGGCAATACTAATGGCTGCCTTGTTATCATAGTAGAGTCTCATAGGGCCTTCAGTGTCAAATCTCAGTTCCTGAACAAGCCTTTTCAACCATATGAGTTCACACACTCCATGAGCCATAGCTCTAAATTCTGCCTCTGCATTGGATCTGGCTACGACATGCTATTTTTTGCTTCTCCATGTAACCAAATTACCTCCCACAAAGGTACAATAGCCTGAGGTAGATCTCCTGTCTATAATGGATCTAGCCTAATCGGCATCAAGGAAGCCTTCCACTCTCAAGTGATTGCGCCTTGCATACAACAGTCCTTTCCCTGGAGAAGACTTCAAATATCTGAGAATGTGATACACAACATCAAAGTGGCCACTCTGGCTTTGATACCAATTTGGTGCAATTTGGGAGGACTAGCACACCAGGATTTGTCCTACAATGAGCATTTGATTTAAATCTGATTATTGAGGGCTGAAAGAGGATGGAGAGTAGGGGAAGCAAAGGGGTAGGGATGAGGAAAAGTGATGGGTCAAGTGGAAGATGATGGGTCAAATTCAAATAGAGAAGAAGAAGATGATAGGTTGAAAGTTAAAGAAGATAAGAGGAAGAAAATATGGGGGAGAGATATAACTCACCAAATAAAGTGAGAGGGAAAAGGTGCTCAATGCACTACTTTGGTTAAAGGCTTCAGTTTTCAATCTTCAATTCAATCTCACTGTTACATTCGTTGGCTACAAAAGTAGTATTTAAAGAAAAAGTAAGTCTTAACTATATAAATGCCTAGAAACTAACTCCAAGAAAATTACTTTTTAGCACATAACTATTGGACTCCCTAGACTTATAACTCACCCTAGAAACTAATACCAATAATGTATTAAAATCTTAGACTTTAACTCTTAAACTTCTAGTCTAGGGATTTTAAATGTTACATTAATACATTTGAGAATACTAAAAGACACATTAAAATATTCTAGTGGCTTCTTGGGCTAGCCTACGAGGGCCCCACCAGTAAAGAAAGTCGCAGGCCTAGGCTTGGCCAGCTTAACCCACAGCTGTGCTTGGTCTTGGGCCAAAAATGCCATGCATCATGAATTGTCTTAACATTGTTGTTACACCCAGTTTCAATAATCCAAATCTTTAGTCACAAGAAGATAAAGAGATAGTGCTGATTGGATAAGTTTAATCAGATATATTGATAGTTGACATAAAAATGTTTGTTATGTTGTAGTTACATTATTAATTTTATTGTATGTGGTGCAAAATTGTTTTGCATTGCCTGTGAATGGGATTACACCATGTTAGAATATTTTTGCATCCTGATCTCTCTAGCTCTCCCTCAGCCATGGATATTTTGAGAAGAGTTGTAGGGAACATTATGTGATAATGGCTCAAAGCTATAGCTGAGTGCATGTCTCCATCATATAATGATATTGGAGAGTAACCCACCAAAAAGAAATACTGAGTGAACAAATTAGTTGACGACAGCCACCAAAAAGAAATACTAAGTGAAATTCCTAAGATGTAAAGAACGTATTAGTTGAAGACAGCCATCATGGATGCACAATTTTTATCTCCAAGTCCATAAGATACATGGAGTCTTGTGGCAAATGAGTGCTTCCTGAACAATTCTAAAGTCTTATTTATCAAATATTCATGTGGTCTAGATAACAGCAAAGCGAATCATATGAAGCCACTAAACATAATTCACATACTTTTCTCTTTAGTGTAATATTTGTACAAGTACAAGCAGTTACATATTTTAAATATATGTTATCAAGGAGGAGAAGATGCTTTATGCTCTCATTCTTAATCTGAGAATTGCATTCAGGTTGTTTATGATGCAAACAAACTTGCCAAATTAGTTAAAAAGAAGAAGCAGATGCAGAACTGGTTAGATTACTATCAGCTCAAATATTCTAGAAATAAATCTAAGAAGCCATCTATGAAGGTATGGTTATATTTTTGTAGTTACTTGGAATGTCTTGTAATTTTAAGACGTGTATTTATTGTTTATGTTGGTACTATGTTTTTTCTCACTTTTGAAATTGTTTCTTGATTCATTGAACAGACTGGTTTTCTTGGTCTTCGGGGAGAAAGAGTGGATGCAATTGATTTTTACACAACTAAGACTGATCAATTATCAAAAGATGTAAGCACCCATGCAATGATAATATCTTTAGCTCTTCTGTAAAAACCCATTTTTTTCCCCCAGGAAATAAACCCTGATGATCATAATTTTAATTTTATGCCATTATGTCATCTTTTAATTATTTGGGATTGGTTGGGATAGGTTGGGATAACTGCCTTAATTTCCTACTTCAGCTCATTGTTTATGGCTCACAGTGATTCAGTGTCCATATATTGATGCATGGTATTATCGGTTATCTCCTAAAGCTACTATTTCTCTAGCTAATTTAGGTCCTGTATGGCATGAATCTCTAAGCTCAAATATGATGAATCCTCCTGATATATGCTCTTCTCCCTCAAATGATCCTTTTTGACTATCATTATTGATGCAGTTATACATGAATCTCCAAGCTCAAATATGATGAATCCTCCTGATATATGTTCTCCCACAAATGGTCCTTTTTGGCTACCATTATTGATGCAGTTATACGAAGAGTTATTTAGGATTTTTTTTGGTAATTTTCTTTATTCCTTTTATCATATTGATAGAGTTGTAGGAGATAGGGTTGTGGAGTTTGATTCAAACTGTACTTCAGTCATTGAGTTTGAATAGGTTTACTTTTTGTTACAAGTCTTCATATTAATTTAAAGCATCATAATATTCAGATTGGAATGAATCAAATTTGAGTTTACGTCGTTGGCTGGCAAGAGCTGCGGGTGTGCAAACCTCTCCCCTCTCTTTGAATCTATTCAGTTCTTGTCATTCTCCTAGGTATTCCTGTTCCATTACCCTTCTCTTTGTTTTCCTTTCTATTTTTATTATCTTCTGTTTTTTTCTTTTTCCCTGCTAACGGTAGTATAGAAGTTGAGTTTGAGTGGCTTACCCGCCTCATCATAAAAAGTTGGTTTACCCTGAAATTTTGGGTGTCAGTTCATCACTCTCGGGCGACTCAAAGTGCTTGACCCTGAAAACAGTTTCTGTTGTGCGAACTTACCTTCAACTAGAACAAAGTGCTATCTTACTGCAGGTTTTCTTTGAAGTTGCTCGATCCTTCGAGTGCTTGCTGAAATCAACTGGTCCTCAAGAATCTGACCTCCCCCTGAAGTCTTGGCCTGATCAGTGTGTTCCTTGATGAGTTCGACCACTTGAACCTACCCTGGTTTACCACTCTGCTCTTGGTCGAGCGGTTCATCAACCTCTCACTATGTATTTAACTGTAATATTTTTATTTACAGCTAAGCCCATTAATCCTTGCTTTATTCCATTCATTCTCCTCCCTAAATGTAAATTTCAGAAGTATCCTCTCTTGAAATTTTAATTCCTATTTCATCCCTGATTGGCCTAAAAGGTCATCAGTATTTACGAGTTTTCCACTGCTCTTTAAAACTTGAAGTGTTTGATTACCTATGGGCCCATAGCAACCCATAATCAGGGTTTATTGAGCTTGGGATCACATCAATTATGTTTACCAAGCATTTCAAAATAGGAGCCAAATCCATCTTTGACACAATTTTAGTTAGAGTAGTATAGTGAAGCTGGTGTAGACAGATCGGGGGGATTTCCTTATTCTACTATAGTTATGGCTCTAAGGGGAATAAATAATTGATATATTGTTGTAATCATTTTTTCCCTCTTTTTTTTTTTTTTTTTCAAGAGAGAACATAAACAAAAAATACTTGATATTTTTTATAAGATTTGTAGAATGATTTTTATTATGATGTTCATATATGTTGCAATATGTACACCTTTTGGGGGTAGTTTAATTATTATTTCATTAGGTATAGCCTTGTCTCTTATAAATTCAGCTAGTGTAGCTGTGTAGGGGTATTTCTGTCCCCTTTGTAATTTTCCCTGTCTGATCAATTAGATCATTCAAGCCATTCATTCAAATCGTGTTTTGATAACATGGTATCAGAGCCTCCTAATCTGATCTAGAGTTACAGGAAAGAAAAAAATTTTTTCCTATCACTTTCTCCCTCCTTTCTCTCTCTCGGCTTCTACTTATTCTGTTTTTTTTTTTTCCTCATACTGGTAAGAGGGCAGCATTAATGAGGTGATCCAATGATTTAGTTGCTGCCCTCCAACCAACTAATCCTTTTTTTCATAACCTAATTTCTGCTCAATAGCTGCTGGAACCATCTCTGCGATGTTGGAGTTTTCCAGAATTTTTGAAGATCAGATCCCTATTACTATTGAGGGCTGATTTTCCATTGTTGGAGCTTCATCTGCAACCTTAACCAGCATCTATCTAGACCTTACCAATTATTTGAAGACCCCTAACCCTAATCGATCTCTCCGGCACATATCGATTTTTGGGTTAGGGCTGCTTGCTGCTGCTGTAATTTTTTGGAGGTGTTTCTACCATAGCTGCCGCCTTATTTTTCTGCAAATTTTTGGTGTCTTTCCCTCTTGAAGATCAAGTCTCATTATTACTGGAGATTGGTTGTTCGCATTGGAGTCCCATTCTAGCAGTTCTGATCAGCATCTATTGCAAGTCTACATCAACAATTGAAGCCCCCTTTCCCTATATCGATCTCACTTTCAGGGTTTTCCAAAACCCTGACTCTAATCGATCTTAGGGTTAGGGTTGTCCTATCTTGCTAATATTTTGAGGGGAGTCTTATACATACCAGAGAAGCACTCGACCCTAATATCAGCATCATTCAAGGAATTCTTTTGAAAAAATTCAGGTTTCTTCTTTTTGGTCGATTTCTCCAACTATCAATCTATATTTTTCTGGTTCCTCTGTGGCTGGCTGTATCAATTCTTGCTGGATCTGCTGAGTTATTTGTCTTCTATGAGCTGGTTCTATTGAGCTTTAATTCATCACTTTTTGGTTCTTTTGATTGGCTTATGTAAGCATGACTGGTTAAGATGTTACTGCTGCCTTCATGAGGACTACTGCTGCCCTGGTCTTGAGACTGAGTCTACCTACTATTAGAGATCGAAGTTCTTTCACCTTGTTGAAGAGTCGAATCTACTACTCTGGAGATCAGTTTCTATTTGGGATTACAACAGTTTGTTCCATGGTTATTGGTTGCGACTTCAAATCTATTCAGTTGTGTGAAGCTTTTCTACAGGTTTATATACAGCTTACTCTGGGAGATTGATCCAAGCCTTATTCCCTAATTCAGGTCTGATCCAAGTTTTCTGAAAGGTTATTACATCGATTCTGCCCAAATATTTTCATTAGTTCTATCCAGCATCTGGGAGATTATAGATTGGAGTTTTTTTGCATACTAGTTCTTCCTTGTTTGAAGATCGATCAAGTCTTGAAGATTGGAGCCTTTCCTTTGTTACAAATCACATTTGTTTTTTCTTATTTAAATCAAATATGATCATTGGAGGTTGGTGTTCGATTCTGCTCTGCAGGAGTTTCCATCTCAGAAGTTTGTTTGATCGATTGAAGAAGGTTGAAGATTGATATATTGCATTGCTCCATGACTCTTTTTGTTAGAATATATGTACTCCAGAATATCGTGGGGGTATTCTGGTCCTTTTGGGGTATTTTTATGTTATTAAGTGTACTTTGCTTATGTCGGTTATGTGGGTTTTAGTCCCACATTGCCTAGCTTAGAAGATTTGTAATTTCCCCTCTATTATAAATAGAGGGGCTTACCTATCAATACAACAAGCCATTCCATTATTTTATTCCCTCTCTCTGACCCACGGTTCAACCAACATGGTATCAGAGCTGGTCTGATCTAGGTTAGAGAGAAAAAAAAAACCATATTTCTCCCTTCTTCTCCTCCAATCGATCTCTCTCTTCTTCTCCCTTTTCTCAGTTTTCTCCTCCTACTGGGTTTCTTCTTCTTACCCATGTAAAGGGGGTAGCACTAATGAGGAAAATAAAATATCCAATGATTTAGTTGCTGCCCTCCTTCATTCTATTCGAATTTTTCCATTAAAATTCTGCTGGATCCTTCTCTGCGATTTGGAGTTCCCTTTCTTTGAGATCAGATCTCTATGAAAACTGATCCTCTAATTTTGGAACACCCTATGCAGCCTTTTCCAGCCCTATTCTGCCCTATTCCAAAACCTAACTTCCCTTTTTTCTTTCTCTCCATCTTTTATTAAGTTTTCCAGCCACAATCCCCAAATCGATCTCACCTTGTCAGGGTTTTTTTTCAAAACCCTGACTCCAATCGATTTTGGGGCTTCCCTTGTCAGATGCAGCTAATTTTTCAGGGATAATTTCCTACTACTACCAGCCTTAATCGACCTTAGTTTGGCCACTATCTGATGGCTGGATTTGTACCTACAGCAAAACCTTCTCAACCTGCTATTTTTGGTTACCTGTTAAAACCCTGACTCAAATCGACATGAGGGTTATAAGTTTCAGTTTTTTCTGCCTTTTTGTGGGATGCTTACTCCACCTACAAGGATCACTCGACCTCAGTTTCAGCCTCTTTCCAAGAGTTTGAAGACCCCTAACCCCAATCGATCCTTCTTTTCAGGGTTTTTTCAAAACCCTGACAAATATCGATTTTAGGGTTAGGGTTGATTGCTGCTATTGGAGTTTTTTGGAGGTGTTTCTACCATCAAGAAGGACATTCTACTTCAACTATTCCTTGCTTGAAGAAGGTCTATTGCACATGATAGCTGCTGCCCTATTTTTCTGCAATTTTTTGGTGTTTCTCCCACGTGAAGATCAAGTCTCAATTACCAAGGAGATTGGTTATTCGAACTGGAGATCCATTCCAGCAGTGGTGGTCAGCATCTATTACCAGAAGACATCACCTTTGACAAGTCATCATCACTTTGTTGAAGCCCCCTTCCCTACAATCGATCTTCCTTTTTCAGGGTTTTTTACAAAACCCTGACTATAATCGATCTAAGGGTTAGGGCAGTCCACTATTGCTGATTTTTTTAGGAGAGTTTTATAAACATCAGAGGATTATTCAGCCCCTATTTCAGCATCATTCATCAGTTCTTTTTGGAAAAATTCAGGTTCATTCTTATGGCTCGGTTTCTCCAATTATCAACCTATGTTTCTTACTTGTTCCTATATGGCTGGCTGCTTCAACTACCTATGGATCTGTCTGGTTATCTATCTTATATTTGCTGGTTATTTTGAGCTTTCATACCTACCTGGCTGGTGTTATTGATTGGCTTCTGTAAGCATGACCGGTTGACATGTTACTGCTACCTTTATGTGACTGTTGCCCTATTATTGTAACTGAGTTTCCTACTATTAGAGATCTAATTTCTTTCGTTATTGAAGACTCGAATCTGCTACCCTGGAGATTAGTTTATTTGGGACTACAACAGTGCATTCCACGGTTCTTGGTTGCAACTACGAACCTATTCAATTATGTGAAGCTTTTCTGGTTCATATCTTGCTCACCAGAGCTTGAATCCTAGCATTGTTACTAATTGAGATCTAATCCAAATTTTTGTTGGAGCTTCTACAATCCATTGCTGTCCGGATATCTTCGTTTGTTCTTTTAAGCATGTGGGAGTTTATACATTGGGGTTTTTGCACACTTGTTCCTCCTTGTTTGAAGATTGATCAAGCCTTGACGAATGGAGCTTTTCCTTACTTCAAATCAGATCTGTATACTTGTCAGATTTGAATATTGGAGTTTGGAGTTTCTCCCCTGCAGGAGTTTCCATCAAAAGTGTTTGTTTGATTGTTTGAAGATGGTTGGAGATTTATATGTTGCATTACTTACTCCGTACTTCATTATCCCACTGTTTTTTTTCTTCACCACCTCCTAAACCATACCTTTGGCATAACCCATAACCACCTTGGAAATTAATAGTATTCTATTCATTGCCATTTCTTATTTTTCCATTACCCTTGGCAGCTCTTGGAAAATTCTGGATTATTATGTTTTGCCCTATCTCTTACATCATCTCTCTTATGTCCACGTGCACTACACTTGAAGGGGGGATTATATACAGTATACCTGCAACCATTGCAGAAAACAGAACTTGCAGGAACACTTGGTGCACAACATAGAAGGTCAGAGGTTTCACCATTGCCAATGGGTATCTACTTGGTTATTGGGGTGAGTTTGCCATAAGGGGGAGGTTGGTCTTAAAATTTTGAAGATGTTTGGTTATTGGCTGCCTATATGAGGTTCTACAATTGGGTTGTTTTTTTCCGTTGCTTGCTCTTTACTGCTGCTTGATACATCTGCTCGCTACCCTAGTCACTTATCTTCAAGATTATCAGTCCGAGATTCATCACTAGACAGCTGCCGAAGATTGGTGAAAGTATACTAATCAAGTCTGCCCAAGTTTTGAAGATCTAATTTTACAAGTTCTTGAAGGTTTATTTGGGAGCTGCATACATCTTGAAGCTGGATTCTGCTACAACTTATCTTTTCCCATTTTATTCAAGTTGGGCATTAGTACCTTGTATGCGCCAACTTGAGGGGGAGTGTTAGCATTGTTATGGAGTTCTTTTTTCTTTAGTCCAAGCTGGATCTTCTTTCTTTAATATTTGTATAATCCAGCTTGAGGGGGAGTGTTAGAATATATGTACTCCAGAATACCGTGGGGGTATTCTAGTCCTTTTGGGGTATTTTTATGTTATTAAGTGTACTTAGCTTATGTTGATTATGTGGGTTTTAGTCCCACATCGCCTAGCTTAGACTATTTGTAATTTCCCCTCTATTATAAATAGAGGGGCTTACCTATCAATACAACAAGCCATTCCATTATTTTATTCCCTCTCTCTGACCCACGGTTTAACCAATACTTTTACCCACTGCTTCTTCAATAACCCATATCCCATACCTTTGGTATTTACCCTGTAACAACTTTGGAAATTTCTGGTAAAATTTTGTCATTCCTTCCTCTTTAATTACCCATAGCACCTTTGGAAAATTCTGGAAAATTATACTTTTGCCATTATCCATTACATCATCTCCGTTATTTGTCCACGTGTACTACTACACGTGAGGGGGAGACTGTAGTACAATTCACTTGCAAACATTGCAGAACTTGCAGAAACTTTGCAGACATTGCAGAACTTGCAGGAACATTTGTGCAAAACTTTGAATATCAGTTTGTTTTCCACCATTGCCATTGGGTATCTTTAGTTATTGGGTTGAACTTGCCATAAGGGGGAGATTGAAGTATTGAAGAGTATTGAAGATATTTTGGGAATCTTATTTGGCTGCCCTATTTGAGGATTTACAGCTGAGTTGATTCATGTTTTTCCGCTGCTTGCTGCCCTATTGCTGCCCTAGTTATTTATCTTCAAAATTTAATGTCACTATGACGATCAGAGATTCATTACAGGACAGCTATTGAAGATCGTTGAAAGCTGCCTTTTTTGGAAGATTGTGTTCTGCCTTTATTGAGGTTGGTGGTTCTCTCTATCTTGAAGATCGACCCTTCCCAGGCTTTGCAAAACATTCTTGTCCCGGTTTGCTGATCAAGACTGTCCAGGTTTTGAAGATCAATTATCTCCAGTTCTTGAAGATTTATTATGTCAAACATTATTTGGGAGCTTCATCTATCCGCCAGTGTGTCAAGCTGGACTCTGTTGCAACTCTGTTTCTTCCTATTTTGTTCAAGTTGGGCATTAGTGCGCCAACTTGAGGGGGAGTGGTAGAATGTTGGAGTGCATTTATTTATTTTTTATTAGTTCAAGCTGGAGTTTTCTTTTGATATATGTATGCTCCAGCTTGAGTGGGAGTGTTGGAATATGTACACCAGAATACCATGGGGGTATTTTGGTCATTTTGGGGTAATTTAATTATTTTTTCATTAGGTATAGTCTTGTCTCTTATAGAGTCGGCTAGTGTAGGGGAATTTCTGTCCCCTTTGTAATTTTTCATTTATTATAAATAAAGGGCTTGTCTGATCAATTAGATCATTCAAGCCATTCACTCAAATCTTGTTTTGCTAACAATATAATTTCAAAATATTTAAAAATTATGGGTGGTTTTATATCTTTTCAGGCACTTAGGTGGTTTTAATTAGTCTGATGCTTCATGTCATTTTTCAGGTTGTTACACCAAAATCCATATTCATGTGACACATGTGACATAGAGCTACTTTAAATTCAATGCAAATCGGCCTAGTAGATTCTTTCATGCAAGTCGCCCTTTATGGGGGGTGTTTGTGTAGTTTCCTTTTAAATTTTATACTGGAGTATAGAACTTGATCAGTTAGTCCCCCCCCTCCCACCCCTTCTTTTGTCTGCGAGCATTAGGATTGAATTTTAGATTTCATATTACATTTTGGTTTAGAATGACTGGCTCCAGATGTTGGGATTTGAGTTGTATTTTAAAATGGAGTGTTGATATATTTGGTCATTGTGTTTTCTCTTATGCCCGTGCAATTTGAACATTGTTATTTAAGCTGATCTTGATTATTTTGGATTCACTGGTCTGTATTCAGATCGAGGCAGAACGAGAGAGTGTTAGAAACAATCCAAAGTCAATTATGGCTGCAGCGTTTGTTTCCTTCAAAACTCGGTGGGGTGCTGCTGTCGCTGCTCAAACTCAACAATCCAGAAACCCAACTATATGGTTGACTGAGTGGGCTCCAGAGCCCCGGGATGTTTATTGGGACAATTTGGCCATTCCATTTGTTTCACTCACAGTTCGGAGGTTGATCATAGCTGTTGCATTCTTCTTCCTTACCTTCTTTTTTATGATCCCGATACTCTTTGTTCAGTCCCTTGCAAATATTGAAGGAATCGTGAAAGCAGCTCCATTCTTGAGTCCCATAATCAAAGTGTGAGTTTCACTTAGGCTTCTTTCTGAAGTTATTATTTCTGTGCATGGTTTTACATTAAATATGGAATAAATTCTATACTCCTGAAACTCAAAATACTTATGAACTTTACATGATTTTAGTTTTGTATTGTATATATATGCCTCGGCTAAGCCCAGCTTGGCCCATGGTCGGCCTGGGATACCCTCAGCCTGTGGGGCTAAGGGGAGGGCCGGACTGGGCCTGAATGCTCTACTCCTTTCTTTTTTACCCTTTTAGTACAAACTTTTTTTTCAAGGTTAAATCCTGTCACTTCACATGCGTATTCGAAAAATGTGCAAGATAATGACATAATGATAAGCCACTTTCAAATTATTTTGAAAATCCCTTTTACCCCTACCTTCAATAACTTTTGGGAATAAGACAAGGGGCAATCAAAAGAAGGTTACACGTGTTCTAAATACACCTATAGAGTGTACTTAGACAATCTCATATATATATATATATATATATATATATATATATATATGTTAGATTAGCCCAGACTGAGAACTGAAAAGCCCAAACCAGGCCCTGAAAGTTTTGGGAGGGCCTTGGACAGGGACAGGCTTGTCAGGCCAAACATGCACCCCAATTGTAGCTACTCAAAATCTCAATTTCTCATCTAGTAGTTATCACTGACCCATGTGCTCCTCACAGAGACTAGTATGAATGCCTAATTACCATGTAGCATTAACTATACAGTCTATCCTAATCGTCGCCACTTCCTCCCCCCCCCCCCCCCACAAGAGAAAAGGAAGTTTGCATTTGAGCAATACTGAAAAGTATTGTATTAGAAAGGAAGGTGGTGGAGAGCCACAAGCAGATATAAGATTGCACAATGTGAGCCAACTCCTTACAAGCAGAATATAAAACCTGGCTACAAAAAAGAAACCTGCTCTGCAATCTAAGCTCTTCCTTTTGACTGTGAACCATGTAGCATTAGCTGTACTAATCGTCACCCCTTCCACCCCCCTCCCCACGCACACAAAGAGGGGGGAGGGAGGAAGTTTGCATTTGAGCAATACTGAAAAGTACTGTATTTGAAAGGAAGGTGGTGAAGAGCCACAAGAAGATACAAGATTACACAATGTGAGCCAACTTGTTACAAGCAGAATATACCAAAAAAAAAAAAAACACACAGAAGGTACAAAACCTGGCAATAAAAAAGAAACCTGCTCTGCAAGGTAAGCTCTTCCTTTTGACTGTAAACCAGCTAAGAGTTGAAGTAGGCATACTTGATTCTAGATATTTTGTTCTAATTGAAGCCTAGAAGGCTTTCATCCTATCAGTTCTGGAGTCATCAAACACTGTTGTTTCTTTCTATGCAAAGGATCCATAAGATAGCCACAGGGCATACGCTCCAAAGTCCAAAGCGCCTTTCAGATATGGAGCTTTTGCTTTTCCAGTTTTCAATAAGGATAAGTAAACTTGGAGAACAGTTCCAAACCTAACCAAACGTCTCTGTTATAGATCACCACACAGCCCAAGGATATGTTCACCTTGAGAACAAGTCAGATTTATCAGCCTCTCAGAGAGATGACAATAATTAGGAATGTCACAGCTATGGTCTTAGAGAAACAACAAGAATTAGTAATGTTACTGCCATGGTCAACCATTGAGTTTGCATCCTTCACAGCTGTTTATTGAAAAAACCATACCTGATTGGAAATTTTCCGTTCCCAGATCGGTTTGTAAAGGGCTTCTTTCTTGTGTCCAGCAGGAGAACAAATATGGAACTCACAGTGAAATTTCCATCTTTGTCCTTATCCAACTTCTCCAATCAGACTTTGATGATTCAATTTTGGGATTTCGAAGTAGAGCAGAAATTTAGAATCAGAAAGGTTGAGTTCCATGAGCCAGATAATTTCTCCATCCACCAACTCAAAACAGAGATCAATTGTAGCATCTCAACCCAGGAATGTTAACACTTCAGAGGTTTTGATGTTTGCAATCCTCAAAGTCCAGTCATAAAAAGAACCTAAAAGTAGTTCCTAATTTGTAGGTCTGTTGAGATTCACTTATCTTGAAACTGCTGCATTTCATTTCAATACTTAGTTACTTCTAACAAAAGAAAAACACCAGTTACTTGCTCTGTTGTTCAGTACCTTTTACTACTAATGCATACTCACAGTCATGCATTCTTCATGCAGGAAATTCATCAAATCACTCATCCAAGGTTTTCTACCTGGGATTGCGTTAAAGATTTTCCTCATTCTTCTGCCAACAATATTGATGATGATGTCAAAATTTGAAGGCTTTATATCACTATCAGCTTTAGAGAGGAAATCTGCAGCTAAATATTATCTTTTCATATTTGTTAATGTGTTTCTTGGGAGCATAATCACAGGAACTGCATTTGAACAATTAGATACTTTCATCCACCAGTCAGCAAATGAGTATGTTCTTTTTTTTTGTTTCTTTTTTTGGTTTCTTACAGCATAAGAATATTAATTTTATTGGTTTGAAAATCATCACCAGTTTGAGCTGCCTTAGTTCTGTTTTCCTTTGATCTCATAGAGTCGTTCTTCTTATCATCTTATTGGCAATGATGTATTGAGGCCTAGAAGTTTTCAAAATATTATATGGTAATCAGCTAACAATGAGTTGGCAAAGCATATTTTGTACACAAAACACTCACATTTTGCCTAGCATCTAGAAGAATGCTTTGATGAGAGATTGACCAAAAAGACGGGAGGGAATCCAATTGACCAGGCTAGAGATAGGGAAATCAGTTGGTTGGAGGTGAAAATGATGATGATAAATATATGTGAACTGTTGACAATGATTTGATTAAACTAGAAGAACTATAATATCCAAATTAATGGCCTGTATTGCTTCAGGCTAATTTGAGGACTCAAGGTGTAAATAAAATTTTATGTGAAACACCCAAGGAACACCCACCCCAGTTCAGCTTTACTACTTCCTCGGGGTTTTTCTTTATTTATTTATATATATATTTTATTTTATTTTGGGGGGGGGGGGGGCCATCCGTCGTGGGATCACCCTATTTTACACAATCGTTTAAAAAATCAAAGTTTCCAATCCAGAAAAGATATTTAATTAGCTGTGTTGTAATTTGGGTACAGGGGTAATTTTGTCTTATTTTATCCCTTAGGGGTATTCTTGTACTTGTACCTATTCTGGAACATTCTCTAGTCTATTATAAATAAAGTGGGCTGGGGACATAATGTCACAAGCCACTATTCTCAATTTCATCATGGTATTAGAGCAAGGATCAACCTTGGGATCCGAACCCAAAATGTCAAAACCCTAGTTTTTTCCTTCTCTCAATGCTGCCACCGCCACTGCCTCTCTCCAGCGCCACCGCTTCCGCCTCCCTTTCTCTCTCTCGGTTTAACCCACCACATTTGCCTCCTTCGTCTCTAGGGCCTCTCACCATCCGATGCTCCTTTCTTTCCACCCCTCGGTGGTAATTTCTTTCACCGAGGGAGGGTTTTTTTTTGGTGAATCCATGTTTTTTTTGAGTGAGCTCTCTTTCCCTTTTAGAGATCTGTCTTTTTCCAGAAACTCTGATTTTTTGTCTGATTTGGCTATGCCCTTTGTTTTTTAGAAGCCTTTTGGTTGAAGATTTTGCTCTCTGGCCATTGACTATGTCGGGTGTGACCACCGATGTGACTTCTCCGAACACTTCTAGTGATCGCGGCTTTCCTTTGTTCCTTCTCCGAACACTTCTCAGCTCCGCCGTCTTCTTGCTCCGCCCAGTTCTTCTCCATCAGCATTTGTTGTCACTTTCATGCCAATCTCTTCAGATTCCCACTTTGCCCACAACGGTATTTCTGTCTGTGATCATTGTGTCTTTGTTGCATCCAATCCTTGGATCATTGACTCAGGGGCCACTGATGATATGACTGGTTCATCTCATTCTTTCTTTTAGTATTTCCCTGGTATAAGGTTAAAGTTAAGGTTGTTGATGGTTCCCTCTGAGAAGGATTTTATCAAATGCTCTCTTTTACTCTCTTTATCCTCTGTTTTGCATGTGCCCAATCTTGCTACTAATCTCCTTTCCATTTGTAGCCTTACTTGGTATTTGAATTGCAAAGTAACATTTTTTCCTTCCCATTGTATTTTACAAGACTTAGCGACAGAGAAAACGATTGGCAGTGGTAAAGTGGTCAATGGCTTATACTTGCTTGATTCTGTAGACTCATCTTCCTCAGCATTGATAACACAAGCTCCTCCTAATTCTTCTAAAGTTGCCTTAACCTATTATATAGATGGCATCATTGTCTAGGTCATCCACCTCTTGGGAATTCGGCTCAGATTTTTCCTGATTTATTTAACAAATGTAACCCGAACCATTTTTTTTTGTGATGCTTGCATTTTTGCAAAGCAAACTCGTTCGGTCTATCCCCCTTCTAATAATATAAGTATGTTGCCTTTTCATTTAATTCATTTTGATGTGTGGGGCCCTACTCGATGTGTTTCTGTTACTGGATACCGATGGCTTGTTACGTTTATTGATTATCATACACGGGTTACTTGGATTTACTTATTCCACCAAAAGAGTGAAGTCTTCTGCTGTTTCTAGCTCTTCCAGCAGATAGTTAAAACCTAGTTTGATGCCAGGATCAAGATTCTACGCACAGATAATGGGAGTGAGTATGTTGATGGGTCCTTCAAACATATCTCGGTGACAATGGAATCATGCATCAAACAAGTTGTGTTGACAGTTGACACCCCTGCTCAAAACGGTGTGGCCGAACGCAAGAATCGGCATTTATTGGAGGTTGATCTTTCTTTGATGTTTCAAATGAACGTCCCTGTCCCTTATTGGAGTGAGGCTGTCCTTATGGCTGCATATCTCATTAATCAGATGCCTTCTTGTGTTCTAGACTCTCGCTACCCCTTGGAGTTGTTTATGGGTTCCCTAAATTTCATTGTACCTCTGAAGGTCTTTACTTGTGTATGCGTTGCCCATAATCATCACCAGCGTGGTAAGCTTGATCCTCGTGGCATCCGCTGTATTTTTTTTGGCTACTCGGCGACTAAAAAAGGGTATAAATGCTATCATCCACCCTCTCACCGTATGTTTTTCGAAGTGGTGTTCCATGAGAATGAGGCATATTTTCCCGTTGTTGCACCTTTTCATGGGGAGTCCTCTTCATGGGAAGATGTGCTTTTGATTGCTCCAATCCCAAATTCGGTTTCGGTTTTAAAAGAAGACATGATTTCAGACCAGAAAGAAGGGGAGGTTTCAGCCCAAGGGGAGCCCACGGCTTCTGTCCAAGATAAGCCCATGGTTTCATTGAATGTTTTTGTTCACTTGGAAGTCTGAAAGGCAGCAAGATGAAGCCACCACCACTACCACTATGCTACTCCAATCGTCACCTCCTAATCCAAGTTCTCCTACACAGTCTCCATCTGGTAAGTCTTCTCCTATTTCTGATCCTACACTTGATTTATCTATTGCCATTCGTAAACCTGTTAGAACTTGCACTCTACACCCTATTTCCAATGTAGTCTCATATGAGTCTCTTTCACCTTCTTTTCATGCTTCCGTTTCCTTGTCATTTATCTCTATCTCTAAGCACTGGAAGGAAGCTTTGGCTGATCCAAACTGGAAGTCTGCTATGGTGGAAGAGATGAGGGCACTTAGAAAAAATGAGACATGGGACTTGGTCACTCTTCCTCCGGGGAAGAAACCTGTGGGATGCAAATGGGTGTTTACTAAGAAGCAGAAGATGGATGGTATGATTGACAGATACAAGGCTCGATTGGTTGCCAAGGGCTTCACCCAGACATTTGGCATTGACTACCAGAAGACCGTTGCTCTTGTGGCCAAGTTAAACATTGTTTGAGTGATTCTCTCATGTGCAGTTAACTAGGGATGGGAGCTGCGACAATTGGATGGGAAAAAGGCATTTCTTCATGGGGAACTTGAAGAGGAAATACATGGATGTCCCTCCTAGTTTCTCTAGTCCGAAAACCATGGCAAGACATGCAAATTAAAACAAGTATTGCATGGGTTGAAACAATCACCTCGAGCGTGGTTTGGGTGCTTTCATAATGCTATGATGTTTGTGGGTTACAAACAGAGTAATGTTGATCATACTCTGTTTATCAAGGAGAATGATGAGCTGATTACTGTTCTTATTGTATATGTCGATGACATCGTGGTTACCAAAAGTGATGTTAATGAAATGGCTCAGTTGAAGACTTTCCTTGGTACAAAATTGTGATTAAAGATCTAGGAAAGCTACAATAATTCCTTGAGATTGAGGTTGCACGATCAAATCGAAGTATCTTCCCTTCTAACGTAAGTATACACTCGACCTTTTGCCCGACACTGGGATGTTAGTGTGCAAATCTGCAGATACTCCCCTTGAGGCAAATTTTCATCTCAAGCAGAAAGATGGTGAACCTGTGGATAAAGAGGGATATCAGAGATTGGTTAGGAGATTGATTTATCTCTCTTATACTAGGTCAAACATTGCATTTGTTGTTAGTATGGTCAGTCAATACATGCATGGTCCATATCTGGATACTTGGAAGTTGTTTATAGGATCTTGAGGTACCTAAAGTCTACTCCTTGTCGAGGGGTTTTTTTTCTTCTTATTATCATCTGCACATTAAAGCTTACACTAATGCTGATTGGGCAGGTTCTCCTGACGATAGACATTCCACCCCCAGATACCATACTCTAGTTGGTGGAAACCTAATTAGTTGGCACAGCAATAACCAGCAGTGGTTGCTCGTTCTAGTGCAGAGGTTGAGTTTAGGGCTATAGCCCATAGCATTTATGAACTTATCTGGCTTAAGGGTCTTCTCCAGGATCTATGTATCCCTGTTCAGCTTCCCATGCAACTTTTTTGTGACAGCAAATCAACCATTAGTATTGCACACAACCCAGTTCAGCATGATCGGACGAAGCATATTGAGATTGATTGTCACTTCATCAAGGCATCATTTGTGTTCCTTTTATCACATCTGTAGAGCAGTTGGTAGATTTGTTCACTAAGGGGCTTATCTAGTAAAGTTTTTCAACCAATTATTTCCAAGTTGGGCATGTTTAGGATCTTTATATCAACCTAAACATAAAAGAAGGGGGAAAAGTTATATATAAGCTAGCTAAGACGAGAGAAAGGAAGAGTAGAGATTTCGATCAGATGGAAACCTCATTACTTGGCACAACAAGAACCAGCAGTGGTTGCTCGTTCTAGTGTAGAGGCTGGGTTTAGGTCTATGGCCCACGGTATTTGTGAACTTCTCTGGCTTCAAGGTCTTCTCCAAGATATGCGTGTCCTTGTTCAGCTTCTCATGCAACTTTTTTGTGACAACAAATCAGCCATTAGTATTGCACACAACCCAGTTCAGCATGATTGGACGAAGTATATTAAGATTGATCCGCACTTCATCAAGGCATCATTTGTGTCCCTTTTATCACATCTGTAGAGCAGTTGGCAGATTTGTTCACTAAGGGCTTATCTAGTAAAGTTTTTCATCCAATTATTTCCAAGTTGGGCATGTTTAGGATCTGTTAGATATATGGCCAAAATACCGTGGGGGTATTCTGGACCTTTTTTCTTTGTTATTTTATTAGTTTTGTATTATGTGGTTTAGTCCCACATTGCTACCGTACAGATGTTTACTGTTTTATTACTCTTATAAATAAAGAGTGCTTGAGATGAATAGATCATCCAAGCTTTCCCTAATTTTAAATCTGTCCACCTGGTATCAGAGCAAATTCCGAGTTAGGGACAAAACCCCTCCTTCGAATTTCAGTTTTCTTCTCCCTCTCTCTTTCGATCTTCTTCTCTTCTAGTTCTCTCTTTCTTCTCCCTTGTTCTCCATTCCCATATAGGGCAGCACTGATGAGGTGATCATACGATCCAGTTGCTGCCCCCATTGCCTCTTTTTATGCACTATAATTCTGCTCGATAAGGACCGCCAAGCCTGTCGCGATATTGGATCTTCAGTTTTTTTGGAGCTTGCTTCTACAACAACTACAAGGCATTAACTCCTTCCTTTGAAGACCACAAACTGCAGCAGGATTCCTTTTTATTGGTTCAGTTCTTATCTCTGATTTGAAGACCTCCTTGAGATCGATCCTACTATCACAGGGTTTTTGCAAAACCCTGACACCTATCGATCTTGGAGTTGTTGCAGCCCAGTGTTCTTGATTTTTCTGCAGGCTGTTTCTTCCAGTATAGAGGGTTAATTGACCTCAGTTGAAGCCATTTTTTCTGCAGAATTTTGGACTCCTTATTAACCTCATCGATTTCAGCAATTCAGGTTTTATCAAAAAACCCTGACATTATCGATATAGGACTCTTCACTGCTGCTGTCTTTGATTTTTTGGAGTTAGTTCAGCCTTCACTTGAAGACATTATTGGACTTCTTTACTGGCAGTATGGGTGACTCTCTCGATTCTTCAGCTACTTCAGATCAGCCACCTACCGATGGTCACCACAAGATTGACTACCACAGCTTCACACCAAATCCTATTAAACTTGATGGCTCGAATTACCTTTTATGGTCTAGATTTGCCTCTTTTGCCATTGCTGGCCGTGGTCTCACCAACCATATTAATGGCACTAGTGTTCAACCTACTGCCCCAGGCCCTGGTCAGGACAGGTGGCTTGCTAATAATGGTGTTCTCATGTCCTACTTAATTGGTTCAATGACTACAAATTTGCAGCATAACTTTCTTCTTCTAGACACAGCTGCACAGATTTGGGCTGCTTGCAGGGAAACCTATGAGCAGCTTGGCAATGATGCCCAGGTATATGAACTTAGGCATAAGGTCCTCCATACCACTCAAGGTGAACTTTCGGGCCAAGTACTATGCTACTCTCACGATCTGTGGCAGCAATTAAACCACTTCTCTGACTTCCACCCGTCTACAGTTGCTGATATTGCTTCCTATAAGAAGCATGTGGACAAGATCAAGGTCTATGATTTTTTGGCTGGCTTGAATGTGGAGTATGATCTAATTCGTGTTCAAGTGTTGGGCCATAAGCCTTTTCCAACACTCGAACAATCTTATGCATTGGTTTCATCTGAGGAGAACCGTAGGGCTACCATGTTGCACCCTCCTATTACTGATAGATCAGCTCTCAAGGTTGCTGCCCCGGCCCCTTTTGCACCTAGTGGCACTGCTTCTCTTGGTGATTCTACTACAGGGACTGTTGTTTGTGAGCACTGTCACAAACCCTATCACACCAAAGAGAAGTGCTGGAAACTTCATGGGAAACCGGCTGATTTTGAAGCTAAACGGGCTGCCAAGACAAAGATAAAGACAAAGACCAAGGCCCATCAAACTGAGACTGTTACTGCAGCCGCCCTACTACTAACACTGGTCTATCCCAGGATGATTTACAGGCCCTCCTACGTATGCTCAGGACTTCCGCTGCTGCTGCCTCTACTACATCAGCTACTGCCAATTCCTCAGCTCCTTCAGGTTCACACTTTGCCCGGTCAGGTATTCCATTTGTAGGTCATTATGCTTTTGTGGCTTCCCATCCTTGGATCATAGATTCTGGAGCTACAGATCATATGACCGGTTCCTCTAGTCTGTTTCACAGATATTCTCCCATTTCTGGGAAAGATAAGGTCAAAGTGGCTGATGGGTCCCTTTCTTCAATATCTGGAAAAGGACTCATCAACTGCACTTCCTCTCTTCCCTTGTCTTCTGTTCTACATATTCCTATTTTTACTACTAACCTTCTTTCCATTAGTAGTATTACTCGTGATCTTAACTGCAAAGTCACTTTTTTTCCATCTGAACTTTACCAGTGGCACTCTCGGTTAGGTCACCCCCCTTTAGGAATTTTAGCTCATTTATTTCCTAGTTTGGTCACCCTACATACTAAGGATGACTTTTTTTGTGAGGCTTGTGTTCTGGCCAAACAGACACGTTCAACTTATCATATTTCAAATAAAAGGAGTACTTGTTTTAATTTGGTACATTCTGATGTTTGGGGCCCTAGTCGCAAACCCTCTATTTCTGATCATCGCTGGTTTGTCTCTTTTATTGATTGTCATTCTCGGAACACTTGGGTATATCTTTTGCACACTAAAAATCAGGTTTTCTCATGTTTTCAACATTTTCATAAGATGATTCAAACTCAGTTCCACGCTACTCTCCAAATATTGAGAAGTGATAATGGAACCGAGTTTACTGAATCACAATTTCAAAAATATTTGGCTGATCATGGCATTATTCACCAAACTAGTTGTGTTGATACCCCTGCCCAGAATGGTGTGGTAGAAAGAAAAAACCGTCACTTGTTGGAAATGGCCAGGGCTTTGATGTTTGCGAGGAATGTTCCTTCTCAATATTGGGGGGATGTGGTTCTCACTACCGCCTATCTCATCAATAGGCTCCCTTCTCGGGTTCTTAATTCCCGTACCCCCTCTGATATTTTAGTGGGCCATTCCTCCTTTATTGTCCCTCCCAAAGTATTTGGGTGTGTGTGTTATGCTAGGGATACCAGATCTCCAGGCAAGCTTGAGCCTCGTGGGCTCCGTTGTATTTTCTTGGGTTATTCTCCAACCCAGAAAGGTTATAAGTGTTACCATCCCCCTTCCCGTCGTACCTTGGTGAGTATGGATGTTGTTTTCCATTAGACCCTTCGAGATTCCTCCACTAGAGGTTCCTCTGGCTGCTGTCCAGCCTCCTTTGACGGCACCCACGGCTGCTGCCCAGCCTCCTTTGACTGATGCCCAACCTCCTTTGGTTGATGTCTACCCTCCTCCGGCTGTCCTCCCTCACCTAATGGGAATCCTTTACAGGGGGAGACCATAGAAAATAGTGTTGTTAATGTTCCTATTCAGGGGGAGCTGACTCTAGTCCAGAGAACTAGTGGTGCATTTCAGAAGAGAATTGACAACTCCAACATACTCACCTACACAAGGGGCAGAACCAATAGAGGGCAGTTGCAATCCACTTTAGCACCAATACCCATCCAATTGCCGGCTCCAGATCCAGATCCTCCATCTCTTGGTAATCCCTCTTCTTCCGACCTACCTATTGCTCACCGCAAAGGTACTAGGACTTGTACTTTACATCCCATATCTCGTGTTGTTTCTTATAGTTCTCTTTCTCCATCTTTTCTTGCTTTTGTATCTTCTCTTTCTTCTGTTTCGATTCCTAAAACTTGGCAGGAAGCATCTACAGATGGAAAGTGGAAGGCAGCAATGCTGGAAGAAATGAGAGCACTACATAAAAATAATACATGGGAGCTTGTGACTCTTCCTCCGGGAAAGAAACCAGTTGGATGTAGATGGGTCTTCGTGGTCAAACAGAAGGTTGATGGTTCTGTGGATCGATATAAGGCACGTCTGGTTGCAAAGGGGTTCACTCAAACTTATGGAGTTGACTATCAGGAGACTTTTGCACCAGTGGCGAAGCTCAATACTGTCCGGGTGCTATTATCTTGTGTTGTAAATCTTGGGTGGGATCTTCAACAATTAGATGTAAAGAATGCCTTCCTCCATAGGAAGCTTGAGGAGGAGGTATATATGGACATTCCACCAGGCTTCTCTGATGACAGGACCAAGGGCAAGGTCTGTAGACTGAAGCGTGCACTTTATGGGCTGAAACAGTCACCTAGGGTATGGTTTGGCAAATTTCACAAGGCTATGATTTCAGCAGGTTATCGGCAGAGTAATGCTGATCACACTTTGTTTATCAGACGAGTTGGTGACAAGGTAACTCTTCTCATAGTCTATATGGATGATATTATGGTCACTGGTAATGATGGTGATGCTTTCAGGGATTTGAAGCTCCTCCTTGGCCGTGAGTTTGAGGTCAAAGATCTTGGTCCTCTGAAATATTTTCTATGGATAGAAGTTGCTCGCTCTTCAAAGGGCATCTTTCTTTCTCAAAGAAAATATGTCCTTGATCTATTGACTGAAACAGGGCTGTTAGGCTGTCATCCTTCAGATACTCCTATAGAAGCTACTATAAAACTTAGGGAGAAAGAGGGTGAGCCTGTTGACAAGGGTGTTTATCAGCGGTTAGTGGGCAAGTTAATCTACCTTTCTCACACACGACCTGACATTGCAGTTGCTGTGAATTTGGTGAGCCAGTTCATGCATGATCCCTATTCCTCTCATATGGATGCCGTCCGTCGTATTTTGAGGTATTTGAAGTCTGCTCCAGGAAAGGGAATCCTTCTATCTCCCACGGGTCACCTTAAGATTGAAGCCTATACTGATGTCGATTGGGCTGGTTCTCCGACAGAAATCTATCTCTGGTTCTTGTTCCTTTATTGGTGGGAACCTTCTCACATGGCGTAGCAAGAAGCGGAATGTTGTGGCCAGGTCCAGATCTTGAAGTCGAGTTTCGTGCGATGGCCCAAGGAATTTGTGAACTTCGTGGCTTAGAGGATTATTGCAGGATATCGGTGTTGCTGTCCATCTTCCCATGATGCTTTATTGTGACAATAAAGCAGCCATTAGCATTGCTCATAACCTTGTCCAGCATGATTGTACTAAACACGTGGAGGTTGATCGACATTTCATCAAGGAGAAGCTTGAGGCCAGCCTCATTTGTGTTCCCTTTGTGAAGTCTACTGATCAACTGGCTGATGTGTTCACTAAGGGACTAAGTAGCAAACTGTTTCATCCTATCTTAGTCAAGTTGGGCATGCATGATATATATGCTCCAACTTGAGGGGGAGTGTTAGATATATGGCCAGAATACCGTGAGGGTATTCTGGACCTTTTTTCTTTGTTATTTTATTAGTTTTGTATTATGTGGTTTAGTCCCACATTGCTACCGTACAGATGTTTACTGTTTTATTACGCTTATAAATAAAGAGTGCTTGGGATGAATAGATCATCCAAGCTTTCCCTAATTTTAAATCTGTCCACAGTATCTCTATAGCAACCTAAACACAGAAGAAGGGGGAAAAGCTATATATAAGCTAGCTAAGATGAGAGAAAGGAAGAGTAGAAATTTCGATCAGGTCAGGTGTATAAAGGGTGATGATGGAAGAGTTTGGGTAAGGGATGAGGACATTGTGAAGAGATGGGATGAGTATATTTGTGGCGTACTAAATGGAGATAGGTCGAGTAAAAATGACCCGGACGATTACATTATTAAACAAGACCCCTTACATCATAGGTATGTTTGAAAGGTTACTGTGGTAGAAGTTAATGAAGCCTTAAGAAAGATGAAAGCAGGCAAAACACCAGACCCTGATGAGATTCCAATTGAAGTATGGAAAACCCTAGGTGGTTGTGGGGTTTATTGGTTAACCAATCTATTTAACGGGATTATGAAGACAAGGAAGATGCCAAAATGAATAGAGGCGAACCATTGTAGTCCCGATGTTAAAAAATTAAGGTGATGTCCAAAACTATAATAACTATAGAGGCATAAAGCTAATGAGTCATACTATGAAACTGTGGGAGAAGGTTATTGAAGCCCGTTTGAGAACAGAGACTCATATCTCAAAGAACCAATTTGGCTTTATGCCAGGTAGATCTACGACAGAAGCTTTCTACTTATTGAGGAGGCTTATGGAAAGATATAGAGAAAGCAAGAAGGATCTCCATATGGTCTTTATCGACCTGGAAAAAGCCTATGACTGAGTCCCTAGAGATCTAATCCAACATGTTCTAGAGAAGAGAGGGGTGTAAAGTAAATATGTGGATGTCATTAGAGATATGTATGGGGGTGTAGTGACTAGTGTGAGATCTGGGGCAGGTCAGGGCAAGGAATTCCAATTACGATTGGATTACATCAGGGTTCAGCCTTGAGTCCTTACCTTTTCGTGCTTATGATGGACGATATAACCAAAAGCATTCGAGACGAGGTCCCATGGTGTATGCTCTTCGCCAATGATATTGTTTTGGTGGATGAGACAAAAGAAGGGATTAACTCTAAGTTAGAGCTTTGGTGGTCAACCTTGGAAACAAGAGGCTTGAAGATTAGTAGAGCGAAGACGGAGTATATGATGTGTAATTTTAATCACACTAGGATGGATACGGATATGGTGCAAATTGAGGAAAGAGAAATACCGTAAAGTAACTATTTTAGATATCTGGGGTCAATCATAAATAAAGAAGGTGACATAAAGGATGATGTTTCACAGAGAATTAAAGTGGGATGGATGAAGTGGAGATGTGCGTCTGAAGTGCTGTGTGACCGATGCATTCCTTTAAAGCTTAAAGGAAAGTTCTATAGGACTGTTGTTCGATCGACCACGATGTATGGGGCAGAATGTTGGGCAGTTATGAAGTGTCATATTGATAAGCTTTGTGTAGACGAGATGAGAATGTTAAGATGGATGTGTAGAAAGTTGTACCTATTCTAAAACATTCTCTAGTCTATTATAAATAAAGTGGGCTATAGGCAGAATGTCATAAGCCATTATTCTCAATTTCATCAAGCTGAAAGGTCTTTAAATAATTCATCCGCTGTCGTTGTTAATGTTGTTAGAACTCATGTGATAAGGGTAGTTTGGGAACTAGTTTTATATCTAGTTGCCCTATTGTGTATTTTCTACTTTTTACCTTTCTTACCATTTACCTTCCTAAGGAGGTGTATGTAATATTCTCAAAGTCTATTAATGAAGTAATATAGGTGTGGAGAGCTATCTCTCACAACACACATTCTACCGTAATATTGTTCTCCTTCTTCTCTCTTATCTCCTTCTTCCTTCTACCTCTTCTTCTTACTCCTCCAACTTCTTCCTCCTCTCTTACTTACTTTCTTAACCTAAAATCCAACTTGGTATCAGAGCGTAGGTTTTGAGAGTTGCATTCAGCTTCTTTTCCTTATTCTTTCCTTCTCTTTGAAATCCTAGGGCACAAAGGATTTCAAGGAGAAGCTCCCTATGTAAAAAATCTGTTGAAAGGAGCATGAAATGGGTTTGATACAACCCATTCTTGTGTTTGCATCTACTGTTTGAGCTTGGATGAAGCTCTCTTGAAGATTTGAAGCATTTCTAGCCACTGCTAGAGTTACCACCAGCTTCCGCTTGCAATCTCTGTATCTCTCTCTCTCGAAATGGGTTTAAGATTTGGAATGGTGCAATAGAATCGCCCAAGGGTTCTGGTTATGGTCCATGTGCTCCTTCTTGCTGCTTGAAGGCCCTATATGAGCACAACTCTTCTTCGTGGAACTCTGTTTTCTACTCAGGTAAAGCCGAGAATGCCTGACTTCTGCCTTTCTTGTATTTAGACTGCATTATGCATCATGGACTATATGTTATTGCTTGTGTGTTCCCCATCCCCTCGCTGGGCTTAGTGGAGCTTACCCCCTTTGTGTACACCTTTTTAGATATGGCTGCAGATGATGGACTTGTGGCGAATCTGGAGGTTCACTCATCTGAGTATGATTTTGTGAGCGTAGAGGACCCAGAGCTGTTGACAGAGGAACATGGCGACGGGTGTCCATGTGATGACTGTACCTACGGGGCATTCTGATTCAGAGACTTACTTCTGTTTTGTAAGCAGCTTTGAATATGAATGCTTGAGTGTCTTAGATCGATCACTCAGCCCCTTATTTATAATAAAATCAAGTTACAATCAAAGTATGAATCCCCAATCCTATTCCTATTAGGAATTCCTAGTACAACTAGGACTCCCAAATAGAGATTGGATAGAAGGGATCAAAAACAGAAAAAAGGAAGAATTTAAAGCATAAAATAACTAAACTAATAAGGACTAAATTACCCCTATCGGGTAAAGTAGTCAATCTCAACACTCCCCCTCAAATTGGAGCAAAGATGTCGATCATGCCCAACTTGACTAGATTGGGATGAAATAATTTCCCAGACAATCCCTTGGTGAAGATATCAGCAAGTTGATCAGTAGAAGTCACAAAGGGAATGCAAATGAGCCCATCTTCTAACTTCTCTTTGATGAAATGCCTATCCACCTCAACATGCTTGGTACGATCATGCTGTACTGGGTTGTGTGCTATATTGATTGCAGCCTTGTTGTCGCAGTACAACATCATAGGAAGACGAATAGGAACACCAAGATCTTGTAGCAAACCTTTAAGCCAAAGTAACTCACAAATACCTTATGCCATAGCTCGATACTCAGCTTCGGCACTAGAACGAGTAACTACATTGTGCTTCTTGCTACGCCATATGACAAGATTTCCACCTACAAAGGAGCAATACCCAGAAATAGATTTGCGATCTGCAAAACCAGCCCAACCAGCATCAGTGTATGCTTCTATCCGTAGATGACCATGCATAGACAGAAGAATTCCTTTTCTAGGAGCTGACTTCAAATAGTGCAAGATACGAATAACAGCCTCCATATGAGAAGAGTAGGGATCATGCATAAACTGGCTCACAGTACTCACGGCGACAGCAATGTCAGGATGAGTGTGTGAGAGATAATTCAGCTTCCCTACAAGTCTTTGGTACCGGTCTTTATCAACAGGCTCACCCTCTTTCTCCTTGAGTCGAACAGTAAGGTCCATAGGAGTATCTAAAGGATGGCAGCCTAGCAACCCGGTTTCAGCCAATAAGTCTAGGACATACTTCCTCTGGGAGAGAAAAATGCCTTTAGAAGATCTGGCCACTTCAATCCCAAAAAAGTATCGTAGTTTCCCTAGATCTTTAATCTCACAATTCTTGTCCAAGGAAGGTCTTCAATCGTTTGATCTCATCACCATCATTGCCAGTAACCACTATATCATCAACATAGACTATAAGAACAGTGAGTTTTTCATCAGCCCTCTTTATAAAGAGTGTGTGATCAGCATTACTCTGCTTATAGCCCACAGAAATCATGGCCATGTGGAACCGTCCAAACCATGCTCGAGGTGACTATTTCAGCCCATAAAGTGCATGCTTCAGCCTACACACTTTTCCTTGGTTTCTGTCACAAGAGACCCCTGGTGGAATGTCCATATACACCTCCTCATCCAGTGCTCCATTTAGGAAGGCATTTTTTACATCTAGCTGGTGTAAGTCCCATCCAAGGTTGACTACACAAGATAATAACACACGAACAGTATTCAACTTTGCAACAGGCGCAAAAGTTTCCTAGTAATCAATGTCGTATGTCTGAGTAAACCCCTTGGCAACGAGTCGTGCCTTATACCTATCCACAGTGCCATCCACCTTCTGTTTCACCACAAACACCCATTTACATCCAACGGTTTTCTTCCCAGGTGGAAGAACCACAAGCTCCCGTGTGGTATTTTTCTTAAAGGCTTCCATTTCTTCCATCATAGCTGCCTTCCACTTTCCATTTGATAGAGCTTCCTGCTAAGTGTTAGGAATACGAACAGAAGAAAGAGAGGAAACAAAAGCACGAAAGGATGGGGAAAGGGAATCATAAGAAACAACATGAGATATGGGATGCTGAGTTCAGGTTCTGACACCTTTGCGAAGAGCAATAGGTAATTCATGAGAAGGAACATTACCAGGTGGAGAGGCAGGTTCTAGATCCGAGGTCGACAGTTGGATGGGTACTGGAGCAACAGTTGATTGAACCTGCTTATGTTTCCTTGCATAGGTCTTCACAGTACTGTCATCAATCCTCTTCTGAAATTCACTAATAGTCCTCTGGATAGGAGTCTGAACCAGGATAGATTGCTCCCCCCTGAATAGAAATAGTCTCCCCCTGTATAGGAACCTCTCTCCCTGACTCAGGGGGAGTACTAAGGGCAGGCCGAACTGGTTCAGACTCGTGGTAAACAGACTGAAGTAGAGATGGAGAGTCAAGAGTCAGCACATCTTCACTAACACTCTCCCCCTGAAGAGGCGGGGACATATAATATGGAACACTTTCATGAAAGATAACATCCATGCTGACAAAAGTCTTGCGGAATGGAGGGTAATAACATTTGTACCCCTTCTGTGTAGCAGAGTAACCCAAGAAAATGCGGCGGAGACTATGTGGGTTAAGTTTACCAGGGGACCGTGTATCCCTGGCATAACAAACGTAGCCAAACACCTTAGGTGGGACTATAAAGGAAGAAGAGCCAAGTAATAGCTCAATAAGGGTTTTGGCAAGAAGAACCCGACTGGGCAGCCTATTAATTAAATAGGCTATAGTAAGGACAGCATCCCCCCAATAAAGGGAAGGGACATTTTTCTCTCAACCACACCATTTTGGGCTAGAGTGTCGACACAGCTGGTCTGATGGAGGATGCCCAAGGTATTTTTGGAACTGACCTTCCATATACTCTTTCCCATTGTCACTCCTCAAAATTTGACGAGTGGCATTAAATTGGGTCTTAACCAACTGATGAAAGTGCTAAAAACATGTAAAAACTTCATTTTTTGTGTGCATAAGGTATACCCAAGTGAACCTAGAATAGCAATTAATAAAAGTAACGATGGCCAGACAGGGAAGCTTTCCTACTAGGACTCCACACATCAGTATGGACAACATGAAATAAGGAAGATGATCTTTTATTAGAAATAGGATAAGTTGAACGTGTCTGTTTAGCCAAGACACAAGGCTCACAAAAAAAATCTTCCTTAGTACAGTCTTTAACTAATGCTGGAAATAAATTTGATAAAGTACCTAAAGGAGGATGGCCTAGCCTAGAGTGCCATTTATGTAATTCAGAAGAGAGAGATGCCGACGGTAAAGCTTGGGTAGTTGTAGGATCGCCATCAAGCAGGTACAATCCGCCATGCACTTTACCCGATCCAATCGTCTTCCCCAAGTCCAGTTCCTGAAAAACATAGTGAGTGGGAAAAAAAATCACTTTACAATTCAGGGATTTAGTGATACTGCTAATGGAAAGAAGGTTAGTTGTAAATTTGGGAATATGCAACACAGATGACAGGGTAAGGGAAGGAGAACAACCAATGGATCCTTTCCCTGAGATGGAGGAGAGGGACCCATCAGCAATTTTGACTTTATCCTTACGAAGCGGGAGAATATGTATTAAAAAGGTGGAAGAACTTGTCATGTGATCGTAGCACCGAGTCTATGATCCATGGAGTGAAAACTCTTGATGCACAATGTCCAAGAAAGGAAATACCTATACGGGCAAAGAAGGAACCTGAATTGGCAGCAGATGTAGTAGAGGCAGCGGATGTGTTCAACCTTCGACGTAGAGCCTGGAGTTCTTCCTGGAAGAAACTGATATCAGCAGTGGGAGTTGGAGCTACACTTTCAGTGTGATTGGCTTTATTTTTAGATTTAGCACGACCACGTTTGGCCCCAAAATCCGCAGGCTTCCCATGTAATTTCCAACACTGAGCCTTAGTGTGATATGGTTTGTGACAATGCTCACACTTCACAGGCTCTTTAGTGGTAGTAATAGCAGCAACACTGTCAGAAGAAGTAATAGGGGTGAAGCCAGCAGTCTATAAGGCTGATCTCTCAACTTTGGGAGTAAGCATCATGGCAGCCCTTCATGTCTCTTCACTGTGAACATAAGAAAAGGTCTCCTCTAAAGTGAGGAAAGGAACCCGACTAAGGACTTGTATCCGGATAGGGTCATAATCATCATTGAGTCCAGCCAGGAAATCATAGACCCGAAACTGATCAACATAAGAATGATAGGCAGTAATGTCAGTAGTAGTGGTAGGTTGAAACCTAGCATAATGATCCAATTGCTGCCATAAACACTTGAGGGCAGCATAGAATTTAGTGACAGACATCTCCTTCTGAGTAGTGTTTTGGAGTGTCTTCCTAATTTCATAAACTTGAGCACCACTTCCTGATTGACCATAAGTTCCCTTGACAGCAGTCCATATCTGAGTAGCAGTGTCAAGGAGGAGATATTGACTAGAAAGGTCAGTGGTCATAGAATTTAGAACAAATGACATCACCATAGCATCATTGGCAGCCCATTTAGTACGGGCAGCACTTTCTTCAGCAGGCTGTTTGGTGGTGCCGGTAAGATGGCTAGTGAGTCCCCTACCAGCCACAGTCAAGGATAATGATCTGGCCCAAATTAAGTAATTCGTACCATCAAGCTTAATGGCAGCAGCATAGGGAAGGAAGTCAGTCCTAGTCTGACCATCCCCTCCAGAAGTAGCAGTAGTTGTCTCTGAATCACCCATAGTTTAGGTAGAAACCGATCCACAAATTTGAAAAAAAAAAAAAAAAATTCAAAAACTAAATCAGATCTGAAGTATGGGTTTCGAAGTTGCAGCAATTTCCACCGTCAGAATAGGCTGAAACTGGGATCGAATTCCCTGCAAGTGGTGGGGAATAAGCCTTCAAAAATTCAGAAAATTCTGATGATGCAATAAGAAACCCTAATAGGGCTGGTTACACAATCGAGGAGAACCCTGGGTTTTGAAACTGTATGAGTTTCAGCCGTCAGAACAGGCTGCAACAGTGATCGAATAGTTCCCTTGTAGTGGAGAAGGCACCCTCCAAAAATTGACCCCTTCTGATGAGCCAATAAGAAGCCCTAAATTTGAAGAAATTTAGGAATAGTTGAATGTAAAGGAATTGCAGCTTTGAATCTGATGTAGTTTGGATTCAAATCTGCAGTCTGAAATTGAATAAGGTGTAGATCAATAAGGGCAGGGATCAATCTCGAAAAAAACACAGAAATCCAGCTTGTAAAAGGTAGCAGCTCGATCTCTAAGGATTGGAAGAAACCTGCGGCAGATTCTGATCACACCAATTTGTAGAAGCTTCAGTGAGGTGTCATTGAGGGCAGCAGCTAAATCTTCATTGGATCACCTCAAAGTTGCTGCCCTGAATGAGATAGAGAGTCCGAGAGTGTTGGAGAAGAAGAAAACCAGTAGCCGAGAGAGTTGAGAAGAAAACCAAAAAAAAATCGTGGGGGGGCTGCTCTTCAGATCAGAGGAGGCTCTGATACCATGTAAGCAGCTTTGAATATGAATGCTTGAGTGTCTTAGATCGATCACTCAGCCCCTTATTTATAATAAAATCAAGTTACAATCCAAGTATGAATCCCCAAGCCTATTCCTATTAGGAATTCCTAGTACAACTAGGACTCCCAAACAGAGATCAGATAGAAGGGATAAAAAACAGAAAAAGAAAGAATTTAAAGCATAAAATAACTAAACTAATAAGGACTAAATTACCCCTATCGGGTAAAGTAGTCAATCTCAACATGTTTCTTTTGAGTTTATACCATGCATCGTATAAACTATGTTTTGACAGTTATGTAATGGTCATTTGAATTATCACTGGATTATTGTATAATCTAACACTAGGCAGATGAACATTATGTAACTCTTACTTAAGCACTTCCGCAATTCTGATTTACCTTGGAAATGTAATATTCCTTTGTTTCCGTTTACCAGTATATTTGTAATGATTATATTAGCTTCTGACTGTGATTCAATACACTGCAAATCGAGATCCTGGCGGTGTGGGGTGACACGTTTCATCCTAATCACACCCCCTTTTAGAAGGGAATCAACTAAGAGAAGGGGGATAAACTTATCAATAAGGCCAAGAGGAAGGGGGGATGGGGGGAAGGGGGGATTGAAAAGAGAAGAGTAAAAGGAAATTGTTTCAGACTTGATTTCAAGGACAGAGGAAAGAGGGGTCCCATCGATAGCATGCAATAAGGTGATGGAGTTGAAGTTCTGCCTAGCTTTAATGGAGCGGTGGAAGTAAGAAAAATTGGAGTCTCCGAACTCCAACCACTTAATGCGAGATTTTTGGCACAAGAAACTTTCCTCGAGGTAAGAAAGAGAGGATAATTCCTCGGAGAGCCGTTTCTCCCCATTGGCCAGCTTAGGGTTGAGAGGGTCCGATTGGAGCTTGGATTGAGCAAGGGAAAGATCAGTCCGGCAGGAGGAGAGCCGGGAGGGGATATTGCCAAAAGTGGATAGATTCCAGCTTTAAAGGGCAGACTTAGTGTGGTGGAGCTTCCTAGCAAAGGCTATAAGGGGGAAGGAGGGGGTAAAGACAGGGATGCGCCAAGCTTTCAGGATGGTGGGGAGGTGGAGAGAATGGGAGGTCCACATGTCGAAGAACATAAAAGGAATGGGACCAAAGGAGGAGTAGGGCTGAAAAAGGATGTGGCAGGGGCAATGGTCGAACAGACCCTGGAGGAGGAAAGAGGCATGGGAATGGGGAAAGGAGGGGAGTCAAGCTTTATTGATGAGGAATCTGTCTAGTTTGCAAGCAATGCGATCAGGGCCAACTCTGCGATTGTGCCAAGTGAGAGGGGAGCCCGACCAGCGGAGATCCTTAATACCAAGATCCTCAATGCAATCATTAAAGGGACTGACAGAAGAGGGATCAATGGATCTACCTCTAATTTTTTCCAATTGGGACCTCATGACATTGAAATTGCCACCAACTCCCCAAGGGAGGGAATTCATTCCAGATTTGAGAAGAGTGAGATCAGTCCAAAGGGACACACAATCAGCAGCCTGGTTGCAAGTATAGATCACGAAAATAAAGGAGGATGGGGAATTAGGAAAGGAGAAACAGAGATAGAGAAGCTGGGAAGAGAGGAATGAGAGATAGAAATGTGAAATTTAGAGGGGTCCCAAAGGATCCAGATACGACCATTAGGCCCTAATGGTTATAGTTGGGCAGGAAGGACCAAGAGGGGGCAATGGATGCGGCTATGCGGACCGCATTCTCCGAGTTTCAAGAAGAGCGCAAAAGGAGGAGTGAGAGGACTTAAAGAGGGATCTAATATCCTGGTGCTTAGCCAGGGAGTTAAGACCTCAAACATTCCAGATAAATCCAACCGACATGGGAAACTAGAGGAAGAGGGGTATTGTCGTACCGCCAATGGGAATAAGTAATGGTGGGGCTGCTAACAAATGGCCGATGAGGGGGAAGAGGCAGAACCTCACCAGGAAGAAAGGGATGGAATTTAGCGGATAAGGTTGGAAGGTCAGGGGAGGGGGGCGATGGGGACACACGAGAAACAAGGGGGGACAAAGGGGGTAGGCAAAAGGGAAGGGATAAGACGGTCTGAAAATGATTGGGTAAGGGTAGGAGTGGTAAAGGAGTTGGGTGGGTTTGGGTAGTATTTTTGGTAAAGATGGGCTGGAGGTTAGATAATGGGGAGGTTGTAAGAGAAGAAGGAATTGAACTAGGTAGAGGGGTGAGGGTGGGCCTGAGAAATGGGCTCGAAGAAGGTAGGGGAGGAAAGGGAAGGGGAAAGAGGTGTAGGGACAAAGGTGCAGCCTGTGGGGTGGAACCAAAGGAGATAGGGGAGAAAAAGGTAAGAGGGAGGGCCCAACGAAGGATTGAGATGGAAGGGGTTTGGATCGAAAAGGAGACTACGTGGGCGGGGGGGTTAGGTAGAAGGGGGCCAAAATGGTGTAGGGAGAGAATAAAAGGGATTTTGGGGGGGGGGGGGACAACCAGAAAAAGGAAAGGGGGGATCAAACCTTCTCGTAGGAAGCGATCGTTTAGCACGATAATTGCAACTGGCGACCTGGCTCTCCTGGGCTTCGACTGTGACAATGATTGGAGGAGCCGAAGGGCAGGGCAACCTGCAAGTCCACAGATCAGGCGATGGGAAAGGCTTATCGTGTCTGCCAAGCACAGAGTAAGCAACAACAGGTAATTACAAGGACAGCAGTTGCGCCTGATCAGAGAAATCAAGCAAAATCGTACAAGCAGCAAGAGGAGCTTCAGGCAATGAGATACTTCGTCCAATAGGGTCTTCGTGGCTTAGAAGGAGATGCTCAGACATCAGGGGATCTGACGGAGGAGGAGCCAGAGCAGCAAGTGCAACAGTATTCTCGGGAATAGAGATCGAGGGCTCCGCCATAGACGGCGGAGGGCTGGCAGCGAGACGATCTAAGCAGCGACAACTGTGTTGGTAACGAGCAGAGGATCTTCCTCATCTTGGGGACCTAGAAGGGTCATGAAGACTCGAGGAAGAACGAAGGCGAGACTAAACTGTAGAAGCTTGAACCAGCGAAGAAGCGACAAGAGAGGAAGAGGCTTGGTCCTGTTCAGTTTTAGAAAGGAAGAAAAAGAAGAAGAAGAAGGAGAAGAAGAGAGGAGCAAACACGGTTTGGTGATAAATTTATTATGTCTCAAACTAGAGACTAACTTGCTTATATTGAAAAGAATTAGAAATTACACAGGGGCCCCTAACCTTATACAAATAACAGAAGAAACATAAAATACATGGGGTTATGTACAAGAATACCCCTGAAACTACTATTCTTAACACTCCCCCTCAAGCTGGGTGGTATATGTCATACATTTCTAGCTTATTCAACAACCAGTTAAAGTGATGAGTACTAAGTCCTATGGTGAAGATGTCGGCCACTTGTTCATTTGTCTTCACAAAAGGAGTGCAGATGGTCTTTAACTCAATCTTTTCCTTGATAAAATGTCTATCAACCTCAACATGCTTTGTCCTGTCATGTTGCATTGGGTTATGGGCAATTCTTATGGCTAACTTGTTGTCACAATATAAACTCACAGGTTTAACAATGTCAAATCCCAATTCTTGAACAAGTTTCTTCAGCCACAAGATTTCACACACTCCGTGAGCCATGACTCTAAATTCTGCCTCAGCGCTTGACCTAGCCACCACAGGTTGCTTCTTACTTCTCCAAGTAACCAAATTTCCACCAACAAAAGTACAGTATCCTGAAGTGGATCTTCGATCTGAAATAGATCCAGCCCAGTCAACATCAGTGTATGCTTCAATCCTCAAGTGACCATTTCTATAGAAGAGAAGACCTTTTCCAGGGCATGACTTTAAATATCTGAGGATCCTGTAAATTGCATCAAGATGTCCCATTTTGGGTGCATGCATAAACTGACTTACCACTCCAACAGCATAGGCTATGTCAGGTCGGGTAAGGGAAAGATAGATTAGCTTGCCTACTAATCTCTGATATTTTTCAGCATCTACAAGAGGTTCACCACAATCTTCCCCTAGTTTGTGATTCTGTTCAATAGGGGAGGAGACTGGTTTACATCCTAAGTATCCTGTCTCTGTAAGTAGATCAAGGACAAACTTCCTTTGACAAACATTGATCCCTTGCTTGGATCTTGAAACTTCAATCCCCAGAAAATACTTCAATGGACCAAGATCTTTGATCTCAAACTGCCGAGCCAAGTAAAGTTTAAGCTTTGAGATTTCAGCCTCGCTGTTTCCCGTGACCACAATGTCATCAACATATACAATAAGAGTTGTAATAGTGCTGCCCTTCCTTTGTATAAACAAAGTGTGATCGGCTTGACTTTGGGTGTATCCATTCTGTAGGATAGCTTGTCTAAACCTCTCAAACCAAGCCTTAGGAGATTGTTTAAGGCCATAAAGAGCGTTCCTAAGACGACACACTTTTCCATTGCCACTAGGATGCTTGAACCCAGGAGGAGAGTGTATGTAGACCTCTTCTTCTAAGTCAACATGTGAGAATGCATTCTTTACATCAAGCTGGTACAATGGCCAATCAGGAGTTATGCTTGGCCACTGGAGCAAAGGTTTCCTGATAATCAATTCCATACACCTGGGTATAGCCCTTGGCAACCAGTCTTGCCTTATATCTCTCTACAGTACCATCAGACTTGAACTTGACTGTGAATACCCATCTGCATCCAACAGGAACTCTCCCCTTTGGGAGTTCAACAAGATCCCAAGTGTAATTCTTCTCAAGGGCCACCATCTCTTTATTCATTACTTCTCTCCATTTTGGGTCAGCCATAGCCTTTGCTACATTCTTAGGAATAGAGATGGAGGAGATAGCCACAGTGAAGGCAACACCTGTAGGGGAGATAGAATCATAGGAGACAAACTTGGCAATGGGATTAGTACAAGCCCAAGTTCCCTTGCGGTGAGCAATAGGAAGATCTAAGTCTGAGGCTGTAGGAGTAGAGGAAGGTATACCTATCGCAATGGATGGAGGCTCAGGATGAGGAGACGAAGAAGAATTTTGGCAGGTCTTCTTTATAGGAAGCCATGAAGAAGGGTTTCTCTTGTCCTTTTTATACACCAGTAGCTCCCCTTGTTCTCTGTTCACCTGTGCACTCGGAGGCTCCCCCTCAACAACAGTATCCTCAAAACTTTTCTTTCCCTTGTCAATTTGAAAAGGGGAAATAGGAACAAGAGAGGAGGAGGAAAGGAAACAAACTCAGGAACCTCTTCAACCTCACCACCAAGAGATGAACACTCCCCTTGAAGAGGTGACTGAAAATACGGGATGGTTTCAAAGAAATGGACATCTTTGGAGATAAGCCACCGATGGGTAGGAGGGTGATAACATGTGTATCCTTTGGAGGTAGAGGAATACCCAAGAAAGAGGCACTTCAAGGCCTTAGGATCCAATTCAGTGCGGGCAGATTTGCTAATATGGACATAGCAGATGCAACCAAAGACCCTTGGGGAAAGGGAGAAAGAAGAAGAAAGTGAGGGTAAGACCTCAAGAGGGACTCTGAAGTTCAAGACACTGGAGGGCATATGATTGATAAGAAAGACAGCAGTGAGTAAGGCATCGGACCAAAAGGTTTTTGGAACATGCATTGTAAACCAAAGGGATCGGGCCACTTCCAGCAGGTGGCGGTTTTTTCTCTCAGCAACCCCATTTTGTTGAGGGGTATTAACACAAGCCACCTGGTGGATAATGCCATAGTAAAAAAAAAGGACTCCAAACCACCATACATATACTCTCCACCTTTATCAGAACGGACAATCTGAATACGAGTTTGAAACTGGGTATACACCAACTCATAAAAATTTTTAAACGCGGCATAGACATCACTCTTTTGTTTCAAGAGATAAACCCAAGTAACTCGAGAGAAGTCATCAATAAAGGAGACAAAGTAGCGGAAGCCACGTAAAGAAGTAACGGGGGAAGGACCCCAAACATCAGTGTGAACAATGCGAAAAGGTGAAATAGATCTATTACTAGAAGATGGATAAACTGTCTTACAACTTTTTGCAAAAAGACAAGGTTCACAATGAAAAACATGATTGACAGGAAAAGAGGTAAATAAATGTGGCAACATTTTCCTCATAACAGAAAAAGAAGGGTGTTCCAAACGCTGATGCCAAAGCAAAATATCCTCATGTGTACGTCCGCCATGTTGCCCACACACATAAGATTGAGCTTTCGCCACAGGGGAAGCACAAGTGTCCAGAACATATAATCCATCAGCCTCACGTCTACTGCCAATCACCCTCTTCGTCACCAAATCCTGAAAGAGACAATGGGTACGAAAAAAGGTGACAAAGTAGTTCAAAGATTTAGTCAATTGGCTAACTGAAAGAAGATTAGTAGCAAAGTTGGGAACTTGAAAGACAGACTTCAGAGGGATAAATTGAGTAACTTGGACATCTCCCTTATCCGAAATGGAAGAAAGAGAACCATCAGCAATTTTTACCTTATCTTTCCCAGAACAAACAGAGTAGGAATTAAAAAGTTGAGACCTACCAGTCATATGGTCTGTGGCCCCTGAGTCAATGACCCAGGGAGTGGTGCCAGAAGAGGTAGAGACCTATAGAGCAGTGGAAGTAGTGGTAGCAGTGGAGGAGGAACCATCCAAGTGGGCTACAATCCGACGAAAAGCAGCTATGTCTTCCTTGGAGAGGGAGGATGGATCAGACTCATGAACCCCAACGTGGGCCTTAGGCCCATTCTTCTTCTGTCCTTTCTGTCCTCCAGATGCAGTAGAGGATGGTTTCCCATGAAGATCCCAGCAAAACTCCTTCTTATGCCCAAACTTGCCACAATAGTCACAGGAGAATCGACCTTTACCAACCCCCTTAGTGAAGGGAGGACGGTCCTGTGGCGTGGATGAAACAAGAGCAGAGCGCTCAACAATGGGAGTGGTCTCCATAGCACCTCTACGGGTCTCCTCACTCTGTAAATAACCACAGACCTCCTCCAGGGAGGAAAGACTTGGTCGGCCAAGGATCTGCACCCTTAAGGGTTCAAACTCAGGGTTAAGATCTCCAAGAAGGAACAAGACCCTCTCCTTCTCAAACAACTGATGCACTTTAGGCTCATCAACAGGACACAGCTGGAGGTCCCTATAGTGATCATACTCCTCCCAAAGTCCCACAACAAGACTATAGTACTCAGAGATACTTTTGTCACCTTGGCGCAAGCTAACAATCTGTTGGAGGAGTTGATAAACCTTTGTAGAGTCCCCCACTCTATTGAAAATACGAGCAACACTATCCTAAATGTCTTTGGCAGTCTCCTTGCTCATAAATCTTCTTCCAATCTCCGGCTTCATCGAAAAAATAAGCCAAGTCATCACAAGGGAGTTCTCGGTTTCCCATTTGGAGTAACCTGGATCAGTGGAGGAAGGAGCCTTAAAGCTCCCAGATATATATCCCAACTTCCCCCTACTCCGAAGAATGAGCTTCATAGACCGTGACCAATCCTAGTAATTATGATTGTCAAACTTGACAATGGGGAGCTGAACATTTGGATTCTCATATGAAGGGCATAAAGGCAAGGCTGCTGCAACAGTTGGGATTTCAGATGTCTCAACAGTTTTTTCACCCATTGTGACTTCAAAGCAAACACTTAGGAGGAGTAAACAACAGCACCACAAGCAAAAACAGTTGGTTCTCAAGAACCAGCAGCAAAAAACAGAGACAAACTAGACCAAAAAACTTGAAATAGCTTGTCGAACTTCACACAATCATCAAACAGTAGCGGAGTAAAGAGGAATAACCTTCCTTACCAAGAAACGATAGTAGATAGCCCAAAAAAACTCCCAAACCAAGCTCTATTGAAGTGCTCTGTTGAATCAACAACTCTGGCTGGCGGAAAAAAGAGCAGAAATGGCCTGGCCAAAATGCAGTTTTGACCCTTAGCAGCTTCCAAGAGGCTTGAGGGGATACAAGGGAAAGAAAAAGGGCTTCCAAACGAAACTAGAGCCCTTGGTTGCTCTCCATTTGGATTGCAAACAAGAAAGAAACAGATCTGAGAAGGTATTCTCGGTTTTCCTTCAAAGACCAACAAGAAATGAAGGAAAGGGTTTGCTCTTCACCTTCCAAGCAGCCTTCTATCACCTTCAAACTCCTGGAGCAAGATGCTCTGGCACCATGTTCAGTTTTAGAAAGGAAGAAGAAGAGAGGAGAAGAGAGGAGCAAAAACGGTTTGGCGATAAATTTATTATGTCTCAAACTAGAGACTAACTTGCTTATATTGAAAAGAATTAGAAATTACACAGGGGCCCCTGGCCTTATACAAATAACAGAAGAAACATAAAATACATGGGGTTATGTACAAGAATACCCCTGAAACTACTATTCTTAACAGGACCACCGTTGAAGGCGTCGACGTTGGTTTCTCTGGAGAAGCCAGAGAAGCATCCAGGGCAGCAAGCGACAAGGGAGCACAGGCAGCATAAGCCTTAGTGTGATGACCAAAAGTTTTACAATGGCTGCAGGGAGGGGGAATCCACTCAAACTTGACAAGTTGTTCAAAGCTGAAGCCGTCATCTTCCAGTATGGTGATGGAAGAGGGAGGAGGACTATCAGCAGAAATGTCAACACATAAGCGAGCGAAAGAGAGTCGATCCATCTTGAGAGTTCGGGCATCGGTGTGGAGCGGGTAGCCGATGATAGAGCCTAAATGACTAAAGCATTCTTGGGTCCAATATTGCAGAGGCAGACCAGGAAGGGTGATCCACAAGGGAATAGTGCTGAGGTCGACCTTGTGGAGCAGTAGATGAGGGGACCATTGGCAGAGGAAGATCGGTTTGGGGCCAACCATCCAGGGAGCACCATCAAGAGCACGGGTCTTAGCCTCATCCGAAAGGAAACGAAAAATGAACACCCCATTGTCAAGAAGGAAGGTATCCAGGGAGCCAGAAGTTTTCCATTGCTTGGAAAGGGAAGCTTTAATGATGTTGAAAGGGGGTCTAGAGCCAAGGAAATGACCCACCAAACAAGACTTCCATTTAGAGATTTCAGGTGAGAGGAGGAAGTCAAGGCAGTGGGCGAAGGGTAAACCATTTTCAGAGGATGGTTTGACAAAGTGGAGGTTGGTACCCGAGGAGGAGGATGGAGGTGACTGAGGGAAAAGGGAGGTCCATGGTTTAGAACCAACGGCATTGGGGATGGAGGTGATGGATGGGGAGAGGATGGAGGTGGAGACGGAGGAGGTGGAGGCTAGGGAGGTCATCGGAGGCAAGGAAGGAGGAGGAGGAGGGGGGTGGGGGTGGAGGGTCCATCATGATTCTATGTCTAGGATTTGAGTCCCTCTATTTTGATTCCCTTGATTTTGATGTTTTCTTTAGACTTGAAATTTCTACTTTGTTTCTTATGGCCTATATGATTGGTCTTTAAGTCTATTATATCATAATGACTGTGATATTTGTTAGTCGAGACTATGTAGTCTTGGTATTAGCGCTTGGCACTAATACCAAGATGGTTAGGATAGTTTTGGCATTATGTATTTATTTTCTTTTTCTTATTTTTCCTGTTATGCCCTTGATTAGTTATATATAGTGAATACAGTGGGAGATCCAACACTAAGTTGCGACTCCCAAAGTTGCACAAATTCTCTCTCTCTCTTCTTCTTCTTCTTCTTCTCTTATTCTTCACAATATTATTAGCAAAAGTACTATTCTATGTAATTTATATCACATCCTACCTGATCATGATATATATGGAATTCTCAATTTTCTTTAACATTTTAGGATTCATGAATATAGATTCTATAGTCAGGTTCGATATAGAGTCATCTAACATTTATTTTTATTGTTTGCTCCATCTAAATTTTTTGCTATGAAGTTAACTGTTGCTTTAGTTTGAGATGCTGAGATGCCAAGTATGAATGAATTTGGTTTATTTGGTGCAGAATTCCTAAAACAATTGGTGTCTCAATTCCGATGAAAGCGACTTTCTTCATATCCTACATTATGGTTGATGGTTGGGCTGGAATTGCTGGGGAAATTTTGATGTTAAAACCATTGATAATCTTCCACTTGAAGAATTTCTTCTTGGTGAAGACTGAAAAGGATAGAGAAGAGGCAATGGATCCAGGAAGTCTTGGTTTTAATACAGGCGAACCTCAAATACAGTTTTACTTCTTACTTGGCCTTGTCTATGCTGTGGTGACGCCGTTTCTTCTTCCTTTCATATTAATATTCTTTGGCCTGGCATATGTTGTCTTCCGCCATCAGGTAATAGTTTAAATTGGTATACAAAATATCTTGGGTTCTCGTTGTCATATCTAGTCTGGGTCTTCTCTTTTTGAGAGCTGAAAAGTTTTTCACAGTTTTTTGTTGTCTTCAGAAGTAGTTTATTTCTCTTTGCTTTTCATTCTTTTTCCTTTATATTACCAAACGATGTTCATGAATTTATGATGGTGTCACTATTTCATGGGGGGTGCTTTAATGATTATAAGCTCTCTTAACTGTAACACATCCTACTTCAGATGTTCAGAAGAAAAAAATTATGCCTCAAGAATCTAATCAGACATTGTTAAGTCCTTTCCTAATTGTTGTACTTATGTGATATTGTAGATCATTAACGTTTACAATCAAGAATATGAGAGCGGTGCAGCATTCTGGCCTGATGTCCATGGGCGTATTATTGCTGCATTGATCATCTCACAGCTGCTTTTGATGGGATTGTTGAGTACAAAGAAAGCTGCTGAGTCGACACCATTGCTAATTGCACTTCCGGTTCTGACAATATGGTTCCATAGGTTCTGCAAAGGCCGTTATGAATCTGCTTTTGTCAAATACCCATTACAGGTTTGTTGGAAATTGTAATGTGGAATGCAGTAATTATTGAAAATCTGCTTGAATACCCATGAAAATTCTGTGGTTTGATTGTCATTTTCTATGCAATCTTAGTAGTCTATTTGCCTCTTTATAGCTTTCGCCATCTTTATTCAAAATTGTATTCAGAAATTACTGCTTTGTGTCATGGTAAATGAGTGCAACTTTATATGGGTGAAAGTAAAATTAAACTACAAACGGGTAGTTCGTATTGTTATTTGTCATGAGAGCTGCGTGTCGTACTTGGGATTTGAAATAATTTTTACACTTCTCTTACCATGTTGCCTTCTAACTTAAACAAAGAGCTTGATAAGGAAGCAAGTTGTAATTTCAGTTGGGCTTGTATTCACATTATTTTATTAAACATGGCATGTTTCTTGGTTATTAGATCATGTTCTATTTTCTTGCAATTTGCTCATTGGTTCCTTTCTATTGGGTATTAGGAGGCAATGACGAAAGACATACTACAACATGCAAGGAAGCCAAATTTAAATTTGAAAGGTTACCTCCAAAATGCATATATCCATCCCAATTTCAAAGGTGATGATGACGATATCGATGCAGTTACCAAAGATTGGGAACAGGATAGAGTGTTGGTCCCCACAAAACGACAGTCCCGAAGGAACACACCGGTACCAAGCAAATACAGTAGTTCATCATCACCCTCCTTGTCTGAGGTTGTTCAGGAGCAACCTTGACGATTTCATGTGTCTCAAACTTCATTGTACATTTGTTGAGTTGCAGTAGTGGTGGGGAATGGAGATTGTAAATTATACGCACACAGGGGATTACTAGTGAACAGATGCAGCTGTTTTGGTTTTAACAGCTTAACCAACCCCCGGTTACACAAATTTTGCTATAGACAGCTGAATGTACCCTGGGATGATATGCCGGAGATATGGTGGAAGATTGTGTGGAACTATGAAAATTTGTATATTTGTAATTTATTTATAAGTTACATTCATATCCGTTTGGGTCGTCTTGTATTTTAAAACTCAAGGCCGAATGTGATTGTTACAATGAAGGTTGAAATACCATAAACCTTAGTTATGAACTGAAATCTAAATGGATGGTCAAGTAGGGGCTTGAGTTTTTGCAAATGAATCATTTTTAGTATTAGTCATGAGATTCATGACTAGATGTGCCGTAGTGGATTTTTTAGCAAAACCAGCAGCAAGATTTCAAATCTCATCTTCAACGGTGCCCTTCCCTCCCTCTGTTCAAGATGATCTTGTAATGGTTGCTCAGTGTAGATCGAGGTTTCAGGTGTTATCTTTTTGATTTTGTGGTTTGCTCTTTTAGTTTCCTGCTGTTGGCATTGCCAAAGGTGGGGATCTAACTTAGCTCTTCTTTTTTTTTCCTTTTTTTTTTTTTTCTTTTTTTTTTGTAGTTGTGTCTAGCTCTATGCCGGTTGTTTTTTCTTTTCTTTTTAATGCAAATGACCTTTTAGCAAAAAATGACTAGATGTGCCGCAGACATAAGTGGAGGCAAGTGTTGGGGAGTACCACATTTTAAAAAACAAAATCCTTCTGAAGATCTCCCCTTTGACGGCTTTCTAGTGGCCCAAGTGAGAAACCAAAAATGCTCAGCTGTTGTAAAAGATTCGTGGCGTTAAATGAAATCTTCGGATGAGGGGAGGCTGAATCGTTATCCCCTCCAATTCGATGTCTCCTTCAATTCCTCTAATTCCTCACATGGGGGCAGAAATGACCACCCTACTCCCTACCCGAAAACACTGCCCAAGGTGGGGTCCACTCCCCCCTATTAGAGGAATTAGAGGTGCCCACGAATTGGAGGTGATAATTATTCAAAGGAGACTATGTGTATCAAATTAATTTAGTTTTTTTTTTTTTTTTTTTTTTTTTGGTTTGGTTCGAGCTAAACGCAGAATTTGGAAAACAAAACCCAATATGAGCCTATTTTTCACATCAAGCGATTTGGTTTGGTTTTGATTTCGATTCTGATTTTTATTCTTTTTATATCGTGCATGAGAGGGCAAGCAGTAAGGTCATTTCATCTTTGGAGGAGAGAGAGAGAGAGACACATGGATGTTAGTGTACCATGTCCCAGCTAAGGGCGTCAATTTTGGACTAAAACCAACCCACTAGGAACCGGAACTTACCCACCCAATAGCTTAATGGTCCAGTTCTGGATCTACTGATAAGTTATTGGTCTGGTTTTGGATCTACCAATTATATTATTGGTTTTCCGACGGTTCCAAAATCAATAGACCAATTAGGAACTGGAACATATTCACATGTTAATCATATATATTATATAATTTTTAAGAATTAAGGTTAAACCTTTTTTTTTTTTTCATTTGACTGGTAGCACTTGTCTCACATACTATTTTGCCAAAGAGTTGGTAGTCAATTTAAAGGTCTATTTGGGAATGCTAACTTAAGAACATACCTTAAAATAATCCTAACTTATGAGGGTGGTGGTATTCCTACTTATTAACTGGATACAAAAAATGAGATGATATGAACTAGTTTCATGATTTGAGGGAAAAATGATAATGGGTTGCATATCTCATGTGAATAAAATAGTATATTATTGTAAGGGCAAGAGATCTCTACTTGGTGGCATGGTCTCTACACAAGTGTTTGGGCCAATGGGGGAGCACACCTGGGTATCTACCCAAAGAACAAAGGCCACACGCGCGACAGCCAATGAGAGCACACACGTTGGCATCTCGGAGGACAGTATTTCTGCCTTTCATGGGGGGCAAGGTGGTCATTTCACCCCCACTATGTTTGAACATGGTTTGCATGGTTTGCCCAAAATTGGACCTATTGACACCCCTACAAGTCATAGTGGCTCAAGAGAATCTTTTTCTCATAATGGCAGAGGTATAATTTCACATGAGGAGGAGAGAGATAGACTCATGGGAGTGCTGGCGTAAACCACACTCTCAGACAGAGAACTTTTTTCCTTTATTTATTAAGTTATTTGTTTGGTTCGGTCAAATCATTGATGTCAATCCATTAACTAAAATTGAACAAAAAAAGGAATTTAGATTTTGAAGTCAAAATGGAACCGATCGATTTGTTTCGATTCAGTTAAATCTTAAACGGACGATTTGCAATTGCAATTCTAAGCGACACCCTTGGTCTTACTTGTGGTTTAAGCTTGAGTTTTCGTTTTAAGTCTGAATTGATACCTTTATTAAAAAGTCTTATGGGAGAAGGTCGGACTCCGGATTATGGGAATGAGTTTCTTCTTCTTCTCCTCCTCCTCCTCCTATTTCATTTTCTTACAGAGAGGGGACTAGTCTGGACGCTCTCTTTCAAGAATCATGGAGGAGGTAGGGTTTTAATTTAATTCACTTCAGTGTTTTGTCTGGGCGATGCAGAGATGACTATTGCTCTGACGGAATCGGCTTCTCAATTCAAATTCAGATCGGATCGGTATCGGCGATACAAATAGGCGGATTCTCAATCTGATTCATCGATTTTTTTTAACCTTGACTACCCTACATAAATTCGAAGTAGTCACAGACTCGATGTCATTATCAACATCTCAGCAATTTAGAGATTGCTTGTGTATTTCGACCAGACAGGACCAAGGATTCAAAAATTGATAAATCGCATTGGTTAGATTCCGTTTTTTTGTTCCCCCGTTTTGGATGGGATATTCACCGGCAGAGTCCCCCGATTTCTGTCATTTAAACCGATGCTAGGGTTAATCGGATCGATTCCGGCTGGTTCCAATCCGATTTGAATCAGAATTGGCAGGACCGATTCCGTCACCGATTCCTGATTTTTAAACCTGGACATGACTCTTCTTCGGGAATTCCAACCTCGTCTCTGTTGAAACACATCTTCTCTAGGGGACCCTTTCCTCTTTACCTTTTAAAAGTAAGATTCCGGGATTCCGGAATCCCGCTTATGTATACACGGTGGGCCCCACTGTGCACACATGGGCGGTGCTGCGCCGCATGATGCGCACAACACCACCCCCAAGTACTGGGGACGATAATTTTCCCCCCTCCTTGTTCTCAACGGATTGACATCTGCAAGGACGCTGAAAACACAGCCCACATTTGGATAAGAGATTCATAGCGAGAGAGAACCAAGGTAATCAGGCTTAATAGGTTTAGTTTGGGTTTAAAAATCTCCCTCAAATCAATATGAAAATCTTAATGTTGGCTTGAATTGATTGGAAACATGACAGATCAATCTTAAATGCTTTGAGATGGGCAATGGTATCCTGTTTCTTGATCTTTTCAACGGTCTGTGAAACAATGATACTTAATGTTTATTTATTTTGTCTCTCTTGTTATGAAGATCTCATCTGATAATATTGATTCCACCATTTACTCTGACATAAACTGATATTGAAACCATACCAGTTGCTTGCATCTCACTGGTAATTAAGCTTAATATGAGTTGATCTTTAGGCAAAGTTGCTAATTATTTTGTATTTTCTCCCTATTCTTTAAATGTAGGCTGAAGTTGCTACTATGACCTCATTATATTTTGGGTAAATTACACGTCACCCCCTGGTTTTCAAACGAAACTCAGATCACCCCCTGGTTTTTGAAAAAACTCAAATCACCCCCTGATTTAGATCCCAATATGATAAATTAGTCCCTACTATTAGTTTTATGTTGTTAAGTGATGATGTCAGCCAGTTAAATAAATTTAAATCCCTAAACTACCCTTGACCAATGTTGAAGATGAAAGAAGGGTAATATTGTAAATTTAATTCTAATGTTTTAGTACAAGGGTAAAATAGTCCTTTCACACCAATAACTAATAGCTAGCAGACTAACACTATTACTGTAGAGAGGGTGATTTTATTTTTTTTTTAAAACCAGGGGATGATCTGTGTTTCGTTTAAAAACCAAGGGATAACGTGTAATTTACCCTTATGTTCTTCTTGTTGGGAAATGTAACAATTACAAAATTGAATTATTTGTTTTAGCTATTAGGCAAAATTTGTCTATTAATTAGTATGTATATCTTCCTCTATCACCGTGCTTGCCTTCAGCTCAATGTGAACTGTGAAGCTACATCTCCCATAATGGTCTGGAAGATATGTTATTGCATCCTTTAAACTATTATGCTGATTTACAGGAACCAAGAACTTAGCTTTCATTTATTCATTCGAGGTGGCTCTATCATTCTTATCTTCAGCCTTTTTATACTTCCCATATCACCAAAATTGACAAATCCAAATTTATTCAATTTGGAATCATTTGTATGACTTTTCTTTTCTTTTTCTTTAGGTACTTTAAGTCGTTTATAATACTCTAATAGAGCAAATAATGGTTTTGAAAGTGAAAAATATATACTGACAGAATGCAAAAATTCCCGTGTAGATAAAACAATCCATTCACAAATATAAAGTCTGATGCTCTTCAAGTGAAAAATATATATTGACAGTATAAATTTGAATTACCAAATATAATGTTACAATAAAAAAAAAGGGTATACCCAGTGCACAAGGTAATCACCACTGCGGGGTCTAGGTGATTCAAATTCATCACCAAATAGGGCTTGTTTGCTTAGGAATAAGTCTAGGGTTGGATATTCCACTTCTCAATGGCTAGATCATGGGCATCCTATGGGAATTCTTCTCCATTGGGTCAGTCCTAGAACTATCTATGGTTCTGGGCTTACTCGAAGTTCTTTGGTGGTTGATATTCTTGATCCAGCTGGTTGGGCTTCCCTGTCCTCCTCCAGCCCAGTGCTTAATAATATTTGGAATATCTTGCCTTCTATTACTAGGAGACCCTACAATAGAGGAGATTATGTTCCAATGCAGTCCTTTCTTCGACATCGGCATATTGCAGTCTCCCCCAGTTGTGGTCTTTGTTGGAATGCGGTTGAGGATTCCAACCACCTTTTCTTTGCTTGCCCTTTCTCCTCCTCTATATGGAAAGGCATCCTTGCAAAATACTGGACAAGAAAGATTCTTCATTTTGATAGAGAATGGGTTTGGGTTGATATGACTTTCGGTGGCCACTCCCTCTGTAACACAGTTGGAAAGTTGGCTTTTTGTGCAGTCATTAATCATATTTGGATGGAACGTAATATCCGAAAATGGACTACCAAATATCGATCTCATCAATAGATTTGGGATTCCATTTCTTTTGAAATCAAAGCTAAACTTAGTTCGGTTGTACCCTCCACTTGTATTGATACCCCCAAAAAACAGGCTTATTGTTGTATCCTTGGGTCTTTCCTCTATCTCTCTTCGAGCATCCGACTCTGCTGTTTGAGTCTTATGGCTCTTTTGCTTTTTTGTTTTTTTCTTCTCCTCTCACTCCTAATTTGAGGGTTGCTGTATTTCCTTTTTCCTCTTTAGAAATGAATTTTTTTATTCACCCCAAAAGAAAATAAAAAAGTCTAGGGTGGGTACTTGGGTTATATAAACGTTGAGCCTTTGATCCCATAGATTTTCTATGAAATAAACCACTTTTATAAGTCTAAAATATGGGTAATTAGGTTGCAGACAAGATGAAGTTTTAGTTCTATACTTAGTTTTATTTGTATGTAATTAGTGGTCATGTGATTACTTAAGTGACCATGTGACTTAGTTAAGTGGTCATGTGACCATAGTTGGTACGGCGTTTAGGCGACCCAAGGCGTTGAAGAGGGGTCAAAATCAAGTCGACACCAAATAGGCGACCAAGGTGCCCGCCTAGGTGCCCAAGGCGCCTAGGCTACGCCTTGACAACTATGCATGTGACTATTTAATTGTTATTTAAGTTGAGTTGGATTAGGACTTTATAAGTCTAGCCATGTTTTGAGTCTTTTTCCTTTGTTATTTCACTATCCTTGTTAGTTTAGGTTACCTAATAGATTAAGAATTGTATTAGGCCTTCCTTTTTAATGTAGGAGTTTGTTTTTGAGTCTTTTATATAAGGATGTAAGAGGGTAAGCATTGTAGACGAATTTTGATATTAATGAAAGCTTTTGCTACTCTTCTTCCCAACTGAAGATTTTGTACTTGTGTTTGATCAAGGCTGGTGATATTGGTGTTTGATCTTATTGACATTGTGCGGTGGAAAACTCGGGTGGTTCGTTGGTGGGATTAGTGTTTGATTCAATCGACACCTTGCGGTGTAAAGGCCGGGTGGTTCTTTGAAGCTCTCATTCAAGTTTTTAGTTCAAGTTTTGATTTTTATTCAAGTTCTTCAAGTATTCAAGCTACAGCCTGAAACGAATTAATAAAAAAAAACCTATGACAAAACAGACTACTGCTCAAAGAGACCTTTTACATAAAATATAAGATCGAAGTTCCCTTCACAAGGAATTCCTTCACAGATGTGTGTCAGTGAGTGCCTTGGGATGGGAATCGGGAATGGCGGGAGGGGTATTTTCCATGGGGGGGGAGTAATTAAGACCCGAGGATGGTGGGTGAACCCTCCTCCATATATGGTTGGTGGAATACTTTCCCCTAAAATATATTCGATTAGCCCAAAAGAATACAAATGATCTCCTTGGTAAGTAAAAAGAAAAGGACAAAATAGAGGAAGAATAATAAACAACCACCACCTCAAGCGATAGTTCTACGAATACAACTCGATAGAAAGATCCCAATAGATTACAACATGAAAATTTATCCTCTCAAGTGCGGTGTACTGCCCAGTTCACCACACATAAGAATCAAACCGTCTACCCAACACTTGAGAGGATAAAAAGACATCAATGCCCATGTTTTTACAGGTGGATACCCTTTGTCCATTAGGAAATTTTCAACTACCTATTCTCCTGTTCTATGTAAGATTATTGAACTACCACCATCAGAAGGTGGGGTCCCCATAAGGGAGGGGACAATGGGGAATAAGAGGGTGTCAAACATCCGACGGGAGGAGAGTCAAACAAGCGACCTCTCCCAAGACTTAGGCCAATGGTCAACTGCAATTGACAACCACCACCACGCCAACAGGCGTTTTCTGCTCAATTACACTTAAACAACCCACATCATGTTATCTTTCTTATCTTCATCCTTTTTATACTTCCCCATTATTGGAAAACACATTCCTCCATAAACTAATTTTGATGATAACAAACATTGAGATTAATACTAATGCTCCAATCTTTAAGCAAGCCTCATAGTCAGACGTTGGAAGATATCAAGCACCTAGGAAGGACTCGATCAACGAAGCTCACAATAAAAGAATTAAAGAAAATAAGAAGCTTGAAGATTGAAGAACACCAGTAAAGAAGACCATGAACTCACACTCACAAGACAAAGAACCTTCAAGAAGATTCAAGTGCACATAAAACACATTCTGTACACGTGCATATCACATTGAACACACATTGTATTCACATGTTAGAGACCCTAGGAGGAACTCGTTCCCATGCCCTAGACTCAAGAAACATGGCCATAAATGTTTTAGACAAAGCCCCATAAAGTCCCAAACAAATCGGGCCAAGAAGCACTTGACAGACAGTTAAAAATAGGACAAACTGTTTGTCGATCGACCTACAGCAATTAAAAGTCACAAGCCTGATTCTAGTGACCTGTCGGTCGATCAGTCGACAGAACTGCAGGTTGACCGACACCTATAGGTCGATCCATAGGTCAACCGACAATCGATCGATTGCCCCAAAATTGGCTTTAACGGCTAGTTTTTTACAATCGACCGACAAGTTTTATAAGTCGACCAACAGGCTAAAAATATGACTGTTTTATATCCGTTGGAGAACAAACTCACTCCAACTTTTGACTTTATAAAAGACATCCAAACAAGAAACAAAATACATCTTTTGATAGAAAAAGTGCATAGTACATTTGTGAAAGTGAAAAAGTGTAAATTTGTTATTGAGCCAAGTTATTCAATTCAAGCTCTTCAAAGAAATCTTACTAAGCTCTCATCACTCCACTTTCTCCAATTTATACCTTCAAGGAGAATCATTTAGGAGATTCAAGGTGCATCATTCTCATTCATATCATTGTGCATCATCACTTAAAGGGTAAAAGTGTCACTACTCTTTGATAGGTATTTATACCAAACTTTCTATTGTATTTGATTGTTTATGCTTTTGAATTGATAAAGCATTGTTGTATTAATCTAGACCGTAATTAGATTAGTACAAGGACCCTCTCATCTATAAGAGATTGAAGGATACTCTTGTCCTGGAACTAAGATTGTAAGGATCTTCTTATCCTGTTAAAAAGAGTTATAAATGTCTATTGTATTGAAAGGAAAATACTAGTGGAATTCTCTCAAGGTTGAGAGGAGTGGATGTAGGTTAAGTTAGTCGAACCACTTTAAATCTTATGCCTCATTTGCTTTCATCCTTTTATATTGCTATAATCAATCTAAATGTGTGACTAATCGAAAAAGAGGCAAAATCAACTAGTGGTAACCCACTCATCCCCCTCTAGGTTACCCAACAATTGGTATCAGAGCGAGACCTCAAAACTAAGATCATATTTATCTTTATATTGTGCTTAAAATGATCCATGGCATCATCATCATCTACACACCAAATTAAGGGATTCAACACTTCTAGGCCATCATACTTCGATGGTGAAGAATTTACCTATTGAAAGTGTAAGTTCAAAAACTATGTGTATGCTCATGATATTGATGTATGGACTGTAATTGAAGAGGGACCCCTCCAAATCACAAAAGAAGTTGAAGGAAAAACTGTAACTAAGGAGAAATCTGAATGGACACCATCGGATGAAACACACATGCAACAAAACTACAAAGCTATTGCATTTCTACAATGTACTCTTAGTGAAAAGGAATTCAATAGAACTAGTATGTGTAGCACAGCTAAAGAGATGTTTGATACTCTTGTGGTTACCTATGAAGGAACATCACAAGTTAAACAACTCAAAATTAACAAGCTTATTCATGAATATGAATTGTTTAAAATGCTTGATGATGAAAGTATTTCTAACATATTTACTAGATTCACTAACATTGTCAACAAGTTGAAAAGCTTAGAAAAGGAATACACCAAAGTGGAGAATATAAGGAAGATCTTGAGATCACTACCCTCCAAGTGGAGACCAATGGTGACCGCCATCAAATAAGTAAAAGATCTAGAGGTCCTACACATGGATGAATTGATGGGTACTTTACAAACCCATGAAGTTAAACTCCTTGAAGATGATAAAGTTGTGGAAGTAAAAGAACCAAGGAGAAATATCATCGCACTCAAGACCTCTTGTGAATCCAAAGAAGAAGAAAGCGATGAAGAGGATCTAGAGAAAGAAATCTCTCTACTCATAAGAAAATTTCTAAGATTCCTAAGAAAAAGAGGAGAAAGATTGAACAAAGGACAACCATAAAAAAAAAATAAAGGTAAAACACTCAAAGGAAAAATCTTTCAATACCAACAAGGATATTGTGTGTTATGAAAGTAGAAAGCCCAGACATTTCAAAATCGAGTGCCCCAAACTAAAAGAAAATGAAGGAAAGGAAAGTAGAAAAAAAAAGGCTTGCACCGCTGAGATATCATGGGACTCAAGTGATAGTGAAGAAGAAAATAATGAATCCAAAGAAGAGACTGTCAACTTGGCACTAATGGCTCACAACAATGATGATAACGAGGTAAACTCTCTTTATCATAGCTCCTTGTCGGTTTGCAATAATGATTTAGAATATGAAGAACTTCAAAAGGTCTTTGAAGAGCTTTATGATGTAAGTCTTCAAGAGGAAGCTTCTAAAAAGGCCTTAGAAAAGGAAGTAGTCAATCTTCTACATAAAATTGATGAGTTGACTTCATATGCACACAACCTAGAAAAAGAAAATAAGAATCTAACCTCCACATTGCACACCTTCACTAAAGGTCAAAAGACCTTAGATACATTGCTAGGAACCCCACAAAAGGGACCTCAAAATAAAGAAGGTCTAGGCTATGATGGTAAAAGACCACATCAAGCTAAAGAAAAAGGAAAGATAAGAACTCCAAAATGGAGAAAACCAAACCAAAATCTAACCTCACATCCTATTGTATGTGAAAAATGTCATCTACACGGGCATGAAACTTGTATCGGTGTCTATGTTGATGGCAAAGTGATATATAAAGAATCGGATACTAAAAGAAAGCATCATGCATTCTATTACACTTCTCAAAAGAAGACCAACAAACCTCAAAGAGAATTTGTGCCCCAAAGGTCACAAAGGCAATACCCCAGGCCTAAGTCATATCAACCATATAGGCAAAATGCTTCATATATACCATATGCACCCCCAAAGACCTCAAAATCACTACAGGCCAAGAACACAATAAAGACCATAAATGATAAATAGGCTAAACACTTACACTAGGGTCTGTGATCACCAAAAGCCCTATATCAACAATAGGTCTTACACATCACAAAAATATTATGCTCCATATAGATACTATGAATTCCAAGGACCAAGAAGAACCCAAAGATCATATGGACATCAAAGACCTACACCTCACACACCTACAACACAAAATCATACTTCTAGAAGAGTTTGGATACCTGAGGGTATGATCGATCCTAACTTTAATGGACCCATGAGATTATGGGGACTAACATATGATTGATTCTTTTTGTAGGTATGCTTGAAGAGCAAGGAAGCAATCGAATGATATATTGATAGTAGATGCTCCAAGCATATGACGGCTAACCCTAATCTATTCACCAAGCTAAATAAGCAAAATGGAGGAATGATGACATTTGAGGATAATAGCAAAGAAAAAATAATTCGCATCGGTGAAATCACCATTGAAAGTACAATCATATCCAATGTATGCCTAGTTGACAATTTAAAGTATAATTTGCTTAGTGTAAATCAACTATATAATATAGGATATAGTGTGATTTTCAAAATCTCCTATTGTTTAGTGAAAAACTCGAATGATAAGACTATCTTGAAAAGAATTAGAAAAAATAATATCTATATTTATTTATTGGATGAAGCTAATTCTAGTAATACATGTCTTATGTTAAATGATGTTGATCCCTACCTATGGCATAGAAAATTAGGATATGTTATTATAAAAGTAATTAAGACTATTGCATCTAAGAATTTGGTTAGAAACTTACCCAAACTTAAATTTGAAAAAGATCATGTATGTGATGCTTGTCAAAGAGGAAAACAAACCAAAGTATTTCATAAGTCTTAAAATGAAGTGTCTACCACTAGACCCCTAGAACTATTACACTTGGATTTGTTTGGACCTATTACCACACCTAGCCTAGGCGGTTCAAAATACACTTTTGTAATAGTTGATTTTTCTCACTTCACATGGACTCTATTTTTAAAATATAAAGATGAAGCCTTTGATGAATTTGCATCTTTATGCAAGAAAATATAAAACCAAAAGGGATATCTCATAACAACCATTAGAAGTGATCATGGAGGAGAATTTGACAATCTCAATCAATTTGGGAATTATTGCTATGAGCAAGGCATAACTCATAACTTCTCCGCTCCTAGAACACCTCAATCCAATGGGGTGGTTGAAAGAAAGAATAGATCACTCCAAGAGACCGCTAGAACAATGATAAATGAATACTCTCTTCCTAAATATTTTGGGACCGAAGAGGTCAATACGACTTGTTATGTGTTAAATCATGTCCTAATTAGACCTATATTACTCAAAACACCCTATGAATTTTATCATAATAAACTACCTAAGGTTGATTATGTTAAAGTGTTTGGGTGTATATGCTATTTATTGAACACTAAGGATAACTTAGAAAAATTTGATGCTAAAGCCGATGATGGCATTTTCCTTGGATACTCTTCAAATGGTCGAGCCTATAGAATCTTCAACAAGAAAAGCTTGATTATTGAATAATCAAAGAATATAAAATTTGATGAATCTCTTCCCAAAGAAAGACACAAGCCATTGGTTGATGATGATGATACCTTTGTTGAAATTAGGGAAAGCATAAAAAAAAATTTCTAAGGGAACCCGATGACCAACCAAAGGATCTACCCAAGGAGGTTAGACCTTGGAAAGACCATCCCTTAGATCATGTCATCGGAGACTTAGACAAAGGAATCCAAACTAGATCTAAAACTCAAGACATTTGCAATACTGTTGTCTTCATATAAAAAATTGAACCTAAAAACATAAAAGAAGTCTTGGAAGATAGTGATTGGATTGTAGCTATACAAGAAAAACTCTACCAATTTGAAAGAAACAATGTTTGGGAGCTTGTCCCAAGACCCAAAAATCATTCTATTATAGGAGCCAAATGGGTGTTTAGGAACAAACTTGATGAGGATGGCTCAATCATTAGAAACAAAGCTAGATTAGTTGCCAAAGGGTATAATCAACAAGAAGGGATAGATCTTGATGAAACCTATGCACTGGTAACAAGATTGGAATCTATTAGAATGCTACTTACTTTTGCATGTCACAAAAATTTCAAACTATACTAAATGGATGTCAAAAGTGCATTTCTAAATGGTTTTATCATGGAGGAAGTATATGTTGCACAACCTCCCGGATTTATGGATACAAAACATCTGGATTATGTCTTCAAACTTCATAAAGCTTTATATGGACTCAAACAAGCTCCTAGAGCTTGGTATGAGAGATTATGTGAATTCTTAATCCAAAGTGGATTTCAAATGGATAAGGTTTATACAACTTTATTTGTTAAACATAAAGGAAAAGACTCTATTATTATGCAAATATATGTTGATGATATTATATTTGGATCTATCAATGAAAATCTTTGTGTTGAATTTAGCAAATGCATGAGTGATGAATTTGAAATGAGCTTGATGGGTGAACTAAATTTTTTCTTAGGACTTCAAATTAAGTAAACAAAAAATGAAATCTTTATATGTCAAACTAAATACACCAAGAAATTTCTCAAGAAATTTAATTTTGATGGACAAAAGTCATCTAGTACCCCCATGAGTACCTCTTTAAAGCTATCTAAAGATGAGGAAGACACTCACATAAATCCTACACGCTATAGAGGCATGATTGGCAGCCTTCTCTATCTCACTGCTAGTAGGCCAGACATCATGTTTAGCGTGTGTGCTTGTGCTAGATTCCAAGCTAACCCAATGCAATCCCACTTTAGTGTCGTTAAAAGAATTTTTAAATATCTTAAAGGTACTACAAATGTAGGATTATGGTACCCAATGAATCAAAATTTTGATTTAATAAGTTTTTCGGATGCCGACTTTGCCGGGTGCCATATTGATCGCAAGAGTACAAGTGGTATATGCTACTTCTTAGGATCTTGCTTGGTTTCTTGGTTTAGCAAGAAACAAAATTCTGTTGCTCTTTCCACTACTGAAATCGAGTACATTACGGTCGGTAGATGTTGTGCCGAAGTCCTTTGGATCAGGCAAACTCTCCTAGACTATGGGATACATTTAGATTCATCTCCAATTAATTACGACAATACAAGTGCAATCAGTTTAAGCAAAAATCTCATTCTCCATTCAAAAGCCAAACACATTGACATTAGGCATCATTTTCTTAGAGACACAGTTCAAAAAGGAAAAATTATTCTAAAATACATTGAAACTGAGAAACAACTCGCAGACATCTTCACCAAACCATTAAATGAAGAGAGATTCTGCTACTTGAGGAGAGAACTTGGGATTTGCAACCTTTTTGAGTAGTTCTAAATCCTCAAAAAGCCCAAAAATCAGACTGCTAGCAAAAATCTGGGTTAAAAACTCAAAATCCTTTGTTTTTGGCCTGTCGGTCGACCGACAGACTCGTGTAGGTCAACCGACACAAAAAAATCTGTTATAAAAACCAAAACCGAAACTCATTTGCTCATTACCCTTCCCTCTTGTCCGGTTTCCCTTTCTCTCCAAAACACTCCCTCCTAGTGTTCTAAGACAAACCCTAGCCAAATCCCTTGAGATTTCATCAAATCCAAACCCCAAATCACTCTTCCTACTCATTCTACCCACTTTCAACCCAAAAAATCTCTATATTTCTCTAATCTCTAAAACCCTAGGTTCCAAATGGCTTCACAGCAAAGCAAGGGCAAGCAACCAAAGAAGAAAGCCAAAGTTGGGGAGAGCTCTACAGCATATGACAAGTCTCTCTTCATCTCAGAGGAAGCCTCCATTCTCTGGGGAAGGTTTGAGAAGAGAAAGGTGAACAAGGAAAGAACTGTAAGAGTTTCTCAATTCCTTAACTATGAAATTGAAGAATATTTTAAATATTTAGGTTAGGAAAATACCTTAGTCTATATTGTTCCCTGCTATCCTGACATTGTCAGACATTTCTACTGTAATCTTAGAACCCAAATGGTGAATGATAGGCTTGTCATCATATCCCTAGTTAAGGGTGTTCCCATCATGTTTACTTATGAAGACCTAGGGAAAATCATGGGAATTCCCACCTTTGGAGACATGAGATACCTTCCTCCCAAAGGGGATGCCAAGACCTTTATGAATATAGATGAAGTCTATGAACCAATCATGAAAAACTTTGTTGGCTTTGAACCAACTATTAAAGCCATTGAACTTCTTGAACTACCTAGACTGATTAGCTTCATTGTAAGCTACAATATCCTGCCCAAAGGAGGTCATAGGGACCAAGTCAATCCCTTTCAGGCCTATATCACTTGGTGTCTTGTCACTGTCAACCCTATCAATCTCCCATACTTGATCATGAAGACCATGGAGCACTGTGCAGTACCTCATTACAGGGGGAACCTTCCATATGGCAAACTCATAATTGCCATCCTTAAATTCCATGAAGTGGATCTCTCTGGGGAATTCATTGACCCCAAGATGCTTGACATTGACTCATCCACAATCAAGAAGATGAACCTGGGTTTTGTTGATGCTCCTACTTCGCTACAAGCTCGAAGGAAGCGAGCTACTCAACATGTCACAAGTGAAGAAGAAGATTCACAAGAAGAGGCAGATAGTGAGGATGAAGACTATGTTGGTGAACCTTCAGGAGACTATGTCACTAGAGATGAATTTTCAAGCTTTCAGTAACAACTTGATACTCGCTTGAAGGGCTTTGAGGATCATTTCACCTCCATCCACCAAGATCAAGAGGAGATTCTTTGCATCCAAAGGGAGAACCAAGTGATCCTGCAGCGTCTCAATCTGTATTTCTTTCCTCCTCCTCCATAGTAAAGATGGTTGACATTACTAACTCTATATTAGAACTCTTGATATGTACTTTTGTGGCACACCTTTTTGGAACCTCTAACTTGTGGCACACTTTTGAAACTTGAAACTTCTAATTTGCAGCATCCTACACCTTATTGTGCAATGATGTTTTTAGTATTAATACTTTAATTGGCTTAATATTCCTTGCTCTCTATTCTTCTAACCATACAGGAAGTCATTTCCTTAGGGGGAGCCACCCTAAGACTATTTTTGCTTGTTCTTGATTACTAGCACTGGCTCAGGGGGAGCCAATCATGTTCTCCACCTCCTTTTTGTGTTGACAAAAGGGGCAGAAGTTATTGTAATTCAAATATTCATATTATCTATGACAATATGATAATGCATATTTATCAATATTATGTATGATAATATGATAATGCATATTTATCTTGAATTGTGATAATGCATATTTATCAATATTATGTATGATAATATGATCATGCATATTTATCTTGAATTGTGATTCAAATATTCATATTATGTATGATAATGCATATTCATCTTGAATTACATGCCTACAAAGAATAATGCATATTTATCTTGAGTCACATGTTTGTCATCATCAAAAAGGGGGAGATTATTGAAAAACACATTCCTCCATAAACTGATTTTGATGATAACAAACATTGAGATTAATACTAATGCTCCAATCTTCAAGCAAGCCTCATAGTCAGACGTTGGAAGATATCACGCACCTAGGAAGGACTCGATCAACGGAGCTCATAATAAAAGAATTAAAGAAAAGAAGAAGCTTGAAGATTGAAGAACATCAGTAAAGAAGACCATGAACTCACACTCACAAGACAAAGAACCTCCAAGAAGATTCAAGTGCACATAGAACACATTCTATACACATGCATATCACATTGCACACACATTGCATTCACATGTTAGAGACCTTAGGAGGAACTCGTTCCCATGCCCTAGACTCAAGAAACATGGCTATAAATATATTAGACAAAGCCCCATGAAGTCCCAAACAAACCGGGCCAAGAAGCACTTGACAGACAGTTAAAAACAGGACAAACTGTTTGTCGGTTGACCTACAGCAATTAAAAGCCACAAGCCTGATTCCAGTGACCTGTCAAGTGCAATCGACAGAACTGCCAGTCGATCAACACTTGTAGGTCGATCCATAGGTCGACCGATAATCGATCGACAGCCTCAAAATTGGCCTTAATGGCTAGTTTTTCAATGGTTAATTTTTTACGGTCGACCGACAAGTTTTATAGGTCGATCGATAGACTAAAAATATGAATGTTTTATATCCGTTGGAGAACAAACAAACTTCAACTTTTGGCTTTATAAAAGACATCCAAACAAGAAACAAAACACATCTTTTGATAGAAAAAGTGCATAGTACATTTGTGAAAGTGAAAAAATACAAATTTGTCATTGAGCCAAGTTATTCAATTCAAGTTCTTCAAATAAATCTTACCAAGCTCTCATCACTCCACTCTCTCCAATTTATGCCATCAAGGAGAATCATTTAGGAGATTCAAGGTGCATCATTCTCATTCATATCATTGTGCATCATCACTCAAAGGGTAAAAGTGTCACTACTCTTTGATAGGTATTTATACCAAACTTTCTATTGTATTTGATTGTTTACCCTTTTGAATTGATAAAGCATTGTTGTATTAATCTAGACCATAATTAGATTAGTACAAGGACCCTCTCATCCATAAGAGATTGAAGGATACTCTTGTCCTAGAACTAAGATTGTAAGGATCCTCTTATCCTGTTAAAAAAAGTTGTAAATGTATCATTTCCCCACCTATTGTATTGAAAGAAAAATACTAGTGGAATTCTCTCAAGGTTGAGAGGAGTGGATGTAGGCTAAGTTAGCCGAACCATTATAAATCTTATGTCTCATTTGTTTTCATCCTTTTATATTGCTATAATCAATCTAAGTGTGTGACTAATCGAAAAAGAGACAAAATCCACTAGTGGTAATCCATTCACCCCCCTCTAAGTTACACAACACCCATATCACCAAAATTGGCAAATCCTAATTTATTTAATTTGGAATCATTTGTATGACTTTTCTTTTCTTTTTCTTTAGGTACCGTTTATAACCTCTAATAGAGCAAATAATGGTTTTGAAAGTGAAAAATTTATACTGACAGAATGCAACAATTCCCCTGTGTAGATAAAACAATCCAATCTGATCAATCCATTCACAAATAAAGTCTGATGCTCTAAGTGAAAAATATATATTGACAGTATAAATTTGAATTAACAAATATAATGTTACAATAAATAAAAAAAGAGAAATTTATGAAACACCCCCTGAAAATGGGCTGATACTCAGATCACCCCCTGCATTAGAGCCCTATACTAAAATTAGACCCTACAGTTAGTTAACTGTTGAAGTCAGCTAGTTAAATTTTTTGAAAACCCTAAACTACCCTTGAGAAGAGTATAATTACTATTTTACCCTTAGATCTTAAAACCCAAAAAATATACTCTTTTTTTTTTCTCTTAATTAAAATAAGGAATCGGAGAGGGAATATTCCCTCTCCTTCTTCCCCAAATTGCTAAACCGAATGGAGTTAGGGTTTGAACTACCCTGATTCAATCCCCACCTCTGCAATTCATGTTCCAAATAGTGTATGAGTTCAAGGCCTTCTCTCTCATCTCCTCTTCCTTCCGCCTCATAGCAAAATCCTTAGTTTTGCTTGCTTGATTTGTTTAAATCTATCACAACTTTTCCACTGTTCTTCAACAGTGTTCAACTTTTTTTTTTCTTTTCTAAATATTATAGTTGCACCTTAAGCCTAATTAAAGAGCTTCTTACTTTTGCAGAACTGAGGTTTCGAGGCCCTTCTTTTGAAGAAGGAAGATTTTTTAGAAAACTATCAGTTTTGTTGTACGTTTGGATCTTTGTGTCTTCTTCTTCTTTGAATTGTTTTTACAGATTCAAATGACCCATTTGAATTCAGAACAAGAAAAGAGTCTTTTTTCTTTTTTTTTTTTTTTTTTTTTTGTTTACTAAACAGTGGAACAAAGTGATTCCAATTTATAAAACATCTCTGCAACTGATCTGAGTGAACAGTAGTAGTAGTAGTTTTATAAGATCAGTGAACAAAGGCCCTTACTCTATTTTCTACAATTTGAACTAGGCCATTCTATAATCTAATCTACAATCTATCCCCATCAAACAGAACAGGAACCAAAATTGAATCTTTAAAGTCCTAAACTTTAAACAGTAAAATCAAGATTTGTTTTTTTTTTTTTGGCTTGGTTGACCTGAATAATGAAATTAACCCAATTGCCATCTCAATTCGATGGATTGAAACAGAACTGAAAGAGAGATTTCGAGGGAGGGATTTCAGAAGAGAAAAATCAGGGAGAGAGAGTGAGAAAAATCAGAGAGAGGATCATTCTTAGAGAAGAGAGATTTCAAGAGAAACAAAAAGAAATCGAGAAGAAAAGAAACGGAGGATCAAAAGAAAACGCCTTCGCCGTTACATCTGGATCTGCCTCAACTCCAATTTTGCCATGAACAAACAAACGAAAATCTACAGCCGAGAAGAAGAAGGGGCGGCAGATGCAGCAGTTAGGGTAGGGGTGAAGCCGTGAAGGATGAGGGTTTGGACCTGCAATCACCCCCTGGCCACCCGATGGCTGCCACCGTGAACAGAGACGGAGATGGCGTTGAGCAATGGGCACGGGTATCACCGTTGGGCGTCAGCTAGGGTTCGAGAAAACACAAGATGAGAAGAATAGGAAAGGGTAGTATGGTAAATTTAATTTTAATGATTTAGTACAAGGGTAAAATAGTCCTTTTACACCAATAACTAACAGCAGACTAACACCGTTAGTGTAGAGGGGGTGATCTGAGTATCAGCCCATTTTCAGAGGGTGTTTCGTAAATTTCCCAAAATCAAAAAGGTATACCCAGTGCATAAGGTAATCACCACTGCGGGGTCTGGGTGATACAGATTCATCACCAAATAGGGCTTGTTTGCTTAGGAATAAGTCTAGGGTTGGGTACTCCACTTCTCAATGGCTAGTTCATGGGCACCCTATGGGAATTCTTCTCCATTGGGTCAACCCTAGAACTATCTAAGGTTCTGGGCTTACTCGAAGTTCTTTAGTGGTTGATATTCTTGATTCGGCTGGCTGGGTTCCCCCGTCCTCCTCCAGCCCAGTGCTTAATAATATTTGGAATATCTTGCCTTCTATTACTAGGAAACCCTACAGTAGAGGAGATTGTGTTCCAACGCAGTCCTTTCTTCGACATTGGCATATTGCGGTTTCCCCCAGTTGTGATCTTTGTTGGAATGCGGTTGAGGATTCCATCCACCTTTTCTTTACTTGCCCTTTCTCCTCCTCTATATGGAAAGGCATCCTTGCAAAATACTGGACAAGAAATCGTAAGATTCTTCTTTTTGATAGAAAATGGGTTTGGGTTGATATGACTTTTAGTGGCCACTCTCTCTGTGACACGGTTGGAAAGTTGGCTTTTTGTGCAGTCAATAATCATATTTGGATGGAACGCAATATCCGAAAATGGACTACCAAATCTCGATCTCATTAATAGATTTGGGATTCCATTTCTTTTGAAATTAAAGCTAAACTTAATTCGGTTGTACCCTCCACTTGTATTGATACCCCTAAGAAACAGACTTATTGTTGTATCCTGGGGTCTTTCCTCTAGCTCTCTTCGAGCATCTAACTCTCCTGTTTGAGTCTTATGGCTCTTTTGCTTTTTGTTTTTTCTTCTCCTCTCACTCTTAATTTGAGGGTTGATGTATTTCCTTTTTCCTCTTTGGAAATGAATTTTTTTATTCATCCAAAAAAAAAAAAAAAAAGTCTAGGGTGGGTACTTGGGTTATATACATGTTGGGTCTTTGATCCCATGGGCTTTCTATGAAATAAACCACTTTTATAAACCTAAAATATGGGTAACTAGGTTGCTGACAGGATGAAGTTTTAGTTCTATACTTAGTTTTATTTACATGTAATTAGTGGTCATGTGATTACTTAAGTGACCATGTGACTTAGTTAAGTGATCATGTGACCATAGTTGGCACGGTGTTTAGGCGACCCAAGGCATTGGAGAGGGGTCAAAATCAAGTCGACACCAACTAGGCAACCAAGGTGCCCAAGGCGCCTAGACTATGCCTTGACAACTATGCATGTGACTATTTAATTATTATTTAAGTTGGATTGGATTAGGACTCTATAAGTCCAGCTATGTTTTGAGTCTATTTCCTTTGTTATTTCACTATTCTTGTCAGTTTAGGTTACCTAATAGGTTAAGAATTATGTTAGGCCTTTCTTTTTTAATGTAGGAGTTTGTTTTTGAGTCTTTTATATAAGGATGTATGAGGGCAAGTATTGTAGACGAATTTTGATATTAATGAAAGCTTTTGCTACTCTTCTTCTTAATTGATGATTTTTTACTTGTGTTTGATCAAGGTTGGTGGTATCAATGTTTGATCTGATTAACATTGTGCGGTGGGAAGCCCGGGTGGTTCATTGGTGGGATTGGTGTTTGATTCAATTGACACCTTGCGGTGTGAAGCCCAGGTGGTTCTTTGAAGCTCTCATTCAAGTTTTTAGTTCAAGTTTTGATTTTTATTCAAGTTCTTCAAGTATTCAAGCTGCTGCCTGAAACGAATTAATAAAAAAAACCTATGACAAAGCAAACTACTGCTCAAAGAGACCTTTTACATAAAATATAAGATCGAATTTCCCTTCACGAGGAATTCCTTCACCGATGTGTGTCAGTGAGTGCCTTGGGATGGGAATCGGGAACGGTGGGATGTGTATTTTCTGTGGGGGAGAGTAATTAAGACCTTAGGATGGTGGTTGAACCCTCCTCCATATATGGGTGGCGGGAAACTTTCCCCCTAAAATATATTCAACAAGCCCAAAAGAATAAAAATCATCTCCTAGATAAGTAAAAAAGAAAAGGAAAAAATAGAAGAAGAATAATAAACAACCACCACCTCAAGCGGTAGTTCTACGAATACAACTCCATAGAAAGATCCCGATAGATTACAACATGGAAATTTATCCTCTCAAGTGCGGTGTACTGCCCAGTTCACCATACATAAGAATCAAACTGTCCACCCAACACTCGAGAGGACAAAAAAACATCAATGCCCATGTTTTTACAGGTGGAAACCCTTTGTCCATTAGGAATTTTTCAAGTACCTATTCTCCCGTTCTATGTAAGATTATTGAACTACCACCATCAGAAGGTGGGGTCCCCATAGAGGGAGGGGACAATGGTGAATAAGAGGGTGTCAAGCATCCGATGGGGGGAGAGTCAAACAAGCAACCTCTCCCACGACTTAGGCCGGTGGTCAACTGCAATTGACAGCCACCACCACGCCAACAGGCGTTTTCTGCTCAATTACACTTAGACAACCCACATCATGTTATATTTGTAGAGTAGTTATCTTCTCAGCTTTATGTGTTTGCGGGCTTTTCAAAAGCCCAATTTCTTGTAATCCATGCTACAGAGAGAATCCACCATTCATCAGATTTGTTTGTGATATTTATAATCTAGCCGGTTAATCCAAGAAGGCACCAACCACTCGAAATTTTACGAAGATGTTATTACCTTGATAAAATTCATGTGAAATACTAGTAGGTGGTTACTAAGGAGTAAGGACATGCATTTGTTATGAGCAACTTCTAACCCAAAATCATCATGCATTATTAACATGATATTTGTTTGTATTACTCATTGCCCTTAAATATTTACAAGACATTATTTTTTTTTTTTCAGTTTGCCCTTCTTCATCCGGAACAGAATTAATTATGATGATGAAACTTCAAATGATAAGACTAATTAAGACATTGGAGTAAACCAATTATAGGAATTTATTTAGTAAGTGTATATTTGCGATATGTAGGCCTGTAAACGGATCGGATTCGGCTCGGATACGGATCAGATGTAATCGGATTCAGATATTTCCTGGTCAAATACGGATACCTTTAAATGGATTCGGATGCGGATCGAATTTGGATTTTCGACCATCCGTTTACACCTCTGCCTTGTGTAACCCAAACCTTCCTCCCCCTAGTGGATACAATTCACTCTCAATCCATAGTTTTAGATCATGATTCTCTTTTCCTCATATTCTAGAACCTGTTGAATCTTCAAAAACCCTCAAGATCGTTATTTACTTAATTTTTTATAATTAAGTATTCGGATTCGGATTTTTATCGGAGTATTCGGATTTTTTTCCGGATATCTCTAACCGAATACGGATACCCCTAAACGAATACGGATGCGGATCGCATTCGGATTTTCGGTTATCCATTTGCAGCCCTATTTCATATGACCTTTAAGATTACTTATTTTTTAAAATCACTCAATGTCATCTTATTCTTTTTCTTTTTTCAGTATTGTGTTGAGATCTTCACATTACAAGAGAAATTTCAACAAACTACAACAAAGATGGACTCATAAAAGGTTTCATATCTTATCCGATGCAAATGGAGAACCATTTTAGGCTAAATTAAAACTAATCTCATGTTGATTGCGATACTAGTTTCATTGTTTTTTACTGCTAAAAATCTTTATGAAAATTTTGAGTTTTTTAGTTTTGCTTTGGTTTTTGGAAAATTTTCTAAATCCTGCCCATTTTATAGCAATCGGTGTCTTAAACAGGGTTTCATTTTCTCTGTTTGATGTTTTCCCTCCTTGGCTAGGGGATACTCTTAAGACCTTGCACCCAAATTAAGAAAAAGAAACAATCACAAAGCCGGGGACAAAATCAACAATCTAATTGGTTTATTGCCCAATGTTCCACAAAGAAGCCATGGTCCCACCCTACTTCAACCCAGTTGGCCTGATATTCCTCATTTCCTCAAACCAACAGGTGTAGGAACTACTCGGGAGTCAGGCTCAGGAAAGAAGACCCTCAATCCTTGACCAATCCCTTGCCAAATCCAAGCCCTCCTTTTCTCTTCAGCTAGATTCCTTGCCTTGACATTTACCTCTTTTTAATCTTTGATATTTAAATTTAACTAAAATATTAAGGCCCATTAATATGGTCACTGCCCTTGTTCACTCATCACTCCAATGTGGAATAGAATTGATCAATCAATCAAAAAGAAATTAATGTGTCAAATTAACATGAAATTGCACAAAAATTTAACCTAAAACTTTATTATGTCATGACAATATCTCCACTTAATCTGAGTTCTACTAAATTGTCATATTTTCAGCCAAAATTTTTCATATGGTAGATTTACTCAATGTGCTAAATGGTTAGATTTTAGTTTTTGTTAATACATATTCACTCAATCTAAACAAAGCTGCCAACCTTTATCCCTTGTATTAACCAAAACTACTATTCACCTTATTTCTAAACTCATTCTAGTTCTTATACAAAAATTATTAAATTGTACAAGGAAATGTTTCTTGGAAGACCAACTTAGAAGATTTTCCTGTATGGCCTTATTATCTACCACATGACAAGTTAATTGAGGCCTACGGTTTCTTGATCACATGTCAAATTTCTTCCAAAATAGAATTTCCATGCTACAAATAAAGTCTTGGAAACCCATTAACAAAACAAAACTAAAATGTCACCATAAAATTTTAATTTCTGATACATTCTTCTCCCTCTTTTTAAGGATCTTTGAAAAAATAACAAAAATGTCCTCTAACCTTTCAAGTACAATAAAGAAGACCTTTTTTTTTTTGGGGGGGGGGTGACATGTCCCTAAGTGGGTTAGGTTGGACGAACACCAAACATTTAGACATCCCAACCAATTTCAACCTCGAAATATTGGTTTTGATAACCTATAAGTTATAAGTGTAATTGATTGGATCACTGGTTTCAATCAAAGTAATAAACAAATGGCGGAGGGGATGTACAAGCTACTAACTTTTATTGGCACCTTATGAAAGTCAAAGTTTCATTAGTAAAATATTGTTGGATCAGGTAGCATTTGGTAAGCATTCTTGGAATGCATTCTAAGTCAATTTCATATTCTCGGATGATAAAAAATAGTTGTTTTCATCGTCCAAGAATGCAAAATCAACTTAAAATGCATTTCCATTCACTGTGGGACGAGAGAGGGCCCTCTGGATGATATTTTGGGAACATACTAAAAGCCTACAGAGTTTGTAAACCCTAGGAGGGTGGGTGAACTGTCCTTTATGGGTAGAGGAAAACTTTCTCCTTGAATATTTATCGATCTAAATAGACTATTCATTTAGAATGATAGGTTTCCTTTCACCCCTGAAGAAGAAGGAAGAATTCCATCATCATGGGTGAAGTGATCTCATGATTAAACTCTTTTGTTGTCATTACTCATTACACTCTCACTACCTATTGGAGAAGTCAAAACTACCCTCTCTTGTGTCCATCTAACGGTTAAGGAATTCCTATTTCACCATAGATGAAGGGAAACTCAGTTCATTGGTCAGCTACGGTTCAAGGTATTTGTATCATATCCGCCGTATCGACCTATACATATTGGTATCCTCGGTACCCGATAACGATACTATAGCAAAGGTATCCGTATAAAGAGGGTAAATGATCCAAAAAACCAAAGTATAAGTATTTTAAGGCTAAAATAGTTTGATCTAATCCAATACAATCGATCCGTATCAACATCGGTATCAGTATCGGCCAAAACCGATACAAGTGTCGATTCTGATCATAATCCAATGGTTTTGGTGCGAAGGTTACACTTCGATGGTTTGGCCTTTTAAGCCGTGTGGAGGTTCTTGGTCAAATTGATGGTTTTGGCCTGCATTTAAGTAAGGCTTTCCTTACCTGATGATCCTATCTGAATTTCCAAGATAGGATGGCCTCACAGAGGGAAAAACCTAAAATTAGAGGTGGAAAAAAAATTAAGATTTTTTATTTGATGAGATTTTTATTTCTCTGATCATGGTTAATTAGAATTTTAGTTTGAATAAATGCAAGGGTTTGGCTCAATCAAACCATCCTATTAGTGACATTGTTTCCAACTTTTTTACAACTACAAATGTTGTGCAAAGAAATTGAACAGGTTAAGTAGTTGTAGATGACCAGTATCAACTGAGGGGTTAATCTGTACATGCTATGTGTTACAAAAGGAGTATGCAACAGTTGCAGCAATGTGGTTGCACTTTCTTGCATCAGAGGAATGTCATCCAGACCAGTTTACAGTATGATTAACTCTATTTTCTTATAATTTGAATGATTATAAGATAATCATTGTATTATTCATATTGCATTTCATTACCTGATTCATTTTTTCTTCATAGACTCAACCTGAGCACTCAAGTTGTTCAAGGGATTTGGATAATGTCCGAAGACAATCAAAGGAAGGAGAGGCTCTTTTTTTCACTTTACCTTTGAAATTTTGAACTCCCAAGTATTGCATAGGCTAATGAGCAAACAAGGATGCCCAAAATGTCAACAGTTAACTGTCTTTTTGTTGGAGCCAGATTTTCCAAGAATAATTTACTCTCTCTAAGATGATATGTTGCCAAAACAAGCTTCATATTTAGTAAGTAATTATTTGATATTCCTTAGACACCTGGAAGTTGCATTCAAGAATACAAATATGTCATTTGCAAAAAGAAGGCAAGAAAGAATTTTCATACCCGCTAGGACTGTTTGTTTGATGGAGAGGATAGAGTGGGAATGTTTTGGGACTGGGTCCAGTGTAGTGGGTTGGGGAACAAAGGTGGTATTTTTACTTTTACCAAGAACAGTAACCAAAGTCCATCTAATTTGGTGGGACTTTGAATAGGATAGGGGTGAGATTTTCAAATGCCACGTCAGCAGACAAAGTATTTAATGTTGTTCTTTGAGTTTTTGTATTTTCACCACCCCGTTAACCAAACAAGGTTGGGGTGGGATTTTAAAGTCACATTTTATACTCCCAAACTTTACTGAATGCAAGCCTTAATAGTATTAAAGATACGCAACTGAGAGAGAAACAAATCTCTAAAAGTAGCTATGGCAATACTTGTAGTTTCAGGTCTGAAAGTTGATTACAAACTCAAGATAGTAGCGGGCTTTCGGATCTGAGCTAGGAAGATTGAATCGCCCTAAGGTGGGGGAGTCTTAACCCTAAAGCCTAAAGAACAAGGGCTTTTGAGAGAAGAGATCAAACCAGAAGTTGGGGCTGCTACTACCGGCCAGCAGAACAGGGCAACAGAAAATTCGCTGGGAAGAAGAAGATGCAAGGGAGAGAAGGAACATTTCTGGTTACAAAGCGTAATATCTAAGCTATGTTGGCTTAACTTTCTAAACTCTAAGCAGCGATCTTCTTGGGAGATTTGGATTGAGAAGCCTTCTCACTCTTTTCGCTCTTCTCAGACTTCTTAGGCAACAAAACAATGTGGTTATTCCACTGTTAGAAAAAATCAAATAGAGAAGGAACTTGTATTCTTCTTTGAACACGTACTCGTTATCTCAAAGGAGATATTTGCTCCCCCACGACAAAAAATCACCTTCAGGACTCAACAAAGCAATAAAAGAGAGACAAAGAATATCTTTGAGAGACACTGATTGCAAAAGAGAGAGATAATTCGTTTGAACACTGCACTTCCATTTTATAGAAGTGAAGCACCTCTTCTGAACAGACATATCTGTCCACTTTGTATTTAAACCATTAGATCGATTGCCACACGATCTAACGGTCCAGATTAAACATAGATGAAGTTGTTCACAACAGTCATATCATATCAAACATGACCGTAGGATCTTCTAATCCGACGGATCTGATCACGTCAAAAATCAACGTACCAGATCAGATTTCTTGCATCGCGATGCAAAGTGCTAAGTGCGTGGGTACGCCACTAACGCCTCTATGGCCCACCACCACGTGCGTGCTCAGACAGCTATGCCGTCCCCGCATATACCCCGTAGAATGTCTCCCTTATCCGGATTAACTTAAGAGATAAAGAAGGTAATATAATAAATACCATTTATAACTCTTGTAGTTTTCTGATGTGGGACTAAAGTTAAAATAACATAATATTTATTTAATCTCTCATCTTATTACAATCTATCTAACAACCACCGCTAGCAATGGTGACCCCACCAAGCAATCTCCCTAGTTCCTCGTCGTTCCTCACAACGAGCAGCAGATGCCTTGGTATGATCCTAGTCTTCTTGTTATCTCTCGATGCATTCCCAGCCAATTCCAGAACCTCAGCGGCTAGATACTAGAGAACGGCAGCGAGGTAGATGGGAGCACCGATTCCTACCCTCTGTGCGTAGCGACCTTTCTTCAAGAAACAGGCAACACGACCAACCGGGAATTGCAGTCCGGCTTTAATGGACTTCGAAACTGCCTTCTTCCTGTCACCACCTTGTTTGCCTCCTGCTCCCTTTGCAGTTTTGCCGCTCTCCATTTCTGAATCTGCTTCTGGAACTGAAAACACTCACTTATTGAGAGAAGAGAACCCAAAAATAGAACGAGAATCGAATATGGTTTAAAGCGAAATCTCAATTTTGCTGATTTCTAATTTCGATTTGAGGATTTAGAGAGCATGGGCGTGATACGAATGGACCATAGGGCTAGGGATAAGCAGAGGCGGTGGTGGTGGTGCTGCCAACAGAGTTGCAGGAAAGGGGTGGGGTTTATTTAGGTTGAAGATGAAGGAAGAGTAGTATTGTAAATTTAATTCTAATGTTTTAGTACAAGGGTAAAATAGTCCTTTCACACCAACAACTAACAGAAAACTAACATCGTTACTGTAGAGGGGGACGGATAAGTATTTTCAAAAACCAAGGGGTGTTTTGAGTTTCGTTTGAAAATCAGGGGGTGAAGTGTAATTTACCCTATTATAAATTACGAATAATATAATACATAATATATTATTATATTATATCTAATATTATTTATATATATTATATATGAAATATCATTTATATTATAGTATAATATGGGCAAGAAGATGGTTGAAGGGAATCCCTTTACTCACCAATTAAAATTATTTACTCGTAGGTAGTTACCAAACGGTTTCCAATTATGTACTCTATTATATCTAATGGTTACCAAACGATTTTTTTTTTTTATCAAAACTATTTTTCAGTAATAATTTTTTAAAATAGAATATAAAAAAAGGGAAAGAGATCCCTACCTAGGGCCTATAGAACCTGCATGTACGCTTTGGCCAATGGGAGCGCATGTGCAAGCATTGCCCTAGGTGGGATTTTTGCCTTTCCATGGGTAGCATGGTACTTTCACATGTTTTTGTGTTTAGGCACAGAGCCATGCAGGCCACGCGACCAAGTAGGATACTTTTCTCCATTAAAAAAAACATAAATAATACCTAAGAGAGCTTAAACTATCCTATTTAATAATGGAATGAGTTTGCTTCGGTTCAAGGGGTCAATTGGAAAAGGGTCTCGAATTTAGGGATGTAAATGGATATCCGAAAATCTGAATCCAACCCGCATCCGTATCCGTTTGGGGATATCCATATTCGTTTAGAGATATCTGGGAAAAAATCCGAATGCTCCGATAAAAATCCGTTCGTAAAAAAATCCGAATACTTAATAATAAAAAATTAAATAAATAATAATCTTGAGGGTTTTTGAAGATTCAACATGTTCTAGAATATGAGGAAAAGAGAATCACGATCTAAGAATATGGATTGAGAGTGAATTGTATCTACTAGGGGGAGGAAGGTCCGCGTTACACAAGGCATAGATGTAAATGGAAGATCGAAAATCCGAATTCAATCCATATCCAAATCCATCTGAATCCGTTTAGAGGTATATTTGTATTTGGCCAGGGAATATCCGGATTTGATCACATCCGATCTGTATACGAGCTGAATCTGATCCGTTTACATCCCTACTCGAATTCCAGTCCCAAATTGAAACCCTTCCCTTGCTCATTCTAAGCTCTAGTAGGCATGGTTTTAGTGTAAAGTATCAGATCGGGTATGAGTCTTCTTCAAAACCAATATGAAACCAATATGGTATCGACACCATGGTTTGAGGTATCAGTATCATATTGCCTGTATCGAGCGATGCGTATCTGTTTCGCAAGTGACCAATATCGATACCTTATCGATGATACGATATGGACAAGGGGTAAATTGGTCAAAAACCCCATTTTTTAAAAGAGAATCAGAGCATATTTGTCCTATACAATCGATCTGTGCCAATACCGATCCGATAATGTATCGGTTTCCGAGTTGATCGATACCCTTTTTGATATCATGCATTAAACCATGATCGACACAGATAGGCTGTAGCAGACAAGTTTACCCCTAATTTTCCTTTAAAATGTGTTGTTTGACAATTTTACCCCTTTTTCGTACCATTTCACCAATATAGTATCAACTAGGTATCGGTATCGGTATCGGTATCAGTATCAGTATCGGTATTGGTCTTGGTATCGATCACCTTCAAACCGTGTATTATCCGATAGAATCTTTATCCGATACCGATATCTCAAACCATGGTAGTAGCCTAGTAGGTAGATCAGATGTATCACTTGACCGTATGTGCTGGTGACATGTGTCAATTTTTTGGAGGTGTGATATAGGCTGTTATAGGGTTAGTTGCAAAGAAATATATAGTTAGTTAAGAAGATTAAAAATTGAAATTTAAAATCTTCCCTGAAAAGCTTCCGTCTATTACGGATTTACGGTCATGACTTGTGCAACAGAACCTGAAAACAGGAAAAAAAAAAAGCTAACTGTCAATGTCCCCACGGTGCCTAACGCCTCTCTCTCTCTATCAAAAACAGAATTTAGAAACTTAAACCTACGAAGAATTCAATCAAAGCACGCAACAGCAACTGTTAACAAATACAGCTCATATTTTTTGTTCGGCCAACTTTTTAAATGCTTAGCTCGAAATCTTCCCTCCATTCTTCCAATGTAAGTAAGGAACTGAAACATTTCCCTCTCTTTCTTGCTCTCTTTTCCTCCGAATCATCCATTTTTTGGTAGGGGAAGAGGTTTGTTTATCGTTCATGGTCTGCTCCTCCCCCTGGTACCAGGAAGAGGTCTCGAATAAGTCATGTCGAAGAAGAGACATACATTCTCAGTTCGCTATGTTTTCTGGTTGGTATCGAAGCCCGTAATCTCGCTCTCGATTATGCTCTGTTTCTTCGTTCTTCTTAGACTTCACTCGCAATCGAGGCAACAGTTCTCGATAGCTCATTCTCTCAGATCTCGTAACTTGGATGAGCACTTCTCTGGAACTTCCAAGATCGCTTTCTTATTCCTTGTGCGAAGGGACCTCCCCCTCGATTTTATATGGGACACCTTCTTCCAGGTAAATTTTCATTCTTAATCCAATACTTGGTTTTCTTCCCAATATGGACTCGAAGCTTTATATTTTGGTGATTGTTGAGTTTGGGAGTTTCCAGAATGCAGACACGGGGAACTTTTCAATTTATATTCATTCAGAGCCTGGTTTCGTGTTTGATGAATTGACCACGAGATCACCTTACTTTTATGGTCGGCAGCTGAACGAGAGCGTTAAGGTACCTCAAAGAAAAACGTTATCTTATTTAAGATTTGCTTATTTTCTTTGGGTGGGGTAGAAATTCAATGGTTCTATTTCGCTGAAATTGAGTTTGAGTCTCATGCTCCAGGTAATGTGGGGAGAATCGAGTATGATCCAGGCAGAGAGGTTATTGCTCGCAGTGGCTCTTAAGGACCCCGCAAATCAGAAATTTATACTCCTCTCCGATAGGTTGGTTTCTTCTATTGAATAAGTGCTCATTGCATCTCAAGCTTATTATGATTTTAGTTCTGCACCAGTGTTGGTCTTGTCTAGATTAAGGATTCTTAAACTATGTGGTGGTTCTATCGGATTGTCTTCAATCATTTCTCCAACTCCTTTGTCACTGAAGCTCCAGTAGACTAAATTGACGTCCTGCAGCCATTATGGAATCCTCTTTTGGAGAAACTGATAGGTCTGTGAATCACAAGTGAGATGGCTGTTATATTTCCAGATTCCAAACTAAGGTTTTAAAGCTTTTGAAGATTTGCTTGAGGTTCCAAGCTAGGTGAGGCAACATTTTGTGGCTATCTTCTTAGATCCACAAAAAGAAGTCCAGGAATCAGGTGAAGCACAAAGCTGATGGGTCTTCTTTTATTCAAGCAAGTGAATTTTCTTAGATCCATCAACACCTTCAAAACTTAGAATTTCTTTGTTTTCCTAATATATTGGGGGGAAAATCTTGAAATACCCGTCATCAGTCCAAAAGGCTGGATTGAAATTGTTTTCCATGCACTTTGGCCTCATCAGTCCACATGCCATAGGTACATATGAAAGGTTAGGGTATCTAAAGTAAAAGAAGCCTTAAGAAAGATAAAGTAGGAAAGGCTCCAGGACCAGATGGGGTCCCAATAGAAATGTGGAAGTGCTTAGGCTTTTGTGGGTTATCTTAGCTAACCAATCTATTTAACAAGATTACGAGCTCAAGGAAAATGCCAGATGAATGGAGAAGCATTGTGGTCCCAAACTAAAAGAATAAAGGTAACATTCAAAGCTGCAATAACTATAGAGACATAAAACTAATGAGTCATACTATTAAATTATGGGAGAGGGTTATTGAAGCCCACTTGAGAAGAGAAACTACAATCTCAGAGAACCAATTTGGTTTTATGCCAGGTAAATCCATGATAGCTATTTACTTGCTCAGGAGGCTTACGGAAAGATTTAGAGTTTGCAAGAAGGATCTCCATATGGTCTTTATGGACCTATAAAAGCCTATGACAGAGTCCCTAGAGAATTAATTTGGCATGTATTATAGAAGAGAAGGGTGTTGAATTAGTATGTGGACATAACTAAAGATATGTATGATGGTCTGGTAATTAGCATCAGAACTATGAGGGGTCAAGGTAGTAAATTCCCAATTACAATTGGGCTACATCAGGGATTAACTTTAAGCCCTTATTTGTTTGCGCTTATCATGTATGAGTTCTGGTGAATGAGACAAAAGCAGGGATTAACGTTAAGTTGGAGTTATGGAGATCGACCTTGGAATCAAGAGGTTTTAAGATTAGTAGAACGAAGATGGAGTATATGGTGTGTAACTTTAGTTACACTAAGACAGATAACGAAGTGGTGAAGGTTGAGGAGCAAGAGATGCCGCAAAGTGATTTTTTTAGATATTTGGGGTCAATCATAAATAAAGAAGGTGATATAGAGGATGATGTTGCTCATAGAATTAAAGTGGGATGGATGAAGTGGAGAAGTGCGTCCAGAGTGTTGTGTGATCGATGTATTCCTTTAAAGCATAAAGGAAAGTTCTATAGAACACTTGTATGACCGGCTATAATGTAAGGGGTAAAATGTTGGGTAGTTAAGAAGCGTCATATAGACAAACAAAGTGTAGCAGAGATGAGGATGTTGAGATGGATGTGCGACAAAACTAGGAAGGATAAAGTAAGGAATGAACATATTAGAGCTGATCTGGGAGTTGCACTGATACATGATAAGCTCCGTTAAAGTCGCTTGAGGTGGCATGACCATTTTCAATGGAGGCTTGGGATGTTCCAGTATGGAGGAGTGATTTGATTCAGATTGAAGGAACTAAAAGAGTTAAGGGCATACCTAAACTGACTATAGGAGAAGTAGTGAGGAAAGACATGCATAGTTTAGGCCTTGTCTCAAGTATAACCTTGAAGAGAGCTGATTGGAGGGCAATGATCCATGTAGCCGACCCTATTTAGGTGGGATAATGCTGTGTTGCTGTTGATGCTGTTGTGTCCTTTTTTTACTATTATTATTTTTTATATTTTGCTTTGCAAGGATCAATTTAGCCAACTCCATCGGTTGGGATAAGGCTGAGTTGTTGTTTGTTGACGTAAGTTATGTGATGAAAACCCAACCTATGTGATAGGAGATCCGTGGGATTAGATTCAACGGGTAAAAACAAAGTCACCATATAACTTGGGAAGGTAGTATTCACCATAATGACTGGAGGATGGGTCATAGAACTCATAAACAGCCATGGTCCAGACAAAATGTGTGGGTGTGTTAATTGTGGTGCACACTGTGGGCTACCTAAGTAGATGTAGGAGGTGAGGTCGCCTCCAATTAGAGTTTTAAGGGCGACTCTCTAAACACCTTTGAAGATGGGAAGGCCAGATAAAAATTGTCCTTATTACTCGAAAGGGACACTAATAAGCTCGGATGTTAGGATATGGATGTCAAGTCAGTTGGCACCCGGACTCTGTAGTGTGGCTTATTATTAGATCTAATGTAGATTCACATACAAAAGACATCTATAAGGAAGCGTCCTAGTACTCTTATGTGCTCAATCATTTTGTTTTGTTTAGTTGGTATTTTGTAATTTGTGGGGGAATTGTTGTAAAATATATTTTAAATTGAAATTTCAAAATTCCTTTCCTTTTTCCTTGAATTGGTTTTGGTGTTTCCCTCTCACAAGGTTTGTTTCCTTTGATATTTTAGAAGTTGCATTTTTAAAGCACTTTTTTGTGTGGGAACTTTAGTCCCACATTGGAAATGGAAGAGTATGATGGGAGGTTAATATATGGAAATGGGAATTACAAGGGTAGGGTTCCTTGAAGATAAGTATCTCTCCTCCCACATATATGGGTGTTGGTCTGGGGTGCTTTTCACATGCGCATGTGCTGGGCCAGGTTGTGGCGTGGTGTGGTGTGGCGATGCCTTGGGATGTGTGAAACCCTTCTTTGCTCCAGACTTGAATCTAAATTCTTGTTTTTTCACCTAGCTGGTGCCGGATAGGACTTTTCCGACACTAGCGTTAGGTGCTTTAAGTGTCATCCAGAGAGTAAATGGTGTCCGAGTTTGTCACTAACCCATCCAGCACAACCCACTCTTTGTCTGACCCTTGTTATATCTCACCAGCATGGTCCAGCGCCGGCCAGCCTGTTACCGGCGCAAGCGACACCTCTTCAGGTGCCAGCCAATGCCTCTTCTGAGCCAGCAACAGCTAATTTCTATTTCTCTTTTCTTGAGAGATACCTCCCTTGGACAGGTGCTTCAAGGGGCGTTTTTTTCCTGTATAAATAGGTGACATTTTTGGTACTTCTAGAGATCATTCTATGAGTCTAAGTGCTCCTACTTCCTTCTAAACTCACTCTATCTTTCTTTCTCGGTTTTGGGTTTTTACATACTGTTTGAGAGTTCCTTCTTCCCCATTCTCTTTACTGATTGAGCATAGCAAAGTTCCCCAACGTAGCCCCGTAAGTGAGTGCAACAATTATTGGAGGGCCTTAGGGGCTGTTTCACTTGGGGATTGATTCACAATAACCCTCTTGCACCATAGGGGGTGAATACAATCTTAAGAATCGTGACTGGTGGCACGACTCAGCCCCACCATCACTTCGACATTCATTTGGAGCAAGTTGAAGCAGCAAATTGGTGTTCAAGTTCAAGTGCTTTACAAGTGGAGTACTATCATATCATTGAGTTCTTATTGTTTAAGTTTACATTTCTATTGTGCTAATCTCTCAAATCTTACTTTGACTTTCGTGGAATACATATAAGGGTGAGATTCTCTTATAGCCCTTGTGTAGTTAAAAAAAATAAACAGGTCTCCTAGATATTTGATGCATCTCTATATCTTTAATTTAAAATTTTTACTAGTCCTTGTATGCATTAAAAAATATTACTGAACTGATATGTGATGTACCTATAAGCTAAAAGCTGCAACGGTAAAATGTGGGGGAACCCACAGCTGTATGAATGGTTCACAATCCAACTTATCTGTGGTCCTGTCAAAGCCAGTTTCAGACCCTTTTCAACATTTAGCTATGAGCCCAATTTTGATGTTAGGGACGAGTCAATCCTTTTCTATTGATATCTTCTTCTTTTGGGATTCCAAGGAGGAAATCTTCCTCTCCCTGATTAGGGTTTGATCAGTGCAGTACTGCAGTTTACTAGTAATTGACCAATCGATTGCACTTTTCTCTTCTTGCTTCTTACCCTATAGTCTTTGAGTTCATGCATGAATATTTCCTGTTATTCTCAAAATCAGGTTTTCATATTCTAATTAACCAATGGATTGTGCAGTTGTGTACCTTTGTACAACTTCAGCTACATATATAATTATGTTATGTCTTCGCCAAGGAGTTTCATGGAAAGGTGAATATAGTTTCATGACCCTGACATGGTTGCTACTGATTTCTTTTCACAATTTGATATCCATCACAAGAAAAAAGTTGGTTTTGTTTTAGCAATGTAGCTCCTACCCTACCCAGGACATTATTCTTGTTCTTAAGAATGCATAAGAAAAAGAAGAAAAAAAAAAGAAGCTGAACTTTATGTAGTGTATCACTTTATCTGAGTTACTTGTAGTTGTTTCTGTATTCTAGCTTTCATGACACAAATGAAGGTCGTTACAATCCAAAGATGTCTCCTGTAATACCAAAGGATAAATGGCGAAAAGGTTCTCAGGTTCTCCTCGTTCTCTTTTATTTTATTCTTTTCATATATTAATTTTGGGGTGTTGTTCTCTGTGCCGCAGCGCAGCCTGCGCCCAGGCACATGGGGGTGGGCGCAATGACCACCCTGCCCCTTGCACAGGCTGCCCATGTGCCTGGGCGCAGGCTGTGCTGCGGCACAGAGAACATACTTTTGAGAAGATACAAGTTAGTTATTATTTTAATCACCATACAAGAAATTTATCACTAGCTTGTTCAGGTTATTGACCATTCTAAATCTATTGCAAAATTTTCTGTGCTTACTCATATCTTAGCCCAGCTCTGTCTGCTAAACTTTTCTTTCTGTATTCAAAATAAATTAATTGAATGAGCCAGTAGCTGTTTAGGGGTTGTTTGGTTGCAAGGAGATGCTTTCCTTATTAAAAATAAGTCCAAGTCACAGGTGTTCATGGGAATAGTAAATGCTGCTTCATAGAAGCCCTTATTTTGGAAAATGTTTGCTGAAAGCAGGCATTTACTGTCCATGGCACGAGTTGGCCTGAACTTCTTCCATTTCTTCCAGTGAAACAATCACATTGGTGTTCAATCAAGCATCAGAAAATGTTACATTTGTGTTCATTTCCAGATAGAGTTCTACTTTGGCTTTCAATTATCGATGCCAATTATAGCTTACCATTAAAATGATTTTGAAAATTTCAGTGGATTACATTAGTTCGAGAACATGCAAGAGTTGTGGTAGATGATGATATTATCTTTCCAGTTTTCAAGAGATTCTGCAAGGTGAGAGTGAGACAACTTTACATCTCTGACCAAATTTTAACACATTGAGTGATGCAATCTTTCCTTTTCTCTACCCTAGTGGGATATGAATTGCAAATTATGATTTTTTTTCTTTTCCCTGGGGTGTTGATACTATATTTGCATAGTTAGAGGGCAAATGGTTATCTTTACCACATTATGTCGGGGAAGCATATTATTTGAGGCATTCTAGGGTAGAAGATGCTTTTTCTTGTTGTTTGAATAATAATAATTTTGTTTTTTGCTTCTTACTCTGCAGCGAAGGCCACCCTTAGACACCAGAAAGGGAAAGCTGAATCTTGTAAGTGATCTTTTCTTTACCTCTAAGTAAATGCAATGGGAAATATGGGATAGAAACTTTCTTATATTCAATTTTAATGTTGTTTCCTTGCACCAAATCTTCTACTAGTCTTTTAAGCAAAATTTTTGCTTAAAATTCTCTCATTTCAGCTCAAGTTTATAGCTCAAATTTTTTTTTTTCATTTTACTGTGCTGTACATGATACACCGTACCCAGGTTACATACAGCGCTTTATACTTATATAGCCTACAAAATGTGATGGCTTGTACAAGTGGGGGCCAAAGCAAGGTCACTCATGTTTGCATATATAGGGGAATCCCACTTTTTAGTACAAGAGGTTGGAGTGGCTTAAATTAATGGGTAGGTATTTCTTCTGCTAGTGCTGACATCAGATGTAAGACTTAATCTTGTGAAAACTACAGAGGTAGATGAAGCATTGTAAGAACGACAGAAGCTATTGATGCATTATGGAATCACCCAATCTTTAATGTTGCTTCTGAAAATGATAGAATAAGCATTAATCCATGCCTAAGGATCATTAGATAAGCAAAATAATCATAATTGTTTAAACGGATCAAGACCAAGTGGAATCTCAGACACATTGAAGCAATATAGATTTTTCAGGAGAATATAAATTAAGGGCAAAATATCTGCATGCCATCTGTGTGCGGATTCTTTCGCACGCCAAGAGACAAAAAGAGGTTGGGTCCATTGACTCCATTCTCTCTCTCCCTCCTCCCTAATGCAGTTAAGAACTTAAGATTGTCCAATTGGGTCAATTGGGCATCATAAAACTTTATTTTGGCCCATGGTTGGGTTCTATAGACCTTAGGCTTCTTATAAAGTGGGGATAATGTTAGTACACAGGATTAGTAGTTAAATTATGTGTTTGAGTTTGATTAGGATACTTAATAGCTAGATAGAATTCTTGTTTTGAGTTTATTTACTTTATTGAGTGTTTTAGAGTGATTAGGAATCCTATTATGCGGGGGGGGGGGGGGGGCGGGGGGGGGGGGGGGGGGGGGGGGGGGGGGGGGGGGGGGGGGGGGGGGGGGGGGGGGGGGGGGGGGGGGGGGGGGGGGCGGCGGCGGGGGGGGGGGGGGGGGGGGGGGGGGGGGGGGGGGGGGGGGGGGGGGGGGGGGGGGGGGGGGGGGGGGGGGGGGGGGGGGGGGGGGGGGGGGGGGGGGGGGGGGGGGGGGGGGGGGGGGGGGGGGGGGGGGGGGGGGGGGGGGGGGGGGGGGGTCGGGCTATTATGAGTACAAAAAATCCTATTCTTAACAATTATGAGTACAAAAAATTAAGAATTTTAGAAGGTCTATATATATGTAATACATCCCCATCAATTAGAGATGATTTGAATAAATTTTTAAAGAGTTTTGGTGCTGTTGAGCAGTGCATACGGGATTGGTGTCCCAAATCTGATCTCTTTTGTTCTCTTCTTCTTCCTTCTTTCTCCCAAGAAGATCGATCTCTTCTCTCTTCCCACCCCTTCCATCAATCTGATTTCTTCCCTTGACAACGCAGTTGCTTCCTTTATCTCAGATTTGACCATTGGGCCTACTTGCATCTTAGATCCTTTATATGGATTTTCAGATTGCATCACCCCACCCTCTCAAAACCTCCCCATTTTACGTTCGTAATCCGTCCCTCCATTCGCCTGAATTAGTACTTGGGCGTTGGAGGGAACCCTCACCCTAAATTTGGGAATTATAGAATTACCGAGGAAATGCATAAACCAAAACACAGATGATGCATGAATAGGAGTGCAGGGAAAAGGCACCTTCTTGTCTAGTCATAAAACCCCTTCTCATTAAGACTTGTGAATATAGAATACCAAGGAAATATTAAACCAAACTGTCAATATGCAAAATTAGGAAGAAAAAAAAATCCTTCATCTACAGTCCGCCGGACCCCTTCTTGTTCAGGACATGAACCATTAAGGCCTTTCATTGTCCACCATTTGTTATGTGTCTTCTTCTTCGTCCACTCATAGGAAAAACATATCTCTCTTGTTATATAGTTCAGTTGATTCAGTTTCTATGTAACTAGAGCCGATATGTTGCAAAATTCAGGAAATGATTTCTGTCCCATTGCTTCATAAGTACTGTTCTCTTAATCTCTTCTCTAATTGTAGTTCCTTATCTAAGTATATGGATTTTTGTCCTTAATATGTTTATCAATTGCAGCAATTGCAGAAACAGCATAACTGTATCCCAGACGAACACTATGTACAGACATTACTATCAGTAAGCATTAATTTCCTACTGCAAATTTTCTTATTTAGATTTTTATGTTTCTTGAAATGTACTTCATAGCATAGTTCAAGGAAAAAAAGAAAATGAGCGAACCAGACACTGAAACCAGGTTAGACTGGAACAGCCCTTCTATTTGGGTCAGTCTGGAGTCTGGACAGAGAACCACCTAGGACTAAAGCTGGAATCAGACCATCCGGTTTCCAAAAACAATTATTTTGTTTGATGTTTTTTCAATTAGTTTTTAATTCGTTTTTCAAAACTACCATTTAATAGGTCAAAGCTGGATTGAGCTTGAACTGGCTCCATTTTCAATTTAATGAACCTGTCTGGTTTTAAAAAGTAGGCTACATAATTTCCCCATTCCAACAAAATTATTCGATCATCTGCTCAAACAAGGGCAAGGAAAACATCCTAGGGGTAGTTTTGTAAATACATGGATTTCTGTGTAACTTTTTCAGCCAATGTTTTAAGTAAAATCCCCCCCCTGAGAGGCTTTCTCCTGCACCTTGGTTTTTTATGGGGAATAAAAATGTTTTCATAGAGGATCCCAACTTGCAAGGAAAGGCTTTGGCAAGTAGAAGCTGATATGGTGGCACTAGAATGCTGCATGTATTCTGCTGCCACACTTCTTCATGTTGCTTCATGTTGCAAGTTTAAGTCTAATAATCTATTCTTCTGAGACTGTAAGCCCAGTAATCTATTGTGGCATCATTAACAAGGTTTTTTCTGTTCATATGGGGGAAGAGGGATGGTTCTATTTATTACATATTTCTCCAAGCTCATTAGGCTCAAACTTGCATATAGGTTAGAGGATGCTATTATGAAATACATTGACCCCTGGACACCCCCCTCCCCTTGGCCCACAACCACAACTGGCACATGCAAAATGATATATGTTGCTTCCTAAAGCCTTCTCCTGTTATCTACATAAAAATTGATAGTTTTATATATATATATATATATGGGACTACCTGGTCACACGCTCCTAAGCCCAGGCAAAGGGTTGGTGAAATGACCACCCTGCCCCCATGTTGGATGCCGGGGCGCACACTCCCATTGGCCCCCATACTGATAGTGTGGGAAGGAAGCTATACACCACACCAATGGTTGTCTTGAAAAGGGCATCATTCACATGGGGTCCACATATTCAAAGCAGGAGAGAAAAATAATAAAAAAAATCCATGTGAGAGGGAAATTGCACTCTGGCAGCATGGGGAATTTTTTTCCCATATATAAGTAATTTATATTTTATTTGCTCTAGAAGCTCATTGTATTGCCATCATATATAAAGGGCAAGAGATCGCTGTCTGGTTGTGTAGTGCCTGCACCAGTGTGGGGGCCAATAAGAATGCATGCAGGATCATTTGACTGAATGAGATTTTTAAGTTCTTAGTTCACTGGTCGCTATGCGGTAATTTTGCACGGTCCTGTGTCTGGGCGCAGGAACCATGCGACCGATTAGCGTTCTTTTTTCCCATAATAAAATGGATTGGTTCTAAGCTGCAAAATATTGTGGAACCTTCAAACTTCAACACTATTTTGGTGATCACTTATTCGACTATTTTTTATGTTTCACATTTGCATTAGATGAGCGAGCTTGAAGGTGAAGTTGAAAGGAGAACATTAACCTACGCCATTTGGAACCATTCCACAACTAACATGGAAGTGCACGGTTGGCATCCTGTGACTTTTAACTATGCAAAGGCAGGACCTCAACAAATAAAAAAATTAAAGGTCAATTACCTTGCCTTCTCTCTGAATCACTTTGATGCTTCACAACTTGGCCATGCGAGTCCTCAATAGATAGACTGACCATGCTGTGTAATCTTGGTTGTATATATTCTCTCTGCTGTAAAATAGTTACATATGGAGCAGTCTGATTGGGTGCTCAGCTACTGTTGGCCCTCCTAAAATTGCTCCGTCGGCATAGCTATATTATCATTTTTATGCTTATGCTGGTTTTGTGGTTGTGGTTGTGATTTTAGGAAGGGATTTAGAGTGCTTCCCCCCTCCCCCCCCAAAAAAAAAAAAAAAAAAAAAAATCTTTCAATAAATAGGACTTTCCTCTTGAAGGGTAGGCAGAAAATATCAATAACTGCGTTGTTCCAAGGAATCATTTGGGGTTGGTTGGATGTCAAATGTTGTAAGATCTAAACAACACCAAAATGGAAACTATTCTAGTCACTGCCAATAATGAATTAGTAAATAACTCAGAAACTTACTTTCTACAGGTTGGATTTTACTACATTTCAACCTAATTACTTAGATTTTAGTTAAAAAAATGTTTGAATGCAGACAGTTTTACTTCACTTTTCGACTAATAATATCCAAATTGTTGATATTTTCTCTAATTCTATTATTGCTCTTTTCTTCTTAAAATGTTCTACATTAATTTTTGTCATTTTAAATCCAACTAGATGGAGCCTTGGGTTTCCTTTTGTTTTTTTGCAGTTTCCCTAAGGGGAGGGGTGCCCTCAAACATGGGGGCCACCAAGATTATTGCTCCTTTTAGACTGTATGGTCTATCACTACCTTAAAAAATTTAGATTCTTCATAGCCAGAGGTCCACCTCCTTCCCTGTTCAAACTATAGTACTTGTTTGTGTTAGCTGCCCTGTTTCTTCCATGTTTTAAACCTTTGTTGTACATGCTCTTAAACACCTTCTTTCATGGTTTTTAGGGCTTTCTGATTTAGTAAATTTTTTATTCTTTTGCTTCTCTTTACAATAAATTTTCATGTTATACAATGTTGCAGGAAATCTATCATGTGTACTATGAGACTGATTACAGAACAGAATGGTGTCGTACCAATTCTACATTTGTCCCCTGCTTCCTGTTTGCGAGGAAGTTTTCACCTGGTGCTGCCATGCACCTTTTGACCCAGGGAGTGGTGGGTTGATTGCCCTTGGTGCACTAATGCTCATCTTTTAACAATAGGCTTGACCATCTCCTTATGTAGTCATTGCTCAGTGTCTAGTTTGTAGTGAGGCACCCATCAGAGGCTGACAGGAATTTTACATTACATGATGTATACAGAACAGTTTTTGACACTGCTCATAAAAAATATTGCAATGTGGCAGTGACTGTTCAACCTTACACACAAAAAAGGAAGCTATGATTATCAAAAGAAAAATGAAATAAAAAGGCAAGAATTATGGAAATACTTGGTCACTGTGAGCTGATTTAAGTTTGATACGGATTGTAAAATATGGCTGATACATATTGAGCAATTTTGTCAATTCTATGACTTTATGTTTGTCTGCAAATATCATTCTGATGAATTATTCAAAACAATTGCTATGGATAAGAAGCATTTCCTTACCCATCCAAAAGAAATCGTTACTTGTATAAAGTCCTACTGAAGCGACTTGTTTATAATTGACTGATCTAAGGAAAGTTGCCTAAACCCGCTCATCTTTTTCTGGAGGGCCACAGTCGTATACTTCTAAAGCACTTGTCTTTTTGTCAAGGGATATCTCTTTTGGGGAACATCTATAGGCTTCAATAATGTAAATCCAATATTTCATAAGAACAAATCATAAACAATGAGAAAGGGGGAAGAAATTATTGAAGAACTAAACTGATACGCCAAAAGCTTCAGAGCCAAAATCCTTTAACCTATCCCATACTAGGCTGGCCTAAACTACCATACACTAGATTGAACCCTGTTAAGAAAACAACGCCCAGAAGTGGCGATTTGCAGAAGAAAACGAAAATAGAAAAGACACAAGGCACAACACACAAGATTTACGTGGTTCACCCCCAAGATGGGAAGCTACATCTACGGCCGAGCAACAGAACAGATTTCATTATCTTTTAAATGTTACTGACCCAATCCTTCAAGAAAGATGGGGGGGAGATATCTAGCACTAAATTCTTTGGAAGGTTTGTGTCGGATAGACCTGTTTGGACTGCTTCTGTTAATGGAAAGTTCTCCATTAAGACTGCTTGGGAATCTATTCGCCAACAGGGTGCAGCTGTAATATGGCATAGACTTGTGTGGTTTTCTTCGACCCAAACGAGGTTCGCTTTCATAACCTGGTTGGTGTTTCATCGTAGGCTAACTACCAAATGTCGCCTTGCATCGTGGGGTGCTGCTATCGACACAACTTGTTCTCTATGTTTGGAGGCTCCTGAAACCATTGATCACCTCCTATTTCAATGCTCCTTTTCCAAAAAGATCTGGAAAGAGATCGTTACTCTAAATGGATTTCAGAGAGGACCATTGAGTTCGTGGCAGGAGGAAATTGATTGGATGGTTGATCACTTTGAGGGTGAATCCCTCATAAATTGCATTCGAAGGTTCAGCCTAGCATCAATGATCTACAGAATCTGGGGAGAGAGGAATTACGGAGTTTTCAAGCAAAGGCAGCAAGATTATTCTGCTGTTCTTAGACATGTTATTCATGATACAAGAGGGCGATTCTCGGACGTGGAAAAACCAGTTCTAGATAATGATGTGAACAAAAGTTTCTTTCACCGCTGGCAACTCAATGTCTCATATCAGCATTCTATAGCAACGCCTCATGTTTGGTCTCTTCCGCCTTCCCAATGGGTTGCTATTAATTGTGATGGATCTGTATGTGCTGATCATGGTGGATATGGTGCTATAGGCCGTGATTCGGCTGGGAAGGTGCTCTTTGCTATCGCGGGTGGTGCCCAGGAAACCAACATTCTGGTGATGGAATTGATGGCTATTAGAGGGGGTCTTCAGAAGGCACGAGCCTTAAATCCTCCCCAGGTTCAGGTTCGGTCAGACTCACAGTGTGCAGTGCAGATGATCACAGGCTTATACCAAAAGCTGTGGTATGGACTTGGTTTGATTGAGGATATCCATTGCCTTCATGATTGCTTTCAAAGCTGTGGTTTTTCACATCAAGTTCGTGAAGTGAACAAATGTGCTGATTTCCTTGCAAGCTTTGTTCAGTCCTGCGAAGAGATTCATTTAAGTCCTGATTGCCTCCCAGAGACGCTCTCTGCTTTGGTTAGAGATGATGTCAATGGGAAGAAATTTTTCAGAATGTAGCCCTCATGTAAAAGCAATTTATTTTATATAAATATATACCTCCCTTTTTCCCAACAAAAAAAAATAGTACAAATGCCCCTGACCCAAAAATTGTCAAACTGAATAGGGTTGGACCAAAACATAACATATATCGAAAAATATACCATTTTGAAGGTCTCAACGAGCCCAATACAACAACTCCTTGCCTCTGGCCATGATGTATGCTTTTTTCAGCCATTCGAGGTCATTTCGAGGCCGAAATGGCCCTCCAAAAATCCTCTAAACCAAAGTTGGGCTTCACCAATAGCAAACCCCATTAGATAGTTCTTTCCAAGTAGCTCTACTCTTCGTCAAGGTTTTTACTAGGTACCAGGTAGCCTTTTCTTGATGGTTTTCATTCTACTCCAGGTAGTCCTTTTTTGAGACTGTGACTCGAACCCGTAACGTGGTGTGTAATTTTGATACCAAATGTTAGGTACTTGATCGATACGTCAAAAGCTCCAGAGTTGATGGGACACATTAAATCAAGCCCTTTAACCTATCTTATATTAGATTGGCCTAAACTAGGGCCCATACATTAGATCGAACCCCATTAGGCACATAACAGGAAATGGAAATAGCTTAAGGCTCTCTTTGGCATAGTTTATATTTATATTTATGACCTATTTATGAATAATCAATTATGATAATAGGTTATAGGCTATAAACAATAATCATTTGGTTACTATTAGACATAATAGATTATATAATGAAAAATAGGTTTGATATGCTTAAGTGAAGAATATATCATGTACTATGGTGGGGGCTAGATGGGGTTGGAGACAGAGGGGGACAAAAGAGAGGCTTTGTTCTAATTTTTGTTAATTTTACTAATTTACCCTCACTTAAATAGCAATTCTGCACATGTTCATTAATGGTACCCGCATAAACAAACATTAACAGTTTATGGTGATAAATCATAAACAACTCTCGAACTGTTAATGAATTTATGTTTATATTGATTTATTTTAATGGAAAATAGGGATCATAAATCATACCAAACACATCTATTTATGTTTGTGTCAGATAAACATAAATTTAAATTATACCAAAGAGAGCCTAAATAAAAAAGGGAAAGTCTGTTTGTGGTTACAACTTTCTCTTTCCTTTTTTGTCCTTCATTATTTTTCATTCTCATTTTGATTGGGTATTTTACATTCTCCCTCTCCCCATTCTCCATCTTCGGCACCCTTCTCCCTTCGGCTCTCCCTCTCCCTTCCCCTACCTCTTCGGCTCTAGCTCTCCCTTCCACTCCCTCTTTGTATTTCCATGAACCCACCCCCACCTCTGCTCTCCTGCCCTCCCCATCCCACTTTGTATTTTCCCAACCTCACCTGCACCTCCATCCCTACCTTTGCCCTTGCCGTCCCCCATCCCCTCCTTCAACTTCTGCCCACACCACCCCATATCCGCCCTCCTACATGCCCCACCCCCCCAGCTTTGCTCCCTGCCTCCCCCACCCCAACTATATTTCCTCTGCCCCACCCCTACCTCATCTATGTAACTAACCTCCCATACCCCCTATAACTCCCCCCATCTCTCGTCTCTTTCATTTCCCTCATCCCGCACTCTGACCCGCAACCTCGCCACCCCAGCAGCCCCTTGTTGTTGATCTTACGACCTACGATAAGCATAATTTCCTTAATCTGATTGGAACTCATCATGATTGAAGGTTCTACTATGATTGGTGGCGAACTTTAACGAAGATAATATCGTAGAGTCTTTTGATCTCCTCCTCGGTTTCCAATTGTTCCCCATTGACAATAGGCAACGAAATCCCTTCCAAAGCTCCGAGCAAGAGAGGACTTGGACTTTGTCACTGTCTATGTCAAGGTTCATGAAGTGCTCGTTGATACATTGGTCAAATGCTTCTTTGTCTTCCACCAAATCCCTTCAACATTAGGCCACTAAGAACTGCTACACTCATCTTGTTTGCTTCCCTTGCTATTCCAGCAACTGCGACAGCTCTGACTGCCTTTGCATCTCCCTCCTCCACCCTTGCTGACACATACTCTCTCTCATATTGTGAAATCACAAAATTAAACTTTCTATTCTAGTGCCACATTATTATAATGGGGGTAAAAAGTTCCGATTAGCAATCGAAACTTTAGAAGCTAAGTAGATGAAGAAGAAAGTTTTAAAAAACCCGGCCTTAGGTAACATAAGGCCCACCTAGCAATACCATGCGCATGATAATTTCGGACTTGGCTCCTGTCCAGCACTCTGCCCGGCTGCACATGCAATGTTGGACAGAGTGAGGTGTGAAAAGACCGCCTCACCCCTCATGCAACCCGGGCAGGATGCTGGACAGGATCTTTTGGGATAATTTCTCTCTACAAATATACCGTAAGTCATAGAATAGGAAGACATCATGAAGCAATCTGTTTTCACTATTAACAACGAAAACTTATTATCGGCGGTTGAGAAAGTTCATCAACAATATAACAAATAATTACTTGGGAATCAAAAAGAAGTCTAACCTTACTAATTCCAACAATCTTCACTCCCATTTGGATTGCAAAGGCCTTGCCAACAAATATGGTATTTTTCAACTCTACCCAGTTTACCATGATAATCCAATGACAAACACCCTAAACCCATAGCCTTGGGTTTAGAAGAGAAGGCAAAATCAGTGAAGATTGATCAAATTGTTCTTCCAGTATTTCCACAACTCTAGTTTCTTTTTCACTTACCCTACTAACAATTGATTTCAATCTTTTCGTTCTAGATATTGGATAGAAGAGCTTAGTACCTAGATACACGACTTCCGATGATATGACCTTAATAGCTAACTGGTCACTCAAATATTTTCGGCCAATGAGAATTTTCTGTTAAAATAGACTTTACTTCTATTGAAATTAATATATTAGCCAGACAAATTAGAGAACAATTTAAGAATGGCCTTAATTGTCAAAACATCTTCTTTAGTTGCTAGACAGAAAAAAAATGTATTATCTGCAAACAATAAATGAGTTACCTTAGGAGCATTCTTTGCAATATTAACCCCATTGAATAGATTAATATCTCCATACACTCGCAAGAGTCTTGAAAGGACCTTCATATCAACTATAATAAAATGGGTGTAATAGGCAAGTTTGTCTAAACTCTCGACGCTTCTGTATTATCAAAAGAGCTTCCATGCAACTTAGAGTATGACACTAAAGACATCATATATCCTACAAGATTAAATATACTATTTTTTTGGGGGTAGAAATATCCTACAAGATTACACCACTTAGAATCAAACCCCAAAATTCAAATTCGACATATCTAATTTGATTACCATATATTCACCGTTCTCTTTCTTATTTTTTAAGTAACATGAAATTTCTTGAGCAATAATTATGTTATCTACAATTTGCCTTCCAAGAACAAAGACAATTTGAAATTGAGAAATAAAAAGATACAGAGAGGCCCTCAATCTTTTAATAACTAAAATTTTAGCGGTTATGTTATAAGAAGCAGCACATAAACTAATTGATCGTAATTCATCCACAGAAGAAGCATTAGGTTTCTTGCGGATCATGGTTAACCCCAAACATAATGATTTTTGTTTGGAAAAAAATTATTTCCAAAGTTACAAAAAACAATTTTTAGAAGATCCAAACATTGATGATAAAAAAAACAAAGGGCTTGAAATCTATCAAGCCCATGAGCTTTAAAGGCTACGATGTTAAACATTTTCTTTTTAATCTCATTTTCATCCAAGAATCTACGAAAATGTATTATTTGTATTAAAAATAACCAACGAAAATAAAGACTCAACAAATGAGGGATCTAGGGAATTAGACATTTTAATCTCAGCAAGTTGAAATACAATTGATATGCCATGATTTGCTATTGGGTTGATTGGCGACATTCACGGGCTTCGTGAATTTTTTTGAAGCTATGTATTCTTGCATCACTTGGGAAAAGTCAATACATGTGCTGATTTCTTGGCCGGTTTTTTTCATTCTTGGCAGCTCCAACATTGGAAGACACAATTCCTCAACCCGGCCGGAAAATTAGTGTTGTACAATCAACATTGTTTGTTATGCCATTATATGTAATGTTTTGCTTTAAGCTTCCGGCTTCCATTCACTAGTCCTTGGATGCTTCTACCAGGAATTTCTTCTGGTCTAATGGCAGCAAGAGTATGGTTCCCACTATTACTTGGGCTACTATTTGCGAACCAAAGAGGTTTGGTGGTCTTAATATAAAATAGTCGGCTGCTATGAACCAAGCCTTACTTGCCAAGAAAGCATGGGAACTGCTCACATCTTAGTACTCGTTGTGGGGAAGATTGATGAAAACCAAATACTTTCCAAACTCTTCTTTCCTCATTGCATTCTGCATCATGCCCTTCTAATGCATCATGGGGTTGGAAATCGGTATGCTCTGCAAGAGATCTTATCAGGAAGGGCCTTTTTATTCAGGTAGGGGATGAGCAGTCTATTGACCCTTGGATTAATTATTGGATTCCATCGCATCCTCCTTCTGCTGCTCCATTTCCAATGCTTAGTAGTGCACCAAAGCGGGTTGCGGAGTTGATCGATTGTTCTAATGGTTCTTGGAAAAGAGACATGATTTTTCATTGGTGGCCTCTGGATGTGGCATTTCGAATACTTTCAATTCCTATTCTGATGTTCCTTAGGGAGGATAAATTCATATGGGCAGCAACGTCTAATGGTATGTTCACTGTGGCTTCTGCATACAATATTGCATTGAATGGCTTCTCTCATCAAATTGATCCTCTTTGGCTCAAGATATGGCATGTCCCTGCAGTTCCTAAGGTGCAACACCTTATTTGGAAAATTCTCCATCACAAACTACCCCTACCTGACCTTTTAATTAGCAGAGGGCTAAATCTGAGTCCCTATTGTTCTCTTTGTCTTGAGCATTATCAATCTATGGAGCACTTGTTTGGCGGTTGCAGGATCACTAGTCAAGTTTGGCAACAAGCGGGGTTACTTCATCTTTTCATGAATCAGTCAATGACTAGAACAATTTGCAATCTAATTAAAGGCCAGAATGATTCCGATAGGGATTGTATCCTGTTGATTTCTTATTGCTGCAGTATCTTGTGGAACATCTAGATCGATTATTGGGATTGGATCTTCCGCCAAGAGACTTTCAACCCAAGAGAGATTGTTCTTAGAGCAATCATAGGAGCAAGAGAAGTTGTTAGCCACTTTCACTTCACATCGGCCAGAGAGAGAAGATTGGTTCGTTGGAATCAGCCCCATCATCCATATGTGAAATTCAACATTGATGGCGCAAGTTTGGGTAATCCGGGCAATGTCAGTATTGGGGGAGTTTGCCGAGACTCCAACTCCAATTTCATTTGCAGCTTTTTGGAAAGAGTTGGATAGAATTCTGTGTTGGTTGTTGAAACTTTGGCGATTAGGAAGGCATTAAAGCTAGCACTTTCTCTCAATCTAAGAAAGATCATCTTTGAAACTGATAATCTTCTTGTGATGCATCTTCTTAGCGGTCAAACAGATGCTATTCCTTGGAGGATTGGGACAATCATTAACGATTGCTCAATTTGGTCTCGTTGTTCGATGATGTTAGGTTTTCTCATTCTTTGAGGGAGGCTAATGCTATGGCAGACTCTATGGCTTCACTTGTTGCGTCTTCCCAGCATTCGTTGTGTTGGATTTCTTCTCCCCCTCAGTTTATTTCCCTTATTTTGTATGCTGACTCTATTGGAACATTGTTCCCTCAGTAATAGTTTGCTTATAAACAAAAAAAAACGAGATCCATTAGACACTTTCCCCTCTAATACAAGATAAATGTCAATGGGAAGAAATTATACAAAATGTAAATCCCTTGTATTCGTTAATTATCAATATAAAATCTCCCTCTTTCCAAAAAAAACAAAAACAAAAAGAAACAAAAAAAATAAAGAAGAAATGCAATTGATATGATGCTCTGCCTTTCTAATCAGAGTCCCACTACCGAGCCCCTGATTCCACATATGAGTGGATCCAGCATTTTGATAGGTTGGCCCTGATTCTTGACACGTAAGCGATGAAACATACAATCAAAGTGGCGCGTTTCTTATCAGTCCAAGTGTTTGGTCTTCTAGCTAGACGATGATGCGGCACTGATCGTTCATCGCGGGGACCACAGCATTTTATAAATCTAGTCCTTGCACTACGCCATATCTTTTCCCCTCCTCCCAGTCGATTCAAATAAAAGAGGGAAATCAGAGAAACTAAGGGAACATTTTTTCATTTGTTGCAGAAGCTACTGGTGCTCCGATCCCCGACGAGAAACGTTTCGTCTCTTTCTCTCTCCCTTCGAAAGGAAAACCAGAAACAGAGAAAGAAAGGTCTGGGAAAGAATAGAAAGTTTGAAAAGCCATAGAATGCTCTGATCTAATTAAAACTAATGGCGGATGCTTTGAGCCCTAATCCGTCAACCGCGACGAGGCAGAGGGCACTCATGGCTTCTCGTGTCCAATCTCCGATCAGTCCGTTATTTTTGGGCTCCAACGACGATCAACTAGAACGTGCCCAGGCTCGGGCAGCACGTGCTGCCGCTATCCGCCGTAAGGCCATTGCTGCTACTGAACCTCCACCTTCCGATCCTTGCCTCTGTAAGGAGCAGATTATTGAGTTGTTCCAGAATTGTGTTAAGCTGTCAAGCGAAAATGTTCGTAGTTATTCCCCACGCTATTTGCAGTTGCTCAATTCATATTTCGTGTTCAACGGCTTTTGTTTGTTTCATTTCCCTGTTTGTTTGTTTGTTTTTCCCTTTTTAATGTACCGTTTGCGTTTGCAGAAAATCAATCAGAAAAACACGTGGGAACTGAACCTCATAGATCATCTTAGTGAGATTATTAAAGTTGAAGCACAAGATGATGTCGAGACTAATTTTCAAAAGGTTGATACTCTATGAGGAGTAATTTGGAATTAATTCTTTTGAGTGAATGCCACTTTCTTTCATTCATTTATATTTCGTGTAGGCAAGCTGCACACTGGAAGCTGGGGTGAAAATTTATTCATTGAGGGTGGATTCAATGCATTCGGAAGCATATAAGGTCCTTGGTGGAATTAATCGAGCAGGTCGAGAAGATGAACACCGTTAGCTCTTTTCCTTTGCACCTCAGGGTTCAATTAGTTGGGCGGCTGCATTGATTTATTTATAGAGTTGCGGTAATTCTAATGCTATATGGGCTGAAGTTCTTGTTATTGCTATTTTTTTTTATCGTTGCATGATGAGCACTTTGATGCCTTGACCATTCCCGGAAAACTGAGCTGTCCCAGAAAATTGAGACTATTGAGGTTTCCTGCTGGTATGTGAACAAAAGGACTAAATATGGTGGGGTGAAGATGCCACTGCTTTGAGTTGGTAAATTCTCTGGTGGTTCCCACATTGGTTCGACCGAAATCGAAACGAAATGACTATCGAAACTGCAGTATCAAAATGGACCAAAATTTCACCGTAATAATTCGGTTTCGAACAGAAATCAAAATGGGGTTCGAAATCTGAAATTGAACCTTGGTTCCTACCACAGTTCCGGTTCACCTTTTTTCGTCTTGCAAGCAACAACCAACCAGTAACCATACACCAAACAACACAACTCAGCCTATCCCAACTAAATGGGGTCGGCTACATGGATTTTTACCCTCCAAATCAGCTATCTTCGAGGTCATACATGATAAAAGGCCTAAGATATGCATGTCTTCCTCACCACTTCTCCTAGAGTTATTTTGGGTTTGCCCTTGACTCATTTAGCTCCTTCAATTTGAATCAAATCACTCTTTTGGACTGGAGCTTCCAAAGGCCTCCGTTGAACATGGCTATGCAGCCTCAAACAACTTTCTCTTAGCTTATCATGTATTAGAGCTACTCCCAGATTAACTCTAATATGATCATTCTTTACTTTATCCTTCCTAGTTTTGCCATACATCCATCTCAGCATCCTCATCTCTGTTGCATTGAGTTTATCCACATTATGCTTCTTCATTGCTCATTTTGCACCATACATCATAGCTGGTCGTATGATTGTCCAATAAAAATTTTCTTTAAATTTTAAAGGAATACATTAATCACACAACACTGTAGACGTACCTCTCCAGTTCATTCATCCTATTTTAATTCCCTATGAAACATCATCCTCTATATCACCTTCTTTATCTATGATTGAGCCTAGATACCTAAAATAATCACTTTGCAAAATCTCCGTCTCATCAATATTTACCACCTCATTATTCGTCTTAGTGTAACTTAAGTTACTCAGCATATACTTTGTTTTCGTTTTACTTAATCTTAAAATCCTTTGATTCCAAGGTTGATCTCTGATGAACCATAATTATAATTGGCCAATCAACAGATGATACATTGTGGACCGGCCAATGGCGGAATTGAGCCAGACCACGACAGGACCGAAAGACCCAATCAACGAGTAGAACCAGCCCGCTGACCAGGGGATAAACGAATAAGCTCGAAATAACAAAATTAGCCGTCGAGTAAAATGTGAGATCGGCCTAGTCTACTCGGATCATGCTCAGAGCCCTGAATACCTAAAATCGATGCAGTAAAATAACTTAACCATGTGCCAAATTTGATCAAGACCATGCTTTCTGCGTGACCCCCGATCTGACAAATGTCGAATCCTGAGAACGACACCTAGGATTACATGAGATTTGAATTATTGTCCACGAACCAATGATTCCCATAACGATTTGGCAACTCAAACCTATAAATAGTGACTCTCATTCCAGGTAAAGGGGACTCTCTCACTTTCAAGCTCTTTGAATTTGAGAATTTATTTGTGCAGAGGTTTGACTTAGGCATCGGAGTGTACTAACTGGCTCAGACCGGCACTCTTTTGTCTTGTGTTGTTTACCTGTGCAGATCAGCTCGGCCAGGTGGATAACAACTCAGATTTCGCCGTAACAATCTCCATAGCTCCAACTTAGTGTTAATCACTACTTTTGTCTCATCCACCAAAACAATATCATCGACAAAAAGCATACAACAAGAAACCTCAATTTGAATGCTTTTTGGTTAAATCATCCATAATAAACACAAATAAATAAGGGCTTAAAGCTGATTCTTGGTGTAACCCAATTGTAATTGGGAATTCACTACCTTGACCCTCTACAGTTCTTACACTAGTCACCACACCATTGTACGTATCTTTCATTCTGTCTACATATTTACTTGAAACACTTCTTTTCTTTAGTACTTGCTAGATTATCTCTCTACGGACTTTGTCATAAGTTTTTTCTAGGTCAATAAAGATCATATGGAGATCCTTCTTGTAATCTCTAAATCTTTCCATGAGTCTCCTAAGTAAATAAATAGTAGTTTCTTGTCTCACGAGAGTTTCAATAACTCTCTCCCATAATTTCATAGTATGACTCATTAGTTTTATGCCTCTGTAGTTATTGCAACTTTGAATTTCACCTTTATTTTTATAAATTGGAACCACAATGCTTCTCCTCCGTTCATTTGGCATTTTCCTTGTGCTCATAATTTTATTAAACAACTTAGATAGTCAAGATAAACCGAAGATTTTTAAGCTGTTCCACACTTCTAGCAGGACCCCATCTGGATCTAGTGCCTACTTTCATCCTCCTTAAATCATCTTTTACTCCAGGCACCCTAATTTTTCGTATATATGTAAGACATAAGGTGTTTTGGTGGGTAATGCAGTCTTCCCGGATTCTATTACTCGAAATGTCTTCATTTAGTAGGCTGTAGAAACAATCTTTTCATCTCTTTTTAATGTCCTCATCCCATATTATGTAGTTTCCCATTTTCACTTTAATACATCTAACACGATTGAAATCTCTAATCTTCCTTTCCTCATTGTTTAATTATTTTAGAGATAGTCTTTCATATTTTGTTGCCTTTGCTTTTCCCACAACCTTCTTAGCTTCATTTTTGGCTAATTTATACTTCTTTAGAGCCTCTACATCCTTGGTCCTTTGCCATGTCTTAAAACTAGCTTTTGTAGTTTTAATTGCTGCTTGAACTTCATCATCGCACCACCAAGTCTCCCAAGAGGAATGACGTTTTCCTTTCGATTCGCCTAAGACATCTTTAACAACCTTTTTAATACAAGCAGTCATCTCATTCCACATTTTATTAGTGTTCCCATTAAAATCCCATTTTCCTTGTTTAACCACTTTACCAGTAAATGATTTCAAGATATCTTCTTTTAAGCTCTACCACCTTATCTTAGGGCAAATAAGTTCAACTTTCTTACGATTTGGCATAATGAGACACATCCAAGACCATTAATCTACGTTTTGTGGGTTAGACTCTCTCCTGTTATAACCTTACGGTCCTTACATAACAACTTATCGGACCTTCTAGTTAGAAAGAAATCTATTTGGCTACTATGATAGCCACTTTTGAAGGTAACTAAATGCACCTCTCTTTTCAAAGTATGTGTTTATAACGGATAAATTGTAAGCCACAACAAAATCTAAAACTGAAATCCCCTCCTCATTCTTCTCTCCAAAACCATATCTCAATCTGCATAGCCTTTACGATCTCTCCCAACATGTCCATTCAGATCACCCTTTATAAAATCTTTTCTCCTTGACTAAAACCTTGCACTAATCTATCCATATGTTCCCAACACAATCTTGATGGATATAATCCTATCATCAAATCTTTCAACATCCACCACATCATTCGTTACATCTTTATCCACTACTATGCCTACTCTGCTTCTATTACTTTTATCCCTCGTATACCAAAGTTTAAAGTCATTCAACTCTTTGGCTTTTGGGGAAATTGCCAAGATCTACTAGTTAACAAAAAGATTTACTAAATTGGTAGGAATAAATTATGTTTACAAACACACGTTACAATATTGAAAAGATCAACCAAATCAGCATTTAGAAAAAAAAAAACATTAAAGAGCTAACCTAGAATGCCCCCCAACATCTTTCTTTATCCCTCCCTTGTTTTTTAATCAAACCAACCCACTTTTGATTCTTTTATTCCCCACCATTCATCTTCTTTGTTCTTCTGCTTCTTTTACAGAGGAAGCGGAGTTGCAGGGGAGGGCGGGCAAGCAAGGGGTGGGGTGGGAACGTCGGGCTGCATAGGGGTAGGCAGGGGTGAGTCTAATGGAGAAGAGTGAAGGCAAGCTTTGAGTTGTAGGGATTGAGGTAGGTCGTGCAGAACAGGGGATGGTGTGGGTGGAGGAACAACAGTGGGCTGGGGTGCAAAGGGTATAGAAAATGAGATTTTTCCATCTTATCAAATCTCGTGAACAAATTCTCAAATAATCTATCCTCTTGGTATCCTTGAACCTTAAGGAGAGATAGGTTTCATCATTCACGCCTGCATTCCTCCCTCCCTCCCTCACACTGTGAATTTGTGGAGTCCGGCCGGTTATCAAGGATCTTATCCACAAACAAGAAACTGCAACGATGGAGAAGATCTAGCAACTACCATCATTAAAACCAAGAAAATACGCAGGATTGGAACAGAAAGATGTTATTGCCATTATCGAAAACTTGCCGAGGCTATTTTTGTTGAAATCGAAGAAGAATAGAATGGGAAAGGGTGACTGGATGACTGTATCTAACTCTTTACAAATGGATATAAATGTTAAAATCCAAAGCAATATACATGGATATGAATCAGTACCACCTAAACCGCAAACCATAGAGCTATGTTTCATCCAGTGAAGGATAAGCTTCCAAAAATTCAGTTGAGGGCGTCTATTAGAATTTTGAATATCATAATCCTACATTGCCAGTACCTATTAATCATTAATCCATATTAAACACGCTCAGAACCTCCTTTATCACATTCTTTGTTAGACTCAGCTCCGCCCCACCCCTGTTCTCCGATCCACTCAATCCCTGCAACTCAAAGCTTGCCTCCATCCTTCCCCGCTAGACTCACCCCTGCGGACCCATGGCCCCCCCCTTTACTTGACTGCCCTCCCCTGCAAGTCTGCAACCCCGCCTTCTCGGTAGAAGAAGAACGAAGAAGATCAAGAGTGGGGAATAAAAAATGAGGGGAGATAGAGAAAGATGCTGGGGTATTTTTGGTTATTCCTTTAGCTTTTTCACTCATATGGAGATTTGGTAAATCTTTTCAATATTGTAACTTGTGTATGTAAAATATAATTTATCCCTACCCATTTTATAAATCTTTTTACAATCTAGTAGATCTAGGCAATTTTCCCTTCGCATTTTTACCCTTCCATCTAGTCTCTTGAATGCAAGCTGTGTTAATCCTTCTTTTCCTCATAACATCTATCGATTTTAGGATCTTGCCCGTTAAAGATCCGAAGTTCCAAGATGCTAATCTAATCCTATGCTTTTGGACTAGCTTCTTTACCCACACTCATCCATTGTGCAAGAATCCTTACCTACTTGTCACTACATCCGGATGCCGAAGCGACGCGTTGCTTACGGGGCGCCCTAGCTAACGGTTTTTTTTAGTGCCGGCTGCCGACATGCACCAAGGCTGCTGACACGCACCAACCCTCCTTTATCCGGGCTTGGGATTGACAGCAAACACTAGCAGAGGTATTAACCATCTATCATATAAAATAACATAACAGGTTCAAACAGGGTGCATGTTAAGAAAACAACGCCCAGAATGGCGATTTGCAGAAGAAAAACGAAAATAGAGAGAGCACACACAACGCACAACACAGAGATTTATGTGGTTCACCTCCAAGATGGAAGCTACATCCACGGCCGAGCAGTGGAACAGGTTTCACTATTTTCTCTGAAAATGTTACAAACCCTCATAACCCTATCTCAAAGAGATAAGAACAATATATAAGAAAACCCTAAACCCCGGAAAGTACACAAATGCCCCTAGCCCAAAAATTGCCAAAAAACCTGAGGCGGACCAAAACATAACACATGACTCAAAGTACTCATTTCGAAGATCTCGACGAGCCCAACACAACTCCACGCCAAAGTCCTGCCATTTTTCGGCATTCCGAGGTCGTTTTGAGGCCGAAACGGCCCTCCAAAGGTCTCAACCGCACTTTCTGGACCAAATCAGGCTTCACCAACAATAGTGCATCTACAAATGGTTGAATTATTGGTTTCAACTATTTTGTCATTTGTACTCCTACCGTTCTTGGAACTGAAATCCATATATTTTCTCTTAATTTGGCTTGCATTAGGATCTTTTGATTCTAACTTGGTGTTTTTTACTTTTTATTATTGTCTAGACCATCTCATAAATGTACAACATACACCCGGGACTTCCTCAACTCCCCATTCTTATGTATGATTCGACCAAGCCATTGATCTCAACTGTTCCCATGTTCGTGACCCTATATTCTAACATTGCCTTCTAAGTCTGTCTTAGTTAAAATATTCTGATTCTAGCATTTTTCCATAATTCTAGTTGGTATATACTTTCTCTGTGCCTGTCAATAAAAACATCTCATCAACAATCAACATCCACCATAGGAACTCTCTATATCCTGGTCAACTCATTAGTAATTAAGTAGAGATTCATGGATCAGTGTTGATCTGTTGTGTAAGCCTACTGCGATTAATGTCCATTGTTAAATTAAAACCCTTTTCTTTGTAATGGACTAATGGTAAAACGTTTCAAATTTTAAACCACCATCTTTAGGAAAGAGACAAGTTTTTCTTGTGCACATGCTTGGCCTCGTTACAATTTCTAACAAGAAAGATTGCAACAGAACTGTTGATATGAACAGAAATTACAACTAAGGATAGTTAAGTCTAATTACAGCTAAACCCACCTAGTAATAAGAACATAACATAAAACCCCTACACACACTATGCTGTTTAACAGTTATAGCCCTTGCTTAATAGCTTGAGCTTTTGGGATAAGCGGTTGTAACATCGTATCAGAGCCAAGAGGTTGGGTGCTTGATCTCTGGTAAGTCCGAGGGGTTTGTGTTATGTGTTTTATGCCCTTTGGTGCCACGTGATGGGGCCACCATGTGATGGTGTCATGTGCAGTGCCGTGTGTGTGTGGGAGCCTGCATGTTTGAGGGAATGTATATGTGTGTTGATATACATTGTTGTAGTCCTTACTTAAGAGCTTGAGCTTTTGGGATTTGCGGTTGTAACAAGAATGATACTGGTCATGGATCTATTGATCAGTACACCCATTGACACATTGAATGGAGAAAAAGGATGTTGCTGCCGTTCAATTAGATACTCAGTAACAATCTTGAATTACATGAAGTAAATGAGTGTCAGCTATCTTAGGATGAAGTAGCAGCCCTCTTGATGAAGTTTGAGGGTTATATGCTGGTATTTCAAAACAGGAGCTGTATACACGTGTCAAATTATAAACTGCAGTACCATAAATTGGTTTTTCGATTCTCTCTTCTTGGGACTTGAGGTTGATTCAATTGTGCATACTGCTGCTAGGGTTTACACATGCCCAGGTGACACAAATTGCAAGTAGATTCATTAAAAAAGAAAAAAAGACAGTGGGAAACAGAGGTGATCTCTTAATATTTAGTACTATAGTTTTCCTTCTATTCTGATTCTGATTCCACACCAGATCCACCATCTTCTATCCATTCATCACTAATATTTCAAACTTGGGAAAGGTATTGGTGCCTAAAGTCTATGACTCATATGTGTGCCGTCTTTACTTGTGTGTGTGTGGTGTTTTTAATTCATCTTTTTTTCCCCCCACCGGCTACGATATATCCTTTATTCCAACAATGAGGTGCACGATTGCACAGTGTCTCATTTGACATTCAATGTTTGTTAGTGACTTTATGTTGTTATATGTCAATACAGAAGCAATTTTGGAGGCTGATAATGGTGGTGTTGAACAAGATGAGGGCTGTTCTAAGAAAGAAGAGAGGAAGGTCAATATATTTCTATTTTTTAATATGTTAATGTACATAAGATAATTGGCTCACTGTTTTTAATATGTGCAGATGTCGCCTTTAGCAACATTGGAGTCATCTTTTGAGGCTCTTAATGTGAAAAAGCTTGATGGTAATTTGCCTTCCTATTTCATTTTTATCTTTTGAGGATCTTAATGTGAAAAAGCTTGGTGGTAATTTTCCTTCCTATTTCATATTTTTTTTACAAATAGACAACCTTTATATGAGTTATAATATTCTTCCCCACCCTCATCCCTACTCCCCACTTTAGTTGCATTTGCAGTGGATCCTCTGTATCATCAAACATGTGCACAATTTGACGAAGGTGGAGCCAAGGGTCTTCTATTGAATAATCTGGGAGTATATGGTGGCTGTCGGGTACTTTTTGATTCACTGGAAGCACCAGGGAAGTGTAAGCCAAATGAAACTCGAAATGATATCTTGGATACGGTTGATATTTCATTCGTAAGAGGTGTGACACATTTACAGATAAGATGATTCTGATCTCTGCTTTTGCGTTAGCTCAAATAAGACAATCCTTTCTTTCTTGATTCCCTTTCATTTTTGCAGAAGACATTGAGAAGATGGTTGTCAACATGTGCAGAGAGGATCACATTTCGCCAACTCTGAGAGATATTATCGTTCTGTTTGACGAAGCCAATCAAAGGAAATCAATTTCATTTTCTCTTGGCCCAAAAATTGCTGAGCATGTTGTTGCAGCTGTTGATGACCGAGTTGAGTTCAACGGTGATGCATTTGAGACTTGTAACACTTGGGTTTCTGATCATGATGACAATGCAAGTGTCATTGATGAGACAGATCCTAGTTTTCCAACTCACCATGTGGTGTGTTTTATATGTTAAATGTTAAAGTTGTTTCGCTAGTCCTCTCCTTCTACTTATATTTAATTTCCCTGAAATTAAAAAAGGTTGAAGGATCAGTTGGACAAATACTAGATTACTCTTGCAGGAAAATGATCCCTACACATTTGATGAACCTGATGTAGATGACAGTTTTGAGAAGGTTGCTAATTTTTTGTATTTAGGATTGGGTTTGATTACGAAACAGAATGCTTGGGCTGGTCCAGACCATTGGAAGTATCGGAAGGCTAAAGGTAAGGTTTGAAAATAAGACTTTTACCATTTCTTTATGTACTTAAATGAGATGATGCAAACAATTCCATTATGTAATCTGATATAAATTTTTTTGTTTCAGTGGATACTCCGGTTTCAGAAAATGGATCACCCATAACAACTAAGAGATCCAAGAATAGAAAATAAGCAGAAGTAGATATTGATTTCACGATATCCTTGGACAAAGAACTGCTGGAGATTTTTGCTCCACCTAAAAGTCCTAAATTGTTGCGGTTATGTCCAAATAGAGTCCCTTGTAATACCACACTTCCAGAAGATTGTCATTATAAGCCAGAGGATCTCGTCAAGTTGTTTCTTCTTCCAAATGTTATGGTAAGATTTGATTTACAGAAAATGGAAAAGGAAGATCTCAGTTAACTGTTCTTGTGGAATGGTGTTCGAGGTCTTTGTTCTTTTTTAATTTCTTTTTATTCCATTGAGTGATGAAATATCTGATCCATTTACAGTGCATTTCCATTAGAGGAAGAAAAGCCTCAGGTAAGTCATACTTCGCTCAGAGATTGTGCTTCATGTACTTACTTGGGTTTGTAGGATTTGTAAACCTGAAAGGAACAATAATCTCAGCCCATATTGTGCCTCCCAACCCAAGCCTTCCTTATTCACCGTCACATCCATGTTTCCCCTACCTGCTCCCTTTGTTGGAATGGTCTTGAGGACATCCCCCACCTCTTCTTTAACTGCCCTTTCACCTCTACCATCTGGAAAAAAGCCCTTTCCTCCATCTAGCACCGAAGCAGGAGACCCCTTCCCTTTGACAGAGAATGGCATTGGGTGGCTAAGTCCTTCTTTGGGACCTCGATCTGTGACACCATCGGCAAGCTGATCTTTGGAGCTGCTATCCATCACATCTGGATGGAGCGTAACCTTAGGAGATGGACTTCCAACTCTCGATCCTTCGATCTGATTTGGAAAGCCATCTCTTTTGAATTCTCTTCCAAGCTCAGCCATACCCTTCTTCGCGCTATCAGAGACACCCCTAGGAACAGGCACATTGCAGTCTACTGGGGTCTTGATCTGGCCTCTCTTTTTATTACCACCTCTGCGTAGGTTGGCTGTTGTTTCTCCCCCTCCCCCCTTTTCCCTTGTTTATTACTTTTCTTCCTTTTCTCCCTGCCCCCTCCCCCCTTGGGGTAAGGTAATACATATTTATTTACCCAAAAAAAATCTCAGCCCATATATGTTGCAGTAGACTTAAAACATGAAGTTCTTTTTTATTTATTTTATCATATATTAAATTGGTAATCCAAGTTATAAAATGTTGTTTTCCATCTTTCTTTTCTCGTCCAGGCATTCTAATGGATTGAATCTAACACCATAGATTTCAGAATCTTACCCACAGTAGAATCGCTGGAGCACACAACAAGCTGTACAAGTTCTGCAATATCTCCCAAACTACTATCACAATTAGGCCTCCCTAGGTCTCTCTAAGTTTGGTTCCAATCCAGTGGTTGGATGTGAGGGTATGATTAGTGAATCCAAATTAATAACTAGTTACAGAAATAGAAACAAAGCTATAACTTAGCAACCTCAGATCAGAACAGCTCCATAGTGATTCATCCATTCATTTGGTACAACATATTTGATGAAACTCAAGTTAATCCAATGGGCAGAAACCATAGTTTCAGCAACTCAAAAGACATAGCAACTAGACATCAGATTCAGTAACTACCCATACATTCCTATCTGCAGGACAGATTAAGTTCATATTAGGGTCGAGTACTACTTAATAAGGTCCTACAATTTCAGCAATCCAAAGGCTAGATGTAGAGATATCAGTACCTCAATGTTGCAGTCCAATAGTGGCAGGACACAGAAACTGTAGGCATGTATGTGGTCAAAAGAAACTTCAGAGGTAATAGGAACAAGTAGCACAGCAGAATATCTCTTCAGATGCCTTTAAATAATATTTAAATCAAATGGAACAACCACTCTACTTCCTTGGATGCGCAAGATTTGATTTGAAATGATAGAAGAAACCAAAAGATGATAGGATATGACAAGAGCTTCTCACTCGAGCCTTGCTAGCTTTTCACCAACTACCACTAGTCTCTCACTAGGATTTTTCTGCATCTCATGGAAGTTCTTGCTTCATACAAGAAGAAAAGAACATAATAGCCATAGAGTGTTTTTTTTATCAAAATTGTTGGTGGGGAGTATGACATCTTCTCTTTATTTTTTTCTTCATAGAAAACAGCCACAATTGAAACCTCCTATGCGTGGAAAGAAGAAATCCTTACAATCTAAGATTCTTTAAAAATAGAAACCTCTCCAAATTAGAAACTAACATTCTAGAACTTAATAAATTAGAAACTAACTACTTAATCCCATATAGGACTTAGATAATATTGGGCTTATAGAATTGACCCATTACAATAGTAAACTCAAAAATATTAAGCACATGGCCCATGTAATCCACTGGGCACTCAAATTAAGCCTAACTTTAACTAAACTTGAACTGTAGGTTCAGTTGGACCCAAAAAACTAAACCAGACCCAAAGCAATAGACCCATCATCTCTTCTTGCAGGAATTCTGCATCACAATCCTTATTAAATATTTAATTCTTCTTATTTTCCCCCCCTTTGGTTGATGTTCTTCTGAATTTGATGCGACTGTAATTACTGGTAACTATGTGACTGTTCCATATCTTAATAGCTGCTTTTTTCCCCTTTCAGGGGGGGGGGGGGTTCGATTATGTTAATGTGGTATTGACATGGAATTTTTTTCATATATATACGCAATTGTAACGTCGATTTAATGTATCATATTTTACTAATAATGAGGGGTCCATTGTGGACATTATTGTTAATATCCAACCCAAATATCATTTTATCATGGGCTCATTATTTTGTTGGTTCTGGTGGTACTTTTCTTCCCATGGCATATAGTAGGCCTAGATTGCAAGGTTTGAATGCACATTCTTTCTTAAAGTTATTATTTGTTCATTTGGGGATTGGTAACACACTTTTTCAGATTTTCAATTAAAATAAAGTGTTGTGTTATTGTATCTTGGTCCAAGACACAAGATACAAGTGGCTATTTATCGAAAGGAAGGGCAGGGGGGGTGGAGAAAATAATGTGTTTGCTTTTGATGCATTAGACCAGTACCTCTTTATTATATAACCTCTTAAGGAGTTTGAGCAAGGTTGCTAATTTGGTTAACATGCTTTAGTTCTTTTTTCAGATGAGCCAGTGCAGCAAAGCTCTGATTTTGGACCCTTTCCATCATGGGACAATGACAGTGTGTTTAATGGCCAATTCGATGATGGAAATGCTCACAGTGATTTGGAAGACTCAAGCACCCTTATCTCTCAGCCACTCCAGGTGGGTCTGCATTCACATAATCACACTGCTTCAATATCATTTGCCGACTGCATGATACATTTCATGTCTTTGGGATTGCCATATCATGACATCCTGTGGAGGTAATAGAGCAACATAAAGAGTGTTGTGGGTCTAAAAACCTACTTTTTACCAAGCAGTTCTACTAAGCATGTTGGTCTTTTACTGCATAGCTCAATTGTTGACTTACTGCATCACAAGACATGACTTTGCGCTTTTTTATCCTAGCCTGCATCCTCATCAATTTTATTTTAAGTCAGAATGTACTTTACATCTTTGACAACTTACCAAAGGGTAATTCAGTTATCTTACTTGTCTTTTAATTTGAGAAATAGTAATCTTAAAAATGTGGGATGGTTTGGGATGGTCAGGGGTTCCACCAGACACTCTGGCCGTCACAGATGCCTGTTTTTTTTTGGCCTGAATGATGTCCTGAATAAAAAACAGCCAAAAAGCATGGGCCAGCCAGGACAATCGCAGATGCCCTGAGCGTTCTGAATGCATCCCAGATGTCCCCTGCAAAAAATGTTTAAACTCCATTACTGTTTGAAACTAATGGTGGTATTCTTCTCTTAATAATTTAGGTGAACAAAATTGAAGTCCAGTATGATAAAACCTCCAAGCAAGTTGATGTTCATGCATTAAAAGAAACACTCTGGAGCCACATAAGAGAATCCGTACAGATGCCTGAAATTGTAAGTTGATTTATTTGCTTTTGCATGATTATTTTGTTGCTACATTATTGTTATTTCTCCCAAAATGTTTGAGAGGTTGAATTGCTTTTTATTTTCTAGTCACAGCTTAGGGCCATTTAGCTAAGATCAATAAATGGACAAAACTAATTCATTGCAGACATGTACAAGAGTGATTGACTTGATCTTCTACTGTTTGTTTGGGCTTTGTTATGGCTTAAAGGGCACTTGTGCAAATGTACGGCATTTGACTGTATAGAATTGTCTCATGGAAGCATAACCATACTCTATTCTAGCTTCATCAATAAACCTCAATGTTATTTCTTTAGCCTTCTTATGCCAACTTTACAGGTTATTATGATCGCCAATAGAATCCAATGTTACGTCTTGTTATTAGCTACATGCATCTATTATCTAAGTCTTACACAGCAGATAAATTTGTTCAGGTGTATGTGAAGAAGATATACAATGAATCTATTAACAATAAAGAGAATACAAACAGTGAAGTACTAATCTCAAAATCAGAAAGTTGGTAATGTAGTCCTAGATTGGTAGAAGACCAACTAGTTGCCAGTAAACTAGGATCTGTTATGAACAGGTGAATCGGCTAGGTCAAAATAGGGTTACGGGTTGGTTAGGGTTAGGGTTAGGGTTTGAGGTGTTGGTTATGCTAGGCAGGTGTAGGGGAGTCTACTAGTGAAGATCATGAGATGTTTTGATGGGCGGAAGTGTGTAAACTAGAATGGCAGCAGGTTATGTTTACGGGTTTCAGGTTTCTGGAAAAGAGGAAAAGGAGGATGGGGTTTAGGATGGGAATTTGGGGCTAGGGTTTGGATCGATTATTCCTATTGTAAGAAATGAAATTCGATCCAGATATGGTGTGTTTTTGATGGTTGGATTGGTCTGTGAAGAATTTGGGTAATGGGATGATCTCCGGAAATAGGTGGAATGTTGTGGTTTGAATGGGGTAATGGGAAAACAGCTTGGTTCGAGTATTCCAATTGGGCAGGAGAATACTCGATCCAATCATGTGAAGGTGTTGTTAGCTGAATGGTTTGTTAAGAATATTTGGAGATGGGTGGGAAAATTAGGATTTTAGGGTGGTTTGGAGGATTAGGAGAAGAATGGTATTGATGGGATGGATCAAACTTACTGTTGTTGCAAGGGCAGCTCAGTTGGTTAGAGGATCTTGAATAAATCTTGGTCTTGATCTTGAACTTGAAGGAGATCTTCAAAGAATTGAAAGAAAGCTTTAAAGAACCACTCTGGCTTCACACTGCAAGGTGTCGATTGGATCAAACACCAATCCCACCAACGAACGACCCGGGCTTCCAACTGCAAGGTGTCATTTGGATCAAACACCGATCCAACCAGCCTTGATCAAACATAAGACAAAAATCTTCAATGGAAAAGAAGAGTAGCAAATGCTTTTCATTAATATCAAAATTCGTGTACAATGCTTGCCCCCCTTACAACCTTTTATAAGACTCAAAAATAGACTCCTACACTAAAAAGGAAAGGCCTAACCTAATCCTTAACTTATTATGTAACTTAAACTGGCTAGGAAACTGGAATAGACTCAAAACAGAGTCCTAATCTAGCCCCATTAGACACTTAAAAGAAACTACTAAAATCACTTAAATTGAACCATTGGTTGAACTGGTTCAATTTATGAACAAAAACACCAAAATAAAACCAAGTATGGAACTAAAACAACTCATCCCGTATGCAACATAATTACCCATATTTTAGGCCCATAAAAGTGGCCTATTACATAGGAAACCCATGGGATTAAAGGCCCAACATGTATATAACCCAACCCTAGATTTAGTCCCATTAAAATAAGCCTCTTTTGTTGATGCATCTACATCACTAGGAGCTTGAAAGTACCAATCATATCTACTACCAGTGTCAATATGTATCATGTTGAGATTAAATTGAACGTAGATGTATCTAGTAATAATGGATCTTAAGAAATGAAGTAAATGCTGTGTGGTTCATATACTTAATTTTCTTTGGAAACATAGATGGCAGTCCTAACTAATCATTAATGCAAGATTCTAGGGAAAGACTATTTAATGGGAGAGAGAGTGACACCTGTGTGGTCTTATGAGTAACTGGGGGGGGGGGGGAGTTGTAGAATAACTATAAGTTTAATTTATGCAAACACCTGCGATTTGGAGCAATCACATTACAAAGTGAAAGAAAACACGCTTCTCAATTGATGGCTCTTAAATTATTTCTGGAAAATTAAGATTTCTATAAGTCATATAGTAGTTGCAAAAATGACATATTTATATAACAAATGTTTTGAAATTTGTGTGATTGCTCTGAATACCTAGGTATTTGTCTGAGTTTATACAGATCTGCCATTGCAGGATTGAGTGCAACCCAAAAAGAGGGGGTTGAATTGGGTTGTGACAAAAAAACACAAAGGGAAGCAGTTTTCTTTTCGGGAGTGTGGCCTACGCTAGCACTCCCATGTGTCTATCTCTCTCCTCCTTAAAAAAGAGGGCAGAGGTGTCTTTTCACTTGGGGAGGAGAGAGATAGACACATGGGTGTGTTGGTGTAGGCCACACTCCCAGACAGAGTTCTTTTTCCCTAAAACAAAATATATAGATAACAAATAAAACACAAACCCAAAACTAGTCCTAACAACATCACACGATGGCAGATGATATAAAACGGTGTTGGCGTAGGCCACACTCCCGGACAGAGATCTTTTTCCCTAAAACAAATTATAACAAAAAAAACACAAACCCAAAACTTATGATTTAGAGTGGTTTGGACACAACTGTCCTACGTCCACTACCTTGATCACGGACCAAGGATTTCTCTACTATTCGATTATTTTCAGATTGAGCACTAGGACCACCTTGGTCAAGGATTTCCACCTAGGCCACACTGACCAAGGATTTCCTTCTTAAGCCACACATGCCTACTTACAACAAAAATGGTTTCTTCTTTTCAAGCCTGATACTGTAAACACTTAATCACATATTTGATCGATACAATATAATTTTCTTCTTTAGCACTTTTCACGTTGCAATTCTTGTTCTTTAGCCCCTTTCTCAATATGATGTAGTTCTTGAGCACAATCACTCAACTGCTTCTCAAGAGGATGACAATGAATCTCGAACTCAACAACTTAAGATGATTTCATGATTTGCTTTGCATACTTGCTGTTTGCTATAGATTGTATTATTTTTGGATGAATAAATAATTCATTACCAAAGGACAGACAAGGGGGGGGGGGGGGAAGAAACAAAGAACAAGGCCATGCCTTTACAAGGGGAAAACCCTGAAACCACAAGATGTCTAAAAGCCCCAAACTAAATACAACTCAACAGACTCAACTTAAGATAGCCCTTTATGTCATAGCAAAATATCTTGGCAAAAAACATGGTTACGGATATCCAACTTAAAGGCAAAAGCTTCTCAATGTTGGTTGCGACAGAGTCCCGGATGGGCAGCTTCTTGTGGAAGGAAGGGGCGCTAAATCACGTCGATGGTAGACACGAATGGGGCGATGAGGAGCAACAGAGGCTTGAGGGGGAATAGAGGGAGGGGGAGGCACATGGTTGCCGTTGGGAGGGAGAGACTCCAAGAGGTGGTTGGGCGAAGGAGAAGATCCATCAACTAGGTTGGAGACGGGCAAAACCTACCCAGAAAGGCCCTTTGCCTTATGGATGGGAGGAGGTTGGAGAGGTTTGGGGATGGGCGGGTAATTGACGCGAAAGGCTCATGAGGGAGGAGGCCTACGAGATTATGGGCCAAGGGATTGGGCACATGCCCACGAGGAGCTGGGGTTACAGGGGTACTTACATTAAGCAAAGGCCCACAAGGAGCCTAGGTTCCTGGGGTTCCACGTGCAATGACAGGAATGGTGGGGCACACAGGTAAGAAGGTCTCTTGGATGGGGGGAGATAGGGCCTGGGCGTCACAGAAGTCGAAAGGGCTTGAAGGTTAGCAAAGGGGGAGGGTTTAGAGGTGGGGACAATTAAAGGAGTGTTAACGTTTATGTCTTTTTTGGATGGGAGCTGCAAGCGAAGAGAACTGTCTGACAATAGAGTCGAAGGAGATCGTGATGCAGAGGTGGGTCTGCCATAGTTGACTGCTTGGGAGCTCAAGGGAGAGCGACGTCTCACTATGGCAGTACCAGAGGTTTCCTTGGAGCATAGTTCGAGAACTCGCAAGATCTCGCCGAGTTTCTCGGTTTTTCGAAATCCCGAGACGAGACTGCCTACGAGTCTGAAAATGTCAATATCTCACCGAGATCTCGGATCTCGGACCCGAGATCTCGGTTTGACATAGGAAAATGCCCATCTAGGTCCTTTATATGAGTGCCAGATCTCAAGATCTTGTCGAAAATTCTTTGTATACAGACACCTATCTATGCTAGGAACCAAGACAGACAAGACAGACACTTATTTATGCCTAATATCATTTAAGTAAATGTTTTTGTATTTGTATTTCATTAATGTTTTTGTATTTGTACTTCATTAATGTTTTTGTATTTATATTTCATTAATGTTTTTGTATTTGTACTTCATTAATGTTTTTGTATTTGTATTTCATTTACTTAAGACATTATTCATATATAAGCAAATACCCCCTATTTGAATCCAATAAAAATAGTTAAAAAATCAAATTCCAAAAGGAAAAAAAGTCAACTCCCTAGTTCAAGAACAAAAACTGGATTTTCGGCGATAGGTGCAATTTTCAACTTTCTAATGCTGAGGTTTTTCTCAAATCTAAAACTTCCATAAACCTTATTATGGTGAAACATTGCTAAAAACCAAAAGTGTGGTAAAATATTCATTGTTTTGATGTCCAAAACTATTTTCATTGAGCGATTTTGTGACATTGCAACACGAATTAAGTTTGACCGGTACATAACTCTTTCAATATAAATCAGATTTGAGCAATCTTGGACTTGTTGGAAAGCTTTGTTTGAAAAGCTTTCCAACAAGTCCAAGATTACTTAAATCGATTTATATTGAAGGAGTTATGTACGGTCAAACTTAATTCGATGCTGGAATGTCTGCAAAATCGCTCAATGAAAATATATTTTTGACATCAAAACAAATGAATATTTTACCGCACTTTTGGTTTTTAGCAATGTTTTACCATATTAAGATTTATGGAATTTTTAGATTTGAGAAAAACCCAAGATTAAAAGTTGAAAATTGCACCTACCATAAAATCCAGCTTTTGTTCTTGAACCTGGGGTCACTTTTTCTCCTTTTGGAATTTGATTTTTTAACTATTTTTATTGGATTCAAATAGGGGGTATTTGCTTATTTATGAATAATATCTTAAGTAAATGAAATACAAATTCATTTACTTAAATGATATTAGGCATAATTAAGTGTGTTTGTCCTGTATCTGTCCTGGTTTCTAGCATAAGTGTCTATCCTGCTTTCCCACTAACTGAAACTCCTATTTGGACTTTGCTTTTGCAAAATCTGATAGTGCCATTGTGCTTAAATGGCCTAAAATAGGCTGAATACCAAGTTTCAGACCCAAACTAGGTCTAAAACCCACCGAGATGAGGCTTTGAATCGAGAAAAAAAAAAGTGCACCAACTCGGCGAGATCTGGACTCGACTCGGTTTTTCTAGGGTCCGAGTTGGCACCGAGACCCGAGTTTTCGAACCTTGCCTTGGAGACAGTATTGAGATCTTTAGGATCATCATAGTGCAAGACTGCAAACCGATTGCTACCGTTGGGTAAAGGAGTGTTAGGGACCATTGGTAGGTTCTGGCGACCTACGGTGTGGTATATCGGAGACCTAGAAGCCGAAAGTTCGCTTCAGCAAAGACGTAGACAACGCCTGATTTATATCTTCCTTGGCCATGGGAAGGGTTCCCAGGAAGAAGATTGGAAGCGCAAGGGAGGATCGGATTCTCGGATGTGGCTATTGGAAGATCTTTTATGTTAGCAGAAGAGGCCTTTGGAGAGCAAGAGATGGAATTGTGACCAAATAACTGTAGATTTTATTGATTAATTAACATCAAATGACTCTATCCTTTTATAGGCAAACGAACTAACTGTCAAACTAGTCGTTAGAGTCAAGTTCAGTTTTTCCTTTGAACATTTGAATTCCACTTTCATTTCTAAGAGAAACTAGCTGTTGGAGAACTACTTATACTTCAAAATAGTTGGAAGCTTTGATCCATTTTAGTCTTTAATATTCAACTTATGATTTTCAAGAAAACTAGTTATTGGTGCTCATTAACATCAATGAAGATGTTTTAGAGTTCCACTCAAGTGTTTAGAATCCAAGTAGTTATTAATAATAAGTCAAAGACGTTTCAATTTCTTAACCATGCAACATTAAACCCTACCGAACGGAAGACTGCACCACATTCGTGGAAGACCACAAGATTGTTCGTTTGAGTAGACTTAGTTTCAACCACTCTCGGACATGCACGAAAGATCGCATGGAAGACCGTGATTGTCCTCCACAAATACAAACCTTTAAACCTTGGTTTTCCGTGAGTTCTGGCATAAAATATTTTTGGTCTGCCAATTAAGCTCGGTCGTCCATCCCTGTTTATGGAAGAACGTGGACAATAGACTTAGATATGTTTGTCAGTCGAACACCTAGTTTTTTAGTTTTTCCATTTAGGTAATTTTTTATGTCATTCTTTGGGATTTTTGCATCTTGTTGATTCATTAGGATTACAAATATGTACCAATAATAGTCAAATCCTAATGTGGTACTTGAAAGAATCCTTCAACTTGATGTAGCTTTCAGCTCTTTGATCTTTCAAGTCACGGAAGACTGTCTTCGCCAGTTCTTCATTTAATCAACATCTTTCTTTAACTGTACCTCTTCAGCAATTTGGGTTACATCAATCTCTTAGCACATTAGCACACATATTAGTACACCCAAAACACATAATATATAAATGGAACCTTCTAAGTCCAACAAACCTATTGTTCCACCACCTCAACCTTCATCAACTCCTCAACCAAATTAATCCAAGCCCTACTTCCTACGAAAACCTAGCATAGTAGCACCTGAGCCTTACTGATAAACTAAAGGTAGCAAGGGTTGTGCTTTTATCCTGTTGGAGTTCGATTTCTTTACTTGAAAGACTGAAGCCACTATCAAATCCAATCAAGAGTGTCTTATTTGCCATATTTTCATTCCTTAAAGATCGATCCCATAACGTTGTTCCACCTAGAACCTTGGAAATCTATTTAACCTTGAAGTTTTTGTTTTAGATGTTTTTAATCATATTATCAATTTTCTCCAGGAAAAATGCTAGTTTTCTTCTATTGTTCTATATATTTTGACAGTTCTGTAATCCAAAAAGGTTTCATCCTTCAAATCTAGTGCTTAACCATAGTTTCTTCTGTCTGCACATGTATTCTTGAAACCGTAGTTTTCTTGCTTGCTACAAGTTTTCAATAAAAGTCCTCTAGTGCTTAACCATTGTTTTTGTCATCACATGTATTCTTCAAAACCTTAGTTTGTGGCCTGCTACAACCATAGTTGTCATGGCGTCGCCATGGCGTCTTGGCATTGGAGTTCTGTGCATATCGACCTACGCCATGGCGTCTTGTCTCTCTTTCCCTCTTCAATTTCTTCTTCCTGCCTCTCTTTCCCTCTTTGATATTTTCTTCTTTAATTTTTTGTTTCTTCCCCAACCTTAGACCCACTCTCTGCTTCCCTAAATCTTCTATTTTAGCTTTGGTTTAGTAACCTGCAACTAAGACATCCGCCAGATCTGATTTCAGATCTCACCATTCGGTTGTCAGTAGAATTTTGGGCCTATTTCTCGTTGGGATCGGCAGACCTTGGTGCTGCGATTTTGTTCCAGAAATTGCAGGGAGAATCATCGTCATAAGGAGTTTCCTCTACTGGAACTACTCCAGTTCACCGTCTCTCTGCCTCTCTTTCTATCGTGTTATTGTAAGGTTGAAGAAGACATTAAGTCTTTAAAATTGCAAGTAAGGACAATTTATATTATTTATATGAAATCCCTTATATTCTCTATTGCTATTCTGTTTAGCCCATTCTGTTTTCTCTTTAACTCCATTAAATCACAGTTCTGCCACTCCTTTACAACTTCAGATTTAATACAATTCTGCCATTGTTCTTATAAATCTTGATTTATCTACTAGTTTGCCATTCAACTTTGGATTTAATTACAATTCTGCCATTGCTCTTATAAATCTTGATTTATCTACTAGTTTGCCATTCAACTTTGGATTTAATTACAATTCTGCCATGGTTGACATGATTGCCATGGCGGGCGACGTGTCGATATATCGATCAGACACCCCTCCACCGACTTGGATCGCCATGACGCCGTGACAACTATGGCTACAACATTTCAATTAAATTAATCACCCCCCCCCCCCCCACACACAACCAAATCCGTTCCCTTCCATCTAAAATCTCAGCCTCGTATACCACTGTTCGATGCTTCCAAACCTGTGTTTTAACAAACTCCTAGTTGTTTCTTGCTGTAAACCATAGTTGTGTGGGTCATTTGCTTCAGTCTTCCACCAATGGAATATGCCCACAAGCTTAAAAACATAAGGTACCTTTTTTGCTTTCAGAGAACCAGAGGAAACAAAGAACGGTACCAATAGGTTGACCAAGTAGGAGAAATTGGTTCCCTTATTGGGTTTTGATGGTGCAAGTAGGTGTACTGTTACTACATACTAGTGTAGGTGGGAATATCTGTAGGGCAGACATTCCATATATGGTTATTGACTTATCAAACTGTCCTAACAAGTAACAATATGGAAAGATAATTGAAAATTTCCATTTGGCCTGCCCTCTTTTATTATAGGCTGCGTTTGGAAATGTTGCCATGGTCTTCAATATCAAGGATCTGGATTTCTAATAGGAGTAAAATGGTTCATTACTTAACCTGATGATCTCTTCCAACCACTTTGTTTTAGGAAACACAATATGATATCTTTTATGATTCTTAATTTCATTGTGCTTAATTTTAATTCTGTAATTTCTTTGTCTTTAGGATGCCAAAACCCAGGTATCCTTCAGGCAAGTATTGGGTAGCTTTCCTGCTGAGTGCCAAGCTGCAGCTTGTAAGGATATCTCCCCCCATTTGTGTTTTATATGTCTCTTGCATCTAGCTAATGAGCAGGGCTTGACAATCCATGATTGTCCCAGTTTGGATGACCTACATGTATTCTTTCCTCATGCTGAAGTGCATGTGGCATGATTTATGCGTAACCAAATCTGTTGGTTTTTTGTTTTTAATTAAAAAATTCTATGCGTATGTAGTAGATGTAACTCTCATTTCCAAGTGCCAAAGCTTGTTCTACCCTTTTTTTTTTTTTTGGTAAACGCTTGTTCCACCCTTCATGTGGCTCAAATACCAAAGATAATGTAAATTCAATAGATTTACTTGCCTTCTCTAAATACTCATGTGTGGTTTGTCAAAAAAATGTGCCTGTTTGACTAATGTAATTAGCACTCCTTGAACATAGAAGGTGATTTATATTTTTCCTTCTGTCTTGTACTATAAGAATTTGAAATTAAAGATGGGCTGAGTTTCTCCTCACCCATGGTGAAGAGATTCCATCACTTTATTGCATAGTTTGAAATTTCTGTCGAAATGACTGAAATTTTGATGAATATTTCGGTTCGAGACTTTGCAGGCATATTAGATTTTGGCCTAACTTTCAGCATTTCGACTTATTTCGGAAAAATTTTAGCTCTTTTCTGTAAGATTTTGAGGAATTTCAACCCATTTTGACAAAATTTTGAGATTTTGCATTTACTACTAAAAGACTTAAAAACCCTTAGTCTTTTTTTTGGCTAAGTCATTCATTTTGCTACTGAATCAAGGCTTTATGGTCAACTGTGAAGCATCCAGTTCAACATTTGGGTGAATTTGCAGAATCATTTGGTTGAAATTTCCACAATTTCAAATTTTCTGCCAATAGATATGTTGTGATGGACTTTGAGAGATTCTTTAAGTAGAGGATGACATAGCCATCATGTCATTGTATCCAAGCCAAACTATCACTTTAAGAGTTCTTTTCTCTTTTTTTTTTCCCCATGTAATGCTTCAAATGTATATAAATATGTTTAAATGGGCAATCGCTACTAATTATCTATGACACTTTTCAATTGGTGTATTACTAAATGATTTTTTTGAATGTTGTGTTTTCTAGTCTTAAGTTGTGTAGAATAGGTTATATAAGAGAGGATACCATTTGATCAGGTCCAATCGAATTTTTTTGCAATTTGATCAAAATCGAAAATATTATGGTTTGACAAAAATGCCTTCAGAAAAAAAAATAGAAGAAAAAACTTGCAGCTCATCTACCCCAAATCGTTTAGGATTTGAAAAAAAGGAAATCGTGTATGACAAACAAAAGAGGAATTTTTGCTGGTAAAGCAAACGACTAATTGATTAGTACTTAGACAAGGAAGGAAATCATTAACAGCTAACAACACATACCTGAAATCCAGAAATAATACACACCCGGATCGAGCAAACTACTGCATTAAACTATAACAACAACAACCCCTTTATGATTCACAAACCTCTCGGTGAACTCCTTTGGCATTTTGGTCAACTTCAATTCATTAAGGGTCTCTGGAACTCCAGAAAGCTTCTTCAAGTTTTCGCAATATCTAAACTCTAGCTCCTCCAGCTTTGGCGTCGCTTCTTATTGCACAGAAAATTTTTGGAGTTGTTCTAGCTTCCGAATCCTCAAGACTCGAAGAACCCTCCTGATGAACAAAGGTTTAAAGCATGCATTTGTCTTCAAGGCTGAACCCTAATCAGGGTTCTCTCTTTCGAGCATTTGGGGAAGAAAGGAAAATATTCCCCTGATTCCTCCTAATTGTATCATGAAAAGATAATAAATAAATAATAATGTTAGTGAAGGCAACTTGGTCATTCATCCCTATCAAGGGCAGAATGGTCTAACCATGTACAAAAAAGACTAGACATTTGAACATAATGTCCCAGACTAACGGCTGGACTTAGATTGTTACAAAGTTTGGAAAGTAAGGGTGCATTTGAAAAAAACCCAAAAAACTTTTTGTTTTTGTAAGGTGTCAAAACTCCAGATTTTTTTTTACCAAAAGTGGTCTTTAATAGATGAGTTCCCATGATTTGTGGACATTTTAGGGTTAAACGTCGTAAAATAAGCAAACCTGACCCTAAATACCCCAGTATTGGTAAAAGCCCACCACCAATTAGGGTCCTAATTCCTAATGCCAAGGGGAGTTGATAATAATGCAACTACACGGGGTCCAGGTTCAAGGGGCTGGCTAATAATGTATGCAACCATTTGGTAGGGGAGGGAACCCATGCATCATTGTATATATCAACTTGGAGCTCATTTCCTATTTTACCCCTCAACTCTGTCAAAAGGAGCATCCGACCTTTTATAAGACTCTATTAGGCCCAAAAACGGTTGGGAGCAAACAGAGGCTTCCATAAAACTAGTATTAAGAAAATAACAGCCTTTGAAAACTCAGAACAACAACGAAATTGCTATTTTCTTACAGGCGCCAACACTGACGGGCTAACAAAACCTGATTGAAACATTCATAATCCCTAAAACCCATCCCCTCCAAGCTTTGTTGGTGCAAAAATTGTCCCATTTTTCCCAAAAGACGCCTCTATCATTCTTATCTTTCCACCAAAATTGCCGTAAAAGCTTATCAAGTTGGTGACAATATTGGTATTGAGGAGAGAACTGATTTAAAATGGACCTACTTACTAGTTGCAGAGAGGAAGTTTTCTTTCTAACCCGAAAGTTTGGCTTGCTCACGTTCAAATGTTCAATGATGTTTCGAAAAGCAAGCCGCTTAGACCCAAGTATTTCCTTAGATCACAGACAACCTTCAAATTAGATACAAAAAAAATTTCAGTTTTTGACAGGTGGACTTGTATTAGGGTTAAAGAGAACACAAGATTTACTAAAAGTAACTTCTTTCCCAAAAGCTCGACAATACTGATTTAGGATAGAGATAATATTGCTACAGCTTTGAACATTGGCTTTTACGAAGATCATACAATCATCCACAAAAAATTGATGAGAAACTTAAGGCTTAACCCTATTAGCTTGAAAGCCGAGGAGGAAATTTAGGGATTCCGTATGAACAAAGTGGTGTGTAAGACTTTATTGACACATATGAAGAGGTAAGGGCTAAGAGGACAACCTTGACAAAGGTCCCCTCATGAGGCAATACGACCAACAATGGAGTCATTGACTTTTAGATGGTATTTAATCGTGTTTTCACATTGCATAATCTAATGCACCCAAGTGTGAGAAAACCCAAACCTATAATGCAGTTCTTGTTCCAAGAAACTCCACTCAGTCCTATCATAGACTTTACTAAGATCAAGTTTGAGAGACATGAATCCTTACCACCTTTTTTTCAACCTCATGGAATGCAAAATCTCATGGGCCACATAGATGTTATCTGAAACGAATTGGACGGGATAAATGCAATTTGATAAGGTCCTAGTATTGAGTTCAACATAGGCTTCATTCTGTTAATTAGACATTTAGCAATTATTTTATAGAAAATAGAGGAAAGACTAATAGAATGATTGTTGTTCTATTGAAATCAAGTAATATAAAGTTGTTATTGAAGAAATGTTGGGTGACAACAATCACATCTTCCCCTACAATATCCCAGTTAGAGTGAAATGATTTTGCAGGACTCCCATCAAAGCTAGGAGCTTTGTAAGTTCCAATTTAAAAGTTGACAACTTTATCTTTTCAATAGAGATAGAGGCACAAAAGAGAGGAATTCTGGGCATAAAAAACTTTAGCTGGGAAATCAGATTGGCACTCACTGATATTGATTCGGTTGGAAGATGCATAAAGATTTTCAAAATACGCAATCCTGTGATTAGATAGGCCATTTTAAATGTTAACCAATTCCCAAACTCGTTTTACCAAACAAAAAAAATCCCAAACTCGTCTTGAAGTCCATAAATGTGATTAAACTAATAATGAAGGTCAGTTTGCTAAATTGTATTTTGAAGTAAGATTTATACCTAGCATGGATAAACGTGGAAGAGAGTTGCAGAGAACTTTTAGTAAGAAAGTTTTGAGAGGAATGATGAGAATTAACTATGATTAGTACCAAATGCAGCCTTGTCTTCCATCCATGATCTTAACCATCTGGAGTCTGGATTTACTATTTAATTAATGTATATTTATCATCTCATCTTTTCAATCTTGACATTTTATGAGTTCCATTCACCCGAGTCCCTGAAGATCTCAACCCTAAATCGTGTTTAAACAGGATGAGCTATACAACTATATTTTAAAAGCGTAGCAGATTTCTTAAAATTAAGACTATGTTTTGTATGATTTCTTAGAATGCGTTATTGATATAAATGCGGATTTCTTGAAATTAAGGCTATGTTTGGTATGTATTCCCATTATGAGAATCCATATTCTCATTCTCAAAGCTCAAATCTCATTCTCAAAGCTCAGAATGCATTCTTAACTGAGAATGCGAACATTGATTGGTTAAAATGTATTCTTTATTTCAGAATGCTTAAGCATTTCATCAAACACCTCATGTGCTACCATCAAATATTGAAAATTAACAGCAAAATATAATTTTAATGTCACTTAAATCGAGAACATAAATATCATTCTGCGAAGAAGCAATACCAAAACGCAAGATTCGATGGATGCCAAATCTGGGCATTCAATCCCTTTCCTGCTTAATCATGAACAAAAAGTCATAATCTGCCCAACTAAGACCATGTTTTTGGTGCAAGCCGAAGAGATAGAAGAAAGCAAACATTCCCAAGAGTAATAAAAGAAATAGCTCAACTCAAGAATTGCACAAAACAGGGAAAAGCGTGAAATTATAGAAACAGTCATACAACACATAAAAATTGAAATTAAATGCTAAGACATCAAATAGGGTCTAATGGACCATTAAGTATATGCAAGAAAAGATCTCTCTCTCTCTCTCTCCAACACCTCTTCAAACACGTGCCGTGTTTCTTCAGGGCACCACATCTACCGTACATTGCCGCGGAAAAATATCACCTCAATTTGCCTGCCCATCAATTTCCTCAATTCCCTATAATAGAGTGAGGTCGACCCCACTCCGGGCATTGTGTTCGGGCAGGGGGTAGGGTGGTCATTGTTGCCCCTATTAGATGGAATTGAGGAAATTGAGGGGCATGCAAATTGAGGGGATAAAGATCCCATTGCCACAGGAGCATTGTAGACAAAGGCATTCAATTCGGAGCCACGAGTGCACACAACAGCTTGGATATCAGCACATCTTCGGAAGGAAGGTTGCCGCAAGCTTTGAGAACAAAAGGGAAGGTGTAGTAGTCAAGCCTCCATCCCAATTTCTCCATTCGACAGTAAAGGCTAAGGGTGTCGTCAAGAAGTGCAAGACGAACATCTCGCCTGAAGATAGCTGCAAGGGATGGTGGGAGGCGTTCAAGTGCGGCAAGGGTGTAGATGGGAGCATCGCAAGCGACGTACATGGACGGTGTTGCTTGCCATGCCTATGAGACCTCTGACTAGGATTTGTTGATGGATACATCAAGCTTCAGAGACAGACTTGCATTCCTTTAAGAGAGAGGCAGATGGTGTGGTAGTGGCAGCAGGAGAGTAGCAAATGGGGTTAGGGATTTCAGGGGGCTTCAGAGACTGACTACAGACACTGAAGTCTGGTGGATGACACTACATAGGAGGTGTCTAAGTATCGGTATCAGTTGCCCGTAACAGGCGATCCGTACTGGTTTTGCACATTGTCAATCCCGATACTGTATCGATGACACAGTATGGACAAAGGGTAAATCGGTCAAAAAACCTATTTTTAAACAAGGATTAGGTGAAAATTTATCCAATACGGCTAATCCTTGCTGATACTGATCTGATACTGATCCGATACTGTATCGGTTTCCGAGTTGACTGATACCGGTTCCAATACTATGCACTAAAACCTTGGAGGTGAGATGTAAAGGAAGGAGGGGAGAAGGCCCCCACATGAGAGAGACAAAGAGAGTAAGGGTGTTCATCTATTTATGCCTTCTCAGAACTCATTGCTATTTTGCAAGCCGAAGTCGAGGGCAGAACGAGAACACAGAATGGATCAAAAAGGGCATTTCAGAATGGGCCTTGGACCCATTCTAGGATTTGAGAATAGGAATGCATATCAAACTATATTTTTTCTATTCTAGAACGTGTTCTTACTTTAGAATGCATTCCAAGAATGCATACCAAACACAGGGCTGTGTTTTGTATGATTTCTTAGAATGCATTATCGACATAAATGCATACCAAACGCAACATATATTATTAACACAATTTCCTGACAGATTAGCTAGGGGTAATTGTAATATGAATTTATTTCATGCCAACACTTATTAAATGCGCATCAAAAAGCTCTATCAAGTGATCAAAGCCCGAACATGCTTTCACAAGACATGCCAGAGAAAGAGAGAGAAGATTTGGATAAACTCAGGTAAAAAGAAGTGGCATGTTTAGGGCCTTAGGCGTGAAGCAATATCATTTTTTCTCTTTTTGAAATACTACTTTATTTGGTTCAACCGTTCAGCTAGCAACGCTTTGAGAAAGCACACGAGGTTCTGGAAGAATGTAATTGTTCAACAGATGTCAAGCTCGAAAGCTATCCGTTCTTTGGATTAAAGAATGAAGAAAGTTCCGTTCCATATTTGCAGTTATAATCCCAAGAATAGAAAAGAGGTTGGCTTTAAACGTGGAAAAATAACACAGACGCCTATCAATCTATCATATTCAAGTTTCTCGGATCAGGAAACAAAAAACAAAGAAAAAAAAGGATATGGTGATCGTACATTGTGGTAAACTATTGGCTCTTTTATGGGCAGTCCAATGTGGAAAGACAAGATATACCCCAATCATTCGTGGGTGGTGGGCATGAGCTTTGTTTCTAAAGAAAATAAGATAACGAATGTTGTCAAAACCCATAGCCGAATTAATGGAGATGTGATTAGAGCCTAATTATTCCATTTTCTTAACTTTTCTCTTGGGAAAGAATCAAATTCAAATCGTATATAACACCATCCGTAACCACATACGATTAGGTTTTTAAATGGATCTTGATAGTTTGTGAAAATCGAATTTTTGAATACGAATATTTGATAATCCATTTACATTCTTAGTGAAGATTGGAGACTAGAGTTGTGAGTCTGGAGCATGGTTTGAGGAATCGGTGTTGGATCGGCAGGATCGTCCGATTCGTATCAGTATCGGTCGATTTCTGACTGTTCTTGTATTGATGGATTGCAGCAGAAAACTGTTTTCTAGCGGATACGAGCTATGCTGGTTGATGAACCTACAGGACTCAAAGAACAGAACACCTGGAGAGGGCCGGAGCAGACTCCGGCGAGGGCTCTCCAATGCTTAAGTCAGATTGCTCATAACTAAGAGGAATATCAGAGCAAGATCGTAATAGTCTAGAGTTATTGAGATTGTTGAACATTCCTTACCCCTTGGAGGAGGCTCTTTTAATACTGAAGTGTCTGGTAGCCGAAGGCTATGATGAGAGTCCCTCTTGAATACGTGTCGTCTTTCCAATGTAATAGTTTCCTTTTGGAAGACGGTTTAAGCTTGGAAAGTCCGGTTATGAAAAGCTTCTAATTCCCGTTGGCTTTGTGAGGAATCCTTCCCTTACTAGGGAGTTGGATTATGACTATAGAAGATCTTAGGCACCGTGGTGCAGGGTTCTTTAGTTTCCTACCGCCAGTATGATTTCCATATTTTGTGCCCGATTTGTAGTAGGTTTCTATATTGGGAAAGATGAGCTGGAAGTACACTGTGTTATGCTTCTAATTTCGTATATCCACGTGTCGTGTTGTGAGTGACAGAGGTATTTTACCCGTATCAAGTACGGATAAGGGTAAAATGTAAAAAAAAAGTTCATTTTTTTCCTCCAAAAGAAACATGGGTAAATCTGTCTGATACAGACTGATCTGGGTCGATATCAACCGAGATTGATACCAACTACTAAAACCCTGGTATAGAGAGAGAGAGACAATGTCATTGTCTATGTTGAGTAATGGAGAATTGGAGAAGAAAATTTGAGAAGATGAGAGAATTGAAGGATTGAATCCACTACCATTAAAGTAGATGTTGAAACATCATATATGAAATTACATGGATGTCCTCATGAATCTTTGTTTTTTCATTAAACTTTTTTAATTAATTGTAATATACAGTGAATTGATAAGGTTATTTTAATATTATAAAATATTAATAATTAAACTATTACAAAAAATATATTTTTATAATCGAATTAAAACATATCAGAAAATATCCTATGCGATTAGTTCTCGAATGGATTGAGATAGTTTATAGAACTGATTTTTCAAATACAGATTCCCTAAATAAATACGAATATGAATTGATTACGAATTTTTCACTATCCATTTACACCCCTATTTTTTTTTGGTAATACATGTACACCCCTACTTTATGTCTTTCATTTTGTAGTTTGCACCTTAATTGTCTATGTTGACCCAAAGTAATCGACATTTATTGGGCCTTTGGATTGAGCTGGGCCATCTCTCCTTTTAGCCCATGTTGGGATTGGATCATAGTTTTTTACCTTGTAATTTTGGAGAGAGAGAGACAGAGAGGAACCTAAAAATGGTAGGGACCATGTACGCACAAATCCAAGTGGGGGAGTTGGATAACGAGATTCGATTTTAGTTAAAGAGCCAAAACGAGGATCCTAAAGCATCAGTGGTGGGTCTTGGGCTGGGGACCCACAAATTATCACTAAGAATTAATAAAAGAAGCCCAAAAGGCTCACGTTCTTCACTCCTGAGCCCAACAAACAAATCAAAACTTTAAAAAAAAGTTAAAAAGTGAGAGAATATGCTCACACCGACCTTATCTTGTGAGTCATCACAAGTTGTGACACTCAATCTCATTAACCTTCACTTCTCCCTTTGCCATTACTGTTATGATCTTCCTTAACCAGTTTCTCTCTCTCTCTCCCCTCCATGTTAAGTTGTCTCTACATGAGAAAAGTGACTCTCTCTCTCTCTCTCTCTCCATTTATTTGTTCTTCTCGTTATCCATGCCTATATGATTCTATATATACGTATATAGGCTCCTTCATAGTTTACTACTACTGATCTTATTCTTTCATCCATTACTTATCTCCCCTTCCTAATTCCCTTAGTTCTAAATTGTCCATAGAAGTCATAGCTTGAAGGCATGGACAAGTCTAAGATCAGTTTCCAAATTGTGAAGCTATTATTCATTGTTGCCCTCCTTCTCATTACTCCTCTTTTATCACCTTCCATGAGACCTCCTTATCTCTATTTCCTCACCAATCTCCTAATCATAGCATTAAGGGTAGAAGCAGGTCTTCTTTCCACCTTCTCTAACCATTCAGAAGAGAAGAATACTGCTCTTCTCATTGCACCAAAGCCCATTGCTGTTGCTGATGATAACTCTCTTGACAAGGTGGGTGAACTTAACACAAACACTGTGGGTTGCCATGAATCACCAGAGTGGATTGAACAGAAGAAGCCTAAGGTAGTTGAGAAAATTGTTACTGTTGTTAAGGTGAAGAAATGTCCCTCCACCCCTAGTCTCTTCTTCATAGGAGGTAATGATCCTAAAGCAGAAGACAGGAGAGAAGATGAGGAGGAAGAAGAGGAGGCAAGTGGTCTTAGTGGGCAGGAGCTGTTCACTAGGGCTGAGACATTCATTGGGAACTTCTATAAGCAGCTGAAGATACAAAGGGAAGATTCATGGAAGAGGATTCATGGGTTCTATCAAAAGGCCTTTTGATATCTGAATATATAAGCCTTTGCTTGGTGGTCATGAAGGTTCTTTTATCAGTATTAGATCCATTTTTTTTGTGTGGTAGTTATTGTTAAAGGGATGGGAGCCTTTACATTTTCTATTCATGGTTCTTGCTCCTTCTTGGGTTTTTATAGCTATAGGTTCATTTGCCACTGGTCATGTAAGTTCTTTCCATCTTATTGTTAGCTGGTGTCATTTGTTCATTTGACTTGGGGACTATTAGAAGTCTATATACTATAAAATCATCAACATAACTACTAGCATAATCACCTTAGAATTTTGACGACGAACAAATACAGAATGATCAGAATAACATTATGAAAATCCACAACCAGTAACAACCTTTCTAAACTGTTCAAACCATATTCTAAGAGATTGTTTCAGCCCATAAATGGTCTTGTGCAACCTACACACTTTTGGCACATTCTCCTCCTAAGCAACATACCTAGTACGTTGTTCTATAAACACTTCCTATTGTTTATTATGTACTCAACTAACGAACCAAATCTAGAAAAGTTGCGGTTATTTGGTGATATGGATTGAGGGAAAGAAAAGAAAAAGTGATGTTCTCTGATACACATATTATATGAAGGGTCCTTCTAGGTGTCACTATGTCTAGTGAAGTATAATGCTTCATTATTTGCCACTTGATAGTACATTGGTTGTCCATCTGATAGAGGACCTCATATACATCTCAACGACCAAATTTTAGTCCAAGGTAAGCAAGGGAAGTTGCTCAAACTCTTATTCAAAGTTTTAGTATCAAAATGTCATCAAAGGGAAATGAATATAAAATACAATATGACATCTTCTACTCATTTTAAATTGAAGTTGTACAATGAGATGCTTGCCTGATCCTCTATCACATGGACATTTTTTTTTTTAGCTAACGAGGAAACCCTTGAACTACTCAGGTATACGGTTCAAGCCCAAGGAAAAATCCCGGTTACATGAAGCCTCACCCCATCCCGTATAACACTTCATTTGTGTGGACTTGAACCTGAGATCCGTGACCCTGTCACACGGACTAACCCATGTACTGCCATGTGGCAAATAGTGAAACGTTATACTTAACTAGACATAGTGAAGGGAAAGAAAACCCTTATATGAAAGACAGAGATTTCCCACCCACAATGACAAACTGGGAACCCCAACAATGAGAGGACGACTCGTCCAATGGGGGCTCATATATTTATTGAGGCCAGGAGAGGGAGTTGTTGTGTGAGTCCCATATTTTTTATTTAATTATGTGAAAGGGTATGCAGATTCCTTCACAGAAGGATCTTGCATTTCTTTTTCCCTTTATATGAATTAAACAAAAGCATCCTGGTTCGAAAGTTCCTTTTTGTCAAAGGTTATAGTTATCTGGTTTTCAATTTCTGTCAAATGGTTTTGATTTTTCATGGAATGCTTTGCGTATGTTAAAAAAATGGTAACCATAAATTTGTGCTTGAACAATCCATTACAAACTTAAGGTTAGGTAGGTGTGTTTTTTTTTTTTTTTTTTTTTTTTTTGCGTGGGGCCAGGGAGAGGGGTTAAGGTGAACTGGGATCCTCTCCAATGACATCTAACCACCAGAGTCGATCTCACACCATTCATGGGGTGTGGCATCATTGGAGAGGATCTGGCCTCAGTTAAGGTTAGGTTCTATGGATATGATGAAGATGATTAATTAAAGAAACTAAATTACTTGAAGAACCTTCAAAGAGCCATAGTAATTCATGTATTTATAATCGTCTTTAGTTAGTACTGACCATTACATTAGGGTTTTAAGTATTGGGATCGGATTAAAACTGGTATCGGTATCTATCTGTATTGGCCTATTGATTAATTTTGCCCTCAAAGATATTGATACAAAATTTTAACAATTTTACCCTTTATCCATACCATATCACCGATCCAATATCAACCAGATATTGATATCAGTGTCGCCCGATATCGATATAGATCAATTCCTAAAACCCTGAAAAAACATGACCACATTGTCAATGACATATTTTTGGCGGAGTCCACATTCCCATGCATTTTATGTGCAATTTATAAGAGAGTGATAAGGTTATTAGTTTGGTTAATGATGTCTAAGAAAGTTGGGCCACACTAAAGTTTCCAAATAAAAGGTGTTAAGATCCTCTGTATGGCTAAATCATGTATTCTTGCTTCAATTTATTTTGATCATAAGGAGGGATGATGTGACAAATCCCAATTGTTGGATGTATAAAGGAATCTTTAGATATTTTATTTAAAAAAAAAAAAAGATCTTTAGATCGATCACATGTCAAATTTTAGGGCTCTAATCTATTATATAACCCATCATTTACCCTCTTCGTAATTTGATAATTTTACAAATCGATCCTTAATAAGGGGTTAAACTTAAATATCTGCAAGAACATTTTTTTCCCCTTTGTTTTATCCCTAAAGCTATTTAAATGAGTACTTAATGTAGGGTTAAAAAAGAAGTTTTCTAGAAGTTTAAAACCATGTAATGCAGTTCCTTTTCGTAATTATAGATTTACCCTCATTAAAAAACTACAATCAATGCTTCTGGAAATAAGACAAGTGAAATTAAAAATCTATAGAGGTGTGTCATTCTGATCCTCCCAAATTTGATTGTTAATAAAATTATCTAATTAGGAAAAGGGTAAATGAAGTACACATTACTAGTGTGTATTTCTCTCTCTCTCTCTCCTTTTTTCAAGAAAGAGAGCGCTACTTGAGCGTGTGCAATGTGCTACTCCTGCACCCAAACATAGATGAACGTGAAATGACCGCCGCACCCCATACATGCCCAATTAACATTCATTCTCCTTTTTTCTTTTTTTTTTAATATCAGAAAGTGTGTACACTCTCTATGTGATGTACCAAATGTAAGCCTAGCTCTCTCTCTCTCTTTCATATCTGTCTGTGTTAACTGTTGATAGGAACAAAGGACAAGAAAGGAGGGTAGCCCACCACCCACCTGCTGTCGGAGGAGTCGTATATAGGCTGTCCGCCGCCTGGAAAGATCACCTGAGGAGTATTCTACCAGTTGAATATTCATTTTAATTTCTTTTGGGTTAAAAGTTGAACCACTTTCTGGCTCCGTAGTGGATTAGATTAAAGTGAGTGGCATTCCTTCTTTGTTCTTTGAGACATTGAATTCAAAGCTTAGAAATTTAAGCATAAGTCTCCATCTTAGCACTTTGCCTTTGTGGGGGACCTCCATGGAGACTTGACTTGGTGACAGGTCCTGATGAGGAGAGACAGCTAGCCTTCTTTTGTCCTTGGACACAATCCCCTCACATCGTTCTTTATCTTTTTTATTTTTTTATTCAAGAATCCAAAGAATAGAGATCATGATTTGCACGCACCCACTGTCCGTATGGTTTCTGATTCCCACAAGTGTTTCCTGAAAAGAAATTTTTTTCTACAAATAGACAATAGCTATGAATCTTGATCATTGAGTATCTATGTACACTTGCACAGGACCAAGTGAACATTGAAGCTGAACCTTTAATTTCCACTTTTTCACTCACAGCTGTTGTTGTGTTATGAGCCCAAACATACAATGACTGGCTGATGGAGTTATATAGGATTGAAGTTCTTTGTTTGGGAGCTTGGTCCCCTACGTGTATGGGACCAATGAGAACATGCACGTTGCCATCTTAGGGGCAGGATTTCTGATTTTCATTGGGGGCGGTAGGGTTATTTTGCCCTCCTCTGTGTTGGAATTTTAAATTCATTTAAAATATTTTTATTCTTTATTAAAAAGTTTATTAGAGGGTTTTGTCGCTTCCTAATAGACACCTAAATGATCAATGGGTGTATCTATTGGAAGACTTGTTTGAATGGTCAGCTAACAAGTCTTCTGAAAAAAGGCATATTTTATGGGCATATCTTTTGGAGACACCCCGTGGGGGTGCCTTTTCTTCTCCTATATAAAGAGAAGAGTCTTGTCCATTTCTCTAATAATTTTTGAGAAAACTTTTTGTTTTTCTCTCAGCTTTGTTTCTATGTTGTTTATATCCAATTGAGTGCAACTCTTCATGCCCTTAGTAGTCTAGTATTTGAAGTGCATCATTACGTACTAGACAGCTTTAACTGGAGCATTGTTTTATCTTGGAGTTTGATTTGCAAGGATCTGGTTGCACCATAGGGGGCATCTATAGTCTTAAGGAGAGTGACTTTTGTCACGACTCAGCTCCACCGTTTCTTTTATTTTCTTCATGTTTTTCAGGCTTATGACACATGCGTTATATAGTGCTTGAGATTGTCGTCATTGATCTCGGTTTGTCTACATTAAGACAAGTAATTTAACCTCTTAATTACATATATAATGATATGTATGTTTTGGAAGATTGTTTCCAACACTGGGTTTGGTTGTGGGTGGTACACTCCCTCCATAGAGAACTTTCTTCCATGGATTAGTCCATGTGATAGAGGACCCATATACATCTCAATGACCAAATTTTATTCCGAAATAAGAAAAAGAAAAGTTTCTCAAACTCTGATTCAAAGTTTTAGTAAGATTATCAAAATGCCGTCAAATGGAGATGGATTTAAAATGCAAAATGACATCTTTTGTAATTTTAGCTCCTCTACTCATTTTAAGCTGAATTTGTACTAATGAGATGTTTGTTTGATCCTCAATCACATGGACTAACCTGTGTATTGTCATGTGACAAATAATGAAGTGTTATACTTCACCAGGCATAGACATAGTGACAAGGAAGAAAACCATTCTAATATATATTCTGGATTGGTAATTTTGTTATTTTCAAGCTCCGTATGTAACCCTTAAATCATGCTCAACCCTTCTCAGTCATCAGTCACCAACCTGGTATTTTACTAAAGAAGAAGTACCCACAATTTATCTAATGGGTCTAATATAGAATTTATTTTTCCAATATCCCCATCTAGCTAACTAGGGGCTCCCTTTGGATTACCCGAGTGTAAAATTTGTACAGCTCACCATGTATCCCAAGGTGCTGCAAAATACGGTCATGAAATTTGAAACATGATTATTAGCCAATCTTAATTTTCATGGTCAAACTAAGGGTGTGTTTGGTATGTATTCTAAGTTGATTTCGTATTCTTGAACGATGAAAACAACTATTTTTATCAGCCGAGAATGTGAAAACGACCTAGAATGCATTCCAAGAATACATACCAAACGCAGCCTAAATCATATGACCCATTGTATCGTACTTATCAGCTATCCAATTCTTTGTCAAATCTTTTTTCCTCCCCCACTTTTGTTTAAAAGCTAAAATGAAAATGTTATCAGTCAAATTAATCATCTAATACAGATCCCATGAGGGTAACTTCCCCAACACCATCATGAACAAGGATGGGAGGAAGTTTAAGACACCAAACTTGGGCCAAAGAGAAACTTAAGATACAGTTGACAAGGATTAATGCAACTAAACTTTGGAAATAAATGGGAATAAATGGTTCCTAGACGCCCATGGTAGGAACCTTTCGAATGCAACCACTTTAAATATTGCCACATGGGTTGGATGTTGTGGATATTATAACTGTTGGATAGAGAGTTCATAATCTGGATTAGCCATTTGTCAAATTTTAGAACCTAATTCAAACAAGGGAAAAATTTTCATACATGGTCGTGTAAACCGTGTATGTGAGAGGGTGGGAGTTTCAAGGCATTAATTAATGGGTGGGGATTTATGACTTTTCCAACTCTTTGTTAGAGACCCTCTCACATACACGGCTTACACAGCCGTGTATGAAAACTTTCCCCTTCAAACAAATACTAACTTAATTTCTCGTGTATTGTCATGCATTCACATGTATGTTCATACACACACCTATGATACCCCGACCACTATTATGCACTCTTATACAGGTTTGGATTTTCAATCTCTATTTTCCAAATTTCCAAATGGAAAATTTTCGATTGTTATTTGACATGTAAGCATGAGACCTCAAGGTCTACTTGTCTACAAAATTTTGACCTCATCCAATCAGCCAAGTGGTAGTTGTTGGCACTCAATGTTGGCGTGTAAGAGAGGTTCCAACCACAGGTGTCTAAGGAACCAGGACACCCTAAACTAAAATCAAAAGGCTAAGAAGAGAGAAAAAATTTCTATTTGGAATTTAAAAAAAAAAAAAAAAAGAGAAAATACCAAGCAGCAAGTGGTTAATTCTGTGTGACCAACAGCTAATTGTATGAGAAAGAAAAATTAAGAAAAAAATTGCCTAATTCTATTAGATACGAAAATTAATTACAAGATAAGTAGATTTGACTTTGTTTTATACTTATTTTGTCTTGTAAATATACTTGTTTTCTAATTTTTTTTTCTTATCACATTGATCGAGGAAATTGTTCCTTTAAATTATCTTATGGGGTAAAGAACGCTACCTGATCGCATGGCCAGCATGGCTTCTGTGCCTAGACATAGAAGTGCAAAAAAGTACCACCTTGCCCCATGGAAAGAAGAAAATTCAGATCAGGGTGACGCTTGCGCACCCGCTCCTATTGGCCAGCACACGTACAGGCTCTAGAGGCCCAGACAGCGATCTCTTGCCCTTATCTTATTTTTTAAATTAAAATGAAGGCTGGGCCGGGTTATGCTTTCAGCCTAATCTTGGCTTGTTGAGGACAAATTCTATTGGGCAAGGCCTAACATTAATCATGAGAAAACACGGGTCTGAAATTTTATAGGCCCATATCAGGTGGAGCCCATGGACATATCTAACTCACCTGTATTTCTTTGCTTAGTCTTAGCACAATCCGTCTTATATTAAGAAATTTTTTTTTTAGAATCCCTTAAGCAAGCAAGAAAAAAAAAAAGATATATAAGGAACAGTAATTTACCCCCTAAAATGATCCTTCCCAGACCCCGCAGTGGTGGGAGCCTCGTGCACTGGGTACGCCGCTAATTTACATCCTAAAATGCTACAAGGCCATTGAGATACATATGCCGTAAGATCAAAGACAAACATTAAGTGATGGCGAAAAGTTTTTCCTCACCGTATAGAAAGAACTCCACTGCTGAAATGACCCTATGATTGGACTTGTAAGGCATTGACGAAGTCGAAACTATTCTTTCCCTTGACAATCTAATGGTACAAATGCCCATGATGAAGGAATGTATGAAGGAAACTTGATTCCTTAACTCAAAACTTGAGGAAGGCAGAGAAAAGCAAAAGCCATCAATATTGGTTTCTTTTCAACTACGTATCATGACAATTATGACTAATTGTAAACCATATAATACTTCTGGGACAAAGTTTCCTCCACTCATAGAGGATGGTTCACCCGCCATCCTAGGGTTCATAAATCCCCCCTAGGGTTTTAGTATGTTCCAAAATACCCCCCATACCCATTCTTGGTGAATGAGATTCCATTCATTGAGGGTGGAGGGAAATTCGGTCCATACTTCTGCAAATTCCATGTATTATTAGAAGCAAATTATAAGTGGATTAATTAATTGGCTCCAAAATGCCTAATAATCAATCTTCCTAATGTTGGAAATGTGTCCATCAAACCCGTTTATTAAATTAATGAATTTAATTATTAGCATTTTAATTATATTATTTGGGTTTGTTCCTTAGGTGTTAACCTTAAACTGGTTTCGACTGGGAAAAGGAGTGGACATCCTGTTTATATGGTCGTCGTACCGCATGTCACGAGAAATGGAGATTTCGGTGTATAGGTATGGGTACATGTCGAGAACGTTTATAAATAAGAATCTGATACGAGTATCTTATGTAATGCTACTGGTTGTGTGAGTGATACACGTACCCGCCACTTGATGGCCCTTAGACCTGGGAGATTCCATTTGTTGCAGTGTAGTGTTACGGGTTTTGGTAAACCAATGGTTGATGTCATAAACCAGTGCGTAGGATTCGTGGTCCCGCATTGTAAACAAAGAGGATGCTCAACATGGAATCCACTACCCGTATGCGAGGAATATTTAGGAGAGAGAAAGTGATTGGTCGGAACTAAATTTGGATCCAGTGTTTAATTGAAATATTTTTATTAATTTATTTTTAATATAAAATTATTATATAAATTATATTGAGAATTGATTTCAGTTTTTCGACCAACTGATCACAATCACATATTCTCTCAATCAACGTACATGATGAATTAGGGATTAGTAGCATTAAAGTACATACTCTATAATTCATTATGAGATATTAGAAAAATGGAAGAGCTTATGTGCAATAAAAGATTTTATTGGACAAATGACATTATATGGGAGAACAAAAGATTTATGATTAAATATCTTTTTATATTATGGCAATAGATATTATGAGAATATCTTATAAATCATAATTTAGAAAGATTGTATCCTTTGTATCCTTTTTGAGATTCTATGTAGGGATGTAAACGGATCGGAATTGGATCAGATACGGATCGGATGTGATCGGAGCCGGATATTCCCTGATCGAATATGGATACCTCTAAACGGATTCAAATGTAGATCGGATTCGGATTTTTGACCATCTATTTACATCTCTGCCTTGTGTAACCCGGACCTTCCTCCTCTTAGTGGATACAATTCACTCTCAATCCATATCTCTTAGATCATGATTATCTTTTTATCATATTCTAGAACCTGTTGAATCTTAAAAAACCCTCAAAATCATTATTTACTTAATTTTTTTATTATTAAGCATTTGGATTTTTTTTTTCCGGATGGATTTTAATTGGAGTATTAGGATTATTTTTCAGATATCTTTAAACGAATACGGATGTCCTTAAACAGATGTGGATTCGGATTCGGATTTTGGCTATCCATTTACATCCCTAATTCGATATCTTCAACTTTAGTAGCAAATTTGGTTGCAAAATTAGACGATTCACAAAACACCAAAATGGAAGATTGAGCCAATTCCAAGATGGGATGGGATTATTTGAGATCCAAGGATCTCCAAAATTATAAAAAGGGAGAGGGAGGAGCCTCTCCACGATTTTGGTAGTGCTCTCTCCCCCTCCCACGAATTTCTCTCTCTCCTCTTTTGTAGTGGTGTGTGTGAGACTTCAGTTTGAGAACTCAAGAGGCTTTGGTGATTTTTGTGTTTTTCTAAAAGTTGCAAGGATTGAACAAGCATTCAAGTGTTGAACAAGTTTTCAATCTCCATATTTGCACAAGTTGGAAGACCTATTATCCATAGGAGGAGTTACACTTGTGACTCTAAAGTAACTATGAATTTTGTTTTTGAAATTGTTTTTTCCCTACTCTTGATCATGAACTACAAGTATTGATCCGATCCAAATTTTGCTGCGCATCAGGTTTATTTCAACACCTAATTCGTATGTTTTTTTGCCCATTTGATTAATACATGACTTCACCAGAAGAACAATAAGTTTATGAGAGTAATGGAAGTTAATCAATCAGTTACTAATTCTGTTTCAGTTTAAATTTTTTTGGATCACCTTCTAGACAAACTGGAGGCTAGGTGGGCTTAGAGAAAAGAGTGTATGACAAATCGGATCGGTTTGACCAATACGGGTTAATTTGGATATGGATTTGGATCAGACCGATCCCATCTGAATCGGTAGGTTAGGGATCTATAGGCCAAGTCTAAGGTTTTCCAAGCCAATTTTGATCCAATTCCGATTCTGGGTTTTTAAAACTTGCAAGGGAAATCAACTGTTCCTCACATTAGAAAATGAAGGGTTTATCCCTTTACGTGTCTTTCATGAGAGTTCATTTAATGAACTGTTACCTTACAAGGATGAATTTGTTGCTTAACCTATTGTTCAACATAAGGATATATCAGAAGTGAACAAATAGGTTTAAAGAGTGTTGTTCGATGAGAGGGGGGGTGAATCAGTGATAGAATTTCTTTCAAATATTTTCTTCCCACACAAACAGTGGCAACCATTGTTGGAGTCAAAACTAATGATCACAAAGTCATGCACACACCCTAGCCAGACTCAAAGGCTCTACCAGGTGTGTACACCCATTCTGCAATCCACACACTTCAAATGCTGATACAGATATAATGCAAAAATCCACACGCACAACACAAGGTATACGTGGTTCGACAAGTTTCTTACATCCACAGAGCAATGCCACTAAAGGCTTCGTATTTGCTCAATACTCCACTTCGCTGCACCCACAGTTGGGAGCACCCACACCCAGGTTTACTCAGCATAGAATTGAGAGGGCATTAAAAAAATGCCAATACAATGATAGCACCCACTACCAGGAGCACCCACTCCCAGTATTCAACACCCCTTCCGAATACACTTTTACTGTAATATAATTGTTTTGGGTTTATAATCAATATCCTACAATCATGCACATACTAGTATAGGCATTCCACAATACATCACCTATTACTAGCATACAATATAACAAGGATTAAACATAGATAATCATAATGGAGGAAAATGCTTACAACCCTTGTCCCGAGATAACACCAACAATCTAAGATGACTATGAAATATACTGGAGACCATTGGAGATGTTAGCTCTTTTTCTTTTTTGTTTTTCTTCTCTTCTTGTATTCTTCAACAAACTCACTCAAACCATCGATAATGTCCTCCAAGAACTTCTACTCACATATTCTGCCTTCATTGTATGTTCAAGAACAATAACACAAGGTAAAAGAAGAAAGCTCAATGGATTTCACACAATTTTTCAAAACCAAAACTCCATTCTTCCCATTTTTCCGCTGTTTTTGTTTTTCATTCTCCTCTGTTCAATTCTTGAGTTACAGAGAGATTGAGCTCATTAAACTGGAGATTTTGATATATGGTGGAGCTCAAACCGATATCGGATGGTTGAGATATGGCCAATCAAAGTTGGGCCAGTAAAAAAATTCCCAGTGGAATCTTCCTCGCATGTGTATGGTGAAATGAAGAACAATGGAATCATGGGACCATAGGAGTGTACAAAATCTTGAGCATCTATAACCGCAAGATGAGAACCCAACGATGTGGTGCATGAAGAAATATTGTTGGATCTAGGTCATAAGGGCAGACTGATCGCGTTAGTCATCAGACTTACTACGTTAGATCAGAATAGCACGGGCCAATGGGAGCTAACACATTAGAATGTAAGAGGGACGTATGGTGTGACGAAGGAGTATAATAGAACCATTCGATGAGTTTCATTCCATCACTACTGAAATCGTCAAATAACGTCATCTGAGTCTTCGTACGACGCCAAATCCAGATATCCATCCATCTTGTCTCCTTAGGCGGGAAGGAATATTGGCCCTAGATTTTGAATTTCAAATTGAGAAATATCAGAAAACAATGAATAAGAGAGCTGCTTTTGGAATCTTGGACTACACTTGGGTGTATGTTCTTAGCATGCAAGCACCAGGCCGAACGGAATTTACGCTGCACATTACACGTTCTACAAAACTGACCTTTTTTAGAACCAATCAGACTTTAATACATGGAATCAAGAGCTTTTGAAAGCTCCTCCATTAATTCAAAGAATTAAATGAGCCACGTTAAACTCTTGGACTTCACGTTGGCTTGTTTCCAAATCCTCTCCTTTGCCCCCAATTAGATTCCTTGTTTTGGAATCCCCAAAACAACTCAACACAAACCTCATCAATTCATTCGGTCTTACTTCTTCAATTTTTTTGAATTACAATCAAGCCCCTGGCCTCACCTTTGTATGCCCCTATAGACATAACTAGTGAAGAATTATATTTAAACCCCTGTAGAGATTTAAGAAACAGAAGCTCATCTTGAGAAATCGGCCAAAAATTTGGCTAAGTGTTGGGAACCATGCCACTTGGCAGGCATCTCAACCAGTACTACCATTGTACTATCAGCTGCACCGAATTACCGAATTTCCCCTGAGCATAGTAGATGGACCATAATGCCCTTGAATATTGCTAGACATGTCTGAAAGCCTATGAACACTGTGAACTGTTGCACCACCTCAAAATTGGCCATCTCATCACTGATTTGCACTTGGTTGCCAATAATGAGAACCTATATGCAACAACTCCAAACAATCTCCCCCTTTGGAGTTGTTGGCAACCTTCGCATCAACTGTGTGCCTGCAATCATACATAACATACACAAACTCCTCCTGCTTGCAAAATCTCCATATTCTCGCCCAACTAGGAATAAGAATTTTCCCCATACAGTGATGAAAACTCTTTTTCCGCCTTTGACAACAAATACAAAGGGAGGTACAAGGACTCCCCCTAAGTCTATAATGGGAAAATCATCTACAACAAGCATGCTCCCCCTGCCCCTATGCACCTCAATGCTTGGGAATAAGAACCACTCCCAACTTCTGTCTGAGGAACTCAAACTGCTCCTAGGGTAATTGTTTTGTGAAGATATCTGCTGGCTATTCTATTGTAGGGATAAACTCCAATTTCACTGCTCTTTCTGTGACCTTCTCTCTCAAAAAGTGATATCTGATAGCAATGTGCTTTGTCCTGGAGTGTATGATTGGATTCTTTGAGATGTTGATAGCACTTGTATTGTCACAATAAATCATCACAGGCCTATCAACCTCAACACTTAAATCCTTCATCATCTATTTCATCTATAACACCTATGTACAATAGGATGTGGCTGCTATATATTCAACCTCTACAGTAGAAAGTGAGACTAAATCTTGCTTCTTACCCATCAACTGTGTGCCTGCAATCATACATAACATACACAAACTCCTCCTGCTTGCAAAATCTCCATATTCTCGCCCAACTAGGAATAAGAATTTTCCCCATACAGTGATGAAAACTCTTTTTCCGCCTTTGACAACAAATACAAAGGGAGGTACAAGGACTCCCCCTAAGTCTATAATGGGAAAATCATCTACAACAAGCATGCTCCCCCTGCCCCTATGCACCTCAATGCTTGGGAATAAGAACCACTCCCAACTTCTGTCTGAGGAACTCAAACTGCTCCTAGGGTAATTGTTTTGTGAAGATATCTGCTGGCTATTCTATTGTAGGGATAAACTCCAATTTCACTGCTCTTTCTGTGACCTTCTCTCTCAAAAAGTGATATCTGATAGCAATGTGCTTTGTCCTGGAGTGTATGATTGGATTCTTTGAGATGTTGATAGCACTTGTATTGTCACAATAAATCATCACAGGCCTATCAACCTCAACACTTAAATCCTTCATCATCTATTTCATCTATAACACCTATGTACAATAGGATGTGGCTGCTATATATTCAACCTCTACAGTAGAAAGTGAGACTAAATCTTGCTTCTTACCCATCAACTGTGTGCCTGCAATCATACATAACATACACAAACTCCTCCCCGCTTGCAAAATCTCCATATTCTCGCCCAACTAGGAATAAGAATTTTCCCCATACAGTGATGAAAACTCTTTTTCCGCCTTTGACAACAAATACAAAGGGAGGTACAAGGACTCCCCCTAAGTCTATAATGGGAAAATCATCTACAACAAGCATGCTCCCCGCCCCTATGCACCTCAATGCTTGGGAATAAGAACCACTCCCAACTCGTCCGAGGAACTCAAACTGCTCCTAGGGTAATTGTTTTGTGAAGATATCTGCTGGCTATTCTATTGTAGGGATAAACTCCAATTTCACTGCTCTTTCTCGTGACCTTCTCTCTCAAAAAGTGATATCTGATAGCAATGTGCTTTGTCCTGGAGTGTATGATTGGATTCTTTGAGATGTTGATAGCACTTGTATTGTCACAATAAATCATCACAGGCCTATCAACCTCAACACTTAAATCCTTCATCATCTATTTCATCTATAACACCTATGTACAATAGGATGTGGCTGCTATATATTCAACCTCTACAGTAGAAAGTGAGACTAAATCTTGCTTCTTACTATGCCAAGCCACTAAGTTGCCACCCAAATATAATGCACCTCCAGTGGTGCTCTTCCTATCATCCAAAGCACCTGCCCAATCTGCATCTGAAAATGCTGATAATGTGAAGTCCTTGGTCTTGGGATACCTGTCACGCCCCCATCCCAACAAGGGATAAAATACATTATAAGGGGTGACTAGGACGACGCTTGTCATCCTACTAAGCTGCCAGGATCACTGACACAGTGTCCCAATGCACAGTCATAACTAATATTAAAACAATATAATATCAGAGTGCGGAAAGGGAAATATTACATTCCAAATGATCAGTAGTTTTGCGGAAGCGTATAAAATCAATAGTTACAAGATGATCAAAGCCTAGATGATAAATACTGTAGTTAATCCATTTTTCATTACCACCTAATAATGATTAACAAGGGTATAACAGTAAATGTTTTTACATGGGCCTACGCCCTAAAATAAACAAAAGGGGAACAAGTCCCTAGAATTCTCACGGCCCGTAGGCGCAATCGTCACAAGGACACCCGTTGCCATGTTCCTCTAACACAGCTTCTGGCTCCTCCGTTCCTGCATCATAATCTAAAAATTGTGTACACGAGGGGGTTAGCTCTCCACTGAGCCAGTGAGGGGATGGGGATGCACAAACACACAATTCACATAGTCCAATGATGCATGCATATGTTAAGTAATTTTTCCACCTAACATCACAACTAAGTCAATGGCATATGCTACTGTGACAACTCGGGAGACACTGTGGGTCACTTAACTTATCGCCACAATGAAACCTCAATTGTCACCTGGGACCTACGCCGATCGAAGCCTCCAAGACCACTCAGTGGCAGACCCCTGATAACCAATACTACCATGACTGGCCTCTCCCACCTCCACAGAATCCGGTATACTGATTACCCAACACCTAAACCCCTGTTGGTAAGGGTCGTAGCATAAGGGTGTAAAATCCTAGCCACAGCTACATGCAAGTCCTATCGTCCCGAGAGGTAATCCGGGCGCATCAACTTTTCATCTGGTTTAGTGCCCGGTTACCAGCACGGCACGGCGCATACAGTTCAACATGACATTCAACATAATTTCTTCATAAATATATATATTATCCGGGGTTTCGGCACCGGCACCCACCGGCACCGAGACCCATCAAAGTAAAACATCTCCAATTAACATCATAACATTCATATATAAAAGTATGCAATATGCGCAAGCATGCTTAATAATTTATAATGATGACATAATATACAATGCAATAATAATATCAAGCCCAAACAACCAAACCCACTCACTACGTATACGCCAAGCACCACGATTATCAGTTGTCGCCTCGATCAAGCAATAAGCCACAAAAGTGAATATATTAACCTACACAAAGAGTGGAATAAGGTTACACGAGCGAAAGGAACGGATCCCCAAAAGGTCTCCCATAAACACTTAAGTATAAGGTTTCAGAGACGAAGTGGTTGCAGGAGTGGTTTCATGCCCAAATTCTGCAACCACATGTAAATCCTAGGAAACCGGGGGTTCGGGACAGTTTTAGTCAAGGTCGGATGCAGATGTGGTTTCAGAAAACTGAATCCGAGTGTAAATCCGAGCTTCACAGGGGCTCAAGACAATTTTTGTCAAGGTCGGATGCGGATGTGGTTTCGAAAAACTCAATCCGAGTGTAAATCCGACCTTCACGAATCCTTCTCGGGAAGGTAATTTCGGGTGGTTTCTTGCGGTGCCGAAACCACATGTAAATCCTAGCTAACCAGGGGCTTAGGATAGTTTTAGTCAAGGTCGGTTGCGGTGTGGTTTCGAAAACGAATCCAGTGTAAAACCACATACCGCAGAACCGAAAATTGAAGGGTTTCTCACTAGGGATTCATTTTCCAAGGGGTTTAAAGGTAGGGAGGCTTCAAGAAAGCTTCCTCCTAGGTCCATTAGGGTTCTAAGACCTCATTAGGTCCATGTAATCCCATGGATTTAAGAGAAAACAAAGAGAACCTAAATTAAGACATAATAGGGTAGAAACCTTAAATTTCTTAAATGGAAAGAGATTACTTAGGCTTTGGGGCTTGTAATGGAGTGAAATAACTCCACCATAGTCTAGGTTTAGAGGTTCCATCGATTCCTTGGGTTCCAAGAGAACCCTAGGTTGAATTTCTCCCATTTCCCAAACCTCAAAAATCAAAATAGATGAAGAGATGTGGGTTTGAATGACTTACCTACCCCCAATATAGAAGGCTCCATGTTGAGGCTCCAAGAAGTGCTCTTCCAACCTCCAACCAAGTTTCTCCACCCTTCTTCCTCCTTCTCTCCTTCCTTCTTCCTTCTTTCTTCTTTCTTCTTTCTCCTTTCTCTCCTCTTTCTCTCCTCCACGATTTAGGTTAGATGGGAGAAGAAATGAAATGAATGCTTCTCCCCCCCCCCCTTTGTCTTATTTAAAGAAAATGGACCTTGGATCCTCTAAGTTAAATGGGTCAAATAGCTAAATGGATAGTTTAAGTTAAATGGGTCAAGAGTTAAATGGGTGGATCCAAGTTAAATGGGTACTCTAAGTTAGATGGGTCAAATAGAGTCAAATGGGCCTCTTAACTAAATGGGCCTGCCCACAGGTTTCAAATAGAAAAGAACCCACTTGGGGATGGATCCATCCACCATGGGATTATAAGCCCATCACACGCTCCCTTAAATAAGTGGGACCCACAAATGGAATATTCCCAACTCAACTAAAATAGCCCGCTGTCCAAATCTTGACCCGCACTTCGAGGGCATCGAGGGAAAGGGTAAATAAATAAACTTAAGGGCTAGAACTTACTATTTCCTTGTCATGGTTTGTCCCCATGACCCCGAATAGTTTCCTCCACGTAAAACCGCACGTGGTCAATAATTTTGTAGTGGGTTTGACCACCAGGTGAGAACAACTCACCAAAGATACGTGGCGTTGATAACCACACGTCACGGGTAAGAAATAATAATTAATTATGATCCGGGCGGGTGTAACATCCTCCCCACCTTACAAGAAATTTCGTCCCAGAAATTTGAGGCAACTAGGGTCTTAAGTGAGAAGGGCTGTTGGATAACAACATCCCAAGTCACCCACATCTTGAACTAAGTCAAAGGTCGGGTCAAGATGAGGCGGTGCCTACGTGGCACACAAAGTCGGAGTTCCACAATTCTCTTTTCCTTACAGGTCACATTACCACGGGGGTGTGGTTCACAATAACCCTAGAAAAACAGGGTTCCAACTACTAAGTTAAGTCTCAAGGAACAGAGTTTCCTAAATCTTCCAGATCGGTGATACCATTCTAGCCTTCACTACTCTGGTCATTCTTGGGTTACAGGACTTAACCCTTCCATGCCCCAACATAGGGTTCACATTCTGAAGGCTTTCACATCTGGTTGTCTCATTACCTAACCCAACTTTAGAATGATTTGGAATATTGATGGAATCTCCTATTGTTCACTCCCAGTACGGAGGGAACGCATTTGGTGATCCATTACCCCATTCATATCTGTCGCTGGAGAAGGTCTTGTTACATCCTTCAGTTTTAGCTTTCACAACCTTCAAACCTACTACACAGTTATCCCACAGGGAAGAATCCACATCAGTCCTCTTTCGAGAACCAACAACCTTTACTAGCTTTTGTCCAAGTCAACTCTTCAAGCAGTCTCCATAATTTAACCTATCCGGTCATTAAATTCATTATTCATTACCCTAAGGTTTGGTCAACCAAGGTCGGGGCTCCAACTAGTTTCACAAAGAAGGTCGAGGTAAGTCATACTTGTAGTACCAGAGAATCACTCTAGTCACACAAGTCCAAGGTTCTAAGGTATATCTATATATATTTATCACACCAATATGTAGGCATAGATTCAATAATTACATTCAAATCCCTATGGACATATCTCATCTAGGTCAATCCACAAGAACAAGAAGTTCTCGTGCACGGTTCACTAAGTCTTTTTTTTTTTTTTTTTTTGGAAAGTCAAATCACGGTGTAGGACTTTCTCTATGAGTCTAAACAAGGTTTGGATAAACCAAGTAAAGTTCAAATAGAGTCGTCACTAGCTTGAGGTGTTATGAATGACTTCCAAATACACGTGACCTTCATGGCTCAATCACATAGACCAGCCCAAACCAGCCTATTACTTTCCTTTCTTAGTACCTACCCATAAGGTTTGGGTCCTTAAATTCATAGGATCGAAGGTCTTCATCCTCAAAGGTAACTCTTCTTCCTTTATGTAAGAGAGGAGTCACAGCGGTTACCAATGCCTGCTACTTTTTATTAGCTGGCCCAATCGGGTACAAGTCCTAACCTCTTTCAATTCAAGGTATTGACTAGACTTAGGTGGTTCCCACAAATGGGTCACACAACGGGGTGTCCGATCTAGGGTATAGGCACATAATCATCACATATAAGTGTAGTCAAAGGTCTCCAAAACAAGCTAAAAATCCTAAAAGAAATCGGGTGGACTCACGAGCGACGTCAGCACTCCGGGTGCATTCATGGCCCCTCCGCGAAAATAGGGAGAGTGGACTAACGGGCGGATGTGGAATGCGAATCCGTTCGTTTGTCCAATCTCAAAAGTCTCAATGGCCGAGAGGGTTTAAGTCAAACGGATTTACGGACGGATGCATGAGTGTGGATCCGTTCGTTGATCCGCACAGATTTATAATGATAATTTCAAGTTTTATGCGAAGCGGATTCACGATAAGTGGATTCGCTCGTTCGTTCATTTGCAGAAATTTAACATAACAGAGCCGCGAGTTTTAAAACTCACTTTTGGCTCCAAAGAAAGGAACATAACCGCAGGGAGAAAAAGCTCTACAGGGACTTCCGTTCAAGCTTCCCTCGGGTGGTTTTCTCGTAATCTTAAGCCTCAAGGTTTAACTCTCACTTGTTCAAGATATGGCTTTCTTCCCATTTCTACTTTCTCTTTTCTTAGATTTGGGATGAATCATCTTAAGTTGTGATCATGTCTTGATTTTGCTTGTAATCCCATAGCCATGTACACCAAATCCATACCAAAATTGATTGGCCGAAACTAGGGTTTTTGGGTGTAATCAAGTCCTATTTGATCGATGGCACTAAGTTGTTGGATCCTTGTTTGATTATTGCATCTTTTATAAATTTCAAGTCTTTGCAAGTATTTTAGAGATTACCACTATGCTGTCATGTCTAGTTGAATTTTACTTGGATTATGCCCAGGTTTTGGTTGTGGTAAAATCCTCAGTTCATAATATTTTGGAGAAACTCTTCAAGTTCAAATCTAATTCTTTTACATGCCATAAAATCTCATAGAAATTTATCACGTTGTCTTATCTTCAAGCATATTCTCTTGTATACATGATTATTGATAACATCTTTAGAATCTTTCCTCTTTTCATCAAATAAATAATTCTTGTCTCTTGTTGGGGTATTTTCATCCAATAGCTTGCTTGTTTGATATTGGTTGGGATGTAAAGTCGCCAAAAGTATATGTTGTTCACATTGATCTCATTATTCACATCCACGCATTAGGAATGTCACATGGATTTTACATGTGCATTGATCTTATTCATTTCTCTTCACTCCAAACATCTTCCTATGGTTATCATGTCTCATTTCCCTTACATGCTCTTGTCACAATACAATTTTCACATCTTGTAGGCATTTCACTTCTATACTTTTATTTGTCAAGCATAAAGTTTAAGTTACCGGGGTAAGATATGCCACAAGAGGGGCGAGGGAAACATCAAATAGAGGTAATAAAAGCCTAACATAGGTTGGTTCATCAAGACAGGGCAAGAAAATCCTTTCTGGCTTGGGCGGTTTTAGGTGTGGTTTCAGTAAGTTGCAACCACAGGTAAATCCGAGCTTTTACAAAATCAATTTTGTTCTCAGAAATTCGTGGATTCTCAATGGGTTTCACAAAATTGAATCCGCGGGTGAAACCGCATGGCCCAAAAATTAAAATTTTAAAACCCGCAACTTAGGGGTTTATTTCCCTCATTCGAAACACAATCCTAATACATTTGAAGAACCAAAAGTCGTGATCGTTCTTGCTCTCTCTTCCCTCGGTGGATTTTAGTGCTCCCAATTACTCCTCAACAACATCCAATCGCATTCGGGTAAGATCTCTCTCTCTCCCATTGATTTCTCTCAAGGAGAAACCCCAAAATCGATTTCAGGTTTATAAAACTTGGGGTTTTTGTTTCCTTTTGCTTGGTAGGTTACTCACAACCTAATCTTAACCATTTTCTCATCATAAGCAACCTATACAAGGGCTTGCATACAATCTTGGCATCTAACTCAAGGATTTAGGTTGGATTTTGGAAAAACCAAAACCTACTCGAATTTTCCTCTTCTCTTTTGCCATGTATGAATCGGTCTTACTAGATAGGGCTTAGTTTACATCCTTTGAGTGGTCACAAGCCAACTTTACTTGTTTCTCAAGATTCAAACTTCCAATCACAAAATCTAAAATTTCTTTTTGAAGCCCAAGCCATACTCCATGATCGAACAAGTCTACTTCTTGTTTGAACTTACTACTTTGTATAAAATATCATGTCCTAGGCATAATATGACCATGAATCTTCATTATTTATCATGTCCTTCACATAATGGCCATGCCTTTCCTTTTTTTCCCAACTTCTTAGATCACAATTGGATAAAATCAAAATTTTTTTTTTTTTTTTTTTAGCCTAAGAATCCTGCTGAAATTTAATTTGCTTTGGAAGGAAAATCAAGGGCTAGGTTTTGAACTTCACAACCTTACATTGATCATCTACTTAGGCCTTAGCATTCAAGGTACAAATTTGCTATCAATCTTGGCTTTTAGCTGCAGGTTAAAACAATCAATGGCTCCAAGCACGTGGCGTGCATGCGTGGAACAAGTTGCACCAACTGTCCTAGATCCACTATGGTTTCAAAAGATAGAGGACCAAGGGCTTTACCAAGACTACTTCCGCTTCAAAAATATAGTGGAAGGGCGGGATGTAGTGTTGGATGATCTCAAAGCTTCCATGGTGGGGCAGAGATTCGAGGCATTGGGGTGGACCAACATTCTCAACCTTCCTGAACCATACTACCTGAAACTCATTCGCCATTTCTATGCAAATCTGGATACCGAGAACCTGAGCACACAAAACTATCGGGTTGTTTCATGTGTCAAGGGGGTTCCTATAGCCTTCATTGCAGCACAGTTGGCCGGCGTTATCAACGTGTCCATTGGAGGAGCAAGGACCTATTGTTCACTTAGAAGGAATCCCTATACCTTAATCAAGTGGGAGGTATTGACATTCTGACGACCATCAGGCGGCTGAACCTGTGAGTGGTGGATGGCTTCGATGAGGTCACGAAGCAACTCTCCAATCAGACTTGGCGCCTAGAGGTATCGAGAGAGGGGTAGGTGACATCGACACCTTTCTTGGTCGCGGTGGTGGCGGTGGTGCAATGTCTAGCTCAGCTTTCTCTCAACAATTAAAGTTATCCCGGATCAGTTCTTCTAGTTCTTGTCTTAGGATGCACAACTGAGAACTTTTTGAAATGGTAGACTTGTATATTTAATTTGAGATGAACAGAATCAAATGTTTTGAGTTGGAACAGATGAGATCTTGCATTTTGAGTTGAGAAAGACACAGTTACGCCGAAGCAGAGAATCTGGAACAATCATGGTGTTTAGATAAGTATCTTTTGATTGAGCAGGATAGAATCATATGTCTTTGTTGGAATAGATGAAATCATGAATGTTGAAATGGGAAGGATATGATTGCCTCCCAAGAAGATTTGGAATAATTGAATATTTGTAATTAATCTTATATGTATCTCTATGTATTTGCTTAATTCTCTCTTACTTAAATCATTGTTGATAATTGTGCTTGGTTATGATTGATTCATTATTGTTTATGAATTATAACATATAGTTACCCATTTATGACCTACTTAAGGCTCAACCAAGCAATTATATAGTTGTAGCTTAACAGCCTATGGTTCAAGTCCTAAGTTCCATGTTACCTATTATCTTCTAAGTTCTTGTTTCACCACAATCAGTCTTCTCCTATGTCTGCACACAATCATTTATGTTCTTGAAGATTTTTAGTTTAGAACCTAATTGTGGAGAGTAAATCAAGAGTCCGCGAGACTGTGGTCGGTGCAGAGCATCATTGCTCTGATACCACTCTGTCACGCCCCCATCCCAACAAGGGATAAAATACATTATAAGGGGTGACTAGGACGACGCTTGTCATCCTACTAAGCTGCCAGGATCACTGACACAGTGTCCCAATGCACAGTCATAACTAATATTAAAACAATATAATATCAGAGTGCGGAAAGGGAAATATTACATTCCAAATGATCAATAGTTTTGCGGAAGCGTATAAAATCAATAGTTACAAGATGATCAAAGCCTAGATGATAAATACTGTAGTTAATCCATTTTTCATTACCACCTAATAATGATTAACAAGGGTATAACAGTAAATGTTTTTACATGGGCCTACGCCCTAAAATAAACAAAAGGGGAACAAGTCCCTAGAATTCTCACGGCCCGTAGGCGCAATCGTCACAAGGACACCCGTTGCCATGTTCCTCTAACACAGCTTCCGGCTCCTCCGTTCCTGCATCATAATCTAAAAATTGTGTACACGAGGGGGTTAGCTCTCCACTGAGCCAGTGAGGGGATGGGGATGCACAAACACACAAATTCACATAGTCCAATGATGCATGCATATGTTAAGTAATTTTTCCACCTAACATCACAACTAAGTCAATGGCATATGCTACTGTGACAACTCGGGAGACACTGTGGGTCACTTAACTTATCGCCACAATGAAACCTCAATTGTCACCTGGGACCTACGCCGATCGAAGCCTCCAAGACCACTCAGTGGCAGACCCCTGATAACCAATACTACCATGACTGGCCTCTCCCACCTCCACAGAATCCGGTATACTGATTACCCAACACCTAAACCCCTGTTGGTAAGGGTCGTAGCATAAGGGTGTAAAATCCTAGCCACAGCTACATGCAAGTCCTATCGTCCCGAGAGGTAATCCGGCGCATCAACTTTTCATCCGGTTTAGTGCCGGTTACGACGGCACGGCGCATACGATTCAACATGACATTCAACATAATTTCTTCATAAATATATATATTATCCGGGTTTAAACACTGCACCCACCGGCACCGAGACCCATCAAAGTAAAACATCTCCAATTAACATCATAACATTCATATATAAAAGTATGCAATATGCGCAAGCATGCTTAATAATTTATAATGATGACATAATATACAATGCAATAATAATATCAAGCCCAAACAACCAAACCCACTCACTACGTATACGCCAAGCACCACGATTATCAGTTGTCGCCTCGATCAAGCAATAAGCCACAAAAGTGAATATATTAACCTACACAAAGAGTGGAATAAGGTTACACGAGCGAAAGGAACGGATCCCCAAAAGGTCTCCCATAAACACTTAAGTATAAGGTTTCGAGACGAAGTGGTTGCAGGAGTGGTTTCATGCCCAAATTCGCAACCACATGTAAATCCTAGGAAACCGGGGGTTCGGGACAGTTTTAGTCAAGGTCGGATGCGGATGTGGTTTCGGAAAACTGAATCCGAGTGTAAATCCGAGCTTCACGGGCTCAAGACAATTTTTGTCAAGGTCGGATGCGGATGTGGTTTGAAAAACGAATCCGAGTGTAAATCCGACCTTCACGAATCCTTCTCGGGAAGGTAATTTCGTGGTGGTTTCTTGCGGTCCGAAACCACATGTAAATCCTAGCTAACCAGGGGCTTAGGATAGTTTTAGTCAAGGTCGGTTGCAGGTGTGGTTTCAGAAAACTGAATCCGAGTGTAAAACCACATACCTGCAGAACCGAAAATTGAAGGGTTTCTCACTAGGGATTCATTTTCCAAGGGGTTTAAAGGTAGGGAGGCTTCAAGAAAGCTTCCTCCTAGGTCCATTAGGGTTCTAAGACCTCATTAGGTCCATGTAATCCCATGGATTTAAGAGAAAACAAAGAGAACCTAAATTAAGACATAATAGGGTAGAAACCTTAAATTTCTTAAATGGAAAGAGATTACTTAGGCTTTGGGGCTTGTAATGGAGTGAAATAACTCCACCATAGTCTAGGTTTAGAGGTTCCATCGATTCCTTGGGTTCCAAGAGAACCCTAGGTTGAATTTCTCCCATTTCCCAAACCTCAAAAATCAAAATAGATGAAGAGATGTGGGTTTGAATGACTTACCTACCCCCAATATAGAAGGCTCCATGTTGAGGCTCCAAGAAGTGCTCTTCCAACCTCCAACCAAGTTTCTCCACCCTTCTTCCTCCTTCTCTCCTTCCTTCTTCCTTCTTTCTTCTTTCTTCTTTCTCCTTTCTCTCCTCTTTCTCTCCTCCACGATTTAGGTTAGATGGGAGAAGAAATGAAATGAATGCTTCTCCCCCCCCCCTTTGTCTTATTTAAAGAAAATGGACCTTGGATCCTCTAAGTTAAATGGGTCAAATAGCTAAATGGATAGTTTAAGTTAAATGGGTCAAGAGTTAAATGGGTGGATCCAAGTTAAATGGGTACTCTAAGTTAGATGGGTCAAATAGAGTCAAATGGGCCTCTTAACTAAATGGGCCTGCCCACAGGTTTCAAATAGAAAAGAACCCACTTGGGGATGGATCCATCCACCATGGGATTATAAGCCCATCACACGCTCCCTTAAATAAGTGGGACCCACAAATGGAATATTCCCAACTCAACTAAAATAGCCCGGGCTGTCCAAATCTTGACCCGCACTTCGAGGGCATCGAGGGAAAGGGTAAATAAATAAACTTAAGGGCTAGAACTTACTATTTCCTTGTCATGGTTTGTCCCCCATGACCCCGAATAGTTTCCTCCACAGGTAAAACCGCACTGTGGTCAATAATTTTGTAGCTGGGTTTGACCACCAGTGAGAACAGCTCACCAGCATACGTGGCAGTGATAACCACACGTCACGGGTAAGAAATAATAATTAATTATGATCCGGGGTGCGGGTGTAACAATACCATAGGCCATAATCAATGGTACCCTTCAAGCACCTAAAAATTCTCTTCACAGCTGCAACATGAGTTTGTTTGGGCCTAACTTGAAACCTTGCTAACATACAAACAACTTGTAAAATATCTGGTCTACTAGCAGTCAAGTACAAGAGACTTCCAATCATTAACCTATAAGTAGTGTGATCAACTGATAGAGAAACATCATCTTTAGTCAACTTGCAACCAGTCATCATGGGTGTACTGACCGGCTTACAATCCCCCATGGTGAATCTCTTCAACATTTCTCTCACATACTTGGATTGACTGATAAAAATTCCTTCTCTTAGTTGATTGATCTGCAATCCCAAAAAGAATGAAAAACATGGACATTTCAAATTCAGCTTGCATCTTCTCTACAAAGTCTTTGCACAGCCCATCCTTGTGGCCACCAAAAATAATATCATCCACATAAACAACCACCACAATCTGACTATCCAAGGTGGACTTTACATATAAGTTGCTATCCACCATACCCTTTCTGAAGTCCAGATGACGCAAATAAGTATCCAATCTAGCATACCATGCTCTGGGAGCTTGTTTCAACCCATACATAGCCTTCCTCAATCTATAGACAAGTATGGGGTCTTCACTGAGTTGAAATCCAACTGGCCATTCCGTGTACACTTCCTTCTCTAATGTGCCATTAAAAAATGCAGACTTCACATCCATCTGGTAGACCTTGAATCCTCTGTGAACTGTAAATGCTAGAAACATCCTGATTGCCTCAAGTCTTGCCACTGGGGCAAAGGTCTCACTAAAGTCAATGCCCTCTACTTGAGCATATCCCTTGCATACAAGCCTTGCCTTGTTCCTCACAGCCTGACCATCTTCATTGAGTTTGCTTCTACAAACCCATTTGGTGCCTATGACATTCTTGTCTACAAGTCTAGGAACTAAATCCCATGTGTGATTTCTATCAATCTGATCAAGTTCTTCATTCATGGCTTGCATCTAGCTCACATCTCTACTAGCTTCCTCCATAGTTTTTGGCTCAATCTGTGAGAGAAGAGAATAGGTGTTGGAGTACACTTTTCTGGTCAGCATGCCTGTACTCCTGGTTCTCATCCCTGCACTAAGGTCACCTATAATCTGTTTCTCTAGATGATTTTTAGTAGTCCTGCTCTGCCTTTCTTAGACATCTGCCTCAGTGTCAGTTTTATCTTGATCTTGCTCATCTCTTTCTTCTTGTCTATCTTCACCTGCATCACTCATCTCAGTGAGGTCTTCAAACTTAATGGTCTCAAGTTCTGAGCTTGTGGGAGATACTTTCTTACTTTCTTCTCATCAACCTTATCTGCACTTTCCTCAATTTTGCCAAGTTTCTTGTTGTAGCATCTATAGGCTTTGCTTGTGGTGGAGTAGCCTAAAAAGATGCTTTCATCTGCCATATCATCAAACTTTCCCAAGTCTTGATTTATGTTCTTGATATAGCATTTACTACCAAAGACCTTCAAATGTCTTACAGTAGCCTTCTTCCCAAACCAGAGCTCATAAGGAGTTTTATTCTCATGTAGTCTCAACATCTGAATATACATTGCAGTGTGCACTGCCTCTCTCCAGAAACTGTTCCCCATGCCATTTTCTATTAACATGGTTCTGACCATCTCTTGAAGTGTTCTGTTCTTCCTCTTTGCAACACCATTTTGCTGAGGTATTCTTGCAGCTAAGGTCTATCTTTTGATGCCATTTTCATAACAGTATTTTTTAAAGCTTTTCCAGGTGTACTCACCTCCTCTATGAGATCTTAAGTACTTGATCTTTTTCCCTTTCTGTTTCTCAACTTGCTTTCTAAAGACCTTGAACATTTCCAATGCTTCTGATTTGTGCTTCAGGAAGAATTCCATATCATTCTAGAGTGGTCATCAATAAATAAGATAAAATACCTTTCCCCTAAGATGCTCTTTGTCCTCATAGGACCGCAAATATCAGTCTGCACCAACTCTAATGGTTGACTAGTGTGATACTCCTTTGACTTGAAGGACACTCTAGTTTGTTTTCCTCTTCGGCAAGAACCACAAATATGGTTTGATGGCTTCTTCAATATGGGAATGTCTATGACAACCTTCTTTGAAGAGATTTTTGCAAGACTGTCAAACCCAATATGTCCAAGTCTCCTATGCCATAGCCATGTCTCTTCTTCCATACTTATCATACATAGGTCTTCAACTATTTCGATCAAAGTATATAAGTTCCCTGAAGTTCTCTTCCCTGTGGCCATCAGCTTTCCTGTGCTTGATCTTCTAATTTCACAACATTTGTTGTTGAACACCACTTCATGCCCCTTATCACAAATATGACTGATGCTCAATAGATTGTGGCTGAGCCCTTCTACATACAACACATCTTGGGATTACACCTTCCCATTGTTGAGACTAATGGTACCCTCCCCAACAATTTTGGCACCATCATTATTCCCAAACTTTACTGATCCACCTGCATAGGTCTCAATTTTCTCAAACCTCTTCATATCTCCAGTCATGTGACTTGAGCAAACACTGTCAAGTATCCAAGGAGTGGAACTCCCTTGAGCTCTGAAAGCAGTTTGCACAACCATGGAACTATTGCCTTTATCTGCTTCATTCTTTTGTACCCAAACTTTGCCACTTGACTGAGCTTTCTGGACTTGTTTCTGTCTTGGAATTCGTCTCTTCAATTTGACTGGTCTTTCATTACTTACACTTCCCTGGCTGCCTTTGTTCTGCTGTCTTTGTGGAGAAAATACAGTTCTGTAGTCTCTAGCTATGCATCCATAATTTATGCCTGTAGCACTCAATCACTTCATCCATTAGAGGTGCAAATGGATTTCGATCAACAAAGTTTGGTGGACCAACATTAAATTTGAAATTTGCAATTTTGTGTCAAAAAATGTTACACTTGAAACAATGACCTTGAAAGGTTTGTCTTTGTCTCATTGGCTCTCTTTGTCACCTGTACTGAGCCCTGTAACCATCAAATTTTCTAGGCTTTTGTTGAGAAGTATAATTGTAACCAAAATTCTCTATTCTCCTGCTTGGCTATGCCATTTGTGGTTGTCTGGCATGGTTAGTCTTATGGAGTGGAGTTTGGTTCATTATCTTTATAGGACCCATATGCCTTCCTTGATTCTTCTCAACTCTTTTATCCTTCACTGTAATAGGATTCTGAGTTGTCCCTTTGCCCTTTGCACTGTTTAATGACTCACCCACATATCCAAGACCAAATTTGTTTTGAACTGATCTTTGAGCATTTATAATTTCATCAAGCTTCTTACTGCTTGGATGCACAAGTGGAGATGCTTCAGTATTTTGAGCAACTAAATCATTCTCATACTTTGCTACCTTTGCCTTGAGATCTTCAGTTTCTTTCTGAAAGTCCAAATACTTAATTTTAGTATTTGACTCTTCCTCTAATTAGGCTTTCAAGGATTCAAAGTCTTCAAGGATTTATCTTGAGTCATTTATCTTCTTTCTCAATTCATGAACTAGTTGTTCTTGATCTTTGAGATCCTTTGTAAGCTACTTGACTTTCTTTCTTTCTTTCTTTAGCTGGTTGACTTTCTCAATTCATGAACTAGTTGTTCTCTCTTTTGCCATACAGCATGCATGGATTTTTCATCTTCAGTACTCTCAACAGTTAGATCCATTGGTTTTTCCATAACAATGGACGTGTGCACATCTGCCATCTCCATGGAAAACGTAATGTCCTCTTTCCACTTTTTAAAGTTTGACCCAGTAAGAATCTCAATAGTGACCATGTTATTGTTGATAGAAAAGGTGACTGAAAATTTAAACAATGAACAATATAATAAAATCAGTATGATGCAAGTATAGCTTAAAACCTTATAAGAAAATGAGAATTTTACACACATCGTTGTAAAAACACTTTTGGGCTGAATTTCCGACATGCAATTGTAAAAATCCCTACATACCAGTGGCTAGGGGTGTCAACGGGCCGGTTCGGGCCGATTTTGGTTCGGGCTTTTCGGTTTCGGTGTTACTTTTATAGAAACCGAAACCAAACCATTAAGAAATATTCACTTTCGGTGCGGTTTCGGTTTCGGTGCGGTTTGGTTTCGTGTTGGTTTTGGTTTATGATAACGGGTTGATATCGGTTTGGTACCGGTTTTATATAACTAGTAAGGTCCGGTTAGTGCTAATTTTTCTTCTCTTTCTCTTTTCAGTACATAAAATATTTCAAATACAATGCATCTTTGTATCCTATGTCCTATGGCCTATGGATACAATTGATTGGGTAATCACTAACAAAGGATATGAGATAAAGTGAGAAACTATCACAACACATTTAGGGGGCAATGGGGCATTAGGCATTTACTGATTTACTCATTTATCGGGTTAGGTCGGTTCGATTCGGGTTTGGGCCTAACGGTTCGGGCTACCGGTGCACCGTCGGGCTAGCCCAAACCAAACCAAACCGTTTGCCTTTTTGGATCCACAAACCGAACCCGAACCATTAAGAGTTCGGTTCGGTGTGGTTCGGGCTCGTTCGGGCTGGTTCGGGCCGGTTTCATCGGTTCGGGTTGGGTATTGACACCCCTACCAGTGGCCATGGGAATATAACTCAACTTTCAAAATCCACCACCTTTGGGTGTGCAAAATTCTAGGGTCGGTCTATTCACATGCATACTGTATATGTACCCCTTTAAGTACCAATACATGACCACCACCTTTGGGTGTATGACCACACATTAGAGTTGAAGGACATCCCACAACTGTATGAGATTGGTGTTTCACAAATCCAACAAGTAAGGTCGCTTTGGCGGCAAAAATCCTGTCGAACCCATGGAACTCTCTTAGGATTTTTCCAAAATTACTTACATCTTTTTCAATTTTGTGTTATTTTATAATTTATGATAAGGGGCTTAAATGTCTTGAAACTAACACAAAAAATTAATAATTCTGTTCATCAAGGTAGGTATTCCAGCAAGTCAGAAAATCAGTTCGGTTCCCAATGGATCGAACCGATAAATTCCAGAAAAAGGCATGTATCAATAGAATAACAAAACTATTGAAAATATGCATATTTAATCACAACAGAGGATACTACTGTGTAGAGCACAGAAAAACAGAGCCAACGCAAAAAAAGGGACCCCAAACGGAGTCTCCTAGCGCCCACAAAAGCTAGTCAAAGTTTTAGCAAAAAAGGAGATCAAAGTGGGTCTGGTTCTGACCGGGTTGTATGATCAAACCGGGTTGGCCCGGTCCGGTTCAACCCCGATTCAATCTGGTCCAGGTCAACCCTGGTTTGGTCGGTTGTTCGGGTCCTCGGGTCGGGAAATGGGTCGATCCAACCCGTTGGCGCACATTAGCAGCCCAATGGTTGTTACCCGGCACACGATAACAAACCCCAAAAAAGAATTTTTTTTTAAAAACCTTGATCGGCGAGTGAGATCACCTGCCGATGCCGGCGGCGAGTGAGCGCGGGTCCGGCGACGGCGATCCACCCACCCAAATTTCTATTTTTTCGAGATCTACACACCCATGTGATCGGATTTCACTCTCGCTGGAGAAAAAATCTGGTAGTGTTCCAAAAAGTTCGTGCGGGATTTTCCAAAACTGGAACAACCTTAAAAAAACTCGATTCGAAAGGAAAAAATTTCGATTCCTATAGCATGATCTATTATTTTGAATCCATATAGGTTCAAGAACGTATCTATGGAGGTTCTGATGCCACATGTTAGATTAATTTTGATCCGAATAGGGACAAAACCCCAAAAGACAAGATCTCCATAGGGCGTTCAAGAACACAATCAAATAAATAATAGAAAACAGAGATAGAACCACTAACCTTGTTTCGCAACCATAGTGATGATGATCGCAGCGAAAAATGAAGACCAAGATCTAGGTGCTTCCCCACTATTCCCACAGTAACTGGCTTGATGAGAATACCGAATGCACAGGGATGATGAACACTGAATATCTCCCTCTCTTTTTAGAATGCACTCCTCAACAGAGATTGAGAATAATTAGCTATGATGGGTAGAGGGGGGATCTAGCTCTCTTTATATAGTAATTCCTATAGGGCCTGACTCATCATAGTCCCAATAGGAATCTATCTGCCCACACTAAAGCCAGTTCACATAGGATTCCTAATATAACCCAATGATCCCTTTAATTAGACCAATACCATAATTAGCCTGAATTTTAGGTTATTTAATATTAGTCCATAATAGGGAATAACAATTCTATTCTAAATAGAATTCTAACACTAGTAACTCATTTTTATCTCAAATTACATCAGATCTGTGTCAAAACGATATATTCCTAAATGATCTTATTGTGGAATATCCTATATGTCTTTCTAAGGCAGTTTAATGCATGCTCAGCTATGCACAAGACCTAGTATCAATTGCCTTTGCAGTAGGAGTATTGAAAAGATTACAATAAGATTGTTTCTTTGACTTTGGAAATAGAAGTCATGGCATGCTATTAGGTTGTCTCTCAGGCATTACTGTAAAAGGTATTTGATCACAGGTCTAAAGGTTGTTTTGTAGATTGAGAGCACTAATACAGACTCTTGTGATAATTACAATCACGTATCTAACAACACCTGTTCAATGAGTCGACACACTGAAATAAAGTACCTTATTAAAGAAGGTTCTCTGTGGTATCATTTTTATTTTTGATTTTTACCTATTTAACAAAAATCATTAATGAAAATAATTTTTTATCAAAATGCAAAAATCGTTTGGTAACCAATAGACATAATAGATTGTCTACTAGGGAATAGGTTTGGTATAACTTTATGCATAATGTTTTTTATGGAGAAGATACCCCTCTTCTCCAACTTTCGAATCAAAACCAGGAAAGAGAGAGACTTATACCTCTGAACAACCAGAAATTTTGATCACAAAAACCTCTGCTCCCAACAAACAACTGTCATTGACGAGGTATCCTCTATTTGCTTTCTAATCCAAGATTGTCTGATCATATACATACCTCGGACTGCTTGTCTCGAATCTGATTAAAGACGAAGAGACTAAAAATCACATTGATCTCTCATGAGGGAGGGAGTGAACTTGTTTGTGCTATCACCAAGTAAAGAGAGATATGGTTTGTTTCTTCTCTACTCTTGCTTCAAATCTGGAAATAGAAATCACGGAAAAGAGAGAGCTCTACAAAGGATGCATAACAAGAACAGAGCCCACCCCACAGTGCCACAGCAAACCCATGAAGCCTTATCTGCGTCAATAACATGATTCAAATGTCCATTATTCAGAGTTCGCAACCTCAAATAAAAAAGCAAAACAAAAACAAGAACAAGAAAAGCGGAAACTCCGCCATTGGAGAAAGGAAGGTATTTTTCTAAACAGATGAATATCAAGGAAAAATAATTAAACAAAAAAGACGAAGAAGGAAAAGAGAAACAATGGACTAAAGAAAGAACTTACATTGCTCCTTTGATCGACAACAAAAACAACAACCCAAGATGAAGGAGAGAAGGTAACTCCTACATAAATTCTGGCTGGTTTCTGAAATGATAAATTTGGAACTCAACCGACGGGCCACTAGAAATCTGGAAAACTTGTTTACTTACCCTTTAACTTTTGTAGAAGTGTTGGAATTCACAAAGGAAAAGGAATCAGGGGTGTTCAAGTGGGGATTAGTACCCTGCTATGAATCTTTTAGAATTGGTTAAAATTACGTTGAGGAAGTGAGTGGAGAACAACAAAAGAAGATAGAGGGAAAGAAGTGATAATGAGGAGGGTGAAACGGAGTTGCAGGGATAGGGTGGGGCGAGGTTACGGTACAGGGTGGTTGGGGGGGAGTGAGGTTGTAGGAAGAAGAAGAAGAAGAAGAAGAAGGCGGAAGGGTGGGGGGCTTGATTTTCTAAAACCCAAATGAAATGACTATTTTACCCTTTGAATTTGAGACTAATTAACACGTGTTCAATAAAGTGCCACACAAATAGCGAAAAACACTTTTCAGCCAAAAATCATAAATGGCTTTCAACCTCTTTTTGGTTTTTGGGTTTTTTTCAATTCTTTTTAAATAGAAACAGGTTTCATAAATGATACCAAACGCAACCAAAACCGTTTTCTAAGTCAAAAATCAAAAATAAAAACTATACCAAAGATGGCCGAAGGCATTTGGAATCAGGAAGTAGCAATTAGAACATGTTGGCACTAAGGAAATGATTGTCGAACCTTCCACAATAGTACATACAATGAAGATATTTGTGGTTTAGGATTGTGTGACTAATGTTCATTGGGACATTACTATGTGCAATTAAAGATTCTGACATTAAGGCTATGTTTGGTAGGCATTCTTGGAATGCATTATAGGTCGATTTTGCATTCTCGAATGATAAAAATAATTGTTTTTATTGTCCAAGAATGTGAAATCTACCTAGAATGCATTCCAAAATGCATTCAAACACAGCCTAAGTATTTCTCTCATTTATTTGGTTTGGGCTACCCTCCTCTAAAATTGATTTCTTACATCAGCCTCTATGAATTCCAATTCCTCGCTTCAGCCGGAATAGGCCTGAAACCCAAAAAAATGTGGCCTCATTTTTTGAACCAGGAATCGGATCCAGCCGATTTCTATCCGATTCAACTGAAATTCACGATTCTATTCCGATTCCTCAAAGGGATGAGGTTACCACCTACGATGAAATGAGCTCATTTTGGTTTGCCATAAAATTGGGTATATTTTCCTTTGAAAAGAAAAACGATGGAATTGAATGATAGAAAAGATCGATTTGGAGTTTTGACAGATAGCTTGAACTCATCATCATTCATCCCCATCACTCTCCCACTCACCCTTTGTGGGTTGCGACTTGCAGATCATTTGGTGGAGCTATTCCATCTTTGAAGGGACATTAATAATAAGTCTAGCATAACGATTCCCGACAATAGAGGAGAAAATTGGAGATACCATTCTCAACTAATGTCATCTATTATTGGTTCTCACTGGATTCAGTTTCAACACCTACCACTCAAAATGAATAAACAAGAGAAGATATTTTACACTTTTACTACTACATTGGAATATCTTTTGTGTATTCCTAAAATTGGAATAGTAGCACGCATTAAAGATTATAGTATGAGGGAGTGAAAATATAATATTTGAGATGCTGAGTCTTTTCTGAGGGAAAAGGTAAGAGACCCAGATCTTTCTTTCAACAAGTGTCTTCCTCTCCCCTTCTCTTTGGAAAAGACCCCTTAATTTGTTTTCTTGTGCTCAGCCCTGTGATTGGTGTCTGGGTTTAGGAGATCTCATTCTAACGTCGATGAATCTTGAATCCACAAGTAGAGGAAATGGAAAAATCTTCATCTATTCACAATGTAAGCTCCTTACAAAGAGAAATTCGAAACCCCTACATAAAGAGGCTTGCTTATAGAAGAAAGAAACAAAATTTTGAAATTTAAAATTCAAATTTCAAAACTTTGGTGGATTGTTTCGCCTTCGAAACACGCGAAAACAACCTAAAAGAGCTTGACAAGAATTTTGATTTGATATATAATTTTCCCTATATTGCTTAATACCTCTGACCAGTCTGGATGGACTGCTACTGGTCCAACCGGCGCAAGAACTCATCTGATATCTCCTCTACATAAGTAAAACAAAGTCAAATTTACTGGTTTTTATACTTTTTCTTATCTAGTAGATCTAGGAAATTATTTCGACATAAGGGGATGACTGCGCTGCCCCTTTAAAAGGTGGAAATGTGCCTCCGCCATACGCCAATATATAGGAGCCAATGTAAACCCACGCGCATAAGCATCTATTTGGGCATGGGGTGTGGGGCGGTTATTTCGCCCCACTGTGTCTGGGCGAAGATCTAAACTTTTTTTCTATATATTAATTAATAGTTAGTTGTGGGGTTTGCTATTTTGCTGATGGCAATGCCGAAGGTGAAATGGTTTTTCCCTGTGCTTTTCTTTTAAGTGGTTCTGCAGTCATTTTTGTATCATTTTTTCTTTTATATTAATACACACATTGCTGATCTTTAACAAAAGAAAACAAAAAAAAAAAGTTGTTTAGTTGATGAAGACACAGTTCTTGAGCTCAGTGGTTGTAGTAAGTATTAAAAGTGCAAGAAAAACAGTACAACCACCAAGATAAGGACCCCCAGGCTTCAGCAAACAAGGCAAAGCTGCAGGCTTCTTCTGATAGGCTCGTGGTGAAGGAATATGCGTTAGATTGGAATCTTTGCGGAGATTGTACAGTCCTTGCCCCCAATTCAATTTCCATATAAGATATATAAAATATAACAAAACCATCCAGCTTGCCAGAGAAGGTGATGACATGATGCTTCGGTTCACATTTCTCTATCCAAATTCCAAAAGCTTTTCTTTCTGGCTTAATTAGATTCAAGAGGAGAAAGAAACTACTCTCCCGTTTAATTTCTCTTTCTTGTTAAAAAAAAATAAAAAATTTGAAACCAGAAAAGAATCAAGAAGAAAGTAGGGAAAGAAGACAGTCCAACTACTCTATGAGTGAGAGTGAGAGAGAGAGAGAGAGAGAGAGAGAGAGAGAGAGAGAGAGAGAGAGAGAGAGATGATTGTTCGTATCTAAAATATCTTATTATTTGGGTGCATGGTCATATCCACATCTCTAAGTCCTCCACCTCACTTCTTCTTCTTCTTTATCTATTCGTCATCGTTGTTTTGTGTATCTACGGGATCAACAATAGAGGATGATGGCCATGGCCATGGCCAAGGCCAAGGATTCGAAGAGGCTGACGACAGCTACTGCTTTATCTTCAATGTGTTTGATTCTGTTCCCACTCATATATGTTTTACTCTCCCCTTTGGATATCTCCCCTTTGGATATCTCCCGATTTGATCACTGTAATACACCAACAGCAAATTCTCTTTATATATATTTCCTTCTCTTTATTAGTTTGGTTTCTGCAACTGAATGCTTTTCATCCCATCTTGTTTGGTTTTGAAGGGAAACAAATATCAAATTGGAGTGGTAGTGGTGGTGATGGTGCAAGTCTAAGCGGCAGTAATATAGAGCATGAAAGGATGGAAGATGAAGATTATTCTCTCAAGTTCCTACTAAGAAGACTAGTACAAGGTTAGTTTTCTTTCATCTCACTCTCGACTTAAGTGTAACTGTGTAACTGCAAACTCGTGGGTTTCTTTGTTCCTACTTCCTACTTTCTTTCTTTCTTTTTCTTTTAGGGCTGACTTGAATTCCAAGTTTGAGAATAATTGGAGACCCTTGATTTCCTATCATTTGATAACACTTTTAGTTTTTTTTTTTTTATATTACATGAGACAATGCGAGAATGCATGTGACAGCCATAATTTTAAAGAGAGGTACACAATATGAAGGCATATTGTTAAGCTGTTAGGTGTTATAGAGTTATATATGGCTGCGTTTGGTATGTATTTTTGGAATGTATTTTAGGTCGATTTTATATTTTCAGATGATAAAAATAGTTGTTTTTATCATTAAAGAATACAAAATCGACTTAGAATAATGAATTTCAATAACACTACCTAGTCGAATGGCTCTTACACCTAGACACAGGTGGACACGGAATTTTAATCATTAGGTTAGAATTTAAAAGACAGCCTCCAAAGTCAAATAGATTCATGGGTTCTTTACCAAATTTGGCCTCTTGATGCGATGCTCTGCATCCATGGATTTAAAGAATGGTATCAGAGACGGATTGATGGTCGCCAATTGACCACCAATCCCAATCTGGATCGTTGATCCAACCCGATCACTGCCATCCGGTAATCTGAGTCCAATCCTTAACACCATTGCTCCATCCACCTCCAACCCCTTCTCCTCCTCCCTTGGGATGTTGTATGTATCAAGTTTTGATAATTGTAATGAATTGCAAGTAATTAATACTCTTTCATCCTTCACTGATCCACTTTAGAGTTCACAATGGAGGTAATCATCATTGTATATTATATATATATATATATATATATATATATATATATATATATATATATATTAACTATAATTGATTGTTGGCCTTCAATTTTAAGTATGTGAGCCCACAACCAAGTGTTTTGACATTATAGAGATAATTGATGCACTCTAGATAATCATATGCACTTGAGATTGGAATGACTAAGAAAATTTACAATTAAGTCTTGTGCAAAATGATAGTGTTTTCCCCTTATTGAAGGAAAAAAAGTGTTATCATAAAAGGGCCGGAAGAAAAATAATTTTACTATTTCTTTTGATCACCAACTCTGGTTAGAATAATATTTTAAGTAACGCGTGACTAATCCAAGACATGTAATATCTATCCAATAGTTAAAATTGTCACATCATTATTTTACATGACACAATGAGATGGACATACTTAATAAGGGACATGCACCCAGATGTGTGCGACACAACTTAACTATTGGATGCTTCATTAGGCATTCATTGGGCGATGCCCTCCAAGGAGAGGAACCGAATCCCTTGATAAATCTCACGGCTAGATTGATTACGTGAGTCCCCCCCCCCCCACACACACACACACACATTTTTTAATAGAGAAAATTATGGGACCGTAGATGGACAACACTCCATACTTGAGCTCAGCCAGGGTAGGACAGACAGTCAACCACATTAGATGATCAGGGTCCAAGCCAGCTAAGACTAATCCTTGCTCAATTAGCCACATGCTCTTGTAAGCAAGGTCATTCATTGGAACTCCCACAAGTTGATTTAGTTTATAATTTCATTGATAATGCTACAAGGTTTCAAGGATCAGGGGATCCCATGGGATGTATTGCTTACCAAGTTTTGATAATTGTAATTGCAAGTAATCAATTAATACTCTTTTCATCTTTCATTAATTGACCCGACTTTAAAGGTCACAATGTGGGTAATCATCATTGTGGACTAATATTGATTGATGCTCTTCAATTTTTTAATTTGTGGGTCCATAATCAAGTGTTTGGACAATATATAGATATTTGATGCAATCTACATAATCATGTGCCCTTGAAACTTTGAACTATGAGAGTAAGTGTACAACTGAAAAAACTATTGGATATTTTTACATGTACATATAAAATTTGCAAAAGGTTTTATGTACGGCCGTGTATGTACACAGTCGTGCCTTCAACTGTTGAATGAGAGAAAGAGGGGATGTGTAGTTAAAATTAGGCCACCACCTCCATCCAACAGTTATAAGGCATGATCGAATATGTACATGATCATGCATAAAAATTGCGTCCTATTAAATTTCAGACCAAACAAAGTTTAATAAGTTTGTAAAGAAAGAAGTTTGAAAATCTCAACCATGGGAGATTAATTATAGTGGTTGGAGTAGAATAAGCATGCATGGACGTACATGAGAATCATACCAATACAAGGGAGGGTATTTTGTTTGAATTAGACTATAAATTTTTTTGGGTAACATATTAGACTATAAAATTTGACATGTGGTTAATTGAACACATGTACTAGATGTCCAATGGTTAGGATTGTCTCATCATCATTCCATGTGGCACAATGAGATGGACCACATTGATAAGCTTATCAAGGCTGGACTGTTCAAATTAATTTTTATTTTGGTAGAGAAAATAATGGCACTATACATAGATGGACTACATTCCATAGTTGAGCTCAGGGTCCAAGCTAGCTAAGGTTAATCCTTGCTCAACTCTACTGGACCCCTTGCTCGCCCCTCCTATTGAAGCCTCCACCATTATGATGGATTTAAGGCTTCTTTCTTCATGTTTTGAGTCTATCTTTTTCTCTTTTGTTGGTAGAGATGATAATGTTTGTGTCCACGCTATCTCTAAGTGGATGTTGTGCTACCCTTATTTGGGTTTGTGGAAATCTTCTTTTCTGGAGGACCTCCTCAATATTGTAATTTCCCTTTTCCCATCCAGGGCCTAATTTTTTGTGCCCAAAAAAAAAAAAGGGGTGGGAAAAGGATATAAATGGGCGTAAAAACTTGCTCAAATCCAGCTCATGGGCTTACAAAATCACAAGACTAGCCAGGTCCTGCAATAAATTGGGCCGGCCCGTTTCTATAGATTACTCCTAACATTTTCTCCATCCACTAAATGTTGAACTGCAAATAGGGAGAGATCGAACGGAGCTAGACACCACCGGCTTTACCTGCAAATCTGATCTCGTCACCGACATCTGTGTTGCCAACCAGCTTGTGAGGTTGGATACACATTGGCATCGCACACGTTCATTAATGGTATACTTATCTTCCAACAACTCTACACAGCCACGCACGGTTAGGCCATACGCCAGGAAGAATGATGCGGCAGCCATGAAATTGGTCAGGCCAGTGGAGATTCAGACACTGACACTGCACACAGCCACCGCCACCGCCACCGCCATAGAAGGGCAGAAACAACAGCTTCTAGCTTGCGATGTCACCCATGATGTTCCTGCTGTTGTCTTCTCCTCCGGCGGTTACACCAGAAATCTCTTCCATGATTTCAACGACATCATCCTTCCACTATTCATCACTTGCCGTCAGTTCCAATCCCGACTAAAGTTCATCGTCACCGATTACAAACCGTTGTGGGTGAAGAAATACCACCAGATCCTCTCCCATTTATCCGACTACGAGATTATTAATCCGGTGAGAGACCAACGTATACATTGCTTTCCGGCGGCCGTGATTGGTCTAAACTACCATGATAATCTCGCTTGCAATGCTAAGGACCTACCGTTTGGGTATTCCACAATGGACTTTAAGAGATTCCTTCATGACGCCTTCAACCTCAAATTCATTAGTTTGGACATTATACAAAATCAAAAGCCTCTCCTTATCCTTTTTTCACGTCAGAAGTCACGCAGGTTCTTTCTTACTTTCTCTTTTAGTGTTTTTTAGAACCATGGAACAGTCTCACATCGGTGGGATTTAGATCCCGAACTACCCGGTAGATTCCTACTGCCAAGACAAAGCAAGGCGGTATATGACCGTCTTATCCCCACTTGGGCAAGGTGCTGGGACAAGAGTAAGGAAGTCATTCCTCACCTTGCTGTGTCTTGGCAGTAGGGTCCTGCCGGACAACTATACAGTAGAGGATCCAAATGGCATCATCGGGTGACATGTCATGGAATGCGCATATATGTTGTACCATGCTATCTGTGGGGCCAAGTACGTGACACTTCAGTTTATCTTTAAACTAATTAAAATTAGTGGTTTAATTATGCAGGTTCTTGAACGAAGATGAGATGGTGAAGGTGGCAGATGAATTAGGGTTTCGAGTGATTGTAGCATTGCCTAATCGAACATCGAATATAGCTGAGTTTGCTAAGGAAGTGAACTCATGTAGTGTGATGGTGGGTGCCCATGGTGCAGGCCTTACGAATGCAGTGTTCTTGCCGGCGGGAGCGGTGCTGGTACAGGTGGTGCCGTTAGGGTTGGAGTGGCTTTCCAATACCTATTACGGTAAGACTTTTACGCCGATAGGTGTACGATACTTGGGATATCGGATCCGTCCAGAAGAGAGCTCACTCTTGGACGTGTACGGTTCAGATCATCCTGTCATCACAGATCCACAATCCTTATATCGTAAAGGCTATTCAGTTGCTCGGGCTGTGTACTTAGATGAGCAGGATCTGAAGCCTACGCCACTCAGGTTCAGGGAGACCCTTGAAGAAGCGCTTAGACTTCTCTGATGCTAAGGCCCCGTTTGGTATAAGTGTTTATGAATTAAAAATCTTTTTTTTTTTTTAATTATTATTTCTCTTGTTAAGGGACATCTACGAGAGTGAAAAGAGTTTGGTAATATGATAGACTTTAACAAAAGTAGTTTCTTAATATTGAACGATTTCATTAGTCGTCCTATGTTTATGTAATTATAATTTCAGAGGCTTTTTTGAATATTGAGATCAAAGTTTAAATAGCAATAACATCTAGTTCTTGTTATTTTTCTTTTTTTGTAAAAACACACTTGTGATTTGTATGTTATGCAGTATGGTCCCATTATAGTACGTATTTAATATTGGGTCCTTCTAGGGGTCACTATGCCTAGTGAAATATAACGTTACATGAGTTACTCCATGTCATAGAGGACCCCACATATAGTAGTGACCTAATTTTCATCCAAAATAAGCAAAGAAAGTTGCTCTAACTCTGCTTCAAAGTTTTAGTAAAATTAACAAAATGCCATCAAATAGAGATGAATGTAAAATACAAAATAACATTTTATTTTTTTGTAAATTTAACTACTTCTTCCACTCATTTTAAGTTGAAATTGTACTAATTAGATGCTTGCTTGATCATCTATCACATGGATTAATCTATGTATTACCATGTGGAAAATAGTGAAGCGTTATACTTCACTAGCCATAGTGAAGAGGAAGAAAACCCTTAATGTTTAATCTTTTTATTTTTATTTTTATAATAAATACTGGGTCAAGGAATTGTAGCATCAGCACATCTTAACTACCAAATTCATGTATTCAAATCCAATGTAGATGAAATAATACAAAAGTTAATTATGTAATTTGATTGTATATAAATATTAATGGGTTTTGCTTGGTGTAACCAAGGTTGGTTACACCGGACCTAACACCTATTTTTTTTCTTATCAGTTTATTGAGAGACTTTGGGCTGCTGGGGATATGGGGTTATGGGCTGAATTCCTTATAGGGATTTTTCCTTTACAGTGCATGGAGTCTCTTCATTGGTCTTTCTACTGTATCTTTTGGTAACTTCTTTATACTTTATTTGGCTAAATCGAAATCAGGTTATTTTGTTTGCAAAGAAAAGCCTAATCTTATGGTTATTCTACGAAATATTTCTTGATGGATTTCTAATATGCCTTTGTCCCCTTCTAAATCAGTCTCAATTAGTGATGTTTGTTCCCCCGTATTTCCCATTGACAACTTGAATACCATTGAAATACCATCAATGGATTTTTCAGTGCTTAATTATTCCAGCTTGTAGTTTTGATGCTTTGAGTAAGGATGTTAGCGGTTGGGCAACTCCGAATATCTTTCAGAACAAGTTTAATTTTTTTGGCTTTAACTATGATGCGACGACAGGAGTTGAGGATGAGGCTGATGCCAAAGGGCTCCGGGCTCCTCCAAGGGATCAAGAAATGTCGGAAATTGGGCTTCAACTCAATGAAGGCTTGAATGGCATCAAAGCTGCTATTGAATTACTTACTAAGTGAAGTTTGTTTGGTCGGTGGCATGCCAGTTGAGTGCATCGTTTCCAGGAGGTCAAGGGATCGGCTTCTCTTGATTGCATATTTATACCAAATTAAGGTACCCCCTCTCGATAGTTTTTATATTCTCTCCCCTCCTCCAAAAGATGTGGTGTAGCCTTGGGAGTTTTTGAATCTCCTATGGTACAAAGCATCTTATCATGCAACATACCTTGGAGTTTTATGCAGGTTTGGTGGATGATAACACCCTACCTAGGCTTGATACATTGGCAGCTAACCCATTGCTACAGTGAAGCCAAGCAACAGATGGCCTAGCAAAATATGCAGCTAAGAATCAATCCACAAGCTATTGGATTTCTGCCCCGGATAACATTACTCAGGCGGTGAATTGGGAAGCACTTGGCCTCCCATATTATAGGTTTACGTAACTTCTAGGCCCCAGTGGCATTTCTTTTGTACTGCTGGTACCTAAGCCAAGAAAGTCCAGTTTATGGTTTAGACTATCTTTTTCTTGTACTTTGTTCATTTTTTTCATTACATAAGTAAATACATTGTTGACCTATAGCAAAAAATAAAAAAATAAAAAAATTTGAGTTATACTTAGTTTAACAATTTCTTTTGTTTTACTACACTAATTCAGTTATGGGGTTTATGACCTACCTTGCTAGAGAGGCAAGACTTAGGGGTTGGAGCCTGGAGGATGGTTGTGGATATGGATGTACGTGGACAGTTCTTATCTGTTTTATGTTAAGTAGTTTCTTTTTTAGATGATTAAAATATATTCAACGAAGTCTAGAATTCTTCACCCCAAAAAAAATTGAAGGAATGAATATAAAAACAAATTTAAAAAAATTACATGAAGAGAGCACCACAACAAAAATCGAAGCCCTATCCTTGCAACCGAGTCAAGGAGAAAGGGAAAGCCAAAAAGGAAACAAGGATAGAGCCAACTCAAAACAACCATACACTAGGGCCTACTGGAGAGAACCGAGCTGGCCAGGAGGAGTTGTCAAAGGACCACATCCCTACTAACCCTTACCACTACAACTTCACCTTTAACAAAAGAAACAAAAACAGTCCACAACAAACCGTCAGAGGATAAGTATTTTTGGTTTTCTTTGATAAAAGAAAGTACTAAGGCTGATAAATTTGACATGGTTATGAAAATTAAAATCGGAGATTGAATTGGTTAGTATTAATTCTGATCCAAATCGGTCAAAATCAATCGGAATTCAACCCAAATCAGTCGATTAGACCACTCCGATTCCAAACCATGATTATACATAGCAAAACCCATAAAAATTATCGCAAAAAGATCACCTAAGAAGGGCTATGGTATTTGCTAGAAATCCATGGGCTTATTCCACATAAGCGCCCACTTACGGCTGACGTGGGGACCCATTAGTGTTTGGTGGGGGCCACTAGGTGGTCTCTCCCTCTCTATATAAAGATAGAGAAAGAGAGGTAGCAACACATACGTGACCAACAACCGCTCCTCCACAATTCTCTCTCTCTCATCACGTCAACCTAGGTGTGTGAATCGCTAACGATTCCATCATGTTCCCTTAGACTTGGAGTGTAAAATACGCTAACCCGTGTCGTTTCCATTTAATAGTATTTAAGTCCTAATAAATAAGATTATGATTTCTCAACAATTATTCAATGACTACTTGAAAATGCAAGGGAAGGCAAGTAGGCAATTGGGGAAGGCAAATATGATACTGACTGCCACTAAAATTTAAATACGAACATGACAGGGCTGAAGCGGGTTACCACCAAAATTTGGATACGAACATGACAGCCGGAAACGGGTTAAATGGGTATTATCAAAATGATGCAGACTGCCATGAAAAAATTTGGATACAAACACGACAGGCCGGAAACAGGTTAATTGGTATCATTTATATGATATCGACTACCACATGCCGATTGCCATCAAAATTTGGATACGAACACGACTGGCCGGAAATGGTTTACCATCAAAATTTGGATACGAACACGACTGGCCGGAAATGGTTTACCACCAAAACTTGGATACGAACACGACAAACTGGTAATAGGCTAATTGGTATCATATTTGGTCGGTGAAGAGAGAATCTATTCAATTATATATAGGAGTTGACCCTCTGATTTGACTGTAAAAGTGTATTTTCGATTTCTTGGAATACCGGGGAGAGGAGTTGGGAATTCAGATCCTCTCCAATGACATTTAACTATTAGAGGCGATCTTCCACCATCCATGGGGCAAAGGATCTTATGCAACCGTGGCGGGAGCTGCACCTGTGCAGCAGCGCTAAACGATAGCAAAAACAGGGGTAAGGTGGTCATTTCACAGGTGGGTCTCACTTGGGCCCCACATGTGAAATGACCACCTCCCCCCTGTATTTGGGGTGGTTTTTCAAGCTATACAGTGCAGCTCCTACCACAGCTGCACAAGATCCAAATCCCATCCATGGGATGTGGGGGACCACATCCCAGAGGTGATCCCCACAGCCCAAGGATGTTTGAAGATCGATTCTAGTGGTTAAATGTCATTGGAGAGGATCCAGACTCGAGGAGGAATTCAGATCCTCTCCCGTGGTTGATTACCTAACATTTTTTTATTCTTTTTATGGGAAAAGGTTGAGCATGCCACTTGCATACCACAAGCTAGCTGCCGCTGTGTCTATCTCTCTCTTATCCCTGAATCCTGTTTGATCCTCTTGTAGGATGCCCATCCCACGTCCCCTTTGGTGCCGCCCATTAGCTTACCACACGCAGGCGCGGTGTGCCTATTCCTCTCCCTCTTTTATTCACTTGTTAACCTGCCTTTGATGAAACGTAGTTTATTAAATTAGTTTTTTTTTAGAAGGAGGGTTGGACATGTTGTTTGCCTTTCATAAATTAGCGGCATGCACCAATGGGGACCTTGGAATGGACTAGGTAGGGGGATCATTTCACAAGAATTGGGAAAAAAGACAGACACATGGCTGGACTGCCCGGCTTATTCTAAGGGCCATGAAGTGTCTAATTCACAATGGCTTTCATAGCTTGACAGTATTGACGGTCTGTGTGTATGATTGGATCTATAAGACAAAAGGTTAGTTTGGGGTTCCTTACCTTTTTGGTTTTTTGTCTACTTTTTTAATGCAAGGGTACCTTATCTTTCATATGCTATCTTTGGGATATCTTTTGTTTTTTTGTGTGATATTTCCAACTTTGTCTATACCATCATCTCCATAAACTCCTTCCCACTATAGATCGAGGGGGGTGAATGTACGTGAACGACTCACAGCCGTTCAGATGAAACATTCCCACACAATGGATAGATCAATGTATCAATCGTATTAATTGATACATATCAATATCATTAGAACTCAATTAATATCGATACGGATCAGGAGTATCGACCAAAAAATACTAGACACTGATACCAATATAACTATGTTCCTACGACTACCTCCCCCTCTAATGCAATGGGTGTGATCTTTTTGGCTGGAGAAACCCAGATTTAGCTAACGTCTCCTCCTCCAAGGAGTGGTTCACCTTCAGGCCTCTCCCCACTATCTCACTTGATGGTTGTCAGCCACCCTCTGGTTCTCCCTCTCCTCTGCCCTCTGCTCCCTCCCTCACCTCAACCTCTCCTCCCATGGATGTTTTGCGTTGCTAGAGCTTGCAAATACCTTCATCCATCTCTCTCTCACTCCCGCATACTCTCTATCTCTCTATGTCCCCCACCATCTCCTCAAAGGTGTCGAAAGAGTATTACCAAACATAATATATTGTGGGTAAAATTGAAAATATGAAAAAAATAGGAATTGCAAACATATATTTATGAAAAAAAGGTATCCCAAACATAATACTTATGAAACATTAGGCACCTCAAACGTTAGGCATTCAATGTGTAATTTACTCAAATAAATAAGATAAAAGTTAATGGACAAATTAAGTTTTCCTCCACCAATAGAAGATAGTTCACGATTCAAAAACCCCTCCTAGGGTTTTAGTATGTTACAACATACCCTCCCAATACCCATTCTCACCCTCTCTCGTCCCTCAGTGAATACCCTCCCATACCCATTGCTAGGGTTTTAGTATATTCCAAAATACCCTCACTGGGTGGAGGGAAACTCGGTCCAAATTTAATTATGTGAATTAATTATTCAAAAAAATTTAAGAAATAATTTCCTAAATTTACTAGATTAAAACAATAATTACAAAAGGTTTACAAGAAAATTTCTCCTTTTTTTTTTTTTTTGTAATTTATTTTCTTATCTAATAGATTTAGGCAATTTTCGTAATTTTTTTGTAATGGGTGTGTAATACCATTTTGACCCTCACTGGACCAAGATGAATGTCCCTAGCCAGCCACATATAAACCCCTATGTGTCCAAAGGAAGGTAAAATTAGTATAATTACACAAAGCTTAACTCTATATATTTTGGGTAAACCATTGAATCATAGACACTAGTATACCCTGGATCAATTCTTTCATGCAGCGTTAACGTCAAAGCTCGGGACATTCTTCGCCCTCACACCACACAATTGACAATGTTTCTCTTTCTCTCTTTAATTACCAAAAATTAAAAATACAATGTTTCTCTTTTGAAGTTTATTCTTCAAATGTATCAGTGAAACACGAAGAGAAATCAGAAAACGAACAGAAAGAGAAATCAAGCACACAAGATAACGATTGTACATGGTTTATCCCCTCCTCCCCCCCCCCAACCCCCAAGAAGGAAGGCTATATCCACAACCAAATGATAGTCCAAATCCACTATTTCTGTGAAGACAAATACAAATCCTCTCTCACCCCTTACATCTCTCAAGAGATAACCACTATATAAAGATACAATATAGAGAAACCCTAACCCACCAAAGTACAAAACTGTTCCAAAAGTTCGCCCGGTCTGGTTCGGGTTTTGAACCAACATAGGACGAAATACATATCAAATTAAAGATCTCAACGAACTCTTCAGAGGTCAGAGCCAATGGCGCTACGGTATGCGCTTTTTGGCCTTTCTTGCATGTTTAGAAGGTGAAACAGCCCATCGAAGATTCAACAGTACTTTCTAGATTAGAACTGAGGAGATCAAGCTTCACCAATAACAAAAGAGAGAGAGAGAGAGAGAGAGAGAGAGTAATTATCTAAGACATCCTCTAAGGCTGTTGTTGTTTTCACAGTTTCAATTTCTGAGCAAAGCGATCAGCTCTAATGATCAAGTATTGAAAAAGAAAATGGGGAAGGCAGCAGAACCAACCAGGGTGGGGGTGACTGCTGCAACAACAATATGTTTTCTTCTTATGCCTCTCATATACACCATATCCCTTTCCCCACCCGATTTCTGTAATTCTCACCCATCCTCCTCTCTCTACTTGTTTTCTTTTCTCAATCCATGTCTTGGTTTCTGAATTGATGCTTTGGTAACCAATTCATCCAGTAACTAAAGATATTTGACGTCTATATGTTGTATGTTTTTTTTATTTGGTTTTGAAGGGAAGCAAGTTCCAAATAAGTGTGATGGTGGTGTAGGTGAAGCTCATGCTGTTGCTGCTGCTCCAGTTGCAAGCAGTGGAAGCGTCAAAGATGGCCGCAGCAGTGAAGAAGATGATTCTCTCACATCTCTGCTAGGAAGTCTATTACAAGGTTTTCTTCCACATATGCTTATTGGTTGTTGTAGTTTGTATTTCTCTTGATCCATCTACTTCATTCAAATACCTTTTTTTTTTTCTTCTTTTTGTTTTTGAAGGAAAAATCAGAAAATAAATTTTTTTTTTTTTTTTTTTAAGATTGAAAAAGAATTCTTTCATCCATTAATTTAGTTGTTTACTAACCAGCAAATTTTTTTTTTGAAAAAGTCTTCAGAAATACATGCCTGTAAACTAATCTTAATCCCAACAGCCACAAATAATTTATTCACCCAAAAAATAATTTTAGATAACTTTTATTTCCGACCCCAATATTATTTAAGGGGAGTTTGCAATTGCCAAGATGTGTTTTTTATTAGTCATAAGTTGCACTTGTCAAGTTTCCTATGACCTTAACAAAACCTATAACTTTTCCCTAGTCTCTCCAGATCTCCCTTATTTCATTTTCTATGCCAATTTCACCGGATTTTGTTCTTCATATAATTATTAGAGGTGGGTTATAATTCTCCTTTATAGATTCGTAGGCTTATTGAAGATGTTGTTCATCTCTGGAATCAACTTGCTTCTGTATCTTTTTCTTTTATTCTAAGGGAGAAAAACAGCGTTGCTGACTCCTTGGCTAGGAGGGCGCAGTTAATTTCATGTAAGACAGTTTGACCTAATTCCGTTCCTTGACTTTTAGATTTGGATCCAGATCCTGTACGGTGCGGGTTGCCCCAACGGCTGTACTGCACAAACACAGAGCTGTGCGCAATGATCGCCTTACCCCTGCCCGAGAGCCTTGCCCGGGTGAGGGGAAGGCGGTCATTGTGAATGACCTTGTGTCTTGCGCAGCACGGGACAGTTGGGGCAACGCGCCGTAGAGGATCTGGATTGTTTAGATTTATGTTCTAGTCTGGTCATGAATTTATATGAATCTTAATAAATCAGGAAACTTGGCATGGGAGACCTTCTCTCATGCCATGTTTCCTTCTTCTGACCGGATATAGTCCACTACAGTTTCCACCTAGTTAAGGGATTATTATTCTGGTCATATTATAAAGAGGACCTCAAATCCATCTCATTGGTCAAGTTTGAGCCTAGATTAAGCTTTTGAAGTTGTAAAAAGTCAGTATAATGGTTTATACAACAACGAGAAGAATACTCCTTTGCAACAAAATCTAATGGCATTTCAATAAATTTTAGACATTTCTAAGCCATTTCTACTCTTTTTTTTTTTTTTTTTTTTTTTTTGTAACTTCCTCTACATGTTTTGGACCAATTCATTACTGAGATGAGTGTGAGGTGTGGTAATTGTCTAGCACAATGGTTTGTAGCCAGGCAGTTGAGTCTTGGTTAGCCGAAGGTTGTAGTTTCGACTCTTCCTATCACCACATCCTGGTGTCTTTGTGGCACACACTTCCCCCCCAATCCCTCTCTGGGCCACCATAGTGGTGCGCCCACTTGGGACCCAAGAAAAAAGATGGTTGTGTATGAACATAAAAAATATGATGAGCAATTAAACCGACCGTTTAGATAATCATTGAAGAACTATGAGCTCAATTTTTTTCCCACCTTTTTTTTTTTTCAATTTTTTTTTCTGTGAACCATTTATGACAAACATCCCCTAAAAAAAAAAAAATATATATATATATATATATATATATATATATATATATATATATATATATATATATATATATATGAATGGAACCAAGTTTGATGATGGTATAAGGATAGGTTTTCAAACCCAGGATTCAATTTCTCTCCACCCATGGTGAAGAGAGAATTTCTTCATCTATTTCATTTAATTTTTTAATTGAATTGAAAAAAAAAAAGATATTTTCAATCATAAATAATAATAAGGGGTGGGAGTTAGGGATGAATTTAGAGTTCAAATATAGCATAAAGGATATCTTGTTTTCATATTTTGTTTGTTGTATTTTCAACTTTGGTTGACTCTCTGTTTTGGAGGGCACTGTGGATGGATGACGTATACGACAGTTTGATTCAATTCTATTCCATTGATCTAGGAGATGTGCTCTTCTTCGTCAATGTGTTTTCACATTGATTTTAATAAAGAATTTTATTACCAAAACATCATAGCGTCACGTTGTCATTAGTGAATCTCTTCACCGTGAATGAAAGAAAACTTAATCCATTTGTTAATCATACCTTTTGTCATCTAAGTAGGGTGATAAACTATAGGCTTATTCTCTTACCCAAAAAAATTTTAAAAGTTGTAACCTAATCTCATCTCTCCAAATGCCCTTGTAATACTTTGAAAATTCTTTGAGAGAACCATATTATTTGAATGTTATAATTTAGAATTTTAGATTCCGTTCCAATTTCAAACAGGGAAAGATCGAACGGCGCTAGAGACCACCGGATTTGCGTGTAAATCTGATCCAGAAAACGATGTCTGTGTTTCAAATCAACCCGTCTGGATAAAGACAGAAATGGGCGCCTTGACCGTATACCTCTCGTCGTCATCCAATAAGAACCAGAACCTGCAACTCCCACAATTGCAGCAGCAGATGCCACGCATGGTGAGGCCATATGTGAAGAAGAACGATGACCATGCTCGTAGATACGTCAAAGAGATTACCATTCAGCCGTACAACTACACAATCAATAATACTATCCCACCTACCTGCGATGTCACCCACGATGTCCCCGCCGTCGTCTTCTCCTCCGGTCTCATCGGAAACGTTTTCCACGAACTCAATGAGATCATAATCCCACTCTTTATCACCTGCCGTCACTTCCACTCTCGACTCCATTTCGTCGTCTCCGATTTCAATTACCTCTGGGTTACCAAGTTCCGTCAGGTTCTCTCTCATCTCTCCGACTATGAAATCATTAATGCTTCAGAAGACACTAGGGTCCACTGCTTCCCTGGAATCGTCACTGGCCTTCACTTCCACAACGACAACCTTATCTGCAAGAATAGTGAATTGCCCGTCAATTGTTCGATGCTTGACTTCAGACAATTCCTCCGAGAAGCATTCCACCTCAAAATCAAGAACATCGCTCAGCTGAACAAGAATATTTCCACTAGTTCTAATCAAGACCAGAAGAAGAAGCGAAAACCTGTTCTTATCATTCTCTCACGATTTCACTCTCGCAGGTTCTTGAACGAAGATGAGATGGTGAAGGTGGCGTCTGAATTAGGGTTTCGAGTTGTAGTGGCAAAGCCTGATCTAACGTCGAATCTAGACAAGTTCTCACGTGTGGTGAACAGGTGTGATGTTCTGGTGGGTGCCCATGGAGCGGGGCTTACCAACGAGGTGTTCTTGCCGGAAGGTGCGGTGCTGGTGCAGGTGGTACCTTTGGGCGTGCGGTGGGCCTCCTCCCACTATTATGGGATTCCAACGGGGGAGATGGGTGTTCAGTATTTGGAATATCAGATCAGTCCCCAGGAGAGCTCGCTCATGGACGTGTATGGTCCCAATCATCCAGTGATCATTGATCCTGATTCCATACACCGCGAGGGTTATAATCTTGGTAGGCCTATCTATATTGATGGCCAAGATCTCAGGCTTGATCTGTCCAAGTTTAGGGACACCCTTGTGCAAGCACTTAAACTTCTTGATGCAGTTTCTCTTCATCCACGGTGAAGGAAGAATTTCTTTGTCCATGGGTCTGGTGTCATGGGATGGGCATTAAAACAGTGGGAAGGGCATTATCAAATTCGTGTTGTGGGCTGAGTAAGTATGATCTGGATATGGATTTACTTTTCCATCACTTCTTATGTAAATTATGGGAAAAGTACATGTGCTATGTATGTGGCTCTCCTCTTTGAGACCCTATGTGCCCCATCATAGGAATCTTGCAGCTTTCGAGTTATCCTCCACCCACGATTTCATTCACTACAGTGTCTGATGGGCAGGAGAGGGCATTGAGAGGGTGTTTTGGAAAAATATTAAAATACTTTAGGGGTTTGTGAACCCTAGGTTGGTGGGTGAACAGTCCTCTAAGAGTGGAGGAAAACTTTGTCCTATTTAGATTGAGAAAAATATTCACATGAAGCTAGAGTGGGGATTACAAATTATGGGAAGAGGAGTGCATGTGTGATGTGTAGATCTCTCTCTCTCCTCCATGTCAATGTGGAATCTTATAGGAATCTTGAGGCACCTCATTTTGAGCACCCATTGGCTTGGCGTGAGAGATCATATTCATTACAAGGGATTATTTATAATGGGAAAAAGATCCCACAATGTTGTAGTGGGAATTCCCTCCCTTGCCTTCTCACACAATGAGTCGTGGAATTCATATTCTCATGCTGACACTCTCTGTCCTCATACAAAATGTGATCCCATTGATACTATACAAATCCATCTCCCACCTTCTCACTAGTGCGGTTTCACACTTGATGAACATATTTATATGTGAATTTAAGCCTTTATATTCTTGTATTTTCATACTTGAATAGAGCTACTCGAGGTGTTTTTATGTGTTTAATTTCAGATTTTAGGTCCATTCTAGAAAGAGAAGCCCAAATTATACTAAGAAGCCTTTGTGGAACTGAAATGCAAGGAATCAAGTTTTAAAGAAGCCCATGTCCATAGGCCCAAGAATTAATTTCATATGGGCTGGACCATTGCGCCATGAAGACCCAAGCAAGCACATTCGAAATTCAATAGGGGCAATATTCCCATCGAAAATTTTAAGGGGTATTTTTATCCAAGTGCATTGTTGGTGACATCTAGCATTTTCAATTGTAGAGTAGACCACAAGTCAAAGTAAGCTACTCAAATCTTGGAAGATTGGAAAGATTTCCTTCATGATTTGATTGGATCTTCTATTTTTGGAGTTGTGGATCCAATCTCCACCTCCCTCTCTATTCTTGGATAAAAATCTCAATCTCTCTATCTCTCTTTCTTCTTTAAAAAAAATCAAATCTAGAATTTCTTGACTGAAAAATATTGACCAAGGGAATCTCTCCCTTGGCTGGCTGAATTTTGCAAGGGAGATGGGGGGTTGTGTTTATAAATAAGGGGTCTTCTCCCCCCTTGAAATTCATTCATTCTCTCTTTAGTTTTTGGTTTTAGCATTCTTTCTCTTGTTTTTTCCTTTCTAGTTTTTTTGTCTAAGCTTAGAACTTTGATATAAATTTGTCTTTTTCATTCCTAGATCTAATGTAATTTAGGACTTTTAATCTCCTCCCCTTCTTACATTGGTGTAATTCAAGTTGTTGATTCAAGTTTAAGGCTGAAAATTTTTCTTCAATGGTTCAAGCTCAAATTCTACATAAACTAAGTTCTTTAATCTTTTGATTTTATTTTTTGTAGTTTAGTTTGAATGTTCTTTTAATCAACCCCCTCTCCTTCCATCATTTTTCCCATAGCCAACTAAACCCTCAACTGTTGAGGTAGAATGAAGCCATGAGGGAAGGATGAGTTGATGATTTGCTTGCTTGTGTATTAATGGACATGTTCATTATTTGGACTTACAATTATTGATTGCCGCATTATGCATGTCATCCTAATGGAATATATGCAATATTGTCGCCGTAGCCATTGTGACACCATTCATGTTCAAGATTTTCAGATCTAATTGTGTATTGAATGTGTTCTACTCATAGGATATGTTAGCTCTTTTCGCCGCATCTCCTATAGACCTAGACCATGATATATGCAATGCTTTGATGTGTTGATCATTGACTTACCCTAACCTTATGGTAGATTCCATCCCCAAGAGCCCTTCTCAATTTGAATCTACCCATCTCATTCTCTTACTTTTCGTGTTAATTCAGTTTGTCCTAGTTTAGCCTAGTTTCTTAATTTGATAGTTGATCTTGGTATTTTTTTTAGTTTGAGTGTAGAGATATAAATTTCTTGTTGAGTACACTTTGCCTATATTGAGAGTAAAGATTTAAGCAACCCGACCTCCCTGAGTTCCACCCGTAGCTATAGTTGATACTGTGCGCTTGCGGTTATTTTTCTTATCAAACAATACTCTAATGTTGTGGGAAAACTTTAGGGCTACATACACAATCATTTACAGCGTAGGGTCACAATTATTCTCTCTCTCTCTCTCTCTCTCGGAATTAGGCATTGCTTGTGATGAAGTGATGTATGAGCAAGAGAGGGAACTAATGAAGCCTATTGCATCCATGTCTCTCTTACAGTCAAGGTTTTAATTATCTTATTGTATCCGTCGATATTAACTGATAAGTATCTTATTTTTAGGGTACCAATATGATACCTAAGAAAGTATCAACTGTATAGGGTCAATACCTAACCCGATATGGTTGATACTTATCGATACTCTTGATACATCTCTTCTACACTATATATTACTTGATCAATGACTCAAAACACTTACCAAGAGCTCCCATAAGACATTGTAATCAATTTGTTTTGGTAAAATCAACTTGATTCCTTGTTTCTATTGGCAAAAGCGACTCTATTAGTATTGATTTTATCATCGTTTGGTAATTAAACAACCTGTAATCACAAATCGAAACCAGATTTGCACAAGAACAATTTTCTATTAAAACTTTAATTTTTTTTCCTCAAATACTGATTTTTATTGTCGTTTTTCGTAATGGATCACTAGGTTAGTGAAAAACAACATGAATGATTGCATCAAACTAGTGGTTTTTTTTTTTTTTGTGGCAATGACGCATGTATCCAAACTAGGGGTGCAAGTTTGGCCCTGTCGGCCCAAACCCGCCCTAGCCCGCCCTGAGCCCAAACAGGGCCTGGGTTGAGATATTTGGCCCTGAGGGCGGGTCAGGGCTGGAAATTTCTTACCCTGAGTCAAGGTCGGGTCGGGTTAGGGTTGAGGCCTCAGGCTAAGCTTGGCCCGGCCCGGCCCGACCCTGATTTAAGTTATACTATAGTATATATATTGATATTATATATACATTATAAACTTTAAATGTCACCCACATTTTTTTTATATAATATATTATATGTGAAGACAATAAGTGATATAATACTTTTTAGGGTTTTTTACAATTACCACCCCAAAAACTTTCATATCTACTATTACCCCTCCCAAAACTTTCAAACAACTATTATCCCCCATGGTGCAAACTAATTACTAAATGGACCCCACTGCTACGCACTTCTAACGGTGGGGTTTAGTAGTGATACAAAACCCTTGTCACGGATTTTCTAGGACGAAAATGCCCTTTTGGGGTGGTAATTGTACAAAACCCCGATGACAAGTCTTCTCCTTCTTCTCCTTCTTCTTCTTCCTCTTCTCGCAACCCCAATCGAACTTGACCGAACATTCATCCTTCCTAATCGCTACACCTGCTTGAATCTTCTCCAAGAAGGAAAAACCCACAACAAAGAATTTCTCATCTCGATCTAATTATAATTTTTCACAAATTCGAGCAACCAACCGACGTTCTTCACACTCTTCTCGCTATGAAGAATAGAAATCAAAGAAGAGCAAGAACAGAAAGTAGAGCTCTTTCCATGATGATGAAAGCAAACGGTAAGCCTCCTTCTCTCTTTTGTTGTCTCGCAATCAATTTTTTAATTCTCTATATATCTTTTTCCCCTTTTCATTTCTTGAAGAAACCCTAATCTGGGCTCCAATTCTCGCCTTTTCACAGATTATTATCACGAATGGATCGACCGCCTCAAGAATACCATTCTTCCCAGCCTTCGCCGCTCCATGTCATCTTCTTCAATGAGCCTCCTCTCGCACCCACGTCGATATTCTCTACCGCCATTTCCTAGACTATTACGAAGCACTCGACCTCGCCGCCTTTGAAGATTTCTCTCGTAGTCTCTACCGATCGGCAATCCCATGGAACAACCCTTTCTCTCGGTTCGGCGATTTGCACCCAAATCTCTTCACCAATCTCCTCGAGATCTTTCCTCGATCTATCTCAAGCTCTCTGATTGATGAAACTTGTTGGAAATTTTTCAAAGTTCGAGAACGAATTTTTTCGTCTAAAACCTCTCGTTTCTTCTTTCGCTTTTAGCTTTGTGTGAGACAACTTCTTCTTTTTGGCATTTACATCGTGCTTTTATTTTAAATGCTAGGGTTTTATTCCAGAAATGGCGATTTTAAATGCCGTTTTGGATCGTGAAGTACTTAGGCTGTCTCTGCTTGCCATTATATCTTCTTTTTTTTTTTCTGTTATAGAGCGAGGAGGAGCATTTTATTCCTGCCGCTATAATAGGATTTTAACTTTTCAGCTCGGTTTGGGTGAGCATTTTGTTAAGAAAATCTCCAAGCTCTTCTCGCTATTGATTTTCAAACTTCGAGAAAGAAAATGGTGGATTTGTTAAAGAGCTCAACTAGAAATAGGTTTCGATTCCGTGTGGGCCGTGAAGCTCGGTTTTTCTTTTCATCGAATCGTGGCCCGAGAAGACGGCGGCCCTCTATCCTTTTATACGGTGGAAGAAATCGTGGCCTGAGAAGAGGGCTAAGATAGAAGTTCTTCTTCCTCCGGTTTGCTGCAACAAGTGAGGTGGAGAGGATGAAGTGAAGAGGGTGAAGTGAAGAGGGCTGAGACGAAGTTCTTCAAAAGGTTTATTTCACTTTTGACCAAGGGTATTTTTGTCCTAGAAAATCAGTGACAAGGGTTTTGTATCACTACTAACCCCCACCGTTAGGGGTCTGTAACGGTGGGGTCCATTTAGTAATTAGTTTGCATCATGGGGGGGTAACAGTTGTTTGAAAGTTTTTGGGGGGGGTAATAGTAGATATGAAAATTTTTGGGATGGTAATTGTAAAAAACCCTACTTTTTATTATAGTGCTATTTTATGTAAAATTGATAATGTTCTCCCCGGCCCATTCCAGCCCATGCATTTCTTTCCCCTTCCCCATGATCAGGGCCAATCAGGGTCAGCCCAGTCCGAACCTGAGGGTAGGTCAGGGTTGGATTTTTCAGGCCCTGAGTCAGGGTCGGGTCGGGCCTGGGACCAGCTAAGGGGAATTAGGGTTGGGCTAGGGTTCTATAAAGCCCGGCCCAACCCGACCCTGTTGCAGCTCTAATGCAAACCATAACTCTTCCCTAAACTGGAAATGACATTTTTTTTTTGTATTAGTACAAGTAAGAAACTTCAGTTTTATATATAATCAATTGAATGCACTTGTCTTACCAAAAAGAGAAAAAATTGAATGCACTTGCTTTGTACTTTTTTTTCTTCTTTATACATGATATATTTTACATATTACTTATTTGTAGTATTTTATGCTTCATATCACAAATAAATGATATACCCACACACAGCTGGAATGGACTCATACACATCTCCCTTCATAATCAACGATATAACCACATGATAGTGGAATGATCTCCAAGTTATTTCACGTCCCATAATGTTTGCCAGAAATCACATTTACGTAGAAACTGGCCTTCATGTTGGATCTCCGCTTCTTTCCCCTCGTTAAGTGAGATTAATCATTGTACCCTCCACTCCTCATTCCGCTAAATGAGGTACAACATAACCATTTCCGTACCCTCAACTCCTTCCCCCCTTTAAATGAGGTATATCATAATCACTTATGTACACTCCACTCCTTTTCCCTCGCTAAGTGAGGTACTCCACAATCCATTGCGTATATTCACTCCTTCTCCCCTCACTAAGTGTGGTACACCACAAATACTATTTCACACAGACAAATGCATACAATGCATAAATCTCAATAGTTATAATTAATGCAAAATAACTCACAATTCATCATTTCTCAATTTTTCTCAATGCCACATCATTTCACACATTAGTAGTAAAATTTACATTTCATTTTGTACCATTTTATTCATTACAAATTTTGCTTGTCATCCAATACATATAACCGTAGTTTCAATCATTTCAATACAACTTTCTGATACACATATTACCACACAATTTGGAGAGAAGTCAAAGTAAATTCCACTCATAAAAGTACACAGTCGAAGATTGATTGCCCAGAGTTGAATGTTTGAAGTTCTCAAACCACTCGTCGCCTGTTATCTAATTATCACCAAACATGTGTTACAACACTTAAGGAAGCCAATGATTCCATTCTCATTGGGTTCAGCCTGCCAAAACAGGCAAAATAACCAAATAGGGGTGATCTGGCGCCCGACTCGCCGTATTCCCTATCGGAGTTGTCGGCTCGCAATCTGGAAGCCTCTGCTAAGCAAAATTTGAAATAGACATAAAACTCAAGAGGCAACTGGAGCCCTCCGGTTCCTTTGCCGGCAAGCCGGTTGTGGCCCAGAACCTACTCGAGAGAGTAGTACGACCTAGGGTTTTGGGGATTTTCAAGGGATTTTTTACCCAAATCCAAAACACGAAGATTCTACACTTTTAACACTAAAATACATCATTCAAAAGGTTTTAAAACTCTAATCATACGAGAAATCAAACTCTATTTCACAATTTTATTCTACCAAGCTCTAAAATGGGAATCTCCAAACCCTCTTCGTTTTCAAAAGCAAAGCTGAAACATGACACAAAACCATCTAAATCACTCTATCCACAACTAAACCTCATCATCTAACACCTAGGTTAGAAACGAATCAAATTCTATTGAGTTTTACTTCTAAATTTCCTTCAAGCTTGAAATGGGTGAAGATGTGTGGCTCAAATCACTCACAAAAGCTTGGATTTTGTTTTCCCCCTCAAATATTAGCTCAAACCTCGGTCCTCCATGGATTCTCCACTTTGCAAGTGAACCTTTTCCCTTGTCTCTTCTTTTTCCATCTCTTTCTCTTTCTATTCTTCTCAAAAGATGTGTTGAGTATTTCTCAACGAAGTCACTACTCAACCCTTTTATGGGGCCTCTCTAGCCCTATATTAAGTCACTAATTAATCCACCCCCTCTAAGTGATCAACATCCACTAAATAAATTTCACTTAAATTGAACCCTCACTTGAACCATGTTGGCTCAACCCATGGTTCAACTCATAAATTAATAGGAACCCAACTCAACCTTATAGCTTATGACCCTTAGATAAATTTCACTATTCGTATAGTATATATGCCTATGCATTAAATCTACTCATATGACCATAGGGTATATTATTACCCTTAAATCTTATAAATACTAGGACCTATGCCATAAATAATAAAATAGTATTCCACACATTATTACTTCCATTCTATATCGTGGAACATATTTAAAATTACGAATATGCCTTTATTGATATAATATTATAAGTGTGACTAAAATGAAGGTGAAACAGTGTACACAATCAGCAAGGAACAAATAATATTAAGACATCCACCAAATTATTAAGATATGCATATATATATATATATATATATAGTTGCGTCTGAAAACCTTTGCCACCCGGTCCATGGTTTTTAGACGCCCGGTCAGCCCACGGATGAGCCTGTAAAAATCGAGTTAGCACAAGAGAGCCGATGTGACTCCGACCAAGGACTCTCTGATACCTAAGTCAGATCTCCAAAGCAACAACATTTCAACTAGAGTAAAAAGTGAGATGACGTTTGAGCCTCATACCTGGGTATTTATAGTATGGCTTTGGGCGGTTACAGAAAGAGTCCTTGTAAGGAAAGAGTATGACTTAGGTAGGAGATCTCGTGCTGGAGTTATATTTGGAAGTGGACTCTTTACACGGTAAGAGTCCTTAGTTGAGTGCGATACGGTTCCGCCGATAGATAACGGCTGATCCCAGCTGACTCAGCATATCTCGTGATCTTCGGGATGAGGTGACGTGTCCCCGGGACTTGTACGGGCTACGGTTGTTGCTTCAATTTAGGGTTTTATAGGGATATCCAATCCTTCGTATTAGGCTGACCCTATGCTAGGCTGACCGTGCTCTCAGGCCGACCTTGCGCAAGGGCTGTGTGTGAAGTCTTGGACTAAGTTTGAGGCATTGGTCCTTCCATTCGTAATTGCCTTGTGGCCCGAGTGTGGGCCATTCGGGTCTTCCTGGTTTTCCAATCTTGAACCTGAATCCGAGTGAGAGTACTCAGTCTCGCCAACCCTGACCGAGTGGGAGCACTCAGTCTCACCAACCTTGATCCGAGTGGGAGCACTCGGGTCTTCCCTTGACCCTCGGCACGTGCTGTTGGTTGAGTGCGCCATATGCCGATTGAGAGTACTCGACCACATCCGAGGGTACACCAGTCGGACCTGAAGATTCGTCTCCGGTCGGCCTTAGGTTATTGCTTGGCCCGACCGGTCACTCTCGTTCTGCCTCTGGTTGCCTTGTGTCATTCCATCATTGGTTTATTATTTCTTGACTCATATGTATATATATATGTTGAGTACATTTCTATATACTAAATCTACAAAAATGGGATGCAAAGAACATTATGAAAATGAATATATATTATGTTAGAGTACATTTATCTCACTATACTAAATCTAACCCAACAAATGTGGGATGCAAAGAACATTAAGTGTGCAACAAATCTGAGACATGGATGCTACCTGACTGCCTCAGCCATTTTTCAGGGGGAAGATGAACACCAAGGAAGTTGAGACAGGGATGGGAGGGGGATTGCTATAGGTTTGGGCTAAGGGGAGAGGGCAGGGCTGGGAGGGAGATTGGGAGTTGTGACAGGGGGTATTGTAGGGAGTTTGGACCAGCAACCCCAATTAGGTACCACTCCACATGGTGAGAACCAACCAAACATAATCTACATACGTCTGACCCTTTGGGATGGAGATTCTGTGTGGTTGATTCTCACAATGTCGAATGCATGGCACTCCACATGGGTAGAGGATCTAGACTCTGTTGCACGTTGTGGGGAGGGGGAGGTGGGGTAAAAATTATGATGGTGTATAGTTGAAAATTTCAAAAATGGTATCTCAAATGTACTTTGAAACTTTGGTAGGGGTGTAAATGAATAGCCGAAATTCGTTTCCGTATCCGTGTCTGTATCTGTTTAGCACTATCCAAATCCGTCCGAAAGCTAAACGGATGCGGATACGGATAGGCTATAGCTATCTGAAAAGCTATATTTACATGTAAACAGATAAAATATTAGATCCGTATCCGTGTCTGTATCCGTTTAGCAGTATCCGAATCCAACCAAAATCTAATTGGATGCGGATGCGGATATAGCACTATCCGAACCGAATCCGATCCATTTACATCCCTAAACATTGGGTACCTTAGGTGGAGTTTAACTAAACATTATGTACTCCAACTGTTCTTTGCTCAAAAAACTTTTTTTTTTTTGAGTGCCAAGGAGACCTTGAACTGAAGTTTGAACTCATGACTTCTTAATTGTGAGATCCAGACTTTCATTGGCGAGCAAGGGGATTAAAAAAAGAATAATTTGACTTTGGATATGTATATTTTTTCCACGCCATGATCCTTATACGGTTGCATTTTGAAGTTATATAATAATTAATTTTGTTCTAATTTAATCACTGAAAAAAAAAGGGAAAGGAAATCTGATTGAACACCAAGGACCAGATCTGGGTGAATATCTTTATCGCAAAGACCATGACCTATATCCATTTTAATTAGAACCGACTTGGAAGATACAATTATACAAAGAGCGCCATAGACTTTTGAGCTCTGGAGATATATGGCAGATTTGACAAGCTTCCAATGATCTCATCAATCCCCTTTATGTTTCTTTATGTAAAAGAACGTTAAAAGACCGAGAGTTGCGGGTTCAAAGATTGATTTTATTGATCGTCAAACGACTCAAACCTCTCTAAAATGAACCCCGGCTTCTTAAGAATTCAATCGCCCACCTAACACTTGAAAAAATAAAAAGACATCATTGTCTTTTTTTTACGATTGGATTTTTAAGTGTGATGCACTGGATGGTGCACCGCACTTGAGAGAATGAAAATCCAACCCTCTCCCAAACACTTAATCGTTTTTTATTCCACAACAATTAGTTTTGAGGGTGTGCCAACCTCAAAGCTATTGAATATTTCTTCTCGTTTTGATGGAGAAGATGGAATAGGTGCCCTATGGCACCCCTTGATCAACCAAATGAAGTAATTGGATGGCCATTTTGGCTGATACATATTTGTATTGTTGGACCTATTGCCGATATGGGTGGTGAGTATCAGTAAAAAAGTAGAGCGTTTTTTGAATTTACGTTCCGATCTGCATCGTATCAGTCTCGATATCAATGATGTCCAATACAGCCATTGATACCAAGACCAATAGCTTTGCTGGATAATGGGTCAACCCCAACTTCGCCTTGAGGTTCTTTGAGAAAGAAGCATCACTATAGAAAACAATCCATCCTGGTTGTGAAACAAGGCCTGGTTGGGCCAGGTTTGTCAAAACCCCAGCCCAACCCTGAATCCTCTTAGTTCAGTCCAAGCCCCAATTGGCATTGGGGTCAGGTATATCTCAACCCAAGTCCAACCCTATTGAGCTCAGCCCAACCCAGCCCGGCCCTAATTGAACCAGATTAGGCCAGGTTGGCCTTGATTTGATTAACCCTAGGATTGGGCAGGTCCTGATTGACCTTTAGTGACCTTGTTTTTTTGCCATATGTGTCCTTAATTGCATTAAAACTAAAAAAAGAAAAAAAACAAGCGATAGCATCATGATCAATCATTCTTAAAAATAATCCTAAAGGGTTAAAGCTTTAAGCGTTATATGTAATAACTAATATATATTTATATAAAAACAGGACTGACTGGATCGGGCTGGGCTCAACCTGAGGCTTCAGCCCGGGCCCGGCCTCGAGCTAAAAGTCCTAAACCAGGTCCACTTTGTGGGCTGAAAAGTCCATCCTAAGCTCTTGTTCAGGCTCGGGGCAACCTCGGTTTCATAGGGCCAAACTTTACAACCCTAGTCCATCCTTTGGCTCCATCTCATTGCAAAGGAAAAATTGAAGGGTTGAAATTTTTAAACTTAGAAAAAGAAATTTGTATAAGTATTACTTAATATAACTTAATTTGATTATTAAATTTTATTTTACTAGAAATTTAAATATATTATACAATATTGTCAGGTAATGATTACCAATTTTTTTTTAAAACCAATTTCACAAACGGCTCTCCATTTCTTTTAATTGCAACTAACGGAATTATAATATTAAATTGATTCTTAAAGTAAATGGAGCGGATAGTACATAACTACATATATATATATATATATATATGGAAGTATAAATATAAATAGAACGAGTGATGCATATGGAACCTATTAAAACAATAGAGTAATGATGCACATGGCTCTACCAAAGAAAAAATAGAATGACGCACATGGAATTATGTAATAAATGAAGCAAATGATGCATATGACCTATTGACTATTGTAATAAATGAAGTGATGCACGTGAACCTTGTAACCTTTTTGGTGTTTTTTTTTTATTTTTTTTATAAACAACCTATTAAGTTAAATAGAGCAGATTTTTTTTTTATTTTTGATAAAATATAGAGCAGATGATACACATGGAATTATAGAAGCATACACAAGCATCCCTCCACCCCAAAGCCAAAAACAAAGAAAATGGAATCATATGTAAGAGATTTTCAATGATGCACATGGAATTATGTAATAAATAAAGCAAATGATGCACATGACCTATTGTAATAAATGAAGTAAGTGATCCACGTGAACCTAGTAAGTTTTTGGTGTTTTGGTTTTTTGGTAAACAACCTATTAAGCTAAATAGAGCAGATGATGCACATAGAATTATGAAAGCATACACAAGCATCCTCCCACCCCAAAGCCAAAAACAAAGAAAATGGAATCATATGTAAGAGATTTTTAATATTGTATTGAACTTAATTAATTATACCTTAACTATTGGTGTGGATCCATGGGCATAAAACTCGGTTTGGAATCACTTTAAGGTTAATGGGAGTATATTAGTCTTTTCCATTATGGGGGTGGACAAGGATGTATTATAAATACAAGGTTAGGGTCCCTACAGTCTCATTCTCTGTTCTTCCGACTAAGAATTTAAGAGGTGCATATGAGACAAGAAGATTGGAGAAGATCCTGATCAAGATTTTTGTTCGTGTTCTTCGTGGACTCTATTAAATCATCTCCAACATACGTGGGTGCAAAGCATACACCGTTTCTCCTGTTTTCTTTTTCAATCATGTTCTAGTTTAATGTATGGAGATTGATTAGGGTTTCACAAAATCCAAAGAATTACTAACTATCATACACAAAGCAAAAATATAAGGCTAACAACACCTCGAACAAAATAAACAACACAAACGATTACCCGGTTCATGGTAGCTTACTTACCTGATGTGTCACTAAAAGTTTGTTCCAAAGATGAGTGACACGTGAAAAGCTTCGTGGTCGAATCGTATGAAGCGATATTTGATTTTAGTTCATGGAAGGCTTTGGAATCAGGGTTGGCTAGCCCAATATCCCGTAGGATATAAAACCTATACCTGACACATCTGACTGGACGGTGCGGACATCAATCATTCGACATTACAAAATGAGGAATGGACCTCCATCATGCACATCCTGGTTACATCCTGGTTACATCCTGTGAGGATCCGTGTCTTCTCAGGCGCTCGGTTGGGGCGCAGAGTGGGTTTTTATGTGCTCCTCGGTTGGAGGGAGAGAAGAAATGCGTCTTCTCAGGGGGTATGTTGTCAATTTATCAGGGGATGGGGGTCATACAATAAAATGAAATGGAGTCGCCACTTAGGGTTAGGGCCTAGGACCCATTGGTGTAGCCCTAGAAGGGCTACGAGACTTCAATTGGTCTGATCAGAGATTCGGGGTAAGTGGTCAAGTTACGAGAGTAGGAAGATGTTAGGCACCCACCTCGCCCGGATAAACCGGTCTTTCTACTAGATGCTTGTTTTCGAATATTCTCCTTTTATGAATGTCATATTGCCACATGTATGGCTAAATAATGATGCACAAACTATTTAATTAAATTAAACTATGTCACACTAATTACTGTACACTGCACAAGAATACTTGAAAGGACTACATTGTACTGAAATTAAAAGTTAACGAAAGAAATGTATACCTATATGCTTTAAATAAATGCAGTTATGCAAAATAGACGTTGTCCCCCAACTCAGGCGGAAGCAAAAGATTGACTTTGTTTGTCGGACAGAGTAACGGTTTGCGAGTGTCGAATCTAACGATCTCAGAAAGAATAACGGCGTTCCATGGCTTTGGAAATTAGGGGCTCAAAGGTCGGATAGTGGCTATGCCACGGGAGGTTTTCCAGATTTGGGCAAGAAAGGGTCGAAGAAGCTAGACTCGGATAGCCCAGACTTCGGATAGAGGGACAAGGCTCGAAGGCTCAAAATCGGATTGGGGAAGAGCCCCAAAATAAAGAAAACAAGGAAAAATTGGAAAATTGGAGCTCTGGGGGTGACCCCTCTCCCACAAACTTCAATTTTCAAATGAGGGAGTGACCCCCTTTTTACGTGCAGGGCCGCATGGCAGGGCTGCGGCAGAGCAAAAATGGGAAAAAAAATCGAATTTTGGGCGCTTGAGGCGCAGCACGGTAGGGCCACGTAGGTTACGGCGCTGCGTGGCGGGGCCGTGCAGTACAGGGCACTGCCTTGCGGGGCTGCGATCGTGACACTGCCTCGTAGGGTTGTGTGGGCTGTCTGCGGCCATCTGGCAGGATCGTATGCACGATGTACGCTTTATGGGACGAGTGGAGATGTTTTCTAATACAATGTTTGGTTTTTGGGGAAATTGTCAGTCATTTGCGTCCGATTGTCATCATCGTTGGGGGGGTGACAAAATTGAATGTCTATACATCCTGTCTCAATGTATCAAGACATGCTACAAATCGACTGTATTTAGTGAAGGCGTGCTTAAAAGGATATGATGTCCACCGAAAGGGTTAATTATCTTCTGACAAGCCGTATGCATTTTTTTTTTTTTGGGTACAAAGCCACGTTACATTTAACACATGCTTACGTAAGCCAACCAATCTAAGGACGCGTATGGACTCAACGTCCCATCATGACACACCATGACATATCCTTCCGATCGTCTATAAAAAATCAGCTAAAGACTCTGGGTAAGATAGATTGAAATCCATCTTGTTGGGAAAATCTTCCCAACCTCCATGATTGTTTTGATGATAATAAACGTGTTGGCATAAGCCATTGTGTATTAATATGTCAACAGGTTTGATGATGGAACCAAGAAGATCAAGCCAAGAAATTAAAGGACATAAAGCACAAGGATGTTTGAGACAAAGCTTAAAAGACCAAGGCTTTGAAGACACCTCACCATTCTCATAAAAGAATAATTAAAGAACATCACTTGAAGAAATCAAGTTGAAGACCTTCATGAAGATGCTCATGTGCACATTCACAAATACACATTTGTATACTTGTATTTACATTTGCATAATATTAATGAGATTGCATTTGCATCATATAGAGACCTTAGGAGGTTGTCATTTGAACCCACATGACCTTAGGAAATGTTGGAAAAAGGTTGGAGCAAAATCCCGCGAAACCCCACAGTCAAAACTTTCAGAAACAAGCAAAACAGGAGAACGGGACTGTGATCCGGTCGATCGGATCTCAGGGCCCAGTTCGTCCGGATGTTGACAGCAGCATCACGGGAACGTTTTTGTGACTTGATCCGATCGACCGGACTGCAATCGAATAATTATTTGCCCTCCAACGGCTATTTTTCAATGGATCTATTTCTCCAACAACTATGATTTGGTTGACCTGATCATTCTTCAGGTCGACCGGATGGACAAAAAATAGATCTGTTAGAGCACATTTTGCATATGTTTTAGAGCCTATAAATAGATAACATGTGAGAGCTTTTTACTTATCCACTACAGTCCAAAATACTACTTTTGTGAGAGGTGAAAAGTCAATCATAAGTTCTATTGATTGAAGTCTAGTAGTCTCCATCAAGATCATCCAAGATTGACTTCAACACTCAAGACCTTTACAAGTTTTGATTCTAAAGAGAAGTTCTAAAGAAGGTCAAAGCATTAAGCATCATTGTATATCATTCATCACTTGCAAGAAGTACTTGTCACACTCCTTACCTAGGTAATTCTTACCTTTTCTTTATTGTATTCACTGTTTATGCTTTTGATTTAAGAAATTATTAGCGTATTAATCTAGATTGTACTTAGATTAATACGTGAGATCCTCTTATCACGGTAAAAAGATTAGGATTCTCTTATCCTGTGAAAAGAGTTAGGATCCTCTTATCTTGTGAAAAAGATTGTAAAGGTGTTCTTCCCAGCTATTGTACTGAAAGAAAGAAGCTAGTGAAATTCTCACTAGGTTGAGAGGAGTGGACATAGGCTGCGTTAGCCGAACCACTATAAATCCTGTGTGTTCTTCTATTTTATCATTTATCTTTATCTATCTTGTTTTATTCAAAGAAAATGTCAAAAACTCAATTTTTAAAGAAAATTAAGGGCAAAAAAGTTCGATTACAACCAATATTGGCAGATTCAGGTCGGTATCGGATGGGTATTAGTAGTGACTAATACCGAGAACATAAATAATGGGGGGAGGGGAAAAGGGAGTCTGCCTTATGGTACAAAAGACATGAGTAGCGCAAACCCATGGCTTCTTGGGCAAGGCACCAGCTAATGAGCAAACAGTTGTCTTCGGGTGGCTTCATGATTGGACTCTTGAGTGGTCATTACATTCTCATCCTATTGATAATATTGAAACTATATATCCTCCCTTTTGACAATATCCTAATACCTAGGGTAAAGAAATAGTGAAGAAAAACTCATTTTCCCTCTCTTTTTAATGTCCTTGGTGCTGCTTTTTACGTTGTCTTAGAATTGTCTCTATATATTTCTCTTCCTGTGGTTGATTACCTAACACTTTCTTAATCTTTTTATGGGAAAAGGCTGGCCATGCCACTTGCATACCACAAGCTAGCAGCTGCCACTGTGTCTATCTCTCTCTTATCCCTGAACCCTGCTTGATCCTCTTGTAGGATGCCCATCCCATGTCCCCATTGGTGCCACCCATTAGCATACCACACACAGGCGCGATGTGCCTATCCTTCTCCCTCTTTTATTCACTTGTTAACCTGCCTTTAATGAGATGTAGGTTATTTTATTAGTTCTTTTTTTAGGGCAAGGGTTGGACATGCCTGCTCGCTTTCCATAAACTAGCAGCATGCACCAATGGGGACCTTGGAATGGGCTAGGCAGGGGCATCATTTCGTAAGAGTTGGGGAAGGAGAGAGACACATGACTAGGGTGCCCGCTTTCAAGGTCATTGCTATTCTAAGGGTCATGAATTGTCTAATTCACAATGGCTTTTATAGCTTGACGGTATTGACAGTATGTGTGTGTATAATTGGATCTATAAGATAAAAAGGTTAGTTTGGGGTACCTTACCTTTTTATTTTTTGTCTTTTTTAATGCAAGGGTACCTTACCTTTATGTTTTTTGTCTTTTTTAATGCAAGGGTACCTTACCTTTCATATGCTATCTTTGGGATATCTTTTTTTTTTTTTTCTTCTATGATATTTCCAACTTTGTCTATACCATATATCTCCATTGTGAAGATAATGTGTTTTTGGTATTTCTCCTCATCTGAAACGATGAGTTGAGAGTTGTATTTATATTTGAATTCTTGATACAAGTGGAGTTACAAGAGAATGCTATCCGTTGTAGAGTTGGGCAAGTATTGAACAAGCTTGAAGATAGGGATAAGAAGTTATTCAAACTATTTTAGAAATTCAAAAAAACTGTTGGAGATTCAAATTCAAATGTACTCCTAACATCCCCCCTCAAGATGAAGAGGGGCGTTTGCAAATCTTCAGCTTGTCACGGAGGAAGATAAATCGAGCCGTTGACAGTGGTTTGGTGAGAATATCGGCCAGCTGGTCCTTTGTTGAGATGAACCTTACTTCAAGTTGTCCTTGTGCTACTAGATGTCGAACGAAATGAAAATCCACTTCAATATGTTTCGTTCTTGCATGAAATAATGGATTTGCTATTAAATATGTTGCTCCCAAATTATTAGACCATAGCACAGGTCTGTGATTATTGGAGACACCCCAGTTCTTGAAGTAAAGATGTGATCCAAATGATTTCGGCCCTAGCATTTGCTAGGGCTCTATACTCAAATTCTATGGAGGATCTTGCTATTGTTGGTTGTTTCCTAGCAAACCAGGAAATTAAATTGGCTCCCATAAAAATCGCATAACCTCTAGTGGACCTACGATCATCAACACAACCGGCCCAGTCAGCATCAGAGAAGGCCATTAAACCAGTTGTGGAACTCTTAGAAATGAGAAGGCCACGGGTCACAGTTGCCTTAAGATAGAGCAAGATTCTTTTGACAGCATGCCAATGAACCTCTATAGGAGTTTGAAGAAACTGGCAAACTTTGTTGATTGAAAAGGAAATATCTGGCCTTGTGAGTGTGGCATATTGAAGAGCCCCAACTATGCTACAATACAAGGTGCAATCAACCATTGGATTCCCATCATGCTTAGATAGTCGGGCAGTAGTCGCCATGAGTGTTTGAATTGGCTTGACACCATCCAGACCGGTTCTTTCCAACATATCGGTGATGTATTTTTGTTAAGACAAAATAATCCCTTGTGAGTGAGGGATGACCTCTACACCCAAGAAGTAATGCAACTATCCCAAGTCACGCAGAGCAAACTCCATATGGAGGTCTTGAATCACCTGTTGAACCAGAGACAATGTAGAGCCCGTGATAACTATATTGTCAACATAAACCAGGATGTATAGACATTGTGCACCCTTTTTGAGTATGAATAAGGATGTGTCCGTTTTGGATTCTTGAAATCCCAGTTTCACTAAGTAAGAACTCAAACGTTCAAACCAGGCTCTTGGTGCTTGCTTCAATCCATAGAGGGATTTTTTTAAGTTTACACACATAGTCAGTTCGATCTGGATCTGTGAAGCCGGTCGGCTGAGACATGTAAACATCTTCATGCAGTGCACCATTTAAAAAGGCATTATTGATGTCAAGTTGGCGTAGGGGCCAATTACGGGATGTTGCCAATGAGAGAACTGTTCTTATAGTAGTGGGTTTGACAACTGGGCTAAATGTCTCTGTGTAATCAATCCCGGCTTGTTGATTATACCCTTTGACTACTAATCTAGCCTTATACCTTTCTATGGTGCCTTCAATCTTTCTCTTTATTCTAAAAACCCATTTTGACCCAACTATATTTTGATTGGGAGATGGAGGTACCAAAACCCAAGTTCCATTTTGTAACAACGCATTAAATTCCTATAACATTGCTTCATTCCACCGAGAATATTTTGCAGCCTCTGTATAGCAAGTAGTTTCTTTTTAGCACTAGTTTGGGCAAGAAAGCAGATGGTAATGGACTATGTGGGTTCTTTTTGGTTGTTCTTGTGTTTCAGTTACAGCAGGCTGAGATTGTGAGCCTGATGTAATCGAAATAGGAATGGGTAATGGGGCAGGTGGTGGTGGGGAATTCGTGGTTGGATCCAAAGATGGTGCTAATGTAGGAGGGCTTGGAGATGGTACTGCAGCAATAGGTGATGGAGAGGTCACAGGTAAAGGGGGTGTGGGATTTGATAAAGGATCAAGTGATATACCTCTTGGATTATCGTGTGCTCCTTTGGGGCCTGTAGATGGATTGGAGACTGCTGAAATCGTAAGCCATGGGGTAGAGTGAGACTCTACAGCTGAGGATTGGCTAGGCTGACACAAAGAGTTATATGGGAATGAAGATTCAATAAAATCCACATGTCTAGCAATATACATCTGGTTTGCAGAAATGTCTAGACATTTGTAACCCATGTGATTCGAACTATAACTCGGAAAAATGCAAGGAGTAGTTCAAAAAGAGAACTTGTGATTGTTATAAGGTCGAAGCAATGGATATGCAGCACAACCAAATACTTTTAAAAATTTGTAGTCGGGTTTAGTATGAAACAAAAACTCAAAGGGCATGTTGTTGAGAACCGGTGTAGGGTGCCTATTTACCAGATAGACAATGGTGTCAAAGGCAAAATTCAAGAATTTTAAAGGGAGTGAAGCATGAGCCAAAATGGTGAGTCCATTGTCAACAATGTGACGAATTTTATGCTTAGCAGATCCATTTTGTTCATGTGTGTGAGGGCAAGCTACACAATGAATAATACCACAATTTGTAAGAAGCTTATTCAACTTTCGGCATTCCCCTCCCCAATAAGATTGAAATGCCTTTATTTGAGTATAGAATTGTCGTTCTACTATGGCTTGATCAAAAAGTGAATACACTTGTGACCGTTTGGTCATAGGATAAAGCCAGGTATATTTAGAAAAATCGTTAATGAAAATTAAGAAATAAGCGTGACCATTGGTAGAAGAAATAGGCGCAGGGCCCCAAACATCACTAAATATCAAATCTAATGGTGCATTACTAATAGTTCCAGTGAGTGGTAGAGAAACACGATGAGCTTTTCCCATGAAACAAGATGAACATTTATTTGATGATGTGGATGAACAAGGTAATGAATTAGAGCTAACAATATTACGAACAAGACGACAATACGGATGACCTAAACGAGCATGCCATGCATCAATGGAACTGCTGGAACTGATGTTGGCTTCCTTTAAAAGAGCTTTATCAGGGAGGTAAAGACTGGGTAGACGGTACAATCCATCTTTAAGGGACCCTTGGAGCAGCGGCATTTTCGTCACCTGGTCCTTCACAACAAAATGGTAAGGATGAAATTCAAAGACACATGAGTTATCTTTAGTAAAATGATGAACAGATAACAAATTCTTAGTAATTTCGGGAACCTGAAGAAGATTGGAAAAATGGAATTGCTTTTGGGTGGGGGAAATAAAATGAGAGGAACCAATGTTAGTAATGGGTAAACCCATCCCATTACCAACACATAGTTGATCCTTACCAGAGTAGGTTGAAGAGGTTTGAAGCATGGACAGATTAGGTGTAATATGGTTCATTGCTGCAGTGTCATGGTACCATTCTTTCAGGTTTGGTGATGAAGAGGGTAAAGAGTCTGTGCTGAAGAGTTGGTGGAGTACCAAAAATAACACCTACTTGCAGTGTGATTTAATTTGTTACAGATTTGACAGTGGTCCTTTCTCCTTGGACGCTGCCCCTGGCTACGATAGGTCTGGTTGATATGACCTATAGGAGTGGGGAGAATACCTTGTTGCAAAGGAACAGAGTTGGTAGTGCTCTTGGAAGAGTCAGTCTTGACATGAGATAGATGGGCTTCAACAACAGTTTGAGCAGTCTTAATCCGCATCTCATGACTGATAAGAAGGCGATGAAGATCATGAAAGGATACTGGTTCAGCCTTGATGGCAAGGGCAGACACAATATCACTGAAATCTTCTCCCAAGTTCTTAAATACAATGGCATTGAGTTCCTCTACAGAAAGAGGTTTGTTGGCTGCAGCCAACTGAGCAGTGATGTACTTCACTTCTCGAAGATAAGTGCCTACTGATTTGTCACCCTTCATAGTGTTGTGCAGCTGCATATGTAGTTGAAGAATGCCTGTTGTTGATAGGGTGCCAAATGCCGTTTCAAGGGCATGCCAAACTTCAGCTGCGGTTTTGAGGCCAACAGCATATGGTAGTACTTCAGGAGTAAAAGATGCAAAAAGCCAGCTCATGACCATCTGGTCCTTTCGAATCCATTCAGTATAGTCTGGATTGATAGGTGAAGGAGAGGGGCCGAAACAATTCATTCCAACAGAAGAAGAATCTGGGGACGTTGCTTGAATCGGTGGGCAGATGTTAGAGCCATCGATGAAGCCCACAAGATCATAGGAACGTAGGAGTGGGAAGAGTTGAGTTTTCCATAGCAGGAAATTATTAGTAGACAGCTTCAAAGTAATATGATGTTGAAAGTTAGCAGTGGGAAAAGAAGAGGGCAAAGGAGCGGAAGACATTGTTGGCCACTAAGAAGATCGTGTGACAGATGATACCATGTGAAGATAATGTGTTTTTGGTATTTCTTCTCATCTGAAACGATGAGTTGAAAGTTGTATTTATATTTGAATTCTTGATACAAGTGGAGTTACAAGAGGATGCTATCCGTTGTAGAGTTGGGATAGTATTGAACAAGCTAGAAGATAGGGATAAGAAGTTATAGATAGTTTGAATAGTTCAAACTATTTTAAAAATTCAAAAGACTGTTGGAGATTCAAATTCAAACGTATTCCTAACATCCATAAACTCCTTCCCACTATTGATCTAGGGGGTGAATGTTCACGTACGTGAATGTACGTGTTTAGATAGAATATTCCCATAGAATGGATAGATCAACGTATTCAATCGTATTGGCCGATACATATCAATATCACTAGAACCCAATTAATATCTATACGAATTAGGAGTATCAGCTAAAAAATAGTTTGTTTTTTAATTTATGCCTAATATGAGCCCGATATGGCCTAATACAACGATTCATATTGCATCGTATTAATATCAGTGGTGACTGATTCAGGCACTGATACCAACATAACCATGTTCCTATGATGGACTACCTCCCCCTCTAATGCAATGAGTGTGATCCTTTTTAGCCGGAGAAAGCCAGATTTAGCTGCTGCCTCCACCTCCAAGAAGTGGTTCACATCCAGGCCTCCCCACTATCTCATTTGATGGTTGTCAGCCACCCTCTGGTTCTCCCTCTCCCTTGCCCTTTGCTCCCTCCCTCACCTCGACCTCTCCTCCCATGGATGTTTTGCGTTGCTAGCGCTTGCAGGTACCTTCATCCATATCTCTCTCACTCTCGCATACTCTTTATTTTTCTATTCCCCACCATCTCCCCAATTCTCTCTTTCTCTCTCTCTCTCTCCATTGTGGATGGGTGTTGCGGCATATAAGCTAGAGAAGGGGTGTCGAAAGAGTATTACTAAACATAATATACTGTGGGTAAAATTGAAAATATGAAAAAAGTAGGAATTCCAAACATACATTTATGAAATAAAGGTATCCCAAACAGAATACTTATGAAACATGAGGTACCTCAAACATTAGGCACCCAATGTGTAAGTTATTCAAATAAATAAGATAAAAGTTAATGGACAAATTAAGTTTTCCTCCACCCATAGAGGATAGTTCACCCACCATTCTAGGGTTCAAAAACCCCACCTAGGGTTTTAGTATGTTACAAAATACCCTCCTAATACCCATTCTCACCCTCTCCCGCCCCTCGGTGAATACCCTCCCATACCCATTCCTAGGATTTTAGTATGTTCCAAAATACCCTCCCTAGGTGGAGGGAAACTCGATCCAAAGTTAATTATGTGAATTAATTGTTCAAAAAATTTGAAGGAATAATTTCTTAAATTTACTAGACTAAAACAATAATTACAAAATTAGTACGTTTACAAGAAAATTTCCTTTTTTTTTTTTTTTTTTTTTTTTGTAATATCTAGTAGATTTAGGCAATTTTCCTAATTTTTTTTGTAATGAGTGTGTAATACCATTTCTGACCCTCACTGGACCAAGATGACTGTCCCTAGCCAGCTACATATAAACCCCTATGTGTTCAAAGGAAGGTAAAATTAGTATAATTACACAAAGCTTAACTCTACATATTTTGGGTAAACTACACTATGGATCTTGTTTTTCTTCAACATTATTGAATCATAGACACTAGTATACCTTATACCCTGGGTCAATTCTTTCATGCAGCGTTAAAGTCAAAGCTCGGGACATGCTTCGCCCTCACAGGCTCACAGCACACATTTGACAATGTTTCTCTTTCTCTCTTTAATTACCAAAAAATAAAAATACAATATTTCTCTTTTGAAGTTTATTCTTCAAATTTATCAGTGAAACACGAAGAGAAATCTTGTTAACAGACATGTTTTGAACACGGAACTATGGAAGCCATAGAAGCCAGGGATCAAGAGAAAACAGACTCAGCAGAATGACAATTTTGCAGACAAAAACAAACAAAAATATAAATCAAGCACACAAGACAATGATTTTACATGGTTCACCCCCCAAGAAGGAAGGCTACATCCGATCGAAAGATAGTCCAAATCCAATATTTCTGTGAAGAAAAATACTAATCCTTTCTCAACCCTATCTCTCAAGAGATAACCACTATATAAAGATACAATATACAGAAACCCTAACCCACGAAAGTACAAAATTGTCCCAGAAGCCCACCCGGTCTGCTTCGGATTCTAAACCAACATAGGGCAATATACATATCAAATCAAAGATCTCAACAAAATCTTCAGAGGCCCAAGCAAATGGTGCTTAGGTATGTAAAGAGGATACCATCTCAACATTACACATCATCAGAGTACAGGGGCCCACCATGACTACATCAGTGCTTCCGCAGCGCAAGACTTAGCACACTAGCTCACGTGGTTCAGCTGTAACAGCTTCCTTGGTTACCTAGAACCATTCATCTTGTAACTAATTGATTCCTTTATATCTGACCATTCATCTTGTAACTAATATACTGTATAGTCTATAAAAGGGAACTAATACACTGCTTCTCATTGAGAAAGCTTTTTGTAATTCTGAGTATTCATCTCTGTCTTTATGGTATCAGAGCTCTCCAAGGGAGAGAATTCTCACGCTACTGCCATGGCTTTCCCCTACCCATCAACCATTAATGTTACTACCTTCGTCTCTCTGAAACTTACTCCTACAAATTTTCTTCTCTGGGAAACTTAGATGAGTTCGTTTCTTGAGAGTCAGGATCTCTACGATTTTGTCACCGGCGAGATCCAACCTCCTGCTTCCCAGATCATTGTCGTAGATGGAAAGGAAGCCCTCAATCCAGACTATACGTCCTGGATTCGCACCGACAGACTCGTCAAGGCCTGGATTACGGCTACTCTCTCCGAAGATGTTCTTGGATATGTCGTCGGTTTGAAAAGCTCTCAAGCACTCTGGACTGCTCTGATTGCTACTTTTTCTCAAACATCTGAAGCACGAGAGTTTAAACTGCTATCTCAGCTTCAATTCCTCAAACATGAAGATGTCTCTTCACTCTTCGATTACCTTGTTCAGTTCAAGTTGGTCTGCGATCAGTTGAATGCAATCGACAAACCAATTCCAGACCAGAGGAAGGTATTCTCTCTTCTCACTAATTTGGGTTCCGATTATGAGGCTTTTGCTACCACTATGCTCAAACCTCCGGTTCCTAACTACTCTAAGGTTATTCCCCTGCTGCAAAGTCATGAACTATGCAACAAAAGTAATCGCTCTCTGCTGACCTCAGGTACCCCTCATCTGGCCTTCTATGGTGCCAAATCCTAGCCCAATCGTGGTTCTAAACCAAAGGGTACTGGCCATTTTTCTTCTAAGGGGAGAGGTTTTACTCAGACTTCTAATGTTACTTCACAGTCCCAATCCAAGTCTGAATCTGCCTTGAGTGATTCTCCTTCTGGAGGTACTCAATCTAGTGAGTCTTCACCCTTCCCAAATCGGAATCAGTACCAGTCCCGGTCCCTATGGATACTCCGGCCAGTCCAACACTTGCAACAATACTAGATGGCGCACCTACTGTTAGATCTATAAGCAGCCTGGTCATGGAGCCCTGAAGTGCTATGAGCGTTTCAATCACAGCTTCCAGGCTGAGGATATTCCAAGTGCACTTGCTGCTGTCCATCACTCTGATAACCAGGATGCGGCCTGGTTCCCCGATTCCGGTGCTAATGCACACATCACTAAGTCTCCAGGTAATCTTAGTGGTCTGCTTCCTTATTCTGGTTCTGATAGAGTAATGGTTGGTGACGGTTCTCTCCTCCCAATTACCCATACTGGTGAGGTTTCTTTTGGTACTGGATTTGATTCCATTCCTCTGAAGAATGTTTTGGTTGTACCGTCTATTAAGAAAAACCTGCTATCTATCTCCAAATTGACTACTGATTACCCTTGCTCTGTGGAATTTACAGATGTTGGTTTTGTGATTAAGGATCAATTGACCAAGAAGGTTTTGGCATCGGGGAGTAGACAAGAAGGTGGTCTCTATGTGCTAGCTGGGTCACCCTTTCAAGCCAACTTCTCCACCAGATTTTGGGTAACAACTGTAGATATTTGGCATCACAGACTCGGTCATCCATAGAGACTGGTTATTGATCTTTTAGCTTCTACAGGGGCTATTTCTATTTCTACTAAGAGACTGACGTTTTGTCCTAGTTGTCAGCTCAGCAAGAGCTCTAAGCTCCCATTTGTTACTTCTTTTACACATAGTACAACACCTTTATAGAGGATACACTGTGATCTCTGGGGACCGGCCCCTGTTACTTCTGTTCAAAGATATAGATATTACATATTGTTTGTTGATGATTTTTCAAAGTTTAGTTGGATATACCCTATTAAAAGAAAGTCTGATTTCCTGTCTCAGTTTCTCATTTTTCAACGCATGGTAGAGAATCAATTTGATAGTCAAATTAAAGTTTTCCAGTCAGATGGGGGTGGTGAATTCTCGGATCATAAGTTTAGACATCACCTTCATTCTCAAGGAATTATCCACCAATTCTCTTGGCCTTCCACTCCGGAACAGAATAGTATTGCTGAGAGGGAACACCGTCATATTATTGAGCTTGGGTTGGCAATGATGTTTCATGCTTCAGTTCCCCGCTATTACTGGGTTGAGGCTTTTAGTATAGCTATCTTCTTGATCAATCGGCTGCCCTCCAAGCCCCTTAATTTTGATTCTCCTCTTCATGTTCTTTTTGGAAAAGACCCGGATTATACTATGCTTCGCATTTTTGGATCTCAGTGTTTTCCATACATTCGCCATGCTACTTCCAACAAGTTTGAGCCACGGTCCTTGCCGTGTGTATTTTTGGGATATAGTACCCATCACAAGGGCTACCGATGTCTTTCCCTGCCCTCTGGGCGGGTCTACATATCTCGCCATATTGTTTTTAATGAGGCTCTATTCCCATTTCAGCATAGTAGTGTTGCTAATTCTTCTTCTCATCCCATTACAGGTGATATTAGTACCTTCACTGAATGGCAGCACCCTCCTGATGCAGATATTCCTAGCCCATTGGAGGCCCATGTTGACCCTTCTCCACTTCAGCCTTTTATACAAGCTGAGGTCCCTATTCCAAATGTACAGGCTGCTGAGCCCATCACTCCTTTGCCGGTTACTGGGCTACCTACTACTTTACCAACTGATGAGTCCACTGCTTCTTTGCAACTTACTGGGTCACCTTCTACTTGGGCTCCTACTGAGCCAGAGGCTGAGCCCATTAATGCTTCGCAAGGTCCTTGGCCTATGGGTTCTCCGCTCCTTGCTCCATGGGAATCTTCTACTGTGCCTCCAACAACACCTATATCTGCTGTACTTCATGCTCCTGCTTCTCCTACACATGGGATCCTCACTCGGAGCAAACATGGGATTGTCAAGCCTAACCCCAAGTATGCACTGGTTTCTTCTTCTATCCCCACTGAGCCTTGGTCGGTTAAGTTTGCTCTTTGTGATAGTGGCTGGAAATCTACGATGGAAGCCGAAATAGCTGCTCTCCATTGCAATAACACATGGGACTTAGTTCCCTCATTACCCACTCAAAATGTGGTTGGCTGTCGTTGGGTCTTTAAGACCAAATTATGTGCGGATGGTTCTCTTGAAAGGCTTAAAGCCTGGCTTGTTGCGAAGGGTTTCCACCAGCAACCAGGGGTTGATTTTTTGGAAACTTTCAGTCCTGTTATCAAGCCCAGCTCGATCCGTCTTATACTCACCCTTGCCACGGTGAAGGGGTGGCCCCTACGGCAGCTCGATGTGAAAAATGCCTTTCTCCATGGGCATCTTACCACTCCTGTGTACATGACTCAGCCCCCTGGTTTCATCAATACAGCTCACCCAGACTATGTTTGTCGTCTCAAGCGCGCTCTATATGGGCTCAAACAAGCCCCCCATGCGTGGTTTGATCGGTTCAGCCATTTCCTCTTATCATTTGGTTTTCTCTGCTGCACATATGATTCATCACTGTTTATCTATCATCACTTTGGAAAGACCCTCTTTCTGCTTCTTTATGTCGATGACATTGTGCTCACAGGTAGTGATCCCATCCTTCTCTCCAGCCTTGTTTCCCAATTGAGTTCTACATTCTCTATGACTGATCTTGGCTATCTCCATTATTTCTTGGGGGTAGAAGTCTCACACACCTCACAGGGTCTTTTCCTTTGTCAAGCAAAATATGCTCAGGACCTCCTAGACTGGTGTCACATGAGTAACATTAAACCCATCTCTACCCCCTAGCCATAAAACCATCCTCTGCCCCTGATGACAATGACCCTTTCCCTGATCCCACTTTGTTTTGGAGCATTGTCGGGGCCCTTCAATATCTTACCCTTACTCGGCCTGACCTCTCCTATTCGGTTAACTCTGTTTGTCAACACATGCATGCTCCCACCCAGGCTCATTTTCGAATGGTTAAACGCCTGCTGTGTTTTATTTGTGGCTCTCTTGATCATGGCCTTCATATTTCTCGACAGAGTTCCCTTAATCTCTATGCCTTTGCCGATTCTGATCGGGCTGGTTGCCCCACTACCAGACGGTCTACCTCGGGTTTTTGCACGTTTTTAGGCTCTAATCTCATCTCTTGGAGTGCAAAGAAGCAACCCACCGTCGCCCAGTCCAGTGCGGAGGCTGAGCACCGTGCTATGGCCTCCGCAACAGCCAAAATCACATGGCTTTCTTATCTTCTCCGTGATCTTGGGGTTGTTCAACTCCAGCCACCTACATTGTTTGGGGACAATAATAGCGCCCTTTACCTCACTATCAATCCTGTATTCCATGCTCAAACCAAACACATTGAAATCGATTACCACTTTGTGCGTGAGAAAGTGGCCCTTGGATCATTGGTCACTAAGTTTGTGCCTTCTAACCAACAACTTGCTGATCTCTTTACAAAACCTCTACCTCGTGCTGTATTTCACAGTCTTTGCTTAAAACTGGGCTTGTTCTCCCAATCCACACTCAGTTTGAGGGGGACTAATGAGGATACCATCTCAGCATTACACATCATCAGAGTACAGGGGCCCACCATGACTACATCAGTGCTTCCGCAGCGCAAGACTCAGCACACTAGCTCACGTGGTTCAGCTGTAACAACTTCCTTGGTTACCTAGAACCATTCATCTTGTAACTAATTGATTGCTTTATATCTGACCATTCATCTTGTAACTAATATACTGTATAGTCTATAAAAGGGAACTAATACACTGCTTCTCATTGAGAAAGATTTTCATAATTCTGAGTATTCATCTCTGTCTTTAGTATGCACTTTTTGGCCTTTCTCGCATGTTTAGAAGGTGAAACAGCCTGCCGAAGATTCAACAGTACTTTCTGGATTAGAACTGAGGAGATCAAGCTTCACCAATAACGAGAGAGAGAGAGAGAGAGAGAGAGAGAGAGAGAGAGAGAGAGAGAGAGATTATAATTATCTAAGACAGCCTCTTAGGCTGTTGTTGTTTTCACAGTTTCAAGTTCTGAGCAAAGCGATCAGCTCTAGAGGTTAAGTCTTGAAAAGGAAAATGGGGAAGAAGGCTGCAGAACCAACCAGGGTGGGGGTGACTGCTGCAACAATAATATGTTTTCTTCTTATTCCTCTCATATACACCATATCCCTTTCCCTACTCGATTTCTGTAATTCACCCATCTTTCTCTCTTTACATGTTTTCTTTTCTCAATCCATGTCTTGGTTTCTGAATTGATGCTTTGGAAACCAATTCATCCAGTAACTAAAGATATTTGACGCCTATATATATGTTGTTTTTTTATTTGGTTTTGAAGGGAAGCAAGTACCAAATAAGTGTGATGGTGGTGTAGGTGAAGCACATGCTGTAGCTGCTACTGCTTCTCCTGCTCCAGTTGCAAGCAGTGGAAACATCAAAGATGGCCACAGCAGTGAAGAAGATGATTCACTAACATCTCTGCTAGGAAGTCTATTACAAGGTTTTCCTCCGCATATGCTTATTGGTTGTTGTAGGTTGTATTTCTCTTGATCTATCTACTTCATTCAAATACCTTGTTTTGTCCTTTTTGTTTTTGAAGGAAAAATTCGAAAATAATTTTATTGTTTTAAGTTGGAAAACAATTCTTACATCCATTAATTTAGCTGTTTACTAACCAGCAAAATTTTTTTTTGAAAAATTCTTTAGAAATGCATGCCTGTAAACTAATCTTAATCCCAACAGCCACAAATAATTTATTCACCCAAAAAATAATTTTAGATAATTTTTATTTCCGACCCAATATTATTTAAGGGGAGATTGCAATGTCCAAGATGTGTTTTTTATTAGTCATAAGTTGCACTTGTCAAGTTTCCGATGACCTTAACAAAACCTAAAACTTTTCCCTAGTCTCTCCAGATCTTCCTGATTTCATTTCCTAGCCAATTTCACCAGAAGTTATTCTTCATATAATTATTAGAGGTGGGTTATAATTCTCCTTTGCAGATAAGTAGTCTTATGGAAGATGTTGTTCATCTCTGTAATCAACTTGTTTCTGTATCTTTTTCTTTTATTTCAAGAGAGAAAAACAGCGTTGCTGACTCCTAGCTAGGAGGGCGCCGTTAATTTCATATAAGACAGTTTGATTCAATAACATTCCTTGACTTTTAGATTTTGATCCAGATCCTCTACAGTGCGGGCTGCCCCAACTGCCATGCTGCGTAGACATAGAGCTGCATGCAATAAACACCTTACCCCTGCCCGAGAGCCTTGAGTGGGTGGGGGGAAGGCGGTCATTGCGCATAGCCTTGTGTCTTGCGTAGCACGGGGCAGTTGGGGTAACGCGCCGTAGAAGATCCAGATTGTTTAGATTTATGTTCTAGTCTTGCCATGAGTTTATATGAATCTTAATAAATCAGGAAACTTGGCATGGGAGACCTTCTCTCATGCCATGTTTCCTTCTTTTGACCGGATATGGTCCACTACAGTTTCCACTTAGTTAAGAGGTTATTATTCTGGTCATATTATACAGAGGACCTCAAATCCATCTCATTGGTCAAGTTTGAGCCTAGATTAAGCTTTTGAAGTTGTAAAAAGTCAGTATAATGGTTTATACAACAACGAGAAGAACACTTCTTTGCAATAAAGACTAATGGTATCTACTCTTTTTTTTTCATGGAACTTCCTCTACTTGTTTTGGACCAAAACTTCATTACTAAGACGATAGAGTGTGAGGTGTGGTAATTGTCTAGCACAGTGGTTGTAGTTTCGACTCTCCCTATCACCACATCTTGGTGTACGTACGTCTTTGTGGCACACCCTTTCCCCCTCCCCCACAAGGTCCTTCGGGTGCCCAATCCCTCTCTGGACCCAAAAAAAAGATATGGGTGTGGGGTCCTTGTCAATTTGGCAAACACCAAATGGAAACCAAGCTTGATGATGGTATAAGGATAGGTTTCCAAACTCAAGATTCAATTTCTCTCCATCCATGTTGAATAGTGAATCTCTTCATCCATCCCGTTTAATTTTTCAATTGAATTGAAAAAAAAAAAGATATTTTCAATCATAAACAATAATAAAGGGTGGGAGTTAGTGATGAATTTAGAGTTCAATCATAGCGTAAAGGATATCTTGTTTTCATATTTTGTTTGTTGTATTTTCAACTTTGTTCCATGGGAGACTAATAGCTTGGCTGGCTCCCTGAATTGGAGAGCACTGTCTGTGATGTATACGATGATTTGACCCAATTTCATTCCACGAATCCGGGAGATATGCTCTTCTCCTTCCTTTCGTGTTTCCCGTTGATTTTAATAAGACTTTTATTACCAAAAATTCATAGCGTCACGTTGTTAATCATACTTTTCTCATCTAAGTAGTGTGATAAACTATAGGCCTATTCTCTTACCAAAAAAATTTTAAAAGTTGTAACTCAATCTCATCTCCCCACGTGCCCTTGTAATATTTTGAAAATTCTTTGATAGAAAAACAAATATTTGAATGTTATAATTTAGAATTTTAGATTCCATTCCAATTTTAAACTCTAAAAGTGAGAAACGAATTTCAAACAGGGAAAGATCGAACGGAGCTAGAGACCACCGGATTTGCGTGTAAATCTGATCCAGAAAACGATGTCTGTGTTTCAAATCAACCCGTCTGGATAAAGACAGAAATGGGCGCCTTGACCGTATACCTCTCGTCGTCAAACAATGAGAGCCAGAACCTTCAACTCCCAGAATTGCAGCAGCAGATGCCACGCATGGTGAGGCCATATGTGAAGAAGAACGATGACCATGCCCGTAGATACGTCAAAGAGATTACCATTCAGTCGTACAACTACACAATCAATAATACTATCCCACCTACCTGCGATGTCACCCACGATGTCCCCGCCGTCGTCTTCTCCTCCGGTCTCATCGGGAACGTTTTCCACGAACTCAATGAGATCATAATCCCACTCTTTATCACCTGCCGTCACTTCCACTCTCGACTTCATTTCGTCGTCTCCGATTTCAATCACCTCTGGGTTACCAAGTTCCGTCAGGTTCTCTCTCATCTCTCCGACTATGAAATCATTAATGCTTCAGAAGACACTAGGGTCCACTGCTTCCCTGGAATCGTCACTGGCCTTCACTTCCACAACGACAACCTTATCTGCAAGAATAGTGAATTGCCCGTCAACTGTTCGATGCTTGACTTCAGACAATTCCTCCGAGAAGCATTCCACCTCAAAATCAAGAACATCGCTCAGCTGAACAAGAATATTTCCACTAGTTCTAATCAAGACCAGAAGAAGAAGCGAAAACCTGTTCTTATCATTCTCTCACGATTTCACTCTCGCAGGTTCTTGAACGAAGATGAGATGGTGAAGGTGGCGTCTCAATTAGGGTTTCGAGTTTTAGTGGCAAAGCCTGATCTAACGTCGAATCTAGACAAGTTCTCACGCGTGGTGAACAGGTGTGATGTTCTGGTGGGTGCCCATGGAGCGGGGCTTACCAACGAGGTGTTCTTGCCGGAAGGTGCGGTGCTGGTGCAGGTGGTACCTTTGGGCCTGCAGTGGGCCTCCACCCACTATTATGGGATTCCAACGGGGGAGATGGGTGTTCAGTATTTGGAATACCAGATCAGTCCCCAGGAGAGCTCGCTCATGGACGTGTATGGTCCCAATCATCCAGTGATCATTGATCCTGATTCCATACACCGCCAGGGTTACAATCTCAGTAGGCCTATCTATATTGACGGCCAAGATCTCAGACTTGATCTCTCCAAGTTTAGGGACACCCTTGTGCAAGCACTTAAACTTCTTGATGCAGTTTCTCTTCATCCACGGTGAAGCAAAATGGGTCTGGTGTCATGGGATGGGCATTAAAACAGTGGAAAAGGCATTATCAGATTCGTGTTGTGGGCTGACAAATTATGACCTGGATATGGATTTACTTTTGCATCACTTCTTATGTAAATTATGGGAAAAGTACATGTGCTATGTATGTGGCTCTCCTCCTTGAGACCCTATATGGCCCATCATAAGAATCTTGCAGCTTGCGAGTAATCCTCTACCCACGATTTCATTCACTACAGTGTCTGATGGGCAGGAGAGGGTATTGAGAGGGTGTTTTGAGAAAATATTAAAATCCTATAGGGGTTTGCGAACCCTAGGATGGTGGGTGAACAATCCTCTAAGAGTGGAGGAAAACTTTGTGCTATTTAGATTGAGAAAAATATTCACATGAAGCTAGAATGGGGATTGCAAATTATGGGAAGAGGAGTGCATGTGTATAGGGCAGCAACAGGGTCGGGTTGGGCCGGGCTTTATAGAACTCTATTCCAACCCTGAGTCCCTTTAGCTAGGCCTAGGCCCGACCCATCCCTGACTCAGAGCGTGAAAAATCCAATCCTGACCCGCCCTCAAGGTTGGGCCAGGTTGACCCTGATTGGCCCTGATCATGGGGAGGGGGAAGGAAATGCATGGGCTTGAATGGGCCTGGGAGAAAATGATTAATTTTATGTAAAATAAGACTATAATAAAATGCATTATATCGCTTATTATCTTCACATATAATATATTATATAACAAAATGTGGGTTACATTTAAAGTTTATACTATATATATCATATCAATATATATTTTATAGTATAACTTAAAACAGGGTCGCGCCGGGCCAGGTTTGGCTTGGCCAAGGCCTCAACCCTGGCTCGACCCGACCCTGACTCAGGGCCAGAAATTTTCAACCCTGACCCGCCCTCAGGGCTAAATATCTCAGCCCAAACCCTGTTCGGACCGACAGGGCCAAACTTGCACCCCTACATGTGTAGATCTCTCTCTCTCTCTCTCTCCTCCATGTCAATGTGGATTCTTATAGGAATCTTGAGGCACCTCATTCTAAGCACCCATTGGCTTGGCGTGGGCGATCATATTCATTACAGAGGATTATTTATAATGGGAAAAAGATCCGACAATGTTGTAGTGGGAATTCCCTCCCTTGCCTTCTCACACAATGAGCCGTGGAATTCATATTCTCATGCTGACACTCTCTGTCCTCATACAAAATGTGATCCCATTGATACTATACAAATCCATCTCCTACCTTCTCACTAGTGCGGTTTCACACTTGATGAACATATTTATATGTGGATTTAAACCTTTATCTTCTTGTATTTTCATGCTTGAACAGAGCTACTCGAGTTGTTTTTATGTGTTTTCAGGTTTTAGGTCCATTCTTGAAAGAGAAGCCCAAATTATGCTAAGAAACCTTTGTGGAACTGAAATGCAAGGAATCAAGTTTTAAAGAAGCCCATGCCTATAGGCCCAAGAATTAATTTCATATATGAGCTGGACCATTGGGCCATGAAGACCCAAGCAAGCACATTCGAAATTCAATAGGGGCAATATTCCCATCGAAAATTTTAAGGGGTATTTTTATCCAAGTGCATTGTTGGTGACATCTAGCATTTTCAATTGTGGAGTAGAACCCAAGTCAAAGCAAGCTACTCAAAACTTGGAAGATTGAAAAGATTTTCTTTGTGATTTGATTGAGATCTTCTATTTTTGGAGTTTTGGATTCAATCTCCACCTCCCTCTCTATTCTTGGATAAAAATCTCAATTTCTCTCTCTTTCTTCTTTAAAAAAATCAAATCTAGAATTTCTTGGCTGAAAAATATTGACCTAGGGAGTCTCTCCCTTGGCTGGCCGAATTTTGCAAGGGGGATTGGGGGTTGTGTTTATAAAAAAGTGGTCTTCTTCCCCTTGAAATTCATTCATTCCCTCTTTAGTTTTTGGTTTTAGCATTCTTTCTCTTGTTTTTTCCTTTCTAGTTTATTTGTCTAAACTTAGAACTTTGATGTAAATTTGTCTTTTTCATTCCTAGATCTAATGTAATTTAGGACTTTTAATTTTCTCCCCTTCTTACATTCAAGTTGTTGATTCAAGTTTAAGGCTGAACATTTTTCTTCAATGGTTCATGTTCAAGTTCTACACAAGCTAAGTTCTTTTATCTTTTGATTTTATTTTTTATAGTTTAGTTTTAATGTTCTCCTAATCAACCTCCTCTCCTTCTATCGTTTTTCCCATAGCCAACTAAACCCTCAATTCTTGGGGTAGGATGAAGCCATGAGGGAAGGATGAGTTAATGATTTACACGCTTGTGTATTAATGGACATGTTCATTGTTTGGGCTTACAATTGTTGACCGCCGCATTGTGCATGTCATCCTAATGGACTATCTGCAATATTACCGTCATGACCATTGTGACACCATTCATGTTCATGATTTTTAGATCTAATTGTGTATTGAATGTGTTCTACTCATAGGATATGTTAACTCTTTTCGCCGCTTCTCTTATAGACCTAGACCATGATATATGCAATGCTTTGATGTGTTGATCATTGACTTACCCTAACCTTGTAGTGGATTTGATGCAGACCCAAAATTGATAACGGAACAAGTGGCGACCCAACACAACCATCCTAAAAATACTTAAATGATCCAAACGACTAAAGGCCAAGAAAACAAGTTGAGGTTAGTTTGGAGCCAAAACAGCTGGTCCAGCTACTAGGCTGTTTGGTCCCAACACCAAGATGTAAAAGTGAGCATTGACTCTTGATCGAGTATGAGAACATATCTTGTTCTTTTAGTTTGTCACGTTTTTACTAGTTTTCTTATCTTATGGAGTTCCTATCTTTTAGTTTCCATTTGTCTTTTAGTTTTTCACAGTTTTATCTAGAAAGATTTTTCTTACTTATTTTATTCTCAACCATTTGATTATAAGGGAGTTGAGATTGAGTGTTGGGATTCTTAAACTTTCTGTTTTTTTTAAAGTGCTAAGGAGAGTTTGAACTGAAGTTTGAACTCATGACTTCTTAATTGTGGTTCTTAATTGTAAGATGGAGATTTTCATTGACGAGCGAGAGGATTAAAAAACAAAGAATGATTTGAGTTTCGATATGTATACTTTTTCCATGCCATGATCCTTATACCGTTGCATTTTGAAGTTATATAATAATTAATATTTTTCTAATTTAATCACCAGATACAAGGGAAAGCAAATCTGATTGAACACCAGGGACCAGATCTGGGTGAATATCTTTATCGCAAAGGCCATGACCTATATTCATTTTAATTAGAACCGACTTTGGAAGATACAATTATACAAAGAGCGCCATAGACTTTTGAGCTCTCGAGATATATGGCAGATCTGACAAGCTTCCAATGATCTCATCAATTCCCTTTATGTTTAAAAGAAGGTTATAAGACCGAGAGTTGCGGGTTCAAAGATTGATTTTATTGATCGTCAAACCTCTCTTAAATGAATCCCTGCCTTTTAAGAATTCAATTGTCCACCAAACATTTGAAAGAATAAAAAGACGTCATTGTCTTTGTTTTATGATTGGATTCTTAAGTGTGATGCACTGGATAATGTGAATATCGCACTTGAGAGGATGAAAATCCAATCCTCTCTCAAAAACTTAATCCTTATTATTCCACAACGACTAGCCTTGAGGGTGTGCCAACCTCAAAGCTATTGAATATTTCTTCTCGTTTTGATGGAGAAGATGGAACAGCTGCTCTATGGCACCCCTTGATCAACCAAATGAAGTAATTGGATGGCATGGATGATGGATCCAGGTATCGATATTGTATTGGCCATTTTGGCTGATACATATTTGTATTGTTGGACTTGATACCGATATGGGTAGTGAGTATCAGTCAAAAAGTAGAGCGTTTTTTGAATTTATGGTCCGATCTATATCGTATTAGTCTCGGTATCAATGATGTCCAATACAACCATTGATACCAAGACCAATAGTTTTGCTGGATAATGGACCAACCCCAACTTCGCCTTGAGGTTCTTTGAGAAAGAAGCATCACTATAGGAAACAATCCATCTTAGTGGTGAAACAAGGCCGGATTGGGTTAGGTTTGTCAAAACCCTAGCCAAACCCTGAGTCTTCTTAGTTTAGCCCAAGCCCCAACTGGCATTGAGGTCAGGTATATCTCAACCCAAGTCCAACCCTATTGAGCTCAGCCCAACCCAGCGCGGCCCTAATTGAACCAGATCAGGCCAGGTTGGCCTTGATTAACCCTAATTTGGCTAGGATTGGGCAGGCCCTGATTGACCTTTACTAGCCTTTTTTTTGCCATGTGTGTCTTTAAATGCATTAAAACAAAAAAAAGGCAAAAAAAACAAGATAGCATCACGATCGATCATTTTTTTAAATAATCCTAAAAGGGTTAAAGCTTTAAGTGTAATATGTAATAACTAATATATAGTTGGCCAGGCTCAACCTGATGCTTCACCCCAGGCCCAACCTCGAGCTAAAAATCCTAAACCAGGTCCACTTTGTGGGCTGAAAAATCCATCCTAAGCTCTTATTCGGGCTCAGGGCAAGCTCAAGTTCATAGGGCCAAACTTTACAACCCTAATCCATCCTTTGGCTCCATCTAATTGCAAAGGAAAAATTGAAGGATTGAAAATTTTTAAATTTGAAAAAGAAATTTGTATAAGTATTGCTTAATATAATTTAATTTGATTATTAAATTTTACTTTATTAAAAATTTAAATCGATTATACAATATTGTCAGGTAATGATTACCAATTTTTAAAAAAAACCAATTTCACTTTCCTTCCTTTTCCTTTAATTGCAATTAACGGAATTATAATATTAAATTGATCAAGATTTCTGTGCCAACTATAGTAATTGATTCTTAAAGTAAATAGAGCGGATTGTGCATATATATATATGGAAGTATAAATATAAATTGAAGAAGTGATGCATATGGAACTTATTAAAACAATAGAGTAATGATGCACATGGCTCTACCAAAAAAGAAAAAAGAATGATGCACATGGAATTATGTAATAAATAAAGCAAATAGTGCACATGACCTATTGTAATAATGCAGTAAGTGATGCACGTAAACCTAGTAAGCTTCTTTTTTTTTTGGGGGGGGGGGGTAAACAACCTATTAAACTAAATAGAGCAAATGATTTACATGGAATTATGGAAGCATACACAAGCATCCCTCCTACCCCCAAAGCTAAAAACAAAGAAAATGGAATCATAGGTACGTAAGAGATTTTCAATATTATATTACGTGATTTTTAATATTATATTAAATTTAATTAATTATACCTCAGCTATTGGTGTGGGTTCATAGGCATAAAATTCAGCTTGAGATCACTTTAAGGTTAATGGCAATATACTAATCTTTTCCATTGTGGTGGTGGATAGGATGTATTCAGGATTATCTATCTTTAAGTGATCAATTTCAAGCAATGCATTTTGTGCATGTATATCATCAGGCGAATTCAATTGCTTTTATCCTCTCCTGTTACAGCATGGTACTGTACTGCATCGTGCGACGGCTGTAGAGGTCATATGCACCATGTGGGGCCCACTGTGCCACATGACCTCTGCAACATCGCACGATGCAATACAGCACCGTGCTGTAACAGGAAAAGATAACGATTCATCTTTTAGCCAATTTTAATTCTAGTAATTGTCATTTTGTGTATTGAAACCTAACCCCTCCCCCCTTTTATCTCCCAAACTCTCCTCTTTAATAGTTGTAACATTGTCTAGTTGTTTTATCAAAAAATAAAAAATAAAAAATAAAAAAAATTGTCCAGTTGTCCTCCCCCATGAAGTGAGAGGCTTTTTCAATAAATTTCTTTCTTTACTAAAAAACAAGAAAAAATAGTCTATACGTACTCTCTCTCTCTCTTCCGAGGGTTGGTTGAAAACATATCCCAATCAGTGCCCAATGAAGCATTGAAAGATAACACACGTAATATTCTAATCTAATGGTTAGAATAAAAACCGCATATTTCAGATGCGCCAAAACCCATCTTTTTACTAAACCCAACTATACCTCTGACCAAACGGATGGGACTAGAAATTAGGATCACATTTTCCTCTTTTTTGTTTCAAACCCATGGAATCCTTTTTTTATTAACTTGTTACGTTTTTTTTGAACATTAACTTGTTACGTTGGATTGAGAGATGTTGATTTTTTTTTCTTTTTTAATACTTTTCAGTTCCTGGAATGGGAGAAACGTGTTGGGTTTTTTATTAACTAATTCTTTTTATTTAATCTCTCCAGGCTGTCTTATTTTTTTTGGTAAATTCTCTATAGGCTGCCGATCTCTTCTTTCAAGGTCGATGCTATTTTTAAGGGTCAATTGTCTATGAAGAAGTCACAACGGCTTGCTTAGCTTGACATTTACCCCCCAAAAAAAATTAAAAACTTACTTGACTTGGGATCTTTATCCCCTCAATTTTCTCAAGTCCATCTAATAAGGGGTTAGAAATGATCACCTTATTCTTTGTCTAAACACATTGCCTGCGGTGGGATCCACCTCCTTCTATTAGAGAGAATTGAAAAAATTGACGAACAAACAAATTGAGGTGATATTTTTCCCTTGACTTGACAGTTTATGATTGGATCAAATAAGACAAAAGGTTTATATAAAAGGGAAAAAAAAAGTTTTATACAAAACCAACTCAAAAAATGAAATTCTACATCCTCTCAGAGTCTCACATATTACTGTTCATATGAGGGCTGATATGTCATAAATACTTTCTCCTTTTGTCATATTTCAAAGGGGGTTTTCTTATTCACCTGAAAATGCACTCATAAACCTTTTCCCCTGGAACAAAAAAAAAAAAAAAAAGAAGCTAAATTTTGGGTACCTCCTATTTGATAGATTACATTTTTTAGGGAAAAAGATTGCTAACTGGTTGCGTTGTTCTTGTGTAGACACAAGATCATGCAAAATTACAACTCAACCCCCAATAAACTAAAAATTTTCATTCAGTCAAATGCTCCTGCATGCGTTCTTATTGGCCCCCACGTTGGTGTATGTGCTACATGATCGAACAACGATCTTTGCCCTTACATTTAATAGAGTGTTTTTTTTTTGGAGGGGGGGAATTATTCTTTGTTAGGGAGTGTGGCTTCTACTCCTGCACGAGACCCAATCGATGCCTTATTTTGGTTCAATCTATGGGGTTAGGGAGGTCCTTTTATAGAGAGGAGGAGAGAGATAGACACGAGTTAAAGAAACTTTCTTCCTATTTATTTTATAGGGAAGCAGTTTTCTGTACGGGAGTGTGGCCTATGCCAGCACTCCCATGTGTCTATCTCTCTCTTCAATAAAACAAGGGGGTAGAGATGTCTTTTCACATGGGGAGGAGAAAGATAGACTTATGGGAGTGCTGGCATAGGCCACACTCCCGGACAGAGAACTTTTTCCCTTTTTTATATTTCCAACTTTACCTATAGCACCATCTCCAAAAACTCTTTCATACCCTTGCTGACCCCACTGTTACATCGCTCCCATCAAGATCTCCATGGATGCAGTGCGCCATTGGCTCTTGCAAATACCTTCTTCCACACCTCTCTCTCCAGGAATCGTTATCCTCTCCTGTTACAGCACGGTGTTGTAACGCATCGTGCGACGTTACAGAGGCCATGTGGCACAACAGGCCCCACATGGTGCACATGGCCTCTGCAGTTGTTGCATGATGCATTACAGCACCGTGCTGTAACAAGAGAGAATAAAAATTCCTCTCTAGTGCACTTTCTATTTTTCTCTCTCTCCTCCCTTTTGTTTTTTACTCTCTCTCTCTCTCTCTCTCTCTCTCTCTCTCTCTCTCTCTCGGAAGGGGTGTCAGAAGGGTGTTGCTAAGTATAATATCATCTATGAATTGGAAATATGAAAAAGGAATCCCAAACATAACATTTATGAAGCGTGTCGTACCCCAAACATAATAGTAATAATACGTGAGATACCCCAAACATATATGGTATATCCAACGTGAAATACCGCAGTCGTAGTTTCCTATATTGTAATTCACCCAAATAAATAAAGAAAAAAAGGTAATTATATAATTTGATTGTACGGAAATTTTTAATTAGATGTGTAATACTATTTTTGCCTCCTAAAGGTAAAGGTGTCAAACGGTGCGGTTTTGATTATACGATATGGTTTTGGTTGGATGCATATTTTGTAACGTAAAAATCAAAATCGCACTGGATAAGAATCATCCAAAATCAGAATCGTTTTATATGCGATGCAGTTTTAGTGGTTTCTATTTGGTTTTTGTTATCCGGTTTACATGCAGTTTATAATACCAGTTTACCTTTGTACCTTTTAATTTTATTTACCATATCCTTGTTATGTGAGAGAAATTATATTGTTTCATACACATCTAAGTCTAGACAAAGATCACTTAGACATGCTAGTTGCAATGATAATTTTAAGTGATTACTCAAGGCCACAAAGTATCGCAAGGGAAACCAACCTAAGGACATCACCAATCCATACCCCACTCAATTCATTAACAAAGTCCACTAAGACATGCTCGTACTAAAACATTCCGTCCTTTAATGAATTTGGCACTCAAAGTGAAATTAAAAAAAAACATCCCACTAAGGAGTTCTAATAATTTAGAGTTCTTAATTCCATTCTTAAACAAATAAGAATATTCATAATCTTAGTTTTCTACTCGATTTCTAATCGGTAACTGACAGTTTTTCGGTTTTGAAACAAACCAAACCGATAATAAAACCTATAAAATCAGAATTGTATCGTTTTTATACGGTGCGGTTTGATTCGATTGTAAACGATTGGTTCCAGTTCCGACAATCGGTTTTGGTTCCATTTTGACACCCTTACCTAAAGGAAAAAGAACTACCCTTAAATGTCCAAAAGAGAGAAACTTCAGTATAATTTACGGTCATAGTGTAACAAAGTAGAATTCTAGAATGTATTTTCTTATCTCACAAGAAGATTTGGCCAGTCAGCCAGTCCGCCTAACACAAAATTGGAAGTAGAGATTGTGCATTTCACATATATAGAAAGTAGTGATTGCTAAGAATAAAAGAGGTAACAGACTATTATCACGTTCCCTTCCTTAGAAGTTAACTCAATATTGGTCAATATTCTTCCATCATCATTATTGAGTCATTACATTCAACTCTTCTCTACTAATTATCTGTACTAATTAAACAACATTAATTCATTAAACTATATCCCTTGGTCAATTCTTTCATGCAGCGTTAACCACAAAGCTCGGGATGTTTCTCCCTTACAGCTCACATTTGACAATATTTCTCTTTCGAAGCTTCTTCTTCTTCTTCTTCTTCTTCTTCTTCTTCTTCGTCAAATTTATTAGTAATCAAGTAGAGAAAACTTGTATGAAGACATGCTTTTCACATGGAAGACCGAGAGAAAGCATGTCCACTAGTATCTGAAGGATTATAATTAGTCAAAGAGATCTCTGATTTCCTTCAAGAGTTCTATTTCTTCTTCTCCTCCTTCTTCTCCTACTCCTCTTGGGCTAATGTTGTTTTCACAGTTTCAAGTTGGGAGCAAAGAGATCAGCTCTAAAGATCAAATCTTGAAAAGGAGAATGGGGAAGGGAGCAGAACCAACGAGGGTGGGAGTCACTGTTGCAACAACAATATGTTTGCTTCTTATGCCTCTGACATACACCATTTCCCTCTCCCCGCTCGATTTCTGTAATTAACCTTTTCTTCTCATTCCTTCCTTTCTCCTTTTCTGTTACATGTTTTTCTTTACTCAATCTATGTCTTATTTGAAGTTTAAATCGTTTTTTTTTTTTTCTTTTTTTGTAGTACCAAATAGGTGTGGTCACGGTGGGAGTGAAGCTCATGCTGTTGCTGTTGCTGTTGCTGTTGTTGCTGATCCAGAAGCAAGCAGTGGAAGCATCAACGATGGCGGCAGCCGTGAAGAAGAAGATTCACTGACGTCTCTGCTAGGAAGTCTATTACAAGGTTTTTCTCCTCCCACCTTTGCTTGGTTTTTATTGTTTGTAATTCTATTTTTCTATCTATTCCATTCAAAGCTACCAACTGCTTAGGTATACTTGGTAACGGCTCTGTTTGTCAAAGCAGAGGCTGATGGCATGTTTCCTGTTCCAGACTTCTCACCCCAGCCCCATACAAGGTTTTAGAATTGCGATCGAAATGAATTCACGCAGCCTGGCAGAGATCTCCCCTCCACCTCCCACCCAAAAAATAAATAAAATCATATTTGATGATCCCAAGGATAGGTTTCCAAGCTTAGGGTACAGTTTCTCTCTACCCATGGTAAAAAGATAATCTCTTTCTCTATTTCTTGCATGGGGCTCCCCTTAAGGGATTCAGTTCCTCTTCTTGGAGAAGACATCACCCAATGAGTGCCCAATGAAGCATCCAGCGGTTGGGTTGTGCCGCACATATTCCAATGGTTGACTAGACATGCGCTGAGATGTGTACGGCACAGCCCAGGCGCCCAGCTGTTGAATACCTCAATGGGCACTCATTGGACAATGCCCTCCAGGGAGAGGAGCCCAATCCCCCCCTTCAACTACTCCCATAGGAAGTGTCTAGTGAGCATTCAGTGGCTGGGCTGATTGAGCTCACTCTGGGATGTGTGTTTGTGCCCATCCCGGCACACAACGAGCCAACCCATTCATTAGATGCCTCATTGGAAAGGATCTCGATCCAAACTGGATCATAAACAAGAGAGATAGAAATTAAATAAACCACAGACCAATTATGAGGTCATGTTATTGTTGGTGAAGATATTCACTCTACACATTGGTGAAGGAAAATCCATTTGTAAATCAGAATTTTTATCCTCTCCTGTTACAGCACGGTGCTGTAATGCATTGTGCGGCTGCTGCAGAGGCCATGTGCATTGTGTGGGGCCCACTATGCCACATGGTCTCTACAGCACCGCACGATGCATTACAGTGCTGTAACAGTAGAGGATAACGAATCTAAATAGTATTAAAATCCTCTGCAGTATCGGTGGGCGGCAGTGCACATCCGACGGCACAACAGACACCTGGCCTTTGCTGTGCCGTCGGATGTGCACTGCCGCCCCGCCGATACTGCAAAGGATCCTGGTTCCATCTAAATAAGGTGGAAAACTATTAAATTCAGATCCTGTCCAATGACATTTGATCACCAGAGTCGATTTCCCACCATCAATGGGATATGGTCCCCGGACCACATCCCAGAGGTGGTCCCACACCCATGGATGGTGGGAAATATCAGACTCTGATGGCATAAACTATGGGCCTATCCAGCTAGCCAAAAATAAAATTGAAATACTATGAAAATTTCTCGAGGAAAAAAATTGTAATTTAGAATTTTAGATTCCATTACAGTTCCGAATTTTGAAAGAAAACTAATTAAACGAATTTCAAACAGGGAATGATCGAAGGGAGCTAGAGACAACCGGATTTGCGTGTAAATCTGATCCAGAGAACGATGTATGTGTTTCAAACCAACCCGTCCAGATGAAGACAGATATGGGCGCCCTGACCGTGTACCTCTCATCGCCATCCAATGCGGATCAGAGCCTGCAACTCCCACATTTGCAACAGCAGCAGATGCCACGTATGGTGAGGCCATACGTGAAGAAGAACGATGAACAAGCCCGTCTACATGTCAAAGAGATTACAATTCTCTACAACTACACCATCAATACCACTACCCCACCTGCTTGTGACGTCACCCACGATGTCCCCGCTGTCGTCTTCTCCACGGGTCTCATCGGAAACACATTCCATGAACTCAATGAGATCATCATCCCCATCTTCCTCACTTCCCGTCACTTCCGCTCCCGACTCCAATTCGTCGTCACCGATTATAATCACCTCTGGGTTAACAAGTTCCGCCGGATTCTCTCCCATCTCTCCGATTACGAAATCATTAATGCTTCAGAAGACACCAGGGTCCACTGCTTCCCTGGAGTCGTCACTGGTCTACACTTCCAAAACGAGAATCTCGCTTGCAAGAACAGCGACTTACCCGTCAAATGTTCCATATTTGAATTCAGACAATTCCTCAGAGAGGCATTCCACCTCAAAATCAAGAACGTAGACCAGCTGAACAAGAAGAGAATTAGTAGTATTACAAAGAAGAAGAGAAAGCCCGTTCTTGTTCTTCTCTCACGAAGGCACTCTCGGAGGTTCTTGAACGAAGGTGAGATGGTGAAGGTGGCGACCGAATTAGGGTTTCGAGTGGTGGTGGCAACGCCGGATCTGACTTCGAATCTAGACAGGATTTCGCGTGTGGTGAACAGATGCGATGTTTTGGTGGGCTCTCATGGAGCAGGATTAACCAACGGAATGTTCTTGCCAGAAGGTGCGGTGGTGGTGCAGATGGTACCTTTGGGCTTGCAGTGGGCTTCTACTCACTATTTTGAGATCCCAGCAGGGGAGATGGGTGTACAGTATTTGGAATACCAGATTAGTCCCCAGGAGAGCTCTCTCTGGGATGCGTATGGTCCCAATCACCCAGTCATTACTGATCCTGATTCTATATTCAATAAGGGTTTCAATGTTGGTAAGCCCATTTACATTGACGGCCAAGATCTAAGGCTTGATCTGTCTAAGTTTGAGGACATCCTTATGCAAGCGCTTGAACTTCTTGACCGCTAATTACCAATTTTGTTTTCTTTATTTTTCTTTCTTTTTATGTAAATTATGGGTAAAGGACGTGAAATGTATAAGTGTACATCCCTTTCACACTGTCCTTTCTGACCAATTTACGCCCAAATTTTGTGCACCTCATCTCATGGTTTTAGTGCACAGTATCGGTAACACGTAAAATCAATACAGTATCGGCCTGAATTGATTGTATCGGATAAAATTACCTCTGAAATTCCTTAAAAAATGAGTTTTTTGTCCATTTTACCACTTGTTCGTATAATGCTATTGATACGATATCGCCACGATATCGATATTGGTGACTAACAAAACCGATATGTAGATACGATACCGATACTTAGAACCTTAAGAAAGAGAAAAAGGTACAAAATTAATGTCTAGACATCCACTATGAATTCAAAACACTTGATTAAGGGTGATAGGAATTTTTATCCTCTCTATTAGATGTACTTGACGTCAAGTACGGACAAGCAAATCGAGAGGATAAAGATCCGGGGGTGACAGTGGGTTGCGAAAGTTGGTTTGTGCGAAATTTTTTTTTTAAGACTAATTCACCCCCTCTCTCAGTAGTGCAGCTAGTTCAACAAACTGTAGCATCAGTGCCATTCCCCGGTGAGACTTAAGCTGTAGTTGGTGGATCAAAGGGACACAGTGTATACATCTACATCTGCTTCCTCAACTAACACAGAGGAGAGAGAGGTATGTGAATAACATGCAGACTCTCAATGCCGCCATTTCAAGTGCCTTGGTAGAGTGTGAAATGGCAAAACTGATGAGTTGCCCATCAGGTAAACAAATGTGAGATAAGCTCATTAGCATATATGAGGGGTGATCCCAATATAAAGAAGCCCAAATTGCAAATTCACAGGGCACAGTTTGCAGGGCTTTGAGTGACAGTTGATGAGGATATACTTGGATACACGTTGGAAGTGAAAGATGTAGTGAACTCCATCAGGAGTTCATGGGGGCAATTTGGATCCTCTACTGCCGAGCTGCCTGGCAGGACCATGCTGCCCAGACACAGTGTTGCGCGTAATGTCCGCCTTATCCTTGCCCGAGTGGGGGTAAGGCGATCATTGCACGCAACACCGTGTCTGGACAGCACGATCCTACCAGGCAGCTCGGCAGTAGAGGATCTGGATCTGGGGTGGGGTGGGGTGGGGTGGGGTGGGGGGAGGGGACACTTTTTCCGTGGCTGCCAGCCTTATAACAAGAACATTACTAGCAAAATTTTTTGCGTGTTAGGAGGCCAAGGGAGAGCACTCTTCACGTTTTGGAAGGCTGTGGGGCTCTTTAAATAAAGGGTTTTCCTGTAACTCACTCCCAGTTCTCGAGTTGAATAGCTGTCCCACAGTTGTAATCTTTTTTGTTTTTGTTTTTTTTTTTTGGTTTTTTCACTTCGCTTCGGAATGCAATCTGAGAAGGGGTGCTTGGGAGTTTCATTCCAGAGCGTTTCAATAACTGGTTGCCGTCGTTGCTTGCTGCAACTCTTGAACTTACCTGAATCGAAGATTGACTCAAAAATGGTACATCAAATATTTTCCGCACCAGTGAGTTATTTCTAGTTTTATCATTTTAATGTGTTAATTATGTGGACAGCATTAGTGTGTTCTTGTTTTATTTAATCCATTGGTGATTTGATCATTAGTCATAAATGATTTCTTTGAATAGCATGCGATGATTCCTCTTTTTCCATTCATATATATTTGTTTTTGGATCCATACATGCATGCAATATTGGATCGTCTCTTTTCACTTCTATGCTGTTATATTGGATTGCGTACGTTATCGCATGGACTCATAAGATTTGGTCATATGATTACAATATCGTATCTCTGAATTCCTTCCATTAAAGAATGTGTTGCAGTTTTCAAAGGTTTAAGTGTTAATCTTTGAATCCTGTTTGAATTATGTGGGATATTGCTGCTGCGTTTGATAATCCTTTCGGTGGTTCTTAGAGTCACTGTTCAACAGTGCATGGTTCTCAGTCTTTGCTGTATCTTGTTGTATATCATTATTCATCATGGTCAGATACAGACATATAATTTTGATCTCTGTTTGGGTTTCTAATTGTATCCCTCAGTTTAAATCAGGGTTTTCTTTTTCAAAAATACCCTTTAAAATCCCATTTCCTGGCTGCCAGCAGGGGTAGTAGAATTTTTTTTTTTTCCCTACGTGAGGATAGTTTTCATGCACAGCCGTGTAAGCCGTGCATGTGAGAGGGCGCGCTGGAGTTTCCAGGCTTCAATAGGGGATATAGGATAGTTTTCATGCACAGCCGTGTAAGCCGTGCATGTGAGAGGGCACCGCTGGAGTTTCAAGGCTTCAATAGGGGTGGAGGGTTTGAGAGCACATGCAGAGGCGTCAACACGAATAGGATTTTTTATTTTAGGAGGGGTTGGACGGTAATTTTGTGCACTCTTGTATCTGAGCATAGATGCCACAGGACCAAGCAATGTTCCTTTTCCCATATAATAAAAACAAAAGTGCATACTACTTTCATAATCTATGTCATCGGGAAGAATGATCTCATTGTCACGTCGATCGATCATCACCTCCCTCTTCCCATCGCTCATCAGCTAGTTAGACATGGCTTCGAAAGGCATGCTTGGACTGTGGTGGAACTGTGGGGATCTGTTGGTGACAATTGCGTTCATGGACCTGTTGTTGGATCCGTAGATGCCAGAGCCAATGAAGACTCAAGAGAGATATAATTGACAAAAAAGTCGGCCTGACTTCTACCAAGAGAATGTGAGTTAATTGCTGCAAGGACTTTTAGTGAACATGAACTATAATCCCAACAAGATTTGAGGAAGAGAAACACATGAACAAAAGTAATTGAGGAATGAAATTGAACTGATCGTTCACTTGAACAACTGTGTACATATGAGTGATCCCTGTGAGGGATTGTTACACTAAGATCCTAAGATTACAGTAGCCTTACTCCTACTCTTAATGTTAAGATAAAAGGAAAAAGATAAGTAATTCAGGTGTGATTTTGATGAAAAATGTCTCGTTTTCTCTTTCGCTCTCCTATTTGTACTTGATATTCAAGCTTGAGCGGTTAGCGTAATTAGTCAGTTTTCCACGTTCTCTTAATAGTAGTTATAACTGTCCAGGTGACCGATCTTAAATATTGTTATCAAAACATGACAGACCGATTAGGGCTGCAACAGGGTCGGGTTGGGTCGGGCTTTTTGAAACCCCAACCCAACCCCGAGTCCCCTATCTAGGCCCATACCCGCCTCGACCGACTCAGGTCTTAAAACCCGACCCTAACCCGACCCCAGTGACCAAGCCCAACCAAGCCCGCCCTGATTGGCCCCGATTGGGCGGTCGGGAGTTAGCCCGGATGTACGACCTGTTTCGCCATCCAGGGCGGGCTGACCACCCCTGACCCGACCACGACCCTGTCTATAGATTAAGGCGTAACCTGATTCAATTATTATTACCAAAAAAACCTGTCTATAGATTAAGACTGTAACCTGATTCAATTATTATTACCAAAAAAAACTTGATAAACAAACAGAAAGGAGAACAAGGAGTTTCCATCAGTTTAGAAAAAATTATTCAGTCTTGTGGAGAAGCACAATACTCTAAAATTATGAAGTGTGAAACTAAAGACAGGGAAAAACTTATGCCACAAGCACAGCACCTGGAAATTATAAACTAAAAGACAGGGAAGACAGAGATGAACTTATGCTAAAAAGTCCAATTCCAAAACATTCTCAGACCTCTAATGCATCACTAAAGTGCTCCCACAAGCTGGATATCTCAACCAAATGCTTTCCTGTCCACAGTTAATAAACTAATAACCATAATTCTAAAATAATCAAAGCATTCACCACAAATCTAACTAGTATCAAATTTTCTTGTCCACAGTTAATAAAACAAAAGTAAAAAACAATGTAGTAAGCTGCTCTTTGTGATCTAGTTTTCACATATTAACAAAGTTCCATAAAGGTAATATCTCCAACAATAAAACCATATTACAAGGTAGATTGCAAACAAAAGATGTCAAACTTGACTCAAAACAATTCTTCTTCAAATGGGAAAGAGTACTCCCTTGGTCTTCACAAGCCCCCAACCCCACTGAAAAAAAATATCATTCTTTTCATCCATCAAAAGAGAATGCACGGGAAGGGGATACATCTTCAAAAGTCATTCAACATCTTGAAGCCAACATTCAACCACAAACCCTCAACTAGATGCTAAACTTATTAAATAGAAATACAAGAGCCTCCCAAAAGCTCCACGAACCAATCTAACAACAAAAAACCTTACAAAGTTATACAAATCCGCAGCAGAAGTTCTACTTTGAACAAACAAATAAAATTTAAAGCAGAAATGATTGAATCAGAAAGTGAAAAGCAACATGAAGGACAGCGGGAGCTTCACCGTGGGTTGAGAAGAAGGGAAATGAGAGCGGCCGAGCGGGTGCTTCACCGTGGGTTGAGAAGAAAGGAAACGAGAGCGGCCGAGCGGGAGCTTCACCGTGGGTTGAGAAGAAGGGAAATGGGCTAGGGTTCGTAGTTCCTCCGTTCCTATTTTCTAAGTGTGGGATTTAGGATTAGGGATTTGAGACTTTGAGTCATCTAACGGCCTCTATTTTCTCATTTTTTCATGTGAGATGTGAGTTGAGTTGGGTTTTTTTTTTTTGGGGGGGGGGGTAAGAGAGTTGTGTTTTCACAAAAATAAATTCAAAGAATCAGTGAGTTTGTGTATTGATTTATTTCTTTATTTCTTCTTTTCTTTTTCTTTTTTTTCATAAAAATTTTAAAGCATAATGTTATTTATGATTGCAGGGCCAAAATCAAGGTCAGGATCAGGGTCACAATCAGGGCCAAAATCGGGGAGTTAAAATCGGGGCCAAAATCGGGGAAGCTCAGGGGTTTACCTCCGGGGCTCAACCACGACCCGACCCTGACCACGACTCGGGGCCGGAATTTCGACCTAACCCGCCCTCGGGCCGAGAAATCCTTAGCCGAGGCCTGTTCGGGCTCTCCAGGCCCGGGCAGGCGGGCGTCGGGCCGTTGAGGGCCAAACTTGCACCCCTAAGACCGATCATAACCGTCTTGGTCATAATACATATAACCGCACATAACTACTTGGAACTAGGTCACATATAGACCGATCATCCTTTCAGACATCTTTTAAAACAATTCCTTTAGTTTGGTTGCTTTCAAGGCCTAGATCTTATTGGCCCTAATTATTGACTGAAAATGGGGTGTAAACAATGCCCCTCACAATCCTTTTGAACGGAATCCTCGAGTTCAATCGGGATTGTTGTTTGACTGATCAACTAAGTCAAATAACTTCATTTTTTGGGGTAAACTTTCTTTTTTTTTTTTTCAAAAAAAAAAAAAAAAAAAATCAAATTTCGATACTAGAAGCAACGTCCTTAATTGATAGACGTGGTCTGTGCCACATGTCTCCACCCCTTTACTTCCAAGTGTATTTGGTAGCTTTTCCATCGTCGTTTCCCCAGAGGCATAATCATGACCCTTTCCCTCTTCTAATTGCCAAGGGTTTAAAAGTTCCCTTTAAACCCTATTCTTCTCATCTTCTTCATCGAGAAGAAGAGTCAAGCCAAGGTTGAAAGTCAACTGAAGGAGGTGTGGGGCATGGTTTAGATTTTTGTTGGCCTGCATGCTAGTTGAAATCTGGGGTGTATGTAGTTATGTACCCCAGTGCCTTAACAATTTTCTTTATTTTCTTCTTTGTGTTGATCAACAGTTTCTTTCTTCTTTTCTTGTTAGGCCAATGAGTAGCCTCTCCCTTTTTTGTTTTGAAAGGGTCATTTGTGACTGTTTCTTTAATGAAGATTGATTGTTTTATCGGTCATTTCTACAGATTCCCACATAGTTGGGTAAATTTTTTTCAAATATTTTCCATTTATTGGCTGAAATTGGATTTGGTTGTGCAAGTCTCTTAATCTGTAAGCCCCTCCTTTTAATACCTGATGTATACCGATGGGTCCTTCCCACGTTGGAGACCATTTTCCATATTTTTGGTCTTTGGTACCTATGAATAAAATGGCTTTAAGGACTAAGTCTCCCTCTTCAAAGCTTTTAGGTCTCACCTTCTTGTTGTAGACCTAGGTCACTTTTACTTGTCTTGTATCCGGTCTAAAGCCAATTAATGTTCTTTGACTACATCCCTTGATGTAGGCTAGAGGTGTCAACCTATGCTGATGAGCTACCCGCATTGACTTTATGATCACCTCAATAGGTAAAACTGCATCATGGCCATAGGTTAATGCAAACGAAGTAATACCTATGCTTGACCATTTCGAGGTTCTGAATGCCCAGAGAACTTCTGATAATAGATCTGTCCATGCTCTAGGATTTTCTTCTATTACTTTGGTAAGATTCGCTTTCAAAATCTTGTTACTAGCTTCTATCTGATCATTTCCTTGTGCATAATAAGTGTGGAATATGTTATGGTTATCCCATATTCCTAAGAAAATTGAGTGACTAGATCTCTTATAAACATGATGCCATTATTGCTTATTATGGTTTCAAGAAGATCAAACCTATGGATGATGTTTTGCTTTAAAAGCTTGATAACGTTGGTCTGATTGACCTATTTCATAGGGATTGCTACAATCCATTTAGTAAAATAATCCGTGGCCACTAGTATATTGCAATGGCCTTTGGTAGATGGTGATCTGTTGAGGTTTTGGTGTCTTGACTTCTGATGATGGACTGCTATGTGGAGCCTCAACGTAGGGTTTTGCTATAAATCTGTAGCAAGAGTTCTTTCTCTGTTTTGAAAAACCTGGAGCCTCCGGGTAGGGTTTCGATAATTTTCCTGTATAGGGTTTCACTATAATGTGTAGTGAGAGTTGTTTCTCTGTATTGAAAAATCTGAGAGAGGTGTGAGGAACGAGCGACTGTAACCCTATTCTTCATTGATAGTGAAACAGATCTCATCTCACCATGGACGTAGGCAACCTTACCGAACCATGTAAATCTTTGTGCTGATTGAGTGATTGTGTTTATGATTTCCATTCTTCTCTGTACCGTGTTAGGTTTTGTAATTTGGTATCAGAGTTTTCAAGTTTTCTATTTTCTGAGGTTTACTATCACGATGTCAGGGAAGGGATTGAGTGTCAAGTACGACATCGATAAGTTCAATGGAAATTAAGAACAACTTCACTCTCTGGCGACAAAGGATGAAGGATCTTCTGATACAGCAGGGTTTGGCGAAAACCCTGTTGGGGAAGTCGAAGAAATCGGAGAAAGTGAGTGATGAAGACTGGGAAGAGATGGAGGAGAAGGCAGTAAGTGCAATTCGTCTGAATTTGTCAGATGGCGCCAGCAGTATGTGGTGGATCTTGAATCTGCACTGGAGGTATGGGAAAAACTTGAAAGTAGTCCCTAACGAACAAACTGTTCATGAAGAAGCAGTTGTATTCTCTACAGATGGAGGAAGGTACGGATCTATTAGAACATCTTAATACATTCAATCAGATCATAAGTCAACTTACTAGTCTGGAGGTTTCGATTGAGGATGAAGATAAAACACTATTGTTACTAGCGTCACTCCCAGCATCGTATGATCACCTAGTAACAACTCTCTTATACAGAAACAGAGGTCGGTCGAAATCAAAAGGGGGAAAATCAAAGTGGTCCTGTTACTACTGTAAGAAGGAGGAAGACCATCTGAAGAGAGACTGTATAAAGAGGAAGGCAGACTTGAAGAAGAAAGGTGTAGATAAGGCATCTGAAGAAGCCAGTGTGGCTGATAGCTCAGATGGGGATAATGGATATGTAATCTCTATATCATTAGGTAAGAATCAACTTTCTGATTCTTGGATTTTAGATTCTGGTTGTTCGTATCACATGTGTCCACACAGAGATTGGTTTGATACATACAAATCATACAGTGGTGGGTCTGTTCTAATGGGAGAATGATGCAGTATGCAAAACCATTGGGATAGGTACTATTAAAATTAAGTTGTTTGATGGGATGTAAGAACCCTATTAGATGTGAGACATGTTCCAGAATTAAAGAAAAACTTAGTATCTTTGAGGGCACTAGACTCCAATGGCTACAGGTATAGAACAGTAGGTGGAGTTCTCAAAGTTATTAAGGGAGCTATGGTTGTCATGAAAGGGCAAATAACAAGAAACCTATACAGGCTCATAGGGAGTACAGTGACAGGTGGAGCATCTGTGACTACAGATGCAGAGTCTGATACAGATGATACTCATCTGTAGCATATGCGATTGGGGCATATGGGTCAAAGAGGTATGATGGAGCTTCATGAAAGGAAATTGTTGAAGGGGGTGAAAACTTGCAAACTAAACTTCTACAAGTATTTTGTGTTCGGGAAACAGTATAAGGTTAGTTTCAGAACTGCAAAACACACGAGCAAGGGTGTGCTTGATTATGTACAAAGCGATATATGGGGTGCTTCAGCAATTAAATCTAAAGGTGGGGCAGAATATTTTGTGACCTTCGTTGATGATTACTCAAGGAAAGTTTGGGTCTATTTCATAAAGCATAAAAGTGAGGTGTTCACTAAATTTAGAGAATGGAAGGCTGAGGTAGAGAGGAAGACAGGAAAGAAAATCAAGTACCTAAGAACAGACAATGGATGGGAGTACAGGTACAAGCTGTTTCTAGAATTGTGCAAGGATTAAGAGATTACACGTCACTTCACGGTGTTAGATACACCACAACAAAATGGTGTAGCTGAGAGGATGAACAGGACACTTCTAGAAAGAGCTCGGAGCATGAGGCTGAATGCAAGACTGAGCAAGGTTTTTTGGGCAGAACCAGTGAATATGGCATGTCTCCATCACAGGCAATTGATTGCAAAATTCCCGACGAGGTATGAATAGAAAAACCAATAGATTATTCTGTTTTGAAAATATTTGGTTGTCCAGCCTATGTTCATGTGCAGGGTGGAAAACGTTCCAAGTTAGACTCAAAGTCTAAGGAGTGTACCTTTCTTGGTTTTAGAAAGGTGTAAAGGGGTTCAAGCTGTGGGATCCTAGTTCACAGAAAGTTATGATTAGTAGGGACGTGGTGTTTGATGAGTCTCACATGTTCAAGTCAAAAGAAGATGACGGAAAGAAAGAAAGGTCCACTATGCAGGTGGAGTTAGGTGAATTAGAAACAACAGGAGGAAAAGAGCCATCCAGTGGCTTACCAGAACAACAGAAAATAGTAGATGATCCCTATACCATGACAAAGGGTAAAGGGATACGTACTCACAAAGCACCTGTGAGATATGGGTTTGAGGAATTGTTGCTTATGTCCTCACTGTAGGTATAGGTGACCCATCTTCCTACCAAGATGCTATAAATAATGAGCAAGGTGATAAATGGATGACAGCTATGATGGAGGAAATGGAGTCTCTATAGAAGAACAAGACTTGGGAAATTGTTCAAAAACCCAAAGGAAGAAAAATCATTGGGTGTAAGTTGGTCTTTCGTAAGAAAGAGGCAGCGTTGGAGAAGGAGCGTGAAAGGTTTAAGGCCAGACTTGTAGCCAAGGGCTATGCACAGAAGGAGGGGGTAGATTACAATGAAATACTCTCTCCAGTGGTGAAGCACACTTCTAATTGGGTATTACTTGCTTTGGTAGCTATGTTTGATTTTGAGCTTGAACAGCTTGATGTAAAGACAACGTTTCTTCATGGGGACTTGGCATGGAGTAACAAATTTACATGGAACAGCCTGAAGGTTTCAAGGTGCAGGGAAAGGAAGATTATGTTTGTCTGCTTAAAAGGTCGCTTTATAGTCTTAAGTAATCTCCTAGGCAGTGGAACAAGTACTTTGACTCCTACATGGTGCAGATTGGCTACACAAGAAGTGAGTATGAGTGTTGTATGTATTACAAAGTGTCAGGTGATAATTTCATTATTCTTTTGATGCTTTATGTTGTTGACATACTCATTGTTGCCAAGGATAAACATGATGTTATCTCTCTAAAGTCTTTGTTGAATGCTGAATCTAATATGAAGGATCTTGGTGCTGCGAAAAAGATCCTTGGCATGGAAATCCTTAGAGATAGAAGTGCAAGCAAACTTTGGGTAACCCAGAAGAGATATGTTGAAAAGGTGCAGGAGCGTTTCAACATGGAAAAGGCTAAATCAGTTAGCACTCCATTAGTTAGCCACTTCTAGTTATTTGAAAAGCACTTCTCTAACACATGAGGAGGTGGAGCAGATGTCTCTGGTTCCCTATGCCAACGCAGTTGGGAGCCTCATGTATGCTATGGTATGTAGCAGGCCAGATTTGTCTCATGCAGTCAACGTTGTTAGTCGATCCATGAGTAATCTAGAAAAGGAGCATTGGAATGCAAATAAGTGGATCTTCAAATATCTGAGCAAGACTATAGGTTTGGGTATTATGTTCAATGGTAAGGGAAGTTCCACAGAGCTAGTAGGATATGTAGATTCTGATTATGCCAGTGATTTAGGCAAGAGGAGGTCTACTATCGGTTATGTGTTTACATTAGCTGGTGGACACATCTAGTGGAGGGCGATGCTTTAGTCTACAATTGCATTGTTTACTACACAGGCAGAGTACATGGCAATAGTTGAGGCAGCCAAGGATGGAGTTTGGTTGACTGGATTAGTTCGTGAGTTGGGGTTGGAGCAAGGAGGTACGGTGCTACATTGTGATAGTCAAAGTGCCATCCATCTTGCAAAGAATCAGGAATTCAAGCAAGGACAAAGCATATTGATGTGAGATTTTATAAGATCAGGGAGCTTGTGTCAAAAGGCAACATTCACTTGAGGAAAATTCATACAAATATCAATCCTGCAGATATGTTAACTAAGCCGGTTACCACAAAGAAGTTCGAGCATTGCTTGGACTTGATCAACATCACTCATTGTTGATAGAGTGATGGGTGCACCCCGGATGTCTATGGGATGTGGTGTTGTATCTTTCTTTCGGAATGTACAGGAGGACATGGAGGCATCTACAACTTAACTTCAAGGTGGCTGGTCAGAATTCAAGCCAAGGTGGAGATTGTTGAGGTTTTAGTGTCTTGACTTCTGATGATGGACTGCTATGGGGAGCCTTCGGGGGCCGCTATATGGGTATTTTGGTAAATTTTATGTATAGGGTTTCGCTATAAATCTTTAGTGAGAATTCTCTCTGTATTGAAAAATCTGAGAGAGGTGTGAGGAACGAGTAACTGAAACCCTATTCTCCATTGATAGTGAAACAGATCTCATCTCACCTTGGACATAGGCAACCTTTGCGAACCACGTAAATCTTTGTGCGCATTGTGTGATTGTGTTTGCGATTTTCATTCTTCTCTGCATCATGTTAGGTTTTACAGTGATCATGAAGTAATTTTCCCGATCAAATTCATGGCCCATTCTCTGAACGAACATGGTGTCATGACTGGATTGGATTCAGTTGTTGGAACCTATACACTGTGTCTTTGACAAACATGGCGTCCTTTTGCATACATGATACAATATTCCAGGATAAACTTCTGCCATGACCAACTTAGACTTATTCAACCCAATACATTTAGTAATTTCTCATCCTTCCCTTTTTTTGTATAATTCTTCTCCAAACAGCACATAGTTAAGGTTTTGTACATTATCTTACGGTCAACCTTTATTGTAGGAGTTTTTAGGAACTGGATTACTAGAGTTCTCTAATATGGACGGAATTCTTCTAACTCATTCACTTCTACTGGCCTATCCTCCAGAATGATGAAAACAACTTTCGTTTGTATCTTGATGGTCAGTTCAAGTAAATCTTCAGGTATCCTAGTACCTGATTTCATTTGAGACAAATTGTAGGTCATGTTGTTTACTATGTGCAGCAGTTGTTTGATAGAGACATCATCAAATCGGTCTAGCTGACTCTTTGCCAAATTATAATAGCGAATCAAATGATTCACTCTCACATCAGACACTTGTGAGAGTTGTGATCAGTTTATTAACTAGAACCGTCATTTTATAATTAAGTAGGATGGTCCCATTATATTGTTTATTTTTCTATAATATGATTTTAACACTAGTCTTTTTAAATTTTTGGTAAATAGCAACAACACTAGTTTTTTATTTATTTATTTATTTTTGATAAATAGCGCCAACACTAGTTGACTGAAAAGCAATATTAGGAAGGAAAGAAAGAAAGAAAAAAAAAAAAAAAAAACACTTTACAGCTCACTTGCTGATTAGTATCTTAAGCAGGAAGGTCCCCTTATAGTATTTGATATTAATTATTTTTTTCTTTTTATAATAAATACCGAACTAAAAATAAGGGAATCTTATAAAAAAAAAATAATAGATTTTTTTTATATAAATAAAAAAAGAAGAGATACTTTTTTTTTGTAAAAAATATATATTTTTCATGTAATCATCAAATCTAATGTAGATCAAATAAAACACATGTTAAGTATATAATCTGATCGTATATATATATTTAATTAAATCTATAATACCTATCTTCTATTACAAAGAAGACGTACCGCTCACTAAGGGCTACAAATTTCATAAAACCAATCGTGATTAAATTTACATAGCAGAGCAAAACCCATAAAAAAAAAACATTTTTATTGATAAAAACACCCACCATAGTGGTTTTAGTAATGAGTATTGGAATGGTCAACTGGGGATGATGCCGATCTCATATCGGTAGATCGATATAGACCAAGGGTAAAATCGTAAAAAATTAATTTTTAAATAAAACCAACGTAAATCTGTCCAATACGAGCCGATCGAGATCAATATCAAACAAGATAGATATGGTAAACAATATAGATTCTAAAATCCCTGCACAAGATAGGATAGGTGGCACATAACTTTGAATAAACGCCAACTACATTTCTCAACACATCGTTACTAATGAGGGAAAGGTTGCCATCTCTGGTTTCCATACATCTCCATCTTATAACCATTTTAATATGACGAGTATGATCGTCTAATGCCTCCAATGGCTCTACCAAGTGAAAAGTATATATTTAATATATCTTATTGTTTTATTAGCTAGACTTCCAATTTCATTTCTAGAGATATTAATGGTTGTGTCCATTCCCTAGCCCAAAAGGTCTTGTCCATGACATGTAAGACAGTGCCATATTCCACTTCTTGATTTCTAAACCTGGATGTTTTTGAAAGCTTGTGTAACACATGTCTTTTATCTTAATAGATTTTTTTCTAATAAAAAAAAACATTTCACAACAATTATGGAGTGGCTACTTAAAAATGTTGAGGCAAGTAGCCAACTACCACCAAAATTTGGATAGGGACATGAGCCATGAGCCGGAAAATTATGAAGAGAAAATCTCTTCAATGTTGGAAAAACACTTCCCTTCCTGCATGATTGTTTTGATGATAACAAACGTGTTGGCATAAGCCATTGTGTGTTATTATGTCAACAGGTTTGATATTGGAATAAAGAAGATCAGGTCAATAATTAAAAGACATACAACACAAGGAAGTTCAAGACAAAGCTTGAAAAGATCAAGGCTTTGAAGACTTACCAAGATGTTCAAACAAATATGATCTTGAAGAAAAGAATGATTGCAGAATAAGGTTTGAAGATTGAAGAACATCACTTGAAGAAATCAAGTTGAAGCTTCTTCCTACATGAAGATGTTCGAGGGCATATACATAGACAGACACTCGCATAATTGTAATTGCATTTGCATACATATTTCTGAAATTGCATTTGCATCATGAAGAGACCTTAGGAGGTTGTTTTACAATCCCCCATGACCTTAGAATAGGTTGGAAAAAGGTTGGAGGAAAACCCCGCAAAACTCCCTCAGCCAAACTAATAAAGTCAAGCCAAACAGGCTAACGGGACCATGATCCGGTCGACCAGATCATTGGCCATTTCGTCCGGATGCTGGCAGTACCTTAATTGGTGCGTACCAGTTATTTGATCCGATCGATCGGATCAAATGGGATGATCATCCAGTCGACTAGACATTGACCGAATAGACCAACAATTCTCCAATGGCTCTCTAACGGCTATTTTATCCGATCGACCAAATCATTCTTCAGGTCGACCAGATGGACAAAAAATAGATCCGATAGAGTACATTTTGCACATGTTTTTAGAGCCTTAAATGAGCTTATAAATAGAGAACATGTGAGAACTTATCACCTATCCACTATAGTCCAAAATACTACTTTTATGAGAGGTGAAAAGTCATTTCAAAACTCTACTACATTGAAGTCTAGTGATCTCCCACAAGTCCATTCAAGAGTGACTTTAATTCTCAGGCCTTCACAAGCATTCTTTATCAAGAGATATTATAAAGAAGGTCAAGTTCATATGTATTCATATACAAATCATTCATCACTTGCAAGGAATACATGTCGCATTCCTTGCCTAGGCAAACCTTACCGTTTCTCATTATTTTTACTGTTTATACTGCTGATTTGAGAAAGCATTGGTGTATTAATCTAGACTGTACTTAGATTAGTACAAAGACTCTCTCATCCTTAAGAGATTGATAGGATTCTCTTATCCTGGTAAAAAGAGTTAGGATTCTCTTATCCTATGAAAAAGATTGTTAAGGTGTTCCCCCCAACCTATTGTATTGAAAGGAAGCTACTAGTGAAATTCTCTCAAGATTGAGAGGAGTGGATGTAGGCTAGGTTAGCTGAACCATTATAAATCCTATATTTTCTTATTTGAGCATTTTATTTCTATATTGCTTTACTTTAAAGATTAAATTAGAAGATAAATCAGAAAATAGTATATTTCACTAGTGGTAATCTATTCATCTCCTGTAGGTTATCTCACATTCAAGACTTCAAGTATAGATATTGGACCTTGTGAGTAAACTGAGAGAGTAATTTATTGAAAAGCTTTCATTAATCATTGAATTGGTTTATTCTCTCCATTCGGTCTCTTCCTTCAAGATTGTTGCTATTTTTAAGGTTCAGTTGTCTATGAAGATGTCACAATGGCCTACCTAGTTTGACGGTGTGTAAATGATTGGATCAAATAGGACAAAAGTTTTATATAAAATTAAATAAGGTAAATTACACTTAGGGTATCTATGGGTTTAGAGAACTTATGTTTGGATAACTAACTTTTGACTTATTATATTTGGTTTTTTTTTTTATTTAACTTTGCCTATACCATCATCTCTAAAAACTCCTTGCAACCCATAGATCAGAGTATCCATATCATATCAGCCAATGTCCATCGGTATTGCCGATACCAAGTATCGATACTGATCTAGAGTATAGGCCAAAAAGTGGTTTTTTTAAATGCCTGATACGAGCTCGTTGTGCCATAATATGACTTGATGTGTATCATATCTTTATCAATATTGATGGTGACCCATACGTGCACTAATACCGATACTTATAACCATGTTCCCACTGATTTTTATCTTCTCAAATGTACACTCGCCCGGTGCAGTACCCATGCATAGTTGGGCGATCAACACATGGCTAAAGTAAATTGCACGGCTGAATGTGAAAAGTGAATTTCACTTCTCCGCAACCCTAACACCCTATCTTTCTCTCTCCATTTTATATATTTCCCGCAATTCTCTCTCCACTCTCCACTCCTCCACTCCTCTCTCACGCAAATCTTTCCCTCACTTGATCGCCTCTCATTCGCGTGTCGGAAAAGCTGCCAGAGACGACAACTAGAAGCTCTACACCCTCCGCTCTTGTTGAGTGGTTAGCACCTCTTTTTTCCTCAAAAGTCCCTTAGCCAATTCTGCTGCAAAGAACACTGAGGAAGGAAGTACCTTGCTGCTACGAAGAACACTTAGGACGGTAGAACCCTGCTGCTGCGAAGAACATTGAGGAAGGAAGAATCCTGCTGCTGCTAAACCCAACCTCACCCCGCTGTGGAAGAACCTGAGTGCTCACCACCACGAAAGCCCTACCTCGATGGCTGAATTTGAATTCTTCTCACCCCATTGTGGAAGATAGAACCCATCTGTTGCGAACCTAGCCTCACTCCACCATGGAAGAACCCGAGTGCTTTGAATCATAAAAGCCCTAACTCGATCATAGTGAGCTCAAAGGTGAGGTTATCTCGATGGTACATCTACCAATTTTGGTGTAATCTCATTTTTTCCATTTCTGAGCTTTCCACGAGGTGAGGTTCTCAAAGGTGAGCTCAAAGGTGACTGCTCACCAAAATTGGTAGATGTACCGGTCAAGAGAACCTCACCTTTGAGCTCAATATGATCGAGTTAGGGCTTTTGTGATTCAGAGTATTCAGGTTCTTCCACGACGGAGTGAGGCTAGGTTCGCAATAGGTGGGTTCTATCTTCCATGGTGGGGTGAGAAACATTCAAATTCAGCCATCGAGTTTGGGCTTTGTGTTGGTGAGCACTCGGGTTCTTCCACGGTGGGGTGAGGCTGGGTTTCGTAGCAGCAGGGTTTCGCAGCAGCAGGGTTCTTCCTTCCTCAATATTTTTCGCAGCAAAAGGGTTCTTCCGTCCTTAGTGTTCTTCACAGCAGCAAGGTACTTCCTTCCTCAGTGTTCTTTGCAGAAGACGGCTCGACCTTTCGCATCGGCAAAAGGAGTTTTGAGGAAAAAAGAGGTGCTAGCCACTTGACAAGAGCGGAGAGTGTAGAGCTTCTGGTTGCCATATCCGACCGCTTCCTCGACATGCGAATGAGAGGTGATTGAGTGAGGGAGAAGTTCACGTGAGAGAGGGAGGAGTGGAGGGAGGAGAGAGAAGTGCAGGAAGGATCCAAATAGGAGAGAGAAAGATAGGGTATTAGGGTTGAGGAGAAGTGAAATTCGCTTTTCAAATTCAGCTGTTTGATTTACTTTTGCCACGTGTTGATCACCCAGTTATGGACTGGGACTGCACTGGGCGATTGTGCACTTGAGACGATAAAAAACATTTTCCCACCACCACCTCCCCTTCTGACGAAATAAATGTGATCTTATTGCTTCCTCCTCCAAGGAGTGGATCATCACTGGTCCCCCCCCACTGCTTCCTTGATGGCCATCTTCCATTTCTCCCTCTTCCTCACCCTTTGGATCTCCTCATTCCTTCCCTTTGGATCCGGCCACCCTATGCTCCCTCCCACACCCTAACTTTTCCTCTCTTAGACTCACTCTGCTTCTCTATCGCCTATGTTGGGATCGGTTGTAAGGCTTCGCCTATGTTGAGATCGGTTGTAAGTCTGCCATTGATTCATGTTATTGTATTCTCCTTGTTAAGATCGCCTATTTGCAAACGCCACTGGCGCTTGCAAATACCTTCTTTCCACATCTCTTTCACTCTCACGTACTCTCTATTTCTATCCCCCCCCCCCCCCCACCATTTTGTTTTTTTTTTCTCTCTCTCTCTCTGACATTGCACTCTCTCTGCATCTCTCCCTCTTCCATTGTATGTGGGTGTTGCAGGAGATCAGCTGAAGAAGGGGAATCAAAAGAGTATCTCTCACATTGCACTTTCTCTACATCTCTCCCTCTTTCATTGTATGTTGGTGTTGCAGCAGATCAGTTGAAGAAGGGGAGTCAAAAAAGTATTCCCAATATAATAACATCTGTGGATAAAAATAGAATTAAAAAAAAAAAAAATTTCAAACATAACATTAATGAAACATGAGGTATCTCAAACATAATATTACCCAAATATAATAAATCAAATGTATGGTAATCGAGTTGAAGTTTCTCTAAATGTTAGGTATATGTGTAATTTACCCCCAATAAATAAAGTTAAATTATGTAATTTGATTGTACGAAAAACTTTTAATGAGTTGTGTAATCCCATTTCTGTCCCTTACAAAGAAACCCCTTTTAGGGAAAATTTAATATAATTACAGTCTTAGTGTAACTAACCATAGTTACACAAAGCAGGATTCTGTCTACTGCTTTATCTCTAGGAAATTCATTGGTTTTGCGGCTCTGCCCATCCCTTAGCCAGAAAAACTTGTCTGTGACATGTAAGACAGTATGGTCATACTCCACGCCTTGGTTTCTTTTACTTTGTATCCAAACTTTGTGTATCTCATGCCACTTATTTGAATGAATTTTTGTTTACCTAAAAAAAAAAAAAATAAAAAAAAAAAAGGACTCCAAATCATAGTTGGAAAATCAGGTTTTCTAACTCGACTCGTCTTTTAGAATAACCTAGTGACTCAGCCTTGGTCAAAACGAGTTAAATTGTTTTATTTTGTAATGCAATAAACATGTATAAATAAGACTCGGTGTGACCCAATCTTTCCATTTTTACCTCGACCTAGTCTACATGATTCTTGACCAGATTTTTCAAAATATTGACTCGACTCAACGACTCATCCTAGTCAAAACCTAGTTTTAATTTCTAACTGTGCTCCAGATAAATCAAATAAAATATGGATCTTGTGTTTCTTCAACGTTAATGAATCATCACATTCAATTCGTGTGTACTTATTATAAATTAAGCAGTGGCTATAAATAGACTATAGTATAAGTGTATAACTATACCCTGGGTCAATTCTTTAATGCAGTGTTAAATCAATGATCTGGATATATGCTTTGCCCTCACAACTCACATTTGACAATATTTCTCTTTCGAGGCTTCTTCGTCAAATTTATAATAGAAAACTTGAAAGAAGACATGTTTTCCACATGAAAGCAAGAGAACTAAGTCCAATAGTATTGACGATATAGCCCTCTCCTGTGATTCAATCTCCTATTTCAGGCAACTGTTATCACATGTGATATGGATTCTATCATAAACTGGGAAACCGTGATCACATGCAATATGGATTCCTCTCCAGATGGAAGCTTTATGAACAATCTCTGTCAATATGTAAATCATATATTCTATGTAATCTTGGTTATTTGTTTCCTTGCACATCTCAACCTCTTGTAATCTGTATATATTCCTCTATTGAGGAATCATGATTTTATGGGAATAATATCACTTTAACATAGTATCCAAAGCCTCCTTGCTCCAACGAGCTGCTCATCTCTAAATTTTTTTCCTATCTTCATTTGTTCGACCATGACTGGCTCCACCCCTAACTCTAGCACTACCTCCACTATTGGCCAAGACTCTCTCTCTGCTAGTGGTGCGGCACCCTCCTTTCAACATGCTCACCATTACATCTCCTTGAAGCTCACCTCTAAGAATTTTCTTTTCTAGCAAACTCAGATTGAACCGTTACTTGATAGCTAGAATCTCTTTTGTTGTCTTGATGGCGCAGTCCCTTGCCATAAGGATCCAACCGCTGCTACTGCCTGGCGTTGCCAGGACTCGCTTATCCGTAGTCTTCTAATCTCCTCTGTTACTAAAGAGGTTTTCCCTCTTATTCTCAGGAAAACTACAAGCCGCACTATTTGGCAATCTCTGTGCACTGGATTTTCTTCTCCTTTGGAGGGTCGTCTGATGTCTCTCACCCTGGCCATGCAAGACTTTACTCAGAAATCTAATGAATCTGTGTCTCAGATCCTCAAGCGTGCCAAATCCATCTCTGGCGAACTAGGTGCTGCCAGCCATCCTTTACGCCCGAGTGCATTCAACCTACATGTTTTTCGTGGATTCAAACCTGATTTCCATTCTATGGTGGATTCTCTCTTAACCAGGATGGATGCCATTGCTTATGATGATCTTCATGCCATGCTCTTGAGTTATGAATTCCTTAATGGCTCCTCTTTGAATAAGTTGGCACTATCTGCGTCTTCTCCAACTGATTTGTCTCTGGCCGCCAATACGGTGCAACGCTCTTCCACCTCTCCTGGACCCGGTTCCTCCCAAGTAAACTGTGGTGGCAGGGATTTTTGTGGTAGGGGTCCTGGTGGCAAGGGGCGTGGTGGTTTTCCTCCCGGTACTTCTGGACAACAATACAACTGATTCTATTACACTTATTGTGGTCATACCAACCACTCCGTCGAGCGTTGCTTTCTTCGCCTCAAACAGGGTACTCACAGGGTTCTCCATAGTACAACCCTAACCAACCACCCCTTGCTCACTACACCTACCCATCTATTGCCCCTTCCTATGTTCATTCTCAATCGCCACTACTCCCTACCCCTCACCAGATCGCCCCCTTCCCTAGTATCCCGACACCGATGCTTCTCGCCATGTAACCCTAGACCTACAAGCTTTGTCCCAGTATGATGAATACACTGGTGCTGATCAGTTACAGGTTGGCAATGGTAAAGGCTTACCTATCTCCCAGCTTGGTTCTATATCTCTTCCTTCTCACTCTTCCAAAATTTTTTATTTGAATAAAGTTCTTCGTATTCCTTCCATTACCAAACAATTACTTTCCGTTCAACAGTTTGCTCGTAATAATCATGTATTTTTTGAATTTCATCCTTCTCATTTTCTGTTGAAGGATCAGGTCACCAAGTCGACTCTGTCGTCCGGACCGAGTAATGGGGGACTCTATGAACTTTGCTCCTCCCTATCTCCTTCTACTAATGCTGCTATTTGAACCTCCATGGACCTTTGACATCGTCGATTGAGGCACCTAAATGAACGTCTTCTTCGGCATATGATTAATATTAATAATTTACCGAGTTCTTCATCTCGTATTAGTACTTTGTGTTCTGCCTGTCAGTTGAGCAAGTCTAGTAAATTAACTTTGCATGAAACCTTTAGTAAAAGTATTTTCCCATTGGATTTGATTTTTATTTTTTAGTGATGTTTAGGGGCCTTCCCCTACCCCATCTTTGAAAGGTCCTAATATTATGTAATTTTCATTGACGATAATACCAAGTTTATATGGTTTTATTCCCTAGTGCGCAAATCTGAGGTGCTCTCTGTTTTATCTAATTTTAAAGCTCTTGTGGAAACACAATTTGGTCACCAAATCAAATGTGTGCAAACCGATTGGGGGGGTGAATTTTGTCCCCTCCCCACATTTTTCAAAACCTTGGAATTCACCATCGCATATCTGCGCCTCATACCCATGAACAACAAGGGGCTGTTGAACAGCGTCACCGTCACAGCGTTGAAACTGGATTGTCCCTTCTTGCTCATGGGTCTGTACCCCGCCATTTTTGTCCTTTTGCTTTTGACACTGCTGTTTACTTAATAAATCGAATGCCTTCCTCCATTTCTCTTGGTGTATCACCATTTCAAGTGGTTTTCCATAAACGCCCTAATTATACATTTCTCAAAGTTTTTGGCTGCCTTTGTTTTCCTTATCTTAGACCGCACAATAATTAATAAAATGGATTTTCGGTCTTCACCATTTGTTTTCTTAGGCTATAGTCCATCTCATATGGGTTACCAATGCCCCAATCTACAAACCAATTGTCTCATTTTCACTAGTCATGTTCAGTTTGATGAGGAGAATTTTCCCTTCTCCAAATCAATCTTGGGCACGCCTCCTTCTCCATCTCCATCTCCTCCACCTTCTCCTTGGGCATCCGCCCCAATTCAGATCCCATCTCCATCTCCTACTCTTCTACCTACGCCCTTATCGAACTTCCCCCAAGTCTCACCAGTGCTGTTATCTTCACCAACCACTCCTCTCCCTACCCCTGTTTCAAGCTTCAACACAGTCTCCCCTTCTCCCGTACCCACTGCATCGCCAGCCCCTATCTCTCCTACACCATATTCACCTTGCTTATGCACCCGGCCACTTAGTGACCTCTACCAAGCTTTACCCCAACCTGACCTGGCCCAACCATCTACCCAACCCCAACCCCAACAGCATCCAACCTCTACCCATCCTATGTAACTTCGCCAATGTCCCAAGCTTCCCCATGCCCTCTCAACTAATGTTGTTTCTGTGGAACCAATTTATTTTACACAGGCTTTGAAGAATCCTAAATGGCGACAAGCAATGGCGGAGGAATTTAATGCCTTGGTTTGTAATGGCACATGGTCCCTTGTTTCGTGGACCCCTAATATGAATCTGGTTGGTTTTAAATGGGTGTATCAAATCAAGCGTAAGGCAGATGGTTCTCTTGAGCGCTACAAAGCTCGCCTGGTTGCAAAGGGCTTCCATCAACAGTATGGTATTGAGACTTTTAGTCTGGTTGTGAAGCCCACTACAATCGGTTGTGTCTATCTATTGGGGTGTCTTAGGGCTGACCAATTTGGCAACTAGATGTTCACAACGCTTTTCTACATGGTTTGCTATGGGAGGAGGTATACATGACCCAACCATAAGGTTTTGTTGATTCCAATTATCCATCTCATGTGTGCAGACTTCATCGTTCTCTATATGGCCTTAAACAAGCCCCAAGGGCTTGGTTTCATCATTTGTCGGCCTTTCTTCTTCAGCTTGGTTTTATTGGTTCTGAGACAGACACCTCTCTATTCCTTTGGCGCACCAGTTTTCATGTCTGTTACATTCTGGTTTATGTGGATGATATATTGATCACGAGCAATGACTCTTCTGCCGTTCCCGCTCTCCTTGCAAAATTTTTGGGCAAGTTATCTGTTAAGGATTTGGGACCATTGCATTTTTTCTTGGGAATTGAAGCTACATCTTACTCACGTGGGCTCCTTCTTTCACAGTCTCATTATATTTTTGATTTACTCCGGCGCACTGGAATGGTTGATTGCAAACCATTAAAAACGCCAATGTCTACTCTAAAGGATTCGAACTCAGGGGGTGCTTCCCACGATAACCCTACTGAGTATCGCTCTGTTGTTGGGGCCCTTCAATATGTGACTCTCACTCGCCCAGATGTGGCATTTGCAGTAAATTGAGCTTGCCCATATATGCATGCACCAACAAAGAATCACTGGTAGCTTGTTAAACGGAATTTGCGCCATCTTAAAAGCACCTCCACCCATGGACTTTTATTGGAACGATCACCCTCTCGCTGGCTAAAGGCCTTCTCTGATGCGGACTGGGCGTGTGATGGGGTGGATCATAAATCCATGGGTGAGTTTGCTATTTTTCTTGGGCCAAACTTGATCTCCTAGACATCGCGGAAACAACATACTGTAGCCCGCTCTTTGCCGGAGGCCGAATACAAGGCCTTGGCGGATGCCTCTGCCGAGCTAATATGGTTGGAATCTCTATTTTTTGGAACTTGGTTTCCCTCTTTATGGTTCTCCCGTGTTGTGGTGTGACAATATTGGTGTCACTTACCTCTCTGCTAACCCAGTTTTTCATGCTCGCACCAAACACGTGGAAGTTGATTTTCATTTTGTTCGTGATCATGTGGCCAAGAAGCAACTCCAGGTTCAATTCATCTCCACTCATGATCAGTTGGCAGACAAATTCGCTAAGGCTCTCTCTATTGCTCATTTTGAATTCTTGAGGGTTAAGTTGAAGATTCGGTTGCCCGATTCTCCACCTTGAGGGGTGTATTGACGACATAGCCCTCTCCTGCGGCTGTACATTCCATGTACAACTCAATCTCCTATTTCAGACAACTGTTATCACATGTGATATGGATTCTATCACAAACTGGGAAATGCAATATGGATTCCTCTCCTGATGGAAGCTTCATCAGCAATCTCTGTAAATATGTAAATCATATATTCTATGTAATCTTGGTTATTTGTTTCCTTTTACATCTCAACCTCTTGTAATTTGTATATATTCCTCTATTGAAGAACCATGATTTTATGGGAATAATATCACTTTAACAAATAGAAAGCAGACACTGAAACAACCAGAGAGAGAGAGAGAGATTATATATAAGTATCTAAGACATCACTGTTGTCACCAGCAGTTTATTTTCTTGTCCTTCCTCCTCTTTGGGTTGTTGTTGCTATTGTTGTTTTCTCAGTTTCAAGTTCTGAGCAGAGAGATCGTTCTAAAAATCAACTATTGAGAAGCAGAATGGGGAAGGCAGCAGAACCAATGAAGGTGGGAGTGACTACCGCAACAACAATATGTTTGGTTCTTGTGACTGTGATATCCGCCAGTTCCTTCTCTCCATTGGATTTCTGTAATTCCCCCATCCTCCTCCTCGCTGCTTCTTTTCTCATTTCTTGATTCATGTCTTCTTTTCTCAATCTAGCTTGTCCAGTAACTAAAGAGAATTGATGTTTATATTGTTGTTTTTTTGTTTGGTTTTGAAGGGAAGCAAGTACCAAGTAAGTGTGGTGGTGGTGGTAGTAGTAGGGGTGAAGCTCATGCTGTTGTTGCTGCTCCAGTTGCAAGCAGTGGAAGCATCAACGATGGCGGCAATCGTAAAGAGGATGACTCACTGACATCTCTGCTAGGAAGCCTATTACAAGGTTTTCCTGAACCTATGCTTGGTTGTTGTAATTCCTAATTCTGTCGATCACTTTATCTAATCCAATCAAAGCTGCACAGTTGGTAATGGCTCTACTCTCTAATGCGATGCACTGCTCAATGCACATTTAAAGTGCATCCAACAATGGTCACTGCACTTGAGAGGATAAAAATTCCAAAAACATATTCTTAGTCACCATCGGATGCACTTTAAGGGTGCATTGGACAGTGCACCGCACTTGGGAGGATAAAATTCAAGCCGATGGCATGTTTCCCCCATCCCTTTTAGTTAGTCTAGTGACCTTTCGAAAAAAAGAAAAAAAATCTAATCCATGCAAATATTTTTCTTTTTCATTTTTTATTTTAAGAAAAAAATCAAAAAATGAAAATTTCAACAAAAAAAAACCATTTCTTGTTTTTTATTTCTTTGATCATTCCTGTCAAGGACCCAATGACCCATAGGCCACTAGGAGCCTAGGATGGTAGCTAAGAGAGCTTGGCTTGGTTTTCTTGTTTTTTTTTTCTTTTCTTTGCTCATTCCTGTGAAGTAGCCATAGGACACATGATGTCAAAGATGATGTAGGGGTTGGAGGTGTGTCGAACAAGTGATCTCTCCCTCGGACTTAGGCACAATCAGCCACCAGCATGCCAAGAAGTGCTTCCACCATTTCTATAATCACTTTTAGGATCAAAATCCTCTCCAATGAGGAGATCGCCCAATGAGGAAATCGCCCAATAAGTGCCCAATAAAGCATCCAACAACTAGGCTGCTTGGCACACATCCTGACACACACCCTGGTATCCCAGCCATTGGATGCTCATTGAGACGATGCCCTCATTGGAGAAGATCCCTATCCTCACTGTTTAAGTCATTTCATTTCTCTCTTCTTTTTTTCCCCTTCTTTTCACGGGACTTCTTCTACTTGTTTTAGACCAAAGTTTTATTGCTAAGATATGTGTGAGGTCCTCTATGATAAAGACAACCCATAGTAAGAAAAAATCTCTGTATATGTTCATCCCATGACTCTTTGATTGGAATGGAATGGTATTTTGGATCAAATTCAATAGCGGTAGAGGTTAATTAATGATAAACCCAGGGTCCAATCATACCAATCATAGAGTCCCGTTATCGTTAGTGAAGATATTCTCTCTTCACTCTGGGTGAATGAAACTCAATCCATTTTTAAATCATGCTGTGTCATATACTTTGAAAATTGGTTAAGATTTCATTACGGTTTTGAACTCTGAAACTGAGAAAGCTAAACGTTTTCAAGCAGGGAAAGATCGAAGGGAGCTAGAGACCACCGGATTTGGGTGTAAATCTGATCCAGAAAATGATGTCTGTGTTTCAAACCAACCCGTTTGGATGAAGACAGATATGGGCGCCTTGACCGTGTACCTCTCATCGCCATCCAATGAGAGCCAGAGCCTGCAACTCCTACATTTGCAGCAGCAGATGCCGCGCATGGTGAGGCCATACGTGAAGAAGAACGATGAACAAGCCCGTCTACATGTCAAAGAGATTACAATTCTCTACAACTACACCACCATTACCACTACCCCACCTGCTTGTGATGTCACCCACGATGTCCCTGCCGTCGTCTTCTCCACCGGTCTCATCGGAAACACATTCCACGAACTCAATGAGATCATAATCCCACTCTTCCTCACCTGCCGTCACTTCCGCTCCCGACTTCAATTCGTCGTCACCGATTATAATCACCTCTGGGTTAACAAGTTCCACCGGATTCTCTCTCATCTCTCTGACTACGCAATCATTAATGCTTCAGAAGACACCAGGGTCCACTGCTTCCCTGGAGTCGTAACTGGCCTACACTTCCAAAACGACAACCTCGCTTGCAAGAACAGCGACTTACCCGTTAATTGTTCCATGTTGGACTTCAGACAATTCCTCAGAGAGGCATTCCACCTCAAAATCAAGAACGTTGCCCAGCTGAACAAGAACAGAATTAGTAGTGTTACCCAGATGAAAAAGAAGCGAAAACCCGTTCTTGTCCTTCTCTCACGAAGGCACTCTCGCAAGTTCTTGAACGAAGATGAGATGGTGAAGGTGGCGTCTGAATTAGGGTTTCGAGTCGTGGTGGCAACGCCTGATCTGAGTTCCAATTTAGACAGGATCTCGCGTGTGGTGAACAGGTGCGATGTTTTGGTTGGTGCCCATGGAGCAGGACTAACCAATGGGGTGTTCTTGCCGGCGGGAGCGGTGATGGTGCAGATGGTACCTTTGGGTTTGCAGTGGGCCTCCACCCACTATTTCGAGATCTCAGCGGCGGAGATGGGTGTACAGTATTTGGAGTACCAGATCAGTCCTCAGGAGAGCTCTCTCTTGGACGTGTACGGTCCCAATCACCCCGTCATCACTGATCCAGATTCCATATTCCGTCAGGGTTTCATTGTTGGTAAACCCATTTACATTGACGGCCAAAATCTCAGGCCTGATCTCTCTAAGTTTGAGGACACTCTTATGCAAGCTCTTGAACTTCTGGACCGTGAATTACCCATTTTGTTTTCTTCTTCTGTAAATTATGAGAAAATGCTTAATTTTTTAGTAACCTCATCTAATGGATCGATTGATTTGAAGTGGAAATTTTTTTTTGCTGAATATTGGAGATAAAATCTTAACAGAGATTTTATAATTTTGAATTCTTTTGAATTTGATTTGTTTGGTTGTATAGGTAAGATCATAGTAGCAGTAGATATGCTTCCTTTCTTAGAATCCCTTGATTTTTTCTTGTAAATAAGGATTGTCTTGGTGGCTTACTTGATTTCATTCATTTGACTTGTATAAATATACCTCAATCAAATAAAATCATCATCATATTCCAAACAATTTGAATACTTTCCTAACATGGTATCAGCCTAAAATAGATTCTCCGCCCATTACTCAGTTTTTTGCTTCTTTTTTTTAAAGTTTTTTTCAAACCATTCTTCTCTTCCATGGTCGTTCTGCAACCATTATTGCTGCTGCTGTCGCTACTGCCACTACTGCTGTTGTCGATGGTTCCTCACCCTTCTTCATACATCACTCGGATAATCCTGGTGCCATTCTTGTTACCCAGCCTCTGCGCGGTAACAACTACCCTACATGGAGTCGTGCAATGCGCATGGCTCTTGAAGCCAAACACAAGCTTGGTTTTATTGATGGTTCTATAACCAAACCACCTAATCTTGCTCTATGGGCCCGTTGCAACAGTATGGTTCTCTCATGGCTAGCCAATTCTCTTACTCCCGACATCGCCAAAAGTGTTCTATATGCATCATCGGCCCGTGATGTTTGGGTCGATCTTCAAGACAGTTTTTCACAACAAAAAAAAAAAATGCACCATGGATTTTTGAGACCCATCGTACAATTTCTAATCATCGTCAATGCACTTCAACATTGGCTTCTTATTACACCATTATCAAAGGACTTTGGGATGAGCTTGCTTCATATAACTAATATCCTGATTGCAATTGTGATGTTCTTCAACATCATTCTGATCTTCTCCAACGAGATCAATTGTTAGAATTTTTTATGGATCTCAACGACTCCTACACTACAATCCGCAGTCAACTCCTTTGGATGGAACCTCTACCGACCATCAATCGTGCTTACTCTCTTTTCCTTCAAGAAGAACATCAAAGGTGTTCTTGCAACACCAGATTCATCACTGAATCAATCTGCTCTTGGCGCTGTTGGTGGTCGCAGCAACTACAAATCTGGTAAACCCAAGCCACACTATCAACGTACATTTTGTGGACTTGATGGCCATTCGGAGTCCCGTTGCTTCAAAAAGCATGGATACCCTCCAAAGAATTCCAACAAGGCTGCTACGAACTCCTGATCAACGATGCCCGTTGTCCAATCCCTTACGGCTTTTGTTGCAAGTCCAACCATGGCTCCATCGTTTACAATAGACCAGTATAATTAAATTCTTTCGTTGCTTCAATCTGGTAATGTTACCCTATTAGCAAATGTTACAGGTAATTTTCTAATATGGGTCATTGATTCCGGCGCTACCCACCATATGGTGTCGGACTCCTCGTTCTTTCTAAATGGCATTCTTAAACCTCATTTGTCTCCCATCACATTACCTACTGGACATTAAACCAATGCCACACATATTGGTTCTTGTCTCCCCATACCCACCTTGTCTTTATCTAACGTTCTCTTTGTTCCCTCTTTTGGTTTTAATCTCCTTTCAGTTCCTCAGATTGTTGAAACCCTTCATTGTTGTGTAATTTTTAATTCATCTCACAGTATTTTTCAGGATCTACAAACGAAGGATATGATTGGATTGGGTAAGATGCATGGTGAACTTTACATATTCGGCGTATCCCCTTCAACTATTGCAGCGACCACGGTTCATCCCTCTCTTGATCTTTGGCATGCCCGCCTGGGGCATCCCTCTAATTCTGTTTTGTCATTTTTAAATAAATTGAAATCTACTATCAATATTTCTAAACAACATTTTTGTTCTATTTGTCCATTAGCTAAGCAAACCCACCTACCCTTCCCATCAAGTGTGACTTCAACGAATGCATGTTTTGACTTAATACATTATGACATTTGGAGACCATATTTCATAGCTGCCCTATGTGATGTTTCATATTGTCTTACTATAGTGGATGATTTCTCTCGATGCACTTGGATTTATCTCTTAAACCATAAATCTGATGCTTGGACACATCTATGAAATTTCTTTCTCATGGTTAAAACACAGTTCAATTGTTCAATCAAACAATTAAGAACAGACAATGGTCGGGAAATTTTTTAACCATGCCTCTAAAGATTTTTTTACCACTCACGGGATAGTGCACCAACACAGTTGTGTCGACACCCCCAACAAAATGGGGTCGCCAAACGCAAACACCGCCACTTGCTTAATGTAGCACGAGCCCTATCTTTTCAATCCCGCCTACCACCAGAATTTTGGGGTGAGTGCATTCTTACTGCAGCTCATCTCATAAACCGCGTCCCTTCCCAAGTGTTACAAGGCAAGTCCCCTCTCCATACTCTAACTAACAAAACACCTCATAAGTACCTACGAACTTTTGGGTGTCTTTGTTATCGACACAATCACAACATCCTTAAACACAAGTTTGACCCTCGTGCATCCCCTGGGGCTTTCATTGGTTACCCCTATGCTCAAAAAAGTTACAAGGTGTTTGATCTTAAGTCAAAAAAAGTTTACATCAGTCATGAAGTCACATTTCTAGCGGACCAGTTTCTTCTTTCAAACCACCCCAATCCCACAACTCATAATTTTGTCCTACCCCTACCCATTTAAGACACAACCGGTCCCTAGCCAACCACCATCCCAACTCCACTAGCCAATCCAACCCCACCGAACATTACACCACCACCATCCCCACAAGCTGCACCATCATCCCCATAGGCTGCTCCACCATCCCAACAATTTGCACCACCATCCCAACATGTTGCACCACCATCACCACCAACTGCACCACCAGCACCATCATCCCCACCAACGGAACCAACTCCACCACCGGCCCTTATGCTGCCTCCCTGCCCCCGTCGAGAATGGCATCCCCCAAAACGTCTTGAAGACTACTAATGCTATGCCTCCCACTCCACGTCATCTCCTTCTAATGCAGGTACCCTATCCCCTATTATTTCTTCTCTTAATTATGACACTCTCATCCTCTCATTTCAAGTTCATCAGGTGTTTATCTGCCATTACAGAACCAACCAGCTTTGCCAAAGCATCTCTATCACCCAATTGGAAAGAGGCCATGCTGAAATACAGGATCTTGAGCTCAATAACACTTGGACTCTTACGCCATTACCCCCATCTAAGAAACCCATTGGTTGCAAATGGTTATACAAAATCAAGCAAAAATTTGACAGTACTATCGAGCGATACAAAGCCCGCTTGATTGGCAAAGGTTACACACAAACTGAAGGCATCGATTTCCATGAATGCTTGCCCCAGTTGCGAAACTCATTACGCTTCACACCTTAGTAAGTGTTGCAGCTATCAAAGGGTGGACTCTCTACCAACTCGACGTTCAAAATGCTTTTTTACATGGCGATCTGGACGAAGAAGTATATATGACATTACCAACCGAGTATAAAGGAAAGGGAGAGAATATGGTCTGTCATCTCAATAAATCCCCATATGGTCTAAAACAAGCATCACAAAACTAGTTTGCAAAATTCTCTAAGGTTTTTGTACAGCTTGGTTTCACCCAATCCAAAGCCGATTATTCCCTTTTCTTTACATGGCATGAAGCTTCTGCCATCTTTGTGTTGGTGTATGTCGACGACATATTGATTGCAGGTCCTAACACCACAGCAATTTCCATGTTGAAGACTACTCTACATCAATAATTCCGCATAAAGGACCTTGGCCGAATAAAGTATTTTCTCGACCTTGAAGTGGCCCACTCCAACCAAGGGATTTTTTTAAATCAACGACAATATACCATGGATATTCTCTCTAATGTTGGATTCACTGCAGCCCGACCGACTGCTTTCCCTATGGAACTACATCTTAAATTGACCATAATTGATGGTGAATTACTACCAGATGCAACATCATATCGTCAATTGATTGGATGACTCATTTACCTAACCATCACAAGGCCCGACATTGTGCACTCCATAACTCTATTAAGTCAATTCATGCATCAACCGAGGCAACCACACTTGAATGCAGCTAATCGGCTTCTCCGGTATTTGCATGGTACGGTCGGCCAAGGAATTTTATTATCAGCCTCCAGTTCCTTATCTCTTGGGGCTTATTGTGATTCTGATTGGGCTAGTTGCCCAATGACACGCAGATCTACTACGGGTTATTGCATTTTTCTTGGTTATAGACCAATCTCATGGAAGTCCAAGAAACAATACATCATTCCCGCTCTTCAGCCGAAGCTGAGTACCGCTCTATAGCAATGACTACCTGCGAACTACTTTGGTTGAAAACTTTATTACACGATTTGGGTGTTTCCACGACACAGTCGATTCCCCTATACTATGACAATCAAGCGGCTCTCCATAAGCTTACAAAATACATAGAGATTGATTGTCATGTCATTCGAGATAACATTCAAAATGGGCTTCTTCGTACACAATATATCCCTAGTCATTCCCAAATAGCTGATCTCTTCACCAAAACTCTTGGGAAAGATTTATTTCTACAACACAAGGCCAAGTTGGGTGTTCTTGACATTCACAGCGCAACTTGAGGGGGAGTATTGGAGATAAAATCTCGGTTGAGATTTTATGATTTTGAATTCTCTTGAATTTGATTTTCTTGTTTGTATAGATAAGATCCTAGTAGCTGTAGATATGCTTCCTTTCTTAGAATCCCTTGATACTTTCATGTAAATAAGGATTGCCTTGTTGGCTTCCTTGATTTCATTCATTGGATTTGTATAAATATACCTCAATCAAATAAGATCATCATCCTATTCCAAACAATTTGAATATTTTCTTAACATTGAATGATCATATTTATAAAATTAAAAACAGAAAAGAAGTACAAAATTGATGTCAGTCCCCAATCTTGGTATCCCTAGATGAATACAAAATACTTGATTAAGGGTGGGTCCACCTTCAAGTCAGGGAAGCCCCTAATCACAAAAGTTAATGATGAAACCGAAAGCTAGGCCCCAAATCAATTTTGACATATATTACCAAAAAAATTAAAATTTGACTTATGAACGAAGGAACCAAGTCAACTTGGATAGAAACAACCATTAACGTCATAGTCACATTCAACTCAGAGAGATCACAAATGAGACCCACAAACTCAATTTCAAAGTTGGTTGCTTGATCTAAGAATTCATTGAAATCTAGAACAATTTGTCCCATGTGAGTCTTTCTTGGATTACCCAAAGAGCAACCTTCTATGTTAAGCTTCCGTTAACCAGATTTTAGTTTGCACAAAAAAATCTCTAAGATTTTCTGAGGAGGACGAGGATGAATTTAAAATCTAAAACACCTAAGAACACATGAGATCTAAGACCAAACTCACCATGCCCTTCATAATACAGATTCACATCTGAAAGATAACGCAAAACAAATTTAAAAATCCTAGTTGGACTTCGTCTTTTACAATCAAATCGACAAGCATTTCTTTCAAACCATAAATTGTATGTAATAAGAGAAACCAGAAATCCAAACCCATTTTAAGGAGACGAACCTAGGACTTTTGATTCCACCAATTGATCGAAGAGATCCAAAATTGATGTTTGACGATGCCAAATAATGCCAAAGCATTTCTAGAATTTTGACCACCTCCCTTGAGTGAAGGCACTCCAAAAACAAATGATTCAAGGATTCAAACTCACTTTGACATAATTCATTGTGGGAAACCAAATGAAACCCTTTACAAAAGATCAAGTCATCAATGGGAAATTTCTTTCCTAGAATAATCTCCATCCAAATGTAGTGTCTTGGATGAAGACTTTTATTCCAAATGAATGAAGCCCAATGGACCTTGGGGCTTCCTTTCCTGATTACTTCCCAAGCCGAAGAAACCGAGAGAATACGGTAGGGAGTGAAACTCCACACACAATAATCGTTCATATCCCATTTGAATTGCAACCCTACACATGTTTTGGAGAAAAACAAAGTAACACTTGGAAAATTCCATCGATTATTTAGAATGAAATCTAATACCTTTGATTTAAGATTTTGAAAGTAAATTGCATCCAAGCAAGAGGCTTCTTCAATTGAATGGTTTTCGAGCCACCTATCTTTTCAAAATTTACTTTTTTCACCATTTCCCATGACCTATCTCTCCTTTAGACAAACAAAGTCCCAAACTCTTTTGATTCCGGTCAAATCGACGAAGATTTATAGAATTTCTTCAAGAATACTAATTCCCCTTTCCAACCAGCCATACACATCTTAATTTTGTCCAAAAGAGGGAGCAAATGATCTTTCTTAACTCTTCCTTTGAAAATCTCTACCCCTAAATATCAAGTTGAAAAATTACAAATGTAAGGTAGCCATTACATGTGATTATTATATTGCAAAGTAATCCCCATCCATTGGGGATCTTATTCTGAATCTATTACAAATGGGAGATGGCCATTACATGTAATTGTTATATTGCAAAGGAATCCCCACCCATTGGGGATCTTATTCTGAATCTAAATAATCCCATATAAACTATTCATTTGTTCTCTTCTCATGTAAATAAATTATGGGAAAAGGATGTGTATTATGTGTACATCGTTTTCACTCTCTCCTCCTAACCACGTGGGCTCTTTATAGGAATCTTGAGCACCCATTGGCTTGGCATGAAAGAAAACCATTACATTTGATTATATATAGATTGAGAAAATGATCCCTACGATGCTAAAGTGGGATTCTTTCCCACACCTTCTCACATAATGAGTCGTATGATATATTGAACTCACTCTCTCCTGAAAAAAAATCCGGGTGCAGTATGTTTAAAGTCTCTCAATACAACCAATTATTTAAAGTATATTGTTTAATTTATTACAACCAATTATTTAAAGTAAATTGTTTAATTTATGTAATTATTAACATGATTCATTTATGGGCCTTGTTATTCGCTCGATTTTAACCTAAAACTGTTCACAGCTAGAGACGAAATTGGACACCCCCCACTCCAGCCAACGGGTATTATTACGATCATGGAAAGATGGGTTCGCAATTTTATTTGGACTGGTGAAGCAGACACGTCCAAAGCCATTACAGTTAAATGGGATCCACTGTGTAAACCCAAAAAAGAGGGTGGTCTAGACATCTGTCAGTTGCGCGATCTCAATTTGACGCTCATCGCCAAGCTTGCTTGGGCAATCATAACTGATAAGTCTATTTTTTCTTCATTTTTGAGAGGCAGATTTATGCAATCAAACGGTGCTTTGAAATCTGCTGCTGGAACTTCTTCTATTTTTCCCGGTCTTAGAAAAGTTTGGAGCATCATTCAATCGGCGGAGAGATGGGCAGTTGGTAATGGAAACACCATTAATTTCTGGTACGACAGATGGCTAGGCAATGAAAGTGTGGAAGAACTTCTCCTTCCCAGACGTATTCCAAAGCTTTTGAAGTCCTCGGTTGCTGATTTTTTTGAAGAAGGAAGGACATTACCTGCTGTCCCTGATCCTGTGCTTAAAGGAGTGCTTGATCAGGCTGCTAGTAGAGGAATCTCTTGCTCCAACAGAGAGGATAAAAAATTCTGGGCACAGACTCTCTCAGGTCACTTCACTATTAAATCGGCTTGGGAAGCTTTGAGATTGAAGGCTGCAGCGCCTGGTTGGGAAGCGATTATCTGGAACCGCGACCTCCACCCGCGCACCTCTGTCTTCGGCTGGAGACTCGCCCATGATGCTCTCCCCACTGATCATAATGTGAGACGCAAAGCTATTCCTCTGCCTTCGCGGTGTGATCTCTGTCACGCTGCAACCGAGTCTAGCCAGCATTTGTTTTTGGAGTGTGCTTTCTCCATTCAGGTGTGGAGGGAGGTTCTTGGAATTTTCAATCAACCTTGGATTGGTTTCCCTTCTATGGAAAGGTTGTTCTCTTGGTGGAGCAGGAAAGCCAGGTTAGTGCCATTGTCAAATGCTTGGAACACCCTGCCTCTTATTTGCTGCCACCAAATTTGGTGGGAAAGAAACAATCGAAGGCACGAAGGTCAGCGCAGAACTCCAAAGCAAATTACTAAAGCCTGTGTTCAAGAGATGGCAGACTGCTCTAGAGGGAGAGGAGAAACTATTCGTACAGCTTCTGAACTTGCATTGGCTAGAACTCTGAAGATTCATATTGCTAAGCCCATTGCTAGAACCATAGTTGAAGTAAGGTGGCGAGCTCCTCCTTTAGGGTGGTGGAAGTTGAATATAGATGGGTCATCTCTAGGAAACCCAGGGTCCATGGGTGCAGGAGGCATCCTTCACGATCACAAGGGAGCTGTTCTAATGTGTTTCGCTGAATACCAAGGAGTTGGAACCAATTTTAAAGCTGAAATGGGGGCCTTTTTTTTCAGGTATTAGACGGGCTGCTGAGCTCAAAGCTGAAGAGCTGTGGATTGAATGTGACTCTGAAGTTACAATCCAGTGCATTCTTTCGAGGAAGTTCCCTTGGGTTCACATACAGGATTGGTGGTCTGTGAGCACTTTGCTTGACACCATGCAATGGCGTATTACCCATTGTTTTAGAGAATCCAACTCTGCTGCAGACTCTCTAGCTAATTTTGCAGCCAACAGGAAGACCACAACTATTTGGAATGCCCCCCCCCCCCCCCTAGCTTCATTTTACATAAAGTTAGTTGGGATGCGGTTGAGCGCTCCTACTATAGATTTAATTAACTTGTTAGCCTGCCAGGGGCAATGCCTGGCTCTCTTTTAGGCCTTCTGTAGCCTTTCCTTGTAACATTATTTTTCATCTCAATATATCATTTGCTGATCTTTAGCAAAATAAAAGGTATCACATTGTATGTGTATAAGAATGTAGATTCCAAGGCACAAGTGTAAGTGAACATATTGTGTGTTCATTGAATCAAATCATACAAGAATTTCATATGTATGTTATTGTTGATTAATTTGGAATGAAATTCTCGTCAGTAGTGTACAGTTAGTCCTTTGACTTGAAGGATTCTTATCGATGGGATTACACATTATGAATTTTGGTGTACCAACGTTTGATGTCTCCTTGACTATAGATATCAATGTGCTGGATTCACACTGCTTTAACCGTATTCAAAAGAGATGTCCAAAATGGAATCTGTTGCCCCTTAATTGGGAAATGTCAAAAAAGTGAAAGAAAGTTTGCAATTGATTTGACACAAATCCAGAGGCATTTTAATAATTTTTTTAAGTTTTAAAAAATTAATATCATTTATTAATTAATGTTTATTTTCACAAACCTTTTTGAAAATGTTTTAAAGGTCCAATCAGAATTGCAAATTTATATAATTGTATATTTTTCGGTAAATAAGTACATAATCTACATTCTTTTATGTGATATTATATAGCGGAAGGACTGATGCGCACTTACCCACTTAATTTGGGAGATTTTGGTTACACTCTTTTTGTTATGTATGTATTGATAGATAATACATCGGAAATGTCACATTATGTTGACACATGGCATGTTGGATGGAATCCCAATTGGTTAAACCCAATATGATAGCATATAATTCTTTATGCCATCATCCTTGGGAGGTTATCCCTTGGATTGGAATCTCGATATGAGATGTGATCTCATACCAAGATTTAGGGAAATTGTGAGATTGCCCATTAGATTGGAATCCTTTGATTTGAGATGTGATCTCAGGTTATTATTAGGGAGATATAGATGTGTGTGTTTGAATTTAAATTCAAACAAACCTAGAATCTTGTCTTGAATTTAGGAATCTCTCTCTCTCTCTCTCTCTCTCTCTCTCTCTCTCTCTCTTTGACGCAGTAAGAAACTAGGGGGTTAGATCTCGTTTTAACACCAACAAACCTTAAATCCAAGAGTAGAGGAAACTGGAAGACTTCTCCAATTCAAATTGTAAGCTGCTTACGGAGGAAAACTCGAAGCCCTTATATAGAGAGGTTTGCTTACGGAAGAAGAAAACAAAAGTTCAAAATTCAAAATTCAAATTTAAATTTCAAAATTTTGGCAGGATTTTTCTCCTTCGAAACGCACGACGAGATCTTCGATTTGATATATAATTCGCCATATTTTTGCTTAATACCTCCAACTAGTGCAAGTGGACTTGCTGGTTCAACCGGCTCTCTCTCTATCTCTCTTGTAATGAAGTGATGTATGGGAAACAAATAGAACTGATGACTAATTATCTTATTCGTTTGACAAAAACAAACCTGCTTCTTCAAACAGATTCTCGTCCTCTAGACACCATCTTGGTAACTTGAAGATATACTATACAACAGGGAAAATGAGATAACATACTTTGTTAATTGTTGGAAATTTTCATAAAAATCTTGTTTCAAAAATGCATTATTATTAGTCTTTTTGTGCATTGCTTTTGTCCTCCTCATGTGTTTTTTTTGCTTGAGGAGTTTAATCCCACATCACTTGTGGAAGGGATAGATGAGTAGTATATTTATAGGATGTGGTTCTATAAAGGTGTAAGCCCTTAGAGGAGAGTTCACCAAAAAATAAAATAAAATCCTTAAAGAGGAGAGACTCTCTTTTCACCAATGTGTAGGGGTTTTGGGGTAGGGTGATCGAAGCTGTATTGGCCAGGCCTTTTTATTTGCTTGACATTTTATTTTGTCACGGGCTTGCGTAGATTGGGCTTATTATATAAATTAATTTTTATTTGGGCTTGGGCCCATTTAAACGGTAGAATAAATTAATGGAATTCGTATATATGGACATCTCTTTACAAATTTAAGTACTTAGGTTCTGCAACTCTAAGGTCCCTATGTTTTTGGTCTTCTCCATCTCTGACTTTGAGCACAGCCCCAAATTATCGTAATGGGGCCTAGTCAGCGAGTGCACATGGACTAGAGGGTCAATAGGCTATTTTATTTTGGGAGACCAGTTCACACCAATTCGGTTGCACCAATAAAGGAGAGCTAAGATTTTAAGTAGAGTGACCGGTGGCACGACTCAGCCCGACCGATATCTCCTAACTTTGTTCGAATTCTGGTGGCGAGCTCAACAATATTTCAGCAAACTTGAATTTCAGTGGTGATCATCATCAAACAAATAAGTAAAGTTATAATCTTACTACAAATTACTGACTACATTAACCAACACAGAAGCTCTAGTTTACTTGGTTGCATTGCCTTCTAATCTGACCCTTTTCTCCTGTAAGAACATTCGATGATGAAAGCTTTACAAATGCAGAAGAAAAAACCTGGAAAAAGTATTCTTGATCTGCTGCAAACTCTTCCACAATGGGTGCTGTTCTATGGTCCATTGAGATGCTGGAATCTATGTGAAACAAACCTCTTCCATTCATCACATCTCTGTAATACTGATTATCAAATATCAAAGAGGTGATATCATTTCTCACAAATGTAAGGTTTGTGAAAGGGACTCTTGTAGGGCATTTGAGCCTTAATAGAATTTGGAAACCAAGATTGATTCTCTCTTCTTCTGAAGGCTGCTTCTGGTTATATATTCTATCCACAATGTTTATGCAGTGTCCAACACCTAGTGTATGTGCTCCTGCAATTTCAATAAATACATTTACCCATAATAAATCTTTGAATCAAGCTAGGTAATTACTAGTGTTATAACTAGGGGTGAAACACGGCCGAGTTGGGCTGGGTTTTTTCAAACCCTAACCCAACCCTAAGTCCTCTTAGCTCAACCCAAGTCCAACCCAGACCTAGGTCGGGCTGAGATATCTCAACCCAGGCCCAACCTCGACGGGCTCAGCCCAGCCTGACCCTGATTAACCCTAACCGTGCTGGGCTGGGCTGGGTTGGCCCTGACTTGCCCCCCTTTTTCCTTTTTTCCTTTTTTTTTTTTTTTTTTTTTTTTTGTTTTTTTTGTTTTGCATTTACGTCATCTTATGCATTAAGAAAATGAGATACATTTAGTTGGATATGATTTGTTTTATATTCAATTGACTGTTAGACTTTTCTTTGAGTTAAAAAATTTAGCCCAATCTTAAAATTATAAATATTTTAATTCAATAGATAATTAGTCTTTTTTTTTTGGTAAACCAGTAGATAATTAGATACTAAAAAAATTGCAAAATGAAAACATTAATTGTAAAGCATAACCTAACACAGGACCGGACTAGACTGGGCTTAGCCCGAGGCCTCAACCCTAGTCCAGTTCGACCTTAAACCAAGGCCTGAAAATTTCAATCCTAACCCGCCCTCAAGGTTGAAAATTCAACCCAGACCTTGTTCGGGCTCGGGCGACTGGGCAAATTTACACCCCTAGTTATAACTAATTAATTGGTTAATGAATTGCTTACCTATTATTGCAACTGACTCCTGGAGATTCATTCCTTTAGCCATGAAGATGTTAAGAAATCCATCCACGTTAATGCTCTGTGGTGGAAGATGAGAATCGGCCATTTGTTGTTTAGAAGAAGTGGAATCCCTTCTCCCGAGAGGAATCTGGATTGAGGGACCTCCAGAGAAGGAAACTGATTCCTTAGCAGCTAGAGCAATGACATCTGCACAAGAGACTTGACCAGGACACACAGCTTCTAAAATCGACTTTATGTGACCAATGGATTCCCTCCTTCTAATTCCAAAATTTCTGATCGAACCAATCTCAGAATTCATATTCTGGTTATCAGAATCCAAGAGTATCGATGCATCACATCCCTGTGGCCAAAACAAAATATTCATAATTGAGGTATCAATGCCTAAAATAGAGACTGCTAGCTAATTGATCTATGAAAAATTGATCAGGGTATCAAATTCCAGCCGACCAGTCAAACCAACCAGAACCGGTTTACAGAATCGAACCAAACTGTAAATGGTTCAGCTGTTTAGAAACAAGTCGAATTGAACCGACCAGTCAAAACCAGGAAAAAAAAAAACTAAATGCAAAAAATCAATAAAAAAAATTCTATTATTTTATGGAAAGGGATTGGAAGAAGAAACCAAAAGGAAAGGTTTTATCCACGATTCATCAAATAGGGGTGGGTGTTATTTCATTTCCATTGTCAGCGGTGGACCAGAAAACTTTCTTCCTTATTTTATATGTATGTGAAAATAGAAATTGAATTAGACTGACATTAATATCCTACAGATAAGAGTCTGTTAAGTAACACCATTAAAAAATCGGAGTCAGATTGGATCGAAACCTAATCAACCAAAACCGAACTTCATTTTAACGGTTCGATTTTAATTAGACCCAATACATAACTACAACCGATTCAACCAGACTAAAATTGGAATGAACCGATCAATTGACATCCCTATATAGGGAGAGATAATGCAACTTTTTTTTTTTTTTTTTTTTTTTGGGTAAAGGAAGATAACGCAACCTAGGTGTGTGCGTTGTGTGGCCTCTGTTGTGTAAGACATAAGGCCATGTAAAATAATCACACCGCCCTGAGATTTTTTGTATTTCAATGGAAATACAACGGTCATTTCACACGGTCTTATATCTAAATGCAAAGTCCGTGCACCACTTGTGCTCAGATCGGGTACTTTCTCCCATGTGTGTGTGTATATATATATATATATATATAAACTAAGAAAATTGACTCACTGAGTAGCTAGCCAATTCAGCTGATTCCCGAGGCCTCATTAATGGTCCCGCCCCCCTCCAACTCCCAAAAGAGCATAATGGTGAAGGTTGTGATCATTGCTCAGTAATGGTTGTGATGGATAGAGGATCACGAGTGCTCATAAATGAAATGGGCAAAGCCATTGGCCATGCTGTGGTTGGGAAGAAACACCAAAGTCCTGTGAATTGTATTAATGAATGAATGAATGAATGGTGATTGGTGATTGGTGATTGGTGGTGGCATCAGCAGCGCTGCATTTAGCAATAGAGGAAGAAAATGTGGTTTTGGTGGTGATGGTGATGGTTGCTGGAGAAGAGCCAATGAGCCTCTAAAGAAGGTGATTGTTGCCTCACAATTTGAGAGTATATGAGTCTACAAACAGGAGATATATATAGTAAAGGTATTGGAGTTTTCAATTATATGGGTTTACTATGATTGTTGAGTATTCAAATAGGGTTTTTTTTTATTATTCATCACCAATATATGAACAGTACAAGATACATTCAATCCTCATATTATGTATATTGTTTAAGATAAATTACACGTCACCTCTGATTTTCAAACAAAACTCAAATCACACCCTGATTTTTTTAAATACTTAAATCATCCCCTGTATTAGACCCCAATATGACAAATTAATCCCTATCGTTAATTTTATGCTGTTAAGTGATGATGTTAGCCAATTAAATAAATTTAAATCTCTAAACTATCCTTGACATTCAAACATAGATTTTGAAGGGTAATATTATAAATTTAATTCTAATGTTTTAGTACAAGGGTAAAATAATCCTTTCACACCAATAATTAATAGCAGACTAACACTGTTACTGTAGAGGGGGACGGATAGGTATTTTAAAAAACCAAGGGTGATTTGGGTTTCATTTGAAAACCAGAGGGTGACGTATAATTTACCCTATTATTTATCGTGTTCTAGACTTCTGTATGATGTTAGGGTTTCAATCTATAACCCATAGATTTGATCTAACACAAGCAAGCAAGAGAGAGAGAGAGAGAGAGAGCGTGTGGTTACCTGAACTTGGCAGTCATGGAACAAGAGGCGGAGGAAGGCTGCTGGAGCAGTAGGATCGTCAAGGAGAATGGGCAGAATTGCTTTCTTAACAATATTCTCTACATCTGGACATGAATCCTGGTAGTAGTCATATGTGAGTTCAGGCACTTCTGCAATTCCCACTACCACACCCATCACCATCACTACTACTACTACTACTAAAGTAAGATATTTGATGAACAACCACATTTTTACTTTCCTGAAGGGAGAGACAACCACAACCCGCCTTTTTCTCTCAATCTCCGATTGTCGTCCCACTACCTATGAATGTGCAAGGAGATGATGATATATAGTACTCTTTATTAAATGGAGGTTTTCACGTTCCATCAATTTTTGTGTGGATCTGTCCATGTCAGGAATTGGGGTTGTCCCCACAACCCAAGCTGAGGTTACCTCATCCATTGTACAGAGCATGTAGAATAACTTCTTACTATTTCTCTTTCTCCTTTCCCTTTGTTGGAGAGAGAGAGAATGAGAAAGAGAAAGTGCAATACTTTTTTGAACTAACAGACTCCCCTCTTAAAGACCTTAATTTGTGTAGTTACAACTATAACTAAACTACATCTGAGAAAAGTTCTCTGTGGGGGGAGCGTACCACCTACGCCCACATAAGAGGACGAAATGACCGTCCTGCCCTCCCTCCCCCCTCTCCCCTCATGAAAGGTGGAAATCCCACCCTTATGATGTCAACACGCGTGCTCTCAGTGGCCCCCACACACACACACAAGATCACACTTTCCCATAAAAACAAATAACTCCAATTATTATTATGGAGAAAAGTTCTTTGTAGGAGAGTGTGGCGTCCATGCCCAGACACAGAGTAGGGTGAAATATCCACCCTGCCCCCATGAAAGAAATCCCATGCCCCATAATGCCAATTTCTATGCTCTCGTGCAAGGGCCACACTCCCCCACAGAGAACGTCGATCCATTATTATTTGCACCCAATGGCCACCGTAAAGGAGGGTGAAATGACCAACCCACCCCCATGCAAGAAATCCCATCCCCCATAATGCCAATTTTTGTTCTCTCATTGGCCTTGTGCACGTGCAGGGGCCACGCTCCCCCCACAGAAAACGTCAATCCATTATTATTTGCACCCAATGGCCACCATAAAAGAAGGTGAAATGACCATCCCACCCCCATGAAAGAAATCCCATTCCCCATAATGCCAATTTTTGTGCTCTCATTGACCTTGTGCACATGGAGGGACCACGCTCCCCCACAAAGAACGTCAATCCATTATTAATGGCCACCGTAAAGTGGGCTCAACTTGTACCTTGCTTGCCTTTGCCTGGGATGTGGTCCAACTCCATGCACTGTTTGTAAATACAACTATAATCAAACTCCATCTATTTTGTTTAATAAACGATTCAGTTTTGGTTTTTCCTTACTGCACTTTGAATTAAACCATTTAAACCAAAACCGTACCATTTAACACCCTTCCCACAACCACAAGACCATAGCAAAATGGGCTCAGCTTGTGCCTTGGCGTAGAATAGGGCCCAACTCTAACGACTTATAATTGTGTAGCCACTACAAGTATAACTGAACTCCATATAATATGGGAGAGGATGGGATTGGAAGGGCAAGGGATCATTTCCATTTTGGGGTGGGAGAGAGACAGATTCGGCATGCCAGCCTCTACCCTATTATTATTTGCACCCACAAGGCCACGGCAAAATGGGCTCAGCTTGTGCCTTACTGCTGCCTTATTTTTCCTAGTCCGATCTCCGGATTCTGAAGTGTAGATATCAATTGAGGCCCCGTTTGTTTATAGAGGACTTAGATAGAGTGGGACAATTGGGGTGAGAAAATATTGATGTGACACTTCAAAATCCCATCCAAATCTTATTTGGTTATGTTACAAAAACTCAGGAAACTTCATTAAATGCATTATCTACTGATGTGACACTTTAAAATCCTAGGATATCAAAATCAAACAAAAAATGTTGACCGAAATCCAATCGAACCGTTTAAATCGAAACCATGAAATCGTTTAATAAATGGTTCGTTTATGGTTTCAAAATTGAGGTCATTTAATTAAACAGTATAAATTTGAATCAGACTGTTTAATCGAATAAACCGTGTGACACTCTTAAATATAAATAAAAGAGCCAAAATCAAACAAAAACTGTTTGCCGAAACCAAACCGAACCATTTAAATCCAAAACCGTGAAATCGTTTAATAAATGATTCGATTTTGATTTCAAAATTGAGACCATTTAATTAAACGGTTCAAACCGAACTGGACTGTATAACACCCTTACTCCTCTCCTATCCAAAATCCCACCAATGACTTTGATTACTATTCAAAGGAAAATTAACTTTACCTCAATAATTCCACCCCAACAAAACCCCACCAATATATGAGTCTCATCTTCTCAGCAATCCCACCCCACCTTCCCTTCTAAACAAACGATGCCTTATAGTCTTTCACCTCTTGAGAGATGAAGAGTTGGAAAGAAGACTCCAATCACAATTCACTCATCACTCAGTCCCACACTACTACTACTACGATCATAAATGGATGAGACTTGAGACTTTGGAGTGAGACCAATTAAAATCAGCAGGTTGGTGAGTTTTTATTTTTGGTTTGGGTAAATAGGTGAGTTGTTTGTTGTAAAGATTGATTGTGAAATAGTATTGTTGAGCAGTCCTTTCAGATTTTGCAACAACTTAACTATCCATCAATAGTTATTATGTAGCTCTCATCTCTCTTGCCAAATAATTTTCAAAGGGTGGGGTACCATTAAAATTAAAGTAGTATGGTCGCTTGTGATGCCTTTTTTGTTTGGGTAGAAATAGGCATATTTATTAAAACCACCGTGTATTACATTTTTTTTTTTTTTTTGGGTAGAAAGAGGGTTATTCATTCATTCGCGTCCAACGCCAAGCAAAAGAAATAAAAATACATAAAACAAATAGAAGACATGATAAACACAAGGTGTGGATATACAGTATCCAAAACCAAGGAGTGAATATTGACCCGGTCTTACATGCCATGGACTGGGTCATCCAGGTTAGGGGATGGATCACAACCATTTCCCTAGATAAAAAGCTGTAGATACAGCTAAGATTAAGCACATGCACATGCGTGTCAATTGAGGGGGCCCCATATGTGTCGAAAAAACCAACTCCAAACTGCCCACACATGCCTAGTTGCCACAGCCTGCTTTCAAACAGACTTGTCAGATCGACAACAATCTGCTGGATCGACAAGTGGAGCTTCGACCAACGGCAATAAGACCACCAAAAATGTTGCCACAACCTACTTTCGAACAAATCTGCAGGGATCTGCTGGATCGGCGAGTGGAGTTTCATCTGGTGATAGGAGGGGTTTGGTAGAGATTGAACAACATCTGGAGCTTCGGAGCCAACGGTAACCTCAGTGCTAATAGCACCTGAGTCGGCAATACCTACAAATACACAAACAAAGAAAAGATCAAAATAAAAAACTCCCTTATTTGGGAGCCCCTCAAACTAATTCCAAGCAAGGTGGAGGGGCGTCAAAGTAGGAGAGACCGGCAGAGAAATGGAACCGGAGCTCGAAGTCACCGGTCATTGCGGCGGCAGAACTCACATCACCGCTGGAACCATCTCCCCTGCCTGTGAGACTTCTAAAGTCTCCCACCAAGAAAACCCTATCACAGTTCCAAATCAGATACCAAGATATGAAGTAAGTGGGAGCATGTAGCCGAGTTTGGTTTGGAGCCATAGATCTGAGCGAGGTCTGGAGCGAATCAGATGAAAAAATGATAGGGAGAAGTAAAATGAAAAAAGAAAAAAAAAGGTATTGATCTGCGAAGGGCTGAGGAGGTGCAAGTGAGATTAAGAGAGGAAAGGGAGAAGGAAAAGGAAAGGTGAAGAAGGAAAACAAGAAACTGATCTGAGTAGGTGAAGCTGTGCGAGTAAGATGAAGAGAGGGAAGGGAGAAGGAAAAAGGAAGATAAAGAAAAAAGGAAAACGGCACGCCACTGGGGCGGAGGGGATCACGGCACTGCGGCGGAGACTGTGCACGCCACAGGGGCGGAGGAGGGGCTACATCTTGAGAGGAAAACCATTCACCGTGCTATTCCTGGTGCTGTGCCTTGCCGGAGAAGAAAACTTTGAGTTTTTGGAGTGCGGCGGCTAACAATTAAGGTTCTGTGTATTACACATAGGATGGAGAAGAAACTGACTCCAGTATCCACGGATTGGAAACAGGCCATACTGTCACACACTTATGATGCTTTGATGCACCACACTTATCAACTGTATTAACTGTGGGATATGTGGGGAATAATCTTATTAATAAGCACCATTAATTAAGATTAATTTGCCTGTGTTTTTATTAATTATAAGCATCATTAATTACGATTAATTTTTCCCAATACATCCTTAATTTTTAACCATTACTACTTACAAGAACATTAGTGAGATTTGGAAAGAGAAATCAAATTGTCAGTGATAAGTTCTCTAATTATCTTTGTTTAATGAAGAAGACAAAGATAGAATAAATAGCCATAGGTAGAGCAAGCTAGTTATCAAAATCACCTTTGTGGGCAATTTCTTTCTATATCTCTAAACAATGAGATACCAAAATCCATTTGATCTTTGATAAAACCTACCATTAAGGATAGAAGACAAGCGCTCAAGAGGTTATACAAAAGTTATTGTTACGTGCAAGGATAACCTTTAAAAAAAAAAAAAAAACAGAGAGATAATAGGGGAAAAAAAGAGGGAGAGAGATATAATAGGATAGGAGTTTTGCCAAACGTCTTGGCTTGGGTAAGGAAGTCTCCTCATCTCTTTAGAGATATTTTAGGATTCAAAAGTCTATTTTTATTATCGCTTCATATCTATTTAAGGATTACAATAAGGAGTTGTAATAGCTCCCACTTCTCAATAATCGAACCCATACCTATCCCGTCTAACTCCATCAATTAATTGTCATCCGACTAACTCCGTATAACTACCCGTACGTAACATATTACAAATAAAATTATTATTTTAAATTAAATAATACGTAAAATTCCTTCTTTGTTGAAAGTGTCATTGTACGCAAGGACAAAGAAGTTATAGAAAATAATAATTCCACCCGGATCCTATATCTTAATATGGAACATCTCAATTAATGAGTCCAGAATGATAATCTCACGATGATATATCCTTGAAGGATAACTTCTTCTCCTTCTTCTTTTTCGTCATCTTCATCTTCTTCTTTGTCGTCTTCATCATCTTCTTCTTCATCTTCTTCATCTTCTTCATCTTCTTTGTTGGATGTGTCAGGTACACCATTATAGCTACCTCTTCTTCCTTCAGTCTCTATACTTTGCTTGAAGATGTTTTTATTACAAGGTTGTTGGCTAACGTACGCAATCCAATTCTATTAAACAACTCAGTAAGATTTTACATGATTTGGGTAAGGTTCCACATAATTTGTTGTTACCCAACGTAAAGTGAATGCACAGTTTCTTCCAAATTTTGACCTTTTCTCTCATTCCTGTCTCTGATACCATTTGTTACGTGCACGGATAACCTAAGAGAAAACTAAAAAAAAAAAAGAGAAAAAGAGAGAGAAAATAGGATAGGGGTTTGGTTTTACGAACCAAGCCGGACATCTTGGCTTGGGTGAAGAAGCCTACCTCATCTTTTTAGAGATATTTTAGGATTCGAAAGTCTATCTATATTATCATTTCCTATATATTTAAGGATTATAATAAGGAGTTGTAACAGCTCGCACTTCTCAATAACCGAATCCATCTCTCTCCCACTATCGTCTAATTCCATCAACTTATTGTCATCCTACTAACTCCCTATAACTACCTGTACATAATATATTACACAAAAAATAATTATTTTAAATTAATTAATACGTAACAGACAAATTTCAAGGGATCAGTCACTCTAAAAATGAGAAGGTTCTTCATCATCTTTCCCCTTTCGTTAAGCCCTATTTGTCCAAAGATCAAAGAACATATTCTTGGTCTAGGTCGCTTAATGGAAACTACCTCCATTCTTAGTCAATGACCACCCCTTTAGGATATGAAAGATATCTGTAAGAGTTCAGATGAGAAGCAATGCCTTGGACATAAGTAACCTCCTAGACTATAAATAAGAAGCGCCTTAGAAATTTTGGAAATCTTGAAGAAAAAAAAAATCTTGTTTTTTTACTAAGAATCCTTAAAAGTGGTCCCTTGTTCTACAAGCACCTCACTATTGCCTAGACTTGAGCTCTTCCAAACCCCCCGAACCTAGCATACTCCAACGTCCCTACACCCTTCATGAGTTTTGAAGCTAGGTGAGTCTTCTTCCTTTTTTTTTTTTTTTTTCATTCAATTTTATCTGTTGTGTTGTGATATATCCTCTTAATAGTGAGGGTACAACACTGTCACCCATTAGTGGGGTAGCGGCGACATGCAATGAATTGGAGCATGCCCGTTTAGTTCCTTATGGGGATTTTTTTTATTATAAGATAGTAAGTCTATTTTTAGCCTTCATCTATGAACTTTTAGGCTCTTTTTTTTTTATGGCTTACTTTATTGACAAATTTCATGCTTATAACATTCATTTTTTGTGGGTTTTGTTTGGCCGTTTGATTTAATTTTCTAATGTTTGGGAGATTAGTGTCATGTTGTTTTACAGTCTCTCATCATGTTTTCATGGCTTTTATCGATGGTTTCTATATTGTTTATTCTCCTTCCATTTTCATTTCTTCCTTGCATGCTTAGGCTAGTTTTTGCATATAATGGTATTTTAGTAATTTTGCATGTGTATAAATTTCTATGATTTGGGGTGGAGTCAATAGCTTGTTTTGTTTGTGAATCCTTTCTAGACCTTAATATAGGTGGTGACTCTTGTCAAGAAGATTTTATCTCTTGGGGAGTCTAAGACCTCGATCTATTCCCATAGATGGATAAAAGGATCAATCAAAAGAAATTAAAAATGACTTGTCATTATATCATTATCAAAAGTTATCATAATCTTACCAAAAAAAAAACCAAATGTATTACAATAAAAGAAAAAAAAAAAAAAAAAACCCTTCAAATGATTTGACACCTCAAGGGGTGTCAATAAGAAAATTCCTTTTTCATCAAAAAAAAATAAGAAAATTCCACGTAAAAACAAAAAAAACAAAAAAGCAGATTAATCCGTGCATCACTAATCACTCATAAAATTTGCCTTCAGCCTAGCATGTGAATAAGACCTAAATTCTAAAATTCATTTCGGTTTACTCCCATATAAATTGAAGTTCAACTGTTCAAAAGTTTCCGAGGAACAGAGAGAGAGAGATAACTTTATCTATTACATGAATTAATTCCTTCAAAAAGCCGAAGGATGTTTCTATATCAATTAACAGACTAAGATGAATGCAACTGTGGATAGTACATTCCACCATCTCCTCCATCTGAAGTCCCCCCTCCCCTCTCTCCCAAAATGCTCCTCTTCGAGGTGCAAACCCAACTAGGAAATTCTTCATAACTACCAAATTAGTGTGCTGTATGGATGAAAATTGCCCTTCGAGACTGTACCAATATATTTCCCTAGTGACCCTTCCTACACAGCCTGAACATATTGAGAGTGAGCACGAGACTTGGTGGAGCCTTCTTTCCACCCTCTTTGACGAGCCCTCATCTCCCAGGTTGCAGTCAGTTTTTTCTGTGCCAATAATGCAGCTTCAGCCTTTTCTCTCGCTTCTTCACAAGTCTCCATCCCTGAATTGCACTTGTCCGCCTCCTTTTGATACTGAGATGCCATCTTCTTTGCCTCGAGCAATGCCATGTCAGCATGCTGGTGATTCTCTAAGGCTTCAGCTTCCATTAGCTTCAATTCCTCTGACAACAGTTCTGTGAAGTTCTTCTCAATGTCTTCACTCACCTCTGTATCATGATTCCCACAATCTGCAGAGACACAAACCGGCATAATGCGAATTGCATATGGAATGAGCCTAAAATCATCAATAACCTCATGTTCAACCTTCAACCACCAAGAGAAGGCCTCAGGTTGGCAGAGGACCTAGCCTAGGCCATGTTCACTTCGGCTGAGGACTTGGGTTCCCCAAGTCAACCCTTAAATATGTCTGCATATATGTTGGCTCATGTATGTTTTGGATAAACCATATCATACAATCAACAAATCTATTTCCAATATGGTGACAAAACACTGGTACTTTCCAATTCAAGTCATGAGGAATTACAAGAATATTTAGAAATAGATAGATATGGACAACAAGATTTCCTATAAATCTTTCAGGTATATACGTACTGGATAAACCATGTATCATACAATCAACAGATCTATCACTAATATGGAGATACTAAAACAGGTATTTCATATTTATAATTAGAGTAAAGACTGGGCACACCGGCACTGTGCCCAGCCTAAGTCTGTCTCTCTCCCACCCCCTATGGAAATGATCCCTCTGCCCTTCCCATCTCACCCTCTCCATTGGGCACAGCCACTAGCTCAAGGAAAACTAGCAGGGTGCCCAACCCTCCCATAAAGGTATTATGGTGTGATGAATGGTTTGGCCATCTGCAACGGAGGCCTAGGGATGCCCCAGTAAAGAGGAGTGACCTGATTCTGATTGATGGAGCTAAAAGAACGAGGGGCAGGCCTAAAATGACCATAGGTGAGGTTGTGACACCAGGTAGCCTAAAATGACATGCAATGTCTGGGGCTTGTGCCAAGTATGACCTCAGATAGAGCCTATAGGAGGGCAAGGATCCATGTTGTTGACACTAGGTAGCTGAGATTTTCTGGGCTTGCCTCTTTCCTCTTACTCTCATTTTTCATTTTTCCATCTATCACTTTTATTATCTCATTTCTTTTTTTTTATTCCTCATTCCTCTGTTTTCCCTACTTTGTTTTGTAAGGATCCATGTAGCCAACCCCATTCAGTTGGCATAAGGCTGAGCTGTTGTTGTTGTGGTGTGATGAATGGTAATGGTGCTTTCCGTTATAGGAATAAAATGCTTTCTTGTAGCAGTAAAATAGCTCAAAGCCAAGCTAGGCCAACTGAAATAATAATTAAAAAAAAAAAGGCCGAACCCAATGCACGAGGCTCCCGCCACTGCAGGATCTGGGGAGGGTCATAATTTACGCAGCCTTACCCCCGGTTTGTGGAAAGGCTGTTTCCAGACTCAAACCTGTGACCACTTGGTCACAATGGAGCAACCTTACCAGTGTGCGGCTGCTGGGCTAATGACCCTAGGAAGGGCCTCTCCAGCCGGAAGCTCAAGCATTTGGGTTGGACCCTGTCAAATGGTATCAGAGCAGCTTGTACGTACACCAGCCATGTGGGGGTCCATGGCCCAAAGCTAAAAGGAGTTGATGCAATGAATGCAACTCCATGGCCAGGATAGTGTGCAGCTGCTGGCCTCTCCACCCTGAAAACTCAAGAGTTTTAGGTTAGACACCATCACATAGTTGGGTTGGGTACTCTACTCTTGAGGTTGGACCTGGGTTGGCACCTCAACTCAATGAAGTCGCATCATGCCCACTGAGTCGGTGACAATAAGAAAATTAAAGAAGAGAGTAACCCTAAGCAAAGTAAAAAATGAAGTTACTAGGCAATTTCACAAATTTCAGCCTCCAAACCGTTTCTTTTTTTTCTCTGTGGGGTTTTGGCGGGCGGGGGGGGGGGGGGGGGGGGGGGTTTTTTTTTTTTTTTTTTGGTGGTTCTTTTTTTTTTAGAAAATTTTGGGGGGTTTTGGTGGGGGGGTTTTGGGGTTAAATTGTTTTTTTTTTAAAATTTTTCAACCCTAGGTTCCAAAACCCTACTGATTGGTCACTATGGGCTCACCACGAATGATAGAAACTCAAATAATCAAGGACAATGGAAATTTCGTAATTTCAGAAACTATTCAGCACCTTATGAGTAAGGTAGACAAGTGAGGATCAAACTGTGAAAAGGAGTTTGAAAATGGGAGTTTTCTGGTATTTAAAATGAAGTGGGAATAAAAGAGAATTGAAGTTAGAAGATTGGGGCTTTTGGCAATTATAAGATCGATCTTTTTTTTTTTTTTGGGTAGAAAGAGCTGTGTCTTTAATAGCAATATGAAGTGAGAACAACCACAGCGGAGAAGAGGTTCCCCTTGTGGTTGAGAGAACTCTCTCAAGTAGAGCTCGATCAGCTTGAAAATTTAGGATAAGCTTGCTTACTTGATGACCTCTAAACCCCAATTAGTATTAAGTCAAACCAGCAGCCTAGGAATCAACAAAAATTCCTGAACTTAACCTTGGCGGAATTTTCAGAATTGAACATGACTTTCAGTTTGAAACTCTTAGTTCAAGCAGGGTTTTGGGCTCTGGGGTTCTGCAGGTGAAGTCGCCCAAGGGTGTCGATTTACCCTCCCAGGTTTGGAATTGAAAGATCAAAGCAGGAGAGAGATAGACTTATCTCGGTCGTTGAACCCAGTTTAGTATTGGAACAGGGTAAAAACCAACGCGAGAGAATAAATAGCAAGTGGGAAACAGGAAAGAAATAGAGAAACAGGGAGAAGAAAGGAGAGTTACAAAGAACTTACCAGAGAGGTAAGGTTCTGAATCGAACCAGGAAGAAAGAGAAACAAGGAGAAGAAAGGATAGTTGAGAAGAACTTACCAGAGAGGTAAGATTCTGAACTACCCAGGAAGAATGAGAGAAAGAGGGATCAGCAGCATGCACCACTCACAACCTGTAAGGATAATCTCAAGTTTCATTCCATATATAAAGACGGGGAAAAAAAGACTCCTGCTCAAAACTCCATATAAATGAAACAACTCAAACAAAGAACTACATCCCTATGTATCTAACTTAATATAAAATAAATTAAAAATGAAGATTACAAGAATAACCCTACCATCCCTGATTGGACCAGAATCCAAGTTTGGACCTGGTTCTTCTCGGTCTGGGTTTCCAGATTGGGTCATGCTGGTCCAGCCAGGCACACTCAATTGCATCATAAACCTCCCAGGAACATGGACTTCATACAATTGAAGAAGACTTTGGATCTATACCAGTCAATCACAGTACATCATTTGAACACTATGCTGGTAAATGATTTCCCTATCAACCTTTAATTTTGTGATCTTCTACCTCTTCAAATTATCAACTTATTACATAATCTAGGCCAGCACATTGAGGAAGTTGCTGTTGGTTGCTGGTCAACTTTGATCCAGTCTAATGGTGTGCATGCAATACTGTTAAAATTAGTACATCATTGCAAGCAGAGCAATACACTTTTTCTGTAGTATTTCTCATTGTCAATGTCAGGCACAACAGAATGTGTACTACACACAAGGTTTGTCATTTTCAATCTTCTAATTTTCTATCTCACACATATGACATACTTTGCAATTTGCATTAACAAACTTCCCTTCCACTTCGAACTTGGAAAAGAGGTTTCTTGGGAAGTGGAAAGTAAGTTTTGTGCTACATAAATGTTGAAATTTGACTAGGTGAGACAGGATTTAACTGTCATGTGTTCCTTTTTGGATTGTTCGCAAGTTGAAATGCGAGAGATGAGTATATATCTATTTCTGGATGTGAAAAATATGAATAATGGCTTGTGACAATATGATCACAGCCCCACTTTATTTATAATGAGTGTAGGAACATTCTAGAATAGGTACGAGGACTGAAATACCCTTGAACCCATATATCACAACACTCCCCTCAAGTTGGTGCATAAATATCAAACATGCCCAACTTGCTAACTATAGAACAAAAACTCTTACAACTAATTCTCTTAGTGAGAATATGAACTAATTGCTCATTAGATTGGATAAAAGGAACACAAATGACTCCTTGTTCTAACTTCTCCTTGATGAAGTGACGATCAATCTCAACATGCTTGGTACGATCATGTTGACCTGGATCATGTGCGATACTTATTGCTGATTTACTGTCACAATAAAGGCACATAAGCAGATCAACAGCAACACATAAGTCTTGAAGAAGTTCTTGGAGCCAGAGGAGTTCGCATATTCCATGGGCCATAGCCCGAAACTCTACTTCAGCACTAGATCGAGCAACAACAGCTTGCTTCTTGCTTCGCCAAGTAACCAAGTTACCTCCAACAAAAGTGCAATAGCCTAATGTAGATCTTTTGTCATCTGGACACCCTACCTAATCAGCATCAGTGAAGGCCTCAACTCGAAGATGATGGTGAGGAGAAACAAGTATGCTCTTTCCAAGAGAAGACTTCAAATACCTCAAGATCCTATACACTGCCTCCAGATGAGTAGAATAAGGATCATGCATATATTGGCTAACTACACTCACTGCAAAAGCTATATCTGGCCGTGAGTGGGATAGGTATATCAGACACCCAGCCAATCTTTGATAACTACTCTTATCCAATGGATCTACATCCTTACTCTTTAAATGAGTATTTGGTTCCAATGGTGTATCAGCAGGCTTACATCCCAACGTTCCAATGTCAATTAACAAATCAAGTGTATATTTTCTTTGAGAAAGAGAGATGCCTTAAGCTGAATGAGAAACCTCGATCCCAAGAAGGTATCTAAGCTTCCCCAGGTCTTTAACTTCAAATTTTGTCCCCAAATAAGCTTTTAGTTTGCCTATTTCTTCAACATCACTCCCAGTGATTACTATGTCATCCGCATAGACAATCACTATTGTAATATGCTAGCCCATCTTCTTGATAAACAAGGTATGATCAACATTGCTCTTTTTGTACCCAATAGATACCATAGCTCTATGGAAACGACCAAACCATGCTCTCGGGGACTGTTTTAGGCCATATAAAGCTTTCTTCAAATGACACACCTTTCTGTGTGTTTCTGGAGCAGAAAAACCAGGAAGAATCTCCATGTATACTTCTTCTAGCTCACCATGGAGAAAAACATTTTTTACATCAAGTTGTTGAAGATCCCATCCTTGGTTGACAGCACAGGAAATAATTAACCTAACCGTATTCATCTTTGCTACTGGGCAAACGTTTTCTGATAATCAATCCTATAGGTTTGGGTAAAGCCTCTAGCAACCAACCTTGTATCTTTCTACCGATCCATCAGCCTTCTATTTAACAGCAAAAACCCATTTGCAACCTACGGGTTTCTTTCCTAGAGGAAGTGTTACCAATTCCCAAGTGTTATATTTTCCCAGGGCAGTCATTTCGTCCTTCATTGCTTCTTTCCACTTCGAATTAGCTATTACCTCCTGCCAGGTGTTAGGAATAGAAACATAAGACAAAGAGGAAGGCAAAGGCATGGAAAGAGGGAGAAAGAGAATTATATGAAACAACATTAGAGATGGGATGTTGAGTACATGTTCTTTTTGGCTTACAAATAGCAATTGGTAAGTTAAGACTAGGATCAAAAGCAAACTTATCAGAAGAAGAACTTGGAACAGGTAGTGCCGATTGAGTAGGACCAGTGGTGGTGGTTCTTTTATGCCAAGTTCCTCGAGAAAAAGTCTTCAAGGTGTCAGACTCCCTTTGAATTAAAGGCTGCTCTTGTTATTGTTCTGTTATACCATCCTCAAGTTCTACGGATGGGTCGTGCACTGTAGGTGTATACACATCCAATTGCGCAATGAGGGACACCTCTTCACTTACAGACTCCCCCTGAAATGGTTCATGGGTAGGGAAATAAGCCTCAGACTCCCTAAAGATAACATCCATGGTGACAAATAACTTCCGTGTAGGCGGATGATAGCACTTATACCCCTTTTGAGAGCAGAGTAACCCAAAAAATGCAGCGAAGACCCTTAGGATCAAACTTCCCATGGGGATGATGATTGAGAGCGAACACAACAAAGCCAAATATCTTAGGAGGTACCACAAATGTTGAAGAACCCAATAAAACATCAAGAGGGCAGCGAGCTGCTAGCACCCGGGAAGACAACCGATTTATAAGATAGGCAGGAGAAAACACAGCATCACCCCAAAAACGAGGAGGAACATCCATTGTGAACAAAAGAGATTAGGCCACTTCCAAAAGGTAACGATTCTTTCGTTCAGCTACACCATTCTGGGTTGGAGTATCCACACAAGAGGTCCAATGTATTATTCCATGAGAAGACAAGAAGGTCTAAAAGGAGCCACCCATGTATTCCTTCCCATTGTTTGTCCGAAAAATTTTTACTTGAGCATCAAACTGAGTCTGAACCATTTTGTGAAATAATTGGAAGCAAGAGAAAACATCACTCTTTTGGTGCATGAGGTAACGACTAAAGCAATCAATAAAGGTAACAAACCACCGGTAACCAGATGTAGAAACATAACGGGCAGGGCCCCCACACATCAAGATGAATTAAACTTCTACTATTTGAAACGGGATAAATAGCTCTAGTTTGCTTGGCAAAAATGCAAGCATCACAAGAAAAATGATATAAATTACAACTCTTAACCAAACTAGGAAATAAAGTAGATAAAACTCTTAGAGGAGGGTGGCCTAGACGAAGATGCCACCTATGCAGTTCGGCCAAATCTGATGCCGAAGATTCATATTAGCGTTTGGTTGGCCGATTGATTTATCTTGCTCATACACATTAATGTAGTCCTAGATAGATAGGAGACCTACTAGGAGCCAGATAACAGAATAAATAGCAAAAAGGGGCTGCTGGTTCACATGGACAGCCTAGGTTTTAGGTTAATTCTAGGGTTTAGGATGGGAATTTGGGAATGGGTCTTATATGGTTTTAATATGCAGGTTTAGGGGACTATTATGATATAATAAAAAAACAGGATTTGGTTCAGTTTAAAATTCCTGCAGAATTAGGGTTAGGGTTTCGGGTTTTTAGAAATTAGGGAAATCACTAAAGCTAGGGTTTAGATGGATGGATAGGGCTGGGCTTAGGGTCACTGTGAGGGGAGGCTGTGGTCAAAGTTTGGATGATTTCTGATGGGTAAACAGATCTGGACAGAACTGAGATCCTCCTAGGGTTTATGAAAATAAAACAGAAAAAGAAAAGGGGATTGAATGGGGAAGGGAAGGAAAGGTAAAAACATAAAATTAAAATTCAAACTCACACTGGAATCCACCGGTAGTAGCTTAAATGTTTGAAGGATGAAACCACCTTCGAAGAGAGATCCTCCCAGCCATCACAGCGTAAAGAGTCGCAGGAATCCACCCACCCTTCCACCTTGAAGTCCACAAGGATGCACACTCACACAGGGGAGCAAGGAACAGCAGTAATGGCAGCCACGAAATCTGTTTTTTAAATTCAAATAATCTGTGGGGGAGCCTCCCACGGTTTGCTTTATTTATAATTAAAGGCCAAAGGCCAACTCCTAATACAATTTAATGTCTCTTCCTTCTAAAATCGTGGAAGGGAGAGATCTAATCTAACTTAATTAACTTAAAACAGTAAATTGACCAAGATACCCCTACTAACTTAAAAATAAAAGAATCTAACTTAAAACAACTAATTTAAAAGAAGATTCAATATTAGCCAATAGGATATAAGAACCTATTAACCAATAGGAACACGTCACTTAAATTAGACCCATTGAACCAATTGGATGCAACCAATTCTAAACCGGTTCAATCTAAAAACATAAAAATAACTAAGTATTGGGTTAATCCCGTATGCAACCTATATGCCCCTAGTTTAGGCTCATTAAAGTGGCCTAATACATAAAAACCCTTGGGAACAAAGGCCCAACATGTATATAACTCAACCCTAGGCCTATTTCTAAAGAAATAAGCCCTATTTGGTGATCATTCTGCATCACACATCCTAACATTGCTTATGCTGTCAGCTTAGTCAATCTGTATATGCATGACCCATATTCCACACATATGGAAGCAGTTCATCATATTCTCCAGTACTTGAAGTCTGCTCCAGGCCGTGGGATCCTTTTCTCTCCTTATCATCATCTTCGAGTTGAGGCTTTTACTGATGCTAATGACTAGGCTGGCTCTTTTGATGATCGTCGGTCTACCATAGGTTATGGCCATGGTTAAAGTCTTGGTCCGTATCATATCGTATCAGCTGATACGTATCAGTATCGGTCGGTATTGATACAATACTGACCGATGTCTCTCTTTTTTCTAAAAAAAATATTGTATCAAGTGTATCGATATGTACGATACGATGCGATTGATACGAATCGATACACTGGATACCTACTATTTTACCTTTATTTTTTTTGGGTTTTTAAATGTATCAATACGTATCGTTACTATCAATACATAAAGATACACATTTTTTTTTTCAGGCTTGTTGAACAAACACGAACTAGAGAGCTTATCTGGACAGAAAAAACCATTTCCAGCCAAGGAGAAAACCAAAAAAACTGGATTTGAAGCCATTTTTTGCCCAAATCTCTTAAGGGCTTCCATTCCTTGATGAAAAACGACTCTAATAGAGGTGGAACCACATCATTTGTTGCATCCAACTTCCCACATCATTTTAGGGTTCTTTCAAAAAACTTGATTTTTTGTTTCAAATCTCGCATTTTAGTTCTTTTTTTTGCTATGATTCAAGGTGAATAGATTCAACTAACTATTTGATGCATGCTTTGTATACTTTTGCAAAGATTTGATTTTTTTATTTCTTCCAAAAATGAATTTTTTTTATTTCTTCCAAAAAATAGAACCTATGCTTATGTGTATAATATATGTACTATATTCTGTGCAGATCTATCACCTTGAATGAAGATTATATTTTTAGCCTATAATCTGTTTTTTTTTTTTTTTTTTTTTGTTCTTTTCTGAAATTATAAATACTTACAAAAATGAAAAAATAAAGTACTTTTTTCATCTTTTCTCTTTCATTATAGTTTGATTAAATGTCAATATGGCTGAAATAGATGACAAGACTTGGATTGATATTATTTGTATCATAAGGTACTATATTATATCATTTTTTAATTTCTGAAAAATGAAATAATGTGAAACTAATTATGGAAAATATAAAAAATGATTAAAGTTTGCTTAATATTCCTTGCTAAGTACATGCAATGCATGAAATGCATCATATAGACATATACTATGCTTGTATAAGTTATTGATTTTGGATTTTAATATAATTTAATACTTATGTAGTTATCTACTTATCTTTGGTGTTGAGGATGATGCCGCAACAACAAGACATTGGGTGGTCTTATTGTACCAAAATAAACAACAGATTGCATACAATGTGCAACTTCTGTGACACTCAACATCTAGGAGGTGGGGTAACTCGGCAAAAACAAAACATGGTAGGAGGATATGGAAATGTTGCCAAGCGTACAAAGTGCCCTATAGAGTTAAGCAGAGCAATGAAACAACATCTTAAAGATGCGGAAAAAAAAAATCCACTCAAGCACAGGAGGATGAGGATGTTTTGGTAGAAAATTTTATGGAGGATTTTCAAGATTATGAAGGATCGGATATAGAAGCGGAGGAGGACCCAGAGTTGGCATGGGTGATGCGACAGTCAAGACAAGAAGCAAGAGAGAAACAATGGAGAGCTGAACAAATGGTAAGAAATCAATCAGCTCGACCCCAACGTTAGGACCCTGAAGAAGTTGGTGTTGGCTCCTCTTGTCGACCATAAGTACGTAAGGGTAAGGAGCCTGCTGGCCTTAGTAGAGCAACCAGTATCAAAGGAATGTTTGACCGGTTTACTAAGAGTGGTAAGGGTAAGAGAAAGAAGAGCCCAGATATCCGACTCTACAAACCGAGAGACGATGGCCAACAGAGGATTAAAAAACTTTCAGCCCAAAACATTGAGTAAAAAGATAGGTAGAGCAATCTACAAATGGTTCCACAATTCCATGATTCTACCACACAAGACCAAAGATCCCTACGTCAAGGCTATGGTAAAGGAGATTCAACATTATGGGAAAACTGTTAAGCCACCCACGCCTTATAAGATTGTTGAGCCTTACTGGGATGACATTGTCCAGTTCAAGGAGAAGTGGCCTTTATACGGAGTGTGTTAGGTTTTAGAGTAGAAAGAGAAGAAAGAAGAAAAGCTCCAAGAGAGACAAAGTTCAAACACGATTTGGTGTAAATCTTTTTTTGTCTCTCAACTAAAGACAAACAGCCTTATATTTAGAAGAATATTTAATTATACTCAGGCCCTTAGCCTAATACAAATAACACATAGAATACATAAGAAAGTGTTTAAGTACAAATATACCCCTGAAACTAAGTACTCTTAACACTCCCCCTCAAGCTGGGTGGTATATGTCATACATACCCAGCTTATCTAACATAAAACTGAAGTGATGAGAGCTAAGTCCTTTGGTGAATATGTCTGCCACTTGTTCACTTGTCTTCACAAAAGGAGTACAAATAGTCTTAGACTCTATCTTCTCCTTGATAAAGTGCCTATCAACCTCAACATGATTTGTCCGGTCATGTTGGACCGGATTATGAGCAATACTTATGGCTGCCTTGTTATCACAGTATAGACTCATAGGTTCTGTCGTCTCAAACCCCAATTCTTGGACAAGCTTCTTCAACCACAAGATTTCACACACACCATGAGCCATGGCCCTAAATTCTGCTTCAGCACTTGATCGAGCTACCACAGGTTACTTCTTGCTTCTCCAGGTGACTAAGTTTCCCCCAACAAATATACAGTATCCGAAGGTGGACCTTCTATCAGAAATAGACCCAGCCCAATTAGCATCTGTATATACTTCAATTCTCAAGTGATCATTCCTGGAGAAGAGAAGAGACTTTCCAGGGCATGACTTCAAGTACCTAAGGATCCTGTAAACTGCATCAAGATGTCCCACCTTAGGTGCATGCATAAACTGACTCACCACTCCCACAACGTAGGTAATGTCAGGTCTGGTGAGGGAAAGATAGATTAGCTTGCCTACTAATCTCTGGTATTTTTCAGCATCCACAAGAGGTCACCACAATCTTCCCCTAGTCTGTGATTCTGCTCAATAGGAGAGGAGATTGGTTTGCATCCCAAATAGCATGTCTGTGTAAGAAGATCAAGAACAAACTTCCTTTGACAAACATTGATCCCTTGCTTGGATCTTGAAACCTCAATCCCCAGGAAATACTTCAATGGACCGAGATCCTTGATCTCAAACTGTCGAGACAAGTAGAGCTTAAGCTTTGAGATTTCAGCTTCACTGTTTCCCGTGACCACAATGTCATCAACATAAACAATGAGAGCCGTAATAGTGCTGTCCTTCCTTTGTATAAACAATGTGTGATCAGCTTGACTTTGAGTACATCCGTTTTGTAGGAGAGCTTGTCTAAATCTCTCAAACCAAGCCTTAGGAGACTGTTTGAGTCCATAAAGAGCCTTCCTAAGACGACACACTTTCCCACTGTCACCAATATGCTTGAACCCAGGAGGAGGATGCATATACACTTCTTCTTCTAGGTCACCATGTAAGAATGCATTCTTTACATCCAGTTGGTACAAAGGCCAATCAAGATTTGCTGCCATTGAGAGAAGTACACGGATGGAGTTGTGCTTGGCCACTGGAGCAAAGGTTTCCTGAAAGTCAATGCCATACACCTATGTATAACCCTTGGCGACAAGTCTTGCCTTATACCTCTCCACGGTACCATCAGACTTGAACTTGACTGTGGATACCCATCTGCACCCAACAGGGATTCTCCCTTTAGGGAGCTCAACAAGGTCCCAAGTATGATTCTTCTCAAGCGCCAACATCTCTGTGTTCATTGCTTCTCTCCATTTTGGATCTGCCATAGCCTCTGTTACATTCTTGGGAATAGATATGGAAGAGATAGCCACAGAGAAGGCTATACCTGTAAGGGAGATAGAATCATAGGAAACAAACTTGGCAATGGGATTAGTACATGCCCGAGTTCCCTTGCGGTGGGCAATAGGAAGATCCAAGTCTGAGGATATAGGAGTAGAGGAAGGTATACCTATCTCGATGGGTGGAGGCTCAGGATGAGGAGATGAAGAAGGATTTTGGCAGGTCTTCTTTATAGGAAGCCATGAAGCAGGATTTCTCCTGTCCTTTGTATACACCAGTAGCTCCCCCTGTTCTCTGTTCACCTGCACACAAGGAGGCTCCCCCTCAACTACATTCTCTATACAAGGCTCCCCCTCAACAACATTCTCCACAAAACTTCTCTTTCCTTTGTCAATCTGAAAAGGTGAAATAAGAACAGGATAGGAGATAGGAAGTGGGACAGACTCGGGAACCTCTTCACCTGCAATACCACCACCAAGAGATGAACACTCCCCCTGAAGAGGTGACTGAAAATATGGTATGGTTTCAAAGAAATGGACATCTTTGGAGAGAAGCCACCGACGAGTAGGAGGATGATAGCATTTATACCCTTTGGAGGTGGAGGAATACCCAAGAAAGATGCACTTTAGAGCCTTAGGATCCAATTTAGTGCGGACAGATTTGCTAACATGTACATAACAAATACAACCAAACACCCTTGGAGGGAGAGAGAATAAAGAAGACCGTGAGGGTAAGACATCAAAAGGAACCTGAAATTTTAAGACACTAGATGGCATGCGATTAATAAGAAAGACAGCAGTGAGTAGTGCATCAAACCAAAAAGTTTTTGGAACATGCATGGTAAACCAGAGGGACCTAGCCACTTCAAGAAGATGGCGATTTTTTCTTTCAACCACCCCATTTTGTTGTGGGGTATCAACACAGGCCACCTGATGAATAATGCCAAAGGTTTCCAAACCACTATACATATGCTCCCCACCTTTGTCAGAACGAACAATTTGGATCCGGGTTTGAAATTGGGTATACACTAACTCATAAAAATTTGTAAATGCAACATGGACATCACTTTTGTGTTTCAACAAGTACACCCAAGTAACCCGAGAATAGTCATCAATAAAAGAAACAAAGTAGCGGAAGCCACGCAAAGAGGTAACAGGGGAAGGCCCCCAAATATCAGTATGGATAAGATGAAAAGGTGAAGTAGATCTATTACCATTGGATGTATAAACTGTTTTACAACTTTTAGCAAATAGACAAGGTTCACAATGAAAAACATGAGAGATAGGAAAGGAAGTAAATAAGTGAGGTAACTGTTTTCTCATAACAGACAAAGAAGGGTGTCCCAACCGACGATGCCAAAGCAAAATATCCTCTTGAGTACGTCTACCTTCTTGCCCACAAACATAAGATTGAGGTTGTACAACAGAGGAAGCACCAATTTCCAAAACATATAAGCCATCAACTTCATGACTACTGCCAATCACCTTCCTCGTCACCAAATCCTAAAAAAGACAATGGGTAGGAAAGAAGGTGACAAAGCAGTTCAAAGATTTAGTCAATTGGCTAACTGAAAGAAGGTTAGTTGCAAAGTTGGGAACATGAAAAACAGACTTCAAGGGTAAGCAAGGTGTAACTTGGATATCTCCCTTACCAGAGATGGAAGAGAATGAACCATCAGCAATTTTTACCTTATCTTTCCCAGAACAAACAGAGTAGGAATTATGCAGCTGAGACCTACCAGTCATATAATCCGTGGCGCCCGAGTCAATAACCCAAGGTGTGGTGCCGGAGGAGGAAGAGGCCTGTAGTGCAGTAGAAGTAGGAGCAGCAGGTGAACCATTCAGGTGGGCTACAACCCGGCGAAAGGCAGCAATGTCAGCTTGGGAAAGAGAGGATGAATCAGCTTCAATGACCCCAACATGAGCCTTAGGCCCCTTCTTCCATTGTCCCTTCAGTCCCCCAGAGGAACCAGGAGGGGGCTTCCCATGGAGATCCCAACAGAAGTCCTTCGTATGTCCAGATTTACCACAATGGTCACATAAGAATCAGCTCTTCGAAGATCCCTTAGCAGCCCCCTTATCAGCTCCCTTAGTGGAGTCCTGAGAGGTGAAAGAAACAAGAGTAGATCGCTCAACAGTGGGGTTGATACTAGTCCCCATGGCACCCCTACGGGTTTCCTCACTCTATAGATATCCACACACCTCCTCCAGTGAGGGAAGACTAGGTCGGCCAAGGATTTGTACCCTTAGAGGCTCAAATTCAGGATTCAAGCCACCAAGAAGAAATAGTACCCTCTACTTCTCAAACAACTTGTGTACCTTGACTTCATCATCAGGACACAACTGAAGATCTCTATAGTGATCATACTCCTCCCACAGGCCCACAACAAGACAATAGTAGTCAAAGATGTTTCTATCACCCTGGCGTAGGCTAACAATCTGTTGGAGAAGTTGGAACACCTTTGTAGAGTCTCCAACATGATCAAAGATACGGGCTACACTATCCCAAATGTCTTTGGCAGTCTCCTTACCCATAAACCTCCGTCCAATCTCAGGCTTCATTGAGAAAAGAAGCCAAGCCATCACAAGAGAGTTCTCAGTGTCCCATTTGGAATACCCTTGGTCGGTAGGAAGAGGGGCCTTGATGCTGCCATTTATGTACCCCATCTTTCCCCTACACCTAAGGATCAGTTTCATGGATCGGGACCAATCTAGGTAATTGGTATTGTCCAACTTGACAATGGGAAGCTGCACATTTGGGTTCTCATATGAAGGGACAGAGGCTGATGCAGTAATTTGGTCTGCAGACAAAGGCAAGGCTGTTTCCACATTTTTGTCACCCATGTTTACCTTAAATCAAATACTTAATAAGTCCAAACAACGGTATTGCAACCACAACAACTGCTCCTTGAACACAGCAGTAAAAAAGAGGCAAAAAACAAAGACCAGAAAACTGAAAAAGGCTTGTAAAACCTCATCAAAGCAGCAAACAGCAGCGGAGCAACAAGGGCAAGTCTTCCTTACCCAAAAAACGATGCTGAATGGCCCAGAGAAAGTATCAGACAAAACTCTATCGAAGAGCTGGATCACTTCAAGAACTCTGACTGGCGGAAATGGGTGCAGACTGTGTCTGGCCGAAACTCAGATTCTATCCTCTGATGATGCCAGTAGACTTGAGATGATCAAATGACAAGAAAGGAGACTTCCAAACGAAGCTAGAGCATCTGGTTGCACTCTATTTGGTTGTCAAACAAGGAAAAAACAGCTTGGTGAAGATACCCTAAGGTTTCCTTCGCAAACCAGCAAGAACAAGGAGATGGAAGCTAACTCTAGCCTTCCACGCAACCTTCAAACACCTTCAAATTCCAGGAACAAATTGCTCTGATACCACGTTAGGTTTTAGAGTAGAAAGAGAAGAAAGAAGAAAAGCTCCAAGAGAGACAAAGTTCAAACACGATTTGGTGTAAATCTTTTTTTGTCTCTCAACTAGAGACAAACAACCTTATATTGAGAAGAATATTTAATTACACTCAAGCCCTTAGCCTAATACAAATAACACAGAGAATACATAAGAAAGTGTTTAAGTACAAATATACCCCTGAAACTAAGTACTCTTAACAGAGTGACCACCATGTGTGATGGATGGAGTAGACCGACAAGATTATCCATCATCAATTTCCTTGTATATTGTGATGGTCAGACGATCTTCCACAAGTCAGAAAATGCATCTAGTGAAATCAAAGATGCCCATTACTTGTATAAATTAATGGATGAAGTTGTGGAGGAGGTAGGAGAAGATAATGTTGTCCAGATAGTAACTAACAATACAATAAATTTCAAAAAGGTTGGTCATTTGCTTATGTTGAAGAGGAAGCATCTATTTTGGACACCATGTGCGGCTCATTGTATAGATCTGATGTTCAAGGACATAAGAGAATTGCCAAAGGTCCAACGGTTGGTTGGTAATGCAAGGAAGATCACTAACTTTATTTATAATCACAGTTGGGTTTTGGCATTGATGAGGAGGCACACAAAAGGAGATTTAGTGAGGCCTGCAACCACAAGATTTGCAACAAATTATATTGCAATCGATAGCCTCATTTCCCGAAAAGATGGGCTGCTTAAGATGTTCACCTCCTTTAACTGGTTGACAAGCAGTTATACAAGGTCTGAAATTGGGAGATATGTTCAAGATCTTGTCACCTCCTCAAAGTTTTGGGATATGATGCATCGACTTTATAATGTTATGGTGCCACTGTTTTCTTCTTCGAGAAGTTGATGGGGATAAGGAGCAAACCACGGGTAAGATGATAGAGGCCATGGAAGTAGTGAAGAAGAGGATACATGAGAATAGCCCAACATCAAACAAGAAGTAATTGAAAATTATAAATGAGCGAAAGGAAAAGTTGTTGGTTCAAGACGTTCATCGGGCAGGTAATCTTATAACTCATCCTTATGTAGATGATTTTGGTTTCATTTTAAACACTTACTAAATTACTATTTATTTATTCGTATTCTAGGTTTCTAACCATCAATTACAAACCATGTTTAGCATTCTATTTGAATCTGGATATTCAATACACCAATAATATAGGGTGTAGACCGGATCTATTGGAATCCCCAAAGAGAGATGTCAACAGATTAGAGCCAAATGTGGCCAAGGCCACACTTGCCATGGAAGAGGTTAGTAATACATTAATGTATAAAAAGATTGGAACCAATAATTTATCATAAAACAGTTTCAGTGGTTAACTAATATTTTAATACCTCTCTAGGCTAAGGATTTTCAGGAGGCTACTCGTGGTTTTGCTGATAGAATGATTATCCATGCTAGGAACACATAACGCCCAGGTAAGTTAGGTTTAATAATTTATTATCTTATTTAAAATTTGTTTCAAATGTTTGTCTTTTAATATTTCATTTACTATTACACTAGTGCTCCACACTTAACAACAATTGCAATTCGGGTGTTATCCCTAACAGCATCCTCTAGTGGTTGTGAACATAACTAGAGTACATTCGGGTTGATACACACTAAACCCCGCAATCGTCTCAGTTATTCAAAGTTGGAGAAGTTAGTCTATGTCCATTACAATATAAAGTTGAAGCTGAAAATTTAGAGTTGGAAAAAGAAGGTGATGAAGTAGATGTCAACCCAATCGACATCAACCACCTACTTGACGAAGAAGATCCAGTTAGAGCATGGATAGAGGACACCAATAAGGTAATGGTGATGGATCAGTTAAGTGAGGATCGCCAGACAACCATACCTGATCCAATCATAGAGAACATCATTCGACAATTTGATGATGATGAAACACAGGCACCATCACAAGAACAAGATCCTAATGTTGAAGAGGATGCCAGTAGCCCTGATGAAGGTTTAATTAGGAGGACGAGGTCAGGTCATCCGTATGGAGGAACTCAACAAGATCTTGATGATGATGATGATGATGATGAAGGCAACGATGGTGATGGTGATGGTGATGGTGATGCTACTGCTGATGATGATGATGATGATGATGATGATGATGGTGGTGGTGGTGGTGGTAGTGGTGATGGTGGTGGTGGTGATGGCCATGGTGGTAGTGGTGGTGCTGGTGGTAGTGGTGGTGGTTGTGGTTGCTATGGGGCTTCACAATATTATACTGGGATGCAGTTCACACGTGAGGGAGGATACACACATGCTACCCAAGATACTGATCATGGTGTCGCCCACAGACTTACAGTCGGAAGGGCAAGTGTTCCCAAAATCCACGTGATAGTGATGTGCTTATGAGTGGCATGGAGTCACTTAGCATTAGTTCAGATCATGCTGGTGCTTCATCAAGCCATTGGCATTATGCGTCAGATTCTTCTTCGGGCTATAGGCATGGAACTTCTGTAGGGTATGAAAGTTATGGATACGGAGAGACACAACCACAACCTAGTGCTTTAACGACATTAGCCACTCCAGAGCAGTACACACGATTCTACTATGAGTGGGAGAGACACTACCATCAGTATTTCGACCGTGCCCGTATTGTGCTTATGTTTGGTCAATACACAATATCATCCTAGTCGCTCCTATTCTTGAAGACCCTTACAGACATGAGTTTGATCCACCCCGACATTCTTCTTGGCAATACAGTGACTCTACATGTAAGAAATCTCATCTTTTATAACAATTTTAAAGTATTGCACTTGTCTGGTTATACATTATTCACAATTCTTAGTGTATATGCATGATATATGACATATATTGCTTGATTATATTGTTTTTTGTGTCCAAAAGTGTATTTCCATGTGTATTTTGATCATTTTCATGCGTTTCTGCACCCACCGATACGTGTCTCCGATACAATACGATACATCTCTTAAAATCGCCCTACCGATACGATACCGATACTTTAAACCTTGGTTATGGCACCTTTGTGGGTGGTAACCTGGTTACTTGGAGAAGCAAGAAGCAGGCTGCTGTGGCTCGTTCTAGTGTTGAGGCAGAATTCCGTGCTATGACCCACGGCATTTGTGAGCTTTTACGGCTCCATGGTCTTCTTTTTTATCTGGCTATTCCTATTACTCTTCCTATAATGCTCTACTGTGATAACAAATCAGCCATCAGCATTGCCCATAATCTAGTTCAGCATGATAGGACCAAACATGTGGAGATTGATCCGTCACTTCATCAAGGAGAAGTTGGAGTCCAATCTCATTTGCGTTCCCTTTGTCCCTTCTCATGATCAATTGGCTGACGTATTTACTAAGGGACTTAGTGGTAGGATTTTTCATTCTATTGTTTCCAAGTTGGGCATGTGTGATTTCTATGCACCAACTTGAGGGGGAGTGTTGTACATGGGTACAACAACAACAACAACAACAACAACAAACTCAACCTTATCCAAACTTAATGGGGTTGGCTACATGGATCCAAAAAAAAAGGATGAAAGATAGTAAGAGAAAAGAGGCACAGCCCAGCACATCGAAAGAATCTCAGCTAAATGGGGTCTGCGATATGGATCCTTGCCCTCCAATCGGCCTCTATCCGAGGTCATACTTGGAACAAGACCTAGACTATGCATGTCCTTCCTCACCACTTCTCCTATAGTAATTTTAGGTCTACCCCTAGCTCTTTTAGCTCCTTCAATCGGAATCATATCACTCCTCCTTACAGGGGCGTCTATAGGCCTCCGTAGTTTATGACCATACCACCTTAAACGACTCTCACAGAGCTTGCCATTGATCGGCGCAACTCCCAAGTCTGTCCTTATATGTTCATTCCTTACTTTATCCTTCCTTGTTTTTCCACACATCCATCTTAACATCCTCATCTCTGCTAAAACTGTCTTGTACCCTATTCTAGATTGTTCTTCTCCATATTATAAATAAAGAGGGCTAGTGTCACATAAGACACAAGTCATATATTTCCCAATCTCAACATGCTAGAAAATGGTGGAAACTCCATGAAGAGAGACTCATAGCTAGAGGACGTGAACCTAGGACTTGGGAAGAGATGAAATATGAGTTAGAGATCAAGTACCTATTGGAACATATGCACAAAAGGCTCTCTCTTTGACAAGATTACCCCCCCCCCCCCCCAAAAAACCACTTACACTTGAAGAGAGCATGAAGCAACTAATAGACCGAATGGCCTCTTTTGAGCAAACATTTAAAGCCACATTTGGTCCCCATCACCCTCCACCTCCAACAAATGCTACAGGGAAAGTTGTTGAAGTCTTGAAGATGAAAGAGCAACAAGAGAAGAAACCTCCAATCAAAGAACCAGAATATGAAGTTGAGGTTAATGTTGAAGACTTTCCAGAAACTTCAATCAACAAGGAAAAGTCAGTCCTTGATGTTTCGAATGTCGAGTCTTACATTGAAGAAATTGAAGCAAGCAAAGTTGAGGCAGAGGATGATGTGGAACTTGGCACTACAGTTGACAAGGTGGTTGAAGAAACCATTGAGGAAACTGTGAGTGACAAGAAAGAACTTAAAGAGCTCGAGTTTGAAGCAAAGAAGGTCAAAGACACATTCTTGGACAACCCCATGGACACGACTGATGATGTGGAAGTTGAACATGTGGAATTTGTTATCTCACCAAAGTACTTTGAAGAACGAACTCCACACCTTCTGAATTACATTCGTCTTTTCAAAGCACTACCTGAATTCTACTATTGATTGAAGACAGACGTGCACAACACAAAGATCGGTCCTACACTTGTCAAAATTCAAGGTCGAATTTCTTTTAAGTGGGGGAGAGTTGATGTAGATCAAAATATGAAGAAAATAAGACCAAAACACTGTTCATGGTACTGTTCAAGTGAACAGTTTCACAGCCCATATTTGCCTTGTGTGGGGATGCTTTTTAGAAGATCTTGTGGGCCCATCAAGTGGAGAAAGATCCTATCCTAAATTCCTAATGCTGCCAAAGTTTAGTTTCTATTTTCAGTTTTAGAAAGTTTATTTTATTTCATTTAGGTAACTTCTAATTTTAGTTAGTTTCTAATTTTGTTTCCTTGTTTGTTTAGAAGGCTGGATCCTATAAAGCCTCAGTAGTTTCTATTTTCCTACCTTCTATTTTGATTTTAGGAAGTTTCTATTTTTCTACCTTCAATTTTGATTTTAGGAAGTTTCTATTTTCCTACTTTCTATTTTATTTTAGGAAGTTTCTATTTTCTTACTTTCTATTTTGTGAGTTTGCCTAAGCTATAAAATTGGCATCCATTGTAAGAAAGAGTCACCAATTGATTAATGAAATTTACAAGCAATGCTTGCCTCCAATTCTGAGAAAAAATTTGCCTTTAAACACCTGAGATAGCTGTGGGTGAGAGACCCAAGGCTGAGATAGCCTACCCCACTCCTATCCCTATCCTCCTTTCCATCTATACTTCTATTTTCTCTTTTTGTTCTTCCAATCGACCCCTACTGTTGCTGCCATCTTGTGACTGCAATAAACTGCTGCTGGAGAACTCTTTGAAGACTTGAATGAATCCACAATCATCACCAAGTACTGCTGCTGCTGTTTACACAATCAAGTGAAGGACTGCTCCACCTGCGATCTCAGTTCTGCCCAGAATCTGCTGCAAACTTCAGCCTTTAGAATTGGCTGATATTTGGAGCACAAACCACCCTTGCCTAGACCTTCACTCAATCCTACTTTGGAGCCATTCCTGCTGCTGGTTTGGTCCTTATTCACTAAGTTACTAATTCTGATTTAAAACTATTTTGGTGTTCTGCTGCAACTATTATCGATCCTACTGTTGAGCGTTCTTAAATGAACTCCTACATTACGAGGGATGAATAACAAAATCTATTAAGAGAAAAGAGAGCAGAGAGAACAACCTCAAATGCTCAAGATGAGCCTCACAATAGCAAGATGACATGTCAAAAGTTATAAAAAAGGAAAGAAAGAAAAGAGAAGGCAAAAGAACAACCAGATAACCCTCAAGCTGCACCACTCAAGACTGAAGCAAGCCATTAACAAAACCCAAATAACCTTCCTCTGCAAATACACCCCAAGCTAGAAGACAAACTTCACCACTACCTCAACAGCCCGACACCCTCACCTGGCATTGAGGAAGAAACCCCCTAATTTGCTCTCTTGTAGCCACCTATTACTCTTCCTCGACATTGTTTGACAAAATCACTTTCACTTCCAAACAGTCTGTCAACACTAGGTTCCACCATTTCAAAATTAGAGGGAAAAATCCTATTGTTCCTTTTCCTCGACTTTGTCCAAAAACCTACACTACCAAACAGATTGTGACACCAGGTTCCATCCTTTCAAAATTAGATGGAAAAACATCATCCTCCATTTTCCTACTATGTCTTTCACTACAAAATTCTCAAAAGTACGTTGATGCAGAAAATAGGGAGGAGATTTGGAGGATACTATAGAAGATTTAGAGGAGATTTGAGTGGGAAAATTCTGTTAAAGATATTCCAGCTACCATGGGGATTGTGGATTTCACTTTGTAGTTTCTTACTTTCTATTTTGTAGGGTTAGATATGCTACAATCCAGCCATAGTTTCTATTAATAATGTTCAAGATAGTTTCTATTTTGAAGGAAGAATTAAGTTGTAAGGTATCCTCCTACAGTCCTACCATACTGAGGTTTCCTATTTTGTTAGTTTCCATGAAGCTATAAATAAAAGAGAAGGGGCGTAGACCCTCTAACGATTGGGGGAAAAAAAGTGATTTTTGCCTTCAGCCTTGTTGATGCAGTGGTGATGTTCCTTGGACTGTGGGGATGCAGTTCCAGCCGTCTTCGTGGTGATTCCAATCAGACCCTGCTGTGGTGAGTCAGTAGGTTGGGTTGGTGGTGATTCCATTGCTGCAGGGCTTCGGTGGTGAATCCAAAATCATATCCTTTTTCTTTCTTTTTTCATATGTAAAAAAATGTTTGTGATTGATCTCATGCAGGATTTATTGATTCGAGATCGATTCTGCATTATATGTTGCATGCCAACTTATCTCCACTAATGAAACTGGTAACCAACAATTTACTTCTCTTTGCCCATGTGATGCAATCTGAAAATCCAGATTAAGGATCTCAGATGCAAGCAGGCCCAATAATTAAATCTGTGATCAGATCTGAGATAAAGGTAGCAACTGCGTTGTTAAAGAAAGAAATCAGATTGACGGAATGGGAGGGCAGAGAGATGAGATCAATCTTCTTGGGAGGAAGAAGACAGAAGAAGAGAACAGACAAGAGAAGAAATCAGGTTTGGAATACCAATCCCGTATGCACTACTCAACAGCACCAAAACTCTTAGAAAAAAACTCATATTCTTTTCTCAAATCATCTCTAATTGATGGGGATGTATTACATATATAGACCTTCTAAAATTCCTAATTTGACTCATAAAAGGACTCCTAATCACTCTAAAATAAAGTAAATAAAATCAAAACAGAATTCTATCTAGCTGTTAAGTATCCTAATCTAACTCAAACACTCAATTTAACTATTAATCCCGTGTACCAACATTATCCATACTTTATGGGCTTATAAATTAGATCCATTACATCAATAAACCCAAAAATAAGAAGCTCAAAGTCCATACAACCCAACCATGGGCCAAAATAAAGTCTTCAAGGCCCGATTGACCCAATGGGACAATCTTAACTGCATCACCATGTTTCAGCTAGTCTTTTGGAAAAGTAATAATGACAACTTGCTTTAGAAACACATCTGTCTCGTAAAGTTATTCCCTATCCCCTATAAGGAATGTCTCTCTCATTTTGTCAATGACAAAATGCTTTAGAATATAATATTTTAGTCCCAACGCACAAGAACACAGACTCATTCTTGCATGTTATACCTAAAAGGAAACATTATCTCTTGCTTTATTTGACAGAATGCTCGAGGAACATGTATCTTTGGTCCTCCACCATATTTCTGTACCATGTAGCTTGCCTGCATGGCACCTTTAATTTAAAATGATTTAAGTATAACCTTCTTATGTATTTTTTTTTTTTCATGGGCCCACTTTATGATTACTTCTCTTTCCATTCTTTTTGAAGAACACGAAAGAATGAATCCTCTCCCCCCCTCCCCCCCTCCTCCGCCTCCTTCCCTCGCACCCCACTCTGAACCCCCCGTCGCTGCCCCCTCTCCCTCTCCATCATCCCCACCCATCTCCACCATTCAGCCTTCCCCCCCCCCCTCTGCCACCTCCCCCTCTACTTCTGCTGGACTGCAACAATGGTCATCCCTGTTCCCTCAAACCTCCACTTCCACTCTCGATACCTCCCTCCACTTTGTCAAACCTTCCTCTGAAAATGGGGTCGCTTTTGCCCTCTGTCCCAACTCCATCCTCCTGAAATCCCGAAATGGAAATCTTGCCTGGTTGGCCATTTTCTGGGAGCTTGTCCATCGTTCAATATCGTCAAAGCTTCTCTTTCTAAGCAATGGAAAGTCTCTGGCTTGCTTGATGTCTATCTCCTTGACACTGGAGTGTTCATCTTTAAATTCTTCTCAGACGATGCCAAGTCTAGAGCCCTTGATGGAGCCCCTTGGATGGTAGGCACCAAACCAATTTTCCTCAGTCAATGGCAACCCCATCTCCTTCTCCACAAGGTCGACCTCAGCACCATTCCCTTGTGGACCAATCTTCCTGATCTGCCTCTACATTACTGGACCCAAGATTGCTTAGGGCGAATAGGCTCTATTATTGGGGTACTGCTGTGCACTGACCATCGCACACTCAAAATGGACCGTCTATCCTTCGCAAGGATCTGTGTGGATGTCTCAGCCGATGCCCCTCCTCCTTCGTCCATCTCTATCAAGGAAGAAGATGGATTGTGGTTCGAACAGCCAGTCAAGTATGAATGGATCCCCACCCCCACTGCAAACAGTGCAAAATCTTTAGCCACCATTCCAAGGACTGCTCTGCCTCGTTGCCCCTGGCCACGGCTGCTCTTGCCTCAGCTCAGAATCCTTACAACGATTCTGTGCCTTCTCCGGCAACCACTCAGACATCTTCTCCGGCAACTCTCCCTGGTGCCACCAGCCTTAATACAGCCTCGACTTCCACTTTGGTGTCTTCTCCGGCAACCCTCCCTGGTGTCACCTCCCTTAATACTGCCTCGACTTCTTCTGGCTTCCCCAGATCTGTCAATCGAGGTAGAGATCCCATTCGGCACAAGCGTAATCGACGCCACCGTCGCCACCGTCGTCAACAAGACTCTATCAGCAAAAACCCCCACCGTGTTGCCCCTGGCTCTCCTCCTTACACGACGGAGTTGTAGGTCTCTGATACCGAGGCACCTCTGGCTCCCGATGCGATGGATCTCTTGGCGCTAGTATCCTCGATGCCTACGCCTGCCTCAAATCTCGATGATCCCGTTGAAGCTAGCCCTGCTATTGAAGCTCTCTCTGCCATGGCTCAGACGAGATCCCTGCAGCTGCTCTCTATCATGCGCCTTGAGCCTGAAAGATACACTTTTCCCTTCCCTTCATCCGATGTGCCGATCAGTACCCCATCTGGTCAACAAGTTTTTCCTGCAGGTGCTATAGTCGAGGTCCAGACGATGTCCATTGCCAATTGCCATTCTCATGCTTCGTCTCCGTCTTCTACGGTAAGGACTGCAACCCCTTTATCTGTTTCAGCCGATCCCCCCCCCCCCCCCTTTTTAACCCCGCATTTTACCACTTTTACCCCCCTGCTACCTACCCCCCTGGCCAACCACATCGCCTTCCACGTGCCCCCCTTTCAGATCAAAACCCACCCCCCCTCTTAATCCTTTTGGCCCTTCCCCCCAGGCCCACGACCAATCGCTTTCGCCCCCTCCTAATTCCCGACCCAGTTTCCCAGCCTAACCAATCCACACCTTAACCCATTCCCCCCAACCCAAATCCAGTCCTTTTTTACCTACAACCTCCCCATCTTCCAGCCTCCAGCCCACCTTTATCACAAACACTTCCCCAACCCACCTTCCCACTCCCTGACCCGATCCATCTCTTCCCCCTCCCTCCCGGCCATCTCCCCCCTGTCCCCCCCCTGCTTGACCTGCCCACCCTTTCCCCTTTAACTTGTCAGCACTTGTCCGTAGGGTTCCCCTGCCCCTCCCCCCCCTCAGCCCTTGTCCGTGGGATTCCCTCCCCCTCCCTCCCTCCCCCCCGCAGGCCTCTTGTCCGCAGCCCGGCAATTGTCTTTTACCGCCGTCGTTACAAAAGCACCCCCCCCGGTGCGCTCTTTGCTCTTCCCCCTCTAGTTTGCAATGTCAATCGAGTTCATTTGGAATGTCAGGGGTCTCAATTCCCTGGCTAAGCATCAGGATATTAGATCCCTTATCAAATCCACCCACTCTTCTTTTTGTGCCCTCCTTGAAACCCGCATCCTCCAAGAGAATGCTGCCCACATTGCTGCCTCTATTGCCCCCTCCTGGTCCCTTCTCTCCAATTACAACCATTCTCCTAATGGTCGAATTTGGCTTCTTTGCGACCCCTACAAAATCCGCATTTCTCTTTCCCACTCCTCTTCTCAATTTCTCCATCTTTGTCTCTCCATTCCTAATTCCCTTACCATCTTCCACATGACGGTGATTTATGCTTGCAACCAAGCTGCTGGCCGTCTTTCTCTTTGGTCTGATCTCTCCCTCCTCAAGAATAGCATGGATTCCCTTCCTTGGGGTTTAGATGGTGACTTCAACGTGGTGCAGTCTCAAAGTGAGAAATTGGGAGGTAGACCCATCGACCCTTCTTCCGTCCACGCCTTTAATGATTGTATTGAGGATCTTGGCATCGATGATCTTCGCTGGACTGGTTCCCCCCTTACTTGGAACAACGATCGTGTGGGTCCTGACAGCATTGCTTACAAGCTGGACCGCTTCCTCTCTAATGAAGCTTGGCTCACCTCCTAGGGGTGTCAATAATACCCGGCTGGCCCGAACCCGCCCTGAGCCCGGCCCGAACCTGACCCTGATCTGCCAGCCCGAAGGGCGGGTCAGGGTTGAGATTTTGGCTGACCCTGGCAGGGTCGGGTCGGGTCGGGCTCAAGGTGGCGGGCCTAGCCCGGCCCGGCCCGGACCCGACCCTGAATTCTTTATAAGCATTTATATGGCTGAAAATACCAAAATACCCATAAGAGTGATAAATAACCCTAATCCCATATGGCCATATTCCCTTTTCGTTTTCAGTTTTCACATTTTCAGTCTTCCCGTTCTTCTTCTTCATCCACGAGAAGCTGAGAAAGCCGCCGCTCGACGACTAGCAGCCTTCTTCTTCCTCGGTTCCTCCTTCCCAGATTCGCATCAAGGACTCAAGGTATGTTCTAATATTCAGCACTTCATTTTTATTTGGGTCTTTCCCCATCCTCGCAATAGTGCTGCTAGTATGCGTGGATTCAGATCTGAAATGCATCTCTCTTGATCAGCGACTGTGTTTATTGTTTTTTAAATCTTTGAAGTTTGAATGCATGTTCTCTGTGAACCTGTGATATATTTGTCTTGCTACAACACCAGCCATAAGAATTGCGGCAATAGCAACTATTTTATTATTTTAAGAACCAACGCTTCTGAATCGTTCCGGCAATCGTCGGATGCAATGCCCCCACAGCTCGTTGTCTCCTACTCTTAACCAGCATTATATGGCCCATGCCAGTGTGATATGAATGACCTAACACAAACCACTGGGCGAGAGTGGAACACGTCTGCTAGTGCCGGCTGAACATAACACTGACCATGACCTAACAAAAACCACTGGGTGAGAGTGGAACACGTCTGTTAGTGCCTGCTGAACAAGATACATACTGGCTATTCTTGTGGCCAACCAATTGCACTGTCACTGAATTGTCATTTATATTTTCACACACAGTCTCTTTTTTCTGGTTAAACAGCAAAATATTGTATTTAACCCAATGAAATGAAGTAAAAGTCCCATTCAGAAGAAATAGCTGCGCTGTATAACCAATTCACAGATATAGATGATCTGTCTAGGATGAGAATTATGAGTTCACACTTAAAGATAACTAAATGCAAACAATCTCTATCATAGACATCAGAGATGAGTCATGAAGACATGAACTAATCCCTTATTCCTCTAGGGAAATGAATATCCACATTCATTCAAATTCTTTTAAAACAGAGGCCAAAACACATCTACAAGTTCACACTTTCTATCACACCTTCACAAGAGATGCATAATGTCCTCATATGAGACAGACAGATCCCATCTTCGAGAATGGCAATAAAATATTGAAAAAATAAATAAATATCATAATGCAATGGGAAAGATCTCCCCTGCTGCTTATATTAAGGGTGTGATAAGATGGTGACTTCTACTTTGAACCTAGAAGAATCCAAACTTGAGCATAGAAGACCTCCCCTGGTTCATTCATTTTCTGAGCGAATTCTTTTTCTCCGGCCAGTTGCAGTACATTGCTATGGACTCAAAGATGACTATGTCAATAGTAAAAGCAGCGGTGGTTGTGTGATTGGTTGTCTACGAAATTGACCTGGTCAGGGTGTTTGACTAGAACTGTTCCAACCACTATGATGAGATCACTTTTAATTTTTTTTAAAGGATTTGTTTTGTTATACTCTTAGATGATAGATATAGAGTCAAAGTATCAGACTTTGGCACCACTTTCTAGTGTTTAGTAGTAAATCTACACCAGTAAATTAATTTAACTTAGGGAAAATTACATCCCCTCCCCTGTACTTGTCTTAATTACACCTTCCCTTTGATTATCCCACCTTACATATGATTCCCTTGTAGTTTTCAAAAAATTACTAAGACCTTCCCTACCGTTAGCCTCCATCTGTTAAGTTGTGATGTGGTGTATTTATATTACAGAGTCCAGATGAAGGGGGTAGGGGACCAGGAAAGAGGAAAAATCCAATAACAACCCAGTATGATAGAATAAATACACAAAATCTGCATATTAACAGCTATCTCGGAAAAGAGATCACTTCACTCTAAATAATGCAATGGGAAAGATCTCCCCTGCTACTTATATTAGATGAACTAGCTTGAGAAGGGAGGGACAAAGAGAGTGGATAAGGGTGTGATAAGATGGTTTTTTGTGGAGAGGGAAGGGTTCTTATAATGGGTGTGAAAGAGTGGTGCTTTCAGATCAGATCTACATATAGAGCAAGTCTCCTTCTTCTTCATTAATGTATCAATCTGAGTGGGAGCTCATCACTCACACCATGTATCAATCATATAGAGCAAGTCTCCTTCTTCTTCACTATTTTCTTCAACTTATTGTTTCAAAGATCTTACACATGTCTGGATTTTTGAATTTGTACAGATCTCAATGGAGGAAAACTCAAATCCAAGGCAGCCAAACTCAACTTCAAATCATCCAAATTCAAATCCAGTTGAATCAAGCTCTAAGGATCCTGTGACAAGCTCTACAAAGGCACAACCAAACTCTAATGCTTCTAAGGTATCTTCTAATCCCCTCACTATAGGGTCATCTAGTGTTTGGAATCACTTCACTAAAGTTATACCTCCCAATGGTTCAAAAGCTACTAAGTGTACATGCAAGTATTGCCACAAGGAATTTGGTTGTGCAAGTGAACATGGTACTAGTTCACTAAAACGACATTTGGATAGATGTCTTCTGTGTCCAAGTAGTGAAAAAAATAAGAAGCAAAAACTTTTGGATTTTAAAGTTGACACGAGTGATGGTAAGAGTACAATCACTAGTATCTTAGCTTGGAAATTTGATTATGAATTGTGTAGAAAGGCGCTTGCTCGCATGATTATTATGGATGAATTGCCATTTATATTTGTAGAGCGGGACGGGTTTAGAGATTTTTGTAAGGCTTTACAGCCTAGGTTTAATACTTTGACCCGTAATATTGTGGCACAAGATTGCTTGCAATTGTATCTGGGGGAGAAAAAGAAGTTGCAAGATTTGTTTAAGAGAACTGCTCAACGGGTGTCCCTCATCACAGATATGTGGGCTTCTATCCAAAATCTTGGTTATTTGTGCCTCACAGCACATTACATTGACCGAAATTGGAAATTGCAAAAGAAAATCATTAACTTTTGCGTAGTCCCATCACCACCTACTGGTGAAGCAATTAGTAATGCCCTTGAGCTGTGTTTGATTTGATTGGGGTTGGATAAACGTGTAGTATTACTCGTGGACAATGCAAGCGATAATGATGTTGCAATTCAAATTTAAAGAGAAGATTTAATAAGAAAAATGGGTTATTGTTGGGTGGTGAGTTTTTTCATATGAGATGTGCTGCCCATATTTTGAATTTGATTGCCAAGAAAGGTCTTGAGGATTGTGGAGATGTTGTAAGTAGAGTTCGTTCTGTAGTGAAGTATGTAAGGAGTTCACCATCAAGGTCACAACAGTTTAGATTGTGTTGTGAGTAAGAAAAGATTGAGTGTAAGAAAGCTTTGAGTTTAGATGTTTCTACTCGTTGGAACTCTACATATCTTATGTTGCAAACTGCTTTGGAGTTTCAAAAAGCTTTTGAATGTATAGAAGATAGAGACCCAAACTTTACTATGGAGTGCAAGGATGGGGTCCCAACTACTCAAGATTGGGAGAGAGCTAAAGTTTTATGCAAGATGTTGGAGTTTTTTTACAATGCAACTACAAGATTGTCTGGGTCTCTTTTTACTACTTTAAATCTTTACTTCAAAGAGATTAGTGTGATTGAATCACAGTTGAACAAGTGGTCAAGAAGTGAACATGACATGATTCGGGATATGTCATTGGCAATGAAAGAAAAATTTGACAAATATTGGGGTGGTAGTGGCACTGACAAAATGAATATTATGTTGGTTGTTGCTCGTGTTCTTGATCCACGATTTAAGTTGAGATATGTGAAATATTGCTATTCAAAATTATATTCTCAACATGAGGTGGAAGAGAAAATTGAGAGGATTAAAAATGTCATGGATCGTCTCTTGAGACATTACCAAATGCAAGGGTCGACAAGTAGTACAGTGAGAGTTGATTCATCTACAACCTCTTTTGATGGTTCATCAATAGATGATGATGACAGTGAATTTTCAGAAAGGGGTTTTTATAATGCATTAGAAGAGGAGGAGCGTTTCCATGTGACATCTGACTTAGACAAATATTTGTTGGAAGGTATTGAGAAGGAGGATGAACTCAATTCTTTTGACATCTTGAATTGCTGGAAGGTCAATAGTACAAGATTTGTGGTTCTAAATAAGATGGCAAGGGATGTTTTGGCGATTCCTGTCTCAAGTGTTGCTTCAGAGTATGCTTTTAGCACCGGTGGTAAGATTTTAGACCAGTTCCGTAGCTCTTTGACTCCAGGCATTGGTACGTACACAAGATTGGCTACGACAGGCACCGGTTTCAGTTGATGTTGAAGAGAACTTAATTGACCTAGAGAAGATCGAATCAGGTAACAACCTTTTAAATTCCCTTATATCATTTAATTACAATAATAATAATAACATTATGAATGATGATTAAGTTTATTGATTTGTTCATTTGTTAAATGTGTTTTTTTTCAGCTACTAACAATGATTGTGGTAATGCAACTATAACTTTGACTTGATGGATGATAATGCATACTTATTTGGCGTGAACTGGTAAGGACTTGTATCCAAACAATAGTTCTTATTAGCTAATATTTTCTTTGACATCTGCTTGTATTAATAGAGTTTTTCCCTCATTTTGGGCATTTTTTTTTTCCAGGAATCCCAGATTCAAGCATATCATATAGATGGATCATGGATGCTGCTATGATTGATGGTTGATTGTGGCAGTATTTTTATTCATGGATGATTGTAGCAATAGTATTTTTATGGATGTTTGTGGTAGTATTTATATGGATATTTGTGGTAGATTATTATGGATGATTGTGGTAGTATTTTTATGATGTTTGTGGAAGTATTTTATTTATGGATGTTTGTGAGAGTATTTTTATTTATGGATGTTTATGGCAATATTTTTATTTATGGATTTTTATAGATGTTTGTGAATTATTTTTATTTAAATTTACAAGTCCCTCTCTCCCTCTCTCTCCTTCCCATCTTGTTCTTATTCTTTACAGAATTTTTCAAGGTTTTTTTAGATATATTCTTTGATATATATCAATCAGGGTCAAGACAGGGTTAAAACAGGGTCAAGACAGGGTCAATCAGGGCCGGGCCAAAGAAAAACCCTGGCTGGTCACGGGTCGGGTTGAGGTTTCTGAAAAACCCTGGCAAGGTCGGGTCGGGTCGAGGGTTTTGCCTCACTGGGTCAGGGTCGGGTCGTGGTTTTGGAAGGCCCGGCCCAACCCGACCCATTGACACCCCTATCACCTCCTTCCCCCACTCCCTAGCCAACTTCCTCCTTCAAGGTCTTTCTGACTATTGTCCCTGTCACATCCTTATTCAGCCGTACTCTTCCTTCGGTCCCAAACCTTTTAAATTTTTTGATATGTGGACCTCCCATCAACTCTTCCTTCCCACTGTCTTGAAAGCCTGGAGCATCCCGGTCTCCTCCCCCTTATTGCCCTGGCCAGGAAGCTTCGTAACACCAAATCAACCCTCAAAAGCTGGAATCTCTCCACCTTTGGTAACATCAACTCCATGCTTTCCTCTTGCAAATCCAATATTTCCTCTGTCCAGTCCAGACTCCATTCTGACCCCCCCCCAACCCTACGCTTGGTCGCTTGCCCTTGAGGAGAAACAGCTCTCGAAGGAGCTTCACTCCCTATCCTCCCTTGAGGAAAACTTCTTGCGCCAAAAATCCCGTATTAAATGGTTAGAGCTGGGAGACTCCAACTCAGCCTACTTCCACAGATCCTTGAAAGCTAGACTCAACTCTAATTCCATCACCCTCTTGCTTTCCCTTGATGGCTCCCCCCTTACCTCAGTCCACAATATCAAATCGGCAACCATCTCTTTCTTCTCCAACCTGTTCAATCCTCCCCCCTTTTCCCCTTCTCCCCTTCTCCCCTCCCTCCTGACCTCATCAACAAGTTTATCCCTCCTCTCATTGCGGATTCCCTCCTTGCCATCCCCTCTGATGATGAGATCTCTAAGGCAATCCTCTCCCACAAATCCAACAAAGCCCCCGGTCCTAACGGATTCAGTATGTGATTCTTTCTGAGCTGCTGGGACTCTATTAAAGGAGACCTGTTTAAAGCCATTCGTAGCTTCTTCTTCAAACCCAGCCAGCTGGCTTAGGTCAACCAGACCTTCATCTGTCTCATCCCTAAAAAAGATGGAGCCACCTCTCTCTCTGATTTTAGACCTATATCCCTCTGTAACCTCATTTACAAGTTCATTGCCAAAATCCTTGCCAACAGAATTAAGGATGTGATTCCCTCCCTGGTCAGCCCCAACCAGTCCGCCTTCATTTCTGGAAGAAGCATTGCGGATAACATTATCCTCTGTTCTGAAATCGTACGAGGATTTTACCGTAAATCCCACTCTCCGGCTGCCCTTTTGAAAATTGACCTTCACAAAGCTTTTGACTCCCTCCGCTGGGACTTCATCTGTGATGTGCTTTCTCAAATGGGCTTCCCACTTGCCTTCATCCATTGGATATATGCCTGCATTTCCTCCCCCTCCTCCATTCTGGTAAATGGTTCTCCGACCGGGTTCTAACATTCCAATGTGGGCATTCGCCAAGGATGCCCCCTCTCCCCCTTCCTGTTCTCCCTCGCTCTGGAAGCTCTCTCTAGAAGCCTTCAATCCAAAACGGATCTTCATCTCATCTCTCCTATTCCTAAATGCAAGCACATCAACCTTACCCACCTGGCTTTTGCAGACTATTTAATGATCTTCTCTAAGGCCTCTCATTCTTCTATCTCCGCAATCATGGATTCCCTCCACCTCTTTGAGTCACTCTCGGGCCTTCGCATTAATCTCATCAAATCCAAAATCTTCCTCTCTGGCATCCCCGACTCCGATAAAGAATCCCTTATGCATCTGACTGGGTTCTCCATTGGTTCCCTCCTAGTTAAATACCTTAGTCTCCCTCTCATCCCAGCCAGGCTTTCCAATCACCATTGTGCTCCTATGTTGGATAACATTCGCAAACGTCTCCAACTATGGAAAAGCAAACTCTTTTCCTACGCTGGTCGCCTTATTTGCATGCGCTCTGTCCTCCAAGCTTCCTACATCTACTGGAATGGGATTTTCAGCTTACCCAAAGCCACCATCCAAGCAATGGAGCGCCTCTTCTGTGCTTTCCTCTGTAAAGGGAATGATTCTTCTAGATTTCTCCATCCTGTTAGTTGAAAGTCTATCTGTCTCCCCAAATCCGAGGGAGGTTTGGGAATCCGGAGCATCCGTGACTCCAACTCCGTTAGCTTTCTTAAGCTTATTTGGAAAATCTCCTCCCGTCAGGATTCCATCTGGGTTAATTGGGTCTACTCCCACCTTCTCAAGTCTAACTCCATCTGGACTGTTGCCATCCCCTCTGACTCCTCCTGGATCTGGCGCAAGATCCTTGCCCTTCGTGGTATCTCTTCCTCTATCGTTGATGGCACCACCACTTCCCTCTGGCTTGACCCTTGGCACCCTCGTGGAGTTCTTTATTGTGTCTTTGGCCCCAGATCGATCTACTCTTCTGGTCTCCCAAAACATTCCTCCCTTTCCTCCCTCATTTCCTCTGGCTCCTGGTCCCCTCCCCCTCACCTTAATCCCTCTTTAGTCTCTCGGATTTGGCCTGCTCTCCCCCCCCCCTTTCCCCCTCCCCCTCCCCCCTTGCGGACAAGATCCTTTGGCTGCCTTCCCCCAATGGCCTTTTTAGCACTAGATCTGCCTGGAACTTTGTTCGTGAGCCTGCTCCCACCATTCGTTCCCTAGCACAATCTCATCTGGTTCAAAGGCCATATACCTTGACACAGTTTCACAGCTTGGAGATCCTTTCGCCTTTGCCTCCCAACCCAAGCCTTCCTTCTTCACCGAAACATCCCTATCCCCCCTGCTTGCTCCCTTTGTTCGAATGGTTTTGAGGACACCCCCCCACCTTTTCTTTGCTTGCCCTTTTACCTCTACCATCTGGAAAAAAGCCCTCTCCTCGATTTGGCCCCGCAGCAGGAGACCGTTACCCTTTGAGTGAGAATGGCTTTGGATGGACATGTCCTTTTCTAGGTCCTCTATATGCACACCATTGGCAAGTTGGTTTTTGGAGCTGCTATCTACCACATTTGGATGGAGCGGAACCTCAGGAGATGGACTTCCAACTCTCGATCTTAAGATATGATTTGGAAAGCCATCTCCTTTGAAGTCTCTTCCAAACTCAGCTGTTCCCGTCATCGTCCGGTTCTGGACTTCCTTAGGAACAGGCATATCGCTGCCTCCTGGGGCCTGGATTTGTCTATTTTATTTCTTTCCACCTCTGCATAGGTTGGCTTGTTGTCCCGCCCCCCCCCCCTTTTTTTCCCTTTGTATATCCCTTCCCCTCTGCTCCTGCCCCTCTTGGGGTATGGTAATATATTTATTCACCCAAAAAAAAAGAACACATGAAAATGTACTGAAGAGGATGCAACAAATATGGAAGGGGCCCTTGGTAAGACAAATTACAACAATAAGATGACACAGCACACAAATGAAAATAAAAGAACAGCCGAAATCCGTTTCCATATCCGTGTCCATATCCGTTTAGCACTATCTGAATCCGTCCGAAAGCTAAACGGATGCGGATACGGATAGGCTATAGCTATCCGAAAAGCTATATTTACATGTAAACGGATAAAATATCCGATCCGTATCCATGTCCGTATCCGTTTAGCACTATCCGAATCCGTCCGATAGCTAATCGGATGCAGATGCGGATATAGCACTATCCAAGCCAAATCCAATCCGTTTACAGCTCTAATGATTAACTTAATATTATCTGATTTGTTTCCAGATTACATGCATTTAGGGCTCAGATCTTCAAAATTAAGAGAACTTAACAGTAAAAGACACTCAGATATCTCAAACAAATATTAGCAGCAAACTAATTCTTGTATTGATATAAAACTATGACAGATCAAATAAAAAATGTGTAATAGCGATAAACATTCCATCTCTGTTTGCACTTGTAGGTTTGGTTTCTGAGACCAATAATCGAAACCCCAGTAGAGCAATTAGGGCATATTTGGGAGGGCTTCTTACACACAGTTTATGCATGAGAAGCAGTACTCCTCCCTGCTTCTAGAGATTCTCCATATTATGAATTAAATATTCCAAGTGATATAATTCCATTGAACGCACATTTTTAGTTGGAGAAGCTGCATTCCCAAGAATCTCATAAGTAGAAGCCAAAGAAGCTCCCCCAAACATGCACTTACAGCAAATCTGGTTTCACATGTAAAATAAATGAAGCTTACATACTCCTCTGCATCTAGTTTTGAGCAAGGGAAACTAACCTGCAAAGGAGGTGTTTCTTAATCCTGCAGGAAAAATAAAAAGAACCGAAACAAACATAAGGTTGACCAGCAAAGGCAAATATAAAAAAGGGGAAAGTGAAGCAAAAGATGACAAAGTTAACTCAGTTTGACATACAGCATCACACACAAAAATAAAAGGTAGCCTTAAACAAACTTGCTTAGATTGGATCAAGAAGCCCCACAAGCACACCAATGTCTTCCAAAAGCCTGGAAAATATATTTCATTACAGTAATGATTAAAAATTTTTTAAAAAAAAGATTTAGAAAATTCAACCAAGTACCCAACTACTTCAAGCCAACTACACAAATCCTATTACACCTTGCAATTCATGTAGGCACATATTTTAACTAACCCATAAACTCCTCCCCCACCCCCAAAAAAAAAAAAAAAATTCAACTCAATTCGTTTTTTGGCCTTTCCCTTTTCTTTCAACACCATTAACTTGCACTAACACTTCTCCTGGTGCATGTGGGCTTCATTAGGCCAAAACATCTCAATGACTTTCACTCAGTCAGCAATCAATTTCTAACTCCACTATTTCTACTCTTGCCATTTAATCATCTCAACTGTTTTTGACTCTGCTGACACTCAAAAAGCACCTCCAACATAATCAACTCAATTTCTAACGGCAACATTCTCTTTAACTTCTCCCTCCTTACTAATGATCAAACCAAGATAACAAAAATATCACTCTAGGGTTCCCACCATTTCCATAAGAGTTTCACAAAAATGGCAGAAGCAAAGCTGATTCTCAAGCATTTGTCAGCATATTGAAAACTTCCAATTGTTAAAACCACAAAGAAGTAAAATGGCCCATGCACGATGGTACGTGCGAAATCCAAAGTAAGGGCTGGAAGCCGGGCCATGTCCAACCCAAACATGATTGAGGAGACTCTAGCAGGCTTGGGTTGGACACCTTGGATGGATTCTAAAGCAAGGTTAGGGTCAAGAAGTAAATTTCTTAGGCTTGGTTTTTATTGGCCTCAAACTGTGCTCAAATCAAACTCAATTTCTTAAGGACCCAAGCTACTTTAAGGGTCAATAAACATGCTTAACCAATAAATATGTTGAAGAAAATCATTCTATCCATCAGTGATATCTTAGTCACCAACTAATCTAAACCAATAACAGTTGAAATATTAAAGAAAACTCATATTCATGATTTATAATACCAATGATGTGGAAGGTCAATTCAACCAAGGGTTGAGGTCTTTGCTCAGATGCTCATTATTAATTGCTTGCCTACTACGGATTGGCTGAAGGAGATGATATGCAGATGGTGAGCAGATGCGTTTTATAAAAATTCAAGGAAAATGATGCATATTTTGTATTAATTCATCCCCAGTATCTCAGATTATTTAGTGCTTTTTACAGGTATATTCGAGTCAGTTTATATCCCTCAAGAAGATTCAAGCATTGGGATCTTGTTATGGATCAGCTAGTAGCATGAGGAGTTTGGGCAAAAGGACAGGGATTTTTTTCCCCACTCATGAATATGGACAGTTCTTTTAAAGATAATGAAAGCCATTTTAAGGGCTTTATGCAGCATGCATTGAATGTTCTTGTACACAGTACAGCTCTTCTCCAAAATACTTAAGACTTTGTGTTGTATAGGGGCTTCCTCTGCCCTCATGTGTACATTGTTTGTAGGCCTGTAAACGGATTCGGCTCGGATACGGATCGGATGTAATCGGATTCAGATATTTCCTGGTCGAATACGGATACCTCTAAATGGATTCGGATGGATTCGGATGCAGATCGAATTCGGATTTTCGGCCATCCGTTTACACCTCTGCCTTGTGTAACCCGAACCTTCCTCCCCCTAGTGGATACAATTCACTCTCAATCCATAGTTTTAGATCATGATTCTCTTTTCCTCATATTCTAGAACCTGTTGAATCTTCAAAAACCCCAAAGATCGTTATTTACTTAATTTTTTATAATTAAGTATTCGGATTCAGATTTTTATCGGAGTATTCGGATTTTTTTTCCGGATATCTCTAAACGGATACGGATGCGGATCGAATTCGGATTTTCGGTTACCCATTTACAGCCCTAATTGTTTGTTATCTTCAGGTGATGCAGATAAATTCTACTCCAAACAGTACCATAGCAAGAAGGGAGAAACCAGGCCTAAACTAAGTTCGGTTGGATCAGGTAAGACCCTCCAGTCCTAAATAATCTAGCCAAATTTTCAGTTAACTCCAGTCAAGATGGGTCTTCTACCCACCAAAAAAAAAAAGTCAAGATGGGTCAAGAGTAATTAATGCATGTGTGCTGAAAAAGAGATCAATTAATTCCAGGTCCAAGACTTAGTCAAGAAGTTTCAAGAGTAATATGTGCTGAAAATGAAAAGCATTAACTAGTTAGTTGTAACTAGTATCTAAAGTACTGAAGTCTTATTTCAATCAATAGGTCAGTTTCCTTGTTAGATGTGAAAGACCTTGAAAATGTAAAGTTTATCATTGGTCAAAAAGTCTAGGAGGAAGTCCCTATAAGAGTCTAGAACCCCCCTAACGACACTATATAAGGAGTTGCCTGCAAGCTAATGGAAGAACTGAATTTGAATGAAATCTTGGCTCTGCCTACATAACTATGAGATACAGAATTGTTTGGTGACATTCTAACCAAGGCCTGGGTGAGAAGCCTTGGTAATATCCCTCTTATCTTTTCCTTATTTCTGTAATTTTTGAGTTATTCACATATTTGTTCCAGAAGGTGTTTGGTTGCTGATCATAAGGAACAAAAAGCGTAAGATTCTGTCGCCAAGACCAAACCAAGATTTACTGTTCTCACTTCCCAACGATCTTATCCAGTAGGGATTTTGATACTGTCACCAGAACCGAACCAGGACCTCGTCTTTAGCTACTAAAACAAGGACATTTCATTGATTGAAGAAAAAATTTTAACCTGTAATGCTCCCACCATGAAAAGAACACTGTAATAAGGATTTCCATCTTCTGAAAACTTGTCCATGTTGAGAAGCACATACACAATAGGCAAAGACAAATCACCTTAATAAAAACAAAAATAACTTGCCAATGTCTTGTTGAAAGCTGCTATTTAGGATATGGTTTTAGAACGGATATTGTGACCCTTCTCTACTGTTTATCAAATGAACTAAACCATCATTTTTTTCTTCGAAGGCAAGTAATGAAGGTCTGCACTACATCAATGACATATTGGCCTGAAACCATAATACCCATCGACAAAGCTGACAATTTAGTCACTCCTTAGCTCCATGAGACAATTGAAAACAAAAAAACTACATGCTACCAAATCCCGATGCCATCTAAAGAAATTTGAGGGGAGGGGGAGAGAATGATTGACTGAACATTGGCATTTCAAGCTAGTCATCCATCTTTCTCAAATCAGTAACGCCCATATGTTTCTGATGCAGAATTCTAACAAGAAGAGATGATGGGCCAGTTGGTTTGAATTTGGTTTAGTTTTTGGGTCCAAGTGTCCAACTGAACCTATGCTTCAATATTTGGTTTAAGTTGGGCTTAATTGGAGTGCCCAATGGGTTATATGGGTCATTCGCTTAATACTTTTTGAGTTTACTATTGTAATGGGCCAATTCTATAAAAGCCCAAATATTAGAAAAATAAGTTTTATACGAATTACGTAGTTAGTTTCTAATTTACTAAGTTCTAGAAATTTAGCTTCTACTTTGGAAAGGTTTCTTTTCCAAAAGAATCTTAGGCTGTAAGGATTCCTCTTTTCCACGCATAGGAGGTTTCTATTTTGGCTGTTTTCTTTGAAGTAATAAATAAAGAGAAGGGGTCATGCTTGTTAAGTAATGTTATTAGCTACCGCAGGGACTTATCATAGCCTGCAGAAGAGATATTTACTTGTCTTTTATTTCTTCTCTTCATAGTTCAAGAACTCGCCGAGATCTCGCCAAGTTCTCAGTAATATCTTGGCTTTTTCAAAAATCGAGACGAGATTGAAGGCGAAATGGAGAAATATAGTGTCTCGGCCGAGATCTCGAGATCTCAGCGGTCTCAGTCATCTCAGTGAGAAACCTTGGTATACAAACACTTATTTATGCAAACCTTGGTATACAGACACTTATTTATGCCAGAAAGCAAGACAGACACTAATTTATGCAAGAAAGCAGGATAGGCACTTATTTATGTCTAATATCATTTAAGTAAATGAAATAATACTAGCCACTTATTTATGCCTAATATTTGTTATTTCATTTACTTAAGATATTATTCATAAATAAGCAAATACCGCCTATTTGAATCCAATAAAATTGTTAAAAATCAAATACCAAAAGGATAAAAAATCAACCCCCAAGTTCAAGAACAAAAACTGGATTTTCAGCAGTAGGTGCAATTTTCAACTTTTAAATACTGGGGTTTTTCTTAAATCTATAAATTCCATAAATCTTAATATGTTAAAACATTGCTAAAAACCAAATGGCAGTAAAATATTCATTTGTTTTGATGTCTAAAAAAATATTTTCATTCAGAACGTCACGCACACCAAATTAGGTTTGACTGAAACATAACTCCTTCAATATAAATCAGATTTAAACAATCTTGAATTTGTTTGAAAGCTTAGTTGTATAGCTTTCCAATAAAGTCACTCCTTCATATTGGAGCATCCAAAGGCCTTCAATGGACATGGCCATGCCACCTCAGATGACTTTCTTGTAGCTTTCATGTACCGGAGTTACTCCCAAATCAGTTCTAATATGGTCATTCCCTACTTTATCCTCCCTAGTTTTGCCACACATCCATCTCAACATCCTCATCTTTGCTATACTTAATTTATCTATATGACGCTTTTTAACTGCCAATACGCCGCACCATACATCATAACCGATCGTATGAATGTCTTATAAAATTTTCCTTTAAGCTTTAAAAGAATACGTCAATCACACAACACTTTGGACGCACCTCTCCACTTCATCCATCATATTTCAATTCTCTGTGAAGCATCATCTTCTATATCACCTTCTTTATTTATGATTGAGCTCGTATACCTAAAATAATCACTTTGTGGAATCTCCCTCATCAATTTTCACTATATCATTTTCTGTCCTAGTGTCATTGAAGTTACACAGCATATACTCTGTCTTTGTTCTACTTATCTTAAGACCTTCTGCTTACAAGGTTGATCTCCATCACTCCAGCTTAGTGTTGATCCCTACTTTTGACTAATGAATCAAAACAATATCATTTCAAACCTATATACATAAGAATCCAGAAAAGACAAAGGGTACCAGACCCTCCTTTCAAAAAATTACCTCCATGTCTCTTCCCATTTCAAGAACATGCTGGCCCTTCGAAAAATCTTCTCAAACCTCTGATAATTCTCCCAATTTCTCGATAAGAAAGTTAAAAATTTGAGTGGAAAAAAAAAACAATTCTCTACACAGGTATACCAAAAAGTTATAGCTCGTTTTAGCTCATATCTATTTTAAAGCTGTAAGAAAGTCTTAGCATATAGGATTTTCCAGGATAGGAGTGTTTGACACTTACTTCAAATTAGCCTTCCACCATTAGAAACTTCATAAACTGTGTTACATAAGCAGATAATAGTCATAATTTATATGCAGGTAATAATCATTATCACATAAGGGAAACTTCAATAACCCAGAGAACGGTCTTCAACTGTCAAACTGAGTTGGTTCTCTAGTTCCATAATCAATGTAAAAAGTAAATAGCAGCTACATTAAAAATTATTTGTCACTTTACCGTACTAAAAAATATTCTATTTTCATTCAATGCCCAGTAGAACCTGAACCCTTAATAGCCCTCACTCAATCGGACACACTTCCTTGGAGTAACGATATGCCAAGGAGATGAATAGAACCAAAACTGAATCCCCCCTTTCCAAAAGAAAGCCACACCAATGTATCAATAGTTACTAAAAAAAATACCCAGTTCCAACCCGAGTCTGGGGTGTTTCCCTGCCTCCAATTCAGTTTTTACAAGGGAAAATCTTGACTAAAGACTCTTGTTGACTAGTAACGATGATTCTGTTTGTTTTAAACTCGTTAGTTATCATCAGTTTTGTTGCCAAGTGGGTTAAATTCTGACAGATCCGTCAAAGAGCGTAAAGTACGGGATTTCCACCATTTTTGTGGTACTAAATTTAAGGAAATCAAAACATTTGTAATCACGAAATCTTCTAACAGGCTTACAGAAGAATTTCATTTGAGATCGATTGGAGCAATTAAACGAAGGATCTAAACGGATTTGGAGGTTTGGAAGAAGAAGAAGAATGTAGAACAAAATAAACAGGGTAGATCTCTGATTACTATCATTATTATCATCATTAAGTGAAAGTAGGATGGGTGGATGGATAGATGGAAGGAAGGATGAGTTGATTACCTTCGGGAATAGAGAGAAGAGACTGAGAAGCACAATCGCAGACGCAAGGAGGGCAAGAGGAGGCAGCCAAGGCCTCGCTTAAGTGCCAGTAAAGCGGAGGCCCCAATATGTAACCAGCCAAGCACAGTGCTACCACAGCTATTGTCCCCTTCAGCACCCCGGGGCTGCACAACCCACCTTGATGTACTGCCATTTCTCTCGATCCAGAGCTCGCTCCCACCGTTTTTCTGCTCTCTTTGAAAGAACAAGTGGAAGTGAGGAAGAACTCAGAATCGGCCTCAACTCCGTTTACGTGGATCTGTGTAAAAGCGACTACGCGTACTGAGTAGTACGTACCAAAAGACAATACTATGCATTTTGAACCGAACCCGGTTTTAACGCAAACGAGTCGAACCGTTTAAACTATAGACACATACATAAAGGCTGTGTTTGGATGAATAGAAATAGATATAAAAAGAAAAAACAATCTTAAGGCTGTGTTTGGTTGGTAAGATATGGATAAGAATGAAAATAAAAGAAACGAAATGAAATCCAAAAGTTTCTTGGTAGTGTTTGGTAGGCATAGAAAAAAAAATTTTAAAATTTTCTTTTCTATGTTTGGATGGCATAGAAAAGAAATAAAATTTTGCTCTTCAATTAAGTTCATGTTACCATAAAGATCCTCATGAAGCTGGAGTGTAGATCCCATCTTATGTTCTCTCACACATAATGAATAGTGGGAACACTCAACTTCACCATTGCTCCAAGGCTCACTCACTATTTTGCACCCAATCAATGATACCAATTTTTTAGGGATAGTATACTAAATTACAAATTGGGCTTTCTTCTGTTTAGTCAAACGAAATGGATCCATTCTAAATTACAAATTGGGCTTTTCTTCTGATTTTCCATTCTAAATTACAAATTGGGTCTTCTTCTGTTTAATCAAACGAAATAAATCCTCTCTCTCTCTCTCAAAAGGCTGATGCCACTACAGGGTCTAGGGAAGATCATAATGTATGTAGCCTTACCCCGCTGCGTAGAGTATGCACAAAATATACTTTATGTTATACACTATGCCATTATTGTATACAAATGACATGACATATCAAACCCCTATTGTGGGAGGGGAGAGATAGACAAGTGTAAATCAAGTCCTTGTACAAGGATCATCCTTGGGACCTTGTAGCAACCCACATGGAATCCACTGTCCCTTCTGTAGGTCCTCTGGATTCCATTTGGTTGGCTATGAGGTCCCAAGATGGTCCTTGTACAAGGACCTGATCTGAGCTCTAGGTAGACATTAGGAGACGATAGGGTACACTACATAGTCGGTAGACCATTCTGTTCGTCCAGTTCGCCACGTAGTATATTCAAATCCAACGATAGAATTTGGAAAAAAGGGTTTCGTGAAACACAATAACTCTCTGCTCTCTCCTCTGTTTCCTGCTTATCTGTCTCTTCTTTCCTCTCTCCTCTTTTCATTCTTTACTTCTACCGAAAACGAAGAAGAAACTCCCTCTCATCACTGTAATAGAATGCCCAAGCAAATCAATCCAAACCTAGCCACCAAGCCCAGCCCCACGTTCCTACCGTTGGAACTCCTTCTTACCTGACCTCTAAAAAGTTAACCAATCTGCGTCTTCATCATCTGAACTAACCGCTAACCCACTTTACTTCTTACAGAGAAGAGTTTCCCTTCACTTTATTAACCAAATGACCCTGACCAGATCTTCTAACTCAGTTCTTGTACTGGGCGATACCCCCAGGGCAGATCGAGTATGTGAGAGTGAGAGATAACAGAGAGAGAGAGAGAGACTTACATTGTCGTCTACACACACAAACAGAGAGCGAAGCTGGGTCTCTCTCACAGTACAGAGCTCCCCTATTTCTTCTTTGGAGGTTCGCCAGCAAGGTTTCTTCACAAAGTGGAAGACGAGGAAGAGATGTACACGGCTTCGACCTTCGCCAGACCAGAGGAGGTAAGAGAGTGCAAGAGGAGGAAGACGATGGGGGGTGGGTTCGAACGAGGAGGAAGAAGAGAAAGACGATGGGGGTGGGTTCCAAATCGTTTCTTTTGTTTTAGTTGCAGAAGACAGAAACAGTACACCGTCGTTTGCCTTCGCGTAAGATTGCAAAAACCCCTGGGAATCACACTAAGCCGCGTACGCCGGAGGTTGCAGACGACGCTCAAAGGCCTTCGCTGGAAGATGCGAAGCAAAGCTTGGTGGTCGCCGGAGTTTCTTCTTCGTTTTCTGTAGAAGTAAAAAGGGAAAAGAGAAGAGAGGAAAGAGAGAGACAGATAAGCAGAAAACAGAGGAGAGAGGAGAGAGTTATTGTGTTTCACGGAACCCTTTTTTTTTTTCAAATTCTATCGTTGGATTTGAATATACTACGTAGCATTCATCAGTTAATGGAACTAGACGAACAGAACAGTATTAGAACCGGAGACGATAAAAATCCGACTTGGATTTGTGGGCTAGTGACATAAAAAAGGTCCCCTCATTTGGAATGGACTGTGCAAGGTCCTTCCTCTCTCTCAACAATTAGTCAATCAACCTTTTCCTATTCAATCAATAAAGAAGGAGAATATGGAAAATGGTATGAAAGATTCGCTTACACCCTCGTTTGAAGGAGTTTTTTGGACACAGCCGTAGATCAGAGATCGGAAAAAGCAAACAACATTTTTACATTTCAGATTGTATTCTTGATGCAGAATGCATTCCAAGAATGAATACCAAAAGCAGCTTTAATTATACTAAGGCTGTGTTTGGTAAAGAATGCATTATAGGCTGATTTTGCATTCTCGAATGATGAAAACTGTACTACCTAAGCTATCACGATGTGATGTACATCAATAAGGTAGAGTAATGACTAATGACATCATTTTTCAAGACCTAAATTCTAAGGAGGGACCATACCTTCTACCATCACTTTTACTAGTTAATGAGACACAAAGTCACCAATTAATAAAGGTTAGACTGTTCATAGGCAATACTATGGTTTAAGTCCACTTTTAATGCTAATCGAGCAACTTTTCCTTTTCCTGCTAATGGGGGGAGGGGGGGGGGGGAACATTTGTATTTTCTTTTCCTGAAAACAAGTTTTATATGATTTCAGTATAAAATAAGGGTTTAATATGGTTTTACTTTGACCAAGGATTCATCCAACTTTTTTCCAAGGCTCATTAGAACTACTTAATAACTTAATTAAAGGGAAGGGTTAAGCAAATTCATTTTTGGAGATGATTCAAAGCACAAAAAAGTTGAGTCAATTTGCAAATATGAAAAAAATCGTAACATTTGAAGATGGACACAAAGTTTCCCTCCACCCATAGAGGACGGTTCACCCACCATCCTAGGGTTCACAAACCCCTCCTAGAGTTTTAGTTTGTTCCAAAATACCCTCCTGACCCATTCCCGCCCCTCGGTGAATGAGATCCCATTCATCATGGGTGAAGGGAAACTTAGTCCATTCAAAATTTACAACTCGTAAAATAATCAATGGCCATAAATTGTTAATGAAATTTTAAGCAAAAGTAAATGAACTTCATTCTTTTTGAAATTTTCTGTAGTTTGTGAACCTACTGCTTTCAAAGGGTAGGGAGTAAAGGCGAGTATTATTATTGATAACTGATTGAGCAAGGCTGAAGCATCCAAGTTACATAAATGTCGGAGTCAAGGAGTGAAACCAAGCTAAACTATACCTTTTTTTTTATCAGTGAAGTTACACACCAGTTCTGGATATCAGCTTTTGTCATAAAATAATAAAAAAATAGTTCCAGATATCAACGATTATAGAGAACACTTCAATGGTGCTGGTTTAGCAAGGTTGTTTGATAAGCTATAGTAAAAGTCCCATGGGGCATGTTAGACAGGTAGATCCAAAAGAAGAACAAAAAAACTACTGCAACATGAACTTAACAAGATAAACATCCAAATTCTTGATCCAGGATCCCAGCTCCATCTCTCATCTCAACCAAATACCTGTCTAGGGTTAAACTACAATAATAATAATATGAATAATCCAACAACTCAGATTTCAGATTACCAGTCCAACACAATGTTCATTGTCTTTCAAGCTGTGAAGAAACACTGATGCTGCCGAGTTCTCTGCATCTTTTATCCTTGACCTTATATCCCCAGTTGAAATATATGTACCATCAACAGTGTCTACTTTAACTGAACAGATAAATTTCCTGTCGTGGGAAGGACCTTCCTCACTTTTAATGCTGCATGTGTGCACATGGAAGGTGTTACTAGTTACATTATCACAAGGCAGAGGTGAGCTGATTATTGATTAACTCAACCAATAGATTGTATTTAATTCACCCAGAAATGCTTATGATTGAAATCAACAGGCAAAAAACAAAACATCAGTGACAAATAACTTAAAAGTTGGAACTAAAAGAAAGGATGTGATAGCGATAAATGCTCAACATAAAAGAAATTTCAAGTTCAACAATCTTAAAATTGAGTAATGCTGACAGGATTGACACGGCAACAGCCTAATGGGATTTACACTGGGCTCCACATCAACACAGCATGGTCCACTCCTGCATTGCAGCATGGCCCACTACACAGCTGAGAGTCCCTCCCCCTCCAAGCCATAGCATCCACGATCCTGCAACAGTTAGGACTTGCACTCATTTAAAATTAAATGCAAGCCTCTCAGCCAGGTGGCATGTCAGATGGGGCCAAATATGTGGACCTGTAGACCCTAAGGTCCCCTTCCCACGCATCAAGCTTCAGCCCAGATGGACTTGGTGATGTAGCCTAGGTGAAATAAATCTCACTTAGGACCAGGTTCTGTTTTAGGGTTGGCCGAATGAGCAGTTTACGGTAACTAGGGCAAAATTAGGGTTAGGAATGGGAGATTGAGTTAGGGTTTTATTGGGTAATGGTCTGCAGAATTTTAGGAGTCTATTAGAATAGGTTTTAATGAGGTTTGAATAAGAAATAGAAATTCAGAAATATTAGGGTTAGGGTTTTGGGTTTTCAGATTTAGGATCTAAGCTGAAACTAGGGTTTAGGAGCAGATTTAGGTGATGGGCTTTAGGTCGAGTTTTCCTAGCAGGGAGGGGGTGGTTCGGCTGGACTTTGGTGGGGTGTTGATGGCTGGTTAGGTCTAGGCAGATTTTAGGGTTTCTGGGTTTTTATGTTGAGGGAGGGATTTAGGGTTTGTAGTGGATAGGTGAGGCTGCAACTGAGATCGAGTGGGAGGGTTACTGTGATGGACCTGTGGTTAGGGTTTGAGTGTAATCTGAGGAGGGAATAGGGCTGTGATGAATGTAGATGAGGCTAGGGTTTGGGGAAGTCGATTAGGTTAGATGGAAGTAAGAAGAAGAGATGATAAAGTTGCAGGAAATTGTAACTCTTACTGGAATTGCAGAATTTCAGCAGCAGCAACCTTGAAGGACTTGAAGGAAGAAGAAGACGAACCTCCCGATCTGCAAGATGCAAGGAGTCGCCGGATTACTCCAGCCCTAGCCCTTGATATTACTCACAAGGGGTCTTGATATGACACACAAGACAGAGAAGCAGCAGCAGTCATGGCGGCAGCAACAAGAAGAAACAAAATTTCAAAACATAATAGGTGGGGGAGCCTCCCACGATTCTACTATTTATAATAATAAAGGGGGGCCAAAAGGCCTTACAAATAATCAATCTAAAGCAAATCCTAGTCAGATTAGGAGTGGGAATTCCTAATCTGAATCCTAATCACAAACATAAAACATAATAGACTTATACTCTAAATAGGAGTATAAGCTAAACAAATAAAATAAAAAACCACCTATCCCTCTAAAATCGTGGAGGGAGAACTTAAGAAAATAAATATAAAAAGACTGTTTTAACCCTATCATAAAAAAAGTAAAAAGGCTCCAACGAAAATCAAAGAACAGCCAAATTAATCATGGTTTTGGCTTCTCGCATCAACTCTCCCCAACTTAGAAACATTCATCTCCGATGAATGGGTGAAATCCATGCAACGCCCGCAACTTGGGGCTGAGCTTGTTGACTTCATGAATGGGAGTCCACGTACCATGCTTGTGTGAAGAAACTCGTCCACGAACCTTGTGATGAGGAGGAGGAAGTAACATGTGGGCAGCAGCTTCAACACTTCCTGGCAGAATTCTGTTGAAGTTATAACAAAGTGGGAATATGGTCTTCAAGTCGTGGGGCCTTCTCTTCAAGAACCAAGGGGGCATCACAAAATCAATGTGTTCAACCTCCATAGGGTCTTCAATATTTATAACCTTCTCATTCAGCCCCACCTCTTCAAGAACAGCAACTTGCTTGATACTGTCTCCTGTGAAATGTTCCCAATTACCTTGTCACAATCAACCACATCATCCATGAGAACTGGAGCAATTGTATGGACACCTTGAGCACCACCATCTAGATCTTCAAGGTGACGGTCTAAGTCTTCATCACTATCGTGGGGTAGTGCATATATGCCATGCTCATCGTGCTCTTCGAGGTTTCCTCCGCCTTGGCAGCCACATTAACAGTCTATGCTTTTGTGGGCAATCTTTGGCATAGTGCCCAAGTTCATTGCAATGGAAACACTTGTGGGGTTCATTGCTGTCCATGGGAGCTTTACCTTTATAATCAGCACGTGGAGGACGGGAAGAACTACCAGCGGAGTAGCCTGATCGAGTAGGACCAGCAATAGAATTTCCAGTTCGGTTGTGACCAGTGGTAGTAGACTTGAATGCTGAAAAAGTTTTGACAGTACCCTCAATGGAAGAATCAAATTCTCTATTCCCAACCAATAATTCTTCAGCCTTCAATGCCTTCTCAAAACAATCCTTGACGTCCGTAACATCCACAACGCCAATAGCTCGAGGATGTCGATCTCAATCCCAACCGGAATCGGACAACATCCGAGTAGCACTTTCTATTGTGTCGGTGCGAGATGAGAGAGAGTCAAACTTTTGCATGTACTCGGATACGTCATGTTCCTTGACGAAGGGAGTTGAATTGATCTTGCATCGAGCGGTGTAGTGTCTTGGTAAGTACTTCTCTTTCAAATCATACTTCATATCCTCCCAGCTGGTAGGTGCTTTACCTTCACGTTCCATGTCCCGCTCGCCTTGCGCCACCATTCTCGAAGCAGAACCAATTAGTTTAGTGCGTGCGCCTCATCTTTCGGTCTTCGTGCAAATCATACCACCAAAGTAGTCATCTAGGGCAGCAAGCCACATAGAATTTTTGTGGATCACCATGCCCATCATACTCTTTCAATTCTAGCTTGACCTTCTGTGTATCGAACCGCCGGTTAGTAGCTTCATCTCCAAGTGAAGTAGGACCTCAAATATTCCTCAAAGTTAGGTCTTCGAGGTGCTTCAGTAGTTCTGTCCCCGTCTTCTTTGTAGTCATCTCTGTCATTACCTACGCGATCCCCGTAGTCTCGGTCATGTCTAGACCGATCTCTGTGGTCCCCGTGACGCCGGGGATGACTTCTATGATATTCATCCCTTCCCGCAGTTCCATGTACTTCAGAATGAACTTGGAATCTGTCTTCCTCTACAAATAGAGGGTTGCTTACAAGAGGCACAGCTTGCCTTTGTTCTATTGTTGTCATTCGATCACCAAGAACTTGCTGGTCTGTTGAGATCTTCTGCAGCATAGCCATGATTGCAGCAAGGGAATCAGGTTGGGGTGGTCGTGTGGGATCCATGGCAGGGCTGCCATGTTCAGCCATGGCTTTGATACCAATTTGATGTAGCCTAGGTGAAATAAATCTCACTTAGGACCAGGTTCTGTTTTAGGTTGGCCGAATGGGCAGTTTAGGGTAACTAGGGCAAAATTAGGGTTAGGAATGGGAGATTGAGTTAGGGTTTTATTGGGTAATGGTCTGCAGAATTTTAGGAGTCTATTAGAATAGGTTTTAATGAGGTTTGAATAAGAAATAGAAATTCAGAAATATTAGGGTTAGGGTTTTGGGTTTTCAGATTTAGGATCTAAGCTGAAACTAGGGTTTAGGAGCAGATTTAGGTGATGGGCTTTAGGTCGAGTTTTCCTAGCAGGGAGGGGGTGGTTCGGCTGGACTTTGGTGGGGTGTTGATGGCTGGTTAGGTCTAGGCAGATTTTAGGGTTTCTGGGTTTTTATGTTGAGGGAGGGATTTAGGGTTTGTAGTGGATAGGTGAGGCTGCAACTGAGATCGAGTGGGAGGGTTACTGTGATGGACCTGTGGTTAGGGTTTGAGTGTAATCTGAGGAGGGAATAGGGCTGTGATGAATGTAGATGAGGCTAGGGTTTGGGGAAGTCGATTAGGTTAGATGGAAGTAAGAAGAAGAGATGATAAAGTTGCAGGAAATTGTAACTCTTACTGGAATTGCAGAATTTCAGCAGCAGCAACCTTGAAGGACTTGAAGGAAGAAGAAGACGAACCTCCCGATCTGCAAGATGCAAGGAGTCGCCGGATTACTCCAGCCCTAGCCCTTGATATTACTCACAAGGGGTCTTGATATGACACACAAGACAGAGAAGCAGCAGCAGTCATGGCGGCAGCAACAAGAAGAAACAAAATTTCAAAACATAATAGGTGGGGGAGCCTCCCACGATTCTACTATTTATAATAATAAAGGGGGGCCAAAAGGCCTTACAAATAATCAATCTAAAGCAAATCCTAGTCAGATTAGGAGTGGGAATTCCTAATCTGAATCCTAATCACAAACATAAAACATAATAGACTTATACTCTAAATAGGAGTATAAGCTTAAACAAATAAAATAAAAAAACCACCTATCCCTCTAAAATCGTGGAGGGAGAACTTAAGAAAATAAATATAAAAAGACTGTTTTAACCCTATCATAAAAAAGGTAAAAAGGCTCCAACGAAAATCAAAGAACAGCCAAATTAATCATGGTTTTGGCTTCTGCATCACTTGGTTAAGTGGCAAAATAAAGCTCTGAACTCCAGGGACTACAGGAAGGTGCATGCCAATACATGGACAGCTGAAAGGTACATGGGTGCAACTTGATTGAATTGGGTTCTGAAAGAAACATGCCCAATCAAAACCTTGACCTGTCTATCCAACATTTGGAATCGACACATCATACTGCTACTTGGCAGAACTAACTGAATCCTCAAGGGAAGCTTCTTTTGTTGGGGCCGTGTAATGGAAATTTTCCCTTCTCTACCAAAGCCACGATATTTCAGGTGCAGATTTTATTTTCCTTCTCTTCCCTGCCACCCCTTCTCTCTGTTTAGATCAATGCTGACACATGGCACTAACATGAAATGGAAACAGTTGACGGTTTTGAATCATCTTATTCCTTTCTAGAACAAAAAACAAAAACAAGTACCAACATTCAATAATACCAAACGTACTGTATCAAATGGATAGTGTGATGATGTTAACTGTGAACCAGTTCGATCTCTAATGAGATGGACACTTCCATTATATAATATTCAGTTGAGGATTACAATCAATCTCACTCTGCTGTGGTGTGGAAACCCAGCAATTACAAGCCTAGCATGGAAACAAATAATTCTAATATGGTAGTGGAATAACACTGATATGGTAATAGATCTTTGAGAAATATGGAAATCAAATATCACAATCATTGATTGTGACCTTTGGTTGATACACCCCCCTCAAGTTGGAGTGTCGCAGCTGCGAAACTTCAACTTTTCACGTTTCCATTGGAAATGAGCAGTGGAGCGTTCCTTGGTGAAGATGTCGGCCAGTTGGTCCTATAGGTAGAAATGAATTGCACATTGAGCTCGCATTTGGAGACTTTATCGCGAATGAAGTGGAAACCAATTTCCATGTGTTTAATGCGTGCATGTAACACAGGACTGGCCGATAGGTAGGTTGCGCCAATATTGTCACACCAAAATATCAGTGCTTGGGCGAGAGGAAAGCCAAGTTCACGGAAGAGAGATTCCAGCCATGTGAGTTCAGCGCAAGCATCAGCAAGCACTTTATATTCCAACTCGGTGGAGGAGTGCGCTACCGTTTTCTGCTTCTTGGATGCCTAGACAGTAAGTTCAGAACCATAAAATGGCATACACCCCCCCTCCCCAAATGGATTTGTGGTCATCACAGTTACCCGCCCAGTCCACATCATAGAATGTCTGAAGACGAGTATCATTGGATATTTCAATAAGTGGGCCATGGGAATGAATATATTTCAGGCAGTGGCATAGTGCAAGGTCCTCTTCACAAGAGACCAGTGATCCTCAGAGGGATTGTGCATGAACTGGCAGGCCCAATTCACAGAGAACGCCACAACTAGCCGGGTCAAAGTGATGTATTGGAGCGCACCCACAATACTGCCAAACTGAGTGGGGTCATTGAGTGGTACACCCCTTGTTGTAGATGCTTTGACAGTTGTAGCAATGGGTGTGAGAACTGGCTTACACTTTGCTATACCAGCCCGCTGTAGCAAATCTGAAATATAGCAGGATCGAGAAAGGATGATCCCATTGGAATGGGGAAGGACATCCACACCCAAAAAGAAACTCAAAGCCAAGTCCTTGATGGACAACGTTGCCCCCGGCTGAGTAAGGAAAATTTGCACATGTGAGGGCTGGCTGCTTGTAACGAGTATGTCATCGACATACACTAGAACATACGATGTGATGGACCCCTGCTTGTAAATGAATAATGAAGGGTTGGTTTGGGAGGACCGAAAACCAGAGGCAGTGAGAAATTGGGATAGCCTGAGGAACCAGACACATGATGCCTGTTTGAGGCAATACAAGGACTTGTGGAGGCGGCAAACATGATGGGCGCATGTGGGATCTTCAAAGCCAAGGGGCTGTACCATATACACTTCTTCGGATAGGATGCCGTGCAAGAATGCATTGTGTACATCGAGATGGCATATGGGCCAGCAATTCGAGGATGCAATGGAAAGCACCATTCTAATGGACTGAAAGTATCCATGTAATCCAAACCCTGTTGCTGGTGGAATCCTTTGGCGACAAGTTGCGCCTTGTACCGTTCTAGAGTATCATTAGCCTTTCTCTTGATGCAGTAAATCCACTTGCAACCCACCACTTTTTTGTGAGGTAGTAGAGGTACCAAAGACCAGGTGTTATTTCTCAATAGAGCATTAAGCTAGGCGGCCATGGCACTGCGCCACTCATGAACCCTGTTTGACTATAAAATACAAGTTGGTTCAGTAGCGGGGGGTGGTGGTTTGGGAAATGAGGGCTTGGGGTTTTTGTCTTGGATGAAGGCGCATGGGTGGAGGGTTTGGTGGTGGTTGTGGCGGTTCTGCTCCTTTAAATCCAACAACCGGTCCATCAAAAAAGGCCCAGCCCAAGTTCAAGCACAGTTCAAACATGGACTGATTTATTTTTGTGGCACAGCCAGTCCAATCGTGGACCCTTGGGACTGCCAAGTTCTGGGCCCTTAAGTCAACACAATCAAGTGACTTTTCAGCTTCCTAGAATAATTTATTATTTCTTGTAACTAGTTTCTAAGTTTCTTGTTTATTGTTCCTAGGTTTATTGGGTTTTGTTTTCAATGTATAGGGGATAGTTCCAAGGTGTAGTTATTGTCTTTTAAATTTCCTAGTTAGAAGTTTGAAAGTTGTAGTTAATGTTTTATTGGGTTTGGTTTATAAGTGTTATCAAGGCGTATCCAAGGTGACGCCATGGCGTCCAGGCTTCTTGGTTGCCTTGGATGCCTAGGCAGGCGTCTTGCTGCCATGGCGGTGTGGCCTTGCTTGTTACCCTCTAAAACGCCATGGTCGCCTTCCCAACTTGATAACTATGGTTGGGAAATTCCATTTAGTCTTGGAATTCCAAGAGTCTTTTAATTCATTTTGATGTAATCCAAGAGACTATTAAGTCTCCTTTTTCCTATATAAACAGAATTCGTGGAAGGCTGCTGTAGCAATTCCAGATTTTGGAAAAAGACTTGTCTTCTCTTTTGAGAGTGCTTGTGAGTTTATCAAGCTTGTTTGGGTGGGACTCCTAAGGCGTGGCCAAGGTGGGACTCCTATGGCTGAGACACTAGTAGCTCCACTCATCATCAACTACACCTGCCGAATTCACAAAGTTAACCATCTTCATCATCACTACCACCAACCTTCAACATTCCTGTCCCTATTCTCTACCAGAATCAATCTTGGTAGCAGCCATTTTTTACTGCACCATAGTGGGGGCAGTGGGGTTGTGGTAAAGGTCAACAATGGACCGAGTTCTAATAGGGGGAGTGGAGGAGCAAGGCAGTGATGGAGTGGGAGAGGGGGAGGGAGTCAGTAATGGAGTGAGGTGAGGAAGGGGGATGGTGGGTTGGGTAGACGAGGGGAAGATATAGGGGTTGGTAATGGCCTAACGGGGCTTGGGAGTTAGCTGGTGGAGGCGGTAAGAGACTGGTACCAATGGAGTTGGGGGCAACAGCCCAAGGAAATGAGGAGGGAGATGGAGAGAGGGGTGGGCGACCAAGGATGGACCGAGAGTGGAAAGGAAAACTGGTTTCATCAAACCGGACATGGTGCGCTATGTAGATGCAGTTTGCGGACATGTCCAAGCAACGGTAACCAGTGTGAGAAGGACTTTACCCAAGAAATACACAAGGTTTAGACCAAAACTCCATTTTGTAACTGTTGTAGGGCCGTAACAGTGGAAAACAGGAACAACCAAACACTTTGAGAAACTGGTAATCGGGTGGGGTATGATAAACAAGTTGATATGGGGATACATTACCAGTGACACAGTAGGGCATTCATTCGATGGATTAAATACACAACAGTCTCAAACACAAAGTGCCAATATTGGGCTGGTACTGAACTCTGAGCTTGAAGAGTATGTCCGGTTTCAACAATATATCCATGACGGCGTTCAACACTGCCTTGTTGTTCATGAGTATGAGGACAGGATAGGCGGTGATGAATGCTAAGAGATTCAAAGAAGAGGGGTAAAGTAAGAAACGCACCGCCCCAATCCATTTGGAAAGAAATAATTTGACGGGAAAACTGATGTTCCACAAGAGATTTAAAACATTGGAAGGTGGCAAAAACTTCAGATTTACACCCTGAAGGACAATAAAATAAATTTAGTGTTGTCGTCAACAAATATAACAAAGTAATGGTGACCATCCGATGAAACATTGGGAGAAGGTCCCCACACAAAAAGTAGGTAAATCATTAGTGCGTAACATATGACGAAAGACCTCCTCATGAGGGTGGCCCAATGTACACTGCCAGCCTTCAATGAAAATTCATTTAGTGATATTAGCAGACGGAGGAGAAGAAGATGAAACATTGAGGCTGTAGAGGCCTCCCCTACTCGGGCCGGACAGCGGAGTAGTCCTGGTTTTCTCATCTTTGACGAGAAAATGAGAGGCATGAAATTCAAAAAACACATTATTATCCTGAGTGAAAAGCTGAACAGAATGCAATGGTTTTGTAAGGGAGGGAACACACAAAATATTAGAAAGAAGAAAGGAATGAGGGGAGGAGATAGATGAGGAACCAGTGTGAATGATGGGAAGTACCTTACAGCTGCCAACCTGAATCTGTTGATTACCATTGTATGTGTCATAGGAGGAGAGAGATTGAATGGCCGACGTTACATGATGGGTAGCGCCTGTATCTGGATATCAGGTAAGGCAGCCGATGGAGAATGGTATGGGTTACATGGATGAGAGACCAGTGGGGAGGGGTATGGGTAAGGGCTGGAGTAGGGGTCTGGTGAGTAAGATAGGCCAATGGAGGTGGGGGACAGGTGGGGTGAGTGGTAGGGGAAGGGGCGGTTGGGTTCCTGTAGTAGCAAGTACTCTCCAGATGATTTGCCCGATGATAGATGAAGCAAAACATACCGCGGCCACTTGAACTCCACGACCATCGCGACCCCACCCCCCACAGCCACAACCACCACTCTTGGAGTAGGTGGCAGGTTGACCGGTGGGGGCAGCGGGCTGACTGAGATGAGCGGAGGGTGGCATGATGGTGATCATGGAAGAATTGCTGAGGAAGAGCTTGTTGATGGAATTGCCGTTGAAAAATTCTTGGCTCAACAGCAGCCCATGAAGCTCAGTGTATGAGATAGGGTCTTGGCAAGTCATTAGTAATGGTACAATTACCATGAAATCTTGATGGAGAGAGCAGAAAATAAGAAGGTTGAAACCAGCCAGAGATAAGGGCTTACCAGCAGCAGCAAGTTCGTCAGCAATCGACTTTGCAAGCTGAAGGGCCATGTGCAACAACATTAGGCGCGTGTTGGAGGTGGACCCAAAGGTACCCTGGAGTGCGCCCCACAGGTCCTTGCTGGTTGTCTTTCCAACTTCAATAGGGATAGTATCTTCAGAGAGGGAAGCTATGAGCAGACTCATTATAATGTTGTCTTGCTTCAGCCCTACATGGGTGGCAATGGGATCAGATGGACAAGGTTTGGTTTCATCAACGAAGCCGTAGAGGTCTTGACCACGGAGATAAGGTGTGATCTGAGGATGCCAAAATATATAATTCTTCGAGGATAGTTTGATAGAGAGGAAATGGTGGGCACCGGTGAGGGGAGACGCGACAGGGGCGGTCACAAGAGATGGTGGGGCTGCTGCAGCATAGAGGGGTGGCGGGTGGTCGGCAGCCAGCAGAGGAGAGGCCACTGGAGGTGATATGGGTGGAGTAGGATCTGCAGCGGCTAGAGAGGGCGTCCCGGGAGGGGATATGGCCTGAGACATATCATCAGCCATTGAAGAAGCTCGGTGGAGCTTGGAAAAAAAAAAGAATTAGGAAGAAGAGAACTCGGTGGAGAGCCAAGCACTTGATACCATGTTAACTGTGAACCAGTCGAATCTCTAATGAGATGGACACTTTCATTATATAATATCAGTTGAGGATTACAATCAATTTCAATCTGCTGCGGTATGGAAACCCAACAATTACAAGCCTAGTATGGAAACAAGAATAACTCTAATATGGTAGTGGAATAACACTGATATGGTAATAGATCTTTGAGAAAATGGAAACCGGATATCACAATCGTTGATTGTGATCTTCGGATGATAGATGAAAATTGGAAAGCTCCATAATGTCCCGATGTGTATGTGCGTCAACTCATCGTATTAAGATAAAATGTTGCGCAATACATGATTATCCTGTGTCAATTGTTAAGTCTGTAAGGATAAAACAACAACTCATAGATGAACTATGCACATCATCTGTTCATTTCTGATTCTATCCCCTCATCATGTCACCCCTTTTTCAAACCCTAAAGTTCCTACGGATCATTCATTTCTGATTCTATCCTCTGTCTTAAAATTCATACCCTCCAACATCTGCATCTCACTCACAGTACTTCTATTGTATGTGTCGATTTTTACTCAATAAAGCATCACCAGTCCTGCAGCCAATCTTATAAAGTTTCACCCACCACCTTCCTCCCATGGTCCAACCCCTTATTTCGATGAATGATTTAACAAAAGGTGTTTAAAATACTTCATAAACATGTTTTATGCCACCTTCCAACCAAACACTATCCTCCTCCATTATGCTGGCTTTGAGTCCGCATTACAGGACACAATAGCCAAGTTCACATAAAACTTCCCTGCTTATTTTAATGATAATATATCTGTCAATGGCACAACACCCACAATTATCTCTGCACTTTATCCACCTTCCTTAATTCTAAGCAAGGCATGGCTAAAAGTTTATGCAAGCTCCAATCTGGCACAACCTATGCATATCAAGATCTTTCTACATCCATGTTTGTTTCCTTAAAAAAAAGGGCGTACCCAGTGCACGAGGCTCCCGCCACTATGGGGTCAAGGCAGGATCATAATATACGCAGCCTTACCCCTGCTCTCGCAGAGAGGCTGTTTCCAGACTCAAACCCATGACCACTTGGTAACAATGGAGCAACCTTACCGTTGCACCAAGGCCCGCCCTCTTATCCATGTTTGTTTCCTAATGCATACTAAAATTTTAGTCAGAAGAGATTTATTCAGTACAAACCCCTAATCAAGACATCATCTTTAGTTGCTAGTTGCTACTACGGCAAGAAGCATGGATAGAAGTTTTACCATGTTTGCTTTGAAATTTTGCACCATTGAGTTAAATTTTGTGATGCAAATAAGAGTAAAAAGTTGACTATCATTGCATGGATGAAAATATTAACCTCTTTTATTTGGAAAAGAAAAAAAAAATAGAAACTATTATCCTCTTTGAAGCTTTACACCATATGTTAGAGGCTTACAACTATTGATAGAAATCAACTGACACGTGATCAAACTAATATATCTAATGATGATTCACAAAATGACAGACAAAAGCTAAAAACAAACATAAGAAGATGGAAGTCACAAAGAAAGAATATCAAGTATAGTCAAAAGTAGAAACTTCTATATTTTTACCAGAAGATGTGGAAAGAATCAGGCAACCAAAGCTGAAAGGAACTAGAATAAATGAAAGCAAAAAAATTACAATTGTTATCCAATAAAGAATAACCCAAAATGAGAACAAGCATTAAAAAAAGCCCTAGTTTAATATTTTATGCTTCAATAGGAAGGTCATTGATTAATGAGAACCATATGGAACTTTGAAGACCATATATTGACCTAATATGCATCAATCTATACACTTATGTTTGTTAAGGTTTATAGAACAGCATTTTCATCATCAGCATCACCACCTGAAACTGAAAAATGGATCAGAATTCATGGAAGCAAATGGTGAATGATGATGCCATATCTTTTGTTCAAGCATAAATTTCCATATCTTTTCTTTGTTACCACATCTTCCTCAGCTTTGAACTATACCAACTCAGTCCTCATGATTTCTGCTGCACAGGAAGAAATCATCCTAGTCAATGCTTCTTTAATGACTAATTGCCTATGGGATTTCCTAAGCTACCGTGAGTACATATGTTCATTCCTGATTTTAGCCTACAATTCTTGCCATCATATATTCCGACGTACCCACCTATGCAAAGGCATTTATGGATCCTTCCTTGATTGATTGCTCAACATGCTGTTGCACAAAGCATAGCCATCTTATGATATTTTCCCTCCAACTTAATTGTTGCAAATGCCAGTCCCTCACAATATTCCTCCAATCACCAATTAAGCACAGGTAAATGATGAGGGCTCCCACAGATCATTTCTGTTCAGGGGGGTCAGTCCAGGGGAACTTTCAAGTAAAGTTGTGGGCCACCTAGTGGTAGCGTCAGTTCAGATTTCCAAGGTATTCAAGTATTTGGGTCCAGTTTTAGTTCTGTTTTATATAATTTTATTACACCTTTTAAGTAGCCATTATTCAGGGGATTCATTTGATGTTTCAGTCTTGTTAATAGGGTGTTAACCTAAACCGCAGCCAATTTATGTTGTCTAGAAACAGAATGCGGTACTCAGTGGGGGAATTTTAAGGGTCTTTTTTACTCATCCACAAGTTGAACAAAGGCGACTTAGATGTTTTATGATTAAGATGTGATGCAGAATCCAGATTCCAGCGAAAGTATCTCTGGAAAAAGAAGGGCCTGTGGCAAAATGAAGAAATTAGGCTTTCCTAGGCCGCAGTTCCTGTTTTGAACCAGTTATCTGGTTCTCCTTCTGGCCTGCAGTTTCAATTTCTGCATCTCCTTGGAAGTAGAATCGTGGGGTCTTGTTTGGGCTGTATTTTCTTTGTTTTATTGTTATTAAATTGTCAGTAGTCAGGCTGTATTAGGTTACTCCAGTCTTGTTTTCAGTATATTTCCTTTATTTTCTCAGAGTCCTGGTCGGATTAGGACACCAATCACCGCCTGCAATTGGAGAATTTAGAGTTAGTTTTTATTCTTTCTTTTTTTTCTTTTTTTTTTTAATCTGGTCAGGATTGGCTCTAGCCTTTCCTTGATTGAGTTTGAGACAGCTTTTAGTAAAGCTATAAATATATGTAAAAGGTTAAGACCTCCCCCTGATTTTGATGATTAAAAAAAACTTTATGTTACTGGTTCTGTGGATTTCAGACCAAATACTGCTGTGGACTCAGTAGTGTAAGGCCTAGAGGATTCCAGGTTAGGCTCTGGAGAAATTTCAAGCCTGCAATCAGGTGGATTTCTGATTGGTATCTTCTTTGATCTTCTACTTTCTTCTCCATCAAAATCAGGTCAGTACTTCTAATTTCTATACCTGCAGTTTAATATTCAATTAGAATCCTTCAGTTTCAGGTTAGTTCTTGAATCTGAATCAAGTTCCTGAATTGATTAACATCTATCCTTGTATAAACTGCCATCAATTTGCTTTCCTGAACCTCAGGTTTATTTTCTGATTTGCATCCAGTTATCTAGGGTGTGTGCGTATGGCAACGGTTTAAAAAAAACAGCTCTGGAATGAACTGGGTAAAAAACACATTTCTTGGTCATTGGAGAAACAAATTTAAACTGTTTTTTTTTTTTTTAAATAAACACAAATTTGTAACTGCCTGTGGTGCAGCCCATCTGATATTTGATTCCTAATCTGGAATCCAGGATTGGCTGGCTGCATCACTATGACAAGGCAAAATCTTCTGTGTCAACTGTGTTAAGTAATACATTAATATGTTTATGCCCGACCAACAAATAGCATTTGACATCTGGCCTAGTTGAATGGACACTCAAGTTGCAAATATCCAGACTTTCAATATGAAAACTAAGTTGCTTTTCACTTATTTATACTACTTCCATAAGGATATGGGTGCCCTAGAATAGAAACATAAGTAAGAAAATCAGCTCGAACCTCTTGATATCCGGCCATAACAAAAAGCAGACTGTAACCCACAGTTTTGGTATTATCCTACAGAAACTTTCTCCAACCCACTTACTTCTTAGCATGTGCAAAACAATTAAGTTTGTGATATAGACCCACAGACGTGTTGCAGTGGTTATCCTTAGAATGTAAATGAATGAAGTATATATGCCTTCACTTCCTAATAGTGTACAACTGCATGTTTTCAGAGATGAAAGCAGAATTGAGTTCCAGAAAGAACGGAAGTGCATACCTATACTTGGCCTGACGCCACCTCTTCTTGCCACATATCTCATTCAACTTGTGCTTTGCCCCCTCAATCTTGTCAGCTCCATTACCACCCCCAGTCTTGGTCTCCGAGGGTTGCAATTTCCACAGCTTTTCCAAAGCTTCCTTCGCAGCATTAAGCTTGGCTATCTCCTTTTGATCTGAGGAACCAGAGCCAATGAGCTTCCCGTCCACGTAAACACTAGCAATATTCTTGGACCCTTTCCTCCAATGCTTAACGTCCACTTGCTTCCCCTGCTTCTGGCAAAACTCAAACAACACGGTCACCGGCTGTGGTTGCTTGTGTAAGGTTTCAAGGGTAATAATTGGCTCCATAAGTCTCTTAAAAACCTGCAAGAAGAACCGAGGCCGTTGCAGTGGGAAAATGAAAAACTGATAACCAGGAAGGAAGAATAACCAGAAGACGAGGAAGATGAAAAGAATTCAGTAAGGAGAATAAAAAAACAGAACAAGTACCTTCCACAGAGCTTTGAGGTCATAATTACAGTCGACGTAAACAGCTGCGGCAACAGACTCAACAATGTCAGCCAAAATCTTAGGCGATTTAACAGATCCACAGTAGGTAACGGCGCCATCTTCTTCTTGAACAGCAAGGACGAACTCGCTAACCTGAAATTGAACACGAAATCAAAAGATTATATAGTAACCAAACAAAGGATCAAGGAATGAAAAAGAAAAGGAAACTTCTCGACACATAGAATGACTGATGAGAATGAGAACGATGTAGGGTGAGAGCAAAAGCAAGCTTTCAGTTTGGGCACCAACCTTGGCTTCAAGAGAAGGGGCTTTGTGACGGACGTAGCGGTAGAGCTCGTGGCGGACGGCAACACGGGCGAGCTTCTCTGTGCTAATGTTGGCAGCACGGAGGAGAGAGAGATGACCGGGGTCGAGGTCTGGGTAGTCTCGGAATACATTCTCGGCTAGAACGAGACCGAGAACGGCGTCACCCACGAACTCGAGGCGTTGGTAGGAAGGAGAGTCAGTGTAGGAAGAATGGGTCAAGGCATCCTGAAGGAGGGTCTTGTCCTTGAAGCGGTAGCGGAGAATGTCTTCCACGGCCGCCACCGCTGCTCTCATGTTCATGTCCACTGCTTCCATTCCCATTGACGATGACAACGATGATTCCTCCTGATCGTATTCGTATGCATTCATGATACGGGAAAGCGCCAGAATCTCGTAACCCTCCTTCATATTCTTCATCCTCATCTTCTCCGATTGCTCTTCGCAATTGAAATAAAGCAAGAAATTGGGATTCTGGGAGATAGTGAGTTTACGTAGGTCTCTGGCCTCTATCACAGATAGAGAGGGAGAAGGAGAAGGTAAGAGGTACACCGGTCACTGGCGTCTCTAGCGGTCTACCCTCTTTCCGTTTTTGTAATTTTCGGAATCTTTTTGAAAAAATTTTCTTTTTTTTTTTTTTTGAGAAGGCGGGGTTCAAGCTCACACGCTAGTGACCGGTGTTCCTCTAAAACCGAAGTTGGAAAACCAGGTTTTATCTGAGCAAGTCACGAAGTGAAGTCAACATTTTGAAAAATCTGATCAGAAGTTGTGTAGATTATGTTAGGGTAAAAAGTAATGAGACTGGATCATAAATTGTGCAAGTCAAATAAGATTCCATATTTTTAACCGAATGATGGCAAACTCCTGACCATCGAAAGAACATACACTTTTACATTCGAAAAGAAAAAGAAAGCTAGAGGTACTATTTTCAAAACACCACATAAAATGAATAAAAGGAAATACAACTAACAAAAAAGATAATAAACATAAGGGTTGATGTTCTCTGCGCCGCAACGCAGCCTACACCCAGACACATGAGCCTATCATTTAAGGGAGTAAGGTGGTCATTTCGCACACCCTCATGTGTTTGGGTGCAGCCTGCTCCCCCAATCCAGAGAACATTTGACCAAAACATAAACATCAATTGGAAATCCTATTCTAGTGGTAAATCCTGTGAGGACGGTGATGGATGCAAGTTAAATATGAAGTCCCAAGCATCCAACCTCTGCTCCACTATCCTACTCTTCCACCTAGGGAAGTCATGCCCTCTATGAGATCAATAAAGCCTCCGTTGCATCATGGTGATCATCTCTTCAAACCTAGTGCACGCGGGTTACTGCCTGCCTATGGGCAGACCACCTGCGCCAGCTACTCCGTGGTTGTGCAAGTGCACAGCCTGCACAAGGCGCGACCTTGCACAGGTGCGCGGCATGCGCAGCTGCGGCTAGTTTAGTCATTTAAAAAAAAAAAACTATAAAGCCAGTTCACTTGAATTTTAGTTGAATAAATTAGCAATCCGTATTCTAAAATAGTAAGAAACCTTCAATTCTTCCGACTCCCTTCTCATGTTCAATGGTATAAACTCAAAATGCATTATTATGTGATTCATTATTTTATCTTATTTTTTCCTTATTTTTTTACTAATTTATACAGATTTATTGTATTAAAAATATTAAAATAAAGTGATTCGCCTTGACCGGGTTTGACAAGATCGAGTCACCAAGTTTTTCTAAAAGATAAGTCGAGTCAGAAAACCTTGTTTTCCAACTATGCTAAAAGTAGGGGTATAAATGAATAGTCAAAATCCGTTTTCGTATTCGTGTCCGCAACCATTTAGCACTATCTGAATCCGTTCGAAAGCTAAACGGATGCAGATACCGATAGGCTATAGCTATCCAAAAAAGCTATATTTACATATAAACGGATAAAATATCTGATCCGTATCGATTTAGCACACTCCAAATCCGTCTGATAGCTAATCGGATGCGGATGTGGATATAGCACTAAAAGCAGCATGGTTGGCGCATATTTCACATAGTGAGGCTTCAAACTGTTGTATTGAGATACTTAAAATATGGGCCCTTATACAATTAAGACAAAAAAACTCAATTGAATTAAATTTGTATTTCAAATCGTATTTTGTTCGTATATGAAAACTGCTTCTATAGGTGACCAATCCCCTAACCAATTTCTTAGACGTGCAATTGTTCTTCCCTCGCTTCTCTATTTTGTCTCTTCTTCAGTTTCTTCTTCTTCTTCTTGGTGTTGATCTCACAGTCTTTCATGTAAAAGGCAGCCATTAACTAGCGTTACCATCATCCAGAGAAATCATAGAAGTTAAGGCTTATGTAGAGTGTAGTTAGATGATAAGAAGTTTAAAAAGAAATCTAAATAGAAGAAATCAATCGTGTTATTAAATTTGAGCTGTTTGAAATCCTATTTTAATCGATTAAACCCGTTGCATAGATTTGCTTTGATTTTTTTTGTGGAATTATGTGTTGAAGTAAAAGAATTCTCCCAGTTGCTACTTTTCTCAGAGATTTTATCAGATCTAGCTGTAGAACCTTGTTTTGTAACTGACTCTACGATTGTGAACTTAATGTGTTCATTCTCTATTTAGTTAGGTGAACAAAACCCCTATGCCTCATCCCACCTGTTTGCAGGGTGATCATAACAAAATTTACCCATTAAGTATGAACTCACAAAGCTAGACTTCTTTGATTTGCTCCTATGATCTTGTAGCTAAGCACATGCCAAAACATGGTTTCCAATCCCAAATCAAAATTGGGATGAAGGACCAAATGAATCATAATTGGACCTGGAAATGTGTGAGTATTAGCCATACCAAATTCCTTAAAGCAAACAGGTGTTACTGCATCCTGCACATGATTGGTGCATGAGGTTCTAACCATACCAATGGATAGTACCTTTAATCAAACCGCACCTTTGGTCAGGTTAAAGAGATCAAAACCTTGTTTAGCTTTGATTCTTCAGCTGCAATGGATAGATTTTTGTTTTTATTTCAGGGCACGATAGTACAAGGGTTGTTTAACCTAGAAACTCTTTGCTTGGGTAATTTCTGAGCTTGGGTCTGCTTTTCCTCTGGTGATCTACTACCACCCTTTCTTCTTGGCTTTTGTTGGCTCTTAATTTGTCATCAGTACAGAAGTAGGAATATGAGAAGATTTCTTAAAGAAAATCAATAGAAAGATGATGTGAAAAAGGGAGTTGAAGAGCATGAAACAAAAGGAAGTTCTTTCGTGTTTTTTTTTTTTTTAAATTATGTTGATAAATACAAAAGTCTTTTACACGCATTTGAAAAGTAACTGAAAGGTAACCATATAGGTGAAAGTATCTACCATTACTTTATCCTTGAACGGTTCAGATTAAAACACTTTAATCTAACGATTACTAAAAATCAATGTAAAAGATTCCTCTTATACACGACCGTGCATGAAAACCAAATCCAAATCTATAATAAGGCATCAACTCTATTATAGATTTTCTATTATTTTAATGTTTTGTAAATAGAAATAGGATTCATAAATCGTACCAAACACTTATAAATTATGTCAGAAAATGAAAATGAAAAATGATATCAAAAAGACCCTAAGTTCAATGCTAGTGTCTCCCTATGTCTCTCTCTCTCTTTAGAATCTTCAAGGTCTTATTTTTAAGGAAGTTTTCTCTAATTTTTCATTATTGTTCAATACATGTTTAGTTTGGTAAATCTGGAAAACAAGAAATTTCTGTGTATTTAAACACTCTAATCTGTCTCTTCTTGGTACTACACAGGCTTTTCATCACTCAGTCAAGAACAAGAAGGGTAGGTGGGGTTTTGAGCTACTCTCCTCCTCTCAATCTATTGATCATTTTAATATCTTTTGTGCTTGTACTTGGGTTTCCAATTCATCTCATGGTGGCAAGGGAGTTATCATTCGAAATTATAAAGGATCTTTTGAGGACATTTTAGCTCTCAAAGTACTATTTTGTTGTTGTTAGATTTCTGTATATATGTTCATAGAGTTCTGAATAAGGATGCTCATATCATGATTATCAATTAGGCGAAGTTACCCGGAATTGAAGTGGGAGGCTAGTGATGGGAGATGAAATGCTGCCTGATCCGGGAGGATCCAGTCCGCCGGAGGGTGGGAAACAGCTGTGGATCGTGGATTTTTTTAAGCCTAAGCCTAAACCCGTAGGAGGGGAGGCTGTGATCGAGAGCCAGGCTCGAAGAGGGGAACATGGAGGCCCTGTCCGCCCTCCTCTGAAGAAATCTCATGCGAAGGCTGTGGGAGGTCATCTTCCTGTTTTGGAGGATCTGCCGGAGCCTATTAAAGCGGGAAGTTTTACCAAGGTCATTATTCCTTAAGAAGCCTTTGAACAAGGGTTGCAAGGCTTCAAGAATGCCCTGTTCGGTCTTACAAACTTCCGGTTTGTGTTACTGGATGATATAAGGACTGCAGTTAGATCTTCTTGGAATATGCAGGGTAGGGTTTTTATGTCTCCTTTAGGGAAGGGCTTCTTTCTGATTCGATTTGAGAAGGAGGGGGACATGGCGACCATTTGGAAAAGAGGCTCGACGAAGGTGGGTTCACAGGTGATCACGTTTTACCGTTGGAGGCCGCGATTCAACTTCCATGAAAAAACTGCTGTGACTAAGTTGGTTTGGATCAGATTTCCTTATCTCCCTCTTGAGTACTGACATAAGAAAATTCTGTTCTCCATGGCAAAGGAGGCGGGAAGGCCAGTGGCGATTGATCGACGCACCCAAAGGGTGATGTGTGGGAGTTCTTGTGGAAATAGATGTGGAGGGCGACAGACTCTGCGAGATTCAAGTCGAACACATGCAGCCTGGGTCGTGCGATCCGTTTTGGTTTCACCAATCTATTGTTTACGAGGACGAGATGGAGTGGTGTGGGTTCTACAAGAAAGTGCCAAAGTGGGCCACTCCTTGGCTTACTGTTATGTGAAGGACAAGGTGGACGCTGCGGGCGTAGTCATGGATGATGGCCGGATGACTGAGGTGCACGGCGTTGGGGAGGGTGGTCGAAGAAGGTGGCGAAAAAGGAGGGATTGGCCCCAGATCCACGCAACAAGCCGTGACATTTTAGGCAACCCAAATGGCGTGGTGATTCCTGATTCAAACTCTCCAATTTTAGAGGAATCTACAAGGAATGTGGAGATCGTTAGTAGAAGGCCAAAGTCTCCTACCTTTTTGGGTAGTGGGGATGACGTGCTAAGAGAAAATTTAGAGAATATGACTGAGAATAGAAGATTCTTTGGGATTGGGGGTACGTTAGAGGTGGTGTTATCCCGCTGTAACGAACTACAAGATGCCTCTAGTGATGGATCGGGTATGGATTCCGGATCTGAATCCGAACCTCATGGACCATGCTGTGGAGAACAACGCAGCTGGCGTTGTTGAAGGTAGGGATGAAGGTAGGGATGCAGATCCGACTCATGCGGAGATGCAAGGTGGGTGGACTCAAGTGTTGGGTCAGAAAAATCATGATGGTTGTAGGAATGCCCCTCGAGGTGGTCGTATGGGTGGCCGTATGGCAACTCCAGGTATTGGTAGAACTCGTTGTCAAAAAAAGGCAAAGTCTGGTGTTAAAGCGGTGGACACGACAGCAGAACAACCCCCGATTGAAAAGGAGACTTCATCTCCCTTTTCACCAGAGGAGAAAGCTCTTTTGGCTCGTGGAGCTTTTGATCGGCTTGGTGTATATACTGAGATCCCCCGACAATCAAATAGGACAAGGACCCCCTCGATGCGTCTCGCAGATCCCCCGTAAACTTGTTTTATTATTTTTCTCGGGTAAGCGAGGGCTTCGCCAATATGATTTAGGACTAAGTTCACCATTTTTTAAGCTTTAGTTTTCTTTGTCAGTATTCTATCATAGACTTGTTTGCCTCTTTTTATATATTCAATAAAATTTCTCTTTAAAAAATTGAAAAACACTTAAAAAAAAAGCAAACGGATGCTCATGAGGGGCTTCCCTTAACCTTAATTTCCTTTGTAAATCCTGGTATTCTTTGAATCAGGAACTTCTTGTTCTTTCTTTTTTAGTTCTAGGTGAGGCCGGCACGAGTATGACAAATTTCTTTTTCCCCCAAAGAGATTTATAAACAGACCGGTCCCATGAAACCAGCTAAACCTCAACCACCATTGAACCGTGATATGCTACCTTAGATAAAGGTAGAAGAAATGTGTAATAACACTTTTGTCCCCACATCTCATCATCCAAACGGCATTGTAATAAGGCATGATTGGGGTAGTAAAACAAAAAATCCAAAACAGAGAATGGTTCTTTGGGATGGTCCGCATGACAGGTGTACGGACAAGATAAAATGTATCTTCCCAGATCTGATCTTGATGACTGTCAAAACGTTCAAGTTGGTGGACCCGCCCCCCCAGCTGGCGCGCAGCAATGTGAGAGCGCCTGATTGCGGCATTGCCCAACGTTCGAAATTAGGGAAATGATTAAAAAAAAATGGGTGAGTGGTCGCGGTATGTACATGAGAATTTGTTTACAGAACGTTGTTCTCTGCTAACCATTGATTTGCCCAAGTACAATCTGAGTCGTTGAACTGCTTCTCCCTTAGTTCACCCAAAACTGCGACTGCCGGTAATTATTTGAAAACTCAATCCCAACCCAACAGATTAATCTCGCGAGGACTATGTTTTTCCGGAATCAAAGGGAGAGAGGGAGAGTGGGAGAGTTGAGCATGACAAACCAGGTAAATCTCTCTCTCTCTCTTGGGCGTACCCGTCTATCTTCCTCTTCCACTTTTACCCTGTCTCTCTGGGCTTTTCCATCCATCTTCCTCTTTCGCTTTTATCGTTGGTTTCATCTTGGCTTTCACCAACTCAGTAAGAGTTGGCTTTGATTGGATTGAGAAGCCCCTAGTTTTCACTTTTCACTAATCAAGATTTAGAATTGGATGGTGGTCTGAAACGAGTGCACAATCGCTTAGGAAACCTAGTTTTGATGTGAACAGTGCAGCAAGATCTGTCTGGAGTGCTCTCTTTTTCTGATGATTTTGAAAGTTCAATAAGTTCCAAGAACAATTAAGAGCATCAGAAGTTGAAGTCTTTAAGTGTGTCTGCTTTTGCTGTTTTGGTGTTGTCACAACCAACACAGAGTTCCCCAACTGCATTGGGTTTCTGGGGTTAGTAAAAGAGGGTGGCTAGTTTCATGATTCAAGGTCCATAACTAGAGCTCTGTGTTCAAGAGTTAATGCGAGAATAAAATTCAAGAAATCAAAACTGAATGTTTGCTTCGGTGGATCAGGGAACTTCCCTGTTTTCTCAAGCTTGATTGCAAATCCTACTGATGAAATTGCAATTTCATCAAACTTTGTATTGCAATGTTTACATTACAGATGTTAGACACCGCATGAACATAAAGAGAAAAATTCATAACATTTGGGTTCTCAAGTATAAATTTCTTGAGATACCCATAACAAATAATTAGATCATCCAAGATAATTTGGGATGCTAAGGTGTTGTTAATATTGGACTTCAATCAATTCTCAGTTTTGATATTACGTACACAGCAACAGTGCCATTCTTACATGATGTGATTTTACTTTTTGACCGAGCTACACGTTAATATTAACATTAGGATAAGTCAGAATTGAATAGTTGAAGAGCAGAGAAGATGAGTGAGTTAAAATACTTGATTACACCACAAGTTGAGGGCGTGGTGGTTCTTCACCACCTCCTCCTTCAAAGAATGAACCAGATAAATCTAGAGTAAGGGCTTTGGCGGACAAACTTATCAAAAAACAAAAAAGCTTTGATGGACAGGCCATGGCTGCTCCTTTGTTGCTGCTTGATTTTACTAGTGCAAGGTCTAAAAATTCATTCCTTCCATGTTCCATCCTTTCCTAATTGGCTAATGTAAAATCGAATGTCCAAAATAGAATGAAATAAAGATTAAGAATAAGAATCCAAATGTCGCATTCCATCTTATGGCGTTAACAGCGAATCACCGCTCCATGGGGTCGCACTCCACCTTGTGAGGCAACTTCCAATCGAGGACCTGGCAGAATGAGGGAGAGATTGAGAGGGTTACGGTAGAGGAGAGAGGACAGCATAAATCAGAAAGAGATTGAGAGGGTTAGGGAAGAGGAGAGAAGAGAGAGGAATTGAAATGATATATCTGTGCATATATCTCTGCAATACCATCGCCGATCAGATGGAGAGAGAAAGAGAGAGCGCAACCAAGGGACTGCGAGGAGGGAGATTTCCACCTGCTGTCAGGGTGACAGCAAGTCTAACACTAACTAAACAGACTCATACATTTTTATGATTCAAATTTATTTGGAGAAATTGACGGTAATGAGCGAAGAACATTTCCCAAACTAATTCTTAAGGACGTACCCGGATCATTTTGCCAAAAAGAATATATTTCCCTAGCCGTTATGACATTCGTCAATAAAATTGGTAACTTTTCTAGTATTATTTGACAGAAAACTATCGTCAACGTTATTACGATATTATTAATGGGAGATTTAAAATAACAGAAGGAGGTGATTCCCAGTTCCCAGAACCTCCCCACCTGGCGGACCAGGATCTTCTACAATACTGATGGGTTGCAGTGCACATCTGATGACATAGCAGAACTCACGTAGCACACATGGCCACCACAGACGTGATTAATGTCAGAGCTGCTACGTGGGGCCCGCCACACCTTCTCGATCTTCACAAGCTTTTAACCTCTCCGTATGCTCTGCATCTTTCTCTCCCATCTTCCCCACCTTTTTTTTTGATAATGTCATCTTTCCCACCTCACACTCCCTTACTCCCACTCTCCCCACTTCCTCCTCATCGTTCTTTGTTCCAGTTTCCCCAAAACAAACACCGTCTTTGCATTGCATCTTCTCCTTCCTTCTCATCTCTCATGCTCCGTTTCTGCTGCTTTTAGAATCAGAGCATGGGACTTCTCACCATTCCTTGCTTCCTCTTACTTCTCTGCATCTTCGCATTTGCTGCAGGTAAGAACACGGCATCTCTTCTGCATTTTCTTATACTACTGTATCCCTCTCTCTCTTTTTCTGTAAAATGTTTCTGATTGTTTCTAACGCTTACATTTGCGGATGCGGTTTCCATCGGAGTTAACTACGGGCGAATAGCAAACAACCTTCCTTCTGCAGTGAAGGTTGTTCAGCTCCTCAAGTCTCAGGGTCTTGAAAGAGTCAAGCTCTACGACACCGACCCGACCGTGCTTAAAGCTCTTGCTGGTTCAGGCATCAAGGTCGTCGTCGACTTACCAAACGAAAGGCTCTACCTGGCCGCAAAGAGACCATCCTTCGCCAACGCATGGGTTCAAAAGAACATCGTTTCTTACTACCCAGCCACACAAATCCACGCCATTGTCGTCGGCAAGAGGTTTTTGTTGATCCAGACAACCTAACCGACTACCTTGTCCCTGCCATGCGAAACGTCCATGCTGCGCTCGTACAATACAATCTCCACTCCTCCATTAAGGTGTCCTCACCCATAGCCCTTAGTGCTTTGCAGAACTCCTACCCTTCTTCCGCTGGATCGTTCAAGCAGGAGCTAATCGAACCTGTCATCAAACCCATGCTGGACTTTCTCCGGGGGACTGGGTCGTACCTAATGGTGAATGCTTACCCTTTCTTCGCCTACTCTGCTAATGCCGACGTTATCTCTCTGGATTACGCACTCTTCAGGGAGAACCCAGGTGTGGTGGACGCCGGTAATGGGCTGCGCTACTTCAGTCTCTTTGACGCGCAAATCGATGCGGTGCTTGCGGCCATGTCGGCTTTGAAGTACGATGATCTGGGGATGATGGTGACGGAGACCGGTTGGCCTTCCAAGGGAGACGAGAACGAGAAGGAGGCGAGCGAGGGGAACGCAGCAGCCTACAATGGCAACCTTGTGCGTTACGTACTCACAGGCGGAGGAACGCCATTGAGGTCCAAGACGGACATAGAGGTCTACCTATTCGCAGCTGTTCAATGAGAACAAGAAGCCTGGTCCGAGGTCCGAGAGAAATTACGGTCTTTTCTACCCAAACGAGGAGTACACTGCAGGAAGTGAAACAGCATGGACCAGTGGGCGGAGGGAAGAACCAGTTGACGCCCGTGAACGGCGGGGGAAGCAGCGGCGTATCGACAAGGTCGTCGGGGCAGACGTGGTGTGTGGCGAACGGGAAAGCAAGGGAGAAGAGGTTGCAGGCGGCGCTTGATTACGCGTGCGGGGAGGGAGGAGCAGATTGCGAGAAGATCCAACCGGGTAGCACATGTTACAATCCGAATACACTAGAGGCACACGCATCCTTCGCATTCAACAGCTACTACCAGAAGAAGGGGAGAGTAATGGGTACCTGTGATTTCCAAGGGTCCGCTTATGTCGTCACCCAACCTCCCAGTGCGTCTTCCTCCTTTACACTTCTCCTCTTTTATGTGTTTTTTTATCCTTCCTATACAAAATGGGCAGTTTCAGAATTTATATCCTCGGCCACCACCGGCGGCCGGAGCAGTAACTTTTCCCATTTTCCACACTTTCCATTTGGGCTTTGCGACTAAGGTGTGAGATTGGAGTAGTGATCGACTCTAAAGATTAGAGGCGGTGGGAGATACTTTTTTGGAAACAAAAGTGCTGTCTTGTCACAGTTGGACCATAGACCATTAGACCTTCAGACCATGGGACCAAGTTTTTTGCTGTTGATTTTACGTTTCTCCCACAGTATGAAACTCTTATCTTGTTTTGGGATTTAGAAATCCTTTGATTTGATTTAGGTTGATTGATTGATTAAGTTGCTTTGGGAGCTGCTCTTGAGACTGACTTAAAATATGATTGTTTGTTTGTTTGTTTTGCAGAATATGGCAAATGTGAGTTCCCTACGGGTTACTAATAGAAGCTGGTAAGGAATCATGAAGGGAGAAGTTCATGATGATGATGATGAAGAAGAAGAAGAAGTTGGCCCTAATGGTTTCGTGCAATGTTTGTTTTTGCAGAGTTGGAACCCTAGGGATTTGAGGGCTTCTCCGTTTATTTATTGGTAAAAGAGTGGAAGTACAAAGAAAAGGAGAAAGCAAGTCATCAAACCTTTTGGCAGCTCTATTCAAAATTGAACATCTGGAAAGGGTAAAGTTGGTAGAATCTCCTGTTCATTGTGCCAAACTGCCAACAGGGGATGCATTGGATTGGACACTGTATATACTTGGGATTATCTCTAGATTTTATTACTGTTAGATTTCTTGGGTATTAGGGTCTATGGAGGGCCATAGATATTGGTTTTAGTTGAGGAGTTAATTTTTCCTTTTCTTTCCTGTTTTAGTTTCCTATTTCGTTTTTGAGTCTAGGTTTAATCTCTTATTTGTTCTAGGAAACTGACTTCCTTCTATGTATGTATGTAACTTGTTTATTCTATAAATAGCGTGTGTGAATGGCTGGTTGAGATATCAATCTCTAGTTTTCCTCTCTTTTCTCTTCTCCATTCTCTATTCATCTCCCTCTCTGCTCTTCGTTTCTCTTTGATTCAGTTACAATTACCACATTTTCAAGCAACATACGTATCATGTTTTCACAATTTTGAATAAACAGGTAATGTTTCATTTATTGTAATAGAAAATGCATTCCAAATAGGCAAATACAATTGAATGAATAAAGTGAATAGCAAAGCCTTTTAATTTATTTGGTGGCACATGGTAACATCAGTAGAACAGTAGTTCTGCTAAAACAGAATCAGCACAAGTATTTTAACTATCACAATATTTGATACAGAGATCATACTCTATAACAACGAGAAGGAACCAATGGGAGTCATAAAGACATTCATCCTTAAAACTTGGACACACTATCTCTAGAGATACTTGTGAGCAAGAACACGGAGCACGATAAAGCTTTTCTTCTTTTTCTCCCCCCCCCCCCCAACACCCCGAACCTAGTTGCAGAGCTGCAGTTGTAGGAATTTCCACATATCAATGGACTTGATGAGATTCTTCCTTACAATTATTGTCTGGGTTGTCCACATTGGATGCAATGTGGACAACCCAGACAAATGGATCCAATGTGGACAACCCAGACAAATGTGCCTCCATGATGTGCAAGTAACCACATTGATTATTTATCCTTCGAAAGTAGTACAGCACCATAGTTGGAAGGCCTCAGTTAAAACCATGTTTCAAATGCAAATACTATACTTTTTCTTGGATATCCTGAACTTGACAACTAAGTCTCCATCAAAATAGCTGATTCTTTTGAATAGTGAGGCCAGAACGGTGAGAGTGCGACAACCTTCCCAATAATGATTAGGGTTGGTGAAACCAAGTTTGCTGATGTAACTTCATCGATGAGATCCTTAAGTTCTGCAAATACCTACATCATGGTTCAGATAGATGTGAAAAGTAATGACTGCTCAGGTCTCAGTGAGTAGTTCTTAGTAAAAGGATACCTAACAAGCACCTAGTGCATTGATTAAATAATCCACAGGGGGAATCCATGGAGTTCCCTAGACACACACAGGTGAAACAAAGAAAAACTATCAACCTTTTTCACTCACCACTTGTTGTTGAGGGGTAGTCCCTCGTTCTATTGCAGCAGCAGGTTTATCAGATGGTAGACCGTGATCCATCAACTTCTGAGCAAGAGATGGGAGGCAAGGTTGAATCAGGATCTGCTGCATTCTCTGCCACATACAGAGGATCAGTACCTCCTTTTCTTGAGTGCCTTGTGAGAAATCTAACACTACTTGCAACACCCCGGTGGGTTAATGGAATTCTCAATTCTGCTGCTATTCCGGAAGCAGCTGTAATGCCTGTATGATAATAACTTCAGTGATCAAACTAGTGTTCCACTTAAATGGTTTCTGCTTCAGTTACAGTTAAATGATGGGAAACAGTTCCATTATTGTTTTGTGTACCTGGAATAACCTTGGCTTGAATCCCTTGTTGTTGCAAGAATGTTATCTCGTTGATCCACCTTGTTTCACGTGTTGTTTTTTTATCCATGAAAGGTTATTATTCTTGATGTTTATTAGCCTCTAGCAATGGCTAGAGAGAAGATCTTGTAATCCCATTATTCATTGTAGTTGAAGGTTTTATCTGGATGAGGTTTTGTGGTTTTCCCCTTTCGCCTTGGAAAGGTTTTCCATGTTAAAAGTGGCTTGATTTGTTTCCTCAGTGTATTATTTATTTCGTGCATACTTTTTTATCATTGTGTATCTCCATTAATTGCACATATGGATGGGAAAAGAGGTTGTTTTTCTCCAACACATGCTACTGAAATCTCCAAACTGATGTTACATGACAAATAGAGATGACATCAGTGGTCATTTAATGGATCACATCATGGCAAAGAGCATTACTACTTTACTAGTTTAGAATTGTTCAAATACTTTGTATTGCTATTCTAAATCTATGAAGACACAAGATATTCAGCTTTGGAGAAGAAGCTACAAGTTTAACCCTCCTTCCACTAAAAGAAGAAGGAAATAAGCTAATAAGAGTTAGTTTATCAGACTGCTTAATGTTAGAACCTGTCAAAATTCTGGTGTTTATTTTGGAGTATCACATGAAGAATGACAATGTATTGAGGCTGCTTATCTTTTTCTGTACTAAAATTTTATGTGTCGAGTTGCTCTTAGGTTCAGCAACAACAATGTATTCAGAAATCACTCGTGAAGTGTATTAGGGTTAGTGATTTATGTGAGAGATTTATCTTGTGTGTATCAGTTCAGTATCAATGTTAGCTCCAATAATTAGATTGGTACATTAAGTATGACAGAATTAGCCACTTGGAATTGTCCCAGTCTGCTAAAATGTAAATTGGTGGACATACTAAGGTAGGCTAGATTAATTATTGAGTTAAAGAATCAGACATATGTTACAAACTTTTGACAAGAAAAAAAGGTGTTATGTCATAGTTTTTGCACTGATCACTGTCTGTCTAGTAGGGGTTTCTCGTTCTTGAAGGCTGCCAAGGAAATAAGCAATGCAACAGCCGAGAACCAATTGAAAGAATATTGTAATTAGAGTTCACCAACTCCGGCAAGAAATCACATTTCTTAGGCTGTCAGAATGATCGCTTGCTGACAATTACTCCTATTCCATTCTTCATGGTATAATACAAGAAGTTTGTTGTCCAAAATAGCATCTCCGAGATTACGATTTCAAGGATAAATGAAACTATATGAAGGTATAATATGTTAGTATAAAGATACAAATAGAGTGGTACCTCCCCCCCCCCCCCCCAAAAAAAAAAGAAAAGAAAAAGGGAATCATGAAATATTGCAGTTGCATCTTTAAACAGAACTTCATATAAGCCTACCATTGTTTCGAAGAACATCCGCGCACTTAATTTTCTGGTTTTTCCTTCTAAAATCTTGTTCAAGCTAAGAATCCTGATGGGCCCTTCGAATTTGGGGCTGAAGGCAACTGCCTTCTCAAATACTGAACCACAACCCTGCAGGTCATTCAGGCCAGTAGAGATTATAAATGCTACTCAGATCTTAAGATCTAAAACACAAATGCCTACCTGGTCCTTACAGACAATGTGTCAACTTCTTCATTTTGTCTGTGCCCTGTTAACAGAAATGGGAATTTCACTAAGAATATCTAACTACCACAACAGATGGAGATTGCTTAAATACATTTAAGCTTCTAAATGTTATTCCACTAATCATTTGAAAATAAGCTTCCAAAAGCAAAATGGTACAAAACACTATGCAAATCAGGAAATCATTCAAAGCAACTGCATATCAGGTGGGAAAAAAATTGGAATACCATGTAGCTTACTAGCTGGTGTGTCATATGCTTCCAGAAAATTTAGGTCGTACATTGCATGAAAAATACCATTCAATCAGTAACATACTGCATTTGGTGCTTGCAGGATCCATCTCCCTCACACAACACACACAACTCACATCTGTTTCTGCAGAATTCAGCAACTCTGGAATAACTGAAAAACCAGTATCTCTGAGACTGAAATGAACCTCAAAACGAGTCATTGATGTTCCCGGCTCAGTGCTGAGTGGTTCGGTAAATCCCTCTAGATCCGGTGTTGGCAGTATTTCAGTTCCAGCTGACATTTCTGACATGGGCCCTGGTCTAAACTACTGGCATGGATGGGAGTGAATCCATCTCTTTTTTATGGAGAAGGCATCAATCCAGGTGAAGAAGGCATCAACTCAGGAATAAAACTGAGACCAACATGGCCTTCCTCAAATCGAAGGTGTTCAATTTCCATCTCATGGTCAGGTATGGGAGCAGGAGACTGTGCACCCATCAACTCAGCAAGAGCATCCTCTGTGGGAATTGAACCAACTCTGGAAGAAATCAAATCCTTCTTATATATGTTTTGAAGATTTGTACACAAGATACATGTCCAGATTCTCATAAAATCAGTTCCACAGACTGGAATTGGTGAAGTACCAAGATTCAGCCTGCAAAGTGGAAATCACTAGCCAGAAATTGATGGTTCAAGGAAGACATGCTCCATCCTTAAGCTGTTGTAGAATTTCCAAACATCCAAATTTGTGCAAGGAAGTTTCTTACAATGGTGCACTAGACGACTGGGGTCTCTGAGGCTCTCCTTCATGAACCTACAAAACCCAAATTAATAACATGAAATTCCATAATCAAAGATGAGTACAAGAGTAAGCAAGAACTTTACACTAAGGGAAAAAATAACAATAACAATAACACTTACTTATTCGACAACACTACAGACTGATCAAACATCTGTTTTCTCTTCCGTGGTCTAGCTTTTTGTTTCTCAATAGGCAGTGTTGATTGAATCACCAGTCCATGTGACATATGACCAGCATCATGAGAAACCATTATCATGGAAAGGCCGAATAGAATTTTCTCTTTTAAGCCAGTAAAATAGAACAAACATAGATATATTGTAATGATGCCCAAGGTGAACCCACCTAGTGAAAAATGTGCATCAAAACCCTCAAGGGCCTCTTCTGAAGCAACAGAGTTTGGTAGTTCTGGTTGTAACTGAAATGGTTCAGATTATCCTCCAGAAACTACCATATCCTCCACAATTGGAGAAAGAGCCTTTTCCACACTCATGTTCTCGTTGAATTGCTTGTTTTGTTCAAAAGCACCATTACTGAGGTATGGCAACTCTGGAAAGTCTTCTGATCTAGAGCTATGAACAGCATCATGGATAACTTCAATTTCCGGAAGGCCTTGGGAGTTAGGCATTTCAGCATCTCTCTGACTGGACGCTTCTGCTTGACCTCTTGGACCAGGATCAGAAACACCCACACCATTGTCTGCTGGAGCTGAATAGGGGGCACTACATAAAAAGATATCATGTTATTTCTGCCTTGCTTTTTTTTAATTCCTCAAAATTCAAAAGTGCAAGCAAATCACAAGATATAAAAGAAGCATACTCTTCTTCCATTGGAATAATTCCAAAATCTCTGCAAGAGGAGAAATATCCATTCTAATATAAAGAGCAAAAGTCCCTGTCAAGTGTTGAACAGTGCTTGGGATTCAAAATATTTGAAACAACACATATCAATGACACAAAATTTCAATAGACTTTGGACCTCATCAATGAAGAAGGCAATATAGATCTCCTTCAGCAGGGATTTGATCTGTGGACAATATAAAACCAAACATTTACTCGTACATATGTGCAATTCAAATAAATTTTCAGAAAGAAAACAAAAACCATTAAAAAAAATAAATAAATCTCAAATGCAAGCATCAATCCAAGACCAAAACCTGTCAATGTAATCTCTTTACGGCTCTTGAGATGATTATCTGGTGATCTGAGAAGCGAAATACAATTCAACCAATACGTTGGAACAGAACATAAGATACACATAGGACGGCAAGACCCAAAATACCTTAACCATCAAGAGAGAACTCAACATCCATGTGAACTGATTATAGTGGGGAAATTCAATGCTGAATCTAACCCAGCTAAGGACTAAAACTTAGCTTTCCTATACTTGATTATGTATGGACATCATAGTCTCTATATATATAACTCTTCACCCTCTCCTCTCCTATATTAAGGAATCACAAACTAAAAAATTATATCCAACTTGACCCAAAGGTTTCAACACTCTCCGGAAAGTCAATCTATCAACATCCTTGAACTCCATTAAGAGAATTGAAACATTAGATTCCTTCATTTTTCTTACCTTAAAACACCAATCAGAATCTCTGAATCACAAAAATTAGCTCATAAATGCAAAATGAATACAGAATTGGTTGCATTGGATTCTTACTATACTTGTGAATGTCCAATTTGACAAAAGATAATATAAAGATAGCTCAAGTAAATTAGCAAGCACCTAATTCCATCAAACAGTACCTAAATAACATGCTCTAACTTCCATCTTAAACATAAAATCTAAAAACAACTAAAATAATAAACCTATGAAGAACGCAAGTCTACGGCGCCTTTCCACAACAGTTCCGATGATGCCGAGTGTGTAGAAATTAAGAAGTGCATTGACTCGACGTGCAGTCAAGTTGTACAGCACATCATTCTTCATCGCAGGCGCCCCGGGTGGAAATTGTCCTTGTCTGTTCTACAGCCAGTGAACATTTGAGTTCCAGTTAGCTTGAGAGTTCAGAACTCTCGCGCAACTGTTATAGTCCAGGACAATCATACCCTGACGAATCACGCCAAGATTCGCTTGAATATTATTGTAGTAATTCTGCATAGTAACAGTTTGGGCATTAACTGCCGCATTCAGTGCGTTTAACTGCTGTAACATTTGCGCATTGTTCGGAAGATGAGCAAACACATCAATTTGTTGCTGTATGAACGGCCAATGTTGTATGAAACCTTGTACGATGGCGTTCAGATGTTCCATGAGCCCGTCTGGGTCTGGGTTTGGGTTTGCGTTTGCTGCTGGGTTTGGTGGTCCGCCTCCCTGCAGTGCCATAGCCTATAGAATAGGTTATGTTAGTATAGGAAAGGAAAAAAAATTAAGCAGCAAGAGAAAAAAAACAACCTCAAACTTGCGTAGCTGGAGATGCGAAAGAGGAGAAATGCAGTTTCACGAGACAAGTACTCGAGAGGAGGTAAATGAAGTCTCGTCAAAATCAACAACCCTCCATTTTAACCAAATGAACCTTAGAATAATTACAGAAATCCAGATCAGAATAGAGCAGAATAGTTAGAGATGGCGGGAAGAGAGAGATAAAATACCAACGGCTAAAATTTACAATCCGCTATTTTAACCAAATATGGAAATTCTTGGGATGATTCAAATTTCAAAATCCCAGGCAGCAACACATGATCCTTGTGCTTTGTTCTCATTGGTCAACTTTATCTCACAAGGATCAGTTTATCACACATTCGCCATTTATAGTTATGAAAGAGCAAACAAAACCAGTTGGTTTTTGGTAACGATGAGATATTAGCATCCAATCTGTAATTAACTAGCAATATTCGGTTTAAGCCTTTTTTTTTTAATAACTCAATTAAAGGTCCGACAAATTCTATTATTATTTTGTACATACAGCTGTGCCTCAGTGCCCCTGCCATTGATCCCATAGATCTCCAATTAAAATATGTAATCATACCCCTCTTTATAATCACATCATTTAGATTCTTAAATGGTTTTTACCAAAAAAAAAAATTCTTAAATGGTTTCCTCTATTATAAGACATCCCCCATAAAATAAGAAAAGCGGCGACCCTCTCCAAAATCCAAATAAAAACAAAAAAAAATGTATTAGGAAATAGTCTTCTTCTCTTTTCAAGTGTTTTATGAAACTTATTTCATAAATTTTCCATATGATGGAGAGAATGGATATTCTAGACGGAGGTGAACATACACCTGTGAACCAATGACATGTTTATTTTGTTTTCATAAATGCCTCTCTTCCCCTTGTAAATGGTAATAATAAGAAAAGTGATTACCTCTCACATGTACATACACCTGTACTTGCAGAGGAACTGAACTATATGATTGAACGGTTATATTTTTAAAACTGTTCAAAAATGAATTTTGTATTAAAATTAGATGGCAAAAGCATCTATTACAACCATGGTTCCTAATCCTGGGATCAGCCTCAGGATCGATCAGAATCGGCTTGGATTGGTCAAAAAGACCAAAACTCGGCTTTTACTAGATCGTTTCCTGCATCGGCCACTATTGTTCAAAATAATATTAAAAAATTAACAAAATAGAAAAAAATAAAATCTCAAAAATGACCATAAATATCGACCTATTCATATTGATGAGGCATAAAACACCCCACCAATCAGAGGTTGCCACGTGGCAGACCTGTGGTCAATCCAAGAACCAAACTGAGCTGAGTAGGAAGCCGGGCAGACCGGTCTCCGATAGGTCACTTGATTGAGCCGATCTCACACAAGTTGCAGGGCCGAGGCCGATCTTTGAGCCGAGCCCACACAAGTCGCCATAAACTCCTGGCCGAGACCAACCTAACAGGCCTACCTCCCAGGCCGAGCTGACTGTCAAGACTCGACCTCCCAGGCCGAGCTGACTGCCAAGACCGATCTCCTAGGCCGACCTCCCAGGCCGAGCTGACTGCCAAGATCGATCTCCCAAGCCGACCTCCGAGGCCGAGCCCTCCTCCACAGAAGCTACCATAGCTCCCCACCGGGGATCGCGGGGCCACGTCAGCACATCCCAAGAATCACGGGATAAGGATCTAGCCACGATCCCGGCGCAATATGAAATCACACTTTACATGGACTCTTACCTTAATAAGAGTCCGACCCCGAAAATAGCTCTCCATTCTGCTCTACGTAGGGGTGTCAATGGGCCGGTTTCGGTTCGGGCTTTTCGGTTTCGGTGTGACTTTTATAGAAACCGAAACCAAACCATTAAGAAATGTTCGGTTTCGGTGCGGTTTGGTTTCTTGTCGGTTTCGGTTTATGATAACGGGTTGATATCGGTTTGGATTCGGTTTGGTACCGATTTTATATAACTAGTAAGGTCCGGTTAGTGCTAATTTTTCTTCTCTTTCTCTTTTAAGTACATAAAATATTTCAAATACAATGCATCTTTGTATCCTATGTCCTATGGCCTATGGATACAATTGGTTGGGTAATCACTAACAAAGGATATGAGATAAAGTGAGAAACTATCACAACACATTTAGGGGGCAATGGGGCATTAGGCATTTATTGATTTACTTATTTATCGGGTTAGGTTGGTTCGGTTTGGGTTCGGGCTACCGGTGCACTGTCGGGCTAGCCCAAACCAAACCAAACTGTTTGCCTCTCTAGATCCACAAACCGAACCCGAACCATTAAGAGTTCGGTCCGGTGTGGTCCGGGCCGGTTTCATCGGTTCGGGTTGGGTATTGACACCCCTAGCTCTACGCAAGAGAGTCTTCCAAAAGAAGGACTCCTACCATACTAGGACTCTCCCAACCGCCTCATCTCATCCTCACTCTATAAATACCCAGGTATGGAGCACCATTCCTCATCTTGCTTTCACTACGCAGTTACGCTGTTGCATTGGAGACCTGACTTGAGCGTCGGAGAATCCTTGGCCGAAGCCACACCGGCTCTCTTGTGCTCATCGCTTGATTTTTGCAGGCTCATCCGTGGGCGAACCGAGCATCGGAGGTTTTCACCTGCAACGCATATGAATGAGCACTAAGTCCAGCCATAACAACTTAGATTTATTCATATGGATGAGCACAAAGTCAAGCCATAACAACTGGTTCGATCAATTTCGTGACGAGCTCAGGCCACATCAAACCCATGGATGCAACACCAACACCACTCTTTGTTGGAGTACGTATATTCATCAAACCCGGGTCATTTTCGAATAAATAAATTTAATTTCATCATTGCATGAATTTCATTTACGGGCTTAAAAGTTTCGTATTCGAGAAAGCAATATATGTATTCATCTAAAAACTAAACGGATACGAATTCGGATATTGCAATTTTCCATTAGATAATATCTGATCCGTTAAACACTTCAATAATACGGGATGAAAGAGGGGACCAGGAAGGAAAGAGACACAGTGACGGAGCGACCTACCTTCTCGCAGAGGTTGCATATGAGGATAAGTCGGAAGAGTCTAAGAGAAAGGGAGTGAGGTCTGGTCTCTTTTGTATGGAGATGCATCTGTTCGCGCGAGAAAAAGAGTTTGTGAGAGGGATCTCAGGGGTATTTTGGGAATCTAAAAATTGAACCAAAAAAAAATGTGGAGTACTTACTTTTATAGTGTGTATATATATATATGGACAATGGCTAATCTGTCGCACACGGGATAGACAGGGCCTTCCTTGTTGTAGTATCAACTAAATCATTAGCTTCTTTAGATACGAAAGAGAAATTACAAGTTCAAAACAAGTGCGAAGATAACTAATGTCATCGATAATCCTCTGAATAGCTATGGGTCGAGGTCTGGAGGGATTTAGAATAAGGTTGATGATGCTCTCATAGTCTGACTCCACCCAGATTTTATCAATGCAACGGCTAATGACCTCCATAAGCCCTGTCCTGATTGCTAATGCTTCGCCAATCATGATGGAGTCGAAAGAGTAGACAACCGACTGAGCACAGGAGATCACACCATTACAGTCTCGGATAACAAAACCTAGGCCTCCTTTCGATTGATTTAAGGAAAGAGAAGCATCACAATTAAAATTGAGCACAAGGGAGCAGGGGCGAGACCACTGACAAGAGGAATTCTCAGAGAGAGAAGATTGAGGATGGATTGTAACGCCCCCACCCAAATCCGTCAAGGGGTTTAGGTCTTTAACGGTTCACAAGATCAATAGTCTTAGCGAAAAGGAACCGAAGTGTGAACCAAATAAAAATCAACGTAGCCTCAAATTACAGTGGCAGTGTACCTAATCTTAACCATTCTAAAAAAAATTAAAACACAGTGAACTCTTTAAATAATCCAATAATATCTACCTTGTTACAATCATCTTTAAAATTTTAAACTTACACCGTACTACAAATCTTCCCAAAAAGTCTCAAATTAATTCATTATTCCCAAAATTTCAAACGTAATAAAATCATTGATATCCTCTAACAGCAATACAGTAAGGTCCATCATTACCATCACGTGGCTCCACTTCTTCGATCAGCCATCCACCAAGTGCGACTCTAGGTTCTAAAGGCTCATTATCCGAAATTTGTAAGGAGTAAGCTTTTGGGAAAAAGCTTAGCAGGCACACAATATAATAACCATTTGAGTATTCCAAATTAGAGATACAAATTAAAGAATAGCAACAGTCAAGATTAGATGGAAATCATGGTAATAATGGAATAGCAGATCATAAATAAAGATGCGGTAATGCTATGCATATGCAATAAAATAATTTTCTCTCAAACATTTTCAAATAAATTCTTGGTAAACATGAAATATGGCTCCGTAACATAATACGGCCTGTAACGTGGTACAGCTCCTAACCATTTTCAGGTTTCACCAAATGCCAAAATCTTATCAATTAACTTTGTGTAAATGTGAAATATGGCCCCGTAACGTGATACAGCCTTTAACCATTTTTCAGTTTCCGCAAAAGCCAAAATCTTATAATTAATCATAAATCCTTCAAGTTCATGACATAGTGCCCCGTAACGTGATACGGCCTGTAACGTAATACAATCTTAAATAATATGCCATTACCATTAGGTGTAAATCAATAATTCTTTTTTTTTTTATACAAAATATAGGAGAACATAATCCCCTATTCACTAAATAATATGCAATGTAATTCAATAAAAATTCTCCCTTTAAACACATGCATGAAAATAAATCACAATACTAATATTGCTATAGGAATTTAAATCATGACATATGATATTCACCATATAAAATCACTATGGTAAATGACCAAAAAAATAGGCTCACCAAATCAATCGATTCTGATTAGAATAGATCATAGGTTGGCTTAAGATGTATCATCTAAAATCATAAGATCAGTATTTCGATAGAATAGATCATCATAGACCAAATGAAATAGACATAGTTTCATTGGAGAATAAATCAAATAGAGCGTAGATCATTGGAGAATAAATCAAATGGATCATTGAAGAGAAATTTAGGATATAAGCATGGAATCATAAAGTGCACTTACAGGTTTGTCGAATTAATCAATGTGTATTTCTCCTGAAATTTGAAAATTTCAGAATTCTTTACTTAACTTCAACGTGACTTTTGATCCATTTAGAGTCAGAATTGGAAGATATCTATTTCTGTAAAATTTGTAGATTTTAGTGTCTATTGACTAACAGAATTAGAATCACTCAATTTCAATATCTATTGAGTGAGTTATGATCTTTCAAATAGCAAAAGGTCAAATCTGTACGGGATTGAATCAACTCACCATTTGCTTGATAAATCGGATTTCCTAACGAAGCTTTGAAAGTGCTCTAATGGAGGATGATGAGCACGCTGCAACTATAGGTCCAACAATAGAGGCGAGGCAATAACTCTGATCCTTTTCTATTCCTCCTCTTCCTCCTCTTCCTCCTCTTCCTCCTCTCTTTTCGTTCCTTTTTTCTTTCCTTTTTCTCTTTTCCTTCTCCCCTTTTTCTTTTGCTTCCTTTCTTCTTCTTCCTCTTCCACGATTTCTCTCTCTCCCTCACGTTTTTGCTAGGGAAAAAGCGAGCTTCATTCTCATGATTTAAACTCTTTGAATAATTCAAACCCTTTTATGATTCTTTCCAAAATTCTATTACAAGTCTAATTTGCTTTCCTCCAATAAAATTATTTCAAAAGGAATCTTTAACTTAGAGTTTTTAATTAAAAATCAGATTTGATAGGTTTAATCTAACTTAACTTCCTTATTTTGATAGGATTCTATTCCATGGAGATTTTCTTTTATCCTTAGAGAAAAGATTTTCTTAGTGTTAAGTCTCCAACCAATGGGAGATTGCCACATCACCTTAATCCTCTCATCCAAAACTCAAATAAAATTTATACAGTCTATAAAAATCGTCCAAGCATAAATCCTTTAAAATAATATTATTTTATTAAGTTGAAATAATTAAAATTAAATTATAACTTATTAAGCCCACAAATGTTAGGCCCGTTCACACTAGAACTAGGCTGGTTTAGGTTTAGCCCAAATTAGGATAAGGTTTGTTTGGTTGAACTAATTAGAAATTAATTTATTATTCAAATAGCGAACATTTATTAAATTAATTATTGGTTTACTTATTAAATTATTTATTGTCGAAATCCCAAAAATACCCTTTTTAGCCTCTCTCCCTCTCTCTAGAAAACCCTAACAAAGACATTTTTACCCTTTTTGGTAAAACTCCCAAAATGACTCTTGGGAACTAACCTTGACTAAGTACGAAAGTACTAACCCCTGATTGGTTGTCTTAAGGCTAAAGCGTTCTCAGGGCTTTCCCAGAAATCAGATTATCCTTCCGTCACTTATATAGGATTTACATAACAAATAAAGATTTAAATTAACTCTCTTATTTTTTCAGGATATTACAATCCACCATCAATTAGTTGGATCACTGAATAAATGCGGGATATTCCATATCTTAACTTTTTTTTTTTTTTTTTTTTTTTACCCCGAATATTATCTGGGACTCGGGGTGACCCCTAGAATTTTATTAATAATACAACCAAATCAATAAAGGAATTACACGAGGGGGCATAGCCCGGCTTACCCCGAAACCAAGACAGAAAATCACTCTCTGCTCACACCACGCTGAAACCCTCCCTTGTACAACCAAAATGTAAAAGACTAAAGCCGGAACACAGGAAGGCCAGCCTTGTCTTCCCTGATAATACAAGAAAGCCTTGGCGGTATCTCTGCATTGGACAGAAAACAACTGTTCCGCTGGGTCATTCCAAGTCCTAACTTCTATCGGGGAAACGAAGGGAAAGCAGGTCAAGCTCTTCTTCCATGTCCTAACTTCTTCCAGGCTGCATAAGATCTTTTTCCGTGAACTGAAAAATCCTCTTTTTCTTCTCTCTTTCTCTGTATTTTCCATCTCTTCACTGAAACCCTTTTCTCTTTCACTCTCTTTCTCTATTTGACTGAAACAACCTCATGACAATTCTTTACCTCTCTCAATCTCTTCTTTCCAAAGCAATTAGAGCTTTCGATCACATTCGGTCTCCCCGCCCGATCCCTCTGTAGTTTAATTGATCAAAGATTTTTGCCCCCTTTTGTTTTTTGATTTTGTTTGAATTGAATGACGGGAGAGGGGGTTGATTTGATTTGAGATAGATAGAGAGACGTCGAATTTGTATGGAGGAGATTTCAATCAGAAGACTGATTACGTGTTCAAAGTAGTCTTGATTGGAGATTCGGCAGTCGGAAAATCCCAGCTTCTTGCACGGTTTTCTCGGAACGAATTTAGTTTGGATTCGAAAGCGACGATTGATGTTGAATTCCAGACGAGAACGCTTGTTATTGATCACAAAACTGTCAAGGCACAGATATGGGATACTGCTGGACAGGAAAGGTGCGCCTTTTTCTCTTTTATTTAGGGGTATGGAATCGGTTGAACAGCTGCGATATACACTGAATTCCTGCTTTTCGTATTATAAGTTTAAAATCTCGTTTTTGATATGTCCTTGTTTGTGTAATCATGAAAATTTTGATGATCATGACCTTGTTCAAGGACGTAAAAGTTACAGAGTAGACCCGGCTATAAATACAACGCCTTCACACCGTGGAATTTTTAGAATGAATTAATTTAGTGAAGGAAACTAATCTCGATTGCTTATGGTTGTATGATAAAACCAAGCTGCGCTTTTGCTGCAGTTGGGGATGTGGGCTAAACTATGGTCTGTGTTCTGAGGTTAGTATACTTGTTTAAAATTCTAGTTGACTTTAAATTCTGTTTCTTCTACTTGATTACCAATCATAGGAAAAGCAGTTCAACTGTGTTGGAAGTATAATTTTACATACAAATAGAAGAGGAGCCCAAGTAGTGAGAAGCTCCCCAAATACCTTTTCCTTTGATAGTGTAGCCTGGAAAAGGTAAATATTTCTGAAAATTTGAGATCTTCTGGTGTGGGAGCCCAACTGGAATTATTGAAGCACAGAAAACTATCACAGCACAAAATAATAACAGCTGAAAGGAACTGTTCTTGATCAAGGCTTGTAAGATGTTTATAACCACAATAGAGTCCCTGGCAAAGGAAATATGAGACATTTGTATATGGAATCATGCCTGGGAATAGTCAAGGAACTCATCCACGTTGCAGTTGGTGCGAAGAGAAGTCTTAAGTCTTCTTGGAGAAGGGGCTGTGTAAGAAAAGACCTTTGATTGCATTTTGGTTGTTCTACTTCCCTTAGCAGATCATGTTGCTGATCCGCTCTATACTGGTGTCCGTAAGTACAACTCTATGAGTCTTATCAAAACATGCAACGCCATGAGTCTTTAGTCATTAAGAGCTAGGGCTAATTGAATTTTTTTTCTCCTGTTCCGTCATATTAGTGGTTAGTTATAATAATCCACAAATATGGTACAGTGTCAATGAAATAACGTTTGAGTCTGTTGCTCTGTGCCAGCCATGTGAAACCCTGGCCAACAACCTTGATAGAACTTCTCCTCTCTCTTTTATCTCTTTCTATTTCTCTTATGTAATATTCTTTTCTGTATTTTATTTTTTCCTTGGGTTCTTGAATACCAGTTTCATATCTTGCTCTCCACAACTGCACCCTCATCATCCTATGCAATTCTTTTTTTTATCCCTTTTTAATGTGTAACTGGTCATTTATTTAATCTTAGTCTATCGTATCAACCCATTGGAGTATCATCTTTATTTAATCTTAGTTTATCGTTGTTAACTAAGTGTTTATGAGGATGAATAAAACATAGGGGTCCACAAGAATGGGAGCAAAGCACACCATCCACCTGTTTGTGAGAATGCGAGATATTCAAAGCTGCACCAGTAACAGCTGAATCAAGCTTATGGCTGCAATTGGAACTTTGGGAGAGAGCGATTGAGCAACAACTAAAACAAGAAACTAGAGTATTGAAAGATAACACGTAAGGAACTAAATCAATCTATCAATACAAAGTTAAAACTCATTCTGAATGCATGAAGGTTCTTAGTAGATATTGCTTTTATTTTCAAAAGATGTCCAACTCGAATATGTCAAATGAAGCATTATCACTCTCAAAAACCTTAACACCACTTACTGATAAGCCATGTGGCATTAGACCATACAATAAGGACCCAAGTCTACGTTTTTTATGACCATTCCTGATATAGTAATGCTCCAGTGGTGATCTGAAATAGCATAATATCACCCTGCCAAGTAGTTTAGGTTTTCTAATGTCACATTAGAGAGTTGGTCAGGTTGTAGGGCTAAATAGAAACCTTCTAAATGCTTTCTCTATGCAACTGGGTAAATGAAAGCCCTTGTGATGTAGATCCCATGTCTGGCCTACACTACCAAAGAAAGAAGAAGAACCAAACTCGAGGGCCAGGATCAGCAGCAACAGCCCCATCGAACTAGGTTTAATGGGCCAGAATTGGACCAGGTCAAGCCAGACTATCAAGGCTTCTAGAAGCCCCAAAATCTGCTGCACTGATTTTGGTACAGCTGGCCTTTGACCAGTCAAACTTCAGCTGCTGCTTAGTTAGTTGCTAATTTTGTTTTCCTTCCTTTTTAGTATCATTGCTCGTTTAGAAGGCTGGATTCTATAAAGCCGTGTCAGTTTCTATTTCCAGTTAGCTTCTATTTTCAGTCAGTTTCTATTTCCTACCTTCTATTTTTGTAAGCTTGCCTGAGCTATTAAATTGGCACCCATTGTCAGGAAGGATTACCAATTGATGAATGAAATTTACAAGCAATGCTTGCACACTATTCTGAGAGAGAATCCCTTTTTCAACAGCTGGGATAGCTGTGGGTGAGAGACCCGGCTGAGACTGCCCAACCCTTACCCACCTCCGTCTCGAGCTCTCTTTTCTCCTTTGTTTGTGATCCCTTGTGCTGCTGCCTATCGAAGACTACTTCTCCATCAATTTAGCATCTGCTGAGTCCCTGCTGTGGTGCTAGAAAATTGTCATCGGTACTGCTGAAGATTAAACAACAAAGCTCCTCTTTTCAGTCCAATCAAGCTCTGCTGTAACCTGGAGTTTTCTGCAGAAATCGATCCACTATTGGTGACTCTCCTAAGTTCTGTTCTCTAAAGGATTTTAGGGTTTTATTCAACCTTCAAAGAGGGCTGCTCAATCTCAGTTTGGGCTTCTTTTACTTGCTGCTGCTGCTACTTTTGTAATCCCCTTGTGAGTACCTAAAATTCTCTCCATTCAATCCTATTTCTCAGTTGTAGGTTGATTACTTCTTCTGTTTAAATCTGGTTTGTTCTTCCTCAGTTCCTTGGAGTTTAAGGACTGTTTTGGACTGTTGCCTTCAGTAGATAGTCTGACATTACCTAAAAAAGGAGAAAAAGTAGGATCATTTATAATCCAATATCTAGTGCTCTCATCATATTGCTCACTCTGAGGTTTCACCTTGCCCATTTGTTTACAAAGTTCAAGAATCCTGAGTTTTCACTTTGTCTTATCTAGCATGATCAGTTTGAGCATTGGTGATAAAAGATGCCATGTCATACATAGTTTCATTGAACAAAGAGATGAACCGGCTAATCACACACTATTTCCTTCAAACCCTATTATTACAGTGGAAAGATCACAGAAAAAGAAATTCATATATCACTAGCAACGCAATAATGTAGTAAAGGTCAGATACATCCAACGACGGGAAAAAAATCCTACTGAACATGTTAGCCATGATGGTTTTCTCAAGTATGAATAACCAGATGATATAACTGCTCCATTCCTAACAATCCAAAAGTCACAGCAAGATTGATAATTAGTGGCAGGAGAAAAGATAGAGATGAAGTAATGATATTCTGCATGATATCAAAAAATTGCCAAACTTATACTCACAACCAAGCAGGAGGTGGGCAATGCATGTGAGTAACTTCAAAATTATTGGTATCCAGAACACCTGACCTACACAAACAACAAAGGATTATAAGAAGCAAATTCACTACAATAATAAGTACCGCCAGAAGCACATCATCTTATACGAGATATCCTCAAAGTTGAAAGTATTAGCTTGGATCATTGAAACAACGAACAGCTAATATTCCATGCCAACAAAAAAAAAATGGTCGACAAACACCGCCACAACATATCATAAAAATACAAAGAAAATGATCTTAGTCTATACACAGACCAAGCAAGGAGAAAGTTTGTGGTGCTTTTTGGTATAGATTTCATTCAGATCAATAAAGCTCTACATGTTCAACTTGAATATTGTTATTGAGAAATCAATGAATGCTGTAAAAAAACATTTTAACTTAAAATAGAAGCCAATCACTCCCAACAATGTCATTTAGAGTATTTACATTTTTGCTGGAACACAGGCCAAGTAGATACTCAAGGTGTTGTTGGATATTTGGCATTTAAAAAAAAAAGAGGGCAATAGAATACTAGCTCATGTTTCTTTCCACGAGAAGAAATATGGAAACTTTATTCGAGCATGACTATAAGAAGTTCACAATTTATTAATGTTAGCAAATTAGCATTCCATTAATCACAGAGGTTTAGGGATTACCTGAATCGAATGGAATCACAGCGGAAGGGATGATCGAATGCGACTTGCGATTACGAGCAGATCACGATCAAGGACAATCTCGAAAGGTTCCTTCACGAAGAAGAACTCCACACCACAAAACCCTAGGCAACGATGAAAACCCTAGGATAACACAGAACTTGAAAGAGAGGGAGAGAGACGGCTTCTCAAAAAGATATGAAATTAATTGTGCTAGGGTTTAGGCCTAATACTTATTTATAGACAAAACCCTAGGCGCCCCTCTCACTTGGTCGACTTCAACTAGAGGTCTAGACCGATTAGAAAAGGGGAGGGTTGGTCACTTAAGTGACCGACCCCTCCAAAGCTCGGGTCTCGCGCGGTCAGCCCCTTGTGAGCGTACAAATTGGGCCCAACCCATTAACGTTTTACTTCTCCCACTCGCCCACACAGGGCACATAAATTTAATTATGCATTCAAGTTTCTCTCATTCCGCGTTATCCTCCATACAGGTAATGGGGCGTGTGACCTGTCGAGATGGTACAAGGTAGGATTACTATATCAAACCTCCATCTAGCCAACATAGTACATCACTCTCAAAAGTCTCGAAATACCCCAAACGATCCACTTACACCCGATCTAACACTCTCGACCCCTCATGATGAGCAGTGTTAATCTATGGTATGTAATGTATTCATGACTGCGTCGATCACAAATACGACACGTCGCCCGGGCAATGAGTCACATAACAAAGGTGTAACGTCCAATGGTTTTCCCTGAGCCCCTCATGTCAATCCAAATATCCCCAATAGCTTTCCCAATCGCTTCCCGCTGGACCGCATCATCCATGGTCCTAAGGAGAACGTCAAAGTAGCGTCATTGGGTGTCTTTTTCGTGACATCGTCACAAGTAATAAGGGTATTACGGGATTAATATAATCCACGTGGCTCACACAGTGACGAAGTAGGGATTCATTCGGTCATTCACACCATCGGTCGTCATGAGCACATGCAGTATGATATGCATGCTATGGCATAACTCCTACTAAGGTGGGCATGTCACTCGTAATAAATAAACACCATACAGATCTTATTCTAGTCGCTACTGTAAGCGCCTAACCTGAGTCTCTAGCGCAGTCACCCTCCTAGTTTCTGCCTAGAACCTCACATCTGGCTTCTAATAGGCTACTTGGAAGTGTGGTGTCTTCCAAGTTAGACCAAGTAAAGGTCTCATCTTAGCTCTAACTAAGGCACCATAGAGCACACATGCTCATGGGCTCGTCTCGCTCGTTACACCCCAGCGTTGAGGCGAATCACCCATGTGAGTGGGTCGATTCTAAGCTTGGTGACATCTTTACAAACAATGAATGTATACACACAAGATTACTCAAACAAATATATGCTCATCAATAAATGTAAGAGAAATACAGATAAATGTCCATCACAAAAAAAAGTGTTCTCAAAGCAAATACATATCAGATCCCCCTGAGTCCCAAGTTCCTAACATGAACTAAGAAAACATCTCTGGCAATGGGCTTAGTTAATGGATCAGCCAACATATTGTCAGTGGAGATATGCTGCAGAACCACTTCACCTCACTCTACCATGTCTCGAATGTAGTGATATCGTATGTCAATGTGCTTGACTCTACCATGGAACTTGGGGTCCTTCGCAAATGCAAACGTTGTTGTGCTGTCAAAGTGTATAAGCACAGCGTCGTCTGAGTGAGCAAAAACGCTAAGTCTCTGCAAGAACCTCTTGAGCCAAATGGCCTCTTGTACTGCTGCCAAACATGCGACATACTCCGACTCCATCGTGGACAGGGCGATGCAAGTCTGTTTCTTGCTACTCCAAGTGATAGCCCCGCCTCCCAAGACAAATGCATATCCCGAAGTGGACTTGCGCTTGTCTCTATCACTAGCCCATTCAGCATCACTATAACCTCTCAGTCTCAAGTCTGAGCCACTAAAGGTGAGCGGGAGGTCTGCAGTGCCACGTAGGTATCGAAATATCCTCTTTATTGCCTGCTAATGAGCTGGCCCTGGGTTACTTTGGTAACGGCTCACCATGCCAACGGCAAAGCAAATATCTGGACGCGTGCACATCATTGCATACATCAGACTGCCTACTGCCGCTGCATAGGGTATTTTGGACATTTGCTTTCTCTCTTCATCACTTTTAGGGCATTGGTCTAGGCTCAAAGTGCATGCCTTGTCCATTGGAGTGTCAACGGGTTTCGAGTTGCTCATATGGAACCGCTCTAGGACTTTCTTTATGCAAGTCTCTTGAGACAAACTAAGAAGTCTCCTAATGCGATCCCTCACAATCTTCACACCCAACACAAAGTTGGCATCACCCATGTCCTTCATTTCAAAAGTAGAGGACATCCACGCTTTAGTGGCGACAATCATTCCAATGTCATTCCCAGCCAATAAGATTTCGTCAACATATAACGATAGGATAAGGAACCCCGCCTTGGACCATATAACATACACACATTGGTCTTCTTCAATTATGTCAAAACCCGTAGTGGTAATGGCATGGTGAAATCTAATGTACCACTGCCTAGACAATTGTTTAAGGCCATAGATGGAACGTTTGAGACGGCATACTTTGCGCTCATGTCCCTTCTTCTCAAAGTCCACAGGCTGAGCCATAAAGATCTCCTCGTCCAGTTCTCCATTGAGAAAAGCAGTTTTAACGTCCATTTGATAGAGCTCCAAATCTAACTTTACAACAATGGCTAGAATGAGGCGAATTGAGGTCATCCTCACCACATGGGAGAACATCTCATCGTAGTCTATACCCTCCTTTTGGGTATATCCCTTCGCCACAAGACGTGCCTTATATTTGTCAATTGATCCATCTACCTTTCGCTTGACCTTCAGGATCCACTTGTTCCCAATGGCCTTGCACCCAAGTGGAAGATCAACTAACTCCCAAACTTGATTCTTACTCGTAGAACTGAACTCATCTTCCATAGTAGCTTGCCACATTTCCTTAGCTGGAGAAGCGAACGCCTCACTAATTGAGGCTAGCTCATCCTCATCCCTCGGGACACAGACGAGGGTAGCTTCCCCTTCAATCTCAAAACGACGTCGGGGAACGTGTCCACGTGCGCTCTTACGCGCAGAGGGTTCTTGACCCATGGGTTGTGCACTTTCATTAGGTAGCGCACTCCCACTGGGCTGATGATCACTCTCACCCTCTCCGGCGATCTTATGATGAGTGTTTAATTCCTCACCCTCGCCAGGAGTAGGTGAGACGCTTTCATCAGTCTCTATCTCAAAGAGATCAAGGTCTCTGCTAGCGTCACTGATGCTAGGGAAATCAGTCTCAAGAAAATCCACATCGCTGGACTTACTCTCTGTCATTCCTCCATCTTGATGTTCACCGTACACTACATAGCCTTTCGAGGTAATAAGAATATCTTATAAAGATACTCTTTTTACCTCTAGGGCCAAGTTTCCCAAACTTATGGGAGATACTATGAACATATCCTGCACATCCCCATGGTCGCATATGCCCCAAAGTGGGCTTTGCGCCTTTCCACAATTCATAGGGAGTGGAGGAAACTGACTGTGACGACACGCGGGTTAAGGATGTAGGCAGCGGTCAACATAGCATCTCCCTAGAAAGATATTGGGAGGTTGGCCTGCGCCATCATCGATCTAACCATATCTAAAAGCGTCATATTCCTCTGCTCCGCTACACCATTTTGCTGTGGAGTGTAGGGAATAGTCAGCTGCCTAGTGATTCTTTTTTCCTCACACATCTCTTTAAATTGATCAAACAGATACTTGCGTCCTTAGTCAGTGCGCAGAGTTTTTAACCTCTTGCTTTGCTGATTCTCAACCTTTGCTACAAAGCGTTTGAAGCAATCTAACACTTCATAGCGGTGAGCAATCAGATACACATAACCATATCGCAAATAATCATTGATAAAGGTGAGAAAATAGGAAGCACCATGACATGCCTTCACGTTCATTGGTCTGCAGATGTCCAAATGGACAAGCTCTAAGGTCTGAATTGCCCGTTTAGCCTTTCCAAAAGGCTTTCGATGGGTCTTACCTGCTAAATAGGCCTCAAATGTCAGTAGGTTGACTTTAGCGAGTGAGCCAAGAAGGCCTTCTCGAGCTAGCCGTCCCATCCTATCTCGACCTATGTGGCCTAGTCTAGCATGCCAAGTAATTGAATCTTGCCAAGTAATTGAATCTGGACTAGTATTAGAATCAACTACAAAAGATGAAAGGGAAACAAAAAGAATTATCAAATCTAATTTAATAAAACCATTCTCAAGCCTACAATGTCCAAAACTACTACCATCTAATCGTATCTCAAAAGTGTCACCATAAAAAATAAAGGAATATCCTAAAGTCAATAATGCAGTAACTGAAAGTAGATTATGCTGGATTTCTGGTGCGTATAGAACATCGTGAAGTAGCAAGATGCGCCCAATGCACAAGGTGAGCTGGTAGGTACCAACTCCTCGAACTGCTTCACTAGTGTCATTCCCCATGTATATATTTTGGACGCCATCCGAAATCTTTCTATAATCTACGAACCCTCCTCGATCTCACGCTATGTGTCTTGTTGCACCTGTATCCACAATCCAATCAGATTGGGTTTGGGCAACCAAAATATGGGTACATACAAAAGTACAAGGAGAGAGGTAGAAATGGTACCTGCTTCGCTTCAGTGCAGTCACGAGCGAAGTGCCCCATCTTCTGGGAGTTATAGCACTTGACCTGGGTGATATCTTTCTTTCCACCTCGGTTTCCACTTCGGCGCGTTGTGGTCTTACGCCCAATTGGCGCAACTTTTTGAGCTTGATCTTGATTCCCAGTGGTCCTTTATCTCTTGCGTTTAGACCCATTCTTGCACTGCCCCGCTTGGGTGACAAGGGCATGTGATTGGGTTGCCTCTAGGCGCTCCGCCTCTAGTTTCACATGAGCGGCAGTATCATTAAATGTCTTGACAGTGTCGTTATGTGTCAGAACTATCTTCATCTGCCCCCAGGAATCAAACAACGTCCTGATGATGGCCTGTACTTGCTACTCATCGGTAAGGTGTACCCCAGCATCATCCAATTTTCGGATCATGTCTTTTACGACTCTGAGGTGTTCAACCATAATGTGCTTGGGGTCTTTATGGTACATCTCAAACTTCAAGGTCATGGACCTAAGTCTGGTCGTGGATGTACCGCCACAGTCGAGTCTTACCTGGTCTCACATGGACTTGGCAGTCTTGCACTTCTCATACTGACCGATAAGATCATGGTGCATCATGCTTAACATAAGAAAGTACGCACTACAATCTCTCTTAAACCAATTGTCGTAAGCCTCTTTTTCTTGATGGTGACGGATGGTAGTACCCATTTCGGGTGGGGCCATCTTAGTGGTCAAGAGGTCTAGGTAATCTTGCTCATTAAGCAAGAACTTGACCTTTCGGTGCCACATGTCATAGTTGGTGTCATCTAACTTGTTGCCTTGGTTAAGGTCGGTCATAACAATCTTAGAAGTCATCACTACAATGTGCAAGGGAGGACATTTAGTATACATTCATAAATCCACAAATTTGTTCAAGAAACTCTAATTAAAATTAATGGTACCCTTTCCCACACGATGAGACCAAAAAACTTCGCTAAACTGGTAATCAAATCTCACAATGTGTGGGTCAGGGGACGTTTAACTTTAATTGACTTCGAACAAATGTAGGAGAAAAAACAAGAATCTCCTAACCACAGTTTAATGCGCCATACACACGGGTGCGCAAGGAACTCACATAAGAGACTCAAATTTGGTACTCGAAGTGATATGTCGAGTCGGTACAAGGTTGTGATACGTAGTGTAATAGCTTCCATTACATGGCTTCTCAAAAAAAATATTAAAATTACGACCGACTCTTTACATACAAGATCCCTACTACAAATTACCAACGAGCAGTGCACTTTGTATCACTTCCAGGTACTAACTCTAACGCACATATATCCAAATAAACACATCACTTGATAAGTACTAAATCCATCCCATGAGAAATAAATAATAAAACACATGGTTGTATGGGATGGGGTGTTTGACAACGATACCCTAATGGCAACGTCAAACACGTCTGTACCGCAATGGGGGGAATCACATGTTTCTTTATTAACAAAGTTGCCCTAGGCGATCTCTAATACACATGAGAAAAATATGGGACGGTTTGGGGCAAAACCCTCTCTCCCATTTTTCTCCCATGAATCTCACAAAATGGTTTCACACCAATGGGGGTTGTACATGACATAAATGAAATATCCCCAAAACGAGAAACCCTATAGGGGAGATCCCCAAAATTGTTAAGGGCCACAAGAACAAACCATGAGCTTTCATATTAATACCAACATATGATATGCATTTCAATAATATATATGATTTATCTTGAAATCAAGAAAACCAAAGAAAACTTATAACAAACTATAACTCCCATGCTTAAGTACATAACCAATCACATGCATATAAGACATAGCTATAACCAATCAATCAATCATATGCATATTGTTAGAACCAAAAGTATAAGCTCAATTAAGGAAAAAAAAGGTAAGGGGGTGGGTGAAGGGATTCCCACTTCACCCATCTCCTTCCCCACCCACCCACCCCCCCCCCCAAAAAAAGAAAACTAAGACAAAAGAGCAAAAACTGAATCTACCCCTTTATTTTCCCTTTTTTTTTATTGTTGTTTTGGCGTGCTGCTGTCGCGGCTATGCGCGCAAGCAAATTGCAATCAAAGTGCGGGCAAAGGGGGGATCTTTATCACCTCCAGTTTGCTGACCGGCCCAGTTCCCCAGTTCCTCTAACAAAGGGGGCTGAAATGACCTCTCTACCCATGCCCAAACACCCTGCCCGGGTGGGGTCCACCATCCCCCTATTAGAGGAACTGGGGAACTGAGCCAGTCAGCAAACTGGAGGTGATAATTTTCCGGCAGAGGGGATAGAGTGAGAAGAGAATACAAATCATGAAAACCTTAATTTCAATCCTTACTTAAAAAAATTTGATTTCAATCATGACGTTTTTAAAAAGCAAATCATGATTTTAATCATTATTTCTTTATATAAAAAAACTCTCTCCCCTGCCATTATTCCATTTTTTTTTTTAATATATTAATTGAAAACAAACCGCAAATCCTAATGGCTCTGATGCCATTGTTAGCATACGAACATTCCATTAATCAGAGAGGTTTAGGGATTATCTGAACCGAATGGAATCGCAACGGAAGGGATGATCAAATGCAGCTTGCAGTTACGAGCAGATAACGATCACAAACAATCTCAAAAGGTTCCTTCACGAAGAAGAATTTCACATCACAAAACCCTAACCAACGATGGAAACCCTAGGATAACACAAAACTTGAAAGAGAGGGAGAGAGATGGCATCTCAAAAAGATATGAAATTAATTATGCTAGGGTTTAGCCTAATATTTATTTAGAGACAAAACCCTAGGCGCCCCTCTCACTTGGTCGACCCCTCCAGAGCTCGGGTCTCATGATGCCAGCCCCTTGTAGGCGCACAAATTGGGCCCAGCCCATTAACGTTTTACAATTAAGAACAAGCCGTAGACGGTAAAATCCACAAACAAATATAACACAGAGTTTCCCAAACAGGCCATCATACTATTTGGAGCTCACTATCCACTCTTCAGTGTGAATAAACAAACACAAAAATTATCTATCTATTTATTATATGTTCTCCAAGTCATTACTACAATGAACAGCTGAAAGTCCTACTTATTTGGGTCCTCTCTTGAATTTTTAGGCAACAGCTTTCATTGATCATCATTAATGCTTAAGCAAAATTTTTATGTAGCCACACGTCCTGTTCCTTCAATTCTATTTTCCAATCTTTCCTCATTTAATCCACATCCCTCATTGATCTATGGTCATGGAAAATGTCCATTGTGCTTTCTTAGCCATCAATAAATTGAACTGAACTCAACTCATACTAGGTGTTTCCCCAACTAATGGGGTCTTCTACACACCTGTTTATCCATTGAACTCAGTTAAAAGCCATTTTTCTGTGAACTCAATGCCATTTATATCTCTTCCTAAGTCATTTTTGGTTTACCCCTTGGAGAATCTCACTAGACTAACAAGATTTAGAAATACTTTGCCATACTGCCATTGGCTCCTATAAGAAATTCCAAACAATGAAATGAAGCAAAACATTAAATCATTCCCTGACCCCTGTGTCTTATCCTAGCCTACCATCCATAGATACTAAACACTGTTATCTTGTATGGCATAAGGCAAGTTTTGAAGCTGGTGCTTATCCCATTTGAAAAATGGTTTTGGCATGAAATATTACCTGCTTTCTTACAAATAGGTAGGTACAAAAATTCCTCCAAAAGTAAAAGAATGACATGTAATAGTAAAGGAATATAACAGATCATAAAAATCCTGACTTGTTAATAGCAGGATCATGATCAACTTGAAGTACTGCAACACAAAGCAATGAGAACTTTAAAAGAAATAAATATTGTATGTGGAAAATGATCAATTTCCGAAACCAACCAACCATCATCAAGATGAAATGCTAATTGATATGGACAAGATGAGTCCAGATCAATTCAGTGTATTTCCTTTGATAAAATTTCTGATTGTGCCTGCATGCAAAATATAGAACAACCGTTGAGGAGTCTAAAGACTATTAAGGCTGCACAGTAACCTGTATGAGTCAAGTAATTACAGATTTGGAACTACACTCAAAGAGGAAGTTTCTGATATAGTTAACAGGAGAACAGATCCTCTGCTAACGCTGGTTCCTTCTCATGTTTACTAATGCCTTTGAAAGGCATGAAAAAGAATACACACATGGGATCTGGTGTTATTAGCCGTCTCTATATATGGCTTTTTATGCTTTAGATGCCATATAAAAATGAAGAAAACAACTTGAAAAAAATACTGGACGCATATAGACCTAACCCAGTCCAAATAAAACACTTTAACAACAATTAAAATAAAGAAATGAACTCTAACTAGATTAACTGATAAAGTAAACCTCGTATTTCCTACCTCGTACCCATATTTTAGGCCCATTAAAGTGGTTTATTACAATAAAAACCCATTGGACCAAAGGCCCAACATATGTAGAATGCAATCCAATGCTTATTTCCAAATAAAATAAGCCCATTTATATGATTTATTTGCATCATGTAGGCTCTCTACTAAGCCAATTGGAGACTTCTGGCTTCCACAGAAGCTATGAATACCCGCAAAGCCTTCAGGCCATCCCAATGATTTGAAGGATTTAATCAAATTTTGCAGTCTTATTCTACTTGCTAGTCTTTTTCATTCAGAAACCTATTGAACTGTTACCAGAATTTAATCAAATTTTGCAGTCTTATTCTAATTGCTGAATTAGTCCATTAATTACAGTGTCAGAACTATCTGACCTAAATTGCTCAGGTTATTAACTTTTCTCTGTTTTCTGATTTTATAATTACAACATGCGATCTTGTTTGAGCTAATCCCCTACTGGATTTCCTGGTTCGGGATTAGTCTCATTACATGGATCATGGATGCTGGGATGAAGTACAAGACCAAAAAGAAACAAGAGAACATTATTTTTTAACTGAAAAGGATGGAGAGCAATTATATAATAACTATGCATACCTTCAAGGACCTGATTTTCTCTAGCAGCGATTCTAGCTTCAAAGATGCTAGAGGAGGATGACTAACCTGGATGAGAAGAGAATTCAAGTAATACATATGGTAAACCTTTCATTCATTTACATGAGAATCAACTAAAATTTACTGCAAGAATACCGTAAAAGGCAATCCAAAGGTTAATGATGTTGAGTTTTCCTTTCTTTTTTTTTTTTTCGGGCCCCCTCTTATTTGTTGAAAAGGCAAGGGCAAATAGACATGCTTCAAGGAACGAATTTTGACAATTCCTGAAAGTAGAAAGATTACTAATGCATAACTGTAAAATGGTATCAAGTAAGATCTATTTATATTATCCATGTGTTTGGATAAAAATCCTGAGCATAACTTTGAATCATTCATGCAGGCAACAAAACATGTTTAACATGACATAAATTGGGTTCAAGACATGCACAGCCAAGGATTCAACATGCCAGAGTCTTGGGCATCACATCTCTGAAGCTATAACAGGAGATCCTCTATGCTGATTGCTTAGAGAACCCTCTCCCATATATATATATATATATAGAGAGAGAGAGAGAGGGGGGGGGATCAAGATCTTGTTTATTGATTTATGAGACGATTTATGAAAATAAAGTAATCATATTTATTACAACTTGATCGGTGTTTAGCAAGCCATAACAAGAATGTTTTAATAAATAACTTCAAATTATTCAGGAAAATAAATCATGTTTTTGAAATTGTTAAATGCATAACATGAAGGGGACTTTATTGGCTATTGGGTTCATTGTTATTGATCATGATAGGGAAAGTGTCCAAGTCGTGATATGTTTATGGTTCAGTCTCCTTATGTGTTTATGTTCTAGTTTCCTTATTAGTTCGTAACTATAGTTGTAGTTGTAATCTTAGTAGGATTCCTACTTAGAGTCTGTCTATTAGGGTTTCTTCTGTTTATGTCATACCTTGCTGTGCTGCTCTTTCTCTGGTTGTTTCAGCATAGCGGCTATCATTCTTCTGGTTGTTTTCAAGCATTACTGGAGAAAATGCAACATTTGAGCTCCCTGTTGAAAGTTGAAACAAGATCTTCTCTTGCCGTCACTAGCACAACGAGGCTATGAGCACCCTCAAAATCAAGTTGAAGGCCTTAAATTTGGGCGGGCATTAGATCGCCCGCAGAGTCCGGAAGGATTATTATGCTAAGGTTGGTGTTGTGGTGTACTTGGTGGATGCCTTTGACAGGGAGAGGTTTGCAGAGTCAAGAAAAGAATTAGATGCCCTACTTACTGAAGATTGGCATACCCTAGTTATTATCCATTTGAGTTATCATCACCTGATGTCGTGATCTTCGTCATTACCGGTGGTGTTAGGATCTTCATTTGATCGTTGTCATCGGTATTTTGGTTCTCTCCCTCTCACCAAGCCTCAAGGCCCTCGACATATTGGAGTTATTGTTATCCAGTCATCAGCTGAACATTATTATTATTTGCTTGTTCATGCTATTTGTTCGTGTCTGCAGCAACAATATTTTCTTATGAAGATGGTTACCGTTATACACTTATACTTGTGGTATTCAACAACTTTATGCTGCTACTTGTGGCGTCCAACAACCTTATGCTGCTACTTGTGGTTTGCAGCAACCTTATGTTGTGTTATGTGGTTCGCAGTAACCAATACTGCACTTTTATCAGTGGTCCGCAATAGCCTATACTGCATTTTTATCAGTGGCGTGCAGTAACCTACACTAAACTTTTACCAACAGTTTGCAACGACCTATGCTATATTTTTATCTGTCTTCTTTGTGAAAATTACTATTTTCCTTCCTTGAGAAAGGCTTATGATGTTGTGGTTGCTGGTATGATATTTTGGCTTGCAATTGATATTCTCTACCGCTTATTTTGTCACTATTATCTGGATTTATTTGACAGAAAGGTTTTTCCCCACTGCTGTGTTGATGGCTAATGTGCTTGTATTGCGCGCTAAAGGTGGTGTTGCTGACTACTCTAGCATCTGTTTGAGTTAAAATAAAACCGCAAGCGTACGGGTCAATCGTAGCTACGGGTCGAACACGAGGAGATATACGCCACTCTATTTAACTAATCTTAAAAGTAATGCAAAGTGAACCAAATTACTTAAATTACTAAATTAATGGTAATTAAACTAACGGATCCTAACTCACAAGCATCTAACAAATTACGCATCTACGAGATTAAGTTGGCATCCTAACACATGAACATCTAACCTATCAAACTAATGCAAATTGGGAGTAATTAAAAATAAAATCCTATACTACCAAGTTGGAAGTAATAAAAATGCAGCCACACATCCACATCCACATAAACAAAATAACCACATAAACAAAGTAACCACATAAAACAAATAAAAGAAATAGAGGGAGAAGAAGAAGGAAGAAAGAATGAGATTGAGAGTTTAGAGAATGCGAACCTAGATGTGTTTGAACCGGATTAATTGAAGAAGCTTGAATGAATACTTGCATGAACTTACCATGGCCTCCTCTTCTAAATCTCCAAGTCTTGTCATCAACATAGGAGCTTAGACTAGGGAGCTTAAAACTAAAACTATTACAACCATATTGAAGACATTAAAACATAAACTAAACCTATTACAACCATTAACTAATCATATGAAAGCAAAATTAAGAACTTGAAAGAACTAATCTTATGAAATCAAACTAAGAACTAAAGCCAAAAATAGGAGAAGAAGAGAAAATTTCACTAAGTGAATGAATTAAAATTGAACTAGAAACTAACAAAAAAACTGAACTAAAAAAACTAATTTGTTACAAGCAAGAGGGGAAGGGGGTATTTATAGGGGGAAGAGAGGAAAAGAGAGGAGGGAAGTGTAGGAGAAATATTCCCTAAGAAAGAGAATATTCTCTTCTCCTTCCTCTTTTACAATGCCATGAATCCCAAGAAAAAAAGAAAAAATAGAAAGAGGGAGAGAATAGAATATTAGTTACATAGACTTTCTATTTCTAGAAAAGTAAGTTCCTAATTCTAACTTGTGCTTCCTTTTCTTTGTAAATATCTTCTCCAAGCAATAAGATCAGAGCATCTTTGACTTTTCAACCTTCCATAGATGAGAAATTATCTTTCAAAATAAATCTTTCCCAAGTGAAATTCCAGAAATGCCCTTGAGAAGTTGGAGGAGAGAGAGAAAGGGTGATCACTAGGATTCCTTCAAGAATAAATAAAATACCCATTCTATCCTTCAGAAAACGTGGAGCAGGGGGTGCTTATATAGGCCTCACCATTGTGTTCCTTGCGAAAAATCACCCAAAATAGACCCAAATTTCGTCCAATTTGGAGTTGGGGAGCCCAAGATATCTCAAGTTGAAGTTGGACTGTCCAGAGCCCTCCAAATGGAATCTTTTGGGTACAGTAAAGTAACTTCTAATAATTACGTTAAGGCCCCTAGAATCCAAACTTTCGCTTCAATTTGTCCCTGGCCAACTATCAATAATTATAAATAAACCCCTACAAACCATTTTTGCGCGTCGTTACGAAAACGGCTGTAACTTCTTCGTTTCAACTCGAAATCAAGTGCCGTTTGAACCATTGCAAAGCTGACTCGATGGGCTATGCATCCATACTATTAACACCTCTAAAAAGCTTAAAAACATTTCCTTAGCATCATCTCCTCCATTTCACAAGAATTCACCTAAAACCTGAAAAGCACAAGAAAGCATCGAGTAACTCTGTCCAATGTGGTAAAATATATGTTTTATGCCCTAAGATTTCACACATAAATGTGTTCATCAACATCTACAGAGATTATGGTTTGCTTTCTCCTTGGTTTTGTCACAGAATTTTAATCATCTGTAAGGTTCTTATCTATAGAGAACTAGTAGAGAAGTCCCATTGATGTTTCAGAGTATTCCAAGTATATAAAAATGTGATCAAGCAAGGATCAAAGCTTTTTTTTTGGTGATATGTGACATATATATGGAGAGCCTGTTGTTTGAATCCACACAAACCTATGTCAGTTCGCATACTGTTTCAACTTCAACCTTAAATAAATTAAGCAAAAAAATCCTCAGGCTCACCATGGTCTCGGATATTCTTCGTATCAACGGCTGGTCCCCTTCGCCTCCCCCCCCCCCAGCAGTCTGGGATGCTCTTCCTGCCACCATTAGAAGGCCTAGAGTGAGTGGTAACGTTTTTGTCTGGACAGCTTCCTCCTCTAGTCAGTTCTCCCATTCTGCTTGGGATCTAATCCATGCTTGAGGCCTTGTGATCGCTTGGTTAAAATTGTTTGGCTCAAGAATCACATTCCCGCCACAACTTCACTGTTTGGTGGGCCCTTCCTGTCAAACCCTGACCCCTAATTGGCTGGAATCTGATTGTAGTGCAGGAATCCCTGCCTCTACAACAAGGAACACTATGGTGCATCACTCCAATAGTTTGGATTGATGGAGAGACCATGTATGGGTCATCCCACATACCTGTGAGAAGATGGACTGTGGACCCCTGCTCCTGCACAGCCCACAACCTGATGTATGGCTAGAACCCCATGTATTCTCTCTCCTCCCTATAATGATGGGACCCACCTATGAAAAATTGTGAAACAACCTCTAGGAAACATGTGGGGACAGTGCCCTGCCTTAGGGTCAAACCCCTGTGCATTTTCCCCTTTGGTTTCAGCCTGCTGGAATCACTGGGACATGCACTGGGCGATGCAGCAAAGCCCAGTGCAAGACCCAGTGGCTGTTTTTGGGTATTTTTAAATTATTAAAATAATGGGGACCACCCCACTGGACCATGAACACTCTCCAATGATAGAGGGGACCTTGAGGGACCACCTCATATCCCTGGTTCAGTGTGGACCCCACCAGAGAGCCCTAAACTAGACAGAATCAGTTCTAAAAAACAATTTTTAAAAGAAGGGACTGTTACCAAACAGACCTTAGTGGTCTTGGGCCTATAAATAGGCATGACCTGAGCTCATTTAGAGCTCTTGTTCTCTGCTGAATTCGAAGGAGAGAAAGAGAAGGAGAAGAAGAGGGAAGAAGGAAGAAGGGTGGAGGACCAGCTGCAGCCTATTCCAGCTTGCAACGGAGCCTCCCTCATCCATCTTTCAGGTATAAAACCCCATAAAAACCTGCTGTTCTATATCCTCTCCCTTTGCATGCAGTATTTTCCAACCCTGGGCAGCCCAGAACAGCTTGGGTTTGCCCAGTCTGGGTCCAGATCTGCAATGCATGCATGGAGCATGGGAGATCTGTGATTCTTATCATTTTTCATTGGGCTGTTATGCTGCTGCCTTGGCCGAAATCTGGCTGAGCATGCATGCACTGCCCTGGCCCCTGTTGCTCTATGATTTGAAGCCTAGACTGCAAGCTAGGGCTGCACAGACCTAACCCTAGACAGGTACAGCCCTGGAACTTTGTTTTGCACCCAATCCCAGCCTTGCATGTGGCTGGATTCTTGAATCTCAGATCTGGAAAACCCTATGCACGATTCATCAGGGTATTCTGGACAGCCATATCCAGCCTAACTGGGACCCTGATGATGAAACCACTTGGACCATGAGATAGACCATCACAAGACCTACTGGACCATCCCAACATGCAGAGGATCCACTGGAGTCTTGGCCCTGCAATGCCCAGCCTTGGAAACTCAGCCCTGCTGTCGATTGCATGCACTGGGCGATGCAGCAAGGCCCAGAGCCATCGCCCAGTGATGGAATATTTTCTAGAATAGGGGCAGATCTGTAATTTTTGGATAGCCTCGATCCTTGGACATTGTGGGATGTGGGAAATGACATAAATGACCTTTCCCCCACATCTGTCCTTATGTGAAAAATGCTTGGAACCCTAAGTGGGCCCTGCAGCTGTCTATGCACTACTGTGAGTGCTTGTGCTGCACTGTCTTGAGCTGGACAGCAGTGCATCATGTCATGGGTTATACTGAGAACAAATCTGACGTAATGGTTGGTCTAGCACTGAAAGTGACCAAATTGCCCTTGTGCCCTAGACCCTGGCCCGTGCACCGAGACATGACCCAAGATCCAGTCCAAGGCCCGGTGTTTCCAAATGAGACTAACTAAACCCTGGGTCAACCCAGTAAGTTAGGGTAACCCTAGGTCACCAGTGTAGGACCAATAACTAAATGAAACACTATTTGATTTTGGTATCTAGGACTTGATCCCATGCTCGAGGACAACAATCAGACAACAGCTGGAACTGAGTTTGTGACTGAGTACCTGGAGCCAAGTACCGGTGAGTGAATAATACTATCATATGTGCAAATGTAATTATGATCTATTGTCGGCTATTAATAATTGAATTATGAATGCTGTGTTACTTATTTCTAATTCAAGTTACTCAAATCACTGCATAATGATTGTCTGATGATCAACACTGTGAATTCTATATGATGATTGTGATTGTTAGACTAGATGCCGTACTCGGCTTGGAGATGGGGCTTGTGGTAGCCTGTCTTATGGGGTAAGGTTGACACCGCTGGACTCATACTATGCCATATAGACATGGGGCTAGAGTTTCATCACCCGTGCTACGAACCCTTGCCAGTAGGGGTTAAGGTGTTGGATGCCTGGGAAACAATTATCAGGGAGTGAATAGGATCGGAACCCCGAAAGGGGCACATATCAAAACACCGGAAGGTGCATATATCGGAACCCCGGAAGGGGCATAGCTAAAAGATCACCTAAATGGTGCATAAGGGAAGAAACGGTTGTTTCCGAGGTAATCACTGAAGGCTGGTCGGGCTGACCTAGGTGAGGGAGATGCTGGAGCCGGCTGGTTTTCCCGACAACCCCATGAGTGTATCGCGGGAAGAGGTAACCAAGCCTACACCAGGGATACATGCATTGGGATTGTGGTAGCACAGACCTGACTTAGTTGTATTGCTAGGTGGCTAATAATAAAATCTGGATTTGCATATCATGTAGAGCATGTGAACTGTGGATTGTGGTTGCATATGCAGGTATGATGATTGTTATTTGCTCACGAGCTCGGTGGGGCTCACACTCTTGTATATGTTGTTTTCCTCTTAGATGATCCTGCGGGTGGATGCCGTTGTGGCATGACGGGCTATTACGAGGAGGAGAGTTTTGGTGTGTATGATGATGTTGGTGTGGACCCCGACGGAGGTCATACCGATTCTGCGTACTTTCTCGGTGGTCATGGATGAAGACCGTTGAGGAGTGCTTCTGATGTTTTCTGTGGGGAACTCCTTTTTGTTTTGTTAGGAGGTTTCCTGTTTTGACCGTGGAACGGTTGTAGTCGCTTTCTTTTCTTTCTTTCTTTTGGGGTTGGGTGTTCTAACCCTGTAAATATATATCATGTATGTAGTACTGTTTTCATCAGCTTATGTTTTTCTTTTGATGTGGGTTGTGTGTATGCTGGAGAAATGTACAAACACAGTTAGTATGTATATATTATCACCATTTCCCGTATCACTATGCTTCCGTTTATTTTTGATAAATTGTAGATGTCCTGCATTACTCTGATCTTACTTGTGGTTAAGATGTGGATGTTGGTTCATGAATGTAAGCACTGCTTCTAGATCCGTGGGATTTGGCGGATTGCAGATGTGCAATTCGGGTCACCTACCCATTCCTCCGAGGGGGTGGTTTGGGGTGTAACACTCCCACTCATTGCCAACACAGTCCTTCCTCATCCAGAAGCAGATTTCAGCTTCTCCCTTTTGCTGCCTATGCTGGAACTCCTATGAAGATGTCGACTACCTCTTCTTTGCTTGCCTCTTCTCCTCAATTTGGGAAGGCCTCCTAGCCAAATTTTGGCCTCAAAGGAGAAAGATCATGCCATATGCTGAGAATAGAATTCAGTGGATATGTCCTTTTCCGGCAATCCCAATTGTATTATCGTGGGCAAGCTAGCCTTTGGGGCCACCATCTATCATATCTGGATGGAGTGCAACCTCAGAAGATGGACTTCCAAAGCCAGATTCTTTCATCCCTACGTTGTTTTGTTCCGAAAGATGGAGCGCAACCTCAGAAAATGGACTTCCTTATAGCAAATCCACTTGACAATGCTTGCACAAACGATGAATCACTTACTCCTTTTGCTCCCTGACTGCTTGGGTTCAAAACCCTAGCTTCACTTCTCTTGATAAAGGCTAATCAGGTGATAGAAAAGGCAACAGAAGATTTTAGAGAGAGAGAGAGAAGAGAGGAGGTAGAGGAGTGAGTCACACTTCACTTTTGGGCTTTATCTTCATTATTTATAATGGGTAGATTACACGTCACCCCCTGGTTTTCAAATGAAACTCAGATCACCCCTTGGTTTTTGAAAAAGCTCAAATCACCCCTGGTTTAGACCCCAATATGACAAATTAGTCCCTATCGTTAGTTTTATGCTATTAAGTGATGATGTCAGCCAGTTAAATAAATTTAAATCCCTAAACTACCCTTGACCAATGTTGAAGATGAAGGAAGGGTAGTATTGTAAATTTAATTCTAATGTTTTTGTACAAGGGTAAAGTAGTCCTTTCACACCAACAACTAATAGCAGACTAACACCGTTACTGTAGAGGGGGTGATTTGAGTTTTTTCAAAAACTAGGGGGTGATCTGAGTTTTGTTTGAAAACCAATGGGTGACATGTAATTTACCCTGTATAATTTGGTGGTGGAATGGATTCTACCACTGAAAAAACATGTTTCAAACAAACTCTAATAAAAGAGTTAACTAATAAAATTGGGGCCAGGACTTGTACACCGGAGATTCTTCCCATCAAGCCTGTCCTAGATGGGGCAGAGCTGGCCTCCATGCAGGCCATGCACACCGTGCATGAAAACTTCTGCCAATAAAATTTGATCTCTCAGTCTAATTTATCTCTTAATCCAATTGAGTCATATTGAATCAATAACTCTTATTTAGAGATAACACTACTAAAAGAGTCCCTTGGTTGCTTAATTGGGAAGAGGTAGTATCCAATTGGAATATCCACCTCTGATATAATATTGGATAATGTCTTTATTTCTAATTAAAGATATTTACCAATATGTACATCAAAATAACTCTTATTTTTCCCAATACAACAGTTAATCACTTAGGTTCCTCCACTTAAACAATATCACGTAACAATCCTCAAGGCATGGTAAAAATTATTGCCACCACCCAGACCATTGTAATAACGTGCACAAAGAATCTATACCATTGATTGGACCAATAAAAATATTTCAAATACATTTAGAAATTAATTATATATACTAATATGTAATTTTTTTTTTAAAATCTATAAACTATTTACAAATCATGCCACTGGATCCAGATTTCGTTCAATCATGTACAGACACTCTTTGATATTCTTCATTACATGAAATGGATTCCGTGTTGAGCCTCTCTTTTGTACTTAGTTTGACACCATAAATCCAACACATCGATATATAATCCGAAAGACATCAACATTGGTACATGAAAACCCATAATGCCTATGTGCTACAATAAGGACCTCTTAGGTCAGGGACCAATCAAAAGCTACGTATGAGAATCTTATTGCTTAAACATCCAACAGTACACCATTTAAGATTCCCATGTGATCCTGTCCAATATACACATGTATATACACTCACACTCGTCTTGGAATCATCATTCTATAAGACACAATGTGACAACCGTATGAATGAAATGCCCAATTCTGTCCCTAGTTGTGAACACTTTGAAGTGAAACCCTAAGGACAACCATAACCCATTAGTATCATGCGTAATAAAATGAATTAAATAATTAATTATTGGATTTGGATTTTGGACACACTTCCATCTTCTCCTCAGGTCTGATCGCTCCCACTATCCTTTGCTTTATTCTCTTCCGCTATTGCTTTTTGCCCCCCTTCCTTCCCCATGTCTCACATTATCATAGGGTTGAGGGAAACTTTCTAGAACTCAATTGAACCTTCATGCTTTGGGCTGAGATTAGAGTGTTTACTTTCCTACCCTAAGGCAACTCAGATTGCAAAGTTGGAGGCCAGAAGGCTGCCTGAACTCAAGAGTTCCAAATCAAATTTCAGATCTGATCCCTTGTCTTCCGCAATGCACAACTTCAGTATTTTGATATTGATTCCTTAGTAGCATTTTCGGGTTATCATTAGCTGGATTCAAGAGGGTTGCAAGTTAGGATTCAAAACCTGAAAATTTCAGGTAGGTGGCAGACCATACAACTATACAAGTGCTAGGTTACTGCTAATTTCTAAATCAGTCGAGAAGTTGAGTGCTGGGTTACTGCTAATTTCTAAATCAGTCGTGAAGTTGAAGGTGACTTGTTTACAAATTACACATAAATTACAGAATATTCCAAAAATTTATTTTGAGTTTGTTCTGTTACATTCACACTTTTCGGCAATTTCAAAAACGTCATTTCCAGTCAAATTTATTTACGGTTCATACCCAGCTTTTGTTTGCCTTTCCAAAAGGGTCCTAGACTTACTAGAAATTACAGAAAATTGCCACTATCTTATTGAGTTTCTGTCACTTGTTAGCGACATAAATCAGGGTTTTGGAAGCTAGGCTGTATTATTCAAGAGAGAGAGCAACGTGTTGATCCTTTGGCCAGTAATTGGATATAACTTGGGAGTCAAAGATGAATCTTTCCGAAAGTCACACCATGTTTTCACTGCCACTAGAAGGGGAAGATGCCTGATTATTTCGTCCCTCATAAGAGCCCTAGTTAATTACTTATGAAGTGAGGAGACTCTGCTCATTACTTCTTTTAAGAAGCGAGACGAGAGTAAATTTTCCTCATAAAACCCGTTTCCCATTTCAAGCTATCATAGACCACAGTTCATGCCATCTTACCATGCTAGAATCAAGCAATAAAGATCAAATAAGCAGAACCTGAAAGGTGCCCCTGCCCTTTACCTCTTTATGGCTTTGAAAAGCAACAGATGTTCTTCCTCCACGAATATCCCAAACATAGATGATGCCATGTTTACTTGCCCCAAAAACAATCTATATGGAAAGTATGAGATTAGTAGGTTAATTGACAAGCTCGAAAACAACAGACCTAAAAATACGAAGGAAGATTCTTATAAATTCTACGAACTTAAAAGAACCCTACAAAAATTGAAAATGATGAGCTTCACCTGTATATTTCCTTCTAGCAAGGGAATTTCAAATAACTCATAGACCACTCTTAAGATAATGGCAACATATAGAAGAAGACCTAGTCATAATATTCATGTGCTAAACCAGCATTATGATTTGTGTAAACAAAGGCTACTTTTTGTAAAAACAAACAGCATGAAAAAGAAGCATAAAATGGAACACCAACTTCTTCTTCTTTTTTTTTTTTTTTGGGGGGGGGGGGAACATGATGAACCACAAATTCAAAAAATAATCATATTTTCAGTAAGGACTCTCTTAAGATCAGCAATACTAACTCAAAACAAGAGGAATTGTAATACATGGTGGGGCAAAAAATTTGATGTGGCAAATCCATAGGGCATCTATCTTACAGTCACAATAGCTACATCACCCTTTCACATGTTATAATTTAGTTTAAATTGTGAATATGTAACTAACCCGATTTTCCACATCTAACTGGATGCTATTAATAGTGCAACGGGAATTGGTGGCCAGCTCAAGACATGGAAAATTACTCGCTCTCCTGTCCCATTCATTGATGATGCCATAAACATCAGACGCAAACAACCTGAAGGAAAGGTTAAAATGAAGATAAATCATTTAGCCGAACAATTACCATAAGAAGCACAATGTGGAAATTCCACTAATCAATCAAAGGCTCGACAGAAAAAAACAGATAAGATTAGCAGAAAGTATATGAGATTTTAAAAGTCAGCATAGTAAAACTGCCTGTTTATTCTATTTATCACTAAATACCATATAGATTCCCTTCCAATCCCCAATGAATTTAAAGCAACACCATATGACATGGATCTATATGATGCATGTAGGCTACGACTGGCTCTGCCAATTTTTAAGGTCAACTTTTCTTGAATAGTGTATAAAAAATATTTAAATTAGAAAACAATATACATGATAGAATATTTAACGAATCTTAGTCGTATACAAGTGTTTCTCAATAGCCAAGAATTCCAATCTCCCAGACCCACACCCAACCATAAAAGCTGTATCGCATTTGGGTAACAACATTTTGAGGGTTCTAGTTAAACATAAGCTGACTTGCTTTTGGAATTGAGATGTGTGCAAAATAAGGAATATCTCTGAAATTTTGAAGAAAAAACATTACATTAGAAAATTAAAAAAACTGATGTCAGACAGCTGGGACAGAAGCATAAAAAACTAGAAATAATAGCGGACAGCAGCATAATAAGGACAACAGTTGGTGTCCAACGTAGCACCCCAAATGCTCAACACTGAAATATCTGTAAGTATGTAATCATAATGTTGTTCTAGACAATCACCTAGTTAGCCGGGTGATTGTAATTATGTTTCTTCTTCATTCTTCTGGCCATAACTTGTTTTCTTTCTGCAACAGACTTCCCCCTCCACACTTGTACTCCCTGTATTTTATTTAAATTTATATATATATGAAGCATAGTTGTCAGCGCAGCGATCAAGTCGGTGGAAGGGTGTCACGTGATATATCGAGTCGCCCCATGGCGTGCCATGGCGAGCATGTCGACCATGTTTAATTTTTATTTTCTGTATTTTTAATGTCATTTAGTATGCTATAATATATGTCCTATAACATCAAAAATCAACATGAAAGTGTACTACACTACTACTAATATACTATGCCACTATGGTTTAATTCATGAAAGTGTAACTAATATCCATTAGTGTATATGAAAGTATGAAAATTGAAAATATAGATTAACCTATCAAATAATTGAAAGCAATAGTAAAATCAAATGATAGGCTAACTGTTAGACTTGATAGCAATAGTCTTTCTTTAGTGTATGTGATTTGGAGCAAAGCATCTAAGCTATTAAATGGTTTAAAAAAAAATTTTAATCTAACTTTTATATGTACAAATATCGACGATATGCCAACATATCGTGGTATGGCGTCCATGTGGCCCCAGAAGCCATATCACATATATTGACATCCACCATGGCGTAGCTCGATATGCCCCTCTCCCAACGCGACGCCATGGCGACATGACAACTATGATATGAAGCATCCGGTGTGAGATGCTTGTTAGTACGACACATGGACATAGCCAGAAAATGACAAATAGGTTGTTGTAGGTTTGTAGCATAGATGAACGATACAGGGCTGTGAAAACATTTTACGTTTAGATATTAGATAAATCAAGACTTGGAGGATTTTGTGTGTTAAGAGCCTGATTTCATGGGTGAATCCAAAAGGGTAGTACGGCCTCATGAGATGCCTGCTAAGCTTTAAAAGGACAGCCATATGGACTCATTTTAGTCTAGAGAACAATGATCCTAATAGGATGGCCTGTCATATTTCTCTTTACCTCGACATTGCAATAGATATTTGGAGCTCCTATTGCTTCTTTGGCTGGAGTTGGTGGACACAAAAGGCCCCAGCAGGTGCTTATGTCTCCACCTTGGGTTCCCTTTCGATCTTGAGCTCACATTAACAGAATATCACACCATTCACAATTCTTGAGAACTACAGAGAGAAAATAGAAGAATATTCAAAGATGCTCGCCATCCCACATACAAATTTATGCAGCACCTGGATTTTGTTTTTAGATTTCTCTTTTATGTAAGTGTTAAATGATTCCAACAGCTTTTGGGAGGGAAGGGTGCTACACAGCAACAATGATACTTTTCAATGGATTATGTCCTTGTATGGACTGCATGTTTTTGTAACACTAAAAGAAAAGAAAGAGAGAACTTAAACAAGAACTAGAGGGGTAAACCCATGGAGTTCAAGAGAACCCAGAAATCTAAAAGAGCATAGTGCCATAGTCACCAAAAAAGATATCGGCAACGTTCTCTAAGCCATTTAACATAGATCTCCATTACATCCTTCACTTGGATAGCATATCTGCTTAAGAGTTCTTAGACCTAAGCATCCATTAGAATTTTAGAAGTTTTCCTTCATCCTCCATAAGACTCAATTAATTACAAGAGGTGGAAACACAATAAAGGGGAATCCACTGCTGATAAACAAAGGATATATCAAATCCATCCAATGATCAGGTATGTAAGTCTGGAATAGATACACCAATTTAGTTCTGGTCCTACTGACCTTGATTTGTCAATGGAAGTAAAAGAAATATCAGATAAACCCTTGAGGGTTTCACAACCATGCACCGTGACGGTAGGCTTCTTTCTTAGCACCTGTGTTGTTGATAAACATGAACATTAGAGTCAAGACCAGACCACAAGACAGCTGATAATAATAAGAGATAACTTTGTCCAAAATAATCAACTAATTAGAATCCCACATGCAACCATTTCTTAAAATACTTATACTTATTCATCCAAACAAAAAATGCTTATACCATACCAAAGAACGCAAAAAAAAAAAAAAAAAAAAAGGCCCAATGTTACAACTTGCGACCAGCCTCACACAAGATAGGTGTAGACCATAGTTGTCAAGGCGTCGCCTAGGTGACCACCTTGGCATCCAGACGCCTTGACAACTAGTGTCGCCTTGATCGCCTTGCGTCCAGGCCCATTCAACGCCTTGGGTTGCTTAGACACCGTGACAACTATGAGTGGACACACCAGAAAATAAATATATAAGAGCATGTTAGATGGACCAAAGTACCATTCTGGGCATGGACCTAGGTCAACCTAGTGTTCTTGGCAAGTAGCACCTCTGAGAAGAGCAAGCATCCATCAAAGCACACTGTCAATAAGCCCCAGACTACAGGCGCAGAGAAAATAAAGGAAGAAACTGACCTCTGTTGGTTCAGAAGAGATGTAACCAATATCAAAAAGAAGAACTTCATTACTCTGCATTGATGTGCAAGCAACCTGCAGAATACACAACCATGTCACAAGTTAGGGATAAAAGGTCAAGAATATAAAGCATTTGGTTGGAAATAGAAAATCTTCTAGATAAAACTAGCAAATGCAAGCCATGAGCATCTGATTATTGTCTAAAATTAAGTGCTTAGAGCTTATAATTTGACTTGGACAGTTATTAGCATAAGAGAATGCATGTGCATTGTAGACTGGCATAAATCAAGAATACACAACAGTAGAGGTCCAAAGTAAATGTATGTACAAAAGTAAAAACATAGAAATGCATACACGTGCATATTTCGTTGTGGAAGCTGGAAAGACCATGAGATCAAATCTGACAGTAGCAAGAAAGATTACAACAACAGCAAATAAACCTACATTTCTTCATGGAGATTATATTAACACACATCACCTGCAAGTAAGAGAGCTAACATGCACCATCCTTGAACCCAAGCTCTTTGGCAAAAAAATAAAAATCAGGTAATGCACATCACCACCCTTCCTCCATGAATGTAATGTAAGGGTGTATCTACATCAGTTAACTACTATTCTCCAATAACTTAGAGTTTATTTATCATAACAAATAAATAAATGAGCAGGAAAGGGGCACCATTGAGGATAACCCCATATAAGTTTATTTTCCAATACTTGCACAAAGTTCACAAGTTTCATTTTCTTTTTCTTTTCTTTTTTTATTCGACGTGACATTTTCTAAACAAACAATCCTGTTCAACCACTATAGCTGCTTCCCTCAGGTCACAAGCTAACACTACTTAAAATTACAATCACTTTTGATAATACCAAGTTTCTTCTTTTTAACTCCAAAAATTAGTGAAGTTAAAGATGAATTTACGTGTCATTAACTAGAAGCTTTAGTGGCAACCAGCAAGAATGTCCTTGTCATTATCCAAATTTAAAATTCCTCTTTATGTGGCTATTTGTCAGAAATTGCTGGCAGGAATATTGCAGAGCCTAGTACTCCCCCCTCCACCCCAAAAACATAAGAAAGAAAAAAAGCTCGCAGATTGGATGACAAGAAACACTCACCTATCAATCCAACCTCTGCTTTAAATCAGAACAGATCTCTCAGTACAACATGAGACCGTTGTAAACTAGTTTACCAACATAGAGTTTATTACACTCTAGAAAAAACTGATGTCAAGATGATCTAAATTTACTAAAGAAGAACACTGCCATGATCTGAGGAACAATCCTTTTCATGGCACAAACTTCAACAGGAACATGTAGCAGACTCAGTATAACAGCACATATATTATGAAGTATGAACATAATCCATATGTATCAATATGAACCATGAAAGATGGTGAAATCTTCTGAACCTCATCTTGGTTAGCTGGATTCCATCGAACGACATCAAGTTGATGAGTAGAAAGGTGCAGCAAATGTTTAGTTTCATCTTCTTCCAAACCTACAAACAATCACACTAAATGAACCTAATGCAGTAAACACTTTTATCCCAAGCTGGACTTCAAGTAGAAAATAAGAATAGAAAGTACTAGCATATTCCCAATGCCATAGAACCAGCGGCACATGACACAATCATGGTAACTGAGAGCTAAGAATCCTAGATGCAGAACAGGAACATAAGAAAACAAGTTAAACTAAACTACTAGAACATGCAAAATATGGAAGGCAAACATTTAGAAGTTGCATATCGTGGTTGTCACTATATTCATAATAAAGTATAAAGAAACCATTATGTAACAAGAACAACTCATGTGCGGTACTCAAATAAAAGAGTTTAAAGAGCATATCGGAGACCGGATATGTGGCCACAAATACCAACCTAGATTGGCCATTCTGGCCCAATTTCTAGAGATATCAGCTAGTATAGGCTAGTATTGGCGACCACCAATCCCAGTCCGTGGAACCATGCTCAACTATGTTGCTGTTCCCAATCCAAATCAGGTGATCCGGCCAGTCCGATCCTAATCCTTGAAACCTTGCTCAAATATGGTCTCACATGCAACTTCAGAGAACCCACAAGACCCAGAATGCATCCATATAGTCAACGTTATATGTTTGTTTCAAGGATGTCCTATTATTGTTCATGTAAGGTGCAGTATAGTAATGACTATATACAAGTTTCAGCATCTGTCTGAATTCATATGAAAAGGAATCAAAATTCTGGAAGAGGATTTATTCGGACACAAAAGGCTTAATCTTCAGTTTGATAGGCAGGCTTTCTACCACTATAGTTTCTTGTATGTCCAATCCAGATTGTTGAGGTTTGGTGTCTTGACTTTTGATGATTGGACTGATGTGTGGAGCCTCCGTGGGACGCAACGCGACCCGAAGGCTCTTGCATGTTTCACGCGTTGGACCCGCTTTGGACTATTGCGGGGTATGGAGGGGGTTCGGGGGCACCAATCCCCGAGGAAAATTTTGTAAGGACTATATGGGTATTTCAGTAAATTTCTTGTATAGGGTTTCGCTATAAACAGGTAGCGAGAGTTCTTTCTCTATAACGAAAAATCTGAGAGAGGTGTGAGGACGAGCAACTGTAACCCTATTCTCCATTGATAGTGGAACAAATCTCATCTCACCGTGGGTGTAGGCAATCTTGCCGAACCACGTAAATTCTCATGCGTACTGTGTGATTGTTGTTTGCGTTTCCATTCTTCGCTGCATCGTGTTAGGTTCAACAAATTGGAAGAGGATTTATTCGGACACAAAAGGCTTAATCTTCAGTTTGATAGGCAGGTTTTCTACCACTATAGTTACTTGTATGTCCAATCCAGATGGACAAGCATCTTTGGATTGGCTATATATCTTGGCGTCATCCAGCCATGGACCCAGCCATTACTTGAACTTTTACTAGGTAATGGCAGCCAATGAATCATCACGTTTCTACATGAAAGGGACAAAAAGAAATGGCACTCTTTCCACCACATGGCAGATATCCTTATTCATGAAACGTGCATAGCTAAGACAGGGTGGGCAGTGGAATACATGGACCTGTTTGTCCCATCACTTCAGCTGCTATCTACTAAGAGTAATCCAAGCATGTTGCTCCAAACAGGGTAGCCAACCTCTCGGAGTCTCTAAAGATGCATCATGCAAGTCAGAGGAAAATGAAATGAGAAGTCGAGAGTTAGATGTCACATCAAAAGAAGGAAGAATAATGTGTCAAGGAAAGACAATAACGTCTAAAACCATAATATTGTCAACATTTCCACTCAACTGGTCCATAGATAAATTTATTCCTGCAAAGCTGACAATCTCCTGCAACATACTCTGTCCCAGGGCTTAAGGGAAACTATTGGTTATTGTCCTCATAATGAAAAGTATAGGGGATTTACTCATTCCAAGGCACTGATGAAAATATTGGCCGTATGCCTTTTAGACTTTTAGTAGGATTTTCTTCACATGAATCTTGCAAATTAAGTGGAAAGTCACTAGATAGTTAGATATGCTAATGACTGATAAACATGACTCAATGAGATGTCGACATAAGCTGCATTGTTGCAGCATAGTTTTGTAAGTAATCTGTAAGAAAATCTTCCATTATTGAATCCTACCATATTGAGTAGTGAGGGAGCATTGGGTTAAAGTTGACAGGCAGAGGAGAAAAGTCTCATACTTCAGCAGGGTATCAAGGAAGAAATAAATTAATAAATTATCAGAGAGGGGTGAATGGATCAGGAACTCTTGATTTATAGGGATTGGATCTTTCCAAAGAGATCAACCATAGGACATGACATCCTTGCCAAGATGCCTTTGTCGTTGGTGGGGTTATTTACACTGGTGAAAGATTTGTTTCTTTTCCAAAAGATTGCAAAACAAAGACTGAATTGTTGACTTATGGAAGGTAGTGATACTATAACTGTTTGAAAGTCAGATTGGTATCTCCAAATGCTGATCAGCATTCGGTCATTTCCTTATAAATCTTCCCTGAAAGGAAAAGCAGTGAAATGGCATTAGACTATTTGACATATTTTGAATCAAAGTGTTCTTAGGAGATTTTATCTACTGTGAAAAGAATATTAGGACTGACTTTCATTTTGAAGGAAAATAAATCACAAGAGAGGTTTCTGGATTAATTGAGAAAGAAAATACATAGGAAATGTACAGTTGATTTTCCATGCAACGCTAGTTGAGGCTTTTGACTTCTTCAATTCAGTTCAGTTGGGTAATTGACAAAAATGTATATGTGTACAAACTTTACATTCTGTTTACATCTCGTGTTTCTTGGGGTATCAGTCCATTGGTATTGAAAGATTCAAAACATCTGATTAATGCAAACCATGAAAGAAAAATTGCCAAAGCGAAAAATAAAATCCTATAACATATTTTGAAGCTTAACTTTAAAAAGAATATATATATATATATATATATATGGAGAAGAGTTTTCTGTCTGGGAGCATGGCCCCTCCTCACCAGCGCGGGGATCAATGGAAGCACGCACGGAAGCATCAACTGGGGCAGGATTTCTGCCTTTCAGGAGGGCGAGGCGGTCATTTTGCCCCATCCTGTGTTTGGGTGCAGGTGCCACGCTCCCAGACAGAATTCTTTTTCCCTATATATATATTGCAGGGGCATCTTGCATCTAAGCAAGTATTTGGGTTTAATAAATGAGATCATTCACTACTACATGCTAACAACACAATATGCTCAAGTCGATGACACTTCCATGGTGATAGACCACTACTCAGGCAATAAAGAGTTTCAAAGTCATGAATTGTTAAACACCCCGATTTTGTTACTGATGCCAAGTATTCTCCCTGAAAGATTCAAGAGTAGAAATCAGCCATAAAAAAATGAACGAGTCACCAAAAAGAAATGAAAAAATTAAAACAAAATGCGAGGAATGATGTGTTAACTTCAACTGCTGAAGCAGAATGCCAAGAGAGTTCAAATAGGAAGTTATGCTGTCATTAGCAATACAATTGCTTAAACGCATAACCAAATGCCAAACGCCAATCTGGTGTTTCTAAGAATGTCACTCTTCCTGTAATCAAAGGTGACTTACTTCTACTAAAGCAAAAAATTTACACAAATTCCAGTACAAGTTTGATGGCACAGTTTATTAAAATTTCTCAACAAGACTCAACTTGAAAATTCATCATAAATCCAAAGAAAACAAGGCAGCATAAAGCAAAGCATAAATATATAACTTCTAAAATTTATCTTATTAAAGAAATGTTTCTAGAGTTTTACGTAGATAAGTCATTTTACAATCCCAAGTCAAAATAATCTTTGTATAGTGTCAAGACATATCATCGTAACTGTTAATAAAACAGTTTGGGGAATAATGCTTGAGTGAATTGATGTGATCCCTCAAGCTCTTTATTTATATTAAAGAGAAACAATATTACATGGACATATATGCCCTTACATAGCCGACATAGGCTGAACAGAAAAAAATAAATAAATAAATGGATGAAAGATCCAGAATACCCCCACGGTATTTTGGCCCATACATTCTAATACTCCCCCTCAAGTTGGTGCATAGATATCACACATGCCCAACAGCCCCAACTTGACTAAAAGAGGATGAAATACTTTGCCACTCAGCTCCTTTGTGACCACATCAGCCAGCTCATCAGTAGACTTCACATAAGAAACACAGATTAGCCCAGCTTCCAGCTTCTCCTTGATGAAATGTCTGTCCACCTCCACATGTTTAGTTCATTCATCCTGGACAGGATTATGAGCAATGCTAATGACAGCCTTATTATCACAATATAACATCATTGGAGGTTGGACAGCAACCCCAATGTCTTGCAACAACCCCTTAAGCCACAACAATTCACAGATTTCATGAGCCATCGCACGGAACTCTGCTTCAACACTGGATCTTGCCACCACATTCTGTTTTTTACTACGCAAAGTGACAAGGTTCCCACCTACAAACGAACAATATTCAAAGATGGATTTCCTATCACTTGAACCAACCCAATCTGCATCAGCCTCAACCTTAAGATGACCATGGGAGATAAAAGTATTCCTTTTCCCGAAGCAGACTTCAAATATAGTAAAATGCGAAGGATTGCCTCCATATGAGAGGAATGAGATAAACTGGCTGACCATACTGTCTGGTCGAGTGTGAGAGAGGTAGATAAGTTTGCCCGTTAATCTCTATTAATGACCTTTGTCAACTGGTTCGCCTCCCTTTTCTTTGAGTTTTGTAGTAGCTTCACTAAGAGTGTCTGAAGGATGACACCCTAGCAGCCCAGTTTTTTACAGTAGATCTAGGACATACTTTCTTTGAGACAGGAAAATGCCCTTTGAAGAACGAACAACCTCTATCCCTCAACATAGATTATGAGGGTAATTACCTTATCACCCACTCGTTTGATGAACAAGGTATGATCAGCATTGCTTTGCTTGTATCCCACTGAAAGCATAGCCTTGTGAAATCTACCGAACCAAGCTCTAGGTGACTGCTTCAATCCATAGAAGGTACACTTCAGTTTACACACCTTGCCCTTGGTAGCACCACTGGAAAAACCTGGGGGATTGTCCATATATACCTCTTCCTCCAATTCACCATGGAGGAAGGCATTCTTCACATCCAACTGCTGAAGATCCCATCCAAGGTTCACAGCACAAGATAACAATACCCTTACAGTGTTGAGTTTTGCTATTGGTGCGAATGTCTCTTGGTGGTCAACTCCATATGTCCGAGTGAAGCCTTTTGCAACCAGACGTACCTTGTACCAATCCACTATACCATCTGCCTTCTGTTTGACCACAAACACCCATTTACATCCCACTAGTTTTTTCCTTAGAGAAAGAGCTACAAGATCCCACGTATTATTTTTGTTTAATGCTCTCATTTCTTCCAACATTATTGCCTTCCACTTTCCGTCTGTAGATGCTTCCTACCAATTTTTAGAAATGGAAACAGAAGAAAGAGATGATACAAATGCACGAAAAGGAGAAAGAGAACTATAAGAAACAAAACGAGAAATGGGATGTAAAGTGCAAGTCCTAGTACCTTTGCAATGGGAAGATCGAAAGAGGAAGGCCCAGGAGGAGTATCTGGATCCTGAGTCGGCAACTGGATGGGTATTGGTGCTACAGTGGACTAAAGTTGCCCTTTACTAGAACATCTCTTTTTATAAGTGAGAATGTTGGAGTTGCCAATGGCCTTCTGAAATTTACTAATAGTCTCTATACTGGAGTCAGCTCCCCCTGAATAGGAAGATCACCACCACTTGTTTCCATGATCTCCCCCTGTAATGGATTCCCCTCGGGCGAAGGGACATGAATCAAAAGAGGCTAGGCAGCAGCCAAAGGAGGCTGGGCAGCAACCATGGGACGCTGGGGCTTGCTGGGCAGCAGCCATGGGAGGGTGGGGGTTTTGAAAACCTAGATCAAAGTTGGCTCTGATACCATGTTAACAAAACAGTTTGGGGAATAATGCTTGAGTGAATCAATGTGATCCCTCAAGCTCTTTAATTATAATAAAGAGAAACAATATTACATGGACATATATGCCCTTACATAGCCGACATAAGCTTAACAAAAAAAAGAAGAAAATAAATGAATGAAAGGTCTAGAATACCCCCATGGTATTCTGGCCCATACATTCTAACAATAACAGATGGACTTTTCATACGCTTTACTTCAAAAATAAGCTTCCATCCTGGCCTACATATTGTGATCCAGTGTCTTAGAATTCTTTCCTTTAAAAGATACCTGAAAAACTCTCTTAGTTGAGTCATGTAAAAGTTTCTCAACTCTCTCTTTAGGATTATGTTGCTCTGAATTTCTTGGCTAGCTCTTTATATGAAACTTTTCTTAATTTACTATCATAGTCGCCAATGTGGCTAGGTGACCCAAGGCGGTCGAGGGGGGAAAAACCAAGGCGACATCTTGACGACTATGTTTACTATTGTATTTCAATAAGAACTACTAACGATTGCTTCCTATCTACCTTCTCTAATTTAAAGCTTGCAAATCTGTAACCAGGGTTATCAGATGTTGTTTCGTCTTATTTCATGCAATAATGACAGTTTTTTTCATCCCTACACAAATAACACAAAAAATTGACCACTCTGCAATAATCAATACATTTCTTCATTTGAAAAATTATCGATGCAAATAGAGATCTAGAATCACCTTGGTGTCAAATTCCAGTCCAGAAACGCCCTCTCTGAAATAGATCATGAAGACATATATATCTTGTCAGTCAAATGAACAAATTACAAGTGAAAAAGACAACATGAACACATGGACAAAAAAATATAGACAATAGCCAATAGATAAAGACATGAACAGGTAAAAGCATAGAAATAATTCATGCATAAAGGAAGGACATGGTCCCATTCATTAATTAATATCACAAGACCATTAAGCCATTGAATGTGAAGAAATAGTTTCCATAAATCACAGTCAAACCAAATGATAATTTTCACAACCACACCACAGGTCAGGGCAATAAAGAAGAGGGAGAGAGAAAACATAAACTGGGACACTAAGGGTATGTATGGTAACCTTTCAAAAAATAGATTCTGGCATTTTTTCTGATTCTGGGGGCAGAATTGAGTCAAATTATGTATGGTTTGTCAAGTCCATTATTGTGATTCTTTGAAACGGACCAGGTGATATAATGAATTCTGGCAAGCTTTTGAGAAACACCAAAATGGAGTTTCTCAATTCTAAGAATTGGTTTTATGAAAAATCGGGTAGCGTTAGAACGACTTAAGTTAGAGGGGCATTTTTTGGAATTTTCCCTCAAAACATAACAAAACCTAAAACGGCTTTACCCTCTCCATCTCTCAAACGAAGAACACTGCCAACCCTCTTCGCTCCATCATTTCTGCCTCTGTTCGAACGAAGGGAAAAGCTCTGATTTATCAAAGCTTGGATCATCTGCATCTACTTCAACTCAGGTAATGTTTCCTTTCCTTTCTTCTTCTTCTTCTTCTTCTTCTTTTTGAGATCTAGGGTTTAAAACCTTAGATCACAAAAACGAAATCGAAACGGTTAACCTTTTGGGATTGGTGTGTGGTTTGTGTGATTACACTTTATGTCATCAAAAAAAAAACGAAATTGATATCTCTTTGAGAATCCTCCTCTGTATTTGAATGTGAACCACCTTGGGCGACAAGAACCACTTCCAGCCCAAGAGGACCTTCAATCCTCTCTCTCTGTCACACACACACACAGACACTTGACACATTTAATTTATCGATTGATATCTTCAGTTTCTGTAATGGAGATATACTACCACCATATCCTTTGTGTATTTGAGAAAGAAGTTTTCACAAATCTAGTTTTAAGCCCAGCTTTTGTCTTGGACAAATTTCTGTGCTTTTTATCCATGAGGGTGATGAGGTGGAGTTCTTTGATCAGATTTCTGGTTGGATCCATTCTATGAGGCTCACCTGTTTCTTAGCCGAGTTGGCAGATTTCAATTAAAACTCTTCCACGATTTCAAGGGATCTTAAATCAATGTGCTCAACTGATTTAATTGCATTTCGTATATGTGCTGCACATTGGATAAGAGTTTATCCGTCTCTTCTCATTAACCTCTGCTCATAAAACCCAGGCCCAGCCCCGGATTCCCAAGGCTCAACCGAAGCTTGGCCTGGTGTTAAAAAAAAGAGAGAAAGCTCCTAAACAAAAAAGTAATTAAAGTAGAAATTAAGGGCAGGACAGAGGTTGCTTGTGTTTTTTTTTTGTCCCCTCTTTTTTTTTTCCTCGTGTTTTTTTCCCCCTCTTTTTCGGTTGGAATTCATCAACAAAAAAAAAAATTTCTTTAAGTAGAAATTAAGGGCAGGACAGAGGTTGCTTGCTTGCCTGGGCAAATCTAGCTAATCTGTGAAAGGGTTGTCTAGCTGAAGAGCAACTATGGGTTTCTGGCTGGGTATGGTGGAAGAGAGAAGCAGCATTTGATGCTGAAGCCCAACTCCCTTTGCCTTCCCTGACTTCTTTTGCTTGGTTCTTGATTTTTATTTTTATTTTTTTCATTTTTTTGGTAGAAAACGTGGACAAAAAGCTTATCAAACCTTCATGTTCCTTCTTGAGAGAGAGAGAGAGAGAGGTTTTGGTTTTGGTTAAAAAGGGTCCAAGGAGAGGAGCCCAATCACAGGTGAAGAGGCTTTCTTTCTCTCATTGTTTGTGTTTTGGGTGTTCGGTGATGTAGTGGCAGAGGGAGAGATGCACTGGGGTGGGAACTATGGTGAAGGCTGAAGCTATTATTGGTAATTCTTCTTCCTTGCAAGTATGGTTTGATTTGTGCAAGCAAGCAAGCAACCTCTGTAAGGATGGTCCAAAAGGGTCCCACTTCTAACAAATGCTTGCCCAATGCAGTGAATTGAGTGACACTAATCAAATTGGGGAAAAGAAAGATAAAAGATAGACTGAACATTTTTACTGTGCAACATGGACATCATGGTAGGGTGGCTGTTTCAGCCCAGTCAAAATGCCTTTGGGATCAGGGCCTAGGCTAGACATATGTCCAGCTAGTATGGAAGGGCATTTTTTTTTTTTGTACTAATGATATCTTATAAGAATACATGTTATATATAAAAAAACAAACCGTACATGCGTACACAATAAGAGGCATACACATCACTATTATACATTCTAGTTCAATCAAAGTGAGTAATACCCCTTAGTGACTTAAGTTTCTATTCAGGGTGTGACATGCCAACGAAATAGGGCAAGAGAGATGGATGAATTTCGAAAGTACATTGCAAACTAGTTGGCTTTATCAAGAAACATGGCTCCAATTGAATGAAAATTAATCAATAGTTTTTTTGATGTGTAAGAACATTATGTTTAGTATTGGAATTATTTTGGACATGTTGAAATTAGTGAAATTTTCTCATTCATTTGTGTTATGAAAATTATGCCAAGGGATGAGATTTTATGTAATTTGATAGAAATATAAGAGGAAACTGTTTCTGTTAAAATGGCAATCCATACATGTTTCTGTTTCTCTGTATAGCAGAATCAATTTTTTACCATACAACATTTGTTGGTACATAATTACTCCAAAAATTCAGAAACAGAAAAAATCGATTCTGACCCAAAATCAATTTTTTTAATCAGAATGGTTTCCATACATACCCTAAATAACCAATGTAGGAACATAAAGCAATACTAAAATTATAAATCATAATCAATCTGAAATTAAGAGTAACAAAAGGAAGAAACAAAATTTTCATTACAATTACTGAACCAACAATTTTAAGGGTAAGGAAAAGAAAAGAGGTTGTATGTACAAAGAATTCATAAATCTCTTCAGAAGAAAAAAGTTAGCTGGTAGAACAATAATTTAGTTCACTATAGAGAGTAGTGAAAATAGTTATTGGAAAACATGGAACATAGTAGAAGTCTGGACATTCTCTTAGATCAGACAACTTGTGACTGTTCAGAATTGGAATTTTTAAGGTTGAAAAAAGGATGTGATTGTGAAACGTTGATGAAAGTTTCAATTGAATTGACATCAGCTTTTTAATGATAGCTAGTGGAACACGGTTTGATTAGTCATATTACCTATAAGGAATCAAGCTAACACTAATGTTTATTCCACAAAAACAAGGACTAGGTGTCATTTGCTCTATTTAGTTTCATAAATTTAGTGACTGGGTAAAGAATCAGCAGTAAATGGAAGAAGATGATAAAGCAGGGCCATGACAAGAGGATCTTTTGCAGCCATGCAACATCATAGAACTTGAATGATACAAAAATAATGCACTAACCTTCTAAGACTAAGAGGTGCCAGATGATTTGGGTCAATAATGTTGCCAATTCGATGTATCTGCACAGTAGAGCTTGAGCTTTAGAATCCATGACTGCATAATGCATTTAAAAGTTTTAAAAGAAAAATGTTAACCTAAGGAAGCAAATGAAGGAGCACCGACTAATGAAGGCCCATACATGACTCGGACAGCTCCTGCCACCAATGTGGTACGAATGACTGAAAGCTCCTATCTTCACAGAATGAAACAGTACGAAATTTAGTGTGCCGGCAACATCAACTGTAAATAAGTCAGCTTATAAGTTTTTCTCCTCCCCCCCCCCCCCCGGCTCCCCCTTTTTCACAACAAAAGCGCCCGCAAAACATAAATGGCGAATAACAACCATAGAAAATTAAATTGAAGGGTAAACATAAGAAAAGGACATACCTCAGAATAGGATTCAAGCAACAAACTAGACATTTCATGGCGATACTTGGAAGATAGCCTGCCATCCAACTCGGCAATGCTCCTCCACCATCGAGGCCTTGAATTAAAGACAATCTTAATTTAGTGATTCTTAAAACTAGAGAACACATCAACATCATCTGCATACATGATCCTCGAAGAAAATTGATTATAGAAGTGTAATTACCTTTGGATGGGTTTATGGCCTTCTGATGAAGTAGAACGAAGAACGACAAATTTGTCCTTGGACAAGGGTTAGCTAGGGTTAGCGAGGCTAGCCGATGGTGTACAGAAAAAGCAGTTCAATGGATGTAGAACAACAACAATGGAGAGATTAAAAGGCTTCTCTGAGCTCCGAAGACCGATACTAAGTGGAGGGAGTGATCTGAGAGACGATTTTTTATCGTTGGTGACTTGGCGTCATTGTTCAAGGGTTTCCCACCTTTGTGTTTTATGACCAACCAACCTTCCAAACTTAGCCCGCGCAAATTCTTAAGGTCCGTTTGGATCCTGGTGAGGATGCGATCATGGTTTATATAAAACGGTATTGGGACTGGGACTCTGGGACTTTGGGACCAGTATATAGGATCGGATCTACCGTATCGGGTCGAATCAGACAAAAAATATTTGTAAGACAGATTTTACTAGGTGTGTCAACGGGCTGGACTGGGCTGGGCTTAGGAGCTTTAACAAACCCGAACCCAGACCAGCCCTGCCAGGGCCAAGCATACCCTCAACCCAGCCCTGATTGATCCTTACTAGGTGTGTCAACAGGCCAGGCTAGGCTTGATGGCCCTGTCTAGGTTCAAGGTGGATTAGGGCAGGCTCGGGCTGGCTTGGTTTTTTTGACACCCCTAGGTTTTGTCGCATTTAGAATCTTTTCACTGATACAAGATCGGTCTGATAAGTCTAATTTGATACCATTTTTTAACACCATAGGTGGATAAAAGATGGTATAATGAGATAGAATCAGGGTTCGAGAGATGCAATCAGGACCAGTCTGATTCCTTTCCGGTTAAACCCCTTAAAATTGGTCAAAAGTCATGCTAGAATCGCCTTTGGTGCCATTCCGAATAAGCAGGAATCGGGATAGGCTGGAATGCTAGATCCCGATTCTTTTTTTTTTTTTCTTTTTTGGGTAGAAGATCCCGATTCTTCTATAGATGTTTTATCTCCTTACCATGTTTATTGTGTTAGAATAATACAACAGACAGATGTAACGCAGGACAAGTAGTGGCATGTGATGTAAGTCTTATGTTATACAAGGGATGTATTATACCTATTATCTTTAATATATAAACAATACTCTTCCAGGGTTACTCTCATTCAGAGAGAGAACTCACAAATCTTCGTTTTGTCTCTGTTCCTCTTATGGTATCAGAGCTCAACAGAACTGACCTCTCACACCTGCAACCATTAATGGCAGATTCATCGATGGGGTTTCCTTATCCTTGCACACTCAATGTAGCTAATTTTGTTACTCTCAAGCTTACACAGTCCAATTTCTTGCTTTGGGAAACACAAATGCTATCTCTAATCGAAAGCCAAGATCTGCTTCAGTTCATCAATGGCGAATGCACACCACCAGCTCGTGAATCCACATGTCCAGATGGAAAATCGATCGTGAATCCAGACTATCAGTCATGGATTCGTACAGATCGGCTTGTGAAAGCCTGGATCACCGGTACTCTTTCGGAGGAAGTTCTTGGCCTCGCAGTTGGAGTCAAGACTGCTTGAGATCTGAGGAATGCTCTTGTAGCTTCATTATCACAGGCATCTGAGGCACGCGAGTTTGAGTTACTATCCAAACTCCACTTCCTGAAGAAAGACGAGTCTACTTCACTGTTAGTGTTCTTGATCGAGTTCAAGAACATTTGCGATCAACTTAGTTCAATCGGCGAGCCTATTGAACACCAGAGGAAGGTCTTTCTGCTCTTGACGAATCTTGGCTCTGCGTATGAGGCTTTTGCCACTACTATGCTTAAGCCACTTGTTCCAAGCTATCAAGAGCTCGTTCCTCTGCTCCATAGCCATGAGCTTCGAAATAGAGGTAATATAACCTCCTCTGATTCTGTTGGTTCTCATGTTGCGGTTCTTGGGGCCAAGACTTCTCGGTTTGAAAGGTGATCCAATCGTGGCAGAGGATGTCGCAACTCTGGTTTCACATCTAAAGGGCGTGGTTTCATTGAAAATTCCAGAACCGCACCCTCTGATGACAAGGAAAATCAGAGTGATAAAGGTTCTTCCACAAATTCTTAGCAGAACTACTAAGGATCCTTCAATCGAACTTCTATTAAGTGTCAGATATGCCATAAACATGGTCATGAGGCACTAAAATGCTACAGCCGATTTGATAATAGCTATCAACCGGATGATATACCTCAAGCTCTCACTGCGCTTCATCTAAAAAACCCTCAAGACTTAGAATGGTTCCCTGATACCGGAGCTACTGCTCATGTCACTGTTGCATCTGGTACACTTCGATCTCTTACTCCATATACTAGTTCTAGCACAGTTTGGTAGGAAATGGAATTTGCCTTCCTATTACACATATAGGAACTGGCAGTGTTACCACTAGTACAACCTCATTACCTCTTAAGAATGTTCTTCTGGTCCCTGCCATCAAGAAAAACCTGCTCTCTATTTCTCAATTAACCAAAGATTTTCCATGTTCTTTTGAATTTGATGCACATGGTTTTGTGATCAAGTATCTTCGGTCCAACAGGATTTTGGCATCGGGGAAAAACAATGGTGGTCTATACACATTTGCTACTCCATCTAGAATGCAGCCTCACACTGAGCAGGATCTTTTGGCTTTTTTCTCTTCTCTTTTTCAATCTGCTACTGAAGATGTTTGGCATTAGCGGTTAGGCCATCCATATGGTCGGGTAGTACATTTTCTTTTCAATAAGGGTCTCATTTCTGTAACTAAAAAATCTAAGACTTTGTGCTCCAACTGTGAGCTTAGTAAGAGTAGGAAGTTACCTTTTCTCAGTTCATTCACTCGTTGTGCTGCTCCTTTGGATCGCATTCACTGTGACTTGTGGGGTAAAGCCCCTGTGGACAGTGTTCAACAATTTAGATTTTACGTCATTTTCATTGATGATTTCTCACAGTTTACTTGGTTGTATCCTCTTAAGAGGAAATCAGATTTTTTTGCTACTTTTTTGAACTTTCAATCCATGGTAGAAAGACAATTTGAAACTAAACTAAAGGCATTTCAATGTGATGGTGGAGGAGAATTTTCTGATAAGAATTTTTTGGCACATTTTTGTCACTTTGGTATTGTGAATCATGTCTCTTGTCCAAACACTCCCGAGCAGAATAGTGTGGCTGAAAGGAAACATATACACAGTAGAGTTGGGCCTTGCAATGATGTATGCTGCCTCAGTACCCCGTAGGTATTGGGTTGAGGCTTTCTCTTCAGCTGTATTCTTGATAAATCGGTTGCCTTCAAAGTTGTTGGACATGGACACTCCACTTCATATGTTATTTCACAAATACCCTAACTACTCTATGTTGCGGGTGTTTGGCACGCTGTGTTATCCTTCCTTATGTGGTTCTAACACCAACAAGTTCTAGCTACGCTCTTTGCCTTGTGTATTCCTGGGCTATAGTGATAAACACAAGGGCTACCACTGTCTTTACCATCCTACTGGGCGTGTCTACATATCCCGGCATGTTGTGTTCGATGAAGGTGTATTTCCCTTTCACCAATCAAACACCTCACCCGCGTTGCACCAGTCTACAGCTTGTGATATTGGGACATTTGAGCATTGGCTCAACCCTCCGACCAACTCAGATCACATGTTGCCTACCACACAGCGGGTCTTGGTTTTCTGATCCTCCTGGATCTGTTACAGTTCAGCCATCTCAAGGGCCTATTAGAGTTCAGCCACCACAAGAGTCCAGTGGGTCTGGTGCTTCTAGTGGGCCTTCTACTGGTTCAGTTCAACAACCCAATGCCACAGGTGGGCCTAGTGAGCCTAGTGCACCTATTACCATTCCTTCAGCCTCAAATGGGCCTCCAACAGAGTTACAAATTGCGCCTGCTACACTTTGCCATCCCAGCTGGACTGCTGCCATGCTTGAGGAGATGGAGGCCTTGGCCGAAATCAGACCTGGACTTTGGTGCCTCGTGATTCAACCATGAATATTGTTGGGTGCAAATGGATCTTCAAAACCAAGTTGAAGGCTGATGGCACTTTAGAAAGGTTGAAAGCCCGGTTAATTGCCAAGGGATTCACGCAACAAGAGGGTGTTGACTTTATGGTTATTAAACCAGGCTCTATTCGGTTGGTGTTAACCATTGCTACAGTTCTTGGATGGCCAATCCAGCAATTAGATATGAAAAACGCATTTTTGCATGGCTTTCTTTCTACACCAGTGTACATGAGTCAGCCACTAGACTTTGTTGATGCTTCTCGGCCCATTGTTGTATGTCGTCTGAATCGTGCACTTTATGGACTTCGCCAGGCACCCCGAGCTTGGTTTGATCGGTTTAGCACATTTCTGCCTGAATGTGGCTTCTTTTGCTGCTCTTCTGACTCTTCTATGTTCATCTACCGGTCCAAGGGCCGTGTTGTGGTGCTTCTCCTTTACGCGGATGACATTGTTCTTACGGGTAATAATCCACAGTTTATTGAAGACTTTATTGGTACATTGGGGGCATGGTTTGCTATGAAGGACCTGGGTCCACTTCATTACTTCCTTGGTATAGAAGTGACTACTACCCCTCAAGGGTTATTTTTGTCTCAAATAAAATATGCAACGGATATACTACGCCGCGCACATCTGAGTGACATCATGGCCACGGCTACACCAATGGCTCTTCGGCCTGATTTGGCGTCGACTGATCCTTTCACTGATGTCACATTGTATCGTAGTCTCATTGGGGCCTTACAATACTTGACTATGACTCAACCGGATCTTTCTTTTGCCGTCAATTCCGTGTGCCAGCATATGCCTGTTGGCATGGTCAAGCGTATTCTCCTCTATGTCCGTGGGATCCTGGATCGTGGACTTTGTATTGTTTGCAACAGTTCTTTGGATCTATATGCCTTCTCTGATTCAGATTGGGCAAGGTGTCCACTCACTAGACGCTCGACGATAGGTTTTTGTACATTCCTTGGCTCTAATTGTATTTCTTGGAGCGCCAAGAAACAGCCCACCATAGCCCGCTCAAGCATGGAGGCTGAATATAGGGCTATGGCTTCTACTACTACTGAACTCACTTGGTTGGCATTTCTCCTCCGTGATATTGGTTGTTTGAGTTTAAAAATAATACCGCAAGCGTACGGGTCAATCGTAGCAACGGGTCGAACACGAGGAGATATACGCCACTCTATTTAACTAACTTAAAAGTAATGCAAAGTGAACCAAAGTAATTAAATTACTAAATTAAACTAATGGCAATTAAACTAACGGATCCTAACTCACAAGCATGTAACAAAGTTACGCATCTAAGGGATTAAATTGGCGTCCTAACACATGAGCATCTAATCTATCAAACTAAAGCGAATTGAAAGGAATAAAAATGGAGCCATACTTCATAACCACATAAGAAAAATAAAAGAAATAGACAACCACATAAAAAAATAAAAGAAATAGAGGGAGAAGAAGAAGAAGAGAGAGAGAATGAGATAGAAGAGAGGGAGAGTGAGATTAAGGGTTTAAAGAATAAAAACCTTTATGTGTTTGAACCGGATTGAACTTGCTTGCACGAATTAATTGCATGAACAGTTGAATAAACTTAACATGGCTTCCTCTTCTAAATCTCCAAGTCTTATCATCAACATAGGAACTTAGACTAGGAAGCTTTAAACTAGAACTATTACAACCATATTGAAGACATTAAAGCATGAATTAAACCTATTACAATCATTAAACTAGACTTATGAAATCAAAACTAAGAACTACAAAGAACTAATCTTATGAAATCAAAACTAAAAATTAGAAAGCCAAAAATCACAATTTAGAAAGAAAAGAAGAGAAGAAATTTCACTAACACTTTAATCAAAATTGAACTAAAATTAATTTAAAAACTGAACTAGAGACTCACTTAAACTAACTAGAACTCCCTCTCTTACAACCCAAGAGAATAGGTATTTATAGGGAGAAGGAGAGGAGAAGATAGAAGAGGGAAGAGAAATATTGTAGGAGAAATATTTCCTTCTCCTTTCTTCTTTACATTGCTTGAATCCCAAGAAAAAAGAGAAAAATAGAAACTAAGAGAGATAAAAATCTAAGCTACATAAACCTTCTATTTCTCAAAAGTAATTTTCCTATTCTATTCTTGTGCTTCATTTTCTTTGTAGATATCTTCTCCAAGCAATGAGATCAATGCATCTTTGACTTTTCAACCTTCCAAGGATAAGAGAATATTTTCCAAATTAAATCTATCCATAGTCAAATCCCAAAAGTGCCCTTGGAAAGTTGGACGAGAGAGAATGATGAGTAGGACTCCACTCAAAGAATAAACAAAATATCCATTCTGTCCTTCAAAAAAAGGTGGAGCGTGGGGTGCTTATATAGGCCTCACTATTGTATTCCTTGTGAAAAATCACCCAAAATAGACCCAAATTTCGTCCAATTTGAAATTCGGGAGCCTAAGATATCTCAAGTTGAAGTTGGATTGCTCTAAAGCCTTCCAAATGGAATCTTTCGGCTGACAGAAAGATAACTTTTGTTAATTGCGCTAAAGCCTCTGGAATCCAAACTTTCGCTTTACTTTGTCTCCGGACGAGTGTCAATAATTATAAATAAACCTCTATCCAGGGAAACGGCCGTAACTTCTTCGTTTTAACTCGGAATCAAGTGTCGTTTGAACCGTTGCAAAGCTGACTCGACAGGCTACGCATCCATACTATGACACCTCAAAATTATGCTAAGGGGCCCACTATAATCACGTTCAAATTTGACTGATTGGCACGATTCTTTTAGTGTTCAATCCAAACTTGATTTTCTCGACTCCTGGGCGCTTCCGGCTACTGCCAAACACCACTAAACAGCTTAAAAATGTCTCATTAGCATCATTTGCTCCATTTTCACAAGAATTCATCTTAAACCTAAAAAGCACAAGAAAGCACCAAAGTAACTCTGTCCAATGTGGTAAAATGTAAGCTTTATGCCCTAAGATTTCACACATAAATGTGTTCATCATTGGTCTTCCACAGCCACGTCCAGCCACGTTATTTTACAACAATCTCAGTGCTTTGCATATGACTGTCAATCCAATACTCCATGCCCACACAAAACATATCGAAGTGGACTATCATTATGTGAGTCAGAGGGTGGCTCTTGGTTCGCTTGTCACAAAATTCGTTCCTTCTAATCAACAACTGGCTGATGTATTCACTAAGCCACTATCGCGGCAAGCCTTGGCAAGTGTGTCTGTTAAACTAGGCCTTTGTTCTCGGCTTAGTTTGAGGGGGGATGTTAGAGTAATACAACAGACAGATGTAATGTAGGACAAGTAGTGGCATGTGATGTAATTCTTCTGTTATACAAGGGATGTATTATACCTATTATCTTTAATATATAAACAATACTCTTCCAGGGTTACTCTCATTCAGAGAGAGAACTCACAAATCTTCATTTTATCTCTGTTCCTCTTATATTGAACTAATTAACCATGTTTTGGGATTGTTGGGTTAACAAGTATAGACCATACACAATGAGACATCAACCCATATTTCCTGAACAATGGTCATTTTGTGGAGTTCATCACTGATTGGATGAGAAAAATGGGCCTAAATAATCTAGGCCCAGCCTATTTATATGAACACAGGCTACACAGCCATCTTCACTCCTGTTACTGTTGGTTCTAGAGCAAGATTCTATGGTCCAAAGCTCATCCCTGCCCCTTCTTTTTAACAATATGAAAGGGTGAAAGATGAAGGTGTGAAGGCTCCGTTTGGATGTGTTAGGAGTAAGGGGGAGCAGAGAGGAATCGTGAATAGGCTGACACTAGCCTATTCACGATTTCTCTATATTTGGGGGTAGTTTTATCTTTATGTATTTTTTGGTTATAACCTATTAATATTATGTTTTGGGGCCTGTAAGTGTTACGGCTGCAACCCTAATTGTGCAGTTTCTCTTCTTCCTTCTCCTCTCTTCTTCTCTTCTTCTCTTGTCTTCTTTCTTCTTCTTCTTTATTTAATTTACATGGTATCAGAGCAAGGATAGACATTGCTACAGCATTCGTGAATCTCCTTGTCTCCTTCCTACGGCCTACAATTGAAGATTGACAAGTTTTGAAGATTTAAAGGACTCTTGGCTTCTATTTTTTCTGTTGAAGGGGTGCAGCACCCTATGCTGCATTTTTTTGGGACTATTTGAAGACTAGTTCATGGCATAAATGAAGAACTATCATGTGATTTTCAATAGAAAATATAGGAACCTTTCCATAGTCGAGTGGCATCACATCTCTATATGTGAGGAAAACTTAATAAAACAGCAACTCATCTCCCTCATGTACAAAAAATACTTTGTTGTATTTTTTACTTCCCTATGGCTGCAGCATAATAATTAAAGGCCCTAGAGTAATGGGACAGCAACACACACACACACACACACGTTATTTGATTTTTATATATTTGTCTATGAAATTTATACCATATTTACAGATGTCCATGTTTCTTTTGTAGGTAAACAATGTCACAAAAAAGTGTGAATGAAAGCTACAACCAAGGTGATTTGAAGTACCTGAATCGACTATGTAGTTGTAACAAAAGAGCAGCAGTGAGAATATCAGAGTCGCAACAGAACAAGCACAAACTATACTACTATTGTCAATATGCACCATCAAATGGATGTGGATACTTGTCATGGTGTGACTCTGTTAGTTCTCCTAGAGGATTGTCGTTGACTAGAGAGAATTCCTAGACAGTTGTAGCTAAACCCAGTAGAGAATTGCAACAGATGAATGAAGAAATTCGAAGTTTGAGGAATATTATGGTTAATAGGATGGAGAAGTCAGATTCAAGAGTAGAACTTTTGGGTTATTTTATACTAGCTTTGTTTGTTTTGGTGGTTGTAGTGTTGATTATAACAAAATAACTATTGGGTTGATTGTTTTGGTATTAACAAAGTTTAATGTAAGGGAATTACAATGTTTAATGTAAGGGAATGACAATGTTTAATGTTTCAATGAAAATTCGGAGTCTTCTTTTTTCATGTATGAGCTTGTTCAACTTGTTGTAACTTAATTCCATGAAATGGCTGGTGTGCTTATGATTGAGAGAAATAGATGGGGAGCAGTCTAGATCCCAGAATCAAGTTTATGGGAGTGCCATCTTGTGGTCTGTGAACAGAGGCAGATAAAGGAACATGCAATGTGTATAGATTCTTATAGAAATCTCACACAAATTCTTGTATATGCACTGCTAAGTTTTAAATGGTACTGAAGTTGAGTAACTCCATCACAGCCATCAACAATCCTTATTCATCTTCACTCCATTGACCCATTTAATTAGGACATATGGGCTAGAACAGTGAAAGAAAACAATTATGAAGACCTGCATGCATCCCCAAGATGAACTGCAGAGAGTTTAAATCTTATATCATTTTCAATCTGGCCAAAAAAATTTCGCGGTCATGTAGTTGGATATCCAACAACAATATCTACACATCGTCACACTGAACACAGTTACACAGTTACATACTAAGGCTTTTAACTTAAAACTCCATTGATCATTACACAGTTACATAGTAAGGCTTTTAACTTAAAACTCCATTAATCATTACACAGTTACACACTAAGGTTTTGAACTTAATATTCCATTTATCTTTAGTTAAAATCAAGGCAGTAAGGTTTTGAACTTAAAACTCAATATTCATTACATTTTCTTCAAACTATCTACTGAATTCGCATCATTAAAAAAAAAAGAAAAAAGGGAAAACATTCATACTGCTCTTTTGTTTCATGAAGCACCTCTCCCACCCCTTCTTGCTGCTATTGATGCACCTCTGCCACCAACAGCTCTAGCTCCTCTGCTACTTCAGCTCCTCTGCCATTTGCTACTCCACTGCCAGTTGTTGCTCCTACACCTCTCCTTTCCATTCTCCTTGATTGCTTGGTAGCTCTACATGGTATTTTCATTTCCTGTGTGGTAAGTAGGTGGCTTTGGGAGCCACTTACATCATCATTTCTCTTTCTCTACACAATATAAGTTCACCAGTAAAAAAATGAAACAAATATAACATAATGTAATTAAAATAAGTTATTTAAAAGTTGTGTTGAAACTAATACCTTGACTGCTCCACCTTGAGATGCCCTACTATTATGCCCAATTTGTTTGCCAGACTAATTAGTGGGTGAATAACTTCCCTGTGTGCCAATTTGTATCTCTCAACAGAATAAAAGGGGTCATAATAGGTGTCAATGTCATCCCTATTATACATGACACATGCTGCTACATGTTTACAAGGGACTCCTGTAGCTTCCCAGACTCTACAAGAACAAGTCTTGTTTCTTAAATGCACTACAAATTGTATCTTCCCTTCTAGGACTTCAAATTCATCAACGGGTGCTGGAAGAGGCTTACAATCTCTTGCTTCTTCATTAACTAAACGGATTATCTTCTTAACAGAAGGTGTCACCATCCCCTCCAGTGTGAGTGTCTGTGAATACCTCTTGTAAAACCTTCTCATCAATTTAACCCTAATCTTATCAATTAAGGATAGAATTGGCTTACTCCTCACATCTCCTATCCAGTTGTTGAAGGACTGTCATGTTATTGGTTATGTGATCACTCTTACAAGAGAAATCAAATGCATGCCTACTCCAAGTGGAATGGTGACTCCTCATCAGCCAATCATGTGCTTCCTTGTCACATAGCAATATTTTCTTCATTGTCTTTTGAAAGAGAAACTCATTTGGTGCTTTGGTTGCAGCCCAGAATTGTGTTTCAACCATAGACCAGGAAATTTTTTCTTGAAATTACTATAGATATGTCTACAGCAATTCCTATGGTTGGCATGAGGAAAAACTTCAGCTAGTGCCTCTTGAAGACCCCACAACACAATTTAGAAATTATATTAAGATGATATCATATTAACAGATATTGTAAATATACGCATACACAACACAATTTAGAAATCATACCTTTTGCTTATCTGATATAAATGTCAGGCCAATTGGTAGGTTATCCAAGCCATGTGCTTCTTCTAGGTTGTACATGAACCACCTCCAACTATTTTTGTTCTCAACTTCAACCACACTTTATGCAATGGGAAACAACCCATTGTTCTCATCCATTGAAATTACAGATAATAGTATTCTTTCATATATGTCCTTCAAATGACAACCATCTAGACCTATAAAAGGTCTGCATCCATTAATAAAGCCTTTCTTGCATGCATCAAGACAGATAAACATTCTTTTAAATTTTGAAGCCTCTGCAAAGTCATGTCTTTCATAGCAGTTGATTATAAACACTGTACCAGGGGTTCTATCTGTCAAAAGTTTCCCATACATGGGTAATTTTGCATATTCCTACTTATGCATTACCTCATTCTCTCCCTTCACAATCAACCTTGCCCTGTAACATTGCATCCGACCTACTTTTATGCCATACAACTCTCTAATCAAGTCCAGCATACACTTAACCTTCATATTACGCTCTGTCCTCAACCAGGATTCAAGTTTCTGAGCAATCCATTTCTCAGTGGCATTACTATTTTTTCCAGATCTTTTACACATATGTTGTGAGTTGTATGTCTTGGTCATAAAAGTTCTTTTATCTGCAATTACTGATGCATGAACCCTCCATGGGCAACCATCTACAACACATATGGTGTAATACCCTGACCCAAGTACTGTCTTTTAATATTAGTTTATTATTTATTTTATAGAGTGATTGGGCTGGATGAAAGGAGACCGATTCTACTATATGATATTGATTGATTTTGGTAAGAATTCTCTTATAATTATAAATTTTACTTGTGTTAAAATGATTCATGGGCTTATTCTTGATTAATTGCTAGGTATGAGCCTTATGAGATTTTCTTTTAAAGCTCATGGTTCTTATTTTGTTTATGGGCCTAGTATGTAATGTGTTTGATTTTGGGCCCATTTGTGAATTTGAGTTCATTTAGGTTCATTTGGTTTGATTTAATTTCATTTATGAATTTGAACTAATTTAAAGTGAATTTAACTTGAGTTAATTTAAGTGAATTGGCTTGAGTTAATTTAAGTGAACTTAATTTGAGTTAATTTAAGAGAACTTAATTTGAGTTAATTTAAGTGAATTTGACTTGAGTTAATTTAAGTGAATTTAAATGAATTTGACCTGAGTTAATTTAAGTGAATTTGACTTTATTTAATTTAAGTGAATTTGGTTTGAGTTAATTTAAGTGAATCTAGCTTGAGTTAATTTAAGTGAATTTGGGTTGAGTTAATTTTAACTTAGCAATGGAACTAAAGGTATTTAAGTAAAAGACTTTAGCTAGATATTTTTATCCTTGAGCACTATTGGATGTTAGGATTAGGGCTTAGATTTTTTACATGATTGTTTGGGTATTTTCAAATGAAAACTTGATATTTACCAAAATGCCATGGATTATAAATAATCTTTATGGAGAAGAAAATTCACTTTTTTTTTTTAGTTCTATTCACTTAGCTAAAGAAGAGAAAGAAAAAGAAAAATGTAGACGCCGATTTTTGTCACCCCCTAATTGGCGATGATGACAACAGGACATGGACGATGGACGACGCACCCCCCTCTTTTCAGACCCAAAGATACCTGGCCCATAAGACCAAGAACCATGCTGAACACAAAATGGCCCATTTTAGGCCCAAAAACAAGGAAAAATGGCACTGTGCGCCCACGGCGCCGTGGACGCCTTCCCACGGCACCGTGGGTACCTTCCCACGGCACTGTGGGGAGGTGTACCGGATTTCTACGGTGCCATGAGGGGGTGTGACATTAGCCTGCTGACGTCACCCACGGCGCCGTGGAGGACTTTTTCGGCCAGGAGAGAGAAAAGGTCCCTCCCTATAAATAGGAGGGTCCCCTCCCACATTTCCCAAGGAATTTTGGGTAGAGAGACCCTCCCCAAGTGATTTCTAGCATCTTTTCTCCCTTTTCACCCTCATTTCTCCTCCTTCTCTCATGAGTGTGTGAGTATGTGAGGTTTCCCTGGGGTGGACAGATCCTTCGATTGTCCCTCTGAGTATAGAGCGCTTTGGCTCCTTAGCTTTGGTATCCCGTTTGTGCACGGATAACCATCGAAACTCCCTTGTTACAGACGTTATTCTGTCTGTTTGCTCTTTTCCAAATCACTCGAAAGAGCCATTACTCGCCGAGAAAGAAGCGTCGGTCCATTCGTCCATCTCCCCTGAGCCAGGGGCATACAACCATACAGGTATAATTATTGCATTTTTGTTGATCCAATGTAGTCCTTTCATATTTTACCGCTTTAGTCTGCACTTTTCACATATATAATGTAGTTTATTGTACTTTAGTTTAATTCATAGCACCTGAATGTAGTTCATAATATCCCCCATCCCAGTAATAAGAGAGAAACAACATTCGTCCTTACGTAGCATCTAACACAGAGAGACCGGCTTCGGCCGAGCGAGGTGGGTGCCTAACACCTTCCCACACTCGTAACCTGACCCCTTACCCGAACCTTTGGTTGGACCATATGGAGTCACGTAGCCCGATTCCGCTCACCACGGGTAGGGCTACACTTAATGGGTCCTAGGCCCTAACCCTAGGTGGCGACTTCTCATTAGGTTAACATATTTTAATGCATGATCCCAATCCTCTATTTATCATATATTGACAATGTTATCCACATCCATACACACACACATGTATCTCCCAAAACCCTATGTCACCAATACACTAGCAAGAAGGGCTGAGGAAACCTTCGTCCCGGAGGACCGCGGTACTTACAGTGGCGACTTCACTGGGGAAATGGTGGGCAAATGTCCACCCGAGGTCAAACTCTCTAAATAGGTGCTATCAATAAATGACAGAATGTTCTCTCTAAACTTTTATAAAAAGAAAAAAAATAAAAAAAAAATATGCAGAACAAAATACAAAAAAATAAATAAATGAATAAATAAATACCATAATATATTTATCTGGCTAACCTTTGTGTGTACTAACCGCATCATGCATAGTGCTCGAAGTGAAATCAAACGGCGAGGGTACTCCCTGTCGTGCCTTTACTCCCGGGGAGGTGAGGCACGTCATGTTAAGTACTCTGAGATTGGATGATAGCCGCTTCCTGTACCACTTTCTTGCACACATACACTGCATGGGAACTCCTCTTACCCCCGTAGGTAGCCGTTGGACCCCATGAGTAGTCATGGGTAATTTGCGGCGAAGCTACAGCCCTTGATATTTACTGTACGAGTTTAGAATCACCAACGAGGGTATTCACTAGTGTGTTGTGGAGTGCTCTGCCACTCAAAAAAGGCACTAGCTCGATTACTCTGAGTTTGTGTGACCTATTCTCCAGGTATATCAAAAGAACCACGTGCCTACAATTCACGACCACGAGCGATAGGTATATCGGTTTTGTCAAGGGTGGCCTTGTTCTGTCCTATGAAAGCCTACCCATTACATGCATCATGTAGGAAAATAGACCACATATGATTAGGGTACGACACAAACTAACCTTTGTTAGCTGTAAGAAAGACCGAGTTTAGGGTCATTTGACGATTAACCTGGTTTTGATATGAGATACCACCAAAGATAAGGAATTCCATAGTCCCACGATGGTCCCTCAAAGAAAAATGGAAGTCCACTTCCATATAATGGAACCTTACATGTCCCTCGAGAAGAAAAAAAAAAAAGAAGGCATCTCATCTTGACTCCAGACATAATCATCAATGACCCGGTAACTAGGATCTTTCTTTTGTTTGTTTTTTGTTGTGTTTGAAAATGCTTGGGCAATGACGGCATTCGAAGTCTGGTCTCAGAAGGAGTCTGCTGAAACTCTGATGACCACTCCGATTACTTGAGTCGAATAAAATAATAAAATGAAATAAATGTTATAAAATACAAAAAAAATCACAAAAAAAAGGATAAATAAAATAAAATTCTTCTTTAGCCTTCTTAGGGTCTAAACTAGGTATTCTTCTCTCTTTCGTAGAAGCACGATTCCGTCCTTATCCATCTGGGTCCGACGCGATGGAAGGTTGACTCGAGCCAACCCACCATTCTCCTCAAGATCCCTGATTCCTTCTCATTCTTCTAGTTCACCTTCTGAGATATCACTTGTGAGTAACATGAATCCTCCGGAGGATCATTTGTCTGAAAGTCACGTCAAAGATCGAGTGGATAGGTTGCAAGTAGACATGGCCGAAATGCGGCAACTCATGGCACAACTAGTTCAGTCGGTCAATGAACTATCTAGGGGCGGATCCATAGCTGGACCAGCAAAGCAAGAAGTCTGGAAAACTAACCCCACAACCCTCAAGACTCTAATCATCATACCAGTAGAAGAAGGGGAAGATAGCCACCCTATGGACCCTCCTGAGACTGAAAGGGAGAAGAAAATGAGAGAAAAAGTGGCCGAGTTGGAAGTGGTTGTCAAGGGCAAAGTCAAAGAAAAAGATGAAGAAGACTTGGTGTTCTTTCCCGAAGGGAAAATCCCCGAAGATTTCAAATGGAAATTGGATAAGTTCGACGGATCGGGAGATGCTAGGGCTCATCTCAAGATTTTTGCCACCATTGCCAGATCATGGGGACTTTCTGAAAACCAAATGGGACAGGCATTCTTATATTCTTTGGCCGGATCTGCTTTGAGATGGTTAACCCAGCTTGATCACACCCAAACCCAGTCATGGGCCTCTGTGGTTAAAGCCTTCACTAAGCAATATTCATACAACACTGAGATGGACATTACTCAAAGAGAATTGGAAACCTTGAGGCAAGAACCAAGTGAAGAGTTCTCAAACTACATCATGCGGTTCAGGGAGAAGGCCGCGAAAATGTGGAACCGCCCTACTGAGGAGGAGCAGGTCGAGATATTGTTAGAAAATCTGTATGGGGAGTACCGTGAGAAGATATACTACCAGCACATCAAAACATTTGATGCTCTTATGACAATCGGGAAGAAGATTGAAGATAAGATCTTTAAAGAAAGAAAGAATCAGGGTATGACCCGTGAAGCATCAGGAAGCTATTCGGCAAGGAAAAGCCCAAGAGCCAAAGGAGGAAATGCTGTAGGGACAAGCAGCCAGGCGGCAGAAGTCCAGGTGGTAGCCACAGGATCCACCCCTCTCGTGATCCAAACTGAATCTGAAGCACCCAGGAGGAATTTCAACTTTGAAGGAATGATGCCCTTGTTGTTATTCACCAAGCTCAAGAAACAGGGAATGATCAATTCCGTTCCTCCTAAGCCTGTGGATTTGAACAATCCACCTACCTGGTATAAGCCCAATCTGTACTGTCATTACCACGACCAACAAGGCCATCATACGGATAGATGCCTAGTTCTTAAGCATGCGATCCAGGACTTGATTGACGAGGGTAAAATTGGACTTCAGAAGAAGCAGCCGCCAAATGTCACCACAAATCCTCTACCTAACCATGGAGTAAATATGCTTCAAGAGGGTGCCGAGCAAGCAGATCCTACTACCTTGATTCATCCAGTCGGGAAGAGGAAGCTAATGAAGGCACACGTTTATATAGCAATGTTGACCAAGAAACTCAAGGAGGAAAAAGAACCACAGATTCAACAAGAGATGTCTTAGGAAGTGGATCGACCCGATTCCCCGTTCTATCATCCAAAGTCAGAAGGTGCCACATGGGTAGAATACCAGATACCTACATGGAAAATCTCACAACCACTGGTGAAGGGGACCTATTCCCCAGAGTCATCTACGGGATCAGTGAACATGCTGTAGGAAGAGACACCATTCCAAGATCCTACCACATTGATCCAGCCCATCCCGTGGTATTCAGGAAGAGATGAGCAGTCACGGCAAGCACGGGCAGAAAGGATGCAGATTTGCATTTATTGGGCCTGAGCCAACTGTGACGGGAATATTCGAACAGGCGGGCAACCATGTGACCAAGGTAGAGGTATAGCCTCCATCAACCGGCTCTGGAAGTTGGATTTCTTGGAGTATGGATTAGAGGGTCTCGAGATAATGACACCATTGTGCAAGTATGGTTTCTCATCATCCGAAATATCTCACCTGGTTCCTGAAGAAGAAGAAGGGACTGAAATCACCAGAGTCACACCTCAGCTCCTTAAAGCAGTCTCAGCACTAGCTATTGGACAAGCTCTGACCAAAGAAGTCTCTCTTGCCCGTGTAAGGGGAGATATTGACAACAGCTCAAATGAGGAAGACGACCAAGATATCCACGAGGGATGGATAGAGTATGCCGAGCACAGTTCGACGATGGAGGACGAAGGAGTAGAAGAGATGGATTGGGTAAATAACATCGGAAGCGATGATAATAATGACCCTACTAGCCTTATTCAACCCATATCATCAGAAGAGTATGAAAGCAGAGATGATGAGGAGATATCATCTCCCGAGGTTCCTAGAGGTGACTGGACGGTGTCCAGAGAAGATTTCGAGCGTTGGAACATGAGCTCCTTCTATCAGGTCACAGATATACTCGATGTTTCCACCCATACTCAAGAGATCCTATACAAGGATACTTCTCTATTTCCAGATCTGGTGTGTAGTAACTTCACAGCACGTTGTGAGAGCTTGGTGATGCCAAATGAGAGCGATGAACTCGCTTGAACCCTCTATGAGCTGAAAAATATGACTTGGTTAGTCAATGCTTTGGCCTGTGATCTGCTCGGAACTCCTCCAGAAGACCTGATCTTGTATTCAGATTCATTCTCCTATCTAGATCCACCCCGAAGAAGTGAAACATGGGACGCATGGATCAATGATATCAGCCTCGGGGAATTTCAGATTGACCCCACCAGAGGTATCTTTCCTATGGACATCGATGATGAAGGGGAAGAGCCATTGGAAGAAGAACAATCATTTGAAGAAGATGAAAGTGAGCAAGAATCTGCATCAGAGGAATCCAATGTTGAAGTGTTTGAAGGGGAGGAAGAAACGGAGGATGAGGAACCTTGGCAACCAAGGACACGTTTGGAGAGTATGAGAACATTTGTGGACCCGCACCATGGGAATTATCATTTTGGGTGAACAAGATCCATCGGGATGTAGATAAAATCCAGGAAACACTCATGAGGGCGGTGGTTTTGGATGATAAGTACCAGGAGGAGCTTCAACAGCTGGAATCTGTTAGAGAACAGTGGGCGCTCCCTCAAGCAATTCGCCATTTGGAAAACTCTGTAAAGTTAACTTTGGCCTTGACACAAGACCTGTGTGGGACTCCTCCCTCATCTCCGTATCAGGGTGATAGAGAATACCGCACATGGGCAAGAGCACATGATGATTTTTATACGTGTCATGTCAATGAGGGAGAAGCAGTAAATGACCCAACAGGGAATATCCACCCAGTTATTTCAACCCCAGAAAAGAGGTCTGAAAGTTCAGTTTCTCAAGGAGAAAAGAAGGATCGCAGCTTCTATGAGTCATTGACGGAAGCAAGGAAGATGTACCAAGCGGCTTCAGAAGCCTTTCATGCCATTGGCCAATTGATACCGGAAGAACCCCATACAATCCAGAGAGGTTCTTGGCGAGAAACCCTATCAGGAATCCTAAATCAAGCCCGGAAGTCTATCGTGGCCTTGTCTGATGAAGGAGGTAAAACCCGAATTTGTCCCAAGGGTCCTCTCATCATCACTGATAGTGACGAAGAAGATGGGGACCTTTGCCCGATCCGGTTGGTCATTAAAGAAAGAGAGTCGAGGTGGCGGAAACCAGGAGTGGCCAAAACTTCAAGAATAAAGAGTTGACATGGAAAAATATCGGTCTAGCCAGTCCACGGCGGTTGTTGAGCCAGAAAACCGAGTACTAGACCAATTGAAGAAAGCCCAAGCCAACATCTCAATCAGGGGTTTATTAATGGCATCACCAACCCACCGAAAGGCTTGCAAAGCTCTTACCAAGGTTCAAGTGCCCATAAAAATGGGGCCTGAGGAATTATCTCACATAGTGGGGGCCACTTATGCCATTCAGTCACTCTTTTTCTCAAAAGAGGATTTGCCCCCAGGAGGAAAGAATCACAACCGGGCACTTTACATTACGGTGGAATGTAACAAGAATCAGGTCTCCCAGGTTCTGATAGACAATGGGTCCGCCCTCAATGTGATGCCCCTCAAAGCAGCCAGATGCATGGATTTATCTCTAGACAAAATGAAGTCGTCCAGTCAAACCATCAGGGCATACGACAATTCCAGAAGGGAGGTGATTGGGATTCTTACCACCAGTGTCAAGATTGGACCAGCCTGCTTTACCATAGACTTCCAAGTCATCGACATTCAAGCATCCTTCAATATGTTGCTTGGAAGACCATGGTTACATTCAACGGGAGCCCTAGCATCAAGTCTTCATCAAAAGTTGAAGTTCATATATGATCAGAAAGTGATTACCATTTTTGGAGACCCAGAAATGGTACACACTTTAGCCAACATTGAAGTAGGCGGTTCATCCTCGCAAGAAGTGCAGCTGGGTGGGTTTGAAATTAGCCACATTTGTACTACCTCTGCAAGTGAAGAATACCAGAGTCTAGGGAAATTCCTGACAATATGGAGCGAAGCCTCTGTAAAGATTATGAGAAAGATGAAATATTTCCCTGGATTGGGATTGGGTAAAAACCAACAGGGGGTACCGGCATTCCCGGAGATACCAGCCAATGCCAACCGTTGTGGATTAGGGTTTAACCCGAAGAACCCAAGGAAGAAAACCACAGGACAGAAGAATAGTACGGCAAATGGTGAGCCATATTTCAAGACTCTGAACGGGTACTTCGTGAAAGAGGGAGAAGACTTCCCTTACTGTGGAAATCCAGAACCATGGTTCAATCAAGAACAGGGCGAACGTCTACCAGGACTTGAAATATTCTGTAAGAACGAAGTAGACTTGAAATCATTCCTTCGAAGTCTGGCCTCAGAAGGAGTCTGCTGAAACTCTGATGACCACTCCGATTACTTGAGTCAAATAAAATAATAAAATGAAACAAATGTTATAAAATACAAAAAAATCATAAACAAAAAAAAAAGATAAATAAAATAAAATTCTTCTTTAGCCTTCTTAGGGTCTAAACTAGGTATTCTTCTCTCTTTCATAGAAGCACGATTCCGTCCTTATCCATCTGGGTCCGACGCGACGGAAGGTTGGCTCGAGCCAACCCACCATTCTCCTCAAGATCCCTGATTCCTTCTAGTTCATCTTCTGAGATATCACTTGTGAGTAACATGAATCCTCTGGAGGATCACTTGTCTGAAAGTCACGTCGAAGATCGAGTGGATAAGCTGCAAGTAGACATGGCCGAAATGCGGCAACTCATGGCACAACTAGTTCAGTCAGTCAATGAACTATCTAGGGGCGGATCCATAGCTGGACCAGCAGAGCAAGAAGTCCGGAGAACTAACCCCGCAACCCTCAAGGCTCCAATCATCATACCAGTAGAAGAAGGGGAAGATAGCCACCCTACGGACCCTCCTAAGACTGAAAGGGAGAAGAAAATGAGAGAAAAAGTAGCCGAGTTGGAAGTGGTTGTCAAGGGCAAAGTCAAAGAAAAAGATGAAGAAGACCTGGTGTTCTTTCCCGAAGGGAAAATCCCCGAAGATTTCAAATGGAAATTGGATAAGTTCGACGGATCGGGAGATCCTAGGGCTCATCTCAAGATTTTTGCCACCATTGCCAGATCATGGGGACTTTCTGAAAACCAAATGGGATAGGCGTTCTTATATTCTTTGGTCGGATCTGCTTTAAGGTGGTTAACCCAGCTTGATTGATCACACCCAAACCCAGTCATGGGCCTCTGTGGTTAAAGCCTTCACTAAGCAATATTCATACAACACTGAGATGGATATTACTCGAAGAGAATTGGAAACCTTGAGGCAAGAACCAAGCGAAGAGTTCTCAAACTACTTCATGCGGTTTAGGGAGAAGGCCGCAAAAATGTGGAACCGCCCTACTGAGGAGGAGCAGGTCGAGATATTGTTAAAAAATCTGTATGGGGAGTACCGTGAGAAGATATACTACTAGCACATCAAAACATTCGATGCTCTTATGATAATCGGGAAGAAGATTGAAGATAAGATCTTTAAAGAAAGGCAGAATCAGGGTATGACCCGTGAAGCATTAGGGAGCTATTCGGCAAGGAAAAGCCCAAGAGCCAAAGGAGGAAATGCTGTAGGGACAAGCAGCCAGGCGGCAAAAGTCCAGGTGGTAGCCACAGGATCCACCCCTCTTGTGATCCAAACTGAATCTGAAGCATCGAGGAGGAATCTCAACTTTGAAGGAATGATGCCCTCATTGTTATTCACCAAGCTCAAGAAACAGGGAATGATCAATTCCGTTCCTCCTAAGCCTGTGGACTTGAACAATCCACCTACCGTATAAGCCCAATCATCTTGTCATTACCCACGACCAATAAGGCCATCATACGGATAGATGCCTAGCTCTTAAGCATGCGATCCAGGACTTGATTGACGAGGGTAAAATTAAACTTCGAAAAAGCGGCCGCCAAATGTCACCACAAATCCTCTACCTAACCATGGAGTAAATATGCTTCAAGAGGATGCCGAGCAAGCGAGATCCTATCGCTTGATTCATCCATCGGGAAGAGGAAGCTAATGAAGGCACACGTCTATATAGCAATGTTGACCAAGAAACTTATGGAGGAAAAAGAACCCACAGTTCGACAAGAGGTGTCTCGGAAGTGGATCGGCCCGATTCCCCTTTCTATCATCCAAAGTCGAAAGATGCCACATGGGTAGAATACCGATACCTGCATGGAAAATCTCACAACCAGCGGTAAAGGGGACCTATTCCCAGTCGTCTGACGGATCGAGTGAATATCTTGCGGGAAGAGACACCATTCCAAGATCCTACCACATTGATCCAGCCCATCCCGTGGTATTCAGAAAGAGATGAGCGATCACGATAAGCACGGGCAGAAAGGATGCAGATTTGAGTTTATTGCGCCCAAACCAACTGTGACAGGAATATCCGAATAGGCGGGCAACCATGTGACCAAGGTAGAGGTATAGCATCCATCAACCGGCTTCGAAAGATGGATTTCTTGGAGTATGGATTAGAGGGTCTCGAGATAATGACACCATTGTGCAAGTATGGTTTCTCATCATCCGAAATATCTCACCTGGTTCTGAAGAAGAAGGAGGGACTGAAATCACCGAGTCACACCTCGACTCCTTAAAGCGATCTCGGCACTAGCTATTGGACAAGCTCGACCAAAGAAGTCTCTCTTACCCATGAAAGGGGAGATATTGACAACAGCTCAGATGAGGAAGACGATCAAGATATCCACGAGGGATGGATAGAGTATGCTGAGCAAAGTCCAACGATGGAGGACGAAGGAGTGGAAGCGATGGATTGGGTAAATAACATCAGAAGCGATGATAATAATGACCCTACCAGCCTTATTCAACCCGTATCATCAAATGAGTATGAAAGCAGAGATGATGAGGAGATATCATCTCCAGAGGTTCCCAGTGGCGATTGGACGGTGTCCAGAGAAGATTTCGAGCGTTGGAACATGAGCGCCTTCTATCAGGTCGCAGATATACTCGATGTTTCCACCCATACTCAAGAGATCCTGTACAAGGCTACTTCTTTATTTCCAGATCTGGTGTGTAGTAACTTCACAGCACGTTGTGAGAGCTTGGTGATGCCAAATGAGAGGGATGAACTCGCTCGAACCCTCCATGAGCTGAAAAATATGACTTGGTTAGTCAATGCTTTGGCACTCGTGATCTGCTCAAACTCCTCCGAGAAGACCTGGTCTTGTATTCGATTCATTCTCCTATGCGAGATCCTCCCCGAAGAAGTGAAACATGGGACGCATGGATCAATGATATCAACCTCGGGAATTTCAGATTGACCCCACCGGAGGTATCTTTCCTATGGACATCGATGATGAAGGGGAAGAGCCGTTGGAAGAAGAACAATCATCTGAAGAAGATGAAAGTAAGCAAGAATCTGCATCAGAGGAATCCAATGTTGAAGTGTCTGAAGGGGAAGAAGAAACGGACGATGAGGAACCTTGGCAACCAAGGACACGTCTGGAGAAGTATGAGAACATTTATGGACCCGCACCATGGGAATTATCATTTTGGGTGAACAAGATCCACCGGGATGTAGATAAAATCCAGGAAATACTCATGAGGACGGTGGTCTTAGATGATAAGTACCAGGAGGAGCTTCAACAGCTGGAATCTGTTAGAAAATAGTGGGCGCTCCCTCAAGCAATTCGCCATTTGGAAAACTCTGTAAAGTTAACTTTGGCCTTGACACAAGACCTATGTGAGACTCCTCCCCCGTCTCCGTATCAGGGTAACAGAGAATACCGCACATGGGCTAGAGCACATGATGATTTCTATATGTGTCATGTCAATGAGGGAGAAGCAGTAAATGACCCAACAGGGAATATCCACCCAGTTATTCAACCCCAGAAAAGAGGTCCGAAAGTTCAGTTTCTCAAGGAGAAAAGAAGGATCGCAGCTTCTATAAGTCATTGGCGGAAGCAAGGAAGATGTACCAAGCGGCTTCGGAAGCCTTTCATGCCATTGGCCAATTGATACCAGAAGAACCCCATACAGTCCAGCAGGTTGCTGAAAAGCGAGAAACCCTGTCAGGAATCCTAAATCAAGCCCGGAAGTCTATCGTGGCCTTGTCTGATGAAGGAGGTAAAACCCGAATTTATCCCAAGGGTCCTCTTATCATCATTGATAGTGACGAAGAAGATGGGGACTTTTGCCCAGTCCGGTTGGTCATTAAAGAAAGAGAGTCAGAGGTGGCGGAAACCAGGAGTGGCCAAAACTTCAAGAATAAAGAGTTGACAGTGGAAAAATATCGGTCTAGCCAGTCCACGGCAGTTGTTGAGCCAGAAAACCGAGTACTAGACCAATTGAAGAAAGCCCAAGCCAACATCTCAATCAGGGTTTATTAATGGCATCACCAACCCACCGAGAAGTCGTCCAAAGCTCTTACCAAGGTTCAAGTGCCCATAGGAATGGGGCCGAGGAATTATCTCACATAGTGGGGGCCACTTATGCCATTCGGTCACTCTTTTTCTCAAGAGGATTTACCCCAGGAGGAAAGAATCACAACGGGCACTTTACATTACGGTGGAATGTAACAAGAATCGAGTCCCCGAGTTCGATAGACAATGGGTCCGCCCTCAATGTGATGCCCCTCAAAGCAGCCAGATGCATGGGTTTATCTCTAGACAAAATGAAGTCGTCCAGTCAAACCATCAGGGCATACGATAATTCCAGAAGGGAGGTGATTGGGATTCTTACCACCAGTATCAAGATTGGGCCAGCCTGCTTTACCATAGACTTCCAAGTCATTGACATTCAAGCATCCTTCAATATGTTGCTTGGAAGACCATGGTTACATTCAACGAGAGCCCTAGCATCAAGTCTTCATCAAAAGCTGAAGTTCATATATGATCAGAAAGTGATTACCATTTTTGGAGACCCGGAAATGGTACACACTTTGGCCAACATTGAAGTAGGCAGTTCATCCTCGCAAGAAGTACAGCTGGGTGGGTTTGAAATCGGCCACATTTATACTACCTCTACAAGTGAAGAAGACCAGAGTCTAGGGAAATTCCTGACAATGTGGAGCGAGGCCTTTGTAAAGATTATGAGAAAGATGAAATATTTCCCTGGATTAGGATTGGGTAAAAACCAACAGGGGGTACCGGCGTTCCCGGAGATACCAGCCAATGCCAACCGTTGTGGATTAGGGTTTAACCTGAAGAACCCAAGGAAGAAAGTCACAGGACAGACGAATAGTACGGCAAATGGTGAGCCATATTTCAAGACCCTGAACGGGTACTTCGTGAAAGAGGGAGAAGACTTCCCTTACTGTGGAAATCCAGAACCATGGTTCAATCAAGAACAGGGCGAACGTCTACCAGGACTTTAAATATTCTATAAGAACGAAGTAGACTGGATATCCATGGAATTGGATCAAGCCAGCAAGAAAGAAGTCACAGGGGATCAAGGGATCGGCAAACTGTTCGAAGTAGCAGTGATCATTGAAGAAGAAGAAGAAGGACCGGCACCACATCTTCTCATACAACCTCTCCAAGGATCCGTAGCGAATTGGGCAAGAATGATGGAGGATTTCCATATTGATGAATCTGAAGTTGTAACCAGCTCTAGCATAGTCCTGTCTAAGTCTGTATCTGAGTCCGGTGGAAATGTCCAGTCCATTGGGTCTGTCTGTACTCTTCCCCTTATCATGAATGAAATTACGATTCCGAGTATGTTTCTTCTTCTTCTTCCTATTCTTCGATGATGATAATGTCTTAGAACATCGTAATCTGTTAGAACAATTGGAGCAAAGAAGAGCTCAACCCGTCCGAGAGGATACCCACCCGTAAATATAGGGACCGATCAATGCCCTCGAATAATCAAAATTGGTGCTTCTCTCAACAATAACGAAACATCCCAAATGATCTCTCTCCTCAAGGAATTTGAGGAAGTCTTCGCCTGGTCCTACAAGGATATGCTTGGCATCGATCCAAAGATTGTGCAACATGAATTACCAACATATCTGGAGGCTCGCCCAGTCAAGCAGAAGTTAAGAAGGATGCGGCAGAATGGAGTGAGAAGATCGGGGAAGAAGTAATCAAACAATGGAATGCGGGATTTCTTCAAGTAACTCAGTACCCTCAATGGTTGTCCAATATTGTCCTAGTCCCTAAGAAAGATGGGAAGGTCGAAATGTGTGTGGATTTTCGTGACCTAAACAGGGTCAGCCCAAGGATGATTTTCCGTTACCCCACATTGACATTTTGGTAGACAACACTGCAGGCCATGCTCTCTGTCCTTCATGGATGGTTTCTCGATATAACCAAATTAGTATGTGCCCGGAGGACGGGAGAAAACGCCTTCACCACACCCTGGGGCACGTTTTGTTACAAAGTAATGCCTTTTGGGTTGAAAAATGCTGGGCAACATATCAAAGAGCGCCACGGCTATCCTACACGACATGATACACAAAGAAGTAGAGGTATATGTCGATGATATGATAGTCAAATCTATTGACCGACTAGGCCATGTTGCAGCTCTCAAAAAGTTCTTTGGAAGAATCAAAGAATACAAGCCGAGGTGAACCCTCGAAGTGTGTGTTTGGGGCCAAAGCAGGAAAATTACTAGGATTTCTTGTCAAAAAGAGGGATAGAAGTGGACCCGACAAGATAAAAGCCATCACGAAAATGCCACCACCCCGGACGAGAAAAAGAGGTACGAGGGTTTTTGGGCAGCATCCAATACATCAAATTCATATCTCGGTTGACATCCACTTGTGAACCTATCTTCAAACTCCTAAGGAAGAAAGAGCAGAAAGAATGGAACGAGAAATGTCAAGATGCCTTTATGAAAATCAAAGAGTATCTACTTTCTCCTCCTATACTTGTCCCTCCAGTGTTCGGTGAACCTTTGCTCCTATATTTGTCGGAGGAGAAACAACGATCGGATCAATGATGGCCCAAGTTGGCAAGGCGGATGGAGAAGAGCATGCAATCTACTATGTGAGCAGGAAATTCATCGAGTATGAAACTTCGATATGCCCCATAGAAAAGATATGTACATCTCCGGTTTGGGTAACTAAGCGCTGAGGCACTATATGGTGTCACATCCCGTCAAGTTGATCTCTCGTATGGATCCCATTAAGTACCTCTTCGAGAAACCAGATTGACAGGAAGGATGGCTAGGTGGTTGTTGCTATTATCGAATTCGACATAACTTATGTCACTCAAGTCTGTGAAAGGGCGAGCAATCTCGACCATCTAGCAGCATTTCCCTCAGAGCATGATTCCCGAGCAACAGAGGACCTCTTCCCAGATGAAGATTTGTACTCCGTAGAAGCCGGACCAACTAAGGGGTGGCAACTGTACTTTGATGGAGCCTCCAATTAAAAAGGATTTGGCGCAGGGGTGTTATTGATAATCCCAGAAGATTTTTACTTGCCGATGGCCTTCAAATTGGAATTTAGTTGTACCAATAACATAGCAGAGTATGAAGCTTGTGCTATTGGGTTAGAAATGGCTCTATCTGTAGGAGTTGACAAAATTAAAGTTTACGGAGATTCCTCTGTGGTGATCTGTCAAACACAAGGAAAGTGGAAGACTAAGGATGAGAAGTTGAAGCCCTACCAAGTCTATCTGGAACAACTGACGCAATGCTTCAAGGAAGTTTCTTTTGAGTATCTGCCCAGGGATAGCAATCGATTCGCCGATGCTTTAGCCACTTTGGCATCCATGGTAGAATGTGATACTCAAGATAAGATCCAGCCCTTCCTAATAGAAAGGACTTGCCCAGCATATGGAGAACTAGTCAACACGCTCACTGAGGATGGAAGACCTCGGTATGCTCCAGTGGTCGACTACATCAAGGAAAGGAGATATCCTGAAGAGTTTTCAGAAAGAGAGAAGAGGCATTTACGAAAATATGCCACTCAGTTCATCCTCCAAGGAAACTTATTGTATAAGAGGTCTTATGATGGTATCCAACTATTATGTGTGGATGAGGATCAAGCTCAAATCATTATGGAAGAAATCCATCAAGGAATATGTGGACCACACATGAATGCAAGGATGCTGGCCAAGAAAATTCTCAGGATGGGATACTATTGGGCCACTATGGAAGCTGTGTGTGCTACCTTCGTAAGGCGATGTCATAAATGCCAGATATTTGCCAACATCATTCATATTCCTCCGACAGAGTTGCACTCATTAAATACCCCTTGGGCATTTTCTACCTGGGGAATTGATGTGGTTGGAAAAATAACTCCAAAGGCTTCAAATGGACATCAATTCGTGTTAGTCGCCATCGACTAATTCACAAAATGGGTAGAGGCTCAATCTTATGCAGTCCTAACTTCTGCCAAGGTGGCAAAGTTCATAAAAGAGAATCTCATCTGCAGATACGGGGTGCCGCAACAGTTGATTTCAGATCAAGGCCTGCATTTCAGGGGAAAAGTGGAAGAACTCTGTAACCAATTTGGCATTAAGAGGCATAAGTCTACTACTTACCGACCACAGACTAATGGAGCAGTAGAAGCAGCCAACAAGAATATGAAGGTCATATTGCAAAAGATGGTAGATACACACAATGACTGGGCAGAGAAACTTCCACTAGCTTTATGGGCATATCGGACATCTATCCGAACCTCTACCGGAGCTACCCCGTATTCTCTGGTATATGGGATGGAAGCCGTATTACCGGTAGAAATTCAGGTCCCTTCTCTTCGAGTCTTACTCGATAGTCAATTGCCAGAAGGAGAATGGGTAAGGGCCAGGTACGAAGAGCTCAATCTCCTGGATGAGAAAAGGATGAAGGCCATGGATAATCTCAAGAAATATCAGCAAAGAATGGCTAGGGCATTCAATAAAGGTGTCCGCACTCGGAGCATTGAGGAAGGAGATTTGGTCCTTAGAGAGCAGCGAGCTCCGATCCACGACCCAAAAGGAAAATTCCGACCCAATTGGAGTGGACCCTACAAAGTCAAGACTATATTGCCAGGACAGGCGGTCCAACTCTCTGATCTTGACGGAGAAGATCTTCGGGGTCTGGTCAATATGGACCAACTAAAGAAGTATTTTGTCTGAGATATGTGAAGCAATTTGAACTACGTTAGACCTGATTCCTCCGAAGGGATACGTAGGCAACTCGATGTATTCGGGTACGGTCTCAAAAAAAAAAGAGAAAAAGAAGAAAAAAAGAGAAAGAAGAAAAAAAGAAAAAGAAAAAAGAGAAGGCATTGTATCGGCTTCGTCCCATAAATTCCGCCAACCGGCGTCCCTTGCACATATGGGTAAATCTTGCCATTTGGCCTTCCATCCTTGGCCTAGCTTAGGAGTAAAAGTCATCTCGAGCTGGTTATTAACAAAGGATTTATTCATTCTGTGTCGCAAAATGCTAACCCAATCCTTGATACAGGTTGCATGAGAGGATCAAAGAAAGAAGGACTCGACAAACAGTTGCGTCAGTGGACTCTCCGGATGAATGTGGACGAGCCTACACTCCTAGAGGATCACCATCTGATAGTATTGGGAAGGATCGGTTGTTTCAAGCTCCATCATGATTTACTAAGGGAAGTGTCGAAGTGCTGGAACCCCCAATTGCACGCGTTTCACTTCGAAAAAGTCTGGCTGGCTCCGACCATTGAAGAATTCTGGGCTTGCATGATGTCACCCCCTCGAGGAAAGTCGTTCCTCCCAACTATGAAGAAAGAACAGCTCTTCAAAAATTTGGGAGATTTCTTTGCCATGAATAAGAAGGAGTTAAAGCAAGTTCTCAATTATGACAAGGTGGATGCGTTGAAAGTTGTGAAGATCTTCAACAACAATAGATTTGAAGAAGAAAGACAGATCCGACGCAAAAGGTGGGCATACTTATTCTGTATGATTGGGAGGTACTTGTTAGCATCTCCAGGAAAAGGCATGTCCCCAATAATTGCGGAAGTGGTGAGGCAAATTGAAGAAGGATGCGACATCGCTCCTACCGTTTTAGCAGAAACATTCAAAGGGTTTGATACCATGAGTCAGTCTCAGAAATACGGTACAGATTTCCTTCATGGATCTCCGGCGGTATTCCAAATGTGGTTGATGGAAAAACTAAAATTGATCGCACCAATTCCGTGTCCTCATCTCCAGCCTATGCATTATCAAATACAAAGGGAAAAGTCAGAATTCCATAAGGTCCAAGGCTGGAAGAAATATTTGGAGGAGAGAGATGTCCAAGAAATCCAGTGGAACTGCCCTTGGATGAAGGCCGAGAGAGAAAAATCAGAAACATCAGGGAACAATTATGTGAGATTCATGGGTTTAACTCACATTAGTTTTTATATCACTTCCTTAGTATCTCCAAGGCAGGAACAACCTAAGATGGAAAATTTCAGAACCTCAGAGATGTGACACAAGAAGTGGTGATGCTATTATCCGAAAAATGTTACAAATAAGTGATATCAATTGGATGCTCCTATCTTTACTTGTCTGTCTTTCTTTTCTCAATTTCTCTGTCCTTGCTCATGTAATGGAACCATTCACCAATGGAATTTGTGCTTCTAAGGAAAGGGATGGAGTCTCATGTGCATTTCAAAGAAAGAAATATCCAATGAATTCATAGACAATTCGTTTGTGTACAAAAAAAAAAGAGAAGAAAAGTGTACATAAAAATTGCACCAGTATCCATACCAAAGTGTATAAACAAAAAAGAGAAGGGAAGGAAAATAAATGTACATAAGTGTAACAATATCTCCAAATAAAAAATATATATAAAAGAAAAAAAAAAAAGGAGCGGTCATGACTCAGGGGAATAATCGTCAACATCCAAGCCTCCCCCCTCTCCGCTTTGGGACGCTATCAAGGCATCCCTCTTGACCTCAGCCCGCGTAAGGTTGAACTGCAGCTGATCATTTGCAAGCCTGAGTCTCTCAATCTCTCTCCGACAATGGTCGAGCTCAACCCTCTAAAAAAGGAGAGAGAAAGAGAGAGGAAAATCAAAAGATAAGCAAGAAATAACAATAATAAAAATTGAAATAAAAAAAAAGAAAGAAGAAAGGGGGGGGGGAAGAGACAAAGTATTACCATACTATGGCCCGCGTCCACACGCGAGATGATCATCTCATCCATGCTCGCCATCATGCGCCTCATATCGGCCTATCAGCTCGCATCCACCTAAACATGATAACCACCCAAGATGTCAAGAGTTTGAAAAATAATGGATGAAGTTAGGAAAGTCGGATGTGCTTACCCCGTCATAAGGAAGAGGGAGGCCTAGGTCCGTATCCGTAGCCCGAGGGGGTGGTAAGATGACCTCAACCATCCCAGGCTCGTGGTGGCGAATAAACCACTAACGATACCCTGGAATGTGGTCGTCTGGACCAGCGATCCGCAGGGCTGGAACCTCTCCAGAAGGCCCAACACTTGACTCCACCTCCCCTACTCGGGAGGCGCGAGGAGAACTCCCACCACCATAGACCCCTGGAATCATGGGGCGACCTGGAAACTGTCAAGAGGAGAAACACATCAGAATAAAAGATAGATTAACAATCTGAGAAGAAGAGGGGGAAATGGAGAAGATCTTACCTGAGGACCCTCGCGGGTGAGGGGGACGCAGACTGTATCTCGAAGAAGGAAGTCGGTGTAGTCCGTCTCGGCTAGCACCAACCCAATCGCGGGCTCACCAACCCTCCAGTGCCTGATCTCATCTCGATCCATCAAGGCTGGCTGATGGACCCAAGCAGGAGGAGGGCAGGGCACCAAGCGAGCCTCAGACCACTGCAGGGACACTCGCTCTCCCAAGTAAAAAGCAAACCCCCATGGGCCCTCAAAAAGGACCCTGCGAGTGGAGAGAGCTGAGGCCCTGTCGAACATGTCCAGCTCTAAAATCACCTCCCCCAAATAAGGACGGAGAGAAGCCTGTCAAGAAAGAGTCAAGATCAATGCAAAAATAAAAAGGAAGTGAAGAAAAGAGAAAATAAGATAAACAACCACTTTAAATTTACCTCGGTCGGCTGCAGCTCGTTCAGGAGGCCGCGAATGGACCCAAGGTCCTTATGGCGACCTCTCCTGAGCAAGCGGGACTTACGCCATCGCGTAGTCCGAGGAAAGGTGGTTCCGGGGTCATCCCCAGGTCTGAAAGTAGGGACCCGAAACCGAAGGATTTCATAGCTCCACGTCTGCAATAGGCGATCATAAATGAGCTCAAAAAAAAAATAAAATAAAAAATAAAATAAAAAAAAATAAAAAATAATAAGAATAAGAATAAAATAAAAACAAAAAAAGGAAAAGAGAAAAAGACAAAGTTGAGAGAACTCACCCATAAGACATAGCAGCATCCGATCAGGTTCGGTGACCCCACAACCAGATAATCTAACATATCCAGGAAGTAGGCATACGCCGAGCCCCCCCAATTGTAGCCCGCGGCCACGTCAAAATGATCAAAGAAGCGAACATATGTGGCGTCGGCTGTCACCGTACCCGTCATATCGCTGAACATCACCTCTGCCAGCAAGAATAGGAGGAAGCATCGAGCCTGCTGATCCAGAAGGACGGACGGCGACTAGTCTGTAACAACCCTCTCATCCCAGCTACCCCTCAGGACCGACGCGGGGATCTCTCTCCCTGTAATGGCAATCCCCAACTGCTGCCTGTAGTACTCCAAGCGCTCTGATGGCTCTGCCGAGGCTATAATCCTCTCCTCCGGAGTCAGTGTCACGGGTAATCCACCAAAGGGGAGTCCCGTGATCATGTAGAAATCTAAGGGGGTGACCGTCGCCTCACCAAAGGGAAGGTGAAATGTATGGGTGCTCGGCCACCACCTCTCTATCAGAGCTCTCACAGTCGGACTGTCCAACTCGCGAGCCAGGGACGAGGCGATGTGCCCCAGCCCGGTCCGAACAACCCGCGACTGTACCGCTGGGCAAAGTGTGCGGTACCACTCTGAAACAGCCTCCAGCCCGCAATATTTCTTGGGCGAAGGAAGGGAGCTGCCCTGCAAAGAAAAATAAGGCAAATGGTTAGCCGAGATAGTGAGGACAACAATTAAACAATTAAATAAAAAAAAAAAAAAAAAAAAGAGAGAAAGAGGGAGAGGCTGTAAAAGGGGGCGTCACCCAGATTTGCGTACCAAAGGACACTTAGGGTAGTGTCTGATGGCCTCACTTTAATTTACGTGCCACTAGGTGCCTAAGAGGGTATCTAGAGGCGTTACCTTGATTTACGCACCAAAGGACACTTAGGGTAGTGTCTGATGGCCTCGCTTTGATTTGTGTCCCACTAGGTGCCTAGGAGAGTATCTAGAGGCGTTATCTTGATTTGCATGCCAAAGGACACTTAAGGTGATATCTGATGGCCTCGCTTTGATTTGCGTGCCACTAGGTGCCTAGGAGGGTATCAAGAGGCGTTACCTTGATTTGCTTGCCAAAGGACACTTAAGGTAGTGTCTGATGACCTCGCTTTGATTTGGCGTGCCACTAGGTGCCTAGGAGGATATCTAGAGGCGTTACCTAGATTCGCATGCCAAAGGACACTTAGTGTAGTGTCTGATGGTCTTGCTTTGATTTGCGTGCCACTAGGTGCCTAGGAGGGTATCTAGAGGTGTTACCTAGATTCACGTACCAAAGGACACTTAAGGTGGTGTCTGATGGCCTCGCTTAAATTAGTGTGCTACTAGGTGCCTAGGATGATATCTAGGGGCATTACCTACATTCGCGTGCCATTAGGAGCTTGGGGCAGAATCTAGGGCCATTACCTCTAATCTATGTGGTGAGGTATGAAGCTAATATAAATAAATGCATAAATTGAAAGGGAAAGAGTAAGAATACTGACCTGGCCCCATATGGAGCGACAACCGTGGCGGGCCGTGTCAGCCAGAGTGACCCTTGAAAGATACCATGCAGCCCATGCATCGCGAGCAGTGGTACCGAGTAGTGGCTCCCGGTGAGACTGGCGTCCTCGTCGACGGAAAGACATGGTGTGAGCAAATAAAAAGGGTTTGAAGTAAAAAATCAAAAATGGCAAAGCTTCGCAGCAGAAATGAGAGTGAAGGAATGAGGGAGGGAGCCCTCTATTTATAAATTTTCTATCGCGCCCACGGCGCCGTGGAATTCTCCACGGTCCCATGGAACAGCGGCCCATGGTGCCGTGGAGGATTGCCCACGGAGCCGTGAAGGCTGGAACAGAGTCGTGCAAGCACGGTGCCGCCCATACACGGGGCCGTGCGGACCCCCACACTGCGTCGTGGACCAAAAAAAAAAAAAATAATAATAATAATAATAATATATATATATATATATATATATATATATATATATATAAAATATCCCCAGTGAAATCCCTCAATACTAACTTTCGGTCGAGTGGTGCCTTATCACCCTCAAATTGGATCTTCGGGCCGAGTGGTGCCTCATCTAGATCTTTGGTCGAGTGGTGCCTTATCACCCTCCAAACTTGATGGTTTCAGTCGAGTAGAACCTTATAACCATCCAAGTTTGACTTTTGGTTGAGTGGTGCCTTATCACCCTCAAATTGGATCTTCGGGCCGAGTGGTGCCTCATCTAGATCTTCGATCGAGTGGTGCCTTATCACCCTCCAAACTTTATGGTTTCGGTCGAGTGGAACCTTATAACCATCCAAGTTTGAATTTTGGTTGAGTGGTGCCTTATCACCCTCAAATTGGATCTTCGGGCCGAGTGGTGCCTTATCTAGATCTTCGGTCGAGTGGTGCCTTATCACCCTCCAAACTTGATGGTTTCGATCGAGTGGAACCTTATAACCATCCAAGTTTGACTTTTGGTTGAGTGGTGCCTTATCACCCTCAAATTGGATCTTCAGGCCGAGTGGTGCCTTATTTAGATCTTCGGTCGAGTGGTGTCTTATCACCCTCCAAACTTGATGGTTTCGGTCGAGTGGAACCTTATAACCATCCAAGTTTGACTTTTGGTTGAGTGGTGCCTTATCACCCTCAAATTGGGTCTTTGGGCCGAGTGGTGCCTTATCACCCCCAAAATTTTATCCCAGTGGAGTCCCTCATATTCGATCTGGTGGGCCGAGTGGTGCCTTACCTAGGTCTTTGGTCGAGCGGTGCCTTATCACCCTCAAAAATTGTTTGAGCAATGCTCACAAGATAAAGATTTGGTTCTTCCGAGTTTTTCTTTTGAGGATTATCGAAAGATTTCATCGCGATTAACCGCCTGTTTTTAGCAACTCTACCACCTTTGAGCACAGCGTCAGCAGTACATGCTCTTGGTGACAAAATTAGTTGGTCTTTTGTCTTTACCCTTCGGCTGTTGGCACAGGCCTTGGCCAAAGAGGGGCAAACTGTAGACGCCGATTTTTGTCACCCCCTAATTGGCGATGATGACAATGGGACATGGACGATGGACGACGCACCCCCCCTCTTTTCAGACCCAAAGATACCTGGCCCATAAGACCAAGAACCATGCTGAGCACAAAATGGCCCATTTTAGGCCCAAAAACAAGGAAAAATGGCACTACGCGCCCACGGCGCCGTGGACTCTTCCCACGGCACCGTGGACGCCTTCCCACGGCACCGTGGGTACCTTCCCACGGCACTGTGGGGAGGTGTACCGGATTTCCACGGCGCCATGAGGGGGTGTGACATCAGCCTGCTGACGTCACCCACGGCGCCGTGGAGGACTTTTTCGGCTAGGAGAGAGAAAAGGTCCCTCCCTATAAATAGGAGGGTCCCCTCCCACATTTCCCAAGGAATTTTGGGTAGAGAGACCCTCCCCAAGTGATTCCTAGCATCTTTTCTCTTTTTTCACCCTCATTTCTCCTCCTTCTCTCATGAGTGTGTGAGTATGTGAGGTTTCCCTGGGGTGGGCAGATCCTTCGATTGTCCCTCTGAGTATAGAGCGCTTTGGCTCCTTAGCTTTGGTATCCCGTCTGTGTACGGATAACCATCGAAACTCCCTTGTTACAGACATTATTCTGTCTGTTTACTCTTTTCCAAATCACTCGAAAGAGCCGTTACTCCGCCGAGAAAGAAGCAGCGTCGGTCCATTCGTCCATCTCCCCTGAGCCAGGGGCATACAATCATACAGGTATAATTATTACATTTTTGTTGATCCAATGTAGTCCTTTCATATTTTACCGCTTTAGTCTACACTTTTCACATATATAATGTAGTTTATTGTACTTTAGTTTAATTCATAGCACCTGAATGTAGTTCATAATATCCCCCATTCCCGTAATAAGAGAGAAACAACATTTCGTCCTTACGTAGCATCTAACACAGAGAGCAGCTCGCCGGGCGAGGTGGGTGCCTAACACCTTCCCACACTCGTAACCGACCCCTTACCCGAACCTTTGGTTGGACCATATGGAGTCACGTAGCCCGATTCCGCTCACCACGGGTAGGGCTACACTTAATGGGTCCTAGGCCCTAACCCTAGGTGGCGACTTCTCATTAGATTAACATATTTTAATGCATGATCCCAATCCCCTATTTATCATATTGACAATGTTATCCACATCCATACACACACACATGTATCTCCCAAAACCCTATGTCACCAATACACTAGCAAGAAGGGCTGAGGAAACCTTCGTCCCGGAGGACCGCGGTACTTACAAAAAAAAATTAAAAAAGAAGGAGATTTTGCTTTGGATTGAAGATTTGAATGTCTTTATGGTGAAATTGAAGATGATTGAAGCAAGTTTAGGGATGTAATCAAAGGATTTAAGCTTTGGTTTGAAGGAGCAATCTCCTACTTGAAATCTAAAGATAAGTAAGCTTGATTATAGCTTTAATCTTTGAATTAAAAGTATAGATCTATAAAATTGATTGTTTAAACCTTTTGTTTAGTTTGTAAGAAAATTATAGTAATGTTGATTTGAAGAAATCCCTTAATCTGAGAAGAGGATTGAAGGAATAGCAATTGAAATTACGAGTTTTCCTTGAAAAAAATGGTATTTCATTTTATTTTTAAATTGATTGATTTAGAAATTATTTGATGTCTCTAAGGGATTTTAAAGCATTAACTTGAGGGGTTTCAGTAGGGTATTTCATGTTTGTGAGCTAGGAGAAGAAACCCCCAAAGGTTGGAAATGGATGAATTTTTTATTTTTTGAAAAATAATGGCATGACTTTGTTCTATAAATTTGTCAGTCCTGGGACGCCAAAAATAACATATAAATAGGATATTTTGATGATCCTTAGGGCCACCCGAAGATCGGTTATAAAGTTGGAAGTATTGGAAGCATTGAACTGTAAGTAATGAAACTCAATTATGTTGGGACATGTAGCTATTAAACTATGCATGTATGATTGATATTTATAGAATGAATGAATGTCATGTATTACGTTAACTATAAATTATGTAAAGAAGGCATGATAGAACATGAGTATGTAAACTTAATACGAAAAGATATGATAATTATATGCTAAGTGTAAAGTGATTGATTGGAATGACAAGAAAACTTAAATGATGGACTGGTAATGGGAACCTTGCAAAGTTACGGTTGATAATGGTATAATGATTGTTCCCTATATCTATGATAATATAAATGTATGAATATTATGAATTTTGTTAACTATGTACGATGCACACATGATAGATTTAAAGTATGTAAATTAGAAAGTGAGTATGAGAACTCAAAATGAGAAGAGATACTAGTTATAAGTTATGAATGATAAAGATGTATGAATGATGATTGGAACGAATGAATGCTATGATTCATATCAACTATGAACTATGCATGCATGATTTATATAAAGGATGCATGTTAGAGTGTAAGTATGATGGTTCAACGTAATAAGAGATATTAATTAAGTATTATACGTATGGTGAATGGCTAGTATGGTAAGAATACATGATAGATGGTTTGTGAGTGGGGAGCTAAATGAAAAGTTATGATAAAGATGATACAATGGTTATTCTACACATAATATAATGCAGATGATTGAATGGATACATAATTACATAGGACTACTAATGGACTAAGGAATAGAACGAATGTATGTGCCCTTGTTGTGTATAGAATTATGATATGCTCCTTAGATATCATGTACATATTCATGGTAATGTTAAAGTTAATTATAAAATGATACAGTTAGTATATAATGAATGTTTAAGGATAAAGAAAGAAAGTCAATTGATGTCCTGAGTCAATAGACGATTCGGTAAGGTATAAAATGGTGTCATAAGAGGCGTCGAGGCTTCTACCAAGACATAACCCAACACCAGTGAATACCATTACCTAAAAGTAAGACGAGACTAAGGCTAAGAATGAAACTGGATAACTTATGAATGGTTCAAAGAATGATAAAAATGATGTAAATGCATGTTGCTCCAAGAATAGTTATGGATTATGTATATGTATAGTTATGCATGATTAATTATCTTGTTTACTGGGCTGTAAAACTCATCCTGCTATTGTTGAATGTTTTCACAGATCAAGGAACAAAAGGCAAGGGAAAAAGATTAGTGATTGACCAGGATCAATCGGTATAAAGAGGAGGACCTTTTCTATTTCTTAAAGTTAGGATAAGATCATCATCATTATGGATATTTTGACAATTATCTTATTGAATGTTTTATACGATAACTGTAAACAATATGGATAGATGCCAATAGTGTTACTACCCAATGGATGGGTATTTGGGGTAGATGTTTATAAGGTTTAAAAGTTTTATTTAGATGCCCTTAACCGATGAATGTTTCCATTATGAATTTGATGGTTTTTGTGTATTATGGATCTTTGGAAGGATAACTGTGATGGTAATGGAGTTTTAAAATTTATAAACTGTTTAGATCCATGCATAGTATGTTTTTATGAGAATGTTAAGTTTAACTTGCACAGGCCCCATCTAGATTCGATGTCATGGGCCCCACTAGGTCTAGTGGTTCTGGGGGTGTGACATATGGCTGTTACCCTGTCCTTCTCATTTTTTGTGTTCAATGTATCAAAACCCATTTTTACACCATACTCACCAAGTGCAGTCCTAAAGTGGTGCACATCAGTAAATACTGATTCCAAGCCAAGTCAAAATCTGCATCATCATTTACATTAAACTCTTTGTCAAATTGCTCATGATATTCATCAGAATCATATTTTGCTAAGTTTTCTTCATCCATTTCTACATTTTCTTCTTCTTATTCCTCTTCATAATTTTCAATTGCCTCATCCCCGTCCTCTTTCTCTTCATTTGATGTGGCATTGAGTTCCCTGTCAAAGTCATCATCTAATTCCTTGTCTCTTCCATCATTTGCTACATTTCCATAGTCGTCTCCATTTCTATCTTCTTCTTCATTCCCTTGCTGTCCATACTCTTCTTGAATTTCATTATCACTTCCTCCATAATCTTCTTCATTCCCTTGCTGTCCATACCCTTCTTTATTTGGATATATACTTCCAGTTTTACCAATTGTACTAATGTTAGCACTGGCACCACCTGAAGTGCCACCACTTCCACCAGTTGTTGCTTCCATTTTACTGGACATTCTTAATCCAGTACATTCACTCCTAGTATTTACAGGAGTAGTGGCATTGCTCCAACTTCCAGTATCACTCTGGATGCCCTACCAACAGAATTATTATAAATACTCCCTCTTCACAGGTTGCTTTCCATACCTACTTGTCTCAGTCCTTGTTTCAATTACTCTAGGAACCAATGAAGCAGGGAAGCCATTAATTGTATTTCCCTCAACTACAGACTCGGACACTTGTAAATCATGCACAAAAAACACATAATTGCTCTTCTTTCTTATGCAAACCGATGCATAGTAGTAGAGTCTCATCATTTATAACGTCTATCTCTTGAGATTCATCTGGTAATAAACACTTCACACTAAAATATACTGTATGCCCCACCGGGGCCTCATCTCTGATCACTGAATTGTAAACATCACATACTACATCCAAATACCCATACCTATCTACGTCTATCCATTTCTCAGTTGTTTGCCCATTGTAGTAGTTAAATATTGGTATCTTCAAATCCATTGCTTGTTGTATCTTTGAAAGGCAACTTTGCAATGGTATATATATAATAGGCAATAATCAAATGAGATTAAACCCAACAAAAAAAAAAAAAACTAATGCATATGTCCTCTATTATGAGATGGCAGGTTCAATTTTCTATCACAGGGAATCCCTTCATGTTCAAATTTACACTGTAAGATGAGACCTTCATTACAAAAAAGAACTTCAGATTGAATTCTATATAACTCTAAAGAAAATTCCAAGTGATAGAGAATATATAGCTAAAAGTACAAAATTTTAAACAATAAAACTGCAAAATAAATTATTGTGTTTGATTGATGAAGTCCAACAATTTAATTGAATAATTCTCAACAGTAAGCAAAGTACAAAGGGCTGAAACCAGACGGTGGAGAAGCTAAGCCTTGGCCTGAAAATTCCCAATTATCACAAGCATATCAAAACCGTAATGCAAGCACTTTAGTAGATCAATTAGTGCTTTTTAGTTTCTAACTCTGTGTACTATGTTACTCTAAGAGAGAGAGACAGAGTAAATTAATAAAACCATTTCTAAGTTTTTAATTAGGTAGCTCAAACATTAGGCGTGGAAGAATACATACACAAGATTAATATGTAATAACAAAAACCCTAACTGTGATCGTCTGAGCAAACCCCAAATTTATGAGCAAAAAATAGAAGTTAGTAATAGCATTGAACAAAAGGATGGGGAATTTAAAGACAATGGTTCAAGAATAACCTTCTATTTACTTTGGTGGCCGAGATGCTTTCCTCCTTCCTGGCCGAGAAGCGTCTCTGTTAGAAATTGAAGCCGATGGTTGAAGACGAAGTATATTTGAATAAGGGCGTGAGTGAAAGTAGAATCTTCAGTGGTTTTTGTGTGTATCTCGACAACCGATCTTTGAAATTTGTTCTCTTTCTTCTCTTCGGCGAACTTTAGTTTCAGATTGGAGTTGTAGGTCAGTTAGGAAGAGAGTCCTGTGAAGAAGGAAGAGGAAAACAATCGAATTTGGGGGTTGTTAGGTTACAAGGGTAACATTGTAACTATACGTTGCACAAGGGTAGTTTAGGGTTTTCAAAAAAATTTAAGTAGTTGACTTCATCGTTTAACGGTGTAACACTAACGATAGGGTGTAATGTGAGTATAGGGCTCTAATAAAGGGGGTGATCTGAGTATTTGCAAATATGAGGGGGTGATCTAAATATCGGCCCATTTTTAGGGGGTGTTTCGTAAATTTCCCTTTATATTATCTTGATGATACTGACCGATACCAATCGATACCGATCTGATCCGAATAATACCAATCGATCTGATCCCGAGATCAAAACATCCACCAATTTTAGCTGATACATGACCCGATCCATAAAGAAACGAATTTGGGTGTGTTTTGACATATCTTGACCGATTTGTACCGATTCGATCCCGATCTGGAAAGGTTTTGGCAATGACTGATACCGAGTCCGATACTTGGATTTTGAACCTTGGGTGGAAGAGAAGAATTCTAAAACAAGGAAATGAAGAGAGAGCATGACTATAAAATTACAAAAAGCACCTTATGTAAAAGTGGATATAAGTGATATGGTTAAGGGTAAGAAAAAAAGATTACAAAAGTGTATTGTAACCAGGTTGGTTATATATATATATATATATACTAGTAAATATGCGTGACCATGTGTAGAGGCAAAAAAGATATTTTAGGAACAGTTTTATAATTTAATTGGATAAAGAACACAAACTGGTTGTGTGGTTCCTGCTGCAGACTGAGAGGACGAGTTTTACGATCAGCTGCCCAACCACACAGAAGAGTGTTCTTCGGGATTGGATATTCATCTCTCCATGAATTTGCAGGTGAGTAGACGCGAAGGTAAAGTTGTGGCTGTGGCGGCTGCTGCTATTGTTGTTGCTGCTGCTGTAGTTGTTGCTGCTATTATTGTTGTTGTTGCTGCTGCTGTTGCTGTTGTTGTTGTGGCTGCTGCTGTTGTTGTTGCTGTTGCTGCTGCAGCTGGAACAATATCTGTTGCTTCTATTTTTGAGTCAATTGTGGGTGCATCTTGCGCTGTTGAAATTGCTGCTTTAGCTGTTGTGTTTGCATCAATTGTTGTTCCTATTGTTTCTTCAGATGATAGTGTTGGAGCATATTGGAATTTGGCTGAAGGGTATTAATATCAGGCTGTAATGTATTCACTTCACTTTGTGACAATGTGTTAATGTTTGCCTGTTGGGGCATGCTCACAGTAATTTGTTGAAGAGAATTGACAACGCCTCGTTGCAATGAACTCAATGACGATCCTTGTCCCGACTCCAACAGCAAGAGAGGGAAAGGTAGAAGCAGGAATTAGCAAAGAAACTTGACTTCAACTATGACAAAATTACAGAATATGGTAGAGAAAATCGAAAGCAAATATAATCAACAAAAAAAAAAAAAAAAAAAAGAGCAATGGAAAGTGGGAAACCACCTTTTGATAGACATCTTCTTGCTAATCACAATTTTGTCCTATCTGAGCTGTAGAATCTATTGATGCTGAAAATTGGCAAAAGAAGACAAATAGAGATTAATCAATAAACCCTGCATTAAATATGAAAATTTCTCATAGAAGAAAAGCAAGAAAATTTAAGTGCAAAATTAGACTACTCCATCTTGTGAAGTATTCTTATCTCATTAATTAACTTGAGTTGTATACGTATATATAATACAACAACCGAGTACAAGAAGCTGTAACAAACTCAGTAACTACATGACAGCTGGATAGTGGTCTTTGATAGGGTGTATGATAGAGGAACCACCTATAACATGCCCCCTCAAGCTCAGCGGGGAAGATCCTACGGTGAGCTTGGACCGCAGTGCTGCAAAGCGCTGGCGAGATAAACCCTTGGTAAAGATGTCAGCTAACTGGTCAATAGTTGAAACATATCGAACAAGTAGTTGCTTGTTAGAGACCATGTCACGTACATAATGAAAATCAATTTCAATATGCTTGGTCCTAGCGTGAAATATCGGATTCGCCGTGAGATACGTTGCCCCAATGTTGTCACACCACACAACAGGGGCAGTCGCAAGAAAACCTCCCATCTCGTGAAGTAATGAGCGTAACCAAACAAGCTCAGTAGCAATAGATGCAACAGCCCTGTACTCGGCTTCGGTTCAAGAGCGAGAGACTGTCTGTTGTTTATGTGATGACCAAGAGATTAAATGAGACCCATAAAAGACACAGTAGCCAGTTGTGGACTTTCGGTCTAATGGACAGCTGGCCCAGTCCGCATCCAAGTAAGCAATCAAAGAAGCACTTCATTGGGCCTTAAAGAATAAACCATCTGTTGGTGTTTGGCCAAGAAACCGCAGAATGCGTTTGACAGCAGACCAGTGGGCATTAGTAGGTGCATGCATGAACTGTGCCACACGATTGACAGCAAAACTGATGTCGGGCCGAGTTAGTGTGAGGTATTGTAACACCCCTACCACTCTCTGATATTCGGTGCCATCAGGCAGCGGAGTACCAACTGTTAGAGATAATAAGGTGCCGGTGGTAGCGGGTGTGGAAACTGATTTGGCGGAGCCCATATCAGTGCTGGATAATAAATCACGAACATACTTTCCTTGGTTAACAAAAAGCCCAGCAGATGTACGTGTGACTTCCATTCCTAGGAAAAAACTGAGGTCACCAAGCTCTTTGAGAGCAAAAACAGTGGACATTTGTCGAACCAAATGGGCCATAGCCTCACAACTATTCCCTGTAAGGATCAAGTCATCAACATAGACTAATAGGTATAGAACAGTGGGCCCATTGTGATATATAAAGAGGGACACATCAGTTTTTGAAGCACGAAAACCATAAGCCAACAGAAAACCACTCAGCCTGTTGAACCATTCCCGTGGCGCTTGGCGTAGGCTATAGAGAGACTTGTGCAAAGCACATACATGATGTGGTATAGCAGGGTCTTCAAAGCCAGGTGGCTAGCACATAAAGACAGCCTCAGAGAGCGCACCGTGTAAAAACGCATTTTGAATTTCAAACTGACGCAAGGGCCACTGATTGGTGACTGCAATAGACAAAACCAAGCGTATTGTAGTGGATCGAATGACGGGACTGAAAGTCTCATTGAAGTCAATACCGGGGCATTGATGGAACCCCTTGGCGACAAGGCGGGCCTTGTATCGCTCAACTGACCCATCAGCCTTGCGTTTGAGATGAAAGACCCATTTGCATCCTACAACATTTTGACCTGAGGAAGGAGGAACCAAGTCCCAAGTTCTATTACGGAGAAACGCATCAAATTCCTCTCGCATCGCTTGGCGCCAAGGTAGAGACCGCATGGCTTGTGTATAGCAAGTCGGTTATACTAAATCAGACTCTTGGGTGCTAGTGGCAGCAAGAGTAAGGCGCTGCGGTGGTCGAAGTGAACCAGTACGGCTTCGTGTAACCATAGGGTGCGGGGGAACATTTGGTAATGGATCGGACGCATTATCCACCAAAGAACCATTGGGCTCAACAGCAGGCCCATTAGCAGAAAATTGAGAACCCGCAGGTGGTGTAGGTGATTAATAGGTGATTGTGGGCCTGGATCAGTATGTCCAGGTTCCGTGAAAGTGCGTGATGGGCCACAAGGGAGCAACACAGGTGGTGAGCTCAAGAACCACGGTTCCACAGATTGCAAGGAGACTTTATCCCAAGTAGATGTGGCAAAAAAAAGGGAACGTGGCCTCATCAAAGACGACATGCCGTGCCACATACAAGCGGTTGGTGACCAAATCTAGGCAGTGGTACCCTTTGTGAGTTCGTGAATACCCAAGAAACAAGCATGGCTGTGAACGAGATGCAAGTTTATGTTGGGCATAAGGCCGGAGCCAAGGGTAGCATAAACACCCAAATGTCCGTAGGAAGCCATAATCCGGATTAACACCAAACAAGCGACGAAGTGGACACTGAGAGCCAATAATAGGTGATGGTAGGCAATTGATCAAGTACACCCCTGTGAGACACGCATATGTCCAGTACTTTACAGGGACATTGGCATGTAGTAACATAGCTAAACCAGTTTCTATGATGTGACGGTGCTTGCGCTCAGCAGCACCATTTTGAGCCTGAGTGTGTGGACATGAAATCCTTTTGGAAATACCACTGGTTTGCAAGAAATCATCCAAGGCCTGAAACTCACCTCCTCCATCACATTGTACACTTTTGATAGTTCGTGAAAAATGATTTTCAACCAAAGTTTTAAAGGTTCGAAATATGGGTAACACATCAGATTTGTGCATCATGGGATATAACCAAACGTAGCGACTGTAATCATCAACAAAAACAACATACTAACTATAATTGTCCACAGAAACCAATGGGGCTGGACCCCAAACATCACAATGTATCGAGTCCAGAGGATACAAACTAATAGAGTTAGAAGAAGTAAGAGGAAGTCTATGACTCTTTGAACATGCACATGCACCACACATAGGATGCGTAGAAGAAGAAAAAGGTAAACTAAATCGACGAAGAATGCTGCGGACAATCTTGTAGGATGGGTGTCCAAGTCTGCAATGCCAATCAACTAATGGTGCTCGAACATGAGAGAGAGAGCAAGAAGAAGAGCTCCAGAGCAAAGGCAGCTCATACAAGCCATTTCTACTCTGGCCTTGGTATAGTGTCTGGAGCGTCTGATTGTCCTTAATCAAGAAAAATGTCGAGTGAAATTCTAAATGGGCATTATTATCAGAAGCAAATCGATTAACAGACAATAAATTTCGTTGAATGTTTGGAACCAGAAGCACATTTTTCAAACAAAATTCATGGCCAGAGCACAGAACTGTAGAAGAACCAACACAAGAAATTGGAAGGCAATTACCATTACCTACAACAATCTGATCAGGACCAGAGTATGGTGCTGAAATAGCCAAATTACTCAAGTCTGCAGTAAGGTGATTATTAGACCCTGTATCTAACAACCACATAGTGGATGGATGTGCAGTGGTAGAAGAGAAAAATACGTACCAAAAAACGCATGATTGAACCTCTGGGGACAATGAGAAGCCAAGTGACCTGCCTGAGAGCAAATCTGGCAAGAATTGGAGTTGATACCTCAACACGTCGGCAGAGGTAGAAGGCCAGAGCCTTGAGAAGAAGCAGATCTGCAGTGAGATGGTTGATTAGTGCGATAATCAGTACCACGATGCTGAGAGTTGTTGGAAAAACCAGAGTTTTGATCTGAATATTGAGCTGGTTTCGAATAATTGTTGGTGTAGCGGCGGTTGCCACGGTAGCGAGAACCACCACGGGAACGACAAGCACCACCAGATCTGTTGGACTCTGCAGCTTTGGTGGAAGAATCAGTAGAAGGCACGGTAGCTACATTTGCAGTGGAAACAGGGAATAGACCTTCAAATGACCGCAAGAAACTCTCATGGCTAAGTAGCAGACCAGAGAGCTCAACAAATGTCACCGGAGACTGCCGGAGCCTGATTGAAGTGGCAAAATCACGATATTCATGTCCAAGACCCCGTAGCACCACGAGAACCAGATCCTCATCACCAATAGGTTGATCGATTGCAGCCAGTGTGTCTGCAATAGATCGAGCAGAGAGAAAGTAATCTTGAACAGAGTCGGAGCCTCGTTGAAGATGGAAGAGTCGATCCTCAAGATCCATGATCCGTGTACGCGACGACGGAGCAAAGACTCAAGCTAGTGTTTCCCAGGCTTCTCGAAACGTTGTCGCACCGACTACGTGAGAAACAGTCGATTCAGAGAGGGAGGAGATGATCCAACTCAGGATGAGTTGGTCCTGACGCTCCCAAAGTGTAGCAGAGTCGATCGAGAAGTCGCCGGAGAGCGCAGAATCAGAAGTTCCAGCAGGTTGTGGAAACGATCCATCGATATAACCGAGAAGGTTATACCCCCGCAGCAGCGGTAAGAACTGTGCACGCCACAGCATATAGTTGGATGCGCCCAATTTGAGAGGTAGCTGAGGTGCTACATTCGCCGAGATAATCGTCGGAGCAGTAGCCGAAGTGGATCCAGACGACACCATAGCGAAGAAATCACAGAAGCAGAAGCAAGAAACAAAAACAAGAAGCCAGAGCAGGCCAAAAAATTCAAGAAACGAAAGCGAAGAGACCAAGAACTGAGACTTGTGGCTCAGGAAAGAAAAAGATCTCGCTGGAGTGAAGAGGACTCATGATACCATGTGAAGTATTCTTATCTCATTAATTAACTTGAGTTGTACACGTATATATAATACAACAACCGAGTACAAGAAGCTGTAACAAACTCAGTAACTACGTGACAGCTGGACAATGGTCTTTGATAGGGCGTATGACAGAGGAGCCACTACTATCTATAACACATCTGTCATTCCGTTAATAAAAAAGTTAAGCATCAAAATGGTTCTTTTGCTAGGTTTTCGAAGGCAATCTTTTGGTTTTGGAGAAACTGCTCCTTGCATTTTTCATCTCACCTTTAGGCTTTGTTTGGTCGTCAGGGGAATGCAAATTCTTAAGGTAAAGTGAAATTTAATTTACAAGGGGAATTTTTTTAAGTGTTTGGATGTTAGTGAAATCAATTTTACATGGAGAATAAATTTCCCTTGCGAATAGAAATTGCATTTTTTATTTACCGACCAAAATTGGAAGTAAAATTAAAACCCGAGCTCGAATCGTGTCTCTCGACTCATCGCAGCTTTATTTCTTTCTTTGAGAAGCTCTGAGGCGCTGATTCTCTCTCTCTGAAGCTTAAAGCTCTCCAAGGAAGATCAACCTCTCTGAAGGGCCCTGATTCTCTCTGTCTCTCTCTGTCTCGCTCTCTCCCTCACACTCTCTCTCAGTCATTGTTGTGTGATGATCTAACAAGATCTAGAATTTTTTCCTCCCATGTGTCTCAGGAATTGCATCTACATCCCTAAGATTTGAAGGATTCAGCCTAAAAGGTATGATTTATGGATTGCTTGAGCAAAATTTGATTTTTAGGAATGGATGTTAGGGATTTTATTCTTACATACTATGAATTTTCTGGTTTGTGTTTTAGGTATGGATGTTAGGGGTATTATGGATTTTATTTTTACTACTATGAATTCCCGGTTTGTGTGATCTATATACAACTGTTGTTGTTATTTTTCTGCCCATGTTGAGTTCTATACCTCTCTATGTCTCTGTTTTAGGTATACATTTTATGGATATTGTATGATCTGTGAGTATATTTATGGTTGACCGTGTACTATGGATCATGGCCATAAGCATCCATTGACCTGAGTGATGGTCACTTGCTTATGCTTTTTTAAAAGAATTTGACCAGAATGTGCACTTGATGGGAATGGAAATATGAGAAGATGGGTACATCCAACTTGGGAGGTGTTCATCATTCATCAAGGCTATCAAATGTAATCAGTATAGAACCAATAAGACCTGATGAGGGTGGTAGGTGATGTGCTTTTTGATTGATTTATTTACATTAGTGTGGGTCTTAGGAATTGTTTAGAGGCAATAAGAAAAAAAGTGAAGTTAGAATAATACTCACCAAAGCATATAAAAGTGAAGAGTTGTTAGAGAAAAGAAGTCTGAACTTGGCAGTACCAAAGGACGAAGGGAGGAAATTGTTAGAGAAAAGAAGTCTGTGATAGAGGACTTAATTCATTTGATTGAGCTAGTAACAGAGGGGCCAATCTCCATATACAAGTCTGATGTGGATCATGAATGTGAAAAGGAGATGGTGATTGTAGAGGAATCAATGACTCAAGGTGCAAATTCTTTACAAGGCAGTAGGTGGATTCTTAGCCTGATTATTTCTCCTATTTACCTATCTTTCTTATTTTTCAGATTTTACAAGCTAGATTTCTGTTGTCCTACACCTGTGATACTCTGTTTTCTGCCATGTTACAGCCAACTTATAATTGATACATCTCATAGAGTATTGCTCAGATTAATTTGAAACTTCAAATCAGATCATTGTTTCAGTAGTTATTCCAGTCATCTGGTCGCATTCTCTGAGTCCTAGTTGTGAAATATGACGTTCTAGACTTCTAGTATGCTGGTTAAGAATCCTAATGGCATCAGGACTTCGACTCAGATCATTATTCCAGGTCTATTTTCCACTAGAATAGACCACTCGACCTGAATTTTATCCCTATCTGATTATTTTTAAGAGAGATATAAACTTTCTCCCTCTGCTGTTATGTTTCTTCTCTATTTTGTGATACCCATTTAGGACTAGTCTCTTGCTGGATTGTTTTTTTCTGGTCCAGGATTAGCTAACATTAACATTGCGCTTTGATTCTTTGCTATCCTATACTCTGTTTTCCTGCAAGTAAATTACTGTTATGAATTCATCACTTCTGGTATGAATTCTATTCTAATGTTGTATATTGTGTTCTTTCTTGTTAGAAGGTCTGTATTTTTTCTGGGTTTTGGTATGGTGAGTGCATTCAAATGTGTTATGGACTCTCATGGGTTTTGTATAGGAGAAGTTAGTCCCCTCCTATACTCCGTATTTTTCTGGGTTTTGTATCTTTCTTCTCAACACTAAAGATCTTCCGGACTTATACTGATTGAATACTACTTGATGGGTCTTTAGCTCAAATTGGTAGAGCACTTGGAACATGAGCATGTTCCAAGGGGATGGTGGTTCAATTCCACCAAGGCCTTTTTTATTCAAATGTTCATGGCATAGTCACTTATGGCACTAATCCACACAAGAACCCAATTTTTAATGACATCTTTGAAATTTGACATATTTCAATAATTACTTTGGTTATGTTAATAAGTTATTTTAATTTTATGCTAAGGTTGGTAAGAGAGAAAATTGTTTTACAAGTATTTTTTGGTATAATTTAGAAGGAAATGGCATTATTGTACTTAATATCAAATATGGAAGAACAGATTATACCAAACACCATTTTCGTTCTGAACGGTGTTCTTGAGACGGTTACCAAACAATCATTTTCGGTCTCAAAACGCCGTTCCAGGCCAGAAACGCCAAAGAACGTTTCTAGTCAAGAACGAGCGTTCTTTGTTTAGACATTTACCAAACGTAGCCTTGGAGAACCCTCTCCCTTTATTTATCTAATTCTGAATCTGAAGGTTTTCATCAACAAATCTTGGACTGACTTCAACTAATGGCAAACCCATTTATTCTGTTCAACTTTATATAACTTGCTATCTAACCTTGCTGCACTCTACCTTTTATAGGAATCCATTCTAGACCTTTTGCTAAAATCCTCTACAAATCCTAGATTTTAACTTTTAAAGCCCAAGTATTTGTTGGGTTTCCATAAACTGCAGTTGTAGATGTAATTACTTCTGATTGATTAGTTATCAGACATCAATCTTTTCCTCTAAACCAAAGTAAATCTTATCATGCAGTAATGTAGCTCCAAAACTAGAAAGGATTCTTAAAATTGCACTAATGACCAGGATCTATATACAAGTCGATAGAATCCAACTATTGGCATATAACAATGAGAAATAAGTTCATTAGTTCCAAACCCATATATATCACCACAATGTAGCCATTGAATGAGTGACCTTTGCTGCCACTGCATTTCTTCTTGTTCCACTGATTGCATCAAGCTCCTTTTGGAGTGCCATCCAGGATACCAGCAGGTCATTGATTTCTTTTGAGGAATGCTTGAAGTTTTTTCTATGAGTGTTCTTATATGTGTTTCTCTTCTTGGTGTAGGAAGCTCTTCCTAGAGCCATTACTTGATTGAAAATGGGATGCGTTCCTTCCAAAGTCATGGCCAGATTACATAGTTTGAAGGAATGCATGAACTAGAGTTTTCAGAGAATGGTCAAGGGCTTTACTGTTTTTGAAGAACTATGTTTACCTAGGAATGGTGGTGACCATATCCTTGCCCTTGTATGCACTGCGCACATCGCAGCTCAAAAACTTCAATAAGGAACTTGACATTATAATCTGATACAGACATGCCATTGAGGCTGGTCTTGTTTGTGGCCATTTTTGGTTTTTTTTTTTTTTTTTTTTTTTTTTTTTTTGGTCAGTAAAATGTACTATTTGGTTGATTGAGGAAAAATCCAACCTGTTGTAGATAGAATTCCCTTTATTCTGCTTGCCATTGGAAATCGATTTATTTTTCTATTCTGTACAAAGTTGGAGAAATGCAGAAGAGATATGTTGAATATTTGCATTTTGAATCATTAGGCCCGAATTTACAGCTTGATTTTGCTTCAACGGTCATTAATGACTATAAAATGTCTGCCCACCTATTTATGAATGTCTGATAATATCCCCCCATTGATGTGCGATACCCTCTCCCAACCATCCAAATTGTTAGAATTCAGACGCGCTCTCTAATTGCCTATGCACATTTGTGTGTAATTGTGTGTGGGTCTCAACGGGGTAGTTATGATGTGCTTTCAGACATTATTTCAAATTCATCAAAATTGTGTTATATATATAACAAAAGTTTGAAATGATTGTTACACTCCTTGGTCCTTTTTGCCTTTCCAGGGGGTGAGCTGGTCATTTCGCGCGACTGTGCCTGGGCGCAGGTGCACACCGCACTGCAGCATCGATTAGCGTTCCTTTTTTCATAAATTATTAAGAAAGAGTCTTAATAAGTGAAAGTTAGTACAATGGGTTGGATTACAAATTTTAAAAAATTTTACATTGATTTTACATCAATTTTTCAGGCAACCAAACAACTTTGTAAAATTAATTTCACTTTACTTCCTTTGCAACCAAACGACTTAAAAGGGAAAAAAAATTCCCTTCACTTCCCTTCACTTCCCTTTCCCATTTCCCTTGCAACCAAACGGAGCCTGTATGGTAAACATTTAGTAGATTGTGGACAGGATTGTATATGGAATGGAAAAAAATGAATGCACTAACTTGTGTTTTGATCCAAAATAAGAGTTCAACATTCTTTCTCTGTTTCCCATAGCAGTACCCACATGACTAAAACCTTGAAAAATAAAAGTATGACACACCAAAGGAAAGAATAGATCATAAAGCTAAGAGCTAGACACATGATCAAAGAAACCATGGAAGGGAAATTATGGGTTACAACTTACAACATGATCGAACTATTTTATTTAGAGCAACCAGAAAATAAAATTAAGGCATCACAAAAAACCCAAATAAGTACTTAAGTCAAATAGACACTTCAGATAGGAGCTCTAGCTTGAATTACTAATGCCTTATCTAGGTAAACTAGTTGGGCATAACTGATTCACAATCTAACAGGCCCCGATCAATCATCTTCCTTTTGACACTCAAAGCAGGCAATGTCTTCTTTAGTGCACGTAGACTGTAGATTCAATATATTCTCAATGGTAAATCATTAAGAAAGAAAAAGGCAAAACAAGAGAGACCAACTTAATTGGAAAAGATATGGGGGAGGAAGAGGCCGGAAGAATAAAAAAAATGAACAAGTACTAAGAGAAAAAGACACATCAATCGCTGCAACTTGGCCATTCTTTCTTTTCCTGTGACACTGAACCAGCACTACAACAAAGTGAAGGATTAGGGGCTTTTTTCTTAAGCAACGGTTGACATAAACACTGCTCTCAGTGGCTTTTGTACTAAAAATCCCTATTTAGGGATGGTGTCCTGTTTTTAGGGTGTTTTCTTTCGTACCGGGGGCTACAATTGATTTCCAGTGGAATTTAATCTTTAAATGGCCATAGAATTTGTTAAACTTAAAACTATGTTTTGGGGATTATATTCTCTCCAAATACTTCTGCCCCTATGGTATCTCCGTTCAAAAGCTCCATTGTTCTGAGTAGGAACAAATTTGTCACCAAAGGTCTTTGGAATTCTCAAGCTTAAATTCAGCTAAGACCTAACAAGCTTCGATTTTTCAAACCTTACTATAGCTGTTGCGAAATTCTCTTCAAGCATTTCCCTGATTCACTGGACAGAACTACAGGTCTGAGTTTTCAATATGCGCCCTGCTTGAGACTCCCTTTCTAGTTATGTTTCATCTTTCGAAGGAATTCATACAGGAAATAATGACACAGTTTCCCTGAAAGCTGGGTTTTACTATATCCATTTCTATCACTGAGGCCTATAGCAACTTAACCTTATATCTTGGTCCCTGTGATTTTGGAGAAAACACTTATGCACATATATTTCGCAAAGTCTGCCTAGGGTTATATCAGAACTTCTTTCTTTCTATTTTTATCTCCTGTTTTTAGATGTAGGAACTTGCTCTCAGCAATTTACAGGTCAAACATTAGAACATTCAAGTATGATATCAATGGTTCGGTTTTATTTAATGTTTTTTTTTTTTAAATTAAAATCCCAATATTTATACTGAAATCCTGACAAATGTTCTGGAAATTCAACTTTGAATCATTGATTTTGTAGAGATTACCTTTTATGTTCCTGTTTTTTAAATTCTATTAATCCATTTATTTCATGGCCATAGTGCTATATAGATGGGGTGTGATCTGAAGTTGCAGTGGGCTTCACATTTTACAAAGTGCATCCCAATCAAATATTTTAAATTGAAGTTGTATTAATCCAATTCTGCAATATAATTATCAATTTAGAAGTACAAAGTTGAATTGTTTTCTACTTCATAACAAGTCACCTAAAAGATAAGTGGTGTTTGATCATGCCTGAAGCTAACTTTGTTGTAGTGTGGTGCCTGGAGGCCCTCTACAGAGATAGAGTGTGGAAACATAACATCTCTTTACATTCCCTAATTTTCCATCATTTTCTTCATTTTCTTTGGTTCCAACATGTAAACCAGGGTTCTGCTGTATGCTTCGAGCTCTGAAGAGAAAAATATCCTTTTCCTCCTCCAATGGAATCCTGTAGGTGGGGCTGGAGCCACGAGAGATGGGGGACAGGGAGCGAGGTTGTTGCACACTTCATGGTAGGGCAGGATTGCTAAATGAATCAAGGGCTTGTAAATTTAGTCACCTGTTGCTGAACTGAGATGATTTGTGTTAGAAACCAGAATCTAGATAAACAAGTCTATAGGAGAAGAGGAGAAGAGGAGAAGAGGAGAAGAAGAGAGAAGAGGAACAGATATTTTTTATGTTCTTTCTTTGAAGGAAATACACCTATTAATAGATGGTCCATCATAACCATCTACAAGCAAAGTCTCCCAACACCCACCTACATTTGACAATGGAGGCAGTCGCTCCCAATTATGGTTGCCTCCCTTTGTGGACAATGGAGGAGGCTCCCAACACCCACCTACATTTGACAATGGAGGCAGCCTCCTAATTAAGGTTGCCTTCCTTTATTGACATTAGAAGATGATGGGGGAATACCCAATCTATGCTTTCCAACACTCCCCCTCAAGTTGGAACATATATATCAATCATACCTAGCTTGTTACAAATGTAGCCAACCCTCCCACTCCCTAGAGACTTAGTAAAAATATCAGCAAGTTGTTCTCCAGTCTTGACATACTTTGTAGAGATTATGCCCTGTTGGAGTTTTTCCCTCGCAAAGTGACAATCCACTTCAATATGCTAAGTTCTCTCATGGAATACAGGGTTTGAGGCAATATGTCACACCATAACTGCATTGGTGGAGAATTCTCAAACCCAAGTTCAGTCAACATCTTCAACCAGTCTAGCTCATAAGTAGCATGTGCCATGGCTCGATATTCTGACTCTACACTTGATCTAGTCACTACACTTTGTTTCTTGCTCTTCCATGAGACAAGGTTACCTCCAACAAATATACAATAATCTGCAGTTGATCTCCGGTCAATCGGTGATCCGGCCCAATTTGCATCAGAAAATCCCTTAACTCGTGTATGTCCATGATCAATATACACTAACCCGCGTCCTGGAGCCTTCTTGAGATATCTCAAAATACGAATGACATCATCCCAATGAGGAACCCTAGGAGATGACATGAACTGACTCACAACACTGACTGAAAATGAGATGTCAGGCTAAGTGAATGTCAAGTAATTCAGTTTTCCAACCAATCTTCTGTACCCTTTTGGATCATCAAGAGCATCTCCCTCATCTGCAGCAAATTTGACATTGGGATCCATTGGATTATCAAAAGGTTTACACCCTAGCATCTCAGTTTTTGTAAGAAAATCAAGAGTATACTTCCGCTGTGAGAGAGATATTCCTTTCCTGGATTGAGCCACTTCAACTCCTAGGAAATAATTCAATTTTCCAAAATCCTTAGTTTGAAATCTTTGTTGTAGATGAGTTTTCAAACTATCAATTCCTGTAGCATCATCGCCAGTAATCACGATGTCATCGACATATACAATTAGAAAAATCCTACTGATACTGGTCTGACGAGAGAAAAGAGAGTAGTTGCTATTGCACCGTGCAAAACTCAAGTACTACTTTTGTAAAGCGGCCAAACCAAGCCCTCAGAGACTGTTTCAGTCCATACAATGATTTTTTCAATTTACAAACTAACCCAAACTCCCCCTGAGCAACAAACCCAGGAGGTTGCTCCATATGCACCTCCTCCTGCAGATCACCATGGAGGAAAGCATTCTTGACATCCAGTTGATGCATAGGCCATCAATGAGAGGCAACAAGAGAGATCAGGATACGAACGGAGGATAGCTTGACAACCGGAGAAAATGTATTTAATTAATCTACACCATACACCTGTGCATAGCCTTTGGCCACCAAGCGAGCTTTTAGGTGAGCAAGAGATCCATTAGTATTACCCTTGACTACATAAACCCAACGACAACCTATTGCAGACTTCCCAGCGGGCAATGGAACAAGATCCCAAGTGTGGTTATGTTCCAAAGACTGTAATTCTTCTTCCATAGCTGTCCTCTAGCCAGAAATAGACAATGCCTCTGCAATTGTCTTAGGAACAGGATGAGATGCAACAGTAGAGAGATAGGTTTGAAAGGTAGAAGATAAACCAGAATAAGAAACATGAGAAGATAAAGGGTGCTGAACACACCAACGTGTACCTTTTCGATGAGCAATGGGCTGGTCAAGTTAGAAAGAATAGCGGAGGGGTAGGATCAACAGACGACAAAGATGCGGCATCAGGTGGAGGATCAATGGGGGCAGCAGCTTCTTCCCCTAGACGATGGCGGTAAACATTAATAATAGTAGGCTGCAAAGGAGATTGAATAACACAAATAGGAATATCCTTATCTAAGGAAGGATCCACAAGAGGCTCATCCACATATGACTGAGACTCAAAAAAAGAAACATCAGCAGTAAGAAAATACTTACGAAGAACAGGAGAATAACACCGATACCCCTCCTGAACACGAGAATAACCCACAAAAATGCATTTAATAGCTTTGGGATCTAATTTAGATAATCCTAGAGTATGGTCTCAAATAAAGCAGACACACCCAAAGATACGTGGTTGCAATGGAAACAGAGATTCAGAACGAAAAAAATAAAGCATGAGGAATGCCACCACCTAAAAGAGAAGAAGGCATACGATTAATAAGATGACAAGTAGTTAATATTGCATCAGTCCAGACTTGTTCACTTTCATTTCAAAGAGAAGGGACCGAGTAACTTCCATCAAGTGGCGGTTTTTCTTTTCTGCCACACCATTTTGTTGGGGGTGTGTCAAAACAGGAAGACTGATGAATGATTCCATGAGTGGTAAGTTAGAAAAAGGAGTAGAAAAATATTCTCGTGCATTATCACTGCGCAAAATTTTAGCAAAACATCCAAATTGATTTTTAATTTCAGCAATAAATGAGGAAAAGATGGAACAATTCAGACCGACATTTCATTAAATATAACCAAGTAACACGAGAATGGTCATCAACAAAAGTAATTAAATATTCAAAGCCCATTGTGGACGTTACATGACAAAGACCCCACACATCAGAATGAACTAAAGAAAAAGAATGTATGACCTATTTATTGACACGATGGGGATAACTCACACGGTGGAGCTTTCCAAACTGACACGACTCACAATTTAAAATTGAAAGGGAATGAAAACCAAGAATTTTTTTTAAGGAAGATAACATATTTTGGATTCACAACATATTGTGAAATCCAAGTAATGAAGGCAGGGAGAAAGTTTAATCTCAATAACAAGGTAAACAAGAAGCTCCACTGAACCGAATCATACACCTTACGCAAATCAAGTTTAGCGGCAAACCGAGGCGTACCTTGATTGAGGTGATACCCATGTAATAGCTCCCGGCATAACAGAACATTATCTGTGATATGTCTCCCTTCGATGAAGGTTGACTAATTTGCACCCACCACCTTGTGCATTATAGTTTTGCTGTTTTGGTTTTGTTGGCCAGCAATTTAAAGATGAATCTCTAAATGAAAGGGCTCACAACGATTGGGCAAAAATCACTAAAACTGGTCCGAGACTCCCCCTTTGGAACCAACGTCAATCGTGACATCTTGACTTGGTCTGGTAGGGTTGGATTAATAAAAAAATCGAGAATTGCCTCGCACACATCTCCACCAGTGATCTCCCATGTTTTTTTTTGAAAAAACATGTGCCAAACCCATTGGTACCTGGTGCACTATCATCATTCGCTACAAACACCACACCCTTGATCTCCTCCACTGTGAACGGACAACCAAGGAAATCTGATTCTACAAAATCAAGTGAACGATCAACTGGGAGGTCATTGAGAGAACATTGAACCCATGGGTTCCCCATGAACGCAACCTCAAAATGATTAGCGGCCTCAAATCTGATTTGGTCCTCATCACTAATCCATTCCCTCGTGGCAGATTGAATAGAGGAGACCCGATTTCGGATTCTTCTGACTTTCAAGGACCTATGAAAAAATCCAGAATTGCTGTCACCGGTTTGAAGCTAGCGAATACACTTCGATTCCCTAGTGTAAATAAGGTGTCGGAGCCGCCCCACCAAGTGCTTTTCACGTTGGACAAGGTCCAGATCCATAGGGAGTAGTTGAATATCAGCTTGTAAATTCTGAATCTCCACACCAAGTTTTGAAATCTGTCCGTCCAAGTTATGAAAAACTCTTTTACTCCAACTGTTGAGCTTTAACTTCAAAGCATGCAACTTCGGCTTGAGCTAAAGATTTCTAATCTTGAGGACGAGTTAAGGCTGAATATTTCGGACCCTGAATCAGAGCCGGGCTGGGCCAGGGTGGAGGCCTAGGACTGAGCCTGAACCTGATGTTGACTCTAACTTGTACAGGTTTAAATACACTTGTGCTACATGGGATAAGTAAGTATAAATACAAAAAAGAATCGTAAATCTCACAACAAAAAAAATCGTACGAGAAAGGGTTTAGGGTTGCGCTGGTTCCTCATTTCCCTTCGGCGGCTGGTCGTCCTCTCTTTCTCCGGTGAGATATTTTATTATTTTTTTTCCTTTTCTATTCCTACTTCTCGGTTTGTTTGTTTGTTTTTTCTTTCTTCTTCTTCTCATCTCCTCCTACTTTTTTTCTTTTCAAATTCTTATTTCGGTAATTTTTTTTTTAATTTCGTTAAGTTTTTTCCCCCCTGATTCTCTCTCTTCATGTCTAAACCTAATGGCCAAGTGAACCATTTGCAGCGGTGCATCTCCTCTTCAGACGACTCCTAGGTTGGCTTTTTTTTTTTTTCCTGTTTCCGGTAAGAATTTATAAACCCTGCGGCTACTCTATTTTAAGTTAGTTAACTTAGTTTTTTGTTGTGCTGCTGGTTGCAAGATTCTGCGATCTTCTATTTACTTTGTTGTCAGATTACATACAATTCTACAATAGTATTTGTTAATCAACTCTATGGTTCTGCTATTAGTTTCTGAATTCTGCTATTTATCAACATCCACTCAAGGACACCCAGGGCTGATCTGGGGTGGGTTGAGCCTGTCAGGGCCAGGGTTGAGGTTTTTAGGCCCTGAGTCAGGGTCAGGGAGGGCTTGTGTTAAGCTTTGAGGATTCAGGGTTGGGTTGGGGTTTCTTCCCTTTACTGTTTAATTTTATTTCATTTGCTAGTAATATAACTCCCCCATGTTGATTGTTGATTGAGTTCTTTTGTATAGGTTATGGCCGACGAACGCATGCAAATACTAGCGGCATTGGAGGTACTTCGTCAGGATTTTGTTGCCTCTAATATGGTTATGGAAAAGGGCATGAACGACATTATAAACGGTTTGGATAAGATTCTGGTGCAGATGGATGATATTGGCTTTAATAGGTATGCAAGAACTCATAATTCCCAGGCTAACCTGGACACAACTATTGAATGGCTGAAAAACAAAAATGGAGACCTTCCACTGGGGGCTCCCCTCACAAAGAATGATGTGATGCTCAAGATCAAAGGAGCCAAAATCAATTCTCTTTTGGCATTCTACAATTTACCGGCCCAGGGAAAGGTTGAAGATAGGCGCTGTGTACTTGCACAGTTCATAGGCTTAGGATTTTAAGCTTAAAATTGTTTTCTAATTTCTATGTTTAAGACTTCAATATGGCACATTACATTTGGTACCATGATAATTGAATTTTCTGAAAAGTTTATGTCATATATATTGCTGATCCTTACTATTTTCTGAAACGTTTATTTGGGTCTGGAATTTTTGCAATTTGTGATTTGTAAAATCCATTATCATAATAAGTCTCATTGGGTAAAAGAGAATCATTTTTTATGGCTTGATTTACTAATATGTGTGCCTTAATGTGAACGTCTGTGGATTTATCCAAATGTCCTATTTGATGGACAAATTAGGTATCTATGGATTTATCCAAATGCCCTATCATAAGTCTCATTGGGTAAAAAAGAATTTGACTGTTGAGAATTTGTTAGATTGGACATTCATAAGTATAGTAAGAAAACACAATGACTGTAGCTTGGTGATTGATCTTTTTGGTTTTGCAATTTATACATAGACAATGGAACTTAGATTTCTATTGTTCCTCATGCTTTTATATGTTGCTGAATTTTGAATTGTTAAAAGTTCTGTGTGTTTAGTGGGCAAAATATCAAGTAGCTCATATATTATAAGGAAAAATTTTCCTTTTCACTTTCCCATTTCGATCATGCGATCCATTTTCGACCATAATAGAGATGGGATAGTGCTTTGGATTTAAGCTCTACTATTGTGCTTAAATGGTCCACCATTTTGAGCCACTGGATAGATGATGTGGCAATTCCGACTATTGGATTGAGAGGACGTGGTCTGGATTAGCCTACATTTTAGATTTCAAAACCTGATTCTATCAATGCTTTCCCCCTCTATTGGCATGCATCCCCATGTATGTCTATGCACGCCTACAGTAATCTGACGACTACTGTGCACTCTCCCATAGTCTTGTGCTCCAAAACTCTATTGGGCTGACACTTGACATGTGAGCAAGGGACCTATGGGTCTACCTATCCGCAGATTATTTTTTTTTGGGGTGGGGGGGGGGGTGGGGGACAGGTACTGAAGTTCATGGATGCTAGCATTGCTTTGAGAATCAAGATGAGGGGAAGAGGGAAATTAGAGAAAGGGTACGAAGCCAAATGCCAGTAATAATGTCTGATCATGCAGTGTCTTGAGTAGTTGCTTTGCTTTAATATGCCTGTGTAGACTGTTTTGTTGCTTGCTAATGTTCATCAAATGAGTGATCTCCCATTTTTAAAACCAATTATCTGTTTTATATCAGCTCTTCTGCTCTCAAAGACTGTTGCGTTGCTTGCTAATGTTCATCAAATGAGTGATCTTCTTTTTGCTATACGAATGAGTGGTCTTTCGTTTTGAAAAACAATTATCTGTTTTATATCAGCTATTCTGCCCTTTAAGACTGTTGCGTTGCTCGTTAGTTTTCATCAAATGAGTGATCTTCCTGTTTTGAACATCAATTATCTGTTTAATGTTAGCTCTTATGCTCTTTAGGAATGTAGTGATAATGTTCATGATGAGTTTGAAAAATAATTTCGTGTGTGCAATAACCAAATTAGTTGTTAAATTTGTGATTTCCTTTTGTTGGAGGGCTCACAAATGATATAACTTGTGATTTTGTAGCTCTTCCATGCTCGTTAGTGTTATGATTGAATGATAGTTGCTAAAAAACAAGTGTGGCGTTATAACATAGTTCAAAAACTTGCTGAAATTTCGGTGATTTTGTCGAGGCCGAGACGAAAAATAGGAGAATTAAGAAATTGGCACTGTTTCAGAGAAATTTCGGTCATATCTACATTGTTGATAAAATGCACAAGTTTGGCGAGATTTGGTCATATCGGTCATGTCTACATTGTAGGTAAAAATGCACCTTTTCATTGAAACTTCGCCAATTGTGGTGCATTTTGGTAGTTTCTGTGTGACCGAAATGACAGACTAAAACAAGTTTTCGAACTAGTGGCATTCTATCAAATTTTAAAAAAGTTGCAATGATTGTCATGTGATGTATTAAATTGTTGGAGAAGTTTTAGAAGAAGCTTGTGGAGTTCACCTCTTGTTTTATAATAGGTTGTCTTGGTTTTTTGTTTCTTGGGCCTTAGTTTCTAGGCATTTTGTATGTCTAGCTTTTTTGTGGAGAAGTTTCCTAGTTTTTTTTTTCCCTCTCGTTTTTTATGTACATTTTCATTCTTTTTGCATTTATGCTCTAATTTTTGTGATTCAGAGTTTCTGATCGGTATTTTGAGGTAAGAAAATGAAGGAATCAAATGTTTCAACTCTCTTTATGGATTGGACCAATATTCTTTGAAGGAGTTCAAGGATGTTGATAGATTGGCTTTTGGGAGAGTGTTGAACTCTAACCTCTGGCTGAGGTTGGATGTATTTTTTAGTTTTTGTGAATCCCTAATATAGCAGAGGGTGAAGGATCATATAGGGACTATGATGTCCATACATAATCAAGTATAGGAAAGCCAATTCAGGTCAGGTTGGATGTATTTTTTAGTTTTTGTGAATCATTAATATAGGAAGGGGTGAAGGATCATATAGGGACTATGATGTCCATACATATTCAAGTATAGGAAAGCTAATTCAGCATTGAATTTTGCCCACTATTATCAGTTCACATGGATGTTGATCCAATGCAACCACTCCTATATTCAATGGTACAGCACATTCATAAAACCAATTATTTAATGAGACGATACTCATGTATAGCACACTCATTAAGCAAGTCAGCACTATGGTAAGGGTGTTGAATGTGAACATTGGTTCAACAGTAGGTACCATGAAGATCTCTGGAGGTACGACACCTCCTCCGGCAACAAGCAATTTCAAGACAAAGCTGTGTGATAACTTTGCTAAGGAATCATGCACTTTTGGCGACCGTTGCCACTTTTCTCTTGGAGCAAACAACGATCTTCGTAAGCCAGCAGTGTGAGTGCTTTTCTTGTCTCTCCTCCGTTGCATTTCCCTATGGATGGAGACAATTTCTTGAAATCTATATTGTAGTTGTGAGAGCTGAATCGGTACGAGTATTGGTGATGATGAGCCCGCTTTTTTATGGGGGTAGAAAATTTGGCTAACAATTAAGAGTAGTAAAGATTTCAAGGTTCTTCATCCCCAAACAAGTGATCTAGCTTTATATTTATTGTGTTGACCCCTTGTCTCATGGCCCTATTCCCATGGTTTCAAAAAATTGGATTCAAATTGGCTTAGTAGAGATTGAATTCTATTTCTGTTGACTTTGTAAAAAAAAACTGGATTGATCAAAGTAGAAAAATTTCATTTTCGGGTACTTTCTTTTTATCACCAAAACAGAAGTGTTGAGAACTCATTTGCTTGGTATTTCGAACATGTTAGATCTGAAGGGTTCTATACTCCTTTTATTTGAATCTGAATTGATGGAGACAAATTTGATTCCTGTTTTTGAGTTTTTAAACATTGGTTATACTCTGTCACTTGGAGGAATAAACTGCTAATTAAATAGAGGTTTGTTGGTATTCCCAACCCTTGTTTCTGTGAGGCATCTCTCTTGCACTAGTTTCCACTGAAGTTTAAAATTTTCTGACCCTGGTTGTTAGGATTTGGTACTTGGTCAAGGGTACAAAAGAAAAACTCGGCCCATGTTGTTCATGTCTTAAAGCTTATTTTAGTTGCATGGCTTTTAAGTTGGTTACTTGAATTGTGAAGTAGTGATGGTAATTGGAATTGTTAAGGTGTGTTAAATTAACTTGTAAATGTAGCTATCCACATTGGACAGTTGGACTTACGCTTCTTTGGCAATGTTTGTAAGATGCTAATGTTAAATTTTTCTGCCTTGCCCTTTGTGGACAGACCCTTCCTAATTGCTTTAGAAGGTTGAACAATTTTAGGCTAGTAAAACAACAGATTTTACTTGGTTGCAGCTAAATGGCTACAGATGATTGTTAGGGCAGGTACATATGTGGCAACAGTTTTCCCTAACCCTAGTGATTGTTTGAAAAGGGGGGGGGGGGGAGGGGAGGAGGGCGCTTTCTACAACAACATCCAAGCCTTGTCCCTACTTAATGGGGTTGGTTATATGGAACCTATGAGAGATAATAGAAAGATAAAAAGAAGTAAAAGGTGGGGGGGCATACAGGTAAAGAGGGAGGCACACAACATCAACATAGATCAAGAGGGGGGGGGCTTTCTATACTAAATTACGGCTATAAATGCATCAATATATAGCTATAAATTGTGGTTTTGCTACTAATTCTATAGAAATGACCTTCCAAGTTGTTGCTCATGGTCCTATCGTAAATTGTAACTTTGAATCTTGGGATTGGAATACCTATACATAGGTCATTTGGGGATAGGTTTTAAAAAAATTTCTAACAGTAATTAGAGTGTTTTTTCACTGAATATAATTATGTAAAATATTATCCGTTTGTTTTGGCATAAAATTTTACCTTGAAAATTTTCCACTGGGGTGCCTGCCCTGTGTTTCTCTCACCCTCCATGGGTGGTTGGGAAGAACCGCCATTCCTTTCCCATCCCACCCCGCCCATTGGTCAAGGCCGCCCTCTTACCTGAAGCACAAGGCAGCCTACTTGCCTGAAGCGGGTTTCCTGCCCATCCTTTGTCCAATGTCAAAATTGGTAAATTGTAAGGATCACTAGGTTTTCTTTGTATCAGAAGACCAAATTGAATAGTGATACTCATGATTTGTTGCAGAAGATGTTTATAGCGGCTCCAAGTACGTTATGTATTAGATAAATTAAAACTGAGGGTTATGTTATCACTCCACCCCAGTGCACAACACACTTTTAGGGAATTGGAGATGATTATTTTCCTGGTTCCTACTGCTGTGGGTCAATTATCTGGTAAGACGGTTAAGGTAAAGAATGAAGGCTTTAATGGGAATCAAGTTGAGAATTTTCCAAAAAGCAGTCTCAAGAAGCCATCTTCAGAACCGGGTGTTGAGAAAGAGGTTGAAAAGGTAAGAGTACAGTGGATAGATTTCTTAGAGAAAGAAATTGTTGAGATCAAGGATTTGGAACCTTGGTTGTTTCAATCTTTTCTCTTTTTAACATTTGATTCTTTTTTAATTATCTGGTTTACTTTCCTTTCGGTGTATTGTCAGAGTAATTCTTCTGCATGAAATTGTTATTTTGATAAAACTGGTTGTTTAAGCCTCAACATTGTTTTTAAATTGTAGGCATGATTAAATTGCAATTTACGTTATGAATTGTTGGACTTTAGGGATAATCCAGATTGTGTGAAGTTCAACTTTTCATGTTTGAATGTTAAACTTCAGGAGAAAATATAATCTGAATTTCTGCTCCTAACTCCTCATCTAACATTGTGTTTGACATGATACTTTGGTTTCGTTTGTAAACTTGTTAGTAATCAAATTAGAGAAATGTTAAAAGAGAAGTTACATTGTTGGACGGTGCTTGAGAAGATGGTGGAAAGACGAATAGGCTATTGTATTCCTGCCGAGTGAAGATTCCTATTGAATTTTTTTTATTGTCATAGAATTTGCTTGATTCTCACTCAATATCACCCCCCTCCCAACCCAAAAAAAAAGAAGAAAGAAAGAAAGAAAAAGAGAAGTGCTTCACTGGATGCACTTCGAAGGATCTTGTCTCAAAGATATGTTGTGTGGTATTTGTGATGAGTGTTATTCTTTTAATCAGTTCTTTTGGTTAAACAACAAGGACTGGTGATTGAAATCATAACGATATAACATGTGATGGTCAATAAAACCACAGTTTAATATGGCCTCACTTCAGAATCTGGAAAAAAAAAAGGGTGAACTTGGTTCTCCTATTGTCTGGATCTCAAGCATAATATTTTTTGCTTAATCTGGTTTCAGATGTTGTCTTCTGGTTTACATTGTTGTGCATTTGATGTTCTTGACTTGGTTGCTTTGAATCTGTATAACCTAGTGGCTCTCTCTCTGGTGTTTGGGTAACGTATTGCATATTTCTTTGGGAAATGGTCTCCTGCATGGTCAGCACACCACATTGGACAGGGACCTATTTCTGCCTCATGGCAAGTTGGATGGGGAAAATCTTGGACCATGAAGAGGGTCCATGGACCACTGAGGGGGTACATGGACATACATGTGAGAGTATGCCAATGCACGGGACATAGGTGAATTCATCTCTGAAATTTGACACATTGCCAATCTAGACCTTTCACTAGATATTTCAACATAGAAATTGCCCCATCACTTTTCCACATGCCAGAACTAGGTGTGCTGCTTCATGGTGGATGGCCACCCTGGGAACATTTTGCCTATTTGTTTTGTCTGTGTTTTGGTATTCAACTTTGTTAAACCCATAGACATAGCGAATAGACCTTTTTACTTTGGAGCTCCCGTTAATTTGCTTGCAATAACTGGTTATGTTAGTTTAACTGATTAATGTCCTTTTCCCTGTGGCTGTTACGCAATTGTGGTTGACTATATTATTTTAGGTGATACAAGTTTACCGATTGGAATTGTTACTGATGAAGTAATTAGAGACCGGAATTCTTCAAGATCCTCCCCAACAATATGTTTGAATCTTGGGATACCACCCTTTCTGCTCTTGTTATCCTTCTGTTCCTTGATTGAATTCATTTCTTTGTGATCTTTTGGAATCTCTCTCCTTAGAAATGGAATATTGATCAAGTGTTTTCAGATTCCTAAATGCTACGACACCATTTGTTTTTCAATGCCATGTCTCAGGAGATACTTTGAGAATTTCAAGAGGAACTGTCTTCAAAGTAGCATCCATTTTGGAGCATCTAAATAATGTGGTTCAGAAAATGGTGCATTTTCTATCATAAAATCTAAATTTGGAACCATTTGGAGAGGGGGTGGGTGGGTAGTGAAACACTCTGCTAATGCAGTCAGAAAACAAGAAATGGATGCTTTCTACAATTTTTACACTAGATGTTTTGTTGACCTATTTATGAATTTGAACTGTCAGTGACTTATCTTCACTTTCCATTCAAGAGAAAAACTTGGATGGAATGTGTACAGTGGTTATGAACTTAGAATCTAAGAGTGATTTATCTGTATATATTGACTAGGGCCATCCATGGGGTGGTCAAGTGAATAAGGTTAAAAGTTCTTAATGACCGAGGCACATGTATGATATATTAGGATGATCACAAACCTTCGCCGATACAGAAACTGTTTCATTCTTGTGTAAGGTCATTAACTTAATGATTGTTTCCTTGCTGTTAGTGATTGTGATGTAGGACAAAACATGTAGAAAAAGAGGCCAAAATACTGTTCATGTGAACAGTGTCACAGACCCTTATTTTTGGTTTGGTGAGAATATTCCTTGAAGTATTGTGGGGGCAGATTAGTCTTTTAAGTATTAGTGATTCAAGTCCTTAAGTGATGTCATTCTTCTAAAGCTAATAAGTAGAACTGATGGGGGACCACAGGTTGGAGATTCCAGGTACAACAATTAAGTCATCCAAGTGGGTCCCACAAGGAGATTTGAAGACTTAAGAAGATTTTATTATGTTTCTATTTTATTTCAGTCGTAGTTAATTACAGTAGTTTCTAATTTTTAGATTGAAGTTATAAGTCTAAGTTTCTATTTTTTCCTTTTACTTGAGGTACAAGTCCTGCCCCCTATTTATGTAAGGCTGTTTTAGGTTTTAGCCACTCTTCATGATTTTACTATGTTGAATGAAAGTTTGCTTGCTGCACTTATGATTGTTTCTCAAGTTGTGTGTGACTTGAAGGGCTGAAGGAGCCTGGCTGGGAGAGCCAAATCCATCTATCCCAACCTCTCCATTATCACCTTCACCAATTTCTTCTCCATCGAGCCAAGGTTGCTGTGATCCTTCCTCTGCCCAGAAAACCAATCGGGTGTTGCTGTTGTTGCTCCAGGCTGCTGCTGCTGCTGTTTACTGTTGCTTGAGGTCTTTACTCAAGGCTGGAGACATCCTTTGCTCGTTGTGATTGTTGCTACTGGGTGTGCTTTTGATTGGGGCTGTTGCTGCACTTCTGCAACTCTTTTGTCTGCACCTTCTAATTTCATAACACCCCCAAATCTTCTCTAACCCTACTGGGTTTTGCTTCCCCTTTCAATTCCCTCCACTCGATTTTCAATTCCCCTTCATTCCACAGCCTGAAACTCCCAAATTCCACAAACTTTCTATTTTCATTCCACCACCATAACGTCACTTCTACCCATCAGAATTTCACCAAATTTGCAGCAGAACCCTCTTGCCATGGATCCTACACTTGATCCAAGTTAGAGCCCAAACTGGAAGCTAGTTTGGCCTGCAGAGAATTGCTTTCTATTTTGGGAGTTGCTGTCATATCTTCCAGATCAATCATCAGAATCAATTGAAACTTTCAGTAGTGTTTCTGACCTATACAAGCATCATTCAATCCAAAGCTGGGAGAATTCTTTTGGCTGGTTTGGTTGATTTCATATACTTTTTAATTCTGCCTCTTGTTTCTATTTTGGATTTGTGGGTTTCCTACTGTAGAGTGGTTCTTACTCGAACCCCTTCTACATTAGATTGGTTGTTGAAACCTAATATTTTTCCATTTATTGGTATATTTTCCAATGAATCAGGCTATTCAGTTGATAAAGGACAGGGTAATCGATGCTGTGTTTGTGTTATTCAGTGATTCTGCTTATTCCACTTGCCTCAGTACCATAGTAGCTACAACATGCATAGGAAGACAAAACTCCCATTTTCGTGGGCTCCAGCTTCAGGCCCTGTATATTTCTCATTGTGGTTTAGTCCTTGAATGTGCGGCCTGATGTGTCAGATGGATAACATCAACCAACTGAGCTGCAGGGTCATGTTCAAAAGAAATTGCGGCCATTGCTTTAAATTCTTCAAAAGAATGTAATTGCAGTGCATTGCAATCTCCAATGGCATGCTTTTCAAGCAAGGGATTTTATTTAGAGACCTGCACTGAAGCCAGGTCTCATTCCTTCCCATTGTTTTCTCACTAGGATCTAAATTAGGAATCTTTGTGTGTCACAATGCTTTCCTTCTATAGAAGTTCCCCCACCCCACCCTCCCCAAAAAAAAAAAAAAAAATTCTTGTTTCCTTGATTAGATCTTTGGTTTTGCATCTGATTGTAGAAAAAAAAATTGAACATTACAAATGTTCCATTCATTGGCTCCTGTTCTGTTATGTTGGAAACTTGGAATTGTTGATCACCAACCTATTGGTTTAGAAAGGTCGGACTGGTAACGGAATTTGTAAATTTTGCTGCTCGTTTTCTGCATTTAGGTGTACTTTATATTTATTCCTCATCAGTGAACAGAATACAAGTTTAGGAATAATTTGTTCGTGTGGGTGATAGTAGAACGCTTTTACTGCCACTGATTGATCAATAACCAATGACTAAACTTGAAAGGTTTGATGGTAATGGATCATGAATTGGATTTGGTGATGGGTTACCTAAACATTTGACATTCCTGTGGAAGTATTACAGCATTAAGTACATTGAATCTTCCTTCGAAGCAGAGGTGGGTGACAATTTATCAGATCCTCAGGGTCTAAGAGGTTTACCCAGCCTGCACTTGTTTGTTACTCTGCAACTAGTGATTCTTAAGCTAATTTTTAAGGAATTTTTATAGAGGCATAGTTTGTTTCCAGGTAAAAGTAACAAAAGAAAAATTTCCGGTAAAATTTTGTTTTACACAGATTTTGCCTGGAAATAAATAGATCTATCATAGGAAAATTTTGCTGAGATTGCTACAGAACTTGATAAATTAATGGTTCACATTTGGTTAATTTAGAGAGAACATTTAGATGCAGGATGTCATGCTCTTGTTTTTTTACAATCCTGGATTCCATGTGGTATCTAGCCCTTAGTTAGTAAGTACGCGTATTATATGCGTACCCGAATTTTTGAACGAATAATACTCCCGTCCCCTCATTTTCCCGTATTTTTATAAAAAAATGCGTTTTTTAACCGATCGCGTATTATACTCATATAATTCGGGTATTATATGTTTTATACTTTTTAAGTTTTACCCTAATGTGTAAAAAAAAAACCCCCAAAGATTAGAATTTTTTCACGATTTCACTTGTCCTTCTTTTGCGATTTGCGTTTTCACTCCAAAGTCCAACCCTAGAAGGCAACAGCAGCGGCAGCCCCCCTCCATCTCCGTTCAACACCTGCTATCGTCAAAGCTTCGACGGCAACAGCATCGACGACGGCAGCGGCGACGTTTCACCTTGTTTATTTCTTCTTCCACTGTGGTTAGTATCCCTTTCTCTATTTCGTATTGTTTGCTAATCAAACGAAAAATCACAAGTTCCAACTGCATCTCCATGGAAAATAGAAACGGGAAACCTTTTTGATTTTCAGTTTCTCACCACAATCCACTTTCACCTATCCTCTGTTTCACTCTTATCTACAAGGATTAATTAATTTGGTAAACAGTAAGTTTCCCTATTTTTTTTCCCTATTCTCATTTGTAGTTAATCACATAATTTTTCCTATTTTTTTTTTAGCTTCAGTTGTTGTGTTCTCGTTTTAAGATGCCTTGCAGGTCTCCTTATTTCTGTTTTATTCTTATTCTCATTGTCTGAAATTGGAATTTTGTGGAAATCTAACCTCAACTTCACTTTTGGTTGAAAATTCTCACCTTTCTATGGTTCACCTTTTCCACTATGGTTCAACCAAAAAAAAAGTAAACCTTCCCAATCTAATCAAGACTCATGGGGTGTGGAGTCTCTCTTAGCCAAAGTTTTCTCTCTAGGTACATGTGAAATCGTGGTAGGCATTAGATGAATCTAGAGATGGTGTATGGGGAATGAGTTTAAGGCCATTTTATACAAAATAACTCGATAAGGAGTGGATGGAGTTTCAGTATGTATGACTCCTAGAACTTATGGAAGAGGAACGATTAGACTAAAGGACCCAAGTCCAAGCCTCTATGAGATATAAACCATGGCTTACCATGGCCTCCTGGCCGGGTATGAGTGTATGACATGGGATGAGATCAAACAAATAGCAAAGAGATTATGTTTTGTTAATTTTACAAAAATTGAATGCTAATATGAATGTCATTTTCTAGAGAAATAATATTCATGAATCATGCCAATTAACTAAATATATAATTCACTCATCTATTTGTTTGCAATTTTTCTATCCAGTTATATTTATGGTTTAATGAATGTTTCCATTTTGGCTCTTATTATCATGAATCTTAGTTATTATTAAGGTGAGTTTGGTATTATAGAATTTTTTATTTTCTTATATATTCATTTATTTATTAGGTCACTAAGAAAATATGGTTAAACAAAGAGATGATTTGTGGAAGTATGTAGAGGACTCAAAAGGCCGCTTCAAATGCAACTTTTGTAAAAAAGAGTATGCGGGGGGTATTTCAAGGGTCAAATACCATTTGTCTTGTCAAAAAGGGCATGATATTGGAATTTGTTGCAATGTGCCTGACGATGTACAAGTTGAGGCACTTCGTGCACTAAGTAAGAAAGCTAAGACTGGGGAAAGTTCTACTGCATGTAATGTCGGTTCTTCACAAAACCCCATAGAAAAACCCCATAGAAATAGGAAGACAAACTGGTCAACCTTCAAGTGTGCAACAACGATCTGTTGATGTAATGTTTAAACATGTAATGTTTAAACAGAAAGATAAAGATGGAGTTGATGATGACATGGCTCAACATTTTATTTTGAATAACATTGCCTTCAATGTTATTCAAACCCCTTTTTTTCAACAAATGATACGTTCTGTTGCTTGTTATGGTCCAAGTTATAGTATACCTAGTTATTCTACATTGAGGACTAAGTTGGTGCAGAGGGCTAAGAAGAACGTTGAAGAATATGTTTCAACAGTTAAGGAGTCATGGTCTCTTTCAGGATGTACAATAATGTCTGATATGTGGACTGATATGAAGGAGTGTGCTTTTATTAATGTTATTGCATATTCACCCATGGGGGCTGTTTTTCTCAAATCTTTTGAATGTTCTGATGCATCCAAGACGGGGTTATTTCTTAGAGACACACTTGAACCCATAATTGAAGAAATTGGGCCAGAGAAAGTTGTTCAACTTATCTCAGATAATGCTTCCAACTATGGGGTTGCCATATCTTTAATAATGGAGAAATATCCTCATATTCATAGGATAAGGTGTGCTGCCCATGGAGTACAGTTACTCTTGAAAGACATAGATTCACAAATCCCCTGGGTCAAAGAGGTATTTGAGAAGTCAAAACTGATTATTAGTTTTATGTATAAGCATGGAACAGTCTTGGCCTTGATGAGAGAAAGCACAGGAAACAAAGAGTTGAGAAAACCTTGCAAGACAAGGTTTGCATCTAACTTTTTGATGCTCAAGTCTATTCTTGAAGTTGAGGATTTCTTAAGAGTGATGGTAGCATCAGCAGAATGGAGGATAAATAGGCATTGCAGGTCTGAATTGGGTGTGATGGTCACTAAAATAATTCAGACTACAGAGTTTTGGCTTAATGGGAGGGATGTATATTCAATTTTAAAGCCTCTTATTATAGTTCTTCGCTTGGTTGATGGTGACGGAGCTACAAATCCTTTTTTGTACGAGGCAATGGAAAGGGCAAGAAATACTATTATACACCGTTGCAATAACAACCCAGCAAAGTATGAGAGGTTGTTGCAATTGTTTGATAGTAGAAAAGAGGCAAATAGATTACATCCTGTGCAAGTTGCTGTTGCTTTTCTTAATCCTTGTCTAATGTATGAGGGAAAAATTTCATACAACCAGAATGATGTGCAAAGGGCAATGATCTATATCACAAAGAGCATGGTTCCTCCGAATGAGAAGAAACAATTTGGCAAAGAAATAAATGTTTATTTGGACAAAGAAGAAATGCTATTTCATGACTTCTCATTGGCAATCATTGATTGTCATCCACGTAAGTAAAAGTTTGATGAATCTTTTGTTATTCTATGTTACATTTTTATTTCATTTCTTTTTAATTTTTTATAAATTTGGTAATGAATTTATTCTTCATTATTTCTTTGATCCTTTTTTTTAATGTAGGTGTATGGTGGAATTTGCATGGAAATTGTGTTCCAATGCTTCAAAGAATTGCCATTCAAATTACAAGTCAACCTTGTAGTTCATCATCATGTGAAAGAAATTGGAGTGCTTTCGAAGCAGTGCAAACCAAGAAAAGAAATAAACTCTCTCCTCAAATGTTGGAAGGTTTGGTATATGTAAGGATGAATTCCCTTATGAAAGGCAAATCAAGGGAAATTGAGAAGTTTAGCAAGGAATCAATAAATTTAGATAAACTGCTTGAGATTCCAATAGATGAAGATGAAAATGGAACTGAAGTTGAAGATGAGGAGGATGAAAGAATGGAAGATGATGCAGATTGGCTTCATAGAGAACTTAGGATTGGAGAATATGCACGAGACAGTGATAGTATTCAAACTCCAACATATGGTGGCACTCTAAGTCAACTGCGCAATCTCTCACAGACTCCTTTCACACATAGTTCAACTTCTGAGACACAAGAACCATTAGATATCAATGATTGATGGTTTCCTTCTTTATGACATGAAGGATTTGTTATTGTTAGAGACTATTTTGTGGGACTTGTTCCTATTAGAGACTATGTTATGGGGTTTTCATGGTTCCAGAACACATTATGTCTTACTTTTTTTTATGTTTGATGAGATGTAATAGACTATTATATTGATATTTTATCGTTTAGAGACTACTTTATTGATATTTTGATATTTTAAATGCTAATCTTAGAGATGTAATATAAGATATTATATTATTGTGTTTATTTTAGTTTATAAAATCATGATATTATTTTGTTTATTAGGTGGTGAATGCATGTTATATAATGAATATATGTCCGTTTTTTTTAAAGTATTATTGCCGTCTATGTCGTATTATACACGTATTAAACACGTATCGTATTATTATCGTATGTGTTTTATGAAGTCGAATTTTTGAAAAGTATTATTACCGTCTAGTCCGTTTAATTGCCGTACGTATCCGTTTTCGTTCAATTGCCGTTCCCGAACTTACTAAGATCTAGCCTAGTTAGTAAATACGTGTATCCAAACGTATGAATGAAAAAAACTCTGTATTGCATATAATGTTTTAGAATTGATAAAATATGTGTATTTTAAGGGGCGTTGTATGATACTCGAATAAAATGCGTATAATTTGTTTATATATATATATATTAAAAAAAAAGAGAGTAAAATCTAACTTAATCGTTAAACCAATTCTTAATATTTACCATTAGATTAAAAAAAACTTAAAATCTACCAAACCCTCTTCTCTTCTCCAGGGGAAGATCAAACCTCTAGCGGTTGGTTCTCCTTTTCCATTCTTCTCTGTCTTTTCTTCCTCTTCTTACGTTCTGTTGGCGATTGTAGTGGTTGTTCTTGTGTTCGTCAAGCCGGCGATTGCAGCGGTGCATTTGAAGCGACAATTCTTAAGGTATTTTTTTGAAACATTTGCCCCTCTATTCTATGGAGGAGAATAGCAGGGAGGGCTTAGAAATTGAAGCTTAACAACAACATAAGGCAACTCGTTTGATTTTTTTGAAGAAACCCAATCAAACGAAACATATATAATCTGTGAGAACTCAAAACTTTTCTTAGCAAAAAATTCCATCACTGTAGATTCAGAACCATCCATTTTTTCTGTTTTTGATGGTCAAAGAGACGGACTTTGGGATTTATTAAAGTCCAAAACCCATGAAGCATGAAATAAACTTAGATTTAGTTAATATTTAATAACAAAATTCAATTTAGCAGTAGAACCGAAACCTAAAATTAGAAATTGAAAATAGAATCTGAAACTAGAGAAGAAATTAGAAAGTATATAGGGGGTGGGGGAGAGAGTGTTGCGGGAGAGACGTTTATCTTGTTCTAGAGACAACAAGATTTTATGAATGAAGAGAAGTCATGTTATCTTACTTCTTGTTTGGTACATAAAAGCTAAAAAGACTCTTTATAAGCATAAGTCATTTCAATCATTCCTTTTGATTGACCCTTCTAATCCCAACAATAAAGAATGTAATGAACCTAGGGTTGTTAACCAATCAAACTATATATTTAGGTATTTGTTAACCAATCAAACTATATATTTAGGCACATCAGTAAATGCTATTATTCTGTTTATTAGCTGTACATGTCTATTGCATAGTGAATATATGTCCTTATTTTTGTTCTCGGATTTTTACATAGCAACCGTATTATATACGTATATGCCCTATTATAATTGTGAATTTTTTGAAAAGTATTATTATCGTATAGTCCGTTTGACTGTCATACGTATTCGTTCCCGAACTTACTATGGTATGTAGAGGGAAAAAGGAAATTCACAATTATAATAGGGCAAATTTCACGGACACCGCCTCTAAGTATTCAATATGTCACGGATAACCTAAACTCTGAAAAATTGTCAGACACCCTTTTACTTTATGGTGTTTTTTTGGGAGAAAGTTCTTTGTCTGGGAGTGTGGCCTATGCCAGCACTCCCATGAGTCTGTCTCTCTCCTCCCTATTTGAAAAGACATCTCTACTCCCTTGTTTTAAGGAGGAGACAGATAGACACATGGGAGTGGAAAACTGCTTCTCTTTTGTTTTTTATAGGTATAAATTGTTGAATTAAGGGTCCAACCAGTAGACTAGATTATTAGATCTTATTTTATGGTTTTATTTCAACTTAGTCCACTTCGTTAGGTTTGTGCAGTTAACTCTTTTACAATGGTGAAATTACCTTTACCACGGGGTGAACTTCCCATAATACCCTTTAAGAATAAATCCCCAATACAAATCATTCTCTTCATCTTCTTCCATCTGACGGTGGGGTTTCTTCTTCTTCTCCTTCCTTTTTCTGGGCAACAGCGAGGGCTTCGGCCTTGTTCTTGAAGATTTGATCGAAATAGTAATAGATGCCTTGAGACGCAGTGGTGCCAAATAGAGAGAGTTTGAGACCACTGTACAATCCACCCAAACCTTCGGTTCTTATAACCTTGGGAAATTAGAGTGCCACCGCCATGAGAGGGAGGTGGGATTGGGAAAACTCAAGAAATAAGAGAACTTAAACTAATCTCAATTCATAGGTCAGAGTAGAGGGAAATCGCAATCGACTACCAATCTTAGGGAGCTTAAGTAATACCCAGAATATTATCTCGAACCCAATGGTTGGATTTGAAAATTTTCAGATCTAGGTTAGACAATCGCAGAAAATAGGAGATTCTCAGTTTTAGTAAATCCACAAGTTAGAACCCTCCAAAACCCTGGTCGAGTTTCCCTTTTGGAAGGGTCCTAATAGAACTAAAAGATCTCCCAAATCTGGTGGACAGATCAAGGTGTGGTTGTCTTACAAGATAGCTGAAACAAAGCAAAAACAGGGGAGCCACAAGGTCATTTAAATCGGGGATCAAGAATCAAGTGTGATACATTTTGAGTTTTACAAATTTTCTTGTCTGTTAAAAACTTGAATCATGAACTTCAGGATCTAGCGTATGTAAGCCAAATATGAGAGAATCCTTTTCTTCCGAGTGACAAGGAGAAGATTTCTTAAAAACCCTTAACCTCTCCGATGGGTTCTCCGGCAGCAAGTGATGGATTTTGAACTCTGGCAGGCTCTCGTCCCTCTCGCATGCAGGTTGCAGAGGAGGTAGGTAGAGATGAGAGAGAGAAGACAAGTCAATTTTGGTTGCTAACTGTGCTTAACATCAAGAGGAAGGTTGCCATTTTAACCAAGTTTGACAAGGGTGCGTAGCATGGGTGATTTGGTTCAAATGTAGGGGTAAGAATCCTTCTTGAGAGAGATACCGATGTCTGTCCGTGTCCAGTTGTCATCATTGTCGAGGGGGTGACAAAAATTATCATTAACCTTTTTTGTTTTAATAACATATCAATAATGATTGGAGCAAGGGTGGTCTAGTCAAATCATGCCTAGCCTTATTGTTGGCTTCCATTTCTGACCTTCGAATCGATATCTATTTCGACATATGTTCATTTTTTGTTTAAACCCGACCGGGTGGGTCATTTGGGGTTATTTGGGGGCATTTCTGTACTTTTTTGGGTTTGTGATTTTCTAAAAAGTGTTTTTATCTCTTATTAGACGTGTGGATGCCATGTTGGGAGTTGTGAATATAAAAGATATGTTCATTTTTGGTTTAGGTGAAGTAAAGCACTCAACAAAGGATGAAATAGTACACCTCGAAAAATGACTATATTCACTCGTCAAGAGAGGTACAAAAGGGAGCTCCAAGCTCATTATAGGTGAAGAGAAGATAAAACTAAAGGGTTTATGGATCATCTTTTTGGTAGTAACTTTCTTACCAGAATCACAACGCTTTACTTCACCTGTAGGAAAGAGTACTAGACAAATTAGGAAAACTATTGCTTTCTAGTTTTATTTCTCACCTGGATCCAATATGAGCACATATTTCTGCCCATTTTGGTGAAGCTGATCAACAAATTACTTCATCTGGTCTTGTGGGAAGTTGATAGGATCAAGAGTGAAGCCTTTATAGCCATCCATGTAGTTGATATCTGTCCACATGGGCAGAAATATGTGCTCATATTGGATCCAGGTGAGCAATAAAATTCCACACCTTGGAATGAGAAAGGTGCTTGGACCCAGGGTGAGGTAATGGCCTAGGTGGGGGCTTGGACCTACAAGGATAAAAGCAACTGAGTTCGATACTTTGATATGTGGCAGTGGGAGCGAGATGTATTACCCAGGTATTTTCACAGAAGAGAATGGGAAGCTCTATCTAGATCCAGACTACACTTCCCATATTGACTACCGTTGGGGTAATGAAGGCCTAAAGAAGACCATTTGGAAATTGATTAACTCACTGGATGGTAGAGGAGATATATCTAATGATTCTTCAAGTCCCATTCAGGAGGATGAAAAGTCAGGCAATTCTCATTGTGTGTCATATCTGATCAAAGATCCCACTAAGGTACATATAAATTCCTAAAAAGAATTGACAGTATGGTTGTAGATGCCTTTGTGAGATTGTCCTTCATCCACTTGTAGAATAGCAGAGAGCTAAGTAAACTATTATTTGGTTATATAGGTGGACCTACCTGCTAAGGATAGGTAGACAGCCCGACCCGCAGGTTCACTGGCGTCAGCAAGAGCTAAGTAAACTATTAGTTGGTTTTCAGCACGAGCTCGTATCTCATGTATCTTGATCAGTCTTCTGCTCAGTTATCTAATGTATCGCATGATGCTGAGGTCTCCAGCCTTGGCTAAGGTAGTAGGTCTTGTCATAAAAGTCCCAGTTCGATGGTGAGTGATCGAACCTTAGCTACATGGATTTTCTACTGTAACCTAGTGCCATCTGGGGCATGGGAGTTTGGTTTAGAGAGTAGAGTGAAGGGCGTGGACATTAGACTCACCACTGCCATCTTGGCAGAGATCCTTGGGCTGCCTGACACAGGCGAGAGATGTTACTATAAGCCCAGGGTAGATATCTCAGATATGTTTTCCTTGGAGACCAGGGGAAGGGTGGTTTTTTCTTTTGTTCCTAGGGCTATGAACGTGGTTTCAGATGCCTTAGCCAGGAAGGCGCTGTCTCTTGTGTGCACGACAGATTGGCCGAATTCCATGCAGTGGCTTCAAAAACTTTGTGTGACTGAAGCTACTGGTTGTACACACGCCCTCCATCAATAAATTCCCCATTTACCAAATTTTTTTTTTTATAATAAAAATCAATATAATATGGTGTATGTTTATAGACTCTGACCCAAAATTGCTTGCTTGACTTATGCTATCAAACACTTGTCGGCACTAACTTATGCTGTGCTTGGTATGCATTCTAGATCGACATACATACTAAGAAATCATACCACACGTAGCCTTAATTCTAGAAGGTTTACTATACAATTCCAAACAGTTTATAACTGTATAGTTAATTCTCTTTATTTAGTTAATTCTCTTTATTGTCTTTAATCACGTTTTAGAGTTTTAATCTTATGGGGTATTCCGTATCTGAGACCTATAATGTATTGAGATTGAAAAAATGAGATTACAAATATACGTTAAATAAATAGTGGATCTATAAGTTTAAAAAAGTCTGGTTTCCTTATTTCAATGTTCTTTTTTATTATTATTATTTTTTTTAAATTTTTTCTCAAACTATGGTCTGACTGATGCAAACAAAACTGGCTTGTTTAACCAAGGTGGTCATCTAAAGTCTGAACCGATCGATGGAAGCCCGACACTAGATCGATCGAATACTAAATGTGTTGAGCTCAAGCTCTAACAAGAGATCATTGCCTGGTTGGGTGGCCCCCTACATCAGTGCAGGCCTAATGAGAGCTCATAGGGCCATCAACATAGATGGAGTTTTTTATTTTATAGGAGATGGAATGGTAAAATATCGCAAACCTCTGTATTTGGCACAGGCATCACAAATCAAGCAAGTTAAAGAAGCATTAAATTAAAAAAAAAAAGAAAAGAAAAAGAAAAAGAAAAAAGTTTTCAACAAAGAAGTTTATAAACAGACTTTGTAACCATACAGACCTGTCAATTACTTGTAGAGTCTAAAAATGTAAATTCACAACTCATCAATCCCCAAACCAAGAGGAGATTTCAGATTTTCTCTCCATCTCCATTTCTGACGATGCAAATCTCCCATGATGAAATCTCAAGGCATGAAATCAGGGCTCTCTACCTTTAACAAACCCGTTTCTACATCGAAGCAACACGGCACGACACACACGGTCAGGGTTTTCCTCCCCTCTGCAGCAACACTAACACAAAAAAATTAGTCAATTCCGGCTGTGGTCGCGGTTAAAGCTGGGCTGGCAGTAACCGACCGAAAGAGGCCATAAATTTGAATAACCTTCCGTAACAGCATGTAATTTACTGGAATACGCCGAAAATGGGCTCCGCCTCTACGCTTCTTCATTCAAAGAATGCATTTTTTTTTCTTAGAAACTCTCTCTCTCGAAAACAACATCCAATACCAAAAATCATCCACGAATAGAAAAAATAGAGACAAGTCTTAAGGGCTTAAGTTATGATTGGCAAATGCTCTGTTTTCGGTCTCCATATGCTCTGTTTTCGATACTCTATCAGACCTTAACTCATAATTGAAACCTGCTACTTGCAACCATACTCCAAACTCAAAAACCAGAGTGCTCTCAGCCATAGCTTCTAATCAGAGACATGTCACAGTTGGTGCAAAGTTTAATCAGTGTGCTATTTCGTTTCGTCAGCGATCCTTCTCCTGTTGTCGCGAATTTTCAGTCAGAGATCCATTACTTGTTGAACTGCCGGTTGGGGTGGAGGTGGAAGCATGGTTCTAAATCTCGGATCGGATTGGCCGACATTGGCCAGATCGGATCGATATCGGTCGAGGCCAATCCCGATATTAGGCCGATACAACAAGGTTTAACTGGATCGTCCGATTCAATCCTTGATCGATTCGACTGAATATTTTTTTATTTTTTCAAAGTTTTTAGGTTTTTTTTTTGGGTAAAGTACACGTACCCCCTAGAATGCACCCAATATTCCGCATACCCCCATGAGCGACTCAATATTTCACGTACCACCTCTCAATATCCCACGTACCAGCCTGCTTTACACCCCAAATGCCACATAGGTCCAATCCATTAAATACCACCGTTAGATAATAATATTTTGACTATTTTACCCTTTGTTTCATTTTCTTATATCTGAAAAGACTTAAATACCCTCACTTATTTGTTGCTCAAAACTAATTGAAAATGACCAATTTATCCTTTGTTTTATTTTCATAAATGCAAAGACCTAGTTGCCTTCACTTATGTATTACCCTAACCTAATTTGAAAAGATTATTTTACCCCTAAATATTTGTTCCTAAGAACCCCAAAATACCCTCATCTTCCCCAAATCATCATCCTCCTTTACATACCCACCACCACCACCACCACTGCCACCCACCATTAACATCACCACCCACCATTGCCGCAGCCACCATCACCACCACCCCACCACCATTCCAGAAATCGAATCCTGATTTGGGGGTAAGAAAAAACACAGATTTATTTTTATTTTTATTTGTAGATGTAACAAAGTAGCACCACCTCTGTTCGCTTAGTTCTTTCCTTGTCAATGCATTTAACTTAATTTTCAGTCTACAACAAACACAATATCTTCTGAGGTAACAATACTAATCTGTTACACCTGTAAACAAATTCTCATAGTGTCACAGTAGGAAACAAATTCGTCTCTTTACTCTGTTTTTCTCCCAATTTCAATTTTTCTTTTTCACATTGTTTCCCTTTCTCACTTTTGGAGTTTGGTCTTTGAATAAAGGGAAGCAGAGAAGCTAGGAGAGAGAGAGAGAGAAAGAGGAGCAGAGCCTTCCACTAAAAACCAGAGATGGAAGTATTAGAAACTCTGGTTTTATTTGGTAACAGAACTTTCAAATCTTTCCATTTTGTGAAACACTCATCGCAAATCGCAATTTTTTGTTTTCTTCTCTTGATCAATCATTATCGTTTTAGTTGTTTTCTTGCATTGGACATCAAGATTAGTTTAGAAAAGTTGAATTTTAAGTATATAAGTTTCATCATTGGGTTAAGGGTTAGGGTTTCATCGAATTGGTTGATAAGAGAAACCTGTACAGAAATTGATTTGTTTCCAAATAATTTACCTCGCATTTGTCTTACAACCCAAAGCCAATGGTGGGTGGGTATGTAAAAGAAGATGATTTGGGGAAGATGAGGGCATTTTGGGGTTTTTAGGAACAAATATTTAGGGGTAAAATTGTCTTTTCAAATTAGGTTAGGGTAATGCATAAGTGAGGGCAATTAGGTCTTTTCATTTATGAAAATAAAACAAAAGGTAAATTGGTCATTTTCAATTAGTTTTGGCAACAAATAAGTTAGGGTATTTACGTCTTTTCAGATTTAAGAAAATGAAGCAAAGGGTAAGATGGTCAAAATATTGTCATCTAACGGTGGTATTTAACGGATTGGACCTATGTGGCATTTGGGGTGTAAAGCAGGGGTGGTACATGGAATATTGAGGGGTGGTACGCGGAATATTGAACCGCTTAGGGGGGTACGCGGAATATTGGGTGCATTCTAGGGGGGTACGTGTACTTTACCCTTTTTTTTTTTCATATTAGGAAAATTTACGAAACACCCCCTAAAAATGGGCCGATACTCAAATCACCCCCTCATATTTGAAAATACTCAGATCATCCCCTCTACACTAACGGTGTTAGTTTATGTCCAACCAAAAAACTGAAAAGACACATTTAGCCTTTTAGGTTTAAACCTCTAAAACTAAATGAAAGATTCATTTTACCATTGGAGAGCTTTAAGCGCACCTCTTCTCCTCTTCGTCTTTGCTAGGGCAGCTTGGGTTCCTCTGCTACGGTAAGTCCTCTATCTTCCATTTTCTTCTTCTTCTATTAATGTCTGCTATGACATTCTACTGGGGATCTCTGCTATGGTAAACCCTTTGATAATCCTCTCATTCCATCTTCTTCTCTGCTAGGGCATCTTCAGATGCAATCTCTTCTTCTTCACTTATTTTTAGATTCAATATCTTCTTTTCTGCTGAAATACCCTTTATCAAATGCAGTAATAATGCGTAATAGACGCATGATTTTAGAATCCCTTTAAAATCTGAGGAGCAAAAACTTAGTTAAACATTTCGGTAGCATATTCAAATAGGATGTGAAAGGGGCATGGATTTTCCTGGCTTTTTTTTATTGTTCACTAAAGTGCTTGAAATGCTTGAAATCTACTTGAGAATAAGCAACCCATGCTGCTTGAAATTTTCTTCACTTTCCAATTTTGTTGTGCTTAACTTACTTTTCTTGATCCATGGAAAGTATAAATTGTTGAGTTTCAGCAGGGAATGTATGAACTTTTCTCTGATTCAATTGCATCACATCCCTGTTCATTGTTGAACATGCACCATGTTTAAAATGTACAGAAGGAAAGCATTAGAACTACACAATTCTGGATTTCATGTGAGACTGTCTTCTTGTTCCCTGGGTCAGTTAATATCATGTGATTTCAGCATGGAATGCATGCCTATTGTCTCGGGTTTTCATGAACAGAGTATCCTCTGTTCTTTGGTCAATGGATCAGTTAATATCATGTGATTTTCAGTAGGAAATATAGGAACCTTTCCTTAGTCGAGTGGCATCACATCTCCATATGTGAGGAAAACTTAATTGGACAGCAACTCATCTCCCTCATGTCCAAAAATTACTTTGCTGTATTTTTTACTTCCCTATGGTTGCAGCATAATAATTAAAGGCCCTAGAGTAATGGGACAACAACACACACACACACACACACACACACATTACTTGATTTTCTTATATTTGTCAATGAAATTTATACCATATTTATAGATGTCCATGTTTCTTCTGTAGATAAACAATGTCACAAAAAAGTGTGAATGAAAGCTACAACCAAGGTGATTTGAGGTACCTGAATCGACTCTGTAGTTCTAACAAAAGAGCAGCAGTGAGAACATCAGAGTCGCAACAGAATAAGCACAAACTATACTACTGTTGTCAATATGCACCATCAAATGGATGTGGATACTTGTCATGGTGTGACCTTGTTAGTTCTCCTAGAAGATTGTCATTGACTAGAGAGAATTCCTAGACAGTTGTAGCTAAATCTAGTAGAGAATTGTAGCAGATGAATGAAAAAATCCGAAGTTTGAGGAATATTATGGTTAATAGGATGGAGAAGTCAGATTCAAGAGCAGAACTTTTGGATTATTTTGTACTAGCTTTGTTTGTTTTGGTGGTAGCAGTGTTGATTGTAACAAAATACCTATTGGGTTGACTTTGTACTTGGGTTGATTGTTTTGGTATTAACAATGTTTAATGTAAGAGAATTACAATGTTTAATGTAAGGGAATGACAATGTTTAATGTTTCAATGAAAATTCGGAGTCTTTTTTTTTTCATGTATGAGCTTGCTCAACTTGTTGTAACTTAATTCCATGAAATGACTGGTGTGCTTATGATTGAGAGAAATAGAGGGGGAGAGGTCTAAGAAGATGCTTGTAAGTAAAAGAACTTGAATTGTGTAGCAGGGTGCATACACCCTTCATGGAATAGCCACAACAGAACACAACAAAGAATGCTTAATGAAGTAACTGTATTTAAGTAGATTAAAAAGCAGCTCACTTGTTAGGTTTCAATGACTCTTACAAGAATAAATCCCTAAGAAGGCCTGAATGAATCATACAGTCAATGACAAAATAAATTCTAAACCATCTCAATCAGAACTGAACTTGTAATAGAACTATCAGATCACCAAATACCATCCACGGTTCCTATAAACTTGGAGTGATAATGATATTTCCATAGGTTTTCCATAATCATCTCGTTTGATAGACTCCCTGTCCAAAGAATATATGTAGGATGAACTCATAAGTGTAGACAGGATAAAAATGGAACCGGGACAGATTCTATAAGCTAAGATGCAGTTAGATCCTAGAATCAAGTTTATGGGAGTGCCATCTTGTGGTTTGTGAACAAAGGCAGATAAAGGAACATGCAATGTATATAGATTCTTATAGAAATCTCACACAAATTCTTGTATATGCAATGCTAAGTTTTAAATGGTGTTGAAGTTGAGTAACTCCATCACAGCCAGCAACAATCCTTATTTTTATTTTTTTTGGGTGCAATTCAAGGGCCGACCGACCATCAACCTCAACAGGACCCCACAAGGAGGCAATGAGGGGACCCATAAGGGGTCAAATATGGTACCCAAAGGCTCCACTTATTGGAAAGCAAATAAATGTGGACTACGTGTCGCTAAGGAGACTTGAACCACCGGTCAAGCGCCTGACGCAGATCTCCCAAGGGAGTAGCAAACCACCAGGGCAAGCCCTGGATCGACAACAATCCTTATTCAACTTCACTCCATTGACCCATTTAATTAGAGGACATATGGGCTAGAACAGTGAAAGAAAACAATTATGAAGACCTGCATGCATCCCCAAGATGAGCTGCAGAGAATTTAAATCTTATATCATTTTCAATCTGGCCAAAATTTTTTTGCGGTCATGTAGTTGGATATCCAACAACAATATCTACACATCATCACACTGAACACAGTTACACAATTACACAATTACGTAGTAAGGCTTTGAACTTAAAACTCCATTGATCATTACACAGTTACACACTAAGGTTTTGAACTTAATACTCCATTTATCATTAGTTAAAATCAAGGCAGTAAGGTTTTGAACTTAAAATTCAATATTCATTACATTTTCTTCAAACCATCTACTGAATTCACATCATTAAAAAAAAAAAAAAGGAAAACAATATCTCATCTGCTTCATGATGCACTTTTTCATGATGCACCTCTCCCACCAACAGCTCTAGCTCCTCTGCCAGTTACCACTCGAACTCCTCTGCCACTTGCTTCTCCTCTGTTCCTTGCTACTTCAGCTCCTCTGCCAATTGCTACTCTACTACCAGTTGTTGCTCCTACACCTCTCCTTTCCATTCTCCTTGATTGCTTGGTAGCTCTACGTGCTCTTTTCAGTTCCTGTGAGGTAAGTTGGCTTTGGGAGCCACTTACATCATCATTTCTCTTTCTCTACACAATATAAGTTCACCAGTAAAAAATTGAAACAAATATAACATAATGCAATTAAAACAAGTTATTTAAAAGTTGTGTTGAAATTAATACCTTGACTACTCCACCTTGAGATGTCCTACTATTATGCCCAATTTGTTTGCCAGACTAATTAGTGGGTGAATAACTTCTCCGGGTGCCAATTTGTATCTCTCAATAGAATAAAAAGGGTCATAATAGGTGTCAATGTCATCCCTATTATACATGTCACATGCTGCTACATGTTTACAAGGGACTCCTGTAGCTTCCTAGACTCTACAAGAACAAGTCCAATAGAGATGGCTCAAAGGGAAGAGTTGCAGGTGATCCCATGTATACCGTATCACCAATATCAATCAGCACGGTATCGAAATCAATGACTAGCAAAATAGTCAAGTTTCGCATTCCTCAAACCATGTTCACAGACTCCATCTTTTCCTTAGCTACCTTACCGGCCTACCCACTTCAGCCGTCAACTGTTTTCATGGGGAAGGAGAGATGGAGAGAAACGGGTGCTAGCCGCCTAGCCCCGACAGGAAACATTCTTCCATGAAAACACTCACATCGAGTGTTTTCTACTTGCTGAGAGAACCTTTCCCATTTCTTTAATATCTTAAAAAATTTAATAAAATAAGGGAAATTTACACATACCACCCCTGAGGTTTGACGAAAAGATATTTTCACCCCCCAGTTTTGGAAAATTCTGCGTACCCCCCTGAGGTTTGCAAACAGTAACAAATAAGTCTATTCTATCAGTTCATGACTAACACTATTAAAAATTAGACTTGAACCGACAGAATTGCCCTTCTAAGAAAAACCCAAAAAGGAGGAAAAACAAAACCTACAACTCATCTTCCCCAAAATCGATTTGGGGAAGATGAGTTGCAACCATCCCAGTGCCCTTCAACCTCTTTGCCTGAACCAAATCATCACCATCTTCACCATCACTCTATACTCCACCCTCAAACCCTAACCCTAAACTCTGATTTGTTCACCATCACTCCTTGTCTTTCCTTTGATGCCCGTACAAAGCAATGGTGTCCGAAGGGGACAGCAGCGGTACCAGTGGTGGTGGCTGTAGAAGGAGAAGAGAACCCACCGGAGGGGAGAGCAAACTCAGAGAGAATCAATTTACCAAAAAAAAAAAAAAAAAAAAAGAGTAAATTACTCCCCCCTCCCCTCGATTATGGTCTAATGACAAACCCCTCCCCTGGGTTTTGAGAAATGACTCTCCCCTCCCCTGCATTCCCAAGATTCTATCAACCGTACCCTTGCCGTTAAAAAGGGCTGTTAAGTGATGACATCACCCTAATTATATTCGTTTAAACCCCAAACTGCCCTTATATTTATAATATTCCAATAATACCCCCGCCTAATAAGAAGAGAAAACAAATAGAGAGAAAAGAGAAAGAGAAAATGTATCTCTTCTTCTTCTTGTTCGAACACATCATTATCTTCTTTCTCCGTGAATCGAGAACATCATCGTACAAGTTAGCGGTTAGCTCCGCCATATTCTTTTAAATGCTATCCGGCTAAATCAAGGTAAGCCCAATCGATAAACCCTAATTTTTATCTCTAATCCCATCGATAAACAAATTGACAAACCCTAATATTTGGGGACAACCCATTTTGCGTAAATTCGAAGGGGTGGTGCTACATCAAATGTGATAAAAGCTCATTCAAAAGATTGATCCTACACACGGTTAGGTAAGATTTGCACCTATAGTAGTGCAATTGATCTCTGTCTCAATAGACTCTTTCAGAGCTTGTATCTCCATTTCAGCCTCATCCACGGGGTAGATTCTTTTGAGTAAGGCTTTGGCTTCATCTTCCCTTCCCTGTATAACATTATAAATACACAAGAAGCAAAAAATTGGTTTTCTTAATCATCTGCAGATAATTGGAGCTCAAGTTTCAACTTATCTAGATATATAACAAGATAAAAATTGTTTGAAAAGGTCTCATTTGAAGAACTCGAAAATAACTGGGAATAAAAATAAGTGTGAAGCTTTCTATAAAGCCAGCGTGGTGACTCGGAAGAAACCACATTAGTGCAAATTGAAACATAGCGGTAACCCCGCAACTCCAAGCATCCACCTCCATGTCCCAGGAGCCTGAAACATCAAATCTGATGGGTTAGTTAAAGTTGTCTTGTCTATTAACACTAAACCAAAAGAAACAAGACCAGATCATTACTACTACTTTATAGTATTATGGCTTAATTACCTTGGTGAATGCTAAGTTGATCAGGTAAGACAGAAACTGGCCTCCTGTTATAAGGAAACCATTGGTACTAACCAAGGCACCTCGGACTTTAGCAGGAGAAGCTTCTGAGATGTATAATGGAGATGTCATCGATGCCATACCAACACCGAGACCCACAAAAATACGACCAACGATCAGTAGAGCTGGGTTGGGAGCAGAGGCCATGACAATAGCTCCTTTGAAGAAGAGAGAGTCTGCAACCAGGATTGAGATCCTGCGGCCATATCGATCGTTCATCCATCCACCAATTGCAGCACCAATTATCGCACCGGCAACTGCCATACTGACAATGCTTTCCTATAGAAATGTATATAATATCACCATGCATGGTCAATAGATGTCTAGCTAGGAATACTTGTGGTCTATAGATTGTACATGTTCCATCTTGCTTTTTCTCTTCTTCTTTTTTTCCCCATAAATTGTAAGAATATGATTTCAGCTGTTTTCTTATTATTTTCCATGCGTTAAAACATTACAGGGTTATTTAATTTCTGAAGCAATGGAGATTAGGGCAACTATCCGTTATCATTATGACATGAACACCTCGACACCTATCCTGGTAGACCCGCACGATGGCTATCTGGACATGGTATGTGACATATACAATACAGTCATCAAGCATGTTTCGGTAGGTCATACTGTGACATTCAAAGTCAAGTGTATACTCCCTACCAACCAGGATTTGGAAGTGGTTGATGATGTTTGTGCATATCAGTTGTTTACATTGAATGAAAAATTGGATGTCATTAATTTGTATGTTTATGATCTTAATGTTGATGATCAATCGACCTACACTTATACAATCAATGGCTTCCTGGTGCATCGATCATTCGGGAAAATCAACCAAATATGGAAAGGGAACAACAAGGTGACATTCAAAGAAAGTCGGTGTGGGGTTGGTGGTGACATCCAAGAAAGTCAATGTGGGGTTGGTAGTGGGATTCAACAAAATCAATATGGATTTGGTAGTGGCATTCAACAAAATCAGTATGGTTTTGGTAGTGGCATCCGGCAAAATCAGTGTGGATTTGGTAGTAGGGTAAAGTACCGAATCAGAAGGGGTGGTGCTACTTTCAAGGCATCTAGTAATGATGTGACTAACAAAGATTGTGATATGAGTGTTAAAGGGACCAAGGCATCTAGCAGTAAAGCCACCAATAGAGATTGTGACATGAGTGATCCAAGGACCCAGGTAGCTAGTAGTTATGCCATTAACACAAGGGGTGGTAAGACTGATACAGAGACCAGGGCAACTAATAAGAATCATGTTGTGGTTCATGAGTCAAGTGACAGTGATATGGATGATGAATGGAAATGCTCAACTGATGGTAAGAATAGTTTGGAAGAGAGTGATACGGATGTGGATCTTGATGAGGAAGACATGTCATGTGATGACCTTGGGGGTGATGAGGGAATGGAGAAGTCTGAGGAGGAAAACATTGAGAAATGTGATGATAATGATGTATTATCTGGTTATGAGTCTGATGACTATTATGGGCATTTCTTTGATAATGATAAATTTCATGATGGAAAAATAAGTTTAGAGACTGGGATGCTTTTTGATAATGTTGATCATTTCGGCATGTACTTCAGTTATGTTATTCAACAAGGTTTTGAGAGACTGTTTGTGAAGAATGAAAAGGCAAGAGTTATCGTTGTGTGTAAGGCACCGGAGTGTACATGGAGAGTGCATGCTTCACCTAGTAGTGATGGAGTCACATACATGATTAAGTCATATTGTAATGAGCATAGTTGTGCGTAAAGTACACAAATAAGTCTATTACATCTGGTTGGATTGCTAAAGAACTTGCCTATCGCTTGAAGATGGATCCCGAAATGAAGACCAAGGCAATGGTCGCTTATATTATGGAAAAGTATAATGTAACAGTCCCTTATGTTTCATTGTACGAGCAAAAAGAAAGCCCGTATAGCCAATGAAGGTAGTCATGCAGAGTCATTTGGCAAACTAAATCATTATGGTGAAGTGATGAGAGATAGAAATCCAGGTAGTCTTTTTAGACTCAATTTTCATCAAAGGCAGGTATTCACAGAGCCTCCAATTTTTAAGAGAGTGTTTCTTTGTTTCAAAGCTTGCATAAATGGTTTTGTGAGGGGTTGTAGACCATTTATAGGTCTTGATGGTTGCCATCTCAAGGGTGTGTATGGAGGAGTTCTACTGGTGCTATAGTGTTGATGGAAACAAAGGATTGTTTCCCATTGCATATGGTGTGGTTGAAAGTGAAGGTAGAGAAAGTTGGCAGTTTTTCTTAACAAATTTATATGCCGCTCTACACATTTACATGGATGATATGACCATCACATTTATATCTGATAAACAAAAAGTATGTATTTTCTTTGTCCATCTTCTGTTTTGAATTTTAGAAATTAAACTATACAATAAATACACTTTATTAACTCAATTTTTGCTTGTTTATGTTGTGTAGGGGCTACATGAGGCCATTAATAAGACATTTGCAGGCCATCACCATAGATGTTGCAGTAGGCATCTGTATCAAAACTTCAACAAAAGGTTTCCAGGTGTGTTACTAAGAAGACTTTTTTGGTCAGCATCTAAGGCATCTAATTCATTCTTTTTTGAGAAAGCAATGAATGACATGAAAGACAAGAACAAAGAAGCATATGATTGGTTGAGTAAAAATCCTCCCAACATGTGGGCTAGACATGCATTTGATTTTAGATGCAAGAGTGACCATATAACAAATAATATGAGTGAATCATTTAACCAGTGGATTAACCCTTTTAGGAACAAGCCCATTCTGATTGTAATTGATGAGATAAGGAAACAATTGATGTCAACAATGCATAAAAGGTATGAATTGGTTGCACCTTTAAGGGAATAGTCACACCAAAGATCAAGAGAAAGTTGGATTTGCTCAGTGAAGAATCTAGAGGGTGTATTCTCCGTCTCGCGGATTAGATGAGTATGAAGTCTCGAATAGGGATGGCGATTATGAGGTTAATTTGAAAAATCACACTTGTGGTTGCGGAGCGTGGAAGGTACAGGAATACCTTGTAAGCATGCAACCTGTTGTATTCTTTACAAGAGGCACACATTGGAAAGCTATTGTGATGATTACTATAGTGTAAAAAGATACTTGGATGCTTACAAGGATATAATCCACCCATTACCTGGTTTGGAGCGCTTAAAATCGAGCATCACCTAGGTACTGTTCACCTCCACCCTTGAAGAGGTTACCAGGAAGACCACATATCAATAGGAGGAAGGAACCTGATGAAGGAGCATCCGGAGAGTTTAGAAAAAGATTTGGAAGTGTCGATGTAGCAACTGCAAGGAGGTAGGCCACAACTCAAGGAAATGCGAAAGAGCTCCAATTAAAGGGAAGGAAGTAAAGGTATAATCATAAGATTTTATCCTAAGTACTCATACTTATTTTATGTTATCGTGATGATTACAAGGATTCTAATATTGAATTCATGCTTGTATAGGGAAAGAAGGGAAGTGGGAGCAAATGTGATGTCAATACCTCTCAAAGATTGACCAGATCTCAAGCTTCTTCTACCATCACTTATGACAATATGCAGGCCAAGATTGAAGCACAAAGGAAAGCCAAGGAAGATAAAAGGAAAGCAAGAGAAATGAAGAAGAAATTAGTTCAAAGAGGGGAGGGGAGGCAGTGAAGAAATTAGAATCATAGGCTGTAATTTGATGATTTTTATGTTTATTTGGATATGATATTAAGTTGGATGTGGATGATTGTAAACTTTTTTTTTTTTTTTTTGGATATGTTGGATTTTGTGGTAGACTTTTATTTTGGACATGATGTTAAGTTGGATGTGGATGATCCAAACAAATTTTTTTTTAGATATGTTGGATGTTGAAGTATGGTAGACAAATACTTTTGGAAGCATAGACTTTTTTTGGATAATTTAGGAATGCTGTCCAAATTTCCAGGTTTAAGATAGCCTATTTAAAGGGGAAATGCTGTCCAAATTTTCAGATTTTTAAAAGCCTATTTACAAGGGAATTGCTGTCCAAATATCCAGATGTTGTGGTACAAGAGACTAATACAAGGGAATGCTGTCCAAAGCTTGCATAAATGGTTTTGTAAGGGGCGGTGAGGTGGTGGAGTTGAGTTGTGAATACACCGTGTGATGGTTTCAAGAATTCATCTAAAATTGTATGTGATAGTGGTTCTGCTGTGCTCTCGTTTAATGATGAGAAAGAAGTTCAATATAAAGTCCTATAATGATCACTTGAGGAAAAAGCCAATTAGAAGATCTTGTTGATTAAATATGATTGTAGAATCATTTGCTAATGATGTTGTACAATTTTTCATTACTAATGCTGGGATTTAAGTACATCGCCACTTTCACCAAAAAAAAAAAAAAAAAAGTACATCGTTTCACATTTATTTGCCAATCATAACTGATACAATTACACCAACAAAGAAAACTAGAACAAAATAAACTCCAAGCTTCATTGATGCAACAAACTTCTCCGTTTCATCCATTCTAATTGTTCCACTTCGCACCGCTGTTGTAACCCCGTAACACCTCTCGCAAAACCCGTATCTCCTCTCGTAGCACCCGCACCTCCTCCTGCAACTCTTGTAAATCGGGGTGGGATTCGCACAAGCTCGGTTGTTGGTGCAACAATGGGATCACACCAAACAAAAAATTACAACCATTAATCGTGGGCAATCGTAAAAAGCCTATTTGGATTATTATCATCTCGATATTCTAATCACAACTTTCCGATTACATTTGCACCTCAAGGATTTGTACTTGAGTGTATTAGGATTGCTGCAATTAACACTTGAGCTAGACATTTGATACATTTACCTGTAAAAGATGCACAACAAAAACAACAAAAAAACAAATCAATGTTGTAGAGTGATCTAAAGAATACAAAACCGTAACCTATATAATAGAAATCGAGAGAGATATGGGAGTGAGAAAATAACTCCAATCTAAACAATAAAAATTAGAGAGAGATGGGAGTTGGTTGCCGATCCAAGCACTACTATAGGTGCAAATCTTACCTAACCGTGTGTAGGATCAATCTTTTGAATGAGCTTTTATCACATTTGATGTAGCACCACCCCTTCGAATTTCGCAAAATGGGTTGTCCCCAAATATTAGGGTTTGTCAATTTGTTTATCGATGGGATTAGAGATAAAAATTAGGGTTTATCGATTGGGCTTACCTTCGCTTTAGCCGGATAGCATTTAAAAGAATATGGCCGGAGCTAACCGCTAACTTGTACGATGATGTTCTCTGCTTCAGAGAAAGAAGATAACAGATGTGTTCGAACAAGAAGAAGAAGAGATACATTTTCTCTTTCTCTTTTCTCTCTATTTGTTTTCTCTTCTTATTAGGCGGGGGTATTATTGGAATATTATAAATATAAGGGCAGTTTGGGGTTTAAACGAATATAATTAGGGTGATGTCATCACTTAACAGTCCTTTTTAACGGCAAGGGTACGGTTGATAGAATCTTGGGAATGTAGGGGAGGGGAGAGTCATTTCTCAAAACCCAGGGGAGGGGTTTGTCATTAGACCATAATCGAGGGGAGGGGGGAGTAATTTACTCAAAAAAAAAAAAAAAAAACATCCCCTGCAACCCAAAACCCATCTCCTTGAAGCACTCCACTGTAAATCTCTCTCTTCCCCTGTAAATCTATTCTCTGCAAACCCAGAGAGAATCAATTTACAAAAAAAAAATAATAAGGAACACCAAACCTAAATTCACGAGTAATGACCGCCATCGCTACAAGCTTAACCCCTAAAATCTAAGAACATCTAACCGAGACGACGTAGATCCAATCGATACTAGGGATATTTGAAGTCCCAAATATCCTTTTGTCTTCTAATGTAAGTTCCCTTCACGAGGTGTTGACAGTCGACAGTTTCCCATATTCTTCTTTTTTCTCCCATTTACAATCCTAATCTTTATATTTTAAGCTTTTACTGCATCAGTTCGATCCCTTATACCCTATTGCAAGTTTGCAACATGGAGGAAAGCTCCTAATAAGAACTCGATTTGGGTTTCCCCTTCTCATTTTCTCTCCTCATCGAGTTATATCATCTTTTCGCTCTGTAGGAAAATGAGAAGAGCAACGAGATTGTTCAGAAAAGAAAGAGAAGGAACAGAGGGAGACTCTAACAACGGTGACCACAGAGGATTGGATCTTAGCTCTGCAACCCCTTTCCCTGAGAAGACGCCTCAGAAAAAGGATATCGAATGAAGACCAGAAATAGCCCCAATCATAAGCTTTTTGGATACTGAAACAAAAAGCTGAGATTTTGCTCTGACACCTGAAAATCATCACGTTGAAGCGAGATAGTTACTACAAACACCACTGCAATGAGATATTCCACTGGAGGAAATTCCAGATACGAAAAAAATTCAAAAAGCTTTGAGCCAAAGTTTTAAACACTCAGTACACTCTGAACAGACATAAATCCCAGTCTGTGAAAAACTGTGCTTCACCAGCCTAACATTCGAGCACAACCAGAGAACTCAACAGCAGAAATCCGAACAAAGTTGCTTACAGAAAACAAGAACATTAACCTAGGTGAAGTAAAACTCGAAGAAGACTAAGTTTAGAGGTGAAAAACCTAATTTAGCAGGGAAAAAAAAGAGGATTTTTTCAAATAGATCCAGCAACAAAAATTGATTAAAAATAAAATTACAAACCTCAGGGGGTACGCAGAATTTTCCAAAACTGAGGGTGAAAATATCCTTTCGCCAAACCTCAGCGGTGGTATGTGTAAATTTCCCATAAAATAAAAACAATGTGAAAGAAGGTAACTTATGTACCAGCAATATCCCATCTCTTTAATAGAATTGTTTAGAAGCTCTATCATTCATGTAGTTTTGTAACGCTTCGAGTTTAAAATCCACATAAAAGAAAAAAAAGTTAGATAATTTTAAGGGTAAATTACATTATCATTCCTGAGGTTTATATTAAATACAGAGCAACCCCCTGTATTTTTAAATTATACAGTTACAACCCCTGAGTGGATGGTGTTAAATAATACACTTTAAATACCAATTTTATCCTCTTCTAATATCCTGTTAATACTTAGTGGGAAATTCCAACTTTACCCTCTTCTAAGATTATAAACTAAAATCTATGAGTGAGCAAGGGTAAGAGTGAAAGGGAGAAGGAGAAAACATGGGTAGTCTCGTTCGCTTCTTCCTCCGCCTGCAACTACCTCCCTTACTTGGAAACCCTCGACCTGGCCGACAATTCTTTGTCTGTTCCCTACCGACCTCTCTTTCCAACCTCATGCATCTCCACCGGCTCGGTCTCTCAGGAAACTCCTTCTCAAGCGAGATTCCCACTTCGATTGGCTCTCTCTTTGCTCTAGAGGAGCCCTATCTCGACTGGAACCAGCTTCAGGGCCCAATCCCCGCTAGCTTCAAGGGCCTGGCTAGCCTCAAGAGGTCATAAGTGCATTACTCTCCTTTTCAAGAGGTGATTCCGGCAGGGTTTCCTTCAGAATGAACTATCTCCCTGAAAAATTCTAACGGACGACACCATGCTCCCAACATGATTTTCAGGACACCAGAGCTTCGCAAGCCGTTTGTGTACCTGAAACGCGCTTCAGCTGCCTTTGATGAGCTGGTTGAGTTTCACAATGAACTCAAAGGACGATCCCACCGCAAACACAAGAAAATTCGTATGGAAACGTTGGATAGCGGAGCTCTAACAGATGCCGAGATAAGTCACAGAGAAGGACCATTAGCCACCGAGCGAGGTCGTTTTATTGATTTCTTGGAAGAACAGAGTTACAGGAATAGTTTATTGATTATGATGAAGAAATCAATAGGCAGAGAAAAAAGAAAAAGGATTTCAGGGCCAAGTTTAGAGAGGGTGGAGCCGGTGTCCAGGGGAAGAGAGAGAAGAAGAGTGAAAAGAAAGAACTTGAAGATGGAGGATTAAATGAGTCTGAGGAGCGATTTCAAGAAGAGAAAAAGAGCAAAAGGAGAAGCGAAGACGAAAAATAGCTACTGGTAACGTGGTTTTGTTGTTGTCTTGTATATTGAGAAGAAAGCGATACCAAGCGGGGTACTTTCCAAGACACATTCTTACAATCCATCCATTCTCTTGCCATTTCAATGGAAAAATTCTTATTGGATTCAACTTCTATAATGGAAATGATTTTTTTTTTTCTGGTTAAAAAAAATAAAGCTTCAATATGTTTCCTTGTTCTTAGAAGTAGTTCTGTTTCTCTCAATTGGAGATGCAAATTCAGTCTCAGTTGCCTCCAAATTCAATATCAGCTTCGACATTCATGTGGATAATGTCGAAACTGTCAACCCTATCGTTGGAGAAGAACAAGTTCACAGCGAATGATGAGGGAAGCTGTCGGCCCTATCGTTGTAGCGTACTCTTACAAGGAAGTTGGGGGTTGGGAAAGTAACAAAGGGAGGGGAGGCTGGTGGTGGTGGTGGTGTTAGGTTGCAGGGGGATGGGGTTGGGTTGTGGAGTTGCAGAGAAGGAGGGAGGATGGTGATGCGGTGGGTCCCGTTAAGTTTATTTCAAAAGAAAAATTAGAAGAAAAAAATTGAACAATTAAGGGTATATTAGTCATTTTAAGTAGTGAATAACCAACACCATACCACTTAACGGGAATGATATACCGAAATGGAACTGGCTGTAACAACTAACCAAACCTCAGGGGGTATAGCTATATAGTTTAAAAATACAGGAGTCGCTCTGTATTTAATACAAACCTCAGGGGTGACACTGTAATTTTCTCTAATTTTAATGAAAACAGACATAAATTTATAATTTAATTAGAAACAGAATGTTCTTTTTTCACACACTACAAAAAAAATAAGGTAGGAAGATCTAGAGTGCAGCAGCTTTAAATAATCTTCAAGTTGGAATATATAGAACATCCCTATCAGTTCAAAGTGAAGAATTAAGAAATACATCATCTGCACTCGTCTTCCCATCGTCAGATCCAAACCAATTTGGAATAAATAAATAAATATAGACGGATAATAAATCTTTAATGATCAATTCAAAGAACCTATTATTAAAAAACCAGAAGAAGAACGAGGACAAAAAAAGGAGGGGGGGAGGGGTGGGGAGAGGGTTGGGGAGAGTATCAGAAGAAAAGAGGAAGAAGAACGAGCAACAATCGAATCACCAATCAAGAAAATGGCGACTGAAACGATATCTCGTCCAGTAATTGCTATTCTTCCTCTGTTTCCCATCAATCGGAGAAACTAAATATTACGGCCTCTCCATTCTCTTGTCGATTTAGAGGAGGACTCTTTAATAAAGATTTTCCATCGAAAACACTAGCTAGCAATCGCACAATAATCGCTTTAAACAACTCGATCCAACCCTAAGAGGAAACCCTAATAGAAGACTACACAAACAAGTAACACTCCCGTAACGCGAAGATAAAGATGTGAAATTTCATATAAAGCACAATTGCAACGGTTAGGCATTGGGCGAGCCAAAGGGGTGGGGACAAGCCCGATTCAATGGATAAAAATTTGATCACTCGAACCTTTATCCCCACAAGAACAATACACCCTCAAGTGCATTAAAAATGTACAGCTGACGGTATACATGTACTTGGGAGAGTGTTTTAAACAAAAACACATTAAGGTGCACGTCAGATGAATTTTTTTGATGCACTTGAGGGTGTACTGTACTTGAGGTGAGAAGCCCCACCCACCCAGTCCTAATTTATGGTTGCCAAGCGCACGCCCAAGCCCAAGCATTGATATTAGTATTAGTAATCGATATGTGTATTAATATCGGTCTTGGCTGATAGCGATCCGGAATGGCCCTGGATCGGGCAGGAATCAGGGAAAAATGCATCTAGAGCGGGTTCCCTAATAGAATGATTATTCGATCCATTCCGGATCCGATTGAATTGGTACGGAAGTTGTAATATGGGATACGAGAAGGAATTAGGCGGAAATTCATCCTTTTTATCAGATCCCATAAATAATGGTTCTAAAAATCGCTATCAAATCAATTAGGAATTGATATTGGCCCTGCCAATACCGATACAAATCGGCCGATCCGATACTAATTTTTAGACCCATAAGCCCAAATCCAACCTTTAAGGAATTATTGAACCCTGTAGGCTATAACTAGGCCCACTAACCACCTGAGTGGAATTCCTAAACATCTTCACTGATGTTGAGGAGCTCCAACTAGTTTTCTTGAAAAATATAAGTTGACGATTAAAAACTAAATGAGTTAATACTTCCAACAAACTTGGAATTGGAATGGACCTCCAACAACTAATTTTCTCCTTGGAATGAAAATATAATTAAAATGATGTTTTGAAAAAGAAACTAAGGGACCGTTTGATAACGTTTTGTTTCTACTGTTTCTTTGCCAGTATTGTTACCAGCACACAAATGGAACAGAAAAACCGTCTAATAAATCAGTTTAGTTTCACTTGTTTTTGATAACAAAAATCAAAATTTATAACAATTTATGCCTAAAATAACGTTTTTGACATAGCAACTATTTGTTGTTTTTACATTTGTTGGACCAATTACTCAAAACTATTACCCAAAGTGTTTCTGCTCATCCAACCACTCTTTGGCACTCAACAAACCCTAGAAACCCCAATCCAACTCTCTCTCTCGCTCATCTCTCTCTTTGGCACCCGAGCTCCTCGAGTTGGCATCATCTCCAACCTCAAGCTCGAGGAGCTCTCCTCCTACTGGTAAATCTCTGTCTGTGTCTCTCTCTTTCTCTATCTCTCATTCATGGTGGAACGAACAAGAAAACCTGCTGCTATGAAACCCTAGATGTCAACAACAAGAATTTAAAACCTTGTACCGATTACAGCACCCCAAGTTAGAGACTCGACTGCTGCTATGAACCCTCGTTTGAGAGAACGATGGGTTAAACCCCTATCTGTTCATCTCTGTCTCTGTTTCTCGCCTCTCTCTCTTGCTCTGTATGGATAGTCATATTTTTTTTGCATATTTTTGTCTCTGATTCTCGCCTCTCTCTTGCTCTGTTTATCTTGTGCATTTTTTAAACTGTTTGAAAATCCTGCTTTGTCCTAGTTACTTCACGTAGTACAGATGAGTTAAAACATTCAACAAATCCTGCTTTGTTCACCTTTTTCTCTTCAAGATGCTACATAAAGAATGCATTCCTTGATCAATCTCTTGCCTAGTTACATGGGATTTAGCTAGTTAAGTAATCAAATTTATTGTTTCTCTTCTATGTTGATAGGAATGCTGCTTAATTCTATTTCAGTTCATTAACTGAGGCAGCTGCCCTCCCTTTAAACATTATGCTTTGCTTTTATTCTTACTTGATTTCGGATTTTGAAAGGTCATATAAGTGTCTATAGTCTGTAGAGTCAATTGAAAGTACTAGAGAATATTTGTCTCACTGAAATCCAAGTGCATTCAAGTGGGTTCTTGTAATCACTGGAATAGTGGGGGTGGTTGTATTCTTCTCATTTTTGTTCTTCTTCAAGTACAGAAGACTGATGCCCTTGTAGAAAAAGAAAAGAAAAACTAGGGAAATGGAAGATGATTTTTTCATGCTCTTTGTAAATAATAAAAGAGAAATGAATTCAGGAAAGACGTGAGAGCCAAGGTAGAGGAAGCTCTTTGTCAAAGGCATTTTTGGCCCCCTCTCTTAGTAATTCAGTTATTGTTGTATGGACATGGACATCCCATGTTGCTATGCTCTCCTTTGTACATGAAATTTCTAATTTGTGATCCCAGGAAATCTGGAAGGTATCTCTTTATACAATTTAAAATTTTCTTTTTCATCTAGACTTTTCTTTATCAAGCATCTTATGAAATATGAGCCGTCTAATGTCCCTGAGTGGTTTTTTTCCTGCTGTTGTTGCCTAGATTGATCCATCTTATTAATAGGGATATCAAAATGTTAGAGAATAAACAATTTAGTTTTTAGAAAGTATTTTGTTAATGATAGTGTCAAATCATCTCTGACCAGTTATAAGGGAATCTTTATTGGAGAGAGCATGACAGCAACCCAGGTCAAGGTTTCATCGCAGTAGTTTTTGATAAATCGATCAGAATATGAACATCTCCTGATGTATTGAGGAAAAACTACCAAGCCTCGAGTACAAACTTTATGGTGGTCAACAGTAAAATAAGAGTATATCTTTCTCTCTCCCCTTTTTATTTTAAGATGAGAGAATATTTGTCTCACTGAAATCCTAATTTTTTTCTTCTTTTTGGTCTATCCTAATCAAGGGCCCATAGGTCAACTACAACTACAACTATCAAGTGCAAGGCTATGAAGCCAACATAAACCTACAGTTACCTGTCATGTGAAAACTTGGTGGTTTGTTTCATTTACCCATATATAGCCACAACCTCTGAACTTTACTCTAGATGAGCTGATTTCTAGATTTCAGAAGATGCCAGCAAATAAATGAGCTAGGCACAAAGCACATGAGTTCTCTGTGTACCCTTCACATTAAACTTTACTGCATTTTGTCCAATCAGCAATACACTTGCCTATTCTCCAATCCTAGTGGCAAAGAAGACTTGAACCATTGTGATGGTGTTGTTATTCTTGGCCCTGAAGTCTGAAGGGTGAAGTATGACTAGCTGTTGTTGTGTCAGAGAAGCATTGCTGCAAGATAGCAACATGTAATGACTAGTGAAAAAACCACTCTTTCAGTGAAAAGAAATACAAATCTTATACTTGGTTACCATGATGCTTGGTGAATCTTTTCTCTATTGAGACTCTCTTTGAGTTGAGGTGCTAGTCGACTAGTGTTGATAATCAGACTTGGATCATCAAGTTATTTTCCTATTTGTTAGCTGCCCCCAGAAATCCCACTTTGAATTCTAGCCTATCTTATGTGAGTTTATGAAGTACTTCCTCTAGATCTAGCTTGAAAAGAACATATGGTTTGATAAACGAAAAATCAAGCCAATATTGTGAGAACTGAAACTAAAGAAGAAGCATGTCAATATTACCAACACAGTTGGGAAGAGAAAAGACATGTAATGTTGGTTGACTGCCCATGCAAGAGGGTTTGTTAAAATAAATTGTGATGGTTCTGTAGGCAAGGAAGGAGTTGAAAAGGTCCAAAAGAATACGGTTGGGGTTCTGCATATAGAGATAGAAATGAGTCTTTTGTTGCAGAGAGAAATGACGATGCTCATTCTCAGAACTTGGTTCAACGAGAAGCTGAGGCAGTTCGAGATGGTTTAATGTTATGCCAATGTGACTGAGGAACGCTATAACTGGATTTCTCGGTTCATGATGAAAGCTTTAAAGGGTATTTTGATCCTCTCCTTAAGATCATGCTATTTAGTGACCTGGGCTACAAACCACTAAATAGTTCAGTTTCATGCAACTGGTTGAGCAGTTCCTCAATATGAGATTCTACTGGGACTCCTCGTTTAGTAAATAAGGATGTGCTTCCATTGGATTACCACTTGTGATCTATTAATGTTTGCTTTGTGATATTTTTTTCTTTTCTTTTCTTTTATTTGTTTATTCTGACTTTGTTTGACATGTAGAATGAAATGGTTGATTTAGTATTATCATTGAAGCATGGTTTGTGGCATGGTCTCATGGTTACTTGTAAATTTCAATCTTTACTTGTTGGGTTTTTAGCTCAAATTGGTAGAGCTCTTGGAACATGAGGATGTCTCAAGCATGTTCCAAGGGGATGGTGGTTCGAATCCACCAAGACCCTTTTTTCAATATTTTTTTTTATTAAAAATAATTTTTAATGTCCTACCATCCATGACTTTAAATGTATTTTAGTAAAAATGATAATTTTGTAATTTGTATTAATTAATACAAAACTGTTACAGAAACAGGTTTTATCAAACACCTTTCAGTATTAATAGTGTTCTGGATACGTTTCTGGAACAGGTTTATCAAACACCTTTCAGGAAGCCAGTAACGTTATTCTGGTAATAGTAACACCAAAATACGTTTTTGATGAGAAACAACACAAAAACACTAGTAACGTTGTCAAACAGTGCCTAAGCTTGACTCTAACAACTAGTTTGTTGTTTATATCATATCATGTCATATTATATTATAAAGTCATGGCAAATCTTTTCATACCAAAAAATACCCTTCAACAATATCAATAAACCCAAAAAAATACCCTTCATTCATTATTTATTATTATAATTTTCAGTTAAATTAAATTCTTCCTCCATCAATAAACCCCCCTCAATGTGACATTAATTATTCTTTTTAGAAAAATTAATGGACCAATCATTTCTTTACTCAGTTTTCTCACATTTTTTCAGATAAATTCAATAAGAGATCATTATTATTAATTATTAATTAGAAATTAAAAATTATAAAGAGAGAGTAAAATAATCCCATTTTTTGTTGAACAATATATAAAACCCCACTTTCCAATGTATAAAATAATCCCATCTTATTTTACTGAAAAAAAGTACAATATTGTCCATTATTCCTTGAACAATCGATAAATCCCCTTCAATTTTTTAGGTAAAGATCAACAATGTATGTATTATAAAATTATAAAATAATTAAATCAAAGGGGAAATAGCACATCGAAGCCTAAGCTGGGCATTCTCATCCCTCTATTACAAACCATAACGCATTCTACCCAGAAACTGGCTAGAATCTATAATAGGGCCAACCTGAAGCTTCCCATTCTATTGCCTGAGCAATGAAAGAAGGGGCACTGGTCCAAACGAAGGATTCTCGTTGAGTAGCAGCTCTTTTGGCTAGTGCATCCGCTGCAGTGTTTACCTCCCGGAAATAGTGGGTGATGCGCCACTCAATGAAGCATAGGAATCCGGATGCTGCCCACCACTGTTGCAGGAAGCACCATGGGTATGTGCGTGAAAGTATTGAGGAGACCATCGAAGTAGAATCACATTTCACCCACAATCTACAGACTTGTAACTCCTTAGCTTCTTTGATTCCTTCAAAAAAGGCTGCCATTTTTGCATTAAAATTAGTTTCCACACCTTGGAAGGTTGTGAAACACCTGATTGGATGGCCTGTGTGATTTCTGAATATTCCTCCTGCACCTGCCAACCCTGGATTTCCAAAGGATGAGACATCAATATTCAGTTTAGTCCAGCCTAGGGGTGGAGGATGCCATTTCACTTCTAAGATAGAATTTGCTGGGGGCTTTGCAATTGCCACTTGGAACTTTTTTGCCATTACTAGTTCAGCTACTGATTTCACCCGAATTGCACTGATTCGTGAGCAATCTGAAACTGCTCGAAAGCATGTTTCACCACGTGCATCGGTGTTCCTCCTCGGTTGTCGAATCTTCTTTTGTTGCGTTTTATCCAAATTTGTTGACAACCTACAATAAGAAGTATCCCCCAAACTCCGCTTAAGGGAACACTCTTCGCCTTCCTTCTCCACCAGGAAAAGAGAAGCTCAATCGAAGGGAACCCAGGCCAAGTTTCATTAAAATATGATAGGATTTCACGCCACACCTGAAGTAAAAATTGATAGGCTAGAAAAATGTGTTGACTTGACTCACATGCCGCATGGTAGAGCTCACATCTTGATACTATGAGCACCGATTTATGCCTTACTTTTTCGTTTGTTGGGAGAGCGCCATGCACCATCCTCCACCCAAACAAAGAGCTGCAAGGGTGCAGCTCTGGCTGCCATATTGCCCAGCACCACTCCGGGGGAGCTGCCTTCAATCTCAAGCCATTCCAAGCAGACTTCATCGCAAAGCTCCCTATTTTTGTATTCGCCCAGACCCGAAGGTCCTCCCTTGCTGTAGCTGTGATGCCCTGATTCTTGATCTTTTCAAAAATTGCTTGCATCATCGGGGCCGTGACATTGGGGAATTCCCAATGATCTCCATCTAAAAATTCAGAGACTATTGCAGTAAGGTTGAGTGGCATCTGGCTAGGCTTCAACAAATCTTCAACATTGTGCTCTCCTATCCACTTGTTATACCAGAACCGAATGGTTGAACCATCACCAACTATCCACCGTTCTGCAGATTGGACAAAATCCCAAACTCTTCGAATCCCAGGCAGCACTGTAAATGATCCAACTGCACTCTTAGGGGTGCCATCCTTTTTCAAGAACCTCCCTATCAAAAATCCAGCAAAGTTTGATTTCTCCATTTTTATTGAACATACAAACTTTGCAATTAGAGCCATGATTAAGTCCCTAAGACAACGAATCCCAAGACCCCCTTCCCTCTTTGGTTTGCAGAGACAATCCCAACGAACATTAATTGCCTTGGATTTTTCTGCTTCTCCCATCCAGATGAAGTTACGGATCCATCTTTCCATGAGGTCTATAATTGATGCTGGTCACAGGTAAACCGAAAAATTATGGATCGGTATGCTACACATCACCGATCTCACCAATTCCACACGCCCCGCCATGGATAGAAGGCGCCCTTTCCAAGCTGAAAGTTTGTTTTTTAAATTTATCTACCAAAGGTAGGAGCACCTCTCTTTTCACTCTTCCATGCACCAATTCCACTCCCAAATACCGGGTAGGTAGCTTACAGATGAGTATTTGAAGGGCAGCAGTTATTTGCTGCTTTCTGGCCGTTGGAATTCTACCCAAAAAAAACCTTGCTTTTCACAAGATTTAACACCTGACCCGAGTAGGATCCATAGTCCTCTAGGAATTGCTTGACCCGCTTCACACTTTTAATATCTGCTTTCATAAATATAAATAAGTCATCAGCATAAAGGAGATGTGATGGAGTTTCTACCTATAAGTGCTGAGATTTCTCCCCTTCCCCGCCATGGATAAACCCCCCTCAATTAATTGTTATAATTTAAAAAATATCCTTCATTAATTATTAATAATTGTTATAATTCTCAGCTAAATTAAATTCTTCCTCCATTAATAAACCCCCTCAATGTTACATTAATTATTCTTTTATACAATTAAGGGACCAATTTTTTCCATACTCAGTTTTCTCACGTTTTTTCAAATAAATTCAATAAGAAATAATTATTATTAATTAGAAATTACAAATTAGAAAGAGAAAGTAAAATAATCCCATTTTTCGTTAAACAATCTATAAAACCCCACTTTCCAATGTATAAAATAATCCCATCTTATCTTACCAAAAAAAAAATTGCAATATTATCCATTATTCCTTGAACAATTGATAAACCCCTCCTCAATTAATTGTTATAATTTTCAGCTAAATTCAATTCTTCCTCCATTAATATCATCTTATCTTAAAAAAAATAATAAAAAAATATTAAAATATTATCCATGATAAACCCCCCTCAATGTTGCATTAATTATTCTTCTAAAGAAATAAAAGAAAAAATGGATTACTGTAATGTTTGTTTATATAAACAATTTTATTATTTAAGTAAAACATCTAAAATGTTGGGTGTTCATTTCAATGATTCATATATGAAAAAAAGCACACACGTGCATTTACACATGCAACTTTACTAGTGTATATATATTTACTAGTGTGGAGGCTGTACTTCGCCTTGAGGGGAAGGCATTCCAGGAGATTCAGCAGGCCCGCAACCTGCGTAGCATAGAGCGGGAACTTCAGGAGCATCAAGTCGCCCGAGAGGAGGCCACTGTTTGAGTGAGGCGGATGGCTGAGGAGCTTAGGGTTATGTCTTCCCGGAGTGTGGCGCGGGAGGTTGAGAGTTCCACCTGGATCCGTGCTGTGGAGGGGGAACTTCGAGACCTGAGGCAGAGTCGTGAGGCGGAGTTAGCCGAGGCTCGTAGGTGCGCTGTGGAGGAGCATCAGTTGTCCCCGGAGCTCACAGACTGGTTCTACAGGGAGAACCAGGGGATTTATGATGCAGGGATCCAGGACTTGGCCGCCTATGTTCTGGAGAAGACCCTTGGTTATGATTTCTCTCAGTTTGTGGGTGTTACGGCTTTGACCTCGGTCGCTGCTGTGTCTTCTGATGTTCCTGCGGGAGAGGGTACTATGGTGCCTGAGGAGGGCGTTATTCGGCCTGATGAGGGCAGTGTTCCTGCAGAGGAGGGCGTGGCACGCCTGTCCGAGGAGGATGTGACTCCCCCAGGGGAGGTCTCTTGACTTTTGCTTATGTGATGTTTCTGGAACTTATGAACCTTTGAACTTGGATTTGTAATTACTCACAATGAACTTATGTGATGCTACTGGTGCGTGACTTCTTTGTAATTAACTCTTACCTTTTTGGTAGCATGTCTTCAGTAGTTGTTTGATCTTTGTTGCTTCGATGATTCCTCACTTTGGGTGGGATCCTTAGCCTTAGCGGTTGGCGGCGTTGCGCCCTGGTGGTCAACGGACCTTGGTGGCCAACGGGCCTTGGCGGCATTGCGCCCTGGTGGTCAGCGGACCTTGGTGGCCAACGGGCCTTGGCGGCATTGCGCCTTGATGGTTAGCGGACCTTGGTGGCCAACGGGCCTTGGCAGCATTGCGCCCTAGTGGTCAACGGATCTTGGTGGCCAATGGGCCTTGGCGGCATTGCGCCTTGGTGGTCAGCGGACCTTGGTGGCCAACGGGCCTTGGCAGCATTGCACCCTACAAATCAACGGACCTTGGTGTAGTGGTAGTGATTCGATTGAGTAGTAGAAGAAGACAAGTATTCCAGAAACCAACTCTTTACTTCAATGAAAAATTTTCAAATTATCCTTGAAACAGTGATGCCATCTACTGCTACTGCTACTGCTACTACTTTATTGCTACTGTTGGTGGTGCTGCTACTCCGTTGCTGTTACTTCTACTGATAGTACTTCTTCAGATGTTCTGAGTTTCAGGTACGGTTTACCTTCTTGCCCCCCTGAGTTTTCAAGCGGTATGTCCATGGACGTATCTGCTTGGAAATTATATAAGGTTCTTCCCAGTTTGCTGATAGGTTCTCTGTGATCTTAGCCAATGGTTTGGCTTCTACCCACTTAGTGAAGTAGTCTATGGTGACCACCAAGTACTTGCGGTTGCCAGATGTTGCTGTGAAGTCGCCCAAGATGTCCACCCCCCACATGGCAAAGGGAATGGGGTTGAGGATCGATATCAGCTTGGTGGCGGGTAGATGGGGTACAAGAGTGAACAATTGACATTGCTCGCAGGCCTTGACGTACTGTATGGCTTCCTCTTGCATTCTTGGCGAGTAGAGTCCCTGGTGGAGGATTTTATAGGCTAGAGCTCTTCCTCCCATATGGCTTCCACAGATCTCTTCATGTACCTCTACCAGGGCATACTGGGCTCCCTTGGGTCCTAGGCACCGAAGTAGTGGTGCTGTGGGCCCCCTCTTGTACAGTACTCCGTCCAAGACGGTGTACTTTGCAACTCTCATTCTTATCTTCCTTGCTTTGACCTTGTCCTTTGGTAGAATGTCATTCTGTAGGTAGTTGAGTATAGGGTCCATCCAACTAGGCCCCTCCTCAATCTCATTAACTTGTTTCTCTTGTTATGTTGGCTCATGTAATATTTCCACGTACACTGCACTGGTCAGGTTTCTGAGTTCATCATTGGCTAGCCTGGACAGCGCATCAGCAATTGCATTCTCGATCCTTGGAACTCGAACCATCGTGAACTCCGACCTTGGACCTCAAACCTCGAACCTCGGCCATGGTTTGTCGCCTACGATCCTTACCTCAAACTTTGACCTCGAACCTCGTCCATGGCTTGTCGCCTATGGTCCTTGGCTATAGCATTTTTTTTTATTGACCTGAATTGGTCTTTGGCCATAGACACGTCTTTACTCGAACCTCGAACCTTGTCCATGGCCTGTCGCCTACGGCCCGTGGCCGTGGCCCCTCTTTTTTTTTTTTTGTTGTTGACTCGATTTGATCTTTAGCCACAGACACGTCTTTGCTAGAACCTCGACCTCGAACCCTCGCGAACTCCGACCTCAGACCTCGAACCTCGATCCTCGTCCATGGCCTGTCGCCTACGGCCCATGGCCGAAGCCTCTTCTTCTTCTTCTTCTTTTTTTTTTTTTTTTTTTTTTTTGTTTTTTTTTTGTTTGAGTTAAAATAATACCGCAAGCGTATGGGTCAATCGTAGCTACGGGTCGAACACGAGGAGATATATGCTACTCTATTTAATTAACTTAAAAGTAATGCAAAGTGAACCAAATTAAAGTGTTAAATTAAACTAATTAAATTAATGAAAATTAATGCATCCTAACTCATAAGCATCTAACAAAATTAAGGGATTAAATTGGCGTCCTAACACATGAGCATCTAACCTATCAAACTAAAGCGAATTGAAAGGAATAACAAAAATGCAGCCACACTTCATAATCACATAAAAAGAAATAAAGGAATAAAAGTGCATCCACATACCACAACCATATAAAAAAAAATAAAAGAAATAGAGGGAGAAGAAGAAGAAGATAGAGAGAGATAGAGGAAAGGGAGAATGAGATTAAGGGTTTAGAGAATGAGATACCTTGATGTGCTTGAATACTTGAATAAACTCACCATGTCTTCCTCTTCTAAATCTCCATGTATTGTCATCAACATAAGAACTTAGACTAAGAAGCTTTAAACTAAAACTATTACAACCATTAAACTAGACTTATGAAATCAAAACTAAGAACTTGAAATCAAAACTAAGAACTTAAGCCAAAAATAGGAAAAAAAGAGAAAATTTCACTAAGTGAATGAAATAAAAATTACACTAAAAAAACTGAATTAAAATTGAACTAGAAACTAACTAAAAATTGAACTAAAAAACTAACTTGTTACAACCCAAAGGGCAAGGGGTATTTATAGGGGGAAGAGAGGAGAAGAGAGAAGAGGAAAGTGTAGGAGAAATATTCCCTAAGAAAAGAGAATATTCTCTTCTCCTTCCTCTTTTACAATGCCTTGAATCCTAAGAAAAAAGAAAAAAATAGAAAGATGAAGAAGAGAAGATTGTTTACATAGACCTTCTATTTCTAGAAAAGTAAACTTCCAATTCTAACAAGTGCTTCCTTTTCTTTGTAGATATCTTCTCCAAGCAATAAAATCAAAGCATCTTTGATTTTTCAACTTTCCATAGGTGAGAGAATATCTTTCAAAATAAATCTATCCCAAGTAGAATTTCAGAAGTGCCCTTGAGAAGTTGGGAGGAGAGAGAGAGTAAGGGTGATGACTAGGATTCCTTCAAGAATAAATAAAATACCCATTCTGTCCTTCAAAAAATGTGGAGCATGGGGTGCTTATATAGGCCTCACCATTGTGTTCCTTGCGAAAAATCATCCAAAATAGACCCAAATTTCGTCCAATTTGGAGTTCGGGAGCCCAAGATATCTCAAGTTGAAGATGGACTGTCCAGAGCCCTCCAAATAGAATCTTTCGGGTACAGGAAATATAACTTCTGGTTATTTCATTAAGGCCCCTGGAATCCGAACTTTTACTTCACTTTGTCCCCGGCCGACTGTCAATAATTATAAATAAACCCCTGTAGACCATTTTCGCGCTTCGTTACGGAAACGGCCGTAACTTCTTCGTTTCAACTCGGAATCAAGTGCCGTTTGAACCGTTAAGAAGCTGACTCGATGGGCTACGCATCCATGCCATTAACACATCTAAATAGCTTAAAAACATTTTCTTAGCATCATCTCCTCCATTTTCATAAGAATTCACCTAAAACCTGAAAAGCACAAGAAAGCACCGAGTAACTCTGTCCAAAGTGGTAAAATGTATAATTTATGCCCTAAGATTTCACACATAAATGTGCTCATCACTTTTCTCTTTTCTTCTTTGCTTTTGGGCGGCGCCCATTGACGGATGGCGCCCATTCATGAATTTTTTTTCTTTCAATCTCCTTCTCTCTCATCTTTTCTCTTCTCTGATGAATCCTGCTCTGCTCAATTTCTCGACCTCTTCCTTGATAGCTGCTTATCGGTCGAGGGCAAAATCCCGCCTCTTTTGCTGGGCAGGCTTCCTGGTTGGGTCTACATGCAACCTGTGCTCTGCTATGGATCTGGGAATGCCTGGTATGTCTGCAGTTGATCATGCGAAGACATCCATGTTGGCTTGGAGGTGTCTCAGTTCTTCCTTTTGTTCATTGCTCAATAATGAGCCAACCTGTATGACTTTGGAGGGGTCATCCTTGGCAAGCGGCCATGGGACAATTTCCTCCACCGGCCTTCCTCTCTTCTCTGTCAGTTCATCTCTTTGGTTACTAACCAGGTTCTGTATGCACAGTGCCATCCCCCGTGTGTTGCCATTGTTCTTCTTCACGAAGGTGGCATAGCAGTCTCCGACCTTCTTCTGATCACCTCAAACTTCCCCCACTTCGTTGTCAGTGGGGAACTTCATCTTCAGGTGGAGTAGAGACACCACACCTCTAAGGGCTATCAGGGAAGGCCGCCCTAGGAGGCCATTGAACGACACCACGGACCTGACGACCATAAAGTTTACTATGATGGTCACTTGTCAAGGGTGATCTCCAAAGGTGACGGGCAGCTTTATGGTGCCTCTGATGGAGGCTGTGGCGCTTGAGAATCCATAGTGGTAAGTGGGTTCTGGCTTGAGTTGATCGTCTTCAAATCCGAACTTGTGGTAGGCTTCCAGTGAGAGTACATCCACGGATGCCCTTGTGTCTATCAGTACCCTGTGTACGGGTCGGTTGGCTATCTCCACCTGTACTACCAGGGCATCCTCATGTGGAAAGCTCACACCTTCCAAGTCATCATCCAAGAAGGAGATCACCGTCTAGGTCTTTGCCATTTTGCTTGGCTTTTTCGCTACTCCCACGAACCTGGCATGGGCTTTAGCCTTCCTGGTTGATTCTTGCCCCGGTCCTCCAAGTATGGTGAGGATGGGGGCTCCCTTGGTGCAGCTGGGCTCTGGACCAGTTCTTTCGTCAGTGCGGTCTCTCTCTCTATCTCAGTCTGCTCTCATTTCTTCGCTTCTTGGTTCTTCTCTTTCTCGATCACGACCTCTGTCTCCCTGGCCCGAACGACCATCACGTCTCCCCTTCACGTATGTGTTCAAACTCCCTGCTCTTACAAGGCCTTCTATTTCCCTCTTCAGTTGGTAACATTCCTCTGTGTCATGCCCGTAGTCTTTGTGGAAGAGACAGTACTTGTTAAGATTGCGCTTCTCAGGTCCTGCTAGCATGGGTCGTGGCCATCGAATTAGGTCACGGTCTTGAATCTGCATAAGGATTTGGGACCTGGTGGTGTTCAGTGGTGTGAACTCTGGACTGCCTACTCTCTTACTCCTCTCTAGGCGACGGTCATCTCTTCATGATGGGCGATCACCCTTCTCTTGTCGACGTTTAGTCCTCGACCTTTTATTCTCCTTGCGGTCATCGGGTGCTGACCTCTCCTTGAAGTTCCCTCCCGTCTTGAGTATTGGCGGGATGGCGAATGGTCATGTCGTGATGACCCCTGGCGTGAACATGAGGGGCTTTCTTCTCGATAGGTCTGGCTCCGTCCTGGTGTGTGACTTCCTCCTAGTCGACCTTGGAACAACGACCTCCTCAATGATCCTTTCGGACTGGGTACCACAGATTGGTGTGATGGTGTCCTCCCACGGTCTGACCGTACTGGGAGGTTCGCTGTTCTCGTGGGATGCTGGGAGGGATCCCCCCGTTGGTGAGTAGCACTTACGCGCTTGGTGTACCTCTCTGATCTGTCACTCCGGGGAGGTGACCTCCTAGGGCTCTGCTCCTGTCGTGGAACAGGATCTGTCCTTGGTGGTGGCAACGTTCTACGGCGGTGGGACGTCGCACGCTGCCTCAGGTAGTCTCGAAAGAGTCGCTGGTCATTGAGGATCTGCCACTGTAAGTCATTGATCTGACCCACAGTCGCTGGTGCATTAGGGTCAGGTATGGGCTCCACGGCTGCTTCGAGGTTGAGGTCAGCTACCTCAACTTGTTCATTCTCTATGATCTCTTTCTCGTGAGAGATGTGGTCATTGATCCTACGACGTGAACTCTCTGGAGGAGGTAATCCATTCCCCTCCCTCAAGGCATTGTTGGTGGAGGGAGCGGTCTTCTTGCCTCGCGGTGCCGTGACTGATCAGATGTGGAAACAAGCTAGAAGAGGCGATGGCTAGCATCGTTCCCACAGACGGCGCCAATCTGTTGCGTCAGGAAATCGTCTGCGGTCCCTTCGAGTGTTGTAACCTGTAAAAGGACCAAGGGGTGACAACGGAGAACCGGTGTGGTTCCGGCCTAGGACTCTTCGATGCCAAAGTTAGATCTCTCTGAGCAAACAGATGAGTAAATGAAACTCAAGATATTCAAGATGGGTTTATGGGGTGGTTTACCTCCCTGTTTATAGTTGAGCATGGTGGTGTGGAGAGTCCCAGTTTGATGGCGAGTGAGCTTTAGAGTGGATAAAAACCCTGGCTTGCGGGGCTCTTCCATGGTTGGTCACCCCCCTGGAGGAGGGAGTATCCCAGTGATGTTGGGATCCTTGGTAGATAGATACGGGCGTGTGGTGACAGCGCCTCTGGTGTTTGAGTCCATCCGGGTGACGTGACTTCTAGGCGGTGGCCTAGATTCCTGGAGATGGTGCATATCTGCATCGGCAGTGGGATAGCAGTCTAGGTGTTGCGACATCCAACCCTTGGTGTAGACCCTGACTGGGGGTCGCACCTATGAGACCGCGCGGGCAGTGGAGAGGCCAAACCTGTCCAAAATTATCGTTTGGAGATCATTTCCATTGCAATCGAAGACCCCGGGGAGCTCTTCGGTGGTTAATGGTGCTGTTGTACTTGGGAGTATGCCTGATCTTTAGTTTCGTTAGATTCTTCTCTTCTTCTTTCGTTTATTTAAGAAAAGAAAGCAAAATCGAACTGGATAGGAAATGGAAAGAAATGATGGAGGCTTGCGATTAGAGTCTGGAAGAGAGGGAAAATGAAGAAGAAAATGGTCCGATTGAACTTGATAATGGTGGTTTTTGTGAAGGGAAACTTGACAGTCATGGTTTACGAAGCACTCAACAAGCATATGCATTTGAGGGGTAGAGGGAAGCACTCAGCAAAGCAATCGAACTGTCTTTGTCGTTTCTGCGAAGAATCTACAGAAATCAAGTGATGGAGACTGGGGTTAGATTCGGAAATTACAAAAGGGTAGAGGGAGGAGGAGCTGGAACCAGAGAAATCGGGGAAGGCCCGAAGGGAGAGGGAGAGTCTGAGCAGAGGAGGGGGAGGGCTGTTGGAGACGGAGAAAGAGAGGGATAGGGACAGGAGAGTCAGAATGGAAACTCCTAAGCGGTGGTGGTGGTGCTAGCGATGGTGGTGATGGTGGTGCTGACGGTGGAATAGGATTGGAGGCGACAGTGGTGGCGATGATGGTGGTGCTGGCGGAAGAAGAAGAAGAAGAGCAGGGCACAAGGGAAAGTAGGGGAGGGCATAATTGGAATACAATTATATTAAGGGTATTTTGGGATTTTAAAATTTTTGCACATGCCACATCATCACTTAATGGCATTTTTTAATGGTTAGGGTACGGTTGATAGAATATTTATAAAGTAGGGGAGGGGGTAGATAGTTTTCAAAACTTGGGTACTGGATTGATATTAGGCAAACTTAGAGGGGAGGCGGATGATATTTTCCCATAAAATAAATTTAATGTTATCGTCAACAAATATAACAAAGTAATGGTGACCATCCGATGAAACATTGGGAGAAGGTCCCCACACATAAAGTAGGTAAATAATTAGTGCGTAACATATGACGAAAGACCTCTTCATGAGGGTGGCCCAATGTACAATGCCAACCTTCAATGAAAATTCATTCAGTGATATTAGCAGACGGAGGAGAAGAAAATGAAACATTGAGGCTGTAGCGGCCTCCCCTACTCGGGCCGGACAGCAGAGTAGTCCTGGTTTTCTCATCTTTGACAAGAAAATGAGAGGAAAATTCAAAAAACACATTATTATCCTGAGCGAAGAGCTGAACAGAAAGCAATGATTTTGTAAGGGAGGGAACATGCAAAATATTAGAAAGAAGAAAGGAATGAGGGGAGGAGATAGATGAGGAACCAGTGTGAATGATGTGAAGTCCCTTACCGCTGCCAACCTGAATCTGTTGATTACCATTGTACGTGTCATAGGAGGAGAGAGATTGAATGGCCGACGTTACATGATGGGTAGCGCCTGTATCTGGATATCAGCTAAGGCAGCCGATGGAGAATGGTATGGGTTACATGGATGAGAGACCAGTGGGGAGGGGTATGGGTAAGGGCTGGAGTAGGGGTCTGGTGAATAAGATAGGCCGATGGAGGTGGGGGACAGGCGGGGTGAGTGGTAGGGGAAGGGGCAGTTGGATTCCTGTAGTAGCAAGTACTCTCCAGATGATTTGCCCGATGATAGATGACGCAAAACATACCGCGGCCACTCGGACTCCACGACCATCGGGACCCCACCCCCCACGGCTACAACCATGCTTGGAGTAGGTGGCAGGTTGACCGGTGGGGCAGCGAGCTGACTGAGATGAGCGGAGGGTGGCATGATGGTGATCATGGGAGAATCACTGAGGAAGAGCTTGTTGATGGAATTGGCGTTGAAAAATTCTTGGCTCAACAGCAGCCCATGAAGCTCAGTGAATGAGATAGGGTCTTGGCAAGTCATTAGTAATGGTACAATTACCATGAAATCTTGATGGAGAGAGCGGAAAATATGAAGGTTGAAATCAGCCGGAGACAAGGGCTTACCAGCACCAGCAAGTTTGTCAGCAATCGACTTTGCACGCTGAAGGGCCATGTGCAACAACATTAGGCGCGTGTTGGAGGTGGACCCAAAGGTACCCTGGAGTGCGCCCCACAGGTCCTTGCTGGTTGTCTTTCCAACTTCAATAGGGATAGTATCTTCATAGAGGGAGGCTATGAGCAGACTCATTATAATGTTGTCTTGCTTCAGCCCTACATGGGCGGCAACGGGATCAGATGGACAAGGATTGGTTTCATCAACAAAGCCGTAGAGGTCTTGACCACGGAGATAAGGTGTGATCTGAGTATGCCAAAATATATAATTCTTCGAGGATAGTTTGATAGAGAGGAAGTGGTGGGCACCGGTGAGGGGAGACGCGACAGGGGCGGTCACAAGAGATGGTGGGGTTGCTGTAGCATAAAGGGGTGGCGGGTGGTCGGCAGCCAGCAGAGGAGAGGCCACTGGAGGTGATATGGGTGGAGTGGGATCTGCAGCGGCTAGAGAGGGGCTCCCGGGAGGGGATATGGCCTGAGACGTATCATCAGCCATTGAAGAAGCTCGGTGGAGCTTGGAAAAAAAAAAAAGAATTAGGTAGAAGAAAACTCGGTGGAGAGCCAAGCTCTTGATACCATGTTAACTGTGAACCAGTCCAATCTCTAATGAGATGGACACTTTCATTATATAATTTCAGTTGAGGATTACAATCAATTTCAATCTGCTGCGGTATAGAAACCCAACAATTACAAGCCTAGTATGGAAACAAGAATAACTCTAATATGGTAGTGGAATAACACTGATATGGTAATATATCTTTGAGAAAATGGAAACCAGATATCACAATCATTGATTGTGATCTTCGGATGATAGATGAAAATTGGAAAGCTCTATAATGTCCCTCTGTGTATGTGCATCAACTCATCGTATTAAGATAAAATGTAGTGCAATACATGATTATCCTGTGTCAATTGTTTGTAAGGATAAAACAACAACTCATAGATGAAATATGCACATCATCTCTTCATTTCTGATTCTATCCCCTCATCATGTCACCCCTTTTTCAAACCCTAAAGTTCCTACGGATCATTCATTTCTGATTCTATCCTGTGTCTTAAAATTCATACCCTCCAACATCTGCATCTCACTCACAGTACTTCTATTGTATGTGTCGATTTTAACTCAATAAAGCATCACCAATCCTACAGCCAATCTTATAAAGTTTCACCCACCACCTTCCTCCCATGTTCCAACCCCTTATTTCGATGAATGATTTAACAAAAGGTGTTTAAAATACTTCATAAACATGGTTTATGCCACCTTCCAACCTAACACTATCCTCCTCCATTATGCTGGCTTTGAGTCCGCATTACAGGACACAATAACCAAGTTCACATAAAACTTCCCTGCTTATTTTAATGATAATATATCTGTCAATGGCACAACACCCACAATTACCTCTGCACTTTATCCACCTTCCTTAATTCTAAGCAAGGCATGGCTGAAAGTTTATGCCAACTACAATCTGGCACAACCTATGCATGTCAAGATCTTTCTACATCCATGGTTGTTTCCTTAAAAAAAAGGGCGTACCCAATGCACTAGGCTCCCGCCACTACGGGGTCAAGGGAGGATCATAATATATGCAGCCTTACCCCTGCTTTCGCAGAGAGGCTGTTTCCAGACTCAAACCCATGACCACTTGGTAACAATGGAGCAACCTCACCGTTGCACCAAGGCCCGCCCTCTTATCCATGTTTGTTTCCTAATGCATACTAAAATTTGAGTCACAAGAGATTCATTCAGTACAAACCTCTAATCAAGACATCATCGTTAGTTGCTAGTTGCTACTACGGCAAGAAGCATGGATGGAAGTTTTACCATGTTTGCTTTGAAATTTTGCACCATTGAGTTAAATTTTGTGATGCAAATAAGATTAAAAAGTTGACTATCATTGCATGGATGAAAATATTAACCTTTTTTATTTGGAAAAGAAAAAAATATAGAAAATATTATCCTCTTTGAAGCTTTACACCATATGTTAGAGGCTTACAACTATTGATAGAGGTCAACTTAAAACGTGATCAAACTAATATATCTAATGATGATTCACAAGATGACACACAAAAGCTAAAAACAAACATAAGGAGAAGGAAGTCACAAAGAAAGAACATCAAGTATAGTCAAAAGTAGAAACTTATATATTTTGACCAGAAGATGTGGAAAGAATCAGGCAACCAAAGCTGAAAAGAACTAGAATACATGAAAGCAAAAAATTACAATTGTTATCCAATAAAAAATAACCCAAAATGAGAACAAGCATTAACAAAATCCCTAGTTTAATATTTTAAGCTTCAATAGGAAAGTCATTGATTAATGAGTACCATATGGAATTTTGAAGACCATATATTGACCTAATATGCATCAATCTATACACTTATCTTTGTTAAGGTTTATAGAACAGCATTTTCATCATCAGCATCACCACCTGAAACTGAAAAATAGATCAGAATTCATGGAAGCAAATGGTGACTGATGATGCCATATCTTTTGTTGAAGCATAAATTTCCATATCTTTTCTTTGTTACCACATCTTCCTCAGCTTCGAACTATACCAACTCAGTCCTCATGATTTCTGCTGCACAGGAAGAAATCATCCTAGTCAATGCTTCTTTAATGACTAATTGCCTATGGGATTCCTAAGATACCGTGAGTACATATGTTCATTCCTGATTTTAGCCTACAATTCTTGCCATCATATATTCCGAAGTACCCACCTTTGCAAAGGCATTTATGGATCCTTCCTTGATTGATTGCTCAACATTCTGTTGCACAAAGCATAGCCATCTTATGATATTTTCCCTCCAACTTGATCGTTGCAAATGCCAGTCCCTCACAATATTCCTCCAATCACCAATTAAGCACAGATAAATGATGAGGGCTCCCACAGATCATTTCTGTTCAGGAGAGTCAGTCCAGGGGAACTTTCAAGTATAGTTGTGGGCCACCTAGTGGTAGCGTCAGTTCAGATTTCCAAGGTATTCAAGTATTTGGGTCCAGTTTTAGTTCTGTTTTATATAACTTTATTACACCTTTTAAGTAGCCATTATTGGGGGGATTTATTTGATGTTTCAGTCTTGTCAATAGGGTGTTAACCTATACCGCAGCCAATTTATGTTCTCTAGAAACAGAATGCAGTACTCAGTGGGGAAATTTTAAGGGTCTTTTTTACTCATCCACAAGTTGAACAAAGGCGACTTAGATGTTTTATGATTAAGATGTGATGCAGAATCCAGATTCCAGCGAAGGTATCACTGGAAAAAGAAGGCCCTGTGGCAAAATGAAGAAATTAGGCATTCCTAGGGCCGCAGTTCCTGTTTTGAACCAGTTATCTGGTTCTCCTTCTGGCCTGCAGTTTCAATTTCTGCATCTCCTTGGAAGCAGAATCGTGGGGTCTTGTTTGGGCTGTATTTTCTTTGTTCTATTGTTATTAAATTGTCAGTAGTCAGGCAGTATTACGTCACTCCAGTCTTGTTTTCAGTATATTTCCTTTATTTTCTCAAAGTCCTGCTCAGATTAGGACACCAATCACCGCCTGCAATTGGAGAATTTAGAGTTAGTTTTTTATTCTTTTTTTTTTGTTATAATCTGGTCAGGATTGGCTCTAGCCTTTCCTTGATTGAGTTTGAGACAGCTTTTAGTAAAGCTATAAATATATGTAAAAGGTTAAGACCTCCCCATGATTTTGATGATTAAAAAAACCCTTTATGTTACTGGTTCTGTGGATTTCAGACCAAATACTGCTGAGGACTCAGTAGTGTAAGGCCTAGAGGATTCCAGGTTAGGCTCTGGAGGGATTTCAAGCCTGCAATCAGGTGGATTTCTGATTGGTATCTTCTTGGATCTTCTACTTTCTTCTCCATCAAAATCAGGTCAGTACTTCTAATTTCTATACCTGCAGTTTAATATTCAATTAGAATCCTTCAGTTTCAGGTTAGTTCTTGAATCTGAATCAAGTTGCTGAATTGATTAACATCTATCCATGTATAAACTGGCATCAATTTGCTTTCCTGAACCTCAGGTTTATTTTCTGATTTGCATCCAGTTATCTAGGGTGTGTGTGTATGGCAACGGTTTAAAAAAAAACAGCTCTGGAATGAACCGGGTAAAAAACACATTTCTTGGTCATTGGAGAAACAAATTTAAAGTGTTTTTTATTTAAAAAAAAATAAACACAAATGTGTAACTGCCTGTGGTGCAGCCGATCTGATATTTGATTCCTAATCTGGAATCCAGGATTGGCTGGCTGCATCACTATGACAAGGCAGAATCTTCTGTGTCAACTGTGTTAAGTAATACATTAATATGTTTATGCCAAACCAACAAATAGCACTTGACATCTGGCCTAGTTGAATGGACACTCAAGTTGTAAATATCCAGACTTTCAATATGAAAACTAAGTTGCTTTTCACTTATTTATACTACCATAAGGATATGGGTGCCCTAGAATAGAAACATAAGTAAGAAAATCAGCTCGAACCTCTTGATATCCGGCCATAACAAAAAGCACACTGTAACCCACAGTTTTGTTATTATCCTACAGAAACTTTCTCCAACCCACTTACTTCTTAGCATGTGCAAAACAATTAAGTTTGTGATATAGACCCACAGACGTGTTGCAGTGGTTATCCTTAGAATGTAAATGAATGAAGTATATATGCCTTCACTTCCTAATAGTGTACAACTGAATGTTTTCCGAGATGAAAGCAGAATTGAGTTCCAGAAAGAACGGAAGTGCATACCTATACTTGGCCTGACGCCACCTCTTCTTGCCACATATCTCATTCAACTTGTGCTTAGCCCCCTCAATCTTGTCAGCTCCATTACCACCCCCAGTCTTGGTCTCCGAGGGTTGCAATTTCCACAGCTTTCCCAAAGCTTCCTTTGCAGCATTAAGCTTGGCTATCTCCTTTTGATCTGAGGAACCAGAGCCAATGAGCTTCCCGTCCACTTGCTTCCCCTGCTTCTGACAAAACTCAAACAACACGGTCACCGGCTGTGGTTGCTTGTGTAAGGTTTCAAGGGTAATAATTGGCTCCATAAGTCTCTTAAAAACCTGCAAGAAGAACCGAGGCCGTTGCCGTGGGAAAATGAAAAACTGACAACCAGGAAGGAAGAATAACCAGAAGACGAGGAAGATGAAAAGAATTCAGAAAGGAGAATAAAAAAACAGAACAAGTACCTTCCATAGAGCTTTGAGGTCATAATTACAGTCGACGTAAACAGCTGCGGCAACGGACTCAACAATGTCTGCCAAAATCTTAGGCGATTTAACAGATCCACAGTAGGTAACGGCGCCATCTTCTTCTTGAACAGCAAGGACGAACTCGCTAACCTGAAATTGAACACGAAATCAAAAGATTATATAGTAAAGGGTAGCTCCTACTGTTCCAAACAAAGGCTCAAGGAATGAAAAAGAAAAGGAAACTTCTCGACACATAGCATGAATGATGAGAATGAGAACGATGTAGGGTGAGAGCAAAAGCAAGCTTTCAGTTTGGGCACCAACCTTGGCTTCAAGAGAAGGGGCTTTGTGACGAACGTAGCGGTAGAGCTCGTGGCGGACGGCGACACGGGCGAGCTTCTCTGTGCTAATGTTGGCAGTGCGGAGGAGAGAGAGATGACCGGGGTCGAGGTCTGGGTAGTCTCGGAATACATTCTTCGTTAAGATTTCCCTAAAATGTGACGAGCGTGGGCTTAATTAAATATCGGGCCGATCATTGATGGGGATCAAGAAATACAAGGATTGACGTGACTGCTACTATTTTATTGAGATGGACCGGCCTGACCTGGCCCATTGTGGAAGTGGGTTAGGGTTTTGGGGAGTATTATAAATACAACTGATGAGGGATCCCTACAGTCACTATTCTCTTTTCTCCACAAGAAAGAGAAGCTGTGGGAGAGTTTAGGAGGTGGCAAAAGATCCCCATCGCGAATTGTATTCATTCTCTGACAGATCGATGCAGCTATTGGAGGCAATCTTATATGTTCTTCATCAGCATACGTGGGTGCCAGGTACACTTTGCTTTCCCTGTTTATTTTGATTCAATCCTGTTCTAGGGATCTGTATGGGGACGGATTCGGGTTTGATAAAACCCTTGAATGTTCTAACAAGTGGCATCAGAGCCGACCATACGGACCTAGGATCGATTGATTAAGAACCTGGATCGAGTTTTGACGGTGGAAATAGGGATTTTGGCGGAACCGCACGTTTTCGCCGCTGTCGGAATTTTCCATCGGTGAAAGTTGGATTTTTTGTATGGGTGTGAAGTGCTCGCTGAGACGATCACGGCAGTGGGTGGATCGTTGCCGTCGGTGGCCTGATGCACCGGCACTGGCCGCCCGAAGCCGCGAGTGAGATCCATGCGTCGACAGCCGTTAAGAAAAAAAAAAAAAATCATAGCGATGCTGACGTCAGCATGATGTCAGCCTTGTTCTTTGCGGGTCAAGTTTGACCCAATCAATGCTAACCCGACCTGAGACCTGAGCATTGACCATTTTTTTGCCCAGACTTTGACCCGGACGATCCGGCTGGGTGGACTGGCGGTCCGGTTCAGGTGAACCGGATTCGACCCGATTTGGTTCGGTTCGATTCGGATTTAAAACAAAAAAAAGGGGAAAAGACCAGAAAACTTCAAATGGACTGTGTGGGTTCGTTTGGATGAATTTTGAGACGTGGTTTTTTCTGGTGTGTCTGTTTTTTCGTGCTCTTCGATTTGATATACAATTCGACATATTTTGTATGAACAGATATTGTGGTTTTGGCGTTTTTGTGTTTTTCAATTGTTTTGGGAATAAAATCGATTGTTTTAGAATGTTTTTAATTGTTCCAGAAGCTGTTTTTCCTGTTTTGGAACGCCGTTTTGATTGGATTCTGTTCTGGGATACCCCAATTTTTGCTTGTATTTTTTAAGGCCGTCGTTTTGGATATCCAGTTTGAATATTTGGTTGATTTTTGGGACCTGTCAATGACGATTGTGTCACCTTCGAGTGACGTATGGGCGAGTGGAGCGTCCGATTGGGCTCCGGTTGATTTTGTTTCGTTCGTAATTTCAAGACCTACCCACTGGTATGTGGTTTTGGACGATTAATACTTCCAGGGACCTATATTGGATGATTATGCTGTTTTGAGCATATTTTGACTATTTTGGGTTGACCATTGCCGCTTTGACGATAAACGTGCATGTCACAACACATTATGGACGATCGATGTGTTTACTTTCACATATATTGCTGCATATCTGGTTGAGGGATTATGAGAGGGTGAAATGGTGATCTACCAAAGTGGTCCATTGAATCCTTTTATGGTTCTGTCAAGGCAGTAGAATAGATGACATTAGCCCAAACGCAATGTTACCAAAGTTTGACGAGGTGATATGCGTATGGATTGGAAGGATAGTGGTCTAAGGATTCCAGTTACCCAAGGGTGCTGGGATTTCTGAAAACTGTTGATCTCTTCACGGAAAGGTAGTGTGTCCATCCAAAGATAGTATACTCAAAGAAATTTGGGATGCGTGGCCTAGAGGTTTTCTTACCTCCCAAAGGTGGAGGAAAATTTTTGAAAGTCATCGACATCTCGCGGTAATTGCAGTGCGATAAATTATTATTGAGGTGCATAACCTAGGGGTTTCCCTATCACCCAAAGGTGGAGGGAGATTTTCAAAAGTTATTGCTATCTCGCGGTATTTACGGTACAATAAAGATGTGTACCTTTGACCCGAAAAGGGCAAGAATGCAATGTTGTTGTAAAGAAGTGTTATTGTTTGATATTTATCATCTTGATTGCATATAACTATGTGTTTGATGTGTTGATGATAAATGTTTAGAACCACTGATTTTATGATGATATGTAACATGTTTAAATGATGAATGAACTCGTGATGGGTAAAGAACATGTTGGTTTTTGCGATATAAAAACCTTCAATGTTATGACGTTTTGTTTCTATATGCTGATGGAAATTATGATGATGACGAATAATAACTTATTATGGTAGACGAAATAATAAGTGAATAATTATGGTAACTGACGGTAAACCAACGAGCATAATGAACCATGAACGAATAATCCATCAATAAGAATTGTAACGGTGAAAGATTGTCTTAAAATAATTTGTAACTTATAGGGTATAACCGGCCTTGAGCCATTTGACGGAAGCTACTTTGGTGGCATGGATTGAAATGTATCAATAATATGAAAAGATGAAGCCAAACACTAAAATAAAACAAGGAATAATAAGAGGAATGAATGAACGAATAAAACACGAAGAATATATTGATGTAATTAACAAACTACGATTATACCCTTGAAGGAATTGATATGTAATTGTGCACAAGAAAGAAAGAAAGAAAGAATCTTGAGAATGATAACTTGACTGAGAATGAAAGAAGTAATCGGTTAGAATAGTTTGACGGTTTTTGATTACTTTGTACCGAGATGTGTGGTTTGAATTTTTACTTTCAAACTTGATCAATTTAGTTTGTTCGATTCTCTTGATCAGTAGGAGTGCTTCTTTACATGATTGTTCTGTTTGTGGATTGAGAGTTCTTCCTATCTCGTTGATATGCTTGTTGAGTGGTAGGACTTATTAATATATGTTTTCGTTTCGATTGTGATGCTTCTGCTCATTGTGTTGAATAGCATCTGCATACATGCATATGGTTGATGTGTTGAGGGCCTTTTGGTCCAAGGATGTTCGATTGGCAATGAGCCAAGTCGCTCGGCTATTTCTAGCCACGGATGTTCGATTGGTGATAAACCAAGTTGTTCGATTACCAACGAATCATGACGATGTTCAAAGGTAATCCATGAGTCGTACAATGCTCATGAGAAGTTCGAGGACCCACAAGGAATGATGACGATATTTATGTGATCACAGACGTGGACGACATTCCTTATACAAATTATCTCAAGGCGGTTCATGTTAGTAAGTAGATCTTTGTTTGCAGCTGACAGAAAGTGATATGCCGTATGTTGAGGTGTATTTTCTACTGTTGCTCGACATCGATGTATTTACTGACTGGATCAAGGTTTAGTAGCATTATTGTTGTATTGAGATCCCATGGCCACATCTGATAATGATGACTTTATAATTAATGTAGCCCAAGTGGGAGATTATTAGGATTTCCCCGAAATGCGACGAGTGTGGGCTTAATTAATTATCGGGTCCATCATTGATGGGGATCAAGAAATACAAGGGCTGATATGGCTGCTACTATTTTATTGAGATGGACCGGCCTGTGGCCTGGCCCATTGTGGAAGTGGGTTAGGGTTTTGGGGAGTATTATAAATACAACTGATGAGGGGTCCCTGCAGTCACTATTATCTTTTCTCTTTTCTCCACAAGAAAGGGAGCTGTGGGAGAGTTTAGGAGGCGGCAGAAGATCCCCATTGCGGATTGCATTCATTCTCTGACAGATCGATGCAGCTATTGGAGGCAATCTTATGTGTTCTTCATCAGCATACGTGGGTGCCAAGTACACTTTGCTTTCCCTGTTTATTTTGATTCAATCGTGTTCTAGAGATTCGTATGGGGATGGATTCGGGTTTGATAAGACCCATGAATGTTCTAACATTCTCGGCTAGAACGAGGCCGAGAATGGCGTTACCCACGAACTCGAGGCGTTGGTAGGAAGGAGAGTCACTGTAGGAAGAATGGGTCAACGAATCTTGAAGGAGGGTCTTGTCCTTGAAGTGGTAGCGGAGAATGTCTTCCACAGTCACCACCGCTGCTCTCATGTTCATGTCCATTGCTTCCATTCCCATTGACGATGACAACGATGATTCCTCCTGATCGTATTCGTATGCATTCATGGTACGGGAAAGCACCAGAATCTCGTAACCTTCCTTCATATTCTTCATCCTCATCTTCTCCGATCGCTCTTTGCAATTGAAATAGAGCAAGAAATTGGGATTCTGGGAGAAATAGTTAGAGTGAGTCTACGTAGGTCTCTGGCCTCTACCAGATATAGAGAGGGATAAGGAGAGGTACAGCGGTCACTGGCGTCTCTAGCAGTCTACCCTCTTTCCGTTGTTGAAGTTTTCAGAATCTTTTTGAAAATTTTTTTTGGGGGGGGGGGGGGGTGGGTTCAAGCTCACACGCTACTGAGTCAGTACTGACCGGTGTTCCTCTAAAACCCATATTTGGAAAACCAGGTTTTAACTGGGCGAGTCACCAAGTCGAGTCAAAATTTTGGAAAATCTGATCAAGAATTGTGTAGATTAAGTTAGGGTAAAAAATTATCAAATTAGATAATAAATTGTCCGAGTCAAATAAGACCCGATATTTTTACCCGAGTTGTGACAAACTCATGACAAACTAAAGAACATACACTTTTAAATTTGAAAAGAAAAGGTAAGCTAGAAGTACTATTTCCAAAACACAACATAAAAGGAAATACAACTGATAAAGAAGACATTAAACATAAGGGTTGATGTTCTCTGCGCCGCAACGCAGCCTAAGCTCAGACACATGGGCCTGTCATTCAAGGGGGTAGGGTGGTCATTTTGCACACTCCCATGTGTTTGGGTGCAACCTACTCCCCCGGCACAGAGAACATTTGGCCAAAACATAAACATCAACTGAAAATCCTACTCTAGTGGTAGATCCTGTGAGGACTGTGATGGATGCGAGTTAAACATGAAGTAAGCATCCCAAGCATCCAACCTCTACTCCACTATTCCTACTCTTCCACGTAAGGAAGTCATGCCCCCTAAGAGATCAGTAAAGCCCCTGCTGCATCATGGTGGTCATCGCTTCAAACCTAGGGCAAGAGTGCTACTGGCTGCCCATGGGCAGACCTCACATTCCAACTGCTTTGCTGTTGTGCAAGCGCACAGCCTGCACAAGGCGCGACCTTGCACAGGTGCGCGGCATGCGCAGCTGCGGTGAGTTTAGTCATTTGAAAAATTAAAAACCAGAAAGCCAGTTCACTTGAATTTTAGTTGAGTAAATTAGTAATCTGTATTCTTAAAAATAGTAAGAAACCCTCAATTCTTCGACTCCCTTCTCATGTTCAATGGTATAAAGTCAAAATGCATTGTGAAGAGAGACTCAACAATGTCAAGGGCATCAAGGTCCGGAATAGAGTTCCCCCCATCACTCACCTCCTGTTTACAGATGATTGTCTTCTTTTCTCTGAAGTTAAGCTCCATGAAGTGACCAAGTTGCAAGAGTGCCTATCCTTATATTACAAGGCAAGCGGTCAAGAGATCAACCTCAACAAGTCTTCTCTCACCTTCAGGCCCAACACTCCGCCTAGGTTTAAAAGATGGTTCTCCAGAATTCTAAAGGTTAAGTATGGAGATGGACCATCCAAATACCTAGGCCTTCCCACTGAAATTGGTGTTTCTAAAGCTGATGTGTTTAAAGACATTACCCTAAAAACTTGCAATTGAGTACAAGGCTGGAAGCAGAAACTTCTCTCCCAGGCTGGGAAAGAAGTTCTTATCAAGTCGGTTGCTTCCACTATGGCTTCCTATGCTGCATCTCACTTCCTTCTCCCTACTTCTCACCATGATTCCATAAGGAAAGCAACCTCAAACTTCTTTTGGGGATAGCAAGAAGAAGAGAGGAAACTTCATTGGATTTCGTGGTCTAGGCTTTGTCAATCTAATAAGAGAGGGGGCTTGGGTTTCCAGGATCCTATTTTGCATAACAGAGCTCTTTTGGCTAAAGTTGCGTGGAGACTTCACTCTGACCAGGATTCTCTATGGAGCTGATTCATTAAAGCAGTTTATTATCCAAATGGTTCCTTCTTAGAAGCCTCTACTGGTAATAACCCCTCATGGGCTTGGAAAAGCCTTCTCATTGGAAGAAAAGTGATTGGAGATGGTCTTCTTTGGATTGTGGGCAATGGAAATAATATTGATATTTGGAAGAGTAATTGGATCCCTTTGGCTCCAGACTTCAAAATTCAGGGTGAGAGACCTCTGGGATGTAACATCTTTGTTGTAAGTGAGCTCATAGACCACAACAATCGAACCTGGAAGACTCATCTAATCAATCAGCTTTTTCAGCCCACTGATGGGTAGCATATTCTTAAAATCAGGTTGGGGATTGCTAATAGAGAGGACCGATGGGTTTGGGGTGGAGCTAAGAATGGCATCTTTTTGGTTAAATCAGCCTACCACTTCATCACCAATCAAAGAGATCAGCAGGTTTCCTTACGTGCTTCTTCCTCTCGCAGGCATGGTTGGGAATCTGTTCCCTCTAAGGTGTGGAAATATATTTGGCATTGCAATTCTCTTCCAAAAATTAAGAACTTTCTTTGGCGCGCTTGTGCTCAAGGCCTAGCAACTGGTGAGAATCTGATCAAGCTAAATTTCAAGGTTGATCCCAGCTATAAACGGTGTGGCTGTGATGGGGAATCAGTGGATCATATATTACTGTAGTGTCCCTTTGCAAAGGCTACCTAGTTTGAGAGTGAGCTGTCCTACATTGTACCGAATGGTGGAACTCCCTCTCTGTCTCAATGGATCTACAATTGGGATCAGCTTCCAGCTAAGGATAAGAAAGCTAAAGCTGAGGCAATATGTCTAACATCCTTTGTATGTTGGCATCTGTGGAAGGCCTGAAATGATCTGATCTTCAGAGCTAGTGAATCTTCTCCTTTGGAAGTCATTCTGAGTGCGCAAAGAGCAGCGAAGGAATTTTTTAGTTCCTCAACCAGGGGGCACCCAACTAACTAGGATAATCCTTCCTTTCCTGATACTATGCCTACTCTATCTAGATGGACCCCCTCCTTTTGCTGGTGTTGTGAAAATTAACTGTGATGCTGCCTTGCCTCTTGGAGCCACTAGTGGGGGACTTGGAGTGATTGGTCGTAACCACAATGGTCTAAATCTCTTTGCGCTGTCCAGCCCAGATCAATTTGAAAATGCAGCAGTTGGTGAAGCTCTGGCTATTCTCCTAGCTCTTAAATGGGCTATTGATAGTGGGATCTCTTCCATTGAAATCACTTTGGACTGTTTCCAGGTGATTGATTCTCTGCAGAGCCTGCCTTCCAAGCAGACAATAGTTTCGATCGAGCTTGGATTAGTGATTGATGATTTTGAGGTGTTATTATCAAAGTTTAGTAACTGCTTGTTTTCCTTTTCTTCTAGAGATGCAAACAGTGTTGTGCACTCTCTTGCTAGCAAAGCCCTGTAACTGGCAAGAATGACAGCTTGGCCTATTTCTAGTCCTTGGCTTCTTGAATTATGTAATCAAGATACCATGTGTAATCCTTGCCTTCCTTTGTAGTAATGATATTTCTTACCCAAAAAAAAAAAAAAAATCAAAATGCATTGTTATGTGATTCATTATTTTATCTTTTTATTTTTTATTTTTTTACTAATTTATACAGATTTATTGTATTAAAATATTAAAATAACGTGATTCACCTTGACCAGGTTTGACAAGGCCGAGTCACCAAGTTTTTAAAAGATAATCGAGTCAGAAAACCTTGTTTTCCAACTATGCTAAAAGCAGCATGGCTGGCGCATATTTCACACAGTCAGGCTTCAAACTGTTGTATTGAGATAATTAAATATGAGCCCGTATATAATTAAGACAAAGAAAACTCAATTGAATTAAAATTGTATTTCAAATCGTATTTTTTTCGTATATGGAAACTGCTTCTATAGGTGACCAATCCCCTAACCAATTTCTTAGACGTGCACTTGTTCTTCCCTCTCTTCTCTATTTTGTCTCTTCTTCTTGGTGTCGATCTCACACTCTTCCATGTAAAAGGCAGTCATTAGCATTACCATCATCCAGAGAAATCATAGAAGTTAAGGCTTATGTAAAGTGTAGTTAGATGATAAGAAGTATAAAAGGAAATCTAAATAGAAGAAATCATTCGTGTTACTAAATTTAAGTTGTTCTAAATCCTATTTTGACCGATTAAAAAATAAAGATCAATAAATGTTTTAGAAAGTTTTTCCTTCACTCCCTATCGAAGAAGAAGAAGAACTATAGAAGTAGCTTCCATATACTAAAAGAATTCAATTTGAAATACAATTTTAATACAATTGGGTTTTTTTGCCTTAATTATATCAAGGGTCCATATTTATTTATCTCAATCCAACGGTTTTGAAGCCTAGCTCTTACGCCAATCACACTGCATCTTAGATAACCCTCTCCTAATATACATACACTTCAGAACCAACTACGCAATTATCGGTTACGTATTCTATATGGATATGGATTTTTACCACAAAAAAAAATACTATATGGTCATAAAAAATCCTATTGGTGGGGGACTTTAAGCCCTGTCATATAAAATAATGCAAAAAATTCTTGCCAACAGACTAAAAGGCTTTCTAACCACTTTCATTTCACTCTTTCAGGTGGCTTTCATCCCAGATAGCCAAATTTCTGATTACATTATCTTGGCACAACAAAATTTTCATTTCCTTCACTATAAGAAAGGAAAATTGGAATATGTGGCCCTTAAACTTGACATGTCGAAAGCCTATAGACTTGAATGGGGTTTCTTAAGGATTGTTTTTGAGTATTTAGGATTTGGAGAAGATTAATGTAATTTAGTTTGCCATCTTACATCCTCTGTCTCTTACTCTATCAAGTTAGAATGTAAATTCTTTTAATAATTAATATTGACCCTTCGAGAGGGATCCACCAAGGATGCCTCCTAAGCCCATACTAACTTGAATGTAAATTCTTTTAATAATTAATATTGACCCTTCGAAAGGGATCCATGAAGGATGCCTCCTAAGCCCATACTTGTTTATCATTGTCTATGGAAACATTATCTAGACTGCTATCTGCTTATAGGGAGCAAAATATGTTCAAATGAATAAAAGTTGTTCGTCATGTACAAGATATATCACATATATTATTTGCAAATGACACTCTGATTTTCTGTAAAACGAATATGGAAGATATTTTAACAATCAAGTGCATTTTGGAACTCTTCTCGAACCTTCTGGCCAACATATCAATTTTGATAAAAGTGGAGCTTCTTTAGACAAAATGTCTTATTGGATGAGAGAAGATGGTTGTCTTCTGTGTTAGGCATCAAAGAGATGTTTAGGGATCCAGTTTATTTAGGAACTAACCTTTATCACCCTATATCAAAAGTTCCAGGGTCTTCTGCATATAGTGACTCGCATGAGGAATCAACTCTCTAGTTGGTAGGCAAATATACTTTCTTAAGCTGGCCGTAAGATTCTAACCTAGTTTGTACTTGCCGCTATACCTTCTTATCTTATGTCTTGTTTTGCTTTTCAGCAATAAATTTTGTCGTAGTGTAGATTCTATTTACCTTCTCAGTTTTTGAATGAGAATAAAGAAGGTTCTAAGAAACTCCATCTGATTTCTTAGGAGAAAATTTGTTCTCCTAAATCTTATGGTAGTTTAGGCTTGAGATGTTCGACAACCCAAAACAAAGCTTTGTTAATGAAAATGGGATGGAGACTATCGAATGAACCGGATAATCTTTGAGTTAGGACTTTAAAAGCTAAATATTTTTACAATAGATCTGCATTTTATCAAAGAACAATATCCAAGAAAGGATCATGAACTTGGAACAGTATTGCAGGTATTTTATCAACCTTAGAAAAATTAGTTTTTAAAAATATGGGAAGTGGGATAAATACCTTTGTTTTTTACTGATCATTGGCTTCTGTATCTTACTTGCAACCTTTCTTTGTCTTCTGGTCGAATACAAATTTCTAACCATAAAGTTTGTGAATTCATCAACTCAAATATATGAGATACCAACTCATTTTCCACCTTTCTTAGCCCATCTTGTATCTGTGTTATCCTTAAAATTCCTTTATCACCCAATCCAAACCGTTGGTGTTGCAGAAAAATAAAAATAATCATTTCTCCACCAAAATGGCAGCAAATACAATCAGAATTATCACCCATCACACACAGACTAGTCAACCACCCAACCTATTTCTCCCAAATGGTGGAATTTTTTCTGAAAAATTAATATCCTCCCTAAGTTTAAGATTCATCTATGGAGAATTTTGAATGATGGTATCCCGGTGCGGACAACCCTTGGCTGATGGGTTGATATAGAGAAAAATTGTCCATTTTGTAACATATCCATTGAAACAGCTTGACATATTATTTTTACTTACGAGTTCAACAAACATATTTGGACAATTACTTTTCTTGGACTGCGCATAAAAATCACACTTTGCATACTTTGGTTTAGTCTTTTTTGTTTGAATTATTTACAACTTTGATTGTATCTCCTATAGAATATAAGTGGGCTTTCAGTGTTATCTTCATCAATGCATACTTCATTTAGAAACACAAGAATCAAGTTGTTATGGCCAATTTTTTGCCCAATCCAAGGATGATTTTGTACATCACTAGATGGATTACTAATATGCGATTATCTCCATGTTTGCCTGAAGATATTTCACCTTCTCCAAACCACTATAATTCTTATGATTGCAATTTACTCAAATTTTATTGCTCTCACTTAACTTATTGTATTTTAATTTGGGCAGGACATACCAAAAGATCATTAACCACTTAAGGATGGGTTGTTGGTCTTTTAAAAGGATTAACAATAGTCTCTATTTTAGGATGAACTAACCTACACATTTGGAATATCTCACATGATTTACATGACATGTTACTGGACCCTCTCAATCATCCATGTGCTTGGATTTTTTTTAATGTTTTCCCTCACATTTCAGACTATCTTTTCTCTATAAATTTTTTGTATTGATGTAAACAGTGAAGTTGATAATGTAAATATTTAGATTGATAATATTGTCTTTCATTCAATTCGACGATAATGTCTACTCCTTTCTGTTACGTGTAGGTTTTTTCTATTTTTTCCCCAATTATTTTCTTGTAATGGGTTGAGGGGACTCGTGCAAGTGTTGCTATGATTGTGGAACTCTTTGCGATGGGTGGTAGACTAAATTTTAGGAAGTAGTTATCAAGTCCTTAAGAGAGTGAGATGTGAAGAGCCACTATGTAGGAAGTTACATTTACATAGGGCGATTCTTTACGAATTAGTTATTGAAAGAAGGTATGAGTCTATAAATTAGGAGTAGGATAATGTAATTGATTATGAAATATTTTGAAATACATGCTTTGGCTTAGGAGATCGTTTATTCTCGAAATAAACAATAATTTTTTAATTTAACTTCTTTATTTCCAACACTCTTCTCTAAAATAGGTAAAAGAAACAAAAACAAGGGAAGTAGAAAACTAAGTGCCTGCTTGATAACCTTACGGGTGTTTCTATTTTGGTTATGTGCTTAGAAACAACAAAACAATTTTTTTCATTTGCTGTGCTGAGAAACCGTTTTTGACCCGCTTGGTAAACTTGTTCTAGAAACATTTTCAAAAGACAATTGGAGCACCATTGGTGCTTAATAAAATCTATTTCTGGGAACATGTAATGTGCTCAATTTAATAATATTTATCTTGAATAATGTACTTCAGATAATAAAGGTTAAAATAAACATTGTAATTAAAAGTTTTATGGCTCAATAAAAGTCTGCAACAAAGTAAGATGCCAAATATGCTTAAATGGGGTTCTAATTTTCTCCCTTGTTTAAATCAAGCTTCTGAACAGCATCAAGGATATCTGTAAATATCCTTGATAACATTCTTTTTTTTTTTCTCTTTGTCTTGGATTGCTCTTTGTAGATATCCCTTGACATAATCTGCTGAAGGGGGAGTGCCAGGCGAAGGAGCAAATGTGGACGGTCCCACAGAATCAGTTGTGAGTGGATTAACTATAGTAGTAGAACAATTGATGTCATCATCCACCCATTTGAAAAATTTGCAACCACGATTTTCAACCTATATTTCAAATACATTGTTCCATATTAAGATACCATTATTAGTTTAAAAAGGAAAAAATAGACTGAATTTCAATTGAATGTAGAAGTTGATAATATTATACCCCTGTAGATTGCGGACAACACCAAAATCGTTGGCCTAGGTAAGCTTGTGATTTTGTCACTCGAACTTTACATTGTCCCAACCCATATTCACATAATCGAAATTCATCCACCCACATAGAAAATGTATTATGGTTTGGACATTTGAAGTAGTCTCTGCCACTATTTGGACTGTTCTTTGTTGTATAAACTTTACAAAATGTTTGGCAAATGTCGCATCTTGTAATGGTAATCATAGACTCATTGGAAGCCATCTATTCAATACTAAAATAATAAATACAATAACGATTATGAAAGATGTAGTATAATGTAGACCTTGCAAGATGTAGCATACTGTAGACTTAGCCAGATGTAGCATAATCAAAGATACTAAAATTAGTGTCAAATTAAAGTTAACAAAACTATTAAATCAAACACACTTAAATAGTATAACAATTGAAAGTTCAAACATAACAACATAAAGACCACTATTGAACTGGAATTTGAGGTATCCCCCTTTTCCTAGCCATACGATTTGCAATATTTATCCGACTCTCATTCATAATTCTTGCCCCTACCTTTTGAGTAATAGTTACACCAGTTTGCTCAAAAGATTGATGACTTGGATTTAGTTCATCTTCCACTGGTTGCTCATGCCCATACTCTTTAAATAACTCATCCTGCCATTGTTCTTCTTTGATGTAGTTGTGCAGTCAACAATATGCTATTATAATGATAGCTTGGTCCCTAATTTTATAAGGTTTCACTAATCTTAAAAGTTGAAACCTATTTTTGAGCACATCAAAAGTTCTTTTAATAACATTTCGCAAAAAGAAATGCCTATGGTTGAATAACTCTTTCGCTATTGTTGTATGTCCTCTATTTTTTTCAAAGTTTTACAAATGATATCTTTCACCTCGAAATGGTGTTCAGTATCTTAGTTAATTTGCATAACCTGAGTTAACAACATAATACTTGTCTTTACTTGCCTTTCAGTATTATGGACATTGTAATTTAATATTTCAGCATAAATATTCAATTATAATTTGTATAAGGTTAAAATTATAGTAATAATCTATAATTGGAGGTGGATGAGAAAAACCTAAGTTGAGATCTGATCTTGCTATTTCAAATACCCGAGCATCATGTGCACTTCCTTCCCAGCTTGCGTACACAAATGTTAAATGCATATTGAAGGATCATATACACATCACATTCTGTGTGATTAATCCTTTGCAATTCCTATATCAGGTTTGATGTTTAGTTTTGACAGTAGCACTAATATGAGTACCGTCTATCGCACCAATGCAATCCTATGTGGAACATATAACAAACCAAAGTCATGGAGTTATCATCTTGGATCCTTTCATAATATTTACTGCAACTAAACAATAATATGTAGTTTAAGCTTATAATTTTGAGACTACCTTAAAAACTAGAAAGTACTTTTTGTTGAAATTAATCTCATCGGGGACCTTATCAAAAGAAGACAGCTTGATTGTTTCCTTCGCTAATTTGAGCATAGCCTTCAGTACCATATGGAAGACAAAACTAATCATTTGTGGGGAATGCTAAAATGACATACATATTTGTCTACTAGATCTACCATGTACCATCGTAGTGAGGAATATTACAAGTTGCTCAACTCGAATATACCGACTATGTGTCAACCAACCGTTACATACCATCTTATCACGTAGGTTGGAAAAAACATTTCTTTCCATCCTGAAATATTGATAGCATAGATTTGCCCATTCAAAATTTCTGCCACCTTAACAGATCTTGTGTAACTACTATCCATTAATGGCTCAGTTGTAGGGCAGCAAGAGGGGGGGTATGTGCATATCGCGTTCTTACCGGATTAGAGAGCCATTAATGGATAGTAGTTATATAGGATCTATTAAGGTGGTAGAAATTTTGAATGGGTATTCAAATCTATGCTACCAATATTTCAGGATGGAAAGGCATGTTTATCTCAACCTATGTGATAAGATGGTACGTAACGGTTAATTGACAGATAGTCGGTATATTCGAGTTGATGAACAACTTGCAATATTCCTCATTGCGGTGGCGAATGATAGATCTAGTAAACAAGTATGTATGTCATTTCAGCGCTTCGCACAAACGACTAGTTCTGTCTTCCATATAGTTGTAGACACCACATTTTGACACCTTGGAAGTATGTCTTGGCAATGATGGTCAATGACGTAACTCGTGTGGTGATTGAATGGCAAGAATGACCAAATTACCCCTACCCCACTTTTTATAACCAAACTGTCCCAAATAGAGCCTAAGCTCCTAACATAGTCGTATTTAACCATTTTAAGCCCACATTTGAAGTTTCACCCAAATCCAACACCTTTGTGAAAATTACTATTTTGCCCCTAGCACGGTTCTTGGTATCTGGACCACTCGATTTAGTCTGAAACACTTTGGATGACCTCATTTGGTCATATTAAGCTTTCACGTAAAGTTTTGGCCATATCGGATAACTTTTATAAAAATGACCGTTTTACCCCTGACATGGTTCTTGGTATTCGAGCCTCCCGATGTGACTTGAAACCATTTGGATTACTTTATTCGATCATATTGTGCTTACACGTAAAATTTTATGTAATTCCGGTATCATTTGGACATTGATCGGTGTGAAACACCATTTATGTGTTTTCTTTGATATCCGTGCCACTTTTAGGAAAAATCCGGCCATATCTGCCACACGGATTGAAAATACGTGTTGAGACCTTCGTGGCGATATGTGGCGCGTCAAAATCGGCCATTCGATTTTAAAGATATTAGCATTTGAATGTGGACCTTTAAAATAGAATCTTTAAAAGATTTATATAAAAAAATTAAAAAAAAAAGGTGAGGCAAACTAAGTTGACCCGAATCGGGTCAACCCAGTCTGACCCGGCCCAGCTGGACTGTCGGCAGGGGACAAACCCCCACCATTTAGGCTGAGCCACACAAGGCCCATCACCCATGCCCACATGCATGTGCCAGGCAAGTCAAGCCAAGGCTGCACCGGCCTAGGCTTCCCAGCAGGCCTGGGCAAGCCAAAGTCGTGCCTGTCAGCCCAGCTGCCCACCCACCTTATCCCCAGCCATTAAGGCCCCAAGGGTCTTTGAGACCTTTCCTCGAACAGAATTTCTCCTATAAATAGGAGGCCATTTGGAGGGTTTTAAGACAGAGAAAAATCATGAAAAAATTACCTTTGTGAAGCCCATTCTACCCTCTTTCAATCCATGCTAGATATATCTAGAGACCATTCTCCAGTAGATATATAAAATTCCAAACATACCCCTTGCTCACCACTTTTGTCATTTGGAGCAGCCACATTTGAAACGGCTTTCAGAGGTTTCCGGTGACTATTTACGGTCAAAAAAGGTTACCAAAGCTGAGCCTAGGCCCTTCCACCATTCAAGGGTATTTTTACATATTTTTATATATTTTATTTGATTTTCTTTACATAAAGAGGCTGTTTTCCAGTTACAAAAATATTATAAATCATAGAAGAGTGATAAAATTCTGAAAATTTTAGGAATGATGTTTCTCTCCGTTTTTTATGTGCATTAATTTTACTGAGCTGAAAATCATATTCTTTAGGACACTTTTGCCCTTGTGAATATTTTGGGGTTTTGCAAGAGTGGGGCCCACAAAGTTGGATTCGGGTTTATCCACTAACATGAGTATGAAGAGCATGTTTGTCTTAGTGTATCCGTCCTCCGGTTTTGTTTGATTCAGATTTTTAATATTTATTTTGTATTTTCTTTGTTCTAATCCTTGTTTTTACCTTCCAAAAATACAAAAAAACTGTTTTTATGATTTTCTTTACCAAGAAAGGACATGGAGTGTCTTCTGTAATGCCTCATATCACAGAGAACAATCCCCATCCATGTGTGTGTTTGATATGTATGTCATCCATGTCTTTTCTCCTCATAAGGGCATAATGGTGATTTTGTAGGTGGAAAACCCAAAAAAATGAAAAATACCAAGAAAAAAAAATGTTTTTATTCATGAAATGATGTTTTAGGATGTTTTAGGATGTTTTCATATGCATACGTGACCATCATGCTTGATAAATATACATAAAAAGTCATTTTCGCCCTCCATGGGTATTTTGGTAATTTATCAAATGTCGGCCCAAACTATCATTCTGGAAATATCATTTGGTGTGTTCAGTCATTTTAGGATGTTTAACATCACTTTCAATACCTACAATGATTCTAAGTGTTTTTTTGACACTTTTACCATTTTGCCCCTAGGGTCATTTTACGACCAAACCTTGTTTAGGACCCCGGAAAGGATCTTGCTACTTTCGCCGCATGTTTAAACATTAATAATCATGTTTTAAGCATAAGTCAGCATTTTCTGCATGTTTGCCATAACAGGGGCATTTTGATAATTTTTACCACCCCACATTTCCTTAGAATTTCATTTGCTCTTGATGATCCAAATGCATGATGTTTTGCTTAGTTATAGCATTTAAATATGATTTCATGCATTTGAACATATTTTGGCCCTTTAGTGGTATTTTCATAATTTTGGCAATTTTGGCCTATGAACTGCTTTACTTATTAATGATTGTCTTTCTCCATGATATAATTAAACTTGGTTTTCTTTTTTACAATCAGCCATGTTTTTTGACCATAGAGTTAGCCTTTCTAATTTAGGTAAAATCTATTAATTAGCTTAACTAGGATGCATAATGTACATTATCATCTAACCTAGTGATAGTAATTATGATTAAAGCATTAATCTTAATTAGCCTAATTAGGTTCATAAATTTCAATCAAGTTAATAAAAAATCTTCAAAAAAAAAATAGTTTGATTAGGTGCATAATATGCATAACACAACAGTACACAGCAGAGTTTGGTCTAGGAAGATCGGCCGTCGGCCGGGCGGTTGCTGGGTGCCTAACACCTTCCTAGCCCGTAACTTGACACTTACCTAGAGGTCTGGGTCAGATCATCCATTGAGTCATCGGAGTTAATTTAGCGCCCCTTCTGCGAAGGAGGGGCACCATTCATGGGTCCTCGACCCTAAATCTAGGTGGCGACTCCCATTTTCCCATTTTCCTTCTTTCCCCCGGGTGCAAGCCCAACGACCCTTCTTCTGCTGCACCTACAGTGGCAACTCCTCTGGGGAGTTTCAGACTTCTGATTGACCACACTTTGTTGTATACATGTTGTGTTATACATAATTGTTTGTATATATTGTGATTGTACTAACTGCATCATGCATCGTGCTCGAAGTGAAATCAAACGACGAGGGTACTCCCTGTTGTGCCTCTACCCCCGGGGAGGTGGGGCACATCATACTAAGTATTCTGAGATCGGATGATAGCCATTTCCTGCACCACATTAGTACACACACTCACTGCATGGAATCACTCAACCCTGTGGTTAGTAGTTGGAACCCATGTGTAGTCATGGGTAATCTGTGGCGAAGCCACATCCCTTGATATCGTACCTCTGGTATATCAAAGGAACCACGTACCCTCGACTCGCTTCGTATATACGAGTGATAAGTATATCGGTTCTGTCAAGGGTGACCTTTTCTGTCCTATAGCCTACCCTATGTATGCATCATGTACTGAACATAGACCCAATGCATAGGAGCGCCACAACTGACTGTACTCTGTCTGCGGTCCATCCTGGAATTCCTTTATAGCCAATCCTACTGGTTTCAGTCTCCCGTCTATCGATGGATGAATAAGGATTTAACTTTAATGCTAAGGCATAAGTGTTTACAACTACATCAGTGTTGATTTTTATGTCCACACCACAATATTGGAACAATAGGGTGATGCCTATTCCTCGATAATCAATCCAGTGTGGCGTAGATCTCAACCTAGTAAAGGTTCCACATTTTTTGTCCTGGTATTAGGGGAAGATCCGAATTTATCCACCATATGGTTTCGGTGACTGTCTCAAGGTAGTTTTGCCTACATGGGAAATTCTTGTTTGGACCACATTGATTGATTTATTAGGTGAGAGTTCACCCAACTTGAGTACTCTTTTCTCCAATATGCCTCTGAGTTGGTGGCACTCTCTTTTGGGCTGACTTTTATGTGTTCGAATCTCATTGTGCATGCCTACTATCTATAGTCATGTTCAGAAAGGAGAGTGCATCTGTTACCATCTCACTATTTCATCTTTTTCATTTTTCGGCACCATTTCAATTCAAGGGGTGGGGGAATCATTCCAAACTTGAACCTATCTTGAGCTGACCCCTGAGCATGAGTTCTAGTCTAGATCAACTACTTGCTGGCATGGATTCGTTGGTGATTCGAGTGACCAATATAGAGCAGATGTTGTCCAACCTGACCGTCATGATACAAAAGTAGATGAATTTGTCCAAACCGACACCTGAACGAGATTGTCTTTATACTCCGGAGATTGCTTGCCCTGACTTAACTCTGGAAGAAGATTGTGCTCAGATGATGCAATCTGATCCCACTCCGAAAACACCGGAAACCCAACTGGAGAAAGCACTGATGGAAAAATTGGAACGTATGGAGCTCACCCTCGAGAATGAGAAAGGAGAAGCAGTTGAAAAAGAGGCCTCCCTAGGAACCAAACCATATGAGAGGATTGCACGGCCATTTGAAGAATTTAAAGGGGCACAGTCCTCCTTTGTGCAACAAGTTGGGAAACGTAAGCGAATAGGTCCATACCAGTTCAGTGATTCAAAAGCTACCAGAATCTTTCCAATTCAACAAAATTTGTTTGGGTTTGTTGAGAATATTTCCCCTATGAAGAGGTTGGAAGACGAGGATCCCGAAATGGGTGAGGTTTTCGGTTTCAAGAAGGCACCACCCCTTGAGAGGCCTCAACAACAAGATAAATCAGGAAATCCAAAGTCACATCATTCTCCTGAGCCTCCAGTAACGGTGGCTCAATGTGATCTGAAGCAAGTTTCTCCTTGTCATCCCAGGAGACAATTTACAAACCTGAAGATACCTTTGGGGATAGTCTTTAGCAGGTTGCTTAAAGTCCAATTCCAAATCCTCTACCGGAATGGTATGACCCGGACCTGTACTGTTATTACCACACTCAGAGAGGTCACGCCACTGACAAATGTTATAACCTGAAACATGCAGTGCAAGACTTATTGGATGCGAAGAAGTTTGAACTCCGTCCCAAGCAGGATAAGTAGTTCTCTTAAGCAGTAATGTCAGGCCCAACAAGGGCTTTGAAGTTTTTGGACATCATTAGCCTTTTGACACAGAAGTTGTTGGAGATAGAGGAAACAGTTTCCCACCACACATCTGTTGATCCACCCTACTGCAGGTGTCTTTTTCGACTGAAGCTTCCTAGATGATTTTGTTCATCCCATGGGGTTGCTTTCCTTACCTGAAGGTTTTGGCCATGTCTGAGCCTAAGTTCGTTAGGGTTGTAGGCAGTCATGTTGTTGATCTTTCTTTTTCTCTCCATTTTCCTCTTGTGAAAGATGTCACTTTTCCTTTTTGGTGTCGTGTCTGTCCTAGTGAGTTTGTGTCTGATGTAACCTTTTTTAGCTTTCAATAAATAGGTTCTTTTGAGTATATTGTTTATTCTCTTTTTTTTTTTTTCTATCTTTTGATGATGAATCTTGTGACGGCCCGTTGCCTAGCTTTCCTGAAGAAAAAAAAAACAAAAAAAAAACTCATCAACCATTCATTGTCCATTTTGGGTGTCAAAGTATTGATAATAAAAGATCTTGAGCTTTCCATACATCTGATCCCCTTCCAACGAGTGTGGAGCTTAGAAGGGACTCACCGCATTGAACCTATTAAGGGAGGCCATCTTCGGCTGCTTGCTTTTCCAAATGAATCCAGAAACATTTAAATCCGCTAGTTCCCCTGTTGTGCCTTGGCCTTTTTTTTTTTGAAAGCTCATCTCAGCTTACCTACAACCCATTATTTAAACACCCTCCTGCTTGTTGTATGTCCCCCTACCTTCTAGGGTTTGACTAGGAAAAATCTCTATGTTGAAACCTAATGTCACAAAGGCAATGAGGCCCCCAGTAATGAGAAAAAAAAATGATTTTCAAAACCCAAGCCGATGCAAAAAAAAAACAAAAAAGAAGATAGAATCAAAGATCAATGAGATGCATCAGTTCAAATGAAGTTGGGCAAGATCTTGCAAGTAACCATGGGGGCAAAAATTTTCAATCTTCTCAATTAAGCCTTTGAGGCAAAATTGCCAATCTATTCAGCAAATCACAGGGTTAGAAACTTCTTGATCAAACCTTTGGGGCTAGAAATGCCAAGTTTTCAGTTAACTTGTTGGAGCCAAAATTATCAAATTCTGGTTAGACCCTAGGGGCATATTTGAGCCTTTACCATCCTTTGCAGCTGAGTCCAAAGCCCCATTACAACCTGATAAGTCCTCCTAGGCTAGATATGATGAAGTTTTCTTTGACAGCTTCAAACTCACCCGGTTATGATGGAACTTAATTATTAAGGCTTTGGCACTAACACATCCTCAGCACGAACTACGTTTGACCTGATTCCCAACTTGGGATACGTAGGCGGCTTTTAAGCTCGGTCACACCACCCATCACATCTTTCCATTAAACCTCATTTTTAACCATCATCAGGCATGAACTACATTCGACCTGATTCTCAATTTGGGATACGTAGGCAGCTTTCAAGCTCGGTCATACTAAACATCATTTTCATTTTTTTATCCACCATTGCCACACCAAACTTCATTACCCATCATTTTAGGGCTTCATTACCCATCATTTTAAGGGAACGACGGATTCGTTGCTATTTTCATCATCTAATCCTCTCACCATCTCAGTTGACCTCTTTCCACCGCCCACTTCATCAACGAAATTTTCAAAGAGTTCTATCTATCTTTAGAGTCGACGGGTTTACTCTTACAATCGTGCCATCCTTTTCCTTCAAACCATTGACTTTTTTCTAATGGTGCGATTTCTCTCACGAGCTCACCATTCCTGTTAGTCTTTTCATCCATGGTAGACCCATCGGACATCTCTGCGGTGTCTTACAAAAGTGTATCCTGTAGTCATTTTAGGCTTGAGTGGGTCCATACATAGCATGTTGTCTCTTGATGATAACATGTTGTGGTTAATTTCACCCCTATGTAGTGGATCACTATGTGGTAGGGAGTTGACAGGGGCAACTGGTAGCCCTTGCAGTTGAAGACATCAGAAGAGATCGCCATTGGCGACAACTAGAGAACTAAGTACTGCATATTTTGGACAAATGGTTGTGGTAGAATAATGCGGATGACTCACACATGTCTCCCTACTTCAATTGTTGGTTCAGTCTAAATCAAGGGACTCCAAATAAAATCATGTTTTTTACACCCCTTAGAGGAATTGATGAGAAAACTGGCATATTTCTTAGCAAAACTAAGGAGTTGGAAATTTTTTGAATTTATGATGAGTGGGTCGGAGGCAGTTTGATCTGGGGCAATACTCATTGATGGGTTTTCTTCTTGTTTCTTCAGTCCTCATTCCCTGGTGACGGAATACACTCTCCTGTATGAACATGCTGTTAGACCGTGTCTGTAAATTAACCATTAATAGTGGTCATTTACCCTAATCTACATCTATTTTATGCCTACATGTTGATTGCGTCTATGCTTATTCCATGTTTTGCATGTTGATTGCATTTGTATATATTTCATACTTGCATCTGTACTTATTCCAAATTTAGTTTAACTTGGCATGATGTTTAAAGAGCCCAATTTGCATGTGAATTATGTTTACACCTGTATCTTGACCCAGTAGAGTGTCATCTCATGTCTTGACCCGGTAGAGCGTCAATTCATTTATGATCCAGTAGAGTGTCACACATCTCTTGACCCGATAGTGCGTCAACACATCTCTTGACCCGATAGTGCGTCTATCCATCTCTTGACCCGATAGTGCGTCAACCCTTATCTTGACCCGGTAGAGCGTCAATTCATTCGTGACCCAGTAGAGTGTCACACATCTCTTGAGCCAATAGTGCGTCAACACATCTCTTGACCCAGTAGTGCGTCAACCTATCTCTTGACCTAGTAGTATGTCAACCCATGTCTTGACCCAGTAGAGTGTTAATTCATTCGTGACCCGGTAGAGTGTCACACATCTCTTGACCCGGTAGTGCGTCAACCCATATCTTGACCCGGTAGAGCATCAATTCATTCGTGACCTAGTAGAGTGTCACACATCTCTTGACCTAGTAGTGCGTCAACCTATCTCTTGACCCGGTAGTGTGTCAACCCATGTCTTAACCCAGTAGAGTGTCAATTCATTCGTGACCCGATAGAGTGTCACACATCTCTTAACCCGGTAGTGCGTCAACCCATGTCTTGACCCAGTAGAGTATCAATTCATTCGTGACTCGATAGAGTGTCACACATCTCTTGACCCGGTAGTGCGTCAACCCATGTCTTGACCAGGTAGAGCGTCAATTTATTCGTGACCTAGTAGAGTGTCACACATCTCTTGACCCAGTAGTGCGTCAACCTATCTCTTGACCCGGTAGTGTGTCAACCCTTGTCTTGACCCGATAAAGTGTCAATTCGTTCGTGACCTAGTAGTGTCACACATCTCTTGACCCAATAGTGTGTCAACCCATGTCTTGACCCGGTAGAGCGTCAATACATTCATGACCCAGTAGAGTGTCACACATCTCTTGACCTAATAGAGTGTCAACCCATCTCTTGACCTAGTAGTGCGTCAACCCTTGTCTTGACCCAGTAGAGCATCAATTCATTCGTAACCCAGTAGTGTCACACATCTCTTGACCCGGTAGTGCGTCAACCCATCTTTTGACTCGATAGTGCGTCAACCGTCTTGACCCGGTAGAGTGTCAATTCATTCGTGACTCAGTAGAGTGTCACACATCTCTCAACCCAATAGAGTGTCATCTCATATCTTGACCCAGTAGTGCGTCAATCCATTCGTGACCTGGTAGAGTCACATGTTTCTTGACCCATCAGTGTGTCAATTCATTCGTGACCTGGTGGAGTGTCAACCCATAATTGACCCAGTAGAGTATCAATTTGCTTTCTTGACCCGGTAGATTGTCAATAAATAGGTGACCCGTTAGAGTGGCGGCCTTATTGACTCGACCCATTGGAGCGTCGCGGTCCTCTTCCTTAGATGGAATGAGAAGGCAAGTGATTAGGTTTCCTCGATTCCTTCCTAATTTTCATCTTCCACATGAATGGCCGCATTAGGCCAAGTTCTAACAGTGTAGGTGATCATGGTTCAGAGGCTTCATTCCCCAGTCGTTAATTAACAATTGGTGTAGGAACTGTACGATTCCACCTTCAGGTTCAAAGTTGTACACCGCTGCCAACATGGACTATCTGCACCCCCAGATCTTTTGGTTCAACATCACACGGCTACCCCCGGATCATTTGGTTTAAAGTCATATGACTACCCACAGATCCTTTGGTTTAAGGCCATGAGGTTACCAAAAACAAAAAAAATTGCTTTCTCTCGGAGATTCAGGTAAGTATCTGACCTCCTCCCTTTAAATTAAGCAAGATTTGCCAGACGTTTAGAATAGTTGAGGGATTTATTGGGTTTTCAATCGACTAACCGCCTATTTGGGTTATTGGGTATCTCATATTGCTGATCTTTAACGACTTCTTTTTCGGTCTACTTTGCTTATTTTTCTCTTTTTGAAATTATCGGAATTTGTTTGCCAAGAGGGCTTTCTTTTTCCGAATTTTCAATTTAACGCTTGCATCCTTGAGCAAGGTGCATGTCGTATTTTCGCTCCCCTGTGATAAAATACGGAGTCATTCATGTGACTTTCGTCCACTGCGTGCCCTTAGTCAAATGGGGGCATTCTGTAGACACCACATTTTGACACCTTGGAAGTGTGTCTTGGCAATGATGGTCAATGACGTAACTCGTGTGATAATTGAATGGTAAGAATTACCAAATTACCCCTACCCCACTTTTTGTAACCAAACTGTCCCAAATAGAGCCTAAGCTCCTAACATAGTTGTATTTAACCATTTTAAGCCCACATTTGAAGTTTCACCCAAATCCAACACCTTGTGAAAATGACTGTTTTGCCCGTAGCACGGTTCTTGGTATCTGGACCACCCGATTCAGTCCAAAACACTTTGGATGACCTCATTTGGTCATATTAAGCTTTCACATAAAGTTTCGGCCAAATCAGATAACTTATATGAAAATGATCGTTTTGCCTCTGACATGGTTCTTGGTATCCGAGCCACCCGATGTGACCTAAAACCATTTGGATTACTTTATTCGATCATATTGTGCTTACATGTAAAATTTCATGTAATTCCGGTATCATTTGGACCTTGATCGGTGTGAAACACCATTTATGTGCTTTCTTTGATATTTGTGCCACTTTTAGGAAAAATCCGACCATATCTGCCACACGGATTGAAAATACATGTTGAGACATTCGTGGTGATATGTGGCACGTCAAAATCGGCCATTTGATTTTAAAGATATTAGCATTTGAATGTGGACCTTTAAAATAGAATCTTTAAAAGATTTATATAAAAAAATTACAAAAAAAAAAAGTGAGGCAAACTGAGTTGACCCGAATCGGGTCAACCCAGTCTGACCCGGCCCAGCTGGACTGTCGGCAGGGGACAAACCCCCACCATTTAGGCTGAGCCACACAAGGCCCATTACCCATGCCCACATGCATGTGCCAGCCAAGTCAAGCCAAGGCTGCACCGGCCTAGGCTGTCCAGCAGGCCTAGGCAAGCCAAAGTCGTGCCTGTCAGCCCAGCTGCCCACCCACCTTATCCCCAGCCATGAAGGCCCCAAGGGTCTATGAGACCTTTCCTCGAACAGATTTTCTCCTATAAATAGGAGGCCATTTGGAGGGTTTTAAGGCAGAGAAAAATCATGAAAAAATTACCTTTGTGAAGCCCATTCTCCCCTCTTTCAATCCATGCTAGATATATCTAGAGACCATTCTCCAGTAGATATATAAAATTCCAAACATACCCCTTACTCACCACTTTTGCCATTTGGAGCAATCACATTTGGAACGGCTTTCAGAGGTTTTCGACGACTATTTACGGTCAAAAAGGTTACCAAAGCTGAGCCTAGGCCCTTCCACGATTCAAGGGTATTTCTACATATTTTTATATATTTTATTTAATTTTCTTTACATAAAGAGGCTGTTTTCCAGTTACAAAAATATTATAAATCATAGAAGAGTGATAAATATCTGAAAATTTTAGGAATGATGTTCCTCTCCGTTTTTTATGTCCATTAATTTTACTGAGTAGTATATCATATTCTTTAGGACACTTTTGCCCTTGTGAATATTTTGGGGTTTTGCAAGAGTGGGGCCCACAAAATTGGATTCGGGTTTATCCACTAACATGAGTGTGAAGAGCATGTTTGTCTTAGTGTATCAGTCCTCCGGTTTTGCCTGATTCGGATTTTTAATATTTATTTTGTATTTTCTTTGTTCTAATCCTTGTTTTTACCTTCCAAAAATACAAAAAAGCTGTTTTTATGATTTTCTTTACCAAGAAAGGACAAGGAGTGTCTTCTGTAATGCCTCATATCACAGAGAACAACCCCCATCCATGTGTGAGTTTGATATGTATGTCATCTATGTCTTTTCTCCTCATAAGGGCATAATGGTGATTTTGTAGGTGGAAAACCCAAAAAAATGAAAAATACCAAGAAAAAAAAATGTTTTTATGCATGAAATGATGTTTTAGGATGTTTTAGGATGTTTTCATATGCATACATGACCATCATGCTTGATAAATATACATAAAAAGTCATTTTCGCCCTCCATGGGTATTTTGGTAATTTATCAAATGTCGGCCCAAACTATCATTCTGAAAATATCATTTGGTGTGTTCAGTCATTTTAGGATGTTTAACATCACTTTCAATACCTACAATGATTCTAAGTGTCTTTTTGACACTTTTACCATTTTACCCTTAGGGGCATTTTGGTCATTTTGCAACCAAACCTTGTTTAGGATCCCAAAAAAGCTCCTGCTACTTTTTCCGCATGTTTTAACATTAATAATCATGTTTTAAGCATAAGTCAGCATTTTCATGAATTATCAAGCATTTTCTGCATGTTTTCCATAACAGGGGCATTTTGGTAATTTTTACCACCCCACATTTCCTTAGAATTTCATTTGCTCTTGATGATCCAAATGCATGATGTTTTGCTTATTTACAGCATTTAAATATGATTTCATGCATTTGAACATATTTTGGCTCTTTAGTGGTATTTTCGTAATTTTGGCAATTTTGGCCTATGAACTGCTGTGCTTATTAATGATTGTCTTTCTCCATGATATAATTAAACTTGGTTTTCTTTTTTACAGTCAGCAATTTTTTTTGACCATAGAGTTGGCCTTTCTAATTTAGGTAAAATCTATTAATTAGCTTAACTAGGATGCATAATGTATATTATCATCTAACCTAGTGATAGTAATTAGGATTAAAACATTAATCTTAATTAGCCTAATTAGGTTCATAAATTTCAATCAAGTTAATAAAAATCTTCAAAAAAAAAATAGTTTGATTCGGTGCATAATATGCATAACACAACAGTACACAACAGAGTTTGGTCTAGGAAGACCGGCCGTCGGTCGGGCGGTTGCTGGGTGCTTAACACCTTTCCAGCCCGTAACTTGACACTTACCCAGAGGTCTAGGGTAGATCATCCATTGAATCATCGGAGTTAATTTAGTGCCTTTTCTGCGAAGGAGGGGCACCATTCATGGGTCCTAGACCCTAAATCTAGGTGGCGACTCCCATTTTTCCATTTTCCTTCTTTCCCCCGGGTGCACGCCCAGCGACCCTCCTTCCGCTGCACCTACAATAGTACTGAAGGTTATGCTCAAATTAGCGGAGGAAATAATCAAGCTATCTATTTTTTATAAGGTCCCCGATGAAATTAAGTACAACAAAAAGTATTACTTTTTAAGGTAGTCTCAAAATTATAATCGTGAAATACATATTATTGTTTAGTTGCAATACATATTATGAAAAGATCCATAATAACAACTCCATAACTTTGGTTTGTTATATGCTCTATATAGGATTGCATTGGTGTGATAGACGGTACTTATATTAATGATGTTATCAAATCTAAACATCAAACCTGATATAAGAATTGAAAAGGATTAATCATACAAAATGTGATGCATGTATGTTCTTTCAATATGCGTTTCACATTTGTGTACGCAGACTAGGAAGAAAGTGCACATCATGCTTGGGTATGTGATGCAGCAAGATCAGATCTCAGTTTAGGTTTTCCTCATCCACCTTTAGATATAGATTATTACTTTAATTTTAACCTTATACAAATTATAATTGAATGTTTATACTGAAATATTAATTTACAATGTCCATAATACTTCAAGGCAAGTATTATGTTGTTGACTCAGGTTATGCAAGTTAACTAGGATACTTAACATCGTTTCGAGGTGAAAGATATTACTTGCAAGATTTTAAAGGGGATAGAGGGCATACAACAACAGCGAAAAAGTTGTTCAACCACAACATTTCTCTTTGTGAAATGTTATTAAAAGGATCTTCGGCGTGTTGAAAAATAGGTTTCAACTTTTAAGGTTAATAAAAATCTTATAAAATTAGGGACCAAACTGTCATTATAATAGCAGGTTGTTGACTGCTCAACTACATCAAAGAAGAACAAAGGCGGGATGAATTATTTAAAGAGTATGGGCTTAAGCAACCAGTGAAAGATGAACTAAATCCAAGTCATCAATCTTTTGGGCAAACTGGTGTAACTATTACTCAAAAGATAGGGGCAAGAATTATGAATGAGAGTCGGATAAATATTACAAATCGTATGGCTAGGAAAAGGGGGATACCTCAGATTTCAGTTCAATAGTGATTTTCATGTTGTTATGTTTGAACTTTCAATTGTTACACTGTTTAAGTTTGTTTGATTTAATAGTTTTGTTAATTTTAATTTGACACTAATTTTAGTATCTTCGATTATGCTACATCTGGCTAAATCTACAATATGCTACATCTTGCAAGATCTACATTATGCTACACCTTCCATAACTGTTATTGTATTTATTTTTTTAGTATTGAATAGATGGTTTCCAATGAGTCTATGGTTACCATTGCAAGATGTGAAATCTGTCAAACATTGTATAAAGTTTATATAACAAAGAACGGTCCAAATAGTGACAGAGACTACTTCAAATGTCCAAATTATAATACATTTTTTATGTGAGTAGACGAATTTTGATTATGTGAATGTGGATTGGGAAAATGTAAAGTTTGAGTAGCAAAATCACAAGCAAACCTAGGCCGACGATTTTGGTGTTGTCCGCAACCTATAGGGGTATGATACTATCAACTTCTACATTCAATTGAAATTCAGTCTATTTTTTTCTTTTTAAACTAATAATGGTATTTTAATATGGAACAATGTATTTGGAATACAGGTTGAAAATCGTGGTTGTAAATTTTTCAAATGGGAGGATGATGACATCAATTGCTCTATCATCAAAGTTAACCCACTCATAACTGATTCTGTGGGACCGTCCACATCTGCTCCTGCGCCTGACACTCTCCCTTCATCAGATTATGTCAAGGGATATATACAAAGAGCAATCCTAGGCGAGGAGAAAAAAAAAAAAGAATGTCAACTAAGACAAATTGAAGATGCAAAGGAAAGGTCAAGGATATTTAAATATATCCTTGATGCTGTTCAAAAGCTTGTTTTAAACAAAGGAGAAAATTAGAACTCCATTTGAGTATATTTGGCATCTTGCTTTATTGTAGACTTTTATTGGACCATAAAACTTTTAATTACAATGTTTATTTTAATCTTTATTATCTAAAGTACATTATTCAAGACAAATATTATTAAAATTGGTCACATTACATGTTCCTAGAAACAGATTTTATCAAGCACCAATGGTGTTCAAATTGTCTTCTAGAAATATTTTCAGAACAGTTTTACCAAGCCAGTCAAAAACGGTTTCTCAGCACAGAAAATGAAAAAATAGTTTTGCTGTTTCTCAGCACATAACTAGAACAGAAACATCCGTAAGGTTATCAAGCGAGCACTAAGGTACTTGTCCTTGTAAAGTATACTTAACGGATTGAGTTTATCCTCCTCATTTACACGCTCAGAAAATCGAGAACATAACAGCTTGGTATCAGAGCCAAGCATGGCTAACCAGCGATTTGCGCGACTTGAGTCTGAAATGGGTAGTTTGAAGTCGGATGTGGGAAGTTTGAAGGAGGAACAAGAGTACAAATTCAAGGAGATGATGGATTCATTGCAAAAACTATTTGCATTAATCAACACTCGTCTCAATCACGTTATTGGCAGCCATGATCACACTGACTCTTTAACAACCAGAAAAGGCGTAATGGAGGGGGGCCCAACGGTCATCAAAACAACTCAAATACCACTAGGACTGCTAGAACATATTTATCAAAGATGGTGAAGTTGAATTTTAAAAAATTCAATGGTTCTGAAGACCCGCTACCAGTTAGGTTTGCAGAGCAAATCAATTTTTTGGATTCCACCAAACTTCAGAAGAAGAGGATGTATCACTTGCTTCTTTCAACTTGGAGGGTGATTCGTAATTATGGTTTCAATTGATGAAGGATGAACAAGAAACTATTTCGTGGATAATTTTCAAAGAAGAAACTTCATTTGAGATATGATCCAACTCAATTTCAGGATTTTTTTTGGAGATTTAACCAAATTGCAACAAACGGGGATCGTCAAGGTATATTAAACCCAGTTCGAGAGGTTGCTAATATGTGCAGGTCGATTATCTAAACAACAAGTGAGTTGTTTCATAAACGGACTCAAAGATAATTTGAAGGCCGACATCCAAGCTTGCAAGCCTGTTACACTATAGGCGACAATTGGGTTGGCCCGGTTGTATGAGGTTCATGATTTGTCCTAGAGTGAAGTAGTACCTTCGGTCTACAAGAAAAATGCCTCAAGCAACAAAATTCCGTTGACCAATGAACAATTCCGCTTAAAAAAATATCACAAAAGGAATTAAAGGAAAGACGCTTTAAGAGTTTGTATTTTAATTGCAACGAAAAGCTTGTTCCTGTGCATCGATGCAAGAAACTCTTTTTAATTGAAACTTGTTGTGAAGAAGAGGAAGATGATGTCATAGATGTTGGATGAATGTGGCATTGAGGACAATGCCATTGTTAAGGGAGGATGGATGCTATGTGTAGGTTTTTCCTATTTTTCTCCAATTATTTTCTTGTTATGGGTTGAGGGGAGTCATGCAAGTGTTGCTATAGTTGTGTGATTCCTTGCAACAGATAGTAGACTAAATCTTAGGAAGTAGTTATCAAGTCCTTAGGAGAGCGGCGTGCGAAGAACCACTATGTAGGAAGTTATGTTTACATGGGAGAGATTCTTTAGGAATTAGTTATTAAAAGAAGATAACAATCTATAAATTAGGAGTGGATAATGTAATCAATTTTGAAATATTTTGAAATACAAGCTTTGGCTTAGGAGTTAGTTTACCCTCGAAATTAACAATTGTTTTTTAATTTAACTTCTTTGTTTCTAGCATTCTTCTCCAAAAATAATTAAGAGAAATAGGAACAAAGGAAGCTGAGAGCTAAGGTACTTTAGGCCTTAACAGATTGAGTTCATCCTCCTCATTTACACGCTTAAGAAATCAAGAACATAACAACTAAATGTTAGGTACTTGGCTGATACACCAAAAGCTCCAGAGTTAATGGAATGTGTTAAATCAAGCCCTTTAACCTATCACATACTAAGTTGGCCCAATCTAGTGCCCATACACTAGAGTGGACCTCATTAGGCATATAACACTTTCTTGTATATGGAATCACCATTCTGTTTAGGATTAAGGGCTACAGGAAATTAAATTGCAACACTTGTTTAGGTTTTGGAGCTCTAATGAATGGAATTTGGAGTGGAAGTCATGGATCCACATGGCCACATCAGGTACTGCAAGAGCAAATGCTCTGCCTCTATTCCTTCGTAATTTCAGTACCCATAGCTCAAAGTCACTGAACCAGCCAACAAGACTGGTTCTATTGCTTTCTGTCCTATTTCTCAATTCTAAAAGAAGTGGTTAGAATCTCCGTTAATGGTGGGCAATGAGAGCATTTGTGCTCACCATACTACAATGTTCTACAAATTTACGAGGTTTAACAGGATTGACGAGAGATGAAGATAGCAAACTTACATTTCCTAGCTCTACTAAATAGTTGACACATCACCTTGTGAGGGTAAAAATTGTACACATAATCAATTTGTACCTCCCTCTTAGTGCCTCTCACCTAGGGGTGTAACCTAGTCGGTTTTGGTCGGACTTAATCGGCCCCCACCAATTAAGGCCCCACATTGTTAGTTAATTGGGCTCTATAGACTAGCCGTGAACATGTTTGTATTTGGTCGGTCAGTTACTAGTCTGTTATCGGGTCAAGTTACTTAGGCTAATCCAATTATAATCGGTCTTTAAACGGGCTAATTAGGCAATTTATGGGATATAAAGAGGCCATAAATGAGTTGATTAAGCTAGAAACAGGTTAATCGGGCTATGATCAATCAGTCCCAGTCAGTTACAGTGTCGATCAATCCCAGTCAAGTGCTATCGAGCTAATTAGGCAATTTACGGGATATAAAGAGGCCATAAATGAGTTGATTAAGCTATAAACAGGCTAATCAGGTTATGATCGACCAGTCCCAGTCAGTTGCAGTGTCGATCAATCCTAGTCAGGTGCCATTGAGCTACAACCAAGCACTATCAATGCCCAAATAATAATCGGTTTAGGCTAGACACCAGATGGTTTACCAACCGATCGGTCCAATTTCGGGGTTTAACTAGTTATTTTGGCCGGGCTTACTTTTGACACCAGTACTCTCTCCTCATTAAATATGCGGGTCTCCATCCTCTCACTAAATATACCATTTCATTCCCAGGTATTGGCTTGGATGTAAGACGCCAATATAAATTGACAATGTATAGAATATAGATTCCCCTCCCTACAAAATTACTCAAAACAATGCATTTTTATAGCCTACCCTATGAATTCAACAAATTTGGCACCAATAATTATATTGGAGCTGTAATGAAATCCAAACCAGTCTATGTTGAGCTATTGTTTTTCTATCTAAACCATTTCCGAAGTTCTATCTTCCAACTAGTACTCCTTCTACCCGCTAGAAAAAGGGATGAAGAAGCTATGTAACTTATTGATTACAATAGTCGTGGTGCACACACCTTCGTCAAGTTTTAATGTTAATTTCCTCGACACATCGCAGATCACCTATTGTTGATCCCCATCTACATGTGGTTCGTAAGTGTCCATGGCGTCAACGTCACCCTTGATGTTGCAAACTTGCAATTGATGATTCTATTAAACTACCGTTGATATTCCAAATGAGTAAAGAGTAGTAAATTTTTCCCACAAACATCCTTTACAAGTTCCCTACATCAATCAATCAATCAATCAACCATTTCTTGGCAATTTGTTCATACTTCTATATTTGTCCATCAAAGCTTCTTCGCTCCCTGCAACCCCTGATACAATCCCCCGAAGTTCTGCCTCCTGAGAGTTCCCACAAAACCAGACCTTATAAAGGCAATCAGAAATTTAGAGTGAGATATTACGAATCATGTTGCGCACCATTTGATGTGACTCATGAAAGACAAAGATCACTATGAAAGCTAACGCTATTAGTGTTTTTTTTTTTTTGTTATGTTATCATTTTTTCTCTCTAAATTTGTTTCGATGTAAAAAAAAATAAAAGGTAGAAATAATTTTTTTATTAAAATAAGATTCTTCTATTTATTTTTATACAGAATACAAAAAAAAAAAAAAAAGCAAGAATTGTTCATGTAAAATATAATTTGTATGGAAATTTATACACAAACAACTCAATTCAACTCAACTCAACTCAACTCAGCCTTATCCCAAATAAATTGGGGGTGGGGTGGGGTGGGGTGGAGGAAGTTAGTCATGTCTTTCCAAATAAATTGGGGGTGGGGTGGGGGTTAAATACCACCGTTAGATGACAATTTTTTGATCGTTTTACCCTTTGCTTCAACTTCTTAAATCTGAAAAGACTTAAATACCCTCACTTATTTGTTGCCCTAAACTAATTGAAAATGACCAATTTAACCTTTGTTTTATTTTCATAAATGAAAAGACCTAATTGCCCTCACTTATATATTACCTTAACCTAATTTGAAAAGACTATTTTACCCCTAAGTAATTTGTTCCTAAAAACCCCAAAATGCCTTCATCTTCCCCAAATCATCATCTTCTTTTACATACCCACCACCACCACCACCACCATGCTTCGATTTTCCCAACCGTAAAGCTTTGTACACTTCGGTGATGGAGAGGAAAATCTCCTCCACCACCACTAAGGACTTTCTTCCTTCACCTTCTTCTTCTGTGATCAAAACAAAAAATGCATTCGAGGCCCTTCAATCCAAACCCTAGTCCAAATCTGAAATTTTTGAAAACCGTCCATCTTCCAAAACCCTCTTACTCCTCTCTGGTACGACTTGAGAAGAAAACGCAAGAGAGAGAGGAGAACGATAACCCTTGACGCCGAGTAGACAATTCACGCCGAGCAGACAAATTGGCGGGATTTCTTGCATCCACAGTTACCATTAGGTACGGATTTCTCTCTCTCTCTCTCTCTCTCTCTCTCTCTCTCTCTCTCGCATTTGCTGTCTATGAGAATCGATTTTATTGATTTTTTCTCACCAGTGTTCACTTATTTCTTTGATTTCTGTATTCTATTTCTGCTAATCAACTTCACTATTCACTTTGAAAAAGAAAAATCTATATACGTAGCAGGTTAAGCTTTCTTTCTTCCTAACGTTTTCATGTCCTTCTCATTTTCCCTCATGACACTGCTTCCTGCTGAGATGGTTAGGGTTTGAATTTCTACATTAAACATCCCTACATTTGCAGACTTTCTTTAACTTTCTTATGTGGGTTAGAAAAGGGTTTTCTCCACGAAGAGAGCGTCTCTAGGTGGAGGTGGAGGAGATTTTCCTCTCCATCACCGAAGTGTACAAAGCTTTACGGTTGGGAAAATCGAAGCATGGTGGTGGTGGTGGTGGTGGGTATGTGAAAGAAGATGATGATTTGGGGAAGATGAGGGCATTTTGGGGTTTTTAGGAACAAATTATTTAGGGGTAAAATAGTCTTTTTAAATTAAGTTAAGGTAATATATAAGTGAAGGCAATTAGGTCTTTTCATTTATGAAAATAAAACAAAGGTTAAATTGGTCATTTTCAATTAGTTTAGGGCAACAAATAAGTGAGGGTATTTAAGTCTTTTCAGATTTAAGAAATTGAAGCAAAGGGTAAAACGGTCAAAAAATTGTCATCTAACGGTGGTATTTAACGGATTGGACCTATGTGGCATTTGGGGTGTAAAGCAGGGGTGTTACCTGGAATATTGAGGGGTGGTACGCGAAATATTGAGCCGCTTAGGGGGATACGAGGAATATGGGGTGCATTCTAGGGGGGTACGTGTACTTTACCCTTCTTTTAATTCCTATCTGAATCAAATTCACCCTTCCAAATGAAATCATCCCTCCATATTGGAGTACTCAAAGGCTTCTGTTGCACATATTCATACCGCCTCAAATGATTTTCTCAAAATTTATCATGTGTATGAATTTGTTTTTGGAGAAAGTTTTCCTCCACCTTGGGTGAAGGAAAAATACATCAGTCTAGGGTTATTATTATTCTATCTCCTACTATACAAACTCAATTATTAACCCTCTTAACCATTCTCAATACCTATCCTAAGACACCCAAACCCATGAGCAAGGGTTTCTTCGTTCACTACGGGTGAAGAGACACTATCTCTTTTTCATAAAGCGAAATCAGAAAAATAAAATGTAAATACCATGTGACCACTACGGCGGCCACAAGCCAATCAACTAGGTTGGAGTCATTGGACCGGGAGAGAGAAACATGAGGAATTTTTATTCTCTCAAGTGCGATGTTCTACCCAGTGCACCTTTAAAGTGCATCCTATGGTGGTTAAGAACATGTTCTTGTATTTTTATCCTCTCAAGTGCAGTGGCTACCGTCGGATGCACTTTAAATATGAACTGGGCAGTGCACCGCACGAGAAGATGAAAATTCGATCATGAGTCAATCAGTCAGCCATTAGATTCTCAATCAAGGGTTCCCGACACTTTTTTTTTTTCTTTTTTGATATAGTTGTGGAACTATCCCTTAATTACGAAGTCTTGTAACTAACTTTAATGTGGCCTTGTTTGGTTTTCAATCACAGAGGGTGGTCTCCAATAGAGGTGTTCAGTTCGTCTCAAAAGGCTTCCGAAGAGTATTGGGCAGCAACCAATGGTTAGCATCCGCAACAATGCTCAACCCATCCTCCTTCCACTGCTCAGCACTCTTGGAGAGGCCCCCCCAATGAAAGAGTCACCAAACTGAATTCTGATGCGGCCCTCCCTCTATACTCTTGGAGGTAGGGGTGTCAATTCCAGGCCCGGCCCGAATATTAAACGTGTCGGGCTTAAACCCGGCACATTTATAATCAGGCGGTCCCGGTGTGGGGTTTTAGCCCTTCGAGCACCCGACCGGACCGATCGTTTAGAAGCCCGACCTAACCCGTCCGATTAGAGCTTGACCTAGCCCGACCCTAGATAGTTTTTTAGTCTTTTTCCCTTTAAATTTTTTCAACTTGAAAACGCTACAAGTAGCCCCACCACTTTTACAAAAGCAAACAGAGCACACACGCTCTTGAAATTTAAAGCCCATTTTAAAGCGGACAGAGCAAACACACTCTTGAAATTTAAAGCCCAATTTAAAGCGGACAAAGCACACACCACTTTAACCTAACCTCGTGTCAATTTAAAACCCAGTTTTGCTCCCACTCTCTTGAATGTCTCCGATGTGGGACTATTATAGTCAAAGATTTCAACTTTGATCCCAGTAAACTAAACTGTATTTTCAAACCCTAAATATTATTGGACTAGCTTGGGTTGGTGGGCCTTTTGTTTTCATTTATGGTTGCTTTTACCCTTTTAACTAATGTATGTAGAATTCCCACAACTTGAAACTCTGAATGTGCATTGTGATTTGATCTCACTGTGGGACCTTTCTTTATCATGTTCTTGATTTCAATTTTTTTTTTTTAATATTCATTGAATTGTGACTGCACCTGCACCGTTTAGAGCCCGATTAAGGCCCAATTAGAGTTAAAGATGCCTACAGCCCGGTAAAGGCCAGGTTTAGGGCCGATTACACTAGGCCGATTGTAACCCAAAACCCGACCTAACCCGACCAGGCTCGGCCCAAAGACTTAAAAAGGCGATCACAATGCAGGCTTTAAGCACTGTGAGACATGGCTAGGCCCGACCGAACCCAACCAAGCCCGACCGGTTGACACCCCTACTTGGAGGTATTGGCATTATCTGGAGAAACCATCAAGGAAGCTCTACTCAAGCTCTTCTGAATCAATGTGCATTCCGGATTACTGCTATCTAGAATTTTTCACATTCTAGTGGAATCGGACAACCTTTCTGCAATCTCTTTTCCTCGCTCACCGATCAAGTCCCCACCCATTCACATCGTAATCTATCATTCAAGAAATCCAGTATCTTGCTTCTACTTTCAGTGTTCCTTCGGCTCTATCACTAGAGCTGCAAACTCTATAGCCTATTCCCTAGCTTGGAAGGCCTTGTCTCCACCAAGACAAGTTGGCACATATCCACTCCATGGCTTTTAGATCTTTGTAACTTGGAAGCTATCATTTTCTCTTGCTCTATTCAGGAATGATTTTCACTTTTAACCACCATTCCCCCCGGCCCTCCCAAAAAAAAAAAAAAAAATCACATTTGTTCATACTTCAGAGATGCCACCGTAGCCAAATAAGTTACTTAATAAGCAACTTTTATGTTTATGACCATGCAGAAGTTTTGAAGTTTTCATGCACCAGAGGTGAAGGATAAGTACACCCATCTAAGGTCATAAAAGTTCTGCCCCATACTGTACATAGTCGTTAACAACCCCCCCCCCCCAAACTGTTCCCCAAAACCCTCTGCACACCATCAGTACCCCTCAGTCACCCTTGACCGTGGGCGATACCCTTGACCATGGGCGAAGGAAAACTTGATCCAACCTGGAGGGTCAGATCCCCTTAACCATACCAAACCCTCCCTGTTTAACTAGGCATGGTAAGGCCGTTTTGTCTTTTAACATATAGCTAATAAGGTAGAGAATTCCCACCCTTTCAAAATGCAGCTAATAGAAAGGTTGGACTACTCTTTTAAAAACTTTGTAGGAATTCACCTTTGCACACTAACTAATATAATTACATGATAATCAAAGTATATAAATATTCCTATGGTAATCTTAATAAAAACATATATCATGATCTTTCCAATGGCACCTCATTGCCTCCATTTGGCGGCCGGACACAAGAAAATTTAGTTAGACAACACTGCTACCAAATATAATCAAAGTACATAAACATTCCTAAGGTAATCTTAATTAAAAAAAAAATGTGTATAACACTTGGATAAGGATATATCATGATCCTTCCTATGGCGCCTCGTTGCTTCCATTCGGCTTGCCGGACGCAGAAGAAAATTTAGTTAGACAACACCGCTACCAAGCATATGCTCAAGTCCTGCCACAGATTGAAGGCCAGCAACCCTGCCTCCTGCTGCCACATTATGCACCAGCTGTTGCAACCAACGCTTAGTTGTTTGATCATCCTGGAATCAATAAACATGGAAACAAAAACACATTAGTGTCAAAAATGATTACAAGCCCCAGGGTACAATGAACAAGTCTGCTGGTCAAAGTGGAAAAGTAATCAAATTCTCTGGAGACACGCACACAAACACACTCTATATAGAATTCTTATCCATGGAAGCAGGCAACTGCTGAGCTTCAATGACTAGACTATCATAAGAATTTCAACATGACATCAAGAATATCTTATCCAAGACCATCAAAAGTATTTTACCAAATTCACAGGTCCTTTTTCCTGTTTATAGTACTGATTACAGAATAGCTTCAGGCAATAATTTATGGTTGGGGGGGGGGGGGGTTGAAACTGCAGTCTGTACAACTCAACTTGAAAGGCCTCGACTGAATGATGTGGAAACTGAAAAAAAAATTTTATTTTCCAAGTGGGCCAAACCAAAGCTTCATTTTGTCCAACAAACCCCACAAATCTTTGGGAACACAACTATATGTTGCTGATGCATTAGGCACCTTCATTCCTTATATCTACATTTGAAAAATTAAATATCTCGCAATTTAATGGATTCAGTGGCATTTTAACTTAGTCCCCTCCAAAACAAGTCTCCAATTCATATCCTCTCCAACCCACCCTACATGAAAAAAGGAAGAAAATTGTTGAGCCAAACTCCAACTCTCTCTCCCTCCTCCAATGGAGAAAAACAGATTTGACCGGGGGACTGGGTTTGGGTAAATTTTAGCCAAAATTTCCTACTTGGCGAAGAAACCCAAATATTTCCAGAAAGGCCGAACGATAATTTCAGAAATAAAAAATGATAGGTTAGAACCACCACCACCCAAAAAAAAAACCAAAAAAAATTCACCTGTGGGACTGAAAATTGACAATTGAGGGCTTTATTGATCTCTGGAGTATTATGACCTATAAGCAACAAAAATAATGGGACGCCAAATGGCAGAAGAGAGGAGCATCAGAGCAAAAGCAACCTCCTGGCTCCCCCCCCCCAACCCCCCACCATCACAAAAAATAAAATAAAAAAAAAATATTCCAATGCTCACCATCTTTGACACAAAAAGCAACCACCCCAGAACAATCCTTCTCAAATGCTACTTTGAGAAACCAAGTTACTGCAAAACAAATCAAACCCTAATAGCACCAAGGATGCAAGCAGGAATGAAAAGATTCAACAGTCTTTTCATATCAGAGGTACTTCGTAGACTTGTCATGGCTGGAACCATTAGAAGACTTCCAATTCAAATGCCTAAGATTCTAATTAGATTCTGATTCATGTCCAATCAGTCATCAACCATATGTGCAACACCACAATTCTTGGGATCCAGTCCTCAACTACCCTGCATTTGAGCTTTCTCACTTATGTTTTTCAGTTACCTAATCTGAAATCCAAGACTTCTCTCATCCGTCACAATGTGAGAGGCTTATGGGAAGAACACTGATAGGGCATCAATCTGACGTGACATGAGAGTTATGAGAAGAACATTGATAGGGCATCAATCTGATGTGATGTGCGGAGTTATGGCAAGAAAACTGATAGGGCATCAATCTGATGTAACATGATGGAATTATGGCAAGAACACTGATAGGGCATCAATCTGTCGTGGGAATTATCTTAACGCGACTCATATAAGAAACCTTAATTGAGTATCATCATATAAACTTTAGGGAAGCAGTTTTCTGTACGGGAGTGTGGCCTACGCCATCACTCTCATGTGTCTATCTCTCTCCTCCTTAAAATAAGGGGGCAGAGGTGTCTTTTCACATGGGGAGGAGAGAGATAGACTCATGGGAGTGCTGGTGTAGGCCATACTCCTGGACAGAGATCTTTTTCCCTAAACTTTATAATGAAGGTCTCTTCTTTCTCTGTCTCCTTTTTCAATCCCCCCCCCCCCTCCACCCACCCACCCACCCACCCAAGACAATTTAAACAAGTAGTGACAACTGCCACAACTACCTGTTCTTAGCCATATCTTTAGATAAGACCAGCTCTAGCTAGTCTAGATAAGGTCCATATTATTCCAGAATCTGATTCTGTGTTCAAAGCTCCGCTAGCCAAAACGCGGGCTTTCATATTCCCCTCCTCCTAGGAACATAGTTCAGACTTAAATTTATAGACTAAGAATTTCAAGTCCAACAGAAAAGGATATTGTTCCATCTTTAATCCAAAAAAAAAAGAGGGCATTGTTTCCATGGGAAATAACTATAGATTTTATCCTCCATTTAGTGATCACTAGAAGCACTTCAGTTTCAAATTTCAATCCAGAGACCTAGAGATGCAATCCAGGGTTCCAAAACCCGGTTAGGATTGCTTATGGCCCCACCACCAATCAACAGAACACCAAATACTAAAGGGTAATGGTAATTCTGTCATATTTTGAACAGTAAAGGACCCTTTTAAAACAAACAAACAGAATTTGGAGTGAAAGACAAGTAATTTTGGATGGGATGACCTAGTTGCAAAGAACTTGAACTGGAGGGGCTATTTGTACTAACAGAAAAGATGTAAGCACAGTTTACCAGGAGAGATACACAATTTGTAAGTTCTGGTAATTATTTCCAGAATTGCAGAATTTCAACTCAAATTTGTGTTCGCCAGAATACACAAGACAAATCGAACCAGCCTGGAACTTTGAATACAATATCTCAACCAACGTAAATCTTGAATCCACTCACCAATCACCATGAGTCAAAAGAGAAGACACTATCTGTAGAAAAAAATTCTGGAAAGCAAACCTGCTGGAAGAACAAGAATCAGCTGTGTTTGAAGATTTGGTTCTTTTCACAGCAAGTGTGTTTTGGCCCCAAACTACACTACCAGAATCGGCCCTTTGTTTATGAACACACCACCAATTTTTAGGACCAAAAGTTCAGCAATGAGGGGAAATTCCAACTCCTCTCCCTCTGTCCAGTCTACCGCTCAGAACAGAGTAATAACCAGTAAATACAGATAATTTCAAATGAATAGAGGTAAAGGACAAGAAGAAAGAAGGGGAATAAAGGTTAGGGTGACTGTACAGAGAGAGAGAGACAGAGAGAGAGAGTTTGAAAAGAATTCAATACCATTGTCGCTCTCAGTAATAGGTTGCATATATAAGGAGAAGAAAATAATTCAAAAAAGAAAAGAACTCCTACCATAAGACAGGGAAGAGTTCATCCTAGACTAAAGCTCTTCAACAGAGTTTGAAAAGGTGTGGAATTGTTACTAGGGTTTCCCACCTGTACAAGCAACCAATAAATAAAAATAATAATAAGATAAGATAAACCTAAGACTAAACCCAACGAGTAACTGCATCACCTAGATTCCCAGACAGTCATACTCATCGATATCTTTCTCGAAACAAATGAAAAAGGAAATGGAAGATGAAACATAAATAATGGATCAACTAAGACCTCTCGAGAGCTTGCTTAACTATGTGGACTGATGGACTTACCAGCCTTAACCGTTACAAAGGATGATGCTACCACATTGAGCCGGTTGCTGGAGAAGAAAATCAATATATTGCTTATGTCGCTTACCGTTTAGACCTTTTTGAAGAAGGTTCTGTTAGTAACATATTTACTTTAATTGTGGGTAATGTATTTGGGTTCAAAGCCCTACACACTCTACGTCTGGAGGTTCTGCGAATCCCTTCCGCTTATGCTAAAATTTTTCAAGGCTCGCTGTGATGGTTTTAATCCAATGTCCTTCAGGCCCTGTTGCACAGCAACATTTACCTCTCTGCCATACAAATTCCATTAGAATTTCTTATAAATAATACCAATCCCACCTTTTCTCAAAACCTGAATGATGCAGGAAACCTTGGACCGACCCAAACCCATATGGGTATCCAGATGGAGATGAAACGGGCCCAGATTGAGTTTTTGGAATCTAGTAGGATTTTAGGAAGTTTATTTACTTCGGAAAATATTGTGTAATCGTTTATTTTGGGTTGGACACATAAGACGGTAACTTGGTAGTTTCCTAGTTGGATATGTTTCTATATCTGTTTTAGACTATGTATATGGTTTTCTTTTCCTATTTTTATGCATGCTGGCACCGATCAAAAGACCAGAGATTGAATAGAATGGAATAGTTATGGTTTGAGTAGCCTGTGTGCTTGTGTGTGTGCATTCTTCCTCCCCCCTCTTGTGCGATTTCTTCTCTCTCTCTCTCTCTCTCTCTCCCCCTGCAACTCTGATTCTTCCCAGATTTCCCCTCTTCTCCTAACCGGCCCTCCACCAATTTGGTATCAGAGCCGAAGGACCATCTCCTTCTCTCTCTCATCCCATTCTCCATCAAGTCACAGTTCCTTGATCCTCGAAGTCGCAACATCTCCTTGTCCAAGTCAACATGCTGATTCCATGTTCGTTGCTGGTTCTTTCTCCAAAGGTTAGAGATGACTTAAACCTCCTCCGTCCTCCCCATTCTTCTCGATTTATCCCTCTTTAGTCTTTTTTTTTTCTTCCTATATTACCCCAACCTTTAGTACATTAGATCCCGTATTTCCCCCCCCCCCAAGTCCTTTTTATTTCATAATTGCCTCTTTAAACGCCACTTTCTCAGCTGGAATTTTCCCTTTAATTTAATTTTTTCCTCCCATATTGTCTGCTGGTACTTTGTCTTAAATTTTTCCAGAATTGCCCTCCCTTTTACTCAACATTCTAGTTTGTCCTTTTTTTTTAAATTTCCTTCCAAGTTTGCCCTTCCCCCATGCGTTGCAATCCCCTTGTGTTTCCTAGTTTAACTCTAATATTACAAAACTGCCATCCAATTGTGCTTCACTTTATTTACAATTCTGCCACTGTTCTCATAAGTCCAATAACTCCTTCATCTGAGTCTCCTTAGTTGTTTGGGTCCATACCGATGGATTCCTTTGTGTTCAAGTTTCGAGTTCACTTGCCCAACGGAAAGCTTGTATGTTATTTATTGATGAAGGACAAAGCAACAATTGTCTCGCGATCTGTGGTAGAGATGTTATCAAAGAACGACCAGATCATAATTCACTCTGAGGATTATGTATTTGTCAAATTCTCCATTTCTTATTATTGTGACGGTGCATATTGTGAAGTGTTTGATTCTCCTCCGTGTATTTTTAAATTGGATCGAGAATGGTTGGAAGAACAAAAATGCATCAGTGATCGTGACGGAAACTTGTGAACCCTACATCCTTTTCACATGCGCCAGACATTCATTCTTCATGGGTTAATTGATGATGTTTGTTCCACGCCAAAAGAAGCAGCACCAGTGATACAGCCTCAACCAGAACAAAAAATAGTGGCAAAAAAAAACGAGAAGATTGTAGATTAGGTAACAACGGACTCCACTGCAGTGAAAGCTATTCCACATCATGAGTTGGTACTTCCCCATGATTTTCCAGCCATGGATGCACCCACAAATCTTCATATTTTGGATTTTCTTCAAGTTGCAGACATGGAACCTATAGCCCCCGCTCATGAGCTTTTATTTCTACCATTCTACAAAATTCGTGGGCAAGTTTTTCTCAACACAGGGGGAATTGATGTAGGTACGCTACCTTGGACCGACCCAAACCCATATGGGTATCCAGACGGAGATGAACCGGGTCCAGATTGAGTTTTTGGAATCTAGTAGGATTTTAGGAAGTTTATTTACTTGGGAAAATATTATGTAATCTTTTATTTTGGGTAGGACACATAGGACGGTAACTTGGTAGTTTCCTAGTTAGATATGTTTCTATTTCTGTTTGACTACGTAGGGTTTTCTTTTCCTATTTATATGTATGCCGGCACCGATCAAAGGATTAAGGATTGCATAGAATGAAATAGTTATGGTTTGAGTAGCCCGTGTGGCTGTGTGTGTGCACTCCCCCCCCCCCCCCTCCCCCTCTTCTTGTGTGATTTCTTCTCTCTCCCCCTGCAACTCTGATTCTTCCCAGATTTCCCCTCTTCTCCTAACCAGCCCTCCACCACTAAAGAAGCCGGTAGTAGTATTAACTTCGAAAAACATATTCTTCAGGAGGCAAACCATCAATAACAAGGGAACCTTCAAAGAGATTCCTCATGTTACTACAAACACATTTCGTAATGGACTAATAACATGTCAAGTTCTGCATGTTTTCTCAAGGTACATTGGATAACAATCTCCAGACACTTGGTTTTTCCAATAAAACATTTACATTTCAAACCAAAAATATATACCTTCTGCAGCAATACCAATGCCCAAAATAACTCAAAGTTTACTCATATACACAACTTATCACACAAGGAGCACTACTAGTATACTACTGGCTGGTGTGGTTCTCTCCCTTCGGGGGTATTCCAGGGAATACTTAGAGAGAATAAGGCTGGGCTGCCCATCCTTAGGTAATAGCACACGTGGTGTTGATACTCTTTGTAGGGTTTGGAGTTGTGGTGAGGTCATGAGTGTTGATTCTCATTGGGTTGGGGTAAGGTGGTATGTCCCCCTCGTGTATTCTTTATTATTTCAGTTGATTATTAATAAAATTCTAGGGGCTGGCCCGGGTCCCAGGTAATATTCGGGAAAAAAATACTACTGGCTGGTGTTCCATTTCAAATTTCTTAATGGTTAGATCTGAGATGCTTGTAGAGGCCCATTTGTATGGGGCTCAGAGATTGACATGTTATTCAAACAAAGCCTAATCCTTCTTCTGTATCTCTTTTACTCCATTTATTCTTATAATTTCCCTTACTCATACACATCAACAACCTATAAAATCTGATTTTAAAATTTCTCTTACTCACACACATTTACAACCTATACAATTTGATCTCCTTAGTCTATTGCATATATATCAGGAACTAATTGTCCATGTGATGCAGAAACAAGGGTGTATTCAAGGAAGAAGAAGAAGGCTGCTGCCTACCTTGGCAGCCAGCCACGATTTTGAGTAGGCTACTGTCCAGCAGTAGCCCACGATTTCACTGGGTTGTTTTATGTTTTAATTCTTGAGTCCTGTAATAAACCAGTGAACCGGTTGGTTCAGCTGGTCTAATTTAAGTGATGGTCCCATAGGGTAGTTAAGTCCTTTTACTTATTTAAGTTGTTAGTAGAAAAGTCAGTCTCACATCAGCCATGAGTTATTTGGGCTGATAGTGTCCTGTATCTCAAGTAAGGTCCAAAATTGGAAGTTTCTAATTTTGAGACTTTCCAATTTTGAACCCTTTTACCTCTTTTCCTCATTTAATAAAAGCAACCCAGGAGGGGCAAGAAGCCCACGATTTGATATTCAACTACTGCTACTATGCAAGTTTACTTCTACTGAAGTTTTCCCTTGGTGTTTGATCCTTGGACAAGGAGCTGGTGTCTGATCTAGCTGACTCCTTGCGGTGGGAAGCCCAGGAGGTCTCTTCCAGTTGCTGTTCATCATCCCCTTCAAGCATTCAAGATCTTAAAAGATCATTCTGCTCCAGCCGAGACTCATTATTGCTACCTGCTCTACAATTCCTTGGTTAGTTTCTATTTTTTGGATTACTTTCTAATTCCATTCCCTCTCTCTCCTGTCCCATCCAGCCATTAATTTTCTTCAAGCTTTTCAGCAAACCTTCCCTCCTCTAAGACCTCCACTCGACCCCCCTTTTAGTCCCATCTGACCTGCAGATCACCTCCTCAAGAAATCTCCCAAAATCCATCAAAACCCCACTTTCCCAGCCTGCAGACCAAATCAGCAGAGACAACAGCCCTGCTGTTAATCTGTTTGTCTAAACCCTTGACTTCCCTGTTATCCTAGACCTAATCCCTCTCCTTTACCTTTACCCTCAACCTATGTATCAATACACCAATCCAACCCAACCTTACCTTAACCCCATCAAGTTGAACCTTTTTTCCCTGAATGAGATCCTGTTTTGGGACTGGTTGAACCTTCAATCCTGTCCTACATTAAGTGGTGTCAAAGCCCATGCTAGGGAACAATAATTCTGGACCTTCTGGTCCACCTGATCCCATGGCAGCTATGCTGGAGATGTTTACCAAGCTGAGTAACCAGATCACTAAGAGCCAGAAGCTTATGGATGAGAGACTCTCAGCAATTGAGGCTAGAGTTGCTGCCCCTAATAATGTCACACACCTTCCATTAGATGAAGAAATCCAGCCGACTCACTCTGCAGCCAACTTTCCTAACCGGAGGGGTGTAGGAAGAGGCCCACAAAGGGTTCTAGTCGTACAGCCGACCTTTGAAGAGCATCTACGGAGTTATTTTACTGGTTATCAGCCCACACTTCATAGGCACACTAGTGAAACTCAAAAGGTTAAGCTTGAACTCAAGGAATACTCGGGAAAACATTGTTCTATGACTGGTTAGCAGCGTTGGACGACTATTTTGATTGGTATGAACTGTCGGAGGCACGAAAGATGAAGCTAGCACGTACAAAGCTAGTTGGAGCTGCACGTGAGTGGTGGAGAACTCATGAGAATGAGTTGGAGGATCATGGTAGGGCACCTGCCATATGGGAGTAGATGAAAGAGGAGTTGCGGGACAAGTATTTGCCACTCACTTTTAGAGCACAACTACAAGACAAGTTAAATTCTCTTCGCCCAGGGAATTTAACAGTTGCAGAGTATATGGAGCAGTTCAATTCTCTATCTTCTTGTACAGGGATTAGGGAGAGAGATATTCAAGTATTGTCACGATTCAGATTGGGTCTCAAGCCTGAAATTAATAGGTTCATTGGCGTTGTTGATGTGGTGAATGTTAGAGACTGCTTTGAGAAGGCCCTACGTGCTAAAGAGTTATTGGCTTCCAATAACAAGAAGTTTGGTTATCAGACTGGGGAGAATAAGAAGAATTTCCCAGTACAAAAACAACAGCCCCTAATCGACCCACAATCTTTACCCGGCAAGACATAGGTAAGGCTCCTATGACTAGTGGCAACAAGGCACAATGTTTCCATTGTCAAGAAACTAGACTTATGCTAAGTATTGTCCACTCCATCAAAAAGTAAATGCTGTTGCTGAAGTTGACAATGCACTGGAGGAGGAAAATTCTGATCTACTCCCATATCCATTCGATGATGCTGATTATGGTGGAGCTGAATTTGATGAGGATGATGCTACTGATGAAGGTACTTATGGCATTCATGTAGTCAGTCGTATATTGGTGGCTGAGACCAAAGGAGAGGATTGGTGACGCACTTGTATCTTTTACAGTCGCATGAAGTCAGGCAATAAAAATGCCTTGGCGATAGTTGACAGTGGCAACTGCGTCAATGTCACTTCGGACACCTTTGTGAAGAAGGCAAACTTGAAGGTGGCATTGGAAGTAAATCAGCGCTGTTCTGTACCGCTGAAACTTCATAGGTATGAGGAAGAGATATGGTGCGATGTGATCCCTATGCGCCTCACTGATGTTTTGTTTGGTAGACCATGGATGTATGACAATGATGTCACGGTTGGTAGGAAAAAATCAGTGTGTATTCTAGTTCAAGGGAGCTCACACAATCTTCCATCCAATCAATGTACCCGCTGAGCTGCACCAATGGAAAGCTTTAAGGACCAACCAAAAGAGCACCGGTGATGAGAAGAAGGTGCTGGCTGTACCACACAAGGAGCTGTTGGCAGTTCCTCAAAAAGAATTTTTACACACCAGCCATGATACGGGACTGGTATTAGCTCTTGTTTTACCAGGGAAGTTACTCCACAGCCTGAGGTAACACTTTCCCCACCCATCAAAGAGTTACTGTCTGATTTTTCTGATTTGGTTCCTGATGAGCTGCCAGATGAGCTACCGTCAATGAGGGATATCCAACATGCCATTGATTTGGTACCCGATTCGGTGCTACCAAATTTACCAGCTTATCGCCTCAGTCCTACGGAGCATAATGAGCTCAAACGGCAGCTTAATGAGCTGCTTCAAAAGGGTTTTATTGTGGAGAGTTTAAGCCCATGTGTTGTATCAGCTTTGCTTACTCCCAAGAAGGATGGATCGTGGCAGATGTGTGTGGACAGCAGGGCGATAAATAAAATAACTGTCAAGTACCGGTTCCCCATTCCACGGCTTGACGACATGTTGGACATGCTGTCCGGAGCGAAGGTCTTCTCTAAATTGGACCTTAGAAGCGGACCTTAGAAGCGGTTACCATCAGATTCGTGTCCACCCGGGCGACGAATGGAAGACCGCCTTCAAAACCAAGGACGGGCTGTACGAGTGGAAAGTCATGCCCTTTGGTTTGACGAATGCACCTAGAACTTTTATGCGAGTTATGACTCAGGTACTTCGTCCTTTTATTGGTCGATTTTTGGTTGTTTATTTTGATGATATTTTGGTGTACAACAAGGACCAAAATGACCCTATTGACCATCTTAAACAAGTCTTGAGAGTTCTTCGTCAAGAGAAGCTGTACTTGAACCTCAAGAAGTGTTCTTTCATGCTACCCAAGGTGGTATTTATTGGCTTTATTGTTTCAGCCAAAGGAGTGGAAGCTGATCCGGAGAAGGTTAGAAGCATCAAGGACTGGCCGGTGCCTAAGACACTCACTGAAGTTCGAAGTTTCCATGGTTTGGCTTCATTCTATAGGAGATTTATTTGAAATTTCAGTGCTGTTATGGCCCCTATTATTGAATGTATGAAGTCTAGTAAGGGAAAATTTGAATGAGCAGCAACGGCAACAAAGGCCTTCCACCTTATCAAGAAGAAGATGACTGAAGCACCAGTCTTACGCCTACCAGATTTTGACCGAGTATTTGAGGTTGCTACAGATCATAGTTGTCAAGGTGTAGCTTAGGCGTACAGGCGCCTTTGTCACGCCTTGGCACCTTGACAACTATGCTACAGATGCCTCACATGTCAGCTTAGGCGGTGTATTAATGCAAGGAGGGCACCCAATCACTTTTTATAGCGAAAAATTAAATGATGCCAAGAAGCGCTACTCGACTTATGATTTGGAGCTGTATGCAGTTGTTCAAGTGTTACGTCATTGGCATCACTATCTTATTGGTAAAGAATTTATTCTTTACATTGACCATGAAGCGCTCAAACATCTTCACTCTCAAAAGTGGATTAGCAACAAGCATGCCAAGTAGGTAGCCTACCTACAGGAGTTTGTATTTGCACTGAAATACAAGGCTGGTAAAGAAAACACAATGGCTAATGCATTGAGCCGCAAGGTCCTCACCCTCAGTACCTTTTCTTCCCATGCAGTTAGTATTGAACAAATACGAGGAGAGTATGCTGCCGATACAGATTTTAATGTGATCTATGATGAGGAGCAGCGGGGTGGACAGCATCCTAAATATTCTGTCCATGATGGTTACTTGTTCTTGGCGACGTGCCTATGCATTCCAAACTCTTCCCTACGACATCACATCATAAGGGAACTCCATGGAGGAGGTTTGGGAGGACACTTTGGGAAGGATAAGACCATTATTCAGGTGACAGACCGTTATCATTGGCCACACATAGCAAAAGATGTTGATCATGTGATCAAATGGTGCCGGGTATGTCAACTTGCAAAAGGAGGGAAGCAAAATACAGGTTTATACTCTCCCTTACCTGTCCCTCATGCACCATGGATTGATATTAGCATGGACTTTGTCCTTGGATTGCCGCTTACTAGAGAACGATATGATTCCATTATGGTCGTTGTTGATCGTTTCTCTAAAATGGCCCACTTTTTGCCATGCCTCAAGACCTTTGATGCCTATCAAATTGCCAAGCTGTTCTTCAAGGAAGTGGTGCGAATTCATGGCCTCCCAGCAGCATTGTGTCTGACCGTGATGTTAAATTTATGAGTTACTTCTGGAAAACTTTGTGGCTGCGAACAAACACAAAGCTCCAATTCTCCACATCTTTTCACCCACAAACTGACAGGCAAACTGAAGTGGTTAACCAGAGTTTGGGCAACATATTGAGGTGCTTGGTTCGTGATTATGAGAAGACATGGCCGTCCATACTTGATATAGCTGAGTTTGCTTATAACAGCTCCATGAACCGGACTACCGGTCACACTCCTTTTGAGATACTACTTGGAGTTAAACCCTGGCGACCTATAGACCTTGTTCCATTGCCACCACAAGCACATATCAGCATTGAAGCTGATGAATTTCTGCACCATATTACAGAGGTGCATGCTGATGTTCGGCGACGAATAGCTCTCAGCAATGATGTTTACAAGGCTGCAGCTGATCGTCATCGCCGCTACATGGAATTTCAGCCAGGAGACATGGTGTGGTCCGTGTCAATCCGGAGAGGTTCCAGCCAGGAGTCAACACTAAGCTCTACCCAAGGAAGATGGGTCCATACAAGGTGTTGAAGCGTGTTGGCCCAAATGCTTATGTACTCGAGCTGCATGATGATATGAGTATAAGCAATGTCTTCAACGTGGCTGATTTACACCTATATGTGGGGCACCACACTGATGATGGTGACACTGCACAATTGCTACGCCTGCCCCAACTTAAGCCTCCTACGGAAGACATCATTGAAGAGGTTTTGGACAACATGTACAAAACCACTTGTCGGGGCACCGGTTACCATCCCTTTCTCTTCAAATGGAAGGGTCGCCCACGACACGATAGCACTTAGATACATGCCGATGACTTCAAGAAGCTTGATCTGGATTTGTACAAACGTTATATGGCCTTCACCCATTGGTCGGAGACGAATGTATTCAAGCCGGGGAGAGTTGATGCAGAAACAAGGGTGTATTCAAGGAAGAAGAAGAAGAAGGCTGCCGCCTACCTTGGCAGCCAGCCACGATTTTGAGTAGGCTACTGTCCAGCAGTAGCCCACGATTTCACTGGGTTGTTTTATGTTTTAATTCTCGAGTCCTGTAATAAACCAGTGAACCGGTTGGTTCAGCTGGTCTAATTTAAGTGATGGCCCCATTGGGTAGTTAAGTCCTTTTACTTATTTAAGTTGTTAGTAGAAAAGTCAGTCTCACATCAGCCATGAGTTATTTGGGCTGATGGTGTCTTGTATCTCAATTAAGGTCCAAAATTGGAAGTTTCTAATTTTAAGACTTTCCAATTTTGAACCCTTTACCTCTTTTCCTCAGTTAATAAAAGCAACCCAGAAGGGGCAAGAAGCCCACGATTTGATATTCAACTTGCAAGTTTACTTCTACTGAAGTTTTCCCTTAGTGTTTGATCCTTGGACAAGGAGCTGGTGTCTGATCCAACTGACTCCTTGCGGTGGGAAGCCCAGGAGGTCTATTCCAGTTGCTGTTCTTCATCCCCTTCAAGCTTTCAAGATCTTAGAAGACCATTCTGCACCAGCCGATACTCATTATTGCTGCCTGCTCTGCAATTCCTTGGTTGGTTTCTATTTTTTGGATTACTTTCTAATTCCATTCCCTCTCTCTCCCGTCCTATCCAGCCATTAATTTTCTTCAAGCTTTTCAGCAAACCTTCCTCCCTCTAAGATCTCCACTCGACCCCCTTGTAGCCCTCAAGAAATCTCCCAAAATCCATCAAAACCCCACTTTCCCAGCCTGCAGACCAAATCGGCAGAGACAACAGCCCTGCTGCTAATCTGTTTGTCTAAACCCTTGACTTCCCTGTTATCCTAGACCTAATCCCTCTCCTTTACCTTTACCCTCAACCTATCCATCAATACACCAATCCAACCCAACCTTAACCATCGAGTAGAACCTTTTTTCCCTGAATCAGATCCTGTTGTGGGACTGGTTGAACCTTCAATCGTGTCCTACATTACCTTGCATAAAAATTAACTATTTGGGGTTGAATACAGACATTTTTGCCATTCAACTCTACCTAAGGCCATATCTTGGCATTCCCTTCATGGGAGGGATTTATGTTTGAAGATGCACTTGGCAGGCAAATGTGGCCTGCACTATTAGGGTAAAAATCAGTATCAGAAAAGGTAAAATAACTTTGAACTAAGAGGGGTCAAACTTTAAGAATCACCATATAAGAGATCAACAATGTTTTATATGACTGCCAGACCAGTTATTAGGTTGTTCAGACCATTGACCGAAATGGATGAACAGTCGATTGTTTGGTAGGAATGTTCTAGGTTCAACTTTCAGGCCAGGCAATCAGATTGTTCCTATTCCCGGATGCTGAGCCCGAACCTTGGAATCACTTTTTCTTAAAAAACAAGTCATATCGTCCACCAAAGCACTCCATGATTACACTATGTAAGATGACCAATTTGAAAGACAGTAAAGCACTTGATAAAGTCCCTAACCAACAGTTGCTTGGAAAATAAATATTCAACCATATAAGTTTTGATTTAAACAGGATAACATGGCCACAAAGAAAACATCTTGAACTCGCTACTGAGCACTAATTTTAAGGACACAAGAACAATAACGCGAAAATCAAGGAGTTTTGTACAGATAACAGGGGAATATCAATTAGAAAGTCCACACACAACAGAAACCAATTCAACCTGCATAACTCTCATTGTATCAAGCATGAGAATGGCAACAAACAAAAGGAAAAAGGAAAAACCAACATTGTAGATCTCAAAATAGTACTTACACAAAGGCAACTATTAAAGGTTGAATCCCTTAACATTTCTGGAAGGCAATTTCTTAATGCTTCACAAGCCCTGTCTCATGAGAAGGCAAATATAGATCATGGCCTAGCCCACTATATGCTGCCAATAGAAAAACCAAAATGGAAAAAAACAAAAGAGAAAGGGGGCACAGGGGAGAGGTAAAAGAAATTGGATCAATAGCACTGAGCAGCCCACCAAATAAGATGTTAACGAACCTTGGATTATCAGACAGTCTTAGATAGCAACGAATGATATGTTTCAGCAGACGTGGAGAGGGTTGCTCAGCAAGAGACTGAACCATGGTTCCCAAAACACGACCCACTGCAAAGAACCGCTCTGCTGTTGCACAAATATAACGCAGCCCCACATCATCCAACAGAATTTTTTGAACTATAAATGTAGCCACCTGTAAGGTCAAGTATGTCAACTTAGGCATGGACCAATGATTTGCAACAAAAAACTAATGCATCAACTGATGTGATTATTGATCTCCATAATCATTTATCAGGATATACTATGAAATGGATGCTCTGAGAACCAAGAAACAATATAATTATAAAAACCAATGATAGACAATGTGGGTCCACAAAAGATGAATGAACTTGCTGCCTGTTCAGGAAATAAGAGAAACAGAACAAAATTGAATACACCAGCAAGAAAGCAATCTGACACCAACAGGTAACGATAACAACAGAAATTAATCTGGTTCAGAGCTCTAGAATTGAGTCCAAGAAACAAAAGGCTCGAACCACATACCAGTCCAGGATCAATATAGAAATCGACAAACCAGAATAGGAACAGAATAGATAGCTATTACAGGAATTTAAATAATTCACAATCCAACAGTCAGATTGAGCTCAAATTCAGCTCAAATGTAGAGAATTAATAGATCTATCAATCGACCTAACAATCTTGAAAATCAGATAAAGTATGATAGATGATATCCAAGCTGTTTAAAATTCAAGTTAGATTCGAGAACTGAGAGAATAAGCTTAGATATTAATCAGATCTGAGAAAACAATTCAAATATGATTCAAGTTGAATTCTGAATCTCAGGTCCCAGCACACATGTCAACCACTGCTTGTGACACAACATTATCCTCTCGTTCATCATTCAAATACAAAATAGCAGTTTTCTCGTTGGGTAACTGAAGATGAAAACAGAAGACATGAGAAGACATTTGGCTAGAAGTTAAGACCTTTGGCTCTGATAACAAATGGGTGAGGTTCAGAGTTTTCGTAAGGATTCCTAAAAATTCGCAAGAACGGGAACCACACACTAAACCAGGATCCAAATTTGAAATTTGAAGGAAATTCGGGAAACTGGACACAATTCAGAAATTAAAGCAATTTGGAAGAAACCAGTTATTTTGATATTTACCACATGCTATCTAGAAGCTGTACTCAAGAGTAAAAATTTTAGTGATTTCAGAAATTGAGAAAAGCAAGCACAACCCTTGAAAGTTGAAACCCAACCAAAAGGAGATATAACTTCATCGGGAGAATTGCACAACCCTACCAATCAGTTTCAAACTGCGAAACTGGAGACTAATGGTGAGTTTATTAGCACAATGGATTGGTTGCAGAAATAAACCAGAAACAGAGCACATTAATGAGATCTCAATGTTCGGAGTCGAGAACTGAAACTTAAAACTTCAATTATAAGAAAGATAGATGTCAGAAACTAAGAAATCAAGTTTAAAGGCAAACCAGCAGTTCAAGAGAGAGAGAGAGAGAACTCAATAAACTGCAAAACTGGAGACTAATGGGAGTTTATTAGCACAATGGATTAGTTCATAGTTATCAAGGCGGCAAGGCAACCAAGGTGTTGGAGAGGGTCCAAAATCAAGGTGACACCAACAAGGCGGACCAAGACGTAGGCGCCCAAGGAGACCAAGGAGCCTGGACGCATAGGCGATGCCTTGATAACTATGGATTAATTGCAGAAATAAACCAGAAACAGTGCATATTAATGAGATCTCAATATTCGGAGTCGAGAACTGAAACTTAAACTTCAATTATAAGAAAGATAGATGTCAGAAACTAAGAAATCAAGTTTAAAGGCAAAATGAAGAATTGATAGAGACGACAGGGTTTCTGCCTGGGGAAGGAAGAAGAAGAATTAAGTAGTGGGAGCATGATGGGTTTCTAGAAGCCTAAGGGATTAGGTTCAGAAACTAAGTTGAAAACCAGAATCGCAGCGAAGAGAAAAAAGACCAGATTAAAAAAAAATTAAATACCTAATGATCAATAATTCAGATTGAAGGGAAACCTTCGTCGAAGGTCTAATTTGTCGAGGGGAACAACTACTCAAGTGAATCTGATATGATGGTCTGACCTGTAGTTATAAGGTTCGAAATCTCAGTTTCGAGGCCGGTTTCAGTCAGCCCCAAAACTGAGATATGGCAGATTTTGACAAAAACTAGGTTGAAACTGGGTATTTTTCCAGGCTAACTAGAAACCTTGGTTCGAGGCCCAGAAAATGGTTTTTGCCCCTGATATTTTTTGTTCTACCTATTTTTGACATTTTAAATCCAATCCATGAATTAGTTACACAAAAATAACACTCAAAATGGTACTTGTGGTTTTGACCCAAGTTTGATAGTGTATACTGTTCCTAGAAATGATATTGAACCAGGTTTGGCACTGATTTATGCCAAAATCATTTAAGTAAATGATTTATTCCATTTACTTAAGATATTATTCATAAATAAGCAAGCCAATAAAAATAGTTAAAAATAAAATTCTAAAAGGATAAAAAGTCAACCCCACTGTTCAAGAACACAAACTGAGTTTTCGGTTGTAGGGGCAATTTTCAACTTTCAAATGCTAGGGTTTTTCTCAAATCTAAAAATTTCATAAAAGCGGAAAAATAATCTTTTATCTTGATGTCTAAAGATTTATTTCCATTCAGGGCGATTTTAAACAGCATTCATGCACACCAAATAAGGTTTGACCGGAACATTCAATATAAATCAGATTTAAGCAATCTTGGAAATAATAGTGAATTGTAAGGCATTAATTGGATTTCACTTTCTATTGTGAATTGTACTTATTTCTATTTTGTAACCCTTAACAATAGCCAAAAGAAGAGTTACTATTTCTATAACCATGCACTACAACAACAACAAACTCAGCCTTATCCCAACTTAATGGGGTCGGCTACATGGATCCAAACAAAACAAGGTAGGAAAACCTGGGGTCTAACAAAAAAAGGAATGAAGAGATGGGAAGAGAGGGAGGGGGATGAGATGAGAAATGAAAAATGGAAAATGACATACGAAAGATGGAAAATAAAAAGGAAAACGAAAGATGAAAATAAGAGGAAAGAGGCACAGCCCAGCAAATAAGGAGAATCTCAGCTAAATGGGGTCTGGTACATGGATCCTTGCCCTCCAGTACACTCTATTTGAGGTCATTCTTGGTACAAGACTTTGCATGTCCTTTCTATAACCATGCACTATTCTTAATAGGGGGGGGGGGGGGGAGGGGAAGTCTCTAGCCCAACGATTTTGAGTTTGAAAAAAAGAGTTGTTTTACAACCATGTTGCTGTGAGAGACAGGTGCTCTGGGAGAGTGTGGTGAGAGCATGGTTCAAGAACTCGGTCAAAACCACTGGTTTCGACCGAGATATCTTGGTTTCACAGGGTACCGAGACGAGTTAAGGGTCAACTTCATCGATCAGGCTTCGACCCTGTTACAACCAAAAACACAGAGAATTCTCTCTTGAATGTGTTACACAGTAGTGAGTTCGGCATTCCACTTTTGCACTCCTCAAAGTTCCGCATTCTCTCATTGGCCCTTTTTGTTCTGGCCCCAAAAGTTACACAGAACCATGAGAAATCTGAGAAAGGAGGAAATGAGTCTTCAAGCTTCAGTAGAAACTATAAGTGTCATGCCATCACCAACATCAATGCCATCATTAACCCACAAATTAAGCCAAATATTTCTCCCACTCCAAAAACAGGTGCCTCAATAAAATGATAAAAGTTAAGGTCAATTCCTTGTATCCATTCAAAGTTACCTGCAGCTACATCTAGAACCTATTTTTCTTCTCTTTTTGTTTGGTTGGGGGGGGAGGGGATGGGGGTGGGTGGGAACAGGTAAGGGGGAGGGAGGAGCACAAAATTTAATGGAAGTTTGAGAAAGCAAATTGCAGAGAAAGCTACGCAAGTTTAATAAGTCAGAAAAATTTGCCATCACTCACTGTTTTCGAAAGCTCACTGCCCATCTCCATTGTGCGCAGGCACAAGGGGATAATTTCTGTGGAGAGAAGGAAACTGATGACTTCTGTATCATCAACCTGCAGAGGGGTGCAGAGCTTTTATTTTGTTATTGCAACTAAATGACTACTACAAACTTTTATGAACAAATTATTACTAATGCTGAAAATTAAAATAATCATTTGAGGCATCAGAGAACTCCATAAGTCTGAGTGATTGTGTTGTAAGTGGGAATGCACATGTTAAGGGTGAAATAGATGAACATAAAATATAAGTTGCACAAAAAGAATGGATGAAAACAGAGTTCTAAGGAATATGTATTATTTTGTTCCAACAGGCATGCTGGCATGTGTATTGTCAGAAGAAGTCAGACTCATCCTCAGTGAGCTGAGTTCAATTGAAGTTGCAGCATAGTCAGAGACATTCTTCATTTCCTGAATATGACTTATTCAGGATCTAGCTTGGTTTCAGAATTATATCTCATATGGCACTAGGGGGAAAATTCTGTGTTATACTGTCATGGAGATTTTATGGAATATATGGGAGGAGAGAAAGAGCCTGATCTTGAGCAAGGAGAAGAGAACAGCTACTAAGATCTCTCAGACAGTTATGATTAGGGTAGCACATTGTCCCAATCATCATTTGATTATCTGATGAGAGAATGAATGATGGCAGGTGATAAGAACTAGACCTCATCAGGAGATAGTGAGGCATGAATGGATGGCTCTATCAGACACTGAGACACATCTATGAAATTAACTTTGATGGGAGCAGTTTGGGCAATCCAGGCCCATATGGAATTGTAGGAGCTTTTAGAGACCATACATGAAATATACTTTGGCAGTTCCTGGACCTATTGGGGAAGGGGGATCTCAATAGTGTGGAAATCAAGGCTGCTATTCAGTCGATCTATGCTACACATCCAAAAGCCCAACTTATCATGGAGGGTGACTCAGATTTGGTTTCACAATAGAGAATTGCCATGGAAGCTGGTGCATCTGATTTGGAGAGCTAGGTGTTTACGCAAACAGGGGAACACCTCGTTTTCATGATGGCCTAGAAGCAATACCTCCTTGGCAGATGTTTTATCTCAAGATGAGTGCCGAGGGAGGAAACATACATCAAGCGAATGCTCAAATCTCGGAATTCAGAAGAAAAAATATTCAGTTTCAATTGACCTCGAAACAAAATCACATACAAAATACAAAGATAGAATATTTCAACGAAATGACCAAAATATTGAAATGAGGGTCGAAATAGACATATTAACACATTCTTTCTTATAAAATATCAAATTGAAATTAGCAAAATTATCCAAATTGCCAAAATTAGGGAAATGAATCAAAATTGCTAGAACGCTTCAAATTTATTTAAAAAATTACAAAACTTTGGGGAATAAAACCTCTTCCAAACTCATCCAAGCTCCTATTACAAGATTGCATAGAGATGTTTGGGTTGAAATTTCAAGGAAGAGGTATGCTTTTAAATCTTATCATCTTGGTTAATTTTTTTGCTAGATTTGAGCAATGTTTGAATGCTTACACAAGCAAAATAGGATGCAAAGCCAACCTAACACTTTGAGTGTTCTTTTTCTTTTTCTTTAAATCTAATCCTTCATACATGTATTCATAACATTTCCCTTCTTTCCCCTCGTTTCCGCAAATTTTACCAAATTTTGACCATTTCAACAGATTTCACCCATTTCGATGAAATATTTTAATTTCAATAGGAGTCAAAATGACCAACTCGGGTCGAAATGACCTACCCCGACAAAACAATCATGCCATACCCAATTTTGTGATGTGAGGTCTTTTAAATGACAGAGGGTCCCCTAAGCAGTGGATTTTGTGTATCGTGTACTGTATTGTATACTCATGTTGCCATGTGTATCTAGTCTTGGCCACGAGCCCAATAAAATTATATCATTTTATGATTCTATCAAAAAAATAAAAAAAAAGGATTGTTTATCAAGGTTGGATCTGGTTACCAAAAGCCTGCAAATCAAATTTTCAACACCAACTCAACCTTATCCCAACTATATGGGGTTGGCTACATGGATCCTTAACCTCCAATCAGCTCTATTTGAAGTCATACTAGATACAAGACCTAAACTATGCATGTTTTTCCTCACCACTTCTCCTAGGGTCATTTTAGGTCTGTCTTTGGTTCTTTTAGTTCCTTCATCCTGAATCAAATCACTCTCTATACTGGAGCATCCAAAGACCTCCATTAAACACGGCCATGCCACCTCAAATGACTTTCTCGTAGCTTATCATGTATCGGAGCTACTCCCAAATCAGTTCTGATATGATCATTCCTTACTTTATCCTTCCTAATTTTGCCACATCCATCTCAACATCCTCATCTCCGCTACACTGAGTATATTTGCATGATGCTTCTTAGCTGTCCAATATTCCACACCATACATCATAGCCAGTCGTAGGACTGTCTTATAAAATTTTTCCTTTAAGTTTTAAAGGAATAAATCGATCACACAATACTTTGGACGCACCTCGTCACTTCATCTATCCTATTTTAATTCTCTATATCACCTTCTTTATTTATCATTGAGCCCAGATGCATACAATAATCACTTTGTGGAATCTCCCTCTCATCAATTTTCACCACCTCATTTATCTGTCCTAGTGTAACTAAAGTTACACACCAAATACTCTATCTTCGTTCTACTTATCTTAAAACCTTTTGATTCCAAGGTTGATCTCCATAACTCCAACTTGGCATTAATCCCTGTTTTTGTCTCATCCACCAAAACAATATCATCAACAAGGAACCACATCTTCAATGTCTTTGGTTAAATCATCCATGATAAGTGCAAACAAATAAGGATTTAAAGCTGATCCTTGATATAACCCAATTGTAATTGGCAAACAAATAAGGGCTTAAATCAAATCTTCAACTATGTTAAAAACTTCGGCTTCCAAGTATTCACATTTTTAATTTGAAACAGAATTATTACAGAGACATATGATGGCATCTTTGGTGTGCTGTGCACCCTCCAGCAGAGATTTAAGAAAACTTTCTTTCAAGGCCAGTAACCCCTTGGAGAGAGAGTTTGAATTTGAAGGAGGATAGTCTAGCATTGATGCAGAGGCCTAAGGCCTATATGCACAGGAAAAGAAGACAGCAGACCCAAACTCAGGTCCTAGGCCAGAACCTGGGTCCAAACACTTCCCATGGTTCTGATTCTGGTCCTGGTTCCAGCCAAGGTCAGGCTAGCCTGCGTATGCTTTGTGTGAGATCTTCTAGAAGATTGTGTGGGGTCCTATGAGGATATCTGCTGGAATATCTTGAAGATCTGCTACAATGCTTTCCTAGTAGTTACTTTCTCCTATTATTGTAATAGTTCCCTGGTTTCTAAATTAATAGCTAACTAATAGTTAGTATATTTATTGTTACCTTTTTTAAGCAGTGCTGTCCATATAGGGAAAGTTCTATTATTTGCTATTTTCAGTCTTTGGGTCTTTTATTTATGTGAAATCCACTGTAAATTTGAACTTTGGAACTTGTGTGATTTCAGGTTCTAGTTCAATGTCGATGGTTGCTTCGATGCTGTGGGCTGCATCAGTGGAGGATGCAAACCAATTCTCTGACTCACCTATGGAGGATTCCGGGAGTCATCACAGCAAGCTATTCTTGACTCTGAGGATTCTGCAGGCTGCCTGCCTCCGAGCTACATGTGTCAGACATGCTTGGATGCACATATGCAGAAACTCTCCATTTCATAGACTGAGTTGTAAGTATTATACTATTCCTATAGGTTTATATTTAGTTTATTTGTTTAATTTATGTATTAGGGGCAGAATGGTAACTTACCCTTGTGGGACCCACATCCCAATGAGGGATTCAGCTTCCCATAGTCTACCTCAGCTGGATCCCTGTACGTGTCACATGACATAGCCTGTATGACTTAGATATAGGCTGTTATGTAATTAAATTCTATAAAATCAGATTAAGGAAATAAATTTCCAAAACGAATTCTAATTAGAACTAGACAAACAAGCCTTAGTTAGAATTTAGTATAAATACAACACTTAGCTTTAGTTTTCATTTCTTTCCAATACTAAAAAACTGAAATCGATTCAGCTAGGAGAGCTTAGAAGGAAATAGAGAAAGAAGAAGAAAAGAAGGAGAAGAAGGGTTTAAACTTGGAGATTGGAGCTAATACTTGGAGGTTGAACTTGGAATTGAAAAGAGAGGCTGCCATCACCATCTACATCTCCAATTTCAGGTAGGTCCTTGAATATGATTGCTGTAATTGACCTATTCCTCTCTTTTCTTATAAATTCTGTTGGGTATTAAACCCAATTCAGTCCCAAGCTTAGGAATTAGACAATTATTGACAAATCCCCAAATTGGAAGGTGATTTTGGGCTTAATTAACCCAACACTTCTAACCCATCTTAGTTGGACCCTAAAACCTGAAATTGGATCCATCCATGCATGTAAGGATCCAGGCCATTGGAGCAAAAAACCCAATTCTGACTTGGCAGCCGGATGGAGTTGCAGGTCCATGGCGGATGTCCGGCCCCTCTGGCAGCCTGCATCCGGCTGCCCCTTCTGCTGTGTTTGTTGGACTGGTTCCATAGGGTTTTGACCTAGACTTCTACCCTATCTAATACTCATTGTTTAATGATTATATAGGACTGTTTTACTCTATTTTGGTGTGGATTACTTGGGTTTTTGGGATTCTATCTGGCTAGGCTTGTCTACAATCTCAAGTAAGGGAATTTGAGTTTAATTTTGGAGTGTTTATGCTATTAATTTCTATTTTGTTATGACTGCCATACCATGCATCATTCCTATACTCTATTCATATAGTTTGTTAGCTTTAAACTTATTTGCATTAGATGTGCATGAATTAGGATGCATCCTCATATGCATTGCATATACTACTTGTTCTTGGAATTACTTGATTTATGATGATGTTATTGGACAGATACTGTATTATTCTTATGAATGCATATTGTCATCATATTAGAGATGCATATGGTTAGGATTGGCATGAACCCAGTACTACGGCCCTTACCAACTGGGGAGAGGTGTTGGATAACCCGTGGTAGGTCTGAAGGGATGATTCTGGAATGCCATTCACTGTCTCATATCTAAAGAACATTACAAGAATGGGAATAAACAGTAGGGTTAGTCACTGGGAGTTCGTTAGCGTCAGATGTGTAATGCCTGAGCTGTCGGGTCTCCACCGTAGTAGAATGGTTTCGCTCGGGTGACCGACATCTGGTTATGTGCTTCCGGGACCGAGGTTATCATTCTATTACAGTAGTACTTATACCCCATGAGACCGAGTATCCATGTTAGGAGCATGCTTAACTTAGGTCATTCATCATGGACTATTTGCATATTCTTGTGTGTTTTCCCTTGCTGGGCAATGGAGCTCACCCCTGTGGATCCTTATGTTTTTCAGATGATACTACTTCTTCTGCTGCGGCTGTTCCTGTGAGAGCTACATCTGTAATAAAGTTTGCTTTTCTTTGGTTCGGTCAAGAGAGGTTGCAGTGCTGAAGTTGTAACAACTAAAAACTCTTGGTGGTGATAAATGCATTATCACTAGCCTGGGCTGTTCCTGTGAGAGCTACATCCGCTCAGGACCCTCCTACTGTTCATGGAGTTGATACTCCGCTGTTTGTGGAGCACGATGTCTCGTGCTCGTGTGATGATTGTGCATTCTCCTGAAGTGCCTGACAGACCAGGCTATCTCCCCACTCTTTTGTTTTATAAATCACTTTTGTATACTTAATATTATATAGATCTTGCTCCCCTTTTTGTTTTGGGTTACTATGTGAATCTATCAATGTAACTCAAACTTCAGTGTTATATATATAAATGCATTATCACTAGTCTTCTCTATTATTGCCATTATTTCTATTATTTAAATTGTTTCCGCTGCGTTCAAATTCTGTATTGTGATAATTATTGTAAATAGGTTATGCAATTGCGATCCTGGGGGGTTGGTTGGATGTCAGAGACATCCAGTCACACTTGGCCCTTATGCACCGGGCAGGGGTGTAACAATTTAAACATTGTACCACTCCATAGAAGAGACAGTCGAGAAATAAAGTTTGCTTTTCTTTGGTTCGGTCAAGAGAGGTTGCAGTGCTGAAGTTGTAACAACTAAAAACTCTTGGTGGTGATTCCAAGAGCCTGATTGGTGGTGATTCCAATCAGACCCTACTATAGTCATTCAATAGGTTGGGTTATGGTGGTGATTCCATTCCTACATGCAAGGTGATTGGTGGTGATTCCAATCAGACCCTACTATAGTGATTCAATAGGTTGGGTCATGGTGGTGATTCCATTCCTGCAGGCAAGGTGGTGAAGCCTTGGTCATGTCCTTTTTATATCTACTTTCATATGTAAAAAAAAAAAAAAAGAGTATTAGCGAATTCTGTTCTTAATATTGGTTTGTCCCTATATGTGATCCTATTGTGCTTGGTCTCTCACTGGCTTTACTAGTTCAAGATCGATTCTAAATTATTTGGTATCAGAGCTAAGGAGGGACAGCAGATGAAATCAATGGCAGAAGGAAAGAGAAGGTTTCAGAAGCTCTGTCAATATACCCAATTGCTAGACTGAACAGGCAACTGTAAAGTCCCTTTGGAGTTAATGACAAGTTTTTTGTAAGCATGACATTTGAAAGAGTTCCAACCTTTAGGCTCTTCTTTCCAACGTTACTTTTCTCTAAGTTTGGTCTAAGAAAGAGTATATTTGCAAATGAAACTAGACCATACAGATAAGCATACAGTTTCTACAAGTTAAAAAATAACGATAAGAGTTATCACTTCCAATTTCTCCATATTTTCAGTTTTGTCTAAACTATACCCAATGAGCAGAAACCATCTCCTTCCTCCAATAGAACCCTTGTTTGAACTTGATCATCAACCTTCTAGCACACCCACCCACTTAGCTAGTTCAAGATCTCACAAGAACCCACAAGCCAACATATATCACTCTCAAAAGACTCACACAGATTGGCCAGCATTTGTAATCCTAATATTCAATCACCACAAACCTCAGAATTTGGTTCCCCATAAACATAAAATCCAGAGCCTTAAACCTCAGCTTAATTCTCAATTTAAGTATCCAAAACCCTATACAGGATTTTTTTTCTCTCTAATTATTTCATGAACCCTAGTTTCTTCACAAGTTTACCATTTTAACCCAAAAGTCCAGAACCATTATGACTAGGACTAGGGAAATATCTCTCCTGTAGTCCTGAGCAGCTGCATAGTTAATCTTCCCTTTGCAAGGATGCATGTATAGCATAGTTCAAAAACTCAGCGAAATTTTGCCAAAATTTTAAATATTTCGGTAATTTCAAACCCCCCGAGACGAAACATCATATGAAATGTCGAAACCCAAAACAGACAATATTTTGACCAAAATTCAGTCATATCGTTTTGGAGTCTCGCTCATTTCGATCTAAAAAATGAACCATTTCATCAAAATTTCTTCGGTCATTTGTTTCGGTATTTTGCTCATTTCGGCCTTTTGCACCCTGAAATGGCCAAGCAAAACTCATAAAAAAAAATACAATGTTTTGGCGACAAATTTCGAGGTTTCGGTTGTCTCGACCTAGTCAAGACACTGAAATGAGACGAGTTTTCAAACTATGATGCATACAACATAAAATAGAACAGAAAAAACTCTATTAGTGGGTAAAACTAGCTCAGTCAATGATCCTGGATCAATCAGTGGTATCAGGTTTATGAGCATTAATATCCATCAAAGGTAAATTCCTACAAACTCACTAACTGTACTTCAACATCACATATTAAATGTGTTGTGTAATTTAAGAATCAAGATATTTAAATAACTCAAAAGGACAAAAAAAAAAAGCATAATAACCAATCATTCTATACAGTTAAAACAACACCATACACGACTTATAGAACCATTAGTCATGCATACCTTTACAAGGGCACCAATAACACCCAAGCTGGTAAGCCTCAGATACTCAAAAGGTCTTGTCTTACTTGTTGTATTGAGGAAAGGGTACAGATATAAAGGTATATGGGCTGCACAAGGAGGAAAATGCAAACTAGTCAGCTTCCTCATGACAATACATATTCACTAAACTAACATCTAATGCAGCTCCATGGAAAAGATATGAGTCCAAAATATTGTGCATCATAAGTCAGCTGCCTACAATAGATACGGGAACATTCTCTGAAGACTAGTATTCTTAACTCTAAAACAAAGTCAGCAGAAAGTAGTTACCAACATAAATCCTACCACACTGGAAGAATCAAAGAAAATCTACTTAGAGAGATGCCATAAACAGAGAGCTACCTAGCATTGACAGGCATGAAAAAGTAGAAATTGGAAAATGAAACATAAGAAATCATATAAGGATTTCTCACTTGTCAAGGAAAATAATACAGAGTTTAAACAAATGCAAACGAACATAATTGTTAATCAATATTTGTTTCACAGTACAACATTAAAATTAACCAATCCAAACAAAAGGACTTTCGATCAAAATATAAAGCTTCTGTAGCTGTTTTTCAAAATTAACCTCTAGGATCACCCAATTACAACTGCATTATTTCAATGGTGCAGGGACTACAGACGAGGTAACAGCACTCCAGAAACACAACTATTCAAATGGTAGGCAAATAAAGATTACTTTGTCTTAAACACAGATAAAATAAAAGGAATAAAAAGAATCAATTGCCTATTAAAAGAAAAAATAAACACAAATAAGTAACAAACAAAGCTCCTACCCTTCAGTATGATCTATCCAAAGACATTAAAACTCCATTTCCATGTAAAAGAAGAATGCAATAAATAGACAATTACAGAATTCATAAGAAGTCTCTTCCTTTTTCACCTTACTGATAAATTAAAAAACAATATCTCTGTAGGAGAGCCATTATATATGCCAAGATGGATTAGGGGAGAACATTACCATTTAGGAACAATGTCCTCGTATCTTGATGAGAAGCAACACACTGTAATTAAAAACAGAAATTAAAGCAATTAAAGAATAAAAGCACCAGTTGGTTGAGCAAAATGACAAAGGTAGGTGTAACCAAAAAAACATGACAAACATAATTCAATTCATAAATTGTTTATGAATGAATTCCAAATGCAATGAGAATAATACAAGAAAGTAGCATGAACATCGCATCAAGCATCAATAAACCAACACTAAATGACTTGATGAGCTATCTCCCTTTGCCCTTTCATTCACTTCCCCATGTGCATTGAACATTAAAACATCTTTCCTGTAGTGTACAACAGTACTTCCCCATCTTAATAGTTCTTGACAAACTACCACAGCCACTAGGTGCTTCACCATAGCTGATGTAAATGTTCAATGTACACAAAACAAAAAAAGAATGATGTGAATCAAATTCAAGCTGTCACTACAGAAAAGAAAGCATATGGAGCCATTTAAGAAGAAGATGAAGAAAGGGGCTTTAACAGGCCAAACCTATGAGCCAAAATCACTTAATCTGAATCACTTTTGCTCAGAAAAGCAATTGGGAGTAGAGTTAGAACACGGAAAAATCCTTATGGCAGAAGCAGTCCATGTCATGAGTCTTGACTGCTATCCTGTTTCAGCATTATTTCATTTTTAATTTAGGGGTATTCTATGTCTTTAGTAATTAAGGATTATCATACTCTTTAATCAATTTTAATAAAACAGTATCAGATTTTTCTTTTCTCACCTAACTTCTTCTAGGATTTGAGATTGGGTTGTTGTGTTTGTTAGATCAAATTCATAAACCAGTAGTTCTCCCAGATTTTCCTTTCAATTTCCAATGTACTCGCTTTGGGTATATTCCAAAGAAGACACCAAAGTCTAAAAATCTGCATTGAATCATCATCCTAGGACTTACCGGTAGCCAGAAGTTGGCAGGCTATGGCTCCATACAATCAGATCATGGCAAGAATCAGAAGTTTTGAACACATGCCTAAATTGTGCCAATGCCCAACAGTCAAATGCTAATGGGTTTCAGAGGATTTAATCTTTAAATTTTCTACCTAAATTATGGTTCCCGACCTAAATTAAATTCCGAAAAGGGAAGTTATAAATCATCAAATATAGGGCAAAAGGGTTCCATTACATTGATTTGTCAATAGTTCCATTGAGTTCATGTCAGGTTCACTTCTCCGACTTTTCAAACTCTTTTAAAACCTCTGTAATGACACATGAATGTCAGCTGGTCTGAAATTTTTAACATGGGTAGATGATGATGGACAACATCTTCACCAAACTTGAGCCTTAACCAAACTTCCACATTGCAGTTATTAAGGGCAAGATGGAATGGATTCCAGGTATAACCGTCCTGGAGCCTAGATGCCTAAAACTTACCAGTCTTTTCATAAAAACAGAAACCTCGGCCAAAAAAAATCAAAAAATGAAACAAAACTGACAACTAAGATCGATTATAAAAGCAAATTTGGCTTCATTAATTAAAGAGAAAAATTTAAAGTTATATATAACATTGTTATAATCATCATCCCATTAAATACAGGTTATTATGAAAAAAATAGTCAGGGAAACAATGGTAAGATCAAAGATTCCAAAGCACAAATAACTGAGAGAACTTCTGGACATTTAATAAAGCAAAATCAACCTGAAGAAGAGCGAGTGCATTGCAAACTCGGTTTGATGCACCTGGAGTTAGAGTCGGTGGAGAAAGAACAGGGTATATTGATACTATCTCCTGCAACTCGTAAGAAATTTAGGCATTAGTCATCAATCACCAAATCAAACTAATATATTAATCTCTGCATGTCAAAGACAAATCAACAATTCACTCAACTTCAGTTCAGAATCCACATAGTAGAGTCCTCTACAACCTAAAGGAAAATAAAGAGCTCGCCTAAGGTACAAATGATAGTTGAGAGAGCAAGCACCTCCCAGTCCTCCCCAATTTATTTATTTATTTTTTGAAGTGACATAGAAACATTTGCAGTAGGCTAATCTTTTAAACAAAAAATTTGCAATTGGCTATAGAAACTGGTATGAAGTATAACATAGTATATTCTCAAAGAAAAAAAAGAAATATCACACAGGATGAAAGATAGGATAAATTAAACAAGCAAGATTTCATGAAACTAGTATCACTACTACAATGCAGAGCATCTGCCTCATAACAAGCCCTAGTTCTTTTTTTTCTTTTTCTTTTTTTCGGGGGGGAGGGGGTTTGGGTCAAAGAAAACATTAGATTATTTCCATGAGTCACACGTCCGCTCTAAGCAATCCAGTATATTTTGAACAAAAGACTAATACAGGGCTGGTATAGGTTCTGTTAATGGACCCTTGTGGCAAAGAAACACCAAGTAAATATTGAATAGAAATGGACATTTGAACAAGAGAGAAAGACCATGTAAGTTCTTTGTACAGTGTTTGTTTTTTGCGAAAGTGACCTGTGCATGCCTCAGTTTTAAGATGGGAGAACATACTGCCCACGAATGACTAGAAAGAGCCCCATTTTCCATGCATCCTTCCCAATGTACAACATATACTTTTCTAGTGAAATGAAAGATACCCTCATTAAAATAAAAACCACCAACTTCTTATCAATTTAATATTTAATGTCATGTCATTCCAACTGCCATATTTCTTTTGTTCCATTCCCTCTCTCCTATCTACTCAATAACCTTTCCATCCTATTCAGCAGCCAATTTTTTAAGGCTCTATTTGTTTCACGAGAAAATCTCCAGAAACTCAAGTTTCATTTCTTGACTATATACCAAGGAAGCATATTTAGGAATGGATGTATGAGTACAAGAAGCCATCCATATATGGGGACAGTGTCCATGGCTGGCAATTGTATTATGGACCAAGATGTCACAATTTTTCTAAAAAACAACAGTAAAAATTTCAAATGGAAGTCTTTTTTTTTTCTTTTTGAAGATAGGTAAATTGAAATGAAAGTCACTTTCCAGAATCTTGAATTGTATTTCAGTATAATAATTTGTCTTTAACACAAATACAATTTCCTTTTTCTTTCAAGCAATTCCAGCAAAATAGTTTCCATTAAAACATGAAGTCCTAGAGAATTTTAGTGTGACGACGTCCTACTCAAAGCCCAAGAGCCCGAATACCACTAGACAAGCTAAGTACAATGACAGAGGAGGTTCTCAATTAACATAATCAAATATAAACAATGTCCAAAGCTCATTTCAAGCCCAAGTTTAAAGGAGCTTCTCAATCAATGAAAGCTGTATTATTGTAGTTATACTATGAAATTCAGATCCCCTGATGACAGTGTTTGATGCAGGAGCACTTCCTTGGACCGGGCTGAACCTGTTTGAGAGTTCCGACCGAGAACCGAGCCCAAATTGGGAATTGGGTCTAGGAGGATAATTAGATATTTATTTTCTTTATTAGGATGAGCTGTAATATTCTTATTGTTAGAAGTTTAGGAAAAAAAAACAAAAAAGGGGCGTACCCAGTGCACGAGGCTCCCACCACTGCGAGGTCTGGGAAGTGTCATAATAATCTTATTTTTAGAAGTTTAGCTACATAAGATATTTGGTTTACCAATTTGAGTTGTTCTTAGTTTCCTAGTTAAGAGTTTCAAAATTTTAAGTCTTTTTTATAAATATGTAATGCAATGGAGAATAATCGACAGTTTGAAGAATATGGAATGCATTTATTTGAGAAGCCTTGTGTGGTTGTGCTTGTGTGCCTTCTCCCTCTTCCTTTTTCTTCTTCCCTTCTTCCTTTTTCTTCGTTCCTTCTTCCTTTCTTCCCTGCAATTTGGTTCACCTTCTTCTTTGTTTTTCTTTCTTCCTTCTTTCCTTCTTCAGTCCTCGTTCTCTTCTATGTTGTTGGGTTTCTAAACTACCGTAACCTGTCTAGCGTAAAACACAGACACTATATCTTCTCTTCAAATCCCCTTACTCTAGTTCTTTCACCTTCATATTTGGAATGTTATTACTTACCCAAGGGGCGACCCATCTTGTTGAGTTTGGAGTTCCAACGCTTGCTGGATTGGGGGATTAAACAAACGATAGCAGGTCTGGTTTGCTTCTTCCACCAGGAAGGGTTTCAGTAGTGTAATATTAACTCCTCAACTACTTGTTTGGGTGGTTGTGATTTGTAATCAACAGAGTAGTGTGATGGCATCCTTGACCTGAGGTTTCGACTCGATCCGAGACCAGGAGAGAGAGTTCTCTCCATCTGGACCCCTCTGGTTCTGTTTGTGCAAGGTAGGGTTTCAATTGTGGAATATTAACTCCTCAACTACTTGTTTGGGTGGTTGTGATTTGTAATCAAGAGTGTGATGGCATCCTTGACCTGAGGTTTCGATTCGATCCGAAACCAGGAGAGAGAGTTCTCTCCATCGGGACCCCTCTGGTTCTGTTTGTGCAAGGTGAAGACGATTCTGACCCCCCCCCCAATTCGATTTAACTGATTCCCTTATCCACACTTTCCTTATTACCCCTCCCTGATGCAGATCACAAGTCCATATGTACCTGTAGGAACAAGCCCCAAAATCAGCCCAGCAAGGTTGTGGATTTGACTGCTGTGAGAGACAGCCTGGTCTGATGATGTACCAAGTTTTTGTTGGTTCGATGGAGCGTCACCTAAAGCAGCCCAAACTACTTCTCCCCCCCCCCCCACCGTCCAAAAAAAAAAAGTTTACTGTTGACCTGAACAGTACCCGAACTACTGTTCACATGAACAGTGTTACGGGTCCATAAGCTTTGAATGGAGAAGGAAGTCCAAGCAAATACTTGAGAATCTGTGGGCCCCACTGAAGATAGCAAGACAAAACAGATTTTATTGCTGCTTAATAGTTTCTATTTTAGTGTCCTTCCTTTTGTTTTAGAAGGCTGATATATAAAGCCTTAGTAGTCTCTATAGTTAGTTTCTATTTTCAATAAGTTGTCATTGTCACTAGTTGCTAGGTTTAGTAGTTTCTATTTCTTACTTTCTATTTTCAGTTAGTTTCTATTTTAGGAAGCTTCTATTTTCTACCTTCTATTTTGTCAGCTTGCCTAAGCTATTAATAGGCTCCCTATTGTAAGGAAGGATCAGATTTGGAGAAAAGATTTTTCAAGCCTTGTTGCCATCGATTATGGGAGAAATTCCATGTTTCAACAGCTGGGATAATTGTGGGTGAGAGACCCAAGCTGAGAGAGCCATTCCCCTACCCCTCCCCCCCCGCCCTTCTCTTCTTTATCTTCTTCTCCTTTCTTCTTATCCTTTATGTTCTCCATTCATATGTAATAGAAAACAACAATAAAAAAAAGAGAGTTTTAGTTATTTAATTTGTTCTTTATCGTGTTGATCCTGGCTGCAATCGATCTCCCGCTGGTTTCCCTGGTTCGAGGTTGACTTCTGCATTATTTCCCTCTCCCCATTATTACTTTTTTTACACTTTATTTTAAATTTGTTCCAAGTTATAATTCCCCTTATGTCTCTCCATCCTTTATTCCTTAATAGCCAGTTAAGATCCATTTTATTTACAATTTTACCACCCTTTTCTAAACTTCAATATAATTACGGAACTGCCATTATTTCTTGCATTTGAGTTATCTAGTACTTAGGTGGGCCCATGAGACCCAGACAGCGTTTTCCGAACCCCAGGATCGCATCAGTGTTGGCAGCAAATATTTTGCTGCAAAAATTACCACAAACATTGGGCCCAAAGCACCTTCTTCCATTCTCTAAAATAATCCTCACCAAAAATGTGTAACAAAGACCCACTGGTAATGACATCCGTAGACCATTTAGTACATTTAGAGTTGGTTGCAGCTCCAAGGAAGTAGATGAACTAGGCAGGTGGAGTCATGTTTGTCATACTTGTGCTGATTTCACAGTCCTAGATATTTCATTATTAGAGCTTTCTTTTTTTTCTTTTTCTTTTTTTTTTGGGGGGGGGGGGGTGGGGGGTGACACCTGTTGGTTATGTTTGGGGCATGATCTTCCTTTGAAATTTGCTAGGACAGCTCCTAATTGTGTTTCTTGAGATTATTTCTGGCTGGTATATTAATTGTGTGGAGACAGCTATCTGTGGTAGCAAAGTGAGTCTACGGAAGCTTTGGATGACAAAATCACCGCAAACATTGGGCCCAAAGACCTTCTTCCATTCTCTAAAATAATCCCCATCCAAAGCTTTTCAATTTTGAAAAAAACATACACCAGTACAACAAATTACAAAAGGTAAGACATGAGAGCCCACAAAGCATGATGACTTCCAAGTGATCTTATCACCTTCTAAAAGGAATCCTTATTTTGCATGATATACATAGCCTTTCACTCCATTCAATATTTGATCCCATAATTCCACCAAAATACAAGGGGGAAACATGCTTACATTACCTTATTGGGTGAGATTTGATAAACTCTTTAACATTTCTGATTGTCTCCTCATTTCAACACTCTTTTGAACCTCTAGACACAACAAAAACTCTCCATGAAAATATTGTACTGATTCTTTTTGGTGCATTCTGGTAATATAAGAACGGGAGAGGGTTTCATACAACACCAGAGAGCAGTTTTGCACCAATAGGAAGGGAGGGTGTCGAATCGTCCAATAGGGTTGGGCATTTAATGAGGAGACAGGGTGTGGGACCCATGGGTGAGATGTGAGAGGGCATGCGCTTCTTTTCCCCTATAAGGAAATTAAGAACTAAGCAAACTATCAACAACACGTATCATGAAGTATATGATAATTGAATAGAAAAGAAATAATTCTGCTGAATTGATGGGAAGAAATATAGAGTAGAAAAAAATGGAACAGATACACCCTCCTAAAAAAAGGTATTTTGCAATAAAAACAACAATGTGAATAGGACACTTCAACTAAAATTAGTACACAAACCAAAAAAAAAAATTAAGCATAAATTCAGAGAACAAAATTGAAGGACCTGTTTGTCTACTGGCTAGAACACACTTAAAGAACAAAATGGCCATATTATAGGGATTACTATGTCCCAGCATTAGTGAAGATTATGGACGTACCTGTAAGAGTGCAGCAATGGTACCAAAAGAATTCCACAACAATGGGGCCAAATCTTGGAATATTTCTCTCTTCTAAAAGAACAAGAAAGACACAAGTTTATAGCCCTTGCACAGGAATTTTGAAATTTTAAAATTATTAGATGTTGAAAGAAAAGGCTCTTGGTGTATTTTAGTCAACCATTTAAACTTGTAGATGTAGAAGATGTCCTAACGTATAAATGGAAGACTAGCATCGGATATATCTAGGTATTAAATTTAAATCCAAAAAATAAATTTAAACCACTCAAATTGAATATCCACGTTTGCAATCTTAATAAAGAAATTGGAAATGTATCAACAAACATATTAGGTTGAAATAACAAAAGTACCATATCAGGTTGTACTAATATAAGCAACGTGATTCATGAACAGCAACTGCATAAGATACATCACACCAAATTGATTATTCGAGGTTTTTGCATCCAAAGTACTGCAACATAATAAAGCTTCAACCTATTGACTATTCAGATGTATAACCAGCATTTCAAAACATGGAATCGAGATTGAATCGGTCTCTACTGATTCCGATCCATTCTGCTCGGAACCGAATTGCCCAGAATCGGTCACAAGAACCCTAGAATCGGCCCTCAGATCTGAAAACTCCGCGATTCTAGGGTTCCTTGACATGAATCGGCCATATCAGATCGGCCAGAATCGGGATCGGTCACGTTTCAGATCCAAATCGGCCAATTCACCGATCCGATTCCCAATGTTTATAAAAAGATTGCGTAACTAAAACTAGCTTGCAAAGCCACAAGCAAGCATAAAAGAGAAACAACATGTTTTTTTTTTAATCTCAAGTCCTTTAAGGCCTAAATGAAGTCATGTAGAGTTGTCAAACAAGTATAAAGATGGAACTTTGTGTCTAACATAGATGAACATTTGATCATGGCCGCAGTTACAGATCTCTAAAACATTATTCTCCAGCTATTTTTAAATGCTTTACCCAAGTAGCCAACAAATAAAGCAAGTTTCAACCCGACTGAAGCATTGTAAAGAAGGAAACCAATAAACTAAAATGGATCATTGCAGTGGACGAATCCGCCTCCAACGATTTCAGAATGAACATATTTGCCACATATAAAGCCTTCTAAGTTCTCGGCAAAGATGTATGAAAATGGATTATTATTTTCAAAGGGTTCATGAATACGATAACATAAGCGCCATCACGAAGACGGTAATCCTTTCTCCCAAAAATCCCAAAAGGAAAAACATTCCGCGTAAACATGAAAGGAGCATTAGTACAGTTCACCAAAAAACGAAACATGGAAACAATACGACAAAGTGGAGGAGGGTTGAAGGGGGAGGGGCCAACCAAAAGGGTTTACCTTGGAGAGATCCAGAAGAGCATTTTCTCTAAGATCAGGATTACTGAGCTCGAGTACCAACTGCTCGGCGGACGCCATTTTCCGGTCCTTGTTGGCCTGAGCAGCGATGGCGATGGCGCTGGTAGAAGTAGGATTAGGGCCCCCAAAGGAAGAATTCAGAGATAATGACTGAGGAAGGTTAGCCATCAGGGGGTAAATGGGGTCGTCGAGGTTGGGCCACCTCACGTGGGGTTGTGGACCGTGCACGAGTTTGCCCAAGAGCTTTGCAGAGATCGACTCACATTACTGTATGTTTTTTTCTCCTGTTTCCCTCATTTATTCTCTTCGGTGGCGAAATGGGTAGAGACGAGAGAGAGAGAGTTGCTTTCCATAATCTAATTCGTGTCAATAGCCGTTGGGGTTATTTTAAGGAGGAACAGCAGGAGCATCACGAGAGATATGCCTCCTCTTTTTTATCTTCATCAGCGGCTATTTATTCCAAGCGTGCAAATGCGATACAAATGGTAGAATCGTAGAAGTTAAAAGGATGTCCATGCGTATATTGCCGTTACACACTAGGGAAATTTATTTTTTTTTATATTTAATGCAACAATTTATCGCATTTGGAGGGAATGGAGCACCAGCTCAAGAACCATTCAGCAAATTTGAGACACCATCACTTTTGAAGTTTAACGCAAAATTGGTAATCAAAAATATATGGAAGGATAGTAAGCGTATCGTACATATATGTTTTAGTAAGACGAAATATCACTTAAGAGAAGAACATGCACAATCAATGGTTTCCTGAACAAGAAGTTCTTGGAGCTAAGGAATAGAATGTGGTCATTCTGTTTTCTACAAAATCGCCAAAGTCATTGTAGTCAGGCTATCAACAATACTTCTAGAAATACAAGAGAACAAAACCAATTGCAAGTGGCCACTGCACAAAAAATATTTTGAATAATCGGGGCAATAATGAGACAAGTCATGGCGGTCCCTCGCTTGATAATAGAGGAAATAACCTCCATGTTATCCAATTCAACAATGATATGGTCTAAGGATTTAGTATGAAGAAAACCGGCACGGATAGATTACGCTTCACCCATCACTGCCGAGTTGAATGTAACAAGCTCAGAGATAGCTGCCATTTGAGCACTAAAATTATCTCAGAATATGTAGCCAGTCACCCATTTCAGGCACTCTTTGGTAGAACTGCATCATAGTTTAGCTTTATAAAGCCTTTTAAGGAGGCTCCAAAGATCCTAAATTGGAGAGGAAGAGGGTGTATCCGTGCTCCTCTTAAGAATATAATCTCTTCTTTGAAATCTTAGAAATATTGATCAGCATGCTTTATAACCTCCTCTGAAGACCATGACTTTTTGTTTAAAACTAAATCATTTATGGCATTCTATAAGCTCCAACATACAAACAATGCAAGAGAGAGGGATTTGCAAGCAACGGATTTGTTTGATGCAAAGATATCATCACATTCTTGGATCCACCTATGTGTTTTTGGATCTAAAGTTGGTGGAACAGAATAGGATAGAGAGTATCCAAACTAAACCTCTCTTGGAAAATTGCATTCGAAAAGAATGTGATCCACATACTCAATTTGAGTACTACATTTTTTACATGATGTATCTAATGGAATACGCCTATGAAAGAGGGCTTCATTGGTAGCCAAACCTTGTGCACAAACACGCTAGAGAAAATTCTTGATTTTAGCTAAACTCTAAATGGACTAAATACGCTTCCATGCTCCATCTGGGTCAACGTTAATTGAGGAGGATCTTGAAGAAGAAGGTCTAGCAGAGAGCTGCTCATGCTGAATGTTTTAAACAAGATGACATGTTGATTTGACCGAGAATCAGCTCATTCAAGAAACGCCCCCCATACTTGTCAATCCTCCAATTGGCACAAACTGAGGTTGATATTGAGAATGGTTGATCTATTAGGGGGATGGAATGGAGAGTTTATTAACTCTAGAAGCCATCTCCTATTCTCATGGTCAATAAGGTCATAAACTCATTCAATGTTGCATTCTACGGGTTAGTGTTGAATCACAAAACCCTTATTTGATGGAATCCATTATCTATCCTCCCTAATTTTGATTCTATATCCATCACCCACTTGCCAAATGCGATCATTTATTAGAACGTTTCCAACCTCTAGAATGTTGCATCAGCCCCAAAATGGGCAATTACCAATCCTTGCATGCAAAAAGTTAGTGTTGGGAACATATAAAGATTTAAGAAATTTTGTCCAAAAGGAATCATAGGAAGGCCATAAGTGCCAAGCAACTTTTGCAAGAAGTGTTTGGTTTTTAAGAGGTGGATCTCTAAAACCCAATCCACTTTTTTCTTTTTGGAACGACATACACGGGACCAGGAAATCCAGTGAATATTTGCCTTACTCTCTGAACTCCCCCGAAAAAAAATTATTGCATACTTCTATACTCGATCACGCTAAAATGTACGTAATGTGAAATGCGAGCAAGCATAATTTGAGATGGAAAAAGTTATGGACTTCAGCATCACTTCCTTTCTTGCATGGGAAAGCAATTATTGTTTCCACCCCTATAACCTTTTAAAAATATAATCCTTGAGAAGACTTTTCTTTGATACACCAAATTATGTTGGGAGGCCAAGATAATTAAAATGCCCATCGCCATAGGGAATCTTAAGCACTCGAGAACATCAACGCTTAAACCTTGCTTAAGTATTAGGGTTGAAAGTAAGATTGGACTTACTGAGATGTATAGATTATTCCGTAACACAACAATATAAATCAAGAAAGTCCTTAAAAGAGGTAATCTATTGCATATCAACCTTAGAGAATAAAAGGCAATCATCTACAAATAATAAATGGGTGATTGGAGAAGACCTATTTTTGATCTTAGTCCCATGTATGGCATTGAGCTCTTGGGCATGATTAATAATTGAAGATAAAGTCTGAGAGCAAAGAATAAATATTGTCGTCGATAGATTGCCACTAGTTCAAAAACTTGTTTCAAGTCTACCATTTCGATTAGATAGAAATATTAATGAAGTTGCAATGAAGTTTTGGCAAAATTTGGTCATTTCGGTCATGTCTACATTTTAGGAAAAAATGCACTATTTCGGCAAAACTTCATTAAAATTTTAATGCATTATGGGTTAATCCAAACTGCGTCCTCTCAATCCGATAATCGAAATTGTCACATCATATGTCCAATGGCTCAAAATGGTGGACCATTTAAACACAATAGTAGACATTTAACTACACCAATTACAATTGGGCTACACCAAGGATCAGCTCTAAGCCCCTATTTGTTTGCACTCATCATGGATGATTTAACTAGACATATTCAAGATGAAGTCCCTTGGTGTATGCTATTCGCTGATGATATTGTTTTGATAAATGAGACAGTGGAAGGGATTAATGCAAAGCTGGAACTATGGAGATCAAACTTGGAATCAAGAGGTTTTAAGTTAAGCAGAACAAAGACAGAATATATGATGTGTAACTTCAGGCAAACCAGGAGAGATGATGAAGTGGTGATACTTGAGGAGAGAGAACTACCACAAAGTGAATGCTTTAAATACCTAGGGCCAACCTTTAACAAAGAAGGTGATATAGAAGATGATGTTTCCCATAGAATTAAAGTAGGATGGTTGAAATGGAGAGGAGCATCAGGAGTTTTATGTGACAAACGTATGCCTATTAAGCTGAAGGGAAAATTCTACAGGATAGTAATAAGACCAGCGATGATTTATGGGGCGAAATGTTGGGCAGTTAAGAAGAGTCATATAGATAAGATGAGTGTAGCGGAGATGAGGATGTTGAGGAAGATGTGCGGCAAGACCAGGAGAGATAGAGTAAGGAATGTTTGTATTAGAACCGAATTGGGAGTTGCACCAATCCAGGACAAACTTTTGGAGAGCCGTTTGAGATGGTTTGGTCATATACAAAGGAGACCCACGGATGCACTAGTAAGAAAGAGTGACCAGATTCAATTGGAAGGAACTAAAAGAGGTAAGGGCAGACCTAAAATGACTATTGGAGAAGTGGTACGAAAGGATATGCATATGGTAGGGATAGATCCTAGTATGACCGCGGATAGAGTTGTTTGGAGGTCAAGGACCCATGTAGCCGATCTCGCGTAGGGGGATGTTCCTGGGATGCTACTTTGACTAATGCTTAATTCTTTTTTCTTTTTTTCTTTTTTTTTGGCACTTTCGGATCCATGTAGCCGACACCATTTAGTTGGAATAAGGTTATGGTTGTTGTTGTTGTTGTTGTTGTTGTAGTAGACATTTAACTCAAAGCACTATCTCATCTCTATCATGATCGAAAATGGATCACATGATGGAGATGAGACAGTGAAAAGAATTTTTTTTTCTTATAATAAATAAACTACTTGATAGTTTACCAACTCAATAATAAAAACACCAATCCCTTTTAACAGCTTAAAATTCAACAACATATAAAATCATAAGGAACAACAGAAATTTAAGTTTCACTGTTTATGTATAAATTTTAAAAACCAAAGAGACCAATCACCGAGCTACATTCATTATTTTCTTACTATACTTGTAAATGTCTAATTTGACAAATTCTCATCAATAAGGATAGATCAAGTAAATAGCAGACACCTAATTTTGTAAAGTAGTAAGTAAATAACATGCAATTTCATCTTAACAACACTAAATATTGGCTTCAGATTAAAGTCTTAAAACATAAAAATTTTAAAAACAACTAAAATAGTAAGCCTACGAAGAGCGCAAGTATACAACGCCTTTCTACAACAGTTCCATGGCCTTCGATTCCATAGATATCAAGAAGTACATTGACTTGAGCTCCTCTTAAGTTGTACAACACATCATTCTTCGTCGCAGGCGCCCACAGTGGAAATTGCCCATTGATGTTCTGCGGTCAGCGAACAACTAAGTTCCAGCTAACCCGAGAGTTCAGAACTCTCACGAAACTATTAAACTCCAGGGCATTCATCTCCATTAAAATCATGTCAAGAAGCACTTGAATATTGTTAAAATTCTCCTCCATAGTAATATTTTGGGCATTAAGTATCTGATGAAGTGCGTTCGACTGTTGTATTAGTTACGCATTATTCAGAAGATGGACAAATAAATCAATCTGTTATTGCATATACAGTCAATTCTGTATGACAGCTTGTACAATGTGGTTCATCCTTTCCATGAACCCGTCTGGGTTTGGTGGTGGGTTTGCTAGTGATATTCCTTGTCCGCCTCCCTGCAGTGCCATTGGGTTCCCTTTGTCCGTCATAGCATGCAAAATAGGTTATATTAGCAAATGAAAAAAAAAAAAATGCTACAGAATGGAGGAAACAACCTCAAACTTGCTAGATGAACGGGTTGCAGAGCTGAAGGAGAGTAGCAGGAGATGCCGAGAGGAGGAAAATAAAGTTTCACATTCAAAATCTACAATCCGTCTTTTTAAGTAAATAAGTGAATCGCAGAGTAGCTAGAGATGCCGAGAGGAGGGAGATGAAGTTTCACAGTCAAAATCTATAACCCGCCCTTGTAATCAAATAAAAAAAATGATAGGGATGGATCAAAGAAAAAATTCAAAACCCTACCCAAAAGCATATGATCTGTATTAAGGATCTATGTGGTTTGTTTTAATTGATATATTTTATCACACATCAGGCCATATATGTCTGATCCCATATGATGGAGAGAATGGATCATCTGCACGTACGTGCAAGTAAACATAACCTCTGAGCCAATCACATGTTTATGACTGAATGTATTAATAACATATATATGAGATATTGTAAATATGAAAAAGGCAAACCAGCTTAGAATGACGATAATTACACAAAACAACAATTAGTATATCTGAATTTCAAAAATTAGAGTATAAATGCAAAATAAATACAAAATTGATTGCATTGAACCTAAATCCACATGAACTGATTATAGTAGACAAATTCAATGCTGAATCTCACCCATCTGAGGACTAAAACTTAGTTTTCTTATACTTGATTATGTATGGACGTCATAGTCTCTATATATATGATCTTTCACCATCTCCTCTCGTATATTAAAGATTCACACAAACTAAAAAAATACATCCAACCAAACCCAAAGGCTAGAGTTCAGTACTCTCCCAAAAGTCAATTATCTACATGCTTGAATTTCGTAAGAGAGTAATGGTCCAATCCATTGAGAGAGTTGAAAAATTAGATTCTTCCATTTTCTTATCTCAAAGCATCAATAAGAAGAATATTTGAATTACAGAAATTAGAGCATAAATGCAAAATGAAAAAAAATGCATATCAAAAAAGAGAAAAAAAAAAAAGTTGAAAACTTCTCCACAAGAAACCTAAACATAATGTCTTAAGGTTTCAAGAAACAGAAAACTAAACAACATATTACAGAACAATAAGTCAAATCTTTCACAAATTTCTTCTAAACCTTCTCCAACAATTTAATACATCACATGACAATCATTACGACTTCATTAAAAGTTGATAGATTGCCACTAGTTCAAAAATTCATTTTAAGTCTATCATTTTGGTCAGACAAATATTTTAATGAAGTCGCAATGAAGTTTTAGCAAGATTTGATCATTTTGATCATATTTATATTTTAGGTAAAAATGAACTATTTCGATGAGACTTCATTAAAATTTTAATGCATTATGGGTTAATCCAAACCACGATCTTTCAATCCAATAGTCGAAATTGCCACATCATCTGTCCAATGGCTCAAAATGGTGGACCATTTAAACACAATAGTAGAGATTAAATTCAAAGCACTATCTCATCTCCATCATGATCAAAAATGGATCACATTATGAAGATGAGACAGTGAAAAGAAAATTTTTTCTTTATAATATATGAATTACTTGATATTTTATCTACTAAATAATAAAATCACTAATCCATTTTAATAGTTTAAAATTCAGCAACATATAAAATTATAAGGAACAACAGAAATTTAAGTTCCACTGTCAATGTATAAATTTTAAAAATCAAAGAGACCAATCACCGAGCTACAGTCATTCTTTTCTTACTATACTTGTAAATGTCCGATTTGACGAATTCTCATCAGTAAGGATAGATCAAGTAAATAGCAGACACCTAATTCCATGAAATAGTAAGTAAATATCATGCACTTTCATTTTAACAACATTAAATACTTGTTTTATATTAAAGTCTTAAGTATAAAAATTAAAAATCAACTAAAATAGTAAACCTATGAAGTGCACAAGTATACAACGTCTTTTTATAATAGTTCTATGCCCTTTGATTCCATAGAAATCAAGAAGTACATTGACTTGAGGTCCATTCAAGTTGTACAACACATCATTATTTGTTGCAGGCGCCCACAGTGGAAATTATCCATTGATGTTTTGTGGCCAATGAACAACTGAGTTTCAACTAGCCCGAGAGTTCAGTACTTTCGCGAAACTATTAAACTTCAGGGCATCCATCTTCGTAAAAATCATGTCAATAAGCACTTGAAGATTGTTAAATTCTCCTTCATAGTAATATTTTGGGCATTAAGTGTCTAATAAAGTACGTTCAATTGCTGTATTAGTTGTGCGTTATTCAAAAGATGGACAAACAAACCAATCTGTTGTTGCATATACGGTCAATTTTGTATGACAGCTTGTACAATGTTGTTCATCCTTTCCATGAATCCGTCTGGGTTTGGTGGTGGGTTTACTGGTGGCATTCTTTGTCCGCCTCCTTGCAGTGCCATTGGGTTCCCTTTATCCACCATAGCCTGTAGAATAGACTATATTAACAAAAAAAAGAAAAAACAGGCGACAAGAGAGAGAAAGCAACCACAAACTTATTAGATGAACGGGTAGTAGAGCTGAGGAAGGGTAGCTGGAGATGCCGAGAGGAGGGAGATGAAGTTTCACACTCAAAATCTACAATCCGTCCTTTTAACTAAATAAGTAAATCACAGAGAAGCTAGAGATGCTGAGGAGGAAGATGAAGTTTCACGGTCAAAATCTACAATCCATCCTTGTAACTAAATATGAAAATTGATGGGGATGGATCAAAGTAAAAATTCAAAACCCCACCCAAAAGTATATGATCCGTATCAAGGATCTATGTGCTTTGTTTTAATTGATATATTTTATCACACATCGGGTCATATCTGCCCGATCCCATATGATGGAGAGAATGGATCGTCTGCACATACATGTAGGTAAGCATACACCTCTGAGCCCAATAACATGTTTATGACTAAATGTATTAATATCATATATATAAGATATTGTAAATATTAAAAAAGTAAACAGCTTAGAATGATGATAATTACACATTACAACAATCAGAATCTCTGAATTTCAGAAATTAGAGCATAAATGTAAAATAAATACAAAATTGATTGCATTGGACAAACATCCATATGAACTGATTATAGTGGGCAAATTCAATACTGAATTTCATCCATCTGAAAACTAAAACTTAGTTTTCTTATACTTGATTACGTATGAACTTCATAGTCTCTATATATATGATCTTTCATCATCTCCTCTCCTATATTAAGAATTCATACAAACTAAAAAAATACATCCAACCTAACCCAAAGACTAGAGTTCAACACTTTCCCAAAAGCCAATCTATCAACATGCTTGAACTCCGTAAGAGAGTAATAGTCCAATCCATTAAGAAAGTTAAAATATTATATTCATCCATTTTCTTATCTCAAAACATCAATAAGAAGAATCTCTGAATCACAGAAATTACAGTATAAATGCAAAATGAATGAAAATGTATATAAAAAATGTAGAAAAAAAAAAAACTGGGAAACTTCTTCACAAGAAACCTAAACATAATGCTTTAAGGTCAAAGAAACAAAAAACTAGACAACTTATTATAGAACAAGAAGTCAACTCCTCCACAAACTTCTTCTAAATATTTTCTAACAATTTAATACATCACATGACAATTATTGTGACTTCATTAAAAGTTGATAGATTGTCACTAGTTCAAAAACTCATTTCAAGTCTGTCATTTCGGTCAGACAAAAATTTTAATGAAGTCGCAATGAAGTTTTGACAATATTTGATCATTTCAATCATATCTACATTGTAGGTAAAAATGCACTATTTCAACTAAATTTCTTTAAAATTTTAATGCATTATGAGTTAATCCAAACTATGTCCTTTCAATCCAATAGTCAGAATTACTACATCATTTGTGCAATGGCTCAAAATGGTTGACCATTTAAACACAAAAGTAGAGATTAAACTCAAAGCACTATCTCATCTTTATTATAGTAAAAAATGGATCACATGATGGAGATGAGACAGTGAAAAGAAAAAAAATTTCTTATAATATATGAATTACTTAATATTTTACCCACTAAATAATAAAAACACTAATCCATTTTAACAGCTCAAAATTCAGCAACATATAAAATCATAAGGAACAACATAAATTTAAGTTCCACTGTCAATGTATAAATTTTAAAAACCAAAGAGACCAATCACCAATCTACAGTCATTCTTTTCATACTATAGTTGTGAAAATGTTCGATTTGACAAATTTTCATCAGTAACGATGGATCAAATAAATAGCAGGCACCTAATTCCCTCAAATAGTTAATAATTATCATACACTTTCATCTTAACAACATTAAATACTTGCTTTATATTAAAGTCTTAAACATAAAAATTAAAAATCAACTAAAATAGTAAACTTACGAAGTGCGCAAGTATACAACGTCTTTCTACAACAGTTCTATGGTCTTCGATTCCATAGAAATCAAGAAGTACATTGACTTGAGGTCCATTCAAGTTGTACAACACATCATTATTTGTTGCATGCGCCCACAATGAAAATTATCCATTGATGTTTTGTGACCAGTGAGCAACTGAGTTCCAACTAGCCCGAGAGTTCAGAACTTTCGCGAAACTGTTAAACTTCGGAGCATCCATCTTCGTAAAAATCATATCAATAAGCACTTGAAAACTGTTAAAGTTCTCCTTCATAGTAATATTTTGGGCATTAAGTGTCTAATGAAGCGCGTTCAATTGCTGTATTAGTTGTGCATTGTTCAGAAGATGGACAAACAAATCAATTTATTGTTGCATATACGATCAATTCTGTATGACAGCTTGTACAATATTGTTCATTCTTTCCATGAATCCGTCTGGGTTTGGTGGTGGGTTTATTGGCAGCATTCCTTGTCCGTCTCCTTGCAATGCCATTGGGTTCCCTTTGTCCACCATAACCTGTACAATAAATTAAATTAGCAAATGAAAGAAAAAAAAAACGGTAAGAGAGAGAAAACAACCACAAATTGGTAGATGAACGAGTTGTAGAGGTGAGGAAGGGTAACTGGAGATGCCGAGGAGAGGGAGATGAAGTTTCACATTCAAAATCTACAACCCGTCATTTTAACCAAATAAGTGAACCACAGAGTAACTAGAGATGCCGAGAGGAGGAGATGAAGTTTCACGGTCAAAATCTATAACCCGCCCTTGTAACTAAATAGGAAAATTGATGGGGATGGATCAAAGTAAAAATTCAAAATCCCACCCAAAAGCATATGATCCGTATCAAAGATCTATGTGCTTTGTTTTAATTGATATATTTTATCACACATCGGACTATATCTATCCGATCCCATATGATGGAGAGAATAGATCATTTACACATACGTGTAGGTAAACATACACCTCTGAGCCAATTACATGTTTATGACTAAATGTATTAATATCATATATATGAGATATTGTAAATATTAAAAAGGCAAACTAGCTTATAATGACGATAATTACACATTACAACAATCAGAATCTCTGAATTTCAGAAATTAGAGCATAAATATAAAATTGGTTGCATTAGACCAACATCCATATGAACTGATTATAATGAAAAAATTCAATACTGAATTTCACCCATCTGAAGACTAAAACTTAGTTTTCTTATACTTGATTATGTATGGATTTCATAGTCTCTATATATATGATCTTTCATCCTCTCCTCTCCTATATTAAGGATTCGTACAAACTAAAAAAATACATCTAACCTAACCTAAAGGCTAGAGTTCAGCACTCTCCCAAAAATCAATCTATCATCGTGCTTGAACACCGTAAGAGAGTAATAGTTTAATCCATTAAAAGAATTGAAATATTAGATTCATCAATTTTGTTATCTCAAAACATCAATAAGAAGAATCTCTGAATCACAGAAATTACAGCATAAATGCAAAATGAATGAAAATGTATATCAAAAAAAAAAAAAAAAACTGGAAAACTTCTCCACAAGAAACTTAAACATAATGCCTTAAGGTCCAATAAACAAAAAATTAGACAACTTATTACAGAACAAGAAGTCAACTCCTCCACAAACTTCTTCTGAACATTCTTTAACAATTTATACATCACAAGATAATCATTGTGGCTTCATTAAAAATTGATAGATTGCCACTAATTCAAAAACTCATTTCAAGTCTGTCATTTTGGTCAGACAAAAATTTTAAGGAAGTCGTAATGAAGTTTTGACAATATTTGGTCATTTCGATCATGTCTACATTGTAAGTAAAAATGCACTATTTCAACGAAACTTCATTAAAATTTTAATGCATTATGAGTTAATCCAAAATACGTCATCTCAATCCAATAGTCGGAATTACCACATCATCTGTCCAATGGCTCAAAATGGTGGACCATTTAAACACAAAAGTAGAGATTAAACTCAAAGCACTATCTCATTTTCATCATAATCGAAAATGGATCACATGATGAAAATGAGACAATGAAAAGAAAAATTTTATTTTTCTTATAATATATGAACTACTTGATATTTTATCCATTAAATAATAAAAACACTAATCCATCTTAAAAGCTCAAAATTCAGCAACATATAAAATCATAAGGAACAACAGAAATTTAAGTTCCACTGTCAATGTATAAATTTTAAAAACCAAAGAGACCAATCACTGAGCTACAGTCATTCTTTTATTACTATACTTGTGAATATCCGATTTGACAAATTCTCATCAGTAAGGATAGATCAAGTAACTAGTATGCACCTAATTCCATCAAATAGTAAGTAAATATCATGCACTTTCATCTTAACAATATTAAATGCTTGCTTTATATTAAAGTCCTAACATAAAAATAAAAAATCAACTAAAATAGTAAGTCTACGAAGTTCGCAAGTATACAACGTCTTTCTACAACAGTTCTATGGCCTTCGATTCCATAAAAATCAAGAAGTAGATTGACTTGAGGTCCATTCAAGTTGTACAACACATCATTATTTGTTGCAGGCGCCCACAGTGAAAATTGTCCATTGATTTTCTGTGACCAGTGACCAACTGAGTTCCAATTAGCTCGAGAATTCAGAACTTTCGCGAAACTGTTAAACTTCAGGGCATCCATCTTTGTAAAAACTATGTTAATAAGCATTTGAAGATTATTAAAGTTCTCATTCATAGTAATATTTTGGGCATTAAGTGTCTAATGAAGCGCGTTCAATTGCTGTATTAGTTGTGCATTATTCAGAAGATGGATAAACAAACCAATCTGTTGTTGCACATACGGCTAATTCTGTATGACAGCTTGTACAATGTTGTTTATCCTTTCTATGAATCCGTCTAGATTTGGTGGTGGGTCTACTGGTGGCATTCCTTGTTTGCCTCCTTACAATGTCATTGGGTTCCTTTTGTCTACCATAGCCTGTAGAATAGATTATATTAGCAAATGAAAGAAAAAAAAAAGGCAAGAGAGAGAAAATAATCACAAACTTGCTAGATGAACGGGTTGTAGAGGTGAAGAAGGGTAGTTGGAGAAACCGAGAGAAAAAAAATGAAGTTTCATACTCAAAATCTACAACCCATCCTTTTAACCAAATAAGTGAATCATAGAGTAGTTAGAGATGCCGAGAGGAGGGAGATGAAGTTTCATGGTTAAAATCTACAATCAGTCCTTGTAACCAAATAGGAAAATTGATGGGGATGGATCAAAGTAAAAATTCAAAACTCCACCCAAAAGCATATAATCCGTATCAAGGATCTATGTGCTTTATTTTAATTGATATATTTTATCACACACCGGGTCATATCTGTCTGATCCCTATGATGGAGAGAATGGATCATTTGCACGAACGTGTAGGTAAACATACACATCTAAGCCAATAACATGTTTATGACAAAATATATTAATATCATATATATATGAGATATTGTAAATATTAAAAAGGTAAACCAACTTAGAATAACAATAATTACATATTACAACAATAAGAATCTCTGAATTTAAAAAATTAGAGCATAAATGTCAAATAAATACAAAATTGGTTGCATTGAACCAACATCCATATGAACTGATTATAGCGGGCAAATTCAATGTTGAATTTCAGCCATCTGAGGATTAAAACTTAGTTTTCTTATACTTGATTATGTATGGACTTCATAGTCTCTATATATATGATCTTTCATCCTCTCCTCTCCTATATTAAGGATTCAAACAAACTAAAAAAAATACATCAAACCTAACCCAAAGGCTAGAGTTCAGCACTTTCCCAAAAGCCAATCTATCAACATGCTTGAACTCCGTAAGAAAGTAATAGTCCAATCCATTAAGAAAGTTAAAATATTAGATTCATCCATTTTCTTATCTAAAAACATCAATAAGAAGAATCTTTGAATCACATAAATTACAGTATAAATGCAAAATGAATGAAAATGTATATAAAAAAAGTAGAAAAAAAAAAACTGGAAAACTTCTTCACAAGAAACCTAAACATAATGCCTTAAGGTCCAAGAAACAAAAAACTAGACAACTTATTATAGAACAAGAAGTCAACTCCTCCACAAACTTCTTCTAAATATTTTCTAACAATTTAATACATCACATGACAATCATTGTGACTTCATTAAAAGTTAATAGATTGTCACTAGTTCAAAAACTCATTTCAAGTCTGCCATTTCGGTCAGACAAAAATTTTAATGAAGTCGCAAAGAAGTTTTGATAATATTTGATCATTTCGGTCATGTCTACATTGTAGGTAAAAATGCATTATTTCAATGAAACTTTATTAAAATTTTAATGCATTATGAGTTAATCCAAACTACATCATCTCATTCTAATAGTCGAAATTATCACATCATCTGTCCAATGGCTCAAAATGATGGACCATTTAAACACAAAAGTAGAGATTAAACTCAAAGCACTATCTCATCTCCATCATGGTAAAAAATAGATTACATGATAGAGATGAGATAGTGAAAATAAATTTTTTTTCTTATAATATATGAACTACTTGATATTTTACCTACTAAATAATAAAAACACCAATCCCTTTTAATAGCTCAAAATTCAGCAACATATAAAATCATAAGGAACAATAGAAATTTAAGTTCTACTATCAATGTATAAATTTCAATAACCAAAGACACCAATCACCGATCTACAGTCATTCTTTTCTCACTATACTTGTGAATGCCCGATTTGACAAATTCTCATCAGTAAGGATAGATCAAGTAAATAGTAAACACCTAATTCCATCAAATAGTAAGTAAATATCATGCACTTTCATCTTAACAACACTAAATACTTGCTTTATATTAAAGTCTTAAACATAAAAATTAAAAAACAATTAAAATAGTAAGCCTATGAAGTGCGTAAGTATACAACGCCTTTCTACAACAGTTCAATGACTTTCGATTCCGTAGAAATCAAGAAGAACATTGACTTAAGCTCCATTTAAGTTTTACAATACATCATTCTTTGTCGCAGGCGCCCACAGTGAAAAGTGTCCATTGATGTTCTGTGGCCAATGAACAACTGAGTTCCAACTAGTCTGAGAGTTCAGAACTCTCGTGAAAACTGTAAAACTCCAGGGCATCAATCTTCATAAAAACCATGTCAAAAAACACTTGAAGATTGTTAAAGTTCGTCTTTATAGTAATATTTTGGGCATTAAGTATTTAATGAAGTGCGCTCAACTGTTGTATTAGTTGCGCATTATTCACAAGATGGACAAACAAACCAATCTGTTGTTGCATATACGGCCAATTTTGTACAATAGCTTGGACAATGTTGTTCATCGTTTCCTTGAATTCGTCTGGGTTTGGTGGTGGGTTTACTCGTGGCATTCCTTGTCCGCCTCATTGCAGTGCCATTGAGTTTTTTTTTTTGTTTACTATAGCCTGTAGAATAGATTATATTAGTAAATAAAAAAAAAAAAGACGACAGGAGGGAGGAAATAACTTCAAACTTGCTAAATGAACGGGTTGTAGAGGTGATGAAGAGTAGCTGGAGATGCCGAGAGGTGGGAGATGAGGTTTCACATTCAAAATCTAAAACCCGTCCTTTTAACCAAATAAGTGAACCGCAGAGTAGCTGAAGATGCCGGCAGGAGGGAGATGAAGTTTCACTGTCAAAATCTATAACCCGCCCTTGTAATTAAATAAGAAAATTGATGGGGATGGATCAAAGAAAAAATTCAAAACTCTACCCAAAAGCATATGATCTGTATTAAGGATCTATGTGCTTTGTTTTAATTGATATATTGTATCACACATCGGGCCATATCTGTCCAATTCCATATGATGGAGAGAATGGATTATCTGCACGAACATGCAGGTAAACATACACCTCTGAGCCAATCACATATTTATAACTAAATGTATTAATAACATATATATGAGATATTGTAAAAATAAAAAAGACAAACCATCTTAGAATGACGATAATTATACAAAACAATAATCAGAATCTCTTAATTTCAGAAATTAGAGTATAAATGTCAAATAAATACAAAAATGATTACATTGGACCAACATCCACATGAACTGATTATAGTGGGCAAATTCAATGCTGAATCTCATCCATCTGAGTACTAAAACTTAGTTTTCTTATACTTGATTATGTATGGACTTTATAGTCTCTATATATATGATCTTTCACCCTCTCCTCCCCTATATTAAGGATTCACACAAACTAAAAAAATACGTCCAACCTAACCCAAAGGCTAGAGTTCAACACTCTCCCAAAAGCCAATCTATCAACATGCTTGAACTTCGTAAGAGAGTAAGGTCCAATCCATTAAGAGAGTTGGAACATTAGATTCCTCCATTTTCTTATCTCAAAACACCAATAAGAAGAATCTTTAAATCACATAAATTAGAACATAAATGCAAAATAAATGAAAATGTACATCAACAAAGAGAAAAAAAAACCGGGAAACTTCTCTACAAGAAACCTAAACATAATATCTTAAGGTTCAAGAAACAAAAAACTAGAAAGCTTATTACAGAATAAGAAGTCAACTCTTCTACAAATTTCTTCTAAACATTCTTCAATAATTTAATACATCATATGACAATCATTGTAACTTCATTAAAAGTTGATAGATTGCCACTAGTTCAAAAACTCGTTTCAAGTCTGCCATTTCCGTTAGACAAAAATTTTAATGAAGTCGCAATGAAGTTTTGTCAATATTTGGTCATTACGGTCATGTCTACATTGTAGGTAAAAATGCACTATTTTGACGAAACTTTAGTAAAATTTTAATGCATTATGGGTTAATCCAAACCACATCCTCTCAATCCAATAGTCGAAATTGTTACATCATCTGTCCAATGGCTCAAAATGATGGATCATTTAAACACAATAGTAGAGATTAAACTCAAAGCACTATCTCATCTCTATCATGGTTGAAAATGGATATCATGATGGAGATTAGACTGTGAAAAAGAAAAAAATTTCTTATAATATATGAATTACTTGATATTTTACACACTAAATAATAAAAACACCAATCCCTTTTAACTGCTTAAAATTCAACAACATATAAAATCATAAGGAATAACAGAAATTTAAGTTCCGCTGTCTATGTTGAAATTTCAAAAATCAAAGAGACCAATCATCGAGCTACAGTCATTCTTTTCTTACTATACTTGTAGATGTCCAATTTGACAAATTCTCATTAGTAAAAATAGATCAAGTAAATAGCAGACACCTAATTCATCAAATAGTAAGTAAATAGCATGCATTTTTTTTTTGGTAAATAATATAGCATGCACTTTCATCTTAACAACACTAAATACTTGCTTCATATTAAAGTCTTAAACATAAAAATTAAAAAACAACTAAAATAGTAAGCCTACGAAGTGCGTAAGTATACAATGTCTTTCCACAACAGTTCCATGGCCTTCGATTTCATAGAAATCAAGAACTACATTGACTTGAGCTCCATTCAAGTTGTACAACACATCATTCTTCGTCGCAGGTGCCCAGCGTGGAAATTATCCATTGATGTTCTGCAGCAAGTAAACAACTGAGTTCCAACTAGCCAGAGAATTCAAAATTCTCGCGAAACTATTAAACTCCAAGGCATCCATCCCCGTAAAAATCATGTCAAGAAACACTTGAAGATTGTTAAAGTTCTTCTCTATAGTAATATTTTGGGCATTAAGTGTCTGATGAAGTGCATTTAATTGCTATATTAGTTGCACATTAATCAGAAGATGGACAAACAAATCAATCTGTTGTTGCATATACAACCAATTCTGTATGACAGTTTGTACAATGTTGTTCATCCTTTCCATGAACCCGTCTGGGTTTGGTGGTAGGTTTGCTGGTGGCATTCCTTGTCCGCCTCCCTGCAGTGCCATTGGGTTCCCTTTGTCTGCCAGAGCCTATAGAATAGATTATATTAGCAAATGAAAGAAGAAAAAAACTGCAGGAGGGAGAAAACAACCTCAAACTTGCTAGATGAATGGATTGCAGAAGTGAGGGAGAGTAGTTGGAGATGCGGAGAGGAGGGAGATGAAGTTTCACACTCAAAATCTATAACCTAAAGAGTAACTGAAGATTCTGAAAGATGAAGTTTCACGGTCAAAATCTTCAACCCATCCTTTTAACCAAATAAGTGAACCGTAGAGTAGCTGGAAATGCCAAGAAGAGGGAGATGAAGTTTCACGGTCAAAATCTACAACCCGTTCTTGTAACCAAATAAGTAAATTGATGGAGATGGATCAAAGAAAAAATTCAAAAGTCCACCCAAAAGCATATGATCTGTATCAAGGATCTATGTGCTTTGTTTTAATTGATATATTTTATCATACATCGGGCCATATCTGCCCAATCCCATATGATGGAGAGAATTGATCATCTACACATACGTGCAGGTAAACATAAACCTTTGAGTCAATCACATGTTTATTTTATTTCCATAAATACCCCTCCTCCCCTCTTAAATAGAAAAAGTAAGACTATCCTTTTGCGGTCTTTTTCAAAACCAAGAAGAGAATGAAGAAAGCTTCCACACATTTGCTTTTTTTAAAAGGAAAGAGATGGATCTTATTTATAGATCAGATTTTAAAAAAATCTTTTAGATATGGGATGCTATTCATGTAACAAGGGTAGGGTACGTCTGAAAAAATATCAAAATGGTGAAAAGACCAATAAACAATAGCAATTGAACATTGAAGCATCAATTATGAGGGATAAAATAGACATTTCATTTTCTTTTATTAAAATCTAATGATTTGTTATAAATTGATATTTAAAATGGTATTTTTGTCATTTCATCATATTCCTTGTCTTACTCATTCTCTCGTTTCTCAGGCGTTGTTTCTGCAAGCGACAACAGGGACTGAGCTCTCCTTGAAGTCACTCTCTCCGGTGCTTAGATGGATTAGGAAGAAGCCTACTGTTCCATTAACAGTAGGCTTGAAATGTAAATCCATCAACAATTTAAAGTATTTCGCAAGGTAGGAAATAGGTTAAATAACCAAAAATTTAACAGTCACTAGAAATAACAAATAGTTGTTAGGATGGAATTGATGTTTCAGTCGAAGGTTGGATACTGAGATATCAAATGAAAGGTTCAACGAGGTTATTATACTGACAAAACCTGGTTGGATCAAGAGTTACAGCCACTTGAAAATCTCTGCAGAATTCTTCAATAACAGAGAACCACAAGGATGAATATGATCGTAAAGTCTTCTTATGGAACTCGATGGACAGATCTTGAAGGGTCTGAACAAAAAGTTCAACAATACTTCCAGGACTTTGAATTTTACTCAGTAACAGGTGTTCCGTAGAACAATAAAACAGAAGATGAATAATAAAATAGAAAATAGAGAAGAAGGAGATAGATGGTTTGAGTCTCTCACTTGCACCTAGGCCTCTCACCGCAACCGTGGCTAACAACCAAGGTTTTTTTTTTTTTCTTTTTTCCATTCATTAATTCTCTTATTTCCTATTGTGTTGTATGAGGTGGTGTTTCATGCGTTGAGGTTTGCCCCACCCACTTTAGATCTCGGTAACAAGCTAGCAAAGAGAATGCGGAGCAAGGGACCATACATAGAGTAGAGGATTTTAAGAGAGTTAATTTCGGAAGAAAACTGAAATGCGAGTAGACCATTTGATCTACATACCTTATGGAGGAACATAGAGGATGAGATGGGGGTGTGGATCACGGAATATAGGATGAGGGGTTTTACAGTGAGTGGAGGATTTTAAGAGTGTAGATAACAGGGTTCTAAATATTTCCCTAAATTTTGAATTTAACAATACAATAGTCTTCTTTGCTCAGTGCACTCTCAGAGACTCAGTCCCGCTCTCAGAGACTTAGTCCCAGATTTTCAATTCTCAAGGAAGGAGATGATTCGCCAGACAACTACCTACAAGGATAGAATATTGCAGCGACATTCTTTGTAGGGACGTTTAGCTTTGTCGGAAGCAAGTGAGAGAGGTTGGGTTGTTCATGGGTTTTTTTTTTTTTTGTGCCCGGGTTGTTTATGGTTGAAGACGAGAGATGTTGGTTAGCTGGGAAGATGGGACGGTGCCCGGTGGGTTGTGTTCAATTACTTCTTAACCCTTTGTTAAAAAAATTTAGCTAAAGTTCTTGGTTTTCATTATTTGTTTTTTAATTTTAATAATGAATGTGAATTTACTCAATTATCTGTATAAATTTATTCTTAATCATGTCCTTAACTGTAGTTTGAAGAGGGTAATGGTGTCTTGTTATGTTTGGATAAATAACAGACCCTTGTTACATTAATAATTCTCCTTTAGGTATTTAAAAAAGTCTTTAAAACTTATCCAACACCTCATGCTTTGAGAACCACTATGTGTATCCATGTAACCATACATAGAATAGTGGTGGTCCAATTAGATTCTTAGATTTATGGATCCTAGGTGGGTCCATGTTATTCAGATCAATATTTTGCCTGTTTTGGACCATGTTTTCCACCTGAGTATCAGATTTTGATGCACAATATACCGTGGATTCGTCTTTTCGAGTACTAACCAAAAGTGAAAATTTTTGTCCAGTTTGGGTCAAAAAAATATTTTAATTTTACTCAAAGTGATTAATCTTATTTTGGTGCCAGGGGAATCCCCAACAACCATTTTGACTAATGCTCCAGCACCCTTGGCTAGTATTGAACATTTTGCATTAAAAAACTTATCCAAACCTTATTGGGGTCATGATGGGGTTGGTTAGTGAGTCTAGCCTTCTTGAGAAAGAAGCTTCATCAATTCAAATCCGGTTGTCATCATCATTGGGGGGGGGTGACAAAATTCAGGGTCTACAACAATCTTGATAATTAGATATCCAATGATTTGTTTAGATTGACTATTTTTCATCAGATTTATCAAATCCTTTATTTTTTCACTTAGCTAACTCTTTTTTTTATTTTTTTTTATTGAATCTTACATATGAGCATAGAACCTTAAGTTCCAATATTTCAGCATTTATCCAACCTACCACATGACAAATATTTTAGTTTGTCATATCATAGATTCAAATATTTGTTCTTACCATTGGATTTTTTCCCCTTTTTGAGGGGGGCTCTAAAAGAAGTGTATATGAATGTAAAATCATTTTTTTAATTTGCTAAATATATATTCTAACCAATTTTGTGATATTCATAGGTAATATCACAGGTAACTACAAATCTTCCTTTTAGGGACGACTAAATCCTTCAATCCTCCGACTTTGTAATATTCAGGCAAATAAAAATCTTCCTATAAGGGTTGTTCAATCATTTATTATTTTGTCCAGCTAGTCTAGAAAAAAAAACGTCTACTATTTTGATACCATTCTCATAATTGGGTGCAAAAAAAATCATTTGTTTCAGGTTGACTAAGTCCTTTTATAATTACTACTCAGTAGAGTTAGGCATCTCTTACCAAAAAAAAAAAGTAGTGTTAGGCATCTTGATCGGGATTGCAAAGGGGAAAGTACCATGTTCTAGTATTTAGAGAAACTTATAGGAATTTAAGAATATCATCAATGTGAGAAGTGAATTAGAAATCTCCACTCTACAAGCATAAAAATTAGAAGTCTCTAGTATTAGTTTATCATTCCAAGTAAAATCCTCTTCTAATCTTATTTTATCATTCAACGAAAAATTCAGCCTACCCCCCTCCCCAAAAAAAAGAAGGAACAAAGATAAAAATAATTAAATTTTGTTAAATATTATCTATTTTCATCATAAAATAAATGTCGTTTAATACTTCAATTATTATTAACCTATTTTTTTTTTTAGATAATTACACATGATTAAAGTGAGAGATTATTTCATCATGATTGCTTTTATTTGAATAATTCCAGTTGGAAAAAAGTTCTACCATGCTTGTATAGGAACCCTTTCTATTATTGTAGGATCGTATGACACACCCAAAAGGGGCAGTGAAATGGGTGACAATAAATTCTTCTTTTGATTGAAGATCTTTAACACAATGTTAGTATGCAAGACAGGTAATAGAGACAACAATACAAGTAATAAGAAACAAGAGCAAAGATAGAGATGGAGACAATGACACCAACAATTTAGAGTGGTTCGGATCCTCATCGATCCTACATTTACTATCTTGATCTTTTTTATCACAGATTTTCACTATCTATGATTCCTTTCACTGGCAGGAACCAAGCCTTACACCTCTCAATCATAGTCCTTCGGATTGAGCACCCTGAATACAGTCCTTCAGTCCAAGGGATTTCCACCTAGAACATTGTCCTTCGGTCCTAGGATTTTCTTCTCACAAGTACACAACACACAGACATAGCTTCTACAAGCTCAAACACAACAAACAATGGCTTATTCTTTCAAGCTTGAAAACTATAACCCTGCAAGCACACTTTGAATCATACAAGATTACCCTTTAGAGTCCTTTTCATTCAGATGCTTTTTAATATGTATGATTTTTATTGTCTAATTCAAATTAACCTATTATATTAGCAATCAACTAGATGTTAAAGACAATCTTGTTCTTCTAAACAAGTTTGAATGGTTTAACTCCATTCGGTTTCCCCTTGTAAGAAACTTCAAACTCCAAGAAATATAGTTGTTAGAAGTGCTAATCATCAATGAAGATGTTCAGTATTCTCATATAGATTGTTAGAGTCCATGAAGTGCTTTAAAAGTTCAAGATTATTGAAAGTATTAACACAGAGCATTAAATTTTATTTTATTTTTTTGGATGGAAGAGCATTAATTATTCTGAGGTAGGGAATAATATATATATATATTATCCCTATCTTAATTATGTTTAAATCATTCTGAGGTGATGAACTTAGCCTGAAACGAGTGGAAACTGAAGGATCGTACTACGAGTGCTCAGTGTGTGTGACTGTGTTCAGGGAAATAAGGCGGAAAAACTTATGATAAAACTTGGTCTTATGAGATTTGAAGATAAGTAGAAAATGCGAAGAATTTATAAACTTGTGCTTTTACAGAGATCTCAATTACATTCTTGATATCATTCAAGTCTTGGAAATAACTTACTGGTTTTGGGAGAAGACTAATAGTAACTACTTGCAGGAGGCAAGCCTTGATCGGGGACGAAAGCTTGATACAGTCCGGTTACAAGATTGGGGCTTGAGGACAGGACTTGTGCTTCGATGTTCAAGTCTTTTTACAACTTGAAAAATAAAAATGAAAACTAAAATGCTTGACGAAGACCTGGAGAGGATAGAGCCGAGTTCTCTTCTCCGAAACTCCTCCTTCCTTCTTGCGAAGTCCGGTCTTAAGTAGACTTTTTGGGTCTTGAGCAGTGGCTTGCGTATCACGAGGTGCCTCCGTGAATCACCCGTCTTTTGTCCTTTTTGCCGAAAGAAGAATGGAATCAAACTTTTACTCGTGGCCGAAAGATGATTGAGAAATGTCGGGTGGAGGGTCCCAACTTGGACGGATGTGCCGACATCTGCATCGTTTGCCTTGTGAAAGGCATCTTGAAAAGGGTCTTCTAGAAAGATTCTTCCAGATCGGTAGTGGGGACACGTGGCATTCCATATCTGGGGACAGATCGCTTTTCCACATTGTGTTCGCACTGCTTAAACTCAATATTTTAATTGCCGAGTTGTGGCAATAGTGTGATAGGAGTTATCCTTACGTCACACTAACGTAGGCATCCTTTTCCTTTCGGGTTGCCCGGATTGCCCATTGGCTAGGATCCATATACCCGGAATCCAGGGTGTGATAGGCGGATTACTTCCTGGGTCTCCGAGGCGGCCCAAGTTTCTTCTTGTGGACTTGGCCGATGAGGTGGAGAATTGTTGCGTTACTTCTTCGGCTCACTGTTGGGATCTTGGGCGTATTCTCCTTGATGGAGATGCGCCCAATGGATCCTACACTAGAATGGGCCCTTCCGAATGGGCTTCTTCTTCTTCAGATTCTATTGCGGCCGCTGGGCTGCGATTTCGCTTGCCGGGCTTCAAGTCGAGCTTCTGTCAGCCGACTTGGATTTTGCCGAGCTCGTTAATCGGGCCTTAGTTGGGCCTGTAATTTGGGCTTTGTCCTTGGACTTGCTAAGGGCTTTGATGAGGGTTTCCTTGGAGCATTTTGTGAGATCACATTTATCCCACCATTTTACTCAATCCTCCGATGAGGGATTCAATGGACCATTCATCGGTCTCTTGTCCGGTGGTCTCATATTCCAATACATTATCCATGCAAGTTTGCAGTGATAAAAACCTTAAGAGATCCGCCGCTCGTGATCCGCTCAGCAGCTGCAAAATACATGATAGGCTTCAAAAATGGGATCTCGTAAGATGTCAAGGATTGGACCGTAAGTGGTCCACCATTTTGGGAACCAGGATCGATAGAATCGAGAATTTATAATCGGGCGTAAAAACCACGAGTGCTTATTCTGCTGATTCTCGTATAAGAATGCATGGTGCCATGCATCGATGTAATCAAAGAAGTGGTACTCTTGTGGTCGGTAGTTTTGTGAGAACTTCTTATGTTGTAAAGGGTGTGCACCCCAATCGTAGTGCCGAGGATCTTGAGAATAGTAACCGATGTGTGGGTCACAAGCTTAGGGTCCGTTTTATCAAAGCTTTGTTTGATCCTCGATGGAATCAGTATCTATGAGGATGAACTCATAGAATTCTTGGGACTTTGCATTGCTTGAGGTATAGTATTGCCAGCCTTAAAAATACCCTCCGGCAATGTCATTAGGGGTCCGGCAGCCTTTGGTAAGTTGTTCATCAAGGGATACTAGGACCTCGTAGTACTCGCTTTTGGATGTACCGGCTTTTGGGGTAAAACTTGGTTTGGATACTGATGTTGTACTCGGGCCTAGACACTATTGAGGTGGTTCTTGTGGTCGGGACTATTTGGGTGGAGCTTGTGGCTACTACTTGGTTGTATGGGACACTCGGAAGAGGTCAAGACCAATTGTTTTGATGGGGCTGGTTTTGCATAGGAGCTCTTGGATTTTGTTTTTGATCGGGAGGCTCCTTAGGAGCCATGATTACCGAAATGACTCTGGTCCCTGCAAAAATTCCCTTGTGAGAAAATCAGTGATGGAATTCATTTCTCCTTTTATGTGTTCTATTTCAAAATCAAAGCTTGATAAGAGTGCTTGTCATCTTGCAAAAATCTGTTTTGATGCAATATTTTGAACATCATTTTTAAAACTTGTTTGGTCTGCACGCAATCAACTCTTACTAAAAATCTTTTGTTTAGTAAATCACTCAAATTTCAATGCATAAGACTAATCGATAAAATTTCCTTTTAATGGTACTGTAATTCTTCCTGGGCTTGGTTCCATAGTCCGTATATCGAACCAAGGTTTCCTTCCCTTGGTCAACTGCTTTGAGGACTCCTCCATATCCTAGGTCGGAGGCATCGCCTCAACAATTTTTGGGAGGTCCGGGTTTGCCAACTAGACAGGGGATTTCTTTTACTAGTTTCTTGATATCTTGAACGGCCTTGGTATGGGTCTCACACCAGGCTGGTTGTTTCTTTTGAGTCTTTGGTACAGAGGTTCACAGTCTTACTTATTCCGGGAGGAAGTCTCTAACATAATTTAGGCTTCCTAGAAATCTCTCGCAATCGCTTCTTTTCTAGGATTTCATCAGAAACTTTTCCGCAAAGACCATTGTCCTTTCTATGGGAATGATGGTTCCCGATGTATGTAATGGCCTAAGAACCTAATTTTAGTTTGGAATAGGTCCATCTTCTTTTTCGATAGTACTAGCCCATTGGTTTTGACTACTTGGTAGAAGTTTCTAAGGTGCTTAAAGTGTCTGGTCTATGGTGTCCGAGAATATTAAGACATCATCTATGTAAACTATTGCGTGACTATCGTCGGGTTGAATATATCATTCATTATGTTTTGGAATTCACTTGGGGCATTTTTAGACCAAATGGCATTACATTCCATTCGTAATGACCAAAGGGTGTGGTGAAGGCTGTTTTGTATTTGTCTTGTTCATGAACCTGGATTTGCCAATATCCGACTTTAAGTCAAACTTTGAAAAGATCTTGGCTTTGTGAATTTTTTGGAGTAGGTCTTTCTTGTTAGGGATTGGGTATCTAATCCATTGTAGGACATCATTAAGGGGCTTATAATTTATGACCAATCTTGGTGCTCCTCTTTCTATTTCTCGCATTCTTGTTTACATAGAAGGCAAGACAACTCCAGGGAGACTTGTCAGCTTCTAATGAGGTTTTTATTTAATAACTCTTGGATTTCTTTTTGCAGTCTCTTGAAGTTCCCGGCTCATTTGAATGGGCCTGGCCTTGGTTGGAATGTTTTTTCTCGAGAATTCCTTTTCGTATGGTAATTTTACTATGTGTCTTTTCTCCGTGCCAAAAAGCATCGTGGAATTCTAACATAGATTATCTTCGAACCGGGTTCTTAATCTATCAACCTGGATTTTTATTGGCTGTTCTTGTAATTGTTCCGCAGTCTTGATGTGCATGATTTCATTTTTTAAATGACTTAGGTGTCTTTCTTTGGCTTTTATACTTCTAATGGTAGGATCCTTTGTTATAGATGCAGCTTTTGCTCGTCCTATTTGTTCTAGGTCCGAAGGTTCTAAAATTCAAACGTAATTCTTTGTTTGCCTATCTTGGTGGTTAAGCCTTTGTTGGTTACTTTAAAGGGTTTAATTAATTCTATGAATGGTTGTCCTAGAATTACCTGTCCATCTAGATTCTTTACTAGGATAAAGGCTTGTTTGAAGCATATGCCCCGATTGCATATATGTACTTCGTAATTTGTACTGAACATTCATGTATTCACCACCGGCCGTGGTAAGCCTCTGCGCTTTTTGGTAATCTGGGTTGGAATTATTCCTTCTTGGATACAGCCACCGGGCTCCCGAGTCTATGAGGGCTACTCAAGAAAACTTATAGGAAGAGCCTATGGTTAATTTGACCTTTACATGCCATTTTTGGGGAGAAGTATATATGCTTGCTATGAAATTTTGGGAGCCCGATTCTTGTCCTGGTTCGGTTCTTCCCGACTTTGTTTTGACTTTCCTTTTAGTTTAATTAACTCAGCTTTTACTTCTTTTATTTCTCTTTTTAAATCTTGGGTAGTAACTTCCGATTTGTTATTCTAGTGTTTTCTCAATTACTTGCGCCTTTCTTTGTTCAAACCTTTGAAGACCTGGTTTATATCATAAGCCTTAGGTCTTTCTTTGTTTTCTTCTAAAGCTTGTCCGGCTTCTTCGAGGCAATCGCTTTCTAATTTGAACGCCTCGCTATTTGTTCAATGGCATCAAAGAAGGATTGTCTTATCATGCCAATGGATTTGATTTCGTGAGTCGTCACTGTGGTGCAGAGCATTCGCTTTTATGGCAGAGGTTATGCGCTTGCATGCAACCGCATCCGGTTCTGTGTCACCGCTACTCGGACTTTGAGTCTTGATCTTGGTTTATTTGGTTGATGGCCTCATAGAAGACTTCTTCTTCCGAGTCCAAATCCTCTCGAGTCGACTTAGCGAATATTTCGAATATTTTTTCGGTACTGGTCCGTGCTAAGTAAGCTAACCCTTTTGGCTATTCTACAGATTTGGCTATGTGGCCTGGTTTCCCACAGTTAAAACAACCTTTGGGTTTTTCTCGAGGTAGTTTTGGTATCATCCTTTTTGGTTCTTCTCGTGGCTTTGGTTTGGTTGAACCGCTTTTTCTTATTGAACCTTGATTTTAAATAGTACTTATTTGGTTCATGTTTTTTATACTTATCTTCTTTGTAATGCTTGGATGATTCTTTGAATTTATGGGATTTCCTTTTATGTTTCTTCTCCGATTTTGGGCGGAACCCATACTGCTCACGTAACCCTCCTAGTTCTTTTCTATAGGACTTATTTTCTTTTTCATTTGTTGGGCTAGTCTTAGGTCCGTACAAAGAGACATTGCTTCTTCGTGGATGATACTATTTAATTCCCCATAAGTGTAACTGTCGTAGGGAATTTCTCCGTTGTTCTCTTTTCTCGCCGTTTTATCTTTTCTCGAAAATATTCTGGGAGGCCTGTTAGGAATTTTTCTTTCCGAATGGGAGATTTGCATCTTCCCTGGACATAACTCCCGTCATGAAGATATCTTTGTACCACTTAAGGTCATGTAATTTTCTCATTTTAGGTTTGATAATTGTTCAAATGGATCTATCTTTGAGTTTAGATGGATCTCCTAGGAAATGTTTGGTTAAGTTGAAGATGAGTGTATTTACCGCATCCTCAATAGGTCCATTCCTATCTTGGATTACTTCTCCTTGGTCATCAATCATCGCATACAGGATTGCTATTCTTTATTCTTGGGTTAGGACGAAGTCCCACCATCCTTTTAATTGGCCTCGTAAAGCCTCGAGACTAGAAGATCGGCCATCGCCGATCGAAGTTTCTTTTATCCTAGGCATTTGCTACCATTGTCATCTCATGTAACTTATTTTTGATGTTATATTCGACATGCCGCTATGTTCCATTCATAGATTACGCCACTTGATAAGAGGCCTGGGGATACATTCCCTGTTCTCTATTTGTAGATCTAAAAACTCGGGTTTTGGCTTGACCTTTGGTAATAGTCTTCTTCAATCCTATGTATGGAACTCGGGTTTATTTTCTTGAGACCTTATTACATCGACTTGGCACCGCGAGTCTTGGGATTCCTTGTTTGGTGTCTCTGGTATTACTAAGCCTTTGAGCCTGCTTCAATTTCTTTCAATGCATCACTCTATTCAAAGCTTTTGTAGATCTCAAGCTTATGTTATGAGGTATGAATAGAGGCCTATGCCTCCGAGTACTTGGGTGTTCCTCGGATGGTGAAATTCCCGGGAAGTACTGGGTTTTGTTTGTACTATGTTCTCTATCCTATTTAGCTGTCTTCCTATGGTTAGGAGGTGCTGGTTTGAATAGTTTGCTAGACTGATTAATTTTTGTCGCTCCTGTTTCCCGATGTTGATCCGCAAGGTGCTCCTATGGTCTCTCGTTGCTCTGCTTTTATCTTGATTATGTTATAGGGAGGATGAATGGATTCAATCTCCTCATCTTTATCTCATATCCGAGAGTTGTAGTCTTCCTGGGTTGGGGCTATGTTTTCAAATGGGTATTCTAACCCATGGTAATCGGGCGTAAATGTCTAGGTAGGTGAAGAATATTATGTTGGTTCTATGTTTGTTCATTTGTTCATACCAATGTTCTCTCGATTTTAGCTTGTTGGTCTCAAGTAGTGTTTTTAAAAACCATTCTTTCTTGTCTTTATTTATTGGAAGATCAAAATCTTTTCTTAACATTGGTTTGTCTATTTCAACTCTTGTTCGCTTATTATTACTCCTACCTTTCCTACTCGGTGGCTCCATCCGGGAGAAGGATGGGGAGTTTGGCCTTGTGGACTGCTTTCATCCTGGTTTGATCCATCACTTAGATTTTCTAAACTTTTAAATTCATCATACATCCCTCTAAGGATGCCTCCATGTTGTCTAATTCCCGTTAAGTTACTAGTTCGATGAGTGGCATACTTTGAGGGTGTGCCCGAGTACGAAGCTCGCAAAGTTGTTCAATGATTTTTCTTATCGGGGTCTTCTGATGAAGACTCAGCAGGTTCTTTGTCCTTAGGCTGGTTTCTAACAAACCCGATGGACACCTCGCCATCACATGTTCGGGTTATGTATTCTACCTCTTTATTTTCTATCCGTGGCCTGGCACTTGAACCTGAAGTTTCCATTCATCCGGGAAGGCAATGTCATCCCATTTAGTCATTCTCGGGTAAAATTGCCCTGGCATGAGCAAAGTCCGCTTTCTACGAACTTGGTGTATCCTTTTTCGTATTTCTGGAGGGCCCTAGGTCCTCGAGATTTTTTCATGGCCTTATACCGGATCCTATGGACTATCAAGCATGGGTATTGATCCAGTGCTTCATATTGTAGCCATGGGACTTGAAGTTAATTTTTAAAGAGTCTAGTATGTTAGCATCTTTTAAGGGTAAATTGATATCCGGGTAACAATTAAAATGGATCGTCCGTAGCACATGCCGGTTTCAATGGCTCCTATGAGGGAGTCATCAAAGTTCGTAAACTCGCGTCTCTTAATGCCAGGAGGATGGATGTGTTTAGCCCTTCCCTACGGAGGGGCTTTACCGCAACTTGGATTAAACCTATATGCAGATAGTTATATTTTTGTTTTAACTGCTGAAGGGTTGTTGGGTTGAAGAGGCATATTTCATGCGCCTCCGACTAAAGTCAATCTGCTTGTTCAATCGCATCGATAGCTTCAAGTGAAGCGCATGTCTTGTTTATAAACTTGTTTGGTCGAATCTTTGGGATGGTCCATTTTGGAGGTGGTTATCCCTCCTAAGTTCATCACTACCGATAATATCGAGTTTGAACTCCACCCTCAATGGTACTTGAAGACATGGTCCGATTTAATTGGTCCATCAATGGCACTATCCCCTTTTAAAAGTGCATTTTACCGCTTTTGAACCGAAAAAGGCACTAACTAGTGGTACACCGCCGATCACCGGTCTTACACTCCGTCCGCCCTTCCGAGCGGTCCAAAGTTAGTTTACCCAACCTTTTCTTCGTAAAAAAAATGAGAAATCACTTAAAGTAGGTGAAGAGCACAATAAACGAGCCTATTATTTCAGGCTATGGCTCTGATACCAGTGGAAACGAGCATTAATTATTCTGAGGTGAAAAATAAGTAGTAATTATACTTTTTTGCCCTTTGATGATAACATATTCTTTTTTCCCAAATAAGGGCAGTAAATTATGTCATTTCATATAGACAATAACAACTCATAATGATAAGTCACGTTCAACTTATTTGAAAACTCTCTTTTGTCCCTATCTTAACAACTTTTGAGTATAAGATAAGGAGCAACAAAAAAAAGGTTACAACTTCTCAGTTCACCGCATTAGTAACGACAAGTTGAACCCTTTAACAAATAAGATAAGTATTCCCAAGAACCATCACAATCATGTTTAAATCATCACCAAAACACATGGAAAAATATCATATGCCAACACACTTATTAATTTGGTAGCGTATCTCAACTGTAGGCTCAACCATATATGGATTTCCCTCTCCCTTTCTCTCTATCATTAAATGATTCTTGTTTGAGTTCATGTTAAGCTCATTTGAAAGATTTTCCAGTAACCTCTAAAACAATATATGGAAATATGAGATTAGTTTGAGTTTTCCAACTATTGATAAATGATGATGTGGACAACTTATCCACCGAACTACCATAAAGCATTAATATGATAAAATGGACTTTAGGTATGAGCGTGATGGAATCCAACTCCCAATTCGAACTCGATGGAATATCATCGTTTTTTGTAGTTCCCTAATTTATCAAACTTAAATTTGTTAACTCCAAAATTTCCAAGTTAACATGGGTTTGGTATAGTACAATTCATTTCTTAAGGAAAATGGTCTGTTAACATGGGTTTGGCATAGTATAATTCATTTCTTAAGGAAAATGGTCTGTTGGGAAGGAGTTAGGATCAGCTACCCACATGGGGAGCAGTGTGGACAATTCCCAACTCTCCATAGGCTGTGGGACCCACGCCCCATGGAGGGTTCAGATCTGTCCCCACGTCCCCAAATGGAGAGCAGATCCGGACTCGTTGGAAAGTAGGTAAGCGAGATTCCATCAATCCATGGGAGGATCCAGATTTGGGTCCTCTGTAGTGCAACAGGGAGTATAGCACACCATCTGACGGCCCACAATGCTTGGGCATGCAACCCAATACACAGACGAGGTGTTGGGCTACGTGCCCAAGCACTGTGGGCCGTTGGATGAGCGCTACACTCCCTGTCGTGCTATAGAGGAGCCCAACACGGGAGGATCCATGGATACCCCGATGGCAGCAGATCTATGTAGATTCCCTTATTTATCCAATCCTTCATTTCCAGAGAATGTCTGAATTCATTTTGAATAGAGACTAGACCTCATCCCTGATTCATTCACTCCTCCCTGGCCGTGTGGCCGATCTTATATCTCGCATCCCTCTGTCTACTACAGTGCATGATGATTTTTAATTTTGTCATTATTCCGAGAATTGGGGGGGGGGGGGACCTGACTACAAAGATAGTTGCAAAAATTTTGATTGCTTGTTCTGGCTCTCAGGGATCTAGTCCCGTTAGTTCATCCTTTAATACTGCCATATGGCGGCTGTTATGGAAAACAAAAATGCATCCCAAATTTCAACATTTTATTTGGAAATTACTTAATGGTGGAATCTCTACTAAGACAAATCTTGAACGATTTTTTAACATTGATACCGATTGCGTTTTCTGTCATAACCATAAGGAAACTGATTGGCACTTGTTTTTGGCTTGTCCTTTCTCTAAAAGACTCTAGGTAGCATGTACACTAGGGCTGTGTTTGGTATGCATTCTTGAAATGCATTAATTATAGGAAAATTTTGCATTCTCTCGGACGATATAACAACTGTTTTTATCATGAGAAAGCGAAATCAACTTAGACTGCATTCCACGAATGCTACACAACTTGGTAAAGTTATTCTTCATTGAAATCAGTGTAAAATTGTGTTAGAGAGGAAAAAAGATATATTGATATACATGTGGTAGACATATTGATATCTCTACCATCAAGCATCCTTCACAACTAAAAGGGGAAGGTCATTAGGGAGCTCCTGTAGCAAACAAGCTAGATTTTACTTCCTTTGGCATGATCAACTTGAACCATTTGAAGAATTATAGTAGCAACCTTAAAGGAAAATCAATGAAACCCCAAAACGATTTTATTAGAAGAGGGAAGAAGCAATCGATCAATGATTTTGTTGGTTTTTTTTTTCCTGACCCCTATCAAATGTAGGTGAAGTGGCAAGCACAGGTATGGTTCTGTTTTTGGAGCATCAAACATTTATGGAATCACAAAAGAAGTAGTCAACTAAGAGCAGAGTCAATAGGTAAATAATAAAGCCATGTACAGTTTTGGTTATGGGTCAACAACATTTACGAATCCACTTGACCCAAATCACCACAGTATTTTTCTGGTTGAGGCCAGCAATTTCAACTATAGTTTCAGAAATCAGATTGGAGACATTGAAGCATCAAATACAACTTGTATTCTGTCCTTATTTTACTGGCATGGTGTGCCTCTAAGAAGAAAGTGAGGGTAGAAAGAACAAGGCGGATTAAGTTAGATTTCAACCAGTTTACATGAAAATTGACACTTTTTATTAAGGGATGTAACTTCATACCATCCATCCACTCATTCTGGTACCACAAAATTCGATCATTGGCTTGGTCTCATCAGGTTCATCAAATTATGCCTCACACAGACCTCATTTCAAAACAGAGGTCTATAAGATTAAGATTGAAGTCCAACAAAGTAGAACCCCATCCACAGGACACTGAAACCTATTGAATTTCTGAACTTTTGGGAAGGGAAAGCAAGAAAACCTTCCAAGGCATTCATTTACCAATTAAGTAGACTTTTGGAGTATGACATGTTTCTCCAAGAATGTTTGAGGACCAGAAGACACATGTTCTACAATTACACAGTTGACACACACAGAACAGGACATACATAACAATGACAACCTTTAAATCTCAAAAGCACACATCTATTGATAAAAAAAAAGAACCTCAAAAATTCAGAAAGCCATGAAAGTTCCAATGAGGTATACATTCTATCTTCCTACTTTGAAGAAGACACTTTTCCCTTGAACAACTAAGTTCACTATCCAAGTGAGACACCATATCCATCTGCACCAAATGTCGAGTTAAAAAGTACCTTCCATTCAACCTATGAAGCCAGATGACCATTCTCAATCATTTCATTTAAGTACTTGTGTGCTTCCTCAACCCTCCCACACACATTCAGTCCTCTAATAATAACCTCATACAATGTCCCATTATCGACCAACGATGCAAACAAAGCCAAGCCCAGCTGCAACCACAGGGTAACTTCACCGGGAAGAGAGAGAAAGCGAGCAGCTATGATCTCTATTGCCGTTCGTTGCATAGAGAGGAGCAAGCTTTCAAGCAGCTAAGATCTTTGTTGGCTTCACCGACGGGGAGAGAGAGAGAGAGAGAGAGAGAGAGAGAGAGGGGAGGGAGGGCTAAGAGGAACAATCAAGATCTCGTTGCAGAGTACTAGAGCAAAAATTTTTTAAAGAAAGACTTACTATATTGCTCTAACATTACACGTCGATGATGGATTAATATACAAAGAGAGAAGTTCAAAATAGGATTGCTAAGTCTTCTTTGTCATTTTGTACATAACTCATGTTTCTTGACTCTCTCCCTCTCTCCCTTTGCATTTATTTTGGTTTGAAATTTTGTTCCAATTGTCCATCGCCACCAGCTCTTGGTCTTTTAGTCGGTGGAGTAGGTTTGCCGTCCTTGATTTGTGAGAAGATGCTGGCTGATACGATTGATACAGAGAGACTCAGAGAGGAGAGAGGAGAGAGGAGTGAAGGTTAGCAAATGATTCTTGGGTGGGTGATGAGATTCATCAGTGGGTTTGGTTTGTACTTGGGTTAGGCTAACTTGGATTAAATTTGAATTCCAAACTGTACTCGGGTTAGTTGTATATTGGTTAGGGGCGACAGCTTTTAACCCAGGTTAAGATTTTGCCTAATAGCAAAGGTTAAAGTTTTCACTTTTTAACTGGACCGTTGGATGAAGAGCTGGACACGTGTCGCCTAGTAGAGGTAGAACATGAGGGAAATTGAGGCGATAAAAATCGGTTAGGAGTTCAAGAGGGAAATTCACAATATTCAGTTCTTGAAAGATAATTTCCGTACTTGAAACAACAATTGAAGGGACCGGTGGGGTTGGATACTGCGGAACTAATGGAACTACTTGAGTATAAATAAACCTACAGAACCAACCCAAAAGAGGAAACAAAAGCGAACCATAGCGCACGACTTAGGGTTTTGAGGTTTCCCCTTTCTCCCTCTCTCTTTCTTTCATTACTATTGTATGTTTCTTTTGTTCTGTGAATGTGTGAATATCTAAATTCCGTTTCTATTTCTTTAATCCTTTGAATGCATGATCCCCACTCTATTTTTTCTTCTTTGATTTTATGAATATAGGATGAACATGACCCCAATCACATTCATATTACCTTTGACCAAAAAAAAACCTTGGCTTTGTGAATGAATGAGCACGATCCTCATCCCCAAATCATCTCCATGATGTTCTTTAAATTTTCATGTTGGACGAAATATCTGTTGAATCATGATTGATTCGCTATGTCTAATAGGATTTAATCATTGTTCTGTAAACTGTGAATCAAATCCCCATGGTGGCTGAACCCAATCAAGGTTTTCCATTATAAAATGATGTTATCTTGAGTTGGCAGAATTTATATCTCGAGTGGTTGTTGTCCAATCATGGACGAATCTGACCGGGTTCAGTCATGTGTGATCACTTAAGGCTTATCTGGATTTTTCTGATTCTATTGGATTTAATCTGAAACTAAAAAAAATATAGATTCAATGTGAACTGATGAGTTCAAGCAGGTTTGGTTAGATATTTGATTAGTGCTGCCCAGCTCTTCTTATGTTGTTTTGATGTTTAATCAGTGGTGCCCAGTCTTTTATATGTCCATGGATTCTTGTTTAATATTGTCCAGAGGTTCTTATGTTGTTTTGATGCTTAACCAATGATATATAGTCTTTTATATGTCTTTGGATACTTGTTTAATAATGTCCAGCTCTTTACATGTTTGTCTTGATGCTTGAATAATGATACAGTCTTTTATATGTCCTTGAATACTTTTTAATAATGTCCAGCTCTTTACATGTTTGTCTTTATGCTTAGTCAATGATGCATAGCCTCCTATATGTTTGTGGATTCTTGTTTAATGTTGTCCAACTCTTTACATGTTTGTCTTGATGCTTGGATAATGATACATAGTCTTTTATATGTCCTTGGATATTTGTTTAATAATATCTAGCTCTTTACATGTTTGTCTTGATTCTTGGATAATGATACATAGTCTTATGTATGTTATTGGATTATTGTTTAATGCTGTCCAGCTCTTTATAGGTTTGTTTTTATGCTTAGTCAATGATGCATAACCTTCTATATGTCTTTGGATTATTGTTTAATAGTGTCTAGTTTTTTACATGTTTTCTTTGATGTTTAGTCAATGATGCACAACCTTGTATATGTCTTTGGATTCTTTACCAATGCTGTCCAGCTTTTTTTATGAGCAATCATGATAATGTTGTTCAGTTTTATACATGTAATTTGATGCTTAATTAATTTTGCCCAGCCTTCCATATGTATTCTAAATCCTCAGTTAATGTTGTCCATCTTTATATACATGATTTAATACTTGACTAATGCATTGCTGTCCAATCTTCTATGTGTGGATTAATGGATCAATGCGTTTGGTTTTGAATTGAATTCCCTTTTCGTTCCTTTGTTTGATTTCTGGTTAAGGAGACATATTAATTGATCTTTAGATTCATACAACTGCAGTCCTTTTGCTGAAATTTCTATTTGATGCAGATATATGCATGGTTTTCCATGCTTATCTTCATGGTTTTATCATCGACTTTTCAAGTTTAAAATAAAATCTCCTTTTCTTTCATTGATTTTTCTTTGCATATACATTTAGTTTAGTCTACATCTTGTCGGATCTATTATCGAGTCAATATTTTTGTTTGCTCTTTTGCTTTTTTTTTTTTCAAAATATTTTTGAAAAGAAGAGAAATAAGATTTCTTTGTTTTCTAAAATTCATTTTCTGCCACGGATCTCAAGGTTGGATCATTCTTCATCTTTGACAAGAGAATCATGTGACGTACATTAAAAATGCTCCTAGATCATACTAGGGCGGGTTTTGGGGTTCGGAGCTGGCCCATAGGTTAGGGACTTGATTCCCTTTTTCATTTCCTTGTGTCTGAAAGACATTTCAAACCCAGTCAAGGGGCTCAGCCATATTTGATTTCAATGTCTTACCTACTATATACTAATTGTAAGTTTAGCATTTGTTTGTCAATAATAGGTCTAAAACTGGCAAGCTGCAAGTAGCCCGGTATTTTACTCAGTTGGATCAAGTTAAGTTTTTCAAAATAGAAAATTCAGTTAAATGTTTGTTTGCATGGGCCAGGTTTAGAACGGGTTCGAGTCAGGCATTGTGCCATGGGAATGGCCAAGCCTAGTGGTCCCAATACAAGTTAAAAGCAATTGGGAGAACTCTAGGGCCATACATCCCCTTATTGTCGAGAACAATTGGGGTTTCCCTTTTTGACAATTCTGTTGAATTTTTTTCTTTTTGATTTTGCCTAATTAAGGTTGTGTGATGAATGTAAACTATTTGTCTTTAGTTTTCTCCCTTGTATAATTTGGACTGAGCTTAAATTTTATAGGTAGATAAAGGGTTGTCGTGTCTACCTTGACACTAGATTTGGCTGCCAGGTGTACCTCCATGTGGCAGTTATAAAGCAGGCAAAACAGTTATTCTGCTACCCCTTATATAAGATTTAATTACTAAATTAAAAAAAAATGTGTCATGGTTACGCAATCATAAAATTTCTATTTTGTTAGTGTTTTATTTTCCCTTCTCTTCCAACCAAATGAAGTCTCCTCAATAGAAATAAAACCAAAGAAATAGTGTCCATCATATTGAAGATCTCTTCCTTAGTATAGTATTGATTGGATTCATACTCTACCCCAATCTTATTGCCGATGTATCTAGGGTATTTAACAATTTTTTGCAGATAAGTGATTTGGATTTGGGAGTTTATATTAGAATATAATCCCTTAATCCACTTATCAAAATGCAGTCTAAAACAAAAAGATGAATACTAATACTTTCACAGTCATTCTAGTATCCCTTTCACTAACATTCTGTCCGATTTTTGCGGCTCATCAACTAAAGCGAAGATGTTATTTATTGGTTTAGCCATGTGCGCTATAGCTGCAGTTTCTTTAATGCTTAATGCCATCGAACTAGATGAACATACTGTGGAGGTAATGACATAAGCTCCTTCTAGCTTGGATTTATTGATGTGAGAAAATTTTAATTGCTTTTATTTGAGTCTAATAGATAAACTTTATTTGCTTTTCTTTTATCAGAGGCTAGAGACTAATGATGAGGTTACTGCAAGCCCACACATCGGTATTGATATTCTAGATCAAAATTCTGTTGCTTCTAGTCCATTGGAGGTGAACCCTAAGGTAATGGATTAGAAGCAATTGTTTTGTATGGGTTCTTTGAAAATTATTTATGTTTGTTTTTCTGGGTCTATTGGATAGTGAACTTGAGTATGAGGAATTGATAAAAAAAAAATGGAATTAATCTTTTGTAGGAGCAGGTGCAGATCCATGAAAACTTAGCAAACAAATTCTTGTGCCCAATCAAATGCTTTCTTCAATTGTTTTGTAGCATGAGTTGAAATAGAGGACTTGGATTGGAACTTGGTTTCAAGATTGTAGATCTTAGATTCAGGATGTATTGAGGGGTTACTCATTTTAGCAACTTGCTCTGACCATGGCACAATGGTTAGGTTGCTCCATTGCGACCTAAAGGTTGTGGGTTTAAATTGGGAAACAACCTCTGTGCAAAAGTGGAGGTAAGGCTGTGTACACTCCTCACTATACCCCAATATTGGCAAGAGATGAGGGGTTTAGGCTGATCCTTGGTGTAACCTAATCGTAATTGGGAATTCCTTTACTTGACCTCCAACAAATCTCACACTAGTCACCACACCCTCATACATATTTTATAACATCCACATATTTACTTGAAACTCCACTCCTCATTAGTACACGTTGGATTAAATCTCTAGGGATTCGGTCATAAGCTTTTTCCAAGTCAATAAAGACCATATGGAGATCCTTCTTGCTATCTCTGTATCTCTCAATGAGCCTCCTCAATAGGTAGATAGTTTTTGTCGTGGATTTACTTCCCATAAAGCCAAATTAGTTCATCGAGATATGAGTTTCTCTTCTTAAACAAGTTTCAATAACCTTCTTCCAAAGTTTCATAGTGTGACTCATGAGTATAATGCTTCTATAGTTGTTGTAGTTTTGGATATTGCCTTTATTTTTTGTTGATAGGGACTATTGTCAGGCTTGGATGAATTAGCCAAAAGGTTAATACGAGAAAAAACTTCATTGAGAGAAGGAACCTTCTCCCCTGGGAACAACTGACTTTCATAATTGGTAATGGTTATCAGGATTTCGTCCAGGTGGGAATTTTGCAATATGGAACTTAGTTCTTTGTTGTTTTAACTGATCCGGATTAATAGTCAGAGGCTGATGTATGGTTCTTCTACCATTTATAACTGGCAAAATATTCATCACAATATTCATTCAAGGTTTTATCTCCCTGTTGGAAAGTAAAAAGCTTCTCATAAAGATCATACATATGAGAGAGATTCCTTTCTTGAGAGAAGCTTTCATGTTCGTCATTCTAGGCATCCTTAGCAAGTGTGTGAAACATAACATTGGAGGCAATGGCAAGTTCATCCTGTTCCATAACCATATCTTGATAATAGAATTTTCATGCATCCACTCATCATGAGTTGTGATGGTGGTAGGGTCCTTAGGATCACGATCAAGAGGATCCATCTGTGATGTAATTTAGTTTGACCTTGGCATGTATATAAGTTTGCATTGCCTGGGCCCACAATAAATAATATTAAACTCCAGAGAGTTTAATAGTAGTTATCTGAACTAGGACATTGTCCATTGGTGGTTTGGGATCAGCCATCAAACCAGATTAGGGTAATAGCAACAACAAGCGATTCCTAGATAGAACCATATTAGGGTGGAAATAACCCAACTCAAAGCAGAGAAAGTGAGACTGCTGAGTGTTGTTCTGGGAGCAGGAAAATAAAATCCAAAAACTCACCAGAGAAGTTGGATCGATTAGAGGAGAAAAGCTCACCAAACTTTGACAAAAAAATAATCTTCAAGAAGTAATTGCAGACTTTCAATCTTCAATAATAATCCATTGACTGGAAAAAAATTCTGACAGAAGGAATCGCAGGGATATGTGGTCTTCAAAGAGTACCGTAGCTTGAGAAGGAAATCTACAAGTGTCAATAGGAAAACATAAAAGAAATTAGAGATGGAATTAGGACTAGAACTAAAGACTCAAACTAGGACTAGGAAACTGAAACATAAACATAAAAATAGGAGAGATACAAGAGGAGAGGAATCTAGATTAAAATTTGGGAATATTCTAATGGAGATATCCTCTTCCACCTATGCACTCGATATACTTCAACAGAGGGTACAACAAAGTTTGAGTCTTCAACAATATACTAATATTGTCTTTCAATTAAGCTTTTTGTATTTTAATATCACCTAACAAGTCATCAAACCTTGGAGTTCATTTGAATCCAAACTATAGTATTCAGCTTTATGGTTTGTATAAAAGCATGTGATTTTGGGATTGGTTACACACCACAACGTAGTATAGAAAAAAACTGATTTTTTTTTGGTAAGATGGAAAATCACAAATGAACACAAAAGTATGTCAGTCAACCACCAAGGCAATATCAAGCAAGATTTTTAACTTAGAATTGAGCGGATCAGTCTCCATCGATTCCACTACAATTCTGATTTGAATTGGTCAGAATCAATTGGATTGGAAGATAATGGAATCAAAGAGGAGTATATTGCATAAGAAGCAGATCCATGCAAAGAACCTTAGGAAGAAAAGCCTCATGTGACCCAACTCCTTACCTTGTCAAAAGATGAAAATTTTTGTTCTCACGTTTGAAGCCAAAAGGTATCCACTATTTCTCTGGCAACTCAAATGGAAGCGCCAAACATATAGACATAATTTCTATTTATAACCTCATAAGAACCCTAATTTCTTTTTGACCCAAAAAAAAAAAAACCCTCCTTACGAGAACCTGCAAGTATTTGTTCCATTGTAAAGTTTGATTTAGTTGTCCTAACAGAATAAATCTAGTGTAGATCCTTAAGATTCTAGAACTTAACCAGGGAACTAGTTAAGCTTATAAGGATTGGTAGAAAACCAAACACCACTAAAAATGTGTTGGCATAAAATACACAGAACAATCCAACATTAAAATTACACTTTTTGGAATTCTCCGAAGTCTGGGGAAAAATAAGAAAATTTTCTTCTAGTTTTTAATAAGCAAGTATTTATCCTTTAAATATTGTATCCACATGATTCCTTGTATTCCTTTATATAATCTGTTATTTGTTCTTTAACAAGTAGATAACTAATTCAGAGAAGAGTTTGTCATATTTTTTTCAATGGGAATGACAGGAAAACATTTCTCAACCTCAACCTTCTTCATCACCTTCACAACTACCAACTTCATTGGTAGAGGATCAAGGTCAAATTCCACATTTCAAATTTGAGCTTAATGTTGCATATGGTGTGATTTCAATATCAGTTATAGGGATTATTAGTATACTAAAGAGATTCCCTGGAGTTGTGAATGCACCTCGTCCACCTGAGATCCTCTTCAAGGGCTACACATGGTTAACATATGCATCTTTTATTTTTGGAATAGCTCTTTTCTTACTCGCGTGTTTACGCCCAAACATTCGAGGTTTGACAAGTATTGTTCGGTTCACCACGTGGGTTACTTTATGGTCAATGTTCTTTGTCATTGAATTTGCAGTTTTAATTCTACAGTGGAGTAGCACTGTTATGGTTGTTCTGGTTATAGTTCTTCCTCTACTACAATTTTCAGTGGTGATTACTGTTACGTCTTGCAACACTACGAATTGGAGTAGATACACTTTTGGTTTGGCCAGAGAAACGAAGGAGTAGAAGAAGTATATGATTCCTTCATGCATATTCTACTTTTATCTGGAGGGTCAGTTGAAGCACTTCTCTTACAATCAAATTTTTTTTTTTTTTGTTTTGATGAGATCTCTTACAACCAAATTGTAATTATGGATTGGATAGAAACTTTTCTAAAGAATAGAAATCTTCAATTATGGGCCCTCTCTGATGTACATGTCAGTGAAATAATTAATGAAGTAGTTTACAGTCTTTGCATGATATCAATATTTTGCCTTATCTCAAGTGTTGACTGTTGGACATAAAATGGATGTTCATCAATTTTAAAGACATATAACCATCTAGGGCAGGCAGAGCACCTAAAAAGAAAGAGAAAAACTACTTCTGTGCTTTATTGGTAGTTTTCAAATAATCCATTTTCTTTTTACTTAAAAATCACCAACCAAATTATAAAATTATGGAAGTTAGTATGGGTTTTGGTAAAAAAGTTCATAGGAGTTTCTTTCACTTTATTGTAAACCAAATACAAACCCGAGGTATAAAAAATTTTCAATTTTTAAATGGCGCAAGGAATTGGTACTGGATTGCCTTAATCAGGTGATTTTTGGATTTTGGGCCGATACAGGGTGATCCAGATCAATATCGACTGTGATTGATCCCATTAATACGGATCTATATCGGCCAAGATTAGGGGTGTAAATGAATAGTTGAAATCCGTTTTTGTATCCGTGTCTGTATCCGTTTAGCACTAACTGAATCCGTTTGAAAGCCAAACGGATGCAGATACGGATAGGCTATAGCTATCCAAAAAGCTATATTTACATGTAAACGGATAAAATATCCGATTTGTATCGCTGTCCGTATCCGTTTAGTACTATCTGAATCTGTCCAATAGCTAATCGGATGCGGATGCGGATATAGCACTATTTGAGCTGAATCCGATTCGTTTACAGCCCTAGCTAAGATCGATTCTGCTACTAATTATTATAACCGTGTTCCTAGTAAAGCAATAGAGTTTCCATGTCGATCCAGGGCTTGCCCTGGTGGCTCGCTACTCCTTTGGGAGAGCTGCGTCAGGAGCTTGATCGGTGGTTCAAGTCTCCTTAGCGACATCTAGTCCACATTTATTTGCTTTCCAAGAAGTGGAGCCTATGGGTACCATATTTGACCCCTTGTGGGTCCTCTCTTTGCCTCCTTGTGGGGCCCTGATGGAGTTGGTTGCCGATCGGCCCTTGAATTGCACCCACAAAAAAAAAAAAAAAAAAAAAATAGAGTTTCCATAATTCCAAGACCCTAGCTAACTATTATAGTTACCAACAACTTTGCGGATAACTTCAAAATGTCAAATTTCACAGATTTTTTGTTTAGCATAACAGTCCTATTGCATATCTGAAGAATGGTATTTATTATTTTAGGAGCCATTAGTGGTAGTAACTTTTCCTACACGCCTACTGTAAATGTGCTCCCTAGGGTTCTTTCTTACATGTCAAGTTTCAATCCTTTCCCCATCTTCAAAAAGAAGCTCTTAGTATTAATAGTCCACAGTCCCCACAGGTTACCAGCATTTCTGTGGGGCTCACGTCCAAGAAATTTCTTATGTCCAACAAGTTATCCCATTTTACTCTTGTTTCCATTTGAAAATTGAGAGTAACGAAAACCACATTACAAGGATCCAATCAGCCTCAAAACATTTCCCTCCACTCCCTAGCCTTCTACCCTTAACTCATTTAAGCTTTTGATTCTTTCCAAATGTTCTCCATTCACTTTCAATTTCATCTCACAAAGAAGACAATAGTTGTGAAAGTGATCGGCCTTCCCTATGCTTCTTGTTCTCTTTTAGATTCCTAATTATGGTATCAAACTTGTAATTGACTTATGTTAATTGTTTATTCTCTGCAGCCATTCAAAGTTGTACCTGTTGTACAAGATGAAGAGAACAATTTATATGGTAACCCAATTGACAATTGATATTTCTTGATAATAATTGATGGGGCCATGTTTGATGGGATCCAGAGTCGTGAGCAATCATAAAAGATAACTAAACCAAGGAATACAAATCACAAAGGACTGTTTGTTGGGAAAGGCTCTGTAAGAGCTAGTACCTGTAGAACAATGGCTAGAGGTTGAAGGGCAGAACTACTTCCCACCCGTTTACAATCTAACACTGCATCTTCTGTTCCATCCCAAGTTTGCCCAGTGGCCAGCAAGAGCAGCGGGCAAGTGCTTGGTAGGTCAACGGCCCAGTGAACCAGGTGGGGCACATAGCAATTGCGCAAGGATGCAATTGTGAAGGCCCCTTGATCAGAGAAGTAATGAATGTTAAGCCGCATATTTCTTAAAAAAGGAAGAAAAAAGAGCCCTATTCAACTCTCTCTCTCTCATGGCTTTCTTCAGCTTGTTACTGTTTGTGCCCCTGTTGATGAGAAGCTTGTAAAAGAGAATGAAGAAAAGCTTGGGAAGGTGTTGGATATCTATGAGGAGAGTCTCTTGAGAGCAAGCACTTGGCTGGGGACTTCCTTAGCCTTGCTGACATTTCACACCTCTCTTTCACACACTACTTGGTGAATGATATTGGGAAGGACTATATAATGGACAGGAAATGAGTACATAGTGGGATGATATTACTACTGGGCATGTTGGAAGAAGGTTCTCCAGATCAAGAGCTCTAGGCTCGCCCTTGTTTCTGTGGTCACTTATAATTTTATTTATGGAAAATTTTCAGCGACACTCCCTCCGTTGGATCGTGGAATTAATGCCACCCCACTAAAGGCCAATATATCAATTTGGCCCCCAAAACTAACGAAAATAATTGTTAATTAACTGAGTGGGAGTAAAATGTCTAAACTACCCTCAGTTGAACAAAGGGACACAAAATGGAAATGGAAAATGGGGACTTTCTTCTCAACCCTCTCATCCAGCTGTGATCCAACCATTCTTCCCAACCCCATCTCATCCAGCCACGATCCCAGCCTTCCCCAGACAATCCAACCTCCAAGGCTGCCCGCTCGACCTTCCTAACGAGCTCTTCCATGCCCTCAACAACGCTTGCGGTGCTTCCAATGGAAATAACCCAAATGCACACACACGGCTGAAACGAAGCCGCTGCTGCTCTGTGCTTGCCGCTTGGCTCTACTCTGCAGACTCAGACTTGCGATCTCGTCTATTGCTGCTCCAACCCTTGACCTGTCCTGATGTGTTCTCGGTGTCGAAAGAGGAGAAGCTTTTCGGTGGTTAGAATGTGAATTGCTTGAGCAGCAACAAGGGCTTCTCTAGTCTCTCTGGTTGTTTCAATTGCTTGAACTCACTCTACCAAGTGAGTAAGTTTCAGATTAAAGCTCTCTTTTAATTCTCTCAAATTGATCCATGGTTAATAGAGATAACTGTGTGAAATGAGAATCTGGGGAATGAAGAGACGAAAGTCCCCATAATGGAAAATTTCCACTTCCATTTCTTCTCCCAATTCCAAAAGTCCCCATCTCCCAATTCCAGGAAAGATCTGTTCCAATTCCATGGTTGTTATTTGGGGGAAAAAAACCCTAAAGCGGACACAGAGGGAAAAAACGAAGTGAGAGAGAGAGAGAGAGAGAGAGAGAGAGAGAGAGAGAGAGAGAGAATTCATGATGGTGCAATGAGGGCAGCGAAGGCACCCTTGCAGATCCGGAGAAATTCTATTTCTCTTTTTTGTCTTCTCATTTTGTCTCTTTCTGAATTTCTGTTTTTTTATGTGATTAGGGTTTTAATTTGGGATGAAAATTGAGATTTGTATGGAATGGATGGAAGTGATGATTCTTTCCCCAACTTCTCGACTCTGATGGTACTAAGCTATTTTTTCCCTTCGGAGAATCCAAGCCAAGAGTCTGATGCATTCTTTCCCCAACCTTTCTGGTTCTTTCCTATGAATTTTGAACCCAGAAAATTTTCTTACCTGCAACCCACTTTTAGAAAGGTTGGACTGCTAAGAACATGGTGAGGCGAGGAAGACTGGAGAGGGTGGTGGCGGGGTTGCAGGGGAGGTGGTGGTGGTGGCGGCAGCAAGGAAATAACAGCAGAAGAAGAAGAAGGAGAAGAAGGAAAGAAAAGGGAATAAAAAAAATAAAAACAAGGGCAAAATTAACTTTACAAAATTACTAACATGGTGACATCACTACTTAACTGTTATAAGTTATTTCCGTTAGTTTTTTGGCCTAAATTGATATATTGGCCTTTAATGGGGTGGCATTAATTTCACGGTCTATCGAAGGGGGTGTCGCTGAAAATTTCCCTAAAGATTAAGGTCTGATTTGGTATGATTTTTATTTCAATTTTGGATTGATTTCTTGAAATAGTTGACAAATAGATTTTTGGTCAAAAAATTGAAATTGTTTTGGTTGTATAAATATGAAATATTTCAAGAATAAAAAAAATCCATTTGACAGTTCAAATTCTAAGAATAGATTCTCTATATTTCTTTGGGAAGGATGGTGGTGGTGGCGGTGAGGTAGTAGCGGGGGTGGTGGTGGTGACGTGGAAGTAGTGGAGGTGGTGGTTGCGGAAATAATGGCAGTGGAGATGGTGGTGGTGGTGGTGGCGATAGCGGTGGCAACGACAGTGGTAGCGGTGGTGGTGATGGCAGGAGGGTGGCGGTGGTGGTAGCGGAGTAGTAGTGGTGGTGTTGGCGGTGACAATGGTGGGAGTGGGGTGGTGGTGGTGTGACCATTAGGAGAAGAAGGGTGGTGTTTTATTTTTAACATGAAATTACTACTTTGCCCATGAAATTAAACATGTGCTCATTCAAGAGCAAGTTTGTTAAATCAAATGAAATAGAAATTCTGAAACAGCTCCTCAGCTATTTCAGAATTTCTATTCAACTTGATTTCTATTTCATTGAATTAAGGTGCAAAAATCAAGCCAAACAATTTCAGAAATAGAAATCACCCCCTGAAATTGAAATAGAAATCATACCAAATCAGGATAATTGAAGAATGGAATTCTAGATAATATGAAGGGTAGAATAGGTAACTGAAAGATTTGCCACAACGTGCATTTATACAATAGTATGATATGATATATATGGCTAAATGACCATGCATATAGATATGACCACGGTTTTGGAAACCGTAGCTAAATATAAGATATTCAGACACGGTTTTGAAAACCGCTACTAAATATAGGATATTCAGTCATGGTTTTTGAAAATCGCGGTAAAATAGAGTATATTCAATGCGGTTTCATAAAACTACGAATGAAATAGGATATTTAGCGTCGGTTTTCCTAAACCGCGGCTATATGTACACCAATAGCCACGGTTAATTACAACCGCGGGAAAATTTTATCCATTTGGCCGCATTTTCAAAAAACCGTGGCCATAGACAACCGCGAGTAAAGACCTCCGCCCAAGTGAGGCGAAGCGCTTTTTTTTTAGTGAAGCTTGTTAAGAAGAGAATCGATCGAACACATGGGTATGAGCTTGGCCAGTTGGGAACATAAACAAATGCATCCAACCCAGCAACAACAACCATGCACATTCTAGTCATTAGGCTTTAGGATTAGATTCAAAAACCTCATCACCTGGTTCCTCCTCATCCTCTCCTTGCTTTACATCACCTACTCCTCCAATCTCCTCCTTAATGAGTCATAGAATCCCCCACCAACCGAAAATTGCCACGTGGATGTGTCGGGACCCAATCAGGATCGAGCCGAACCGTTTACCCAGAGGGAGTCAGCGTCTCACTTCTTACCTGGCCAAGGCTTGGGGCTGCCGAGCCTTGAGCCGAGCTTACATACGTCGGCCATACCCAGAGTACCATGACTTGGCTGAGCTCCCGCATGACTGGGGGAAATTAACATAACGAGTACACCGAGGCCGAGGACGAGCACTAAGGCCACAACCGCCCGAGGCCAAGCTCCAAGGCTGAGCTCCTAGGCCGAGCACTCGGGCCGAGCACCGAGGCCACGATCGAAGAGACCGAGGCTAATCTCTGTGGCCGACCAATGAGGCCACGGACACCCGAGGCCGAGCTCTCCACCAGAACCACCATAACGGCCCATTGCAAATCGCGGGGCCACGTCAGCACAACCTAAGAATTACGGGATAAGGATCAAGCCACGATCTCACACGCTGCTGAACTATACTCCCATTAGGACTCTTACCATAGTGAGAGTCCGACCTCGAAAATCACTCTCCGTAGCGCTCCGCGTGGAAGAGTCTTACCAAAGAAGGACTCTTACCATATATGGACTCCTCCAACCGCCTCATCTCATCCTATAAATACCCAGGTATGGAGCTCACATGCTCATCTCACTTTTCACTTAGCTGTTACGCTGTTGCATTGGAGACCTAACTGGAGCGTTGGAGAGTCTTAGGTCGGAGCCACACCGGCTCTCTTGCGCTCACTCGATTTTTACTGGCTCATCCATGGGTGAACCGAGCATTGGAGGTTTTCACACGTAACAGATTTGGCGCTTTCTGTGGGAACGACATCAGCTAGTCATCGTCGTTTCTACCAAACTTCAGAGCAAAGACAATGGTTGTGCAAACAAGATCGGGGCAACACGGCTCAGCCTCCTGTGGGGATGAGCCATAACCTGACCGACAGGCGAGACACTCGCCACACCCTGAGACGTCACCGTAAGGTGCGATCGGACGGCCTCCGCGAGGAGGGGGGAATCATCGTATCACAGACGTCATTCCCAACCCCATTCCGTCGTCGGAGGGTGGGAACGAAGGAAGTGTGTTAGACATGATTGCGGGGGGTCGGACCTAGGCCGACCCGAACGGGCTGAGCCTACCACCGCCGCCACCCTTGCCGGAGAACTTGGACCCTAAAGCTCCAGTGAATAACTGACAAGTCATGGACCTACAGTTACAGGTGCTTCACACCAATGAGATGTTGCGAACCTTTATGACTCAAATGGCTCAGGGCGGGCTAATGGGTCAGCCATCGGGGTCGAAGAACTCCCCCTCCACATCTTGGTGGGGGCAATCAATGGGATGAGCGGGGACATCGCCAAAGTCTGAGGGCCATAGGAGACGTCGAACCGGCAGGGTCGATCGCTAGAAGGTCGGTCTTCTCCGGACGGCTTGACGACGACAGACACCAGAGAAGACACCAGGAGCCGTGTGAAGGACCCAACAGGAGGTGTGCGGCAGGAGAAGGAGAGGGGTCACGCCATAGTCCTCGGTGTCGAAGCCCACCTCGCCGAAGAGAAAGGCGAAGGAGCCCCCACGAGTTCGACCTCTAGGAGGATAGGCGTACTAGGAGAAGTGAAGCAGGCCGGACTGAGCGTAACGGTCGACCTAGGTAAGACGAGTTGGCTAACCAAAATGGATGACCTCGGCAGGACGAGTTGGCTGATCAAAATGGCCGACCTCAACAAGACGAAGTTCAAGATCACGTCCAAGTTGAGGAACAACGCGGCCAAGCACCCGAGTCTAAAGTGGAAAGAAGGTTACGAGAGTTGGCCGAGCAGGTTGAGGGATTAAAGAAACAGGTGACCCCGGACGCCTACTCCCTAGTCGGACAACACCCATATCCTTCGGAGATCATGATGGCACCCTTGCCAGCGGGGTTTAAGCTGGCTCCTTTTGACCGGTACGGCGGCACTACGGATCCAACCGACCACATCAATTACTTCAACGCGGTGATGACCATGTATGGGGGGACCGAGGTGGTGTCTTACCGAGCTTTCACCTCATTGCTGAAAGGGGCCACAACCTCATGGTTCTCGTGGCTACCGTCAAACTCCATCACCAGCTCTCAGCTTTGTCGAGCCTTCGTCATACGCTTCCAGAGTAGCATGAAGCATACGAAGATGGCAGTCAACCTCCTCAGCGTAAAATAAAGGTCTGATGAATCGATCCATGCATTCGTATCTCGTTTTAACAAGGAGTCCTTGGATGTTAAGGACCTAGATGAAGCCACGGCCCATATCGCGATGAGCAATGGGCTCACCAACATGGACACAATCAAGGATTTGGCCCGAAAACTGACCAAAGGCATAGCCGAGCTCTTAGACAGGTGCAACGAGTTTGCAGACATGGAGGATGTTCTCCAAGCCCGCAAGGCAAGCAAAAGCAAGGGAGAGAAGAAGAGGTCGACCACTGATGACTGAAAAGATGAGAAGAGGACCAGGACAGATCGTCGAACCGAGAGATTGGACCGAGCTCGGAGCCCCGAGTACACTCCCTTGAACACGTTGCAGAAGGAGATCCTGCTGCAAATCCAAGACGATGGATACATCCACCGACCTCGGCCGATCCAATAACTATTGTCTATTTCATAAAGACAACAGTAACGACACCGAGGATTGTTATCAGCTGAAAAGAGAAATTGAAGAGTTGATCAAGGCGGGGCATCTGAAGTGGTACATCAAGGGGGGCCGAGAAGAACGGGGGAACCGACGGCCAAAGACCCCAAAGTAAATTCGAGTCCGAGAATGACGAGCGTGCGAGGATAGGCCCAGCCGAGAAGAAAGATTCGGGGGGGGGGGCAATGGGACACAGGAGTGGCTCCTTTGGAGTTTGCATCCGCTGGTCATTTTTGATGCCTTTGATGCTCTGCTATGTAGGGGTTTGCCGACACTTCATGGACCTAATAAACACTTGTTTTGTCATGATATTTAGGTCTATTTCTATTTTCTGCTATCTTTGTGTGCTTTGCTGATCTATTGGAGAACTCCCTAGTTGAACTAGACTCTAATACAGGTAAGGGGATTCGACCTTAATTTTCTGCGTGTTTATCACATTAATTTCAACTTTATGCTGAATGCCATGCTCATGCATCATTACTTCTATACCTGGAGCATGTAGTTTTCTAGCTTTTATTTATGTACAATAGGTTGCACAAAGACATACTGCATTGCATTTGCATTGATTATTTATATGATGTGAATTTATGATGATGGAATTCGGTAATTTATAACTCAGATCATGCTTGCCTCATCATGTTTAGACTGCACTGGGCTAGGTTGATATTCATTACCCAGTACTGCGCCCCTTACCAACAGGGGGAAAGGTGTTGGACAACCCGTGGCAGAGACCGATGTGTTAGTTCCGGGATGCCATCTTCTGTCCCATGTTAGCGGGTCCTTATTTCCGCTGTGGGAATAAACAGGCAGGGTTGGTCATTTGGGGGTCTGTCGGGGTCCAATGTGTTAGTTCCGGAACTGGCGGGTCCTCACCATGGTAGAATGGTTTCGCTCAGGTGACCGAAGGGTTAGTTCCGGGATCGAGGTTAGCATCTACCACTAGTAGTAGTACTTATACCCCATGAGACTTAGTATCTGTGCTAGGAACATATTAGTTTAGCATATGCATCATGGATTTATTGTGTTTGTATGCTTGTACCCCCCCTTACTGGGCTCAGTTGAGAGCTCACCCCTGTGGATATCCTTATTTTTCAGGTGATTTAGTTACTTTTAATGTTGGATTTGAGGCGCTGGAGTTTGAAGTGCACGATATTTCGTGTGCACGTGATGATTGCGTAACCTCCTGATCTTGGCCTGATAGTCCAGGTTACCTCCCCACTCTTTTATGCTTTATATAGTTATAGTATAGTTTCTTGTATACTTTTACTCTGTGGTACCTTTGAGAACTGTATAGTTGTATCACAAGCCTTATCCTTTATATAAATGAAATATCACTTAGACTTCTCTTACTAATGATGTTATCTCTATTAATTAAATTATTTCTGCTGCCTCTGATTACTGTATCTGTGAGCAATGATTGTGAATAGAGTACTGCACTTGTGATCTTTGGGGATTGGTTGGATGTCAGAGACATCCTGCCACACTTGGCCCTTAATAACCAGGCAGGGGTGTGACACACCAGGTATTAAATGCTAAAAAAATGACCAAATTACCCTTTCTTCTATCTTTTCTAAAATCTAAAAAGACCTAATTGCCCTGACCTATTTGCTAAAATTGGAAAAGACCAAAATACCCTCATCTTCCCCAAATCATCTTCTTTTACCATGTAGATACCCACCACCACCACCACCGCTGCCCTTACCAATTCCACCATCGAGTCCCCCTCCCTTGCCTATTCCTCCACCAACACCGCCACCCTTACCAAATCCAACCCAGCTCCACCACCTTTTCCAAACCCACCTCCAGCACCGCCAACCTTTCCGATTCCACCACCAAATCCATGATCGTGGCCCTGAATTTCCGCCCTTTGCATTCTCATCTACAAATCCCTTAACTAGGGCACCGAAGCCCTTGGTCCTCCAAGTATAGATATTTTCCCAAAGTTAACACCCTCATCCAAATCGTTATCTGAAGTCATAACCCTTTCCCGTTTCATTCTCATTTTAAGTAAAACCCATCACTTCCATTGAAATTTTATCGAGTCTCGCAACTGGCAATTGTTACTTAACCATAATTTTCAGTACTGAACTCCTTTCTGCCGCCAAATCGTTTTATGAAGTTACAACAACTTTCTCGTTTCAGTCTCAGTTTCTCTAATCTTCAACTACAACCCATCACTTCAATTGAAATCCATTTCGACAACCTTGACACAAAACAGGAAGAAAAGAATATGAAATTTCGGTGGTGCTCATATTCTATGGGTGTTAACTGTTAAGGAGTCTATCATGCCATGGCGATGGCATTCAGAACAAGGAATTTTTATAATCATCGCACCACAAACCTTGTTCTCGAACAAACAAATTAAACCCATAAAAAAAAAAAAAAAAGGAAATAAATAAAAGAGTCAACAATATGGAGGCGAGCGTAACCCTAATCTCTGGATCTTTCATTTCGGCAGATTAGGGCTTTAAACGCCTCTGCTCATTATCAGGAATGGTTCAATACAAAAAAGCATCAGAGATTCTCAGATTTGGTAAGGGCGGCGGTGTTGATGGAGGAATAGGCAAGGGAGGGGGATTCGGGTGGTGGAATTGGTAGAGGTGGAGGAGTTGGAGGTGGTGCTGGAGATGGGGCTTCACGGTGGTGATGGTGTTAATGGTGGTGGTGGTGGTGGGTATGTAAAAGAAGACGATTTGGGGAAGATGAGGGCATTTTGGTCTTTTCAAATTTTAGCAAATAGGTCAGGGTAATTAGGTCTTTTCAAGTTTTAGAAAAGATAAAAGAAAGGGTAGTTTGCTCATTTTTGAGCATTTAATACTTGGTGTGGACTTAAATGGCATTAGGGGGGATAAAGCAAGGGTGGTACGTGGAATATTGAGGGTGGTACGTGGAATTATCAGACGCTTAGGGGGTACGAGGAATATTGGGTGCATTATAGGGGGGTACGTGTACTTTACCCTATTTTTTTCTCTTCCCAAACCTTCATAGCATAACATAACAAAGGGTCTTATTGATAAGAACTACTACTACTCTTCATAAAGAGTTTAGTTGCTTCTTATATAACCATTACATATCATTATGGCTTTGATGGTGGGCGACCTTTGCAACGATCAATCGGACTGCAACCTCTTTGTGGAGGATTGGCTTGAATAGGTGGTGTGTCCCCAGGAGGACGATCTGCTCCTATACAGGGTACCCTATTTCTGCATAAATATCATATCCAGTAGTGGAGATTGCAGAAATGCGTGAACCATGAGAGGCTTGCAGTAGCACTGCAAACAGCAGCAACCCAATAAGTAAGAGCCCAACAGTTTGGATGGAAGACCTGTGAGTTTTCTCCATTGTTACGGAGAGAGAAAGAGCGCAAAGAATGGATAGGGTAGAGTAAGAGAATTGTGTATATTTACCACTTATTTATAACATATTTTCTCCAAAATCATTTTAGGGTTCATAAAGGAATGTTTTTAAAACATTTGCCTAAAATAGGAATGCAATAACTAGGGTAAATGGGCAGTAATCATCTCTTATCAGTAATTTAGGATACTTTATATATAAAATAATGAAAATTACAAAATTGCTATTATATTCCTTCAAATCTGATTTATTCCGACCAAAATCCCCCCTCCTTCCATATATCTTTGTAGCATTCGTCATATAGATTATGGAAAGATTGAATTCATTATTTTTTGGTAATAGCTTCATAAAAATAATAGAATATCCACAAGGCAATGCCTCTCTCTCTCTCTCTCTCTCTCTATTGTAATCATGGTTCTGAATCTCAGATCGGATCAGCCGATATTGGCCGAATTGGATCGGTATCGATCGAAGCCGATCCCGAGATTAGATTGATACAACAAGGTTTGACCGACATTGACCGATCTGATATGGATAATATCGGTTGATCCAATCCCGAAATCAACACATCCACCAACTTTGGCCGATACATGACCCGATCCATATAAAAAAGATTTGGGGGCGTTTTGATCGATGCTGACCGATTTGTACCGATCCGATCCCAATCCGAAAAGGTTTTGGCAATGACTGATACTAGTCCGATACCTGGATTTTGAACCTTGATTGCAATGCTTTTTATGGGGAAATTTAGCTGGCTACCTCTCATTCTACTAAACTTCCCTGCAACCTCTATCCTCTCACTCCTAGGAGAGATATCTCAGTAACTCAAATATCATTGATATTAAGAAATTAACTTGGTCTGTATGGTAACATTTATATTACAGTATCTAAGTTAGAAATAGTTTTTTTATTTATTTATTTGAGTTTCTGTGATTTTAGAGTAATTTTATATCAACAAATGTTGTATGGTAAATAGATGGAACATTTCTAAATGTGAACCCTTCGATAGCACACCTCACCAATAAATAAATAAAAAAATTGTAATCAAAATAATAGAAAAAGAACAAAAAATGAGAACCCAAAATTGATGGACAACCCTCAATTTAATAATATGCTGGCTACTTTGACAACTGAATATATATTTATGTGAACACAGGTCTTCCATGATGGACAGACTTATGATTAATAAGAAATTAATGACATTATACCCTCATGATTTGAGAGAATTATATAGGAAATTAAGAATCGAAAGATGGGATAAGTAAAAGAGAAGAAATTAGTCCCAGATTTGTTTACTAGGTAGGCAACACATGGCAAGTTATAAATGCCTCAGATCTGTAGAACAGTTTGGGACCAATGAGTACACCCCCCTCCCCCCTAAAGGCCCAAACAGAGTTTCATATATTGTTTGGTTTAATGACAATAATTAAGGAAACTTATGGAATGGAATACGACTGTGTAGCATGCAGAAACGTATAGTATATTAACTAAATTAGAATTAATATTTAAACAGGGAAGTTGACTTACAGCATGAGATGCATGTTCATCATGCAATAATGAATGAACAATAGATTAATGTGATGCTTAAGGATATACTATGACGAATATACCCTTCAAATCTTTCTACTCTGGCCTATAAATATATGGCCACAGAACCAATGTACCATCCATCAACAGAACCTAGTAACAGAACCTAGAGACAGAGAGAGAGAAAGAGAGAAGGATGAAGTCCACAGTCGTCCTCATTCAGATTCTTGTGGTGCAACTCTTAGTAGTTGTGTGTGTTTCACAGAATTATGATTTCTTCTATTTTGTTCAGCAGGTAAGTTCGCAAAGACCCACTTTAATTACCAATGTATTTTCATTCTTTCCTAAAGAAGAATTCTACAACTTTAAGGGCTAACTCATTTATGTAATTTTCTTGTTGTATAGTGGCCGGGATCATACTGTGATACAAGTAATGGTTGTTGCTGTAGGTACTAATTCTCACATATCCTTACATGTAAATAGGATATTGTCATAAACTTGGTGAATGGCTTCATCCAACGATCCGACAGAGTTGGATGAAGCCATTGATGCCGTTGCCTGAGTTCTTTTCCTTAAAACTTTAATGGAGCTAGGTTTCTCTCCCTTGCCTTAGCCGTATGCTCACTCGTCAATGGGAATGAGTGTGCATTGAAGGTAGAGAGGGGACCTAAGTCTCCCTATTAATAGTTAATATCTAGCCTCCCATAACGACTAGATAACGGCTAGATATTAACGGATAGTGGGAGTGTGGCTTATCCCATAACGTTTTAATCCCTTAGCATCCAAAGTGCAACTAACATGACCGTTTGGGATACTTGGTCAATTGGGCCAACCAATGAGATATTAGAAAAATATCTTACAATCTCCCACTTGGACCATTTGACCAAACTATAAATTCCCAAACAATAATACTTGGATTTAACATAATTTCCTATTCATAGGTCACACAGCAGAAATACCTTGAATGAACAGTCTTATTAATGTGAATCATGGCGGTTGAATGTCATTTATACCAACATACTTCCTTCCATAATTACTACATTAATAATTTCATTCAAACTGGTGCATAAAAGGGATAAACCCAAATATAATGGTCTAAGACAATAATATCTCACTCATATCAAGACAAATGTGCACATAACGATAGAGATGAGAAATATTCAGAAACATCAATAATATGATCAATCAAATGAGAGAGTGGCTATTACAATATGTGACCAATACATCAGACTCTTACAAGACCCATATCCGATACAAGATCTATAAAGAGTTTAGGCGCCAATGCTTTGGTCAACGGATCAGCAATCATCAGACTTGTCTTTATATGAACTATAGACACCTCTCATTTCTGAACGACTTCCTTCACAAAGTTGTACTTCACTCCAATATGCTTCGCTCTACTAGAATGCTTGTCATTCTTGGAGTAATACACAGTGACAACATTGTCACAGTACATTCTCAGCGGTTTCATGATGGTGTCGACAACCTGAGGCTCTGAGATAAAATTCCGTAACCAAATTGCCATAGATGTGGTGTCAACGCATGCCACAAACTCTGCTTTCATGGTAGAAGTAGAGACACAAGTCTGTTTCTTGGATCTCCAAGAAATTGTCCCACTAGCAAGAAGAAAAACATAACCTGACGTAGACTTCCAGCTGTCGAGGCATCCAGCATAATCAGGGTCTGAATATCCGACCACTTCCAATTGATCAGATTCTCTGTAAATAAGCATGTATTCTTTTGTTCCCTGTAAATAACGCATCACATTTTTCACTGCCACCCAGTGATCCATACCAAGATTACTGACATATCTACCTAACATTCCAACAGCATAGCTAATATCTGGACGAGTACAAGTCATGGCATACATAAGGCTCCCTACAACAGAGGAATAGGGAATATCCTTCATCCTTTCTCGCTCCAGTTCATTCTGTGGGCACTGGCTCAAACTAAACTTATCTCCTTTAATAACAGGAGCAACACTTGGTCTGCAATTCTTCATACCATATCTCTCTAACAATTTATTGATACAAGCTTTCTGTGATAGCCCAAGTAATCGACGAGATCTATCGCGATATATCTCTATGCTGATCACAAATGAGGCCAAACTCATATCTTTCATTTCAAAATTACTAGAGAGAAATGTCTTCGTATCCTTTAACAAACTAAGGTCATTACTAGCAATTAAGATATCATCCACATACAGAACCAGAAATATTAACTTGCTCCCACTGACTTTCAGATATATACACCTATCAAAGGTATTTTCAACAAATCCGAAAGACACTATAATGTGGTTGAACTTGAGATACCACTGTCTGGAAGCTTGTTTAAGTCTATAGATGGATTTCTTTAATCTGCACACTAGACCTTTCTTTCCTTGTTCACTAAACCCCTCAGGCTGGTTCATGTAGACTTGTTCCTCCAAATCCCCATTTAAGAATGTCGTTTTCACATCCATTTGGTGAAGCTCCAAATCATAATAAGCCACAAAAGCCAAAATGATTCTTAGTGAGTCCTTCTTAGATACAGGAGAGAAGGTATCATGGTAATCAATGCCTTCCTTCTGAGTGAAGCCTTTTGCAATTAGTCTGGCTTTATGTCGTTGAACATATTACCCTTCGAGTCATGTTTGGTCTTAAATACCCATTTACAACCAATCATTTTGAATCCCGAAGGTAGTTCAACGAGCTCCCAGACATCATTGTCGCTCATAGACTTCATCTCATCCTTCATGGCATTTACCCATTTATTGGAATCATTAGCATTCATAGCCTGTGAAAAACTTAAAGGGTCATCCTTAATTCCTATATCAAACTTAGAGTCCTGGAGATACACTACGTAGTCATCCGAAATGGCAGACCTCCTGACTCTCTGAGGCCTTCCCTGTAAATCCGATTGAGGTGGAGGTAAATCCTCAGTGTTCTCAGTGACAACATCCTCATGATGTGGTACATCCTCTGTAGTTTGTTGTTCCACAGGATCATCACTAGTGATGGCTTGTGGAAGAACAACGCTATAATGATGTACAAGAGCTAGAAGTGTAACCCGGAGCTCATCAAATACCACATTAAATGGTTTATCACTCCCACTAATGTCGTCATCCTCTAGGAATCTAGCAGTTGATGTTTCCACAGTCCTAGTACTGTGTGAGGGTGGATAATACCTGAATCCCTTTGACCATTGACAATAACCAATAAAATAACAACTTATGGTCTTAGGGTCGAGTTTCTTTTCATGTGAATTATACAATATGGCCTCTGCAGGACAGTCCCATATGTGCAAGTGTCTCAAACTAGGTTTCTTTCCCGTCCACAACTTATAAGGAGTTTTAGGAACTGATTTACTGGGAACCCGGTTCAAGATATATACGGCTGTTTTTAAGGCCTCACTCCATAAAAACTCGGATAATGTCGAGTTGCTCATCATGCTTCGTATCATTTCCTGAAAGGTACGATTGCGTCTTTCTGTAACTCCGTTCTGCCTAGGTGTATCAGAAAGTGTATATTGGGGAGTAATACCCTTCGATTTGAGGAATCGGACAAAGGGTCCCTCACTTTGTCCTACATCTGTATGTCTATCATAGTATTCACCCCCTCTATCGAACCTCACAGCCTTGATCTTTCTGTCTAACTTATTTTCGACTTCAACACAGAATATCTCAAAGACATCCTTAGCTTTAGCCTTTTTCTTTAGTAAATAGACATAATAATACCAAGAGAAGTCATCGATAAAGGTGATGAAATACCTTTCACCAGTAATACAAGGGTCAAATGGTCCACAAATATCAGTGTGAATTAATTCTAGAAGTGCATCACTCCTTGTGACGACCACTTTATTCTTTTTAGTTTGCTTACCTTTAATGCAATCTATGCAAGTTCCAAAGTCAGTGAAGTCTAGTGTATGTAACACACCGTCCTTCACTAACCTCTCTATTCTAGGTCTAGAAATGTGACCTAAGCGCCTATGCCACAAGATTTAGGAATCATCACTGTTGGATTTACGTTTAGATCCAACATTCACATGCAGGGCAAGAAGGGATTTCTCATAATCGGAGTCCAAGTTCAGTTTATAAAGATTTTCACATAAATTTCCAGTAAAAACTAGAACGTCGTCTCTATAAACATTCAGAATCTTATTTTAAAAATTAAGATTAAAATCCTCATAATCAAGTCTGGACAAAGAAATTAAATTCCTAGACATAAAAGGGACAAAGAGAGTGTTCATCAACTCCAGCTGGTATCCGGTATCCATAATGAGTCTGTAAGTACCGATGGCTCGAACCTCAGACTCCATCCGATTCCCCATGTAGACAACATTCTCACTTGGACTTGGTCTCTGGGTTGTAAGGAATCCCTGCATGGAATTTGAAATATGTATAGTAGCACCAGAATCAATCCACCATGTGTTACAAGGAACGTCAATAAGGTTGGTTTGAAAACAAACAAGGATAGAATTATTACACTTCTTTTCGAACCAAGCTTTACGCTTCTGACAATCCTTGCGAAGATGTCCCGCCTTCTTGCAGAAGAAACATTTCAATTTGTCAGTATTCTTTTTCTTGTTGTCATTCTGTGGATTGATTGTCTTCCTTTTAAGCATAGCTTTAAAGTTTCATCCTCTCTTTCTTTTGTGTGCCACAAAATTGGCTACTTGTTATCCTCCAGCTTGTTTCAATCTCTGCTCTTCCTGAATGAGTTTACTTTGAAGCTCATTTAGATCCCAGTCATCATCATTCGTGTTACGATGGATCTTGAATGGTTCAAATTTATCAGGGAGTGATTGCAGAATCATCTCAATAAGGAATGGTTCATTCATCTTCTGGTTCAGCTTTTCTAATTGTGCAGCCAAGTTTGCCATTTCACAGATGTGCTGGGCTATGCCACTACTGCCATTGTATTTCATGGTCACTAATTTACCCATGAGAGTACCTGCAAGAGACTTGTCTGCTGAAGCAAACCGCTTTTCAACAGAAGCCAGATAGGTCTTTGCATCGTCAGACTCAGGGATCGATCCTTTAATAGTCTTGCCAATGGTTTTCTTGATTGGTTCGATCGGGTCCACTTCTCATGAAGAGCTTTCTCAATTGGTGTACTTTTATCAGTGAGATCATCAGGTTTTGCAATGCGGAAGCAATAGTCATGATTAACGACAGCTAGGTAGTAAATCAACTCCTCGTGCCAATCCAGATAGTTTGAGCCAGTGAGGATAGGGACAGTATTAGGTACTGTCATAGGGGATGGTTCCTCTGAAATGGAACAAAATACATGCTTATTATTATCAATAATGCTTTGAGTTTCAGTAATACTAGAACTATCAATTCTAAAAAGGAGCAACCTATTGTATTATTACAATCTATCCTTTGGGATCAAAACTGTAATACACTAGTGGTTCACTCAAAGGATGTTGGAAGTCATCCTTAGGACTAGACAATCTATCTACACAATCAAACTAAGGTGTATACCTTTGGATATTCCCATTTTAACTTGACTGTGAGACTAATGATTTTACCATAATGCCCTCAATAAGTTTGTTTATGATTGAAGTGTTCCTTCATTTATGTCTAGGATTAGCAATCGAGGGCATCACAACCAAGAGGAATGTGTACCTTTGGATACTCCCATTCCACTTAATTGTATGTCCAAATACCCTAAACTAGTTGCATTCTTGTTTGAGATGTTTCTCTGTAATATTTAAGACTAAACTTATAATCAAGAGAAGTGTGTGCCTCTGGACACTCCCACTAAACTCAATTATATAGTTTTCATTGATGTCCTAAATAGTGTTTTATTGATGTAATTTCATTAATGATGTTTAATTTAGGTTCAATCCCCTTGAATATTTTCATTATATGTTTATTTTGGTTTTATCTCCTAAGTTCCCAACATCTAAGTGTATGTGACATCAATAAAACTTAATTTAACATCCCAAGTTAAATTATAACTAATCATATTAATGTATTCCAAAAAATAGAAATATGGAAACAAACGGAATCAGAATCGGATTCAAAACGATAAAGATGTCGCAACGGAAGTGATTCTAATAAAGTTTCAATCATATAGAAACAAAATTAGAAATTTAAACAAACAGAATTTATAAACTGTTTATATCATAAATGATTTCATCAGGCATAAATAGAAATCAGAATAAACAGAGACAAATAGATTTCTCTAAAAACAGAAATAGAAATCATAAACAGAAACTAAAACAAACAGCATACTTTGATAAACAGAAATTTAAAGTATCATAAATAGGAATCAGAATAGAAATAAATACAAACATATTTATTTTCTTATTTCTGTTTCTTTTTTTTTTTCTATTCTGTATCGCCGGTCAACGCTGGAAAATCCCGCCGGCGACAACCAAGTTCCGGCCGGTCGACCGGCGACCCGATGGGTCCAAAAGGGTTGCCGGGTCGGGTATATGGGTAACCCGAACCGGTGGTCCGACAGGATAAACCAATCCGAAGCGGTTTAACAGGTTCGTCCGGTTTGGTTCATACTGAACCAAACAAACATATTATCAAATGGGCTAAGGCCCATCATGGGCTTTTAAAACAAAATGAATTATTAAAATACCAAGAGGCCCAGAAAAGGGATGGCCCATTGAAAATTCAATCAAATAATTTAAACATAATAGACCTAAAGGTCCCAAACAAATTAAGAAAAAGACAAGTAAAGTCCTCTTCTTCAACTTTCGTCCATGACTCAACAAACAGAGTCGTGTTCGAAAAACCAGGCGCATATTGCGGCCTCAGTCCAGGTGCTCCGACCTCGAAAAAAAAAAACAGAGTAACTGTATGACTCTGACGACCTCTACGCCGGTGTCCAATCACCGTAATAACAAACCAAAAGAATAAAAAAAGGAAAAATATCATCCCCCTCCCCTCTAAGTCTGCCTAATATCAATCCAATACCCAAGTTTTGAAAAATATCTGCCCCCTCCCCTACTTTATAAAGATTATATCAACCGTACCCTATGTGGTTAACGGTGTTAAACTAACAATTCAAAAGATGATATTACCCATTTAATTGGAGTTAAAAAAGACTTATGAAATGGGACCCACCCCTTCTTTATTCTTCTTCTTCTCGCTATCAACTGACCGAGACTCCCATTTTCTTCATTCCTGCACATCGCCAAAACCCATCCCTTTCCCTCTTTCCTTCCACAACTAGGGCTCTCAGTGGCGACGCTTGTATCCATTCCAAAGGAGCGATAAGCAGTGTGACACAAAGACCAAGCTTGTGTGTCTTCGGATAAACAGCAACTTGCAGAAAAATGTTAGAAACAGGGAAACCCCTCTCTCCCTCTCTCCTTTTGCTTTAAAAAGCTCTACGGGATTGATTTTGAAACCCCTCTTTCCCATTGGGAAAGTTCATTATTCGGGCAGGAATGCAAGAGTGGGGGTGAAACTCCATCATCAGCATATCTAAGCACTGCAATCTTTTTAAGAGTTTTGATTTCATTGCAACTCCATCCATGTACAATCAGTCCTTAGCGATTCATTTCCTTTTGGGTAATCTGTGTGATCAGCTCTTCTTTTCTTGGGGAAAAAATTCTAAGGTTTAATCAAGGTTTCAAACCTTTCTTGGTTTTTAAATTTCACTCTGTTAATTGGTTAATGGAAAAGAGGGGTTTTAATTAATGATTCATGAACCAAAGTCCATGGGAAAGAGGGCTTTTTATTCATGATTCATGGGAAAGAGGGGTTTTAGTTCATGAATCGCGATTCACTCACCAGTTCCAAACCAAAAGGAATTTTTCAGTGAGGCTGCCTCATGATTCATTAACCAGAGTCCCTGCTCCACCTTATAAATCAATCAAATCAAATCAAATCAAACACAGAACATTAAATGAAGAAAGTTGTTATTTTACTAACAGAAAAGTTCCAAAATATCTAATTCCTTCTACCCACAAAAAATCCTACTCTTAAATGATCGTGACGACCCCTTTTCGATTTCATTGCCTTCTCTGCAATGGTCGATCGTGGATTCTCTGGTATGTTTTCTCTCTCCCAATACACCTTCATTTGTGGCTTCTCTGGTAGGTTTCCATTTTTCCTTTTCCTAACTTTCTTTGTGATCTGGGTTCCTCTTCTTCCTTCTATCTACCGTCCCAGCCTTTTTTAGATTGGCCTTTAAATGAACGTTCCTTTCTATCTCACGATCCCTTCCATTCCATTCTAATAAGGGCAATTCCCCCTTTCTGTGTAATTTGGTTCTTTAACCAAATTGTGTTCTAGCCCTCCCCTTTAGTTTGCCATTTCTCACTCTTATTGGGGGAGGGGCATTCGATTCCCTCGTTCCAGTTGGCGGTTCGAAAGCAAGGGCTTGTGTGTTGATTAGGATATTGGATGAATTGGGTTCTTGTTGATGGATTTCATGGGTTTTGGTTGTCAGTAGATAGATAGCTCTCGTGGTTTAGGACAATTTTCTCTTGATGTCGAACGAGGACGAAGCAGAGGGTTTCCATAGTCGTGATGGGGGTACTGGTAACGAGACTTGGGTTAAATTTTCTTCTTCCAACTAAGGTGGAGATGATGGTTCTTCGGATGGAGAACCTCATAATGCAGATGGGGTTTGCAGAGAGGGGTAGTGGTCGTGACGGATGGGTGATGGGAATCTCGGTCGGTTGAGAGCGAGGAGCAGAAGAAGAAGAAGGGTAATCTGGGGTTTTAGAAAAATTGGATATGCCACGTCATCGCTTAATGGGGTTTTTTAACTGTTAGGGTACGGTTGATATAATCTTTATAAAGTAGGGGAGGGGGTAGATATTTTTCAAAACTTGGGTACTGGATTGATATTAGGCAAACTTAGAGGGGAGGGGGATGATATTTTCCCATAAAAAAATGGCAGCCTTGGCTGCCGATTCAGGTGGCCATGGCTGCGTTCGGAAATTTTTTTTTTTTTTTAAAGTTGCAGGTGCCCAGTACGCAGCATTGTGCTGAAGATACTATGCACTAAGATGGGTGCCAACAAGACTTGAAACAGAAATTGTTTTCCAGGTGCATATAAAGCCATAAGGATCAAGCATACAATAAATGACAAAAAAAAATAAAAAATCCAGATCCAGAAATCGATTCAAGTATCCAATATGCAAAACCTTATTGATAATGGTATACTCATGGTGCAATATATATATATAAGTCTATACAGTTTCAGCAGCTTTGAAGAACCGAACAAATATAACCGATAACATGGTTATCACATACACCATTAAAACAAAATAAACATGTGATTCAAGAACGCATGGCATAACCTATGCTCTGATACCAAGTGTAGGTACTAATTCTCACATAACCTTACATGTAAACAAGATCTTGCCATAAACGTGCATGAATCACAAATATAAACAGGTAGGAGATAAATACCATTCACCAACGATCCGACAGAGTTGGATGAAGCCATTGATGCCGTTGTCTGAGTTCCTTTCCTTAAGACTTTAATGGAGCTAGGTTTTTCTCCCTTGCCTTAGCCGTATACTCGCTCGTCAATGGGAATGAGTGTGCGTTGAAGGTAGAGAGGGGACCTAAGTCTCCCTATTAATAGTTAATATCTAGTCTCCTATAACGGCTAGATATTAAAGGATAGTGGGAGTGTGGCTTATCCCATTACGTTTTAATCCCTAACAAATAGGAATTCCCTAAAAATTAGGAAACTTAACATCCAAAGTGCAACTAACATGACCGTTTGGGATACTTGGTCAATTGGGCCAACCAATGAGATGTTAGAAAAATATCTTATAGTTGCTACCCTACAACAGGAAAGCCTGTAATAAACTTCAGCATCCATGGGCTTTGGCCTAATTATGATGATGGCTCCTATCCATCTAACTGTGATTCCAACTACCCTTTTGATCCATCACAGGTAGTATTTGTGAGATTCAAAGCAGTACCTTGATCTCTAAATAGTGATCCTACACAGATATGAAAAATAAATAAATAAAGGAGAAATAGATTCATACCTTTTTGGTTGAAACTTGTAGTTGATCCCCAAGCTTGAATTTGTCTCCAAGCGCCTTCCACAGCCCTTCACCTTTCTCTCCCGTGAGTAGGAATAATAGAATAATCAGAATGACGGCTGTGGGTACCTTGGGTTGAATATATAGCATATTTCCTGACCCTAATCACATCCCCACAATGTGTTAGGTCAGTTATGCCCCTGACTAACTAGAGTGGGTTAATAACCTTTATGGGCCCAATTAAAAATACTTGTGTTAATGAAACCCAAAACCCAACAATCTACCACTTGGGCAAAATTAACACATGTATCTTCATTGGAATTGGCCAGAGTCCCATTCTCCCCTCAAATAAATTTGATTCTGTTAACATCCATTTGTGTCGAACGACAGCAGAAGATATACCTCAATATACGGCATACGACTTTTTGTCATCACAGCCACAAATGATCTATCAACGCGAACCACTTTGGGCATATGTATAAACAAGGAAACTAGAGCATGACGAGTGATCAGCAAGTGATGCTCATTCCCTGTAGGTCCTCTACCTTGAAAATCCTCATAGGTAGCATATTTTGACATTAACTCATATTTGGGCTAAACCGCCATAAACTTGAGTTAATACCATGCTTTGGCTAACCGCCTGTGGCTTATCCGCCACTTTAGAAACTTTGGCTAAATACCGCCTATGGCTAATTGCCATTTTGGAAACTTCAGCTAATTACCGCCTATGGCTAACCGCCATCTCGCAAGACATGTCAAATAAGAAAACATAACCAGTAAATATATTAGAATAGCAAGGAATACAGAAACCACTGGTTTGAATAAATGAGATCAAAATAAACTTTCATTTAAACAAGTACATCAAAAAGACTCCCACTAGACAAGCATATCAAAACACTCTGCAAGTCCCATGCTAGCAACATGACCTCTGAAAACTCCCACTGAAAGAGCCTTAGTGAGAGGATCCGCCACCATCTTCTCTGTAGGGATGTGTACCACATCAACCTCTCCCTCAGTCACTTTCTCTCTGACAAGAAGATACTTTATTTCAATGTGCTTTGAACTGTTGGACTTCTTGTTGTTCTTTGAGAAGATGACTGCTGAGTTGTTGTCACACCATAGTCGCAACGGTTTGGAGATGGAGTCAACAACCTTTGGTTCTGCAATGAAGTTTCTCAGCCAAACTGCCTGCTTGGTTGCCTCAAACATTGCCACAAACTCTGCCTGCATGGTGGATGAAGCAATGATTGTCTGCTTGACACTTTTCCACGAAATTGTGCCTCCACCCATCAGGAAGACATATCCAGAAGTTGACTTCATGTCATCAGTACAACCACTGAAATCAGAGTCTGAGTATCCGACCACCTCTAGTCTCTCACTTCTTCTGTAAACAAGCTTGAAATCTCTGGTCCTCAGTAAGTACCGCATTACCTTCTTAGCTGCCGTCCAATGGGCCAATCCGGCATCAGATTGGAACCTCCCGAGCATGCTAACTGCGAAGGCAATGTCCGGTTGAGTGCACACCTGTGCATACATCAAACTACCAACAATTGAGGCATATGGTTTGTCCTTCATGGAGTCTCTTTCAAGGTTATTCTTCGGGCACTGCTGCTTGTTTAACTTGTCTCCTTTACTAATAAGTGCATCATTCCCTGAACATTGAGACATGTTGAATCTCTTCAAGATTCTATCAATGTAAGCCCTCTGTGACAGACCAAGAAGACCTCTCTTTCTATCCCAACTTATCTTGACGCCAAGTACATAGGTGCTCTCTCCCATGTCCTTCATCTCAAAGTTACTGGACAAAAACCGCTTGGTTTCTTGAAGTAAACCAAGATCACTGCTAGCAAGAAGGATATCATCAACATAAAGTTCCAAGAAAATAAACTTGCACTTGGTAGACTTCATGTAAATGCAATTATCAATTGCATTCTCAGCAAAACCAAAAGAAGTCACTATTTGATCAAACTTTAAATACCATTACCTCGAAGCCTGCTTTAGTCCATATAGTGATTTCTTCAGTCTGCAAACTTGATGCTCCTTCCCTTTCTCCTCGAAACCCTTGGGCTGCTGCATGTAAACCTGTTCAGCCAAATCACCATTCAGAAAAGCCGTCTTCACATCCATCTGATGTAGTTCAAGGTCAAAATGAGCTACTATGGTCATGATGATTCTGAATGAGTCTTTCGAAGATACTGGGGAGAAAGTCTCCTTGAAATCTATGCCCTCTCTCTGTGTGAAGCCCTTTGCCACAAGTCTGGCCTTGTAGCGCTCTATGTTACCCTGAGAGTCAGTCTTGGTCTTGAAGACCCATTTTGATGCAACGGCTTTGTAGCCCTGTGGAATCTCAACCAGCTCCCACACACCATTGTTGTGCATGGATTGTAACTCCTCCTTCATAGCTTCCACCCATTTGTCTGACTCCCTGCTATTGATTGCCTGCAAAAAGGTAACAGGATCCTCCTCCTTACTGATGTCGAACTCACACTCATTCAGGTATGTGACATAATCTGGGCCAATGGTCGATCTGCGAGTCCTGATAGATCTCCTCAAAGGCTTTGGGTCGGTAGTAGTGACCGTGTCGGCTGGTGTCGGATCATATGCCTGAGGTGGTGGCACATCCACTACTACGATCGCAGGGACAGTAGGATCAGTGGGCACATCCATATTAATATCCATGTGAGAATCATGGTCTAAAAACAATAAGGGCCTGCTCGACTCCGGTGCTACAACAAATGTTCCACTCTGTCCTTCATCAAACCTCAAGTTACGGGGCACAGAGCGATCTCCTTCTGACTCAAGGAACTTGGCATGGGTGGTCTCCACAATTCTATTCCATGTGCCTGAGCAATAGAATCTATACCCTTTAGATCTTTCTGGGTAACCCACAAAATGATAGCTCACAGTTTTTGGGTCCCAGACTTTCTGCTGAGGACTGAAGAGTCTGGCCTCGGCAGGGCAACCCCAGACTCGAAGATGCTTCAAGCTAGGTTTCTTACCTGTCCAGAGTTCAAACGGTGTCTTGCACACTGACTTACTTGGTACTCTGTTGAGAATATAGGCCGCAGATTTTAGTGCTTCTCCCCATAAGGACTCTAGAAGACTGGTGTTACTGACCATGGTTCGCACCATATCTTTCAAAGTACGATTTCATCTCTCTGCTACACCATTTTGTTGTGGTGTACCAGGCATTGAGTACTGTGGAGCTATCCCGTGCTCCTGTAGATACTTAGCAAAAGGTCCAAGTTGCTGCCCTGTATCTCCTGCTCTTCCATAGTATTCTCCACCCCTGACAGACTTTATCTTTCTGCTATGGAAGAGTTCAACTTCAGCTTTGAAAAATATAAAAGCCTCCAACGCTTTTGCTTTCTCAGATAGCAAGTAGATGTAACCATATCGAGTCCAGTTATCAATAAAAGTGATGAAGTAACGCTGGCCTCCAAGTGCAGGAGTAGGGAAAGGTCCACATATGTCAGTGTGAATAAGATCTAGAGCCTCACTGTGTCAAAAAGCATCCTTCTTCGTAGAAGAAGTCATCTTCCCCTTTATGCAATCAATGCAAACTTCCATGTCCTGGAAATCCAACTCATCAAGTAACTTCTCCTTGATCAACCTATCCATTCTCTTTGTAGAGATATGAACTAATCTTCTGTGCCAGAGTACAGAAGATTTCTCATCCACCAGTTGGCATTTGGTGCCAACGTTCATAACCCAAGAAGAGACACAGTTAGTCTACACAAACCATCTGAACAATATCCAGAACCAACAACCACAGAATTCAAAAGTAAAGTGAAGCCATCTTTATTCAAAACAACAAAATAACCATCTGAAACTAGCCTTGAAACTGAAATCAAATTCTTCCTCTTGGAGGGAATAAAAACTACATCCTTTAAAGTATGAAATTGTCAGAATTCAAAGATAATGTAACTAATCCTATGACCTTCACTTCTACTTCCGCTCCATTCCCGACGCACACCGTCACCTCACTCTTGCTTGGCACCCTCCTGCTTGTGAACCCCTGCAAGGAATGAGTGATATGAATGGAGGATCCAGAATCTAACCACCAAGAATCTACTGGTGCATCTATAAGGGAAGATTCATAACAGACCAAAGAGGTACCCTTACCAGTGCTCTTCTTCTTCTCAAAGTATGCCTTCCTCTTGAAGCAGTCCTTCTTCATATGTCCCTTTTTCTTGCATCAGAAACACTCAACCACATTGTTCGAATCTTTTTGCCCTATATTTCCCCTGTTGTCCTGCTGTGTTCTGTTGCCCTGCTCAGTTTGGTTCCTGCCAGTCCGGTAGGGTGCAAACCTGCCTCTCCTGGAAAATCTTCTGTTATTTCTGTGAGGTCCTCCAGATGAGGATCCCTTGCCTTGTGTGAGATTAGCACTCTCTAATTTTCCCCTTTTCATTCTTGCCTCTTCCTGTCCAGTTATAGTGATCAGCTCATCCATGCTCCATTTATCTTTCAAGGCAATGTAGGTGCCATGAAGGTGTTGATACTGCTCTGGGAGTGAATTGAGTGCAATATTAACTAGGAAGTCATCATCAAAGTTAATCTCTAACTCCCTAATCTTGTTTCCTAAATAAACAAGTCCCAGAAGGTGCTCCCTGGTACTACCATTCCCATCAAACTTTGCATTGGTCAGTTTGCTCATCAAGTCACCTGACTGAGCCTTCTTGGAAGACTCAAATTTAACTCTAATAGCTTCCAAAAATTATGTGGCAGTATCTTTCACTGTGATGCTATCCTTCAAGGTCACAGGGATAACATGCTTGATGACTTTCAGACATTTTCTATTTGCAGCTTCCCACTTCTCAAGTTCTGTTTTCTCTGCCTGAGTACTGTCAGGAGTGAGTGCTATAGGCTTGGGCTCTCTCAAACAAAGATCTAGGTCCCTAAGACATAGATACACATCCAGATCTTCATACCAACTCGTATAATTTTCACCAGAAAGTTTTGGAATGTCCGATAAACAATGACCTAGAGACATCTGCCATAGGGACATAACAGAATCATATATCTATCACACAGAATAGAATATAAAATACAGGGTATTTCAATACCACTAACTTGTGCTGGTTGTATAAACTAATGTACCAACACCTAACCAAGAGTGTCAACCGGATCTATATTCCTAACCTTTGGGTTTTTGAAATGCACTGGTCCACACAATACTTTGCAATTATTGCGGGATAACACTAACCTTTGACAAAATTGTCACATTTGGGTAGACAATAATTCCTAGATCAGTTTCTCCTTATAAGTGTGTGTGTATTTTATTTTGGTCTTGGATAGTGCTACCTTTGGGTGAGCACCACCTTCCTTTGCTGCCATAAACATGAACCTTGAGTTATTGGGTATTATAACAAAATCAGATTTTACCACTTTGGTGGATTCCATCTGACCCTATTAGAGTACCCAACCACTCATGATGCAGCTGTGGGATATTGGTATTTAAATTCAAACAATTTAATACATGAATTTTGTCACACACAACAATTCTATAAAATTTACTGTTATTCTGCATTGCATTGTGATATAATGTTTCATATAGTTGCCTATGGTCAATAGTTTAAACAAGGAATGTAGAAATCCATATTTAAAGAATTGCATAAATAGTTTAAAAGCTCACTGTGGGTCCCAGTAGCCACATTTGGAGCAAGTGAGGCATATAGGCACGTAAGCCTCATAAAATCAGACACAGCAAAAAAAACCCCACTTCAAAAAACGCTCCCATGCGCCCTAACGCGCGGCTTGAATCCGATGCATGATATCACTCACGGGCCGGTCTGGGCCAGTCAAAATGGTCCGGTCCTACCCAGTCCGGTCCGGTCACTGTTCGGGTCGACCCAGTTTCTTCGGGCCCGATCGACCCATTTGGATCGGGTCTGGACATCTGGGTCAGGTTAAGATTGACCCACTTGGGTCGGTCCGGGTCTAACCCATTTGGGTCGGTCTAGGACCGGACCCTCTTGGGCCTGGCTGGCCGTGACCCATTTGGGTTGGGCTTGCTTTAACTCATCCGAGTTGGACCGAGTTGACCCAACCATCCACCGGGTTGACTCGAAAACCCTACCGAGTCGACCCGACGACGAATCGTCCGCCACCAGCGTAAGTAACTGTTTTTTTTTTTTTTTTTTTTTTTTAAAATGCTTCCGACTCGTGAGATTCAAGCGCTTTTTCCTGCGGCGCGTCGGGATGATTCCGGTGAAACGGCTTATACCGCCATGATCGTCTCGTCGTCCCCTACCATTCCATATAAAAATATTTGGATTTTGGTGGCCGGAGACGGCAGTGGCCGGACAAGAACGATTCAAAACCCGAAATTTTTTAAAAAAATTAAATCTGTTTCCAGATCTATGTAGGTTGGCTCTGATACCACTTGTGAGATTCAAAGCAGTACCTTGATCTCTAAACAATGATCCTACACAGATATGGAAAACAAACAAATAAAGGAGAAATAGATTCATACCTTTTTGGTTGAAACTTGTAGTCGATCCCCATGCTTGAATTTCTCCTCAGGCGCCTTCCACAACCTTTCACCTTTATCTCCCGTGAGTAGAAATAATAGAATAATCAGAATGACGGCTGTAGGGACCTTGGGTTGAATATATAGCATATTCCCTGACCCTAATCACATCCCCACAATGCGTTAGGTCAGTTATGCCCCCCTGACTAACTAGAGTGGGTTAATAACCTTTATGGGCCCAATTAAAAATACTTGTGTTAATGAGGCCCAAAACCCAACAGTATTACTCTACGAGATCAAGTTGAAGAAATACAAAGTTCTTCATTGCTTAATTAATTTCTCTGATATCTTTTGTATGTTATGGTCTAGATCTCAGACTTAGTAAGTAGTCTGCAAGTAAGCTGGCCATCACTTTCCTGTCCCAGCAGCGACGACACAAGTTTTTGGTCACGAATGGTATAAACACGTGCTCGGAATCAGTCCTTAATGAACAGGATTACTTCACAGCAGCTCTCAATCTTAAAGGCCAAGTGAATCTCCTCCAAATCCTCAAAAGCGTAGGAATCCAACCAGATGGTGGATTTTACAGTGAGAATAGTATCACACAAGCAATAGCAGGAGCAGTTGGATACACTCCTGGAATAGATTGCAACAAAGACGCATCAGGCAACAGTGCTATACCAGATAGACCTATGTGTAGACACTTCTGGAGCCAACTTCATTGAGTGCCCAATATTGCTAAGTACCAAATGCAGTTCAAGCATTGAATTCCCTTCTTTCTAACATTAAAATGGAACAGGGTTGGTTCTCTCTTGATTCACTGATGATGCCATGGACTCAATGAGAACAAGCTTCACCACATCACAAAAGAGTTTCACCCTCCAAGCTCCTTATCTCAACCCATCTATTCTCACTCAAGTCTAACTTGAATATATTCGGGTTCCGGGGATAAAGCATGTGTACAAATAAAAGCTCTCCCTTGAATTCAGCCATGAATACAGCTCTCCACATATAATTCAGATCAGTAAAACGAATGGGCATAGGTGGAGGTACAGGAAGGATACTCCAAGTATATTCCTTTAACCCATAAACAGCAAATTGCAATAGCTCATCCTGATAGAAGTGATTAATGGCAGTCCACTGTGAATCTCCGAAATGCCAAATGTTGATAGTAACACCTGGAAGTGTATCTGGCTAAGTATCTCTAATTGCAAAAACCATGCAAGCAGAGGATGTTGGAGCACAAGGTAAGTTAACTTCAAGTTCTTGAAATAGTTCAGGATCAAGATAAGGAAAATCAATTTTGGAGTTGGTGAAGGGATTTAGTAAGTAAACCCAAGAATGTTGCTGGAAACTAAAAGCCAATCATCCTTGCTGGAGTAAATCACTACATTTAATAACTCTGGGACGATCCAGGAATTCCAATTCTTACATATGAAAAACGAATGCTGTCTTCCAGGGTGAGATTGGTTTCGATGAGCTTGAGGAGATCTATTGGTAGGTCAGACCATGGTCTCTGCTTTTCTACTGGAATTTCTTCTTCCAACCTATATACACCCCATTAATTAAGTCAACAACTGTAATAACAAAAGAAAGAATATTTTTTGAAAAACAAAGAGAGGAACCCAGTGAATTAACTCACAGTTTCAGCAATTTTTTAGTCCTATACTTCCTCTTTCGACCCATTTTTGAAGAACAATCAAATTATCTAACTCTCTCTCTTCACCTCCACAGCCCACACACACAACCCCCTCCCTTTTGCAGAGGAGGAGGAGGAGGCGTATGGAGCATGTGAAAACCTGTGAAGCCATCGTTTGTATATATATTGAGATCGAAGGAAGAGCAATTTGAAGAGCCAATTCCTCTGAAAACAACACTTTTTCACGAAACGTTGCCAAAGAAAAGGAACATTCCAGAAGATGTGATGTTTCAAAAGACAGTAATGTCTGTTACCTTTTTCCGGCTTTAACGAATATAAAACTGATCTCAGTGACTCGTTGACTTTGGCTGACCTGTGTCCTATAAAATTCAATAAACCCAAGTGGAGTTGTACCTGCAATTTTGTTATATATGTGTCGAATTCTTGTATCTGTTTCCAAGATTGAATCACTCTGATATATTCTTTGTGAATTTTTCTCTTCTCAGGTTCCCTGTCCGGTCAGGTTCGTTTCTCTCTTAGGGGACCGAAAATGACGACCCATCCTTCGAATGGGATTTTTTCTGAGATGTGTGGTGGATCAACTGCGAAACAGGTACGAGCTAGACCCCATTAGAAAGCCCAGGCCTAGGCCCATTTGTGCTGGTTCCAGCCAGCAGCCCAAGCCAAGACACAAGGCAGCTGGGCCAAAATTAAATTTTTTTAAAGCGGGCCTAATTCGTTGTTGAGTGTTATAGCTAATTCTTGATTGCTGGGTTGAATACCGATGACAGTTTGGGGCAGTGAAGTTTTCTTTACAACCAAGTTCCTTAAATTTCAAATCCTCCTTGTTGGAAAAAAGAAAGAGAATCACAGGAGAAAGACGAGCCCAGGACATCATCAGTGAATCAAGAGAGATTTTTGGAACCAAGATTGCCATATCCTGAAACCATAAATTGGCAAAGCCCACAAAAAGGAACAATGGAGAGATCCATTTCTCTATAGTGCAAGAACTATTTTTGTTTTTGATTTTGTTTTTCTTTTATTTTATCATGGAAGCATGTAGTAGGCTGTGATATCGATTATATAGTACAAAATTTATGCATTACCAACTTATGATCTCCTCCATTCTGTTTTAAAAGAAAACCCACAAAAAAAATAAAGACCAAATTTTGAATTGCGATAGGAGATTGTGAACTGCCTGAGCTTTACACAAACCTGGCCCAGGATTAGTTGGGCTGGACTCAGTGTTAGAGAGAGTGGATAGAGAACATTGTTTTGAAAACTTTGTTTGATGTAAGATGAGCTTGAAGAAGTATGGGATAGAGTTACACATTGGGCCAAGCTAACCTTTGTTCTTATAAGTGCAAAGAAAAGGTCCATATTCGGCCCAACTATAGTTTTAGATTTATTGGACTAGCTGATCCTTGCTGTTGAGTACATGGATTTGTAGGGCATGCAGCCAGGCCAAGTATTTGGATCAAATCGGGCGGATCAGGACCGGCCAAACATGGATCCATCTGATACTTGCTAATATTTCATAGTATTGACTAAAGATTGTATTGGATTGGACCAGATCAGGATCAAGTTGCACAGATCCGGTATCGGAGGTTTAATTTCTTGTTTGAGATGAATGGGCTTTATATATGTTTGAAATATAGATGGACAGATCCATCTTCCATTCTCTTCAAGTTCAAATGGGCATTGTGACACAACAAATCAAAGAGGTGTGAAGACACAATAGTGATGCATGCCTCACTAAACCTTTATTTTTTATAAAAGAAAAAGAACGTTGCTTGATCGAGTGGGTCCTATATCCAAACACGTGAGTATGCAAAATTACCACCCAACCCATCCTAAAAATGAAAAAAAACCATATGTATTGATGCTCCGGTTCGATTTAGAGTTTCAATCAGGTCAGGCCATGAGTCAAATCACCAACTATATAAACCGGGCCGAATCCCAAATATTCATCCGGGTTTGATCAACACAGAGAATTGAAACCTTTTCCCCTTCTCGAGATGGGATATAATACCCTTTTCTATCATTGGGTGTACTTTTGTTTCTTGTTGTAACAGTCAAAGATATTTTCTAATTTTCTCCTTGGGAAAGATCAAAGATGATTTGGTTCAAACCAAAATCAAATCCTCGAAACCCATTGGCCAATCAAAACACGACACAGTGTACTGGCATGGGCATTTCATAGACTAAAATCTCTTCTGGTCTGTGTTGCTCCCTTTCAGTTTTCTCTGACTATAGATACTCTTTTGTCCTGTCAATCCAATCTCAAGTGCAACCCACAACCCATCTTTTAAGAGTGGGTGGTAGTGGTGCGACGATGAAATTCTTTAAACTCACCACTAAATGCAACAACTTAATCTCAACCGTTTATTTTTTGACCTTTTAATCTTATCCATTAAATAAAAAAACACATAAACCTATTCACCGTGAGAGCACGTTTCTTCTTCTTTTTCTTTTTTTTCTAGTTCTTTATTCACAGATTTCTTCCTCGTTGCAGGGAGTGCTTCAGGTTTCTCCTCTCTCTTCCCCTACAAACCTATTTTCTTCTTCTTTGTTCACAGTTTGCTCCGTCTCTGCCAATCTCTCAATTGCTATTGTGGATTTGGTTTGGGTTGCAGCAGAGTTTTTATTTTGTCCATTTAGTAAAGGTATAAAAAACGAAACTCCAACCATTGAAAAGAAGAAGATGAAGATGACCCAAATCCGATGAGATGGCTTAAAACCAAATCTTCTTTCGTTTCCTGTTAAGACTAAGACCCTTATTCTCTAGGTTCTTGGAACCGAAATGCAAAAAACTCCATCTTCCCTTTCATGAAAAAAAAAAAAAAAAAAATCATCTTCCCACCCACAATACACAGGGAGGGCGGAGGTGGGAGGAGACAATACTCTTGTTCTTCTTCAATTTTGCTATTCTTTCTCCGGTGGCTGTTTACCCCACAAAAAAAAAAGTATGAGATGGGTTTGGGGTTGCAGGGGTGGGTTTTTTTTTTTCAGGAGAGCTATACTGTATTTGGGAGCCACTTCAAGAGCCAAATTGCACTCTCTGATGGCCCTGGGGTAATCGGCCAGACCCATCTGTGGAGGTGGGCTACATCTATGTGATTTCTGGGCAACAACTTGAGGGCTTTTTCATACTTTTAAGAATGCTCCTTTACAATCCCTCTTTTGAAAGAGCTTGTTCCCTTCCTCCTTCAGCTCCTGAGACATAGTGATGAAGACGGCCGTGTCTGTTGGCCTAAGGAGACCAAAATATTTATTCTTAGGGTTTTGCATGCCCTGGGTTAACCCATGGTGTCCCATGGGTGCCACATTTTAATTTTTAGGGCTTCCCATGGTCGCCCATTGGAACCTGGTGCATCCCTGTTAGGGTTTCTCCTTCCCTCATGTGTCCCATAAAATTATTATCATAGTAGGGACGAAGAAACTCATCCCTAGTCCATCACATGGCAAGGGGGATCCATCCCTAACTCGAATGCGCAGCAGAAAAGGTCGATTCAAGTTTCTTTCGCATCCCATAAATATTAATAATCAATAAACTGAAGGAATTAATGAAGAACTGCTAACCTGGTGAGCCTCAAGTGTTGCTCCTCCAATAGAGAGTGGTTCTTCCTCCAGCGAGTGCTCCAAGCAAACAAATCTGAACCTCCAATGGTGCTACCAAGGTTCTATACGCCAGTCCCAGATACCCTCAAACTCCTTAGCACAGATCCAGGGTTTCACAAACCCTAACTCTCAAACACAGGTGAGAGAAGCAAGAAGAAGAAGAGAGATCACAAAAGGGAGAGAGAGAAACCAAAAACACAGGAGAGAGAGTGTCTGCTCCAAAAACGTGGAGAGCTCCCTCTTCTGCGTTTTATGGTCCCCTATTTATAATAATAGGGTTTAATTAAATCCTAGATAGATTTAATAGAGCCTTAGTGAGAGTCTGACTCTCTCTCTCTCAGTCTAGCAGTTCTGTTTAAACTCAAAGTGCTACACAGGTGAAGAAGCAGAATCTAATAGGAAAATTATTAATTAGTTTCTTTATTTAATTATTAATGGATAATTATAATTAGCACCAAATCCATTAATTAAATAAAGAACCAATTAAATTAGCAAATTCCAAATAACTCCCTATATGATAACAATTTATCATATACAACCCCCTCACTAATCAACACCATCATTATGGAATCTAGGGCATGTACACATGTACTGTCAAACCCCAATCCATAGTACATGTCCATATAAGAGCGTCTGTGCATCCGATCGGGTCCCGTAAAACTCGATAAAACACTTTATTTGAAATAATTATAAATAATGTAGCATTTTATGTAAAATAAATTTTGCAAAACCATTTCAAAAGCATCTGGATCCAGTTACGATCCGACCATGCACGAGCAGTCTCTATCTTGGTGTTCCCCAATCGGGTAGTGGTGACTGTATTGGATAACTCCTTCACTCACAAAGTGTTCACGCATTCCCAGAACACCGGCTTTGACTCGCTTGAGTCTCAGTCATTGATGAACCAAAGAATGTGATCACACTTTGCAGTGACAGGGTTCCCTCAGGTACAGGGTGTCGGTGACACATGTCTATCCCTTCCTACATCTGGCAGTAATACATGAGGGAATCGACAAAGTAGATTCTTTGCCAATGCACACATCAAACATGTGAGCACTCGCATTCGTACCCTGACATCACATGTCTAGGCATACCCAATGCGACGACCATATGATAAGGGTGCCCAGCCCAAACCCTAGTCGTGACTACCATTTTAAGTATAACTTACGGACACATAATGCTCAAAAAATTTATATCGCATGTGACAATATTAAACTAAAATGTATAAATGTTCAATACAAAGGTGAACCGGGTTGAACCGGACCGAACTAGGTTTGATGGACACACACTTGTCCAACAATCTCCCACTTGTACATCAAAGCCAATTCTCCATATATTTTAAACCCATGCCCTCCATGTGTTTCTCAAACACTTCTGGTGACAAACCCTTTGTCATGGCATCAGACACATTTTCAGTTGTGTCCACTTTGGAGATACTCACATCACCCTGCTGGATAATCTCTCTGATGAGGTGATACTTCCGTTGCACGTGCTTGTTCCTCTGATGAGCCCTAGGCTCCTTAGCTTGTGCAGCCCCTCTGTTGTCACATAACAGGGGAATAGGGCCCTTGACAAGATCAGGAACTACCTCTAAATCTGATAGGAATTTTCTCAGCCAAACACCTTCTTTTGCTGCATCACAAGCTGCAAGGTATTCTGCTTCGGTAGTAGAATCGGCTGTAGATTTTTGTTTCGCACTCCGCCACACAATGGCATCTCCACCCATTAGATATATCATCCCGGACGTGGATTTTCTATCATCCTTGTTAGTTTGGAAATCCGAATCTGTGTATCCCAATACTGACAACTGATCAAATCCAAAAACCAAGAAATATTCCTTAGTCCTTCTCAGGTACTTGAGGATATTCTTGATAGCACTCCAATGCTCGCGTCCAGGGTTAGATTGATAATGACTTACCATACCTACTGCATAGCAAATGTCCAGCCTCGTACACAACATAGCGTACATAAGACTCCTTATTGCTGAGGCATAGGGAATCCTCTTCATCTCTTCAATGTCTGTCTGAGACTGAGGACATTGAGATCTGAAAAGACTGACTCCATGTCTGAAGGGAACACTTCCCCTCTTAGAGTTCTCCATACTAAATCTGGCCAGGACTTTGTCTATATAGGTTGCCTGTGACAAGCCTAGCATCCTTTTCTGGCGATCTCTTACGAGTTTGATCCCAAGGATATAGCTAGCTTCACCAAGGTCTTTCATTGAAAACGTTGTGGATAACCACTGTTTTACTGATGAAAGGAATCTTACATCGTTACCAATCAGCAATATGTCATCTACGTATAAAACAAGAAAACATACTGCCCTCCCATTGATCTTCTTGTAAACGCATGGTTCATCCATGTTTTGATCAAAACCAAACGATTTGATTGATTGATCAAACCTGATGTTCCAGCTCCTGGAAGCCTGCTTCAGCCCATAAATGGACCTCTGCAATTTGCACACCTTTCTTTCTTCCTCCAAGGAAGAGAACCCCTCTGGTTGTTCCATGTAGATTTCCTCTTGAAGGAATCCATTTAGAAATGCAGTCTGCACATCCATCTGCCAGATCTCATAATCAAAGTGTGCTGCGATAGCCAATAAAATCCTGATGGATTTCATCATCGCTACTAGTGAAAAGGTTTCCTCATAGTCTATACCCTTTTTCTGGGTATAGCACTTTGCTACCAGTCTCGCTTTGAATCTTTCGACCTTTCCATTTGCGCCCTTCTTCCTCTTGAAGATCCATTTGCATCCAATTGGGTTGACGCCAAGTGGTGGATCGACTAGAGTCCAGACCTTGTTGGAATGCATCGAATCAATTTCAGAGCGCATTGCCTCCAGCCACCTAGTGGCATCAACATCCTTTAGAGCCTCAACGTATGTCATTGGATCATCATCCGATTCAACCGATACCATGTGGAACTCTTCCACAGTTTCCTCTTCGGTTAGAAGAGTTAGCCTGGTGGGTGGTCTAATAGTCCTCCCACTGCGTCGAGGTTCCTCAGGTGTTGGTATTTCAGCGGGTATGTCAGTTGGTCTCACTTCTGGAAGTGACGTTTCTGAGCCATCTGATAGCTCTTTTATGACTACTGGTTCGGACCTCCGGGTCATCATTTCTTCCTCAAAAAATGTGACATGTTTACTTACAATGACCTTTTGTTCAACTGGGTCATAGAAATAATAGCCTATTATGCCTTTGGGGTAACCTAAGAAATAGCATCTCGAAGTCCTGGATTCCAACTTGTCTGTCTGTTGCTTTCGCACATGTGCTATGCAACCCCATAACCTAAGGTGTTGAATACTGGGCTTTCGCCCCTTTCACAACTCAAAGGGTGTCTTGGCTACAGACTTAGATGGAACCCTATTCAAGATATATATCACCGTCTCTAAAGCGTACCCCCAAAAAGAAAGAGGCAGCTCACTATAAGTGAGCATCGTCCTGACCATATCCAATAGGGTCCGATTGCGTCGTTCGGATACACCATTTTGTTGTGGTGTGCCCGGATTAGTTAGCTGACTAACTATCCCTTGGGATATGAGATGTTTTTTAAACTCATTCGATAGATACTCCCCTCCACGATCTGATCGTAAGGACTTGATGCGTTTATCGAGCTGTCTTTCGACCTCGGCTTGAAATTCTTTGAATTTATCAAAGGCTTTCGATTTCCTACGCATCAAATATATATAACCATATCTAGAGTAATCATCGGTGAACGTGATAAAGTACTCATACCCATATCTTGCTTGTATGTTTATGGGTCCACACACGTCAGTGTGTATCAACTCCAACAGATCTGTGGCTCTAGCACCTTTATTGCTAAAGGGTTTCTTAGTCATTTTGCCCTGAAGGCATGACTCACAGGTGGGGAATGGTTCCACCTTCAGACTCTCTAAGGGCCCATCCCTCACCAATCTACTGATTCGGTCTACATTTATGTGACCCAATCTTAGATGCCACAGATATGTTGAGTTCACTGGAGTTGCTTTCCGTTTAAAATCAACATTTGAAACAACATTCGTTCTAATAGGGCAATCTAGAAAATACAAACCACTTTGCATATATCCGGATGCCATAAAGGAATTATTAAAATGAATAATCAATTTAGAATTAAAGGAAAAACTATATCCATCCAAAACAAGTTTTGAAACTGAAATTATCTTCCTCTTGAAAGAGGGTACAAAATAGCAATCCTTTAAAACTAAACTAGCAGAACTAAAATTTAAAATAAAAGTTCCCATAGCCAACGCCATGGTCTTAGCTCCAGTGCCCATCCGAAGACGCACTTCATTTCTTTCCAGGTTCCTTGTCTCCTTGAACCCCTGCAAATCATTGTAAATGTGAACAGTGGATCCACTATCCACCAACCAAGAATTGGTCGGTTCAAAAGATAAATTAGACTCATAAAGAACGTGAACATCACATGTACCTTCTTTAGCAGCCTCTGTTTCATCCGGCTTCTTGTCTTTCAAAGTTGCCAGGTAAGCACGACAGTTTCTTTTCCAGTGACCCTCCTTCTTGCATTAGAAGCACTTGCCTTTGCCTTTATTGCCAGACTTCCCACCCTTGGCTTTCAGGGTCTTGCCCTTACTTCCCTTTTTCTTCTTCTTCCCATTTGAAGAAGGCTTTGCCTCAATTGCATTGACCTCAGCCTTGTCCTTTTTTAAGGACGCTTCAACCTCTACCAGTGCATTAGCAAGCTCGATGAGCTCCATCTCCTTCTCGGACATCTTATAGGACATCCTAAAAGGTGCGTAGGCAGAAGTGAGTGACGCTAAGATCACATCAGTCTTGTATCATAGGCTGAAATCAGTCCCCATGGATTTCAATTTTTCAAACAGATTGATCATTTTTATTACATGATCCATCACTGGAGTCCCCTGGGACATCTTGGAGTTATGGATTTGACTCACCGCATCAGAATGTGCGTGTGTCAACTGCCTGTTGAACAATTCAGCAAGCTTATCCATTTTACCCCCAGCAGTGTGTATATCCTTGACTGAGTCTACAATTGACTTTTCCAACGATCCTAGGATATAGAGTGATGCCTTGGAATCCCTCATGAGAAACTCTTGCATCTCTTCATTTGCCTCAAAATTGTTCGGGTCGGGTTGAGGAGGAACTTGTTCATCTAGAACTGTGTACAGTCCTTCAGCAGTCAGGAGCAACTTAATGCTCCGGTACCAATCGACATAGTTTGTACCATTAAGTTTGTATTCGCTAATGAGTGTTAACAGGTTGGAATTAACGGCAGCCATCGTATATTAATCTACATGTGCACAAGTAAATAACCACATGCTAATTAATGACCATTGAAAATAATAAATTGAGCACACACACATCCATGGTCTTTCATGATTTGGGTTTCCCTCATAGCCCAAAAGATGAATTGGATACCTACAACCCTTGCATGCATAACTTACCTTGTCAGGAGTCATTATACACACCATGGTAGTGTGGACTAAGCTATCCGTCTCATGGGCTTCCAATATTTTTGGCCACCTGGGTGTCATGTCCAGATCCTATCTGCTGACATACACCCAAGTCTTGTATTTACCTATTGCATTAGTTAGAATCATGGAATCATGAAAGATGGCCCACTATCGTAGTGCCCTCTCAATATCCATATCCTAACGTATCTAGATAGAGGTAAATATAGATAAATGTGTGACAGAGGTCCTGGCAATGTCCTGTCTGCTTATGCGGGGTCATGTCACACACTTTCTACATTTATCTTCAATAGGAGGCCATGAACATGTCTACCGATTAAGACTGATCCATATCATACATGTATTGTGAATAAAGAGGAATTAATTAACTCTCACTTACATGGATAGATTTAAACAACATAATTAATCAACATTAATTAAAAGTGATTATGGGATGGCGGCATTTTTATCAGAAGCAATTAAAGAACCCTCCCAATAAAAATAAAACTAATAACTTTGGGTGCATTTATCATGCCATGGATGTCACGCCTCGATCATCTCCTCCGCCCGATTACGTCTTCAAAGTAGGTGACTTGCATCTCCATAAGCTTTGAGCACCACATGTGGATCACCATCAACATGCCCTGGGAGCCCTAACTCCTCTAAAATTATAATGGAAACCTAAGAAAAATTCTATACACTTTCCTTTCCATAATAATAAAGAAACTCCGCATGAAAAAACCAACCCACTATTTGGGCTGCCCATGGGGTGGAGTACATTTGTTTATAAAAAAGATAGAGGAAGAGAGAGAAAGAGAGAGAAGCATCACATCCACCCATAACCCCATGTATCACATACATAAACAATCCATCCATTTATTAGAATGTCATTCCCATAATCACATCATAATATAATTCCATGCATGGCCATTAAAGCAAGTAAACCAAAAATTAAAACATGGATTCCTTCAATTATTGAACCACCACATCGCATGTGATAACATGTATCCAAGCCCATAAAATTAAAATCGCATTTTAATTGCCAGTGGGTAAAGAGAGAATCTCTTCACCCATCATCATCCTCCAAAAAAACAAAACAAAATAATAAAATTCTATTTTAAAAAAATCTGTTATTTTTTTTAATTAAACTGGAGGGAAAACAAGAAGATGCATGCAGCCCACTTGCGCAGGCTGCAGGCACTCCCTGTGCATCCCGCAAGCCCAAGGCCCACGGGCAACAGCCCATGGCCAAGCCCGCAGGCCTGCTGCCCATAGGCTTGTTGCCCAAGGACAGCAGCCTGTAAGCTGCAGCCGGCAGGCTTGTTGCCCGCAGGCAGCAGCCCGCAAAGGGAATGCGCACAAAGGCAGGCAATAGGGGGAGGGCGTGCGCAGAGGCTTGGTAGCATGCGCTCCCCCCCCCCCCACACACATATAAACATGATTAAAAAAATTTAAATTAATAAAATTAATAATCACTCCTTAATTGGATACATGCTTCAATAATTGGAATAAATAAAACAAATCAAATCCATCATCACATGGGTAGGTTGTTACACTAACAACCTTGTAACTACCCATGTGCACATGGGAAGGTTGTTACAACAACCATATTCTAACCACCCATGTGCCAACTTGCATCCCACTCATAATAATCACCATTAATTATTCAATATTCATGGGTGGGAAAGGTGGCTCTGATACCACACTGTTGGCCTAACAACGGTCCAGGGATCAAACCATGGTTCCCTAGGGAGACCAAGATATTTATTCTTAGCGTTTTGCACGCCCTGGGTTAGCCCATGGTGTCCCATTTTAATTTTTAGGGCTTCCCATGGTTGCCCATGGGAACCTTGGTGCATCCCTGTTAGGGTTTCTCCTTCCCTCATGTGTCCCATAAAATTTATTATCATAGTAGGGACGAAGAAACTCATCCCTAGTCCATCACATGGCAAGGGGGATCCATCCCTAACTCGAATGCACAGCGGAAAAGGTCGATTCGAGTTTCTTTCGCATCCCATAAATATTAATAATCAATAAACTGAAGGAATTAATGAAGAACTGTTAACCTAGTGAGCCTCAAGTGTTGCTCCTCCAATAGACAGTGGTTCTTCCTCCAGCTAGCGTTCCAAGCAAACAGATCTGAACCTCCAATGGTGCTACCAAGGTTCTACACGCCAGTCCCAGATGCCCTCAAACTCCTCAGCACAGATCCAGGGTTTCACAAACCCTAACTCTCAAACACACGTGAGAGAAGCAACAAGAAGAAGAAGAGAGATCACAAGAGGGAGAGAGAGAAACCAAAAACACAGGAGAGAGAGTGTCTGCTCCAAAAACATGGAGAGCTCCCTCTTCTGCATTTTATGGTCCCCTATTTATAATAATAGGGTTTAATTAAATCCTAGATAGATTTAATAGAGCCCTAGTGAGAGTTTGACTCTCTCTCTCTCAGTCTGGCAGTTCTGTTTAAACTCAAAGTGCTACACAGGTGAAGAAGCAGAATCTAATAGAAAAATTATTAATTAGATTCTTTATTTAATTATTAATGGATAATTATAATTAGCACCAAATCCATTAATTAAATAAAGAACCAATTAAATTAGTAAATTTCAAATAACTCCCTATATGATAACAATTTATCATATACAACCCCCCCACTAATCAACACCATCATTATGGAATCTAGGGCATGTACACATGTACTGCCAAACCCCAATCCATAGTACATGTCCATATAAGAGCGTATGTGCATCCGATCGGGTCTCGCAAAACTCGATAAAACACTTTATTTGAAATAACTATAAATAATGTATCATTTTATGTAAAATAAATTTTGCAAAACCATTTCCAAAACCGTACTGGATCCAGATTCTGATCCGACCATGCACAGACAGTCTCTATCTTGGTGTTCCCCAATCGGGCAGTGATGACCGTGTTGGATAACTCCTTCACTCACAAAGTGTTCACGTATTCCCAGAACACCGGCTTTGACTCGGTTGAGTCTCAGTCATTGATGAACCAAAGAATGTGATCACACTTTGCAGTGACAGGGTTCCCTCAGGTACAGGGTGTCGGTGACACATGTCTATCCCTTCCTACATCTGGCAGTAATACATGAGGGAATCGACAAAGTAGATTCTTCGTCAATGCACACATCAAACATGTGAGCACTCGCATTCGTACCCTGACATCACATGTCTAGGCATACCCAATGCGACGACCATATGATAAGGGTGCCCAGCCCAAACCCTAGTCGTGACTACCATTTTAAGTATAACTTACGGACACATAATGCTCAAAACGTTTATATCGCATGTGACAATATTAAACTAATATGTATAAATGTTCAATACAAAGGTGAACCGGACCGAACCAGGTTTGATGGACACACACTTGTCCAACAGTGTCCTCGTCGTAGGCTTTTGTGCCCTGGTCTCCCGGCTTGCTCTTCGCATTTGCACCCTCAGGTTTCCCTTCTGCCTGTGTCGTCTTCTTCCCTGTAGGCTTCCCCATCGCTAATCAGGAAACAACACCTCTAATTTTCCTCCAATCAAACACCTTGTAATAATCCTACACAATTAGACCCACACAGAACCAAAGAAGATCGGTCACTACTCAATCGAGAGTCGAGACCGAGCTTCTCTGCAATAAAACCAATTCAGAACCACAAAATCCCTAGTAACTCACCCAGCCCAATAACTCTGTTCTGACCCAAAGTCCTCAAACACCCCAATTCTCTACAATTACATAAACAAAACCACTCAAAATTCACAGACTACAAATTCAAATGAAAAAATAACCAAAAAAAATCCCAGGGCCATCAGAGAGTGCAATTTGGTTTTTTTTTTTTTTCCTGAGTTTTGCAAAAAGTAGCTTTGCAGGGGAAGAGAGAGGGGAAGAGAGAGATGGGAGGTTTGCAGGGGAAGTGAGAGCGGAAGAGAGAGAGGAAGAGAGCGCTGAGGAAGAAGAAGTGAGACAACCGGCAATCGGTTGAAAATTGAACGGTTCTGATCAACTGGATAAATCTCAACGGCTGAGATTCATCCGTTGAGTTTAGTGGTGCGTTTAAGATACTTTATAGGTCGCGCTGCGACTTTTTCTCCTTTTTTTAAATTAAACAATTTTTTTTTTTTTTTTTTTTTTTTTTTTGGGGGTTAAAAACCAAACACTTAAAGTACTACTGAACTTTTTTTTTTTTTTTTTTTGGCGCAAAATCTAATCATTTCCTTGAATCAAAAAACAGGATACAATATTCAAGATCTCCCTTAGAAAGGGGGACCAAGAAACAGCTCTCCGGGCAAGAAAGAACCCATTTTGAAACCTTGTGGGCTAACACATTCCTATCACGATTAACATGGGCTAAGCTACAAAATGAAAAAGCAGATTTTAGGATGCAAATATCCTGTACAACACTAGAGATAGAAGTAGGAAGATTTGTAAAAAAGAGCAAACACTGGATGAGGGAGAGACAATCCGATAATAACCAAATCGAAGAAACTCCAAGCTCAATTTGATAATAGTACAAAAGGGTCATTTTGCACTTATCCACTTGCATATATGTTAGGTTTATCATTATGATACCAATGCAATGGATTGTACAAGTTTATAGTAACATAATGGCGTACAAAAGGAGTCGACCACCTACTCTTCCCAATTGGGTTCACCCATTTCTAGGTAAAACCTAATCATTAAAACCAGGCTAAAACTTTATGGCCATGAGAGATTGAGAGCTTATAGTGGCCAAGTGCCTAGTGCACTTCGTAGCTAGTGGTGCGTAAAGGGCCATTGCTATCAGGAGGTCTTGAGTTCAAATCTCCTGGTTCACATCCTACATCCCCCTATCTATCAAAAAAAAAAAAAAAGAGCTTAAATCACCCCAACTAAAATCCTATTTTTCTAAGTTTTTTCTTTTAAAAAGGAAAAAACAATCACCATACATATTTTTGTGCACTCCTCACAAACACCCATGGATCTCATACACCCTCTTCTCAATAAGTGCACTCTCTATTGGATGATTCATCACCCTACTCTCCTATTGGTGCAAAATTACAATTTTGATGTCATATGAAATCCTCTCTCATTTTTTTAGCAAAAGATTTTTCTGATTTGATGACCAAAGATTGAACAAAATGATACGGATTCATACACTAATAAAAAAAATTACATTAGCATTTTTTGTCTCCTATTAGACAAAGTATTCTTTCTTTTATGAACAACCGATCACAGAACCTCTTCACATTTTTTGCACCACCAGTGAGTACAAGGATTCTTTCCTATATCACTTGACATCCTGATCATGTGGGTCTCACATTAACACACACTCTCTCTTCCTTGACCATATGAGACTTATATAATTATACTAGACAAAACCATTTCCCATGCGATGATTGGTGTAGAATAAAAGATCCCATTCACCCAACTTTCGGTGTGGGACACCCTCTCCTTTCCTATTCCTCCTAGTCTTGCCTAGTTTGGTTCGTGAGGCCTCCTTGGTCCGCTAATGCTTTATGCACTAATGTATTAATTGGATAGTATGAAGTCAGGATTAATTGGGGTGGGGGGGTGGGGAGCAGAGAAGCGGGCTTACCAAACCAATTGGACCAGATGGTTTCTTGTGATGGAACATGTGGTTGCCAATGTCGCTATATTGTGGGACTTGTAGGTCAATTACCAGTTAATGTTAATCCAAAACATTTAATGAGCATAAAAACGAACTGTATGGCTGAGGTTTTGGTAATTTCTTGATCTAGTTGAACATGTTTATGTTACATTAGGCAGCAACTTGCCAAATTGCTTCCTTTTTTTTGGGTTTGAACAACTTGTCCAAATTGTTTCTCTTTTTTAGTTGAAATTTGGATGAGGGTCTTAAGTATTCAGCAAAAGGCAATTGATCCTCTGAATGTGATGGCTGAGGCTTTTTCACTTTTTCATGACTTACTAAACTGGTCTATTAATGGTATAAAATGGAAAGTTTCAAAAATTGTATAGCATGCAGCTTCTATTCATAGTCCGAAGGTTTACAATGTTATTTAGTTGGTCAAAGACTTCCTTATGGTTTGTATTGAGAGCATGGTTCGTAATCTCAGAAATTGGATCCGGATCGGTCTCAGTCGATATTGCATCGGATCGCCCTGAATCGAGCCAAATCAGACAGATTTATCTTTTCTTTTAACAAAAATTGGTTTTTATTACTTTTTTACTCTTCGATCATATCCGATCTGAGAATACGAACCATGATTGGCACAGCCATGGCACATGAGGAGACATGCGTGGGTGTGACTTGTGGCTCGATAATAGCCCTTGTCTTGAAATAGAGTGTACGTAGTAATACCATGGCATCATGCTGACATTATAGAAGAAGGAACAGGAGCGATTTGGAAAACCAATGAGTCGTGACAATTCAAAACATGACAATGTGATTTTTCGAGGTAATTGATGTCTACTTATCGAAAAGGGCGAAACACTTAAGAATTACCCTGTGGAAGGGTGGTGTGTGTCACCCTCCTTATTGCTAATGGATCCTAGCATGCAATCGTGGTTCTGGGGGTTGGCCTCGCTGAGCATGCATGGACAACACATGTATTCAATAGATGGATCCTATAGATGGGCACTCAGAGCGAGAGTGGATGATGGGTGTTTCCCTAGTAGGTTTGGTTACTAACAAAGATCATGTTCAGCAGCAGCTGCTATCATAGTGTATTGTCGAGTATGTGGAAGCTCAGGATTGTAGATGTACTAGCACTAATTATGCTTCAATGCCACACAGGCTTAAGCGAGTGGACTATCCAGCCAATGTATTATACGAGGGTGTGCCTATCTTGGAAAACACTTGGGTTTAGTGTGCCTAGGATGAGTCTATGTTGGTGTTAGTTATCAGCACAGCTTGTGCGATAATGAAGACTGATATGGATGAGTGTATCGCAGATCTGGCACACCTTCAGTGTACATTGTGCTATTCAAGTGGTTCTATTTCTACATCTTAGGAACATGCATGATGGTCAGCTTAGTGGTAACCTTAAATTGGAGTGGTATAAACGATAAACTAAAATGACTAAATAAAAAATTAACCCAATATTAGATGATAATATATATACACGATCACTTATCACTCAAGTTGAAAAACTCAAAAAATAAAGAATAATTTAATTTGCTCCAAAAAAATAAAGAGTTTAAATTGATTTATGTGCCAATTTACAAAATCACCCCATTCTCATTCAGTCATACTCGATTATTAAAAAGAAAATGGGTTATTTCCAAATGCCTATCTCAAAATGGTCAAACTTACAGTTGCCCCCCTGAACTTTCACTAATTCCACGTGCACCCTTGCTTTTCAAACTAAGTACCAATATAGTCCCTCCCGTTAGTCAGAGACGTTAGTTTTTGAAAATTTATGGACCATTCTACCCCTTGATAGGGTAGAATGACAAAAATACCCTTATTTGAAAAGAAAAAAAAAAAAACCCTGCAACTCATCTTCCCCAAATCGTTTAGGGTTTGGGGAAGATGAGTTTTTTAATCTGAAATGAAACAATTTCCCACGACCAACTTCTCAAGGTACCCTAACCTAGGGTTTCTTCTGGAACCGATCTTGTTGAGCTTCTACAAATCGATCCCTTACGGGAGCTTTGTGGCATTCTCTGCTCTGTACCTGGGCGTCGTGAGAAACCCTAGGTTTAGCAGTTACGTGAGGTTCAATTCGATGCAGGCAGTTGATGAGCACATTTATGTGTGAAATCTTAGGGTATAAAACATTCATTTTTCCACATTGAACAGCGCTACTCGGGTACTTTTTGTCATTTTTTAGGTTTAGGGGCATTTTTGTCAAAATGGAGAATACATGTCTAGTTGGACCGCCAAACGCTGGGTTACAAGGTTGAAGAATTCAGTCGGGTTAGCTTTCCAATGCGCAACATCGAAACACTACAAGAAAACTCATTTTTGGCGACGGTTTTTTTCCGTTGCCAAAAATCGAAATCCGTTGCTAAATATGTTGGCGACGGTTTTCTGAGCCGTTGCAATCACCGTTGGCATAAATGGCGCAGCCAAAATTAGGCAACGGAATAAGGGGTTCCGTTGGGAAAAATGTAATTGGCGACGGTTAAAATAATACCGTTGCCCTAAACCATTCTTTAGCAACGGTTAATAATAAACCGTGGCCGAAGATAATAGTATGGCGACAAAATAAAACATACTGTTGCAGAAAACCATATTTTTAACAACGATATTAACCGTTGTAAAAAAAAAAAAAAAACCGTCGCTAAGGGCGATATGGTAAGGCTTTTTGGCAACGGTATAAAAAAAACCGTTGCCAAAACTAAGATAACAAAAAAAAAATAATTTAAAATCAGTATATTTCCTGTAATTACATTAATATATTGGTCCATATGAAAAAAAATAAAATTAACCATACATCCAAATAAGAATACATTTCTTACACTTCACTTCAAAAAAGTAATACAATCATAATTAAAAGAACTCATGACTCTAATTACATTGTATTACCTTCATAGACTTTGCACTCCTCATCAGACATCAACTGGGTTTATCTTGCAAAACTCATTCAATGGATCAAAATGGTGCGACGTACAGTAGTTTCAAGACAGCATCACCAGCTTGGGAATCAACTCTCAAGAGATCTCCTAGACCAGCCATCCAAGAAAGGTTTGGTCATAGCAATCTCTGGTGTGAGAACCCATCAATATGAGAAATCCATCTTCAGTTCTAAGCCAATCTGATTGTATCACTATACCAATTAAGAGTCAGTGTACCATTAAAACTAAATTTCAGAATAAAATGAGAAAGCTTCATCTATCTATCTGCATTGAAAATTCATTGACTTGTGTGCAAAAGATCTAATAGGTAATATGATTCAAAATCATATCAAAAGATGAAAACAGTAAAAGATCCAATGATACCTTATCCAATGTAACTACCATAGGACAGCAAGGATGAATCAAAAGATGAAAAACAGTAAAAGATCCAATGATAGCTTATTCAATGTAACTACATAGGACAGCTAGGATCAATCAAAATATGAAAACAGTAAAATCCAATATATGATAGCTTATCCAATTGAACTTGGAAGATGACAAAATTTTGAATGTAAGCTCTTAGCAAGACAATGTCTTACAATTCCCCTTTTCCATTCTATATCATAGGTTAACTCATAATTACTAATGTTTCCTCACATGTCAACCCAATTCTTTTCCAGCTCTTCCCTTGTACATCTACCATTACCAACTTTAGCAATATCAATTATTTAAAGTTACCATAAGTTGTCTTTGTTCACTAACAAAAGCATCCAATTGACCTTCTGGCTTCCATCATCTTTTGACTTGCTGGTGCTGCTCCCAAGTGCACTCAGATTCATCTGTCTCTTATTCTGTCACGCTAGCCTTCATTACTTCATATATTTCTACCGAACAACTTATATTTGCAAACAAGAAAACAGAGAGTAGCACATTAGGATTTGAATATCCAGAATCAAATCCGTATACTTGACGTAAATATACATCAGATACAAGACAAATTCAAATATTGGATATGCTAATTCCAGATATTAGCTTATCCACTTCAAAATCGATCCATTTCCATCCAAGACAAGTTTGGCTGCCAACATTCCAACTAACTCTGCACCAATGACAAAAACCACTCCCAAGTATCCGACTACTTACAAATAGAAGGATCAAGGATTAACTTTGCTTTCATAAGCAAGCTGAATATCCCACCTCAACCATTCCAACTAAAAAAAAAAAAAAAGAGAAGAAAAAGGAAAGAAGAAACACAAAAGAAGCCAGTTTTGAACAAACATTTGATGTAATCAGAGCCATTAACTACCCATCTTGAGGGCATCATAGCCCAACTGCTTTATGTATTCAACTAATTTCTACAACTACTACTGTGGATATTGCTAAGCTCTTTTCCAAATGCACCTGTAATATACTGGACTCTTAAACTTCGTAAAATTAAGCATTCTGTTCACTTTCACATCTATTTGGAAATGACCAGTTAACCACAAGTAACAGAAGAATCAAGTCCTCAGCAAGGCATTTCCTTCAACAGTGACTCTATTTAGAAATCAAAAGCAATTAAAGATGGTACTGAAGACGCAATAATCGCAAAAGGAACAACAACAACATCCAAGCATTATCCAAACTTAATAGGGTCGGCTACATGGATCCTATAAGAGAAAAAAAGGTAAAAAGAAGTAAAAAAGGAGAGGGGGGGCAAACAACATCAACACAAATCTCTAAGGTATCGACCCTTCTTAACTACGTACCGCTTCTTAACTGCCCAACACTCTGCACTAGGTCTCGAAGAGGGGTGGATACACACAACGGCAACACACAACAAAGACCAACTGACCGCATGGATCTTTGATCTCCAATCAGCTCTATTAGAGGTCATACTCGGGGCAAGGCCTAAGCTAAGCATGTCTTTCTTCACTACTTCTCCTAAGCTTATCTTAGGCCTGCCTCTAGTTCTTTTGGTTCCCTCAATCAGGATCATGTCGCTCCCCTCCGGACTAGAGCCCCGGAAGGCCTCCGTTGGACATGGCCATACCATCTCAAACGATTCTCTCTAAGTTTATCATGGATAAAATTGCTAGATGAAGTTAGAGAACCATGCGGCATATAGTGACAAGCACGAATACAGTAAGTTCAAGCACAATTTCCAATACAAACAACAAGGAGATTTTACACAGTGACCATTTAAAAATACAAATAAGGTAGATGATTAGAGAAGCAATAGAAGAATTATCTTGTAGCATTCAGGGATTAAACACATAATCATAGGAAACTTACTTAAAAGGTGTATCTCCAGGATTTCTTTGACGAGTAATGTGCTCAAACTGCCTTCCATTTTTTGCTACAAAACTTGCTAATTTGTCTGCAACTTTCTTCACTCCAGGATCGCTTGGGGAAGGTGGTGCTGCATGTCACTTAAAGAACTGATTAATACCAAGAGCATGAACAGGGGAATGCAAATTACTCTTGTAGCAGGGTGTGCCACATTTTTCAATTCTTTCATTCAACATCTCTTTCCACCAAGGTCGATAGAGACTTAAGACATAAGCTGCATTCATGAGACAAGAAATGTTCAAGAATGTTCTGTTTTCACCATTCATCACTTTACGAACAGAGAAGGCATAAATTCCCAGCTGGGTTGAGGAAAACACTTTCCAAGGTGAAAAGGTAGTCTCAATGCGAAAAAAAATATAATGAGGGTAAACATTCTTGTGCTAACATAAAATAGCCCAAAATTATCAAAACTATGTATCAAATGCCCCTTATATTCTAATATAGATGTCTACGATCATCAAGCTTGGAGTCAGGACTAGCCATAGCCACTGAGGTTTTGTTTAGTTAAGTGGCAGGCAGAGGGGTTCATGCAAAGCAGAAAGCCCCCCTTCCTGCTTTTTCATCTCACCAGTCTATAAAGAGGTACTTGCATACTAACCACTGAACATTTTACCTCAGTTTTTACCCATGCGCTTTCACAAGAATCACTCCACTTCCATGAAAACCAAACACATCCCAAGTTACAACCACCTGAACAATTGTTCTAACACCTTCCTAAAGCACTCCACCCCACAGCAGACCACAACCTAAATAAGATAATAGCAGGAAATGAAAATATATATTCATGTCTCCTGATGTAGATATATGAGAAAAGATGGCATTATGTTAGTGGAAATATGCCTTGGTTTGGGTACCTATACATTGGGCTTTTGTTTCAATGGGTTTTCAATGTAATAACCACTTTAAGGAACTTAAAATCATAGTACTAAAACTCACGAAATTTCAGTCGAGATATCGAATATTTCGAGTATCTCGACCTGTCCGAAATGAAATGCAAGTTCAAAATCAAAAAATGCAATATTTCGAATATTTCGGAAATTTCGATGAAATTTCGGTCATCTCGTTTCGGAAATTTCGAAAATCTCGGTAATTTCGGTCATCTCGTTTCAAAATTTTCGAAAATCTCGAACATTTTTGGCATTTTACACCCACAGAAAAATACCATATTTCGACCGAGATTTCGACGAAATTTCGGTCAGACCGAAACACCGAAACGAAACGAGATTTAGTACCATGCTTAAAATAAGGGTAGGACTTAGGAATACGGGATTTAATTTATAGGAGTTGTTAAGTCTTTTATTAGTCAATTAAGTAGCTCTTTTATTACTAGTTGGTTTAGGAAATTTTTGGTCATGTTAGGAGTCATATTTTAAGACTTAAGAGTCTACACACACACACACACACACACACACACACTATATATATATATATATATATATATATATATATATATATATATATATATATATATAGCCAGCCCTTCAGGCACACGAATTGATGAAATAAAGGTTTCAGTTTCTCAAAATTTTGGCTCTATGGAATCAGTACTTATGCCTGTCGATTGTGGTGTTACTTGGGGTTTCCAAGTGAAGACTGATGTCGATTTCTTAGTGGAATAGTGGATTCTCTTTGCAGGCTTTGGTGGGCTCATAGCCTGTTATGTGGATTCCTAAACTGTTTTATCTTTCTATCACTGTTCTATCATTCAAGCAAACTTCAGCTTTTAAACTTTCCCAGTGACGGTAGTTCTATAACTCAGGATCCAACTATCAGAATTGGATCAAAATTTGAAGACTTCTCCCTGCTGGAGTGACCGTTCGATTACTGTTTCAAGCACGTCAGATCTATTCTGCAGAAGTAATTAGAGTTTCTAAAATTCTAGTCCTAGTTACTATTTCCTACGATTGGGCTAATCTCCCACTGGATTTTCCCTGGATCGGGATTAGTCTTTATAAATTTCTTAGGAAACCCTTCAAAGCCTCTCTTGATCCCATCTTGGAGGTGCTTCCTGGAAAAGTTTTAACCATTAGAAAGATAAGCTTTGCTTCTTACTTGATTTCCCATGCAGCCAATAACTATGAATCAAACATGGGTTGCTGTTTAATAAGTTGACAAGCATTGACAACATTAAAATTTTCTTAAAATAAATCACAGTTTCATGAACATTTTGTAACTGAGACAAACATAATGCAGAGATTAAAAACTGCTTTGTAACACACGAGCAAACACAGTGCATGCAAATAATGAGAGATAAGCAAAGATCACTCACCAAGGGAAAACGAAAAACATTAATAGAATTATCAGAAAACTGTATACTAGAATGAACTCCTAAGAGCTTCAATGCAAGTTTGCAAGAAGATAAAATTGAACTTCAGACGGACTTGCAAGTAGGTCATCTGAATGCAAAATATATTACATATAAAATCTATTATCCAGAGCTAAATAGCACAACAGCCCCATTACTATAGAAGAAGCTTCGAGAAATATAAACATATAGGGCTGACTTGCCCATGCATTTCATTATAATCAGTGGATACATACCTAGTACAGAAGCAACATCAATCATTATGCACGAAAAGAAGGATGTCTATTGGATAACGAAAGCCAACCTAGTTAGACGCTCAGAGGAATGGAATATTTTATCCAACAGTAAATAAGGTTGCTCCATTGCAACCTTGTGGTCGCGGGTTCAAGTCCAGAAACAGCCTATCTGCAAAGCGGGTGTAAGGTTGCGTACATTATGACCATCCCCAAACCCAGCAATGGTGGGAGCCTCATGCACTAGGTACGCCCTTTAGTAAATTTGGAATCTAAACAATTCTTTACTTTTGCAATAGAGAGAAAGCACAATAGGGAGAGCACAATGGAGAAAGAACCAAAATGCACTCAAAGAAGATAAAGGTATGTATTCAAGTAGTTATTACCAACATCCCCTTTACATGGCAATGGAACAGATGCATTAGGTTGATCCAACTTCTGCCGCTTTGGCGGTCCATCTACTGACCCATTTTCTGCATCCCCTTCATCTTCATCCTCATCAGCACCCAACTTAACAGGGGCTGCCGCAAGTTTAGATTTCTGTTTCAAGCTGAATGCAAGTTTGCCACCTGAAGCAGCAGGGATAGCCTTGCGTGTCTCAGGTGCTTTTGAATCCATGCCTGTTTTATAAATGGAAGGATTGGCCCTCATAGTCCCAGATGTATTTATGCTTGACTTAGACTCCTCCAATCCAGCTTCCTTTTCTTTCTCTTGTTGAAGTTAACCTGAGATATAGCCATTTGGTAGAAACCAACACTGCATGTAGACACAGCAGTAGGAAAGAAATAATTAAGGAACAGAAAAAGAAAAAATCAGTAGAGGAAACAGAAGAGTATATGTTTCTTCAGTATCTTACCTGTTATGATCTAGGCTGATATTGTTGGCAAGGCCAGTAGAGAAAGACATGACAGTACCCACAAAAAAGAGAGAAGAGTATATGTTTCTTTTTGAATGTAGGCCCTTAGTCTTGTTGGAATACCAAACTAGTTAATATCCAAACAACCTAGAGTTAGACTACCTACCCTTGGCTTAACGCCAGACTCGTTCCTTTATCAAGGAGTAACCCTAGTCCATTGTTAGCCCAACCCAATGATGGCATGCTGTATTTTTTGAAGAAAGAAAGACAATATTTTGAAATAAATCTGTCAGGTTCGTGTGTGGACCCAAGCAAAAGTAATTGGCTTTGCTTATAAGCCCCAAGGGTTGGTGTTCAAACCCTTGACTCGAAACGATGTGTGGAGGATATGACCTCCGGGCTAATGGACTGACATTGTACCCATCCACAAACTCGATTTACAGACCTAAGGGCCATTTTAATGTAAGCCAAATGACCTATTGTTGAAAATCAAGAAATGATTCAACTTTAAGATCCATGGCTAAGAAAGAAAAAGGAGAGAAAAAGGAAAATCTTTTGTTTTTATTGAAAAATACATTTTGAAGGAGAAAGAAGCCATTAAAGAATTTTCACTGAAAATAGATCAGCCTAGATCTAGACTAGATTGACCCCACAAATGAAGAGGAAATCGGTAAAACAACACAAATAAAAAAAAATCAGAAAGATATTTTGCGTTAAACCCGAAAATCAATGGTGAAACCATATGAATGCATCAAGGTACAACAATGGGGTTGTTGTGAGATGAATAACTAATATAGCAATAAAACCTCATGGAAGTGAATCTTTACATACCAACATGGATGCATGGATTCGATTATATCTCATCTTCGTATCAGCAGTATTCTCAAAATAAGTGGGACCTAAGATCTTTACCTGCAATAAAATCCAATTCTGAACCTGATTAAAATCAAGAAGAAAATGGCCAAAACAATAGTCTATTGGCCAAACCAAGAGGAAGGACCTTCCATATATATCCAAAATAGGTTTTAATTACATCCAAAGTAAGTTCAAGTGTTACACCACCACCCAATCTCCTTCCATATACTAAGGTTAAACTGGAAAAAAAAAATAGCAAGATAACTATTCCACTATAAGAAATGTATTTAGAATTACTTCCATATCAAGATTCCCAGTTCAAAACACTTTAGACCTATAAAAGATGCTAAATTTAAGTAGTTAAAAATTTCCCCAAAATGGGAGTGATGCAGAATGATCACCAAATAAGGCTTATTTCTTTAGAAATAGGCCTAGGGTTGGGTTATATACATGTTGGGCCTTTGTTCCCAAGGGTTTTTTTATGTATTAGGCCACTTTAATGAGCCTAAATTAGGGGCATATAGGTTGCATACGGGATTAGCCCAATACTTAGTTTATTTTCCTATTTTTAGATTGAACCGGTTTAGAATTGGTTGCATCCAATTGGTTCAATTGGTCCAATTTAAGTGAAGTGTTCCTATTGGTCAATAGGTCCTTATATCCTATTGGCTAACATGGGATCTACTTTAAATTAGTTGTTTTTAAGTTAGATTCTCTTATTTTAAGTTAGTAGGGGTAGTTAGGATATTTTACTGTTTTAAATTAGTAATTTGATTGTAATTAGATCTCTTCCACGATTTTAAGTGAAGAGGAGATTAGATTGTATTAGGATTTGGCTTAGGCCTTTAATTATAAATAAAGCAACCATGGGAGGCTCCCCACATTGAGATTTGAAATTAAAATACAGAATTCGTGGGCTCGTCTTGCTCCTGCTCCTTGCTCTTCAAGAGTGTGTGCATCCTTGTGGGTTATCAAGGTGGAAGGGTGGGTGGAATCCTGCGACTCCTTACGCCGTGACGGCTGGGAGGGTCTCTCTTCGAAGGTGATTTCATCCTTCATCCCTTAACTTGCTGCCGGTGGAATCCTATAGTAAGTTGAGATTTAAATTTCTATTTTTAGTTTCCTTCCCTCCCCCATTCGATCCCTCTTGTTTTTCTATTTGAATTTCCAAAACCCTAGATCATCTAGGCATTATCCAGCCATCATCCTACCTCTGTTTTACACCAAAATTAGAGCACAGCCTTCCCGTACCATCTCCCCCACTCGACCAGACTTGCTGCCCATTCTGTCCAGCCAAACCCTAAGATCCCTCTTCTCCATTGAACCCTAAAAACCCTAATTGTTTGCTGGGACACATTCAGCCATCAGAAACCTTCCATATGGCAACCGAATCTTCCCCCTAGCCCCTCTAACAGTCGACCTTAACCCCTGCCCCTGAATCCTACTGTAAACCCTAGTTTTGGCTATTTTCTTAATTTAAAAAAACCCGAAACCCTAACCCTAAATCTGCAGAATTTTGAAACCTACCCAAATCCAGATATTTTTATATCATAATGACCCTCTAAACCTGCAGATTAAAACCCTATAAACCCCATTCCCAAATTCCCATCCTAAACCCTAATTTTGCCCTAAAACAGCCCCTAATAAGCCCTAAACAGCAGGCTTACCCTAAGCTTGGTTCTACTTGGTTCCTAGTGGGATTAATTCCTATTCTAGGACTACATTATTTTGGTATCAAAGCCATGGAACAGCATGGTAATCAAGTAGTAAGTCCATCAGTAGATCCTATGGCTGCTATGTTGGAATTGTTCCAAAAATTTGCTGCTGAACAAAGGGCTGCATATGAAGCCATCTTGGATAGGTTGCAACGATTGGGAGAACAAAGAGTAACCCCTGCCAGAGATTACAGGGATAGACTCAGAGGTTCCAGAGAAGACACAGACAGGTATAGAGAACACATATTTTCATTGCCAAAGGAAGTTGAAAATAAATCTGAAGTGGCAGATAATTGTGATGAAAAGAAAGAGACAGCCCCTATAGCTTCAAAGATGGACAGTCAACATGTAGAAGACCCTATTGAAGTGGTCAATGTCGAAGAAATCAAGGAAGACAAAGCGGAAACAGCAGAAGATGAAGAGGTGGTTGAGAACACTCCACAGGAAGGCAAGGACCTTCAAGATGCTGTTCTTGAAGAGGTGAAGCTTGTGTCTCATGCATTAGATGAGAAGGTTGCTAACGCTGAAGACTCTATGGACGAGACATTGACAGTTGCTGCTGATTCAGCAAGCGAACACATAGAGTTTGTTCTGCCACCATGGTTCTTTGAAGAGAAAGCTCCACGCCTTGGAGATTTTATCCCCAATGTTCCTGCTTCACCGGAATTCTGTTTGGGGATGGTCAAAGCTGCTGGTCACATGTTGATTCCCTCTCATCACTACAAAATTCGAGGACGAATTTTTTCAAGTTGGGGAGAGTTGATGCAGAATGATCACCAAATAGGGCTTATTTCTTTAGAAATAGGCCTAGGGTTGGGTTATATACATGTTGGGCCTTTGTTCCCAAGGGTTTTTTATGTATTAGGCCACTTTAATGAGCCTAAACTAGGGGCATATAGGTTGCATACGGGATTAGCCCAATACTTAGTTTATTTTCCTATTTTTAGATTGAACCGGTTTAGAATTGGTTGCATCCAATTGGTTCAATTGGTCCAATTTAAGTGAACTGTTCCTATTGGTCAATAGGTCCTTATATCCTATTGGCTAACATGGGATCTACTTTAAATTAGTTGTTTTTAAGTTAGATTCTCTTATTTTAAGTTAGTAGGGGTAGTTAGGATATTTTACTGTTTTAAATTAGTAATTTGATTGTAATTAGATCTCTTCCACGATTTTAAGTGAAGAGGAGATTAGATTGTATTAGGATTTGGCTTAGGCCTTTAATTATAAATAAAGCAACCGTGGGAGGCTCCCCCACATTGAGATTTGAAATTAAAATACAGAATTCGTGGCTGTCTTGCTGCTGCTCCTTGCTCTTCAAGAGTGTGTGCATCCTTGTGGGTTATCAAGGTGGAAGGGTGGGTGGAATCCTGCGACTCCTTACGCCGTGACGGCTGGGAGGGTCTCTCTTCGAAGGTGATTTCATCCTTCATCCCTTAACTTGCTGCCGGTGGAATCCTATAGTAAGTTGAGATTTAAATTTCTATTTTTAGTTTCCTTCCCTCCCCCATTCGATCCCTCTTGTTTTTCTATTTGAATTTCCAAAACCCTAGATCATCTAGGCATTATCCAGCCATCATCCTATCTCTATTTTACACCAAAATCAGAGCACAGCCTTCCCGTACCATCTCCCCCACTCGACCAGACTTGCTGCCCATTCTGTCCAGCCAAACCCTAAGATCCCTCTTCTCCATTGAACCCTAAAAACCCTAATTGTCTGCTGGGACACATTCAGCCATCAGAAACCTTCCATATTGCAACCGAATCTTCCCCCTAGCCCCTCTAACAGTCGACCTTAACCCCTGCCCCTGAATCCTACTGTAAACCCTAGTTTTGGCTATTTTCTTAATTTAAAAAAACCCGAAACCCTAACCCTAAATCTACAGAATTTTGAAACCTACCCAAATCCAGATATTTTTATATCATAATGACCCTCTAAATCTGTAGATTAAAAGCCTATAAACCCCATTCCCAAATTCCCATCCTAAACCCTAATTTTGCCCTAAAACAGCCCCTAATCAGCCCTAAACAGCAGGCTTACCCTAAGCTTGGTTCTACTTGGTTCCTAGTGGAATTAATTCCTATTCTAGGACTACATTAGGGAGCCATTGCTACTCCAGTGATCCTTCTTTTCCAAGTTACCAAGCCATCCTGCAAATCAAATTCAATCGAGATATATTATTAACCAAAATCAATAGCATTGCCTACAACATGTGAATAAATTAATGAAGAATTAATTTGTATAGGAATTTAAGTCTACATTATAACTAGAAAATGCATATTGTATGAATTTGACGACCTCAAGTCTATATTGTGAAGACAACCTGAAAGATGCATCCCTTGAACTTCCAATCCAACTCCTAGACATAGTTTTCACGTGTAACTGCTAAAAAGAAAAAATCCTTAATATTAAATGTCATTTTGCATATCTCCTTGTCATCCACTAACATGAAGAAATAATATGGTCAAGACAAAAGTTCAGCGATGAGATCACAAATAGAAAGCTAGACACAAGTGCATTGATCAAAGAATTAAACAACCAAAGAGCCAGAAAACACCGGACAATTGCTCAGACATAGCTTTGGTACCAAAACAAACTACAGAGAACAAGTCAAGGCCCCTTGAACTTCACCATTCAATTATGGAAGGGAGAGAGATAGAGTAAAAGGGAAGATATAAGAAGCAAGTAAGTAGCTACAATGGAGAAAGAGGAGAGAGAAAAGAGATTGAAAGAGGGAGAGGAGACAATTATTCACACCACACAATCTCAAAATAAAATAATCTATTCCAACTAAGCTATCGATTGGGGGGTACATATCTTTATATAAAAGCAGAAACAAGAATTTAACTAGATTATATAAACTCCTAAACCTGTTATTACAATCTCTTGGGCTTTGGTTTCCAAACTCTATTGCCATAGCATCAGATGGACAAATTGCCCACCCAAATTATGATTTTGGGAGGAAAATAATAGAGGGGAAGGTAAGGATAACAAAGATCAATTTCCAATATACCATGTGGAATATGATAAAATTCCATAGTGAGAGAGAGGGGGAATACAAGTTGAACTAGATGGGTCCTTCGGCAATAAAATCATACACAAGAGATTAATATGGAGGTGTCCACCTTCAACAGCAAGGGTGTGGGCGATAGAGCATGCCAACCCATGAAATGGATTTGACTTGCAAAATCAATTAACTTGGACCAGGCTCCCAGTCGAATATAGCTTCTTGGATCTTGTAACTGAGTTACAAGTTAAATAACCTAGAAACTCTGTGAAGAAGAGTGGAGGACAGAATTGCTTTTATTTCCTTTCTAAAGTCTCTGACCCCATCCAAAAGTTGGAACTTCATCAGGTTGGGTTTCTGTAGAGTGATTGTAGGGAGGGTACATAAGCCTTTGGAGAACATCCAAGGACTAGCAGGGCAAACAGGGTTTGATTCATTGGCTGGACAAGTTGGTCTTTATTCAAATATTGAGGAGCTATACTTACTCAGCCCTAGAGCTCTTCTCCCTTGCTTCGTGGTAATCTGCAAGCCCTGAAAGGGAGAAAAAAGAAAAAGTGTTTGCAAGTTATAGTTTTGAAATTTTTTTTTTTTTTTTGGTAGTACTATAAAATTCCACTTTTCTTCATTACCACCCTATCACATATTTTGATTCTTCTTTGCCATTTCAATTTGGAATCTATAAGGATCCCATCCTTCTGCATTCTTGAACTTGCTTAGAACTACCTCTAGCATGTTTGGAACCTCAACAAATAATCATGGTCCATGTTGTGAAGTCATCATCCAAGTTTGTTCAATTGTAGAAAATTCCTTTCCCTTAAAGTTTGTCTTTTGTCAAATATAAATGTTTTGGAGAATTGTTATGACTCTTTAAGAGTCCTTATAAAGTAGATCATTGTCAAGGAAAAGGGCTCAAACTTGTCAACCATATATTGGTGTTCAATCACTTCAAAAATTTCACCTACTTTTGACTTCCATGCTCAGTATTACTGTAGAAGAAGGAGAAAGAGAAGAAGAGTTAACTAAAATAATGGGACAAGTGCAAGGGTTGAATGCTGTGTACCCTGGCCAGACAAATTTGATATTCTCTTCTAGTCTATACCTTACCCCTCATTCACTGTCCTTCTTAACTCTTTTTGGTGCTAGAGCAGGCTTATTAAAGGTTAAGTCAGGAACTCAGGCCTCTCTCTCTCTCTCTCTCTAACTTCATTGGTTCCTTTGAAAGAGTTTTCACTATCACAGGTTCAGTAAATGCATTGGTTGTGTGACTTGTGTCCTCTTGTGAAGGCTATAGTATGAAACTGTAGACTTTGTGATGACTGTTCAAACATTGCTGCAGGTTATATGGGCCTTTGTTTTCTTCTTTGAAAATTTAAGAGGGCAAGCTGCAGTGACTCAGTGAGAGAGGGGGAAATACAAGTTGAACTAGATGGGTCCTTTAGAAATAAAATCATACACAAGAGATTAATAAGGAGGTGTCCACCTTCAACAGCAAGGGTGTGGGCGATAAAGCATGCCAACCCATGAAATGGATTTGACTTGCAAAATCAATTAACTTGGACCAGGCTCCCAGTCTAATATATAGCTTCTTGGATCTTGTAACTGAGTTACAAGTTAAATAACCTAGAAACTCTGTGAAGAAGAGTGGAGGACAGAATTGCTTTTATTTCCTTTCTAAAGTCTCTGACCCCATCTATGATCTATTTCCCAGCTCCCAAACCCACCCCTATTCACTCACCTTTACTTCCTAATCTCAAGCACATATAATGCAGACCTCTTTTCCATAAAAGACATCACAAGCACATATAATGCAGCCCCCTTGCTGATCAAGTACACATTGTACTCTCTGCTGATCAAGTACACATTGTGTACCGAGTCTGTTAATCATCTTTAGGAGGGGTATTTATGAACCCACACACTCACCCCCAGCCCTTGCTGCCCCTACACTCACACACTCACCCCAGCCCTTGCTGCCCCTACATACAGTCACACACTCACACACTCACACACTCACCCCTTCCCCTTGCTACCCCTATACACACTCACACACTCACCCCAGCCCTTGCTGCCCCTACACAGGTCACACAGTCACACACTCACCCCCACCCCTTGTTGCCCCTATACACACTCACCCCAACCCCTTGCTGCCCCTACAGACACACCCAGACACTCACCTCCACCCCTTGCTGCCCCTATACACACTCACACACTCACCCCAGCCCTTGCTGCCCCTACACACTCACACACTCACCATACCCACATGTTCCCATCACCATGAAATTCTCCACCATCCAATCCAATCCAACTCAACCCCAACCATTTCCCTGCTTGTTCCATGACATCTAATTACTAGAGCCGTTGAAGAATAAATTGTTGGTTGGGGTGCCCCAACTGATTTGCAGTAGAAACCCTTCATTTAATAACCAACTATGAATTTGGCACCTTCTTCCTCAATTTACTGTTTTTTAAAAATGAATTACTCAAAGCATTTGATCACTAAAATTAATGGCTGGATCATAAAACAGAGCTGGACTCACATGCAACTAAGAACGAAGAAGAGAATATCTCCTCTGTTGTTCCTCCTATAAAAATCCTTTCTTTACAGCTTTGGGTGGCCAGTGGATTGGATTGCAAGTGACCTTCAGGCTCTCCCAATCTTTCCCAAACATGGCTTTTTCCACCCCCATAAAAAACAAGAATTCATAAGCCCACTTCTGCAACTTGCACCTCATCTCCCCAGTTGGGGAGAAAAGGCATTATCAAAAAGAAGAAAGGTGATGAACAAAGTAAAAGTAAAGTAGTGAATTGCAGATTAAGTTTTACACACATTAAATAAAGGATAAAGGGAAAACGTAAAAGTGAAGCAGATTTCTTCAATTATATTTCCATCTTTCTAAAGGAGATCCTAACTGTAACAAGAACTGGTAGGAGAAATCAAAAGACAATAATGAGTGAAACAAGAATCATTAATCATCTTTATTTCTAATCACATTTATATATTTATAAGAAAAATAAAAACGACATTACCAGAAAATAAACACAAAGCTAGCCTTCAAGAATGGGAGAAGAGTAGTAGCGGAGACAAGTGAGATACACAAGTGGAGGCCGTTAATTTCAATTTCACCATTTCTTCATTCCTATCAAGAGGTAAGAACATAGAAATAGAAGAAGAAGACAAATGATACTAAGAGAAACAACTAGAAAATCAAACACAGAAATAGAAGAAGATCATCAAGAGGATGAGAATACCTAACCCGGCTTCCTTCCTCAACCGACTGATTAATTCCCTGGATAACAGCCAAAAGAGAAAATCGATAGAGAGATAGAGAGAAATCTATGCTGATTAAAAGAAAAAGGATAAAGAGAGAGATAGAGAGAGAAATCAATACTGGTAAAGAATAAAAGATAAAGATAGAAATCATACCTTGCAAAGGCGTCGAAGAATGCCGAGAGGACTGCATAAGATGGGAGTCAGCCAGCCTCCCCGACGGGCTTGCGATGATTCCACAAAGAATGGGGCGCGTGGGTAGCTCAGAGAGGTGAGATGTAGATCCTTGGAGGATAGGGTTAAGGTTGAACAGAGTAAGATAGAGGGTTTCCAAAAGCGAGAGGGAGACTAAGAGAAGAAAAGCCAGATAGATCGAGAGGGACAGACAGAGAAGAGAAACCGCGCGCGGGAATGTTTTTTTTTTTTTGGTAGAAGAGCGGGAATGTTGAAAGACCAAAAAAATAAATACAATCTCTTACAGTAAAAAATAATCCGTTGCCCTAAGTGATATAAGGCGACGGTTCTTGTACAACCGTTGGCCAAAATTGATATAAGGCGACGGTTCTTGTAAAATCGTTGGCCAAAATAAATACAATCTCTTACACCTTAAGTGATATAAGGTGACGGTTCTTATAAAAGACGGTTCTTATAAAACCGTTGGTCAAAATAATATAACACAACGGTTTGTATTATGTCGTTGCTACAAATCGTATTTTTCGTAACGGTTATAGAATAACCGTTGTATTAAATATTTTTTTACGACGCTAATATATTTTTCGTCGCCCTAAATGAAATTTGGCGACTCTATGTTAGTGCACGTAACTATAAATCATATTGGACGACGGATTATATATTACCGTTGCTATAAATTAAATAAGGCGAGGAATGGTAAACTACCGTTGCTATAAATATATATTTGGCTACAGTAAAATTTTTAACCGTCGCCAAAAATGCTTTTTCTTGTAGTGAAAGTCACTTAATTAGAGTCGATTCGACTTTAGAAAAATCAAGAATAGGGGCATAACGATAATTTTGGAGAATCAAGAATCTTTCAGAAGATATCAGATATTGGGCTCATATCGTCTGGAATTTAAAATGGTGCAACTTCCGTTGGCTTGATCTTCATGATCTAATAGCACCCCTTTACTCTCCATCTCTTCCCCAGCTACCTTCCTCTAGTTCTTTTCAAGTGTTGGTATGCTCTTCCGTTGTTGTTCCTGAGGATTTGAAATCATGGGCTCTCGAGAAGCATAACCTAGTCTCCGGTCTTTTATTGGTCAATTTGGCGCACTTAAGCTTCTCTTCTCCTTTCGTATTATGATCAACTTCCCTGGTTTGCATGCGGGCATTTAATTCTCTGGCTATGCTTCATCGTCATTCGCCAATGCTTCTGTAGAAGGCACTACTCCTCTTCATCCACTTCATTTCCAGCTTGGTGATCAGTACCGTGTATGCGTTAAATCTCATTTGCGGCTAGATTTCCCTCTGATCTAAGGCAGTTCATCCTTGCTAGCCGTCTTTCACACCCCCAGATGTACCCCTTCTGTCCACCTCTGTGTGTTCTATTACGCATTCTTCCCTATCCTTTAGTTTCCAATTCTGCTATTGGTTCATTCGCTTCATCTCCCAATCGCTCACCAATGGATGCTAAGTATCTACAATTATGATCATCTGCATGCGTCCCTCCTCACCTCTAGCACCTTATTCTTGTAATTATGGATCCTATATGCTATATTCTCCGAAGGCTTACAATACGAGGATCTCACTCCTTCCTGCTTCTATTTATTCGCTTGGTTTGGTTGGTAAGCTTTCTCACCCTTCTTCCTCCCCTGAAGCAACCCCCTCTGGTGTGTGTGCTCCTGTGGCCAAGTCGTGCTGTGAAACATCTTCCACCATGTCTCAGCCAAGCAACCCTCATCTTCTAACCATCTCTAACCCTCTTCCATCCTTCTCCAATCCTGAGAATCCCAGTACCCAAGCCTTTGTGGAATCCCTAGCAGCTGATTTCTCTGCCAAACTCGATTTGCCTGACATGCAGATACCCCAAGTAGATATTACTGAATCTGCTCTTCAACAAGCAAGAACCAATTTGTAGTACACTATTATCGGATGGGTTCTGGACAATGTCCATGTTTCTGCGCTGGAGTTGCACGCTATGTTTAATCGCGCTGGTCACTAGCGGGTTCTTAAAGTGGACGAAATTCATCTGGTGGACAACGCCCCTGATCATTTTATCATCAAGTTCAAATGTGCCAGAGACATGCATGTGACATTGTTTGCCCAACCTTGGATCTATTTGGGGCACCTTGTCGTTATGCAGCAGTGGAATCCAGAGATACCGGCGGATCAGGTGATTTTTCCTATGGTAGTGGTATGGATGCAAATCGAAAATCTGCATTGGATGTTCTATAGCACCGAGATCCTCACCTCTATTTTCTCACAAGCTGGAAAATGCCTTGACATGGAGTGTCCCACTGGCTCGATTAGCTCCACCCTCAACCCTGCTGCTCGCATCATATTACCTCTCTCTCACAGGCTCACTCATACTGTTCTGGTTAATCTGAGTCCTACACTTTCAACCCCCATCACCTTGGCCTATGAACATCGGCCAACTCTGATATGCCCGAACTGTTTGCTCTTTGGTCACAAGGGTGCTGATTGCCCATTTAAGCCCAGGGTTGATTATTTAAGAGCCATTAGTAAGCTGGACCCTACCACTGAGAATGATCTCCTCCCTCATGCTGCCATCCCACCTCATAGGGTCAGCCTGATTACTGAAATATGCATGGTCTATGATGACTTTTTTTTTACCACTGCTGAAACCCAGTCTCAGCCCAATGCAAACCCGACTGAATCTGCTCCTACTGGAACCAACGCCATTAATTCCCATAAGCACAAAGTGGAAATCCTCCAATCCATCATCACCATGGCTCATATGTTTGGCATTGAACTCCCCCTCACCTCAGCTAACACTCGTCGGTTGGCTTTGGACATTATTAGAAACAATGCTCTTCAATCTGTTATGAATGTTCAGCTACAGCCCCAAGTCTCCGCAGGTATTCAGATTGTGTCACCACTGGTCAGCAACAATCCAACCAACAATCTGATGGCAGCCACTAATTCCAAACAGAAAGAAGTCATGGGCTCGGAAACTGATTCGACACGTGAAAACTCCACTAGGCCAAATACTCATCATGGACACTTTCGGTAGCTCAAAGGCACCCAGATTACTTTGCAGGGGGTCCCCACTCTTCCTAAGAAGAGACCTATTCTGATCGAAATGAATGATCCTCTTGCTCTGCAATTGGGCCCTCTAGGCACTGAAGAACTGGCTAAGAAAGCTAAGGCTAATAAGAAAGCAGCAACAAGCGGCACCTCTAAGGCGGTGGTGACTGGCCAGAAGCAGTCACCCAGTCAGAAATGATCGTCATGAGTCTCAACTGTTGAGGGTTAGGTCACCCCTCGACACGACGGGAGGTCCATCAGCTTATAATAAAACATAGACCTGTTGTTTGTTTTCTGTCTGAAACTAAGTTGTCATCCTCCAACCCCCTCAACGCAGCAAGATCCTTATCCATGCCTCACTATTTTTGTACTCCAGCAATGAACGGAGTTGGTGGTTTATTGTTGTTATGGTCTGATCGTGCTCAGTGTACTGTACTTTGGAGTAGTAACTGGTGCTTTCATGTAGAGGTCTTTTTGTTGGATCTTACTCAAACTTGGGTGATGACTTTTGTCTACTTGAATTGTCTTGAACACCTCAGAAAGGTTCAGTTTAATACTGTGCTTAATTTGGCTCCTTTTGTTCAACATCCTTGGATTCTTGGTGGTGATTGGAACACTTATCTTAACCCATTGGACGAAAAAGGAGGTAGGCTCATCACTAATGCACAACTCACTCCTTTTACTTCTTTCACTAATCTTGCTTGTGTCTAAGAAGTTCCATATACTGGGTACCATTACACTGGTCTAATAGACAAAATGAAGATAGGAGAGTGGAAGCTCGTTTGGACAGATTCCTCTCCAATGATGAATGGTTCTCCAAGTTCCCGGATGCTATTGTTTTTAATGAAGTTTTATCTTCATCCGACCACAGAGCTATATTCCTTCAACCTGAACGTCCAAGACCAAGAGGCATTCGGCCTTTCCGGTTTGAAGCCCTTTGGACTGTGGAACCCACCTATAATGACACAATCTCATTTTCATGGTCTACTTCACGACTTAGAGGCTCTCCCTCTTTCAATTTGCACATGAAATTACACTCTCTGCAATCGGTTCTCAAGGGGTGGAACAGACACGTTATTGGAAATATTTTTCAACAAATGGAAGAGGTTCGACACCAACTAACTGCCCATTATTTTATTCCCCCAGAAGAGCGCAATGTTCATTGGTTCCCAGAAGAGAAAAGACTTATTGTTGTGCTCAATCGTCTGCACCATCAAGAGGAATTACTTTCGCTTCAAAAATCTCGTTTACGCTGGAATCTAGAGGGTGATCGGAACACAAAATTTTTTCACCTATCCACTCTCAAGAGAAGGACAAGAAATTATATTAGGTCCATCAATTTAGCTGGAGTCTCTCTCACTGATGAAGCTGAAATTGGGAATGCCTTTGTCAATTACTTTAAAAGCATCTATCAAACACAAAATACTAGGCTGCAGGAGGAATACTTTCTCCCAATTCGAGACAGAGTGACTGTTCAAGGTAATGCTAGCCTCAACAGCCCAGTTACTGATGCTGAAATTTTCAATACAATGATGTCGATGCCCTCTGATAGAGCACCGGGACCCGACGGCTATCCGGAGTTATTTTATCACAAGTCATGGAATACTATTGGAACTGATATTAAGGAGTTTGTGAAAAGTTTTTTCAACTCAGGCACTTTCAACCTGCCCCATAATCAGACATTTATTTCACTCATTTCGAAAGTGGAGTTCCCAACATCAACTACAGAGTTTAGACCAATCAGCCTGTGTAATTTCTCCTACAAGATCATCTCTAAAATTCTTATCAATCGTCTCAGGCCTATTTTGAATCGAATCATTTCATTCAACCAAAATGGCTTTGTGAAAGGTAGGCAGATCCAAGATAACGTTCTCATTTTCCATGAACTACTTCACAAAATCAAAAGTTCAAGAAGAGGACGGAAGGGATTCTTCTCGTTGAAGATAGACATGAATAAGGCTTATGATCAGTAGGAATGGAATTTCTTGCACACTACTCTCATCCAATTTGGATTCAATAGCAACTGGGTGGATAAAGTTATGTTCTGTGTCACTACAACTCAACTGGGAATCCTTCTCAATGGCACTCCTCTTCCCTACTTCCGTCCTTCCAGAGGACTTCATCAGGGAGACCCCCTCTCCTCGTATCTGTTTGTTCTTTGTGCGGAGGTTCTGACAACCAAACTTTCACTTGCAATGGCAGAGCAAAAAATCAAGGGCATTCAAATTAGTAGGGGGGGAGAGAGAATTTCCCACATGGCTTTTGCGGATGATCTAATTTTATTTGGCGAGGCCACCATGTCTGAAGCCAGAAATATGGAGGATGTCCTCAAATCTTACTGTACTCTTTCGGGGCAAGCTATCAACCTCTCTAAAACAAGAGCTCAATTCAGTCCTAATGTTGATGCGGACATCAAAAGGCGCCTTCATGAGTTCTTTCAGATCACCCCTACAGCTTAGCTTGATAAGTATTTGGGCATTCCCTTCGTTGGAGGTAAACTTTCCAAGGCTCATTGTTCAGATCTTATTTCTAGAGTGAATTCTAAACTCCAACATTGGAAAGCTAAATTTCTTAGCCCTGCTGGTAAATGTGTATTAGTTCAGTCCACCCTATCAGCCATGCCGTTGTACACAATGTCTTGCTTTCAACTCCCATGCTTCATCAACCAAACTCTGGAGTCCATCTCTCGAAATTTCTTCTAGTCCAACGGCACAAAATCAGTTGTTCCCACCATTGCTTGGAAAACCATTTGTCTGCCCAAGAGAGCTGGAAGTCTAAACATTAAATTATCCTCCCTATGATCTTGCTATGCTTGCAAAAAAGGGTTGGGAGCTTCTGCATCCTCCCTCTTCTCTCTGGGCTAGGTTAATGAAGGCAAAGTACTTTCCCTCAACCACTTTTCTAGCTGCTAGCTGCCCCCATTCCTCTTCTTGGGGGTGGAAATCTATTTGCTCTACTTGAGCATTTCTTCAGAAGGGTGCCTTTCACCAAGTAGGCAATGGTCGTAATATCAACCCTTGGATCGATTACTGGATCCCGGATTACCATCCTTCTCTTACCCCTTTCCCTCTTCTCCCTGACTCCCCATTATTTGTTGACTACTTCATTGATCCAACTACAAATCTCTGGAATCGTGATCGCATATTCCATTGGTGGCCTCCGAACATTGCCTTTGCCATCCTTTCGATCCCCTTACCCACCCATCTTCCCCATAGAGGATAAGATTATCTAGGCCCACACGGCTTCCGGTTGTTTTACTGTGGCTTCTACCTATCGTCTTGCTATTGGTGATATCTCCATGCATCCCAATCGGCCGTGGCTCAAACTCTGGCATCTCCCATCAGCTCCAAAAGTTCAACACCTCCTTTGGAAAATGCTCCAACAAGCTTCCATTACCTGATCTTCTCAACTCCAGGGGATTTCATTTAAATCCGCTTTGTTACATTTGCCAACCGAGTCCCCAAAGTGCCACTCATTTATTCCTTGAATGCCCCACGGTTCAAAGCACTTGGAATCAGGTTGGATTTGATCAACTACTTCTTTGCCCCAACATTGAAGAAGGCGTTACTTAGATGATCAACTCTATAACGCAACATCACAGGGATCAGAACCTCAAGCTTGCACTATTTTGTAATGTGGTTTGGCACATATGGAGTAGCTATTGGGATTTGGTTATCAGGAATTTGCCATTTAATACATCTGCTATCATCCTTCGGGCTAGTGTGCATGTCAATGACTTTGTGATTCACAGCAAACCATCTTCTCAACGTAGCATTGCTCGCATTTCCTGGCTTCCCCCTATTGATCCTTATCTCAAATTCAATGTGGATGGTGCTAGCCACGAGAACCCTGGCCTGGCAGGTATTGGAGGTGTGTGTAGATCTGCTACTTCTTTCATAGGTTGTTTCGCAATTGGTGCGGGCTTCACGTATGCTCTAATCGCAGAGGCACTGGCCGTTCGTCAAGCCCTCTCATTTGTTGTTCTACTGCAACTCTCTCACATCATTGTGGAAAGTGACAACTTAGTATTGGTAGAGATTCTCAATCATCAGACCAGGAACATTCCTTGGCGAATTTTACACATCGTGCAGGACTGTTGGAATCTCCTTTCTAATTTCCAAGATGTTATTTTCACTCACACCTTAAGGGAAGGCAATGCTACTGCAGATATATTAGCCTCAGTTGGTGCTACCTCCCAATCCCTTCCAGTGTGGTTGACACCCCCCCTCCCTGTATTTCCTTATCTTTGTACTCTGACTTTGTTGGAACTTCGTTCCGGCGTAAATAAATTTCCTTTTTATCAAAAAAAAATCTATATCTTGTCTCTCCGATCAGTATCAATAAATTTCCTTTTTATCAAAAAAAAATCTATATCTTGTCTCTCCGATCAGTATCACCTCCAATTCTGACACCCTTCAATTCCCTCCAATCCCTCACATAGGAGCGGAAATGACCACCTACCCACTGCCTGAACACACTGCCCAAGATAGGGTAGGGTGCTCATTTCAGCTCCTATGTGAGGGATTGGAGGGAATTGGAGGGGTGTCAGAATTGGAGGCTCTCCCACTTCCTCTTAAATTCTCTCATCTCTCCTATCTCCTTCCCATTTCCCTTTCACGAGCTCTCTCTCCCCCCATATAAAATCCATCTTGACCGCACTCCAGCCGCTCTCTCTCCCTTCAGTCCTTCGTTTTCTTTTTCAGTTTTATTTTTCTATTAAATAGCATCAGTGCCGTTCCTCTTCGTTATACCCGGGCTCTCATCCTCTTCTTTTTATTTTTAGTTTTTAGATCTTATGTAATTAGGTTATCATATGAAATTTTATTTTTTTTAGAATCATTGTTAGAATAAATTTTATTTCTCCATCCTTTCGAACATATGTGTAATTTTCATTATATACTTTGGTAATTTGTTCTTCAATATTGGATGCGGCTTCAAGTGATAGGATTCAAGTGACGGAATCATCTTCGTTGAAGTTATTCGAATCACCATTGCTCGACAAAACTTAGTAATTTTTATTCGATGCATTGCATGCATTCACAACTACCCCGAAGAAACCTCGACGACCAGTACCTCTTCAACTCCTTCTCTTTCTTCTCTAATCACAAGTGATTCCTATATTTCTTCTCTAGAAAGCTCTGGTTCTCAGAGCTGTGGAATGAAGGAGTCAAAACCCTAAGTTTGTGAGGAACAATGGCGACATTTGAGGAAGTTCCACCTGGCGATCCAAAGGTTGGAATCTCTCTCTCTCTGCTTTACCGTCAAATTCCTGAAATCGAGCAGTAACACCTGAAATTGATTTGTGACACTTGCTCTCTTGGCCTAAAATCGATCTGCGACTCATGCTCTCTTGGATTGAAATCGAAATGCTCCTGGTTCAGCCTATTTCGCCTATTTTTCTGTTTGGTTACTTCATATTTCCCAGTGAATAACCGACGCTCCTTGTAAGTATTTTATTCTCCTCCCTGTCAAATCCATTAACACCTTGACATGTGAAGTTTGAATGTTTGGGTTGTATTTGATATCGAGTATAGCAGCACTAATCTAAACTAAATGTGGTAAGATTAATGATGGTTATGTGGAGCACTTACTGATTAAATTGCTTTCTATGTGCCTGAAAATCACTAGTACGTAACTGCGCGGACCTTTTCTTTTCTTTTTCTTTTTTTTTGTTTTTGTTTTTGTTTTTTAGTGGATATGGATCTAATCAGTTGGAAATGCAATTTTCTCTGCCAATGCTACTAATGGGTCGATATCCTACCACTGCAGTAATAGATAGAATGGCGAGTATAGAATTATTTACAGTGGCCGGAAATGGGTGGGGGAGAGATAGCAGGGGAAGGGATGGGGGAGAGAAGCTTAGGTAGTCGGACAGCAAGGAATGAGGGAGAGAAGCTCAGGTAGTCAGACAGCAAGGAGTGGGGGAGAGAAGCTCAGGTAGTCGGACAGATGGGGGAGTTAAGTCTCCAACGGTAAGAAATGTTTTAGGAATAGGTTTTTTATGTTTTAGTATTAAGGGCATTTTGGTCAAAGAAATTTCATAGGTTACCACCATTTAAAAATGGATAACGATTGATATTATGGTAGTTAGTGGGTGTGCTTTAAAATATATGCAAACGTCGGGGGGAGGGGGCGTTGATAATTTTCCTTTAGAATTATGGTCCGACAGAACACCATTCTGTTGATTTACGCAACCAAACGCTCCCTAAATAAACGCTGCCTAGGTCTTCCATCTGAATACATCCAAGCCTTATCCATCTATGAATTCTTATTCCAATTTTTATTACCCACTTCCAGTCAAATTACTGAGAAGCCCTTTTTTCTTGCAGTTGTTTCAATTACATGCTATTTTTTATGGCAGATGCGCAACCAATGTCTCGTTTGCCCTCCAAATCCTGATATATCCAACTAGATTAAATTTACTTCTCCTTAGATTACCCATTCTCCTTCAATAGTGCCCTCCTTAACCATGTCTGATTACCTTGAGCTTACAAAACCTGGTTTTGCCACTATTGTATGTAATGAGAGCTTTAAAACTGATTCTTGTGAGGCAGGATGGTCCTCTGTACTTACATGCAACAACATTTCTGTTGATGCTCGTATGGATTTTGGATTCACAGGGAGTGCAAAAGAGGGCTGCTCTAGGGACTACGCAAAGCTCAATCCTTAAAATTCGACATCAACATTTGGACCGATTGTAAGGCTTTACTGGCATGGATGAACCAGGATTCCTCTCATTGGCCATCGGAGATCTCTGTTTGGCTCGACATCAAATCTCTTTTGAACCTTTTTATCATGTATTGTATTAACAAAAAACAAGAAAACTCTGTACCGAACCAGCTCATCAACTTGCAATTGAGGCTAGGGCAGTGAAAAGAAGATAAATGTTGTTGATAATGTACTTTATTACAATATTTGCTAATCACAATCAAAGGTATCTGTTTCTTTCTCATGTATCTAGAATGATCCTGCTTAGTGCTATAAGAAAATTTGACTACTTGGTTCACAATTGAACTTGCCAAGCTCTCACCCAACCACCCACCACAAGGAGTCCCCTGCTATAATTTTTTTTTATAAAAAGTTAACAGAATCTTACATTGTACTTCAATACCAGATCAACCTATAGTCCTTACAGGAGTGAGGGGTCATGAAACATCTTTTTTCTTACTTTATATCCAAAACTATAAAACATGAACATGTTGATTTCTATACCATCCAGAAGCAATCTCAAATTGTTCAAAGTCATTGTACAAATAGCCCCATCTTGAGGTTAGGATAAAAAGGAAAAAGCATTTGAGACCAACATGTTTCCAATCAGGGAAAGCTGCGGAGTTCTCTTCGTAAGATTCAAAATTCCCTGTCTTCGATAAATTTCAGTGGTCAATTGGAAATGTACACAGGAGTCAGAGCCTTGATTTCCCTTCGGATGAAGCTATGAACCCGCAAATGTCAAAAAAACAACTGGATCAGATGATGGCAACCCTTTGAGATACGTCCTCCTTTGTGTGAGCGAGAAGCACAGCCGTGGGGACTGAAAAATGGGTCAACCAGCAGGATCAGTTGTACGATAACTAATACAACAATACCATTCAAGAATATATCTTGACCAAAAGACACGCACGGCCAGTGAAATGGTACCCATTACAAAATCATAACTCCCTTATGGTAGGCTGCTCAGCTCTGGATCAGAATTTAGTCTTTAGAAGGAGAGCCAAGGAGGTAAGGAAGAGTATCCAAAGAGTGAATTAGCAAAGGGACCAAGTGCTCATGTCCTTGAAATAAGCATCTGCACTGTAAATTCACTTGGCAAAGCAGAACAGCTCATATTCTTAAAATTCGAGTTAACTTATAAACCTGCGATGATGAAAAAAATAAATTAGTACAGGCTCTACATACTATGTGTATTTACTGATACTGGAACAGTTGGATATAAAGAACCAGTTTTGGCTTTTGATCTAACAAAACATAGTCAACCAGTGGTTGCCACACCTCCCATGAAAGACAAACATTTGTGTCTACAAGGTGTGAACTGTGGAGTGTTACAACAGGCACTTTCGAAGGTTGAAAGCATGGGCCCTGAACAAACCATCTGCAGATAACAGGATTTTGGCCAAGGTAGCCAATGATCAAAATACCAAAACCAGTAGATCCTTCTGACAGTTTCCGTACCTTTCAGAATTATTCTTTGACTCATTTAAACCAGCATAGGCTTATTCTAATCAGCCTAGCATTTGAAAGTTATAAGAGTTCTCTATGATTGGCTTGATGGTCAATCAATTAGAAATAATTGGGTAGAGGTTTGATCAAAGGCCTGCGGTCGCTGCTATTCCATAAATGCATGTTTTCAGATATGTTTAGAGTGCACTAGTTTATTTTCATATTTATTTTTTAAACTGTTCTACACTGCCGTTACTTGAGTTTCTACCATTTGCATCTATTTCTATTCAGTTTATGTATGAAGCCATGGCTCTATCAGGTCTTTTTTCAATAGAAGAATTCTATTAATTCCAGGATTTCTCTCTGCTATTTAAAATCTGCCAGTGTTTGCTGCCGGTCCCAAAGCCCGGATAAAAGAGGATGGTTGGTGCATCAAGTCAGCAGCCGGCACAGAAAAAAACCCTAGCTGAACCCTTTTACATGGATTCTACAACCTTGTATTATAAACACTATGCTAAGGCACTCCCCGAGAGAATAAGCGATGTGCTACACTATGACCCGGGTGTAGTGAAAAGTCAGCAAGGATTAGCTAGGGTGTCCCCTCTTAGCGACATGCCGTGTCGGCACCCGGATGTGGTGACAAGTAGGCCAGGGTTCTTGCACCGTGGACGAGTGTGGGTAAAGAAGCTAGTCCAAAAGCGTAGGATTAGATTACCATCTTGGAACATTGGATCTTTAACAAGAGTCTAGAATTGATAGATGTTATGAGAAGAAGAAGGATTGGCATAGCCTGTATTCAAAAGACTAGATGGAAGGGTAAAAAAACTAAGGAGTTGGGCGACTTTAAACTTCGGTATACGTGGGATAAAAGTAATAGAAGTGGAGTGGGCATGGTAGTGGATAAAGATTTAAAGAATGATGTGGTGGATGTTAAAATATTCGGAGATAGGATTATATCCATCAAACTTGTGTTGGAAAACGAGGTTGTCAATATAATTAGCACCTAAGCACCTTAAGTAGGATTGGTGAAAGTAGTAAGTTACAATGGGAACACAAGGATGGATTAGTGCAAGGTTTTAGTCAAGGATAAAAGATTATTACAGGTTGGTGATCTAAATGGACATGTTGGGAAAGATTGTAGAGGCTATGAAGGTGTACATGAAGGAAATTCTTTTGAACAAAGGAATGAGAAGGGGATCTCAGTATTAGATTTTTCTATGGCTCATGATTTATCCATTGTAAACATTTATTTTGAAAAGAGAGGAGCATTTAGTTACCTTCAAAAGTGGGCATCATAGTAGCCAAATATATTTCTTCCTAACTAGAAGGTTCGATAGACTGTTACGTTAAGGACCGTAAGGTTATACCGGGGAAGAGCCTAACCAACAACATAGATTAATGGTCATGGATATGTGCCTCCATAGAATCGTAAGAAAGGTGAGCTTATTTGCCGTAGGATAAGGTGGTGGAGCTTAAAAGGAGATACTTTGAAATCATTTACTGATGAAGTGGTCAAACAAGGAAAGTGGGACTTTGAGGGAGACTCTAACACGATGTGGAATGAGATGACTATTTGTATTAAGAAGGTTGCTAAAGATGTCCTAGGCAAATCGAAAGTAAAACCCCATTCTATAGTTGTCAAACTGTCGCCTAGGCAGGAAGGCTTTATTTATTTTTTTTTGGAACCTAGGTGTTCCACCGTCTTGTTGTATTGAATACCTTGGTATTTTTTATTATTACATAAGATTAAATACCTTCCCTATGTTTTGATTGAGTTTGTATAGAATGTTTATATAAGTGTGATGCATGGGACCATGCCTTTGTAGTTTGTATTAAAAAAAAAAAAAAATGAAAGGGAGAAGAAGATTTCATCGTGGGACAAAGGAACCAAAGTTGGAACCCTATTTACTACTTGCTTCCTTGGTCAGTTGGTTATTTTGCCTAAATTGTTTGGGTTTAATATAATGGTGAAAATTATATACAAAGGGACAAGGAAGGAAAAGAGAAAATAGAGTACAATTGGTGGATGGAATTTATCCAATTGTGCCCACATGTCCTTTTCCAACCGGCAGTCTCAAGAATGTCTCCGTGTGTCGTGTGACTCCTCATCTCCTCTGTTCCACTACCCTTACGATTCATGTGTGTTTTAATAAAGACAATTTTATATATATATACTGGGTGAACTTGTTTGTCCTTACGTTACATACTTACTTTACACCAAAAGGGGACTTCAGGGTGGACAGTTGTGTCCATGAACCCTGCCATATGGTTTGTCCTTTTGGGTTTGAGAAGTAGGAACTGTATCTATGTTTTAAAATCATTCATGCACGCTTACGGTGCCTAGGCGCAGCCTAGAGGCTGCCTCATCACCTAAGCGCTCAGGAAGGCCCTCCAACACCTTGAGTTGCCCAAACGCTTTGACAACTATGCGTCAGTCATCAAGAGAGACTTGGTGGTGGAATGATGAGGTTCAAGCAGCCATTAAGACTAAGAAAGCTAATTCTAAGACATGGCAAAGGACCAAGTATGTAGAGAATCTACAAAGTTATAAATTTACCTGAAATGAAGCTAAAAAGATTGTGGGAAAAGCAAGGGCGAAGAAAAATGAAGACCTTTATAACAATCTAAGTACAAAGAAAGGGGAAAAAACTATTTATTAGATAACTAAAGTGAGGGAAAGGAAGAGTCGAGATCTCAACCATGTTAGACGTATTAAAAGTGAAGATGATGAAGTACTAATAAAGGATGAGGACATTTCGAAGAGATGGGAAGGTTATTTCTGCAGCCTACTAAATGAAGACACTTCGAGTAATAATGTTCTATAAGACTGCATTACCCATCAAGACACCACATGTTGCCGATATATACAAAAAACTAGGGTGTCTGAAGTAAAAGAAGCTTTAAGGAGGATGAAAGTAGGCAAGGCACAAGGCCCATATGAGGTCCCGATAGAAGTGTGGAAGAGTTTAGAAATCTGCGGTTTATCTTGGCTAACCAAGCTGTTTAATAAGATTATAAGCACAATGAAAATTCCAGATGAATGGAGGAGAAGCATCGTGGTTCCGATTTACAAAAATAAAGGTGATATTCAGAGATGCAATAACTATAGAGGCATAAAACTAATGATTCATACTATGATATTATGGGACAGGGTTATTGAAACCCACCTGACAAGAAACTTCTATTATGGAGAACCAATTTGATTTTATACTAGGAAGATCCACAATAAAGTTATTTACTTGCTTAGGAGACTTATGGAAAGATTTAGAGATTGCAAGAAGAATCTCCATTATTGAACTAGAAAAAGCTTATGACAGAGTCCCTGGAGAGTTAGTTTGGTAAGTACTAGAGAAGTGTTTCAAGTAAATATGTGGACATAATTAAAGATATGTATGATGGTGTGGTAACAAGTGTAACAACTATGGGTGGTTAAGGTAGTGAACCCCAATTACAATTGGGTTACATCAAGGATCAGCTTTAAACCCTTATTTGTTTACGCTTATCATGGGTGACTTAACCAGAGACATTCAAGATAAGGTTCCTCGGTGTATGCCTTTTGGTGATAATATTGTTTTGATGGATGAGACAAAAGCAGGGATTAACGCCATGTTGGAGTTATGGAGATTAACCTTGGAATCAAATGGTTTTAATTGGGGCAGGTAGAGTAAGGGGCCAGAGATAAACCAGATTCAACATAGAAGTAGTAGAGTGGTGGATGAATCAGGGTTGGCGCTTGGGGAAGATCAAATTTCAAGCAAGTAGCCAATGCAAAGTCGGTTTTTAGGGAAATTCCGCAAAGTGATTATTTTAAGTATCTAGGTTCAATCATAAATAAAGAAGGTGATATAGATGATGTTTCATAGAGAATTAAAAAAGGATGGATGAAATGGAGAGGTGCATTCGGAGTACTGTGTGATCGGTGTATTCCTTTAAATCTTAAAGGAAAATTTTATAAGATAGTCATATGACCCCGTAGTGGCAGGAGCCTTGTGCAATGGGTATGCCCTTTAGTCATATGACTTGCTATGATGAATGGTGCGGAATGTTGGCAGTTAAGAAGTATCACATAGATAAACTTAGTGCAACGGAAATGAGGATGTTGAGATGGATAAGTGGCAAAACTAGGAAGGATAAAGTAAGGAACAATCATATTAGAGCTGATTTGGGAGTAGCTCCGATACATGATAAGCTATGAGAAAGTCATTTGAGGTGGCATGGCCATTTCAACAAAGGCCTTTGGATGCCCTACTACGGAGGAGTGATTTGATTCAGATTGAAGGAACTAAAAGAGCCAGGGGCAGACCTCAAATGACCTTAGGAGAAGTGGTGAGGAAAGACACGCATAACTTAGGCCTTGTATCAAGTTTGACCTCTAATAGAGCTGATTGGAGGGTAAGGATACATGTAGCCAACTCCATTTAGTAAGCTAAACTGGATTTAGCTCACGGTCTGATCAGCTATGCTAGAGTCATATTTTAAAGGCATTCAATCCAAATCTAAGTGACAACTTCGTCTCTACTGTCAATGATTGTGGTATATACACGGTTCCCTTCTTCTTACCTATCGTGCAATAGATTGTAGAAGAGTGAGGTGTACAAGCGAAAGAGAGAGAGAGTGGGAGATAATTAGGAGTTGGGTTCTATTGAGGAAACCCTGCCTCTTCTACACAAGTAGATTAGTGATAACCTTCCTACATTTTTCATTAACAATAGGACTTTTAAGGGAATACATGTATAACTACTCCCTCCCCTACTAATAAGAGACCTAATAGATTCCATTACTTAAACAACACACGTTCCATCACTTAACTACTCCCTATAACAATGACTCCCACAATAATAAGAACTCACTTATCTACAACTACCTCTTATTCCCATAACCTGCATAATGGGTCTACTACTTCCACGTAGATAATGCTCCCATGCATCCCATGTATACCATGTATGATAATCCAGCATATGTGCTCCATGGTTCATACGATATCCAGCTGTGCATGTAACACTCCTCTGCCCTTAAAAATTGATCTTGTCCTCAAGATCAACCTCTTCTTCATAATAACCTTCGAGTAGGAAAATTTTTTTGCAACGATGACCGGGAACAAATCTTTCATGGCAGTTGAAGTAAAGCCCCTTTGCCCTCCATTCTTGCATTTCAGCAGGTGTCACCCTTCGAATGGGTATGGAAGTGCTTCCGCCAATTGGTTCATTGGCAGTTGGAGTCATCCCTCTTGTCTGAAAGGTGAGAGATGCAAGGCCCTGGGAGATGTTCGTAGCCTCATATAGTAGGGCTAACCCGATGGCAGAAGACAAGGTGGTGGGGCGGCTGGCAAGAACATCTGCCTTGATGTCATCTTTCAAACCGCTGATGAAGCAGCTCAGCTGTCGACTGGGTGATAAGGATCCCCACCTTGGCTACTATCTTCTCAAACTTCGATTGATACTCTCTAATTGATCCCATTTGTTGAAGCTTCGCCAACTAGCCAAAGAAATCCTGAAACTGTGTAGGGCCAAACCGAGTATGGATTCCGTCGCAAAATCCTTGCCACATCACCCACATTGGCCTCATCTTGCTGGTACAGCTTGCACCATAATTGGGTGTCTCTTCAAGATGGAAACATGCCAAACCTTTTCTTCTTCAGGAGTCTGATGATACCGGAAGAACTTTTCGACCCTGCATGTCCAGCTTGTTTATGCTCCTCGCTGTTGTAGCAAGGAAAATCCAATTTACTAGCTTGGGTATGAACGATTGTTGAGACATAGTACGTTGGGCATAATTCAAAGGGGGAGAACGAGCCGAACCAAGAAATTGATTGGCCGATCTCGAAGTCCCTTCCAACTCGGGGGTGTTCGTGTTAAGACCAGCCGAACTCATTTTCTCTAAAAGTTCGGATAACTTGGTGAGGATTTAGTGCTGCCCGTCAAGTCTGGATAGGATTTGCTTCTGTCCTTCATTGGCGGAGTTAACGTCATCCTCAAGACGGTCGACCCTGTCATCCATTCCCTTGCTCTGATACCAGTCTGGTATATAGACGGTTCCCTTCTTACCTATCGTGCAATAGATTGTAGAAGAGTGAGGTGCACAAGGGAAAGAGAGAATGTGAGATAATTAGGGGTTGGGTTCTATCGAGGAAACCCTGCCTCTTCTACACAAGTAGATTAGTGATAACCTTCCTACGTTTTTCATTAACAATAGGACTTTTAAGGGAATAGATGTATAACTACTCCCTCTCCAACTAAAAAGAGACCTAACATGTTTTATTACTTAAACAACACACGTTCCATCACTTACATAACTACTCCCTAGAACAATGACTCCCACAATAATAATAACTCACTTATCTACAACTACCACTTATCCCCATAACCTACATAATAGGACTACTACTTCCACGTAGATAATGCTCATAAGCATCCCATAGTGCTCCCATTCATCCCATGCATACCATGCATGATAATCCAGCATATTTGCTCCATGATTCATACGATATCGAGCCGTGCATGTAACAGATTTACCAAAGGATAGAAATTCATGGTCCTCACATCAGTGTGTTACAACTAGGAGAGCTCTTGTTATGTGTCATACAAGTGACATGCACACCAGTTTATGCACAGTTGTCGGGGCAATTAAGTTTTCCAAGGCATAGGAGGGGCAACTAGGCAACACGGCCCTGGCCTAGGTGTAGTACATGATTATATATAATGCAGCAATAACAATTTTATATAATTATGCTTATACGCAATATAGAAGCCATATCAATGTAATATGATATAATTATGCTAGCAATGACCTAATATAAGAAAACCAACATATGATAAACAAAGCATAAGATATAATATAAACATATTCATTATTAAAAAATAAATAAAAAAACAACAAAAAACATAAATTAGTATAAACTCGTGAAGCGTCAACAAAGCGTGCTGTCTCCTTGGACCCAAGAAAGAACCGGCTGCCTTGACAACTATGAGTTGATGATATACTGAAAAAGGATATCTCCAAAGTTGAATCACACCCCTTTAAAAAAAAAAAAAACAAGGGCGTACCCAGTGCACGAGGCTCCCGCCACTGCGAGGTCTGGGGAGGGTCATAATGTACGCAGCCTCCCTGCTTTCGCAGAGAGGCTGTTTCCAGATCACAGTTTCTTTCCCTTCCTTCCGCCCAGGGGGTTGTTTGGGGGAAGAGGGATTTCCATTGCTTGTTAAATTTCTTCATTGATGGGAAAACAAATGCGTTTGATTGTGATCATCAGAATTGATTGCATCAAGAAACTGCAGGATTTACTATGCAAGAGCTACCCTCTACTCTACAGAGTGGCTAACCCACAAGAGAGAGAGAGAGAGAGAGACCTGAGCACTTCTACGAGGCAGTGGAATCTCTAAGCAGTTTCGAAGGCCATCAACTCTGCAACATACAAAGTTCAGAGACATTGAAAGAGACTCACCAAAACATCATGCAACACAAAAGAGGATCTACGCCAAAAAGATTCAGGAACTGCCATAATACCTTTTACCAATGGTTTTTTGAGTATATTGATCATTTTTTACATGTCCTTCACCTCCATATTTGATTGCATCAGTATTCAGTATTACCTGTCCAATGTTATCCTCTTTATAAATCTTGGGAAGTGACAATAGCTACTTCAACCATCAATATCTACTCAGTTATGAAAGAAAACAAAGATTATATCCAATGCATTTATAAATAAAATTTGGTAACAGAATAAGGAGAATGGAACTACAATTCAGTAAGAGTTCCCTTACGTGTGATATAAAAGGAAGAGGTGCAGGGCATTTTTATTGGTGTAACCAAGTCAATTACCTGATACTCTCCAGCTTCCTCTACACCTATACTGTATCTTGCATAGGAACTCTTAGGATGGAAATTGAATACAAAGAGAAAAGGACCTCTCATGTAAGATATCACCTGTGATAAACAACAAGTACTATCATATCCAGTGGTTCCAAGAGTGCTTTGAAGCTGACATGCTTTTCAGGTGTTGCAGAAAATAATGTAATTGAAAAATAAAATGTATACAAATGAAGTTGGCTGGATAAATATTCATACTACTTAAAGTTTGGATAATCCCATCAGTTTGGGTACTTTGATCTAAGATCAGTTTAATGTGAGCTGTCAGACTGGACTACCACCACTTCTGATTTACTTAATATCAACAAAATTTACAGGCATATATGTCCATATCAAGTTATCAACTACTTGCTTCTGTTTCCTCCAGTGCTCATGGAACCGGGAACAGATCTGCCTATGCAGATTGGAATTCGCCACATCTGATCCTGAATCCAGCCAATCCATCAGCCGATTCCAAGAACATTTTACTGATTCTAGGTCATTTATGGCCAATTCTTACTGATTTGGATCGGAATTGGCGGCAACTGATTCCAGAGCCGATTTCAATCTCTTGAACTGTAGTTTCCCCAGACAATACCTGGTTTGGGAATGACATTGTATACTTTATGGAGCAAATGCAGAATCTTTTCCCTGATTAACACAGAAGGAATGCGTCCGTGACTCGAATGCAAATCAGCACTACAGATTATCAAATCAATGAACATGTAAAACACATAGAAATTAACGAGAACAAGTTCATCATGGTCAATCTTCAGAAACCATGAACTACTGATATGAGCCCATCCAAGGACATTGCTTCAATCACTCTAAATTATATAGGAAGCTAACTCACACTGAACAAAAAGATATCACTAGGTGCAGCTCAACCTTTTCCTTACACATTAATGCATAATGCCCCATCTGAGAAGATTAATTTCCACAACTTTCTTCACCTTAGAAGACACATGCATTAACTTGCTCTTCCTTGGTTGTTGACTGAATCCAGAATAATTTTAGCAAATGAGTGGAAGAACATTCATACCATGGTAGTGTCATTTATATGGTGGATGTTGGATTGACCTCTTGAAAGCATTCTTTCATTTTCATCCAACTTCATCATGTCCTATGTAACACAAAACAACAGAAACTGCTCACACAGCCAACATCAAAAACTTCCAGATACAGTCCAAAAAAATACCGTTTATAAATTGTACAAGTTGGAAAGCGGGTGGTTATTTATATCACTGAAAATGTAATTACTGTAGAAGGAAAAGTTCAAATGAATATAGAGGACAGAGGGAGTTATTAGTGCAAGAGGCAACCAAAAGAAAAAACCCACAATTTCCGATGGGTAAAATAACAGATCATGCTCTATTTCCTCAACCAGAGGAAGCCCCTGCCAAAGCTTATGCTTTGTTTGCTCAAACAGAGCCCCCAACCACAGTGCACAAATGACAAAAATGGTGTAGAAAGGCTCACAAATTGGTGCAGTAGTGCAACAGCAAAGCTGATCCTCAATAACATCGAAGGCAACGTTTGACTATGACAAGATCAATTTAACTTTTTGGGTAGGTTTTGTGGGTTCAAATGTATCTACATGCACCTTTCTGTCTATTTTACCCACCAAATGACCAAAAGGGAAAAAATTTAACTTGGACATTGATAACAATAATCTATAAGAAAAATCTTTCAGAGAGTGAGTATTTCGAAATCACTAGGCTTGCTCTGCCATATATAGCAATATTGGTTGTACGATACTTTGCCTTCTTGTTATCAACAACAAAAAGAAATAATTGTATATTCATATTTACATGTGTATTAAGTGTACAAAACTAAAAATGGGCATCCATTATATTTCAAACTCTTCTTTTTCTACCTCTTTGAATTCTTTTAGAATGGAAAACCATGCTCACGATAAAAATAATAGCAATAATAACCCAAAAACAAACTATATGCAGTACACTTGTAAAGCATTTAAATTTACATCAACAATAAGGTTCAAATTTCTCTCTCTTCGCTTTCTTATACATCTGAAATTTTCTGCAGCATTCACACTCGAGAATTTAGTTTCTTGAACCCAATTTGTCTGAAATAAAGTACGGAGGGCCAAATTTGAAACCATAGCTCTAGGGTAAAAACATGAATGATGAAACCGATACCTTATCAAAGAGAAACAGATCATTATGCACCCCTTTATCCTTCAACAAATCCCAGTTACGGTTGGCAAGCGAATACGAGAAGTTGTTGCTAGGCATAGGGAATTCGATCCTCTATCACACAACAGAATAGTTAATCAGAGATAAAATAGAAGTTCCATTGATATTCAAGCCAATAAAACCCTACCTTTGGATGCCCAAATTCATTTCCCATGAAGTTGAGGTAAGCATGGCCACTTATGGTAAATGTAATTAATCTGATCATCTGACAAAGCAAAATGAGCATTCAGGAAAAGGAGTAAAACAGGAGCCACTGTATTTTCAATTTGGGAGGGGGGAACTAATGCCACACATAGTGAATGCCATAGAAGAATCTTTACACCAGATAAGGTTGTAGTTAAAATTGTTAAGAATTAATTTGTGTCACAGGGGTCCTTCTGTACTTATGTTTTTCTTTCAGGGACGTGTGTAAATACACATAAGTCAGGGGCCTTATTGTAATTTACTGAACTTACAATTAGGGATAACTTTCCCAATCGGTCTGCTCTCTCTTTCTCTCTCTTACTTATCTTCTTTCTTCTTCTCTTGTGCAACACTAAATACTGGTTAGTTTTTATTCTGATTCTGTTACATGGTACAAGAGAAAACTTAACCATTGTTAAATGTGTTATAAACCCATCAATTCTGGTTAGAGAGTCTTCAAGGAACGACGTGTGGTATGCGCAACAACTACTGCTGCTAGTGTACGTGATGTGTTCCCTGTTAGTTGAAATTAGGAGACAAGGGATTAATGTGTTAATGTGATTTGGTCTGTTACGTGATCTGATCGAGGTATGGCCGTGGTTTGATTTGGTGTGTGATACGGTGCCATGTACAATACTGTGTGGGATATGATTGGTTATTGGTTATTGGTTATGGTGCTTAAAAGAAGCAAGTATTCCCAGCCTTATTCTCCATTGATACATTCCATTAATCACAAATCTTTTCTGCATTCTGAATCGATTTTCTTGAAAATCCCTGTGGCAGTAGGATTGTTCAAAAGGAAAACTTTCCATGGTTGGATTCAGCCCATATTTTGTAGACTTGTTCTATTAACAAAAGCGGTCAATCGACCATAACTTCAGACCCATCAGATCTGTTTTAGTGCAGTTTTTTGATAGTCTTTATACAAGTAGGACTTTTCAGAAAGGCAACTTTCCTTTTTCAGAATCAATCCATATTTTGCAGAGATGTTCTCCTTATAGAACAGCTTATTCGACCTCAATTTCAGAGCCATTTTTTTCTTTGTGATTTGGTTCTACTTCTTGAAATCTGGCTATGTTTTCTCTTGCGGTTTGGTACTTGTTCTGCTCTGCAGTTCTGGTTTGTTTTGTCACCTGATATTTGGATCTGGGTTTGGTTCTCGTGTATCTCTCTGTTATGTTTCTGATTCGATATATTGGTGCTGAAAATTATTTGGTTCTGGTTTGATATTTGGTGTGGCTGCTGATTCTGAATTATTACAGTCACTGGTTCTATTTTGCTGTACTTTCTTTACCTAGTTGTCAAAGCACCACCTAGGTGTCCAGGCGGATTTCTAGGGGTCTGGGTGACAGTCGTCTTAGTGCAGGGCGCCTTGTACTGGTTTAATTGGTATCGAACCAGGTCCTGGCACATATTTATGCCAAATATCATTTAAGTAAATGTCTTTATATTCATTTACTTAATATATTATTCATAAATAAGCAATTACCTGCTATTTTATTCCATTTAAATAGTTTAAAAAAATCAAATTTCAAAAAGGATAAAAAGTCAACCCCCCAATTCAAGAACAAAAACTAGATTTTTGGCGGTAGGTGAAATTTTCAACTTTTTGATGTTGGGGTTTTTCTCAAATCTAAAAATTCCATAAATTTAATATGGTAAAACAGTGCTGAAAACCAGAAGTGTGGTAAAAATATTCATTTGTTTTGATATCTAAAAAAATATTTTCATTCTAAGCAATTTTGACTGCATTCGCGCACATCAAATAAGGTTTGACCGGAACATAACTCCTTCAATATAAACTAGATTAAGAAATATTGGATTTGTTGGAAACCTGGTTTTGTGCTCTGCCTAATACAAAAAGTCTCGTGTACAAATAAAACCATTAGATCAATCAAACTTCTTAGAGAACATGAACATTTCTCTAAATCGAGAGCAGTTTAATTATTTATTGATAAGATCATATTTCTAAGAACAGTATAGACCAAATGTGAGACTAGGTATACACATGGTTGGTTTTAAGTCTCTTAACTTACTCGCCCATAGTAACCGATACGTATCTTATTTTTAGGGTACCAATACGATACGGCACGATACGCTACCTAAAAAAAGTATCCATTGTATAGGGTCGATACATGACCCAATAGGATTGATATTGATCAATACACTTTATACATCTCTTATAAACTATATTTTACATATTACTTATTTATAGTGTTTTATGCTTGAACATTGTATTTCGCATGTATCCTTAACATTTCCATGTGTATCTTGCGTCTCTTCGATACTATACGATGTCTCTTAAAATCACCCTTCCAATACGATACCTGATACTAATATTTTAATCCTTGGGTATACCTGGACAATAACCAATTCCAAGAATAGTATAAACCAAGTGTATGTTTTGATTATTTCAAACTTCCAATAGCTTGCTTCTTTAGTTATGTTGTAATCTAGTTCTATGTTGATTTTTGATAACTTGATGTGGCTTAATATTGATTTTTGATGACTCGATGTGGCTCAATGTTGATTTTTTATGATATAAGGTACATATTGGAGCATACTTAATAATGTTAATGTTGAGAATTAGGGGTAGTTTGGTCATAGTTATTTTGGGTTTTGGGGTTTTATGCTATTTACTTTCTTTTTTGTCTTTATTTGTGAATTTGCAATTGGTATGGACTTAGGGGTAGTTTCATAATAATCCCCTAACTAACTTACCTTTTTTGGTTTGTCTTTTATTATTAATAGAACCCAAGACCTGCGATAGAACATAAAAGCTCTATCACAGGCTGCCTTCATCTCTCTCTCGGCAGTGTCCCTCTTCTCCTCTTCTCTCTTCTTATTCTTCTCTTCTTCTTCTCCACTCTTCTACTGATTAGTTAGTGTCTGATTTGTAGCATGGTATCAGAGATTTGTAACATGGTATCAGAGCTTTACTAATCAGTAGAAGGGTTCTCTCTAATCTCCTTCTGCTGATTCCTCTTTCGATTTTTCAGTTTTTTGGTGTGCAGCCACCTGCTGCTGCTTCTTTTTTTTTGGTTTAATGGATTGAATACTCCTTATACACGAATGGAGTACTCTTTGTGATAGTTGTTGGTGATGTGCAGACTTTCCCTTGAAGTTTTGATTGGGAAGGTTTCTATTTTCAGAATTCAAAAGAATGGAGTTTCTTCGAAAATTTGGTATCTCCTATTTTTGAGTTTTGGAGGACTATTCGTATCTGCATAGAGGAAGACTCGACCTGTTTTTCACTCTGGTTTGGTGGCCTGATCGATTGCCTTTGGTCTTTCTACATATTGTGATAGTTGTACCTGCGGCTGCTCTGTTTTCTGAGCCTTTTTGAGCCCTACAGTTGTATTCACAGTTTCTGCTCAGCTTACTTGCTCCACCTGATCTTTTGGGATTTCATTCCCCTCTCCAGGTACTAGCTTCGATCATCATATCAGATTCTTCTACCCTGCTGATTGTAAGTTCTGCAAAATCTCCCTTAAAACTGCCGCCAGTGCTGTGTTTTGGGTTATTTGGTTGGTTTTGCTGGTTCCAAGCTTGAATAGTGGTTTTTTTATTTCTCTCTACTGCCTATTATTCTGGAATCCTGCTACAGTTGATGATTTGTGTGTGATTGCTGTTCTATTGTTGGATGCTATAGTTGGTGACTTGTTATTCATTATTTGTTGAGTGGTTGCTGCCCTATCGTTGGCTGGCTGTTCTCTTGTGGTATTCTTTTTTACTGGTTTTATTTTTTCCTATTGGTGTTATGGGAGAAAACAAAAATAATCCACTGGTTACATCTCAAACTGACACTGTGAATGTTACTATCACCTCTATCAAGCTGAAAGGGAGTTCAAATTATTTGTTAAGGGCTCAAGCTGTGAAGGTTTACATTATGGCCAAGAAGAAACTCAAGTATCTTACCTCCAATCCACCTGCCTCCGCTTCAAAAGATTATGAGGATTGGATGCAAGAAAATGTCATTATTTTGATTTGGTTATGGAACAACATGGAACCAGAGATTGCTGCAAACATGAAGTTTCACACCACTGCTAAGGGTGTGTGGGATGATTTGAAGGATATCTATTCTCAGGATAAAAACATGAATCGAGTCTATATCTTATATGAGAAACTCTTTCAGCTCCGGCAGCCCCACAAACCTCTCCAAGACTACTACAACACCTTTAAAGGCCTTGTTGAGGAATTAAATGTTTTTCAGCCTCTTAACACCGATATTGACAAATTAAAAGTACAGCAAAATGAGTTTTGAGTCTAAATTTCTGGCTGGGCTAGCTTCTGATTTGAAGTCTGTCAAGGGACATATTCTTGCTGGAGAAACTGTCCCTACTCTTGCTGACACGTTCTCTCGCCTACAGCGTATCACTTCTCTTGGGAAATCTGACTTTTCTCCCAAGGAGAATTTTGCCTTTGTGGCTGGTCATGGACATAGCTCAGAGGGAGGACGTGGTGGTAGTGGTGGTGGTGATGGTCGTGAACTAGTGATCAGTCAGGTGATAGACCTTTTCGGAAGTATACTCATTTTGGGAAGACTGGACACACTGTTGATTTTTGTTGGGACAAGCATGGTAAGCCAGATTGGACGACTCAGTCAGCCAATCATGCAGCGTCTGAAGGGGGTAGTGATGGTGCTGGTCATAGTGATTCTCCACAGGTTTCCCTACCAGTTAGTGGTTCTACTACAGCTCCTCACCATGATGATCTCTCCCAAATAGGTAGATAATACAGCGTTTACAACACTTGGAGGCATCCAATCTTACATCCACTGGGCCTTCTTCTTCTTCTGCTACTCTAGCTCATGCAGGTACACCTGCTCTTCTTACCACTATTACTCCATCTTGGGTTATTGACTCCGGAGCTTCTGCTCATATGACTAATAAGTCATCTTTATTTACCAGTTATTCACCTACACATTCATCATCTCCTGTTATCCTTGCAAATGGTTCTTCTACGGCTCTACCCCTATTTCTGGGCATGGTATTCTCTCTCCCAGTTCCTCCATGAGTTTCTCCTCTATGTTGTATGCTCCTCAATTACCATTGAATCTTCTTTTTGTTAGTCAAATAACTAAAGCCTTACATTGTTCTGTGACTTTCTTTCCTTACTGTTGTGTTTTTTAAGATCTTCACACAAGGAAGAAGATTGGTGGAGGGTGTGAAAAAGATGAACTCTACTACCTTGATCATGGTGCTCCTGCCTAGCTTGCCGTTGCTGCTTCTGTTGGTGGAGTAACTCCGTTCTAGTGGCATTGTCGTTTAGACCATTTCTCTTTAGTTAGGTTAAAGTTGTTATTTCCTTCTTTTAACTCTGTGTCTCAGTTAGAGTGTGAAGCCTGTGAGTTGGGAAAACATCACCATGCCTCTTTTCCTTCTCATACTATCACTTTTAGTTCGTCTTTATTTTCTTTAGTCCATTCGGACATTTGGGGTCCTTGTCGTGTTAAAAATCAGAGTGGTTCCGTGTATTTTGTCACCTTTGTGGACAACCATTCTCGTCTCACATGGCTATACCTCTTGAAGGATTGTTCCGAGTTTCTCTCTACATTCCAAAATTTTTGTAATGAAATAAAAACTCAGTTTGGTTTACCTATTAAAATTTTTCGTTCAAATAACGCTTTGGAGTATGTTCAACGTGATATTTCTGATTTTTGTATTTCTCTTGGAATGATTCCCCAAACTAATTGTTCCTACACTCCACAACAAAATGGGGTAGCGGAACGTAAGAATAGACATTTACTTGAGGTTGCCCGCACTATTATGTTCCATATGCATGTTCCAAAGCAATTTTGGTGAGAAGGGGTGCTTATTGCCTATTACCTGATTAATCAAATGCCTTCTGTTCCTGCCGACAAGTCTCCCTTTTCCATTGTTTTTCCTGGTCAGCCCAGTTTTCATTTACCTCCTTGTGTTTTTGAGTGTATTTGTTTTGTTCACAATCTACATGCTCATTCTAATAAACTCTCTTCCCCGGTCCACTAAATGTGCTTTTCTTAGATATTCTTGTACCCAGAAAGGGTACAAGTGTTATGACCCTATCACCCATAGGTATTTTGTGAGTGCTAATGTCACCTTCTTTGAGGACTGTTCCTATTTTTCTTCCCCCTCTGTCTCAGAGGATGAGTGGCGTGTTGATGCTCCTCTTCCTATCCCTGCTCTTGTCCCATTCTCTACACCACCATTACAGGTTTATCGGCGGCGTGACAAGGAAGTACCATAGGAAGAGGTTCCAACGGCTCCACCTGTTTTACCACCTCTGCCAACTTGTTCATTTAGTGAAGCTCCACCTTCCTCTTCAACTGATGCCTTACATATTTCCTTGTGTAAAGGTACTCGCTCTTGCACTCAAAAGTCCACTTCTTTATATTCTATTGATAAGTATGTGTCCCTTTCTCACTTACCCTCTTCTATTCATACGTTTGCTTTATCCTTGTCTTCCCACTCTATTCCCAAAAATCATATTGAGGTTCTTCGTCTTCCGGGTTGGAAGAAGGCCATGGATTTGGAAAAGGATGTTGTCTTATCTCGTCACACTTGGAGTTTGGTTGATCTGCCTCCTAGAAAGGAACTTGTTAAGTATCGCCGGGCTTACACAATCAAATACCTTTCGGATGGTTCTGTTGAGCGGCTTAAAGCCCATCTGGTTGCCAAGGGGTATACTTAGACTTATGGTGTGGACTATTTTGAGTCCTTCTCTCCGATTGCTCGGCTGTATTCTGTTCGCCAACTTATTTCTATGGCAGTTAATTTTGATTAACCCTTGTTTCAGTTGGATATTAAAAATGTCTTCTAGTGTGGTGATCTTCATGAGGAGGAGGTCTATATGGAGCAACCTCCTGGGTATGTTGCTCAGGGGGAGAATAGTACTCGGTTGTGTAAATTGCAGAAAGCAATCTATGGCCTCAAACAATCACCCAAAGCATGGTTTGAGAAGTTCAGTGTTATAGTTGTATCGTGGGGGTTTTCACAGTGTTATTCTGATCATTCTATGTTTGTTCGTCGTCATGGTGGCAAGTTGGTTATTCTTGTTGTGTACGTTGATGATATTATTATTTCTGGTGATGATGTGTCAGCCATTGCTGAGGTAAAGGCTTATTTATAGTAGAACTTTCAGACGAAGGGTTTAGGGGATCTTCACTACTTTCTTGGCATTGAGGATGTGAGAAGCAAGAAGGGTATCAGTCTTTCCCAGAGGAAGTATGTTTTAGATCTGTTATCTGATACTAGCATGCTTGCATCTAAGCTAGTGGATATTCCCATGGATCCTCATCAAAAGTTTGGTGTAGATGATGGAGATCCTCTCAAGGATGTGCACCAATACAGGATTTAGTTGGGAAGTTGATTTACCTCACTGTAACGAGACCGGACATCTCGTTTGTTGTTGGTGTTCTGAGCCAGTTTATGCAAACTGCTCAAAAAGCTCACTGGGATGCTGCCATTCACATTCGTCGTTATTTGAAGGGTGCTCCCGATAAAGGGTCGATTTATCGTGGTTGCTTATTCTAATGCAAACTGGGCTGGATCGACAAGTGATCGTCGTTCAACTATAAGATGATGTACGTTTGTTGGGGGTAATCTTGTCTCATAGCGTAGTAAGAAATAGACTACTATTGTGCGGTCAAGTGCAGAGGCGGAGTACCGGGCTATGGCCCACACTACAGCTGAGTTGATTTGGCTCAGGTCTCTCCTTCTTGAGATGGGATTTTCGGTGCCTACGCCGATGAAGATGTATTGTGATAACCAGGCAGCTGTGTAACCCTATTTACCATGAGCGGACCAAACATATTGAGTTGGACTGTCACTTTGTTCGCGATGCTGTCTTAAAAAAACTAGTTGAGACCCCGTTTGTTTCATCTTCAAATCAGCTAGCTGATGTCTTCACCAAGTCATTGTTTGCCCCTAATTTTCACACATGTTGTAACAAGCTGAGCATGGGAGACCTATATGCTCCAGCTTGAGGGAGAGAGTTGAGAATTAGGGGTAGTTTGGTCATAGTTATTTTGGGTTTGGGGGTTCTATGTTATATTGTTATTTACTTTCTTTTTTGTCTTTATTTGTGAAGTTGGAATTGGTAAGGACTTAGGGGTAATTTCATAATAATCCCCTAGCAAACTTACCTTTTTGGTTCGTCTTTTATTGTTAATAGAACCCAAGACCTGCGATAGAAAATACAATCTCTACTGCATGCTGCCTTCATCTCTCTCTCTCGGCAGTGTGCCTCTTCTCCTCTTCTCTCTTCTTCTTCTTCTTCTTCTTCTCCACTCTTCTACTGATTAGTTAGTGTCTGATTTGTAACAGTCAGAAAAGAGGGGAAATAAAAAATAACACTTGGGGCGCCTTGGTCGCCTAAGCACTCAGGCACCCCTCCACCACCTTAGGTCACCGTGGTGCCTTGAAAACTATGTTTCTTTCTAAAATGCGTGATTTTAAACATTGGTGGATGTTGTTAATGTACAAATCACAGCTATAAAATTTAGTTGGGCCTCTAAGTACTTATTGTCGGCACAAGCTGTGAAGATTTACATTAATGCAAGAGGCAAACTAAAGTACTTAACTTCAATACCTCCACCTGAAGGTTCCAAAGTCTATGGTAACTGGATGCGAACAGAAGGAGAATATGACTTTACTAGTTTGGTTATGGAACCTTCCATTGCTGCAAATGTTTCATAATACTGTTGGGGAAGAGAGACCAGTACTTTCCTTGCTAATAACTCCAACAGCTCGGTCTAGCACAGAAATTGAGTACAGAGCCACGGATCATGCTGCAACTGAATTGGTGTGGCAAAATCACTTATCATGGATCATACTCATTGATATGTTCTTTGACAATCAAGCAGCTATTTATAATGCTAGTAATACAGTTTTCCACGAGTGGACCAACCATATAGAGGTTGAATTATTTTGTTTGAGATACTGTTATGCAGAAGCTGATCTCCATTCATTTTCTTAGTTCTGCAAATCAACTTGGTAACCTGTTTATCTATGCTTTGTTTCAGAATGTTTTTCTTCAAAATTGTTCCAAGCTGAGCATGAGTGATTTATGCTCTAACTTAAGCGTGAGTGTTAAGAATTAAATTATATGCTGCTTGGGATTTTCTGTAATTCAGGGACCTCATTGTAATTTATTGAATTTACATTATTATAAATATATCCTTATCAGCCGATTAGGGATAACTTCTTTCCACTTCTTTCCCAATCAGTCTGCTCTCTCTCTCTCTCTCTCTCTCTCTCTCTCATTTCTTCTCCCCTTTATTCTTCTCTCGGGCAACCCTAGACACTTGTTAGTTTTTGTTCTGATTCTGTTACAAAAAAAAATGGTAATTCTTCCGCTTTTATTCAATTCTTACATTAAAATGCACTTTATAATTTTGCAGAAAACAACAAATTCAACAAGTATAACAAGGAGTAGCATAAATAAAATTGAGGTAGTCAGAAAAAGTTTTAAATTAAATTTGCAACACCCCTAAACCTTTAGAGGGTTCCTTTTTTTAACCAGAAATAAAACCATGATTTGCCAAGTAAGCAAGCATAGGTAGAAAAAAGGAACGAGCAGTGCCAGAGAAGAGCAGATACAGCTAAAAAATTATTTCTGTAGTGAAGAGACTAAAAGAGCCATGTAGCATCATACTTTGTATAGAGAAGATCCTCTAAGCACTGGATTCTCGGAATCAAAGGAATCCTCCTTTACGTCACCAAACAGTATTTCTGCAAACGAACAGCCTCCAGATATGGACTGCAATGAAATTGCTATAATGGATCACCAAGAGATGTAACTGCTAAATGACACCACACACGCCATGGAAGCATGGACATGCACATGTGTGCGCACGCGCACACACACACGCACACGCATGTGTACACATGGGAAAAAGAATAGTAAACGTATTTCAAACTGAGCACTTGCAGAAACATTACTTGATTGTGGTTCTCAGCATACACAAGCATCTTATCTCTATTTTGTTTGCTGCCTCCTAGTACACTCACAATCTGCATTAGTTATGAATTTAGTAGTATAAGAAATACAAACTCGAGGCTAAATTTTATTAAAATCTTAATGAGACAACATAATAAAGTCACTGCAGTTAAAATTAGAAATCAAAACCCTCATTTCCAAACACAATATATTTAATGACAGATTATTAATGTGCAAATCATATGATAGAACCTTATCCATGCTCCATTCATGCTCAGGGACATTCCCAAGGAACCACAACCACATCTCTGATGCAGAAAAATTGACATAATAATCAAATCCCAAACCGCCTTGCGAAGTTGGCTCACAAATCCCAGGATAAAGTGTGACCTGCTAAACATTTAACAGAGAATATTAGTATCAGTCAGATTTTATGATGAATCTAAAATAATACATAGAAGAAAATGACTTTCGTTTCAGCAAACCAGTTCTGTAATATATTTCACCACAGATAATGCAAGGCTCTAAAAACTTTGGGAAAAAAAAACCAAAAACTTCTGAGATATAAGATTCTGGCTGCAGACTCTTAATCCTTTGACCCCACCAAATTCATAGTAATCAGACAACTCTAACTTGGCATTTAAACAGACAGGGTCGTTTTTTTTTTTTTTTTTTTTTTAGGGGGGGGGGGGTTGGGTGGATGGAGAAGGGGTGTTCTCTCCAACCTAAGTTGGAAACTCAGTCCAAAATCAATTGATTTTTATGACCATGAACTGATGCAGCCAGCCAACCCTGATTCCAAATTAGGAATCAAAGATCAGATCGGTTGCACCACAAGCCCATATCTGAATTATTTTCTTGATAAAACAGAGTTGACAAGGCTTGCTGATTTGTTGAGTTCGGCAGCCTGCAATGGAGAAAGAAAGAGAAAAGATAGAGGCCTTTTTTGAGACCGTGAACATTACCCGTAAATAGTAATGTGAGGAAAAGAGAAGAGAAAGAGGGAGAAGAGGAAGCCTTCTTGGCTGCACAATTTAAATCCAAATTCTATATTCCATCCATTCATAAGGGAGGAATGAATACATGTATTTAAATATTCAGAAATAATAAAAAATAGAATCCTCCTCATATCTAATTTTCCTAAAATGAGTACACTAACTTAGAAGCTACCTTTAGGACTCTTATCTTGCTAAACTACGACCTTAAAACAGAAACTCAATCTAATATGACACTATTCAAGACAAAACTTTAACAGCTAAAGAATGGGCCCCACAAGATCCTCATAACAGCTACTATTAGATAAATCCTAAACTAATACCTAATGGGCCATGCCACTCACTAAAATATTTATTATCTTTTAGACTGATTATTCAGCCAAGTACCAAAAAAAAAAACCCAAAGAATTAAAAAACTGTATACAATACATATTAAAAAAGGAGCAATATTTGGACCCATCCTGCATTATGAACTCCCTGAAACTTTGCTCTCTTAACCCTTTTGGAGGATGGAGTATATTGGGAATCATATTCTTATTGGGCTCAGGACTACACAATCACTGGCCATCATAAGTTTTTATTTTTTTGGATTGGTTGGCCCCAAGGAGAGTTGAACTCATGTCCTCCTAACTGTGATGTGTTGGTCCTTGCCAACTGGACTACCCCCTTGGGCTGGCCGTCATAAGTTACTTATTGAGGAAGACTCACCATCTTCTTGTGCAGATGATTTAGCCAAGTTAGGGGCAGCAAGGAATTTGATGGACATAGGGAAGTCTCTCAAGGCTGAATTGTTGATTATAATAAGCCATGTTGAGATTCTAGATTTTAGGGGGGAGGGTTGTAATTCATTTCCCTTCTAATAAAATTAAAAGAAGATCATCAAAAGATAAAGTGAGAAATAAAAAGAACTATAAGTTACCCTAGTTTGATCATAGAACATAACCAATTACTCGTTTATACTGAAGCAACCAAGTTATGTAAAAGGCTTGCAGCCCAAAACTCACAATCTAGACATAAGTATACAGACAATTCTTAATTAACTTTTGTGACTCTAATTCCATTCATATGAAATTCACATTTACCATCTTCTCCATTCTGTACATCAACTATCAACCATCAACCATTTATTCTAAATGTGTAAATCATAGCACAAGAAGTAGACAGTCAGAGTCCTAGTGATGTGTTGATATTTTAGGAGTTTTGAGGTCTATATATTTAAGACTTGGTATCCATGCTTGACACAGAGACATTTTGCCATCTATAAGCCACATACCATAAAAGTGAGAAAATTAAAATCTTGGAATAATATAGAGACTAGCAGAATAGAACTTCTTACATCTTCAGCAATTGTTATTATATCAGGATGAAGCTCGTGTAGCATCTCATTTGCCAAGATCAGGTATATCAAAGCATCCTTGTCTACATACTGATTGCAATACCTGGAAATAAACAATATTTATTTTTAAGGTTTTATTAATTAACAAATACTTGTGGCAAAATCAGCAAAGCAAGAAGGCAATCACTTGAATACATATCCACCAAAAAAGTTTATTGGGGGGAATAAAGTTAAATGATTAATTAAGCATTAGAAAAGTATGCGCCTTCCAAGGAGAAGTGTTGAACAGAAACTAATTCCTTTACATCATATTGACCAAACTGAAAAATAAGGTTTTTTATCATTCCAATTGTCTGACCAACTGTAGTCAAAATATTGATGCATACTAGATTGAGACCTATGATCAAGTTAATGATGCAAAACTCTCATTCTTAAGCCAAATATCTTGTAAAAAATGATCTTTTAACACTTAAATTTGATTAAGTAGTTACTGCATCTTCTAGATTACTTCGATGGAACACTTACTCTTCCATGTCACCGGTAAAAGAAGCAAAACCATTGTGTGTATACATCATGGATGCGAGCGAATGGAACTGGAAACCATCAACTTGATACTCTACAACCCACCTGTTCAAATTTTATTTCATAAGAAATGCACAATGTAATCTATACCCAGAAAAGCAGTAAAGAGAAGATAAAAATTATTAACACCCCAAAAATATGAGGGAGGATAAGAAATTAAACTGCAAAAAGCATAAACAGTAGGGAAACAACTGATGGCTAATTTGATGAGACTAAATTTACCCATCAAACGGTGAGGGAGACAATATTTGTTAAGATATGTCCTACATAAGGGTAACAGGGCATTTTAGCATTCCAGAGTATTAAATGATATTCGCACCGAAGTTTCAAAGAAAGCTATTTTCATAAGAATGCCAAACTTGATCAGTAGTTCCTATGGAAAGGGCGCGTTTCTAAAGTGTGCAGAATATACCAGAAATTTTGGAAGCATAATTAGTACCCTCTAGAGAAATAAGGAAAAGTTTTGATGACTACTGCATTTGCTTTTTTTGATAAGGGAGTTCAGGGGAAGAGGAGATGAAGGTAGGATTTGCTCTTCAGTCTTCCTTTAAAATAATATTATTTTCTACAAGAGTGAAAGAAATTTTCAGGGAGAGTAATGCACCAAGAGACAACTAAGCAGTAGGGCTCCTTAAGTTCTCATAGGCACCTAGGTTGGCTAATGTAGTTATAGATTCGTTCATAAAGGTCTGGTTTGTTAGGGTGATCTGCTCCAGTCGTGATCTTAAAAGAAAATTTTCATTTTTCTCTATTTGATGCTCCTAACTTTTAGCAGTCCCTTTAATATATCCTCCTATTGTTCCTTAATATTTTCCAAGCAATAGGACAGTCTTAAAAAAAGGCACAGGCAGTTCCAATAATTCAAAATATTTCAAATGGAGGATCCATGGAAGGTTCATAGAGTACCACTTCAGATTTGAAAGAAGATAATGTAGCACATCAAGATCTCCATACTTGAACATTCTAGTACCCCAGTATTTGTGATGCCCTCGTTTACCTATCCAAGTAGAAAGTTCGAACATAGAAAAACATAAAATTGTTTAGTATTAAAGTCCATGATATTGGTGTTTACTCCTACCAGATCTACAGTAATTACTATTGCAGAACAATTGTCTACACAACATGAGCTATGGCTCCAAAACCACAAATTCTCGAAGTGTTCTTATTGTCAAATATAGATCCCTATAACAATGATTTCCGTCCATTAACTTTTAGTAAGAAATAAAAAACTGAAAACAAAATCATTTCAATAAATATGAATTGTATTACCCTATTAATAAAACTGTAAATAAGAAAAAGAGAAGAGAAGAGGCTGAGGGAGAAGCTGGTTTCTCTAGCTAAAGAGACCAGAACTGAAAATCTCTTTATATTTATAGGACAGCAGCACATTACAGGGGCATAAAAGGAATAACAAGAAATAGAGGGGAAGCCCTCGTATGAGCACCAGATTGTCTGACGCTAATCTTGAGAGAGTTCTTCCCTTTTTACCCTCCAACATATATTTCTAACACCCCCCCTCAAGCTGGAGCATATATATCAATCATGTCAGCTTGTTACAAATATAGTCAACCCTCCCACTTACTAGAGGCTTGGTAAAAATGTCACCAAGTTGTTCTCCAGTCTTGACATACTTTGTAGAGATTACGCCATATTGGAGTTTTTCTCTTACAAAGTGACAATCCACCTCAATATGTGTAGTTCTCTCATGGAATACGGGGTTTGAGGCTTATGTATCGCTACCTGGTTGTCACACCACAATTGCGTTGGTGTAGAGCCTTCAAACCCCAACTCAGTCAACAACATCTTCAACCAAACCAGCTCACAGGTAGCATGAGTCATAGCTCGGTACTCAAATTCTGCACTAGACCTAGCCACCACATTCTGTTTCTTACTCTTCCATGAGACAAGGTTCCCTCCAACAAATACACAGTAGCCTGTAGTTGACCTCCGATCCATCGGTGATCCAGCCCAATCTGCATCAGAAAATCCCTCAACTCGTGTATGACCATGATTAGTATACACTAATCCTTGTCCAGGAGCCTACTTGAGATACCTTAAAATCCGAATCACAGCATCCCAATGAGGTGTCCTAGGAGATGACATGAATTGACCAGAAATGAAATATCAAGTCTAGTGAATGTCAAGTAATTCAGCTTTCCCACCAATCTTCTGTACCTTTCTGGATCATCAAGGGCATCTCCCTCATCTGCAACAAGCTTGATATTGGGATCCATTGGGTTATCAAGAGGTTTGCACCCTAGCATCCCAATCTCCGTAAGCAAGTCAAGAGTATACTTCCGCTGTGAGAGAGATATTCCCTTCTTGGATTGAGCCACTTCAACTCCTAGGAAATAATTCAACTTTCCCAAATCTTTAGTTTGAAATCTCTGTTATACATGAGTTTTCAAACTATCAATTCCTGTAGGGTCATCACCAGTGATCACAATGTCATCAACATATACAATCAGAAAAATTCTTCCAGCATTTGTTTGACGGTAGAAAAGAGAGTAGTCACTATTGCATCGTGACAAACCAAACTCAAGAACTACTTCTATAAATCGGCCAAACCAAGCCCTTAGAGACTGTTTCAATCCATACAAAGATTTCTTCAATCTGCAAACTAACCCAGACTCCCCCTGAGCAACAAACCCTGGAGGTTGCTCCATATATACCTCCTCTTGGAGATATCCATGAAGGAAGGCACTCTTAACATCGAGTTGATGCAAAGGCCAATGATGAGAGGCGGCAAGAGAGATCAAGACACGAACAAAGGAGAGCTTGACAACTGGAGAAAAGGTATCCAAGTAATCGACACCATACACCTGTGCATAGCCTTTAACCACCAACTGAGCTTTCAGGCGAGCAAGAGATCCATCAGCATTAACTTTGACCACATAAACCCAACGACAACCAATGGCAGATTTCCCAGGGGGCAGTGGAACAAGGTCCCAAGTGTAGTTATGTTCCAACGCTTGTAATTCTTCTTCTGTAGCTGTCCTCCAGCCAGAAATAGATAATGCCTCTACAATGCTCTTCGGAATAGGATGAGATGCAACAGTGGAAATGCAAGTTTGAAAGGTGGGAGATAAACCAGCATAAGAAACATTAAAAAAAATTTGGTGTTTAACACACCGATGGGTACCTTTCCGATGAGCAATGGGTTGATCCAAATCAGAAAAGGGAGGATCAGGGATAGGATCCAATAATGGCAAAGACGTGGCAGCAGGCGGAGCATCAACAGGGGCAGCAACTTCTTCCCTTGGACGAGGTACATGGTGATAAACACGAATGACTAGAGGCCGAACAACAGGAGGCTGCACATGGGGTTGAACAACACAAAGGGGAAGATCCTCATCCAAGGAAGGATCTATAACAGTCTCAGGTACATAAGACTGAGACTCAGAAAAAAAAATCAGCAATAATGAAATACTTGCGAAGAACAGGAGAAAAACATCGATAATTCGATACCCCTTCTGAACATGAGAATATCCCAGAAAAATGCATTTAATAGCTTTGGGGTTTAATTTCGATAACCCTGGAGTATGGTCTCGAATAAAACAAACACACCCAAAGACATGTAGGGGCAAAGGGAATAAAGGTTCAGAAGGAAAAAGTAAAGCATGAGGAATGCCCCCACCTAGGATAAAGGAGGGTATCCGATTGATAAGGTAACAAGCAGTTAACACTATATCAACCCAGAAAGACTTGTCCATTTTCATTTCAAAGAGAAGGGACCGAGTCACTACCATCAATTGATGGTTCTTCCATTCAGCCACACGATTTTGTTGGGGTGTGTCAGAACAGGAAGAATGATGAATGATCCCATGAGTGGTCATAAAGTCAGAAAAAGGGGCAGAAAAGTACTCCCGTGCATTATCACTATGCCACACTTTAATATAAGATCCAAATTGATTCTTAATTTCAACAATAAATGAAGAAAAGATAGAGAACAATTCAGAATGCCATTTCATTAAGTACAACCAAGTCACACGAGAGTAGTCATCAACAAAAGTAACAAAATATGTAAAACCCAACTTGGAAGTCACACGACAAGGACCTCATACATCTGAGTGAACTAAAGAAAAGGGATGTAAGGCCTGTTTGTTGACACGAGGGGGATAACTCACATGGTGGAGTTTCCCAAACTGATACGACTCCCAATTTAAAACTTAAAGGAAATGCAAACTAGGAAACAGTTTTTGCAAACTCTGTAAAGACGGATGACCAAGCCGACAATGGAGTTGATGAGGGGTGATTGTACCCGAACAAGAAACTGAAGATGTGTCCTTAAGAAGATATAGCCCCCCCAGAGACCCTGTCTCTACCAATCATCTCTTCGTCTACAAATCTTGAAAGACACAAGAATTAGGAAAAAAAGGTTATGGAACAGTTGTAGGCAGTAGTAAGTTGGTTAACAGACAAGAGATTAAAAGGAAATTTTGGAAAATACAAGACAGAAGATAGGGACAAGAAAGAAGTGGGCTGAATAGTACCAATACCTCGGACTGTAACACAGGAACCATCAGCCCAAAGTAACACTTGAATGAAAGGTTTGTAAAGAGTAAAAGATACCAGAAGTTCCAGACATATGGTCTGAGGCCTCTGAATCGATAATTAAAGGCCTAGAGGTGGAGAGACACGCAATGGCATTATCTGTCTGAACAAAAGTAGCAGTGGAAGAAATGTCCTAAGAAGCCTTTCTCTGGCTGTAATGAGCATATTCCTCCTCTATCATAGTCAAAGTCGCACAGTGGTCCTCTATAGGGGTTGCAGGGTCAACACTAGTAGTGTTAGCTATCTTGGACTGTAGAGGTTTATCATGTAATTTCCAACAAAAACGCTGAATGTGACCAGGTTTGACACAATGATGACAAGTCCTCAAAGGAACAGATTTCTCAGACTCTCAGATGAGTCATGAGCACTAGCAGAAGGTGCAGCTGGGGGGATCTTGGCAAGTTGACGACCCCCACTGCGGCCACTACTCACAAGAGCGGTGCTATCACCAGATTTACTCGAGTAGTGTCACGAGACGCACGAAGAACTCGAGAGAAAGTGTCTGCAAGAGATGGAACTGTAACACCTCCAAGAATCTAAGACCGTACGGAGTCAAATTCAAGGCCCAAGCTGCCCAAGAAACCCATAACTGCTAAATGCTCACGTTGTGGCTGCATCTATGTAACATCAGAGGTAATGGGCAGCAAAGCATTCAATTCCTCATACATTCTCTTGAAATCAACAAAGCGTTAGGTCAACGGACGACCCTTCCAATCAACTCAATAAAAATCTTGAGAGAGTTCATGAATCCTGGAGAGGTTGTTCTGTCCAGAATATAAGACAGCTAGATAATCCCATAGATCTTTGACAGTATCAATATGAGTCACAAGATCTACAATGTTACTATCCATAGAGTTTAACATCTGACCCAATATATGAGCATCAGTAACTTCCCAAGTATCACCATCCATGCTAGCAGGTTTCTTTCTAGTCAAGTGATGTTTCTCACCCCTCCCTGTGAGAACCAAAGTCACAATCTTGTGTCATTGCTGAAAATTCTGACTTCCTTCTAACTTCTTAAAGGTCATAAATTTTGGTGATGAGGACACCATCTCAGTTACAGCCTTGTTGTCCTTAGATGTTTCTCCCATAAAGGCCACTATGAAGATACCAAACAAGCACTAGAAATAGTAACTGCCCACCAAGAAGTACCAAAAATAAAGGCAGCAGATCAACTTAAGTATACATGGGCACTAAAGAGCCACCGAAAAGGTATAGCAGGTCAGCCAAACAGTACACAGCTGGGAAGCATCAAGGACATTGACTTAGGCATTTAATCGAACAGTTCATAGCCCATACAACTCAATAACATCCATAACAGTCCATAACAGTCTATAACAGGCATTTAATCAAACAGTTCACAGCCCATACACCTCAATAACATCCATAACAGTCTATATCAGATCACAACAGTCCCTTAAAAATCGATCTAAGAATCGATATCAAAGCCAGGAATACTAGCAGCAAAAATCAGGCCAAAATAGGGATTCAATCACCGACAAAGCAACACACAAGACATCAAACCTGAGATGAAGGTCTGACCGATGTCTTCAAACCATTAGAGCAGCCTTCCAAACACTTCAGAAATGGGGCAAGATACCCCTTACAGCAGATGAGACCCCTTGAGACTACAAACGGAGACTTAGTAGAGCTCTTTTTCTTCTATCGATTGGAGAAGTAAGAAAGGCACCGGCAGAAAGAAAGAAATGGAAGCAAGCCCTTCTTGATCAGATGAGCTCTGATACCATGTAAATAAGAAAAGAGAAAGAAGAAGAAAAGAAATAGAGAAGAGAAGAGAGTGAGGGAGAAGCTGGTTTCTCTTGTTAAAGAGACCAGACCTGAAAATCTCTTTATATATATAGGACAGCAGCACACTACAGGGGCATAAAAGGAATAACAAGAAAAAGAGGGGAAGCCCTTTCGGTATTAGCGCCAGATTGTCTGACGCTAATCCCGAGAGAGTTCTTCCCTTTTCACCCTCCAACATATACTTCTAACAAAAACCATACATTAAAAAAAGGGGAGAGAAAAAAGAGCTTGTATAGAAAGTAAGGGCAAAAGATTATGAGAGAAATTATTTCAAGAAAGAATGATATGAAACAAAGGAGCACCACGTACAATGAAACAATTAGATGTAATATTGGATTTTGATGCAAGTAGCTACATGAGGAAGTTGAAAGAAACAAGGGGGATCCCAAGATTTTGGGAGTGTTATAATACTTTTTTCTTTTTTTTTTTATAATTCTGCTTGAATCAAATCCATACCCTGTACTATCTAAGGGATCTTATAGTTATTAGGGGAAAAGATCTCTACTTGGGGCCTTGTTTTCTGCACATGGATGGCTGATTTCGCCACTCTGGCTGTTGGATTAGCTTGGAATGGTCTAGACCAGCTCGGTTCTTGAGATCCATTTCAACCATATCACCCATCATGTATTGAACCATTTGTATTTTCAACAGTTCAACTGTTTTAAAGATTATTGACCTTTTCAACCCTTCACAATGCCACATGAGCTGACTTGACCAATAGTCCACAAAGTTTTTGTGCCAGCTAAGATGCCATGTGGCAAAAAAAAAGCCCCAGGATAATTATTACTATTACTATTATTATTACAGTAAGAGATTCCTTCTTGGCCATGGAGAGAGCCTTTTCTTCCTTGTCACATGTTTTGCCACGTGGCATGATCAGATGGGACCCAAATTTTGTGGGCAAGTAAACCCTAGGGCCTTTACTTACATGTTAAGTTTCAGCCCAAATGGAGTTTTCCAAGTGGCAAAATAGGCTTCGAAAAATCCAAGAAATGGGAGAGTGCATGGTACTGGCTGGAATATTGTACAATGCATGGCAATACATGGGGAGTTATATTATATGGTTGAATATGAGTGAAATTTGATACATGGTCTATCCAGATCATTCCTTGTTTATCCAAAGGTAGGAATTTCCAAATCATCCTCCACATGGCAGAATTAGGGGTCCTGTGGAGAGAAGCCTCTCTACACTAGACTGTATAAAGGCACCAAAACCTTTATTATGCTAGAGTATAATTATTAAAAATGAAAAAAAAAAAAACAAAAACAAAAACAAAGGGAGAAGGGGAGGATAATTATTAAAAATGAAAAAAAGAAAAACAAAGTGAGAAGGGGAGGCTAACTTAGTAGCACCATTCTCCTTAAACCAAATGTCATAGAATGCAAAACATGTTTCTACGAGACCAATAGAAAGATTCATCTGAACTAAGTCCAAAAGTCAATAATATGAACTTTACCAGTATGAAAGTAGCAATCATTTGATCCATCAAATAGCGACAATCCAACCATTTCATCCGCAGCTGAGTAGGAATGGACTATATCTAAGAAGACTAGCAACCCATGCCCTGCAAACATTAAATAGAAGATTGCAAAAGAAAAATATAAAGAATCAGAAACTAACCACAACATACTAGATAACATAAATCCCTAAATTTTGATATAAATTTAAGAAGACAAGTTGATAGATATTGACAACATATACATACAGATACAGAGTCACAACCCAATATATTCAAAGAATCAAGATAACTGTGAGCTAAAAAGAATTTCAGGCATGGATTTATGCCACCCATCGACCCAGACAAAAACAAATGTTGTTTCAAGATTAAACATTTGAGTTGAGACTAAAGTCACACAACCAGTGCCTTTTGCAATGTCGGTCCCCAAGCTCAGAAGAAGGAAAGCAAATGGATCAGGCTGGCAGCCAGCTTTTCGAACTTTTATTAGACCTTGTAAACATGGAATCTATAAATGAGCTATTCCAACCTCATGCGCAGGCATTAGAAATGGCAGGTCAGGATTGAAGTTGCCAGCCCAAGTAGCAGGATAGGCTTAGTTTGAGCCGAGTTTTCTTAAGCTGAAATTATATCCAAAAAACTTTCATGTGCTGGCAAAGAAAAGATAGAACATTTTTTTTTGACTTAAGAAATTAATGCTATCAAGTAAAAGTCTCTGAAAAATGACCATGTGCTTCATCAACCAAACGCTTGAAGTCATCAGGAGTGCCAAATCGACTGCTAACAGCGAACAAATTTGTCACCTACAATGCAGTTGAAGGAAGACATTAAATTAATAGAACTAGCCCATAAAGCATTGCCTGTAAAGTGAACAACTGAACATGGAATCTAAAATGAGAAATAAAATGAGAAAAGTAAAAGATTAACACTCATTTTTATGGGAAATCATCAGTGGCTTAGTGGTCAGTTGGCACATTACAGGGTTAAAATTGGGGGGTTCTCAAGTATGCAGCATGGGAACTTCACCGGTGAATCTAGTAGGCATCTTCAAGGGAAAAATAACCTCCTTGAGTGGGGGAAATCATTCTTTATGAAACTTTAACATATTAAGAAAGGATAAAAATACAAAGAATAGGTAAAAGATGTAGTAACATACACAATTTTCCTGCCTAATGATAGTTTTTGACAGCGACAACCAATTCTGAATTTTGTATTAGCTCATTTGCATTAACAAAGAAAAGAAATTCCCTAGAAACAGATAACATTGGATCACTAATCTAAAACCAAGCTATTCCCTTTTGTTATCAATATTCCACATATTTTGTTTGCTGTTTTTCAAGACATCTTATTTTAATTACAACAATTGCAAATTTCAATTAAGTTATCTACAACCTATGACGCAGGACAAGAGAATTGCCCAGCAGGAATATTATGTTCATTTGAAATCCATAATAAGAAATTGCACTCTGCTACCAAAAGGCAGAGAAGTAAGAACACCTACGACTTTAATGAGCTTTGTCGAACACCAGATAGGAGAAGGATTGTTTAATTTTTATTATTATTTTTTTGTGAGAAAGAGGGAGGAATGAAGCAAACAAGATATTCAGCATACAAAGAGTACAGAAGCTTCAACTCACTTTGTAACCAACAGAAGAATAATCTTTGTGCTCAATAACTCCAATCAACTGAATTACATTGTACCCTGCTTCTTTTACATGTGGAAGGACCTGAAAAGGAGCAATGGAAACATAAAAACAGAAAGGAAAGAGTATAACGATACAGGTAAAACAGATACACAAGTGTGGAACTTACCTCCAAAGTGAATTCATTGAAAGTTGAAACTTTTGGCTCTGATCCACTAATCCCAATATGGCATTCATATATACGAAGAGACTTTGGCACTTTCGGGCGCATGTTTTTCCATTTGTATGCACTTTCAGGAGGTGGCTCCCAGTGCACGGCATAAGATTGCTTTCCATCTCCATCTAATTATCACCATAAGATCAAGAAAACATATGTCCAATACTAAAGAGATTGTAAGATCATGAAAAGAGAGCACCAACATAAAAGATTCTGAAAAAGATGAGCCATATGACATGGAACTGATAGCACTGTTGTATGCCTAACTCATATACGCTGGTAAATGGTAATAATAGATGGAAGACTTATTTTAAGCAGCGGAAAATTCTGTCTTGAATTATCATTTTCCTTCTCCTGCCCCCTCCCAATTTCTCTAAACCTATGCAGAAGATAGTCATTGAAGAAGAAAGTAATATTGATCATAGTTTTGAGAAGCAGGTTTACGAAATCATAGGTGAGTGATCTTCAAATCTACGCACCAAAATTTATGCCAAAGTATAACTCGGATCAAGAGGCAACAATATGAGGCCAGATAGCTTCTAGAATAAGGCCTTCAAAAAGTAAATGATGAATAAACAAAACAAGTTAACAAGAAACAAGTTAACAAGAAATAAGTGAGGCCAAGGCGAGGATAGGAATGGTGTTCTTCCTCTATGGTCTAATGAAATCTGATGAAACTGTTGAGCCAAAGGTGGAGCACAAGAATTAATTATTGGATACTGCAATTTTGATGAGTTCACATGTACCTCATTATGGGTGGCCATTAATTCATATATCTTATCATTAGAATTATGCCTACTCTTCTATATATTGTTGTTCAATCTCATCTGTTATTCTTAATCTTACTCTTCTAATTCTTATAAGCTTGTGCATTCTTCCCCTGAGAAGAAAACTCAGACCAAATCCCAGCAAGATATCAAACTTTAAACAAAACAGATGGCATATCCTAAAAGAGATCTCTTATTGAAGAAAATGAAATCATAAAGCAACAAAATTACTTCAGAAAAAGCAAATTTACCAGGAAACACATAAGTAGCCCAAGCAGGAACTCGTTCCAAAGGTCCACTGGGAGTGTTGAAATAAACCCTGTATCTACTTCCATGAGGTATGCCTGGAGTGTATTTTTTTAACCATGCTTTCCTTCCTTTTCGCATCTCTAACCAATATGCCACAGGAGGCTTCTTAGCACGAAACTTTGCTCGCCTAACAGGATCATCTATGACATTGTAAATGTCATATTCCTTTCCATTATCTATCACATCAAAGGGAGGTAAGTTGCTTGGAGGATCATCTTTGTGCTTTTCTTTCCATGCTTTATATCTTGTTTCCGCATCTGGTATTTCTTCCAGTTCCTCTTCCGTTTGGGGCCCATTAGGACCAAAAATCTGCTCGTATAACTTGGCTGGAATCTCAAAACGTGATTTAATAAAACGGTCCTCTCCGGGTTCCCAATACTCATCATTCATCTTCTTAAAAATTTCTTCTATGGTAACACCACTGTCACCTTCATCATAGTCATCCACATAGTTGTACTGCTGAAAATAGAATTCATCAGGTTTTTCTCCCTCCCTGAGTTTGTCTTCAATAATGATTAACCAATACCCATAATCATCTCGGCCAAAGTGACCCTCTCTTGCACTGTTCTCTGTCGGTGACCACCCATTAAAATCACCCACCAATGCACAGTAGCGAGCACCTGTTCCAGAATTTTTAAACCTCATGAATGACTACCAACATGCAACAGCAGTCAAGAAAATCTAAAGTATGAAATAAGGAGGGTCAGGAAATAGATATTGCCCATTCCATCAAATTTCGATGATTATTTATAAGCAGGGGAAGTACCTGGAGCCCACTCCATGAAATCTAGCCGATGATGCACATTACGATGCACGCCCAATAACTCATATCTGGAGAAGCAGCATGAAATCATCTAAAACACTACGAGTCTAACATAACTTTTAACACATTGACAATAACCCACACAGATTTAACATTAACGCAGAGTAGATGTTGCACTCCAACGTCGAAATTGAAATCCAAGAGGAAGAAAAGAAAAAGGAACGAAACCTTTTTGTGTTTTTTTTGAAGAAGGGGGAGTAATTCGAGGGTGCTCGAAGAGCAGCTAGAATAGGGGTTGTAAAACTCACCCAGAAGCCATCTCCATTAAATTAGCGAAGCGCGTCAAGAGCTGAGCTTTGAGGTCCTTCAAGGATTTATACCTGAAACCAATCCATTAAAAAAAACAAAAACAAAAACAATCTTCAGAACATCAGACATGAAATTCTTCCTTCTCCCGGTACCTCTCGCGAAGAGACTGAGCAAAGGCTTTGTGAGAAATGCCGAGTTTGGTGAGGAAACCAGATGGGTCGACTCCAGTCTCTTCGTTGGCAGAGATTTCCTTCTTCAGAGGTCTCTTGGATTTGCTGGGATTGGGAACCTGCTGGTGCTGTTGAGGTTCCCCTGTAGCAGAACATCTCAATCTGCCTGCACAAAAAGTTTCTCTTCCTCTGTAGCGTGTATGAGCAGGTAAAACAAGAGAGCGGTCGTTCGACGACGGAAGAAAGAAAGCACACAGCGTAATCGAAGCCATTGGAACACTTTTGGTGTTGTTGCAGGTTTGCAGTGACAGAGAGATCACCCCGTTGGCCTGTTTGCAAGTATGTAGCGTCGTAGCGATAAAGCCGATAAAAGGGCGGTATTCAATTCATAACAGGATAGACGAGTGACGAGATATGCTGTGCGGGTCGGGCCAATATAACCGAGTCCAGCTGCCACTGTCAACGATATTAAATCAGTGATGTAGTACAGATAGAGGGTAAAACAGTCAAAATACAATACAACGTCGATATATGTGTGGACGACAACATCTGATACGGCCTATATGGACCTGTGAGTATTACAACTCATTTTTCTCCCTAATTGAAATTTATGGAGAAACCATCATAGGCTGAAACTCTAAGAATTTCTTCTAGGGCTGGTGCACTGAGAAACGTTTCAAAAAGGAGATCTTGCTCTCTTGGGCAAGCTTATTCCCAAACGGTTATATAAAAAATTGGGAAGCAGTTTGTACTCCTATGTGTCCATCTCTCTTCTCATTAAAAAAAAGGGAACAGAGATGTCTTTTCACATGAGGAGGAGAGAGATAGACTCACACTCTCGGATAGAGAAATTTTCCTCTAAAAAATTTCATTGTTTAGTGCCGAAACATATGTTTGTGCACCAATGGTAGAAGCTTCATTCAAATGATCTCAAATTATGAACTCATATTAGCTCGATCGACACAGCATATCTCGTCACTCGTCTAGATATGGACATATCAAACCTATTTTTCATTACAACATGTGTTGGCATCTGTCCTTTGTGTTTTAGTATATTCATTTTTTTGTTCTTTTCAAAATGTAATGAATCTTCAAAGTTTTTTGGTAATAAATCTTCAAAGTTTAATATTGCCACATGGTTAAGTTTGATTGAGTTCAAAATTGATAAGTAAATAAGTAATCATGGGGCATACTTTGTACAAAAAATTTGGGCCCTAACTAATTAGCCATGTATGTCAGAACATTTTGGACTTTCCTGTTTTGTTCTGCGTAGGGGTTGACTCCGCCAACTTGAAATCCGTGGGTTGGGCTGTTTGCATTTTGATAGGTGGCAAACTCTTTTTGGAAAGTGTTGTTTCTATAAGGAAACATCATGTTTTGGAATCTGAGTTGACTAGCATTTTTAATGGTCTAATCCTAACTCAAAAGAGATGAGTGAAGCTAAAAGAAGTTTGGTGTGGTGATAATTCCTTGCCTGGACTTCTTCCAACTCCATTCCGATCTCCTTGGCCATACGAACTGTTAACCCTTTTTTTGTAGACCTCTAAACTTTCTATGGATGTTTTCTTTAGACAATTAGATGATACTAGGTTGTTAAGTTGGCTAAAATCTAAAGCACGTGTAGATGCGAATCAGAACGTTCCAAGTATGACAGAACATTGTAATAGTTTGCCTTTTCAGGCTTAATTTATCTTCTTTTTTATCACCAAAAAAAAAAAAAACTAATTAGCCATGTGGTGGATAAGGTCATCTAGTTTGAAATTTGGTCTGAATACCAAAATTTTGATCGAAATGAAATCGCCAACGACTTGATAGGTTTTCAAGATTTCGGTTGAAATTTCGGCAAAATAACCAAAATGGTCGATATTTTTCACTCAAAATTGTGTAATGTTTTCCAATTTTATAGTTCTTCATTTCTATTGCGTATTTCAATTTTATTATTGAATGTTGTATGTGAGGACTAAACTACGTGTATAATAGGCTATACAAGGGAAATGATATAGTTGTGTATGATGTACACAAACATCCTAGGTTCTAAAGCTGAACTACTACCACTTTGGATCTTACCAAAAAAAAAAAAAAACTACCACTTTGGTTTTTTTTTTTTTTTCTCAAGCTAATGATTCAAACATGTGTAAATATACTTAGGGGTGCAACTTTGGTCCTACCGGCCCTGGCCCGCTCTGAGCCTGAACAGGGCCTGGGCTGAGAAATCCTGGCCCTGAGGGCAGGGTCAGGGTTGAAAATTTCTAACCCTGAGTCAGGATCAGGTCGGGTCAGGGTTGAAGCTTCAAGTTGAACCTGACCCGACCTAGCCCGGCCTTGTTTTAAGTTATCCTATAAAATATATATTGATATATATATATATATATATAATATAAATTTTAAATATCATCCACATTTTATTATATATGAAGATAATAAGTAATATAATCATTTTATTATAGTGTTATTTTACCTAAAATTGATAATTTTCTCCCCGGTGCAATCCAGCCTAGCATCTCCCTTAACCCCCTCCCATGATCAGGGTCAATCAGGGTCAGCCCGACCCGACCCTGAGAACGGCTCAGGGTTGGATTTTTTAGGCCCTAAGTCAGGGCCGGATCGAACTTGGCCCTAGCTAAAGAGACTCAGGGTTGGGCTAGGATTTTAAAAAGCCCAGCTCAACCAGACTCTGTTGCAGCCCTAAACATACTTAAATAAGTGTAACAAGAGGTTTCAGGGCGAAAAATAAACAAAATAGCATGGCAAAGTTAACGAATAATATTCATATATTTTCTGTATCTTTGTATAATAAGCCATTTGGTAAGCATATTTCATTAATCATGTATGTAGATGAGTCATGTGCAAAATTTACTATCATTCATACTTGTAGCAAGTCTCAACTGCTAGGAAACTCATTCCCCAATCCCCAGCATTCCTTGTGGAAAATTATGTCCAGCAATTCCATGCCCGGTCCAGAATCCCGAATAAGAAGAGGCATAAAAGAGAGATACATTAAGATACAGTTGGTAAAAGCAAGAAATTAATATAGGTAATAACCAAACTTATAAAAAACTACAAATAGATAAGAAAGATAATATTGCTTTTTACCTCCTAACGCATTGGGTGCATTCATTTAATGGGCCAAAGGAGATCCCTTGGTAAGGCTGTCAAAGCGCCCTGTCAATCCCAGGTGCTGCATGTTGCCCGGATTGACAGGATCTTTTTCCTGCATCAAGGCCTGCCCTCTTTCAATTGCTTGTATAATTGATGAAAAATAACAAAAACAAGATTAAGTCCAGCCCAGGGGTGAGATACTTCAGCTTGACCTCAGTCAAGGTGGGCTTAGGCTGAGCCCTAAGGACTACGGGCTGGTAGTCCTGGTTGTTTAAAAACCTAACCCAATCCAATCTGGCCTGGTCGCACTCTTGATCGGATTGGGCAGATTGATCGAATTCTGACCTAGCTATGTGCCAACCTGAAGAAGGTTTTGGCCTTGGGGAACATTAACTTAATTGGCCACTTCTTTTGACCAACCTGCGCCACATCTTGGGGCCAGAATTCAACCTATCTTCAAGAAGTGGTCTATGTTTAGTCTGAATTTAGTTTGTGCAAGGTTTAGTCATTGGTTTGCAAAGTCCTTGGCAATGATTTTTCATATTGCAAATGCATGTTTTAACCCTTTAGTTATGTAATTTTTGGGTTTTTAGGTTTAGTAGATAGAGAGTTTTGAAGGTGACGGATACCGATCCAATACTAATCAGCCATCACAATTTTAATAATCTCATTGACTGTGGAGTTGGAAGGCCATCACAAGTTTGTATGAAGATTCATGTTTAATGCATTTAGCAATAAGAAAAACATGAACGGGTACATTTATTCATTTATTTACTTATTACCCCTTTTATTGTTTGCTATAAATTACTGATTGCTTTATGAATTTAGGATCATGGATGCTTGGGGTAGCGATTACTCAATTTTAGTTCGGTTTCATAGCCTTATTATTGAGATATGGGAGAAAACTAATAAAATATTTAGCTCAAATTTACATTATAATTTCAATTAAGAGATTTGATTGTAATTGCTGTTCTTGTTTTCACAAGACAATCCAAACTTTTTTTCTAGGGGGTTTTGTCTCCCTGGGAGTTTTTCCCCTCTTCTTTGAACTCTAGGTAGATGCAGTTTTGCCCTTTCTTGTTCTTGCGGTGGAGGAATTGGCAAAATCACAAAGAAGGGCTCATAGATTATACACAGGAAGGTTTTCATGGGGGAGAGACGCCGTCGTTGAACCGATTTTCTCTTCACATTGCACGAAGGGGATGGCGATTGGAACCCCCTCTTCCTATTGCCTTTCAGTGGAACAAGCATTCTTGTCTTCAGAATAATTACGTTCATTTCATGGAGCAACTAGACATCCCGAATGAATAGTGTTTTTTGTGAAACAATGCAGGGACTGAAGTTTAAGTGCAAATATGGAGACATTTTCGAGTTTAGTTTCTTATCGGTTGTATAATCAATCAATAGAAGATTAGCAATTATGAAATATCAAAAAAATATAGACTAGACGATTAGACATTTTTTTTTTTTTTTTTTAAACTAGGTAATTTGGGTTATATCTATTAGATAAAAATTAAGGAAAATTTCTTGGACACCCCCTAAAAGTATCCAATATCCTAGAAACTTACCATACTTGGTCAAAATATCACAGATACCCCTTATTTTTATGAATTTGTTTCAATTTAGTCCACTCCGTTAATCTCTGCAGTTAAGTGTCTGTTAACCCTTTTTAAATTGTAAAATTATCTTTACCACAGTGATATCCCTGTAATGCCCTTAATGATGAATTAATGATGTTAGAAATTAGTTTTTACAAAAAGACAATTTTACCCTTGTTTTTATTCAATACCTTTTTTTTTATTCCTTTTTTCTCCCCCTTCTTCTCCTTCTGCTGTTTCTTCCGCCGCCGCCGCCGCCGCCGCCACCACCACAGCCACCCCCCTCCAACCCTCCTTCTCTTGCTTCCCTGCAACCCCGCCACCACCCTCTCCAGTCTCCCCCACCCGACCATGCTCTCAGCAATCCAACCCCATAAAAACCCTAAGTCTACAAATTAAAACCCTAACCTATTCGGTGCGGTTGCTCTGAATCCAAGACCTTGAACCATGATTATCAGTTCTGGTCTATTCTTAGGCCTGCACATCCATCGAAGTCAAAAGTGTCCTCATTCTACCATACTTATCTGATTTCAAAGTTTCTGAGTTTGTTTCAGAAATCTTGTTTCTGTTATTTGTTCATGCATCAGTTTCTAATATTCCTGCTTAATTGCTCTCTTAAATAATTATGTTGTGATTTCGTTATTTCTTAATATCGATTTCTGGTTCTTGAGTATTCCACCGTTAGTAGGATTCTTTCATATCTCAGAATCTGACCCTTAGGTTGCTTTCATCTTTTGATATTTTGTTCTCTTGAATATCCTAAGCATTCGACCAGCTTATTAGCCAGATCAGACTCTTAGATTTTCTGATATTTAATTTCTCTTGAAATCTGGTTGTTCCTATCCCTGCGATTCTTGAATTTTACTGCAATATCTGATACCAAATCCTTAGGTGACTTAGAAACCCCATTAGAAAGCATGGCTTCTTTTTATTAGGTCTCATTCCAGATACTACATTCTGGTTTCTAGATTTTTCTCTTCACCAAAATATCACCCACTCTGACTTAATGGAAACAGGAGATGAAGAAGAAGGTTGCAGCTGCAACGATTGGGCATCGTTGGTGCTCCAAGATCCGGCGATTGAAGAAGACAATTGGAGCTTATATCAACGCTTGCAGTAGAGGAAAAAGATTCAATGGCAAGCTTCACTCTTCTCGTTGTCTTCTTCCTCCCTCTCTGTTTTCCTCTCTTCCGGCGAAGACTTCAGAGACCATCGGAGTTGAAACAGGTGATGGTCGCCGGAGCCGGAGCCGGAGCAGGTGATGATCGCCGGAGCCGCAGCCATAGAGGGAAGAAGATGAAATGACAGTTTTGTCCTTTTATTTAAATAACTAAGGGGTAAAATGGGTATTTCACCTTTGGATACTAACTGTCCTTAACGTTTGGGGTGTCTGTGTTATTTTGACCAAGTATAGTAAGTTTCTGAGATATTGAATACTTTTAAGGGGTGTCCATGAAATTTTCCCAAAAATTAATCAATTGATGCTTTTGAGATTAGTCCTTTTTATGTTGGGGTTGTTACATAATAGAAAGTTCATCGTTGTCTGTATGGATTGTGTCTTCAATTTTAATGGATTGGAACGAATTTGTATTGATGTGATCTTCTTCAATTTTTATCGACTTACTTCAAATATAGACCCTTAAGTAATCATGTGTACTGTACATAGTAATTAACATAATGTAGTTGAATTCTATTTGAACAGTTTGTTCATCATCATTTATCCATACAAGTTGGTATAAGATATTTATAAAAGAAGAATATTCGAAAACAAACATCTAGTAGAAAGACCGGTTTACCTGAGTGAGGTGGGTGCCTAACACATTCCCACTTACCCCGAATCTCATACCAGACCAAATGAAACCCCTGAGTTTTCCAATCTCTTAAGCTCTCACTCTCTCGTTCTCTTTCTTCTTCAAATGAAGAAGAAACCTACTGCCCAAAAACCTTTCTTGCATTTGAAAACCGGAAAAACCGATCTCAAACCCCTTTGTTTCTCTCTCTTTCTTTGTCTCCCTCCTTTCCTCCCTCTATTTTTTAGAAGAAAAGGGATCAAAGAGGAAGGCAGAAGATATGAGAACTGGGGAAGAACTTGGGGTTGCGACTGTTGTCCCCTGATTGAGAGATATTATTGGAATATCACATTACATAAGAGCATTTTGGGTTTGAATGAATATTAAGACTGATGTCATCACTTAACAACGATTTTTCTTGGAATGGGTACAATTGATATAATCTTTTGATTGTAAGGAACAGAGAGCTATTACTCAACATGTAGGGGAAGGACCTGTCATTAGGGCATAATTGAGGGGAGGGGGGAGTAATTTACTATTAATTTAACTGCAGCTCATTTACTATTATCTGTGTTGGAAGTTTTGACATGCATACTCGTGGAGCTAGTTGGGCTTCCATTCTTATTTGCAATAAAACTTCTAGCTTTACTTCTTATGGTTATGGTTATGCTGGTTGTGCTCAAGAGTCTGAAGCGAGAAGACTCCTGCAAGGCCTTCTCAGCGCCAAGCCTTCAGGTACCATTTCCATCGTCGTTTGGACTGATAGATAATAAGCAGTTGGTCGATTCGGTAGAAAGCTGTAGAACAGCTTGATGCCCATGAGATATTTACTCTATTTTGATCGATATTTCTTCTTGTGTTGAATATTTTGAATCTGTAATTGGACAAATCAAAACCATTCAGGATGCCATGTATTAGTTAGATGTGGTCCTAATACAATCATACGGTGCCTTATATTGCATATTTGTATGACCAAAAAAAACAGCAATTGTTAGCTTTCCTCCCTCGTACTCGATTCATTTTTTCAAAAGAAAATCTCACTACATTTGCTAAAGGAAATGTAAAATAGTCGATAATAGTACCTTCTCTCAAACTCAATTTTCATTTTTTTGGGTAAATCTTTTTACATTGAACGAAAACTGGAAGGGGGGTATTATGGGAAAACTGCACACATGTCCACCTTTTTTTTTTTTATATAAAATGGGTAACAGTAAAATAATCAATTCCAAAGTTTGTTCAATAGGGAGTAAAAAACAAAAGGCATGGGAAATTCAACAATGAGGCCCAGTAATATATGTCAAAAGGACTGAAAAGGAGGGAGGAGAAGAGGAAGAAAATAAATTTCAGAATTTTTTTTTTGGGGGGATAATAAAAGTTTTTCACTAGTTTATTTATTTCTGTTCAATGTAATCTGAGTACTGGAGGCTAACCAGATAACTGAAGCTCAGATTACAGTCATACAGTTTAAATAAAGAGAGATCATAAAAATGATTAATGAGAATTAGTAAATACACATATTTTCTCTCCTCCACCTTGCCCACGAGATGCGATAGTAAAAAGGATATCAACAAACTGACAACTTCAGATGATATAAAATCAAATTAAAAGCTTACCAGAGCCACCAATTCAAAGATTGCTATTTTGCCTCTTTCTTGGTATACTCCCTAGCTCCAAATATGGTTGAACCAATTCTCACATTGGTACTGCCCATTTCAATCTGCAGAAATCCACAGGTTCAATTATTTAGTCAAAGTGAATCTTCTGACTGCTGCTCCAGTTAGGCAAATTTTTTTTGATGCAGAACCAAGGGTACTCAAGGAAGAAAAAGAAGAAGGCTGCTGCCTACCTTGGCAGCCAGCCACGATTTTGATTCTCAACTACTGCTGGTGTAGCACTGTTCTGTTCTATTGGGTTGTTATGTTTTAATTTTTGAGTCATGTAATAAACCAATGAACCGGCTGATTAAATTGGTCTAGTTTAAGTTATGGTCAGCCATGTGGGCTACGTTAGTAGTCTAGGATATTTGCTTTCTAATTTCATGTTAGTAGTTAGTTTCTATTTTCATAATTAGTAGGTGATTAAAATTAGTAGTCACAACAGTTAGAAGCTGATTGTGTTTTGTAATTTTGTAATCCAAGTCAAAACTTAGAAGTTTCTAATTTAGGACTTTCAAATTTTGTTCCTGTGCTTTTTCTCTCTTTATGACTGTCAATAAATACAACTCAAGAGGCCATACAGGCCACGATTTCTATTCTCCAAATACTGCTGCTTGCATGTTGCTTCAATGAAGTTATTTCCATGGTGTTCGATCCTTGGTGACGGCGCTGGTGTGATCCAAGCTGACTCCTTGCAGTGGGAAGCTCAGGAGGTTATTCTTCAGTCCTTGTTCTCTTTCTTTTCAAGCAATCCAGCCACTAGAAGACATCCCCACTCCAGCTGAAAACCACTGCTGCTGTGACTGCTTTGAACCTATTTTCAATACTTTCTAATTCCATTCTCCCTCTCTCCTACCCTATCCAGCCATCACTTTTCCTCCATCTTTTGAGCACCTTTTCCCCCCATCCTAGAGCTCCACTCGATTCCCCTTTCAGCCCCTTCTGATCTGTTGAATGGCCCTCCACAAGAAATCTTCCCAAAACCAGTTAAATCCCTATTTCCTAGCCTGCTACTACTCAAATCGGCAGAGAAGAAAAACCTTCTGCAGATTTGTTTGCTGGACACTCCTTGTTTTTCCTATTGTCCCAGACCTATCCCTCCATACTAACCTCACCCTATAACTAAACCATACCCTATCAAACCATCCCAGCCTTAACTCATCGAACTGAACCAATTTTCCTTGATTTCAGATCCTGTTTTGGGACTAGTTGAATTTTCATTCCTGTCCTACATTATTTTTGCTAACAAAAACAATCAGAAATAATTCCTAGGCGCGTCAAAAAGTTTTCAGGGATTTAGCAGTAATCTGTTTTCCTATTTTCTATTCATCATTTTATTTTAAATTTGAGGATTCTGATATCAGCTCTTAAAAGTCAACCTATAATTGTTGTAGCTGTCAGCTTGTACTAGACTTTTTAACCTACAATTATATAATCCTTACCGCTTGCTCAAAGTCACCAGACATCCCCATTGATAGATCACAGTTTTCCTCTGCTATTCCAAGTGCTTTGCAAACCTCAAGCCTACAGTTTGACATTGTCTAACTCAACCAAATAAATACAAGGAATCAGAAAAACACAGTAACATGATATGGGAAATGAATTAAACAACAAAGCACAAGTCCCAGAATCATCACTTTGAAATTCTCTGGAGTTGATGTGTAATCCAGCATCCCTATTGTCATTAGTCCAGAAAACTCAAGGTTCGGGCATCCAAGCTTAATATGCTTAGCAAGTTCTACGCAACCTGATGGTTCAACTCCAGATTTTGCTGCAGTGAAATCACATGGACAAATAAATTGGTCTATTCACACAACCTCAATGCAAGCCAGAAAACAGTTAATTAGCGTAAATATTTAGAGCAAGGTTCGACGAAGACCACAAAATCGTTTTAACTTGACATGGAGCTTCCTATTTAGACTTTTGAGACATGACCTTGATGTGATACTCTATATGTGACAACATATGAATAAAGTATCAATCAGTCAGCCAACTAACTAGTGGGCAATGGCACCAAAGTTATTGGTTGAACATTTTTAACTGTCTGAATAGTGAACAGATCTTGAATGGATGAAAGAAAATGCCGGGAACAGTTCCATACGTTGATCAGTGGATAGTCAAACAAATAATGGAACTAAGAGTTGTGAAGAAATCAGTAGGTGGACAGTATAGATTGTCTAGTGTGCATGGTTCTTTGGACATAGCTCATACATGACTAGGCCATTGATTGAATTATTTGGATTGATATGTACAGGTGTAAGTGATTTAGTTCATGTTAAATTGTGCGGTGTTTTGATGTATACCACAATAGGAGTCGTCCTATCGTGGAATATAGTCTTGCAGTAGAAGTTCTTAGGTGTTAGTGTTTTGCTTATTTGTTTCTTTCCTAACTACACTAGGATAATAGGATACTTTGTTATTTACTTTCCTAGTTTAGTTAGGTTGCTGTTTTAAGTCTTCTAGTCTATCGCAAGGACTTCCACTTAGGAAGTCCTTGGTCTCTTGTATTTTGAGGCTATATATAATATGATGTTTTGGAGGGGGGGGGGAGACTACTGCATCGACTGTGAGTTTTCTCTAGCAGTCTTCTTTCTCTCTCTCTCTCTCTCTTCTTCTTCTTCTTCACTGTGATTACTGATTTTAATTCTGATATTGTCACACGAGCTCAGATAAACTAGTAACATCCTCAATCAATTGCTGTTTTGTAACTATTCTCGGTTCTGGTTGCAGCACCCTATGCTGCTTACATATTGTTCTTTACCGTTTATATCAATGCGAAAGGCAAGATGAAGTATCTCAAATCACACCCACCTTCTTCTAATTCCAAAGACTATGAGGAGTGGATGCATGGGAGCGCCACACTTCTTATATAATTGTGGAACACATTACACCACTGTCAAGGGCGTTTGGAATGACTTGAAGGAAAGCTTCACCCAAAAAAGAACATGACTCGTATTAATGATCTTTATGACAAAATCTTAAAATTCAAGCAGGGGGACAAATCTTTGAATGTGTACTACAGTGCCTCTAAGAGAATGTGGAAAGAGCTCAATGTTGATCAACCTCTCTCAATACTAACCTGGAAAAATTGAACATTTAGCGGGCTGTGTTTCAAGTTGCAAAGTTCTTGGCAGGGTTATTCTGATTTTCAGCCAATTAAGAGCTAGTTGCTTGCTGGGGAGAAGATGCCTTCCATGAATGAGACCTTCCCTCATCTTCAATGCATTGCTTCTCCCTCCACAGCTGACGTGTCATCCTTTTCCAAGGAAAGTTCTGCTTTTGTTGCTGGTTGTGACCGTGGTTCTACTTTTCCTGGGAGAGGTCGTGGCTCAGCGGGAGGCCATAGTCGTGGTGGACAACAGACAGATAGGTCTTTCAGACTGTGTAGTTTCTATGGCAAGCTATATCATACAATTGAGACGTGTTCGGCTAAACATGGTAAACCAGAGTGGGCTCAGGAATTAGCTAATACAACAGTGCTGGATGGTAACACTGAAAAGGTATCCTTTAGTGGCACCAACCTTGCCACTTCTTCTGGAGCTTCTCCATGAAGTTTTGTCTCTTGAGACAATTGTAATTAGATTCTTAAACGTCTCCAGAATCTTAAGTCATCTACTGCTACTTCCTCATATACAGCTACTCTAGCAAACAGGTACATTAGCAATTCTCACTACCACATTTTCTACTCCTTGAATAATTGATTCTGGTGCCTCCACTCATAAGACTGGTAAGTCAGATTTGTTCTCTTCCTTGCATAAAATTCACCATTCTTCCCCAATAATTCTTGCTAATGGGTCTTCTACCCAAGTAACTGATCATGGTGCCATTTCACCTACCTCATACATGACTCTGTCGTTTGTTTTATATGTGCCACAATTACTTTTAAGTCTTTAATCTGTTAATCAACTTATAAAAGCACTAAAGTGTATGGTCACCTCTTATCCTTTTTATTGTGTTTTTTCAGGATCTTTAGACAAGGAGGATGATTGATGGAGGGCTTAAGCAAGATGGGCTTTATTATCTTGATTGTGTTGTGCCCTCTTTTGCTGCTACTACTACTTCCGGTGGTATTTCTCCTACTTAGTTGCATTTTTGGTTGGGACATCTATCCTTGTTAAAACTCCAACATATGATTCCTAGTTGCAAGTCTATGTCTCACCTTGAGTGTGAAGCGTGTGAGCTCGGGAAATATCATTAGGTCCTCTTTTCCTCCTCGTAGTAGGTCAAGGAGTCCTTTATTTTCTTTAGTACATTCAGAAATTTGGGGTCCGGTCGTGTCAAACTTCGGTCATTTATTTTTTTGTATTTTGTTACTTTTGTAGACGATCATTCCCGTCTGACATGGTTCTACTTTTTGAAAAATAGTTCAGACTTTCTTTCTGCTTTTAAAAGAATTTTACAATGAAATAAAGACTCAGTTTGGTGTTTCTATTAAAGTTCTTCAGTCTGATAGTGCACTTCAATACACTCAACATGAGAGATCTATTTTTTATTCTGCTCATGACATGATTCATGATATCTGTGAAAATCAGAGAATAGAAGAGGAAGAAGAGAAGAAAAGAAGAGAGAAGAGTTGCAGCCGTAAACATTCAATATATTCAATAGAGAGACAAAAGAATATATATACATGGGTATAGGGTAAGGGTAAAAAGACGAAAAAAGCCTCATAATTGGGGCTTAAGGAATCTCGTGATTAGCGCCTGCCTGGCGCTAATCACGAGATCCTATATGGACCCCACGACAGCACTCTAACACTCCCCCTCAAGCTGGAGCATATATATCAATCATGCCCAGCTTGTTACAAATATACTCTATTCTCCCATTACCCAATGATTGAGTAAATACATCTGCAAGCTGCTCTCCAGTTCTGATATGGCTTGGAAGAATCACTCCCCTCTGCATCTTTTCCCGAACAAAATGGCAATCAATGCAATGTGTTTCGTCCTTTCGTGGAACACAGGATTGGAAGCAATATGAATTGATGCCTGATTATCACACCATAATTGCATGGGAGTCAGAACCTTGAACCCCAACTCAGACAATAGCTATTGTATCCAGATTAAATCACATGTTACTTGCGCCATAGCTCTGTATTCTGACACAGCACTGGAACGAGCCACAACACTCTGCTTTTTGCCCTTCCATGAAACCAGATTTCCTCTAACAAAAGTGTAGTACCCAGTAGTCGACCTCCTGCCAGTTGGGGATCCTGCCCAATCAGCATCTGAAAACCCTTCAACTCTAATATGTCCATGATCTTGATACACAATTCCTCTACCTGGAGCTTTTTTGAGATACCTTAGGATGCGTACAACTACATCCCAATGAGATGTTCGAGGAGAGGAAAGAAACTGACTGACCACACTTACTGGAAAAGCAATGTCAAGTCGAGTAACTATTAAATAATTTAACTTACCCACCAGCCTTCTATATTTCTCAGGATCATCAAGGGCATCTCCCCCTTTGGCCACAAGTCTCACATTCTGGTCCATGGGTGTGTCAATCGGCTTAGATCCAAGCATACCTGTCTCAGTAAGTAAATCCAACACATACTTTCGCTGTGATAAGAAAACTCCTTTCCGAGACTGTGCCACTTCAATTCCCAAAAAATATTTTAACTTCCCCAAGTCCTTGGTCTGAAATTTCTGTTGAAGGTATGACTTCAACTCTGTTATACCAACTGAATCATCACCAGTGATGATAATATCATCAACGTACACAATCAGAAAAATCCTCCCTGCATCTGACTGTCTATAAAAGAATGAGTGATCACTCCCACACCTTGACATGCCAAAGGCCAGAACAACTTTAGTAAATCTGCCAAACCACGCACGAGGAGACTGTTTCAGCCCATATAATGATTTTTAATTTACACACCATTCCAGACTCCCCCTGAGCAACAAACCCGGGTGGTTGCTCCATATAACCTCCTCCTGTAGAGTCCTATGTAGGAACGCATTCTTAACATCAAGCTGGAACAAAGGCCAATGATACGTGGCTACAAGTGATATCAAAATACGAACAGAAGCAAGTTTGGCCACCGGGAAGAATGTATCTAAGTAGTCTTTACCATACACCTGCGCATACCCCTTAGCTACAAGCCTCGCCTTCAAGCGAGCAAGGAAACCATCTGGATTAACCTTCACTGCATATACTTATAGACACCCGACGACTGTTTTCCCTGGAGGCAGCGGTACAATATCCCAAGTATCATTCACCTTTAATGCCAATAACTCTTCCTCCATAGCTGTCCTCCAGCCAGGATCAGATAATGCCTCTGTCACAGACTTAGGAAGGGGATGGGCCTCAACAGTAGATAAAAAAGAACGAAATGGAGAAGACAAAGAAGAATAAGAAACAAATCTGGAAATTGGATGTTGAGTACAACTATGGGAACCTTTCCGTTTAGCAATTGGAATGTCGAGGTCAGAAACAACAAGTTCAACTGAAGGAGTAGCCGTGCTAGGATCTGCAACAGAAGAGGACGTGACAGAGTCGGCGAGAACAGGAGGGGCAGCAACTACTTGTGGGCGACGAACATAGACTTTGGTTGGCAGCAATTCCTGTGCAGGAGTTGATGGTATGGGAGCAGGAGCATGAGTTTGAATTACATACACCGGGAAGTCATCATCCAACTCAGAGACATTCACTGGATCAGCATGGTACGGTGTTAATTAAAAAAAGGAGGCATCAGCTGTGATAAAATACTTCCGTAAGGATGAAGAAAAACAGCGGTACCCCTTTTGGATACAGAAATAGCCTAGAAACATACACTTAATCGCTTTAGGATCCAACTTAGACAGTCCAGGCGTATGATTTCGAACAAAGCATGTACAACCAAAAATACGGCAAAACAAACAATGGCTCGGTGGGAAACAATAAGGAATGGGGAATTCCGCCTCGCAAGACAGATGAAGGCATATGGTTAATAAGGTAGCACACAGTTAAAACAGCATCAGCCCAAAAATGTTTGGGAACCCTCATCTCAAACAACAGGGAACGGGTTACCTCTATTAAGTGATGATTTTTCCTTTCTGCCACACCGTTTTGTTGTGGTGTGTCAGAATAGGAAGACTGGTGGACCATACCATGCTGTACCATGAATGTAGAAAAGGGAGCAGAGAAGTACTCTTTGGCATTATCACTACGAAGGATTTTCACAGTTACACCAAACTGAGTTTGAATTTCAGAGACACGCACAAAAGATAGAAAATAATTCAGATCTATTTTTCATTAAATATAACCAAGTCATCCTTGAATAGTCATCAATAAAGGTAACAAAATACTTAAAACCCAAATTTGATATGACAGGACATGGACCCCATACATCAGAATGGACCAAAGAAAAAGGAGAAACAGACCTCTTATTGACTCTAGGGGGATAACTCACACGGTGGAGTTTCCCAAACTGACAAGATTCACACTCAAGACTAGAAAGAGAAAGAAAACTACAATTTAACTTCTTAAGACTTTCCAAGGACGGATGACCAAGTCGACAATGAATTTGATGATGTGAAGCAACAAACGGAGATCCATTAAGCAAATATAGCCCCCCTGACTCACGGCCTCTACCAATCGTCTTCTTCGTAACAAGATCCTGCAAAACACAAGAATCGGGATAAAATGTCACTGAACAATTAAAAGTATTGGTTAATTTACTTACTGACATAAGATTGAACGGAAAATTCGGAAGGTAGAGAACAGAAGGTAGGGATAATGAAGAGTTCGGATGAACAGTCCCAGTGCCCTTAACCTTGGCTAAAGATCCATCGGCTAATGTAACACTGGATGATGATGGAGACAAAGAAGAAAAGATACCTGACATTCTTGACATGTGGTCTGATGCCCCTGAATCAATGATCCAGGGATGAGAAGCAGCGGAAAGGCATGCAGTGGCATTACCAGTCTTAACCAAAGTAGCAGCGGAAGAAGTCGGCTTTGAAATCTGAAACTGGTTGTACTGTGCATACTCTTCATTAGACATAACAATCACCTTACCCTCAGAAGGTTGAGACTGAGGGGCTGAATCACTACTTACAGCAGAATTTGCAAACTGCTGCTGTCCAGGCTTCCCATGAAGCTTCCAACAAAATCTTTGGATAGGGCCAGGTTGACCACAATGATGACATGTCCGGACAGCAGTTGACCCATCAGAAGAGGCATTAGACTGCCCATAACCTTGGCTGTTACCGGGCTGAAATGTACCACGGCCTGTACCACGACCAGCCCCCACGTCCATGGCTTCCCCCACGGTAACTACCATCTCCACGGCCACCTCCACTGGCTGCATTTTGGGAAACCAAAGCTGAACTATCAACTGCTGGTGAGGAGTCAGGAGATACTCGAAGAACACGAGCAAACGTATCTATGAGTGAGGCAATGTGTTCACTTCCAAGAATTTGTGATCGGACAGATTCGTACTCCCGCCCGAGCCGTCCCAAAAAGCCCATAACAGCCAACTGTTCTCTTTGGACTTGCATCTACTTCACATCCGAAGAAATAGGAAGAAGGGCATTCAATTCTTCATACAATCGCTTAAAATCAGCGAAATATTGGGTGATAGAACGCCCCTTTCTTTCAGTTCTGTAGAACTCCTGTGACAACTCATAAATCCTTGATAAATTATTTTGGCCCGAGTAAAGAACTCCCAAGTAGTCCCATAAATCTTTCACAGTATCACTATGAGTGACCAAATCCACAACATGATTCTCCATCGAGTTTAACATCTGTCCAAGAATTCGGGCATCGACCATCTCCCAAGTTGCATCATCTGCTGGTTTGGGTCCTGTCAAGTGTAGCTGCTGATTTTGCCCAGTCAAAACAAGCTTCACGATTTTTCTCCATTGCTGGAAATTTGTAATGCCTTCAAGTTTCTTCTTTGTGATTCGATTGGAAGATGAGGATACTACCTCAGTAACCACTGCACTACCTTTATCTTCATCACCCATGTTGTCTTCTCACAATAAAATTTCAGAGATCAAGGAATACCAAACACACCTTCAATAGATGATACCACCAATCGAATCACCAAAAAATCACCCACGGCTTTACCAACTACTGCTCCAATAGCTACTGCCACCAATCAAGTCCAAAAACATCACTTACGGCTTCAAAAACTGTTGCCCAACCATACATCGAGCCTCCCAAAGACATCATTCCACCAATATAGCACTCAAACAATCACAAACATCGTCGCAAACACACCAAAATCTGCTTTTAATTAAGAAATAGCAGATTTACATCATACACTACCAAATAACGATCAACCAATACCCAAAAATAATCGCAAGGGTGAAAATCACCCCCTCTTTCTAAGACCGAGAGCCTCTGGTGGTGTTACCAGATATCGCAGAGAAAAAAACGAAAGAAAAAAGGAAGAAGGGGCTTGCGCAGATCTGTACCAGGCCTAGAAACTTGGCTCTGATACCATGATATCTGTGAAAATCAGAGAATAGAAGAGGAAGAAGAGAGAAGAATTGCAGCCATAAACATTCAATATATTCAATAGAGAGACAAAAGAATTTGTATACATGGTTATAGGGTAAGGGTAAAAAGATGAAAAGGGCCTCATAATTGGGGCTTAAGGAATCTCGTGATTAGCGCCAAGCGCTAATCACGAGAGGTGCTAATCATGAGATCCTATATGGACCCCACGACAGCACTCTAACAATTCATAAACGAGTTGTCTTTATACCCCTCAACAAAACAAGGTTGTTGAAAGGAAAAACAGACATTTATTGGAAATTGCTTGGTCTATACTGATTTACATGCATGTTCCAAATATTTTTTGGTGTGATGTTTTAACAATGTGTTATTTGATTAACTAGATGCCTTCTTCTGTTTTCAATAACTGATCCCCTCCATCTATTGTGTTTCCAAATTCTCCTTTGTTTTCTTGACCACCTCAAGGGTTTGGCTCCACTTGCTTTGTTCACAATCTGCAACCATATGTTGATAAGTTATCTCCTCGGGATGTCAAGGGTGTTTTTCTTGGTTATTCTAGAAGTCAAAAAGGATATAAATGTTATGATCCTGTTACTCATAAGCAATATGTAAGTACTAATGTTACATTTTTTGAGAATACTCCATACTTTCCAACCACTAGTCATTCTCTTGACAAAGATGTTGTTAGCTCCCAACCTATTCCTACTATAGTGCCTTTCGATGATGTTTCAACCACACCTCACCAACACCATTGAAAGTGTATTATCGGTACAAGAAACCAGTGCGGACTTATTTGGTTCCTCCTGCTTTACAATACACCACACGGTTTGATCCTCTAGCTAGAGTTCCTGCTTCGTCTTGTCTTCTGTTGACTTACCAGTTGCTCTTCGCAAAGGTACCCACTCCGGCACTCAAAAATCCATGATTGCTTATCCTATTGAAAACTTAGTTTCTCTATCTCATCCCTTGCATAGGTTTGCCTTGTCCTTTTGTACTCACTTTATTCCTAAAACCCATCGTGAGGCACAATCTCATCTTGGGTGGAAAGTAGCTATGGAAACAGAAATGGATGCCTTAATTTCTTGACAGACATGGACCCTGGCGGATGTAACACTAGGTAGGACATTGTGTGGTGTCGTTGCGGTGTACACTATTAAGTACAATCCAAATGGCTCTATTAAAATGCTAAAAGCTTGTTTAATTGCGAAGGATTATACTTAGACCTTTGGTGTGGATTACTTTGAGACGTATCCTGTTGCTCTGCTTACTGTAGTTCATGTGCTCATTTCTTTAGCTTTGAATTATGATTGATTTGCTGGATATCAAAAATGCCTTTTTATATGGTGATTTGCATAAGGAGGTGTATTTGGAGCAACCTTCGGGGTATGTTGTTCAAGGGGAGAATACTCTAAGAGTTAGTAAGTCATACAAGGTGATAACTGGCCTAAAACAGTCACCTAGAATAAGTTCAGTTTGATTGTTACTCGATGCAGATTCTCGCATTGTTATTCTGATCATTCACTGTTTGTTCGTCGTCGGGATTGTAGGGTAATAGTATTGGTTGTGTGTGTCGATGATATATCATATCTAGAGATGATGTATATGGGATTACAGAGATGAAAGCTTATTTACAACAACATTTTCTGATGAAAGACTTAGGTGCCCTCAGGTATTTTCTTGGTATTGAAGTGCTTAAGAGTAAAAAAGGGGTTAGTCTCTCATAGAGAAAATATGTTTTGGATCTTTTGCCTGAGACTGGTATGCATGCTTAAAAATATTTGATACACTTAGGGACCCACACCAGAAGTTTGGGACAAATGATGGCAAGGAGCTTGATGATAAGCACCAATACAGGAGATTAGTAGGAAAACTCATTTACCTTACTATGTTACTAGGCCAAACATATCATTTGTTGTTGGGGTTATTAGTCAATTTATGGAGTCACGTAAGAAGGCTCACTGGGAGGCAGCTTGTCTAATATTAAAGTATTTTAAGGGTCCTCCAGGAAAGGGGGCTCATTTACCGACCTAATCAGCACATTGATGTAATTGGATATTCTAATGCAAATTGAGCTGATTGGGCTGGTGCCATAGTTGTCACGGCAGTTAGGCGACCCAAGGCGTTGGAGAGGGTAAAAAATCAAGGCAACACCAAGTAGGCGACCAAGGCGCCCAAGACGGCCAAAGCGTCTGGACAGGCGGCTCCTAGGCGACACCTTGACAACTATGGCTGGTGCTGATGGTGATAAGAGGTCTACCACAAATTACTGTACTTTTATTGGTGGCAACCCTGCAACATGGAGAAGCAAGAAGCAAATGACTGTGGTCAGGTCCACTGTTGAGACTGAGTATAGAACCATGGCTCATACAACAACCGAGTTAATGTGATTGAAACCATTGTTTTAAGAATTGGGATTTCTAGTTTCTCAACATATGAAGATGTTCTGTGATAATCAAGTTGCTATTTATATTGTCAACAACCTGATGTTTCACGAAAGAACCAAACACATTGAAGTTGATTGTCACTTTGTGAGAGATGCAGTAATGAGGAAATTGATTAACACTCTGTACGTTTCCTCTGTAGATTAGATAGGTGATTATGTTTACCAAGCCTCTGTTTATTCCCGTTTTTCAGAAAATTGTTCGAAGTTGGGCATGGGACCATGGGTGATCTATATGCTCCAACTTTAGAGGGAGTGATGATGTACTATATGCAACCACAGGGGTATACTTGTTTGGTTTATTTATTTAATTTTAGTCTACCACATAGACTTGAGGGTATAGTTATCCTTGGCCTTGTAATCTTGTTTGCCCTATCAATATGATACTGTGAGAGGACTTCCAGTAGCAGTATTTCACTCTTTTTCTGTTGGCAGCCGCTTCTCTCCTTCCTTTCTTGCTTTCTCTCTTGTTCTTTTGTTCTTCCTTCTTCTGTATCACTGGTTCTCATCTACCGCTTCAGATATTGTTTTAGGATTTAAGGCCTATACAGGATCAGTGTTAGTTTCTATTTTAGTAAGTTGTATACTGTATAATAGTAGCGTTTCTAGAAGGCTGGACGTATATCTACATTCCAGCCTATAGTTTCTATATTGTTAGAGTCCTAAAATAGTTTTTATTTCGAAGAAGACTCAAGTTGTAAGGGATTCTCCTACCATACATAGGGGTTCACTATGTTGTTGATTGCTATGAAGTTATAAATAGAGAAGGGGATTATACTACCTCAACAATTTGAGAAACAATTTAGCCTTGAGCTTGTTTGTGTTTTATGAGAGACAGAGCATGATTATGTGGGATTCAAAACTGCTCTACTGTGAGATGCAATTGGGAAACCAGTTGGTGGAATTCCTTCTCCACAGTTAGGTAAGAGGCCTAACATATCCTTCCTTTCTTCTATCTTCTCAGATTCTGCCCTTCAGTTTTGTGCATACTATCTCTCCTCTTTGGTTTGATTGCTTGGACATTATTCTGTCCACTAACTATTGTCAAAGTTTCTTCTTAAATTGGCTAGGGTTTTATGCTGTAGTTATCCCATCGATTCCATCAATTGATGGCAGTTTCTTGCCAACCTTTAAAGTCCTGTGGTAGGCCATATTTGTTTGGTTTCTAATTCTGTTTTGCTAGTTTCTATTTTCTATATTCACTTACTACCTTTTCTCATTAATTACTAATTCCATTCCTCAGTTTCTATTTTACATTAGTTGTGGTTTCCCTCTGGTTACTAATTCTGAATCCCAGTTTCAGCAAGTTGCTAATTTGGTAATCTTGGTTCAAACTGTAAGGGTTTATTCTCCTTCCCTGTTAGCCCAATCGACCAGAATTCTGGCAACATCAGACTTGTCTTTTCTTTGTTTAATTAATTCCCAGTTGCTGGTTTTGGTTCCTGCTTCCTATGATTCTGGAATTACATGAGGTTTTCAAACCCTAATCCTTAGGTGATTAGAATACGCTATTAGTAAGGTATTACGGTATCTTTCCATAATTTTGAGCTTCTTGTTACAACCCACACTAAATAAATAAATAAATCCAAGATTTTTGGGTTTGATACTTCATTCATGTAGATATAAACAGAAGAAAAGGATACAAAAGAGAAAAATAATAGCTTGACCCACCAAAACGACTACCTTCATATCAACCTACAGAACTCCAGTGTCTCCATTCCACTCTATTTAAAGCATTAGACTTACAAGCCATACGAATGAAAGAGGGAAAAGAAGGACAATATCTTATTTTTTACCAAGTCTAGTATTTCTATTTCATTCTTGAGCCCAACAGGAAAACTATGTGGGCTTCGACACATTGGGTTATGCTTTCTATATTATACTCACATGCTTCTCCACTGGAATTTACTTGGACCATAACCTTAAGAGGCTTTCTTCCGATGTTTGCAACTCTCCGATCAAGATAATTTGCAATCTGTGAAGCAAAGGAAACATAGTAACACATCTGAAAGTGAACTACGGATCTGAAAATGAATGGGAGAGAAGTTTCAGGGATGTGTGATGTACTCATTGATTCATTTTCTTTCTGTCTTCCTCTTCTTCTATGTGGAAGCAATATAGTTTGCAAATTGGATTATGAAGGTTGAAAACAAACACTAAAAGTAGCTCATTAATGGAATAGAATGGAAAATGTATGCTGATAAAAAACTGTGAAAGATTTTCCCTTTTCATTTTCCCAATTAGATGAATTAGTGAAATTTCCTTGAGAAGTATTACAGTTTCATTAATTATTACAATATGCAGAGCATCATTCATAATCAATACTCACTTTGATAGGAAATTTACATCAAGTAGGAAATTATAAATACAGTTACCTTATGCCAGTACATTAAGGTGATTGGAAAATATATTACGACCACAAAAAGTAACAAAAAGAATACCAGAGGTTTTACATTCTATGTAAGAGAAGAAAAAAAGAAGTCAGTGGTTCTGATCCTAAGAAAGAACAGTCTATCCCATAGAAGAAACTTGTGAAGAAAACCTTCAAACTGAAGGCTAATAAGTTCCTCAGATTGAAATTTTGTAAGAAAAAGACATGTTACACCATTTACAGGATTCTTGATTTAAACTGAGAGACCACTAGGGCCGACGTTTAATACACAAGATGAAAAAAATTACGGTGAACCTAAAAAACTTAGTTGGAAATAGTAAGTAGTAACACGGGCCAATAAGTTGCATCTTAAAGCTGTTCACACACAAAAAAAAATGTTTTACCTAATTGTAGGGCATTGACTTCTATAACATTTGATTGACACAAGGTGAACCTAAAAAACTTAGATGGAACTTGTAACACGGGAGAATAGGTTGATCCTAAGACTTTCCAGAAAAGAAAAAAAAATGGTTTTACCTAATTGTTGGACAGTGAATTCTAGAAAATTTGATTGAGAAACTGTCTCATTCATCAGGCCTTGGACTGTAAATGAGAGAAGTTACTTATTTAGCTCCAACTGTAGAGATTGAAGTAAATTTGAAATGGCTCAGTTTATAAGAAGCTTGACTGATCACATTATGTATTTGTAAATCACCTTTTTCTGCTCATCTTGTTCTACACTTTATTTCATGGTCTTGGAATTTATGCTATAGAACATGCTGGGTATGCTGAAGTTACTCCCCAATTCTCCTCCCCCCCCCCCCCCCAAAAAAAAAAAAATGTAACCTCAAGGGATCAGTTTTTGTACCCAATGCACATTGTACAGGATCTTCTCTATTAGAAACTTTTTAAGCCTACGGAATGGGCATGACCAACAACGGTGATTGGTGAATGATGATTTTAGATAGTTTCAATAATAATAATGGAAATGCTTCATCTCAAAATGAACTACTAAGCCATGTACTAAATTTTCCCACAGAAGAAAAGAGAAAGAAACTTAATTGAGATCCAAGAGGATTAATGCTTCTGTCAATGCCCATTAGATGTCTACCTTCTCATCATCTACACTCTCAACCATGGCCAGATTTGGGACAGCCGCTGTAAAACAGTAAGCAAGGAAGACATTAAAATTCACCAATACTTTTCCTTAAACACAAATACAGAAACCAATAAGCCAGAAGTATCTGATCCAAATGAAATACCAAAAGAGAGAGAGAGAGAGAGAGAGAGGTGGTGAATAACAGAAGAGTTATATGAATCTAAATATGTAAGAAAGAAATATCAACGTATGATACAAACAGAAGAAGACAGGTCGGTTAACGCCTGCTGTGTTACAGTCTTTGAATTCAATTATTTAGAAAAAAATGGCAGCTTTGGGTGCAAATAAACGCAGACCAAGAGACATGAGAAAATGATCTAATCAAATCACACAAAATATAATTCAGAACCCTCAAAAAGGAGGTAGAAAAGATATTGAAAAGAGTGCATACAGAGAAGCACTTTAACTTTGTTGCTCTGCAAGTGCCCGATGAAATGCCAATCGATATCATCAGGAAGCTGCACATACGAAAATTTTTCCAAAATCAAGTTTTCCCCAACATTATAATAATAAGGGAAAAAGAACTGCTGGAAATTTTTTTTTTTAATGGGAAAAGAACTGCTGGAAATGAAATCAAGTTTGAGCGATTAATCAATTGAGTAATCGTGTAGATTTCGGGATAGGACTTCTGGAAGTGAATCACAGTTGAAGTTCAGTCCGAAGTCCAAAATTCAATAGGTTAGGGTCTAACAGAGATAATATGGAACAGAATATAAAGATTGAAGAGTGAGGACCTGAGGTGCTTTTTCAACGATCTCTTGGACGTAGTTTTCGCCGAAGCAGCGATGACCAGCGTCGTAGACTTGGCGGATGACAGAAACAGATTTGGTCTTGCTGACGGCAACCACCTTGATTTGATCGGCCTTGCGCCCTGATCTCTCGGCTGCTTGTTGGACTCGGTGGAACACCGAACGCAGACTCGTCACCGCTGCACTATCCATGGCGGGAGCAGCCATGCCAGAGTTCTGCTCTTCCGCCTCTGTTCCTGTCTCTGTCTCTTTCTGGTTCGTCCCGCTGCTCATCTCAAGGCTGCAGCAATGCCAGAGTTCTACACAGCCTATTACAGAGAATCTCGGCTGCGTGCTAAGACCGGGAAGTCGGGAACTGCGATGGTTCGTAATCTCGGATTTTATCGGCCGATGTCGGCCAGATCGGATCAGTATTCGCCGAGGCCAATCCCGAGATGCAACCGATCCTTGACTCTTACTGAAGTTTTTGGATTTTTTTGGAAAGTTTTTTATATTAATTTGAACGATCCAATCTGATCCCGAGATCACAACATTGACCAACTCTGGCTGATACATGACTCAATCCATACAAAAACGATTTTGAGGGATTTTTGATCGATCTTGACCGATTTGTACCAATCCGATCCTGATCTGAAAATGTATCAGCCATGACCGATACCAAGTTTGATACTAGGATTTTAAACCTTGGGAACAGGTGATGTGCGACAGCAAGACCCCCTACTAATTTTGTGTTTGGCTTGTGAATCAAATTCATGTGTCAAGTTTTAGCTCAAATAGTTATCCCACAAAGTATTAAGAAATGGGGTAAGAGTTTTCTTGTGGGGGAGCGTGGCCCTGCACATGCACAATGGCCAATGGGAACATGTTTGGCGGCATCAACATGGCAGTCATTACCACCATCTATGGGGGTGGGGGCAGTCATTTCGCCCTCTTTTGTGTCTAAGCATAGGGAGCACATTCCCCCACAAAGAACTTTCTCCCTAAGAAATGGGCAAGAGATCTTTGTCGGGTATGGTCATGTAGCGTCTACATAAGCATGTGCCTAATAACAGTGTGTGCAAGGGCATTTGATTGAATGAAATTTATTAGTTAATTGAGGGCTAAGCAGTAATTTTGTGCGATCCTTTGTTTAGGTGATGGAACCACGCAACTGATAGCTTTCTTTTTCACTTAAGAAATTTGGAATTATAAAAACGTATATAAGCATATAAACCGACATACTAAATTTTCCTTAGGCTATGGAGGAATGGGAATCCATTAATCTCAGGGCCTCAGATGCTTGCAAGAGGGTATTTTGGGGGAACATACTAAAACCCTACAAGGGTTCGTGAATCCTAAGATTTTGTGGTGAACCTTCACCGCGTGGTGAAGTAAAACTTCTCCTAAACCGTATGGAGTGTTTGAAGTATGAACACACAAGAAGTAAGCCATTATTTCACCCCCCCCCTAAAAAAAAGTATGCCATTAAAAGGGTATATGATTCAATTTGGGCATGAAACTAAGGTATGACATATCTTAGACTATTTCTTAAATATCTAATGGTCAGATTGACTGCATGACCTTTATGCATGCAAAAATAAATGAGTAGTAAGAACAGTGAAGGTTTTTGGACCCGTGAGATGGAAAACTTTTGCCTAGTTCAGCTAAACAAAAAAAAAAAAAGAACTGATTTTTCCCTAACCTGTGGTGAATGGGAATCCATTTACCATGGGGTTTCAGATGTGTGCGGGAGAGTATTTTGAGGAACATACTAAAACCTTATAGGGGTTTGTGAATCCTAGGATGATGTGATGAAACTTCACCGCATGGTCAAGGTAAACTTTTTCCATACACAAAAAAAGGCAGCATCCGTATGGATGGAAAATTGGGGCTCATATTAATAATCTTTTTTATGTTTTAGAATGAAGTTTTTCTAACCCACTAGATCTAGAGAAACACCATCACAAATACCTATTACATGGTAGATTGGATAAAAATAAAGTTTTGTAGATAGGTGGACCTGAAGGTCTCCTTTTTTTATTTTTTTGGTAGAAAGGAGTCTATTTATTAACACGCGACCAACGCAAGGAGTCTTGGATACAAAGATCAGACAGCCAAGTAGTGAAATTTGGCCAACAAGTCCTGCACGCTAAGGACCCAGCCTTCCTAGCCAGATAGTCAGCTATGCTATTAATCTCTCTGGAAATGTGATGAAAAGAACAAGAGATAAAGAAAGATGACAAGTATTTGATATCATGAATATACTTATCACTTCCAGATTGGGGGAGGAGCTGCTTGTGGTGAGGTAGTCAATCAATTCCTTGCAGTTCGACTCCACCAAAAGATTATCCAAGCCTTCAGAAATCCCTTGTAGCAGACTAGATCGAATGGCCAACGCTTTCCCTTGGATCACCGATGAAAAGACTAAAGGCTCCGAGACTGCAGAGATGGGAGCTCCATTGTTGTTTCTAATTATAAAACCAATCTCACTTCTATTTTTTGAATGGGAAACATCATAATTGAGTTTAAAATACGGGTGGGCAGAGGGAGTCCACGAAGACCTGAGAATGGAGGTAGTTGTGTGGCCTGAAGCAAGATGATGGTGACTTGCATTTGAAGCTTGAGCCATATCAAATTCTTGAAAACCCCTTTCAACATTGGAGATAACTTCTAGAGGAGACCATTGCTTTCCATTGAAGATGGATCATTTCGGGCATTCCATATCCAGCAAATATAGGCTGCAAGCCCTAAAACCTCCTAATTCAATGATTTAGAACCAGCTTGAAGAGATCCCCAACTTTGTATCACCTTTGTGAGCTGAGGATCAACCATTGGGGGGGGGGGGAGAGAAAATATAGCTTTGAGCCAAACCATACGGCTCTTGCAAAGGGGCAATCCAAAAGGATATGGCTTGTTGATAAAATACTTGCCCCACACCGAAAACAAGATGGATCTATCGAGACTTTTCGACAAACTAGGCCTTTTGCTGAGGGAACTCCGTTCGAACACGCACACCATAGAAAGTGTCTGATCTTTGGGACATAGTGACAACTCCAAATCTTCTTCCATACAATATCCAAAATAGGTTGGTGCAAATAAGGTTTGATGAAGAAGCAGCATTAGCTTTCTTTAGATCTTCATGATTTGAGAGAAGATGTAGGCTGATTTTACCGTGAAAATTCCATTTTTGTTTACACCCCAATTCTAGACATCAAGTATCGAACAGACTTAGTTGGATAAGCTTAATTACTTTGACATCATCAGGATGGAAAACCTCACCCAACCTGTTTGTAAGCCAGATTCTGTTTTGGTGGTCAATAAGTTCAGACACAAGATGAAGCGATGGTCCCTATACTGAGGATGTTGGATCTTCAGAGTGGGCGATGATGGCAGCCAATAGTCCTCTCATATCTGAATCTTCTCTCCATTTCCAACTATCCACAGCAGCCCCAATTTAAGCACGTTTCTTCCTTCCACTATGCTCAGCCAGGTCCAGGAAGGGTTCGAACCTAAACGAGCATTAATAAACTCAAACTTTGGAAAGTAAATCTGCTTCATAATGGTTGTCCAATATGACGAAGGATCATTCCACAATATCCAAACCAATTTCCTGAGCAAGGCTTTGTTATGTAAAGCTGGATCTCGAATCCCCAATCCCCCTTTCTTCTTTGATTTGCAGAGGTGTTCCCAGGAAATCTAGTGGATGTTATTCTTTTCCTCCTTTTCATCCCAAAGGAAACGTGAAACTACTTGTTTGGTTTTAAGATGATGAGAAGAGGAAAGTTTGAAGTGAGTTGCTGCATAGTTACTCATAGTGAGGGCTGTGAGGACAATGACATGGCGGGGGGATCGCCACGTGTCCTCCACCTTGTCCCTCTTTGGGGAGGAAGAGAGAGGTGCGTAGAATGTTAGAATCGCCACCATGAGGAGAGTCTAGGACCCATAATGTAAATGTAATGACCGGTGAATCTTATGCCCATTGGGGACTGATCCGTCCATTGGTTTGGGTACGTGTCAAGTTACGATCTGGGGAAGGGATTAGGCACCCCAGCCCGCCCAAACTTGTCGGTCTTTCTATTCCTAGGCACAATTAGATTATAGCATGCTTTTGAATGGAATGTAGAATTAAGCATCCCAGCCCGCCCAAACACATATGGACAAAACTTTGAATTTGTAATTGAACTTAATGGATTTGATTAGTGATTTTGGATTTTTTTTTTTTTTAAGTGATCGGTTGTGATGTTATTTCACCAAGATGCCTACGTACCCTTAGGTTTTTAAGGGATCAGGTCGAACGTAGTTCTGTTGTTTAGAAAACTTTAGACATAGTACTTCTTGAGCTGATCCATGTTTGTTAGGTAAGGGAGCTCAATCCCATCTAGATCCACTATTTGAACCGCCTGGCTAGGTAGTATTTTCTTAAATATGTAAGGGCCACTCCAATTGGGCCTAAATTTGCCTTGTGGATCATTTATGGGTGCTCGCTACTCTTTAAGCACCAAATCACCAATGGATGTGCTACCACCTTCTTGTTAAATGTTTATATCATCCTTTGTTGGTATTTCTTTATATTGTCCATGGTATGCATCCTTTTCTCATCAATGAGGTTTAGCTCTTGGAATCTTGTTTTAACCCATTCTGCTTCTAGACTGTTACTAACCATCATGACCCGAATGGAGGGTATCTCTAGCTCGATTGGAAGGATTGCTTTCATTCCATAGACCAATGAGTAGAGTATTTCCCCAGTCGAAGTTTGGATGGATGTTCTGTATACCCCAAGTGCATAGGTTAACTTGTCGGCCTAATCATTGTGTTTGTCGTTCATTTTTTGTATGATCCTCTTGCTATTCTTGTTGGCGGCTTTCACTACACCATTAGTTTGAGGTCTGTTAGGAGAAGATGTATGTATTTGAATATTCATTTTGTAGCATAATTTTTTCACTTCTCCTCTGAAGTGGGATCCTTGATCAGATATGAGCTCATGAGGGACTCCATATCGGCACATGATATTGTTGCTTATGAACTTAACTACCTTAGCTGTCGTTAGTTTGGCATAAAACTGTGCTTCCACCCACTTGGTAAAGTAGTCGATGGCTACTAAGATATACTCATGAGCATGAGAAGACTTAGGGACCATTTGGCCTATGACGTTAATGCCCCAAGTGGCGAATGGCCAAGGAGAACTCAGAGTGTGCAACTCTAAAGGTGGTGTATTTATTAGATTGTCGAACACTTGACACTTGTGACACTTCTTCATGTATTGTGCGTAGTCGGCTTCCATGGTGTTCCGATAATATCCTAGTCTAAGGATCTTTGTGGCCATCATTTTTGCGTTCATATGTGACCCACATATATCTTGGTGAATTTGATCCATGACTAGTTTTGATTGTTCTTCATCAACATATTATAGTTGTATTCCTTCATACGACCTCTTGTATAAAATGTCTTTTTGTAAAATGGATTGTGTAGCGTATCTCCTCAAGAAACGCATTTCTTTTGTTATAGCATCTTTAGGATATCGCCCTTCACTAATGAAATCAATAATGTTTGCATACCATAGCCTTTCATAAACCATCAAGGTATGGATGTGATTGATGTATGTCGGTTGATGTCTTAGCTTAATCGAGAATGGGTGTACCTTTGTTTCGGATTCCATCTCAATCATGGATGCCGAAGTTGCAAGTGCATTGGCGAACCGATTGTTATCACTTGGCAAGTAGGAAAAGGTGATCTCTTCGAATTCCCTAGATAGTATCTCAACAAATTCTTAATAGGATATCAATTTTTCATCCCTACTTTTCTATTTTCCTTGCATTTGGCATATGACCAAGGAGGAGTCCCATAGACTTCTAGTCTCTTGAGCCCTATTGATAAAGCAGCTTTAAGTCCTATGGCGCAAGCTTCGTATTCTGCCATGTTATTAGTGCATTCAAAGTTTAGCTTAAATGCCCAGAGCATATGGGTTCAATCGGGAGTGATCAGTAGTATGCCAACTCCACAACCCTTGTGATTGGCGGCTCCATCAAATAGTAATTGCCAGATCGTATCGACTTCTTCTGGTTTCAAATGTGCAATATCCTCGTCTGGAAATACATCTTCTAATGGTCTAGTTTCAAGGGTTGGATGTGCTGATAAGTGATCAACTATTGGACATAAACCTTTGTTGTTATATCTGTCCTTTAATTGATTTTTGTGTCACATGTTTGACATCAAACTCTGATAATAAGAGTAACCATCATGCTAATCTCTCTGTTAAGGCGGGTTTCTCGAATAGGTACTTGATCAGGTCCATCCTCGAGATCAAGAATACGGGGTGGGCTAGCATGTAATGCCTCAACCACCTTGTGGCCCAAATTAGAGCCGTATAGACTTTCTCTAATGGTGTATATCTAGTCTCATAGGCCACAAATTTCTTGCTTAAGTAGTATATGGCTTGTTCTGTTTTGCCATCTTCCTGATGTTGCGTTAACATTGCTCCCATGGTTGTGTCTGTTACAGACAGATATAACAACAAAGGTTTACCAGGTATCGGAGGTGCTAGTATCAACGGGTTGGCCAGGTATTCTTTGATTGCATCGAATGCAGCCTGACATTGGTCATTCTATTCCTTTGGCTCATTCTTCTTGAGTAGCTTGAAAATTGGTTCGCACACCATGGTTAACCATGAAATGAATTGATTAATGTATTGGATTCTCCCACGAAATACCCTAATTTCTTTTTTGGTTTTGGGTGGTGGCATGTTCATGATTGAGTTAATCTTGGTAGGGTCGACTTCAATACCCCTGTGGCTGACATGAACCCTAAGAGTTTTTCAGCGGTGGTTCCAAACACACATTTCTGGGGGTTTAGCCTTAGCTTGTATGTCTTAATCCTTTCAAAGAATTTCCTGAAGGCTTCAATGTGTCCTTCACGTTCTTTTGACTTGATGATAATATCGTCAACATAGACCTCGACCTCTTTGTGCATTCGATCATGTAAAATGGTTGTTGCCGCCCTCTGATAGGTTGCTCTGACATTTTTAAGTCCAAATGGCATTACCTTGTAACAGTGTGTTCCCCATTGAGTTATAAAGGATGTCTTTTGCATCTTCTGAGGCCATTTTAATATGATTATACTTTGAGAACCCATCCATGAAAGATAGAAGGGCATGTTTGGCCATATTGTCTATGAGTATATCGATGTGAGGTAGGAGAAAGTCGTCTTTTGGACTCGCTTTGTTCAAGTCCCTAAAGTCTACACACATTTGTATTCGTCCGTCTTTCTTAGGTACCGGCACAATATTGGCCAACCATTTAGGGTATTCCATCACTTCTTAAAGTTGTTTAGTGACTTCCTCTTTGATTTTCAAGATCCATTTCGGTCTCATTCGTTTTAGTTTTTGCTTCACTGGCTTCATCCCAGGATATAAAGGTAAGCAGTGTGTGACAATGTTGGTGTCAATTCTGGCCATGTCATCGTATGACCATGCGAACATCTCTATGAATTCTGTTAAAAGTTCAATCAGAGGTTGGACCTCTTGTTCATTCAAAGTTGAGTCAATTTTTATTTCTCTTGACAATTTCGATGATCCTAAATTGATGATTTAAAGCTCTCAGGGATTGGTTGAGCTATTTTTTCCACATTTTATTGAATTATTTTTAGGAGAGCAGGTGGAGGATCATAGAACATTTCATCCTCATTTATGTAAGAAGAAGAGGCACAATGTAATCGGAAGAAAGTAATTTATTAAAATCAAACTCATCATCTACGTCAGACTCAAACATGGACTCAGAAGAACTAAAGAAGAACTAGACTCGGTCTCGGACTCAAAACTAGAACTAGAAATTCTCAAAAGAAAACTAGGACTAAGACTAGACTATCAACGCCTTCGTAAAAGTGGTACTCTGAAAACTGGGTCCAATTGGGTATAGTTCCTTCAGCTGGGTAGATCATTGCTTGAGGGTTTGGATTCCAATCTTTAGTTTCGTGTAGTGCAGTGATCACTCCTTCGAACAGGTCTTCAATATGGAAAGAAGCTGCTTCATCTTGCTAGTCTTTGTTGGAGCCCACATGATCTTCTTGAAGGATCTCCAACTAGTCCATTTGATCTCAGCTTTTGGGCTCTTTGACTTCTTTACCCTCTTATACTTCTCGGGGTCCTCTTTGTATAGCTTCTTCATGTAAGCCTCATCTCTCATTTGTCTTTTTTTTTTTTAACAAGTTTGAAGAGATCCTCCTTGGTCGGGGCGTAGCCTAGACCGTAGTAATCTTTGTTAGGAGAGGCTAGTACAAGTTCTGACACTCTTTGGTGTGACTTTCTAAGGCTCATACCTAGAAAATACCCCAATTTTCTTGAGCATGTTTGGAACTATTATGTTGTGACTATTCAAATGAGTGAGAGGAAGCTTCTCTCTCAGGGGTTATACCGGGTATGTGGTGCACACTGTATCAAACTGGAATCCGGTTAATTGAGAATCTGCTACTTTGCTAGTCTCTAGATTGGCTAACATGCTTATTACTTCAGGATCAGCCAGGATGGTGACGACCTTGTCATTGACTATGAACTTGAGCTTTTGATGGAGAGAGGATGGTACTGCCCTGGTTGCAAGGAGCCATGGCCTCCCAAGGAGCATATTGATAGATGAAGGGATGTTAATGACTTGGAACTCGACCTGGAACTTAGTCGGACCCATAGTGATTTCGGTGTTCATAATTCCAATGACATTCCTTCTAGTATTGTCATAGGCTCTCACTCCTTGTGTGGAGAACTGTAACTTGGCTCGGTCAATCCTTATATGCTGGATGGTTTGTAGTGGACAGACATTCAGGGCTGAGTCATTGTCCACTAAGACTTTAGGGATTCGACTCCCATTGCAATCGATGGTGACATAGACTTTGTATGGTTTGGTCCCTCAGGTGGGAGATTCTTATCTGAGAAGATGATTGCCTTAACAACATAGAGGGCCCCTACAATGTTGGCTAGTTGGGTTGGTTCTATTTCAATCAGCACATGCACACTGGCCAATGATTTTAGGACTACCTCTGTATGGGTTCGAGAACCAGTTAACAAGCCCCAGATTGAGATGTTGGCTTGAGTTTTTTTGAGTTGCTTCAGAACCTCATTTTCTGGTTCAATGGTAGCATGGTTCTGATTCTGGTTCTGGTTCCTTGTCAACTCAGCTGGGTTGTTAACATTGAGTCAGGCTGGCTTGAAATTGACCCATAGTGATTTCGGTGTTCAGAATTCTAATGACATTCCTTCTAGTATTGTCATAGGCTCTCACTCCTTGTGTGGAGAACTGTAACTTGGCTGGGTCAATCCTTATATGCTAGATGGTTTGTAGTGGGTAGACATTCAGGGCTGAGTCATTGCCCACTAAGACTTTAGGGATTCGACTCCCATTGCAATCGATGGTGACATAGACTTTGTATGGTTGGGTCCCTCAGGTGGGAGATCCTTATCTGAGAAGATGATTGCCTTGACCGCATAGAGGGCCCCTACAATGTTGGCTAGTTGGGTTGGTTCTATTTCAATCAGCACATGCACACTGGCCAATGATTTTAGGACTGCCTCTATATGGGTTCGAGAACCAGTTAACAAGCCCCAGACTGAGATGTTGGCTTGAGTTTTTTTGAGTTGCTTCAGAACCTCATTTTCTGGTTCAATGGTAGCATGGTTCTGATTCTAGTTCTGGTTCCTTGCCAACTTAGCTGGGTTGTTAACATTGAGTCGGGTTGGCTTAAAATTGATCCATAGTGATTTCGGTGTTCAGAATTCCAATGACATTCCTTCTAGTATTGTCATAGGCTCTCACTCCTTGTGTGGAGAACTGTGACTTGGCTGGGTCAATCCTTATATGCTAGATGGTTTGTAGTGGACAGGCATTTAGGGCTGAGTCGTTGTCCACTAAGACTTTAGGGATTCGACTCCCATTGTAATGGATGGTGACATAGACTTTGTATGGTTTGGTCCCTCAGGTGGGAGATCCGTATCTGAGAAGATGATTGCCTTGACCGCATAGAGGGCCCCTACAATGTTGGCTAGTTGGGTTGGTTCTATTTCAATCAGCACATGCACACTGGCCAATGATTTTAGGACTGCCTCTATATGGGTTTGAGAACCAGTTAACAAGCCCCAGACTGAGATGTTGGCTTGAGTTTTTTTTAGTTGCTTCAAAACCTCATTTTCTGGTTCAATGGTAGCATGGTTCTGATTCTGGTTCTGGTTCCTTGCCAACTCAGCTGGGTTGTTAATATTGAGTCGGACTGGCTTGAAATTTTTCCCACTTCTTGTGTCTGCATTGTTACACTCTTCATCAGACGGGAAGCAAAGCTTGGAGTCGAATTGGGCTAGAAGGTGGTCAACATCCTGATCTGACTCATCCAATTCCCCATCACTTATGATGATCATGTTGATTTCGGGTTCATCAGTGGTCACAATAAGTTCTTGAAGTTTGTCGCACATTGCCCGCACTAAGCCTCAATTGTTCGGGTTTCCTCATCCAATTCCATTAGGTGATCAAAGATCTCATTTTCATGGCAAGGGAATGGCAAGCTAGTTTGTCGCCTCGCACTCAGGTTGAGTCCTCCAGGTACATTTCTACGAATGTATGCATTGGATCCTTGAACTATTTCATGGATGGGGTTTATCTGGTCTTGGATACTGTTCCAAAGGTCTGTATGTCTATCCCACAGTCGTCAATATCGCTCAGTTCCCCTTTGAAGCTTGTTTCGCAAGGTCTCGACTTGCTCTTTCTGGGCTGCTATTATGTTCTAGCTCATGAGGTTCAAGTCTCTGTCTTGATTTTGATGTTCTCTGATAAATGCTTGCATATGTTGTTGTTGATTGGTCATGTCCTTAGTATTCCCTCTGATAAATTGGGCCTAGTTTTTGAGTTCTTGGGCTATGGTAGGGACCTTTGACCCATTCATATTGCCAGTAAGCTCTTCGACTATGGGGTCCAAATGTATTAGGAACTCTTGTGACATAAGTCCGAAGAGAGGCGTCAGCTTCTTTTATAATCTGGTAGGTCTCCTCTAGAGTGTTGTATAGGTTCTCATCTTATTCTTGATGATCATGCCCGAGTGCTATGATGGCGTATCTCAATTGTTGGACGGTTGTGGCAAGCTCGTCCCTTTCTTGGGTCTAATTAAGTGGTTGATCATTTCCAAACATGCTGTCATCTAAGCTACAGGTCGATCATTGCTCTGTTCATCAACGGTTACATCAATGAAATGACTATCCTGGTCATCTTCCTTTTGTTGTCCTTCAGGTATTGACTCGATGGGAATCTCTTCTTCTCGATTGGGATGCTCTTCACCAAAGTCTTGGGAATCTTCATCACTATCAATCCCTATGTTTATCATGAGGACATCATCAGGCAGGGCTTCTGCTAAAACAAGAGTAGTTAGGGCTTAGACCATCTCTTCAGTCCATTCTGTAACAGGAGGATCATGTTGGTTGTCGACCGGTGTGATCAAGGCTCATAGATTAATAGGCCAATCCTCCTCTTCAAGGTTGTTAATGGATTTAGAATTCCCATCATGCAGCTTGGTTTGAACATTGGGTTGGCTCGACCAGACAACAAACTTTCCCTTGTCAAGTAGATCTTGGACGGCATGCTTCAATTTATAACACTCATCAGTTGAATACTCATTTTGTTGATGGTACTCACAATAGAGGTTGGGCTTGTACCATTTTGGTAATGGGTTCAGCAAATTAGCCAGTTGGATCTTGGTCAGGAGTTCTTTTTGGATTAGCTTCTTAAGGACTAAGCTCATAGGCATGCCTACATCTGTGAATTGCCTTCTCTACCAGTTCGGTCCCGCTCTTGGGGCATTATTCTCAATCAAAAGTGGGGCCTCTATGGTTGGAACCACCATATTTACCTCAGTGTTCTTGTTTGGGAAGGTCTTTTTGCCAGCCCCAGTTCGCTGGTTATTTAATGCTATGCCTTGCTTGGGATTCCCTTGAATCCAGTCAGGAATCAGTTATGTTCAATTCAAACCGTTGATTTTAGGGTTGTTTAGAGTTTATTCTTAATTTAGGTTCAATTTTATACAGGTAAAATAGGTTCTGTTCAATTCAAATTGATGATTTTGCCACTAGAGCTGAAATCGAACCAAACCAAAATATATATCACTTTTCAAAACCAAAACCGATCCAGTTTCTATTCGGTTCAATTTTAAACGGGCAGTTTCAGTTTTGGTATTTGGCTTTGGTTCTAAATTGACACCCTTACACTAGCATCTTTTTCCTCTATCTCCCTCCTAACATGAAATGACCTTGTTGTCCTCCAATGTATAAAATTAAGAGTGTTAAACGGTTCGGTTTCGGTGTAATCAGTTCGGTACGAGAATTTTTAGTTGAAACCAAAACCAAACCGTTTATTAAACGGTTTCACTTATTGAAACCAAACCATTTACTAAATGGTTTCGGTTTCTCGATTTTTAAACGGTTTCAATTTACCAGCCCTGCATGGTTTTGGTCACGGTTTTAGATACTTGGTTCCTAAACGGTTTGTCTATTTTACACCGAATATAATGCTTGTTGGATGTACTCAATAAGCCACATTGAAAAGATTATGATTCTAATTTGGGAAAAAGATATCTGTCCGGGAGTGTGGCCTACGCCAGCACTCCCATGAGTCTATCTCTCTCTTCCTCATGTGAAAAGACACCTCTACCACCTTGTTTTAAGGAGGAGAGAGATAGTCTCATGGAAGTGCTAGCGTAGACCACACTCCCATACAGAAAACTGCTTCCCTTCTAATTTATAGAAAAGCCAAAGTACTCATAAAAATAGTGAATACTATTATACTAATGTATTTGAATGAATTCAACCCAATTATTTTATTACAAATTTCACATATACACTTCTACCAGTCCATGTTTGACTCTCATTGTTTTTAAATTTTGCAACAATCTATTATATTAAGGCATTGATGGTTAATTATTGCCAATACAGATTACTAATAGCTGTTTCGGTTTAAAAGGAACGATTTAAACCGTTTAATTAAACGGTCCCAATTTCAAAACCAAAACCAAACCATTTAATAAACGATTTTGGTGTAAACGTCTCAGTTAGATTTCGGTAAACGATTTTGATTTGATTTTGACACACTTATATAAAACTGTTTCATTGCACCTCATTGGTGTGCCATGTTAGCATGTACCTCCATCTTGGTTTGAACTTTATGTAATCAAACAATGGGAAAAAAAACTCTGTTCAGGAGTGTGGCCAACACCAGCACTCCCTTGAGTCTATCTCTCTCCTCCCCATATGAAAAGACACCTATAACCCCTTATTTTGAGGAGGAGAGAGATAGACACATGGGAGTGCAGGCGTAGGCCACTCCCGTACAGAAAACAACTTCCCAAAAAAATTCCTAAAAAGAAGGCAATGATACAAGGGGATACCATGTTGTGCAAGTGCATTGCTCCCAGGGAACATCTACATAGCTAACTCCAAGGTTCTCATACAATTGTTCATACTCTTTTGCGTTAAGTTTCAGTTTACTTGATTCACACGTGCAATTTTTTATTATTAAGGTTTTATTTTATATTTTGTGTTGCCTTCCAATTGATCTAATTGACACACTTAGGCTGTGTTTGGTATGCTTTTTTGGAATAGATTCTAGGTCTAAAATGCATTTTGAAGCAAGAAAATAGAAAAGAATTAGGTTTTAAAATGCATTCTAGACCCAGAATCTATTCCAAGAATGCATATCAAACACAACCTTAAGTTCAGATCAAGTCTTGTGAAACTTGAGTAGCACATCTTTCCATCGTGCCCTTTAGTTAAACGTGTCGGGGTTGCTAGCGAATTTTTATTTGCATGTCCCCACCGTGCACACATGGCCGCTGCTGCACCGCACGATGCATACAGCAGCGGACAAAGGTCCGTTGCTAGCTGGTTGCAACTTCGCTTTGAGTACCTTCAAGCTTTTTTCCATATTTGATCTTATCCATTCCTTTCTCTTTGTTTCAAGCCTGACTATGGCAGATACGAATATCTTTCTTGTTAATTTTTTTCCAATTACTGTCTATTTTGTCTGAATTACTAGGAACCAAGTTATTTTTCAGTCATTTAAACTTAACTTCCAGAATCAATTTCTATATCTCGTCTATCCTTGGCGGACTATATTAATTTAACTGCAGCTAATCATTTTACTATTATCTGTGATAGGAGTATTGACATGCAAACTCGTAAAGCTGGTTGAGCTTCCATTCTTATTTGCAATCAAACTATTAGCTTTACTTCTTATGATTATGGTTATGCTGGTTGTGCTCAAGAGTTTGAAGCGAGGGAAGTTCTACAAGGCCTTCTCGGCACAAGCAGGAATCGTTATCCTCTCCTGTTACTGCACTGTGCAGCACTGCATCGTGCGGTGGCTGCAGAGGCCATGTGCACCATGTGGGGCAACAGAGGCCATGTGGCACAATGGGCCCCACATGGTGCACATGGCCTCTGCAGCCACCGCACGATACAGCACTGCACCGTGCAGTAACTGCATAGGATAAAAATTCCACAAGCAGTTGGTTGCTTGGGAAGAAAACAGTAGATCAGTTGGATGGCCATGAGACATTTACTCTATTTTGATCGACATTTCTTCTTGTGCTGAATATTTTGAATCTGTAAATAGGGCAAAAGAACTCTGCCCAGGAGTGTGGCCTACACCAGCACTCCCATGAGACTTCTCTCCTCCCTATATGAAAAGACACCTCTGCCTCTTTGTTTTGAGAGAGTTAGACACATGGGAGCGTTGGCATAGGACCATATGATTGTATTAAGACCACATCTAACTAATACATGGCATCTTGAATGGTTTCGATTTGTCCAATTGGGCATACCATGTAGCAAAAATAGGGGTGTAGAAATTGCACTCGATCTACTTTTCTGGACCAAAATTCTGAAACAAAAGGAAAAGGATACAAAAAATGTAATGTTCTACATAAGCCTTTTTTTATTTTTTAATATTATCCATATTAATATCAGGTAATACTTGCATAGAAAAAAAAAAAAAAAAAAAAAAAAAAAGGTGATGCATGTCGAAGCAGGGATGGCAATAGTATTCTGTCGCATCATGTGTTAGTGTTTTGCTTATTTGTTTCTTTCCTAACTATACTTGAAAAAAGATAAACAAAGAGAGCCATTGTTAGCTTTCCTCCCTCGTACTTGATTCAAAAGAAAATCTCATTGCATTTGCTGAAGGAAATGTAAAATAGTTTATGACAGTTCATTCTCTCAAACTCAATTTTCATTTTTTTTTGGGTAAATCTTTTTACATTGGATGAAAATTGGAAGAGGGGTATTATGGGAAAACTGCACACGTGTCCACCATTTTTTATATAAAATGAGTAGCAGTTAAATAATCAATTCCGAAGTTTGTTCTATAGGGAGTCAAAAAAAAAAGAAAAAAAAAGGCAGGGGAAGTTCTACAATGAGGCCCAGGAATTTATGTCAAAAGGACTGAAAAGGAGGGATTTGGATAATAAAAGTTTTTCAATAGTTTATTTCCTTCTGTTCAATGTAATCTGAGTACTGGAGGCTAACCAGATAACTGAAGCTCAGATTACAGTCATACAGTTTAAACGAAGAGAGATCATAAATATGATTAATGAGACTGAGCAAATACACACATATTTTCTCTCCTCCAGCTTGCCCATGAGATGCGATAGTAAAAAGGATAACAACAAACTGACAACTTAAGAAGATACAACATCAAATTAAAAGCATACCAGAGCCACCAATTCTTTAGGAACAAAGCCACCAATTCGAAGATTGCTAGTCTTCCTCTTTAAGGGGATACTCCCTAGGTCCAAATATGGCTTGACCAACTCTCACCTGGTCACTGCCCATCTCAATCTACAGAAATCCACAGGTTCAATTAATTAGTCAAAGTGAACCTTCTGACTTCTGCTCCAGTTGGGCAAAAATTTTTGTTAACAAAAACAATCAGAAAGAATTCCTAGGTGTGTCAAAAAAGTTTTCAGGGATTTAGCAGTAATCTGTTTCCCTATTTTCTATTCATCATTTCATTTTAAATTTGAGGATTCTGATATCTACTCATAAAAGTCAACCTATGATTGTTGTAGCTGTCAGCTTGCACTAAATTTTTTGACCTACAATTAAATAATCCTTACCGCTGGCTCAAAGTCACCAGACATCCCCATTGATAGAACACAGTTTTCCTCTGCTATTCCAAGTGCTTCGCAAACCTCAATCCTACACTTTTTCATTGTCTAACTCAACCAAATAAATACAAGGTATCAGAAAGTAACATGATATGGGAAATGAATTAAACAACAAAGCACAAGTTCCAGAATCATCACTTTGAAATTCTCTGGAGTTGATGTGTAATCCGGCATCCCTATTGTCATGAGTCCGGAAAACTCAAGGTTCAGGCATCCAAGCTTAATATGCTTTACCAGTTCTACGCAACCTGATGGTTCAACTCCAAATTTAGCTGCAGTGAAATTACATGGACAAATAAATTGGTCAATTCACACAACCTCTGTGCAAGCCAGAAAACAGTTAATTAGCTTAAATATTTAGAGCAAGGTTTAACAAAGACCACAAAATCATTTTAACTTGAAATAGAGCTTCCTATTTAGACTTTGAGACATGACCTTGATGCGATACTCTACATGTGGCAACATATGAATAAAGTATCAATCAGTCAGCCAACTTACTAGTGGGCAATGGCACCACAGTTATTGGTTGAACATTTTTAACTGCCTGAATAGTGAACAGAAATTGAATGGATAAAAGGAAATGCCGGGAACAGTTCCATAGATTGATCATTGGATAGTCAAACAAATAATGGAACTAAAAGTTGTGAAGATATCAGTAGGTGGACAGTATAGACTGTCTAGTGTGCATGGTTCTTTGGACATAGCTCATACATGATCTGGCCAATGATTGAATTATCTGGATTGATATGTGCATGTGTACATGATTTAGTTCATGTTAAATTGTGGGGTGTTTTGATGTATACCACAATAGCAGGAGTCGTCCTATCATGGAATATAGTCTGCGGTAGAAGTTCTAAGGTGTTAGTGTTTTGCTTATTTGTTTCTTTCCTAATTACCCTAGGATACTAAGATACTTTGTTATTTACTTTCCTAGTCTAATTAGGTTGCTGTTTTAAGTCTTCTAGTCTATCGCAAGGACTTAGGAAGTCCTTGGTCTCTTGTATTTTGAGGCTATATATGATATGATGTGGGGAGGAGTGATGTAGAAGACAACCCTATGTATGGGCAGAAGTACCACAGGAAGAAGAGTTCAGCCCATAAAAGTTCTCTTGAAGATTCTAGAAGGTTCTCTTGAAGATACTAGAAGGTTCTCTTGAAGATACTAGAATGTTCTCTTGAAAATTCTAGAAGGTTCTCTTGAAGATTCCAGAGTTCTCCTGAAGATTCTAGAAGGTTCTCCTGAAGATTCTAGAAGGGTGCTCTTGAAATTTCTAGAAGACTGAAGATTGCTCTAGAAGATTCTAGAAGATTCTTGAAGACTCTAGAAGATTATTGAAGACTCTTAAAGACTCTAGAAGATAGTATATAGTATAATATATAGAATCTTGTCCTCTACTATGTAAAGAGGAATAGTTGGTTTCTAGAGAGATTTTGATGAATGAAAGTTTCAAGCTATGCTTGCTCCCAGATCTGTGACAGAATTCAGTTTTCAACAGTTGAGATAGCTGTGGGTGAGAGACCAAAGGGCTGAGAAAGCCCAACCCTATCCTTCTATCCATCTCCCTCTATCCTTTTCTTCTTTAATTTTCCAATCAATTAAGTGTTTGGTATTTTGTTGCAATCTATCATCGATCCTACTGTAGAGTTGTTCTTACTCGAAGTGACTTCTACATTAATTGGCATCAGAGCTATGGGAGAACCAAGCTCCAATCAGCTGACAGTTAAGGCTAGTCAGGAGCAACTCATCCTAGCAGTCCAGCAACTGTCCAATAAGCTTGCTGCTAAGGACCGAGAGATGAGGGAATCACAAGCCAACAGCCAACAACCTAAGGTGAACCATGTTCCTAGGCCTGTACCACATCCACCTCGTCGAGTTTTGCAAGCTACATATCCGGATGCGCATGAATATGGTGATGGATTTGATCCTAATCATCGACCACACGATGACAAGCACAAAGTGAAGCTGGACCTCAAGGAGTTCAATGGGAAACATGATCCTATTGCTTTCATTGATTGGGTGAATGCTTTGGATGATTACTTCAATTGGTTTGAAATGACGGAAGGACGTAAGATGCAGCTGGCCCACACTAAGCTCACTGGAGGAGCTAGAGAATGGTGGCGTACTCACGAGGCAAGACTTATACGTCAACGGCTGGAACCCACTACATGGAAAGGCATGAAGGGAATCCTTACAGAGAAATATCTTCCCTCTTCTTACCGTCGGCGCTTGCACGATCAGCTCAACACACTAAGCTCACTGGAGGAGCTAGAGAATGGTGGCGTACTCATGAGGCAAGACTTGTACGTCAACGGCTGGAACCCACTACATGGAAAGGCATGAAGGGAATCCTTACAGAGAAATATCTTCCCTCTTCTTACCGTCGATGCTTGCACAATCAGCTCAACACTCTACGCCAAGGTACTATGACTGTAGAAGAGTACATAGATAAATTCAATGATTTACTTTTCCGTACCGATGTTAATGAAGATGATGATCAGCTCTTATCCCGTTTCAAATTGGGGTTAAGGGCCAGGGGTGATATACAGGACAAGATGGCAGTCGTTACGGTGCATGGCTTAAATGATTGCATTGAAAAGGCTATGGAAGCCAAAGACTTGATAAAGGCAGCACCACGGTGATTCAATAATCCATTCGGTGATGTGAGAAGGGCTTTTACCTCTAACTGATCTGGTGGCACCCCTACCCGAGCTCCACAAGTTACACCAGATAAAGGTAAGGCCCCTATGGATGCGGCGAGCACATGATATTATCATTGTAATAGACTTGGTCACTATGCTATATTCTGCCCACGGCATGGCAAAGCCAACTCTATCATTGCCACTATTGAATCCAACCCGGAGATGTGTGTTTGTGAACCTCCGTTGGATGATGAGTGGGCCACCAATGCAGCCCTTGAAGGAGAAGACTTGGAAAACACCTACGAAGATGAGTATGACAATGACATCTACCAGGTGAATGCTGTGAACCGAATTCTGGTTTCGGAATCGAAGGGGGAAGATTGAAGACGCCATTGCATCTTCTATACTTTAATGCACAGTGGACCAGCGAAGGCACAAGTAATCATTGATAGTGGTAGTTGTGTAAACGTTGTCTCTCAAGCATTAGTATAGAAGGACAGCTCAAGCTTGAATCGCACCCCCAACTTTACAAAGTAGCTTTGCTTAACAACAACACTTTGGAGGTAAATCAGTGTTGCTCAGTGCCTCTTAAAATTTTAGATTATGAGGAAGATGTGTGGTGTCATGTCATCCCAATGGTTTTGACCGACGAACTTCTTGGAAGACCTTGGATTTATGACAACACCGTCTTGGTGGGAGGAGCCAATAATCAATGTTTCTTTGACTTCAAAGGAAAGCCCCTTGTATTGAATCCACTCAATGTTCCTATTATGAAGCCATGGCTGCGAACTGCACAAGCACATAGACAACACATATTGAGGTCGATAGCAAAACCACCAGAGTCCAAGGAAGCTGCCCAAACGAAGAATTTGAAGAAAGGAGTGAACGCAGCCAAGGGACAGCAATGTGATCGAAAGTTACTCGCTCTACCCCATCGGGAATTCATGGCTACAAGTGAAGAAACAGGTCTGATTTTGGCCCTAGTGACAAAGGAAGTTGTACCAGTAAACGAGGTACCTTTCCCTCCACCTATTAAGAAGCTTCTCGAAGACTTTTCAGACCTTGTAACTGAAGAATTACCAGATGAGTTGCCACCGATGCGAGACATCCAGCATGCCATAGATTTTGTGCTGGGATCGGTGTTACCTAATCTACCCACTTATCGTCTCAATCCTACCGAGCATGCCAAGCTGAAGAGACAAGTGGAAGACCTTTTACAGAAGGGATTTATCGTCGAGAGTATGAGTCCTTGCGCTGTACCAGCCTTGTTGACTCCAACGAAGGATGGAACGTGGAGAATGTGCATTGACAGCCATGCTATCAACAAGATCACGGTCAAATACAGGTTTCCTATTCCTCGTTTAGATGACATGCTAGACATGCTGACAGGAGCTGCTATCTTTTCAAAAATAGATCTCCGAAGTGGATATCATCAAGTACATATTCGGCCCGGTGATGAATGGAAGACAGCATTTAAGACAAAGGATGGCCTTTATGAATGGAAAGTCATGCCATTTAGTCTTACAAATGCCCCTAGCACTTTCATGAGACTAATGACTAAAGTACTACGACCTTTTATCGGCAAGTTCCTACTTGCCTACTTCGACGACATCTTAATTTACAGTCATGCCCTGGAAGAACACATTGATCATTTGAGGCGTGTAATGAGGGTGCTACGCAATGCAAAGTCGTACATCAATGTGAAGAAGTGTTCCTTCATGTTACCCAAAGTAAGCTTCCTTGGGTTTTTTATTTCATCACAAGGGGTTGAGGCGGATCCGAAAAAGGTCAAGTGCATAGTTGATTGGCCTATACCCAAGAGCTTGACGGAAGTACGAAGTTTTCATGGGCTTGCTTCATTCTATCGGCGTTTCATCAGGAATTTTAGTGCTATTGCAGCCCCTATTACGGAGTGCACAAAAGGGGGAAAAACACCATTCCAATGGACGCCGGCTACCACCAAAGCCTTCAATTTACTCAAAGGCAAAGATGACTGAAGCTCCTATACTTCGTCTTCCCAATTTTGACTTCATGTTTGAAGTTGCTACGGATGAATCCCACGCTGGGATTGGAGGGGTTTTGATGCAAACAGTACACCCTATTGCTTTCTATAGCGAAAAGATGAATGATGCTAAGAAAAGGTATTCTACTTATGACATGGAACTCTATGTCATCATACATATACTCAAGCATTGGCGACATTACCTCATCGGTAAGGAGTTTGTTTTGTACTCTGACCATGAAGCCCTCAAGTATCTCCATTCTCAAAGGTTCATTAGCCATCGCCATGCTAAGTGGATCTCATATCTTCAAGAGTTTGTTTTCTCCCTCAAATACAAAGCTCGAAAAGTGAATCAAGTAGCTGATGCACTCAGCCGGAATGTACTTGTGATGAACACTTTCACCATACAAAGCATAGGTCTTGACCACATCAAGGATGAATAGATACATGATGCTGATTTTGCTAAAGTTTATGAGAATTTACAGCATGGAGGTCGAGATAACAAATATTCTGTCCATGATGGATACTTATTCTTGGGCACATGACTATGCATCCCAAATACATCTTTGCGGCAGCACTTGGTTTGAGAATTACATGGTGGAGGAATGGGTGGACATTTTGGCAAGGATAAGACGAATGCTATGGTTGCTGACTTGTACTATTGGCCACGTCTACAACATGATATTCAGCACGCTATTCAGCATTGTCACCCCTGCCAGCTTGCCAAAGGGGACAAACAAAATACTGGTCTCTACTCTCTATACTCCATTACCCGTACCTCACACACCTTGGCTAGACATTAGTATGGACTTTGCTATGGGCCTACCACTTACTTGGGAGCGTCATGATTCTATTTTTGTAGTGGTGGACAGATTTTTGAAAATGGCTCATTTCGTCCCGTGTCGCAAGACCTTTTATGCAAGCCATATAGCCAAGTTGTTCTTTAAGGAGATAGTGCGCATACATGGATTGCCGACGTCTATAGTTTCTGACAGGGATGTAAAGTTTGTTAGCTATTTTTGGAAGACCCTATGGATGAAGACCAACACAAAGCTGAAATTCTCTACAGTATTCCATCCTCAGACTGACGGCCAAACGGAAGTTGTGAACAAAAGCCTTGGCAACCTTCTTAGATGTCTTGTTGCCGATCATGAGACTACTAGGCCCTCTATTTTGGACATTGCCGAGTTTGCCTATAATAGTTCCATCAACCGCACTATAGGACGCACTCCCTTTGAGATCGTCCTCAATCTACAACCACATAGGCCCGTAGATCTGGTACCTTTACCTCCTCATCCTAGGGTTAGCATAGAGGCAGATGAGTTTCTTCGCCATATTATTGAGGTCCATACGGATGTTCGAAGTCGGATGGCTCTTAGCAATGACCATTATCAGGCTACCGCCAATCGACACAGATGTTATGTGGAGTTTCAACTAGGAGATATGGTTATGGTTTGATTTACTCCGGAATGTCTTCCTCTAGGTACTAACCACAAGCTACACCCTCGGAAAATGGGACCATACAAGGTGTTGAAGCATATCGGCTCAAATGCTTACATGCTTGAATTACAGTCGGACATGAAGTTTAGTAACGTCTTCAACGTGGCTAACCTTACTCTTTATGTGGGGCATCATACTAATGAGGGTGATACGGAGCATGCCCTTCGGCTTCCCCATTTTGTGACCCCAACAGACGAGGTTATTGAAGATGTTCTAGACAACAAGTTTACTACCATGCGTGGTGGTAAAGGGTATTACTCGTTCCTCATCAAGTGTCATGGGCGACCTGACAAAGATAGCACTTGGATCCATGCAGATGATTTTCAGCGGTTTGATCCGGATTTCTACGAGCGCTATATGTCGTTCCTCCATTCATCGGAGACTAATGATTTTAAGAGAGGGGGAGCTGATGTAGAAGACAACCTTATGTATGGGCAGAAGTACCACAGGAAGAAGAGTCCAGCCCATCAAAGTTCTCTTGAAGATTCTAGAATGTTCTCTTGAAGATTCTAGAAGGTTCTCTTGAAGATACTAGAATGTTCTCTTGAAGATTCTACAAGGTTCTCTTGAAGATTCCAGAATGTTTTCTTGAAGATTCTAGAAGGTTCACTTAAAGATTCTAGAAGGGTTCCCTGAAGATTCTAGAAGATTAAAGATTGTTGCTCTTGAAGACTCTAGAAGAATATTGAAGACTCTTAAAGACTCTAGAAGATAGTATATAGTATAATATATAGAATCTTGTCCTCCACTATATAAAGAGGATCAGTTGTAGTTTCTAGAGAGATTTTGGTGAATGAAAGTTTCAAGCTATGCTTGCTCCCAATTCTATGAAAGAATTCAGTTTTCAACAGCTGAGATAGCTGTGGGTGAGAGACCCAAGGGCTAAGAAAGCCCAACCCTATCCTCCTATCCATCTCCCTCTATTCTTTTCTTTTATTTTCCAATCAATTAAGTGTTTGGTATTCTGTTGCAATCTATCATCGATCCTACTGTAGAGTTGTTCTTACTCGAACTGACTTCTACATTAATGTGAGTTTTCTCTTGCAGTCTTCTCTCTCTCTCTCTCTCTCTCTCTCTCTTCTTCTTCTTCTTCTTCTTCTTCTTCACTGTGATTACTGGTTTTAAATTCTGATCATAGTTGTCAAGGCAGCAAGGTGACCTAAGGCGTGGAGGGGTGCCTAAGCGCTTAGGCGTCAAGGCGCCCGACTAGGCGTCCAATTGTTATTTTTTATTTCCCATCTTTTCTAACATTATTTAGTATGCTACAATATGTACCTTATATCATCAAAAATCAACATTAAGCTACATCAAGTCATAAAAAAGTCAATATTAAGCAACATCAAGTCATGAAAAATCAACATTAAGTCACATTAAGTAATGAAAAATCAATATTAAGCCACATAAAGTCATCAAATATCAACATAGGACTAGAAGACAGCACAACTGAAGAAGCTAGCTATTGGAAGTTTGAAACAATCAAAACATACATTTGGTTTCTATTGTTCTTAGAAAATATGATCTTATCAATAAGTAATTAAACAGCTCTCAATTTAGAGAAATGTTCTTGTTCTCTAAAAAGTTTGACTGATCAAATTATTTTATTTTTACATGAGAGTTTTTGTATCAAGTAGAACACAAAACCAGCTTTCCAACAAATCCAAGATTGACTCTTTTATATTGAAGGAGTTATGTTCTGGTCAAACCTTATTTGGTATCCGCAAATGCTGTCAAAATCACTCTGAATGAAAATGTTTTTTTAAATATAAAAAAAAATGAATATTTTATCACACTTTGGCTTTTTAGCAATGTTTTACCATATTAAGATTTATGGAATTTTTAAATTTGAGAAAATACTCAGCATTAGAAAGTTGAAAAATTCACCTACTGCCAAAAATCCAGTTTTTGTTCCTGAACTGGGGAGGGGGGGTTTGACTTTCTATCCTTTTGGAATTTTATTTTTTAAGCATTTTATTGGATTCAAATACGGGGTATTTGCTTATTTATGAATAATATCTTAAGTAAATGTTAGTATAAATATACAAACATTTATTTAAATGATATTTGGCATAAATGAGTGCCAGAACCGGGTCTGATACCAATTAAACCAGTGCAAGGCATCCTACACTATGGTGGCAGTCGCCTAGGCCCCTACAGATCCGCCTGGATGCCTAGGTGGCGCCTAGGCGACGCCTTGACAACTATGATTCTAATATTGTCACATGGTATCAGAGCTCACATAAACTAGTAACGTCCTCAATCAATTGTTGCATTGATAGTCCATCCAAGGACTATTCTTTGTTCTGGTTGCAGCACCCTATCTGCCTACATATTGTTCTTTACCGTCTATATCAATGCGAAAGGCAAGATGAAGTATCTCAAATCAGACCCACCTTCTTCTAATTCCAAAGACTATGAGGAGTGGATGCATGAGAATGCCACTTTTCTTATATAATTATGGAACAATGTGGAACTGGCCATTGAAACGAATATTACCTTCCACACCACTGTCAAGGGCGTTTGGAATGACTTGAAGGAAAGCTTCTCCCAAAAAATGAATATGAGGCAGGAGCCTCAGTAAATTTGCTTTACGATTCAGCTTTACTCTCAAACTGCAATTGATTTAGAATGTTGAGTGTTTTCTTTGGAGCTTGCTTGGAGGTACTACCCTTGTGTTCGGGGACCTTTACTTCCTTGGGTGCACTAGGTGTCAGTCTAATCTTTTTCCCTTTAAATTCAAAGACACAGGTGTTAGACTTCCCTTAGTTTGTGACATCTTGGTCATACAACCAAGGTCTCCCTAAAATGATGTGGGCAATGTCTATCTCTAGGACATAGGAAGGGGAACAAATCTTTGAATGTGGACTACAATGCCTTTAAGAGAATGTGGGAAGAGCTAAATGTTCATCAACCTCTCACTACTAACCTGGAACAATTGAACATTTAGCAGACTGAGTTTCAGGTTGCAAAGTTCTTGGCAGGGATAAATTATGTTTTTCAGCCAATTAAGAGCTAGTTGCTTACAGAATCTCCAGGCTTTCCCTGTTGGTCTGAACAGATTCAGACTTCTGTCCTCTGCAAATGGGTCAGATCACATGTCATTCCTCGAGCCGCTCACGCATGTCAGAGGAACCCTTGTGCGACCCTACCATTCCCAGCTCCTCGGGCGAAATCCTAGAAGCAGTTGCTTTGCCGTCGTCTGAACCCCAGGAAGCTCCGTAGGTTGCTGCTTAAGTTTTGAATACGATTGATCTACCCTCTGCAAGAGAGATCCCTACTATTAATAGTTTGAAACCCTTCCGCAGCCTGGCAACCCTCTCCCTCTCTGTAACGTCTCTCTCCCCTGTAACCTTCCTCCGTCGCTTTCTCCCAGGCCTGCGAGCCTGGGGATTACCCCCTTCCTTAAAAGCCAAGCCAAAGCTTTCTTATCCCCTCGATCCCCTGAGGTTAATACTCTTGCGGTCCCATCTCCTTCTATGCCCCAGTCCACGACCCAATTCCCTATGGTTGATTCAATTGGTCTTAAAGGGACAGCAAGTCTTATCGGGCCAGCCCTTTCTAGCCATCCGACACATTGTCCTAACCCTTCTGTCCCGGCCCATCCTCACTTGGGCCTAAACTCCGACTTTGGGTTCCTCCACTTTGAGCCCCAGTCAATTGCCCCCCCATCCCTTCGAGTTTCTCGCTACCGTAACCCTAGCTCCCCTCCTTTTCCTAATAAACGTCCCTACATTGCCTATTCCTTACCCTGCTTGGAGAGGATTGTGCCTCTAAGCCCGGATATTAGAGGTCATACTCTTTCCCGTGAGCCAATGGATCTTGGATAGTTTGCTTCGGTTTGGCTAATTCGGTTTTAGTTCAGGGGTCTCCTTTTCTTTAGTATGTTTTTGTTGGGGATTTTCCCCTATTTTTTGGTTTGTCCTTACCTTGATTAGGCAAGGCTTGTTCTTGCCTCGTGTTTGTATATCCCCCCCTCTTTCTTTCCTTTGGTTATTGAATTTTTTATTCATCCAAAAAAAAAAGAAAAAAGCGCTAGTTGCTTGCTGGGGAGAAGGTGCCTTCCTTGAATGAGACCTTCCCTCATCTTCAATGCATTGCTTCTCCCTTCATAGCTGACGTGTCATCCTTTTCCAAGGAAAGTTTGCTTTTGTTTCTGGTTGTGGCCATGGTACTAGTTTTCCTGGGTAGGTTATAGCTCAGGGGGAGGCCATGGTCGTGGTGGACAACAGACAGATAGGTTGTTCAGACTGTGTACATTCTATGGCAAGACAAATCATATAATTGAGACGTGTTGGGCTAAACATGGTAAACCAGAGTGGGCTCTGGAGTTAGCTAATACAACAATGTTGGATGGTAACACTGAAAAGGTATCCTTTGGCTGCACCAACCTTGCCACTTCTTTTGGAGCTTCTCCATGAAGTTTTGTGTCTTGAGATGATTGTAATTAGATTCTTAAAAGTCTCCAAAATCTTGAGTCATCTACTGCTACTTCCTCATCCATAGCTACTCTAGCAAACAGGTACATTAGTAATTCTCACTACCACATCTTCTACCCCTTGGATAATTGATTCTGGTGCCTCCACTCATAAGACCGGTAAGTCAGATTTGTTTTCTTCCTTGCATAAAATTCACCATTCTTCCCTCCCAATAATTCTTACTAATGGGTCTTCTAGCCAAGTAATTGGTCATGGTGCCATTTCACCAACCTCATACATGACTTTGTCGTCTGTTCTATACATAGTTCAAAATCTCGCGAAATTTCGGCGATATATCGCCAAATTTCGTATATCTCGAGCTATCCGAGATACGATACCAATCCGAATTGAAAAAATACAATATTTCAACAATATATCGTGAAATATCGACGACATATCGTTGACTCACGATATATCGCGAGATATTGAAAAAGTAACAAACAGTGTCACGTGAGGGGCCATTTTATACCATATTTCGCAGCTCTTGGTCGATATTTCGACCGAGAGCTGCTGAAACTCTGTTTTTCTCTCTTCTTCCTCATTTTTTGCTCTTCTTCCTCCCTTTCAAGCATCATCCAAGCATTGTTGAAGCTCCTTATCGCCGGGAAGACGTCGGAGGGTCATCTAAGCTCATCCAAGCCTATTTACACTATTTAATGTAAATTCTATTTCTCTAAAACAAATTTTTTTTTTAAATACTTTGTACAAATGTTGTTGGATGTTGATGATATTAATATATGTTAGACACCGGAGGCCGATCTACAGCCTCACGGTGTCGAAATTTTTTTTCCGTATGTATTTTTTTTTTTTTTTCTGGTTTTAAAAATTCATTTTCCTACAACTAAAATAGGAAATAATTAGGGGTAATATGACTTGGATGGTAATGAATTAAATATATGCTGGTGGTGGTGATGCTGGTGGTGGTAATGCTGGTGAAGAAGTTGACAGCATGCGAGAGTGTTATGTGGTAGGCCAAGATACGGCGCCTGTAGAGCTACTCCGATTCACTGGAGAGACACAGTTTGATCATGCCACACAAGATACGGACCACAAAGCACGTGCCCCCGCACCCCCACCCTCAAGACGCCCGCTACAACCATTCAACAGGAAGCGTAGGGGTCGACAAACATAGTTGCACCCTGATCACATGGACATTGATGACCTATCTAGCTCTGTTGGTGGTTTGAGTATGGGCGATAGGAAGGGAGGACCGACTGGACATTGGCGTGCCCCATCTTTTGACGCACATACCACTCCATTGGCATCGGATTATGGTGCATCACAACCTTACGGTGGATATGGATCATCATCATATGGGTAGTTTACTGGGGTAGGGGACTATGACTACCAGTCCCAGGGACATACTGGATCATCTTTTGTATTTTTGCAAACCCTAGCAGGACTAGCTACCAACCTCACCAGCCATAAATGCAGCCAATGCCAACGCCTCTTGCGCCAGCGCCGACATCATATCACAGTGGATCATCTTCTTCACGGACTAGATCGATTGGTAACCCTAGTTTATATCCTAGGATTGGATACCTATAATATGTTGATGACTCCATTTACATGACACTTGCGGATGACTACACTCGTTTCTTCTCCGATTCTATACCGTGGTCCACATATGTCCTTCAAACAGAGAACAATGGACGTCGACTCCAGCGGGGTACGAGTGGGATTGATCCAGAGAGGCACAACAACTATTTTTAGCACTTGTAACTTATAAGTTGTAATTTGTGAACTTGTGACTTTGACAATTTCTGTATTGCCTTTAAGGCTTTAAGCATTTGAGCTATTGAATTTTGACTTTTGAGTTACTGACTATTAATGTATTATGGAGTTTATGAGAATACGATTATGAATTATGTCTTATGAGTTTTAATTAGTTTGCTTACATTTCTTTTATGTCTTTAAGACTTTAACTGCCTAACCAATGTGTATTTAACCAAGGTTTATACATTAGGGTCGGCGACCGTATGTCAATCAAGGGTGCAAGCCCAAAACACCAATTTCAATTCATGTTTTTGCAATTTTATGGTTTAAATGTGTTTATTTATCTTAAATAAGGGTGTCCATGAAGTTTCAAGCCTAGATATGGCCAAATAACCCCCGAGATGGACCCCCGAAATATTGCAGAAAAAATGCAATATTTCGCGATATTTCGGATATTTCGGATATCTCGGTAGGCCCGAGATACCGATATATCGCGAAATATTAAACCTTGGTTCTATATGTGCCACAATTACTTTTAAGTCTTTTATCTGTTAGTCAACTTATAAAAGCACTACACTGTACTGTCACCTCTTATCCCTTTTATTGTGTTTTTTCAGGATCTTTAGATAAGGAGGACGATTGATGGAGGGCTAAAGCAAGATGGGCTTTATTATCTTGATTGTGTTTTGCCTCTTTTGCTGCTACTACTACTTCCGGTGGTATTTCTCATATTTAGTTGCATTTTCGGTTGGGACATCTATCCTTGTCAAAACTCCAACATATGATTCCTAGTTGCAAGTCTATGTCTCACCTTGAGTGTGAAGCATGTGAGCTTGGGAAATATCATCAGGTCCCCTTTTCCTCCTCGTAGTAGATCAAGGAGTCCTTTATTTTCTTTAGTACATTCAGATATTTGCTGTCTGTGTCGTGTCAAACATTGGTCAGTTTTTTTTTTTGTATTTTGTTACTTTTGTCGACGATCATTCCCGCCTGATATGATTCTTCTTATTGAAAGATAGTTCATACTTTCTTTATGCTTTTTAAAGAATTTTATAATGAAATAAAGACTCAGTTTGGTGTTTCTTAAAGTTTTTCAGTTTTATAAAGCACTTGAATACACTGAACGTGAGAGATCTATTTTTTATTCTACTCATGACATGATTCATTAAACAAATTGTTTTTATACCCCTCAACAAAACAAGGTTGTTGAAAGGAAAAACCACACATTTATTGGAAATTGCTTGGTCTATACTAATTTACATGCTTGTTGCAAAAAAAATTTGGTGTGATGTTTTAGCAGCGTGTTATTTGATTAACCAGATGCCTTCTTCTGGTTTTGATCAATAATCCCCTCCATCTATTGTGTTTCAAAATTCTTCTTTGTTTTCTTTACCGCCTCGAGTGTTTAGCTCCACTTGCTTTGTTCACAATCTGCAACTTTATGTTGATAAGTTATCTCCCCAGGATGTCAAGTGTGTTTTTCTTGGTTATTCTTGAACTCAAAAAAGATATAAATGCTATGATTCTGTTACTCATAAGCAGTATGTAAGTACTACTGTTACATTTTTTGAGAATACTCCATATTTTCCAGACACTAGTCATTCTCTTGACAAAAATGTTGTTAGCTCCCAACATATTCCTACTACAGTGCCTTTGGATGATGTTTCAACCACACCTTGCCAACACCATTGAAAGTGTATTATCGGCACAAGAAACCAGTGCGGACTGATTCAGTTCTTCCTGCTTCACAATCCACCACACGGTTTGATCCTCCAGCTAGAGTTTCTGCTTCGTCTTGTCTTCTGATGACTTACCAGTTGCTCTTCGCAAAGGTACCCACTCCGGCACTCAAAAATCTATGATTGCTTATCCTATCGAAAACCTTGTTTCTCTATCTCATCCCTTACATAGCTGCCTTGTCCTTGTCTACTCACTTTATTCCTAAAACCCATTGTGATGCACTGTCTCATCTTGGGTGGAAAGTGGCTATGGATATAAAAATGTATGCCTTAATTCCTTGACAGACATGGACCCTGGTGGATGTACCTCCAGGTAGGACATTGTGCAGTGTCGTTGGGGTGTACACTATTAAGTACAATCCAGATGGCTCTATTGAAAGACAAAAAGCTTGTTTAATTGCGAAGGGTTATACTTAGACCTCTGGTGTGGATTACTTTGAGACCTCCCCTATTACCAGGCTTAATTCAATTCATGTGCTCATTTCTTATTTCTTTAGCTTTGAATTATGATTGACGTTGGATATCAAAAATGCTTTTTTATATGGTGATTTACATAAGGAGGTGTATTTGGGGCAACCTTCGGGGTATGTTGCTCAAGGGAAGAATACTCTAAGAGTTCGTAAGTTATACAAGGTGATAACTGGCCTAAAACAGTCACCCAGAATAAGTTTAGTTTGATTGTTACTCGATGCAGGTTCTTGCAGTGTTATTCTAATCATTCAGTGTCTGTTCGTCGTCAGGATTCTAGGGTAATTGTATTGGTTGTGTATGTCGATGATATATCATGTCTAGGAATGATGTATATGGGATTACAGAGATGAAAGCTTATTTACAACAGCATTTTCAGATGAAAGACTTGGGTGCCCTCTAGTATTTCCTTGGTATTGAAGTGCTTAAGAGTATAAAAGGGGTTAGTCTCTCACAAAGAAAATATGTTTTGGATCTTCTGTCTGAGACTGGTATGTGTGCTTCCAAACTACTTGATACACTTAGGGACCCACACCAGAAGTTGGGACAGATGATGGCGAGGAGCTTGATGATAAGCACCAGTATAGGAGATTAGTAGGAAAACTCATTTACCTTACTGTGTTACTAGGCCAAACATATCATTTGTTGTTGGGGTTATTAGTCAGTTTATGGAGTCACCTAAGAAGGCTCAATGAGGCAGCTTGTCAAATATTAAAGTATTTCAAGGGTCCTCCAAAAAAGTGGCTCATTTACCGACGTAACCAGCACATTGATGTGGTTGGATATTCTAACGCAAACTGGGCTGATTGATTGACACTCCGTGCGTTTCCTCTGCACATTAGATGGGTGATATGTTTACCAAGCTTCTGTTTATTCCCGTTTTCCGGAAAATTGTTCCAAGTTGGGCATGGGACCATGGGTGATCTAAATGCTCCAACTTGAGGGGGGAGTGTTGATGTAATATACTACCACAGGGGTATACTTGTTTGTTTTATTTATTTACTTATAGTCTACCACATGGACTTAAGGGTATAGTTACCCTTGGCCTTGTAATCTTGTTTGCCCTATCAATATGATACTGTGAGAGGACTTCCAGTAGCAGTATTCGACTCTTTTTCTGTTGGCAGTCTCTTCTCTCCTTCCTTTCTTGCTTTCTCACTTGTTCTTTTCTTCTTCCTTTTTCTGTATTACTGGTTCTGATCTACCATTTCATATAATGTTTTAGGATTTAAGGCCTATACGGGATTAGTGTAAGTTTTTTTTTTTAGTAAGTTGTATACTTTATAATAGTAGTGTTTCTAGAAGGCAGGGCATGTGTCTACATTCCAGCCTATAGTGTCTATATTGTTAAAGTTCTAGAATAGTTTTTATTTCGTAGAAGACTTTGTAATGGATTCTCCTACCACACATAGGGGTTCACTATGTTGTTGATTGCTGTTATAAATAGAGAAGGGGATTATACTACCTCAACGATTTGAGAAACAATTTAGCATTGAGCTTGTTTGTGTTTTGTGAGAGACAGAGCATGGTTATGTGGGATTCAAAACTGCTCTACTGTGGGATGCAATTGGGAAACCAGTTGATGGAATTCCTTCTCCGCAGTTAGGTAAGAGGCCTAACATATCCTTTCTTTCTTCTATCTTCTTCTCAGATTCTGATCTTCAGTTTTGTGCATACTATCTCTTCTCTTTGGTTTGCTTGCTAGAATATTATTCTGTTCACTAACTATTGTCAAAGTTTCTTCTTAAGTTGGACAGGGTATTGTGCTGTAGTAATCCCATCGATTCCATCAATTGATGGCAGTTACTTGCCACCCTTTGAAGTCCTGTGGTAGCTCATATTTGTTTGGTTTCTAATTGTGTTTTGCTAGTTTCTATTTTCTATATTCACTTGCTACTTTGTCTCATTAATTACTAATTCCATTCCTCGGTTTCTATTTTATTTCACTTGTTAGTCTACACATTAGTTGTGGTTTCCCTGTGGTTACTAATTCTGAATCCAAGTTTCAGCAAGTTACTAATTTGCTAATCTTGGTTCAAACTTTAAGGGTTTATTCTCCTTCTCTGTTAGCCCAATCGACCAGAATTCTGGCCAGATCAGACTTGTCTTTTCTTTGTTTAATTAATTCTCAGTTGCTGGTTTTGGTTCCTGCTTCCTATGATTCTGGATTTACATGAGGTTTTCTAACCCTAATCCTTAGGTGATTAGAATATGCCATTAGTAAGGTATTATGGTATCTTTGCATAATTTGAGCTTCTAGTTACACTCCCCGCTAAATCAATAAATAAATTCAAGAGTCTTGGGTTTGAAACTTCATGCATGTAGATATAAACAAAAGACAAGGATAAAAAAGAGAAAATAATTGCTTGAACCACCAAAATGACTACCTTCATATCAACCTACAGAACTCCAGTGTCGCCATTCCACTCTATTTAAAGCATTACACTTACAAGCCATACAAATGAAAGAGGGAAAAGAAGGACAATATCTATTTTTACCGAGACTAGTAATTCTATTTTCATTCTTAAGCCAAACAGGACAACTATGTGGGCTTCAACGCATTGGGTTATGCTTTCTATCTTATACTCACTTTCTTCTCCACTGGAATTTACTTGGACCATAATCTTAAGAGGCTTTCTTCCAATGTTTGCAACTCCCCGATCAAGTAAATTTGCAATCTGTGAAGCAAAGCAACCATAGTAACACATCTGAAAGTGAACTACAGATCTGAAAATGAATCGGAGAGAAGTTTCAGGGATATGTAATGTACTAATTGATTCATTTTCTTTCTGTCTTCCTCTTCTATTTGAAAGCAATATAGTTTGCAAATTGGATTATGAAGGTTGAAAACAAACACTAAAAGTTGCTCATTAATGGAATAGAATGGAAAATGTATGCTAATAAAAAAAAATGTGAAAATCTTCCTTTTTCATTTTCCAGTTAGATGAAGTAGTGAGATTTCCTTGAGAAGTATTACATTCTCATTAATTATTACAATATGCAGAGCATCATTGATAATCAATACTCAGTTTGATAGGAAATTTACATTAAGAAATTATAAATACAGTTACCTTATGCCAGTACATTAAGGTGATTGGAAAATATATTACAACCACAAAAAGTAACAAAAAAGAATACCAGAGGTTTTACATTCTATGGAAGAGATGAAAAAAAAGTGTCAGTGGTTCAGATCCTAAGAGCACTCTCTCCCATAGAAGAAACTTGTGAAGAAAACCTTCAAACTGAAGGCTAATAAGTTCCTCAGATTGAAATCTTGTAAGAAAAAGACACGTTACACCATTTACAGGATTCTTGATTTAAACTGAGAGACCACTAGGGCTGAAGTTTAATACACAAGATTAAAAAAAAAATTAAGGTGAACCTAAAAAAAATTAGATGGAAATAGTAAGTAGTAACACGGGCCAATAAGTTGCATCTTAAAGCTTTTGACCAAAAAAAAATGTTTTACCTAATTGTTGGACAGTGACTTCTATAAAATTTGATTGACACAAGGTGAACCTAAAAAACTTAGATGGAAATTGTAACACGGGACAATAGGTTGTATCCTAAAGCTTTCCACACACAACAAAAAAAGGTTTTACCTAATTGTAGGAGAGTGACTTCTACAAAATTTGAGTGACAAACTACCTCATTCATCAGGCCTTGGACTGTAAATGAGAGAAGTTACTTATTTAGCTCCAACTGTGGAGAATGAAGTAAATTTGAAATGGTTCAGTTTATTAGAAGCTTGACTGATCACATTATGTATTTGTAAATCACCTTTTTCTGTGCATCTTGTTCTACACTTTATTTCATGGTCTTGGAATTTATGCTATAGAACATGCTGGATATGCTGAAGTTACTCCCCAACCCCCCCCCCCCCCCCAATTGTACAGGATCTTCTCTATTAGAAACTTTTTCAGCCTTCGGGATGGGCATGACTAACAACGGTGATTGGTGAATGATGATTTTAGATAGTTTCAATAATAATAATGGAAATGCTTCATCTCAAAATGAATTACTAAGCCATGTACTAAATTTTTCCACAGAAGAAAAGAGAAAGAAACTTAATTGAGACCCAAGAGGATTAATGCTTCTGTCAAAGCCCATTAGATGTCTACCTTTTCATTATCTACACTCTCAACCATGGCCAGATTTGGGACGGACGCTGTAAAACAGTAAGAAAGGAAGGCATTAAAATTCACCAATTTTCCTCAAACACAAATACAGAAACCAATAGAAAAGGCCAGAAATATCTGATCGAAATGAAATACCAAAAGAGATAGAGAGAGAGGTGGTGACTAACAGAAGAGTTAACTGAATCTAAATATGTAAGAATAGAAATATCAACGTATGATACAAACAGAAGAAGATAGGTCGGTTAACGCCTGCTGTGTTACAGTCTTTGAATTCAACTATTGAGAAAAAAAAGGCAGTTTTGGGTGCAAATAAACGCAGACCAAAAGACATGAGGAACTGATCTAATCAAATCACTCAAAACATAATTGAGAAGATATTGAAAAGGGTACATACAGAGAAGTACTTTAACTTTGTTGCTCTGCAAGTGCCCGATGAAATGCCAATCGACATCATCAGGAAGCTGCACACAAGAAAATTTTCCAAAATCAAGTTTTCCCTAACACATTATAACAATAAGGGAAAAAGAACCGCTGGAAGTGAAATCAAGTTTGACCGATAAATCATTTGAGTAATCGTGTAGATTTTGCCGGGGTCCCAGGTAATAATCAGGATAAAAAAAAAAAATCGTGTAGATTTCGGGATAGGACTTCCGGAAGTGAATCACACTTGAAGTTTAATCCGAAGTCCAACATTCAATAGGTTAGAGTCTAAAAGACATAATATGGTGCAGAATATAAAGACTGAAGAGTGAGGACCTGAGGTGCTTTTTCAATGATCTCTCGGACGTAGTTTTCGCCGAAGCAGTGATGGCCAGCGTCGTAGGCTTGGCGGAGGAGAGAAGGCGGCTTGGTCTTGCTGGCAGCAACCAGCTTGATTTGATCGGCCGTGCGCCCCGATCTCTCGGCTGCTAGTTTGATTCGGTGTAACACGGAACGCAGATTCGCCACCACTGTACTATCCATGGCGAGAGCAGCCATGCCAGAGTTCAACTCTTCGGCCTCTGTTCCTGTCTCTGTCTCTTTCTGGTTCGTCTCGCTGCTCATCTCAAGGCTGCTGCACAACTAATTAACAGCGAATACTATTGCTACACAGCCTAAGTAATAAGCTAGATAATCTCGGCTGCGTGCTGAGACCGGGATTCGGATGTCTGTGGGACAGTATTTTGAAGCACATGCTAAAATCTTACAGGGGTTTGTATTCCATAGGATGGTGTGATGAAACTTCAACGCATGGGGGCTCATATTAATAATCTTTTTATGTTTTATGATGAATTTTTTTTAATCCACTAGATCTAAAGAAACACCATCACAAATACCTGTCACATGCATAAAAAATGAAAAAAGAAAAAAGAAAAAAAAACAAATACCTGTCACATGGTAGATTGGATATAAGTTTGGGAAATTTACAAATACCCCTTATGGTATTGATTTTTTATCGATGCATCCATCTGTACGCACTCTTTATTCGTACCTCTCTTACTTTTCATATTAATTGATAAGTTAGTCCAAACCGTTAGTTCTTCCCGTTAATCACAAAAGATTGTGTTTAATAGAAATTTAAGATCAAAATACCCTTGATAGGGTATTAGCCAATTTAACGTTGAACCACAACCCAAAATACCTTGGGCACGAACATATCCGCTTCACCTACAACTCTTTTTCTCCATTTGTAACTCTTCTTGCCACCTCCAACTGTGGTTACATCATCCAACTTGCTAACCTAGCTCATCGTGGGTCGCCGCGGCTCGTCTCGATAAGGCTGTGCACTGGTTTACTACCATCGATTGCAACTTGGAGCAAGTAAAGTGACGATTTGATCCCAACCGCAACTCTTCACTCGAAGCCTTATCTTCCCTATTGGAATAACAACAAACTACCAGAGGAGTAAGTGAAAACCCCTAACATATTTTGATGGAAAAATGAAATGTATGATGTGTTTGCTAATTTAGGGTTGATCTGAGTTCAGTAAAGTAGGTTTTATGAACTAATTGATATGATTTTGACTGTGTGTGGTAATTGATTGTGATATTAAGGTTTTATTTGATATCTGTAAACAATTTGTGATGAAATGTATGATACGATTTTACTGTGTTTGTTATTAGAAAGTCAAATTAGGTATTTTAAATATTTGAAAGTGAAATTAGGAATTTTACCTTGATTGGGTTTTAGGTTTATGAAATTGTTGGTGATAATGTGTGACCTAAATCTGTTTGGCCTGATCCACTGTGTAAATGCAATAGGTGGAAAATTTATGTGTGAGCTAAATGACCTTCCTATTTGTTATAATGTGTGTTACTTCTTAACATTTGAATAATGTTTATAATGATAGCCCAACAAGACCTCAATGGAAAGAAGTATATGCAGGGTAGTGTACCATTATATGAATGCTGAATGTAGAAAAATGGTAGATGTAGACAGATATGGATATCTTGACTTAGTTAGTGATATATATAACTCAGTGTTGAGTTATATACCCAAAGGAAGATCAGTGAACTTTTGTGTGAACTACATAATACCTAAGCAGCAAGCAGATATGCATGTGGAGACTGATGGATATGTACTGAAGATGTTTAACATCTTGAAGCATTTAGATGAGGCACCACATACCTTTATGTTTGCGATGTGCAAGTAAGTGATCCAATGGAATGCAATACCATCAATGGACACACAACCATAGTGATTGGTTGTGATACATCCAGTGATAGACCAGGAAGTGAAGAGCCATTAGTTCATCCAGTTGAAGCATGTGTTGGTGAAGAGGAAAGACCAGCCACTACTACTAGACCACCAAAAGCAACTATGAGAAGGGGTGGTGGAAGACAGGGAACTACAGTGAGGAATGATTGTAGTCAAATTGCGGTCCTTGGTGAAAGAACTGGAAGAAAAGATGGTATCATATTTTACAACAAGAGTAGTGCAATGCTGAATGATACTGGTAGGTCATTTGAAGAAGTTAGGATGTCTACGAGATGTGTAGAGATGGATGCTGGGTTTGTTAGGGCATCTGCCACAAATAATACAAGTATTGTTGAGAATGTTGCCTCAACTAGCATGTTGACAGCAGACCAGGGGATCTGAATGAAGATCAACAGTATAGTGAGTCATCAGATGAAGATTGGCAGGCTCGTGAATCAGATGAAATATCTGATAGTTCAACCAGCAGTGAAGATGAGGCAAGTGATGATGAAGTGGAAAAGGAGGAAGGGAGAGATGGGAACAGTAATGATGACAATTCGGGGTTGGTGGAGTCTAGTGAAGGAGACAATGTTTCTGATGTAGAAGGAGGTGTAGACCAACAAATCACATTGAGAGTTGGTAAAGTGTTTAAGAATGTGAAACATTTTAGAGAGGTCTTACAAGATTATGAAGTTCAAGAGGGTTTTCATACTTTAAAGAAAATGAATGAGAAATCTAGAGTAACTACAATTTGTGATAAGAAAGGGTGCTCATGGAGAATCCATGCCTCACCTATTGAGGATGGGATCACATTTATGATAAAGTCACTTAACCCCCATCACAATTGTACTAGATTTGGTACCAATAAGAAGGTGAATACAACTTGGATAGCAAGAAAATTTGGTTCCAATCTGAGGTATGACCCAGATATAACCATCAATGTCATGGAATCACTTTTGAAGGAGAAGTATAATGTAGAGGTTCAGACAATGCAACTGTACAGGGTAAGATGGATTGCAACACAAGAAAATGAAGGAAGCCACTTAAAGTCTTATGCTAAATTGGAGGCCTATGGGACAATGGTAAAGCAAAGAAACCCTGGAACTTCATTTGTGATCGAATACCAGAATGCAAAGAGATATAGAGTAGAAGTGAATGGAGTGGTGACAATAATTCCATAGTTCAAGCGTATGTTTGTATACTTTGATGCATGTAACCAAGGATTTTTTAAGGGATGTAGACCATTCATAGGCCTTGATGGATGCCATCTGAAAGGGGTATATGGTGGAGCGTTAGTTTCTGCTGTGTCATTTGATGGGAATAATGGTATATTTTCAATTGCATATGGTCTGGTTGAGTTTGAAGGCAAGGACAGTTGGCTATTCTTCCTTCATCAGTTACGTGAGTCTATCCAAATCACAATAGACAAAGCCACTTGTAGACCATTCACATTCATGATAGATAAACAGAAGGTATGTCTGCCTATTTTGCCTTATTTAGTTTTAAGCATATAATTGTTAAACATAGTTTACTCTAACAAATGATGTTTGGTTTTCCCTTTTAATATTTATGTTTTATTCTGTATAGGGTCTCATTGAAGCAATTTCAATCATTTTCCCACAAGCAAACCACAAGCACTATAACAGACATTTGTATAACAATTTGAAATCATAGTTTGGAGGTGGGAGTGGATTGAGGAGACAATTTTGGGCTGCAAGCAAAGCATTTAGTGTGCATAAGTTTAATATGGCCATGAATGAAATGAAAATAATAAATAAGTAAGCATATGATTGGTTGATGAAGAATCCAGTGAAGATGTGGGTAAGACATGCATTTGATCACAGCATCAAGAGTGATCACATCACTAATAATATGACTGAGTCATTCAACCAGTGGGTAGGAGTCCTCAGGAGCAAGCCAATCCTTCCCTTGATAGACCAAGTTAGATTAAAGTTGATGGGTAGGCTACAAAAAAGGTAAGAGAAGGGTTGTAACTATCAAGATATTCTGACTCCAAGGATACAAGAGAGGCTTGATAAGTTGCAGAAAAATGTTAGGTAGTGTATGCCAACATATTCAGGGGAAGATGAGTTGAGGTGCAAGATGGAACTAGTAGGTATATGGTAAACCTAACAAATCAAACTTGTGACTGTGGGATCTGGGTAGGAACTGGACTACCATGTAGTCATGTAAGATCTTGCATTCAATATAAAAAGGCAAATCTCTTTGATTTTTGTCATTTATATTACACAACAGAGAGATATCTTTTGGCTAATAAGGGAATAATTCATCCATTAGTTGATCCCAGCACACTAGATGACAGTAAATTGCTTCTTCCACCAATGAGGAGATCAGTTGGCAGACCAAATAAAAATAGCAGGAGGGAAAGGAATGAGGCACCTAAGGGAGATGTTAGGAAGAAGTCTAGCAGTATTAGATGTGGGAGATGTAATGCATTTGATCATAACAGAAGGACATGCAAAGGAGGTCCAGTCAACGGAAAGGACCCAACTTCTTCTTAGAACTTTGGAACCAAGGTAATACTCTGCTCATATTTTAAAGTTTTTAACATTAAAACAATATGTGTCTATTTTCTTTTTTTTTTCATTTGATTTTGTTAATGCAACTTTAGAGGAAGAGGCAAGACATGAGTACCACCTCCTCTAGAAGAGTAACCAAGTCCTCTCAAGCATCTTGTACAACTTCACAAACAAATGAACAAGATAAGCTTTGAGAAAAAATGGCATCCAAGGCTGCAAAAGAGAAGGCAAGGAGAGCTAGTAAAATAACTCAATAACAAGCGGGTTAATGAGTAAGGTATGAGAATGGCTGCTTAATTATGGGAAGATTTATTACAATTTTGTTGTTCAATTCTTGATTGAGCTGAGTTGTTGATTTTCAGGTGCCACTGGTGATGAGTTGCTGATTTTAAGAATTGAACTACAAGTGTGGAGCTGGTTTGAGTTGGTGTTAAGGAAGCATATGATGTTGTTGTTTGTGTGGAGCTGAGTTAGTGGACAAGAGCTGATGAAGTTGGTGACTAGGAGTTGTTGAAGTTGGTGGATAAGAGCTGATGAAGTTGGTGGACAAGATGTGATGAAGATGGTGGACAAGAGTTGATAAGCTGCTTGAGTTGCTGTACTTGAATCTGAGTTTATTAGTTGTTGTTTGAAAATAATTATATAGGTTTAATTTGTAATCTGTTTGAAAATAATTTAGGGATCTTGGTTTAATTTGTAATGGCCTTATATGATGTGGATCTGATTTGCTGTCCATAGTACTCTGTGTTGATGATGTTTGAAAACAAGTATTTTGGTAGACCTATATGGTCTTTTCAATTTAGGGATCTTGGTTGAAACTAAGTTTTAATTTGATGGTTGCTATTTTTTGCTTTAAAATTTTTCCTCATATAAGATTGTTAGGCTGGGGTGGGGTCCAATGGTCAATGGACTTGGATGTATAACTGCCAAATCAATATGCTTATATGCCATTGTCATTGCCATTGCATCAATTTATTAAAAAACAATGGAACTTTAAATGTAAAATGTGAAAGCCTCCATTACATCAATTCATTAAAACCATAGAATTGCATCATTCAAGACACCAAAAAGATGTCAAACAAAGATCCACTTCCTTTCCCCTTTCCATACATGTATTACATCTTCATAAAACTTACAGTTAAGTTTAAGACATACAAAGCTACAATCAGTTGACACATTATCTTCATTACATCAAGTGACTTCTCCACAACCTTCATCAAACTATGAAACTCCTCACTCCTCTGTTGCTCCCTCCTTTGTTGGTCTTCAGGAATAATTTCACCCACAGTATTTGAGGCCTCGTTGGTTAAAGGGCACTGTCCTGTTTCACCCATGACAGTACACCATTGGAAGAAATTGCAACCACCATTGTTTTTGTCTGCACAATTATAATAGAGTCTATTCGGGTTGTCTACTGAATTTGAAATCTTCACAGCAGCTCTTTTCCTACATAAACATAGCTTGTTCTCAAACTTCAGGTACCTTGAATTGCTCTCATTCACACTAACAGAAGACATCTTACCTACAAAACTACAAATTTGCATTTACATTAGCTCTCTAGACCATAAAGAAGCATTAAAAAAGTTATAAAATTTTTTCACATGAACTTCCTATTACCTATTCACATATTCACATTCTCCCTTCTTGAATCATAACAGATGTTCACATATTCATATGCTCCCTTCTTGAATCACAACAGATGATTATCACAGATGGGAATCATAGCTGGGATACAAAGTCCCATCTTGAATCAAAGCAGGGAAACTCATTTTGGGCTAATCAATTGGGTGGCGTTTGTGTCTAGGTTCAATAGGAAACTCATAGTTTAGTGAGTTTGGGTCTGGGTGTAAGATGGTCTGATATGGGAGGTGACTCCTATTCAAAGAATTCCATATCATATCATTTTAGTCTACTATAACACTCTAATTTATAGTATAATATTCACATTATACCTAATCACACTAATAAATATCACAGTGATTATACAATATATCACATTGATTGTTTCAAACAATGGGTAAGGTATATTACTTACAACAAAGAATCGGTGTATATAGTTGTAGTAGATCTCAGTAGAAGACCTTCGTAGCAACTCACTCAACCTCAGAGATAATGGAGTGCAAAGAAATAAGATGGAATAGAGGTCGGAGGGGCAGATTGTCTACATATCCAGGTTGACGAAAGCCATTGGTGGCCAGATTAAGCGCTGCGGCAGGGACAATGGTGGAGATATTAGGGCTTTTGCTGGAGGTGGTGGTTTGGGAGGTGTGGAGGTGGAGCTGTTAGGGCTTTCGCTCTTCCTTCTTCTCCTTTTCGATTTGGGAATTTGGCCAGTTAAGTTAAAAGTTTAACATCTAACGGGAAGAACTAACGGTTTGGACTAACTTATCAATTAATATGAAAAGTAAGGGAGGTATGAGTAAAGAGTGCGTACCGATGGATGCATCGGTAAAAAGTCAATACCACAGGGGGTATTCATAAATTTCCTTAAAACTTTTTATTTTATGGATAGGTGGACGTGAAAGTCTCCTTTTAATTTGTTGGTAGAAAGCATTCTATTTATTAAAGCGTCACCAATGCAAGGACTCTTGATTACAAAGATCAGACAGCCAAGTAGTGAAATTTGACCAACAAGTCTTGCACACTAAGGACCCAGTCTTCCTGGCTAGAGAGTCAACTATATTGTTATTCTCTCTGGAAATGTGATGAAAAGAACAAGAGATAAAGAAAGATGACAAATATTTGATATCATGAATGATACTTATCACTTACAGATTGGGGGAGGAGTTGCTTGTGGTAAGGTAGCCAATCAATTCCTTGCAGTCCAACTCCACCAAAAGATTATCCAAGCCTTCAGAAATCCCTTGTAGCAGACCAGATCGAATGGTCAACACTTCCCCTGGTTCACCGATGAAAAGACTAAAGACTCTGAGACTATAGAGATGGGAGCTCCACTGTGTTTCTAATTATAAACCCAATCTCACTTCTATTTTTTGAACAGGAACCATCAGAATTGAGTTTAAAATACAGGTGGCAGGGGGAGTCCACGAAGACCTGAGAATAGAGATAGTTGTGTGGCCTGAAGCAAGATGGTGGTGACTTGCATTTGAAGCTTGAGCCATATCAAATTCTTGAAAATCAGAAAGAGTAGTTGGTGAATTTTAAGAAAATGATGGGCCCTTTTACTTTCCAATCCTCCTTCCTCTCTTAACTTCAACTCTTGACTGACATTGTCCTCATCCCTTCTCAACTCTTTCTTGTCGCTTTCCTTTCTTCTATTTTTTTATCTCTTCTTATGGGAATTTTTCTTGTTTCGTGCCTCCTCTAATCCCTTACATACCAAGGCATTAAAGCATTTCCCATTCTTTACCATTCATAAACCCTCTCATCTTTCTACTAGTCCCCCCCACTTCCTTGACCTTTCCCTTCCCTAGTTCCCACTTACCTTCCCCTTCACATTTACTCTTCACCTAACTTTAATGGCACATTTCAATAGATTCTCTAATCCCAAAAATACGGTCAAGCTATCATCTTCTAGACAGTCACAGTTGAACCCATCAAACCCACCATTACTTGGGTTGAAACCTGATTCTCATTTTCAACACGGATCTTCAAAAGTTCTCTATTCTTCAATGAACTTTGAAACCACTTCTGAGTTTGGTTGCCTTCGTGATCGAAGGTTATGTGATGGATTGTCCTCTTTGTCTCGCCAGAAAGCTTCTCTATCTATCCCATACTACGGTAAGGCATGCTCTTCTAGTCTCGGTGTCTCTGATCCCTCACTTGAGGCTGACGAAGATCTTTTACCTGTCGGACCTTCTACTCTTCTCAGTATGGTTCTCGGTTGGGCTGACCCACCAGTTTTTTCACTCAAAAATCATCTAGCTGTTTTATGGCAAGCCTTGGGAGCCAGACAGATCATCGTTTACGATGGGGTTTTTTTTGCAGTTGGAATTTTTTCTCTTGTTGAAAGGAATTTTATCCTTTCCAAAGCTCCCTAGTGGTATTCTGAACATCCACTACGTCTTTTTCTGGGCTCCCCTTTTCAACCTCATTGTGACTCCAATGAGTTTCGAGAAATCCTTGTCTAGATTCAATTGCTAAACATTCTAGATTTTTTCTTCAATGAACATTCCATTTCTCAGGCTGTTGCCTTTTTTGGAAAAACTCTTTTGATCCTTTTTAATTAGGAATACTGGGGTTTACCCCCTTGGATAGCAAGGATTTGTAAAATTTCTATTTGTTGGGCTAGCATAGTCACCTATTTGTTTTCTAAAGCTGGTTTAGAGGTGTTGACTACAGGTGGAGTTCGCTTGATCCAATACTTGTAAGTGATTGTTACTATAGTATTGGGTTACATTGAACACACCTTAATGGTATGAAATCCAGTTTTCCTGTGTAGACCTAAAGTATTGTTTTCTTACTAGGAAGGAAACCCAAATTTCTTTGCAAGGTTGGTCCCTACCCTCACCACTATAAATAGTTGTCACTAGTCCATTTAGTGAACAATCTAAGAAAAACCTAAAGTCTTGTGGAAGAGGGTAGACTAGACCTACACAGTTCGTGTGGAACAGAGATCGCCAAGAAATGATTCAACTTCCACAACCATGCATGCAGGTATGCCGATCACATCTCTGTAATTATGTTTGTATGCTCATTGATCTCCATGAATGTTTTCGCATTAGTTATTCTATCAATGGTATAAGAGCTGGAATGGTTGCATCAATGAGCTGCTTTTAAGTTTTCTGTAACATATTTTAATGGATTCTGCCATGGCCGAAACCATGGTTGCAGCTCCTGAGTTGGTTAACAATGGTGGATTAAGACAAGAAAATAGCAGTGACAAGGGCTACTACTGCCCTTGTAGGACACACCGACCAGATCTATTTTTTTAAATTAAGTTTTCCATTTGTTTTCTCTCTGGAATCGCTAGCCAAAAGATTCAGATGGCCACGGTAGGCGGCAACAACCATAATGGCCACTGATATTTTGGGTAGTAGACGACCAGCAATAAACTTTTTTATTTATTCAGTTTTTTGGTGTCTAATAAGGGAGTTTTAATCGCTGAACTTGGGCGAGGGTTCGCCGAGACTCGCATGCCCTATGGTGTTTTTTCTTTAGCTGCAACACAAAAAAAGAAGTTACAGAGGCGAATTTAACCCATAGAATGACGATGGGATTCACTCTTTCGACATCTGATGCCGGGGGAGTAATTGCCAACATCGTATTGTCCTTCGCCGAGTCATTTTTGGCACCATCAGCTGATGCTCCGGCCACTACCAAAAGTGGTAGATTGAGTTTTTTTTGAAAACATAAAGGGGTTTTTCGTCGTTGAGCTTCTCCAGCTTTTGAGGCCGGAATAATATTTGTCGGAGCCTACTGGTTGTTCACCTGTGATTTCTGGGCTTTTGGTGAGCTAGTTTGGCCGTCACTGGAGGTGGCAATGGGATTTCCTAAACATATTTATGTTCCTCCATTTTCAGAGGTTTTGAGCGTTTGACCACGGATTTAAGCTCACCGGAGGGAGAGGATCCCTCGCCCCAACTTCTGTGGCTTCCAACCATCTATTTTGGCCACTGCAAGAGGCGGCAAAATTTTCTACAACTCTAAATTTTTTCTTCTTCGATCTCTGTCTTCATTTATTTTTTATCGGCCACTGAGGCCGGGGTTATGATCGTCGGGGGGATTTGATCCTTCGTCGATATTTTTTAAGGCTGTCGGCCCATGGTTTGAGCACCACTGATGGCAACGATAATAGGTTTTCTAAAACCCCATTTGGCTTTTTCGTTCTTTGGTTCCACGATTTGGGAAGGAGAGGGATATTCCCTCTACAATTCCGTATTCCATTATTAAATAAAGAAAAAGTAAAGGTTTTGTTTTATTTTAATGATAATTGAAAATTTTGTTGTATTATGACGATAATGAAGAAGTATTTTGTTTTAGTATAATGAAAAATGTGTTCTTTTATTATAATAATAATGGTGGGTGACTTTTGAAGAAGTTGTCTTTTATAATAATAATGGATGGGTTTTATCTATGATGGATATGCTAACATGCGCCGGCCATGGTACTAAAATACATTGCGGGTCGGATCAACCCGATCCAACGGCCCATAGTTTTTAGCCATTACCCGACCCGATTGACCTTTGCCTTTTGACAGCTCTAATTTTGTTCTGGTTCAAGATCGGTTCAACCCTTAGTTCATATCTGATTGCTGGTTTGGTTCGGTTCAAGTTGATTCGTATGGGTTTATTTGTTGTGACATTTAATTCTGTCACGAATTTGTGCACTTCTTGTTTAAATTTACTTTTACCTTGTGATGTTACATATTGTAATGATAGGGCATATATGATGTATACATGTCGTGATGTTCTGTTTCTTTCACGATAGGAAACTTTTATGCATGGTAGTACTTGAAATTTTACGTGGTATTTGTTACATACTTAAAGAGGATTTTTAATTGAAATAAAATGAGCCCATTCAGTTTTTTGGTGGTTTATTATTATAAAGTCCAATATATTGAAAATGTGTAATATAGATATAAGCTTGTATTACTTTTATTTGTCAAGGGTTTATTGTTGCTTTTTTATCATGTCTTGCTTATTGTCATATTGACTGGTCGAACCGGTGGGAGGATGAAATTATGTACTCTGAATCGGTTATATGGTTCGACCAATAGGATGAGGTAATTAATTATGAACTTTATTCAAACTTTGGTTAAATTTGTCTGATATGGTTCAATTCAGGCTATGAATTATTCATAGAAATTAATTTGGTTAATTCTAGTTACAGAAGTAATTTATAGCTAATATAATTCATAGAAATGTTTCAGCGAAACATTTTTGCTTTAAAAAACTATTTATGTTTCAGAGAAGCACTTCTATTTCAGAGAAACAATTCCTATTAAGAGAATTATTTTTGTTTTTGAAACAGTTTCAGAATAATTATTTTTTAGATTAATATAAGGTTATTTAAAGTCAATTATTGAACAATTTTGATTCTGAATTTAAAGCGTACCTTGAACCAGTAGGAATATAAAATTTAGGTCCTACAAAAGGATAATTTAATGTTCCATATAGTGACAGGAATATATTAAAGTATACTCTCAATTTAAGAGAAATTAAATTAAACTCCCACATAAGGTTTTGTTTGGCTACATTAAGTATCCCTTTGGCCTTTAAGGTGTTGTTTGGATACATAAAGTATTATTTAACAACACGTTGGTTGTTTAATTGTTTAATCATTTAATATCATTATTATACTGTGTTTTCAATCATCCTATGTTACATACTTGTTTGGTATGCAACATCAAATTTTGGACTATTCTAAGTGTGGATTCAATGCCATTAAGGTTGTGACATTTAATCATGTCACTAGGCAGTAAATAAAACCACATGTATATTATAATACATTAAAGAATTTGTGACATTTTGTAGTGTCATGAAGTATCACATTTAAATCAGTGATGTATGCATTTCGTTATTTGTGACATTAGGAGAACATAATCTTATAATATCTAGTATTTATAAGTTTGTCATTGAGGAGATAAATGTTGCCACATATTCCATCAGTTTATATCTCATAAAGTTATTTTGGACAATCTTATAAGTACATGAAGCCATTAATATTTTGAAACTTTTGTACAAAATAGATATGATGATGCCCACATATAATTGAAGTTTTTGGGTTATTAAAGTAGTGAGCTTGAACTTGTAAAGATATTGATTAAATACTTACATCATAGTTTTAATGAAACCTACCTGTGAAGTTTTATAAATGGATAAACCATAAATTGTTTATGATAGTGAATTAGGAATCATGCAGTTTTAATTTGATTTATTGAAGTGATTTTTGAATTCCATTTATGAACCTATTAAGTGCTGCGTGATAACCTTACGGTGTTTCGTTCGGTTATGTGTCTTGAAACAAGCAGTAAGCTTTTTCATTTTCGTCTTTGAGAAACTGTTTTTACCCGCTTGGTAAACCTGCTCGAGAATTGTTCTCCTTTCTTTTTCCTTTTTTTTTTTTTTTAACCAAAGACTCTGTATTCTGATTTCTTAGTTTAGTTAAGTTCCAGTTCTTATTTTCAAAACGCAGAATCCTTAATTGAGTTTTGAAATCTTCATTTAACTCTAATTCTTAAAATCTGGGTTTCACTTTAACCATTTTCATAAAATTGATTTACAGAATTTAATAGAAAGAGATGAAATTCGCTACCCAAAAAAGAGGAAAGCAACAAAATTCCCATACCTTGAAGGTCGAGTACGAGTGGAATCGGCAGGGAAAAGTAGCGTTTGGGAGGATTCTTCACGAATACCCTACAAATTTGAAAACTCTAAAATGTACAGTGATCCAACCAAGGTTTCCATACCTGTGAAAACAAATTTCTAAGCTTAGAAAATGTCCACCAACAATCGACGTCGCCTGAAAGGTTCAAGCTCTCTTGAACACTGTTGTTAGGGAGACCGACAAATCAAGAATGTGTGTGTGTGTGAGAGAGAGAGAGAGAGAGAGAGAGAGAGAGAGAGAGAGAGAGAGAGAGAGAGAGAGGAGGTTATCTGCATCAGGAGAGTGATGAGAGAGAAACAGGAGAGTGATGCAAGAGGCGAGGTCGTAGAAGAAGTCCAATGAACTCTCAGGCAAGGTCGAAGATGAAGTCCAGTGTCACGAGAGGCGAGGTTGAAGATGAAGTCCAGTGACCTCTTGCCGTAGGGGTCTCCTCCTCTACTCCTGCTCTTCCCCTTCTCTTCCCCTTCGGTCACAAAGTGCTCTCTTAAAACGAACAAATGACAACATTTTATTGGGAACAACTTGTCAAGTTTGTGTTGAGAAACGACAGAACATGTTGGACATGTTTTGTCAAAAGCATTCCAGGGAGCATAAATTTTGATTTATCCACCCAAGAACATATTCTATGGAATACTGTTTATCAAGCACTTTTTAGGTGTTTTTTCATTTCTCAGAATAAAAAAACATAAAAAATTATTTTTGGTAAGGTTATCAAACGGGCACTAAGTTGTTAATTAAAAGAACATAGGTCCTACTATTGTGTAACGCCATTTCCACCATCGTGTTCCATTGGTTTGTGTGGACCCAATAATTTTGTCATGTCGACTTGTTTTTGGACCAGAAGACCTGCTGTCTATTTAGGCTTTTGACTTTGATCCATTTTGATCTTTTGGTTTAAGACAGATTTAAACAAAGTTGGCTAGTTTAAAAGTGAATAAGTTTATAGATCTTATATGAGGTTTTCTTGTGCTATCACCATGGAAAGATAGAATTCTATCATACTATGGGTGATGGATGCATAACATATTTGTTTATATGTCATACACTTATTTTTCCATAAATCTTTAGCCAATCTGATATATTTTTTATTTGTTCATCAATGTTATACAGTTTGTGACATTCAGTTTCGTCACGAAGAATTGCATGTAGCCTATTTATGATATTGGCATCCTATGACATTCCTTAAATATATTGGTTATATGTGTGTTTTATAATAGCAATCATGATGGAAATTATTGAAATAAAATAGGTATTCAGTAGCAATCTAAGTCTATGAGGTTCATGGTTTAAGTGATTATGCTTCCACTTAGTGGACTAGTTACTTGGATTGTAAGATTATCATTGGCTATTCGGATGGATTGCAGTCAAGGAAATCATATGACGAACGATGTGCTTTTTCCATCATAGGTGAGTCATTATTTGGTCGATTTCGTTTGGTGGAGTATGGGTGACGCTTTAGGCTTCGCAGCTTTAGAAGTTCTTATCTTGCCACCACAGGTGACAGAATCTTTAGAGTGATGTTATTTTAGGTGTATCGCCTTGCATGTGAAAGAGTCCATTACGTGTTAGGCGATCATGCCAGCACAGGTGTGACCCCGATGACGCTAGATCTTTCCTCAGTTGTTATTTTTCTACAATTATTGAAATAAACACTGGGATAAATCTGATTAATAAGCCCAAATTAATCAAGTTTATTTTTAGTCATATTATTGGGATGTTGATATGCCTTCAATTCTTGTATATTGTATATTTTTAGTAAATAATTGTGATTCTGTTTACCAGTTTTGACTTCCCAATTATTTTTCATCAAAACCTTGAATAGTTTCAATTTAGTAAATGAAACAAATTCTTTAATATTTCTCTGGCTATAATAAGAATCGGCTTTTGCCATTTTAGAGTTGATAAACCTCCCAGACCATTGACTGATAGCTCCATTGAAGATAAGGGTCTTTATGACCGGTAGGAGGAGTAAAAAGTGTCACTCTGACTATGAGTGCTAAAGAACACATTATACATATAAACATGGGATTCATTGTTCATGATAAGACTGAAAAGATCACTTATATGGATTTTGTGATGTTTACATCCACTCGTTATGATGATGTGAGTGAAATTTTGTGATTATACTATAAGTTCCTAATTATGTCTATAAATTAGGAAAAATAGAGGTAAAATACCCAATACGTTTCTTGAAATCTAGTTGATCTTTTCTCAATTCTTAGTAGTTGATATAGATACAATTATTCATGTTACAAATTTTCTTGAAAGACCAAATGGAATGAAGGAATATAATACAAGAAAATTACTGTAAACCAGAATATTTATCTAAGGATCCGTGAGAGTTAATTAATCTTTTCTTATACTTTATAGTGATGATTGCAAGTAATAAAGTTACCTCTTTACATGAGACAAAACAATAGCAACAATTTTAATATGAAGATTTTGGTGAAGCCTTAGGCATTAAGATTTGTTATAATAGAACTTGTTGCGTTCTTGGTTTGTCTTAAAATGACCTCTTATGAAAGAGGATAGATTTATCAACATTCAGTGAACTCATGTGAATAATATTCTTTATGCATCTAATGTTGGTAGTTTAATGTAATCTCAAGAACACATATAGATTAATATTGTTTGTTTTATTAGTATACTCATTAGATATTTGAGCAATCTTGAAATAGCACATTAGGTAACTGCCAAAATGACCTAAAAGTTCCAATATGAGTATCTATTCTGTGATGGCAAATGGTGCTATATGTTAGAAGAGTGTCTAACAAGACGCTGATTGCTTTTTTATATACAAGCAAGATTTGTGATTTATTATGATGTCACTATTCAGACTCTATGACTGAGGAGTTTTTAACTCAGGATAATTGATAGTTATACTTCTTTGTTAGAGAGAAAGTATGTGAGTCACAGAACTCAATAAAATACATTACCACAAATAACATGATTGTTGATCCTCTCACTAAGGACTTGACTCCAAAATTTTTTCAAGGGTATGTTATTAATATGAAACTTATTAGTTTTTTTGATGCATTTTATTAGTGGGAGTCCCACTTGTGTATTTAGTTGCAACTGATTCTAGTTTCATGTCTTTGAGGACATTTTATTCTTGAGAATATATATGCATATTTTATTATGGTCATTTATTTATGTGTATAAACTTGATTAATTGCCTCGTATAGAATATATTGAGACCATATGTGATGTATTTACCTCATTCGATATATGAGGTTCCAGTCAATATATCTACATCCAGTTATTAGTAAAAGCCTCATTTGGATCTGAGGCATTAAATAAATGCATGCACATTTTATAGTGTACACTCTTGATTATTTGCCTCCTTCAGATAGTTGAGGCTATGTGGTGTATTTGTCTCCTATGGTATCTAAGGCCTTCAGTAAATACACACACATTTTGATCACTAGAAGAGCCTCATTCGGTTTCGAGGATTTATGCTAGTGTGTTGGGACATTCAGACCCAGTCCCAATGCGCTTCCTTATGTGAAGCGTTAACATTTGGGAGATGCATATGGTAAATGAGACCTTCAATATTTGTCTCATGGGGTTCATTCGGTTTCAGGTCCGGACCAATTTGAAAATTGGCATGTTGATCACCATTTCATGTAATTTTCATACCATACTTTCATACTGTATAGCCCAAGTCGGTGGGGTTATGAGCATTTTGACGTGTTTGGTCCCATGTTGCCTTAGATGTGATGACCCGCATGGTTGGATTCGAACCAAGTACAGTCAGGATCAATAAGGGTTGGATTAAGGCTGGTCTAGGCTGAGATATCCCAGCCCGACCTCAGGCTAGGCTGGGATTGACTGAGTTAAGGGGACTTAGGGTTGAACTGGGGTTTTAAACAAACTGACCCAACTTGGTCCGTGGCTGCACTTCAAGATATTGCCATTGTATCCACTCAATCCAGTCAATTCAAAACCAATCTTGAAATTTTACAAATGAAGTCACAGGCAAAATCTTGGGCCTTGTATCATAGGACCAGAGGAATGGTTTAGAGAGTAATAAGTTTTCCAATTTGTCTTTGATCAAATGATTTCAAGGCTAAAAAAATCACCTCTTAATTAGGAATTTTTTTTTCTAATATTTTCAGAATGAATTGTTACCCATCCCAAATCTTTGAGATAAGATACACTTAAACTTTATATTCATTTTAAGGGTCTTGTGTCACAAGACCTAAGCGGCTAAGCCACTCGTCATGTTTTCTTTATGTAATTAAATCTACCTTTTAAAGTCGGGTTGGCGAAAGGAGAACCTATTTTTTTGATTGGGCGGGTTCGGGCAGCCCCTTAAACACTAAAAACACTAAATAAACCATAAATTACTCTATTGGACTTGGCACCAATACCAAGCCCAGCTCAGTTATTTTTTTTTTTTTTTTGATGAGAGAAAATCTATTCAGATTAAACCAAAGAGATATATAGGATTTTTAGTTTGCGCATGTCTAGCTAAGTTAAGCGCAATGCTCAAACAAAACTTGTCCGTTATGGTATCATATGAGATATTAGGACCTCTACTACTAATGTATATCAAGTCCTTAATAAGATACCAAGGCCAAGGAGTATTAGTTGGAGATGGAAGAACATCAGTGATCGATTGGTTGGAGCACCATATTTCTTTTATCTTCAACCCAATGCTGAGAGCATGGTCAAGACCTGTTCTAATACTGTAAAGTTCTGGTTCCAAAACAGATGATATTGTAATATACCTTGCAGCTAAGAACAAAATCTCCCATCTAACAAAAAAAATATACAACTAGCTTGCCAGACTTACTCCTGCAATTTGGAAACCTGCACAAATTAAAACAGGATGTTTAAGAGTTGGAAGTGAAGACCAATTAGAGATGGTGCACAGCTCATCAGAACCCGCTGTTACATTATGGGAAGAAAGAGGTGGGGGAAAAATATTCAGATCTGCTATCCAATGGTGGACCTGTTTAAGAATCCAACTGGCATTTGGTTTTTCAGAGCCAATAACAATTTTGTTTCTAGCAGTCCAAATAAAATAACAAGTAATAATAAAAACCTCAAAAAACCAAATGATAGAGGGCTTGTCTAACTGACGAGAAGCTAAAAGATTGAGACAAAGATCTTTCAAGGAAGCATTGGCCAGGAACTCAGTTCTTAATCCCAGGGGCCTGGCAACCCAGATGTGTTTGACCCAATCGCAAGATAGAAATAAGTGCCAATAGGATTCAAGACAGTTTCCACAAAAAGCACAGGTAGGGTCGATCTAAAGCCATTTGGAAATGGAAGCCTTAACCGGAAGTCCTGCATTTAGCACAAACCAGAAAAAAAAAATTTTAATTTGGGGTGAATCTTAAGCTTCCAAAAAAATTCCACCAAGAGGAAAGATAATAATTAGAAGATTCAGTCAAAGAGGTTAATGATCTAGCAGCGAGTTTAGTCTTAAATTTGCCATCTTTGGCCAAAGAACACCACCACTTGTCATCAGAATTAGTAAAGCTAAAATTAAGAAGCAGGGGGGATATGTTTGCAGGTAACAATGTAAGTACTTGTGAAGGAAAGCATCCCTCCTCTGAAAGAAGGTTAGCTATGGAGGACCCCTTGGTTGAAGAGGATTACGGAGAGAGATCATAGTTTAAAAGACACAAGAGCTTAGAAGGTATCCACCGGTCAGTCCAAAAGTAAGAGTTTGCACCAGTCCCAACTTTCCTAAGCGCCATCCCTTCCAGGAGGGGAATGATGCGAGTAATGCCATTCCAAACTTGGGGAACCTTTTCTTAAACGGATTCTTGGGTCAAAGAAAGAACATTTGGGAAAATATTTGCCAAGCCCAACCAAGTTGATAGTTGGCAATCAGACCCAACTCAATAGTAGCTAATTTGTTGGAAAACCAAAACCTGGTGAGTCCTTATATTCCTTCTCTTTCTCCGAATGAGGAGGGACTGAGGCTATGAGTGAAAAGAAAAAAATGGACTAATATTGAAGACATCAAACAAAAATTCGAGGCTTTTATTCAGTTGTAGACCATACCTATGATCTATGAATAATGTATGGCCCAATAAAAAAAACATACTCTGAATTTCACATGGCTCGGGCAAAAACACCAAATCAATAAAAAATTGGACTGATTCAGACCTGGTCTGGTCATTTCATAAACTTGGGCAAGTCTTCATGACTCCAAGGCCTAACCAGGTTTCATGTTTTTGTTATTAAACTCAGGTAATTCGCTTGAGTCAAAACCTGGTTTTCCAACTATGCTCTGGAATGACTGAAGTTTTTATTTTCTTTTTTACCTTTATCAATTAAAATATACAATAAAAGTATAATCTACGATGATTGGAGTACTCTTCAAACACTGTGTCTCATCATTAACTCCCATCCCTACTACTTGGATTCAATCAAATTAAAGGGTCAGATCCCATGGTTGAAGAGCTTCTCTCTTCATAGTGGGTGAAGGAAAACTCGATTTTAATATATTATCATCAATTCATAACTGATTATGGTCCTTGTGTTGTTGGTTAATGGAAAAAACCCTATTAGTGCCCTAATCTTGCGGTGCACTGGATGTGGGCTTGAGAGCTTGACACATGGAATATGCGGCATCAAATAGTGTTGAGCTCAAAGAAAGAAAAGAAAATAAAAGAAAAAAAAAACTGCCTTGCATCGAGCTTGCACTGTTGGATGAAGCTTCTTCCACATGTCAAGCTCTCAGGGCCGCACTGCAGTGCACCACCAGATGCTCGCACTACAGAGAATTTTAATCTATTTGTTAATATATTTACATGGATTAGGGTTGTTTTGTAGTTGACTTTCGAGAAATTACAATAGATGATAAAGAAAGTCTTTAACACTAATTTGTGAATTATGAACTAATGCAATACAATAAAACGTAAAGGGAGGAAGGGACTTCATGAAGATAGAATGAAGTTAGGACTGGCCACGTAAACTAAAGTCAAAGAAACTTCTTCAGAAGTGAGGAAACTAAATTGTAAAAATGGATTTGGCCTAACCGGAGAAGTACCTACCTAACCAATGTATTCAAAGCCCAAACAGAATTGGCCAAACCTAGCAGTTCTCTTCTGTTCGCTTCTGAGATTTCAACCAAAGTTTGGCACTTTGACAGCAAATTTATCAGCTTCTCCCAAAAAAATTTCCAACTCTTTGCAACATACTTAGCAAACCTCATCATCTGACTCATCTCAGTTGACTAAGCAAACCCTCTTCTGACTCATCTCGAGTCCGGGCCCACTTGAATTTGGATTGCCCATTGATAGTCTGATAGACCAATTGACTAATTGGATGATGGTTCATGGTTGGATTGTATCAAACCGATGGTCCAGGCTGCCGCAATCCGGTTTTATTAACAAATTATTAACAATTGTCTAATTGCTTTTAACTTGTTTATGGAGATAGAATGTTGTTGTTGTTGGTAGGGTTTTAATCAGATTAAAGAATTAGATACACTTTACGTGCTTTGACCTTTTTTTAGCTTAATTTAACTTATCTCTTGTACTACTTACTGTTAATGTGATAAAAAACATTTCCATTAAGCTTTTGACTATCTAGGACTTCCTTCTGATATATTTCACGGTAGAGAAAAAGATATCCATGGAGAGTGTGGCAATGCTTCCCCATGTCTTCTCTCATTCTGAGCATGTGGATGTACACTGACGTTCTCTTACCTCCCTGACTATGTAGTCTCATATTGACGAAACTATTACCTATACTATGATTGGTGTGGCATAGGAGATTTCCCCCACATTGTTGGCTCGGGAACCCTCTCCTTTTTTTTATATTTTTTATTAAAGGGTTAGCATGTGGGATTAATTTTCCCATACATGCGAATACAGAAGGATCTTGCCAATACATTAATGAATCACAAACAAAAGAGAAGATGCATACTGTTCACCAACGTATGTTGTGAGATGATTCCTTGACTCCCATTAACCATGGTGACATTCATCTTCGAATCGCTGCAATAAGAACGAACAATGGAACTTCTAGATTTCTCCCTCTTGATCTCCCACAATGTTTCTCAGTGAAGGACTGATATGAAACTTAGCACAGACAAAGGGAGGACCTAGAGTCATCTATATAGATATTGTGATGCACTCCTCCCATCAAGGATTGCTATTTAGAGTAGGATTCTAATCCCCAAGTTTGTAGTCAATAGGTTTCCTCAATTAAATCCAATTACTATATTGAGACATACTTGGCTAATAAGTTATGATCATGTGAGACATACAATTAGGGAATTAAATACTTCTTACACAACAAAGGAAGTTGAATGTCCCGAGTTTGACTCCGCCTCTCCCCTTGGGGCCACCCACCGAGAGGAAACTCCTCCAACTTGAGGGGGAGTGTTGATGTAATATACTACTACAGGGGTATACTTGTTTGTTTTATTTATTTACTTATTCACTACATGGACTTAAGGGTATAGTTACCCTTGGCCTTGTAATCTTGTTTGCCCTATCAATATGATACTGTGAGAGGACTTCCAGTAGCAGATCCGACTCTTTTTCTGTTGGCAGTCTCTTCTCTCCTTCCTTCTTTCTTTGCTTTCTCACTTGTTCTTTTCTTCTTTCCTTTTTCTGTATTACTGGTTCTGATCTACCATTTCATATAATGTTTTAGGATTTAAGCGCTTCTCCACGGGATTAGTGTAAGTTTTTTTAGTGGGTTGTATACTTTATAATAGTAGTGTTTCTAGAAGGCAGGGCATGTGTCTACATTCCAGCCTATAGTGTCTATACAGCAGTTCTAGAATAGTTTTTATTTTCGTAGAAGACTTTGTAATGGATTCTCCTAACAATATTACATAGGGTTCACTATGTTGTTGATTGCTGTTATAAATAGAGAAGGGGATTATACTACCTCAACGTATTTGAGAAACAATTTAGAGCATTGAGCTTGTTTGTATTTGTGAGAGACAGAGCATGGTTATGTGGGATTCAAAACTGCTCTACTGTGGGATGCAATTGGGAAACCAGTTGATGGAATTCCTTCTCCGTTGTTAGGTAAGAGGCCCAACATATCCTTTCTTTCTTCTATCTTCTTCTCAGATTCTGATCTTCAGTTTTGTGCATACTATCTCTTCTCTTCTTTGTTTGCTTGCTAGAATATTATTCCCCGTTCACTAACTATTGTCAAAGTTTCTCTTAAGTTGGACAGGGTATTGTGCTGTAGTAATCCCATCGATCGCATCAATTGATGGCAGTTACTTGCCACCCTTTGAAGTCCTGTGGTAGCTCATATTTTTGGTTTCTAATCTGTATGGTTAGTTTCTATTTTCTATATTCACTTGCTACTTTGTCTCATTAATTACTAATTCCATTCCTGCTTCTATTTTATTTCACTTGTTAGTCTACACATTAGTTGTGGTTTCCGGAGACATTAATTCTGAATCCAAGTTTCAGCAAGTTACTAATTTGCTAATCTTGGTTCAAACTTTAAGGGTTTATTCTCCTCCTTCTGTTAGCCCAATCTAATTGAGAATTCTGGCCAGATCAGACTTGTCTTTTTCTTTTTTAATTACACCTCAGCTGCTGGTTTTGGTTCCTGCTTCCTATGATTCTGGATTTACATGAGGTTTTCTAATCCTAATCCTTAGGTGATTAGAATATGCCATTAGTAAGGTATTATGGTATCTTTGCACAATTTGAGCTTCTAGTTACACTCCCCGCTAAATCAATAAATAAATTCAAGAGTCTGGGTTTGAAACTTCATGCATGTAGAGATATAAACAAAAGACAAGGATAAAAAAGAGAAAATAATTGCTTGAACCACCAAAATGACTACCTCCATATCAACCTACAGAACTCCAGGTCGCCATTCCACCTCTATTTAAAGCATTACACTTAAAGCCATACAAATGAAAGAGGGAAAGAAGGACAATATCTATTTCTACCGAGACTAGTAATTCATTTTCATTCTTGTCAATGACAACTATGTGGGCTTCAACGATTGGGTTATGCTTTCATCTTATACTCACTTTCTTCTCCACTGAATTTACTTGGACCATAATCTCAGAGGCTTTCTTCCATGTTGCAACTCCCGATCAGGTAAATTTGCAATCTGTGGCACAGCATCTATAGTAACACATCTGAAAGTGAACTACAGACTGAAAATGAATACGAGAGAAGTTTCAGGATATGTAATGTACTAGTCCATTCATTTTCTTTCTGTCTTCCTCTTCTATTTGAAAGCAATATAGTTTACAAATTGGATTATGAAGGTTGAAAACAAACACTAAGTTGCTCATTAATGGAATAGAATGGAAAATGTATACTATAAAAAATGCGAAAATCTTCCTTTTTCATTTCCAGTTAGATGAAGTAGTGAGATTTCCTTGAGAAGTATTACATTCTCATTAATTATTACAATATGCAGAGCATCATTGATAATCAATACTCAGTTTGATAGGAAATTTACATTAAGAAATTATAAATACAGTTACCTTATGCCAGTACATTAAGGTGATTGGAAAATATATTACAACCACAAAAAGTAACAAAAAGAATACCAGAGGTTTTACATTCTATGGAAGAGATGAAAAGTGTCAGTGGTTCAGATCCTAAGAGCACTCTCTCCCATAGAAGAAACCATGAAGAAAACCTTTAAACTGAAGGCTAATAAGTTCTCAGATTGAAAACTTGTAAGAAAAAGACACGTTACACCATTTACAGGATTCTCGATTTAAACTGAGAGACCACTAGGCTGAAGTTTAATACACAATGAACTAAAAAAATTAGATGGAAATAGAAGTAGCAACATGGGCCAATGAGTTGCATCCCAAAGCTTTTGACCAAAAATTTTTTACCTAATTGTTGACAAATGACTTATAAAATTTGATTGACACAAGGTGAACCTAAAAAACTTAGATGGAAATTGTAACAGGGACAATAGGTTGTATCCTAAAGCTTTCCACACAACAAACAAGTTTTTACCTAATGTAGGAGAGTAACTTCACAAAATTTGGGTAATAAAACCCACCTCATTCATCAGGCCTTGGACTGTAAAGGGGAAAGTTACTTAATCAGCTCCAACTGTGGAGAATGAAGTAAATTTGAAATGGTTCAGCTTTATTAGAAGCTTGATGATCAGCATTATGTATTTGTAAATCACCTTTTTCTGTGCATCTTGTTCTACACTTTATTTCGTGGTCTTAAATTTATGCTAGAACATGCTGGATATGCTGAAGTTACTCCCAACCCCCCAATTGTACAGGATCTTCTCTATTAGGAAACTTTTTCAGCCTCCGGGATGGGCATGACTAACAACGTGATTGTAAATGATGATTTTAGATAGTTTCAATAATAATAATGAAATGCTTCATCTCAAAAATGAATTACTAAGCCATGTACTAAATTTTTTCCACACAAGAAAAGAGAAAGAAACTTAATTGAGACCCAAGAGGATTAATGCTTCTGTCAAAGCCCATTAGATGTCTACCTTTTCATTATCTAACTCTCAACCATGGCCACAAGACGACGCGCAAAACAGTAAGAAAGGAAGGCATTAAAATTCACAATTTTTCTCAAACACAAATACAGAAACCAATAGAAAAGGCCAGAAATATCTGATCGAAATGAAATACCAAAAAGAGATAGAGAGAGAGGTGGTGACCAACAGAAGAGTTAACTGGAATCTAAATATGTAAGAATAAAATATCAACGTATGATACCAAACAGAAGAAGATAGGTCGGTTAACGCCTGCTGTGTCCAGAATCCCTGAATCAACTATTGAGAAAAAAGGCAGTTTTGGGTGCAAATAAACGCAGACCAAAAAGACATGAGGAACTGATCTAATCAAATCACTCAAAACATAATTGAGAAGATATTGAAAAGGGTACATACAGAAGTACTTTAACTGTTTGCTCTGCAAGTGCCCAGATGAAATGCCAATCGACATCATCAGGAAGCTGCACAAGAAAATTTTCCAAAAATCAAGTTTTTCCTAACACATTATATAACAACAAGGGAAAAGAACCATGGAAGTGAAATCAAGTTTGACCGATAAATCATTTGAGTAATCGTGTAGATTGCCGGGGTCCCAGGTAATAATCAGGATAAAAAAAATCGTGTAGATTTCCGGGACAGGACTTCCGGAAGTGAATCACACAGGAAGTTTAATCCGAAGTCCAAAATTCAATAGGTTAAGTCTAAAAAGACATAATATGGTGCAGAATATAAAAGACTGAAGAGTGAGGACCTGAGGTGCTTTTCAATGATCTCTCGGACGTAGTTTTCGCCAGAAGCAGTGACAACCAGGCGTCGTAGGCTTGGCGGAGGAGAGAAGGCGGCTTGGTGCTGCTGGCGGCAACCAGCTTGATTTGATCGGCCGTGCGCCCGATCTCTCGGCTGCTAGTTTGATTTCGGTGCTAACACGGAACGCAGATTGCCACCACTGTACTATCCATGGCGAGAGCAGCCATGCCCGAGTTCAACTCTCTTCGGCCTCTGTTCCTGTCTCTGTCTCTTTCTGGTTCGTCTCGCTGCTCATCTCAAGGCTGCTGCACAACTAAGTACTAGCGAATACTATTGCTACACAGCCCAAAACAAGCTAGATAATCTCGGCTGCGTGCTGAGACCGGTTCCGGATGTCTGTGGGACAGTCTTTTGAAGCACATGCTGGAAATCTTACAGGGGTTTGTATTCCCAAAGATGGTGTGATGAAACTTCAACGCATGGGGGCTCATATTAATCTTTTTATGTTTTATGATGAATTTTTTTAATCCACTAGATCTAAAGAAACACCATCACAAATACCTGTCACATGCATAAAAAATGAAAAAAGAAAAAGAAAAAACAAATACCTGTCACATGGTAGATTGATATAAGTTTGGAAATTTACAAATACCCCTACGGCATTGATTTTTTATCGATGCATCCATCTCGACGACTTTATTGTAGACCTCTCTTACTTTTCATATTAATTGATAATTTAGTCAAACCGTTAGTTCTTCCCGTTAATCACAAAAAAGATTGTGTTTAATAGAAATTTAAAATCAAATACCCTTGATAGGGTATTAGCCAATTTAACGTTGGAACCACAAACCCAAAATACCCCGGGCACGCAACATATCCGCTTCACCCACAACTCTTTCCTGCTCCAGCTGTAACTCTTCTGCCCCCTTACCTCCGTGGGTTTCATCATCCAACTTGCTAACCTAGCTCATCGTGGGTCTGCCGTGCTCGTCCGATAAGTCTGTGCATCAGTTTTACTACCATCGATTGCAACTTGGAGCAAGTAAAGTGACGATTGATCCCAACCGCAACTCTTCACTCGAAGCCTTATCTTCCTATTGAATAAACAAACTACAGAGGAGTAAGTGAAAACCCTAACATATTTTGATGGAAAAATGAAATGTATGATGTGTTTGCTAATTTAGGGGTTGATCCGAGTTCAAGAAAGTAGGTTTTATGAACTAATTGATATGATTTTGACTGTGTGGTATATTGATTATGATATTGGTTTTATTTGATATCCGTAAACAATTTGTGATGAAATGTATGATACGATTTTATCGTGTTTGTTATTAGAAAGTCAAATTAGGTATTTAAATATTTGAAAGTGAAATTAGGAATTTTACCTTGATTGGGTTTTAGGTTTATGAAATTGCTGGTGATAATGTGTGACCTAACTGCTTGGCCCGATCCACCGTGGTAAAATGCAATAGGTGCAAAATTTACGCAGGAGCCTAAATGACCTTCCTATTTCATATAATGTATATTTCTTAACATTTGAATAATGTTTATAATGATAGCCCAACAAGACTCAATGGAAAGAAGTATATGCAGTAGTGTACCAATATATAGAATGTCGAATGTAGAAAACAGGATGTAGATGATATGGATATTCGATTTAGTTAGTGATATATATAACTCAGCTGTTGAGTTATATACCCAAAGGAAGATCAGTGAACTTTTGTGTGAACTACATAATACTGGAAGAAGCGAGATATGCATGTGAGACCGATGGATATGTATCAAGAATTTAACATCTTGAAGCATTTAGATAGGGCACCACATACCTTTATGTTTGCGATGTGCAAGTAAGATCCAATGGAATGCAATACCATCAATGGACACACAACCATAGTGATTGGTTGTGATACATCCAAAGTGATAGACCGAAGTGAAGAGCCATTAGTTCATCCGGTTGAAGCATGTGTTGGTGAAGAGAAAGACCAGACCACTACTACTAGACCACCAAAAAGCAACTATGAGAGAAGGGGTGGTGGAAGACATGGAACTACAAAGTGAGGAATGATTGTAGTCAAAGTGCGGTCCCTTGGTGAAAGAACACGGAAGAAAGATGGTATCATATTTTACAACAAAGAGTAGTGCAATCTTTAATGATGCGTGTAGGTCATTTGAAGAAGTTAGGATGTCTACGAGATGTGTAGAGATGGATGTTGGGTTTGTTAGGGCATCCGCTGCAAATAATACAAGTATTGTTGAGAATGTTGCCTCAACTAGCATGTTGACAACGGACCTGGGGATCACAATGAAGATCGGTATAGTGAGTCATCAGATGAAGATTGGCCAGGCTCGTGAATCGGATGAAATATCACGATAGTTCAACCAGCGGTGAAGATGAGGCAAGTGATGATGAAGTGGAAAAGGAGGAAGGGAGATGGGAACGAGAATGATGACAATTCGGGGTTGGTGGAGTCTAGTGAAGGAGACAATGTTTCGATGTAGAAGGAGTGTAGACCAACAAATCACATTTGAGAGTTGGTAAAGTGTTTAAGAATGTGAAACATTTTAGAGGTCTTACAAGATTATGAAGTTCAAGAGGGTTTCATACTTTAAAGAAAATGAATGAGAAATCTAGAGTAACTACAATTTGTGATAAGAAAGTGCTCATGGAGAATCCATGCCTCACCTATTGAGGATGGGATCACATTTATGATAAAGTCACTTAACCCCCATCACAATTGTACTAGATTTGGTACCAATAAGAAGGTGAATACAACTTGGATAGCAAGAAAAATTTGGTTCCAATCTGAGGTATGACCGAGATATAACCATCAATGTCATGGAATCACTTTTTGAAGGAGAAGTATAATGTAGAGGTTCGGACAATGCAACATGCATGGTAAGATGGATTGCAACACAAGAAAATGAAGAACCACTTAAAGTCTTATGCTAAATTGGAGGCCTATGGGACAATGGTAAAGCAAAGACCACCGGAACTTCATTTGTGATGAATACCGAATGCAAAGAGATATAGAGTAGGAGTGAATGGAGTGGTGACAATAATTCCATAGTTCAGCGTATGTTTGTATACTTTGATGCATGTAACCAAGGATTTTTAAGGATGTAAGACCATTATTGAAACCTTGATGGATGCCATCACGAAGGGGTATATGGTGGAGCGTTAGTTTCATAACTGTGTCATTTGATGGGAATAATGGTATATTTTCAATTGCATATGAGTGCAGTTGGGTTTGAAGGCAAGGGCAGTTGGCTTTATTCTTCCTTCATCGATTCGTAGAGTCCCTATCCAAGTCACAATGAACAAAGCCACTTATGAACCATTCACATTCATGATAGATAAGCAAAGGTATATACGCCTGTTTTGCCTTGTTAGTTTAAACATATAATTTGTTGAAACTTATAGTTTACTCTAACAAATGATGTTTGTAGTTTCCCTTTTAATATTTATGTTTTATTACATATAGGGTCTCATTGAAGCAATTTCAGTATTTTTACAAGCAAACCACAAGCACTACTTGAGACATTTGTATAGCAATTTGAAATCATAGTTTGGAGGTGGGAGTGGATTGAGAGACAATTTTGGAGCTGCAAACAAAGCATTTAGTGTGCATAAGTTTAATATGGCCATGAATGAAATGAAAATAATAAATAAGTAAGCATATGATTGGTTGATGAAGAATCCATTTGAAGATGTAGGTAGACATGCATTTGATCACTGACATCAAGAGTGATCACATCACTAATAATATGATCGAGTCATTCAACAGTGGGTAGGAGTCCTCGGGAGCAAGCCAATCCTTCCCTTGATAGACCAAGTTAGATTAAAGTTGATGGGTAGGCTACAAAAAGGTAAGAGAAGGGTTGTAACTATCAAGATATTCGGCTCCAAGGATACAAGAGAGGCTTGATAAGTTTGTAAAAAATGTTAGGTAGTGTATGCCAACATATTCGGGGAAGATGAGTTGAGGTGCAAGATGGAACTAGTAGGTATATGGTAAACCTAACAAAATCAAACTTGTGACTGTGGGATCCGGGTAGAACCGGACTACCATGTAGTCATGTAAGATCTTGCATTCAATATAAAGGCAAATCTCTTTGATTTTTGTCATTTATATTACATGAGAGAGATATCTTTTGGCTAATAAGGGAATAATTCATCCATTAGTTGATCCCAGCACACTAGATGACGAGTGGTGCTTCTTCCACCCAATGAGGGAGATCAGTTGGAGACCAAATAAAAATAGCGGGAGGGAAAGGAATGAGGCACCTAAGGGAGATGTTAGGAAGAAGTCTAGCGGTATTAGATGTGGGAGATGTAATGCATTTTGATCATAAGGAAGGACATGCAAAGGAGGTCCATCCACGGAAAGGACCCAACTTCTTCTTAGAACTTTGGAACCAAGGTAATACTCCGCTCATATTTTAAAGTTTTTAACATTAAAATAATATGTGTCTATTTTCTTTTTTTTCATTTGATTTTTGTTAATGCAACTTTAGAGGAAGAGGCAAGACATGAGTACCACCTCCTCTAGAAGAGTAACCAAGTCCTCTCAAGCATCTTGTACAACTTCACAAACAAATGAACAAGATAAGCTTTGAGAAAAAATGGCATCCAAGGCCGCAAAAGAGAAGGCAAGGAGAGCTAGTAAAAATAACTCAATAACAAGCGGGTTAATGAGTAAGGTATGAGAATGGCTGCTTAATTATGGGAAGATTTATTACAATTTTGTTGTTCAATTCTTGATTGAGCTGAGTTGTTGATTTTAAAGTGCTGCTTGGTGATGAGTTACCGATTTTAAGAATTGAACTACAAGTGTGGAGCCTGGTTTGAGTTGGTGTTAAGGAAGCATATGATGTTGTTGTTTGTGTGGAGCTGAGTTAGTGGACAAGAGGCATGAAGTTGGTGACTAGGAGTTGTTGAAGTTGGTGGATAAGAGGGCGATGAAGTTGGTGGACAAGATGTGATGAAGATGGTGGACAAAGAGTTGATAAGTTTCGCTTGAGTTGTTGTACTTGAATCGAGTTTATTAGTTGTTGTTTGAAAATAATTATATAGGTTTAATTTGTAACTGTTTTTTGAAAATAATTTAGGGATCTTGGTTTAATTTGTAATGGCCTTATATGATGTGGATCGATTTTCTTTGTCCATAGTACTCTGTGTTGATGATGTTTGAAAACAAGTATTTTGGCAGACCTATATGGTCTTTTCAATTTAGGGATCTTGGTTGAAACTAAGTTTTAATTTGATGGTTGCTATTTTTGCTTTAAAATTTTTCCTCATATAAGATTGTTAGGTGGGGTGGGGTCCAATGGTCAATGGACTTGGATGTATAACTCCGCCAAATCAATATGCTTATATGCCATTGTCATTGCCATTGCATCAATTTATTAAAAAACAATGGAACTTTAAATGTAAAATGTGAAAGCCTCCATTACATCAATTCATTAAAACCATAGAATTGCATCATTCAAGACACCAAAAAGATGTCAAACAAAGATCCACTTCCTTTCCCTTTCCATACATGTATTACATCTTCATAAAACTTACTGATTAAGTTTAAGACATACAAAGCTACAATCGGTTGACACATTATCTTCATTACATCAAGTGACTTCTCCACAACCTTCATCAAACTATGAAACTCCTCACTCCTCTGTTGCTCCCTCCTTTGTTGGTCTTCGTGAATAATTTCACCCCAGTATTTGAGGCCTCGTTGGTTAAGGGCCTTTGTCTGTTTCACCCATGACAAAGTACACCATTGGAAGAAATTGCAACCACCATTGTTTTTGTACGCACAATTATAATAGAGTCTATTAAGATTTGTCTACTAAATTTGAAATCTTCACAAAGACTCTTTTCCTACATAAACATAGCTTGTTCTCAAACTTCAGGTACCTTGAATTGCTCTCATTCACACTAACAGAAGACATCTTACCTACAAAACTACAAATTTGCATTTACATTAGCTCTCTAGACCATAAAGAAGCATTAAAAAAGTTATAAAATTTTTCACATGAACTTCCTATTACCTATTCACATATTCACATTCTCCTTCTTGAATCATAATGAGATGTTCACATATTCATATGCTCCCCTTCTTGAATCACAACAGATGATTATCACAGATGGGAATCATAGTTGGGATACAAAGTCCCATCTTGAATCAAAGCGGGAAACTCATTTTGGGCTAATCAATTGGGTGGCGTTTTGTCTAGGTTCAATAGGAAACTCATAGTTTAGTGAGTTTGGAGTGCAGGTGTAAGATGGTCCGATATGGGAGGTGACTCTATTCAAAGAATTCCATATCATATCATTTTAGTCTACTATAACACTCTAATTTATAGTATAATATTCACATTATACCTAATCACACTAATAAATATCACAGATGATTATACAATATATCACATTGATTGTTTCAAACAATGGGTAAGGTATATTACTTACAACAAAGAATCGGTGTATATAGTTGTAGTAGATCTCGGTAGAAGACCTTCGTAGCAACTCACTCAACCTCGAGAGATAATGGAGTGCAAAAGAAATAAGATGGAATAGAGGTCGGAGGGGGCAAGATTGTCTACATATCCAGGTTGACGAAAGCCATTGGTGGCGATTAAGCGCTGCGGCGGGACAATGGTGGAGATATTAGGGCTTTTTCTTGGAGGTGGTGGTTTGGGAGGTGTGGAGGTGGAGTTGTTAGGCTTTCGCTCTTCCTTCTTCTCCTTTTCGATTTGGGAATTTGGCCGATTAAGTTAAAAGTTTAACATCTAACGGGAAGAACTAACGGTTTGGACTAACTTATCAATTAATATGAAAAGTAAGGGAGGTACGAGTAAAGTGCGTACCGATGGATGCATCGGTAAAAAGTCAATACCACAGGTATTCATAAATTTGCCCCAAACTTTTTATTTTGTGGATAGGTGGATTTGAAAGTCTCCTTTTAATTTGTTGCCAGAAAGCATTCCCATTTATTAAAGGCTTACTAATGCAAGGACTCTGATTACAAAGATCGCATGCCCAAGTAGTGAAATTTGACCAACAAGTCTTGCACACTAAGCGACCAGTTTTTCCCGGTTAGAGAGTCAACTATATTACAGAGGTTCTTCTTTCGGGGAAATGTGGATGAAAAGAACAAGAGATAAAGAAAGATGACAAAGATTTGATATCATGAATGATACTTATCACTTATAGATTAGGGAGGAGTTGCTTGTGGTAAGGTAGCTAATCAATTTCGTAATTGGGTCAATTACAAAAGATTATCCAAGCCTCTTAAGGGGCTTTGTAGCGTATCAGAGCGGGTGGTCAACACTTCCCTGGTTCACCTAGAAAAGACGCTAGTGACTTTAGAGTCTAGAGGTGGGAGCCTCACTGAGCTTTAATTATAAAACTCAATCTCACTTTCTTATTTTTGAACGGGAAACGGATTTAATTAGGTTTAAAATATGTACTGTTGGGGAGTCTATTAAGACTATAGAATAGAGATAGTTGTGGCCTAAGCAAGATGGTGGTGACTTGCATTTGAAGCTTGAGCCATATCAAATTTTTTAAAATCTAAAGAGTAGTTGGTGAATTTTAAGAAAATGATGCAGCCTTTTACTTCTGCAATCCTCCTTCTTTTCTTAACTTCCAAATCTTGATCGACATTGTCCTCATCCCTTCTCAACTTCTTTTCTTGTCGCTTTTCTTTCTATTTTTTTTTTATCTCTTCTCATGGGAATTTTTCTTGCTCTTTGCCTCCTCTAATCCCTTACATACTAAGGTACATTAGCATTTCCCATTTACCATTCATAAACCTCTCATCTTTCTGCTTAGTCCTCTTGCCTCTTGACTTTCCTTTCCCTGTTCTATCATATTTTTCTCTTCACACATTCTTCTTCACCTAATTTTAATGGCAAATTTCATTAGGATTCTATCCCAAAATACGCTTAAGCTATCATCTTCAAGATAATACGCTTGAACCCATCAAAACCTACCATTACTAAGTGAAACTCCGAGCTCATTTTCAACACGGATCTTAAAAGTTCTCTATTCTTCAATGAACTTTGAAACCACTTCTCGAAGCTTAAGGTTGCTCAGGATCGATAGATGGATGGATTGTCCTCTTTGTCTCGGCAGTAGTTTCATTTATCCCATACTGGTAAGGCATGTTCTTCTAGTCTCTGTCTCCCGATCCTCACTTGAGGCCGACGAACATCTTTTACCCGGCTTCGACCTCTACTTTCTCAATAAGGGTTCGGTTGGGCTGACTCACCGCTTTTTCTACTCAAAAATTATCTAGTCGCTTTATGGCAAGCCTGGGAGCCGCATGCATCAACGCTATGATGGGGTTTTTGCGCTTGTATTTTTTATTGTCGAAAGGAATTTTATCCTTTTCCGAAGCTCCCAGTGGTATTCAACATCTACTATGGCTTTTCTCGCGGCTCCCTTTTCAACCTCTACTGACTCAGCCGAGTTTCTAGAAATCCTTGTCTAGATTCAATTGCTAAACATTCTAGATTTTTTCTTCAATGAACATTCCATTTCTCGTTGTCCTATTTTGGAAAAACTCTTTTGATCCTTTTTAATTAGAATACGGGGTTTATCCCTGATAGAAAGGATTTGTAAAATTTCTATTTGTTAGCCTAGCATAGTCAACCCATTTGTTTTCTGTGTCAGGTTTAGAGGTGTTGATCATAAAGTGGAGTTCGCTTGATCCAATACTTGAAGCGATGTTATTTATAGTATTTGGTTACTGAACATACTTTTAATGGTAAGAAACCGCTTTTCTGTAGACCTAAAGTATTGTTTTGTTACTAGGAAGGAAACTCAGTTTTCTTTGTTGTTGGTCCTTACCACTACTATAAATAGTTGTCACTAGTCCATTTAGTGAACAATCTAAGAAAACCTAAAGTCTTGTGGAAGAGGGTAGACTAGACCTACATACATTGTAGTATGAAGAGATCACCAAGAAATATTAAACTTCCACAACCATGCATGCAGTATGCCGATCACATCTTCAGAATAATTATGTTTTTATGCTCATTGGATCTCCATGAATGCTTTCGATTAGTTATTCTATCAATGGTATAAGAGCTGAATGGCTGTATCAATGAGCTGTTTTAAGTTTTCAACATATTTTTATGGATTCACGTCATGGCGAAACCATGGTTAGTAGCTCCTGAGTTGGTTAACAATGGTGGATTAAGACAAAGAGCAGGGATAAGGGCTACAATGCTTCTGAGGATATACCACTGGGACTATTTTTTTAAATTAAGTTTTCCATTTGTTTTCTTCCGAATCGCTAGTCAAAGATCTTAGTATGGCTAAGAGGCGGCAACAACCATACTGGCTATCGATATTTTGGTAGACTTACCGCCAATAAACTTTTTTATTTATTCAGGCTTTTAGCAGCTAATAAGGAGTTTTTTAATCACTAACCTGGGCGAGGGTTCGCGAGACTAAGATGCCCTAAGGTGTTTTAGCTACAATACAAAAAAAGAAGTTGATAGAGGCGAATTAACTCACAGAACGGACGATGGGATTCACTTTTCGACATCCGACGTCGGAGTAATTGCCAACATCGTATTGTCCTTCGCCGAGTTGTTTTTGCACCACTTACCGATGGCCGCCAATACCAAAGTGGTAGATTGAGTTTTTTTTGAAAAACATAAAGGGGTTTTTCGTCATGAGCTTTACACTAGGCCGGAATAATATTTGTCGGAGCCAACTAGTTGTTCATCCGTGATTTCCTGCTTTTGGTGAGCTAGTTTGGCCGTCACCGAGGCGTAGCAATGATTTCCTAAAGATGTTTATGTCTCCTCCATTTTCAGAGGTTTTGAGCGCTGACTACTTGATTTAAGCTCACCGTGAGGAGAGAGGATCCTCGCCCCAACCTCTTGTGGGCCTCAACCATCTATTTTGGCCACCAGAAGAGGCGGCGAAAAATTTTCTATAACTCTAAATTTTTTCTTCTTCGATCTCTACTCGTCATTTATTTTTTATCGCCACGTTTAGGTCGGGTTAGGATTGCGTGGGGATTTGATCCTTCGTCGGTATTTTTAAGGCCACTGCCCATGGTTTGAGTAATTGAAGGATGAACGATAATAAGGTTTTTAAAACCCCTATTTGGCTTTTTTTCTGTTTTTTGGTCTAGGTATTTGGGAAGGAGAGGGATATTCCCTCTTACAATTCCGTATTCTAATATTAACTAAAGAAAAGTAAAGGTTTTTGTTTTTATTTTAATGATAATTGTACATTTTGTTGTATTAAGGCGATAATGAATGAGTATTTTGTTTTAGTAATGAAAATGTGTTCTTTTATTATAATACTAATGGTGGGTGACTTTTAGAAAGTTGATCCTTTATAATAATAATGGATGGGTTTTATTTATGATGGATAAGCAATATGCGCCGCCATGGTAAATAAAATATATTGGCGGTCGGATCACAACCATCCAACGCCCATGTTTTTAGCTATTACTCACCGGATTGACCTGGCCTTTTGACAAACAATTTTGTTCGGTTCAAGATCGGTTCAACTCTTTTAGTCTATGATCCGACAGTTATCTGCCCAAGGATTCAGGTGGGCTTAGTTTGTCGTGACATTTAGATCCGCACGAATTCGTGTAATTTCTTGTTTAAATTTACTTTACCTTTGTGATGTTATATATTGTAATGATAGGGCTAAATGATGTATACATGTGTCGTGGATGTTCCTATTTCTTTCACGATAGGAAACTTTTATGCATGGTAGCACTTGAAATTTTACGTGTATTTGTTACATGCTTAAAGGAGGGATTTTTAATTGAAATAAATGAGCCCATTCAGCTTTTTTGGTGGTTTATTATTATAAAGTCCAGTATAGTTAAAATGTGTAATATAGATATAAGCTTGTATTGTTTCTTTATTTATTAGGCTATTGTTGCTTTTATCATGTCTTGCTTATTGTTTGTGTATTGGGATCGTCAACTGTGGGAGATGAATATGTACTGGAATCGGTTATATGGTTCACCAATAGGATGAGGTAATTGATTTATGAATTTATTCAACTTGTTGAATTTGTTCGAGAGGAAATTAATTCAGCTAAGTAATTATTCATAGAAATTAATTTGCTAATTTAACATGTATACTTTCAGGAAGCTAATATAATTTATAGAAATGTTTCAAATAAATAATATTTTTGTTTAAAACTATTTATGCTCTTAGAAGCACTTCTGTTTATTTCAAGAGAAACAATTCCTATTAAGAGAATTATTATTTCTTGTTTTTGAAATAGTTTGTAATAATTATTTTTAGATTGGTTATAAGGGGGTTATTAAAGCTTGATTATTATAATTTGACTCAATTTAAAGTGCATTTTGAATCAAGAGGAATATAAAATTTAGGTCTCATAAAAGGATAATTTAATGTTCCATATAGTGACAAAGATATATTAAAAGTATACTTCTCAATTTAAGAGAAATTTTTAAACTCAACCTCACATAAGGTTTTATGGCTACATTAAGTATCCTTTGGCCTTTGCTTTAAGGTGCTGTTTGATACATAGCATTATTTAACAACTACGTTGGTTGTTTAATTGTTTAATCATTTAATATCATTATTATACTGTGTTTTTCAATCATCCTATGTTACATATATTTGTTTGGTATGCAACATCAAATTTTGGACTATTCTAAGTGGATTGAACGCTATTATGTTGTGACATTTAATCATGTCACTAGCAGTAAAAAAACCACATGTATATTATAATACATTAAAGAATTTGTGATATTTTGTAGTCCGCATAGAAGTATCACATTTAAATCAGTGATGTAGGTATTTGCTATTTTGTGACATTAGGGAGAACATAATCTTATAATATCTTTAGTATTTGTAAGTTTGTCATTGAGGAGATAAATGTTGCCATATTCCATCAAGCTAATATTCATAAAAGTTATTTTAGACAATCTTAAGGAAGTACATGAAGCTATTAATATTTTGAAACTTTTGTACAACAGATATGATGATGCCCATATATAATTGAAGTTTTTAGGTTACTAAAGTAGTGAGCTTGAACTTGTAAAGATATTGATGAAATATTTCTTACATCATAGTTTTAATGAAACCTACTGTGAAGTTTTATAAATGGATAAAACCATAAATTTTTATGATAGTGAAAATTAGGAATCATGCAAAAGCTTTTAATTTGATTTATTGAAGTGATTTCTTGAATTCCATCTTATGAGTCTTATTAAGTGCCACGTAAACTTTGCTGTTTCTCGCTTACCAAGTTAGTGTTTAAAAACAACACGCTTTTTCATTTTCAGTATGAGAAACTGCTTTACCCGCTAGCTAAACCTCGTTCGAGAATTGTTCTCCTTTCTTTTTCCTTTTTTTTTTTTTTTTTTTAACCAAAGACCTGTATTCGATTTCTTAGTTGAGTTGAGTTCTAGTTTGTTTTCAAAACGCAGTAATCCTTAATTGAGTTTTTGAAATCTTCATTTAACTTCTGACTCTAAAACGTTTTACTTAACCATTTTCATAAAAATTGATGGCGTAATTTAATAGAAAGAGATGAAATTGGCTACCCAAAAAGAGGAAAGTAACAAAAAATTCCCATACTCAAGGTCAAGGGCACGAGGAAATTACAGTGTAGGAAGAAGCTGGGGAGGATTCTTCACTAATACCCACACAAATTTGAAAAATCCCAAAATGTACAAAGATCCAACCAAGGTTTCTATACTGTGGAAAACAAGTTTCTCAAGTTTAGAAAATGTCCACCAACAATCGATGTCAGCTCTCTAGGAAGGTTCAAGCTCTTTTGAACATGCGTTAGGGAGACCGACAAATCAAGAATGTGTGTGTGTGAGAGAGAGAGAGAGAGAGAGAGAGAGAGAGAGAGAGAGAGAGAGAGAGAGAGAGAGAGGTTATCTCGAGAGAGGATGAGGAGAGAAACAGAGAGTGAGGCAAGAAGGTGAGGCCATGAGTTAAAGTCCAATGAACTCTCGTGCAAGGTCGAAGATGAAGTCTCAAAGGTCACTTAGAGAGAAAGTATATTGAAGATGAGTCCAGTTGACCTCTTTCGTTAGTAGGGGTCTCCCCTCTACTCTCGCTTCTTCCTCCTTTCTCTCTTCCTTCCCCTCTTCTGGGCACAAAGTGCTCTTCTTTAAAACGAACAAATGACAAGAAGATTTATTGGGAAATCTCTGTCAAGTTTGTGTTGAGAAACGACGTAATATGTTGATATGTTTTGTCAGCATTCCAGGGAGCATAAATTTTGATTTATCCACCCAAGAACATATTCTATGAATATCATATCAAGACCTTTGGGTGTTTTTTTCATTTCTGTAATAAAAAATGGCAAAAATTATTTTTTGTAAGTTATTTAAAGTGCGAGCATAGTTGTTAGTTAAAAGAATATAGGTCCTACTATTGTGTAATCATATTTCCACTCATCGTTGTTCTCCATTGGTTTGTGTGACCTAATAATTTTGTCACGTCGACTTGTTTTTGGAATTTAAGACCTTCATTGGTTTATTTAGGTTTTGACTTTGATCCATTTTGATCTTTGGTTTAAGTATGTACTCTAAAACAAAGTTGGCTAGTTTAAAAGTGAATAAGTTTATAGATCTTATAGTAAGTTTTTGTGTTATCACCATGGAAAGAGCAGAATTTATCATGCCTATGGGTGATGGATGCATAACATATTTGTTTATATGTCAGACACTTATTTTTGGCATATTTTTTAGCTAACTGGACTGAGATTTTTTTTATTTGTTCACTAACAGTTAAGGGGACTTGTGACAGCCAGCTTGGCTACGAAGAATTGCATGTAGCCTATTTATGATATTGGCATCCGACATATCTTTAAATATATTGGTTATATGTGTCTTTTATAATGGTAATCACGATGGAAATTATTGAAATAAAAATAGGCCCATTCGTGAGTAACCTAAGCTATGAGGGCTCATGAAGTTTGGCGATTATGTTTCTCCACTTAGTGGACTAGTTACTTTCTGGATTGTAAGATTATTATTGGCTATTCGGATGGATTGTAAAAGCTAAGGAAATCATATGACGAACGATGTGCTTTTTTCCACTTAGGTGAGCCGTCATTTGGTCGATTTTCGCTGGTGAGTATGGGTGACGCTTTTAGGTTTCGGCAGCTTTGTAGGTTTCTATCTGCTACCACAGGTGGATTTAATCTTTAGAGCGGGAGGTTATTTTAGGGAGACGCTGTATGTGAAAGAGTCCATTACTGTAAGGAGTAACACGCAAGAGTGTGAGTCCCGACGATGCTTAGATCTTCCTCAGCTTGTTATTTTTCTACAAATTACAAATAAAGACTGATAATTGGCTATTAAGCTCAAATTAATCAAGTTTATTTTTAGTCATATTATTGGGATGTTGATATACCTTCACCTCTTGTGTTGTATATTGCATATTTTTAGTAAATAATTGTGATTCTCGTTTACTACCGCTTTGACTTCCCAATTATTTTTTATCAAACCTTGAATAGTTCCAATTTAGTAAATGAAACAAATTCTTTAATATTGCTTCCATATAGCTAGAATGCTTTTTGCTATTTTAGAGTTGAGAAACTCCTGCATCACTGACCGATAGCTCCATTGAAGATAAGGGTCCTTATGACTCTGTGAGGAGGAGTAAAGTTACCGACTTAAGGTGTTAGGGAACACATTATACATATAAACATGGGATTCATTGTTTTCATGATAAGACGGAAAAGATCACTTATATGGATTTTTTGTGATTGCTTACAACCACCAGCTATGATGATGATGAAATTTTGTGATTTATACTTTAAGTCTTGAATTATGTCTATAAATTAGAAAATAGGTGGTGAAAATACCCAATACGTTTCTTGAAATCTAGTTGATCTTTTTTCAATTTTAGTAGTTGATATAGAGATACAATTATTCATGTGCTATAAATTTTCTTGAAAGACCAAACTTAAATGAATGTGGAATATAATAAGCAAGAAATTAATGTGAACTTTACTATTTATCTAAGGATCCGTGAGAGTTAACTAACCTTTTCTTATACTTTATAGTGATGATTGCAAGTAATAGTTACATCCTCTTTACATGAGACAAAACAATAGCAACAATTTTAATATGAAGATTTTGGTGAAGCTTAGCATTGAGATTTGTTAATAGAACTTGTTAAGTGCTTCTTGGTTTGTCTTGAAATGGACCTCTTTTATGAGAGAGATAGATTTATCAAACAACATGCTAGAACTTCATGTGAATAAGATTTTATATGTATCTAATGTTAGTAGTTTAATGTAATTCAAGAACACATATAGATTAATATTGCTGTTTTTATTATATACTCATTGGATATTTGAGCAATCTTGAACAGTTAATAAAATAGGTAACTCGCTAAAAATGGACTTAAAAGTTCCAATATGAGATCTATTCTAAGGATGCAATTGGTGCTATAAGGTGCCAAAGAGAGTCAACAAGACGCTGATTGCTTTTTATATACAAGTAGATGTGTATTTAGTTATGATGTCACTATTCGTATCCCATGATCGAGAGTGTTTAACCTCAGATACTGATAGTTATTTTTTAGTTAGAGAGAAAAGTATGTGAGTATGTGAATTAACAAAAAAATACATTACCACAAAACATAATGTTGATCCTCACTAAGGACTTGACGCCAAAATTTTTTTTCAAGGGTATGTTATTAATAGCAGAAACTTATTAGTTTTTTTTATGCATTTTATTAGTGGGAGTCCCACTCCGTATATTTAGTTGAACCCATTCTAGTTTCATGTCTTTGAGGACATTTTATTTTTGAGAATATATGTGCAGCATTTTATTATGGTCATTTATTTATGTGTATAAACTTGACTCAACGACTTCTGCCTTGGAGTAGAATATATTGAGACCATATGTGATGTACTTTAATTTATCCGACAGATGAGGCCTCCAACTAATATATCTACATCCAAGCATTAGTAAAAGCCTCCTATTTGACTCGAGGTGCATTGGGGTGAATGTATGCAATTTTATAGTGTATACTCTGACTATTTGCCTCTTCTGGGAGAGTTGTTGAGGCCATGTGGTGGAGTTTGTCTCCTATGGTATCTAAGGCCTTCAGTAAATACACACACATTTTTTTGATTACTAGAAGAGCCTCATTCGATTTCCGAGGATTTATAGTGTGGCTGGGACATTCACCAGATTCCAATGCGCTTCTTATGTGAAGCGCACATTTGGGAGAGGCATATGGTAAATGAGACTTAATAACATTTATCTCATGGGGTTCATTCGTTAGCCAAGGTCCTAATTAATTTGAAAATTGGTATGTTGATCACCATTTCATGTATATTTTCTATACCATACTACATCATGACAGCCCAAGCCTTGTAGTTATGAGCATTTTGACGTGTTTGGTCCCATGTTGCCTTAGATGTGATGACCTGCGCATGGTTGGGATTCGAACCATGGCACAATGACTAATAAGGGTTGGATTAAGGCTGGTCTAGGCTGTAGATATCCCCCACCAATTTTCGTGCTAGGGCCGGGATTGACTCCTAGAGAAGGGACTTAGGGTTGAATCGGGTTTTAAAATAAACTCCACCTAATTTGGTCTCATGGGTTGCACCAAGATATTGCCATTGCATCTACTTAATCCACCTCCAAAACCAATCTTGAAATTTGGCAAAATGAAGTCACAAAAATCTGGGCCTTGTATCAGTAGGACCGTGAGAATGGTTTAGAGAGTACATAAGTTTTCCAATTTGTCTTTGATCAAATGATTTCAAGGCTAAAAAATCACTTTCTTAATTAGGGAATTTTTTTCTAATATTTTTAATGAATTGTTACCCATCCTAAATCTTTGAGATAAGATACACTTAAACTTTTATATAGCATTTATGCTCAAGTGTCACAAGACTCCAAGCTGCTTTGCACTTACATGTTTTCTTTATGTACTTAAATCTACCTTTAAAGTCGGGTTAATAAAGAGAAACCTATTTTTTGATTGGGCGGTTCTGGGCAAGCCCCTAAACACTAAAAATACTAAATAAACTATAATTACTCTATTGACTTGGCAAACAATACCAAGCCCTGGCCTTCAGCTTATTTTTTTTTTTTTTTGATGAGAGAAAATCTATTAGATAAAAACCAAAGAGATATATGTGATTTTTAGTTTCAAGATGTCCAGCTAGTGTTAAGCTTAATGCTTAAATAAAAATTATTGTCCGTTATGGTATTTCATGTGAGATATTAGGACCTCTACTACCAATGGCTATCAAGTCCTTAATAAGATACCAAGGCCATGGTATTAGTTGAGAGATGGAAGAACATCAAAGGACGATTGCTGGAGCACCATATTTCTTTATCTTCAACCTAACACGCCAGAGCATGGTCAACACCTGCTCTAATATTTCAGGAAGTTTATGGTTCCAAAACAGATGATATTGTAATATACCTTGGAAAAAGAACAAAATCTCCCATCTAACAAAAAAAATATAAGAACTAGCTTACAGACTTACCTCCCTTTGTAATTTGGAAACCTGCACACACTAAAATGTGGATGCTTAAGAGTTGGAAGTGAATACCAATTAGAGATGGTGCACAGTACTTCATCGTGAACTCCGCCTATAACATTATGGGGAAGAAAGAGGTGGGGAAAAATATTCGTGACTGCATATCAATGGTGGACTCACGAAGAATCCAACTGAGCATTAGGTTTGCAGAGCTAAAAATAATTTTGTTTGGAGTCCAAATAATAAAATAACAAGTAATAATAAAAACCTCAAAAAAAACCAAATGAGAGAGGGCTTGTCTAATCGCATAGAAGCTAAAAAGATTGAGACAAAGATCTTTCAAGGAAGTATTAAGCCAGAACCCGGGGCCTAATCCCATGGTGGGCCCATAACCAGATGTGTTTGACCCAATCGCAAGATAGAAATAAGTGCCATTAGGATTCAAGAAGGGGCTCACAAAAAGCACAGAGATCGATCTAGTGCTAGTTTAAATGGAATTCTTAACCTAAGTCTTGCATTTAGCACAAACTATAGAAAATTTAGAATTTGGGGTGAATTTAAGCTTCCAAAAATTCCTACTAAGAGGAAAGATAAATAATTAAAGATTTATTGTAAAGAGGTAAATGATTCTAGTAGTAGTTTAGTCTTAAATTTGGCATCTTTGGCAAAGAATACCACCACTAATCATCGTGCACTAGTAAAGCTAAATTAAGAAGGTGGGATATGTTTGTAATGTTGTGCATTTGTGAAGGAAAAAGCATCCCTCCCTCTCAAAGAAGGTTAGCTAAGTGAGGACCCCTTGGTTGAAGAGGGACTATGGAGAGAGATGATAGTTTAAAAGACAAGAGCTTAGAAGGCACCCACCTGCCAGTCTAAAAGTAAGAGTTTGCACTAGTCTCAACTTTCTTAAGCGCCATCTCTTCCGTAGGAGGAATGATGTAGTAATGCCATTCCAAACTTCTCAGAACTTCCTTTCAAACGGATCCTTGGGACAGAGAAAGAACATTTGAAAATATTTGCAAGCCCAACCAAGCTGATAGTTAAAAATAGGACCAACTGAAGAGTAGCTAATTTGTTGGAAAACCAAAACTGGTGAGTCTCGAGATTCCTTCTTTCTCCGAATGAGGAGGGACCGAGGCCAAGGTGAGTGAAAAGAAAAAAATGGACGAATATTGAAGAGCATCAAACAAAAATTCGAGGGGCTTTTATCTCGCATGTAGACCATACCTGCATGATCTAAGAAGATAAGGGCTCCATGGAAATATACAGATACCTTACATGGCTCGGGCAAAAACACCATAACCAATAAAACTTGACTTGATTTGACCGTCTTCATTATTTCATAAACTTGGGCGGTTTCATGACTCGCGCAAGGTCAACCAGCTTTTCAGAAAGGCATACTTTTGTTATTAAAACCAGTGTATTTCCGAGTCAAAAAACCTGGTTTTCCAATTCATGTCTTGAATGATGACCAGTTTTTATTTTCTTTTACTTTTATCAATTAAAATATACAATAAAAGCATAGATCTACGACATGATCGAGTACTTTTCAACACTGTTCCACTACAAACTCCCATCCCTACTAGCTTGATTCAATCAAATTAAAGGGTCGGATTCCATGGTTGAAGAGATTCTTCATAGTGGGTGAAGGAAAACTCATTTTAATATTAACTCACTGAATTCATAACTGATTATGGTCCTTGTGTTGTTGGTTAATGGAAAAACCCTATTAGTGCCCACCCGTGCGGTACCGGATGTGGGCTTGAGAGCTTGACATGGAATATGCGGCATCAAATAGTGTTGAGCCCCAAAGAAAGAAAAGAAAATAAAAGAAAAAAAAAAAATTGCTTCTGCATCGAGCTTGCACCGTTGGATGAAGCTTCTTCCCATGTCAGGCTTCCTTCAGGCATCGTACTCGCAGTAAACTCACCAGACGCCGCAACTATCGGTAGAATTTTTAATCTATTTGTTAATATATTACATGGATTAGGTTGTTTTGTAGTTGATTTTCGAGAAATTACAATGGATGATAAAGAAAGTCTTTAACACTAACTTGTGAATTATGAACTAATGCAAATAACTAAAACGAAAAGGGAGGAAGGGACTTCGAAGATAGAATGAAGTTAGACTGGCCACGTAAACTAAAGTCAAAGAAACTTCTTCAGAAGTGAGGAAACTAAATTGTAAAAATGGATCTCGGCCTAATCGAGAAGTACCTCTACCTAACCAATGTATTCAAAGCCTCAAACAGAATTGGCCAAACCTAGTAGTTCTCTTCTGTTTGCTTCTGAGATTTCAACCAAAGTTTGGCACTTTGACAGCAAATTTATCAGCTTCCCCCCAAAAAATTTCCAACTCTTTGCAACATACTTAGCAAACCTCATCATCTGACTCATCTCAGTTGACTAAGCAAACCCTCTTCTGACTCATCCTTGAGTCCGGGCCCACTTGAATTTGGATTGCCCATTGATAGTCTGATAGACCAATTGACTAATTGGATGATGGTTCATGGTTGGATGGGAACTGATGGGTCCAGGCTGCCGCAATCTCGGTTTTATTAACAAATTATTAACAATTGTCTAATTGCTTTTAACTTGTTTATGGAGATAGAATGTTGTTGCTGTTGGTGGTGGGTTTTGAATCAGATTAAAGAATTAGATACACTTTACGTAGCTTTGACCTTTTTATAGCTTAATTTAACTTATCTCTTGTACTACTTACTGTTAATGGGATAAAAACATTTCCATTTTGCTTTTTTGACTATCTAGGACTTCCTTCTGATATATTTCATGGTAGAGAAAGATATCCATGGAGAGTGGGGCAATGCTTCCCCACGTCTTCTCTCATTCTCGAGCATGTGGATGTACACCGACGTTCTGTGCCTCAAGCTCTCGGGACAAGGGAGAGGTGTCTAAGCCTTCCTGAGGGTCACTAGGTCCTAGGCTCACCTCAAGGATCCAAGATCCTACGAGGTTTGGTCTCAATTTAGTCCAAGGGTTGGGTTTCATGGCTTAGGACCAAGGGTTCACCAACAATGGCTGCAAATGCAGCACTTGTAGGTCTGGATTAGCTCCATTAGAGCTCCCAATTAGGGTCAAGCATCCCCTTGAGTCCCAAATGGAACCCTAGGTTAGCTCAAGCTCAAGAAACCATCAAAATCAAAGAGGAAATGGGGGAGAACTAGGTTTGGGGAGCTTACCTTGGTGAGACTCTCCTTCCAACCATCCTCTCCATCTCTTCTCCTCCTCTTGCTCTTCTCCCTTGGGTCAGGTCAGCTTAGGGAGGAGATGTGGGGTAGCCAGCCATCTTGGCATGGCTTCCATCTTCTTCCCTTCCCCTCCTATTCCTCTCCTACTTCTACTTCTTCTTCTTCTTTCCTCCTACTTCTTCTCTTATCTCTTCTCCTCCATGGTTTACTTGGGAGGGGGAGAGATAAGAGAATAAGGATTCTCTTATCCTTTGAAGGGCTAAATGGGTCTTAGGCCATGTTTGGTTTAGGTACCCCCAAACACTTAGTGGCCCTTAGGTCTTTAAATGGATTTTAGTTAGGTCTTAGGGCTTGTTTGGCCTTAGTCACAACCATTAAATCCATTAGATCATGTTTGGGGTGCATCCTAAGTCCATAGGACTTAATTGTCCACTAAGGTTTCTTTGGTATAGGTTAGGGTATACAAAACCCATTATTCATTCAAGTTAGGCCTTGTGGGCCTACTCTCATGGTTCAACTAACCATCTAATGGCAAGGGTAGGGGTCCATATGGTCCAAAGGTCCAATTATAGTGTCTGGGAAACGGGGATGTGGGTCCCACAAAAAAATAAACCCAAAAATGCAGATAACAGCACGAGCGGATTCAGTACGAGTGAGTCCGTTCGTGACTCCGGTGCTGCTATCAGGGCCCAAACTTCAAGGAAAGTTGTGGGGCTTTGACCCACACTTCCAGGTCTTCGAGGGGATACTTTTAGTAATAGTTTAAGTCTGGGGTTACAGGTGTTGGTCAGTGCCACCGTGGCATTGCCCTCTAGGTAAAGGTCTAAACTACCCCAGGGTATAGGGGTATATCTGGGGTGTGGGTGTAACACATATGATTTGCAAGTTTAAGCTCACTTGGACTAGATTTTCTAGTTTTATTCTAGTAGGGTTTCCCCATAATTTGTCTAAAATCTCTCTTTTAAAATCCCAGTTGTTCTCCTGTTTATAGAGAAAGTCCCAATGGTTTAAAAAAAAAAAAACTAGTTGTTATGCCTTCTAACTGACTAGTTTTTTAAGCACTGGTCGACCGTTTGAACAAAGCCGATCGACTGCTACCACGTAGATTGAAAATGAACACCTCTAGAACATCTACCGGCCGATGATCCGATCGGCCACCATTTTGACTGTTTGCGATAAGGTATTCTTAGTAATCAGCAGTCTCAGGAATGGTCAACTGCTTATCCTAGCATATGGTTGGCTACTCAATTGACCGTTAGAGCCAATTTAGCCCTTATACCAATTTTGGCTCGAATCATTTGGATATATCTTCTAGTTAAAGCTCCTATTATGCCAAGTGAACCAAAATAAGGACCAATAGATGTTATCAAAAGGCTAAGTCAAGATCAATATGAATATCACCCATTATGTTTATTTTCACTTAGTTAGTCAACACTATAAACCACCTATCTAAGGTATTCTAGTTTAAGTCCTTTAGGTGATTAGTTGAGCCTGAGTGCACAAGATCATTACATCTTAGGATCAACTAAATAAATACAAGATGAAAACTAAAACCTAGGAATACATTCAAGCAAACAAAATAAATCTTCCAACCTCGGCTCGAGTTGCTTGAATCCTTTTAGATAGCTAGACTTAATCTTCAAGATTGTGATCCATCACTCCATGACACTCTCGAGCAGCTTGATATACTCCAGTTTGATGCTTAAGCTCAGGGACAACCTCCACAATGCTTGAAACCTATATACTCATTAAAGTACTTTGAAGAACAAAATAGCTCTTTCACATACAAATAGAATTCACCAAAACATAAAAGCCATTAAGGCAGCCCAAGGAGAAACAATCATAGTCTAGTGAGTATTCTCAAGTTGCATTGTGTAGTATGTGGAGAAAGAAGACACAAGCACAAACTAAGGTACCCAAGAAGAAGGCCAATGCAACAATGAACAGAACCTGGAGAGAAAATAACAGATCAAAGACAAATGTCTAATCATTGTTAGCACAGGCAGACTTCAGAAAAGCAAGTACATTAGTTGGAAAGGCAACAAAGAAGTCTACGGTGAGTTTGTTTGGATAAAAATAGAGGAAGAAGTTTGTGACTGAACAAAAGGGCTAACAGAGCAAGAGGACTACTGAGAAAAAGGTATAGAAAATGAACAAGCAGAAGCCTAAGTTAGAAGAGCACAGAGATGCAAGCTTCATTCCTCACTACCCAATCATCACCCAAGTTAGGTATGGGAGTGAACACATCTCCTCAGTGTTGAGGTGCACTTCGGTGCACATGGAGAGGGGGAACTCACTAAATGTTATATTAGTGCTCCTAGGTGGACTCTGGTAATAGTAGAGAGACATCATATGTACAATTCATTTTTTAGAAGCACCAGAAGCCAAAAAATGGGCTTTCTTGGTAAGAGTATGGGAAACAAATTAAAGAAAAGGATACAAGAGAAAAATAAGAAACCAAAAGCCTGATATCTTCCACAATAGCTTCGACGGCCCAATCCAACGATCCAGAAGAGGTGTTAAGACAGGAAATAAGTACCTAACAATCCGAAAATATAAAAAGTGCTGAGAGTGCATTGCATGGGCTAGAAGTAATCAATCACGAATAGCCTCTGTTTCCATTGCTAAAGCAAAGGACAAACAATTGGAGCACTTAGCTGCAATGAACTATATCCCAAACTAGAACAAATGATCAATCCTATAACTGTGTGACAAGTCTGAGAGAAGCCAAGAACCATTAGTGTGGATATTAACATAATGAGACGGAGTAAGAGGGGTAATAAAAGAAAGTAGTCGAGGAATAGCCTCTGGAACTAGAGTACGTTTTGGTAATAGAGCCAATGTAGTTGGCCTCAACAATACTCTAAAAAGCCTCCAATGTAACAACCAAAGATAGATCCAAATAGTTAAAATAGCTTGATTCTTGTTTTCCAAATTGCCAGAAAAGTGATACCCAAATCATATCGAAATCACTAGGGTTAGGGAAAACCAATCCAATTGTGAAAAAAGTAGTTAATCGATGAAATAGATGGGCCTCAAGATGAAGGGGGGAAGCAAGCCATGTCAAAGCTATACATGATTTTAGCCAACTTACTAATAATATTGGTTCTAAACATAGTAAGTTGATTTTTGCCTGTAATTTAAGATCCAACAGTGTAGATCAAAGCTGAAGGTTTGGAGTAAACACACCTTTGGCAATGCCCATGTTGAAATTAACAAGGTGAAATGCAAAATTGGAAAATCTTCAAGCTTCTACTCAGCCGAATGATCACAGAGATCTTGAAATCCAGTATAGAAAGAAATTGCAGGTCTCCTACACCAAGCATGGTATCAAGAACATGGCTTTTTCCACACTGCAACAGCCCAGCAACGGTAAATAAACCGATCACAAAGCTCAAGACCCCAGCTGGGCATTGGGTAACTGAGGAGGAAGAGCTGCACAACCACATTGTTGTTCGATGGCTATCACTGAGAGGGGGGGGTGAATCAGTGATCCAATTTTTTTAATTTCTTCCCCACTGGCACTGGTAATTATTGGGTGGATCAGAAAATAAACAACAAGGTCGTGTACACACCCCAGCCAGACTCAAAGGCTCTACCAAGTGTGTACATCCATCCTGCAGCCCACACACTTCAAATGCTAATACAAATATAATGCAAAAATCCACACGCACAACACAAGGTATATGTGGTTCGGCAAGTTGCCTACATCCACGGAGCAATGCCACTAAAGGCTTCGTATTTTCCTAATACTTAACTTCGCTACACCTACAGCTGGGAGCACTTACACCCAAATTTTCTCAGCATAGAACTGAGTGGGCAATTAGTGCCAGTACAAAAAGTACCCACTGCCTGAGAGCACCCACTCCCAGTATTTAGCACCCACTAAATACAAAATAAAAATCAATAGAGTTGGGTTTATATCAATACCCTACAATCAAGGTCAGACTAGCTTAGGTTATCAACATGCATCACCTAACACTAGTAATAATAGAGAATACAGACAATCACAAAGAAAAATAGAAGATAAGAAGCCTTACAACCATTTGTCTGTACCGATCTCAGATGTGATGGAGCCCACTGGAACTACCAACTCTTCCCTTATAAGGAGAGACTTGGGTTTTCAAGTGCACACTACCATAAGAGGACCACAGGTAGCTCCTTTCTTCTTGTTTCTTCCTCTTCTTGTATTTCTTCAAAAACCACACAAAACCCCAATTTCCTCATGAACAATACTCCAATAAGCAAGTTGCAATGCTCAAAAATCATTGAGAATAAGCTTGATGCAACCTAAAACAGCCTTCTATTTCTTCAAAAATCAAAGCTTGAAAGAGAGAGAGAGAGAGATTCCATCTTCACCCTTTTGGTTGCTCTTTTTCCTCAAGCAAAAACCCCTTTTTCTTCTTTTCTTTTCTTCTCCCTTTTTTTTCTTTTTTTCTCTCCATGGTTCTGTATTTCTCTCTACTTCTATCTATGGAGCAGAAGACCACTCATCTTTTTACAATAAAGGACTTTTAGAAAAAGTACCAAAATAACCCTTTGAGATGAACTAATCAAATCTTCACAAAGAGAATCTTCAAAATGGGTATTGCTAAAAAAGCTTTTTGAAAAAGTCAATGGCACGTCTTTTGAGAGCTCTTTGGAGAAGTAATTTCAAAATGGAATATTTCAAACATTTTGTTCTCAAAAGCAACGTTACATTACCAACTTCTTGTAAATTTCAAAAGAACTCCTTGTTCCACCTATTTGTGTCATTGAAGACAAAACTTATATTTATTTGCAAACAAACTCCTGAGACACAAATTGAATCTGTGATGCTGGCCGAGAGCATGAGATGAAATCCAAAATTTTCAGATTTGCTTCTATTCTGCGCACCCATACGAGAAAATTCATAACTCCCTCGTCTGACGTCGGATTGACGAACCATTTGAACCGATGGAAAGAGGACTCGATGAACTAACTTTTTCTAGTTCAAAGTTCTTCCAAAATCTGATGCGGGATCCACTAAAAAAATTTCTGAAGGTACCATAGCCGCAGTGACCTATGAATTAGGATACAAGAGTGAATCCAAAGACCACCAAACACCTCCAAACACCTCCAAACACTTTGCATCACTACCAAACAAAGTTTCCTAAGCCACTGGACATTGCCATAGCCTCAAGACTGGCCATCTCAACACTGCACTGCACTTGGTTGCCGACAACCTATATGCAACAATCTCCCCCTTTGGAGTTGTTGGCAACCTTCTCATCATCTGTGTGCCGCAACAAACATACACAGCATACTCAAACTCCCCCTGCTTGCAAAACCTGCAATTTCTCCCCCTATTAAGGACAGGAAATCTCTCTATACAGTGATGAGGACTCTCTCTCCCCCTTTGACAACAAGTACAAAGGGATGTACAAGGACTCCCTTTGAGCCCATAATGGGAGCAAATCATCTACAATAAGAAAGCTCCCCCTGCCCCTCTACACCTCAGTGCCTGGGGATAAGAACCACTCCCAACTTCTGTCTGAGGAACTCAAACTGCTCCTTGGGTAATGGTTTTGTGAAGATATCTGCTGGTTGTTCTGCTGTGGGGATAAACTTCAATCTCACTACTCCTTCTGTGACCTTCTCTCTCAAAAAGTGATATCTAATTGCAATGTGCTTTGTCCTGGAGTGCATGACTGGATTCTTTGAGATGTTGATTGTGCTTGTATTATCACAATAAATCACCACAGACCTATCAACCTCCATACTTAAAACCTTCATCATCTGTTTCATCCATAACACCTGTGTACAACATGATGTGGCTGCTATATACTCAGCCTCTGCAGTAGAAAGGGAGACCGAATCTTGCTTCTTACTATGCCAAGCCACTAAACTACCACCCAAATAGAATGCACCACCACTGGTGCTTTTCCTGTCATCCACATCACCTGCCCAGTCTGCATCTGAATAAGCTGATAATGTGAAGTCCTTGGTTCTGGGGTACCACAAGCCATAGTCAATGGTACCTTTCAAGTACCTAAAAATTCTCTTCACAGCTGGTACATGAGTTTCTTTGGGCCCAGCCTGAAATCTTGCAACCATACACACAGCCTGTAAGATATCAGGTCTACTAGCTGTCAAGTACAAGAGACTTCCAATCATTGACCTATAAGTGGTGTGATCAACTGATGGGGATGCATCATCTTTAGTCAACTTGCATCCAGTCATCATGGGTGTACTAACAGGTTTGCAGTCTTCCATGGTGAACCTTTTCAACATTTCACTCACATACTTGGATTGACAGATAAAAATTCCTTCTTTTAGCTGACTGATCTGCAACCCCAAAAAGAATGAGAGTTCACCCAACATAGACATTTCAAATTCTGCCTGCATCTTCTCTGCAAAGTCTCTACACATCTCATCCTTGTGGCCACCAAAAATGATGTCATCTACATACACAACTACCACAACCTGACTATCTACAGTTGATTTCACATACAAATTACCGTCCATCATGCCCTTTTTGAAACCCAAATGACATAAATAGGTGTCCAATCTAGCATACCAAGCTCTGGGAGCTTGTTTCAGCCCATATAAAGCCTTCCTCAACCTGCAGACAAGTGTAGAGTCTTCACTGAGTTGGAATCCATCAGGTTGCTTTGTGTAAACTTCGTCATCCAATGTGCCATTCAAGAAAGCAAACTGAACATCCATTTGATAAACATTGAAGCCTTTGTGAACTGCTAGTGCTAGAAACAGTCTGATTGCCTCAAGTCTTGCCACTGGAGCAAAAGTCTCCTCAAAATCAATACCTTCTACTTGAGCATATCCCTTCATTGAGTTTGTTTCTGAAGACCCATTTTGTTCCAATTACATTTTTGTCAACTGGCCTAGGAACCAAATCCCATGTGTGATTTCTTTCAATCTGGTCAAGCTCTTCATTCATGGCTTTCATCCAGCTCTCATCTCTACTTGCCTCCTCAATAATTTTTGGCTCAACTTGTGAGAGAAGAGAGTAGGTGTTGGAGTACACTCTTCTAGTTTGCTTACCTGTACTCTTGGTTCTCATCCCTGCACTAGGATCACCTATAATTTGATTTTCTGGATGATTCTTAACAGTCCTGCTTTTCTTTTCCTGCTCATCTGCCTCAGTGTCAAACTTGTCATGTTCATGCCCATATTCATCTCTTCCTTCTTGCCTATCCTCACCTGCTTCACTCACCTCAGTGAGGTCTTCAATTTTAATAGAATCAGCTCCTGAGCTAGTAGAGGAATCTCTTTTCTCATCAACCTTGACATCTGCACTTTCCATAATTTTGCCAAGTCTTTTGTTGTAGCATCTGTAGGCTTTGCTTGTGGTGGAGTAGCCTAGAAAGATGCCCTCATCAGCTCTATCATCAAACTTCCCCAAATCTTGATTGATATTTTTGATGTAGCACTTGCTACCAAAGACTTTGAAATGTCTTACTGTAGCTTTCTTACCAAACCAAATCTCATAGGGAGTTTTATTTTCATGAGCTCTCAACATACATCTGTTGTGAATATATACTGCAGTGTGAACTGCTTCTCTCCAAAATTTGTTACCCATGTCATTTTCAATCAACTTGGTCCTGGCCATCTCTTGAATAGTCCTGTTCTTCCTTTCTGCAACACCATTTTGTTGAGGTGTTCTTGCAGCTGAGGTCTGTCTTCTGATGCCATTTTCATAACAATATTCTTTGAAGTTTGTCCAGGTGTACTCACCTCCTCTATCAGATCTTAGACATTTAATCACTTTCCCTGTTTATTTCTCAACTTATTTTCTGAAGACTTTGAACATTTCTAATGCTTCTGATTTGTGCTTCAAAAAATATGCCCATGTCATTCTGGAGTGATCATCAATAAATAAGATAAAATATCTCTCTCCTGTGATGCTCTGTGTCCTCATAGGACCACATATATCAGTGTGCACCAACTCCAATGGTTTACTAGTATGATACTCTTTTGACTTGAAAGATACTCTAGTCTGTTTCCCTTTCTGACAAGAACCACAAATATGGTTTGATGGCTTTTTCAAAATAGGTATATCTCTAACAGCCTTCTTTGAAGAAATCTTTCCAAGACTGTTAAACCCAATATGTCCAAGCCTCCTGTGCCATAACCATGTCTCTTCTTCCATGCTTACCATACAAGTGTCTTTAACTGTCTCTGTCAAAGTGTAGAGATTCCCTGAAGTTCTTTTTCCCGTGGCCATCAACTTCCCTGTGCTTGTTCTTCTAATTTCACAACCTTGGCTATTAAACACCACTTCATGTCCCCTATCACAGATTTAACTGATATTGAGTAAGTTGTGTTTAAGCCCTTCCATATACACGACATCTTGGGATTGCACCTTCTCATTGTTGAGACTAATGGTACCCTTTCCCACTATCTTGGCACCATCATTGTTCCCAAACTTCACTGACCCACTTGCATAGGTCTCTAACTTCACAGATTTGACTGATACTGAGTAAGTTGTGTTTAAGCCCTTCCACATACAAGGCATCTTGGGATTGCACCTTCCCATTGTTGAGACTAATGGTACCCTTTTCCACTATCTTGGCACCATCATTGTTCCCAAACTTCACTGACCCACCTGCGTAGGTCTCTAACTTCTCAAACCTCTTCTTATCTCCAGTCATATGACTTGAGCAGCCACTATTAAGAATCTATGGTGTTGAGTCCCCTTGAGCTCTGAAAGCTGTTTGTATAACCATAGAACTGTTGCCCTTTTCTGCACTACTCTTCTGAACCCAAACTCTGTTTCTTGATTGAGGTTTCTGTAGTTGCTTCTCTCTAGGAATGGTTGCTTTAACACTTCTGACATTACCCTATCTATGTCTGTTGTATGGTCTCTGTGGAGGAAATACAGTTCTGCAGTCCCTAGCAATATGTCCATAATTGCTACATCTGTAGCACTCAACCATCACATCCATCAAGGGTGTAAAAGGATTCCTATCAACAAAGTTTGGTGGACCAATATTGAATTTACAATCTGAAATTTTGTGTCCAAAAGTATTACACTTGAAACAATGACCTTGAAAGAACTATCTTTGTCTCATTGGCTCTCTTTGCCATTTGTACTGAGCCCTGTGATCAACAACATTTCTAGCATTCTGTTGAGAAGGATAGTAATAACCAAAGCTCTCTACTCTCCTGCCTGGCCATGCCATTTGTTGTTGTCTAGCATGGTTAGTCTTATGGGATGGAGTTTGGTTTTTCTCAACTCTCTTATCCTTCACAGCAATAGGATTCTGTGTTGTGCCTTTTCCTTTTCCTTTGGCACTCTTTGATGATTCTCCTACAAATTCAAGACCGAATTTGTTCTGGGTTGATCTCTGAGAGCTAATGTTATACCCGTACCCCAGGATATAATTAAATATCATTTCTTCTCGTGACGTGTAGATACCGCTGCCATGTATGCTGGTGACCTGTTCTCCATGATGGTCAAACCTAGCTACAAAATCGTTGACCACAGCACGGGTTTGCCTGTGGAGGAAAGATTCCTCAACCGCCAGTGGGGAAAGTTCGTTGATGGCGACTTCGTCGACTACCCTCCAAGTACCAGCCCGGGAAGCGAGGAGTTCAGGAGAGAGCATCCTGGACCGTCACCTCAGTTGGATAATTCGTTCGGTGATGAGCTTAGCATTGCCGTGGCGAAGCTGTTCGGGGTCATGGGTAATAAACCATGACAGGGGAAAAGTAAGTTCTAGCCTCAAGACTTATTATTATTCTTCCCTTGGTAACCTTGAAGTGCGGGTCCGGGCTTGAACCGCTCGAGCTATTTCATGAGAGAAGGGAATAATTTAAGTTCGGGTCCCGCGTACCTTTAGGAAGTACATTGGGGACTTATACCCATCTCTTATGAACCCATCTAAGAATGGGCTTTTCCCTAATTAAGGTTGTGGGCAGACCCATTTAACCTATTGACCCAATGATGGGTTATTCCATCCACTTACCCACATAGGGCTAATGGGTTGACCCATTAGGCCTCATGACCCATTTGTCTAGAGGTACCCAAATACCCATTTATTATAAATGAGTCCATGAGGGAGAGAGAGAACATTACTTCTCCTTCATCATTCTCTTCTACCCTAAATCGTGGAGGAGAGAAAGAGGAGAGAAAGAGGAAGAGGAAGGTGAAGAGGCTTGGAGGAAGGTGGAGACCCCATCTCTTGGGCCATAAATCGTGGAGCTCTCTCATCTTGGGGGTAGGTAAGCTATTGAAGCTTCTTCCTTCTTCTATTTTGGATTTTAAAAGGGGTTGGGTAATGGGAGAGATTGACCTAGATCTCTCTTGGAACCTAGGGAGTCGATGGAGCATTAAAGCCCAAGCTATGGTGGAGTTATTTCACTCCATTATGAGCTCTAATATAAGGGTTCTCATTGCCATTTGAGAGATTTAAGGTTGGACCCTAATGAGCTTAGGATGGAGTTTCCTAGAGGTTCTTGTGCTTTAAAACCACTTGAAAATGAAGTCCTTGGAGGGGGATCCTTCGGATTTTGGACCTGAAGGTGTGAGGATTTACAAGTGGTTTCAGACCTGCAAGAAACCACCCTGAAATTACCTTCCTGAGAAGGCCCCTGTGAAGCTCGGATTTACACTCGGTTTCAGTTTTCTGAAACCACATCTGCATCCGACCTTGACTAAAACTGTCCTGAACCCCTGGTTTCCTAGGATTTACACTCGGTTTCGTTTTCTAAACCACATCTCGCATCCGACCTTGACTAAAACTGTCCTGAACCCCTGGTTTCCTAGGATTTACATGTGGTTGCAGAATTTGGGCATGAAACCACTCCTGCAACCACTTTGTTTCTGAAACCTTATACTTAAGTGATTATGGGAGACCTTTTGGGGATCCTTTCCCTTCACTCGTTTAACCTTATTTCACTCTTTGTTTAGGTTAATATATTCATTTTGTGGCTTATTGCTTGATCGAGGCGACAACTGATAATCTTGGTGCTTGGCGTATACGCTGTGAGTGGGTTTGGTTGTTTGGGCTTGTTATTATTATTGCACTATATATTATGTACTCATTATAATTAATAAGCATGTTTGTGCATATTGCATAATTTTATATCTATTTGTTATAATGTTGATTGGTAATGTTGTACCTTGATGGGTCTCGATGCCGGTGGGTACCGGTGCCGGAACCCCGAACACTATATACATTTATGAAGAAATTATGTTGAATGTCATGTTGAACTGTATGCGCCGTGCCGTGCTGGTAACCGGGCACTAAACCAGATGAAAAGTTGATGCGCCCGGATTATCTCTCGGGACGATAGGACTTGCATGTAGTATATTGTGGCTAGGATTTCACACCCTTATGCTACGACCCTTACCAACAGGGGTTTAGGTGTTGGGTAATCAGTACACCGGATTCTATGGAGGTGGGAGAGGCTAGTCATGGTAGTATTGGTTATCAGGGGTCTGCCACTGAGTGGTCTTGGAGGCTTCGATCGGCGTAGGTCCCACGTGACAATTGAGGTTTCATTGTGGCGATAAGTTAAGTGACCCACAGTGTCTCCCGAGTTGTCACAGTAGCATATGCCATTGACTTAGTTGTTTGTTAGGTGGAAAAATGGACTTAACATGTGCATGCATCATTGGACTATGTGAATTGCGTGTTTGTGCATCCCCATCCCCTCACTGGCTCAGTGGAGCTAACCCCCTCGTGCGCACACTTTTTAGATTATGATGCAGGTGACGGATATCTCGCGGGACTTGGAGTGCAGCCCTCGGGGTACGATGAGATTGGTGAGGAGGAACCGGAGGCCGTGTTTGAGGAACATGGCGACGGGTGTCCTTGCGATGATTGTGCCTACGGGCCGTGAGGATATTCGGGACTCGATCCCTTTTTGATTTACTTTTGAGGCTAAGGCCTATGTTGAAATACTTACTATTATACCGTTTTTGATAGTTATTAGATGGTCATTGGAAATGTAACTAATTACTGTATTTATCATCTAGCCTTTGAACATCTTGTAACTATTCGATTTATACGCTTCCGCAATACTACTGATCCTTGGAATGTAATATTCCTCTTTTCTGCATTCTAATATTATATTGTGTTAATATTGGTTATGACTGTGCGTTGGGACACTGTGTCAGTGATCCGGGCGGTTTAGTAGGATGACACGCGTCGTCCTAGTCACCCTTTATATGATATTATATTCCTTGTCTGGAATAGGGGCGTGACAGCTAAGGATCTCATCAAGCTTCTTGCTACTAGAATGCACATATGAAGATTTTTCTATGTCATTTATACTTGAATCATTCTCAAACTCTGCTACCTTTGCCTTGAGAGTATCAATCTCCTTCTGAAAATCAGAATATTCAGCTAGGATATTAGACTCTTCTTCCAATTTAGCCTTCAAAGATAGATTTTCTGATTCAAGCTCTGTGCATTCTGTAGTTTTCTGTGATAACTTCTCTTCAAGATCTTCTAGAATTTTTCTTGATTCATCTGCTTGCTTTTTCAACTGAAGAACTAATTGTTCTTGTTCCTTAAGATTTTGTGAAACTTGTTTAACCCTCTTTCTTTCTTTCTTGAGCTCTTTGAGAGCAGATCTCAACTCAGCTTCAAAGTCCACCTCTCCTTCTTCTTCATCTTTTGAGGTTGTGCTTATTCTAAGTGAATCATCCTCTTTTTCTTGAAACACCATAAAAATAGCATGATCTTCTACATCATCATCTGATTCATCTTCAGATTCTTCCTCAGATGTGTCATTGCTCTTCTTAGAAATGAAGCTTCTTTTCTTGAATTGATTTTTCTTGGATGACTTGGAGAAAAACTTCTTCTTCTTTCTCTTGAGACTTATTTTCTTTTCTTCTTCGTCATCACTCTCCATTTGTCCCTTGTGGGGACATTTAGCTACAAAGTGTCCAACTTTACCACATTGAAACACTTAAATGGAAGTTTATTTTTGTACTTTCCTGTCCCCTTTTTTAGCTTTCTGGTGAAGTGGGCTATGATCTCATCATCATCATTACTGTCTTCTTCTTCACTTTCAGGTTGCTCTTTTATTTTTAATTTTTTCAGTGCCTTAAATGCTGCCTCTTTGTCAACTGACTTTCCTTTGCCTTTTCTCATCTCATAAGCTGTAAAGATCCCATGTAACTCATCTAAGCTAAGTACCTCCAGATCCTTAGCTTCCTCAACAGCTGAAACCTTGGAGTCAAATCTGTCTGGTAAAGATCTAAGAATTTTCTTCACAACAACAGAGTCAGTTAGACTCTCTCCCAGTCCTCTTATGGAGTTTACAACCCCATTGACTCTAAGCATATAATCTTCAATGTTTTCTTCATTCAACATCTTCAATCCCTCAAACTGAGCTCTATAAACTTGGAGCTTAGCTTCTTTGATTTTTGCATCTCCTTCGTGGATGCGTTTTAGCTTGTCCCAGAGTTGTTTGGCAAACTTGCATTCCATCACTTTTACAAACTCACTGTCAATAAGAGCATATTTGATTGCATGCATGGCTCTACTGTTGTTTTCATATTTCTTTTTCTCTTGGTTGTCTGTAGGTGCAACACCAGTCATGGTGTATTCATTCAACACTGAAGCCCAAACATCATATCCAAGAGACCCCAGATAGGTCTCCATTTTGTTCTTCCAAAAAGCATAATTTGTTCCATCAAAGTGTGGTACCTTTCCTGAAGACCCTTTTCCTGAAGCCATACTGACCCTAAATCACTCAGCTACCTCTGAAGCTGTCACTGAGTCCCAAGCTCTGATACCAATTGTTGTTCGATGGCTATCATTGAGAGGGGGGTGAATCAGTGATCCAATTTTTTTAATTTCTTCCCCACTTGCACTGGTAATTACTGGGCGGATCAGAAAATAAACCACAAAGTCGTGTACACACCCCTGCCAGACTCAAAGGCTCTACCAAGTGTGTACACCCATCCTGCAGCCCACACACTTCAAATGCTAATACAAATATAATGCAAAAATCCACATGCACAACACAAGGTATACGTGGTTCGACAAGTTGCCTACATCCATGGAGCAATGCCACTAAAGGCTTCGTATTTTTCTAATACTTAACTTCGCTGCACCTACAGCTGGGAGCACCTACACCCAAATTTTCTCAGCATAGAACTGAAAGGGCAATTAATGCCAGTACAAAAAGTACCCACTACCTGAGAGCACCCACTCCCAATATTTAGCACCCACTAAATACAGAATAAAAATCAATAGAGTTGGGTTTATATCAATACCCTACAATCAAGGTCAGACTAACTTAGGTTATCAACATGCATCACCTAACACTAGTAATAATAGAGAACACAGACAATCACAAAGAACAATAGAAGATAAGAAGCCTTACAACCATTTGTCTGTACCAATCTCAGATGTGATGGAGCCCACTGGAACTACCAACTCTTCCCTTATAAGGAGAGACTTGGGTTTTCAAATGCACACTGCCATAAGGGGACCACAGATAGCTCCTTTCTGCTTGTCTCTTCCTCTTCTTGTATTTCTTCAAAAACCACTCAAAAGCCCAATTTCCTCATGAACAATACTCCAATAAGCAAGTTGCAATGTTCAAAAACCATTGAGAATAAGCTTGATGCAACCCAAAACAGCCTTCTATTTCTTCAAAAATCAAAGCTTGAAAGAGAGAGAGAGAGAGATTCCATCTTCACCCTTTTGGTTGCTCTTTTTTCTCAAGCAAAAACCCCTTCTTTCTTCTTTTCTTTTTTTTTCTTCTCCCTTTTTTTTTTTTTTCCTCTTTTTCTTTCCACGGTTCTGTACTTCTCTCTATGGAGAAGAAGACCACTTATCTTTTTACAATAAAGGACTTTTAGAAAAAATATCAAAATAACCCTTTGAGATGAACTAATCAAATCTTCACAAAGAGAATCTTCAAAATGGGTATTGTTAAAAAAGCTTTTTGGAAAAATCAATGGCACGTCTTTTGAGAGCTCTTTGGAGAAATAATTTCAAAATAGAATATTTCAAACTATTTTGTTATCAAAAGCAACGTTACATCACCAATTTCTTGTAAATTTCAAAAGAACCCCTTGTTCCACCTATTTGTGTCATTGAAGATAAAATTTATATTTATTTACAAACAAACCCCTGAGACACAAATTGAATCTGTGATGCTGGCCGAAAGCATGAGATGAAATCCAAAATTTTCAGATTTGCTTCTATTCTGCACACCCATACGAGAAAATTCATAACTCCCTAGTTTGACATCGGATTGACGAACCGTTTGAACCGATGTAAAGAGGACTCGACGAACTAACTTTTTTTAGTTCAAAGCTCCTCCAAAATCTGATGCGGGACATACTGAAAAAATCCCTGAAGGTACCACAGCCGCAGTGACCTATGACTTAGGATACAAGAGTGAATCCAAAGACCACCAAACACTTCCAAACACTTTGTATCACTACCAAACAAAGTTTCCTGAGCCACTGGACATTGTCATAGCCTCAAGACTAACCATCTCAACACTGCACTACATTTGGTTGCCAACAATGACAACCTATATGCAACACACATTCGGTCCTATTTCTCAACTCTATACTCATCTTCTTAACTTGTCAATTGTACAGATTTCCTTTCACATGATCATTTCACATGCTGAAAATCTGAAACTTTGTGCCCTTTCCCTGATGAAGAAATTAGACAAGGGTGTTTCATCAGATTAAAGGGTATAAAGCTCCAAGTTTACATGGTTTTTCCAGCAGATTTTTTCAATTACATCGGGATTTTGCAGAAAAGGATGTCATTAAAGCTGTCCAACACTTTTTCTCTCATGGATTTATGCTTCATTCGTTCTTTTAATAAAACAACTCTAGCTCTTATCTCGAAAAGAAAAAACCCAACCGAGATGGTCCATCTAAGACCCATCAGTTTGTGCTCAATTGTTTACGAAATCATTACAAAGTGTGTGGCAAATAGATTGAAACCTTTGTAAAATTGCATCATCAATCATACACAAAGTGCATTTGTCCTCGGGCGATTAATATCTGACAACATCCGTATAGCCCATGAAGTCCTGAACAATCTAAAGAGATCAAAAGGTAAGACCGGGTTGATGGCATTGAAACTTGATTTAAATAAAGCATACCATAAAATAGAATGGTCTTTTCTTCAATAGACATTATTGAAATTGGGTTTTGCTGGTCAATGGATCGACTGGATAATGCAATGCATCTCAACGGTGCAATGTCACATCAAAGTAAATGGATCACTCATTGGGTGTGTTACTCCACAAAGAGGTCTTCGGCAGGGCAGACCCGGTCCTGAGCCCGTACCTGTTTATTCTTTGTCAGAAAACTCTCCCATGCCACTTCAACCATGTCATCGATCAAATCAAAGGAGTTATCAAGCATTTGCATAAGCACGAATGAGCCTATTATTCATCACATAATGTTTGCGGATGATTGTATGATCTTCTCCAAGGTTACAACAGATGAAAATTCTTCCATTATGCAAATTTTCAACGAGTACAATTCGGTTTTAGGTTAGGAACGTACTAAATACATCCAAGTTTGATCAGTGTCATGTTAAGCCAGAAAACCGAGCAGATCACATGCGATTACATTACCTCGATTATGAACCTCAAGCATGTTTCCTCTCATGGTGTATATTTGGGGCTCCCCTCTTCTTTCAAAAGATCTACAAGTCAAAGCTTCTCATATATTTTGGAGAGGATTCAGACCAAGCTAACCGGCTAGAGTGAAAAGCTACTACTCTTAGGAGTTGAGAAGGAAATCATGGTCAAGGCGAGCATGCCTACAAATGCTATGTTTGTTTTCCTTATGCCAAAGTTTCTTTGCTCAAAATTGATGAATAGCTTGATAAGTTGATATTGGTGGAAGAACAACAATGAATAGGGAGTTTATTTGGTGAAATGGAAAAAGATCTGCACAAGTAAAAGAGAGGGAGGGTTAGGCTTCAGGGAATTTTATCACTTCAACCAAGCATTAATTACTTGCTCGGCAATGCTGGAGGATTCTTGAGCAACCATAGAGTCTTGGGGTTCAGGTCCTTAAAGTCAAGTATTTCCCAAATAGCCACTTAACTTGAACTTCCTCCTACAAAATATGGCTCATGGGGATGGAAAAGTAATCCTAAAAGGAAGAGAAGTAGTACTGCTGAAGGGACTTCATAAGAGAATTGGAAATGGCCAATCTGCCAGCATATATGTTTCCACCCTCCCCCAAGGTCGAATCCTAAGCCCTCCAACCCAATCGGCTATCCACTATGTGCATCAACTTATTAATTAGAATTTCAATCAGTGGAAAACAGGTCTTCTTAATTCCCAGCTTGTTCTCCCCAACAGAGGTTCATGAAATTTTGAGAATCTCAATTCCATCATATGATCTTGAAGACTTTTGGTTTTGGGCTCTCTAAAAAAATGGAAGATTAACAGTCCGGTCAGCTTACCACCTAAGTGCCTCAGTGGATCCTTCGAATTCTCTCCTTCATCTTCCCAACCAAATCCCTATTAATGGAGAATAATTTGGAAGATGGAAGTTGCTCCTAAAATAAAAATCTTCCTTTGGAAGTGTGGGCACAATGCTCTTGTTGTGACTAATCTTCTTTATCAAAGGCAAATCGTAATATCCCCAATATGTGTTGTTTGTCTTAAAGAAGAGGAACATTTCTCATGCCCTCTTCAAATGCAACCATGCGGCAAATTTGTTGGAAGGCTTCCTTCCCCTTTTCAATTCAGATCGTCTACGGCGCAGCTGCCCGTAGCATCGTCCTGTGCACAGACTAAGCCGAGCGCATAATGACCGCCTTACCCCCACTCGGGCAAGGCGTTTGGGCAGGGGTAAGTCGGTTTTTACGCGCGCGGCTCAGTCTGAGCCGCTCAGGCCGCTACGGACAACATGCCATAGAGGATCTGGATCCTCCCCTTTTAGATTGGATATCTCAAATTTTCAAGGCAACTGTATTCATGATTGGGGTTAATTTCGGATTTTAATTCTCTCCAATTCCTTAAAAATGTGCAGTGAGGCAATGCTAGGTGGAGATGTCGACACTTGTCAGCTTGAACATCCAACGGTCCATATCAATGAGCTCAAACCATTGGATGTCCAAGTTGCCAAGTGATGACATCTCCACCTAGCTCTGCCGCACTGCACACTTTTAGAAATTAGAGAAAATTATTTTCCGTTAATTTCTTCCTTTCAAAGTTCGACAAAGGTGTAAAGAAGAAGGACATCGATCAAGTTTGGAGCACTTTAAGTTGGGAAATCTAGAAAACAAGGAACAGAGCCTGCTTTGAAGCGATCATTCCAAGTTTATTATGAACTATCCAAGATGTTCTTACAATTTCTGAGCTCTTCTCCTTTGTTATATTTCACTTTATCAAAATAGAACTTTAATGTTTCGCAAATTATCTAACGCCTGGTTCATCCGGACTTAGAGTTTCCCATGTTTGGTGGATTCATGCCGCACCACCTTTTGGTTCCATTTGATTGCAAGGGGAATTAAAGGGAAGGGAAGTGAAATTTTCATATTTAAAAAAGGAAAATTTTTTAATCATTATCCCATGTGACACCATGTGACAATATATCTAATTCCAAATCATTCCATATTTGGTTATTAAATTTCACTTTATTTTACAATCATTTTCCTTTTGATTTAAACTATAAAATAAATATTACATGTAAAATGTATCTTTACTAGATATGATAATAAATTTAAGTAGTTTATATAATCACATGGGATAATGATTACAAAATTTTTTTTTTTAAGGATCGAAAAATTTTCTTTCCCTTCCCTTTAACTTTCCTTGCAACCAAACGGAGCCTTTATTATAAATACTTCTTTACTTTCGCAAAGGAGTTTCTCCATGGAAAATTTTGAATAAAATTTCCGTTTACACAAAAAAAAAAAAAAGTTCTAAACATAGTGTCACAGTGCTGGATCCAGATCTCCTACTGCCGGGCTGCCTGGTAGGACCGTGCTGCTTAGACCCGGTGTTGCGTGCAATGACCGCCTTCTCCCCACTCGAACAAGGCATTTGAACAGGGGTAAGGCATACATTGTGAGCAACGTCGTGTCTGGGCAGCACGGTCCTGCCAAGCAGCTCGGTAGTAGAGGATCCAAATTGCACAGCTCGACACCTAAAACATAATAGAAAATATTAATTTTTTTCCTTAATAAAAAAAAGGCAAAAGGCAAAGACACGTATCTATTAGATATTATTTCACTAGAAAATTATATAATAATTAATTCATATTTATAAAATTAAATATTAACCAATAAACATTAGAATTTATCTGTTATTTAATATTATTTTTCCACTTAATAAAATATTTATATTTTTGAGACGGTTTATATAATGCTTGTAAAAATGAGAATAAAAAAAAAGAACAATAGCATAGCAAGGGGGAAAAAAGTTGCTAAAAATTCATTGTTTCAATTTTTTTTCTTTCATTTAATTTTAAAATTAGGTGAACGGTTTTTATCTAAACTAATTTTTTTTGCTAGTAGGTCAACTTACCTTATAAGTATGAAAACAACTCTACTAGAAATAATAGTTCAATATTATTTTTTTGGGGGGATGGTGCAACGTTACTCTAATATCTCATTTTTCTTTTTGGTGAAGACTCTAATTTCTCATATTATAGTAGACCTACTTTAAAGATTAATGTATTTGTAGAATTTTCTTGCATAAATATAATGTTTAATTGTGCATGATACCTAAAAAATAATAGAAATATAATTGTTTTTCTTAATTAAAAAAAAAGGTAAAAGGCAAAGACACATAGCTATTATATAATATTTCAATATATAGAAAATTTGTTTTGATCATTAATTACATATCATATCATTTAAAACTAAATATTAACCAGTAAACATTATGTTTTAATAATGATTCAATAGGAAGGGAAAATAGTTTGTTATCAAATATAAATATTTCATTTGATTTTTTATTTTTTGAGGATGGATCATTAATGATTATAAAAATGTGAAATAGAAACAAACAGCATAAAAAGTATTACTTAGGCCACATTTGGTATGAATGTATGATTTCTAATTCGATTTCGGATTGATTTCATGAAATAGTCAACAAATAGATTTTTTGTCACGAAATTGAAATTGTTTTGACTGCACCAATCTGAAATGTTTCAAGAATAAGAAATCAATTTGGTAATTCAATTTTTGAGAATAAATTCTCTATATTTCTTTGGGAGAGGGTTGGAGGGCGAAGGAGGAGATGGAGGCGGAGGCGGAGGCGGGGGTGGGGGTGGGGGTGGGGGTGGGGGTGGGGCCAGGAGGAGGTGGTGGTGGCGGTGACATGGTGGCGGTAGTGGGGGTAGGTGGTGGTGGGGTTGGAAGGGAGGTAGTGGCGAGGAGGTGGTGGCAGGGGTGGTGGAGGTAGTGGCGATGGTGGCGGCAACGGCGGCGAGGTGGGGGCATGGTGGTAGTGAGACCATTGGGAGAAGAAGAAGGTTGGTGTTTTATTTTTAACATAAAATTACTGCTTTGCCCATCAAATTAACCATGTGCTCATTAAAAAACAAGAGTGAAATCAATTTCAATTTCAATTTCAAAATTGAAACAACACTTTCATAAATTTCTATTCCATATAATTTCTATTTCACTAAAATAGGATGCAAAAATTAAACCAAACAATCTCTGAAATAGATTACCTCATGAAATTGAAAAATAAATCATACCAAATCAGGCCAACAAAGGGAATAAAAGTTGGCTTAAGGGCATATATTTTAAATTTATTTCTTACATTTATTTTTAAAATTAGGTGAACTGGTTTATCTAAACTAACATATTTGCTAATAGAGCAGCTTACTTTATAAAAAACAACTAAGTATATAATAGAAACAGTATACTTAGTATCTTCTTCTTTTTTTTTCGTGTAATACTTTAAATTTTTTTTTTTTTTGGTCGAAGTGTAATACTTTAATTAGATTAATGTATTTATATAGTTTTTTTTTCCTATATATAAATACTCCTTAGAGTTTTTTTTTTATTTTTATGGAATCCTTAGAGTTATTATGGTATAAAATATTTTTTATTAGAGTTGTTACCTTGTGGAGTATTAGTGAGTTATTACCTCTTGCATTGCAAGCAAGGATTGAGGTATTGGTATCGGGGATGGTATTGGTCTTTGCTGATATAGATATGATATCGATCTAGATTCACCCGTATCAGTCGGTTTACCCCTATGTTCATTAAAAATCGGGTTTTTTTAACGATGTTATCCTTGATCCGATACCAATACCCAATCCGGGATCAGCTTCAGCTGAAACCGTCATCATATCCCGCCATTACCCACCAATCCGATACCGATACCTCATTTTATGGTTGCAAGTGTAACGGAAATCTTGAAAGGTAGCAACTCCTGTAAATCTGCCACGTATACTGACAGGTAGACTATAATTTATTCGCTCCTGGGCTCTTTTTTATAGCTGCTTAGTTGGGGTGTAGATTATAAATGGTAACTCTAATAATACGCTTTTGGGTAAGCATAAGGTGAAGACAAGCTCTTAGGGATGGTGTCACTTGTTAAAGCTAAAACCCTCACCTCCAGTATCCTAGCTCACGCAAGGACGATTTCTCCTTCTGCTTCTCGGTTCCAAATCCGCTCGATGGCTGACTCTGCGGCTTCCCAATTGAAGCAAATTCAGATTCAGAGGGACGACACTGTAAGTGACATTAGATCTCTTTCGTTCTTTTGACCACATTTCTGTATTTTTGATAATCTAATCTGATATTGTTTCTGTTGAGCTCTTTCTCATCTGGGTAGGTTTCAAACTAGTGGTTTTTCCTCGTCTGTAACCTAATTGTGGGTGGGTTTTGGTGTAGTGCATGGGTTCTTCGAGTTTTAGGAACAGAGACCATTTTAGTGATGCATCATATAATGATGGCTCACTGATAAAAGGGGGAGAGGGGGGAGCTTTTTCGGGTGCAGGCGTGTGCTTGTATGAGAATGTAACTAAAACGAGTGAAGTGTAGTTCTATAAACCCATAAAGTCATAGTTGTGTGTGTGAGGCAGGTAAATGTTAATACTACAGGCTTGTAAAGTTGTAATTAGGGACGAAAAGGAGAGATTAGATGGGTCAATCGGTGTTACTATTGCTTTGATAATAGATAGGTGGAAATGTTACCCACCATTCCTATCAAAAAAGAAACAGTTAAATACCATTGTTCATATTGCCAAAATGTAGAGACCCTTTTTTCCCAATCCCATGTATTAGACTGGAAGTGGGAAAATTTTTTGCAGTTGCTTCTTTTTGATAAAATCATGTTTCCTAGTAGTTGAGTGAATCACAACTTGGCTATTTGTGAGAAATTTAATTTGTGTGGAATATGTGTATTACAGGCATGATGCTATTGACTTCCTCATACTGGTGAATTTCTTTCTGATATTTTTCTTTTTCAATTAAATTGTCCTGCAGACATTTGATGCATATGTCGTTGGCAAAGAAGATGCTCCTGGGATAGTGGTGTTGCAAGAGTGGTGGGGAGTTGACTTTGAGATTAAGAACCATGCCCATAAAATTTCCCAATTGGCTCCTGGTTACAAAGCACTCATTCCAGAGTAAGATTTATTTGATTCTGCAGATACTTACCATCTCCTTCACAAAATTTAATTTGCATCTGGTTAACAGCTGGAATGAAATCTTTTTTTTTTTTTTGGAATAATGTAGCATATGAATGCATAAGTTGATGAGGACGGGCCTTGGTGCAACGACAAAGGTTGCTCCATTGTGACCAAGTGGTCACGGGTTCGAGTCTGAAAACAGCCTCTCTGTGAAAGCAGGGGTAAGGCTGCGTATATTATGACCGTCCCTATACCTCGCAGTGGCGGGAGCCTCGTGCACTGGTTAAGCCCTTTATGAATGCATAAGTTGATGGTTCAATATAGGCTCATATTGACTGCTTTGATAAGAAATGTTGTCATCTTAAGCTTTTGGTAATGAATTAATTTCTACTATTATTCTCATTGTGATGTATGACTTGGGATGAGTCCATCTCGATGGAGATCTTACACCCTAAGATGGTATGGGAAATCACAAAGCAATGGTTTCATTCCAGATGTCAGCTGAACAGAGCAACAATTTGTATGATAAACTACTTCAGAATATCTTATTATCATTTTTCTTAAGAGTAAGCTTCTACCCTTCTATTGTTTTCTCCTGTTGATGGCTAATTTTTGTTGTCTCCTCCTCTTCCCAGTTTGTATCGTGGAAAGCTCGGTGTAGAAGTTGAAGAAGCGCAACATCTAATGGGTGGTCTTGATTGGCAAGGTGCTGTTAAGGATATCCGTGCTTCTGTTGGTTGGCTTAAAGCGAATGGTTCACAAAAGGTGTGTCATCAATTTTTGTATTTTACAGGGTACCATTCGGTAAATTTTATTCTTTGTCAGTAACAAACAAAGAAATCTTTTGTAATATAAATCAGTTTTCTAAAGGATCAACCTGACTGGGTGGTCAGGTTGTTTGGAATGCTGACTCAACCAAACACTTGGACACCTGGTCCACTTTTGAAAAAAATGACATAAAGAACAATCTAGAAGAGAGGACAGCTAGCAAAAAATATGGGATTATAGGTCATGAGGAAATTTGTAAGCTGGAACTAGCATTCCCTACATCTTTTAAGAAAGAGAAACGCATAATACACTACCACCCCCTCCCCATGACACCAGCAATTAAGTCAACAAAAAGACTCCAGCTCCCCCCCCCCCCCCACAGAGAGAGAGAGAGACCGCAGACCCTCTAGAAACCTTGAATAATCCACAAGACTGGAAGTGTCAAATTAAGTGCAATCCCAAATTTCAGTAATTCAAGGTGGACAAGGTCCTCAGCACCCTTGGGGGGGGGGGGGGAGAGAGAAAGAAAATGGAAGAAAGAATTTAGGTTGCTTGCCCTAATATCATAACTAACTGATTTCACATAGATAAACTGCTATTCATCATTATTAAAGCAAAATAAAGAGTTTCTGGAAATCTATATAACTAGCTCACAGCATTCTTTAATGTTCTGCTGTGACGTACTTCTTGTGTTTGTTTTGGACACCAATACTGAAACTAGTGGCCTTTATATAAGCGTGTAAATTTCTTTCATAAGTAGGCACAAGAGTTTAAATTTTTTATAAGCCTGTATAATTTTCAGGGTAGGTGCTATGTACCCCATGTCCTTGTCATACACTGACAGGCATATCAGTCTCCTTGTTACTGGACGCGAATATATTTCTCCTGAATCACTTAGCAAACCTAGCCAGTTTCCAATGATGCTTTGTATAATCTTTGTTTCCACCTATTACTACTTCTCCCATTTCCACTATGAGATCTCATCTGAATGCTAGTGGATCTAATGTATGTCCGTAGAAGAAACATTTAATCCATTGTTTTGTCTCTTGTTACTCAACTTTTCTTCCATATAATTGTTTCTCTGCTTCACTTGTACCACTCCAGAAATGTTAAGAGCTTCCTGTTGAAATGTCTGTTGTAAAGCCCTCAAATTTGGTTGCTTAGACAAAGTTCATGCTTAATGATGTTAATTGGAAACAAGACCCTGCATTTAACCATCTCACTCCATTGCAATAGGTCGGCGTAACAGGATTTTGCATGGGTGGTGCCCTTTCTATTGCTAGTGCTGTTCTGGTTCCTGAAGTTGATGCTGTTGTTGCTTTCTATGGAATTCCTTCACCAGAACTGGCGGACCCTGCTCAAGCCAAGGCACCAGTCCAGGCTCATTTTGGGGAGCTTGATAACTTTGTTGGCCTTTCAGATGTTACAGTATGATAATCTCTTCAAACTTTCCATGCTCATTTTTCTGTCTGTTTAAAATTTGCAGACTTTTCCCTTGTTCTTGAAGAATTTGTTGAATTAAATTGTGTTCAAAATTAAAATATGTTCACGGGTTTCAGTTAACTGTACAGCACATGATATTCTTGAGTTCTGACTGTTTTTGAGGTACAGCCAAAACCTGGTCTTCTTTTTATACTATCCGTATTCTTGTAAATCCCCTGGATCCATGTAGCTAACCCCCATTTAGTTGGGGTTAGGCTGAATTGAGTTGTATTATTGTAAACCCACCCTAATGACAGTGGGAACACTTCCAACTGTTGAGGATTGATGTCTTGTATTATGTGGTTTGTATTTTGGTCCACCTCTGAAGTGTTGTTAAAACCCATAGGAGTCGGCGCACCCTGCTGCATCCCTTCTTTGTCGGGCCATGCGAATCCGGGAGGCCCATCAGGGGGTTCGGGGGCAGCAGCTCTCAAGGAAAACTTTTAGGGTTTTCATAGGGGTAATTTTGGAAATTGCATCTCTATGTTTTCCTTTAAATTGGTAGCAATGGGGGTTCATTAGGGTTAAGAGAGATTTCTTTGTATACAGAGAGGCTAGATGAAAAGAGCCTGTAATCCTATTCTCCATTGCTAGTGAAGCAGCTCTTATATCGCCGTTGACATTGGCATCTTGCATTGTGGTAGTTTATTATTTATTTATTTATTTATTTTTGTTATATTGTGTTTTTTGCATCACGGATGGTTTTCAGTTTCTACACCAACTCTTGATTCTTCTGGCAAACTCAGTGTTTGTTATATGGAAACCATATCTGTCACCATTACCGCTTCTATCTAGTTAAAATCCTATTGTCTTCGTCTTCTTTCTTTTGTTTCCCTGCACTTGCTTTAGAATTGAAGACTAATATAAAATTTTGTTTATTATTTATTTATTTTTGTTATGTTGTGTTTTTTGCATCGTGGATGGTTTGCAGTTTCTACACCAACTCTTGATTCTTCTGGCAAACTCAGTGTTTGTTATATGGAAACCATGTCTATCACCATTACCGCTTCTATCTAGTTAAAATCCTATTGTCTTCGTCTTCTTTCTTTTGTTTCCCTGCACTTGCTTTAGAATTGAAGACTAATATAAATTTTTGTTTCTGTAACAATGGAAAATGTACTTGATGATTTGGCCTTGAAAGTTAAAACAACTAAAGGGAGAAATATTCAGCGATAAACTTAATTACCGAATTTTTCTCAGGCTGCAAAATCTTTGGAGGAGAAACTCAAGGTATCTGGGCTTCCATCCGAAGTGTACATTTATCCAGGTAATGGTCATGCTTTTATGAACAGGTCCCCTGAAGCTGTGAAGAGGAGGAAAGGAATGGGATTGACTGATGAAGACGAAGATGCAGTGGAGCTGGCATGGTCTCGCTTCCAGACATGGATGAGTCGCTTCCTGTCTTAATGATTGGAGAACATTGGTAGTTATTACCATCCTCCACATTGTTCTACTTTTCTTAATAATTTATGGGTTTTGTTAATGGATGATATTGGTTAATAGTTATATTTTTTGTTGAAATTATGTTACCTTCAGTTGGTTAGCCATATAAACGCATATTACCTGAAATTGTAATGGTGTTCAATTTCCACCTTAAAAATATCATGGACTGAACCAAGAAGCTACTTAAATCTGCCTACAACCTCATCTCAAATCAGGTAGAGATCTTGGAAGCTAGTAGACGCTCTTCCTCTCGTCCTTCTTCTACCCTTACTGTTTCAGATAATGTCTGGAAATTTATTTGGAACTGTCGAACCCTGCCCAAAATTCATTCATTCCTTTGGTGAATGTGTGCGAATGGTCTTGCTCAGCAAAGGGTCTAAGACTTCGCCAAGTGCCAATTGATCCCTCATGCCAGTGCTGTGGAACAGCTAAGGAGACTGCTGAACACATCTTCCTCCATTGCCTATATGCTCGTGTTATGAAACCGGCGTCGATTCTAAGAAATTAAGCAAGATAGAAATAAAGAAGATGGTAATCATCAATGTAAAAAATTAACGAACAAGAACATCAGACGCAAGATATACGTGGTTCGACTTTTGGCCTACATCCACGGGCGAAGACAGTTGTAAGGATTCACTAGAAAGTTTGAAGGTTACAAAAAACTCTTAGTACCCAATGCACCCAATGTTCACTCTTTTCTACGTTATACACACCCTCTATATGTTCTCACTTAATGAACAAATGGTGTTGCCATTTTATAGGCCTAAAAGAGACTGATAGCCCATGAAGACACAGCTAAAATAAAAAACCATTTGTCAACCCATAAATCAAAGTTGAAATTCAGCCATATTAAATGAGATGGGGCAAAATCATAAAATATGGGCTGGGAATTTATTACATGTTTTAGGAAGTCAAAGAAAGTGGGTTGAAAAGATTAAAAAAACCTAAAAGAAAAACATGGGCCGGTGCCTCATTATGTGGATGATGACAAGAGGTCACTACTTAAACAATCTCCACCTTGACTGTTGTCACAATCACTTTAACGAATTGAGATGCCTCCACCTTGACTAGAACTCCTTAAATTGTCTTTTCCATCATGCCTCCTAGGGCATTCCTTATGCACTATGAATGCCAACCAAGTCCAAGCAATGGTTGTACTTGTTGACTGGAATAGGCTTTGTCAACATATCTGCTGGATTTTCGGCTGTAGGAATCTTCATCACTGAAATAGCACCTTCTAAAATAGCTTCCCGAAGGAAGTGATATCTGACATCAATGTGTTTGGTTCTCTCATGATACATTTGATTTTTAGTCAAATGTATTGCACTCTGGCTGTCGCAAAACACTGTAGTAGTATTTTGTTGCAGCCCCAAATCATTGACCAAACCTCTAAGCCAATGGCTTCTTTCACTGCTTCCGTTGTTGCCATATATTCTGCCTCAGTAGTAGATAATGCAACTATAGATTGTAAGGTCGCCTTCCAACTGATAGCGCAACCCGAAAGTGTGAAAACATAACCTGTCAAAGATCGCCTTTTATCCAGATCACCAGCGTAATCTGAATCAACATAACCGGTAACGGTAGAACTGGTGCTACTCCCTTTGTCATAGACCAAGCCAACATCTGTAATGCCTCTGAGATACCGGAGTATCCATTTCACTGCCTGCCAATGCCCCTTGCCAGGATTGGCCATATATCTGCTAACAACGCTAACAACTTGTGCAATGTCTGGACGAGTGTAGACCATTGCATACATGATGCTTCCAACTGCACTCGAGTAAGGAACACTAGCCATGTGATCCTCTTCCTCTGAACTTTGTGGTGACATAGCTGCAGAAAGTTTGAAGTGTGTTGCAAGAGGAGTACTCACCGGCTTGTAAGATTGTATGCCAAAACGTTCAAGTACTTTTTCAATGTACTTGGCTTGGGATAAGTATAACTTACCCCTTTTTCGATCCCTGTGAATCTCCATCCCTAAAATCCTCTTTGCCGCACCCAAGTCTTTCATTTCGAACTCGTCACTTAACTATCTTTTAAATCTGTTAATTTCTAACATATGCTTAGCAGCAATAAGCATATCATCAACATAAGGTAACAAATAAATCAAAGAACCATCTGAGAGTTTCCTATGGTACACACATACATCATAATTACTTCTAGAATAATCATGATCCAACATAAATGTATCAAACCTCTTGTACCACTATCTTGGAGACTACTTCAGGCCATATAATGACTTCTTCAACTTGCAAACATGATCTTCTTTTCCGTCAACGACGAAACCCTTCGGTTGATGCATGTAGATAGTTTCCTTAAGCTCACCATGCAGAAAAGTAGTTTTGACATCAAGCTGCTCCAATTCCAAATCAAGTAAAGTAACCATGGCAAGCAATATGCGAATAGAGCTATGCTTGACAACTGGAGAGAAAACTTCATTGAAGTCAATTCCCTCCTTTTGACTATAGCCTTTTGCAACTAAACGTGCTTTATACCTTGCATCTTCAACACCTGGAATTCCTTCCTTCTTTTTGAAAACCCATTTGCAACCAACGGCTCTCGAGCCTTTAGGTAATTTCACCAAATCCCATGTCTGGTTCTTGTGAAGAGATTCAATCTCTTCAACCATAGCAACAGTCCACTTGGCAGATTCTGTATTTGTGACAGCTTCAGAGTACGTGGAAGGCTCCTCTATCTGAATATCGTCTGCCACAGTTAAAGCATAAGCTACTAAATCTGCATAAATAACATACCTATGAGGTTTCTTGATCTGTCTTTGGCCTTTTCTTTTAGCAATACTATCATGTTGCTCTGGAATTTCTTCCTATTCCTCTTCTTCCTCTTCAGGCTGAACTGGAGTGTTGTCTAGTACACTCTGTGGAGCTTTGATCATTACCTCCACCTGCCGCTTGGCACCCTGGGAATTTCCTGCATCACAAGACTCCTGTTTCCTAAGATGAAGCAAGGCAGACTCATCAAATATAACATCTCTGCTCATAATAAATTTGGGTGACTTGGGATCCGGACACCACAACCTGTGTCCCTTCACCCCTTGTCCATAACCAATGAAAATATATTTTTTGGCCCTAGGCTCCAGCTTTCCTTCACTAATATGAGCATAAGCTGGACATCCAAATATTCTCAAGGTAGAATAGTCAATAGGTTACCAGACCAAACCTCTTCTGGAGTTTTACACTCAATGGCAGTTGATGGAGACCTGTTCACCAAATAACAGGCGGTGTTGACTGCCTCAGCCCAAAATCCTTTAGACAGACCCACATTGAAAAGCATGCAACGAACTCGCTCTAAAAGTGTTCTGTTCATACGCTCTGCTACACCGTTCTGTTGTGGAGTCTTCCTTACTGTATGGTGTTTGATAATACCTTAGTCTTTGCAGAACTTATTAAATTCTTCTAAACAGAATTCAAGACTATTATCTGTTCTAAGATATTTGATCTTCTTTTCTGTTTGCTTTTCAATCATAGCCTTCCACTGCTTAAAATTTTGAAACACATCAGATTTATTTTTCAAAATATAAATCCATACCTTTCTTGAATAATCATCAACAAAGGTCAGCATGTATCGAGAAACACCAAGAGAAGGAACTTACGAAGGCCCCCAAAGATCCGAATGGATGTAATCCACTATGCCCTTGGTCCTATGAGCTGCTGTACTAAACTTGACTCTTCTATGTTTACCAAACACACACTGTTCACAAAAGTCAAGTTTGCCAGTATTTTGGCCACATAGCAAACCATGTTTGCTCAGCTCCATCATACCCCTCTCGCTCATATGTCCAAGACGCATATGCCACAACCGAGTTGTGTCTGAATCTGAATCACTTGATGCAGATACTGATGCAGCACCTGTAACAGTACTATCCTGCAAATAATATAGGCCATTACGCCTACTACCTTTCATCACAACAAGAGCACCTTTTGCAAATCTCAAAACTCCACCTTCAGCTGTAAACCTGCAGCCTTTTGAGTTAAGGTACCCAATGAAACTAGATTTTTCTTCAAGTCTAGAACGTGCCGAGCATCTGTCAAAGATCTAACAATACCATCATGCATCTTGATTCGAGCCGTTCCTATACCAACAGTCTTACATGGCATATTATTACCCATTAAGACTGAACCACCATTTAAAGATTGATAAGTGGTAAACCATTCCCTGTTAGGACACATATGATAGGAACAACCCGAATCAAGAACCCATTCATTATCTGAAATATCACCATTGACAGTAACTGAAAGAACATTTTCTGAATCAGAGGATTTGTTTTCTACAAAACTAGCACTGTTTGAAGAAATATCATTAGAATCATCCTTGTCCTTTTTTCTAAAATCCCTTTTAGGCTTATTCTTAAGTTTAGGACAATTCCACTTAATGTACCATTTCTGATGACAATAATAACATTCTGCATCTTTAGAAGAGAAAGATGGTCTAAATTTCGATCTAGACTGTCCTTTCTTACTAGAACCCCTTTTCTCATTCCTGCCCCTAACAAACAAACCATCGGCTTGTTCCTCTGAATTACTACTTGACACCATCTTCATCAATTCCTGTGACTTTAACAAAGCTTTGATATCTTTCATACAGATGGTGTTTTTCCCATAGAGCAAAGTAGTCTTTAAATGCTCATATGAATCAGGTAAGGAACTTAACAAAATTAGGGATTGGTCTTCATCCTCAATTTTCACCTCTATATTTTTCAGATCCATAACAACTCGATTAAAATCATCAATGTGTTCCTTAATGGTTGTACCTGATTTCATCTGAAGTGTGTAGAGCATTTGTTTCAGGTAAAGTCTATTCTGGAGAGACTTCGTCATATATAGATTTTTAAGCTTCAACCACATCTTTGTTGCAGTGTCTTCAGATTCAACTTCACGCAGAACCACATCATCGAGATTGAGAATCAACAAGTTGCGTGCTTTATCATCCAGAAGGATCTTGTCGTCATCGGACAGAGTTGCGGGCAACTTGTCCTTCCCCAATAGCGCCTTGTGCAATCCTTGTTGTGTCAACAAAGCCTACATTTTGATGCGCCATAAACTGAAACTGATTTTACCATCAAATTTTTCAATATCATATTTTGCGGAAGACATCTTGCAAAAAATCCAAATCAATATAGAACCTCTAGTTCTGATACCATTTGATACAAAATCGGCGTCGATTCTAATAAAATTAAGCAAGACAGAAATAAAAAATATGGTAATAATCAATGCAAAAATTAATGAACAAGAACACGAAACATAAGATATACGTGGTTCGACTTTTGGCCTACTACATCCACAGGCGAAAATAGCTGCAAGGATTCACTAGAAAGTTTGAAGGTTACAAAAAACTCTTAGTTCCCAAAATCCAATGTTCACTCTTTTCTATGTTATACACACCCTCTATATGTTCTCACTTATTAAACAACTGGTGTTGCCATTTTATAGGCTTAAAAGAGACTTGACAACCTATGAAGATACGGTTGTAACAAAAAACCATTTGTCAACCCATAAATCAAAGCTGAAATTCAGCCATATTAAATGAGATGGGGCAAAGTCATAAAGTATGGGCTGAGAATTTATTACATGTTTTAAGAAGTCAAAGAAAGTGGGTTGAAAAGATAAAAAAAAAACAAAAGAAAAACATAGGCCGGCGCCTTATTATGTGGATGATGACAAGAGGTCACTATTTCAACAGCTCGAGCTATATGGTTTGGGTGTTCTCTATCTCATACAGTCTCAGGTAATAGCAATCTTATAACACATGAGTGGTTGCAGCAGTGGTACAACCTCAACCTCCAAAACAAGTTAGGCACAAGGAAAATTTTTAGCTTCTTCCTTTGTTGGTTTATCTGACTATCTAGAAATGAGCTGATTTTGAAGAGAATAAATAAATCCCCCTTCCTAGTTGTTCACTTAGTTGAATCCTTGTATCAAGAGACTTGACCAATGTGGCATTGTAACTCCTCTTTGTATTTTATGCAAAGTCCAGGCTCTCCTTCAACGCCACATTGGATTCTTCCTCCCCATGGTTTTGTTAAGGTGAACTCCGATACCTCTTTCATAAAAAAATGACTCAAATGGCAGGATAGGATTATAATTAGTATAAAGGATCATCATCTAGATTGTCATCCTGATCCTGGTCAAAGGTCCAAACCGAACTCTACCGCATGCTAGATGGGATCGTCATCTTAATTCTGATTAAAAATGACTCAACTTTCATTTACTTTCATTTCTCTTTTTGCACTTCTCATCTCTTATGGTTTCATTTATTCTTTTATCTTACTTTGTTTTGTAACTACAAGGATCCATGTAGCCGACCCCATCTAGATGGGATAAGGCTTACTGGCTTAGTTTATTATTGTTGTTAAAATCTTTGTAATTGATCTAAACTCAAACACTTTGTAGCAAATTCAAATTCTTATAATGTTATGTGGCTAATGGGGCCTACTCTAGTGTATGGGCACTAGATTGGGCCAGCCTAGTATGTGATAGGTTAAAGAGCTTGATTTAACACTTTTCATCAGCTTCGGAGTTGTTGGCGTATTGGTCAATTACCTAACATTTGGTATCAAAGTTGGGCACCACGTCACGGGTTCGAGTCATGGAAAGGTTACTTAAGAGAGGGCTACCTAGAGTAGAGTGAAAGTCATCAAGAAAGGGTTATCTACCGCCAGGCAAAAACCTTGGAGCAGAATGGAGCAGCTTGGAAAGGGCTACCTACCGCCAAAGTGAAAGCTACCTAGAGTGAGAGCTGCCGAGGACGACGGTTGCAGAAGCGTGGTGGTCTATTATGTGTCTAATGGGGGCCCACTCTAGTGTACGGGCGCTAGATTGGGCCAGCCTAGTATGTGATAGGTTAAAGGGCTTGATTTAACGCGTTCCATCAGCTTTGGAGCTTTTGGCGTATCGGTCAAGTACCTAACATATTATTAATACAACATTCATCACACGTTGACGTGCATTAGAGAGATTCAACAATTCTAAATTCTTTATGGCATCATGTGGCATGATCGTCACTCTTTATGTGCATTGGTGAACACGTCTGTCGCCTCACTTATGATCTTCTTGGCTACCCTACTTCTCGTCTTGTTGATCGTGTGATTCACACCAATAAATTGCCCTCTTTGAAGTGCTCTTTTGGTTCTTCAGTCTGCACCTCCTGTCAGATGGACAAAAGTCATCGTCTTCCATTTACTACTAATTCATCTATTGCATCTTCTCCATTTCAGTTAATTCACTCAGACATTTGTGGCTCTACACCTGTTACTTTTGTTAATGTATTTAAATATTATATTCCATTTATTGATGATTATAGCCACTTTACATGGTTGTTTCCTATTGTTCATTGGTCTGAGGCATTGTCCAAGTTTCAAGAATTTCGGCAACACGTTACCACCTTTTTTCAACGTGGAGATGTCGAGTTCAAGACCGCAACTATGAGCTATGAGGGGGTTAGGGTGGGGGAGAGAGTGCGAGGAAGATGTAGAGACATGGAAAGGGTAGGCGTGGGATGGGTATGCCATTGGCGGGGAGGGGAGGGGTAGGAGACACTAAGAAGAGGAAGACAACGAGAGAGAGAGAGGGATTTGACAATCAATAAGATGCTAACATATAGGATTCTATTACAAAGCACTAGCATATAGATCCCTCTACCAAGAAGAATAGTGAGATGTGTGTTTCTATTCAACCAAAATTGTCCACAAAATAAAACAAAGAGGGAGGAGTGGTGTACACATGTACACATGCAACAATAAAGCATTAAAAAATGGACTCAATTATATCTTCTCCCATGATCACCCATCCATTTGACTGTTAGATTAGACTAGAGAAGGTATTTCGGACCATGAGCAATAGGAATAGACTAATGATAAACCCAGAATGCACTCAAAGCGTCACATCTTTGGTAGATTTTCCAATAGGATCCTATCTTTTCCCAAACTGAGAAACCTTCTAATGATTTAGAAGCATTATCCATAGTTAAAAATACAAGAGAGAAGGAGAAGTTGGTTTTAATAAAGAAGCCAATTTGTGGTTTCCAATAAATAAGGAGGTGGGAGTGGTAGGGCTGGTCTCCCAGGTTGTCTAGCCCTCTCAACTCTATCGTGCATCTCTCTCTCTCTCTCTCTCCCTCCTACTATTAGGGTTTTGCTACCGCTTCTCTCTTCTTCTTCTAAGTATAGAGAACTATGACATTGTCTTCTACAATGTTGGTGGAAATGCGGTTAGGAGGATTGTTGCTAGATTGAAAGGTCAAGTTCCTTAGGAGGCATTGTGTTTGTGGTGCTTGAGGCAATTATTCTCCCTCTTCATTTAATTAAAAAAACTTTTGAATACTTGGTACCCACATAAGGTGTGATCTTAGATTTAATATGATTAGAAATTTAAATTTTTATTCTTCTGATGCAGTGCCAATGAATCCATCAACATCACCATTGGTGAAGAAAATCTCTCTTCACCTAGGTGAAGGAAAACCTAATCGTTAAAAAAAACAGGACTAAGTTTGTCTAGTTCGATAGCCAATCGAACATGTTACCATCCATGAATGAGGTTGGCTAACCAATTATTCCTGTCTAGTGCACCAATAGCTTATGTGAAAATATGAATCTACACGAGAGAGAGAGAGGGATTTGGATCCTCTGTAGCCTAGAGTTGAGTAGCCATCATGTTGTGGTCAACTCACAGTCTGCCCGTGGAATTAATGTCGATCCAATGGTTGAAAGATGGTGGCCTGGCATTTTTTTATTTTGAGCGACAATTTTGAATTTTAAAAATTCAAAATTGCCACTTAAAATAAAAAAAATTGCCAGACCACCATGTACCAAAATTTCAAAATTGTCGCTCAAAATTGAAAAATGTCAGGCCACCACCATCTGCCAAAATTTCAAAATTGCAACTCAAAATTAAAAAATGTCAGGCCACCATCTACCAACCATTGGATCGACATTAATTCCACGTGGCAGCTTGTGAGTTGAGCGCAGCAAGATGACCACTCAACTCCATGCCGTAGAGGATCTAAATCGAGAGAGAGAGAGAGAGAGAGAGAGAGATCTTGAATGGTGGTGATTAGAACATTGTTGATCGAATAGTTGGTGCTCAAATCTCAATGTTGGCCTTTAGATTGACAAAAAAGACCAAAAAATGCTAAATGAAGAAGTTGAGTCGACAACTGAGTGGAAATGACAATTTTTTTTAATAGTAAAATGGACTTTATTGATGAGATAATGTAAAACACATGGAAATCAAACAAAGTAGAAGTTTTTCGTATTCGTTAATGATAGCCGGTTGCGATAGGGGCGAAATGGGGCTGCGGGAGAGATGCAAATGACATAGGAGGGGGAGATGCATAAGGAAAAGGTGGGGGGGATGCCAAGGGCACGAGAGGGGAGGTTGCTTAAGGCTATAGGGGATATTCAATTATCAAGGAAGAAGAGAGTTGAAAGTTCATTTTTTCAAAAGAAGTTTGGAGTAAGAGAGTTCCAACGAAAAAAATATCTTGTCATAAAGGCCTGGGGAGTACCTTGACAATTTGATCTCTCAGGGACCTCTCTAAGAAGGTGAATTAAGACATAATATTTTTTATTGAAACAAAATGCAATGCTGTTAGATTTGAGATAATCAAGAGATGTCTAGGAATGGATAGAAGTTACTCTGTTGATGTTGTTGGAAACTCAAGTGGTCTTGGTCTCATTTGGAATGGCCATATAAATATCAATCTTCTTTCTGGGGACCATTAAATCCTTGACTGCAAGATTTCATCTGCCAAAGGGGATTCATTTTACCTTACTGGAGTCTTTTTTTTTTGTTGGTAAATCTACCTTACTCAGCCTATGGAGACCCAGTTAAACAAAGGAGACGTCTTGTTTGGGATAAGCTCGGAAATATTGGAAGTAATAGGGGAGATGAATGGCTTTGCTTGGGAAATTTTAATTCATTTCTCTCATGACATGAAAAAGAAGGGGGAAACCAAACCAGTGGTCAAGAAATGCAGCAATTTAGAGAAATGATTAATGATTGCTCCCTCATGGATTTAGGCTCTACTAGACCTATTTTTACTTGGTGTAACAAAAGAAAAAGGTTCAACAACAATTCGAATTGAATTGGACAGAGCATTCTCCAATCCATCCTGGCAGGCATCATATGAAAATGCTACGGTCATAGTTCAAAGTGCATTGGGATCAGACCACCTCCCAATTATCTTGGACTCCGAAGGCAACCGACTGACGGGACAACGACCGTTTCACTTTGAAGCAATGTGGTTCAAGCACCCATAGTGTAAAGCTATGACGGAGAAAGCTTGGTCTATTGATACCCACGGTGCACCTCCTCAGACTCTTCTGGATAAGCAGCGCAACTGTAAGGAGATTTTCAGACGGTGGAATAGAGAGGCCTTTGGTCAGGTATAATCTAACATTGCTTTCCTTACTACTGAACTTGAATATTTGCAAAGTATTCCAATGTCAGAATTCTCACAAAACCGTCAGGAAGCTGTATCAAAACTCCTCACTGAAGAATTGGCCCGTGAAGAAGCTATGTGGCATCAGAAATCTAGGATTTCCTGACCGCAAAGCGAAGACCTTAATACAAAATTTTTTCACTCATCAACTTTGCAGCAACGACACCACAACAGGATCACTCGGCTTAAACGTACAGACCTCAGGGTCATGGACAACTACAAAGGCTAAAGTATTTGAATAGATTCTGAATTATTTTTCGAAGGCCTATGAATCATCGCTTTCCCAAGTATTGGATTGCATTCAACCTGATGTTCCCCAAGACCTCAATGAACAACTTTGCAGACAACCCGACGTGAAGGAAGTTAAGAAAGCATGATTTGCGTTCAATCTAATGTTCCCCAAGACCTTAATGAACAATTTTGCAGACAACTCGACCTGAAGGAAGTTAAGGAAGCACTATTTGCCATGAGTGCTATGAAGGCACCCAACCTTGATGGCCTACCCCCTACGAGCTCATCAGCCAAGACCTGTTTAAAACAATTCTTCATTTCTTTCAGACCAGTGCTATTCCCCCTGCCATGAACCAAACCTTTGTATGTCTGATTCCAAAAAAGTAGAACCCTGAAGTAGTCGAGGAATTTAGGCTAATAAGCCTTTATGGAGTGGTCTTCAAGGTAATAACAAAGATAATTGTTGAGCAATTGAAAACCTCCTTAGACCTGCTCATTTCCCCCTCCCAATCAACATTTGTCCCCAGCCATCTCATTTCGGACAATGTTTTTTCAGCTCACAAAGTCTTTCACGTCATGCGAAATAAGAAAAAAGGGAAGCAAAAGTTCATTGGAATAAAATTGAAAACGAAAAAGCATATGATAGGTTGGAGTGGAGGTTCATTGAACAAATTCTTCTAAAGATGGGCTTTAGTTCTTCTTGGGTTTAACTTGTCATGGTTTGTATCACCTCGGATTCCTATAGATTCTTGATAAATGGATCGATTGTGGAACATATTCAACCAGGTAGAGGTATCAAACAAGGGGATCCACTATCCCCCTTTATCTTCATTCTATGCACAGAAGCCCTAATTGTTGTAATCAAGAAAGCAGAAGTTGAAGGTCTGGTTTAGGGATAACAAATCAAGAACAGAGGCATCTCAATGTCCTATATTTTATTTGTTGAGACTGTTTGCTATTCTCAAAGCTTAAACTTCAGGAAGTTTTTAACCTTAAGGCATGTCTCCAGCTATATTGTGAACCTAGTAGCCAGGGGGTAAACTTAATGAAGTCATCTCTTATGTTTAGTGCAAACACTCCAACAAAATCTGCAGATGATTCTCTCGTATGTTAAAGATCAAGTATGGATCAGGACCTTCAAAATATCTTGGGTTACCTACAGAATTTGGGTAAAACAAGATCAAAGTGTTTCATGAAGTTTAAGATAAGTTAACCCAGAAACTTTAGGGTTGGAAACAAAAATTGCTTTCTCAAGCGTGTAAAGAAACAATGTTGAAATCTATTGCCTTCTCCCTACCCAACTATATAAGTTCTCATTTAAGTTACCTCAGGCCTTTCATAAATCTGTTAGAAAGAGACTGCCAATTTCTTCTAGGGGACTAAAATGGAAGATTCAAAACCAATGGATTTCTTGGAGCCATTTATGTAAGTCAAAAGAGAAAGGAGGTGTGGGCTGTAGGAATTCTAAACTTCAGAACATTGCTCTGTTGGCAAAAGTTGCGTGGAGACTATTATCTTCTCCAGACTCTCCTTAGACTTAGATGCTAAAGAGTATTTATTACCCTCAATCAGATTTTCTATCGGCTAGGCTTGGATCAAACCCATCATGGGCGTGGCGTAGCATATTACAAGGGAGTAAACTTCTTAAGGAGGGCTTGCTATTGAAGGTGGGCAACGATACCTGGGCTGGAGGGAGAATTGACCAGGAAAATTGATGTTGGAACCAAGAGATGCTAAATTCTTTTTTCCACCCAACTAACAAAGCTGTTATTTTGAAGATTCAATTGAGTGTTTTTCCAAGAAACGATGCACAGGTATGGGGGGAATCCAAAAATGGACTCATCTCAGTGAAGACGACATACCATTTCTTCACAAACCAGCAAGATTCCCTCGACAATCTCCTTCCTAGCTAGTACATCCAGACAAGGCTCTTGGTCCTCTATACCACACCTTGTATTGAAAAATATTTGGAAATGCCACACCCTTTCCTAAAATTAGGAATTTCCTCTGGAGAGGTTGTGGCGGTGGGATCACTTCTGGAGAAGAGCTGATACATCGACAGATACCTGCGGATCCAATGTGTACCCATTGTGTGATCTCCCTTGAAACCATTGATCATATTTTGCTTGAATGCCCTTTAGCATAGCTTGTTTGGTTTGGGAACTCCCTCTCCTATATTACTTCTCATAACTCCTCACCTTTTATATCCGCGTTGATCTAGAGTTAGAGTGTCATTTTATCCCAAGGTAAAAGTACCAGTAAATTCGCTCCGAGTTATTGTGCTTTTATTTGTTGGCAACTATGGAAAGCTAGAAATGATAGGGTTTTCAAGCGAAAAATATGGGCTCCAGGTGAAATCTTCCAAGCAGTTGAGCAGGCACACCGTGAATTTTGTGAAATGGACCCTATTACCTATAAGGAGAACCGAGCTACTCCCACAGCCTCAAACCCTTCCCATGAACCAAGCTGGGTAGCTGCTCCTTTTGGTATGTTGAAGCTTAATTCAGATGCATCTATTTTTCTAGAACAGAACAGGGGTGTTCTGGGCTTTATTAGAGACCATACAAGAGGGATCGCTAGAGCAGTGTCTGAACCATCAATCTTCAGTGATGCAATGGTAGGTGAAGCTTTAGCTCTAAGGTCGGGACTTCTACATGTAATTACTGAAGGATTCAACCACATCCTTGTAGAATCAGATTGCCTCAAGATAATTCACTACTGCAATTCTTAAGCTTCAGCTCCCCCCCTCATGATTTTGAGCTTGGTCTAGGATGTCCAACACTTGGCTTCCTTCTTTATTTCATGTTCTTTCAATTATGTTTCAAGAGACATCAACTCAATTGCTGATGCTCTTGCCTGGAGGATCTCGCTAGTTTTGTGTATAACATAGTATGATCCAATGCCAATCGTTGGCTTTTATAATTTTGTAAGCTAGAATCCTTGGCACCTACAGAGTCTGGTAATGAATAAACTTTTTTTCTATCAGAAAAAAAAAAGTTGAAAAAAAAAATTGTAAAATATTTTTTGGGAAAAGTTTTCATACACGGTCGTGTAAACCGAGTATGTGAGAGGGTGGGTGTTTCAAGGCATTAATTAATGGGTCCATTTATGATTTTTCCAACTTTTTGTGAGAGACCCTCTCACATACACGGTTTACATGACCGTGTATGAAACTTTTCATTTTTTTTTTTTTTTACAAATTTTGGAGAATAAAATAAAGGAAATAGTAAAAAAAACTACAACTTTAATTTAGTTCACCATTTTGATGACGACAAGAAACAACCCTATAAAAAAAACTATTTATAGGCCAAGTGTACTATATTCCGAATGAAAATCTGAATCCCTTCTGATCAGGTAATTAAACTGATTGACTTCGCATCTCTGTCTCACCAAAAAAACCAAAAACTTCTCATCTCTGTCGGAGAAAGGGTTATACGAAATAGCAGTAAGCAGGAAGAACAATTCTTTCCATCATTCATACGTTGGCTGCTTGGCTTCTCCTAATCTTCTCAGATTCCGAATTATATCCTGTTTAGAATTCCTGCACAGAAACGATAAAAGGTTCTAGGGTTTTGAGAGAGAGAGAGAGAGAGAGAGAGAGAGAGAGAGAGAGCAAGATGGATCTGGAGATGGTGGGACGCCATGCTCTTCTATTCGACGACGACGCGACCGCTACTTTCGTTAACTCAAGGGACGCCCTAGTTGAATGGAACTCGCTTCTTATCGATAGATTTGACGTTCGCCATCTCCTTCAACACCCTCCTCCTCCCCTCAAGAAGCAGCGCCACCATCCTTCTTCTCCTACTTCCTCGGAAGCCGAGCTCGATCAGGAGAGATACCTCGACCTACCCCCTCTTTCTGATGACCACGATTTATCTTTTCTTCTAGGTTCGTCGTTTATTTGTTCTCTGTCTGTCGATTATATACTTGATTCATTGGTGTACTGAATTTTTTCTTGCCTTTTGTGTGTGTCTAGACTCGAACTCGATCGAGAGAGAGAGAGTTATTGATTGCTATTAGATAAATTTGAGTTCACCGCATTTCCATTATGAGATTACATTATTTGACAGGCTGCGAACTTTACTGAGATTACACTTTTAAGTCTTGAAATTGGTTTGCAAAAATTACATTATGAAAAAAAAGAAAGAAGAAGCAGTAGAAGAAGGATAATTCGCAATGGACATTGTATCAACAAAGCCTAGATGCAGAAATTCCATCCTAGGTGTTATGTGGGTATAACAGGATATTTCTTTGGAGAATGCTATTGGATGTTCCAGTAGGCAGGCAGAAACAATTTTGTATTCTACCTCAGTTTAACTTGGGGCTTTATAGAGAGTATAGGAATCTATATAATCTTAATTGGTGTAATACAATATTTGCAATATATTTCCGAGTTTGCAGGAAGGATGTCTGTTTTGCAACATTTTCATCTGTTCTTCAACAAGTAAGAGGTGTCACCTGACTCAACTCCTTTTCTTTTCCCTTGTATCTGCAGTAAGTTGGTTTTTATATGCCCTGCCACATCTCTACTATTCGATTTTGTAAATTTTATTTAAAATGGTTCCTCTTTCAATATCCAGAATCAGATAATGGAGCAGAACCAGCAATTGGTGGTGGTTATCACGCAGTTACTTTCTCTTATGGAAACCCGGATTTTTCTGCCGATGAACAAAATTCTAGTGCTGGGTTGGGATATTCCGGTTTTCAGCCACCTTTCACAGTGCCTGAAAGCCTTCTTCAAAACCTAGTAAGTACTTAATTGCACAGTGTTCTCTTCTCTGATCTCTCTCTCTCCCCAATAGAAATCTGGATATTGTTGTCTGTGTATAATTGATTCTATCCAATCTGGCCAGTGATAATTGTCTGATGTGCACATATTGTTCTAAGGCTTACCATGTCTAAGTTTCAGATACTCGGAGCAGGGAAGGAGTTCTTCTGAGCTAAGGTTGCCACTCATAGGAACCTTGTTTTCTTTTGATGTGTCATGATCAAATGACTGTCCAGGTGGGATTAGCATGATAGATTCTGTTGTTTTTTGAGGGAAATATCTTCGCCACCACATCGAGAAAATGGGATGAAATTCATTATAAAAGTTCTGTTTGATCTTTATAGTTATTAGAGTTTTTGTGACATTCCATTGGTCTGAGTGTAACTTGAATTATCAAGTAATATTGATCCTATTTTTATTCTTATATAGTTCCTTCACTAAAAAGATCTTTTATTTTTTTTTTTTGTTGCAGCCTCCTACAGAGAATGTACATCAGATCATTGCGAGAACTGCTATATTTGTCAGCAAACATGGGGGTCAGTCAGAAATTGTCTTGAGGGTCAAACAGTGGGACAATCCAACTTTTGGGTTTCTAAGGCCCAACCACCATCTCCATGCATACTTCAGGTTCCTCATTGATCACGTGGATCTTCTGAATTGTGTAGATACTAAACCTGTAATTGAGAAAAACGAACATAGTGGGAAGAATCTGACAGATGATGCTACTGGTGGGGCATTATCCTTGCTTGGTTCTTTATATGGGTCTGGAGAAGACGAGGATGGTACACTGCAGTTTGTCTCAGAATCTAAAGAGAAGGAACCTGGTGAATCCTTAGATCCTGATAAGGCAGCGATTTCTCATGGATCAGAATGTGCAGAATCTTCCGTTCGATTATCTGAAAAGGCTGAGGAGGCCCCCAAGCCCATTCTTCGTGCTGCTAAAGAAAAGTCTCTCTTGTTGAAAAGAAATCGATTTAGGACTGCTGATAATTCTGCTGTCACGTGTAGCGGGAAAAGAGAAGGTGATTGCCGAGGTTCATTTGGTGTTTCCATAGAGAAGTCACATGCATCCGCTTTGCCAAGCACTTCTACTGTTGAACCTTTGATTTTGGAGCCTCCGTCCCATTTAAAGAGGATGGTTGATAAAATAGTGGAGTTTATTTTGAAAAAGGGGAAAGAATTTGAATCAATAGTCATAGAGCAAGATAGCAAAAATGGGAGATTTCCATTCCTTTTACCATCCAATCAATATCATCCTTATTATTTGAAAGTTCTTCAAAAAGCTCAGGAGGTACGTTTCTCAGGAACTTTCATCATCTTAGTCACTTTAGTTGAACAATATCAACAATATTGTGTTTTCCCATATATTAGAGGTTTGGCTGGTTGGGTTGATCATTAAAATCCAAGGACTGTTTAATGCTCAAACTCTTGTTACTTGGGCAAGATATATTTCATGAATTTATTATTCTTCTCTTTGTTCCCTTGCTTAACTGTCATGATTATTAGGGGAACAAAAGCATTTCTACTAATAACTAGGTTATCTGTTAAGCTGCCATTTTTTGTGTCCCTTGAGTTTTTGGGAAAACCTCTGTCCATTAAAGGCCTACAAATTTGTTCCTTTGTTCTTTCTCTTTTCTTTAGATTGAGGGTCTGGCCCTAAAAGTTGATCAGATCAAATCCCAATCAGTTACACCAATATCTGAATCCAAATGGTGTATCTGATATCGAAATTTGACCCAGTATCTTATCGACACCATCATTGGTGTTGTTTAGCTTGACACCATATTACAATTTCTTGCCAAGTGGCATACATGGGTGGATCCTCACATGATAGAGGATGTCATACCTTCCATTGGTTAAATTTCATCTAGAAACAGTAAAAGGAAGTGGTTGAAGAGTCAATGAAAAGTTTCATATAATTACTAGAATCATAGTTGTCAAGGCACTAGGCGATCCAAGGGCGTTCTGATGCAGGAGCTGTTCCATGGGCCGGGCCGAAACCGTTTGAGAACCCAAACCAAGATGAATCGGGTCCCAACCTTGTTCTGGTCCGGTAGGATATTTAGGGTTTATTTTATTTGGGAAATATATGTAATCTTTTATTTTGGAAAGCTATTAGACATGTAGGTAAATTTCCAATTTGAGTTTTATTTAGTTTCTATTTTTATTAGTCTAAGTTAAGTAAGGAGTCTTTATTTTTTGGGTTTTATAAATAAAAGTGTAACCAACTATTGAAGTAGATTTTGGAATGAAAGTGTTGAATGGTTTTTGTTACCAGAATGGTACGAATCAGGTTGTGAGACCTCTTCTCCCTATCTCTTTTGCCTCATTATTCTTCTCTTTTCTTCTATTCTGAAGCTCTCTCCTCCTCCAAGTTCTTCCCCTTTATTTTCCCCCTCTTGAGTTACTCCTTGCTGGACGGTATCACCAGATTCAGGATAAAGCCTCGCTGAATCACTAAACCTAGTCGATTGGCCCCAAGATTCTAGTCGTAGGCTCCTTTCCCTTGGGCGAACCAACTTCCAGAGTTTCAATTCCTAAGCCTTTCTCCAACCAGAGATTGAAGTTAAGTTTCAGGCTCAGACCTACTGTTACCGCCAGGTCTTGTTTCAGAGATTCATTACCTGGTTTCTGGAGTCAGATTCGATTGACTGTTGAGTTGGTTTAACAGGTTAGTGGGTGAGGACTCCTCCCCTGAAATTTGAGTTCAAATTGATCTTGCATGAGGGAGTATTGTTGCTTGAAACCATTTTTTCTCCTGCTGGTTCCACTGTTTACAATTCTTTCCAGGCTGAAGACAAATTACTTCCCTATAATTCTTTAATCTTATTTTATTCACCCGCTTTCCATAATTATGCTTCTCATCTCTTATAATTCTAACTTGTCCCTTACCTTAACTTTGCTTCCAAGTATGTCTTTGCACAATAAATCTAATTACTATTAGATCCTACCTTCTTTACCTATCAATTTAACCCTTAGGAAACTCTGGTTATTACGAGATTGCCATTACATTTCTATTATTTGGATTTTGTTAGTTGGTTGGGCCCATAATCGATATGATTTGGGTTTGGAACCCTGGATCTTCGAGGTCCTTCCTAAGCGCTTAGGCGGTGCCTAGGCGACCTAAGCATTCCAGTATTATTTTTTTTAATGTATCGGTTATATTTACTTCTAGTAGTTTAGAAAATTGTAATATTCATCAGAAAAACAAGTAAGAAATAAGAATTAACTAAAATAAGAACCAAGATGGCAAATTATAAAACATATTGAATATTCATCAACAAAGCAAATCAATAAACTAAGACCATCACCACATATAAAACAAAATTATAAATATAAAGAAACCAAGGACTGTTAAAATATCTAAGTATTTATTATATTAACTTCTATAATACCAAAATGAGTGCCTCCAAGTCCTTCACTATATTTATACTCCTGTTAGTCAAGACATAAATAAAGTGTAAGAAGTAAGAACTAAAGTACTAAACTAAGAATTAAAAAGTATCTTTCCAAGATTTGCAATATAAAGAAGTAACCTGGAGAGAGCTTAATTCTGAATCATTCCAAAAAACTTCAATGAAAGAAAACATTAAATAAACCAAAATGCCAAATTTAAGTAAGCTTTAAAGCTTAAACAGTCAAATACTTACAGTAAAGAAAAAAATCCAAATACAATTTGTTCAATCCAAATCAGCAAGTAAATTTAAATTAACATCTTTTTGTTGTTGCTGCTGCTGCTGCCCAGAAGAATCAGCTGGAGCTAAACCAGAATAGTCCTCAACGTTTTCATCATCATGCACATCCTCTTCATCCGCTTCTTCATCTGGCGAATCCTCCTCAGCCCTCATCCTACTACAACGTGTATAACAACTATTGGCTCCACTTCCACTGGTTGATACCCTCCTTGGTCTATTGTGACCCTCAAACGATGAAGATGCCCAAGATATCCTACCAATAGTTCTCCATGTGAGATTATCCTGAGGATGGACTAATTCATTATCTGAGTCGCCATTCATTCCCTCACTACTCGAATCCAACTCATCAAGCACCAGTGGATTATAATTCTTGTTTTGTTCCTTGCTTTTTGGAACCTTACTTGAAGACAACGATTTTACTGAATGTAGACAAGATCATTTAAACGTTGACAACAATTGTACTGAATGTAGGCCTTTGATCCTTTCAATGTAATAGGTCACTTTTATGGACCTAAAGTATGGGTAATTAGGTTGCATACGGGATTAGCTTCTATATTTAGTTTTAATTAGGTTGCATGCGGGAGTAGCTTCTATATTTAGTTTTATTGTAATGTTTTTATGTTTTAAATTGAACCAGTTTGAACCAGTGGTTCAATTTAAGTTATTAATTAGTTTTTATTTTAGTTTGGTTTAGTGTTCATGTGACACCACTTAAGTAGTCATATGACCTTTTAAGTTGGTCCACTCCTCTCCATGGTTCATAGGAGAGGATGTGCTTTGTAACTAAGTCGGCTAGGGGAATCTTTCCTTCTTCTAGGCTGATTAGGACTTGGCCTTTTGGCCTTTATAAATAAGTAAATTTTCGCTGGGCTCTCTTTACCTCACAAATTAAAAAAAAAAGAACTCTTAAGCTGCTGCTGCAACTTGTCTTCTCCAAGGAGAACTATCTTGTGTTTGATCAAGGTTGGTGGGATTGGTGTTTGATCCAGTCCACACCTTGCGGTGTGATGCCTGGGTTGTTTGTTCAAGCTCTCTTTGTTCTCCATTGCTGCTACCTTCAAGTTCTAGTTCAAGTTCTGATTTTTTCTTTAAGGATCTTCAATCAAACAAGCTGCTGCCCAAGTACTTCTTCAACAACAGTAAGTTTGAATCATCCCTAACCCTAGCCGTTCTTCTAATCCTCTAAACATCCAAACCCTAGAATCCCCTCCATCTTTTAACCCTTTTCCATAGTATCCTCACTGCCCAGAACAAACCAGCCATTGAAACTGCCCCACAATTGGATCACACTCTCCTCTCATCCTATAGGAAACTCGATCCAAGTTGCTGCCCCATCTGACCATTCAAACCCAAAAATATTCCCATAATTCTCTTGTTAAAAACCTAACCCTAACCCAACCAAACTTGCTGCCGATTATGTTTAGCAACTCTAGACTTGTTGAAACTTAACAAGACCTTCATTGGAAGACTACCCTACATCAACTTACCCTAACCCTATCATCAAACCCTAAACCCCGCTAAACCTTGCCAGTCATCAGAGACAGACACAAATAAATGCCTCAAGGCAATCCTTATGCTTTAATAAACTTTGAAATGTTAAGAATGAAGAGGCAAATCTGGTCACTCCTGCCCTCACTAAGTCCGTTCCATTTGTTTTTAGCCACATAACATCAAGAAGGTGAATGGGACTATAGATAAATCTAGTTAGTCTTCTTCCCTTCACTATAACAGCTTTATATCTTCTTAAATTGCCCATCTCCTCCAACATTAGGTCTAGGCAATGGGCTGCACAAGGAGTCCAAAATAACTTGGTCCTTTTAGCCATCAATAACCTACCAGCTGCAACATAGTTGGTAGCATTGTCAATGACTGCCTGAATCACATTCTCCTCTCCAATTTCTTCAATCTTACTATCAAGAACCATAGTTATCAAGGCATCGCCTTGGGTCGCCTAGACATCGTGACAACTATATCAAGAAGCTGAAACAACATATTAGCATCATGTACTTAACTAAATGCATCCACAAACCTCAAGAAGAAACACCCCTCTAGACAGTTGACAATAAAATTTATCAAGTGCCATCCTCTCTTGTCTGTCCACCCATCAGACATGAGAGTGCACCCAAATTTTTTCTAACAAACTTAATAATTCCTCTTTGTTTCATCAATTTTCTCCTTCTCAGACTTTATTAGAGGTACCATGTAGTCATGATAAGAAGGGGGCTTGAAACCAGGCCCATACTGTCCAATGGCTTCAACTATCTCCTCAAAGCTCCTAAACTTAAATGCATTGAATGGAACCCCACTTTCGTAAGCCCACCTTGCAATGTAAGAACGAAGCCTTTGTCTTTGTTCTTCTGATCTTACACGGTTCTCCATTGTTGTCTGATAAGGACCCTTATCCCGTAATGCAAACCTAGGTTGGAATAACCCTTTATCGGGTTCCTTACGAGCTCACCCAAGCAAGAAAACACTCAAATCCAAGCTGTAGTGGCGGAATAGTAAATAATTCAATGTCTAAAGGAGGATGGCAATTTTGTAAATAAGTTGAAGTCATAAGTGAATGGCAGAGTAGTAATTTATTGGAACTCCCAAAGCACAAGCAAAGCACTATGCGTGAATGAGGAGGGGTTATAAGTGAAAGGGGCAATCTTGGAATCAAAAGTAAAATAAAGACAACAGAATATAGCAGAAAGGTAGGGTATAAAGGGAAAGTAAGGGATTAAAATAGGAAAATAAGAGGAAATCGTGAGGAAGGGGTTGTCCTCAACCTCCCGACCTGCAAGGGAGGTGGAAGAACCAGCACACTGCGAGGGAGAAGAACTCCTTCAGTTGTTATCCATTGGGTAATTGGGTCTAGAATTCGGGGTGAGAAATCACCACTCAAAGCTCTATTGCATACAACCAGCAGCAGGCCCAAAGAACAAGCAAAGATAGAAAGAGATCAACCTGATTCAAGACCTGGCGGTAGGTACTGGTATTATTATGACTGCAGTTCGATTCTTCATAACAGAGTGTTTTGGGGCTAAGCATCTAGGGTTTAGCTCGCCTATGGGTAGGCAACGTATGCCCTGATTCTTAGGTAGAAAGGAGTTGCATCGATGGAGATCGACCCCACTGTAATTGGCTGCTACTACTGTCCAGAAACAGGGGATGAAGAAAGAAACCAGAAAGAAGAAGAAGAATAAGTGAAGGACAGGAGGAATCACACAGAAGAAAAGGGGAGGGGGGAAGGAAGGTTACACGGCCTCCATTGGCCCCACAAACGTGAGAACTCCAACTCAAAATAATTAATTCATCAAATCTGAAAATAAAACGTGATTACAAGAGTATTTAAAGATAAAATAAAGACTCCTAATTAAACTCTGAAACTGAAATTAATCTTAACTCTAAGGGACTCATAACTTAAAAAAAAATCCTAGATAGACTCTACCACTAAATAACCTATTAAAACTAAAACAGAAAATTACATGATAAACTCACTAATAAAAATCCTATTTAATAAATAAATTAAAATCCTACTGAACCCAAAGACCCAGTTGGACCCGATTCATCTTAACATGGATACCCAAATGGGTTTGGGTCGGTCCAAGGCAGTGCACCTGCAACACCCTGCCTCTCAGCAATTACATCTTCGGGAGTCCGCCTCACATGAGCATATCCATGGGACCCCATACTTGTGACTGTGACTGTGACTGAATGATAGCTTGCCTTCTTTTGGAAGCTGTCCCAGAGCTTGGGCCACTCCCCAAACAAGTAGCATCAGACTCTGTATGCCCTTCTATAGGTGAATTTCCTTCATTTCCACCAACATTCAAATCATCAAAATTTTCTATCCTCTTCTTGTTTTTCATTATAGTTTCATTCATCTCTTTAGCAATCTCAAGAGTTGTCTTTGTACACTTGGCTACATCTCCATAGCCACCAACCAAGTGTTGCTTCTCCCTTGAGATCTTTCTCACAAAGACTACACTTAACCAAATTCTTGTCTGCTAAATCAGGTCAGTACCTATACTTCCACCCAGGGTTATTTGATTTGGTCTCTTCCTTTTTGGATCCTTGCTAGGATCATACCCTGGCCCCGCAGTATTGACATTTTCAGCACCATTACTATCACCAACATTGGCCATTGTCGCTGAATGAGTTACTTTGACTACAATATAACCTAAAAAAAAAGATATAAGTGATAACCAAAAAAACATAAAAAAAAAATACATCAATGGGTAAAGATAAACCATACAAACATTGTAACACACGTACTCAGTAGTCAGTAACATTGTAACCGTAACACATTCAAAATGATGGCATTGTAACAATCTAACATACATACTAAGTACTACCAGAGTATAAAAAGAGCCAAGATCAATAAAAACAGATTAACAGAGTATAAAAAGAGGAGTGAAAATCATGGAGGAAAAACAACCAGAAAAGCACACTAGCGCAGGACAGTGAATGGAGGAAATAAAGAAGAAAAAGAAAACCTTAACAGTAGGAAAAGAAAAGTAGAAGTGAACTGAAAAAAACCATAACGAAAGAAGAGAACATAGTAATAAAAAAATGATCATATTCAATTTCATAAGGGGGAAAAAAAAAACCACATCAACCGGACAAAGACAAATCAAACAGCTCTACAATTGGTTAAGTTAGCCTAAAACTTTCCAATGTAATATTGGTTTACTTCAGGAGATCCAAATTAGAAAGAAGGTGCTGAAAATAAATTAAAAAAAAAAACCTTACTGTAATGGCAGAATCAAGGTGCTGCTGGAAGGTTGGCATAGTCAGATGTGCAGCTGGAAAGGTTGGTAGCCTAGCACAGTACATACCGTTAGGTTTAGAGAAGAAGAAGAAGAACGCAGGCAGGCAGCACGACAGCAGAATCACAAACCCTTGCTAAACCCAGCTGCTTCATGGTTTCACCTTCTTTTCTATTCTACAATTATGTTTTTGAAAGAAAAAGTAGGAGGAAATTAGAAGAAGAACTGCAGAATAAATAATGTAAGATTAGAACCAGAATAGGTCTAATCCTAAACAGGATCAAATAGAAAACCCTCTAATAAACTAGAAATCATATATGGGAACCAAGAGAACAATGGGAACTAAAATCATATGAGGGAACCAAGAGAACAATAGGAACTCAAATGAGGGAACACTTTTCTTGGTTGAAGTAACAAATAAAAAACCACAAATTTTTGTAACATGTTGAAGCAACAATCAAAAATAAATAATCTCCTGAATAAAGAGAAGCCGCAACAATCGAACCAGAGGTGTTGAATGACTCTTGGATCTCATAACCTTGATGCAAACTCCAGAATACACACCCGATGGCTTGGTTTCAGGTTAAAAAAAAAATAGAAGAATGGGGATCAAGTAGGGAAGAAGAAGGGGGGGAAGGAAGGGTTGGCTATCTCAGCCTGGGCATCTCACCCATCTTATCTAAGGGTTTTCACAAAGGCTCAAGCCAATATTTCATTAATCAAATTCGTGTACAATACTGGCCTCCCGTACAAACTTATATAGAAGACTCAAAAATAGACTTAAGACACTAAAAAGTAAAGGCCTAACCCAAACCAATCCTTAACTATTAAGGTAACCTAAATTGACTAGGAAAGTCAAATAATAAAGAAAACAGACTCAAAATAGGACTCTAACTAAACTAATGAAGTAAATCCCGTTTTCCTACTTTCAACCCATATTTTAGGCCCATTAAATTGGCCAATTACAAGGTAAACCCATGGGATCAAAGTCCCAATACATATATGACCCAACCCAAAGCTTATTTTCAATAAAATAACCCTTTAGGTGACTTTTCTACATCAATAAAAGGGGCAGCAGAATTGCAAACCCAGAAGTAGAGACGCAGGCGGGCAGCACAGCAGCAGAATCACAAACCTTTGCTAAATCCAGCTGCTTCATGGTTTCACCTTCTCTTCTATTCTACGATTCTGGTTTTGAAAGAAAAAGTAGGGGGAGATTAGAAGAAGAAGAACTGCAGAAACAAACCCTTGCTAAACCCAGCTGCTTCATGGTTTCACCTTCCTCTTCTATTCTATGATTCTTTTTTTGAAAGAAAAAGTAGGAGGAGATTAGGAGGAAGAAGAAGAAGAACTGCAGAATAAAAAGAGGGGGGGGGGGGGGGAGCAAAACTTACTGGAAGAGGATGCAGTTCCGGAGGAATCACAGAGACGCAGCACGGCAGCAGAATCGCAAACCCAGTCTTTCAAAAGTAGGAGGAGATTAGAAGAAGAAGAAGAAGAAGAACTGCAGAATAAAAAGGGGGGGGGGTTGGGAGAAAGCAAAACTTACCGGAAGAGGATGCAGTTGCCGGAGGAATCACAGTGACACAGGCACGCAGCACAGCAGCAGAATCGCAAACCCAGTCACAGTTTCACACTTTCACCTTCTCTTCTATTCTACGATTACAAGGAGAGGAAGAAGAGAAGGAAAAAAAAAAAACGAAACTTACTGGAGGAGGATGCAGTCGCTGGAGGAAGGGAGGAAGTAGTCGCTGGAGGAATGAAAATTTAATGTTAACTTTAAAAACTCCAAAAGGGCGACCATCCAGGCTTCAAGGTGACCCAAGGCATCCTAGGCGGCACCTAGATGATGCCCAGGAAGCCTAGGTGGGCGCCTTAGTGTGTTAGGCAAAGGAGGAGTACCGCCCTATCTGTGATGCTTTGAAAACTATGACTCGAATGCCATTTCATATAGTGGCATGTTTGTAATCTGTCTTTTTCGACCCATTTTTTGATGGATTTCTGATGCTTGTTTGGGGCTGAAATTGGACGAGTGACATGGATATGATGTGCCCTATCATATGTACCCACCATGTTTGCCACATGGCAATTTGGTGCCATTCTCAATCAAATAGTATCGTCTAGAAAAGCCCATAAATTTATTTATTTGAAGTTAAAACAAAGTTATAAACATGTTTTTTCTTACATAAATAGAGTATATATTGTTTCACATATTAAATATAATTTATCTAATTTAAAATTGTAAGCAGATATAAATTTTGGAATCTGTATAATTGTATCTGATTTCCAAACATATGGATTTTCTGAATAAACAGACACGAACTTGGATTGGGTTCAGATTTGTTGCTATCAATTTTCACCCAAGGTTGGTACCGACTTGCTTTTAACTAGATGTGTATAAATTAACCATAATGGTCAAAATGCACTTGCACAAGATTCTTCTGCTTTGAATAGAGATTAAGGCAGTTGATTGCAGACTGGAGTTGACAGAGTCATCCATCATAGTGTATAGTTAACTATACTAACATTTGTTTCTGCTGATTCTGCTTATAAAAATTACCTAGAGCAATGCTGGATCTGATAATTCAGACAGCCAGGTGTATGTGATCAAATGGTTGTATTCTTGTTTGATGAAGAAGTTATGGCATTGAATTTTGTTCATTTTCACCCCATGTTGTTTTATTTTCTTTATTTCATTTACTCACTTCTTCACGCTGAAACTCGATCTGTTTTTTTTCCTGGTGGATACATTCTCACCAAAGCAATTCAATTTTTTCAACAACCTGATGGTTGTAATGCTGCATGTCAGGCAACTTAACAGAATCCTAGCTCCTGGGGTTTCCCTAAAGGAGGTAAATCAGAGTTGAATAAGCATCAGCTTTGGCTATGAAATGACAGGGTTGTTGGGCATGGATGTATTTCTTCATCACTTATCCCCCTGCAGTTCTTTAAGTTTTTTCTACTCCTATTTCTACACCCAGAACTTCTTTGTTGTCTACATGACGTTTATGGTTTTAACCCACAAGAACACCCTCTGACGATTCATTTTTCTGTTCATTTTATATATTCATTGTCGCCTGAACTTTTAGTTATTAGATTGCTTCACTTGATTGCTACTTCTCATTTGTCTCTTTGAAATGGAAATATGTTTGAAGCCACTTGCCTAACTGGAAGTCAGGAATGCTCCCTTAAGTGGGGCTTTTGTTTTACATGATTTCACAATGTTAAATCATTTGTTATTGTTGTAATGATATAAAACCTTGTTAGCTAATATTCCGGGGTTAAAACATATTTAAAACTTTTTTCCCTTCTCTCTTTTTTTTTTCTTCTTTTTAATTTTTCCTTTTCATTTAAAATAGTGTCCTTGTGAGGCATAAGCCTCAGATTTAGGCAAGTTAAAACCCTCACTTTAGACCTTTGAGTGTGTGGGCATGTGAAATATTCCTCTCTAATCAGTATTTAAGTTGCATCAGGTATCCTTTAATGAATGAGATAGTGTTTAATGAGTTGGGGCTTTTGGACCTCTATGCAGGCATTAGGGTCTCATTTGCTTGTGTGTGATCCTTGGGTGACAGTTCGATTAATTTAGTTGAAGTTGTCCTTTTCTGCTTGTTTTGGGGGGGGGGGGGTGATTCTGTTTTGTGTAGGCCTTGTGCACACGAGTTGACATAGTTGAATCATATGTTTTTTTGATATAACAAGGGTTAAATGAGTTGGATGCTTTCTGGACCACTGTTTAGGACTTGGGTGTCATTTTCTTTTGCTTGATCTTTGGGTGACACTTGAATAAACTTAACTGTACACCCCCCCCCCCCAGGAAACAAGTTTTGGGAGACTTTGTTCCCTCTTGCAGAACATAATAATCTGGAGATATCAGTGATGATTGGGCTATTGCGCAAGTATGAATGCCAACCTGGAACTATTTGCTGGCTGTGTTGCTGATGCATTTTCCTTATTGTTTACAGTCTGTCTTTCCTGGAAAGTGTTTTGCTGCTCCGAATCATGATACAATTGGAAATATGGGGGGTAAGAAAGGTGGTCCGTCCAAAGACGACAATGATGCACTACCCAACGAATCTTCAGTTTCTGATATACCTTTTGATTCTGAGAGGAAAGAGAAGTTTAAAATGGTAATTAGTGGATCAAAAAAGGATGCTCATGATCTGCCACCCAAACCTACTCAACAACAGTGCGGAGTGAGTGTAGATACTGTTGCTGCTATTCTTCTGGCAGCAACAAGAGGCCAGCGGTATCCCAAGTTTGATATTCTCCCCAACACATCAGTGGATTATTCAAGTCTAGGCCTCAGTGAGGGTGGGCCAACCTCAAGCTTTGGCAGTCAATCCTCATTGCAAGGTCGGGGCTCTACACAAAAACCTATTCCTAATGGTAAGCCCCATGCTTCCACGTCCATTGAGTTGTCTAGATCTGCTGGCCAGTCTGAGGAGGGTAGTAGAACCAGTGGTGTATTGGTGGCTAAGGCTATTGCAAAGACTGCTGCCCTTGCAGCTGCCAGTGAAGCTGACTCTTCTGAAGCAAGCTTGACAAAGGAGCAGAAGCAGAAGGCAGAGAGGTTGAAGAGGGCAAAGATGTTTGCAGTCATGATTAAGGGTGGTACAGAAACTCATGGAAAAGATCTGCTGGCCCATATATCTGCTGAACCACCTGATTTAGTGCAGCCTGGCTTACTGGATTCTGATTGTAAGGCTTCAACATTGAATGATGCTACACTATCACTTGACACCTCAAATCTTTCAGCTGTGCAAGTGGATTTTCTTAGCAGAGAAAGAGAAGGGAGCACAGTACCAGTAGATGCTAAATCCTCTGATAGATCAAAGTCTGAAAGGCATGACTCTGATGATGATGATGATTCCAAGGAAAGAAAATCAAGGAAGAAGCACCGGTCAAGGTCCAGAAGGCATGAAGAAGGTGGTGACGTTGATGGTGAAGGAAGGGATCATAAGCACTACCGGAAGAAGCACCGTTCCCACCATTCTTCGCCCCACCGCAAAGATGAGCACAAGCAAGGAAAAAGACATTCATCTCCAGAATATGGGGAATCTCATCGTCGCCACAAGTGTCATAGCTTATCTGAGGATCAGCATAAGCATCGACTTAGCTCTAAGAAGCATAAAAGTTGCTCAGAAAGAAAAGTGGAACCTGAGAATGAGGTCAGTGCAGAAGTCACGGCTCGAACAAGTTCACTCAGGGTTGATCACAGTGGCAGTATGGAGGCTGCTCTGGATTCATCAAAAGATCTTCGAGAGGGATCAAATCCATTGGCTGCTGCCACTACCGAAGTATCTGAGGATCTGAGAGCAAAAGTTCGGGCCATGTTGTTGGCAACCATGTGATCAGCAATGTCTATTATTCTTGTAATAATTATGAAGTTCCTCTGAATTCAATCAAGCCTTGTATTATTTGGTTTTCCAGAGGTTCTGCTATTCCTACTAAAGCTGTACCTTATTGTTGCTATTAGATTGCCACGAGGAGGCAGTGATGGTATTGATGATGGGATTTGGCTATTAATATACCCCCCCGGCACTCATTGTACTTGAAAGGCTTTTCATATAGATCAGTTAACCTTTAGGTTATAGATCAAAATACCAATAAGATTACATTTATAAAATCATTTTTCATGTAGGTTCCGTTTGGTTGCAAGGTAAGTGAAGGGAAAGGAGGTGATGAAAATATTTATATTTCCTGTAAAATATATTTCACTTTTCAGGGAAATATTTGAATACCTTTGCAATCAAGCACCAAAAGCAAATTTTCCTGTAAAATATATTTTATTTTACCAAGAAATATTTACATTGACCTTGTAACCAAACGGAGCCATAGTTTTTCTTCTAAGACATCACCATCAAAATTTGATGGAATCCATCTAAATGACCCGCTTGGGTAATGAGCGTCCAAGACGTGGGTAGAAATGCACCATGATGTGAGTACCATCACCGATAACTCATTAAAACTGTAGATGCCCTCCTCTATGGTGTAAATCAGGTTCTTGCTAATCAGCCTTCAAGATAAAGTAACATCGCATACCCTTTAGTAAATATTTTATTCGCTTACGGGCCACGTTGTGGCACTTCAAAGTTGTTCTCAATTAAACATACAAAACAATGTATAGAGATAGTCAAGAGAAAACAAAGTTGATATTCTCCAAAAAAGGAATGATGATCCAAGCAAGACTCCAATGGGTACAATGTGTGTACAAGGACTAAGTGATAAAGAGCGAATGAGAGGTCATTGATAACATCAAGTACATAACTAGCCATTTTCAGTCTCCCTCCTTCCAATTTTGTCACAGGGAAGGAAACCATTGTGCAGATTGGCTGGCAAATTTTGTTCATTCTAACTTGGAAATAGATCTCTCTGTAAACACCCTTCCCCAATCCTTTCAGCATCTAATTTCTAGAGATGCTGTTGGGCACCAATACCAGAGAATGTAATCCTTCTTTCATTATTATATAAGTATATCTTTCCCTTTTTCCACAAAAAAAAAAAAAAAGAGCGAATGAGAGGAGGGAGAAGGGTGTACAAAGGGGTTTGGGTTTGGGTTTGGGTATTAAATCTTAAGCGTTGTACTATTTTTCTTCTCTTGATTTTTAGTTGAGGATTGGATCTCACTCCATGGATGTAGGTGGTTTTGTCGAACTACATGAATCTCTTGCTTTGTGTATGTGCTACTTATTATTTCTTATTCTAGTTGTTCATGCACAAATATTTTTGTGTCATACAGAATTCTATCTGCGTATATAGTTTTGTTTAAGGTACACGTTTTTCATGTGTTGCTCACATAGGAAACAAAATGTTGCTTCCCCCCCCCCCCCAGCAAACAGGTTGGCAATCAAGTTTGGGGTTGATGGTTAGGTAGACATTGAGAATGCGTAGTGTTATTGAGATTAGTGGAGGAGATTTCTTAAAAAATAAAAAATGGAGTTATCGTGGACTGCTAAGGTAGGTAACATGTAGGATATGAGATGTGTGGTGGGCACTCCTACAACAGGGTTTGAGGGAAGAGGATGCCTCTTCAGGGTGAAGATAGTCTTTGAGAGATTATAGGGGCATTGTCGGCCATTCAAGGGACTAGCATTGATGGCTTGAAAGGTGAAGAATGAGGCTGGAACAATGTGTGTGTCAACAATTCCAACGAATAGCACTGAGGGTGTGTAGATTGAAGAATAAGTTTTCAGTCATTCGAGGAACTAGCATGAATAGAGTGCAGGGTGAAGAATGAATTTTAGATCATTCGAGGGACTAACACAAATGGACTTCAAGGTGAAGATGGAATCAAGGTCATCTGACGGACTAAAGTCGTAGGGTCCAAGCCATGACTAGGGGTAGTCAAGGAACTAGCAATGCACGGTGAAAAATGAAGACGAAGTTGTTTTTCAACAAATTTTCAAAGTGCCTACGATAAAAGCCAAGGTGGAGATTGTTGGATTTGGTGTCTTTTATCTTGATTGGTTGATAGGTTTGGTTCAATGGCCCGGTTAGGTTGTCCATTAAGGACTTCTAATGGGGAAGGTAGAGAGAGTGGAAGAGGTAAAGTCTTTCAAGGGTGGAATCTTATAAGAGAATGAACTAGGTGGAGTCTCCAAAATAGTGGAGTCTTGCAAGAGTGAAGTCTTCAAGAAAATGGAGTCTTCCAAGGGTGGAAGAAAAGTCCAATTGAAGGAGAGAAATGTCTACCATGATGGGTAGTGAGTATTCAAGATTTGAGGATCTAAGCGAGAGTCCAAGGGGTGCAACATGAGCACAATATATGTACAAGGACTAAGTGAGCATCAAAGAGTGGATGAGAGGAGAAAGAAGGGTACACAAGGGGGCTTGGGTTTGGGTATCAAAACTCAAGGATTGTATTATTTCTCTTCTCTCGACTCTTAGTTGAGGATGGGATCTTGGTCCATGGACGTAAGTGGTTTGTCAAACCACATAAATCACTTATCTTGTGTATGTGCTTGTTTTTATTTCTTGTTCTCGTTGTTCATGTACACACATTTTTTGTGTGTTATAGACAATTCTATGGACGTATACATTTTGTCTGATGTACACATTTTCATGCATTGCTCAAGTCGGAAATAGAACCTTACATCACCACCTTCAACAAGTGGAATGAGATCCAGATTGGCAATCAAGTAGGATCGATGGTTTAGGTTGAAAGTGAGTATGCACAGTGTTGTTGCCATGGAACAAAAACTCGATCGAAACCTGTCAACACCACCGAGTTAACTCGGTTTCCTAGGTTTCTGAGACGAGTTGAAGGGGGATTTTATAAAATCCCTGGATTCGACCGAATTTCGATGGTTTCGATCATATTTCGGTGGTTTCAACACATATGCCCATCGAAACTAGGGAAAACTTGGCTCGAAACTAGGACAAACAGGTATTTATGCCAGAAACAAGGCTAGAAACCAGGACAAACATTCACTTAGTTACGTCTGATATCATTTAAGTAAATATTTTTGTATTTATATTTCATTTACTTAAGATATTATTTATAAATAAGCAAACCCACCCCCTATTTGAATCCAATAAAAATAGTTAAAAAATCAAATTCCAAAATGAAAAAAAGTCAGCCCCCCAGTTCAAGAATAAAAACTGGACTTTCGACGACTTTCTAATGCTGGGGTTTTTCTCAAATCTAAAAATTCCATAAATCTTAATATGGTAAAACATTGCTAAAAACCAAAAGTATGGTAAAATATTCATTTGTTTTGTTGCCCAATTTTTTTTTTTTCATTCAAAGCGATTTTGACAGCATTTGCGCACACCAAATTAAGTTTGACCGGTACAAAACTCCTTCAATATAAATCAGATTTAAGAAATCTTGTTACTTATTGGAAAGCTATCAAAACAAAGTTTTCTAACAAATCCAAGATTGCTTAAATCTCATTTATATTGAAGGAGTTATGTTCCGATCAAACCTTATTTGATACCATGTCCAAGAACAATATACTGTATCAAACTTGGATCAAAACCACAAGTAATATTTTTAGTGTTCTCTACGTGAAACTAATGCATGGATTGATTTTAAAATGTCAAAAATAGGCAGCACAACAAGAATCAGGAAAAAAAAAATAACTTCTGGGCCTCGAAACCAAGGTTCGAGTTAGCCTGGAGAAAGTCCCAAGTTTCAACCGAGATATGGTTGAAATCAAGACGAACTCGTTTTTTGGCTGGTCAAAATCTAGTCGAAACCCGAGTTTTAAAACCTTGGTTGTTGCAACTAGTAGAGGAGATTGTAAGTACCGTGGTCCCTCGGGACGAGGGTTTCCTCAGCCCTTATGGTATATGGTGACGTAGGATTTTGGGAGATGTATGGTGTGTGCGTATATGGATATGGATAATATTATCAATGTATAATATTGATAAATAGGAGATTGGGATCATGCATTAAAATATGCTAATATAATGTGAAGTCGCCACCTAGGGTTAGGGCCTAGGACCCATTAAGTGTAGCCCTACCCGTTGTGAGCGGAATCGGGCTACGTGACTCCATATGGTCCGACCAAAGGTCTGGGTAAGGGGTCAAGTTACTAGTGTGGGAAGGTGTTAGGCACCCACCTCGCCCGGCCGAAGCCGGTCTCTCTATGTTAGATGCTACATAAGGACGAATGTTCTCTCTCTTTTATTACGGGGATGGGGGATATTATGGACTACATTCAGATGCTAAGAATTGAACTAAAGCATAATAAACTACATTACATATATGGAAAATGCGGGCTAAAACGATGAAATATGAAAGGACTACATTGAATCAACAAAAATGCAGTAATTATACCTGTATGGTTGTATTCTCCTGGCTCAGGGGAGATAGACGAATGGACTGACGCCGATTCTTTCTCGGCAGAGTAACGGCTCTTTCAAGTGATTTGGAGAGAGGTAAACAGATGGAATAACGTCTGTAATAAAGGAGTTTTGATGGTTATCTGTGCACAGACGGGATAACAACGTCAAGGAGCAAAAATGCTCTATACTCAGAGGGACAATCGAAGGATCTGTCCGCCACAAGAAAACTTTAAGCACTCACACTCTCATGAGAGAAGGAGGAGAAATGAGGGTGAAAAGGGAGGAAAAGAGGCTAGGAATCACTTGGGGAGGGTCTCTCCACCCAAAATTCCTTGGGAAATGTGGAAGAGGACCCTCCTATTTATAAGGAGGGACCCCTTCTCTCTCCTGGCCGGATAAGTCCTCCAAGGCGCCGTGGAGATGTCCACGGCACCGTGGGTGACGTCAGCAGGACGATGTCACACCCTCTCATGGCGCCGTGGAAATCCGGTATACATCCCTACGGTGCCGTGGGAAGGTGCCCACGGTGCCGTGGGAAGGCGTCCACAACGCCGTGGGAAGAGTCCACGACGCCGTGGGAGCGCAGTGCTATTTTTCCTTGTTTTTTGTCCTAAAATGGGCCATTTTGTACTCAGTATGGTTCTTGGTCTTATGGGTCAGGTATCTTTGGGTCTAAAAAGAGGGAGAGTGCGTCATCCATCGTCCATGTCCCGTTGTCATCATCGCCAATTAGGGGGTGACAAAAATTAGTGTCTACAGTTTGCCCCTCTTTGGCCGAGGCCTATGCCAACAGCCGAAGGGTAAAGACAAAAGACTAACTAATTTTGTCACCAAGAGCATGTACTGCTGACGCTTTGCTCAAAGGCGGCAGAGTTGCTAAAAACAGGCGGTTAATCGTGATGAAATCTTTCGATAATCCTCAAAAGAAAAACTCGAACGAACCAAATCTTTATCTTGTGAGCATTGCTCAAATAATTTTTTAGGGTGATAAGGCACCGCTCGACCAAAGACCTAGATAAGGCACCAGTCGGCCCACAAGATCGAATATGAGGGGCTCCACTGGGATAGAATTTTGAGGGTGATAAGGCATCACTCAATCGAAGATCTAAATAAGGCACCACTCGGCCTGAAGATCAAATTTGAGGGTGATAAGGCACCACTCAACCGAAAGTCAAACTTGGATGGTTATAAGGTTCCACTAGACCGAAACCATCAAGTTTGGAGGGTGATAAGGCACCACTCGACCGAAGATCTAGATAAGGCACCACTCGACCCACAAGATCGAATATGAGGGACTCCACTGGGATAGAATTTTGAGGGTGATAAGGCACCACTCAACCGAAGATCTAAATAAGGCACCACTCGGCCCGAAGATCAAATTTAAGGGTGATAAGGCACCACTCAACCGAAAGTCAAACTTGGATGGTTATAAGGTTTCACTCGACCGAAACCATCAAGTTTGGAGGGTGATAAGGCACCACTCGGCCCGAAGATCCAATATGAGGGTGATAAGGCACCACTCAACCAAAAGTCAAACTTCGATGGTTATAAGGTGCCACTCGACCGAAACCATCAAGTTTGGAGGGTGATAAGGCACCACTCGACCGAAAGTCAGTATTGAGGGATTTCATTGGGGATTTTTTTTTTTAATTTATTTATGTTCTTTTCTTCTCTTTCTTTCTTTTCTTTTCTTTCTTTCTTCTTTTTTTTTTTTTTCTTCTTTTTTGTTTATACATTTTGGTATGGATACTGGTGCAATTTTTATGTACACTTTTCTTCTTATTTTTTTTGTACACATAAACGAATTGTTTATGAATTCATTGGATATTTCTTTCTTTGAAATGTACATGAGCCTCCATCCCTTTCCTTAGAAGCACAAATTTCATTGGTAAATGATTTCATTACATGAGAAAGGATAGAGAAATTGAGAAAGGACAGACAAGCAAGTAAAGATAGGAACCTCAAATTGATATCACTTATTTGCAACATTTTTCGGATAACAGAGTCACCACTTCTTGTGTCACATCTCTGGGATTCTGAAATTCTCCATCTTAGGTTGTTCCTGCCTCGGAGATACTAAGGAAGGGATATAAAAACTGGTGTGAGTTAAACCCATGAATCTCACATAATTGTTCCCTGATGTTTTTGATTTTTCTATCTTGGCCTTCATCCAAGGGCAGTTCCATTGGATTTCTTGGACATCTCTCTCCTCCAAATATTTCTTCCAGTCTTGGACTTTGTGGAATTCTGACTTTTCCCTTTGTATTTGATAATGCATAGGCCGAAGGTGAGGACACGGAATTGGTGTGACCAATTTTATTTTTTCCATCAACCACATTTGGAACACCGCCGGAGATCCATGAAGGAAGTCTGTTCCGTATTTCTGAGACTGACTCATGGTATCAAACCCTTTGAATGTTTCTGCTAAAATGGTAGGAGCGATGTCGCATCCTTCTTCAATTTGCCTAACCACTTCTGCAATTATTGGAGACATGCCTTTTCCCGGAGATGCTAACAAGTACCTCCCAATCATACAGAATAAGTACGCCCACTTTCTGCGTCGGATCTGACTTTCTTCTTCAAATCCATTGTTGTTGAAGATCTTTGCAACTTTCAACGCATCCACCTTGTCATAATTGAGAACTTGCTTTAACTCCTTATTCATGGCAAAGAAATCTCCCAAATTTTTGAAAAGCTGTTCTTTCTTCATAGTTGGGGGGAATAACTTTCCTCGAGGGGGTGACATCATGCAAGCCCGGAACTCTTCAATGGTCGGAGCCAGCCAGACTTTTCCAAAGCGAAACGCGTGCAATTGGGGGTTCCAGCACTTCGATACTTCCCTTAATAAATCACGATGGAACTTGAAGCAACCGATTCTTCCCAATATTATCAGATGGTAATCCCCTAGAAGTGTAGGCTCGTCCACATTTATCCGGAGAGTCCACTGACACAACTGTTCGTCGAGTCCTTCTTTCTTTTGTCCCCTCATACTACCTGCATTAAGGATTGGGTTAGCATTTTGTGACACAGAATGAATAAATCCGTTGTTAATAACCAGCTTTAGATGACTTTACTCCTAAGCTAGGTCAAGGAATAGAAGGTCAAATGGCAAGATTTACTCATATGTGCAAGGGATGCCGGCTGGCGGAATTTATGGGAGGAAACCAATACAATGCCCTCTCTCTTTTTTATTTATTTATTTGAGACCGTACCCGAATACATCGAGTTGCCTACGTATCCCTTCGGAGGAATCAGGTCAAACGTAGTTCAAATTGCTTCGCATATCTCAGACAAAATACTTCTTTAGCTGGTCCATATTGATCAGACCCCGAAGATCTTCTCCGCCAAGATCAGAGAGTTGGACCGCCTGTCCTGGCAATATGGTCTTGACTTTGTAGGGTCCACTCCAATTGGGTCAGAACTTTCTTCTTGGGTCATGGATTGGAGCTCGCTGCTCTCTAAGGATCAAATCTCCTTCTTCAATTCTCCGAGTGCGGACACCCTTATTGAATTCCCTAGCCATTCTTTGCTGATATTTCTTGAGATTGTCCATAACCTTCATCCTTTTCTCATCCAGGAGATTGAGCTCTTCGTGTCTGGCCCTTACCCATTCCCCTTCTGGCAATTGACTATCGAGTAAGACTCGAAGGGAAGGGACCTGAATTTCTACCGACAATACGGCTTCCATCCCATATACCAGGGAATACGGGGTAGCTCTGGTAGAGGTTCGGATGGATGTCCGATATGCCCATAAGGCTAGTGGAAGTTTCTCCGCCCAATCATTGTGTGTATCTGCCATCTTTTGCAATATGACCTTCATATTCTTGTTGGCTGCTTCTACTGCTCCATTAGTCTGTGGCCGGTAAGTAGTAGACTTATGCCTCTTAATGCCAAATTGGTTACAGAGTTCTTCCACTTTTCCCCTAAAATGCAGGCCTTGATCTAAAATCAACTATTGCGGCACACCGTATCTGCAGATGAGATTCTCTTTTATGAACTTTGCCACCTTGGCAGAAGTTAGAACTGCATAAGATTGAGCCTCTACCCCTTTTGTGAAATAGTTGATGGCGACTAACACGAATTGATGTCCATTTGAAGCCTTTGGAGTTATTTTACCAACTACATCAATTCCCTAGGTAGAAAATGGCCAAGGGACATTTAATGAGTGCAACTCTATCGGAGGAATATGAATGATGTTGGCAAATATCTGGCATTTATGACATCGCCTTACGAAGGCAGCACACTCAGCCTCCATAGTGACCCAATAGTATCCCATCCTGAGAATTTTCTTGGCCAGCATCCTTGCATTCATGTGTGGTCCACATATTCCTTGATGGATTTCTTCCATAATGATTTGAGCCTGATCCTCATCTACACATAATAGTTGAATACCATCATAAGACCTCTTATACAACAAGTTTCCTTGGAGGATGAATTGAGTAGCATATTTTCGTAAATGCCTCTTCTCTCTTTCTGAAAACACTTCAGGATATCTCCTTTCCTTGATGTAGTCGACCACTGAAGCATACCAAGGCCTTCCATCCTCAGTGAGTGTATTGACTAGTTCTCCATATGCTGGGCGGGTTCTTCTTTCTATTAGGAAGGGCTGGATCTTGTCCCGAGTATCACATTCTACCATGGACCCCAAAGTGGCTAAAGCATCGGCAAACCGATTGCTATCCCTAGGCAGATACTCAAAAGAAACTCCCTCGAAGCATTGCGTCAGTTGTTCCAGATAAACTTGGTAGGGCTTCAGCTTTCCATCCTTAGTCTTCCACTTTCCTTGTGTTTGATAGATCACAACAGAGGAATCTCCGTAAACTTTAATTTTGTCAACTCCTACAGACAAAGCCATTTCTAACCCAATAGCACAAGCTTCATACTCTGCTATGTTATTGGTATAACTAAATTCCAATCTAAAGGCCATTGGCAAGTAAAAGTCCTCTGGGGTTATCAATAATATCCTTGCGCCAAATCCTTTTTGATTGGCGGCTCCATCAAAGTACAATTACCACCCTCTAGTTGGTTCGGCTTCTATGGAGTGCAAATCTTCATCTGGGAAGAAGTCCTCTATTGCTCGGGAATCATCCTCTGAGGGAAATGCTGCTAGATGGTCAGAGATTGCCCGCCCTTTCACAGACTTTTGACTGACATAAGTTATGTCAAATTTTGATAATAGCAACAACCACCTAGCAATTCTCCCTGTCAATGCTGGTTTCTCGAAGAGGTACTTAATTGGATCCATTCGAGAGATCAACCTGACGGGATGTGACACCATGTAGTGCCTCAGGCGCTTAGTTACCCAAACCAGAGATGTACATGTCTTTTTTACTGGAGCATATCTAGTTTCATACTCGAGGAATTTCCTGCTTACATAGTAGATTGCATGCTCTTCTCCATCCACCTTGCCAACTTGGGCCATCATTGATTTGACCGTTGTTTCTCCTACTGACAAATATAGGAGCAAAGGTTCACTGAACACTGGAGGGACAAGTATAGGAGAAGAAAGTAGATACTCTTTGATTTTCATAAAGGCATCTTGACATTTCTCATTCCATTCTTTCGGCTCTTTCTTCTTTAGGAGTTTGAAGATAGGTTCACAAGTGGATGTCAATCGGGATATGAATCTGCTGATATACTGGATGCGGCCCAAAAATCCTCGTACCTCTTTTTCTGTCTGGGGTGGTGGTATTTTCGTAATGGCTTTTATCTTGTCGGGGTCCACTTCTATCCCTCTTTCGCTAACAAGAAATCCCAGTAATTTTCCTGCTTTGGCCCCAAACACACACTTCTAAGGGTTCAACCTTAGCTTGTATTCTTTGATTCTTTCAAAAAACTTTCTAAGAGCTGCAAAATGGCCTTGTCGGTCAATAGATTTGACTATCATATCATCGGCATATACCTCTACTTCTTTATGTATCATGTCATGTAGGATAGCCGTGGCCGCTCTTTGATATGTTGCCCCAGCATTTTTCAACCCAAAAGGCATTACTTTGTAACAAAATGTGCCCCAGGGTGTAGTGAAGCCAGTTTTTTCCCTGTCCTTCGGGCACATACTAATTTGGTTATATCTTGAGAAACCATCCATGAAGGACAGTAGAGCATGGCCTGTAGTGTTGTCTACCAAAATATCAATGTTCGGTAACGAAAAATCATCCTTCGGGCTGACCTGTTTAGGTCACGGAAATCCACACACATTCTGACCTTCCCGTCTTTCTTAGGGACTGGGACAATATTGGACAACCATTGAGGGTACTAGGTTACTTGGAGAAATCCTGCATTCCATTGTTTGATGACTTCTTCCCTGATCTTCTCACTCCATTCCGGTCGCATCCTTCTTAACTTCTGCTTGACTGGGCGAGCCTCCGGATATGTTGGTAGTTCATGTTACACAATCTTTGGATCGATGCCGGGCATATCCTTGTAGGACCAGTCGAAGACTTCCTCAAATTCCTTGAGGAGAGAGATCATTTGGGATGTTTCGTCATTGTTGAGAGAAACACCAATTTTAATTATTCGAGGGCATTGATCGGTCCCTATATTTACAGGGTGGGTGTCCTCTCGGACGGGTTGAGCTCTTCTTTGCTCCAATTGTTCTAACAGATTACGATGTTCTAAGACATTATCATCATCAAAAGAATAGGAAGAAGAAGAAGAAACATACTCAGAATCAGCAATTTCATTCATGATAAGAGGAAGAGTACAGACAGACCCAATGGTCTGGACATTTCCATCGGACTCAGATACAGACTCAGAGACAGACTTAGACAGGCCTATGCTAGAGCTGGTTACTACTTTAGACTCATTAATATGGAAATCTTCCATCATTCTTGCCCAGTTCGCTATGGATCCTTGGAGAGGTTGTATGAGAAGATGTGGTGCCGGTCCTTCTTCCTCTTCTTCAATGATCACCGCCACTTCGAACAGTTCGCCGATCCCTTGATCCCCTGTGACTTCCTTCTTGCTGGCTTGATCCAATTCCATGGCTATCCAGTCCACTTCGTTCTTAAAGAATATTTCAAGTCCTGGTAGACGTTCGCCCTGCTCTTGATTGAACCATGGTTCTAGATTTCCACAGTAACGGAAGTCTTCTCCCTCTTTCACGAAGTACCCGTTCAGAGTCTTGAAGTATGGCTCACCATTTGCAGCACTATTCTTCTGTCCTGTGGCTTTCTTCCTTGGGTTCTTCAGGTTAAACCCTAATCCACAACGGTTGGCATTGGCTGGTATCTCTGGGAATGCCGGTACCCCCTGTTGGTTTTTTCCCAATCCTAATCCAGGGAAATATTTCATCTTTTTCATAATCTTTACAGAGGCCTCGCTCCACATTGTCAGGAATTTTCCTAGACTCTGGTCTTCTTCACTTGCAGAGGCAGTACAAATGTGGCCTATTTCAAACCCACCCAGCTGCACTTCCTGCGAGGATGAACCGCCTACTTCAATGTTGGCCAAAATATGTACCATTTCTGGGTCTCCAAAGATGGTAATTACTTTCTGGTCATATATGAACTTCATCTTTTGATGAAGACTTGATGCTAGGGCTCCCGTTGAATGCAACCATGGTCTTCCAAGCAACATATTGAAGGATGCTTGAATGTCGATGACTTGGAAGTCTATGGTAAAGCAGGCTGGTCCAATCTTGACACTGGTGGTAAGAATCCCAATTACCTCCCTTCTGGAATTATCGTATGCCCTGATGGTTTGACTGGACGACTTCATCTTGTCTAGAGATAAACCCATGCATTTGACTACTTTGAGGGGCATTACATTGAGGGCGGACCCATTGTCTATCAGAACCTAGGGGACCTGATTCTTATTACATTCCACCGTAATGTAAAGCGCCCGGTTGTGATTCTTTCCTCCTGGGGGTAAATCCTCTTCTGAGAAAAAGAGTGACTGAATGGCATAAGTGGCCCCTACTATGTGAGATAATTCCTCAGGCCCCATTTCTATGGGCACTTGAATCTTGGTAAGAGCTTTCAAAATAGCTTCTCGGTGGGTTGGCGACGCCATTAACAATCCCCAGATTGAGATATTAGCTTGGGCTTTCTTCAATTGGTCTAGTACTCGGTTTTTTGGCTCAATAACCGTCGTTGATTGGCTAGACCGATATTTTTCCACTGTCAACTCTTTATTCTTGAAGTTTTGGCCACTCCTGGTTTCCGCCACATCTGACTCTCTTTCTTTAATGACCAACTGAACTGGGCAAAAGTCTCCATCTTCTTCGTCACTATCAGTGATGATAAGAGGACCCTTGGGACAAATTTGGGTTTTACCTTCTTCACCAGATAAGGCCTTAATAGACTTTCGGGCTTGATTTAGGATTCCTGATAGGGTTTCTTGCTTTTTAGCAACCTACTGGACTGTATGAGATTCTTCTGGTATCAATTGGCTAATGGCATGAAAGGCTTCCGAAGCCGCTTAATACATCTTTCTTGCTTCCGCCAATGACTTATAGAAGTTACGATCCTTCTTTTCTCCTTAAGAAACTGAACTTTCGGACCTCTCTTCCGGGCTTGAAATAACTGGATGGATATTCCCTGTTGGGTCATTTATTGCCCCTCCCTCATTAACATGACACATATGGAAAGCATCATGTGCTCTGGCCCACGTACGGTATTCTCTGTTACCTTGATACGGAGACGGGGGAGGAGTCCCACATAGGTCTTGTGCCAAGGCCAAAGTTAGCTTTATAGAGTTTTCCAAATGACGAATTGCTTAAGGGAGCGCCCACTGTTCTCTAACAAGTTCCAGCTGTTGAAGCTCCTCCTGGTACTTATCATCCAAGACCACCGTTCTCATGAGCATTCCCTGGATTTTATCCACATTCCGGTGGATCTTGTTTACCTGAAATGATAAGTCCCATGGTGCAGGTCCACAAATGTTCTCATACTTCTCCAGACGCGTCCTTGGTTGCCAAAGTTCCTCATCCTCCGTTTCTTCTTCCCCTTCAGACTCTTCATCATTGGATTCCTCTGATGCAGATTCTTGCTCACTTTCATCTTCTTCAGATGATTGTTCTTCTTCCAACGGCTCTTCCCCTTCATCATCGATGTCCATGGGAAAGATACCTCTGGTGGGGTCAATCTGAAATTCCCCAAGGTTGATATCATTGATCCATGCGTCCCATGTTTCACTTCTTCGGGGTGGATCCGGATAGGAGAATGAATATGAATACAAGACCAAGTCTTCTGGAGGAGTTCCAAACAGATCACAAGTCAAAGCATTGACTAACCAAGTCATGTTTTTTAGCTCATGGAGGGTTCGAGCTAGTACATCACTCTCACTTAGCATCACCAAGCTCTCACAACGTGCTGCGAAGTTACTACACACCAGATTTGGAAATAGAGAAGTAGCCTTGTACAGGATCTCTTGAGTATTGGTGGAAACATCGAATATATCTACGACCTGGTAGAAGGCGCTCATGCTCTAACGCTCGAAATCTTCTCTGGACACCGTCCAATCGCCTCTGGGAACCTCTGGAGATGATATCTCCTCATCATCTCTGCTTTCATCCTCATCTGATGATATGGGTTGAATAAGGCTGGTAGGATCATTATTATCATCGATTCCGATGTTATTTACCCAATCCATCACTTCTACTCCTTCGTCCTCCATCGTTGGACTTTGCTCGGCATACTCTATCCATCCCTCGTGAATTTCTCGATCGTCTTCCTCATCTGAGCTATTATTAGTATCCCCCCTATATAGACAAGAGAGACTTCTTTGGTCAGAGCTTGTCCAATAGCTAGTGCTGAGACTGCTTTAAGGAGCTGAGGTGTGACTCTAGTGATTTCAGTCCCTTCTTCTTCTTCAGGAATCAGGTGACATATTTCGAATGATGAGAAACCATACTTGCACAATGGTATCATTGTCTCGAGACCCTCTAATCCATACTCCAAGAAATCCAACTTTCGAAGCCGGTTGACGGATGCTATACCTCTGCCTTGATCATATGGTTGCCCGCCTGTTCGAATATTCCCATCACAGTTGGTTCGGGAGTAGTAAATGCAAACCTGCATCCTTTCTGCCCGGGCTTGCCGTGACTGCTCATCTCTTCCTAAATACCACGGGATGGGCTGGATCAATGTAGTAGGATCTTGGAATGGTGTCTCTTCCTGCAACATATTTACTGACCCTGTAGATGACTCTGGGGAATAGGTCCCCTTCACCAGTGGTTGTGAGATTTTCCATGCAGGTATCTGGTATTCTACCTATGTGGCATCTTCTGACCTTGGATGATAGAAAGGGGAATCGGGCCGATCCACTTCCTGAGACACCTCTTATCGAATCTGTGGTTCTTTTTCCTCATTAAGTTTCTTGGTCAACATTGTTATATAGACGTGTGCCTTCATTAGCTTCCTCTTCCTGACTGGATGAATCAAAGTGGTAGGATCTGCTTGCTCGGTATCCTCTTGAAGCATGTTTACTCCATGGTTAGGCAGAGGATTTGTGGTGACATTTGGCGGCTGCTTCTTCTGAAGTTCAATTTTGCCCTCGTCAATCAAGTCTTGGATCGCATGCTTAAAAGCTAGGCATCTATCCGTATGATGGCCTTGTTGGTCGTGGTAATGACAAGATGCATTGGGCTTATACCAGGTAGGTGGATTGTTCAAATCCACAGGCCTAGGAGGAACTGAATTGATCATTCCCTGCTTCTTAAGCTTGGTGAATAACAACGAGGGTGTCATTCCTGCAAAGTTGAAATTCCTCCTGGATGCTTCAGATTCGGTTTGGATCACAAGAGGGGTGGATGTTACAACTACCACCTGGACTTCTGCCGCCTGGCTGCTTTTCCCTACAGTATTTCCTCCTTTGGCTCTTGGGTTTTTCCTCGCCGAATAGCTTCCTGATGCTTCTCGGGTCATACCCTGATTCTGTCTTTCTTTGAAGATCTTATCTTCAATCTTCTTCCCAATTGTCATAAGAGCATCAAATGTTTTGATGTGCTGGTAGTATATCTTCTCACGGTACTCCCCGTACAGATTTTCTAACAATATCTCGACCTGCTCCTCCTCAGTAGGGCGGTTTCATATCTTTGCAGCCTTCTCTCTGAACCTCATGATGTAATTTGAAAATTCTTCACTTGGTTCTTGCCTCAAGGTTTCCAATTCTCTTCGAGTAATATCCATCTCGGTGTTGTATGAATATTGCTTAGTGAAAGCTTTAACCACAGAGGCCCATGACTGGGTTTGAGTGTGATCAAGCTGGGTTAACCACCTCAAAGCAGATCCGGCCAAAGAATACAAGAACGCCTGTCCCATTTGGTTTTCAGAAAGTCCCCATGATCTGGCAATGGTGGCAAAAATCTTGAGATGAGCCCTAGGATCTCCCGATCCGTCGAACTTATCCAATTTCCATTTGAAATCTTCGGGGATTTTCCCCTCGGGAAAGAACACCAGGTCTTCCTCATCTTTTTCTTTGACTTTGCCCTTGACAACCACTTCCAACTCGGCTACTTTTTCTCTCATTTTCTTCTCCCGTTCAGTCTCAGGAGGGTCCATAGGGTGGTTATCTTCCCCTTCTTCTACTGGTATGATGATTGGAGTCTCAAGGGTTGCGGGGTTGGTTTTTCGGACTTCTTGCTCTACTGGTCTAGCTATGGATCCGCCCCTAGATAGTTCATTGACTGACTGAACTAGTTGTGCCATGAGTTGCCGCATTTTGGCCATGTCTACTTGCAGCCTATCCACTCGATCTTCGACGTGACTTTCAGACAAGTGATCCTTCGGAGGATTCATGTTACTCACAAGTGATATCTCAGAAGATGAACTAGAAGAATGAGAAGGAATCAGGGATCTTGAGGAGAATGGTGGGCTAGCTCGAGTCAACCTTCCGCCACGTCGGACCCAGATGGATAAGGACGGAATCGTGCTTCTACGAAAGAGAGAAGAATACCTAGTTTAGACTCTAAGAAGGCTAAAGAAGAATTTTATTTAATTTTTTTTTTTGTCCTTTTTTCCTTTTGAGTTTTTATGATTTTTTGGTATTTTATAACATTTGTTTCATATTATTTTATTATTTTATTCGACTCAAGTAATCGGAGTGGTCATCAGAGTTTCAACAGACTCCTTCTGAGACCAGACTTCGAATGCCGTCATTGCCTAAGCATTTTCGAACACAAAAAAAAAAAAAAAAACAAACAAAAGAAAGATCTTAGTTGCCGGGTTATTGACGATTATGTCTGGATTCAAAATGAGATGCCCTCCTTTTTTTTTTTTCGAGGGACATGTGAGGTTCCATTATATGGAAGTGGACTTCCATTTTTCTTTGAGGGACCATCGTGGGACTATGGAATTCCTTATCTTTGGTGGCATCTCATATCAAAACCAGGTTAATCGTCAAATGACCCTGAACTCGGTCTTTCTTACAGCTAACAAAGGTTAGTTTGTGTCGTACCCTAATCATATATGGTCTATTTTCCTACATGATGCATGTAATAGGTAGGCTTCCATAGGACAGAACAAGGTCACCCTTGACAGAACCGATATACCTATCGCTCGTGGTCGCGAATTGTAGGCACGTGGTTCTTTTGATATACCTGGAGAATAGGTCACACAAACTCAGAGTAATCGAGCTAGTGCTTTTTTTGAGTGGCAAAGCCACAACACACTAGTGAATACCCTCGCCGGTGATTCTAAACTTGTACAGTAAATATCAAGGGTTGTAGCTTCACCGCGAATTACCCATGACTACTCATGGGGTCCAATGACTAACTACGGGGGTAAGAGGGGTTCCCATGCAGTGTGTGTGTGCAAGAAAGTGGTACAGGAAGCGGCTATCATCTGATCTCAGAGTACTTAGTATGACGTGCCTCACCTCCCCGAGGGTAAAGGCACGACAGGGAGTACCCTCGCCGTTTGATTTCACTTTGAGCACTATGCATGATGCGGTTAGTACACACAAGGGTTAGCCAGACAAATATATTATGGTATTTATTTATTTATTTATTATTTTGTTTTGTACATTTTTTTTTTATTATATTTTTATTATTATTATTATTATTATTATTATTTTTTTTTTTTTATAAAAGTTTAGAGAGAACATTCTGTCATTTATTGATAGCACCTATTTAGAGAGTTTGACCTCAGGCGGACATTTGTTCGCCAATTCCCCAGTGAAGTCGCCACTGTAAGTACCGTGGTCCCTCGGGACGAGGGTTTCCTCAACCCTTATGGTATATGGCGACGTAAGGTTTTGGGAGATGTATGGTGTGTGCGTATATGTATATGGATAATATTATCAATGTATAACATTGATAAATAGGGGATTGGGATCATGCATTAAAATATGCTAATATAATGTGAAGTTGCCACCTAGGGTTAGGGCCTAGGACCCATTAAGTGTAGCCCTACCCGTTGTGAGCGGAATCAGACTACATGACTCCATATGGTCCGACCAAAGGTCCGGGTAAGGGGTCAAGTTACGAGTGTGGGAAGGTGTTAGGCACCCTTCTCGTCCGGCCGAAGCCGGTCTCTCTGTGTTAGATGCTACATAAGGACAAATGTTCTCTCTCTTTTATTACGGGGATGGGAGATATTATGGACTACATTTAGATGCTATGAATTGAACTAAAGCATAATAAACTACATTACATATATGGAAAATGCGGGCTAAAACGATGAAATATGAAAGGACTACATTGAATCAACAAAAATGCAATAATTATACCTGTATGGTTGTATTCCCCTGGCTCAGGGGAGATAGACGAATGGACTGACGCCGATTCTTTCTCGGCAGAGTAACGGCTCTTTCAAGTGATTTGGAGAGAGGTAAATAGACGAAATAACGTTTGTAATAAAGGAGTTTTGATGGTTATCCATGCACAGAGGGGATAACAACGCCAAGGAGCAAAAGCGCTCTATACTCAGAGGGACAATCGAAGGATCTGTCCGCCACAAGAAAACTTCAAGCACTCACACTCTCATGAGAGAAGGAGGAGAAATGAGGGTGAAAAGGGAGGAAAAGAGGCTAGGAATCACTTGGGGAGGGTCTCTCCACCCAAAATTCCTTGGGAAATGTGGGAGGGGACCCTCCTATTTATAGGGAGGGACCCCTTCTCTCTCCTGGCCGGATAAGTCCTCCATGGCGCGGTGGAGATGTCCACGGTGCCGTGGGGGACTTTTCCACTGCGCCGTGGCCTGCTAACGTCACACCCCCTCATGGCGCTGTGAAAATCTGGTACACATCCCCACGGTGCCGTGGGAAGGTACCCACGGTGCCGTGGGAAGGCGTCCACGGCGTCGTGGGAAGAGTCCACGGCGTCGTGGGAGCGCAGTGCCATTTTTCCTTATTTTTGGTCCTAAAATGGGCCATTTTGTGCTCAGTATGGTTCTTGGTCTTATGGGTCAGGTATCTTTGGGTCTAAAAAGAGGGAGAGTGCGTCGTCCATCGTCCATGTCCCGTTGTCATCATCGCCAATTAGGGGGTGACAAAAATCAGCGTCTACAGAGATTTTGTTAAGAGAAATTTTATAAGAGAGTTATCATGGATGGCCAAGGTAGGTAGCATGTAGTAGGATAGGATAGGTGCGGTGGGCACTCCTACAACATGGTTCGAGGGAAGAGAATGTCTCCTCAGGGTGAAGATGGTGTTTAAGGGACTAGTTGGGCATTGTTGGTCATTCAAGGAACTAATAATGATGGCGTGCATTGAGGGTGTGCAGAGTCAAGACTGGATCGAAGCCAATGTGGTCATTCATTCGACGACGGACTAACATTGAGGGTATGTAGGGTGAAGAATGAATTATTGGTCATTCGATGGACTAACATGAATGTTACGTAGGGTGAAGAATGGAGTCAAGGTCATTTGAGGGACTAATGTCGTAGGGTCCAAGCCATAACTAGGTATAGTTGAGGGACTAGCAACATAGGGTGAAGAATGATGTCAAAGTGGTTTTCCAACAAGTTTTCTAGGTAGCTATAATAAAATCCGAGGTGGAGATTGTTGGGTTTGGCATCTTTTATCTTGATTGGTTGATGGGTTTGGTTCAATGGTTCAGTTGAGTTGTCAATCAGGGTCTTCGAATAGGAAAGGTGGAGAGACAGGAAGTAGTAGAATTTTCCAAGAGAATGAAGTCATCAAAGAGGTGAAGTCTTCTAAAAAGTGGAATCTCCAAGAGATTTGAGTCTTCCAAAGGTAGAAGAAAAACCCAATGAAAGGAGAGATGTCTACCATGATGGGTAGAGAGTATCCAAGATGTGAGGATCCAAGTGAAAGTCCATGCGATACAACATGAGGACAACGTGTATACAAGGACTAAGTGAGGATCAAAGAGTGAATGCGAAGAGAGAGAAGGGTGTACAAGGGGTAATGCAATCTCGTTGGAAGCTACGGATCAAGAGAGTTAAGAACACACTCTACCAGGTGTGCAACCGAGTAACACTAGCACAAAAGAGAAAGAAAAGCAACAGGGAAAAAGCTACACTTCTTCTAGACTCTATTGAAATTCTATGTGGTTTTAAGGGAAAAGCTGGAACTCTTCAAAGATGTAGCGAAACTCTTCTAGGTTTATAGGCTTATACACTCTAGGTGTCTGCTCCAATAAAATTCAATTATTCTATTCAATCAATATTCTCTATTGAAAGCATTACATTTTGTAGACACTGAATTTTGTCACCCCCTGGTGATGATGACAACAGGACACGGACAGACATCGGTATCTCTCTCAAGAAGGACTCTTGTCCCTACATCTGAACCAAATCACCCTAAACATCCCTAAAATGGCTTATCAGACCCTTTTACTAAACGCTGAAGGAGGTACTGCTCACCCTCCCCCACCACGGCCCAAAAGGACCAAGTCCATAGGCCCAAGGATCCCATTTAAGGCCCAAAAGGATTGAAAAAGTGGTACTATGCTCCCATAGCGCCGTGGGCTCCTTCCCACGGTACTATAGGGACGTGTACTTGATTTCTATGGCGCCATGAAGGGGTGTGACATCAGCCTGATGACGTCACACACGGCACCGTGGAAAAGTCCCCCACGGCGCCGTGGACATCTCCACGGCGCCATGGAGGACTTATCTGGCCAGGGCTGAGGGTCCCCCCTCCCTTATTTTTCAAGGTTTTTAGGGCCAGGGGACCCTCCACAGGCGATTTCTATCCCTTTTCTGCTCCTTTTTCCTCCTTTTCCTTTCTCTCTCTACCATGAGTGTGTGAGTAAGTAAAGTCGTTTCGGTGGGGTAGATCCTTCGATTACCCATCCGAATTTAGAGCGATTATGCTCTTTGAATTGGTAATCCCGTCAGTTTACGGATAACATAAAAATCCCTTTTGCAGTCGTTACTCTGTCTGCATACAAATAACAAGAATCCCTTATATAGCTGTTACTCTACCCGAAGTTTGAATAGCGAAACCCATCTCATATAGTCTTTACTCTGTCCGACAAGAGAGAGACAATCCGATCGTCCGTCTCCACCTAAGCCGTGGGACATCACATATTTCGCACTCGGTACGCTTTCATTTATTTCGTGTATTTCTTGACAGGTATCTATATCTTTCCTTCTTATTACTTTTGGCATAATATAGATAATTAAAGTAACTCGTTTTAGTGTATATAGTAAATGATTTTTCTTTCTTTGTCATGATTAGTGCATCATAACTTAGCCTTACATGTTAGTATAGGATATATTATTAAGGGAGAATACTCGAAAACCAGCATCTAGTAGAAAGACCGATTTATTTGGGTGAGGTGGGTGCCTAACACCTTCCCACCCTCGTAACCTGACTACTTACCCTGAATCTCTGACTAGACCATATGGAATCACGTATCCCTTTCCGCTAACCCCGGATGGGGCTACACCCATTGGGTCCTAGGCCCTAACCCTAGGTGGCGACTCCATTTCTTTATAAAGCATGATCCCAATCCCCATGATGATATATCAGAACGATACGCCGTTATTCATCGAAGCCAATCTTTGTCACCATAAGGCTGAGGAACCCTCATCCCGAGGACCACGGTACTTACACATTTAAATTAAAAATAAAATCAAAACCTTAATTGCTATTAACCTATGGCTTAGATTAAACAATACAAATCTAAATTCTAAAGTTGAGAATTCATACAGAAAATAAACCTAAACAATATAACCTTTACTAAGGTAGGTTCCTAGGCACACAATTGATTCCTAAAAATAGCTTAAACAATATATGGAGAAAGCAATAAAAGGCCTCTAAGGTTGCTTCATAGTCAATCTTTGTTCCAAGAATTGAAGATATGGAAATATTCTTTAGCTATCACTCTCCATAATGGCCACCAAGCTAAGATCACCTTCTGAAAATAAGAGATAGAAATATTGATATTTCCATAGTTTAAGAGTCTCCATATATTCTCCAAAATCTTCCATGTTTGCAATTAAAGACATACCAAAAAGAATCCAAAAGAAGCTGAGGTGGTGTGGCAATCTCCATACTCAAGCAAAGAACCCTTGAAGAATTTGTCGAATTGGTGAGGGCTTCTAGAAGCCTGATGAGTCAGCCTGCTGATGATGCAAGAAGGGGCTATTGATGTGGACTTGCCAAGCAGGGCCTGCGTCATACCCTCTAGTTTGAGAAAGAGTTCTTCCTCGAACTCTTGTTCCGATCAATGATGCTCCTCGTCTGCTGGAGACGAAAGAAAAAAATCAAGCAAATTCATTGTTGGTTTCTCCAAATTGAATATAATAGAATTTGTATTACTAGTTTTAAATTTGATAATGGTAGCAATTGGTGTGTTCACACTCTGACTTGTTGATGAGGCTCATGCCACAAATAAATTGGAGTAGAGACATGAAAGTAGTAAAGACCAAATAGGATCATCATACGTATTGGCAATGGCGAACCATTGGAATGAGAGGGGACATGGTTGTTACTTTACTTGTAGTAGAACAATAGAATACATTAGTCTCGATCTGTAGAGGTGAGTAGAATACATCAAAGTTTGGTGTTGGTACCTCGTAGTGATGCAGGTAGAAATCATATTGTTCTTTTGAAACATAATTTGATTCAAGACTTTCAAAACCACCGTATTCATCGCCATACTCATCCTGGTACTTGCCGAAAATTGGGGTTTTACTTAAATTAGCCTGATTAAAGAACCGCTCATAAGCGACATCCTTCATCATCATCTGAACTTCATTCGATGAAGTCAAAGAACACAACTCAAAAATAGCAGGTAACAAGTCCACATTGTTGTCATTGTCGTTTGAAGGAGATTCTATGAAGTCTGGTGTAACATCGTTAATGTTCATATTCTTTTGTGGTGTAATCCATTCAAGGTATCTATATTGATGAGTACTCCTCGTACGAACAGATCTATGACTCTTCAAGGAAGAAGAGTAGGCTTTAGACATCTCCTTGGTTGGATTTGAATGTTGTGAGGCTTTCCTTACTCTCTCTATCTCACGAGTCAAGTAGGTAATTTGTTGCGAAAGTTATAAATTCTTTTTCTCAAGAGTCAACTCAGCAAGTCGTTGTCGAAGTTGCATGTTCTCTTCTCTTACGTTAACGTCCTCCACAAGAGTTGTATGTATACTTCTTAGCCTAAACGCCATCACAATTTTTTGCACTCCTCCGAAGCTCTGATACCAAATAATGGAGCCTTGTTGGAAGTTATGAATCGAGAGAGTCAAGAATACACTCTACCAGGTGTGTAACCAAATAGCACAAACACAAAAGAGAAAGAAAACACAAGGAGGGGGGGGGGACTATAGTTATTCTAGACTGTAGTGAAACTCTTTGTGGTTTTAAAGGGAAAGTTGCAACTCGTCAAAGATGTAGTGAACCTCTTCTAGGTTTCAAGGTTTATAAACGCGAGTCTTCTCCAAGCAAATTCAATTCTTCTATTCACTCCCATCATTTCAATTGAAAGTATTACATTTAAATAAAAAAAAAATTGAAACCCTAGTTACTATTAACCTACGATTAAGATTAAACAATAAAAATTAAATCCTAATATTCGTAAAAAAAAATAAACTTAAATAAGGTAAACTTACTAAGGTAGGTTTCTTGGCACACAATTTATTCCTAACAATAGCTCAAACAAAATATGAAAAAAGAAATAAAAATCATCCTCTAAGGTTGCTCCATAGTTGGTGGCTTCTAGCTTGCTCTTCCAATCAATCCTTTTTTCAAAAATTGAAGATATAAAAATATTATTTAGTCCATAATTGCTACCAAGCTAAGACCACCTTCTAAAAATAAGAGATGGAAATATTGTTATTTTTATATTTTTAGAATCTCCATATATTCTCCAAATTTTCCATGTTTGCTAGTAAAGACATGCCAAAATAAATAATGGAAGAAGAATCCAGAAGAAGCTGAAGTAGCAATCTACATAGTCAAGCAAAGAATCCTTGAAGATTCTTTCAAATTGCTGAGGGCTTCTAGAAGGTCTATAAGTCAGCCTGTTGATGGCGCAAGGAGGGGTTGCTGATCTGGCCTTGCTGAGCTAGGCCTACATCAAGGGGGCTTGGGTTTGGGTATCAAATTTTAGTAACACATCTATTAAATGTTAGTTACTTCTTTCTAGATTATCACTAATATTTTCAAGAACGTTTTTTAGAGCCCAAACACAGGGAACATGGGAAGAGAGAGAGTGAGAGAGTTCGAAGCATATGCGTTGGTGCTAGAACTAGATGGTGAAAACGAAAAACATGGAGGTGCATTTGCCTGAAGAGGAGAGCTGCTCATGGCAGGTCGACTAATGACATGAGCTGGAGAATGAGAAAATGGAATGGGAAAAAAATCGCATTCCAGAATGGGCCGCATTCTAAGTTGCATTCCAAGGATTTGAGAATAGAATGTTTACCAAACAACATTTTTTACAACTGAGAACATGTTCTTGATCTAGAACCGCATTCAGAGAATGCATACCAAACACAGCCTTGAGGTTTATTTTCATTGAAGAACTAGACCTTCACAATTTCAAAGCTGCCTAGTTCTATTGAAACAAATGTAACAACTCCTGAAAGAAAACAAGAAAAAAGAGAAAAAATAGGTGTAGAGATAAAATAGGAAAAGATATGGTTGCTCCTAGTTTGGAGGTAGCCAACCTCTTACTTGTTAGAACATCTGTTTATCATTCCAAAGTCTCGCTTCCATTAGATAGAGCCAACTATAAATAAGTATTACAAATACAATTACTTGTTAGTTACATAAACTATCCATTCCTTACTTTTCTCTCTAGCTAACTCATCCAACTTCTCTCCATTACTAACCACAACTCACAACAACCACTCCTAATCAGTTATATTCCATACTCCACAACATATGCATGTACCACATTCCTAAAGAGAGAAAAAATTGAACCAAGGATATCAATATCAAAATACATATGCAATTTATGTAACTGAACCCAAATCTATCACAGTATATATGGGTAAAAAGAACTTTGTTAACAGGAATTTCATGATGTCCTAGGTAAATCCATGAGGATGTGAAATGACCACCATGACCCTCTCGTTGGATGCTTGTGTACACGCATGCTCACATTGTCCCCATGCTGGCATAGGAGCCACACAACCTATTAGCAAACCCCTTTCCTAACAAAAAAATAAATTTTGGAACATATTTGCCCTTTATAAGAGCCGTTCCACAAATAGGAGATTGGATATAGATATTTGAAACCATACAGATCAGAGCGGATCCGATACAGATATTTGAAACCCTTGTCAATTGAGCAGCCAGTTGATTCCACTTTAATTTAAGGGATAAAGTTCTCTAGATTGAGGGCGCAGGGTATGCCAGACACATGGCGACATGGGGTAGGCAAAATGACCGGCCCATCCCATGGATGACCGAAACACCCCGCCCATCAATCCATGTTCCATCCCATGTGTTTGGGCGCAGCATGCAGCCAGATGCGTTCTCGGACTGAGAATATGGGCCCTTAATTTAAATACTTAAAAAGCAAGAAAGGGAATTCTTGTTCGGAGAATAGGATGGATGGTGTACGCCTACATACGGAAATTCCTTTTGCAATCTAATTAGAGAACCATGTCGTTTTTTGGTTTTTTGGTTAAAAGAGAACCCAGTGCTCGCAATCGTATATGTCCGTCCCTTACATTACAGAACCGGGCAGCACGGAACAAAGTTGGGAAACAAGGGAAAAGATGAAGCTAGAAATAAGACAACCATCGTCTCTCTACCTTGTTCTTCAACAAAACGTAGCAGACTCTTTCCATCTCACCTAATTCTCCATTTCCGTGTCAAACTATTTCTATATATCACTTTTCTTAGGATTCAGAAAGACGGTTTTCTTGACTGAGGTTTAAAAATAAAAATTGGAAGAAAAAGAATCAAGAATGATTCCAAGCCTCTTACGTTGTACCTATCCTTTCCTGCAATATTCTTTTTCACTCTATTTGTGTCATGTTATAGAATAGATTAAAACCAAGCTATGAGATAATTAAAGTCAAATAAATGGACCGATAAGTCCAAGAATCAAGCTAATGTGCAATTCTTCTGTATTCATAGACAGCTAATTTGGACAAAATTATTCAATTTGAAATATGACAAGAAAGAATGAAATCGTGTTTTAATCTTCCCCGGCCACCAACCCCGAAAAAAACCTGTATAATCTCTCTCTTCTTTTCCCACTGAAAATGAAGAAACCCTAAAACAAATTAAATATAAACCAATCGGAAGAGGTGGTAAAAGAAAAAAAAAAAAAAAAAAAGGACAACATTAATTCCCTGCAAAAGTAGAATTGGTGAGTTTATTGCTATTGTTGTTGCTGTTTGTGGTAGGGGTGTTGCCACTGACAGTATTATTATTACTGTCGATGTTATTATTGTTACTGTTATCATTGTTGTTGTTGCTTTGTTGCCCACCGCCAATGATAGATGATATGGCCGCTGCCAGAGCGGCGGTGAAGTTGGGATCCGCTGTGATGGCAGCAGTGGCGGCACTCACTGCGTCGGCAAGTGAAGGCGCCGCCCCTTGTTGGGTCTGTTGAGGTGGCGGTTGAGGGTGTTGCTGGTGGGAGAACTTTGAAGGGTCCATATCCTGAGAGATTTGAAGGCCAGAGAATTTCGACTGATTGTAGAGGTTTTGGCCAAAGACTTGAGCGAGAGGATGTGTTGATGCAACACCAAAGTTGTTGGCCGCTGCTGCTGCTGATGGGCCGGGAGGGAAGGGGACATGGAACTGTGTAGGTGGCCTTTGGAACTGCAAAGGGTTGGGTGAGTTCGTTAGATCCAATGTCACAGTTGGGAAAGGTGCCGAAGCTGAGATGGTAGCCATGCTTGACGAGCATGGTAGTAGCGTTCTTGCCAGGAAATTCGAGTTCATTAGCCCATCGGTGCTCGACATCGAGCCCGATAGCAGCATACATGCTGCCGCCGATGTGGTCGATGCCATTGCCATAGCTGCAGGAGGGAGTGGGTGGTTGTGGGTTCCTTCGTAGGTTGTTATGAGGATTGATCTATCTTCTGCACATCTCTGGACCTGTTACCAATGTGATAAATCATGTTAGTTTGACTGATACACAAAAAGCTTCAAAGCTGATGAAACGCGTTAAATCAAATCCTTTAATCTATCTCATACTGGTCTGACTCAATCTAGTATCTATTACACTAATGAATGGAAATCCATTAAACACATAAGAAGAGGGCATACTTGTTTGCGAACGGGACAACCAGCAGCCATGGTGCAGCGATAGTAAGCTCTAGGGCAAGGGTTTCCTTTCGCCATTTTCTGCCCATACTTTCGCCATTGGCATCCATCAGTGATCTGAAAGGGGAAAAGGGCAAAAAAAAAATCAAGTTCCAATCAATTAACTAATAACTAATGAACCAAGAATCAAACAGTTAAGAAGTGATTTGCTTATTACCATGGGTGCTTCAGATCGAGCACGAACTGAGACACGGGCTTTCCTCATGGTTGCTTCTGTAGACTGATCAACGTTCTTTGAAGCATTCAATTTGGGGACTTTGTTAGCTACCCATCCTTGCGATGCTTGGTCTGGACTCTCTTCCCTACCAACACTACTTCCTTCTCCAAACTCACTCTTCTCTTGTTGTTCGAACGGGACAATCTCACTGTTACCACCACTATTCTTTTGAGATATATATTCCTTAGACGCCACCTCCAAATTGTTGTGGGGAGACCCAGAACGGTCTTGGCTATGACCTTCAGATGAAGACTGAGATGGCTCTTCCGTTTCAACCGTCCCTGATGGCCCCATATCCATGAACTGTCCAGGCACCATGAATCCTCCTCCTCCTCCTCCACTCCCCCCACTCCCCTCATGTTTCTTCTCTTCCACTTTCCCCTCTAACATCTGAAAGCAACATACCCACCAACCAATTTCATTACTAACGCAGAATAATTAATAATCTCATATCGGATATGAGTAGTCTAATGTAAAGATTTATATATATTTAAGCACTCTTTCCTTGACGGCTAGCTTTTAAAGATGAGTTCTACCTAAATCCCAACAAATGAATTACGGATACTAACCTCGTGTTCTTGGGTGGTTTCGGGCTTGCGTTTCTGTTGCTGCTGTTGTTGCATCAGTGTAATGAGATGCATCTGTAGATTGTTGTAGTTGTTGCTGACTTGATTAACCATCCCTCGCAAACGTTGGTTCTCTTCGTTCATCCGATTCAGTTCGGCTTGTAAAACAGCTAGCTGAAACAAATAATGCTCTTTAAGTGGAAATTGATACCAATTTAGATTCAAAATTAAATGAGTATCCAATCTTCTTACCTCACTCTTAGCTCGTTTATCTTCTGCATTGGGAGATATTCCGTCATCTACCGTCGATTCGCTACCGGTATTTCCAGTGAGAAGGTGTAAACCAGTCTAAAAGAGGCAAAAAAATAAGAACTCAATAATTATGATTAGTAGTGCCAGTGTTGTTTATTAAATGTTTCAATGCTCACATTTACATCTAAATCGAAACGTGAGGCGGCGGCGGCGGCGGCGCCACCATGAGAATCCTCTTCCTTGACGTTGACGGTGGATGCTTTAGCCTCGTATTCTTGGGACCGATTCCTATCGGAAAAGAAGTCCATCTCATCATGGACGGCACGTCTACCGTCGGCGACGGTGGATACCGGAGTAGCTTGATCATCTCTATAGTTGAGGTTGACGGGAAATCCAATACCAGAGAAACGGTTGTTAGGAGAGTCATCCATGAGTTCTGGCTTCTTGTTCCACTTGGTCTTCAAGAAAGGGTTGATGGGTGTTGGTTTGGTGGCGAAGAACCTAATTGGATCAGAATCAATGGAGAGTCTCCCTCCTTTGTCCATAAATCAAAGAAGAGAAGAGAAGAGAAGAAGACGATTGAAGAGTAAAGGATTGAGGTTCTTAGAAAAGGAAGAAGAGGAGAGAGAGTGAGCGGAGAAAGAGGAAGAGTACTGAGTCAGAGACTCGAGAGGTGAGAAGGTGTGAAGGCTGAAGTCTTTTACCGGTGCAATTGGCTCGGCAATAAAAAGGCTTCGGATGAAGACCGAAATGACTTTGGACTTTCTTCTTCTAGGAGAGGAGAAGAGAGAGAAAGCAAAGAGGTGACATCAGATGGTGCGTCAGGTGAGACAGCTGTCAGTGGGGACCACAAGGGTTTGGTTTTTTTCATATGTCATAGAAGGAGTATTTCCATCCACTTTGTCCCCACAAAGCTTCTTCTTCTTAATCAACATTTTCGTCAAAACCGGATTTGACTTGTTCTACATATCCACCGTTCCCGATTGGTGCGGCGCCTTCCACGTGAGGTAAGTAGAGAGAAAGCCCAGTCAACGAATTTGACGGCATGGCCCTATGACGACTTAGTGGGCCCTCTTTAACTCTCTTTCCTTTTGACCATGCCACGTTGGACTTGCCACATTTCACATATTTTATTTTTTCAGATCAGATCAGATCAGATCAGATCGGCCCGGCATCACTGTTGACTCCCTCTACTCCCTTGGTGGGACCGAGTCCTTCGCCCCTTGTTTAGACTGTTGTGACACACAGAAAATAAAATCTCTCTTTCTTTCTCTTTCTCTCTCTTTCTAATTAATGTAGAAAGCAAGGTACCATGGTAATGATTAGGTGTGTCGTTGTAGTACTAGACTAAGTTACAATCTATAATAATCTGATCGAACGATTAATCTGGTCCAGCTAATAAATTTCTCATCGTGGCTCAAGCCATGCATCGATAACACCGAGGATTAATGAGATTGAAAGTGGGTTTGAGAAAACTACTGGAAAAGTCACGCCCTCAATTATAGACAAACAGTATTTCATTTCCAAAAATGAAAGTAACTGAAAATCCAAATCCACATGATCAATCAATGTTACTGCTATTTATTTCCTCACTCCCTCTCTTTCTAGATGGAAAAAATTTATATTTTAACAAGATTGTTGTCGATGCAATAATTATTTACTAATTTGGATTGGATCCTCCAATATATGGTATTAGAGTACAAGTTTGTTTGTTGTTCTTTTTAGTTATCTATCGTGTAGAGTTAAGTATCTTAAGACTATACGAAAGCATTGAGATGTTGAGAGTAATAAAGGTATATTGTCATACTAATTCACTTATCTATCCACGTGTAGAGTTAAGTATCTTAAGACTATACGAAAGCGTTGAGATGTTGAGAGTAATAAAGGCATATTGTCATACTAATTCACTTTTGTCTTTGGTTTCTTCATATAATTGAGGAACTCACTCCACCTAATACCTCAAGGTTTTGGATTAGACCCTCCAATACAACATCCAATCAATTTGGTTTGTATAATAGAGGGAGAATTATAATAATGACCCTTGCTTAGATAGCTTGCAGCATTACCTTGCAGGAGGTAGGTCTAGGTTGGATCATCCACCACTCTCTTCTCCCCTCCCTTCAAGTTGTAGCCCTTGTGGCATTGCACCGTTTTCTCTCTCCCTTCTAGTTGTAGCCCATGTGCACTTCTTTTCAGATGATTAAAAAAGGGGAGAAAGAATGCTACTTGGTTGCATGGCTGGCACAGTTTCAATGCAGTCTTGTTTATAGTCGTCAGATTAGGATAATTTATTATGGACCGTTGGATCTAAGGTAATTATCAGTTTAATACTTAAATATTACTTTAATAATTAAATACTTGTTGAAAAGTTAACTAATTCTCATTTCTTCATTCTTCCCCCTTCGCAAAACACCACCCTTTGCAACCTACCAACCCACCCTCTGCAACCTCGATCCACCCCTATTCTTCCTCCCAACCAAGGTTCTAAAACTCGGGTTTCGACTAGGTTTCGATCAGCCAAAAAACGATTTCGTCTCGGTTTCGATCAAATCTCGATCGAAACTTGGGACTTTCTCCAGGCTAACTCGAACCTTGGTTTCGAGGCCCAGAAGTTATTTTTTTGCCCTGATTCTTATTGTGCTGTCTATTTTTAACATTTTAAACTCAATCCATACATTAGTTTCACATAGAGAACACTAAAAATAATACTTGTGGTTTTTATTCAAGTTTGATATTGTATATTGTTCTTGGACATGGTATCGAATAAGGTTTGATCGGAACATAACTCCTTCAATATAAATGAGATTTAAGTAATCTTAGATTTGTTAGAAAGCTTTGCTTTGATAGCTTTCCAACAAGTCCAAGATTGATTAAATCTGATTTATATTGAAGGAATTAAGTACCGGTCAAACTTAATTTGGTATGCGTGAATGTTGTCAAAATCGCTCTGAATGAAAATATTTTTTTGGACATCAAAACAAATGAAACTGCACTTTTGGTTTTTAGCAATGTTTTACCATATTAAGATTTATGGAATTTTTAAATTTGAGAAAAACCCTAGCATTAAAAAGTTGAAAATTACACTTACCGTTGAAAATCCAATTTTTGTTCTTACTTTTTTTCTTTTTGAAATTTGATTTTTTAACTATTTTTATTGGATTCAAATAGGGGGTATTTGCTTATTTATGAATAATATCTTAAGTAAATGAATACAAATCCATGTCCTAGTTTCGAGCCAAGTTTCCCCTAATTCAATGGGCATGTGTTGAAACCACCGAAATATGGTCGAAACCATCGAAACCCGGTCGAATCCAAGGATTTTATAAAATCCCCTTTCAACTCGTCTCAGAAACCTGCAAAACCAAGTTAACCCGGTGGTTTCGATAGGTTTCGGTCGAGTTTTTCTTCCATGCTCCCAACCCATTGCCTCACCCCATGGTCTTCCTCCCAATCAAACTTTCTCTACAATGTGGTTCCCCTGAAATTCGTCCCATCCGAAAACACTAATCTCTGCTCCTTCGACATGTCCATTCTGCAATGTGGTTTCGATATCGTGTCAGGATCGCTTCTCTGTTACATCGACGTCAACTTTCCCAACTCACCATTGCTTCACAGAATGGGATCAGGACCTTCAAGTTCATCCTACTTGCAGAACCAATTGCTACAATCAATTGTTTTGGTAGTAACTCTGCAACACGCGCATCATGTGGCATCTGAAGAACAAGGGTGGGTCGAGGTTGTAGAGGGTGGTGTTCTGCGAAGAGGAGGAAGAAGTGGATATTGGTTACCTGTTAAACCAATATCTAATTATTAAATTAGTATTTAATTATTAAATTAAGATTTACATTAGATCCAACGGTCCATAATAAATTATCTCAAACCGACGATTATAAACCAGGCTGCGTGGGAATTACGCTAGCCACGCTCAAGCAACATTCACTCTCCCTTAAAAAATAAAAAATAAATGGCAAGAAATCGTTGCTTGGTCGTGTAGCCCCTGCACCAGGGTGGGTGCCAATGAGAGCGCACACATGGGCATCAACATGGATGAGATTTTTAATTTCATGGATGATGAAAAGGTAATTTCTCACTCTCCTATTTTCTGGGCGCAAGAACCACACGACCAAGCAACATTCTTTTTCCCTAAAATAAAAATAATATAATATAAAACAATTGAAGTTGTATGATTAAGTTGAAACATTAAACAAAATTCAATTAAACTTCATAAGGCCTGATTTGGTATGATTTCTATTTCAATTAAAACAATTTCAATTTTTTGACCAAAAATCTATTTGTTGACTATTTCAAGAAATCAATTCAAGAATAAAAAAATCCATTTGATAGTTCAAATTCTAAGAATAGATTCTCTATATTTCTTTGGGAAGGATGGTGGTGGTGGCGGCGGGGTAGTGGTGGTGGTGACGGTGGTGGCAGGGTAGTGGTGACGTGGAAGTAGTGGGGGTGGTGGTGGTGGCGATGGCAATGGTGGTGGTGGCGGCGGTAGCGGTGGCAGCGGCAGTGGTGGCGGTGATGGTGATGGCAGGGTAGTGGTGGTGGTGGTGGTGGTGGTGGTAGCGGGGTAGTAGTAGTGGTGGTGGTGGTGGTAGCGGGGTAGTGGTGGTGGTGGTAACAGGGTTGTAGTGGTGGTAGTGGTGGTGGTGGCAATGGTGGGAGTGGAGTGGTGATGGTGAGACCATTAGGAGAAGAAGGGTGGTGTTTTATTTTTAACATGAAATTACTACTTTGCCCATGAAATTAACCATGTGTTCATTCAAGAGCAATACTGCTAAATCAAATGAAATAAGGTGCAAAAATCAAACCAAACAATTTCAGAAATAGAAATCACCCTTGAAATTGAAATAGAAATTATACCAAATCAGGCCCTAGTTTGACATAGATTTCCCATGACGCAAGAGTAAGAAATCACACCAATGAGGGACTTAACTCCTCTCAGGTTCTCTGCCCGGTCAGGTTCGTAGGTTCCTCTCATAGGAGACCGGAAATGACGACCTCACCCCCTGCCCGAGCACACTACCCGGGTGGGGTGAAGTCATCATTTTCACCCTCCCTATGAGAGGAACCTAAGAACCTAACCGGGCAGGGAACTTGAGAGGAGAAAAATTCACCAATGAGAGGATAAGAATCAGATTCTTTCAATTAGTGTTCCACATTGTGTCTAAGAAGAAAGAGAGTCAGTGTAGACCTAAACGCCTAATGGCTCATTATGGGAAACTTTTTCTTTAGGTTTTTTAAAATGGACAAGCATTTGGAAGCAAAGAAAAACCTCAAATAAGATAATCTATGTGGACATACAGAAACAAACAATCATATATACGGCTACTGATGAGAAGTCTTAATCAAAACAATGAAGATATATTATGTTGATTGTGTCGTAGTCCACGGAAGAGGGAGAAAGTTAGAGAGCTGAAGGCTTGGAGTGGAGCCTAGAGGAGGAGACTTCCAAGACCTTAAGAAGAGGAGGAAGCGTGTGAGGTTATTGTGAGCAGAGACAGATCGTAGAGGCCGGGCCGTGACAAGAGGTGGGTTGGTGCGGTGATGGCCTTTTGTGGGCCGCATTATAGGAAAGACAAGTCAAAACCAAGGAGAAAGGAAATCCAGTTTTCTTCCAGTTCCAGTCACCTGCCATCCTTACGTCTTATTCTTTTCCCTTTTTTTCTACTTTCTTGTGCGCCCACAACGCGTAAAAGAAACAGTCACCACACCCTCTCTTTCTCTCTCTAATATATTATTATTATGTTCATTAGTTGTTTACCAATGCCGACCACTTCACACTTCACACTTCACACTTCACATTAGGTTGAGAGCTTGAAATTGGCTCCACGTTTGAAATGTCTACTAATGTATTAATAAGCAACAATTTCCGGTTAATACACGTTGACGTCAGAAACTTTCCAACTGACAATTGAGGTTTCCTGCCCAGACCAAAATAAATAATAAGAAGAAAGAAGAATAAAAGATAATTAATTAAGATTTTCATTCTACAACCTTAAAGTGCACCGAATGGTGATCATTATACTTGAAAAAATTTAAAGTGTATCGAAAGGTGGCCATTGCATTTGGGAAGATAAAAATTTAAGTCTCAGTGCACCATCCAATACATTTTAAAGATGCACTGCACAATGCACAACATTTCAAAGGATAAAAATTCAGTAAATAAAAGAATGTTGATCATAATACTATTTGGGTAAAAGGAGGCAGATCGAGAAAGAGGATATCATGGGAAATTTAAATTTTGTTTTATCATCTTTGGACTTTGATGGCTTATTGGTCAGGGTGTTAATTGGTCCGGTTTTGGGTATTAGTTTGGTTATTTAATGATTTTGGCCCTAAGAGTTCAGGATCAGAATCCTACTAATAAATTAATCGATTCCAAAATTGGGATTCATGACCATTAAGGCAAAAGGTATTAGTAAAAATTGAAAAACCAAAAAAAATAAAATAAAAAATAAAAGATTTGACCTTTAACTCACATGAGCATAAATCTTAAGAATTGTATAATATACCGGGTTAGAATGTGGAATTGTTTCGAATCCATCAATTCCTAGTTGGTCTATCTGTTTGGGGATCGTTGGGAAACCAGTAACATATCGATAGATGCAAAATTGATCCAATAAATTATTGAGCGGGCTAGTTTTGATTTTTTGCAGGCCAATTCCAATTCGATTTCCGGATTTGGTACTCAATTGACACCCTCACTTATTGGGAAAATCATCATCTTCATTTATCTGTCCCTCCATTTTCTCCATTACATCTAATAGGGGAGAGTGGATCTCACCCGAACAGTGTGTTCGAACAAGGGTTAGAATAGTCATTTCCACTCCTATGAGATACAATAGAGGAAATGGAGGAACAGATACATGGAGACGATACAGGGTATCTTTTAATAAGCACTTGGCAGGTTTAAAACGTTCTCATTCACAACGTGTATCCCAACACTGCTTTACCAAACAAAAAAACAAAAAAAAACTGTTGTCCAACTCTTATTGTTTATTCTTCTTTTATTGATTAAAGTTCCTTATTTGTCCAAATTGGTTAAGAGGGTCATGTCCGGTCCAACCCAATTGCGGCAAATGGCCGACCAATTGGACTTCCATCATATTTTGCTTCTGCGCTTTTGCTCTGATTTGTTAAAACCTTCTGTCTTCTCTTCTGTCGGGGACTCGGGTGACTCTTTAGACTTGCGAGGCAGAGAGAGAGAGATTTGCTTAATTCATTCTTAATAAACTCTCGAGTCTTGAGACTAAGGATGTAATGGATCGAATTCAACTTGGATATGGATACCATGTGATCGGATTCAGTTATTCTTTGGTCAAATATAGATATTTCTAAACGGATTCGGATACAGATTGAATTCGAATTTTCGATCATCCGTTTATCTTTTCTACATATTCTAGAACGTGTTGAATTTTTAAAAACCTTGAAGATCATTAATTATTAATTTTTTATTATTTAAGTATTCGGATTTTTTTCCGAACATATTTTTATCGGAGTATTCGAATATTTTTTAGATCTCTCTAAACGAATACAGATGTCCCTAAACGGATACAAATATAGATCAGATTCGGATTTTCGATTATCCCTTTACATCCTTACTACCCAAGAAGCTGAAATTCTAACTACCGAATTAATTTTACTAGTTAGACATGGTTATCAATCAAATTAAACCTAATCAAAATGCTAAAAAAAAAAAAAAAAAATCTCAACATAAATAGTATTAAAATTAGGGTTGGAATGAGAAAGGGAACTTGACTGAGATTTATGTCGACGAACTATGTCCACATGGTAACTCTATCTGCCAATCCTGGAACGTGGAAAAAAATTGCCCTAACAGTTACCACTTATTATTAATGAAAGATTAGGTGGGCCGGTCAAGATTAAAGGAAGATAAACCCTTAAGAAGACTTTTAAGATACCCATTAATACATGAAATGTGTGACTTAAGACCTTTCTTATCTTATTAATTAATTATCATTAGTAATCCCATCCATTCCCTCTGTTCTCATCAACTACGAAATCCCGGAATTCAAGAGAAAGGGGGAGAGTGGGATTTGGTCTTCTAGTCTTCTTTTCTCCTCCTCAGTTGAGACTTGGATCCTGACCCAATCACTCATTAATATTGAAGTAATAATATTCTAATTCAAGTCACGTCGTTGTTCCTTCCTTTCCTTTAAGTTTCCTTGCCATTCTTTCCTTTCTTGGAGTAAGATAATACATCGTTGTCAACAACTTTGATTTTTAATATCAAGAGGAAACATAATCAAAGAGTGAGGCCAACTGCTCCTTTTCAACGTTTCAAACCCATTTCTCTTAACTTTCAAGTCTTCTTCTACGCTAACTGAAACTCTCTGTTTCCCAAGAATCTCAGTTTTCTCTCGCTAGGTTTTTTTCCCACAGTATCATGGGAATTCAATTTGTGCTCTTTCGTTACTTGTTTATGTCATAGGTCTAATGGGATCCACTCTAGTATATGAGAGTTAGATTGGGTTAGTCTATCATGAGATACGTTAAAGGGTTTAATTTAACATATTTCATCAATTTTGGAGCTTTTGACGTATCGATCAAGTACCTAATGTTTGGTCTTAAAGTTGGACACCACGTCACAGGTTCGAGTCACGAAAAAAGCTACCTAGGAGAGGACTACTTGGAATAGAGTGAAAACCGTTAAGAAAAGGTTACATGCCGCCAGACAAAAACCCTGGAACAGAGTGGATTCGTTTAAAAAACACTACCTACTACCACCGAAGTGAAAGTTGTCTAGAGTGAGAGCCGTCGAGAATGACGGCTGCGAGTACAAAAATGTTGTGGGTATGAGTGCTAGATTGGATCAACTTAGTATAAAATATTTTAAAAACCTTGATTTTACGCGTTTCATCAGTTTCAAAACTTTTAGCGTATCCATCAAATACCTAACAATTTCAGACGCAGTATCCATCAAATACCTAACAATTTCAGACGCAATTTCCCTTCTAAGTTCTAACCAACCAAAAATGAGCTTAGAGATTTAAGCTTTTTGTAGGGGGTTAATCAGAGCAGATAAGATCATGACCTGATTTGTAGCCTTATGGTGACTATACGTAACAACTTATCGTGTTTGGTAGACGGTTTTGACACTGGAGGAACATTATATTCAAGTCTTTAAATTAGTTCTATGTTTGCTTACACAAGTTACGACTAATAAGTTAGAAAGGGGTTTGCTTATGGAGACAATTCGTCACCCATATGCAGTAACCGGTTTCCGAGGAAAATTGGATTTGAAGGGAAAGTGGGGAGAGAGAGAGAAAGGCCTTCAGAGGAAAGTGAAAGAAAAGATTTTAAAACCCTTTTACCATATCTTCTCCTCCATGTTCTTGGTTTTTATTTTACTTATGCTCTTTTATTTTTATTTTAGGGTTAATGGTTTACATCATCAGCCGTGTCTATTTTTTTTTTTGGAAACTATCAGCAGTGTGTATTCATATCGTTACTTGTGTGAATGGTTTGAGGTATCAGATCGGATCGATCGATAATGGTTGGATCGGATCAGTATCGGTTGAGGTCGATTCTAAGATTTGACCGATACAATAAGGTTTGACTGGATCATTGATTGAATAGCCCAACTCGGTTGGATTGGTCATCCAATCCGATCTTTGACCGATCCAACTGAATATTTATTTTATTTTTTCAAAATTTTTAAGTTTTTTTTTTTTAATTTTTTATATTATCTTGATCGATACTGACCAATATCAATCGGTTTTGACCGATCCAATCCAGATAATATCAATCGATCCGATCCCGAGATCACAACACCCACCTACTCTGGCCGATACATCACCAGATCCATAACAAAACGATTTTGGGGGGCTTTTTGACCGATCTTAACCAATTTGAACCGATCCGATCCCAATCCAAAAAGTTTTTAAACATGACCGATCCCAAGTCCGATACCTGAATTTTGAACCATGCTTGTGTGTATTCTTTTTTGGTAACTATCAGCCGTGTGTATTCATATGCTTAGTTCTTGTAGGTTATTTTCAGGCGGTGGTCTATACAATAGATTGTCAGCATTTAACCCAATCTGGTGGGTAGCTATTGGTCAGCTGCCTTGGCTACAAGTCAATTAAGTTGGGTTTCTGTCCAAGTTTTTGATAGGATTACATTTTCATTCTTCTGAGAATATTCTCATTCATCACACGGTGGAGGGAATCTTAGTCTTTTCTTTTATTGGTAATTTCGAAGGAATATAGATCTAATATGACCGAGTAAAACTCACATCTAATGGTACGACCATGACAACTTATGACAAGGGTCTTGGGATCCACCATTGGATTGATTTTTGCATTTGGATCTAACAACATGCCGAATTTGGGGTTCTATTGATCTCAATTATATGGTGTTGAAATGTTGGGGTATAGAGCTATAGTTTTTATTGGTTTGCTTTTATATATTTGAGAAACTTTGTTCAGTTAATAATTTAAGGTTTTGAGTTGGATATTCAACATGGTATCAAAACCTAGAATTTAGCTCGTCTTTAGGAAGGCGTGCGCCTAGGGTGCCGCCAGGGGGCATCCAACGGTTGAGTTGTACTACACACATCTCAATACACGCTTAGGGATGTGTACAACATAGCCCAACGGCTGGCAGCTCCCTGGGCGTTCCCTACTCCCTAGAGACAATCCTAATCTTAAAACCTGTGTCCCTTTGTTATCCTTTTTAAGTTCACCATCCACCTATAAAGTCTCCACTTAATTCCATAAGGTTTTATGTTAGACCCTTCAACATGATATTAGATCTTATGTCTCTTTTTCATCCTTCCTAAGTTGATGATCCACCTATAGAGCTAGGTACATACCAAAATTACACATAAAAGGGATGTTGAACTTTGAGCTGTTGGGAGTTATAGAGCTATAGTTCTTGGTACCTTCATATACTTCTAGCCACTTAATGCCTTAAGATTTTTTGTGTTGGATTTTTCAATATATGGCGAGCATTGTATCTACAACATATAGCTATCATTGTATTGAATATTACCTTTGAATAATTTTGTCCTGTATTTTCTTTGGTTGGACCAAAATTACTGAAAGAAAAAGTATCTTCGAGTTGCTGGTGGAGGCTACAACAACAACTCCTCTCACTCTCCCTCCTCTTGTGCCCCTATTGACGAATTGAAACCCATTGGGCTCTCCATACTACCCGCTTGAGAACCTCCTCCCAGTACTAAATTTAGACTTTCAACTAGTTTTAAAGCATTGAATTAAACACAAAAAATTTAGGTTAGGTTGAAAAATACAATAAATAAATCAATAAACTATTGGAGCACCAATGTCATTACCATATGGTAGAAATTTGGGCCATCAAAGGTTCTTGTGACAGGTTTTCAATGATACTTTGTCATACACATGCAAGAGTGAGGATGCAAACAGATAGTAAAAAATCGAATTCAATTTGCATCCATATCCATTTAGGAAATATCTATATCTAGTCAGAGGGTATCCGAATTTGAATTCGTAAACTTCATCAAATTCTAAAGTATGAGGAAATGATTTAAAACAAGTGAGAAACATGAATTGAGAATGAATCATATCTACCAAGAGGAGGGTCTAGGTTACACAAGTTAAGTATATAAACAGATATTCAAAAATCTGAATTCGATTTGCATTTTTTTTTTCTCAAAAATTTTATACAGTAGTTTTCTTTCATCTTTTTTCTCGTGAATGTAGATTCCATTATTTTAATGCATGCGTGTGCGTCAACTAGGCGACAAGTAGAACAAGGCGTGCACGTAACTCACGCGTCTCAACTCCCTCACCAAGACAAGGATGTTTGTTTTGTTTAATTTACTTCTCGGGTATTCTTTCTCTCCAAATCTGAAGGAGACTTCTTGTGAAACATGTGAAAACCTGTTGTTCTCTCTCTCTACAATCTAATCTCTACTTTCCATAAAAGAAAGACCTTTCTTTTCCAAGTGGACCAGTACCACCAACTTCACCACGGGTCTTACAAGATATCTAGAGAGCTAGAGAGAGAGAGAGAGAGAGAGAGAGAGAGAGAGAGAGAGAGGAAGACTTGCCGTAGCCAAAGCAATCATTATCTCCTTCCTTGTCTATAGCTACTCTACTCTTTGGTCATGGGCGATTGAGAAAACGTTCACAGAGGTTCAAAGATGTGTACCCATTTGATTATAATCCAATTAATGAGATGGACCCCACCAAAGCTAGCTAGCTATCAAGCACCTTCAACTTGATTAGATTGGTTCACATAGTCTTTTCTAGCTAGTCTCTTTCCATATTCATCAAGAACGGCTTGATGGTTTCACATCATCCAACTAGCCAATGCAAACGTGAAACCCTAACAGCCATAACTCCATTAGCCTATCATGGCCTGTAAATGAGCAAAACAAAGACAAGCATTTGGGGATATCCAAAAGGTAAACTCAAAAGGTTAAAAGAAAAAGGGATTGGATGAGATGTATATGAGAAAGAAGACAAAGGAGGGAGTTGAATAAAGTGTTATTTATTGGCTTATCTTTAGTTTAGGGATGAGAGTCTTGGGGGTATGATGTCTTGTATTTCATCATTTTCATGAGTGGGTTGATTACGAAGGATCTTTAAGAGAAGTTGAGGGTCTAAAAGGTCTCAAGCCTTGAGGGTTAGTGGAATCAACCTACCTCACGTGTTATATTCTTCACTAGGACCTCAATGAACTGATGGGTCTATGAAATAGTTTCGGGGGTGATAGTCCCCAAAAATATTTTTCTTAAGGGCTATATGAGTATTTCAAAAATCACATGTTTAAGGTTTCACTATAAATTTACAGTGAAGTTCTTTTTCTTTTGATAAAAAAAAAGCAGATCTCATCTCACCGTGAAAATAGGCAATTTTATTGAATCACGTAAATTCTTATGTGCATTACATGATTGTTTGTGATTTCTATTCTTTTCTGCATTGTTTTAAGTTTTGTCTATTATTTTTTCCCCTACAAGAAGCACATCAGGGTTCAAGTAGGTTCACTAGTAAAACTTTTTCTAACCTTCCAATGAAGGCCCACTAAAGAAGAAAATAGGACTGCTCTAGCTGATCACCAGCTGACTCTTTGTTACCTCACTCATAGTTCCCATCTATGGCTATTTTTGAGAATCCAAGAAAAGAGTATATTAATTCATATCTTGCATACCTAAGCAACCTCATCAATAAAATAATCCCTTATAAATTTTTTATAAACTATCCTATCCTATATGTAATTACAATATTTGTAGTTGTTAAGCTCAAATATTTTTTTTAAAAAAAGGTTATGAAAACTATAACCAGCTCATATAATTCATGCAATTTCATATATCTTGTGATTTGGTCATACCCCACAAAGAAAACAGAAAAATTAGAATATAAAGATGAGGCTAATCACCACCCATGGACATAGCAAGAAGTCACCTGTTTAGGTGGTTCAACTAGGACCATTCATTATAAAATATTTAAACAGAATTTCCATTTAAATGTGTTTAGAACTGATTAAGTAGTAGTTAAAGAATAAGCAAATTTTATATTATGGGAGCTACGATCATGCAGCTTTGATCTGGTCATTGGATGTCATCATATAATATACTCTTTACTATTATATTGTTCGATCTGTCTCATCCATAAGTGTGAAGTGTTAAAGCCTTCATCTGCTTAATTTGGTCTCCTCTTTCCCTAAACCTTCTCTCCTCACAAAGTAGATTACTTAAAAGGGAATTAATAATCATTGGTTAGACTTTTAAGACCTCTCACATCAAATGACACAAAAGGAAATAAGGGTCTTACAAACCTATCATCCCTCCTCATCTTCATCCAAATATTGATTTCCTAACTAGGCAGTAATAGTATTTAGAACTCTTTACACCACTATAGACTCCTAAAATTTGTGTATCCTCGAAGTTATTTTGCCTAATTTGTGACCAGTGGCTGACCTTTCAGAAGATAATCCAGTTGTGGTAATAGATAAGAATATCTATAAAGAAAACAAAACAAAAGAAACCCACTTGAACTTGATGTGCCATCTGTAACGAATAGCTTTTGGATTACTAAGCAATGGTGACTTGAACTGAAAAGGTGAGATTTCTGTCTTCTAGCTCCTCCCCTTAAGTACAAATTTTCCGCTTCATGACAAAGGAATAAGGCCACCTTAGCAACAAAGGATAAGATAACTTTAGAGTTATGTTATGTGTCTATTGGGGTCCACTCTAGGGTATGTGGACTAGATTGGACTAGCCTAATATGGGATAAATTAAAAGGATTGCTTTAACACGTTTCATCAGTTTTGGAGTTTTTGGCGTATCGGTCAAGTACCAAATATTTGATGTCAGAGTTGGACACCATATCACGGGTTCGAGTTACGAAGAGGACTGCAGAAGTATGGTGGTCTGTTATGTGTCTAATGGGGCTCACTCTAGTGTATGTGCGCTAGATTGGATCAGCATAGTTTGATATGGGTTAAAAGGCTTGATTTAACGTTTTTCATCAGCTCTAAAACTTTTGACGTATTGATCAAGTACTTAACAAGTTCTCCGCAACTTCTCATTCAACAAAGGAGATCGAACACAGTAACGATCTTCCATTAATAGGGTAGCTTTGTTAAATTCGTTAAAGTAGAGAGGTTGTATCAATAACTTTCACCCCACACTTAAACTTGGGGAGCTTTAGGAGATGAAGTCACAGATGACTTAATATATATAGTCTCTTCATGATCCAGTACTACTGTTGACACATGAAGAAGAGATTAAAAACTAAGAACGAATCTGTTTCTTTCCTCTTTGAATGTTATAATTGTCAAACTTATGATAAACTATTTTATTCACAACGGTCCATTTTGATGTTTACAAAATCACATTTGCAGATAGAAAAAGTCATTTGATATTTTAGCACTAAAAGTAGCATTTGATCAAGAAGTGGATCAATTGATATTGACTGAAAACATGGTTGGAAAACTAGGGATCAACTGGACATGCCTTTCTGGACCCAAAAAAAAAAAAAAAACATTGGACATGCTTTTCTAGGAGCCCAGCCCAAGTCAGGTTCTACGCGAACCATTCTAACACGCTGCAAGCCGCACAGATGGAATCCAATTGAGTGAGTGAATTTCATGGTTTGAGGTATCAGTATCGTGTTGTCAGAATCGAGCGATACATACCGATATTGTAAGCGACTGATCTTGATACTATGTTGATACCGTATCGATGACACAGTACGGAGAAGAGTTAAAATGGTCAAAAACCATTTTTACAGGAGAATCAGAGCAAATTTGTCTGATACGACCGATCTATGCCGATACTGATCCGATAATGTATTAGCTTCTGAGTTGTTTCTGATACCATGCACTAAAACATGGTGGATTCCATCCATGCGGCTTGCAGCGTACAAGAATCATTCTCGTATGAGAACCTGATCCAGCCTCTTTTTCAAGGAGTGGCTCATGATTTGACTCACTGAGTCAAACTGACTCAGGTTTTTTTTTTTTTTTTTTAATGGAGGGAAGACAGTCCTATCACATTTGCCTTTATTTTTATGATGATATGAATTGGATCATGATTTCCATTTTTCTTTGACATTATGTGACAATTTATATAGATCATGATTAGCATATTTTTTCAGTCATAGTTCCTAATTCCCCCTTACTGTGATGATACAACTTGTATCACAACTCTTATTTCAACCATAACATTTGTGATATTAATAGTGTCATTATTCTCATTTTATCTTTACATATGTGATATTATTATTTAGATTATGATTCCTGTTACAATGATATTTCATAGATTATAATTTTCATTTGCCTCTAATATTTGTGATGATATTCCATAGGTTGTTATTCCCATTTTACCCTTGTACTTATAACGATGTACTTAGATTTGTCTTCTTGTTTTGCCCTTACATCTATATAGATATTTCTTGAATCAGGATAAATTTTCATTTCCATTTTGCCCATACATTTAAATATGTTACATAAAGATAATCTGATTAGTGTCTCTTTTTAAAATTATTGATGATATTCGATTATAAATCAAATTGTACCATGATGTTTGTCATGATTTAAAATACCATATGAACAACCATGATCCTAATCAAATGTTATAAAATGTAAAAATGTGATGTCTGAACCATATCATTTGATCAACAAGTCGATCAATTGAGAACAACAGCTAGAGCGGCTGGCTTAAGCCTAGTGCAGTAGAGCCCAGCCTCCCAGGAGGTTTCGAATTGTCTTTTTTCTTATTAAAAAAGCAAAAAAAAAAAAAAACAAGTGGATCAATTGATAATGATTTAAAACATGGTTGGAAAACTAGGGATCGATTGGACATATTTTTTTAGAGTTACTCACTCATTCAAACTGACTCAGGATATTATTTTTTTATATTTACTCTTACTTTTGTGACCATATAATTTGGACCATGATTTACCTTTCTTTTTATACATTTGTGACAATTTTATTTAGATCATGATTAACATTTTTTCTTTGCATATCTGATGAGATTGTTGTAGTCATAGTTCCTATTTTGACCTTATTACTATGATGGTAGTACTTGGATCACAATTCTTATTTCACCCTAACTTATGTGATGATATTACTAGTATTACTATTCTCATTTTGTCTTTATATCTACGATGATATTTTTAGATTATGATTGTCATTTGCTTCTTACATTTGTGATAATATTACTTAATTAGGTCATGATTTCCATTTTATCCTAGCATTTATATTAGTATTACTCTCTTATTTTGCCCTTACATTTGTAATGATACTACAACTTGAATCATTATATATTCCTTTTTTTTTTTTTGCGTTACATTTGTGATGATACTACTTAAGTCATGATCCCATCTTGACCTTATATTTGCAATGATAGTATTTATAGCATATTCCATTTCTCCCCGACATTTAACTGAATTAGTTAGAATCCTTTTTATTTTGCACTTAAAAATCTATAATAATACTATCACTCAGATATTTTTATTTTGCCCTTACATTTTTATAATAATATTTAAGTAAGGGGTTTTTTTATTGATACCCATTTGGGGTGTCAAATAATTTGTAAATTTACTATTTTCTCATATTAGTGTAATTAATTATTTTTATTTCATATGTATACTCCAAAAATGTTAAGACAATGACAACTTTTGATAATGACAAAAAAAAAAAAAAAATCACTTTCAAATTATTTTTGAAAATCCTTTATACCCTTAATTTAAAGAACTTTTGAAAATAAGGCAAAGAGAAATTAAATGAAGATATCAAATTATAAATGCACATATAGAGGTGTCATTTAGACAATCCCTCAAGTAGTGATACTTATTTTTCTCATACATTTATGATAATGTTTATTGAATCATGATTCCTATTTGTTTTTTTAGTTATATAGGTATTATTTAAATTATAATACCGTTGTGATGATATTATTTCAATAACCATCAAAAATTTGAAAAAATATGTTACAAACATTGATGAACGCCACGTTCAGGACTCAGTTTAGGTTTTCCATGCATCAAATTTCAAAGCATTTGAACTATATGTCCTCCATGTATGGAAATTTCTCTTGAATACTCAACCACCCATTTATCTTCAACAATGTCTCATAAGTTTTGTTTTCTTAGTGAAATATAAAAACTTTATTTGTTTTATGATTAATTCTATCTACCCTAGAACTTGAGATGTGAGTAGGAGCCTTTGGACGACCTATTTGTCCATAAAACTTGGACACAATAAATTTGTATATTTACACATTCTTTACTAATGATTTTGTGACGTCGACAACTATGGGAGACCTATATAAGATCTTTCTAGTAAAACTCACAAGTCACAAATAAGGTCGAAGCCTAAGGTCACTTGACGTTCAACTCTCCATTGTTCAAATGTAAATTAGATGTCATTTTAAAGTGTTGAAGCATCGAACACAAAAGCTTAAGGTATTGGGTGGAGAGCCCAACTAGTATATAAAGGCATCTAATGTCTAAGAGTTTTTTAATGTGAGATATTCCCAACACTTCCTCTCACGAGACTATTTTGTGTAGTTCAATAATGAATTTTGTTTTCTTCATTGTAACTCTTTAAAAGCATGTGATTTTACAATCAGTATTTTAACCATGTGAATGGATGACATTGATGATCCAATCATAGATTGGACTTTACCATTAAGTTTTCCATGAATTAAAATGCGAAATAATAATTCATGAAACTAATCAAAGGTTTAAAAATACTAAAACATAATGATTAAATTATATCATTCAAATTGAAATAATTTAAAAGATTTTGGTAATCTGATTTTTGATCAAGTTTTTGTGGAAGATTTTTCTATGTTGTGTTTACCATGATTGAAAATGCTAATGAACATCCATAATTCATATTAAACGCTTAGAATTATTAAACTTGTTCTTCCAATTGAAATCTATTTAAAACTATTGATGATTTGATCTTAAATCATATTGCACCATGATGGTTTGGTGTCATTTACTTTTTTAAAAATTAGAGAAATAAAGAATGTGGTTCTTATTTTTATACTCTTAAGAAATGAAAGTTAATAACATTATACAAAAAATGTTTTCTGTGGAAGGGGGGTAAGCCACACCCCGAAACAGTGGGGGTCGAAATGATCACCCCGTCCCCATGAAAGATAAAAATCCCGCCCCCTAGATGCCAGCGCACACTCTCATTGGCTATCATACACGCATGGTCCCTGCACTCCCCCACAAAGAATGCTCCCCCAAAATCGTATTAGTATTTTGATGAGGATGATTCAACCTTTTCACTTGTAGATGCAAAGTTAAAATTTTTATTTCACCAAAGGGTGGATTTATTTTGGAAGCTATGATTATGTGAATTAGAACAACCTAAATTTTTAATTAAATAATCTACAACTTATGGATTTAGGTTAGAATTTACGTTACTATATTGGGTATAAAATCGCAAAAGTTTAACAACAAAACATTAAGGGCAAAGTTTCCTTAGCACAACCCATCATGAAAAACATCTCATGAAGCTCATATTGTGCATGCAATTATGTATCAGCTTAGTAAGTTTCAGCTCTATTTAAAATTTTCACATGAAGATTTATAGTTTCAAAAAACTGGTTAAAATTCAACTTTGGTAGTTTTGTTTCAACTATTGAAAATAGAATGAAAAAAAAAAAAAAATCAATACAATATGTGACATATGGTTGAGATGCATCATCAAATTTAGTACATATATCCATAAGGTGCACAAGACAACCAATATTAGATCTACGAAAATCTATCTTCAAAAGGCCACAAAAGTTGTGGACTTGAATGAGAATGCAGGCTCTAATGAGGGGTAGTGAAGTAGAGTTTTCATCTTAATAATAATGATGATAATGTGATAGAAGGGTGCATTAATAAAGTGCGATAAAATAATATTGTACATAGGAGGGCAACAATGTCATTTCTATGAGGAGAAAAGAGATAGCCACAGAGATGCTACACACTCTACCCCGACGGCTCTTAGAACCTTTACCCAAATAATAATCATGATTAGAACTAACAGAATAATACTAACAATAACAATGATAATGATGATGACAAAAAAATAGGGAGAGGGGGAAAGAACTCTATCTGGGAGTGTAAGCCCTGCGCTCAGACATGGAGGGGTGAAATGATCGTCCCATCCCCATGAACTATGTACATGACGCCCTACTTGATGTCATTGTGCATTCTCTCATTGGCCCCCGTGCATGCGCAAGAGCTACACTCTCAGACAGAGAGCACTTCCCCCCCCCCCCCCGCCCCCCAAAAAAAAATCCTCAACTTATATTTTAACCACCTGGTACATATCTTAGATACCATTCTATAACTAGCTTAATAATCTTTGTTACTGGGTTGTGAGACCCATTTATTTATCCAAATCATAATTAAGGTATATAGCCTAACTTTCACGCAAGGCCAGGGCCCAAGGTTTGTAATGTGAAACGCTTAAACTCGAACCTAAATGGTCCCACCAAATTGGCAGCCCTATGTCCAATATATAGCTAACACACAATCCATAAGAAAATAGCCTTGATTTAGCTTAAAGTTGAACCCAAGTTTGTAGGATACAAACTAGCTCACTACAAGAAATAAACTCTACTAAAAAAAAAAATACGCTGTTGAAACCTTATAGCAACATTTTATTTTTTATCGCTAATGCACCACTAAATCTAACGTCGAAAATGATCCCCCAACATTTTACAATTGTTCGCCCCTAAATATAAACATTTTAACAGAGTTTTAGGATAAATGTCAGGGAAAATTCTTATTGCAACGACGTCGATATATGGATTGAGAGTTTTGAATTTAGTGACATTTGTTGAAAAATGCCGTTGAATTTAATGATATTTGTTATACAAAAAAAAAAAAACTATCTGTTTGTCTCATCCTCTGTCTTGTTGAAGTAAATAGACATGTATAATACTCATCTCGTAACTTGTTGAATTGAATCAATATTCATGCATCCACCTACAGTAAACATCCATATCATTATACTAAAAAGGCCATCAACATTGGCTATCTATAAGCATATGATGATATGAAAATATCAATAATAAGATCATCTAAGATGTTTGAGTACAACTAAAGAGATCAACTTAATACTTCATAAGTTTTTCAAGCACCTGATAAGGTCACTAATCCTTTTCTCACTTCCTCAATTGCTTCTCTAACTGTAGCATTTATTTCATTCAAGGTTACCCCTAAAACCTTCTTTGTCTCTTGAATGACTTTTTCAAAAATAATAGTTGTTGCCTCACCTATAAGCTATTATGATACATTCAAAAGCAAGTTGATAGTCGAACGCACTCCATTCCTTAGTTTATGACAATGTTTCAACTTTGCATCGGCGGACATTTTGTTTAATTATACTGATACAATAGTATCTAAAACAATCTTGGTTAAGTTGATGTATTCCCCATGTTTAATTTTGAACTCACGTCTCTGTTGCAGGAATTATTTAATTCCCTAATTGTTTGTCTCACATGACCATAATTTATTGGCCAAGTATGTCTCATTATAGAGATTGAATTTAATTAAGAAAACTTATTGACTATCAACTTAAGGATTAGAGTTCTACTCTAAATAGCAATCCTTGATGCGAGGAGTACATTACAGTATATAAAGGTCTCTACGTCCTCTTTATGTCTGTGCTAAGTTTCATATCAGTCCATTATTGATGAACATTGTGAGAGATCAATAGGGAGAAACTTAAACGTTCTATTGTGTGTTTTTATTGCAGTGATTCAAAAACGAATGTCGCCATGGCTAGTGGGAGTCAAGGAATCGTCTCATAGTATATGTTGGTGAACGATATGTGTCTTCTCTCTTATATTTGTGATTCAAGAATGCATTGGCAAGATCCTTATGTATTTGTATGTATGGGGATATTAATTTCACATGTGGTATCAGAGCTATAGTTTCACCATTGCATTCTTAAATTAACATTAATATTTTTTTAGCGTTTTGATTATTGTGATAAATCTACTACCTTTGGCTGACATCAAACGACGGAGAACGATTGCGTGCTACAACCACCTAAAATCTCTTTACTAAGGCCTCATAAATAATTGTATTCGTGTATTTGTGTGTATGAGGATATTAATTGCATTGGTAAGAGCCTTATGTATTCATGTGTATGGGGATATTAATCTCACACGTGGTATCAAAGCTATGGTAAAAACCATTGAATTCTTGAATTAACATTAATTTTTTTTTAGCGTTTTGATTATTGTGATAAACCCGCTACCATTGGCTGACATCAAACGATGGAGAATGATCGTGTACTTATACTGATATAATAGTATCTAAGATAGACTTAGTCAAGTTGATACATTCCCCATGTACATGACCACAACTTATTAGCCAAGTAGGTTGATGAGCACATTTATGTGTGAAATTATTCCATTTAATTCTGCATTTTTATCTGCTTAGAATGGAGCTACCTTGGGTATTTTCTATTTTTTTAGGGTACAGGAGTATTTTATGCGATTTCATGCTATTCTGGACTATCAGACATCATATCCTCTAATTTACACGTAAAGTGATCTAATTTTTTTTTATGGTTACAAAGAAGGCTGAATTCTGAGCAAGATGAACTTGTTGCATTAAAAGTACGCATTGGTTTCGGAGTCCACTCATGCGATTATTCTTTTTGGGCCAGAAAAGAATAATGAGCGAGAAAATGAGTTGAAATGCAAGCCCGAGCCCAGAACCTGGGAAGATTGACTGGCATAATACAAGTGGGCCCCTTCTTCATTGTTGGACGAATTTCCTCCCCTGTTTTCTCTCTCTTCTATTTTATTCTCTTATTTTATTTCCTCTCATATTTTCTCTCTTTCATATATTTTATATATTTTATTTATTTTTCTTTTTCTTATTTCTCCCATTCACTTTCCTTTTTTATATTATTTTATTCAAACCCCACACGTTTTCTATCCGAACTTCTCTCTCATCTTCTCTCAAACTCTTCCATGGATTCTACTTTCCTAAAGCTATTTTATCCTCCTGATTCCTCTCCACTAAAACCTCTAACTCCCATATGCTGCCCTTATCTCTCTCTCCCTTTTAGTTTCTTATTCCAAACCATATTCTATCTCTTTGTTTACCTTTTTCTAATTTTAAAAAAAACCATCCCAATCTCACACGTTATCTCTCTCTCATTTACTCTCTCATTCCAATCCAATCTCTTTTATCTTTATCTTTATTTAATTTCAAAAAGCCATCTAACCTATTCACGTGGAGGGGGGGGGGAACTGATTTAAAGAGGGACTCATTAAATTAGTGAAAAAAATACAGATTAGGACACATCCACCCACCGAGAGCAAGAAAGGAAATTCAATCCCCTTAATTCCCATCTCCCTCACGGATTCTCTATCTCTACATTCTCGCCAAATCTCACGTTCTCTTTTTATTTTTTTTTATTAATTTCTTTTAACAACAGTTATAAAAACACCCACGGACGGATTAGGAGATTCATTCCATAGCAGCAAGCAAAACCGTGCTCTCTTTTTCTTTTTCTTCTTTCTATTTTTCCTCTTTCTTCTTTTTTTTTTTTTTTTTTTTTTTTTTCTGTTTTTGGATCTTGGGTTTGGCAAGGGGAGGAGGGAGTGATCACCGTTCTAGCAGCTTCATCTTCATAGATCGTTATCACCATTGCTGCCCTTTGTCTCTTAGCACCATGATTGACTAAGTTTCCTCTGTTTTTAGGTGTAGATGAACTAATGGTGTTTGCCATTGAAAATTTGGTTTGTATTCTTGATTGCTTGATGTTGAGACCCCATACCTGTTTGGATAATTTTAATTGATGTATTTAGTTGGGAAATTCTGTTTCTGTGATTCATTATTTTTCATTCAAGCAATGGTATTCTGTTCTTATGTGGTTATACTGATGATGGATTATAGCTGAACGAACTAAGCGTACCAAGCCCTATAAGCGAAGGACGATAGTACTCGTCAAGATAGTCCATACCTAGGAGGAACCTTACATTCTGTGGTATTATTAGGCCTATGGTTATAATAAACCGAAGCATGCAACTGAATTGAATAGCAACCCATTGGGGATTCGAACCCTAAAGATAGTCTTCTCCCATATTTGCATATCGTTGTTAGCTTAGATTTGTTTCTTTTGTTCGTACTTTAAAATCAGATTTATTACAATTTAATTTTCATCACTTTCATCTAATCATCTTAGTAATTTAGCCTTCCAGTTTCCCGTAGATCGACCCTTACTTGCTACTTGCTAGATTAATTTAAGATTTTATTTTTTACCAGTTAACGATACGATCATAGGTCTCATTATAGTAATTTAATTTAATTAAAGAAACCTATTGACTACCAACTTGGGGATTAGAGTCCTATTCTAAATAACAATCTTTGATGGGAGGAATGCATTACAGTATATAAAGGATTCTTGGTCCTCTCTCTGCCTGTGCTAGGTTTCATATCAGTCCATCACTGAGAAACATTGTAGGAGATCAAGAAGGAGAAACCTAGAAGCTCCATTGTGCGTTGTTGTTGCAGTGATTCAAAGACAAACGTCACCATGATTAGTGGGAGTCAAGGAAATTGTCTCACAACATACGTTGGTGAACGGTATGTGTCTTCTCTCTTATGTATATAATTCATAAATGCAATAGCAAGATCCTTATATATTCATGTGCATGGGGATATTAATCCCACACGTGGTATCAGAGTTATGGTTTCACCATTGCATTCTTGAATTAAAATTAATGTTTTTTTAGTGTTTTGATTATTGTGATAAACCCGCTACCACTGGCTGACATCAAACGATGGAGAACGATTGCATGCTACGGCTACCTGAAATCTCTTTACTAAGGCCTCATAAGATTGGTCAGTGTATATCCTATCAATCTCTAACTTTTCTGACATGTGTTTATTATCTGATATCATGAAATTTGCACATTAAAAGGGCATGAAGATGTTTTCAGCTGACTGTAGTTGCTTGGTTTGATATAATAATATTTTTTTTATATTTTAATACCTAGTATTTATAGATTTTTACATCATTATTTTAATCATTTATGGAAATGATAAACACCCAACCCCATTATGTGATCTCTGCCATTAAACGACCTCTTCGTTGTTTGGTTGTGACCACGACAATAGAGCCAGCCCAACTGAATGGCTTCTACCCTATTATCTTCTTTTATGTGGTCAAAATATATGAGAATCTGCTTTGTTGTGGTTGTCAACGGAACTATCTCCGGTGACATGTAAGTTAAAAAACAAAAAACAAAAAATTTTGGAGGTTGCAGTGGCAGCAGGCAGATCAGATTCATAAGGAAGAAGATGAGGTTTGAAAAGAATGGGTTAGGAACTAGGGTTCGTATTGGTTTAGTTTGGACTAGGATTCTTTTGTTTTAAATAAAGTAGATCGTGGGCTTAAGCCCATTAATTAAAAAATTAAATAAAATTAAAGACCCATAATGAGCCCATAAACCGAACCATAGGATGGAACGAATCCAAATAGGACAAATTCATACGTGAACCAAACCATCGGTCAACCAATTACCCATCCAGGTTGACCCGTTGGATCCACCCGATAGATTTTGTCTACAGATGGTCTTGACCCTAGTTAATTAATTCGCGTTTAAAACATGTATAATACGACTGTACCATATTTTACTATTTTAAACACGAACTCCCATCTTGTTGCCAAAGAGTTGGCAAAAAATGGGTTTGACAAGACTATTTGATTAAAACGTGTTTAAAACATGCTCGGTATTTTTTTAAATTAAAAAAAGGGAAACCTGAAAAAAAATATTAAATACTTGAAAAACCTACAACTAACCATCCACATTAAACGGATACAGCTTTTTTGAAAAGGACAACTACTTGCTTATTTTTCAAGTTGTGTTTTGCATTGTAACAATACACTTCACCTTTTAAAGCCCACCCTTGCCCTCTCCCTTCCAAATCTCATTAACGTGGAACTAAAATCATTTTACTTGTACATTGTTTCACACAAAATCTGTTATACCCGCACCCGGGAATATAATTAATTATTATTTCTTCCTCGTGACGTGTAGATACTTCTGCCATGTATGCTAGTGACCTGTTCTCCATGATGGTCAAACCCAGCTACAAAATCATTGACCATGGTACGGGTTTGCCTATGGAGGAAAGATTCCTCAACCGACAATGAGGGAAGTTTGTCGATGGCAACTTTGTCGACTATCCTCTGAGTACCAGCCCGGGAAGCGAAGAGTTTAGGAGAGAGCATCCTGGACCATCGCCTCAGTTGGACACATCGTTCAGTGATGAGCTTGGCATTGTTATGGCGAAGTTATTCGGGGTCATGGGTGACAAACCATGACGAGGGAGAAGTAAGTTATAGTCCTTAATTTTATTTAATTGCCCTTCCATTCGATGTACTCGAAGTGCGGGTCAAGATTTGGACTGCCCGGGCTATAATATATTGTGTTGGGAATATTTTGTTTGTGGGTCCCACCTACCTTGGAAAGTGTGTGAAGGACTTGTGGTCCCATATCATGTGGACCACATTCCTTATAATAGACCTTCTCTTCTATTTAGAACCGATGGGTCGACCCATTTAGCCCAATAGACCCATTTGACTTGTTGAACCTAAAAATGGGTTTTTATCCTATTGGTACGCAACCAAACGGGCCCTACAGCCTCACTTGCCTTAGTTAGAGTTAAGGGCATTTATTTCTCATTACTAATCTCATCTAACCTAGAACGTGGAGGAGAGAAAGAGGAAGGAGAAAAAGAGGAAGAAGTGTGGAGGGGCTTGATTGGAGGCTTGAAGATCTCACTTCTTTGAACCCTCAACGTGGAGCACCACTTCCTTAGGGTAGGTAAGCCATTAAAGCCTTCTCCTTTCTTCTATTTTGGGTTTGGGGTTTAGGAAATGGAAGAGACTCGATCTAGGGTTCATCTTGGAACCCAAAGATCGATTGAAACTTTTGGCTTTGGTTATTGTGGAGTTATTTTACTCCAAGGCTAGCCCTAAAGCTCACAATCCCATTCTAATTGAAAGACTTAGGGTTTTTACCCTATTAGGCCCTAAATTAGGTCATCTTTGCTTTTCCCTCTTGAATCCTTGGGATACATGGACCTAATGAGGTCTTAGGACCCTAATGGGCCAAGGAGGAAGCTCCCTTGGTATTCCCTTGCCTTCAAACTACTTGAAAATGGAAACCTTGGTGAATAACCCTTTGATTTTGGGATTTGATGACCTGCGGTTTCAAGACCTACGAGAAACCACCCTTGAAACCACCCCCTGAATAAGCTTCTGGTTAGAGAGGTTTTATGTGCGGTTTCATGTTCTGAGAAAAACCACACATAAAACCGCACCTGGCAGAGACTTTCCTGAGCCCCTGGTTAGCTAGGTTTTACATGCGGTTTTAGGTATTGGGCATAAAACCACCCATAACACCGCCCTGCCTTTGAGACCTTATACTTGAAAGGTTTATGGGATACCTTTTTGGGGGTCCTCCCCTTTACATATGTAACCCTTTCCTCACTCTTCCTTTAGGTTAAAATTTCCATCTTGTGGCATATTACTTATTCGCGACGACAACTTGTAACATCGGGGTGTAATATATTGGGAGTGGATTTGATTATTGTTTGACTTGTTATTATTAAAAGTACATGTACCATGTTAGTAGTATATTTTATTAAGCATGCTTGTGCATTTTTGCATACTTTTAAATATTGATTGATATAATAATATTGTGGTTGTTTTCTATCTTTTCTTGGGTTATGGTGTCGGTGAATGCCGGTGCCAGAACCCCGGATATATAAATGAAATACCTTTATTGAATGTCATATTGAACTATATGTGTCGTGCCATCCTGGTACACGGGTGCTAGATGGTATGGGACGTCGATGCACCCGGATTACCTCTCGGGACAATAGGACTTGCATGTAGTATACTTACAACTAGGACTTTGTACCCTTATGCTACGACCCTTGCCAACAAGGGTTTAGGTGTTGGATAACCAGAGCCCGGATTCTATGTTGTGAGAGAGAGCCAGTCATGGTAGTCATGGTTATCGAGGTCTGCCACTAGATGGTCTTGGAGGCTTTGACCGGCGTAGGCTCCCTAGTGACAATTGAGGATTTATTGTGGCGATAATTGAAGTGACCCACAGTGTTTTCCGAGTTGTCACAGTAGCATATACCTCTGACTTAGTTGTGTGTTAGGTGGAAAATTAATTAACATATGCATGCATCATGGACTATGTGACTTGCGTGTTTGTGCATCCCCATCCCCTCACTGGCTCAGTGGAGCTAACCCCCTCGTGTACACACTTTTTAGATTATGATGCAGATGGCGGGTATCTCGCGAGACTCGAGGTCCAATCCTCGGGTTATGATGACATTGGTACGAAGAAGCTGGAAGCTGTGTTAGAGGAACATGATGACGGGTGTCCTTATGATGATTGCGTCTACGGGCCGTGAGGATATTTAGGACTTGATTCCCTATTTGATTATTTTGGGGCTTAAAGTCCATTTATAAACATTTACTGTTATACCCTTTTGATACTTATTAGATGGTCATGGAAAATGTATTTAATTACAGTACTTTATCATTAGCCTTGAACATCTTATAACTATTTGATTTTATACGCTTCCGCAAAACTACTGATCTTTAGAATGTAATATTCCCTTTCCGTATTCTAATATTATATTACTTTAATATTAGTTATGACTGTGCGTTGGGACACTGTGTTAGTGATCCGGGCAGCTTAGTAGGATGACACGCTTCGTCTTAGTCATCCTTTATGACGTATTGTATTTCTTGTTTGGAATAGGGGCGTGACAGTGTGGTATCAGAGCGTGATGCTCTGCACCAGCCACAGTCTCGTGGACTCATGATTTATTCTACACAATTAGGGACTAATTTAAAAGCTTTCAACAAGAATAATTGGAATGTGTGTGAAACCTAGGGAGAAGACCAGTTCAGGGTGAAAGCAGATGACAATAGTGAATAATAGGGACAACAACAGTAGAAGGAAAAGACTTATATATATATATTCTTTAAGTGTAGCTATTGGTTACATTGTTCACAAACCCAAAAGGAAATTACAAAACTTCAGCTGAATTACCAACTACAAGTTCTTACAATTGGAAATAGCTAAAAAGTACTGAATAGTAAAGCTATATGACTGAAAGTTAAAGAGTTAGAACATGCTAGGAATGGGCAGGAAGTCTATAACTCCATCTCATCACCACTGCCAGACTCGTCATCGGTCTCTTCATCGTGAAGGTAGGAGTACAAGTCATGCATCTGTCTCTCGAGGTTTTCGATGCAGTTGTCTGACACATTGAGTCGAGCATTCACATCTGCGAAGCCCTGGGCCATGTTGGTACTCATCTGAGCTATGGCTGCAAGGATCCTATCTGTGTCTGACCCTCCAGGAGTAGTACCAGATGATGAAGCAATGTGCTCGGCCGGCTGGGGAGGAGGCTCCGGTACATGTGGCCCCGGCATGTAACCCTCTGCTAGGGGAATGGGTTCCCCGTCACTGTATGTGTTACTTAAGATTCGCATCCTAGCAATTGCATTCCGATCAAGTGGTGGGTCTTTAGTTATCTCCTGATCCTCACCACTCAAGTCAATCCCGAAGTGTTGGAAAATAGTAGTAAGCAGCCTTCCGTAGGGTAAGTCCAAATTCTTTTTAGGATTCTGCCCTACGTGAACCATGGTATGCATGATAATGTAGGGTAGGCAGAGTGGAGTACCCTTGTATAAATGATAGGCTACGTACCCTACAAAGACTGAGGGCATAGTGCGATGTCCTGCAATGGGTACAATGTTGTGCTGCACTATCTGACTCAACACCCTTGGAGACTTTCCAAATGAAGTCTCTGGCACGTTCGATTCAAATGCTCCATAGGTAAGTACCTTGTACAACTCCATGAACGCTTCTCGCTTAATGAAAGAGTTGGGGTTCCTTCCTGGTGAACTGTAGGTCTTTGCTCCCCATACAGCCACATTGAGGATGCCCGCTAGTTGTGCGGCAATAAAGTGTATGCGGACCCCCTTGACATTTGACATGACCTGAAAGTTTTGTGTGCCCGGGTTCTCGATGTCCCAGTTTACATAAAAATGGTGAATGAGTTTTGGGTAGAATGGTTCTGGGAGATTGAGGATGTTGGTCCACCCTAAAGCCTCAAATCTTTGCTCCACTTTAAAAGCTTTGAGGTCATCCACCACTACATCTCGACCTTCGACTATCTTCTTGACACTGAAATAGTCTTGGTAGAGTTGTTGGTCATCCTTTGAAACCATAATGGATCAAGGACCATCGGTGCAGCCACTGGTGCAGCCTCTGGTACATCCTGTTCAACTCGAGCCCGTCTTGTTCTTGGAGCCATTAGGTAGTTTTAACCTGCAACCAAGAGCCAAAATATGACAAATCAATATCTTGAATGCGAAGGTGAAGTAAGATAATCAATAAATATATATATATATATATATATATATATATATATATATATATATATATATATATATATATATATATTTATGAGGTTGAAGCCTAGCCATCGTTTTCCCTTTTCAAGGCAATTCAAGTCACAACAGGATTTTAGGCTAGAAAATTCTGTTTTTTTTTTTACAAAAATGGTAATGATAATGATCAAAGGTATTGGGGAAAAAGGAAATACATGGTCACCACGTGAATGCAATCTTAGATGAGAAAATATATATATATATATTCATGGCCATATTATGCTTAGAAAGTATTGGATATGCCAAACAGTAAATTCAAGCAATAATTGGATTTTTGATAATGAAATAGGCTATGAAGATCAAAGAGAAATTTTTCCAGATTGGGATTGGGAGTTGGAATCATGGGAAACCAAATAGAGATGTTGAGACAACCCAAAATAGAGCAAACAAAGGCCAACATACCAAAACCGATTTGAGCATGGCCAGAAGAGAGCAAGAAATTCGGTTAGGGTTTAGGTTTTTCCAAATCTAACCCAAATCCTTGGATTAGAAGCCTAAGTCCTGTGCAAGACCTTGTAGAGGTTGCATAGGGTGAGAAATTGGTTAGGTTTAGGCTACAAATAGCCCATTTAGCAAAAAGGGAACAAAAGCCCCAATATTCCAAAGCCAGAAATCGTGTTTGGGGTTTCCTATAAGAGAGAAATCGATGGGAGGGAAGAGAACCTTACTTGAGCACGATTGATGTTGTTGAAGAGTGAAGGGGAGTGCCAAAATCCACCAAGAGAGCAAGGAAGACGTAGGTGCGGTCACGCCGAAGGTTCTCCAGAGCCTAAGAACCACGGTTGAGAGAGGGAAGATGAGTTTTAAAAAAATCGTGGGTTTTAATTTTAAAGAAAAGGAGTCGACGGTTTTACCTGCGGTTTCACATTTGGGTAAAAACCATGCATAAAACCGCCCAACCCAGAAAGGGTTTTTGACCCTGTTTGGTTCAACCGACCTATTTTTGGGTGTTTATTACCTTTATTATTGTTTCCCTCACCCCTCTTGTGACCTATTTTGCCCTTGTAATTTGAACTTGTGATTGGCTTGCTTTTGCTCAATTATATTTGTGCATATAATTTTGGTGGTTGACTTTAATCAGGTGTCAATCATGGTTAATACCTGGTCATCTAGGAACCGTTCCCCTCCTGAGGTCGGGGAAGCTTCGAACATAGCCTTACCGGTAGCACCGCCAATCAATAACAGTTCGGACATTGCCGCGTTGTTGAGCAATATGTTGTAATCCATGCAATGTGAGCATAGAGAGGCGCAGCAAGAGCAGCACCAATTTATGAAAAATATGACTACTCAATTCCAAGACTTTGTCAGGGAAAGGCAGCCAGTGCCCCCTCCCATACAAGTCAATCCTCCCCCACCTGCCCCTGTGGGTACTGCCATACCTAGTGTTCCTCTGGCTCCTACTGTTGCCAAAATTCCTTTGACACAAGAGGTGCCAGCACCCACTCTACCTCCCACTCATGGGATTCCTCCAGTCCAAGTGGTACCACCGGCTTGGTCAGATGCCTCCAAGCTGTCGAAAAGGTTTTAGAAACACCGACCACCGACCTTCTACAGGATGGCTCATGATTCCTTATTCCCGGCAACGTTTGTAAGGGACCTTGAAAAGATCTTCTAAGTGTTACAGTGCAACGACACGGACAAGATCCGGTGTGCAACATACCAACTTCGGGGTGATGCCGATGCTTGGTGGCTCTCCTCTAAGGACAATTTCTGGGCAACTCATCCAGATGCGACCTGGGTTCAATTCAAGAAAGTCTTCTTCAAAAACTTCTTCCCTCAGAACTTCCGTGATAAGAAGGAGTCTGAGTTCATGAACTTCTTTCAAGGATCTAAATCGGTCCTTGAGTACCAGCAAGCTTTTGAAGAGCTATTTTACTTTGCCCTGATACACATGAAGCCCAAGGATGTGAAGCCTAGAAAGTTTAAGAAAGGGCTTAGGCCTGGTATTAGTACTTCTGTGGTGCTTCACAAGTACCCCACTTATGTTGAGATGGTCCAGGCCACCAAGGTGATTGAGGACCAACAGAAGGAGAACTACAGGGCAATTCAGGCCGATAAAAGGCCTATGACCTCTTATAAGCCTAGGGGATCTACAAAGTTCCAGAAGAGAGGATTCTACACTACCACTTCCCTAGTCCAATCTCCTAAGCCAGATGCTGTACAAGCACCCAAGACTACATCAACTCCTCCCTATGGACCCCAGACTTTCATATGCTTCAATTGCAAGGAAGCCGGGCATATAGTCAAGGACTATCCTCATCCTCGGATGATAGGTCCTCCGGGTACGACTACACAAAAGGCACCCCAAGCCAAGCGGTTGTGCGTTTTCTTCTTCCTATTCCGGCCAACAAATTTCAAGGTCGGGTGTATTCTGTGACCAATGAAGAGGCCCAGGCTGACCCCAGTGTTATTGTAGGTAATGCACTCAACTCTTATGATGTGCAACCTTTAGCTTTTGTTTCTATGATTTTTGGTTGTCTGTTGTTTGTCAGGTGTGATTCTTGTTTGCTCTCAGCCTGCCTATGCCTTGTTTGATTTGGGGGCATCGCATTTTTTTGTGTCCCCTTGTTTTGCCAAGAAGATACCTGTTGAACTAAAGCAGATGGCCCAGAAATTGATAGTCAGTACACCCATGGGTAGCAAGGTTGAACTTGACTCGATTTATGATCCTTGCCCTATATGTGTGTGTGGTCATGAACTAGAAGCAAGCTTAGTACTGCTGGACATGAAAGACTTCGACATGATCTTGGGTATGGATTGGCTATCGACTCATAGGGCCAGTCTAATATGTTCAGAGAGGAAGGTCTTGTTCAAACCAGCGGAAGGTGAAGAGTTTATGTTTATGGGTACTAGGCGGGAGAGACCCAAGAAAGCTATCATCTCTGCTCTCCAAGTACAGAAGCTAATGCCAGAAGGATGTCAGTGTTACCTGGCCTTTGTGGTAGACATTGAAGCTAAGGTTAGGCCTTTGGAAGAGCTGAGTGTGGTGAAAGATTTTCCAGATGTCTTTTCGGAAGATCTGACGCGGTTGCCACCAAATCGTGAGACAGAGTTCATGATAGATCTAATTCCCGGTGCAGCCCCAGTATCCAAGGCTCCTTACAGGATGGCCCCAGCTGAGTTGAAGGAGCTACAAGAACAGCTAAAGGACCTATTAAAGAAAGGCTTCATTAGACCCAGTGTATCTCCCTGGGGAGCTCCTGTGTTCTTTGTGAAGAAGAAGGACGGCAGTATGCGTATGTGCATCGACTACCGTGAGCTCAACAAACTGACAATCAAGAACCGGTATCCTTTGCCTAGGATCGACGACTTATTCGATCAACTACAAGATGCTAAAGTGTTCTTGAAGATTGACCTCCGATCGGGGTACCATCAGCTGAAGATCAAAGATAGTGATATCCGCATACAACATTTCAATCTAGCTATGGTCATTATGAGTTCTTGGTCATGTCCTTCGGGCTGACCAATGCCCCGGCCGCCTTCATGGAGTTGATGAACCAGGTGTTCCACGATGTTCTAAACAAGTATGTCATTGTCTTCATTGATGACATCTTGGTCTATTCCAAGAGCGAGGAGGAACATGCAAACCATCTCTACCTGGTGCTGCAACGCCTGAGAGAGAAGCAATTATACGCCAAATTCAGTAAGTATAAGTTTTGGCTACAACATGTGGCATTTCTGGGACACTTGGTTTCTGGCAAGGGTATTGAGGTTGACCCTGGCAAGGTGAAGTCGGTGGTTGACTGGGTGACACCTAAGAATGTGGAAGACATCCGTAGTTTTCTAGGTCTAGCCAGCTATTACAGGAGGTTCATCAAGAACTTCTCAAGGATCTCCGCTCCTATGACACAACTGACCCGAAAGGGAGTGAAGTTTGAATGGTCTGATAGCTGTGAGAAGAGCTTCCAGGAGCTCAAGCAGAGGCTGGTTTCCGTTCCAGTACTTACCATTCCTAATGGTACTGGAGGGATGGTAGTCTATAGTGATGCATCTAAAATGGGTTTGGGTTGTGTTCTGATGCAAGATGGGAAGGTCGTGGCTTATGCTTCTCAACAACTGAATGACTATGAGAAGAATTACCCGACCCATGATTTGGAGCTTGCAACTGTGGTTTTCACTCTAAAAATCTAGAGACATTACTTGTACGACGAGAAGAGCGAGATCTATAGTAATCACAAGAGCCTCAAATACTTCTTTACACAAAAGGAACTCAATATGAGGCAACAACGGTGGTTGGAGTTGTTGAAGGATTATGACTGTACCATCCATTACCACCCCGACAAAGCAAATGTGGTAGCAGATGCACTGAGCCAAAAATCTCAGACCTTATCACTGGCATCACTAGCAGTCAGCGAGGAACTAGTTGAGGAAGCTAGAAGAATGGACTTGGAACTACTGGTTGATGGTGTTACCTTATCCCTATCAACTTTATCAGTACAGTCAACACTGGTAGGTCGAATCCAGTCAGCCCAGGCTTCTGATGAAGAGTTTCAAAAGATTATTGAGGCTATCAAAGAGGACACGCAGTGAGAACTAGACTTCACTTTGACAGAGGGTGGTGACCTCATGTTTAGGCATCGGCTATGTGTTCCTAGTGATCCTCAGTTGAGGAAGGAAGTGTTATCTGAAGCCCATGACTCTCCTTATTCGATTCATCTAGGTAGTATGAAGATGTATAGAGACTTGAAGGAATATTACTGGTGGAGCGGAATGAAGAGAGATGTGGCTGAGATTATGGTAAAATGTCTCACATGTCAGCAGGTGAAGGCGGATAGACAGCGACCTCATGGCCTATTACAGTCATTGCCTATTTCGAAATGGATGTGGGAGCATGTCACTATGGACTTCGTCACTAGGCTACCCCGCACACCTCGAGGTATCGATACCATATGGGTTGTCGTTGACAGATTGACGAAGATGGCTCACTTCATCCCCATGAAGATCACCTATTTGATGGACAAGCTGGCTCACTTGTACATTGATAATGTAGTTCATCTACACGGAGTTCCAGTTAGCATCATCTCTGATCGGGATCCCCGATTCACATCTAAGTTCTGGGGTGGTTTTCAGAAGGTAATGGGTACACTGTTAAGTTTCAGTACAACTTTCCACCCTCAGACAGACGGACAGTCAGAGAGGACTATTCAGACCTTGGAAGATATGCTCCGAGCTTGTGCCATTGACATGCAAGGCAGCTGGGACGAGCACATCTCACTCGTTGAGTTTGCTTACAATAACAGTTACCAGGCTACTATTGGTATGGCACCATTCAAAGTTCAGTATGGAAAGAAGTGTCGGACGCCTTTATATTGGGACAAGGTGGGTGAACGACATATTCTTGGTCCCGAATTGATTCATGCGACATGCGAGAAAGTGGATTTGATTCGTGAGCGGATCAAAGTAGCTCAGTCCAAGCAGAAAGGTTATGCGGACCTAAGGCAGAAATACCTTGAGTTCACTGTCAGCGATAAAGTGTTTCTTAAGGTATCGCCCACCAAAGGGGTGATGCGTGTCAGTAAGAAGGGCAAGTTGAGTCCAAGGTTTATAGGGCCTTCCGAGATCCTTGCATGGATTGGACCAGTGGCGTATCAGTTGGCACTCCCTCCATCCTTGGAAGGTGTGCATGACGTCTTCCACGTGTCCATGTTGCGAAAGTACGTTCATGACCCAAGCCATGTTCTGTCACACTAACCGCCATAGCTCGCAGCCCACATGTCCTACAAAGAGCAGCCTGAAAAAATTCTAGACAGCAAAGTTGTTCATCTTCGCAATCGGCCTATCCACTATGTGAAGGTGAAGTGGTGCAATCATCTTGAAGACGAAGCATCTTGGGAAGTAGAGGTAGAGATGAGAGCGAAATACCCTTTCCTTGCTTTTTTACAAGGTACGAAAAATTTCGAGGACGAAATTTCTTATATGGTGGGGGGGATGTTATACCCGCACTCGGGAATATAATTAATTATTATTTCTTCCTCGTGACGTGTAGATACCGCGGGCATGTATGCTAGTGACCTGTTCTCCATGATGGTCAAACCCAGCTACAAAATCATTGACCATGGCACGGGTTTGCCTATGGAGGAAAGATTCCTCAATCGGTAGTGGGGGAAGTTTATCGATGGCAACTTTGTCGACTATCCTTTGAGTACCAGCCTGAGAAGCGAAGAGTTTAGGAGAGAGCATCCTGGACCGTCGCCTCAGTTGGACACATCGTTCAGTGATGAGCTTGGCATTGCTGTGGCGAAGTTATTCAGGGTCATGGGTGACAAACCATGACGAGGGAGAAGTAAGTTATAGTCCTTAATTTTATATAATTGCCCTTCCATTAGATGTACTCGAAGTACGGGTCAAGATTTGGACCGCCCAGGCTATAATATATTATGTTGGGAATATTTTGTTTGTGGGTCCCACCTACCTTAGGAAGCATGTGAAGGACTTGTGGTCCCATATCATGTGGACCCCATTCCTTATAATAGACCTTCTCTTCTATTTAGAACCGATGGGTCGACCCATTTAGCCCCCCAGACCCATTTGACTTATTGAACCTAAAAATGGGTTTTTATCCTATTGGTACCCAACCAAACGGGCCCTACAGCCTCACTTGCCTTAATTAGAGCTAAGGGCATTTATTTCTCATTACTACTCTCATCTAACCTAGAACGTGGAGGAGAGAAAAAGGAAGGAGAAAAAGAGGAAGAAGTGTGGAAGGGCTTGATTGGAGGCTTGAAGATCTCACTTCTTGGAGCCCTCAATGTGGAGCACCACTTCCTTGGGGTAGGTAAGCCATTAAAGCCTTCTCCCTTTTTCTATTTTGGGTTTGGGGTTTGGGAAATGGGAGAGACGCGATCTAGGGTTCATCTTGGAACCCAAAGATCGATTGGAACTTTTGGCTTTGGTTATTGTGGAGTTATTTCACTCCAAGGCTAGCCCTAAAGCTCACAATCCCATTCCAATTGAAAGACTTAGGGTTTCTACCCTATTAGGCCCTAAATTAGGTCATCTTTGTTTTCCCCTCTTGAATCCTTGGGCTTGGGATACATGGACCTAATGAGGTCTTAGGACCCTAATGGGCCAAGGAGGAAGCTCCCTTGGTGTTCCCTTGCCTTCAAACTACTTGGAAATGGAAATCTTGGTAAATAACCCTTTGATTTTGGGATTTGGTGACTTGCGATTTCAAGGCCTACGAGAAACCACCCTTGAAACCACCCCCTGAATAAGTCCTTGATTAGAGAGATTTTATGTGCAGTTTCATGCTCTGAGAAAAATCACACATAAAACCACACCTGGCAGAGACTTTCCTGAGCCCCTGGTTAGCTAGGTTTTACATGTGATTTTAGGTATTAGGCATAAAACTACCCATAAAACCGCCTTGCCTTTGAGACCTTATACTTGAAAGGTTTATGGGATACCTTTTTGGGGGTCCTCCTCTTTACATATTTAACCCTTTCCTCACTCTTCCTTTAGGTTAAAATTTCCATCTTGTCGCATATTACTTATTCGCGACGACAACTTGTAACATCGGAGTGTAATATATTGGGAGTGGATTTGATTATTATTTGACTTTTTATTATTAAAAGTACATGTACCATGTTAGTAGTATATTTTATTAAGCATGCTTGTGCATTTTTGCATACTTTTAAATATTGATTGATATAATAATATTGTGGTTGCTTTCTATCTTTTCTTGGGTTACGGTGTCGGTGAATGCCGGTGCCAGAATCCTGGATATATAAATAAAATACCTTTATTGAATGTCATATTGAACTGTATGTGTCGTGCCATCCTAGTACACGGGTGCTAGATGGTATGGGATGTTGATGCACCCAGATTACCTCTCGGAACGATAGGACTTGCATGTAGTATACTTATAGCTAGGACTTTGTACCCTTATGCTACGACCCTTGCCAACAGGGGTTTAGGTGTTGGATAACCAGAGCCCGGATTCTATGGTGTGAGAGAGAGCCAGTCATGGTAGTCATGGTTATCGAGGTCTGCCACTAGATGGTCTTGGAGGCTTTGACCGGCGTAGGCTCCCTAGTGACAATTGAGGATTTATTGTGACGATAATTGAAGTGACTCACAGTGTTTTCCGAGTTGTTACAATAGCATATACCTCTGACTTAGTTGTGTGTTAGGTGGAAAATTAATTAACATATACATGCATCATGGACTATGTGACTTGCATGTTTGTGCATCTCCATCCCCTCATGACTCAGTGGAGCTAACCCCCTCGTGTACACACTTTTTAGATTATGATGCAGATGGTGGGTATCTCGCGGGACTCGAGGTCCAATCCTCGGGTTATGATGACATTGGTACGGGGGAGCCAGAATCTGTGTTAGAGGAACATGGCGACGGGTGTCCTTGTGATGATTGCACCTACGGGCCGTGAGGATATTTTGGACTTGATCCCCTTTTTGATTATTTTGGGGCTTAAGGCCTATATATAAACATTTATTGTTATACCCTTTTGATAGTTATTAGGTGGTCATGGGAAATGTATTTAATTACAGTACTTTATCATTAACCTTGAACATCTTGTAACTATTTGATTTTATACGCTTCAGCAAAACTACTGATCTTTGGAATGTAATATTCCCTTTCCGTATTCTAATATTATATTGCTTCAATATTGGTTATGACTGTACGTTGGGTCACTGTGTCAGCGATCCAGGCTGCTTAGTAGGATTACACGCGTCGTCTTAGTCACCCCTTATGACGTATTGTATTCCTTGTCTGGAATAGGGGAGTGACAAAATCAATAAATGTACATGTATTCTAATTGAGATGGAATTTTCAACAAGAGACACTAATACTCTAGTTAATTTGAGAATCAAAGTATAATTAAGTACTTTAAATCAAGGATTGTATCACATAAATATTACATTAAACTATCTACAATACCATGCATGCAAGTCAGTTGCATGCTTTTTTGAGCACTAACCCAACATCCATTATTTGAAGTTCAATATTCATCAAGAAAAATGAATTGAAATTGTGTTCCAAATCAAATGATTGTTAATTAACTTAATTTTTTCTTCTTTTTGTGTTTATATTGCCTTTTTTTTTTATTGTATTTTTTAAATCAAACGTTTAAAAATCAATCTGTCCGTTTTCATTTTTTTGTCGTTTTCAAAATGTTTGACCCTTTTTTTTACCATTCCGTTTAAGTTTTAAGTCGTTTCAAACACGTTCGTATCGAATGTCATTTTTTTTTTTGTTCTCGTTTTAACTAACAAAGGTCTTGATTGACGACTTTGATTGGAATATTCCAGCATCAACAGTAACTAAAATTTTAAAAAAAAAAATCAGAAATTAAATTAAAAATAGGTTTGGTTATGACTTCTTGATCAATTTACAATCTATTTTTGTTTCTATTTAAGTTTATATATTAAAGAAACAGAATTATGCTTCTCTTATGAAATAGAAACACATTTCTGTTCCATAATTTATGTTTATGTTCTCAAATTTTGTTTTTGTTCCTATATTTCTGTTTCTGACTTATTTATGTCATATTTCTATTTCTATTTATGACAAGAATAGATTAGATGCTTGTGTTCCTATTTATGATTATGGATCTGTTTATGCCTATTTCAAAATCTATTTATGTCTATATTTTGATTTGTTTCTATGTCTATTATTTTCATTATTCTAGAGAGTTGTTTATGGCAGAAATAGATAGAAATAGGTGTTGTTTATGTATGTATGCATAATTTTGGAATACTTATGATGTATAAACGATAATTTATGTTAAATTTAAATTGATAGTGTCATCTTTGAATTATAAATGGGTCGAGGACATTAATGATCATGCAATTGGGAGAATGAAAGTATCCCTGCAGGTACACAATCTTCCTGATTGTATGGATTGTATTTTTGGATCTAGGCATAAATGTGTTACACATTCAATTTAAATGAAGTCCTTTAATGGGTTTAGGGCATTAACGATCATACAATTGAGTTGAATGGGAGTATCCACAGGTACACATTTTGTGTTGTTGGCCCTAGATATAATTGTATCACATATTCAATTTAATTGAAAGTCTAAGTTAAATCAAATTGTGATTAAATAACATAATAGGAGTTTATGATATTAAGGGATCATACAATTGAATTGAGTAGGAGTATCCACAGGTACACACACTTTTCTTAGTTGGATTGATTGTATTTGTTGGCCCTAGACATAATTATATGACACTTAAATTTTAAATTTTATATGATAGAGTTTAGGGCATTAATGATCACATGATTATGTTGGATGAGAGTATACGCAAGTACACATTCTTCTTGGTTGTGTGGATTGTATTTTTGGTCCTACACATAACTATATCACACGTATAATATAAATTTTAAACTTTAGAGTCTTATGATAATCATTATGTAATAGTTGGGAAAGAATGGAAATATCCGCAGGTATACATTCTTGATTGACTGTTGTTGCATCAAGAAGACGAGGTATAGGATCTTCTTGGATTAAGCCTGCACAAGAAGCAGTTTGCATAAGAGTGGTCGACATATTCTAGCTGTGGACACTCTGATACTTAAGTCAGTGCTCTTTCTAGCAACAAATAATAGAATTGAATGTAATTAGATGTCCCAGTCGTGTGTGTTACCTAGGTACTTCTAGATTGTGTTAGAGTGAATCAAGGCGGTGAAGGAGAGTCCCAGCTGGTGGGGAGTCTTAGGTGTAGTTCATGGATGCATAGAGCCGTTATCAGGCCATTTGGATAAGGGTCCCGTTTATTACGTTATCTTAAGCAAAGTTGTCGGTGCACGTTTAGGAGTCGTTAGGACGATTTTTCCTGGGATATGCGGGAGCGACTATGGGGTTGGTCATGTTTGTGGTCGGCTCAAACCATACCATTCTATCCAGACCGAATACTAGGGCTAAGGTTGTACTCGATATAGACATGGCTGGATCCTCTTGGTTGGTCTTATACCGAACCAACCCTGGGCACTATTCTGCTTACCGGCCCATAATGCTCGATCTTTCCTCGTTCTCGAGGTTGAGCCATTCTGCGGGGCTCGGCCTTCTTCTCTTTGGATCATTTCGAACTCGGCCTAGCATTTGCCTAGTGCTCAGACTCGATTCCTCATATACACTCGGAATGCCACGTGGTAGCCTTTGATTGGTCTGCCGATTTATGACTTATCAACTGTATTGATCTATATGTGATAGTCTAACGATCAAGTAGGATGAGAATATCCATAGGTATACGTCTTACTTGATCATTATGATGACTTGAATGTTTTGCCCTAATGTTGTCTTCCAACTTATGTTAAGTGAACCACTAGCATGTTACCATCTCGATCTCGCAAGATAGATTGTAATAATACAATAGGTTGCTTTTATGAAATTTAATATTCTATTGTTGTTGAAAATCAAATCACTATATTTAATAAACATGAATTATTATTTAGTAGGCTCATCTTTAGCAACATAAAACTTGACATGAAAATAAATGAGTTATTTCTTGCTCATATTATTGTTAACTCATTTCCTCAGAAATTTGGACAATTTGAGATCCCCTATAACATAAACAAATAAAAGTGGAACCTGAATAAATTTCTTGGAATATGTTTAAGAGGAATTGAGATTGAGGTAAGATGAAAGATACATGATTCAGTTTGTGTCACAGTAGAATAAACAAAAGAGAAAAGTTTGGGTGGACAAGAAAAGGAACACCTATGAAAATAGTGAATTCCCAACAAAAGACAATACATATGACAAAGGAAGTGCTTCTTCTATAAGAAGCAGGAATACTTCTTGGAAGACTGTCACTAAAAAATGAATTGGTTAGAAAAGAAGGGTAATAATTCTATCTTATATGTTTTCAAACCAATTCAATTGATGCCTCATATAATGAAAGGAAACAATAAGTGTTAGATCATGCATAAACCATGGAAATCAGACTAACAACAATTAGTATGTAAGTACATCAACCCATGAGTAGCACAACAATACAGTACTTAAGGGCCAAGAAAAGTCTTCTGTAGAATGTACCTTTAGGGTGGGGGAAGCCTTGAAGCTTAGATTTCAGTGGTATAATAAAACTATTGATTGTTATATAGGATTACAAAGATTCTCTCTGCAAGAAGCAAATTTCTAGGGGTAAAATCAAGATATGTTGTGATTCTTTAATATTCTTATTGGATGAATTGTCATTACTCAATAACTACAGACATGCTTTTATCAGAAAGAAAATAATCATTCTAAAACAGCAAGAATCTCCTCAATTCTAGTGTAGTTAGAATATTAACACCATGGTTTTTGTGTCATGAATTATAATAGAGTGGTAAATCATAACTACTCAATTCTGGTCAAGGTTGACCCATATGATCAGATACCCATTTAGGATTATAACTCAGCTTAACAATTCAATTCTTATTGATGGATCAAATCCACATCTGGGTTTAAAATTCAATCTCATTTTGCTTGAATTAATCACCTATTTACTCAACTAATCCCTCATTAATTCCTCAAACTAAGTTGCAAAGAGGTGTAATCTTATACTGACCCATATGCATATCACTGATATATACAAGATTACATGACAAAGAAGGGGAAGGAGAGAAGCACTACACAACCCAAGTCATGCCCAAATCACCAATCATCTATTCAAGGGAGTCATAACTCATAAGGTCACAAATGTATATCATTACATGCCATAAACACTTTGTGCCATTGGATTAGAACAAAAAAGCTTATCTCTATCTCTTATCTTAAATAGCATTTCAAGTGCTTAAAATATAAATAATAGGTTCATTTTCTAATGAGGCTTTAATTGTGAAATCCTTTTTATACATTCTATTTTTAAATTGGATGGAAAACCTGTCTGTTTTTTATATCCTCAAGATTGTTTAATTGACTAATGGGTCATGTTGTAGAGTTAAATTCATTTGATAGTTCATTTGATCAGTTAGAACCTTCATTAATTTAATATAATGAAGCACATTTAATTCAGTCATCTCTTCCTAGCTTCAACCTCTTATGAATACCGATGAGGGATGGGCAGAGGCTATCCCAAATAACCTCTATTTCTCAATTTGATGTTGTGGAAGGAGATTGTCTTGGTCCTCCATCCTCATTATTATGAACAAGATACTTTCTAGATGGGCTTGCCCCTTGCTTTTGATCATTATTACATGATTATTCTTATAAAAAAACTAACTTGTGACAATTTATTATTTCTCTTGTCATGAAAAAGTGAAACAGGATATTCTCAACATAGGATTTTTCAAAAGACAAAGAATGAACTTACCTCTTATAGATTCTTGACAAAAAAATTACAGCTCATGAATTGTTAGTTTACAGATTTTCTATGATGTGTGGTGGCTTGATGACTAATGTCGTCTAAGGTAGTTTGGTCATGTGCAATGGAGACATGGGATGCTCAGGAAGGAGGAATGATCTGATTCTGATTGAAGGAACTAAAAGAGCTAAGGGCAGGCCTAAAATAAATAGGTGAGATTGTGAAGAATGACATGCATAGTCTAAGTCTTGTGCCAAGTATAACCTTAGATAGAGCCTATTGGAGGGCAAAGATCCACGTTGTCGACATCATGTAACTAAGATTTTCCAGATTTCCTAAGCTATCCTCTTTCTATTAAACTTGGAGGAATTAACATAAACCTTTCCTCATATTACAGGATCTACTTTCACACTGTCTAAAATACAACAAATAGAATAATAAAGGAGATGAGATTGATCCACATACCTTTTCTCTCGTTTGATGTAGATCTACGAAGCTTTAACCAACTGAGCTACTTCAGATTCTCCCTTAGCCCTAAGCCTTCTGTCGTCTCCTTCCAAGTATTTTTTCTTCTGTAACTCTCATGAGTCAAATTACAAGATTACAATGGACAACGACAGGGATCCAGAGTTACTATAAATAAACCCCAGACCTAATCCATCCCCACAATGGACGATCTGTATTAAATTTCTTTTAAGTGATTAATATGGACCCAATAAATCAAACCATAATAATTGTGCCCAAAACCTAACAGTCTCCCAATTGGACCAAATTATTATAACTATCTCTTTATTGGTATATGCTATAATAAATCCCCATATTGTTCCATCACTTATAACATCTTTGATTATGACTAATAAACTGGTCACATTAAATATCAGCAGAAAATATGCCTCAATAAATGGTATACCATTATTTGCCTATCACGGATGCAACCAACTCATTAATACAAATCACCTTGGGATATAGGCAAGCTAATGAACACAATTTATGATCACATGCAGTGTTCTTTCCTTGCAGGTCCATTTCTGATTGGAGATCAGACTATCTTGAAAATCTCATAGATAATGAACTTTGATATTAATCATTACTTTGGCAAACCGTCCATAACTTTGGTAAACTGTCCATGATTTTGGTAAACCACCCATGACTTTGGTTAATACCAAACTTTGACATACCGCCCATGGCTAACCACCATAAACTTTGGCATGAATATTGCTTATAAACTTTGGTTAAATACCGCCATAAACCAAGACATGTCAAATAAATAATCAACTCATAATCATCAATAATAAATGAAGCAATACATAATGATTATGAAAACTGCTCGACATAACAGTCTCACATAAATCACCAAGAAAAAGTAAACAATAGTACAATAAAATAAATAAATCGTTCCCACTGAACAAGAGTAATAATCATAAGGTACTCCTACTAAAAGGATACATGGGTACAAAACTCCCACTAAACAACCACGTCAAAAGAGTCCAAAACACCCATACAGGACACATGTCCCCTGAAGACTCCCACAGCAAGAGCACCAGTGAGCGGATCAGCCACCAACCTTTCCATCAAAATATTCTCAACCTCAACCTTCTTGCTGCTAACCTTCTCCTTGACAAGAAGATATTTGATTTCTTGTTGTTCGTTGAAAAAGAAAACCACCGAGATGTTATCATACAACAATCTCAAAGACCTGGAGATCGAATTAACGATCCTCAACTCAGAAATGAAATTCCTTAATCACACAGCTTGCTTTGTTACTTTAAAAAGCGCCACAAACTCAGTCTACATGGTGGATGGAGCAAAGATAGATTACTTGACATTTCCAAGAAATAGTTCCACCACCCAACAAAATATACCTAGAAGTTAAGGGTGTTAAAACCAAACCGAAACTGTTAACTGAAACCGAATCGAACCATTTAAACCTAAAGTGACATGCCGTTTAGTTAAATCATCCAGTTATGGTTTTAGAAATGACACCATTTATTTAATCGGTTCGGTTCAGTTTAGACTGATTAATCCAATGGTTTCAAACTGTGTAATCCAATTAAAATCGATTATATCCAAACCGTCTTACCGTTTAAAAACCTCAGTTTCAGGAGAGATATTGATTCATACTGTTATATGTGCTTTTGGGTCTCTGTATTTTGAAGCTCTAACCATGGCTTCCGTTGTTCCTATTACATTCTTAATTTTTATATTCGTCTTCCTTAATGGTTATGTTCACTGCCAAAGGCCCCCATTTTCTATTAAAATGCAGCAGGTAACTAGTTTAAATTAAACTTAGTAAATGGTTTATGAAACCATCTAGAAACTGTCTAACCGAAACCGTGTAAAATCGTTTAATAACCATTTAACCAAAACTGTTCAAAAACTGTTTAATCGAAACCGTTTACCAAATGGTCCAAGTTTTGATTATGAAACCGTTTAGTTAAACGGTGTGGTTACGGTTTCTACCCTCAAGCAGTCAAAATCGAACTAAATCAAACTGTTTAACACCCTTACTAGAAGTGGATTTCCTACCATCAGTATTATCACTGAAGTAGAAACAGAATAGCCAACCACCTCAAGCTTCTCACTCTTGCTAAATATCAGCTTGAAGTCTTTGGTTCTCTGCAAGTAACGTATGACCTTCTTGGCAGCAGTCCAGCGTGCCAATCCAGCATCCGCTTGCAAACTCCCAAGTACACTGACTGTGGGTGCAAAGCTGTGCATACATCAAACTCTCAACTGTAGAAGCATAAGATTTGTCCTTCATAGAGTTCTTCTTAAGATCGTTCATCGGACATTGTTCTCTATTCAATCTATCCCCTTTACGGATGGGTACATCACTCCTAGAACACTGAGACATGTGGAATCTCTTCAAAACTCTATCAATATATGCACGCCAGGATGGACCAAGAAGCCTTTGTCGTTTATCATGGCCAATCTCGATACCAAATACATAAACACTTTCACCCATGTATTTTATCTCAAAGTTTTCTAAGAGAAAGCTCTTGGTCTTCACGAGCAATGCCATGTCATTACTTGCCAATAGGGTGATATCAACATACAACACTAGGAAGATAAACCTGCTCCCACTGACCTTCAAAAGGTGCAATTGCCTATGACAATCTCAACAAAAGTGAAGGATAACAATACCTGATCAAACTTTAAATACCATTGCCTGAAAGCTTGTTTCAACCCATAGAGAGATTTCTTCAATCTACACACCATGTGTTCCTTCCCCTCTTCTTCAAAACCTTCTGACTATCTCATATAGACTTTTTTTTCAATCATCTAATGCAATTCAAGGTCAACACAATGACCATGAAAATCCTGAATGAATCCTTTGAAGAACTTGGATAAAAATTTTCTTGTAGTCAATGCATTCTCTATGAGTGAAACCTTTCGCTACTAGTCTAGCCTTATAGCATTCTACCTTCCCTTGAGAGTCCGTCTTGACCTTGAAGATCTATTTTGATGCAACAGTTTTGCATTCCTAAGGAATTTTCAACCAACTTCCAAACACCATTGCTTTGCATGTATAATAATTTTTCCTTCATGACTTCAAGCCATTACCAGACTACCTATGGTTGGTTGTCTGAAGAAAGGTGACTGGGTCTTCCTCCTGTCCAATATCAAACTCGCACTCATTCAGATAACTGACTTAACCAGAATACAAAGTAGACTTGCGAGCTCTGGTAGATCTCCTCAATGGCTTAGTATCAGCAGCGGAATTAACCTAAACAAGTGCCACAGCCTCTGTATCTATAACAGTCTCCTTGGTCGGTAAAATAAGATCTGCATGAATGGTGTCATCAAAAGATACCTCAGGTGGTGTACCAACAAGCAAAATAGAGTCAATGGTTCTAAGATATAGAAGTTCTCGGTCTCTCCAGATGCTCCCACAAAACTCCCAACATACTCCTCATCAAAGCGTAGATTGCAAGGTACAAACATCTCTATCACCTTCAAAGTCAGCATCAGAGTTTTCAATGACCTTAAGCTTTTTCGCTTGAAAATGCAATTTTAAGTATTTAGTTTCTTTGATGTACTTCATAGTCCTCTTTACCGCTTCCCAATGAACAGATCCAAGATTACACTGGTATCTACTTACCAAATCAACTAGATAAGCCAAAAAACACAATCAATCACAACCGTTTAAGTTGGTCGGTAGTTTGCCAGTAGAGTGCGTACCGAGAAAGCTTAGGGCTAAGGGAGAATCTAAAGTAGCTTAGTTGGTTAAAGCTTCGTGGATCTACATCAAACGAGAGGAAAAGGTATGCAGATCAATCTCATCTCCTTTATTATTCCATTGGTCGTATTCTAGATAATGTGAAAGTAGATCCTATAATATGAGGAAAGGTTTATGTTAATTCCTCCAAGTCTAACAGTGATATTAGAGCTAGGTCTTCACATGCTAGGATCAACAATAGAATAAGCTTGAGATTCGATTTTAGGAAAACTCCTTGTTTTATTCAAGTTTTGATCGCATGCTTTCTTCTTTTATTCAAAGAATGAAATACCTCTACCTAATGTAAACTGAATTAATTTAAATTGGTTGGCCGAAGAGTTTTTGAAAATTAAAAAAAAAAAAAAAAAAAAGAAGAGGCAACCAAGGATACTGTTGCAGGATTGTTTTGATTTTTGGTCGACTGGAGAAGAGCATTCAATATATTAATAAACAGAGTTTATTAATGCTACATTTCCAAAATCAGGCACTACCATAATGCTTTTTCAAGTATCCAACACGTCCTATCAGTTTTTTGTCTTCTTTCTTTTTAATAATAACATAAGACCAAAAGGCTCTCAAATAAAAGAGGAAAGGACGTTTATGTCCCTTTCTTCAACCTCAACACATGACGAAATACAAACCTGCAAGGGTTTTTGCCTGCTTAAATCGCTGTTGTCAAGGGCTGAACCATGCGGCCACCGGTCATCATACCACCGACGAACGACGACAATTTTAGGGCCAGTCAATATCGCAGGTAATATGAACGCAAAATCCGATTTCATAAAATCTGATTTCAACCTTAAAACTCCAAAACAGTCATTAATAACAGATAAGAAGAGTGCTGCTAGAGACGGTTCGCATTTTCTGGGCATTGGGCAGCTGGCAGGAGTCTTCGGAGTTCGGCGGTCTTTCATCGGGTGATAGCATGTCCGACGGTGGCCTGGTACACGTCACCGCAGTTGCCGTTGGTTGCGGCTCGTTCCCTGCAAAAATGGTGAAAAGAAGAAACAATAGCATCGTTAAAGTGGGAAAGTGATTAGTGATAATGGGATGACGTGTTATGTTTTCTTTTCATTTTGAATCAATGGCATTATTGTAATTTTAATGTTTAGTTGAGGGTTTTTATTTTGAGATGTAAAGTAAGATTAAAGGAGTTATGTCGGTTTTGAGCGACCCAAAGATAAACCCAAATAATCCGAATCAAGTCGGTTCAATTGAACCAAATTGAATCAGGTCGGACAAACAAGTATAATTCAATTCAGCTATCGACCCAGTTGACCACCCTGATTCACAACGATGCCGAACTGAACCAAACTGGTTCAAGTAGTCGAGTTAACCAAAATACCCAACCCATGAAACGGATTTTTGACCCATCGGGTCATTCAGTGACCCGTCGAAATCAGTTGTTGGCGCCAGCATCTCCGGCCGTTGACCAACGATGGTCAAGTTAAAACAAATATATATATATATACAAAAATAGTTTGGAAAACATAATTATTTCCAAACACAGTTTGAACAAACAGAATTATTTCCAGAAACAGTTTGCAAAACAGAATTATTTCCAGAAACAGTTTGCAAAAACAGAATTATTTTCAGAAACAGTTTGCAAAACGTAATTAATTTCAGAAACAGTTTGGACACAGAATAAAGTCTAGAAACAGTTTGGAAACAAAATCATTGATACTGTTCTGGAACATAAATGATAATATCAAGCGTCATCTTTTAGGGACGCGTGAGAGGATTTTTTGAGATGCGGTTTTTTCTAGAATTTCTGGTTTTGCGTGTTCTATAATATGATACATGATTTGGCTAATTTTGGTTTAAAATAGATCATGGTTTTGATGATTATGTGTCATTTCTGCTGCTTTAATTGCTTATTAGGATTGTTTTGAATATTAATGAGCATGGAATAATTAGCTAGGCTGATATAACACGTAGTATAAAATACATAATTGAATGTATGCATGATTGATTATAAATCTTCCTTATAATGAATGTAAATTCCCCAATTTTGTTGCAATTTGTAAGGTTATACTGTATTATAGTAGAATGGGATTGAACCCACCAAAGTAGTAAGGTCCAATTAGACTATAACACATATAATCCAAGGATTAGAATATGGACAGCACAGTGGATGATTGATCACCCAAAGGTAATATCATCAAAGTTCAAATGGAATGCATATACAGTAGAAAAAACCCTAATCTTGAAGTGATTAGTCACCCAAAGGTGGTGGTCTCTTTTAAGGTTAGAGTTGTCTCGCGGTACCTGCACAATGGATGGTTGATCACCCAAAGGTGATGTCATCAAAGTAAATTGAATGGATACAAAATAGGGAAAACCTTAATTTTGAATTGACTAGTCACCCAGAGGTGGTGGTCTCTTTGAAGGTTAGAGTGGTCCTATAGTATTTTTTAAAGTAGGTGATTGATCATCCAAAGGTGATGCCATCAAAGTTTTGAGAGGACCATAACATTACATGACTAATAGGTTGGGGATGTGAACATGGTTGTAACTCTTGTTTGTTAGCTAGTTTATTTTGCTGTAACTAACATGGATTTTGACATTGGTTAAATGTCTCAGTTATGATTTTATGGTTAAAGAATTAGTGGTTATTTAAATAATTCAATCAGACAAGATGTTGTCCAGTACCGATATTTTAGATTTCCCTAAGCTTTCTTATGTCTATGAACTTAGATCTGTCTTAGGGAACCTAAAACTGTAGCCTTGATCCTTTAAGTACCTCTACCGAGAAGTCAAAGCATACTTCCTGGGCAACATCTAATAGCAAGGCATAGGCAATTATCAAGAGTGCACTACCATAGACAATTAAAGACAGTATAGAAATACCACCTACTACCAAAGAGTATCTAGAGGCTATTAGAGCTAAGTTAGATTTTTCTAAGAAAGCACAATCAGGAGAGCTCATGAGCACTCCTCAAAGTTTGATGGGAATGGTAGTGTTAGGAAGCACATTACTGGCATGATATCACTGGGAAACAAGATTTGAGGGCTAGATATTAAATCTGATAATGACTTCCTTGTTACTCTAGCATTAAACTCACTCCCAGAAGTCTTCAAGCCACTCTAGGTCACCTATATTGCATTAAAAGAGAAGTAGAACCTAGATGAGCTGATAACAGTAGTAACTTAAGAAGAGAAACTTTTATCCAATTTCTTCATGGGTTATGAACGTTGGTGTGAAACGCCAACAGTTTAGTGAGAAGTCTCATGTGCTGTGGCACATGCGGCTAGGTCACATTTCTAGAAAGATAATGGACAGACTAGTAGCAGAATGTGTATTAGATATCATTAATTTTGAGAATATGAGCACGTGTGTTGACTACATCAAGAGGAAGATGAAAGTGGTGATGCATGCTAGTCAACAACTTGGGCCTTTTACTGGATTCTTACAAGCACATGGGATAGCTTCATAGAATTCCATACCTAGGACACCACAACATAATGGAGTTGTTTTGTGAAACTATAGAGTCAATCCCATGACCTCTTGGGGGCATGCCTTCTATTGGCAAACTACCGACCAATTAAGCTACTTTAGATTCTCCCTTAGCCCTATGCCTTCTACCGTCTCCTCCCAAGCATTTTTCCCTTTGTAACTCTTGTGAGTCAATTTACAATATTATAATGGGCAACGGCAGAGACCCAAGGTTACTGTAAATAAACCTCAAACCTAATCCATTCCCCACAATGGACGATCTGTATTAAATCCCCTTTAAGTGATTAATATGGACCCAATAAATCAAGCCATAATAATTGGGCCCCAAACCCAACACTTTCTTCTTACTTCTATTTTCTATTTCTCACTTTTTTGATCTCATTTTTTCATTTTTATTCTTCATTCCTCTTACTTTCCTTTCCCTTTGTTAAGATCTCAATTCTTCCTACTTTGTTTTGAAAGGATCCATTTAGCCAACCTCATTTAATTGGGATAATACTGAGTTATTGTAAAATCCCAGTAAAAACTAGGAATTACTTTCCTTAATTTTTTTTTTTAATAACCAAAATTCTTGTGGGACTCTTCTAACTTGCCACAAATTCCTAAAGAAATTTGAAATCACATTTTTCTAGCAACAACAGTATGAAAAGGTGTGCCATTGAATGCACCAATAACGAGTAATATACTACAGATTAGAAGAGTTAAAAGACGATTGGGTAGACCAAAAATGAATTGAGAAAAAGTAATGGAAAAAGCATATGAATAGCTTTGGGTTGATAAGTACCAGAGCTCTAAGCTGAGTTGAATAGCAAAACAGAATCCATATTACTAACTCCATTTCCATTTGGTCAGAAAAAGGCTAGTTGAGTTGGTAGGGTGTAAAACTGTAAATGCCATGTTGGGGAGCCTGCAAAGAGTGAAGTACTACTTATTGGCTGATATTTTCTTAGTTATCAAAATTTGAAGCAATCCCTAGCAAAGTGCAGCGAATACAGTGTGTTTATGTTTTTTTGTGATATTTCATCCCAACTTTGTTAATTCAGTATCCATCATGCAACGAGTCCGGATCCTCTGGACATATGATGGACTTATGTTTAAGAGTATGACAATTGTATCAATGAAAACCTACTTTGACTGAAAAAATTATTTTATAGAAAAAAAAACGTTAACTGGTGTTGTGCCTGGGCGTGTACCTATGTCCAGAACAGTCCAACATGGAAAGACTAGCGTATCCCCCCAGAAAGGCCAAAAGGAACAGGGGTGTGCCAGTCTTTTTGCACTGGTCTGTGTTTAGGAACAGATACATGCCCAGGCACAACACCGGTTAGCGTTCTTTCTCCCTTTATTTTATTACTTTGTTTTGTCAAGTCAGCATTAAACCCATCACTGTACATCTTCCTCTTCCAGTCCTCTGCTTCAAAATGAAAGAAGAGTTTCGTTTTGTCTCTATCACTCTTGCTTCTTCTTCCTCCGCGTTGCTCGTCCCCTCGAAAACCTCAACCCCAAACCCATTTTAGTCTCAAATCTCAATCTCAATCTCCTCTTCATCCGAAGGATCTCTCAATCTATCTTGATGTTCTTCACATCAGAAAATCTTATAAATTTACTTAATTTTTTATTATTAAGTATTCGGATTTTTTTTCGGACGGATTTTAATCGGAGTATTCGGATTATTTTCCGGATATCTCTAAACGAATACGGATGCCCCTAAACGAATACGGATGCGAATTCGGATTCGGATTTCGGTTATCCATTTACATCCCTACGAATAGGTGGGTATAGAACCTCTGAAGAACTACTGGAGGTGATAACCTGGGCTCAACTTGGCATCCATGAGAAGCATGTTAGTCACGATTGTGGTATCATCCTTTAGTGCAATTATAGACAACTTAAAAACTACCTTTTAGAATCACATCACTTGGCACAATCTAGTTTGTTAGATTGAAATCTTTTAACTTAGTTTTTTTTTTATTTAAGAGAATCTTAGTTGACACCCTATTGCATGGAGCATAATTGCACAACATAAAAAGAGAAAAAAATTGAAGAGAGAGAAAGAGGATCTTCTTCCCTAAGCAAGGTTTTGACCATTGAAAGTGGTGCAATAAATGGAAATCATGACCTTATGTTGCATTCCGTTGAAGGAGCACACCATTTGTGTGTTCTAAGTAACTTATAAACCCTATTATATCATTATCTTAAGTGTTAATTAAGATCCTCACTATTTTAAATTTTTATAATAAATATTGTAACGTTGCGCTTCCGCCACTACCTTCATGAACATTCGTCGAGACTCGAGAGGAACATGCTAATTTTTTTTTTTTTTATGAAAAAAAAAGAAATTTATTAGATATCAAAACTATTTACAAAATTAGCTTTTGAGAGATTAATACCTTTTCCAACAATGGCTTTAAGAGCTAGATTTCTTAATAGCTCAGACACATGTTCGGTAGTACATAATGTAAATCGACCCTTATCATTAGCTCACTTCTTGAGATGCCAAGGACTCTGAAGACTACATTTCAGTCCTATTAAAATGTAGTCATTAATTTCACATAATTTAGATTATAAAAACAATGACCGAAAAACCAAAGGGAGAAGTTTGAGCTCAAGTTGGATGCTTAGCTCGGACCAACAGCAGTAATGACTTACTCCTCCGTCCCTCGGGACCAACAAGGGGTAGTACAGAAATATTCACCTGTTGTCCATTGACTACATCTTTTGGCCTGATCTCAAGCCCTGACTCACCCTCTATGGACGAACCTTGCGGAGGAACCCTTAGGAAGTTCCTTTCACAAGCATGCTGTATGAACCCCATGGCCATAAATATGCATGGTCTGCAGAGTGGTCCCCATCCAAACTTCAGTGTGTATGCCAAGGAAAATTCTATTGTAGGCCCATCAACTCCTTTGTTCTCTCCATCACACTGCCAAGGTAACAAACAACATTCCATCAGAGCTTGCTTTTACTAAAAGAAGACTGATAACAAGTTCTGGCCAGGCACTTATCAAGGTGCAACTAAAGAGCCAACATCACGTTCACGTACGCATACGAGAATGGCTCACAGTCGTTCAGATGGAATCCACTCTGTGGGACCTACATGGAGTGGATTCCATCTGAACGGTTGTGAGTTGTTCTCGTACGTTCACGTATGTGAACGTGAGCCCAACTCCAACTAATCTCAATATTGATAACAGAAAGTTTACTTCTCTTGCTGACCAGGAGAGACATTTCCTTATATTAATAAAAGGATACATCATTAACTATCAAAACAAAAACAAAAAAAAGGGGACAAGTCAAACTTTAAATGCCATTACCTGTTCAGTAACATGGATTTCAGAGAGAGACTTCTGAACAAGAAAAAATTGGCAAGATATGACCTAAAAATTTTTATTTTTTTTAAAGGAGGGCAATACCTCTTGAGAAGATATTATCATGGAATAACTAAAAAATAAGAGTATGACTTGCAAACCAAAACCATATACTGAAAGCAAGTTGAACCAGTAAACCGGAACCGATAAACCATTTAATAATCGGTTTGGTTCTGGTTTAAAAAAGTGAAACAGTTTATTTAACGGGGTGGTTCAGTTTTGAACAGGTTAAAACCGATTAGAACTGGTACACTATTGAACTGATTATAGTAAACCAACTAAAAAAACACCTACCATTCTATATATGCTCTAGTGTTTTATAATGTATTTGCACCATGTAAATTAATTTAAACTGTTTTTATTTCTTAAGTCACAGTTTGAGCCTAGATGTCGTGGTACAAGCCCAACAGCATCAGATTTCTTTATTGGGCTTAAAAAATATCTCCTTTCCCAATTGGGCCTAGAACTGTTAACTTGCACTGATAACAAAACTGCTAACTGGAACTGATAAGTGAATACTTGAACTGGCAACAAAACTGAAACTGGTAAAAAAACCGTTTACCCAGAACTGTTTATTAACTGGTTTCAAATCATTTAATAAACAGTTCGGTTCTGGTTTCGACCCTTCATACCTTGAACTGAACTGAAATCGAGCTGATTAACCAGAACCGGACCAATTAACACCGTTACTCAAAAAGATATAAAAGGTATGGTCTATTTTTCAGAAGCAATATTAAATCATTTATAGAATACTAACTGATGCACACTTCAAATTTCTTATCAGTTGTGCTTAGATAGGGTGTATTAGTGCACTCACCATGAGGCCCTTTTTTTTTGTGAATGAATTCATATAAAAATTGAATTGTTTCCAATTTGGAATATATATTCAGAAAATGAATATGACCTTGCAAACACAAATATGAGAAAAATAAATGATGCAGCTAAAAGTATCAAAATACCTCTTTGGAAGGGATGGCATTAGCTCTTCAACAACCTGAACAAAAATTGGGCAATCCATACCTTCCTTCAAGGAATCCAGCTTGGTGGCTGTACATGAAGACAAGAAATGTTGATAATTATATTATACATACAACAGGAACGAAGTACCCCTTCACATTGACACCTGCTAAATAATGACTTTTTTTTTTTTTCAAAAACATAGTTATAAAATTTGGTCAAACTGGATAGTTGATTCTATTCAAAGACTCCCCAAAACTGGATGAGGGTCAAAACTGCATATAAGTGGCAATTATTCATGGTTTTCCTTTATACTAGGGGAGAATCAGTATCAGAATTTCATTGAATGGATACTGAATCAGTATAAAATGATGACCATTAATTGGCTTTGGATGATTACTTTTGATTCTAAGGTTGGTGAGTGAGATGAGGAAGCTACCATCAAGCTCGCTAGTATCTGGCAATGGCTACTCCATATCAAATTTCTTGGAAGTATGCCCTGCAATTTCTTTTTCTCTCTGTTCGCTAAAAAGCATTTTTAATGAGGAATTGAATAGAAGTGCAGGGTAGACTACTTATTTTGGTCAATTGAAATGAATCAGTCGTTCCTGAAAAGAAGCATCACTCTGAATAGTTTTCTCACGTTCCTGTGTGCTTGGTAGGGGAAATTATGCAAAGCTTATACTGGCACTCTATATTAGATTCAACAACCATATTTCAATTACTATAGGTGTAAATGAATGGCTCTTAGGTGAAGGAATCCTTCACATTATACAGTAAACATAGCCAGTCTATGACTCAATCAAGGTTCTTCAGGTTGGCCTCCAATTTGATCTGAGATGGCCAAAGTTCATACAATTCAAGCAATTCATAGTCTCAGAGTCCAACATGGCATCAAAGATGACTCCAAATATTGATCTCAGACACATTGATATTATCCACAACATGCTTCCTCAATAATTCTTTTGAGTTCAATAAAGGTTTTATTCAATACCTTGAGAATGATCTGGATTCAAACCTTCTCTCTTCAGATACGCTCTCATTCTCCAATCCAATTCTTTGCCTTCTATCTGCATAAACTTTTCAAATAGGTGACCAATAAGTTGATGGGAAACCTTACTTGTCTCATCACAGTTTTCTTGGATAACAAGGTATTGGTTTCCACTGTTCTTTTGCATCTCATGGAGAAAGCTCGACTCTTGGCTAGAAAATAAAGAACCAGAGCCATGTTGATCCCCTGGATCAAGGTCAGTAAACTGCTTATGTCTAGATCCCTTGATAAAATTATCATTTAACTTTCCATTGGATGCTGAGGAGTGGGAAATACTACTTTCGATAGTTTTGTTACGTAAGGTGGAATCAGCCGATATTGATTCCCCGATACTCTCCACTTGGTCAATTGAACAATTTGAACAGGAACGACTAGCATGCATTTTATTGACTTCCGGCTGCATCTCCTTGTCATCATAACCATTATCATCATTTTCTTCTAAATCCTCCATATAAGCATCAACAAATTCTTGATCGAACTGGTGGTCAGGATGCAAATCCCACACGATCTGTCTCATCTGGCTGCTCACAGTCAGTACACATTCTATCTCTTTATCTTTTGCTTCCTTTGAGAAACACGTAGGCAGTGTAAGTTGATTACTTTGATAACCCCTGTTGATGATAGCAAGAGTTCTTTTCAATAGCTTGGGGATGGTATCCATCTCACTGCAATCAAATAGATACTCAGTTAATAGCCTCCTAATAGCTGTCCGTGAACGCCGATTCTGGAATTCTATTTCTGGGTCCAGCAAAAGTTGCAACTCTTGCAGGTTTGATGGCTTAACCTTATTGAGGAGCCAAATCGCATTTAGAATCTCACTTTGCAAGGCTTCTATCTCTGGTGAGAAACGGTAAAACTCAGTCAAGGGGAAATTATGATCCCTAGTTGTGAGCTTGAATGATAAGTCTGCAATCGCCATTGCTTTAGCTATTGACTGCGGCAGTTCGTCCCCTTCACCAAGTTCAGAAAGCATTATGTTACATGTGTTCCTCACTTGTTCAATCAAACGATCACGATTCCATCCAGATTTGGAAGGCCTTAATTGAGGGACTTCAATTTGGACACCTCTAAGCCTCCTATGCATTGCAGTCAAAGTCTGAAGTGGCATGTCTCCGAAGCCGTCTAGTACCTTGATAGCAGCAGCACGGCGATATTGGGACATTATACCCACATGTGTCATTGAATTCTCTCGGAAATTATGTGGATCCTTGAGAAGTTGAGACAGCTGCTTCAATAGAATCCTCCTATTATCATTATGGTTTTGGTCCCTGAATGTCCTCCGAAAATATTCTTTAATTTCCTCCCTCACCCTCCAAAAAGTTTTCTCAAATTTAAAAGTGGTTCCTGTAAGCATATTACTCAGACGGTAAAGCCCATTGTAGTTCATCTCATCAAGCTTGGAAAAAAGAACCTTCACAATGTCAGCAGCTTCTGTACTTGGGTCAAAGGATTCTGGGAAATTCGGAGCTACATGATACCCTCTTTCATCTCTAAATGCTTCAAAGCCTTTCTCAACACAGATCTTTAAAGCATGAGAGGAAACCTGAAAAAGCAGAAATTTAATTAATTTCAAGTGCAGAGAAAAGGTTAAACATTAAAATAGTTCCCATGCTGGGTTAGGGAGTCAGACTAATTGATTAAGGACCACATCTCAAAAGTATCAGATAAAACAGAACTCAGGTTTACATCAAAATCAGGTTCAGCCAGAAAATCTGGCTTGACCAAATGCTAAAACAGGCTTTGAAATTAATCTTGTTTTTCTATTTTATTTTTAGGTAAGTTCCCTTCACAGGGTTGACACTGGAAAGACACCTATCTGACAGTGACATAGTCCGCTTTTTAATATTAAAGGTTGTAGAGATAATTGAATTAGGGTAAGACTCTGTTGATCCTTAGATCACACAGGCCTTGTATTTATATTAAGTAGAGAATGAAAAGGATCCAAGTACAAATAGGAATCAACCTCAGTCCTAATCATATTAGGGATTCCTAGTACAACTAGGAATACCAAACTAGGATTCGGTTGAGGGAGATAAACAATAACAAAGGAGAAAAATAAAAGGGAATAAAGAGGAAACATCCTAATCTAACTAGGGGTACTTCCCCATCGGTTAGGAAGCAGTCCTAATTCTATTAGGACTGCTTACCCCAATCGATATGGGGATAAGTAACCTATTTCAACACTCCCCTCAAGTTGGAGCATATATATCATGCATGCCCAACTTGACTAATATAGGATGAAACAATTTGCTACTCAGTGCCTTAGTGAACACATCAGCTAGTTGATCAATAGACTTCACAAAGGGAACACAAATGAGGCCAGCTTCAAGCTTCTCCTTGATGAAATGTCGGTCAACCTCCACGTGTTTAGTACGATCATGCTGAACAGGGTTATGAGCAATGCTAATGGCTGCTTTATTGTCACAATAAAGCATCATAGGAAGATGGACAGATAATACCAATATCCCGCAATAATCCTCTAAGCCACGAAGTTCACAAATGCCTTGTGCCATCACACGAACTCGGATCAGCACTAGACCTTGCCACAACATTTTGCTTTTTGCTACGCCATGTGACAAGGTTCCCACCCACAAAGGAACAAGAGCGAGATAGATTTCGTCGGGGAACCAGCCCAATCGGCATCGATAGGCTTCAATCTTCAAGTGACCATTGAAAGATAGAAGAATTCCCTTTCCTGGAGCCGACTTCAAATACCTCAAAATACGACGGACCGCATCCGGATGAGAGGAATAGGGATCATGCATGAACTGACTCACCAAACTTACAAAGAATCGCAATGTCAAGACGTGTGTGAGAAAGGTAGATTAGTTTGCCCACTAAACACCGATAAGCACCCTTGTCAACAGGTTCACCCTCTTTCTCCCTAAGTTTTGTAGTAGCTTCCATAGGAGTATCCGAAGGATGACAACCAAGCAGCCCTGTCTCGCAATAGATCAAGGACATATTTCCTTTGGGAAAGAAAGATGCCCTTTGAAGATCGAGCAACTTCTATCCCTAGAAAATATTTTAGGGAACCAAGATCTTTGACCTCAAACTCACGGCCAAGAAGAATTTTCAAATCCCCGATTGAGCATCATCATTACCAGTGACCACAATATCATCCACATAGACTATGAGAAGAGTAACCTGTTACCAAGTCGTCCGATGAACAACGTGTGATCGCATTGCTTTGCTTGTAACTGCTTGAGATCATAGCCTTTGAAATCGCCAAACCAAGCCCTAGGTGACTACTTTAAACCATAAAGGGCACGCTTCAATTTACAAACCTTGCCCTTAGTCCTCATTAGAGAATCCTGGTGGAATGTCCATGTATACCTCCTCCTCAAGCTCTCCATGGAGGAAGGCATTTTTGACATCTAATTGCTAAGATCCCACCCAAGATTTGCGGCCGACAGGATAATAGCACCCTGACGGTGTTGAACTTTGCCACAGTGCAAAGGTCTCTTGATAATCAACTCCATAAGTCCGAGTAAACCCTTTGCAACCGGGCGTGCCTTATATCGATCAACGAACCATCACCCTTCTGCTTTAACTACAAAGACCCATTTACATCCAATTGGTTTTTTCCTGGAGGAAGATTCACAAGTTCCCATGTATTATTTTTATTCGTGCTCCCATTTCTTCCAACATCGTGCCTTCCACTTTCCATCTCAGAAGCTTCACGCCAATTTTTAGGAATCGAAAGAAGAGAGAGAAGATACAAAGGCACGAAAAGAAGGAGAAAGAGAACTATAAGAGACAACCCGAGATATAGGATGTAAAGTACAAGTCCTAGTACCTTTGCGATGAGCAATAGGTAGGTCGGAGGAGGAGGGATTACCAAGAGATGGAGGATTTGGATCCGGGCCGCAATTGAATGGGTATTGGTGCTAAAGTGGATCGCATCTCGCCTCTATTGGTTCTTCCCCTTGTGTAGGTGAGTATGTTGGAGTTGTCAATTCTCTTCGAAATTCACCAATAGTTCTCAGACCGAGTCAGCTCCCCTGAATAGGAACATTAACATCACTATTTTCTATGGTCTCCCCTCGTAAAGGATTCCCGGTGAGGTGAGGGAGGAACAATCGGAGAGAAGGTGGGGCAATGTCCAAAGGTATCGGGAGCCATGGGAGGTCAGGCAGCGATCAAAGGAAGTCAAGGCAGCAATCGTGGGAGGTTGGGCAGGACGTGGGAGGGAGAGGCAGCAGCCAAAGGGGGCTGGGCAGCAACTAGAGGAACCTCCGGTGGAGGAATCTCAAAAGCCACATCTTCACTTGTACTCTCCCCAAGAGGTGGTGAAGAATAATAAGAAAGCGTCTCATGAAAAACCACATCCATACTAACCAAGGTACGGCGGGAAGGGGGATGGTAACACTTATAACCTTTCGGGTGGGAGAATAACCCAAGAAAATACAACGGAGCCCCTAGGCTCAAGTTTGCCAGGGGAGCTAGTATTCCTAGCATAGCACACACCAAGACTTTGGGAGGCACAATAAAGGAGGAATGGCCCAATAAAATATCGAGGAGTATGCGGGAACCAAGAACCCGAGAAGGTAACCTATTGATAAGATAGGCGCGTGAGAGGATTGTATCCCCCAATATTGAGAGGGAACATTCCTCACAAACATCAAAGCCCTGGCCATTTCCGGGAGGTGACGATTTTTCTTTCTCGCCACGCCATTCGGGTAGGAGTATCAACACACTAGTCCGGTGAATAATGCTATGGTCACCAAATACTTCGAAATTGGGACTCAGTATACTCGGTTCCATTATCACTTCTCAATATTTGGAGAGTAGCCTGGCTGAGTTTGTATCATTTTATGAAAATGTTGAAAACAGGAGAAAACCTGATTTTTAGTGTGCAAAAGATAAACCCAAGTGTTCCTAGAATGGCAATCAATGAAAGACACAAACCAACGATGACGAAAATAGATGGTTTACGACTAGGGCCCCAAACATCGAGTGTACCAAATTAAAACAAGTAGAACTTCTTTTATTTGAAATAGGATAATTTGAACGTGTCTGTTTGGCCGAACACAGCCTCACAAAAAAGTCATCCTTAGTACTTAGGGTGACCAAACTAGGAAATAAATGAGCTAAAATGCCTAAAGGGGGTGACCTAACCGAGAGTGCCACTGTAGAGTTCGAAGAGACCAAGGAGTTCGATGCGGCGGAGATGGTAGTGGTGATGGAGAGAAGCGACCGTCATCAAGCGATCTGCCACCATGCACTTTACCCAATCCAATCGTCTTCCCGAGTCCAGATCTTGAAATACACAATGAGAAGGAAAAAAAGTGACTTTACGATTAAGATCACGAGTTATACTACTAATGGAAAGGAGGTTAGTAATAAAATTAGGTATGTGCAAAACAAAAATCAAGGGAAGAGAAGAAGTGCATTGTATGATTCTGCCCGGATATGGAGGAAAGGGAACCATCACCACTTTACCTTATCTTTCGAAGTGGGAGAATATCCATTAAAGCAGTTAGAGGAGGGGAGGGTGCAACATGGCAGCCCTACGGTTTTCCTCGTGAGGACACCAGGGCATAAGATTGTTCAAGTGTGGGAAAGGTTTATGGCCCAACACTTGAACACGAATCTGATCATATTCCACATTTAAGCCAGCCAAGAAGTCATAGACCCTAATCTTGTCCACATGCTTTTATAGAAGCAATGTCATCAATCGTAGTAGGGTGAAAATCGTAGAAGTGGTCCAACTGTACCACAAATCAAGCGGAGAGTAGCATAGTATTTCAAAATGAAAGGTCTCCCCTGAGTAGTGTGGAAGTACCTTTTGTCGAAGTTCATAAACTTTGGGCATCATTACCAAGCCCCGTAGGTTTCCTACAAGCAGCCCAAATCTGGCTCGGCAAGCAGATTCTTAAGAAGAAAATTATGTTGTAGTTCCTGGTCATAGAGCCTATGAGGTATGACATGAGAACACCATTGTTGGCAAGCCACTTAGTCCGAAAGCAGGGCCTTTATCATCGGGCTTTACACTAGTGCCATCAATATGGTCCGTGAGACCACGGCCAGCAATGGCAAAGGAGGCTGATCTCGGACCATGAAGGTAATTAGAGCCATCCAGTTTGATAGGGTTAGGTGAAAAACTCGTGATAATCTATCTTGTGGTTGCTATCATGATCCGAGGTAGGCTGTAGAGTTGGTAGAGTCACCCATACCCGGCAGCAGAGAATGCCAAAAATATCTTCAAGTGATATCCCAAATATGAGAACCAGCAGCCAATAAGAACCCTATATCGATATGGTCGGGGTTTTGAAAAAACCCTGAATTTGATGAAATCGATGAAGGATCCAAGGGCTGAAAAAACCTGCAGTGAATGGACTTGGTGCCGAGGATAAGGAGCACTTAAGAATGGGAGAAAAATCTTCTTGAAATCAGATTCCAAAAAACTGCGGTAGCTCTAAATCCGATAGAGGTAGGGTTTTAAAAACCCTAATTTTGCTAATATCGATCTCAAGGAGGTCCTCTTCAATAAAACTGAACTGTGGGAGCCCAAATTGCTGTCGAGTGGGTCCAAATAGGTGGAGAAGAAGCCTTCAAAAATCAGATACAGTAGTGAGCTCAAACTCCTAGATCGACAATTGTCGGGGTTTGGAAAAAACCCGATTTGGTAAATATCGATCTCAAGGAGGTCTTGAAACTATGATCAGATCTGAGATAGGAACATGAAGCAATAATAAGATATTCCTGCTGCAGTTTCTGGTCTTCAAAAAAAAGGAGATGATGCCTTGTATTAGAAGTAGAAGCAATCCTCAAAGAACTGAAGCTCCAATTTGCGCAAAGTGAAGTGCTGGTTCCTATCGAGCAGAATTATGTAGTAGCATCCATGAGGTAATGGGGGCAGCAACTGGATCGAAAGATCACCTCATCAGTGCTGCCCTATGTGACAATAGAGAACAAGGGAGAAGAGAAAGGAGAGACCGAGAGAGAAAGAGAGAGAAAAAAGAAAAAACTGAAATATCGGGAGATGGTCCCTAATTCGAGATTAGCTCGATACCATGTAGAGATAATTGAATTAGGGTAAGACTCTGTTGATCCTTAGATCACACAGCCTTGTATTTATATTAAGTAGAATGATAAGGATCCAAGTACAAATAGGAATCAACCTCACCCTAATCATATTAGGGATTCCTAGTACAACTAGGAATACCAAACTAGGATTCGCCGAGGGAGATAAACAATAAAAAGGAGAAAAATAAAAGAGAAAAATAAAAGGGAATAAAGAGAAAACATCCTAATCTAACTACGGGTACTTCCCTAACGGTTAGGAAGCAGTCCTAATTCTATTAGGACTGCTTACCCCAATCGGATAGGGGATAAGTAACCTATTTCAACAAAGGTTTTAGAGATTTTTTTCAGACCCATCCTCCAGAGTGTCAAAAAAGAGAGATGCTAAAGCAGAAATTATAAGATGGTCTAACTACCAATCCAAAAATTCTCCTTTTAGAACCTGTTAAAGTGTCTATATACAATGTATGCGTCTAGATACATTGTGCACGTATTACTCATAGTTGAGAAGAAGAGATTAGGGAGAATAGACCGGCTTGTTAGAAGAGACAGAGGCCCTTTATTATTTATAGATGGTATATCTGGTATTATTAGCTAGGGTTGAGTCACAATACGGTCAGCATCCTTAGCCTCTACATACATTGAACCTAGACATGTAACCCGTATCCTTAACTCCCCATCAAGTTGGTGCATAGATATCTTTCATGCCCAACTTGGATACAACAAGATGGAATGGCTTAGATGTCAGTCCTTTAGTAAATACATCAGTAAGTTGGTCCTCTGACATGACGAAAGAAATGCAGATCAAGCCTTCTTCAAGTTTTTCTTTGATGAGGTGTCTGTCAATTTCAATATGCTTGGTCCTATCGTGCTGAACTGGATTTTGGGCTATACTGATTGCAGTCTTATTGTCACAATAAAGACGCACAGGTTCCTCATGAGTTACTCCTAAATCAGGGACTAATACTTTGAGCCAGATGAGTTCAGACACCTTGTGCCATTGCTCTGTATTCGGCTTTTGCACTTGATCTGGACACTACAGATTGTTTCTTACTTCACCATGTAACCAAATTATCTTAAGGAATGTGCAATATCCTAAGTTTGAACGATAATCATCAACAGAGCCTGCCCAATCAGCATCAGTAAAGGATTCCAACTTTAGATTACTATTGTTGGAGAATAGGATGCCTTTTCCTAGAGCTGATTTTAAGTACCTCAAAATCCAATATACTGCCTCAAGATGAGCTGTCTTTGGGTCATGTTAGAACCGTAGGGGTATTTTGGACCCTTTTCTTGTGTTTTTTATGTTTCTATTATGTGGGCTTTAGTCCCACATTACTTATTTGTACTTCTATCCTCTATTCTCAATGATATAAATAAAGAGCTTGGGGTGATCATTAATCATCCAAGCCTTACTCTAATTCTAAATCTGTTAACATGGTATCAGGGCAGGTTTTGAATTAGGGTCCTCTACCTTCAATTTTCAGCTCCTCTCTCTCTCTCTCTCTCTCTCGATCTCCTCTTCTCTTCTCTCTTTTCTTCTTTTGTTTTCTATTCTTCAATAGGACAGCACTAATGAGGTGATCCATAGATCCAGCTGCTGCCCTTTCTCACCTCATTCCATGGTTAAATAAGTTTCGATATCAACAACACCTTGGCTGCGATATTTGAAGCTTCCCATATTTGATTGATTCCACCTCAATTGTAAGGAACCAATCTCCCTTATTGAAGATCAAGAACTGCAGCAGGTTCCTTTGTTGAAGTTTTCAGATCTGCCTTGAAGACCCCTTAGATCGATTTCTCCAAAAACAGGGTTTTTTTTCAAAACCCTGACAAATATCAATCTAGGGGCTGCTGTCCTATGTTGGGGCTGATATTTGGAGGGGTGCTCAGTCTCTTCTAGACCCACACTCGAGCCAAGAATTCAGCTCAATCCAGTGCTTTTTTTGCAGGTTTCTCTCCCTACATCGATCTCAACAAAATCAGAGTTTTTTTCAAAACCCTGAAAAAATCGATCTCAAGGTTTTAAGCCTCTGTTGGTGCTGATTTTTTTAAGGCTGTTTCTCCACTTATAAAGACATATCTGCCCTCTTTTGGAGCATCCTTTTGGTAGGTGATAACATTCGACTTGTCAATTCTCTTCTGAAATTCACTGATGGTCTTCTGGATTGGAGTCAACTCCCTCTAACTAGGAACATGACCATCATTATTTTCTACAAGGTCCCCTTGTAAAGGAATCCCTGTGGAAGAAGGGGCAGCAGCCAAAATAGGCTCCAAAGTAGGCTGGACAGCAGCCATAGGCTCCAAAGTAGGAGGAGCCTCAAGGGGAGGAAGCACAAACACATCTTCACTAGAACCAGAATTCTCCCCCTGAAGATGTGGAGATGGATAATAGGAAAGACGTTCGTGAAAAACAACATCCATACTGACTAGAGTACAACGGGAAGGGGGATGGTAATGCAAAGTTGATCTCGAACCAAGGCGAATCCAGTGAGAGATCAATTGCAGCCAGGATCTATTAATGGTGTGCAACAGCAGCAAATCTGAACCTTGTTTTTTTTACTTGATTCTGATCTTCAAGAGATCCTCACAGGCTCACAACACTTGTAATATGTTGAGATGGGCTACTTTACCCGATAGGGGTAATTTAGTCCTTATTGTTTTAGTTATTTTATATTTTACTTTTTACTTCTTTTCTGTTTTTTCCCTTCTATCCGATCTCTATTTGGGATTCCTAATTGTAGTGGGAATTCCTAATAGGAATAGGACTAGGGGGGCATTCATACTTTGATTGTAATTTGAGATTATTATAAATAAGGGGCTGGATGATCGATTTAGGTCATTCAAGCATTCAATTCCTAAGGCTGTTAACATGGTATCAGAGCCAACTTTGATCTAAGAGCAGCCTTTCTCAGTTTTTTCTGGTTTTCTGGTTTTTTGTTTCTATTTCTTCCCCCTCTCGGTTTCTGTTTTTTTCTTCTCCACCACTCTCGGCTTCTTTCTCTCCATCAGGGTAGCAACTATGAGGTGATCTAATGCAGATTTAGCTGCTGCCCTCAATGTCACCTCATTGAAGATCGAAGAACAGTTGGTGTAACCTAAATCTGCAGGTAGGTTTCCTCCATCCTTGGAGATCGAGCTATCCCTTCAACTGAAGTTTGATTTCTACTTTTGTGGAGATTGGTTCCTGCTCTTATTAGTCTACACCCTTCCCTGTTTGAAGACTGCAGCTCTGGATCAAAACCAATTCTGATTCAACCCTGCGATTTCTCTGCAATCAAGTTTTTTTCCTAAATTTTGACAAATGTAGGGCTTTTTATTGGCTCATCAGAAGGAGCTAATTTTTGGAGGATATCTTCCCTACTATTAGAGGGAAACTCGACCTAAGTTTCAGCCCATTCTAACGGTTGAAAATTCTGCAATCTCAAAACCCATCCTTTACACTCGATTCAGTTTTTTTGAAGATCTGAGTTTTTCCTGCCTGGCTGAATTATGGGTGACTCAGAGATGACTACTGCTACTTCTGGAGGAGATGGTCATACTAGGAATGACTTTCTTCCCTATGCTGCTGCCATTAAACTTGATAGTACGAATTATTTAATTTGGGCCAGATCATTATCCTTGAACGTAGCTGGTAGAGGACTCACTGGCCATCTTACTAGCACCACCAAACAGCCTACTGAAGATGGTGCTACCCACTAAATGGGCTGCCAATGATGCTCTGGTAGTGTCATTTGTTTTGAATTCTATGACCACTGATCTTTCCAGTCAATATCTCCTCCTTGACACTACTACTCAGATATGGACTGTTGTTAAGGGAACTTATGGTCGATCAAGAAGTGGTGCACAGGTTTATGAAATCAAAAAAATACTCCAAAATACTACTCAGAAAGAGATGTCAGTCACTAAATACTACGCTGCCCTCAAGTGTTTATGGCAGCAATTGGATCATTATGCTCGGTTTCAACCTACTACTACTGCTGACATTACTGCCTATCATTCTTATGCTGATCAGTTTCGGGTCTATGATTTCCTGGCTGGCCTCAATGATGATTATGACCCTATTCGGGTACAAGTCCTTGGTCGGGTTCCTTTTCCCACTTTAGAGGAGACTTTTTCTTATGTTCACAGTGAAGAGACACGAAGGGCTGCCATGATGATTACTCCCAAAGTTGAGAGATCAGCCTTACAGACTGTTGGCTCCACTCCTGTTACTTCTTCTGACAGTGTTGCTGCTACTACTACTACCAAAAAGTCTGTGAAGTGTGAGCATTGTCACAAACCATATCACACTAAGGCTCAGTGTTGGAAATTACATGGGAAGCCTGCTGATTTTAAGGCCAAACGTGGTCGTGCTAAGTCTAAAAACAAAGCCAATCACACTGAAAGTGTAGCTCCAACTCCCACTGCTGACATTGGTTTCTCCTAGGAAGAACTCCAGGCTCTACGTCGTATGTTGAACACATCCGCTGCCTCTACTACGTCTGCTGCCAATTCAGGTTCCTTCTTTGCCCATACAGGTATTTCCTTTGCTGGTCATTGTGCATTAGTAGTTTCCACTCCATAGATCATAGACTCCGGTGCTACTGATCACATGATAGGTTCTTCTAGCCTTTTTAATACATATTCTCTTACTTCTGGTAAGAATAAAGTCAAAATTGTTGATGGGTCCCTCTCCTCCATCTCAGGGAAAGGATCCATTGGTTGTTCTCCTTCCCTTACACTGTCGTCTGTGTTGCATATTCCAAAATTTACAACTAACCTTCTTTCCATTAGCAGTATCACCAAATCCCTAAATTGTAAAGTGACATTTTCTCCCACTCACTGTGTTTTTTAGGAACTAGACTCGGGGAGACAATTGGATCGGGTAAAATGCATGGCAGATTGTACCTGCTTGATGGAGATCCTACACCTACCCAAGCTTTACCTTCTGCATCTTTCTCTTCTGAATTACACAAATGGCACTCTAGGCTAGGCCATCCCCCTTTAGGTACTTTATCAACTTTATTTCCAGCATTAGTTAAAGACTTGTACTAAGGAAGAGTTCTTTTGTGAGCCTTGTGTCTTAGCTAAACAGACACGTTCAAATTATCCTATTTCTAATAAAAGATCATCTTCCGTATTTCATGTTGTTCATACTGATGTGTGGGGTCCTAGTAGGAAAGCCTCCCTTTCTGGACATCGGTGGCATGTCACTTTTATTGACTGCTATTCTAGGTTCACTTGGGTCTACCTTATGCACACAAAAAATGAAGTTTTTTCATGTTTTCAGCACTTTCATCAGTTGGTTAAGACCCAATTTAATGCCACTCTTCAAATCTTGAGGAGTGACAATGGGACAGAGTATATGGAAGGTCAGTTCCAAAAATACCTTGCTGCCCATGGAATCCTCCATTAGACCAACTATGTCGATACTCCAGCCCAAAATGGTGTGGCTGAGAGAAAAAACCGCCACCTCTTGGAGGTGGCTAAAGCTCTTTTGTTTGCTCGCAATGTCCCTTCCCTTTATTGCGGGGATGCTGTCCTTACTGCAGCCTTCTTAATTCTAAAGCCCCTATTGAGCTATTACTTGGCTCTTCTTCCTTTATAGTCCCATCTAAGGTATTTGGCTGCGTTTGTTATGCCAGGGATACAAGGTCCCTGGTAAACTTGAACCCCGTAGTCTCCGCTGCATTTTCTTGGGTTACTCGCTATACGTAAGGGTACAAATGTTATAACCCTCCATCCCGGACTTTTATCAGCATGGATGTTGCCTTTCATGAAAGTGATCCATATTATGTGTCCCCACCTCTTCGGGGAGTGTTAGTGAAGATGTGCGACTATGACTCTCCACCTCCACTTCACCTTACCACGAGTCGAACCGTTGCCTGCCCTAGTACTCCCCGAGTCAAGGAGAGGTTCCTAAACAAGGGAGACTATCTCTATTAGGGGGAACAATCTACCCGTCCACTCCTATCCGAGAGGACTATTAGTGAATTTCAGCGGAGGATTGATGACAGATCTTGTGAAGACCTATGCAAGAAAACATAAGCAGGTTCAATCAATGCTGTTCTCCAGTACCCATCCAATTGCCAAACCCGGATCCAGAACCTGCCTCTCCATCTGGTAATGTTCCTTCTCCTGAATTACCTATTGCTCTTCGCAAAGGTGTCAGGACTTGCACTCAGTATCCTATATCTCATGTTGTTTCTTATGATTCCCTTTCCCCATCCTTTCGTGATTTTGTTTCCTCTCTTTCTTCTGTTTGTATTCCTAACAATTGGCAGGAAACTCTATCAGATGGAAAGTGGAAGGCAGCTATGATGGAAGAAATGGAAGCTTTAAAGAAAAATAACACATGGGAGCTTGTGGTTCTTCCACCTGGGAAGAAAACTGTTGGATGTAAATGAGTGTTTGTGGTGAAACAAAAGGTGGATGGCACTGTGGATAGGTATAAGGCACGACTCGTGGCCAAGGGGTTCACTCAGACATACGGCATTGATTACCAGGAAACTTTTGCACCTGTTGCAAAGTTAAATACTGTTCGTGTATTATTATCTTGTGCAGTCAACCTTGGATGGGATTTGCAGCAGCTAGATGTAAAAAATGCCTTCCTAAATGGAGCACTGGAGGAGGAGGTGTATATGGACATTCCACCAGGGTTCTCTTGCGACAGAAACCAAGGAAAAGTGTGTAGGCTGAAGCGTGCACTATATGGGCTGAAGCAATCACCGCGAGCATGGTTTAGCCGGTTCCACAAGGCCATGATTTCTGTGGGCTATAAGCAGAGTAATGCTGATCACACACTCTTTTTAAAGAGAGTTGGTGAAAAACTCACTGTTCTTATAGTCTACGTTGATGACATAGTGGTTGCTGGCAATGATGGTGATGAGATCAAACGGTTGAAGACCTTCCTTGGACAAGAATTTGAGATTAAAGATCTAGGGAAACTACGGTATTTTCCTAGGATTGAAGTGGCCAGATCTGCTAAAGGCATTTTTCTCTCCCAAAGGAAGTATGTCCTAGACTTATTGGCTGAAATCGGGTTGTTAGGTTGCCATCCTTCAGACACTCCTATGGATCCTACTGTTCGACTCAAGGAAAAAGAGGGTGAGCCTGTTGATAAAGGCCGGTACCAAAGACTTGTAGGGAAGCTGATTTATCTCTCACACACTCGTCCTGACATTGCTATCACTATGAGTATTGTGAGCCAGTTTATGCATGATCCCTACTCTTCTCATATGGAGGCTGTATTCGTATCTTGCACTATTTGAAGTCAGCTCCTGGAAAAGGAATTCTTTTGTCTGCACATGGTCACCTACGGATAGAAGCATACACTGATGCGGGTTGGGCTGGTTTTTGCGGATCGCAAGTCTATTTCTGGGTATTGTTCCTTTGTAGGTGGAAATCTTGTCACATGGCATAGCAAGAAGCAAAATGTAGTTGCTTGTTTTAGTACCAAAGCTAAGTTTCGAGCTATGGCACAAGGTATTTGTGAGTTACTCTGGCTTAAAGGTTTGCTACAAGATCTTGGTGTTCCTATTCGTCTTCCTATGATGTTGTACTGCGACAATAAGGATGCGATCAGCATAGCACACAACCCAATATGGCATGATCATACCAAGCATGTTGAGGTGGATAGGCATTTCATCAAAGAAAAGTTAGAAGATGAGCTGATTTGTATTCCCTTTGTGACATCTGCTGATCAACTTGCTGATATCTTCACCAAGGGATTGTCTGGGAAATTGTTTCATCCCAATCTAGTCAAGTTGGGCATGATCGACATCTTTGCTCCAACTTGAGGGGGAGTGTTGAGATGGGCTACTTTACCCGATAGGGGTAATTTAGTCCTTATTGTTTTAGTTATTTTATATTTTACTTTTTACTTCTTTTCTGTTTTTTCCCTTCTATCCAATCTCTATTTGGGATTCCTAATTGTAGTGGGAATTCCTAATAGGAATAGGACTAGGGGGGCATTCATAATTTGATTGTAATTTGAGATTATTATAAATAAGGGGCCGGATGATCGATTTAGGTCATTCAAGCATTCAATTCCTAAAGCTGTTAACATAATAACTTCAAATGACAGCAACAATAAAGGAGATCGAACAGGGTAGGGAGGATAGGAAGATAAAAGAAGAAGATAGAAGAAGATAGAAGAAGGGCGGTAGGGAGAATGGACCTCTCACCCATAGCTATCTCAGCTGTTGCTGCATAGGATTTCTCCCATAACCGATGGCAACAAGGCCTGCAAATTCTTTTCTCCAAGTGTATTTTTTCATTATAATGTGATGCCTATTAATAGCTTAGGCAAGCTTACCATAAAATAAAAACTTTCCAAAATAGAAACTACTAAATCCTAACTAAAATAGAAGATAATTAAAATTAGAAACTACTAGGCTTTATAGTTTAGCCTTCTAAACAAGCAAGGAAACATAAATAGAAACAAACTGAAATTAGAAACTACCTAATATACTTTCTAAAACTGAAAAAGAAACTAAATTATGGCAGCTTTAGGATAGAATCTTTCTCCACTTGATGGACCCACAAAATCTTCAAAGAAATATCTCCACACAAGGAAAATATGGGCTGTGACACTGTTCACGTGAACAGTGCGTGAACAGTGTTTTGGCCTCTTTTCCTTGGCCCTTCTAGAAGACCTGCTGGGCTGGCTCGACCTGGTCTAGTTCTGGTCCATCTGGAGTTGGTTCGATGGGCCTTGGTTCTTCTTCTTCTGGTCAGCCGTGGGATCTACATCAGCTCTCCCCCTCCTAGAAAAAATTCGACCTCGAATTTTGAAGAGGGTAGGACTGATCTTTGTATTGTGCACGTCTGTCTTCAAACCATAATAGTACTCAGGCAGCTCCTTGATGTCTGGAATGAAGTCTTGTAATCGTGGCTCTCATTCTTCGAAGAATTCAGGGGGAAGAATGAATTCTACATGATCTGATTTATAACCAGTGATATCCTTGATTATCATCAGCAGAATTGTATTTCGTTGTGGGCTTGAACTCCTCCTTTTCAGACTCCTGTGCACTGGTGATCTCGATGAGTTCTTCTTGTTGGGGAACCATAATCACCTTGGCTGTCTCTTCAGTATCATAATCCAAGAGGTCATCATCAAGGGTTGTATTGACGGCCCAAAAACCATCGAGCTGAGGCTCACAAATCTGTACATTGGGGTTAGCTTCCATATCCGCAATGAATGAATTTATTGTCCTCATGGCTGGCCACAGTAGGCTCTGATACCAAGTAATGCAAAGTCGATCTCGAACCAAGAAGAATCCAGTGAGAGATCAACTGCAGCCAGGATCTATTAATGGTGTGCAACAGCAGCAAATCTGAACCTTGTTTTTTTTACTTGATTCTGATCTTCAACACTTGTAATAACTTCAAATGACAGCAACAATAAAGGAGATCGAACAGGGTAGGGAGGATAGGAAGATAAAAGAAGAAGATAGAAGAAGGGGGGTAGGGAGAATGGGCCTCTCACCCACAGCTATCTTAGCTGTTGCAGCATAGGATTTCTCCCATAACCGATGGCAATAAGGCCTGCAAATTCTTTTCTCCAAGTCTGTTTTTTCATTATAATGTGATGCCTATTAATAGCTTAGGCAAGCTTACAATAAAATAAAAACTTTCCAAAATAGAAACTACTAAATCCTAACTAAAATAGAAGGTAACTAAAATTAGAAACTACTAGGCTTTATAGTTCAGCCTTCTAAACAAGCAAGGAAACATAAATAGAAACAAACTGGAATTAGAAACTACCTAATATACTTTCTAAAACTGAAAATAGAAACTAAATTATGGCAGCTTTAGGATAGAATCTTTCTCCACTTGATGGGTCCACAAAATCTTCAAAGAAATATCCCCACACAAGGAAAATATGGGCTGTGACACTGTTTAAAACACTCTTTTCCTTGGCCCTTCTAGAAGGCCTATTGGGCTGGCTCGACCTGGTCCAGTTCTGCTCCATCTGGAGTTGGTTCGATGGGCCTTGGTTCTCCTTCTTCTTCTAGTCAGCCGTGGGATCTACATCAGAAGGTAACACTTATAACCTTTCTGGGTTGGAGAGTAACCCAAGAAAACACACCACAACCCACGAGGGTCAAGTTTACCATGAGATTTCGTGTCTCTGACATAACACACACAACCAAACACCTTGGGAGGAACCACAAAGGTGGAATTCCCATGTAAAAGTTCAGCCGGATTGCGGGAGTCAAGACCACGAGAGAAGGCAACCGATTAATGAGATAGCTTGCAGTGAGGATAGCATCCCCCCAATATTGGGAAGGGACATGGCGCGTAAACATCGACGCCCAGGTCACTTCCAACAAATGTCGGTTCTTCCTTTCAGCCACACCATTTTGGGCTGGGGTATCGACACAACTAGTCTGATGAATAATCCCATTATCAGCCAAATACTTCTGAAATTGGTGCTCCTTATACTCGGTGCCATTATCACTTCTCAAAACCTTGAGATTAGCCTGGAACTGAGTTTGGACCATTCTATGGAAATGCTGAAAACAGGAAAAAACTTGACTCTTAGTGTGCATAAAATAAACCCATGTATGCCTAAAATGACAATCAATAAAAGAAACAAACCAAAGATGACCAGAAAGGGAAGTTTTACGACTAGAGCCCCAAACATCCGAATGCACCAATTGAAAAAGTAAAGAACTCATTTTATTTGAAACCGAATAAGTAGAACATGTCTGTTTGGCCAGAACACAAGCCTCACAAAAAATAAAAAATCGGTCTTATCACATGATTTGACCAAAGTAGGAAATAAAGATGCTAATATTCCTAATGGAGGGTGAGTATTATCATCCCCCTTCCCGTCATACTCTGGTCAGTATGGATGTTGTTTTTCATGAACGTCTTTCCTATTATCCATCTCCACAACTTCAGGGGGAGAATTCTGGTTTTAGTGAAGATGTGTTTGTGCTTCCTCCCCTTCAGGCTCCTCCTACTTTGGGGCCTATGGCTGCTGTCCAGCCTACTTTAGAGCCTACTTTGGCTGCTGCCCCTTCTCCTTTGGCTGCTGTCCAGCCTACTTTGGAGCCTACTTTGGCTGTTGCCCCTTCTTCCACAAGGATTCCTTTACAAGGGGAGCTTGTAGAAAATAATGATGGTCATGTTCCTAGTCAGGGGGAGTTGACTACAATCCAAAAGGCCATCAGTGAATTTCATAAGAGAATTGACAACTCAAATGTTATCACCTACCAAAAGAGGGCAGCATCAATCCACTGTGGCACCCATACCTATCCAATTGCCGGCTCAGGATCCAGATCCTCGTCCTCCTCCTCTTGGTGAGACTTCTCCTTCCGAACTACCTATTGCTCTTCACAAAGGTACTAGGACTTATACCTTGCATCCCATTTCTCGCTTTGCTTCTTATAGTTCTCTTTCTCCGTCTTTTCGTGCATTTGTGTCTTCTCTTTCTTCTATTTCTGTTCCTAAAAATTGGCAAGAAGCTTATGTAGATGGAAAGTGGAAGGCGGCTATGTTGGAAGAAATGAAAGCCTTGAAAAAAAAATAATACTTGAGATCTTGTAGATCTTCCTCTAGGGAAAAAATCAATGGGATGTAAATGGGTGTTTGTGGTCAAACAAAAGGTTGATGGCACTGTGGATCGGTATAGGGCACGTCTGGTTGCAAGAGACTTCACTCAGACATATGGGATTGACTACCAAGAGACCTTTGCTCCTGTTGCAAAGTTGAATACAATTCAGGTTTTGCTATCTTGTGCAGTCAATCTTGTATGGGATCTACAACAGCTGGATGTGAAGAATGCCTTCCTAAATGGAAAACTTGGTGAGGAGGTGTACATGGATATTCTACCAGGGTTTTCTTGTGACAGTAATCAAGGTAAAGTGTGCAAGTTGAAGCAAGCACTTTACGGGTTGAAGCAGTCACCTAGAGAGCAGTCACCTAGAGCTTGGTTTGGTTGGTTTCATAAGGCCATGATTTCTGTGGGCTATAAATAGAGTAATGATGATCACACTCTCTTTATAAAGAGGGCTGGAAAAACCATCACTGTTCTTATAGTCTATGTGGATGACATTGTGGTTACTGGCAACGATGGTGATGAGATCAACCGGTTGAAGAAGTTTCTAAGGCAGGAGTTTGAGATTAAAGATCTAGGGAAGCTATGGTACTTTCTAGGGATTGAGGTTGCCAGTTCTTCTAAAGGCATCTTTCTCTCCCAAAGGAAGTATGTCCTAGACTTGTTGTCTGAAACTGGTTTGTTAGGGTGTCACCCTTCAGATACTCCTATGGAGGCTACTGTTTGTCTCAAAGAAAAGGAGGGTGAACCTGTTGATAAAGGCCGGTGCCAAAGACTAGTGGCGAAGCTGATTTATCTCTCACACACACGTCCAGTCATTGCTGTTTGAGTATTGTGAGTCAGTTTATGCATGACCCCTATTCTTCTCATATGGAGGCTATTCTTCGGATTCTTCACTACTTGAAGTCAGCTCCTGGAAAAGGCATTCTTCTGTCGCCTCATGGTCACCTACGGGTAAAGGCATATACCGATGCTGACTGGGCTGGTTCTGCTGATCGGAAATCTATCTCTGGGTATTGTTCTTTCGTACGGGGCAATCTTGTCACTTAGCGTAGCAAGAAGCAGAATGTGGTGGCTCGTTCTAGGGCTAAAGTAGAGTTTCGTGCTATGGCATAGGGCATTTGTGAGTTACTTTGGCTGAAAGGCTTGCTAGAAGAGCTTAGTGTTCCTGTTCATCTTCCTATGATGTTGTACTGTGACAACAAAGCTGTAATCAGCATTGCTCACAATCCAGTACAGCATGATCGCACCAAGCATGTTGAAGTAGACAGACATTTTATCAAGGAAAAGTTGGAAGACGGATTGATTTGTGTTCCCTTTGTGAAGTCTACTGATCAGATTGCTGATATTTTCACCAAGGGATTGTCTGGAAAATTGTTACATCCTAATCTAGTCAAGTTAGGCATGATCGACATATTTGCTCCAACTTGACGGGGAGTGTTAGAACCATAGGGGTATTTTGGACCCTTTTCTTGTGTTTTCTATGTTTCTATTATGTGGGCTTTAGTCCCCACATTGCTTATTTGTACTTCTGTCCTCTATTCTCAATGATATAAATAAAGAGCTTGGGGTGATCATTAATCATCCAAGCCTTACTCTAATTCTAAATCTGTTACCAGGTCATGTAAAAAACGACTTACAACTCTCATAGAATAGGCAACATCTGGTCAGGTATGGGAGGGATATATAAGTCCTCCTACAAGACGCTGATATTGTTCCTTGTCCACTAGATCACCTCCCTGACTGCTTAGCTGATGATTTACTTCAATAGGTGAATCTGTAGGCTTGGATCTAAGCATCCCTGTCTCTGCAAAAATGTCTAGGACATACTTTCTTTTGAAAAATTAAGATAACCTTGCTACATAGGGCTACCTCAATTCCAAGGAAGTATTTGAGAGGTCCTAAATCCTTGGTTTCAAATTCTACTGCTAATTGTGATGTAGGAAAATATGAAGAAAAGAAAAAGAGGCCAAAACACTGTTCACGTGAACAGTGTCACAGCCTCTTATTATTAGAAGATCCTGTGGGGCCCAAGATCAGATTGCATGGTGCTTCATGGGTGGGGATTTAGAAGTTTAGTTTAGTTTCTAATTTCAGATTTTGAAAGAAGGCTTAAGTTTCTATTTTTAATTAGACATAGTTTCTAATTTATAGTTTCTATTTTGCACCTTGCAACTTAGAGTTTCTATTTTAGTTTCATTACTTGTAACCCAAGTCTCAGCCTTATAAGAGACTTTCTAATTTTTAGTTTCTATTTTGGAGCTCAATCCTTGGGCCTTTATATATTGTAACCTGCCCATAGAGGCACCCCACGATTTTATGAATTAAAAAAGTTGCTTAGATTGCTTTGTGCAAGTTTTGATTATCCTACAGGTATTTATTGACTTCCTCTGCCCTACGCTTTCCACCAAACCCACATCTTAACCCCTTCGTCTCTCCTTCACAAACCATCTCCGAACATCTTGCCCCCACATCTTAACCCCTCCGTCTCTCTCCTTGGTTAAATCCATTCCAAGCCCCACTCACGACTCTCCTCTACCCCATTCCAAGCCCCACTCATGACACCCCTCTACCCACGACTCCCCTCCACATCTTAACCCCCTTCGTCTCTCTACCCCCTCTGCCCCATCTATTCCCAAATCCACTGAAGGGTTACCAAAAAAAAAAAAATTGTACAACGGTTGGATTTTTCATCCCTTCATCCTCCCATCATACCACGACTCACTCTAGGGTCAGTGAACAGAACAGCGGCAGTGTGATTGGCCATGGTTTTACAGGGCAGTAGGCTACACGCCGGCACCAGGGCAGTAGGCTCAGTATATCTGCGAGGGACATCTCTACCTCTATCCTTTTGAGATAAATCTTAAAACCTTCCATATTTTATTTATTTTTTTTGCATGTATCGTCCATATATCTGCTGATCCATCTATTTGATTTCCTTATGTTTGGATGAGTTATACTACTGCCAACTGCCTATTTCTATTTCCTGTTACCTAATTTGTTTATACCTACTACCCCCTTGTTCCCCTTTGTTTAAACTTCGGAATTTACTAATTATTATTGTTGGTAGATTGTGCTATACATTTTCCATTCTTTAATAGATTCCTATGAATTTTGCTTCTTGTTTAGAAATTACTGCTTCAGGGTAATATAATATTATATTTACAGTGTAGAAAGTTTGTCCAGGTTGGATTAGGACCTACAATATCCTCTCAAGGTAAAATAATTTTACTTTGCAGCCATTTACTGTTCACTTTGTTTGACCTGTTCATCTATAGCGATAGCATTTTTTTATGTCATTTTGTAAAACCTGCTCCTCATACGACATTAATCTGAATTACTTGTTTATTTTATCATCATTTTTTTGTGTAGTTTAAGCATGGAATTACCATCCTAGTGCATTGCTTTGCTTGGTTATGAACCATTCTTCTTCTTCTTCTTTTTTTTTTTTTTTTTTTGGCTAACTCGAGTATTACCTGGGACCCGGGGCAGCCCCTAGACTTTTATTAATGTCAAAATTTGGAAGAAAAATACAAGGGGGGGATGTACCGCCTTACCCCAACCCAAAGGAGCAAAACTCTCATTTAAACCTGATCCCAAAACCACACACCCACAAACAGAAAAAAAAAAAAAAACTACTTTCTAAAGACAGGCAAACCAGATCTATCTTCCCGAAGGATTCGCTGCAGATCCCCCGGCGGCTGGCTGCCATATTGGAGATTTATGGAGGAACCTATATCACAAGCTAGATTGGCTTGCCGCCTTATTACTTTCCCTGTAGGCAAATGAGATAAAAGGCCGTGTCGCACTAATAAGAGTCGTGGTCTCCTCGAACCAGTACCATCCCTTCCACACGCTGCACCTCTTCAGGTTAACCATTCTTATGGAAGATTCCGAGTCCAAGTTAACCACAATAGCCTAACTCTTGACACAGCTTCAAACCATCTCTCAAAGTTCTTAGCTCCGCGATCGAGTTTGTGCATTCACCACAGAAACTTGAGAAGGCCGCCAAAACAACACCCTCATTATCTCTAATAACTCCTCCACCCCCTCCTACACCTGGATTGCCTCTACAAGCAGCATCCACAATAAGCTTTACCGATGCGAACGGCGGACATCAATAAACAAGGAGAGGGCACTTCAGCATGGCAGGAGGAGCAGATAAGCCGAAACACTGCAGCTCTCTAGGAGACGCTCGTCGCCTAAACTTTGGAGGATATGGAATGCCTTTCACCTAGACTTTAATACTCTCAATAATAGAGCCCGCTGAACGCATGCTCTCCCCGTGCCTTCTATTGTTCCTTTCCTTCCATAGCTCCCAAACAATCAGAGATGGTAAAATCCCTGTAATATAGGCACTAAGACCGTTACAGCTTGCTGACCCATGCCAAAGAAAAAAACGACTTCTAACGTCGTATGAGAGCACCACCTCAATATCAAAGATCCTGGAAAAGTAGCTCCAAACTTTTTTTGCAGAACCTCCTGCTATCAAACAGTGATTTGTTGTGTCCCTCCTTGGTGTCCCACAGCAATTGCATTTGGAAGCCAGGGGAATACCAACAGACATCAAAGCCTCATCTGTGGGGATTTTTCCATTGAGGAGCTGCCAAGTAAAAAAAGATAACTTCGTGGGCAGCGATTGGTTCCATACCCATCTAGCATAAGGAACCTCTGGTGCCCCTCTCTGCACTTCATTCCAAGCTGATTTAGTTGAGAAAACCCCATCACTAGAGGGAGCCCAAACCAGAACATCTTCCTTCTCAGATAAAACAAAATTACCAGTAATAATGCAATGCCTTACTCCTGCTGAATCTATTTGAACCATTCTTCTTTACCTTTTGAGTGTGCCTCTTAATGCATTAGGTGTCCTCTCCTTTCTACTCCTTTGTATCTACTTTTTAAATATATAAATATATATATATATATATATATTTCCTATTGTGGTCCGTCAGGTCGGCAGCTGGCACTTTATTATATTCTGCCAATCACTTTTTTGCTTGGATCCTTTTGTTTTATGAGATCTATTCTCTTGATCTCATGTCTCTACATCCTTTTTTTACTAGGGCGTACCCCGTAAGCGATGCGCCGTACCGACGCTCGAGTACGGCGATAACTAGTCAAGAGCAAGTGAGAGGAAGTTGTTCAGCACAGAAACGTAAAATTAGACTAGCTTCCTAGAACATTGGATCCTTAACGGGTAAGAGCCTGAAGTTGGTAGATATTATGAGAAGACGAAGGATTAATATCGCATGTATCCAAGAGACAAGATGGAAGGGTAACAAAGCTAAGGTGTTGGATGACTTCAAACCGGTGTATTCGGGTAACCATAGTAATAGAAATGGAGTGGGCATAATAGTGGACAAAGATCTAAAGAATGATATAGTAGAGGTTAAAAGACTAAGAAACAGAATTTTATCCATCAAACTGGTATTGGAAAAAGAGGTTGTCAATATAGTTTGCGCCTATGCAACCCAAGTAGGTTTGGATGAAGGTAGTAAGTGCCAATCTTGGGAACTCATGGATGATTTAATACAGGGTTTTGGCCAGGATAAATCAATTGTTATTGGAGGTGACCTGAACAAGCATGTTGGGAGTGATCATAGAAGATATGAAGGTGTCCATGGCGGTTTCGGAGTTGGGGAGAGGAACGAGGAGGGGACCTATGTACCCTAAGATAAGGTGGTGGAGATTAAAAGGGAAGTCCCTAAGAACTTTTTCTGATAATATGGTCAAACAAGGAAAGTGGAACTTTGAGGGAGACACCAATGCGATGTGGAAAAAGATGATGACTTGTATTAAGAAGACTGCCAAAGAGGTGTTAAGGGAAGCGAAGGATAGTCGCCAGGCACCTAGGGAGACTTGGTCGTGGAACGATGAGATACAAGCAGCCATTAAGACCAAGAAATATTGTTTTAAGACATGAAAAAAAACTAAAGAAACAGAAAATAAAAAGAGATATAATGATGCCATAAACAAAGCTAGGAAGATTGTGGGGATGGCTAGGGGAAGAAGTATAAGAATCTTTATATCAACCTAAACACTAAAAAAGGAAAAAAGATATATACATATATATATATATAAGATAGCTAAGATGAGAGAAAAGAAAAGTAGAGATTTCGATCAGGTGAGGTGTATTAAGGATGATGATGGAAGGGTGGCGGTATCTTTTATACATGCCAATTGTTTCAGGGCTCTTAGAAGGGACCTTTGGTCGGACTTAGTGGCCATTGCGTTGTCAACAATGCCTTGGATGGTGATTGGAGATTTCAATGCAATTCTTCAATTGGGTTACACCAAGGATCAAATCTAAGCCCTTATTTGTTTGCACTCATCATGGATGATTTAACCAGGCACAATCCAAGATGAGATTCTTTGGTGTATGCTATCCGCTGATAATATTGTTTTGATAGATGAGACAGTGGAAGGGATTAATGCGAAGCTGGAATTATGGAGATCAAGCTTGGAATCAAGAGGTTTTAAGTTAAGCAGAACAAAGATAGAATACATGATGTGTAACTTCAGTCAAATCAGGAGAGGTGATGAAGTGGTGAAACTTGAGAAGCAAGAGCTACCACAAAGTGAATGCTTTCGATACCTGGGGTCAATCATTTACAAAGAGGGTGATATAGAGGATGAAGTTTCCAGAATTAAAGTAGGATGGACGAAGTGGAGAAGTGCATTGGGAGTGTTATGTGACAAACGCATGCCTGTTAAGCTTAAGGGGAAATTCTACAAGGCAGTAATAAGACCAGCTATGACACATGGGGTAGAATGTTGGGCAGTTAAGAAAAGTAAGATAGATAAGATGAATGTAGCGGAGATGAGGATGTTGAGGTGTATGTACGGAAAGACCAGGAGAAATAGAGTAAGGAACGATTGTATTAGAACTGATTTGGGAGTTGCACCAATCGAAGACAAGCTTTGTGAGAGCCGCTTGTAGTGGTATGGTCATGTCCAACGGAGACCCATGGATGCACCAATAAGGAAGATTGACCAGATTTAGCTTGACGGAGCTAAAAGAGGTAGGATTAGGCCTAAAATGACTATTAGAGAAGTCGTAAGAAAGGATATGCATGTGGTGGGGCACGATCCTAGTATGACCACGGATAGAATTGTGTTGAGGACAAGGACCCGTGACAAGGACCCGTGTAGCCGACCCTTTATAAGGGGATGTTCCTAGGATGCTGCTTTGACTACTGCTTCGACTTCTACCTTTACTTCTTTTCTTTTTTCATCCTTTTACTCCTTTTTACTCCTTTTTACTTCTTTTTATTTCTCTTACTTCCATTACTGTCATAGCCTCTATCGGATCCATGTAGCCAACCCCATTTAGTTGGGATCAAGGTTTAAAGTATCGGTATCGGTATCGGGTATCGTATCGGTCGGGCGATTTTAAGAGACGTATCATATCATATCGTATCAGAGATACGTATTGATCAGTGGAGAAAGGCATAAAAATTATCAATGTCCACATGGAAATACAATTTTGGACACAAAACAATATAAACAAGCAATAAATGTCATATATCATGCATATACGCTAAGAATTGTGAATAATGTATAACTAGACAAGTGCAGCACTTCTAAATTGTTATAAAAGATGAGATTTCTTACATACAGAGTCACTCTATTGCCATAAAGAATGTCGGGGTGGATCAAACTCATGTCTGTAAGGGTCTTCAAGAATAAGAGCAACTAGGATGATGTTGACCGAACATAAGCACAATACTAGCCCTTAAGGAAGCCATTTTCGGTTTTGGATGAAAAATGGTGGATTTGAATTCAAATCTTTGCAAATGTATACAAAGCATGCATCTAATAGTTAGTTGAACCTATTCTCCTTAAATTATAGCAAAAAAAAAAAAAAAAAAAGGAACTAAAATGCAAAATTTGAAGCAAAAGATCAAGTTTTTTGAAAAAAACCTACCTTTTCCCTTTCAAGTGGAGTATGTCTTATATTCCAAGGATTCGAGTGCGATGTGGATCCAACCCGACCCGACATATTTTGTGGCGCTACCCAAAGGGCAAAAAAGTTAAGATTTAGTTCGTGTTTAGTCTAAAATATGAAAAAAGGCATGTGTATCGATATGTATCAGTATGTATCAGTTCATATCGATCTGTATTGGTATGTATCGATTGATACATATCGATACATACCAATACATTTAAAAAATTAATAAAAATTTGAAAACAGTACGTATCGGCTGTATCGATACATATTAACCATATTGTATCGACATGTATCGGTCGATACATATGATACCGATACATTGTTTTTTCAAAAAATAGATATGTATCGGTATGTATCGATACACGATCGATACCGAGACGTATCGGCGATAGCGATATGACGTGATACTTTAAACCCTGGTTGGGATAAGGTTATGATTTTTAGTTTTTTTTTATGGGAAGCATTCTTATATTACTATTAGATAGAGAAAAACATATTTACATCATATAGGAAAGGGGGCATTACAGTCCTTTTAGATATAGAGAAAGAGGCAAGGGAACGTAGTCTACTAGTCCATATGTTATTCTTAGGTTTAAACGTACATTTATAAAGTTTGATGTTTTTCGCTAGTTCAAAAAAGTTTGGTATGAGATGCCATGGAATAGGTAAGTTTTGCTTGGTCGTAGCATTCAAAAGGTCATACGGTGTGGTTAGTGATCCAAATCTCCTTCGATTGAGTCCACCTTTGTAGCATGTGTCCATCCTGTAAGATTCGTAGTTCAGCTCGCATGTCATCGATTGAAGGTGCAAACCCTGAAGATGTTAGAACATTTTGGTTGTCTAGCAAAATGCAGTAAGCCCATCCTACTAGGCCTACATTTGGTTCAGAAAGACCTGCACAACACAAAATAGGTAAGTTCATTTTATGATTGCTGTTAGTTGTGTCAAATTTATGATCTATACGCATACTATTGTCAAGAGGGGGGCTGTGATTGTTGTTGTTGTATATCAGCTTGATGCAAAGATTTGTCGTTTTCACGTAATTTGGTGATGCATAACAAAAAGAATTGTAGGAAAAAAAAGAGCTGTAACTTCACCACTTTTTCGCCTAAATCTATTTTGATCCATGATTTGAGCACTGTTAATCCTTAAAAGTAATTGAAATGGTAAAGATTAGGGTTGTTTTTTATATTAGATGATTTCCCCCCACTCATATCAAAGAGGAAAAAAAAAGTTTCCAAGGCCTACGGTTGCTCTCAGTTTCGTATCTCACTCACGGTTTCTTTTTTACAGGTTTAAAGGAGACTTATCAAGTGTGTCTTACCCATAGTACTAAATCTCGTTTCGTTTCGGTGTTTCGGTCTGACCGAAATTTCCAAGATACCAAAATTTCATCGAAATATGGTGAAATTTCCGAAATATTCGAAATATTGCATTTTTTAATTCAATGTTGCATTTCGTTTCGACTCGACCGAGATACTCGAAATCTCGACCGAGATGAAACGAGTTTTAGTACTATGATCTTACCTGTATCGGACCACATCGGATTGTATTGGTCCCATATCGGACCATAGTTGGGCCCTATATCGGAAAGTATCAGTCCCGTTACGGACTGTATCGATCAGTATCGGTTGTTACAAATCTCTTTTGAAAATTAAGAATCATATCAGTACGTATCGTATCGATACCCATCGATATCGTTACGTATCGCCCAATACTTAAAACCCTGAATGTGATCAATATTTAGATTGGTTGGAACTTAGAAAAGTAGACTCTCTTTAGTCCTAATCTTATGCATGCAACAAACATGATCGATCCACTGAATTTGATAATTGTGATATTCACTTGCATCAATTTGTTGATCACTTCAACAAGACCAAACCCACCAGGCAAAATCAAGCTTCTTATGTGAGAGAGCATTGATATAGCCATAGTTGTCACGGCATCTAGGTGATCCAAGGCATTGGAGGGGCCTGGACGCAAGGCGCCTAGGTGCCCACCTAGGCGACCAAGGCGTCTGGATGCCAACTATGGATATAGTTGATTACACAAAAGGGTTAATCACCAATTAAATTAGATTTGAAGGATTGCTGTGTGTCAAATCAATCATCTTGTATGGAAGCATATTTTTTTATTATTTTGTAGGATAAGTTAGAATATTTTTTGGAAAAAAAGGGCTGCAAAAAAATCAAACAGAAAATACACATGGCATCATGACATCACTAATCCCAATAGTACACAAGGCCAAGCCACAACGACTCATCTAGCAAGGAAGAACTGTTCAAATCAGTTAGGGAGGAGGCATTACCTTCTACAGTTTCTAACCATGTTGTCCTTATCCTCTCTCATGGTAATATGCACTACGGCACCAAACGCTTTAAATTTGAGCATATGTGTATACATCATCCTGTGTTAGTGGATATGATAGCTGAACATTAGAGTGAGTTTAGGGTGTGAAAGAACGGATAGGGGAATATTGACAGAAATCAAAGTTTCACAAAGGAGAAGCTAAAAAGGTGTAATGAATTAGAATTTAGTACAATTGATATCAAGAAAGAGGAGCTGCTAAATGAAATTACAGAACAGGACATTTTCGGGGAAACAGTGGGTATGATAGAAGATAAAAGGCCCTGAAAGGATAGTAAATAAGTAATACGGTGAGCTTTGCATCATAAGGAGTTGGAAAAGGTGGGGTCATACCTGACGAAGTTTGTTGGAAACAAATATCCTGGGTAAAATGGCTGAAAGAGCATGACGACAAGTCTTTTGGTCATTTACACAACAAAATTCAAATTTCTCTAAGTAGATTGAATGTTGGGACCGATACCTGGAAAAAATCTGAAATTGCAGATCATGTTTTTAATTTCTATAAGCAGAACTTCATTGCACCATCATAAATCTCGGCCTGATTAACTGGAGTTTGATATCATTCTGGATGATTTCAGTAACTGACAGGAAAGGTCATTCACTGAAAACGAGGTTAGTAACTGACACAGAAGGCCATTCACTGAAGATGAGGTTAGTAACTGACAGGCAAGGCCATTCACTGAAGTAAGGTTAAAAGAGCTATTCAAGAAATGGAAGAGGCTGCAAGATGGATCTACTTAAAGCATATACTAGGGCATTGATGAAAGATATTTTTTAGGGAAACTATATGTATGGGACCATAATCCTATTTTTATTTATTCATCAAGATTATATTTTATTTCTGCAATCCCTAAGAAGACCAGGGCTGAAGAGCTTGAACATTTCAGACCAATTAGTTTGATAAGTTATGGCAGGATCCTTCCTGTTTTGTCAACAACAATGAGGATGATGTTTAATAGAGTTTTTTTCCCCCCCTTCTTCTTCTTCTTTTGGTTAACCCTTCCCCTTTGGTTAGAGTTAATTTAGTCACTTTCAATGTGGAGAAAGATTCTATCTTCAGCATAGCTGTATAGTCTCCTATACCTTCCTTAATCTTTCCCTATCTTTCATTTTTTAGTCTGGAAAGGATTCTTAGGGCTGGATTTCAGGGGTGGAGGAGTTGCAGTGTTTGGCCTCCTCTATATTCTCTTCTTATCTTCTCTTTGTCTAATACACTTCTTCTTTTGGTGCCAATCAAAAAATTAAATTTGTTGTGCCATTTCACTCTCAGCAATTGCAACAGTAACATACAGAGAAATCATTGAACAACTTACATCATCCTCCCTTAGCATTGATTCTGGCATCAACCTGTGCCAACATCACCACCAACCACTACATCAGTTACATGCAAGAAACTAATGGTATAAGCGTTTGCATTGGAACAACAGACATGACAAGGTCCAGTCACCAAGGTCATTGAAGATGGACAAATACTGATATTTATAAAAATGCTAGCCAAAGAAAAGTAAATCAATTTTACACTTGACATAGCTGAATGATATACTTTTTTTTGGTCGGAATGATATACTAATTTATTTGAATTACTAAAGCAACTAAGCAATTATATAAGGACTACATGTTGGAAGGAAGGGAAGGAAAAGAAGCAGCCATCAACCATACATGATCCATGTGACATACCAGCCAAAGAAGAGAAGCACAACTAGAAAGCTAGATTAAGAACAGGAATTATTTCAGTATTTTTATTCTTGTGGTTGTAAGTCTAGTCCACGGGTTAATAGAGAAGGATCTTTCTTGTGAATCATTTAGGTATAAGCATAGTTGTCAAGGCAACTATGCGATCCAAGACGTTGGAGGGGGGAGCCCAGTTGTCACCTAGGTTCCCTAAGTATGCAATATATGTAATATAGCAATGATAATTTTATCTAATTATACTTATATGCAACATAGAAGCCATATCAATGGAATATGATATAAGTATGCTAGTAATGACCTAATATGAGAAAATCAATATATAATAAACAAAGAACAGGATATAATATAAGCATATTTATCAAAAAAAAACAAAGCAATAAACATAAATCACAAACTCAAAGTGTCAAAAAATTAAAAGGTGTGTTGTCACAAGGCCACAAGGCGATGCTTAGGCATCCAAGACAGTTGCCTTTCTTGCATTAAATAAGGCGTGCTATCGCCTTGGACACAAGAAGGCGCCTGGACGCCTAGGTGGTGGCACCTGGGGGATGCCTTGACAACTATGGGTACAAGGGTTTACATGTTTACAAGAGTAAAACAGGACTCAAACAATTAGATTTTATTCCCAGAAGAAAAATAAATCCTATTTAACAATGGAAAAATGGAAACTAATTTTTTCCAGCATTGTTGATCTATGAAATCTAGAAATTTGGAGTTGTTTATAAGTTTCCCACAGGTGTTAATTTATGAAATCTAGAAATTTGTAGTTGTCTCCCATATAAAGCTATTTTGCCTCTAGATGCTTTATCTTGCTATAATAATAGGATCTACTGGCTACTTGATCAATTGGGAATTTTCCCATTCCAATCAATTTGAAGGTCAGCATCTAAGAGCTCCATGACATCTGTTCATTTGAAGGATACGGCCCCAATCGTATAATAAGTCTCATCATTGACAAGAAAGGAGTCCATTTCTGTCAAAAGGATTGCATAATCCAAAGTGGTACTTTTAGATCTTTGGAAATAGGAGATCGCTGTCAGCATGCGACACCAGAAAATAGACATAGGGGTAGAATGTCAAAAATAATTAAGAATTTAATGAAATACGGAATTTCAGATAAAAGGGTGATAAGTAGATCAACCCAAGGTGGAGCTTCATCTGCTTCCCAGTTTTGATTTTTCGATAAGGAATGCTTGGTATAACAGAATTAAACCAAAGCAACCAACAATCAACAAAGTATAATTAAAGAGAGGAAAAGAAGAAGACAGTAGAGAGCAGCAAGACAAGCTACCAATTGGAGAGAATGGACTCGACTCCAATTGGTACCAGCCCATGTTTATTTATAATAGGGATCGTTACAGAATTACAGAACTGTCCTTTGAAAAAAGGGCACCCACGAATAAGACTAAACAGAAAGGGTATGACAAGAATACCCTTGTGGTTCAATATTTATATAAAAATCTATGTAATTTTTACCACTCCCCCTCAAGTTGGAGCATAAATATCACCCATGCCTAGCTTGGAACACCCTCGAAGAAAAACATTTTTAAATAATGCCTTAGCTGAACAAGGCACCAAACTGTTGAGTAGACCTAAGGGTGTCAATTGATACAGTATTGGTTATTCGGTACGGTTTCGGTTCAGTACAGAAGACAGATAGTAGATTCCAAAGTCATACCATACCAAGAACATTAGTGTATTTCCAATACCAATACCGAACCAGCTTGGTACGGTTTTGCTATGGTTTCTATTCGGTTTGGATAAGGTTTCTTATTGAGTACAGGGTGGTGTTTATGACCAAATAGTTGCTATCCCATTGGGCCGAGGGTTTGTAAAGGTATGGGGTGAATGGCATCATGAATTTTCTCTTTCCACATTCTTGCTTAGGTTACATGTAGCAAAATCAACTACTCAGTAGCAAATGTAATTGTATAGAAGGTAACGTAATTTAATAGTTGAATTCAAATATATAAAGAAGAAAAACATTAAACTAAGGATTCGGCTCCGCTACTTCCGTAAGAGGTACTTCCATCCTACTTCCATGCGATCTGAGGGCACCACCTGTCCTGAAGAGAATCCAACAGTCGATGAGTGTAAAAATTCAAATTCAAGTGGAAAAGTTTTGTTTTTTGGTAAAAAATTAACGTGGAAAATTCAGTGGATATAGTTTGAACCACATTAAACCAAAAAACAAACCCAGACCCAAAACCAAACCCAACCCATTCATCAATTTGAAATCCCTAAATTCCCAAAACCTCGACCTTCTTCATCCCTCGCTCTCTTCTTCCACCAATCTGCCTGAACCACACCGGAAAGAAGTGACAGAAATTGGCATTGCCATTTTATGTTTACTTCTTCCATAATCATGGTCTTCTTGGCCGGGCCCCTCAAGCCTACCTCCACCCTCAGAGGATGCTGCTGCATCTTTCAATTCTGGGTAGTTGTTGAAGAGATTCCCATCTCGATGGACAAAGGCTTCCAACACCTATTTCATGTGATTATTCCAATTTTGTATGAGAACATGTTGAAACACATAAAAATTCCACTGGAAGCTCTTTGGAGAAGATGTAGAATCTGAGCCTTGCACAGAGATCAAGAAGGAAATGACCTCCACTAATGTGACAGTGGACATGGAGAGACATCTTTCCCTTAACTTTCTTCCACTTGGCAACCACTTCGTCCCTCTGTAACCTATTGTACCAACTCTGCATCTGCAAACAAAGTGATGTAGATCCCAGCCCCATGCATGGGCCGATATACAATTGAAGGAAGCAGCCAAGACCAGTCAGCTCAAGCCTAACCAGACCCTAACTTTGGGACAGAATTGGACGAAATTGGACCAGCCAATTTGTCTTCATCAAGCCATTCCCTTAGCAGCTTCTACCAGCTTATAAGCAGCTTCTCAGCAGCAGCTTGTAAGCAGTTTCTCATCAGCAGCTGTAAGCAGCTTCTCATCAGCAGCTTCTTAGCAGCAGCTTGTAAGCAACTTCTCATCAGCAGCTTGTAAGCAGATTCTCATCAGCAGCTTGTAAGCAGCTCCTCATCAGCAGCTTCTCATCAGCAAGTATCTACTACCATTTTGGTTAAGCCCTCACAATATATAGAGGCCTTATTGTAAGTTTTAAGAATGGAATGAATGAAAAAAACTGAAGCTTGCTTTTTGCAAACTATTGTCCTGAGAAAGGCTGAGAGATCAACTGAGAGAGTCGAGGGTGAGAGGCCCACAGCTGAGACAGCCCCCTATCCCCATTACCCTTCTATCCCTCCATCTTCTCTTTCTATCTTCTGTTTTAGTTTCTGATTTGTTCCCTTAATCTGAAGTTTATTGATTGAGATCAAGATCCTGCCTGGGGTTAGATCATTCGTGATTTAACCTCACATTAAATTGGTATCAGAGCTATGGCGGAGGGAAGCTCCAACCAAGCCTCGATAGATCTACCTCCCTTCGTTTTCAAGACCCGAGTTCGTCTACCCAATGGGAGCACAGCCATATTATGTGTTGATGAGAGGCGACGTGACAACATTATTTCACAATCCGTGGTGGATATGTTGTCTTAGACAGGAGAGATATGCATCATGCCTACAGGTCAAGTTTTTGTTGAATTTGAGTGTTCCTCATACTATGACGGTGCTTGGTGTCAACCGGTACCATCTCCAAAGAGCTTCATTGCAATAGGTTGTGATTGGTTGAACGAGCGACAAGGTTGGATTGAACCTAAAAACAACATGTGTGTCCTACCTGATCGGCACCATCTATACCATTGTTTTACTCTAAAAAGGTTACAACCAAAGGTGAAAACATCGACTATACAGCCACAGGGAACGCCGAACATATCAACTCAAAAGCAAGTGGCAGCGACTGTGATTGAAGTTTCACCAACGATTAATGCACCAACAGAAGATTCTACTAAGACGGTCTGTGTTTAAGAAATTCAAGACTATATAGCTAATAAAATTCAAGTAGACCAAGCTGCACCAGTGGTTGAGAAGCTCAGCCATCAAATTGATGTAGGGGTCAAGAACACAATGGTAGAAGACGATCCCGTGGACACATCCAAAGACGTTGAAGTGGCACACATGGAGTTTGTCATCCCCTTGAAGTACCTTGAAGAGCAACTTCCTTGCCTCAATGACTACATTCGTACATCCAAGGAATTACCCGAATTTTTCTACGGATTGAAGATGGATGTGCATCATACTAAAATCATCCTAACATTCTACAAAATTCGAGGACGAATTTTTTTCTAAGAGGGGAAGAGTTGATGTAGATCCCAGCCCCATGCATGGGCTGATATACAATCAAAGGAAGAAGCCAAAACCAGTCAGCTCAAGCCTAACAAGTCCCTAACTTTGGGACAAAATTGGACAAAATTGGACCAGCCAATTTGTCTTCATCAAGCCATTCCCTTAGCAGCTTCTGCCAGCTTGTAAGCAGCTTCTCATCAGCAGCTTCTTAGCAGCAGCTTGTAAGCAGCTCCTCATCAGCAGCTTCTCATCAGAAAGTATTTACTACCATTTTGGTTAAGCCCTCACTATATATAGAGGCCTTATTGTAAGTTTTAAGAATGGAATGAATGAAAAAAAATGAAGCTTGCTTTTTGCAAACTATTGTCCTGAGAAAGGCTGAGAGATCAACTGAGAGAGTTGAGGGTCAGAGGCCCACGGCTGAGACAGCCCCCTATCTCCATTACCCTTCTATCCCTCCATCTTCTCTTTCTATCTTCTGTTTTATTTGCTGATTTGTTCCCTTAATCTGAAGTTTATTGATTGAGATCAAGATCCTGCTTGGGGTTAGATCATTCCTGATTTAACCTTACATTACAAAGTCCCAATTTTTTTCCTCTCTTTTTCAGTTTATATCTATAAGGTATGACAGGTTAAATTCAAAAACAGCAACCCACCCCCTATTGTATAAACTATGGAAGATCCCCTGTTTCTCCTTAATTAAAAATAAAATAAAATAAGCAAGCAAATCTCCATGAAAGAATCGATGAACAAGAGAGCGAGGAATGAAGATGGTCGAGGTTTTGGGAATTTAGGGATTTCAAATCGATGGAAGGTCGAAGTTTTGGGAAAGTGAAATGGGTTGGGTTTCGTTTTGGGTCGGTCGGGGTTTGTTTTTTGGATTAATGTGGATCAAATTATATCCACTGAGTTTTCAACTTTAATTTGAATTTTTGCACCAGCGGGATTCTCTTCAGGACAGGTGGCGTTCTCAGATCGCATGGAAGTAGGACGGAAGTACCTCTTATGGAAGTAGAGGAGCGGAATCCTTAAACTAAAGGAGATTAGGAAGTAACGTAATTTAATACAGTTTGATTCATACCAAATGGTATCACACTTGATACCGAAACCGTACCATACCGAATAACATTCATTTTTTTATACCAAAACCATACCGATTCTTCTTCGATTCGGTTCGGCAAAGTTTTAGACGGTCGGTTTCGGTATCGTTATTCGGTTCCAAATTGACACCCTTAAGTAGAGTTGACAAACGGGGTGGAGATCATCCTCATCACAGCATCACAAACAAAATGGCAGTCAACTTTAATATGCTTAGTTCTCTCACTGGATTACTAGCAATATATATGGCAGTGATTTGAACATTAACTGAGTCAATAGAAGACTTTGAATAACCCATTAAATATATGGGTCGATGTTCTCTGTGGGGGAGCGTGGCCCCTGCGCGTCCGCGAGTTGGCATCATGGGGGGCAAGATTTTCACCTTTCATGGAGGGTGGGGCGGCCATTTCGCCCTTGCTGCTGATATCTTACTTTCCTACTGATTATTGAGTATATTGCTTGTGGTTTGCTTTGGAAATGTTCATTTCTCATTTGCAATTCGATTTGTGACATCTGTACCTGGTTCTTGTTAACTCTATTTCTGTCCACTTGTTTATATATTTTTAGAAGAAAATTTCTCTATAGGGGAGTGTACCTCCCATGCCCAGACACAGAGAGGGGCAAAATGATATATATATAAACAAGTGGACAGCAATAGAGTTAACAAGAACCAAGTACAGATGTCACAAATCCAATTACAAATGAGAAACCACTTGCATGGACAATGAGAAGGTGAAGGCCATAGAGGAATTGGATCCCTCATCAAAGGTATATGAGTTAAGATCTTTTCTTGGCCTGGTAAACTACTATCGTAGGGTCATCCAAGCCTTTTCGGGTCGGGCTGCACTTTCCCTCTCTGGAACACACTGACCTGTTTTGATGTTCCTTGGTGAAACCAAGTCTGCTTCTATAAATCTTTCCTCTCTGTGTCGCAGACTATTTTGATCACTATATCAGTGAAAGAAGGCCGACGACTACTTATTATCAATGAAGTAACATAGTTGCGTGGAGATGTCTCTCCAACACAACACATTACCGCGGAAATATCTCTCCCTTCATTCTCTTGTCTTCTTCTTCCTCTCTTCCTCGTCTTCTTCTCCTTCTCCTTCAACTTCTTCTCCTTCTCTTACTTGTATTCCTAACCTAAAATCCAACTAAAATATGGGTAGAAAATAGGAAAATGGGATTTACTTCCTTAGTTTAATTAGAGTCCCATTTTGAGTTTGTTTTCTTTATTATTTCACTTTCTTAGTCAATTTAGGTTATCTTATTAGTTAAGGATAGGGTTAGACCTTCCCTTTTTACTGTCCAAGTCTATTTTTTAGTCTTCTATGTAAGTTTGTAAGGGAGGCCAGCATGGTACACGAATTTGACTAATGAAATATTGGCTTTAGCCTTTGTTAAAAATCCTGAGATAGGTTGGGTGAGATGCCCCGGGTGAGCTGAGATAGCCATCCCATTCCCCAACCCCCTCCATTGATCTCCAATCAAGCTCCATTCAAGTTTCAATTCTGCCATAGCCGATCTCTTGAAGAAACATATTCAGTTACTGGAATTTCTCTGCAAGGTTCAAGATATTTTCAAACAACAAGTCTGAAATTGAAATTCTACAATTATTCTTCTTCCCTTGTAGAAGGTATCATGCAAGGTGATTTTCGCGAGAATTCTGCCCAGCCAAATCTAATCGCTAGAACCTACTGAAATTTTGATCGAATCTTCCTCAAACCCTAAGAGAGACTCGATCCAAATTTCATTACCATCCACCCAGCCGATTGTCTGAAATTATCCTTTTACCACTCAATCCTATTTCTACTAGGATTCCTCAATAACTTCAGATATAGTCATCTGATTTAACTATGACTCTCAGCATATCTTCTCTCCCATATAATCCACACTCTCCTAACTTAACCCTAACATCTAACCCTAGGTGCCATCAAACCTTAACCCTAATTTCACAATTTCACATATTTTGACATAGTCAATTTCTCTAATCCTTAGCAGATCCAGGTTATTGGTTCTAGTTGGCCTCATACCAATCTAGAATTACATTAATAACAGTAATAGAAACTTAAGGAAAGGGGTGATGTACGGGGTTTAGGACCACAGGACTTTCTGTTTTTCTGCCTGTAGTTTTCTTTGCTTGCTTTCTTTCCCGTATAGTAGCCATCTCAGAGCCTATGACCAATGCCTCTTTTCTGAAAGAACCAAGCTGATAATCAGATTTTTAGAAATGCAGTAGTCCATAAGTGCGTGAACCATATCTGAATGCAGGAAGAGTTTAGCAAAGAGGTCATTACTCGCTAAGTTTTTCAGGTGATTAGCCAGCTAAGGTTCTCAGACCGATATCATTTTAATTTTTCCAAGCTGCACACAACTAAAACCCATCCTCCCACTTGAGCAGGGCACAAAAATTAATGAATATAAGTTTCAAACATTCAGTAAGTGTGCATAAGGCCCTCAGACCATATAATGAATATTTTTATCATGGAACTGTAGTCCATAATATTCAAAAATTACAAAAATACTGAGGAGAAGTCATCAAGTGGGAAATGCAGCAATGATTTTCTCTCAAATCTCACAACTCACAAGCCTTTTCTCTCTTCCAACTTTCTTTACACAATGTCATAATGGTAAGACTGTTCATAGGTTCCATTCTCAGTAGAACATTTTAAAACAGTTCATATACTATTAAATGTTTCTGCTTTAAACTGAAAAAGAAGTGATAACTCAAGCTTCAGAAAACAAACTTCCTGATCTAAAACCGAATAGCATAATCAGTAAGGTATGCTATTCTATCTTCAATAAATGAAGGATACAAGTAAAAAAATGGAAGAATATGCCTTCAATAAATGAAGATAAAGTAAAAAATGGAAGAATACGCAGGGAGCTCCACCACTTACAACTTTTTCAAAAACTTGGGCCTTTTCAACTGCTTTTGTCCTGAGTTCAAAATTGTAGGGATTCCCATCAACCAGCTGCATGGAATTCATCCAAAAATTTACCCTCCATGAGAACAAACAAAGTTTCAAGTTTAACAAGAAATAGAAAATAATGAAAGCACTGCGAAATCAACAACAGTTATTAACTAAAAGAAACATTGACTAGAAACGCATATTCCTCATTCCAGACAATGCAATCAATGGTTCACCTATTTGGTTGCACATAGCCCAAAATCATTCTATTGAGTAACCCCACAATCCAACTCTTCCTATTTTTAAAAGGTCAATAAAGTAATTTTAGATAACCTAGGAATTCTCCGCAGTTTGTTTCTTAGGCAATATCACCTTATTTATGTGAAGATCTTGTCCTGGAAATACGAAGTAACCCATGAAAGAGATTTTCTGAATGACTATCAGAATAATGATTTTATTACAAAAGGGAAAAAATAGGCAAATAGTATGACTTCATAGGAGGGAGAGAAAACCAAAGAACAAAGCCTCCACCAAGAAGTAACCCATTAGAGAAAGACAAAGCGCAGAAATAAAATACAGCTCATGAGGGTTTCTCCCACAACAAATTATAAGATGCATCATATCCTGCTTAACCAGCTCATCTTCCATAGCATTGGTTGGCCTTGTCATCCAGTGAAATGGGGAGTTCAACATCAAAGCCAGGAGACCACGCAGAGGTGACGGTGTATGCATGTAGGAAGACGAACGCAGACTAGCAGACCATGGTTAAGGTCCTAGACCAGAACCAGGCCCACAACAGTGGCCACGGTTCTGGTTCTGGTCCTTAACTAAGCCAGCCTCCAGGCCAAACTGTGGAGAGCAGTTGTGAGTATCGCATCGTCTAGTGTGGGCCCCATGTGGACACATGGCGTGGGAAAGATGAGCAGCTGCCAAGATCTTTTAGAGTTTCTAATTATTTAGTTGCCATTTCCATCAGTTGATATTTCGATGTATTAGCTACTTGGTGAATAAGTTAGGCTAAGTAGGAGTTTCTTTTCATGTACTTGCTATTACCAACATATTAGTTTCTTTTTCCATTTTTTTTTATTTTCTTGGCAGCCAAGCTACTCCCCACTCATGAGGGAGTTATTCTTCCATGTATTGTTCCAAAGCTTATTATAAATAAAGTGGTAGTACTACAAGAACCCACAATTTTGGTTGTTGCTATTTCTTGCTCTATGAGAGCGGTGAACTGTGGTGATACAGTCACAACCTAGGTGGTGAGGCCTTGGAGGGAGAAGGTAGTGAAGCCCAACCGCGGGCCATAGTTGGCGAAACCTATTGTTCATGTCTTCTTCTTCTTCTTCTTCTTCTTCTCTGCCTATTCTCTTTTGTGCTTTGTTGCTGTAGAAAACCGACCTGGTATACGTGGACAAGCTACTCTGCAAGAACAAAGGGAATAAGAGAGGACCGGAGCGGACTCCAGGGGGAACTCTCCGATGCTTAAGTCAGTTCTCCAAACAACAACACGAATTAGCACAGCAAATTGCGCAAGAGAATGAAAGATTGATCGATCCTCTTAACTAGGTGCTTACCCTTGTATTTATAGGATGGATTCGAGAGGCAATCCTGAGAGTTGGTTCTGGGAGTCCAATATTGGCAGAGAACCTATGGATGGAAGGAAGATGTACCCTTGTGGGAGTCTAATATGGAACGAGATCATCATTGAGAGTCCCAAAGGGAAAGTCCCGATATGGCATGATACCTCAGCACACCCGAAGGAAAGCCCCGATATAATAGGGCAGCCTAGCATACTTTGCGATCTGTGGGTTATCTTGGCCACGTGTCGCCTACCCATTGGTAGGTGGTATTTATATGTATCATGTTTTCTCTGTCATTCACTGTTCCAGCAATATTCCAGCAGCTAGAACTCTCATTGTGGTCCACTTCTAGGTGATCTCTAATCTTTCCTTTTATGTTTATTTAATTTCTAACACTGTTATGTAAGTTTTCTTAGGTTCTGTTAGTTTTTTCCAGCACTCTTTTATATCTATGACTTACCATTGGACAGCAACATAGTCTAATAATCAATCAACAGATTCTGAGAATCTGACCATCAACTTGGACTGAAATTAAACTATGTTACTCTCCTCCATTCCTACTCCATTTGATCTAAACATGGTGCTCATAGGATGGCTGGATCAAGAGTTATATCAGTTTTCCTGACTTGCTAATTTGCTGTTTCTTTGACTTTCTATTTTCGGTCCATGCAAGTTTCTATCCATCCCCAACCATTAACTCTCCTTGATATTTTTACCACTTAATCACCCCCACAGGCCCTCTAGAATATATTAATTTCATCATCATTGAGTTTATAGTTTGCAATTTACTTCGAGTATCTGCTGTGTTTTAGGTTCACTACAATTCTGTTTCTGTAGGTTTGTTAGTGTTGCTTTGTTTCAGCCTAGCATACCTCATCAATTGGTATCAGAGACATGGCCGGCTGTGATCGACAGCCCTCCCAGCCCCTTAGTGATGATGACAAGTTGAATCTTCTCATAGAGATGATGACACAACTTACTCAACGTGTCACTATCATGAAGCAGCAGCTTATGGAGCCTAATATTGCTAGTCCTAGACCTCGAGATGATGCACATGTGTACCCTATAGCAATTAATTTCACAAGGACACATCGAGAACCTCAAAGGATAGTAGTAGTACAGCCACAAACTACTTTTGAGGATCATGTGCATGCCTACTTTGAGGTGGGCACTCCTAATCAACGTATCATGGATGATTACCACAAAGTGAAGTTGGACTTGAAAGAATACAATGGCCGACATGATCCTCAGGTATTCTACGAGGTCACACATAAGCCCCGATAATGCTGTGGCAGTCGGGGCTCCAGAAGTGGAGGGGGAGAGTCAGGAGACCAGGCAGAACTACCCACAAGGGAATGGTACTGAGGTTGACCTTGTGGAGTTGCAAAAGGGGATCCCACTAATGGAGGAAAATAGCCAGGGGGCGCCATCAAGAGCACGGAGTTTGATTTCTTTAGAGGCAAATTTGAAAATGAACACACCGTTTTCCAGGAGGTAAGTATCCATCAAACCTATTGATTTCCATTGTTTGTCAATGAAGCTTTCACAATGTTGAAAAAGGGTATGGAACAAAGAAAATGACCCACTTGGTGTAACACCCCGAAAGCAGGTCATGAATATATTGTAATTTAATATACTAAAGTATATTTATATGTACTATGGTAGGCATTATATAATTATAAGATGTATTGACATGATACTTTGGATTGATATTTTAGGACTTGAGAGACCTAGGTGCTACGATAAACAAATTGAATCTGCGAATCATTGTAACAAACAAGGTGAGGAAACATAATAGTATTTATATATGATGTATATTGAAATGTCTGAGCATGGTCATGTGTTTTATGATGTGTAATTGTTGAGTTGTGTAACCCGATAAGGGTATTTTGGGTGTTTTCTTTCTTTGCTTATTGCCCCGATATAAGCATGTTGGCTATACAGGGGCAGTATTGTAATCCTGCTCATTAGTAAAAGATATAAATGAAAGGGCTGTGAGTGAAGAATCACTAACTCAAGCCATTCTCCCATTTTTGGTTCAGCTAACATGGTATCAGAGCCAACCCTATTCTGATCCAAGCTTCCACAGCCTCCATCTCTTCTCTTCTCTTCTCTTCTCCTTCTTCTACCTTCGATCTCCTCTCTCCTTCTCTTGGTTTCTCTTCTTCAACTTAGGACAGCACTAATGAGGTGATCTTTCGATCTAGTTGCTGCCCTCAATCTTACCTCCTTTCTTTCCTATGCTTTGAAGATTTCCTTCACTGCGGTATTGAAGATTTCCAGATTTTTGAAGATTTAGCCCTTCTTCTCTTATAGGCTCTTTTTCCCTCTATTGGAACTTCACCTGCAACTCCTTTACAGCATCTATCCATCCTTAAAACCTTTCTGATTAGCCCCTTATCCCACTCGATCACCTTCTTTCAGGGTTTTCTAAAACCCTGAAATTTATCGATATTTGGGTTTGGGCCTTTTTGTCTGCTGCTGGTTCCTTTAGAGGTGATCTCTTTGCATTAGAGATCCTCTCCCTTCAATCTTAATCAGCAGCCATCACTTGCTTCCATTCTTCCTTGAAGATCCTACCCCAATCGACCTTCTTTTTCAGCCTTTTTTTTCTGTTTTCTCAAAACCTTAACTCCAATCGACTTTTCTTGATTAGAGCTGCTGGATTTCCTGTTGCTGCTGATTCTTTCGGAGTTGCTTACTACCATCAAGAGCCATCTTCGACCTTAATTTCAGCCTCAGATTCTGTGTCTTTTCAAGAGTGCCTACCAGGTGTTTGATAGATTGCCTCTTCTAGCTCTCCTTCTCAGACTGCCTTTTAAGGCCTCTAGTTTCTCTTGGCTGATTGCATAGGGTCTTCCTTCCTTGATTGGGCTGCTTCAATGCCAGACTCAGATGCATCTTCTGCACCCTCTGTGCAAGAGGGACAGCCTCGGACAGATCTTTTTCCACTTTCAGCTCCTATCAAGCTAGATGGCTCCAACTATCTTAAGTGGTCTCGGACCACCTAATTGACCATTGCTGGTCGAGGACTGACTGGTCACATACTTGGGACTATTCTCATGCCATCTACAGCTGGACCTCCGCAAGAAAAGTGGCTGTCCAATGATGCCATGGTTATGTCTTAATTGTTGGCATCGATACAACCAGATCTGTCTGACAATTTCATGCTTCTGGAGACAGCCCATCAGATCTGGAGTGCCGCCAAGGAGACTTATGGGCGTGTTGGGAATTGACGTAGGTCCAAGCACTAGGAGCAAGAAAAAGCCTTGACTTGGCTGCTGAGTTTTGTTTTTTTCGTTGGAGCCTTCTTATACTTAGTTTTTTTCCAACACTTTAATTAAGGGCAAATTAGTCTTTTAGCCTTCAATTACTTTAGTTGCTTTATTTACTTCCCCTCCACGATTTCCATTAGTAGGCTAGCTTTGTTTTGTAATCAGATTTGGACTACAGGTCTGAATGTTCTATTAGTAATTAGGAATCAGATTAGGATTACAAGTCCTAGTCTGAGTAGGATTTGATTTCAGTTTGAGTAATAAATAAGCAAATCGTGGGAGGCTCCCCCACAGTTCAATTATTAAATTTTTGCTTCTAGCTTGCTGCCATTGCTGTTGATTGCTCTCAGACTATTACATCCTTGTGGATCTCAAGGTGGATAGGGTGCGTGGACTCCTGCGACTCCTTGCATCGTGAAGATCGGGAGGTTTTCTCACAATTTCTCAAGCTGCTGTTTTTTGGGATCTCTTCGAACCAGTAGGCTATTTTAATTTCTGTTTATTCCCTTCTATTTCTCATCCTCGAACCTAAACCTACCTTCCCCATCGATCCCATTCAGATCATCAAACCAGCATTCTTATTCCCTCCATTAAACCTGCAACTCTTCCATCAAACCCTTAGCTTGATTTTCAAGCAACCCAATTCCAGCCATCAGATCCTCCCCAAACTTCCATCGAGTCCTTCATTCATCCCCTCCTACACTCGACCCAAGTTACAGTCCCTAATTCCTACCCTAACCCCCCCCCCATCACCATATTCCGTTAAAAACCAAAACCCAAACCCGATAGTTAATTCTGCCCTAAAATTGCAGAATTTTCAAACTTCTCCAAACCCTATTATTTTTATCTCTTAATAACCCCTACACCTGCCATCAAAACCCTATAAACCTCAACATCAACACTTAACTCAAACCCTAGTTTTGCCCTAAATTACTAAACCCTACCCCAATCGGCCAGCCTTGTTGGTGATCCTATTACACTGGTTCCTAGTGGGAAATATTCCTACCTGAACTACATTAGGAATGCTGCCCAAGTGTATGAGATTTGCAAGAGGGCTCATTATCTCACTCAGAAGGAGTTGTCTGTTTCTGCATACTATGCTGCCCTCAAAAGCTTATGGCAGCAATTGGATCATTACTCCACTTATCAGCCCTCTACACCTACTGATGTTGTTGCCTACCGTAAACACCTCAACAGTGACCGTGTGTACGATTTCCTAGCTGGTCTGAATGTGGAGTATGACCCTATTCGGATGCAAGTGTTGAACCAGTCTCCCTTTCCTACACTGGAGCAGGCCTTTGCAATGATTCATACTGAGGAGACTCGTCGGACTGCAATGCTACATGCTCCTCCGGTTACTAGGTCTGCCCTACAGATTACTTCCAGCCCTGCTCCTATTGCCACTACCATAGTTATCAAGGCGTCTGTTGCCATGGCGTCTAGACTCCTTGGACGCCTTGGGCACCATGGCGGTGTCGCCTTGATAACTATGGCCACTACTGACAGTAGTAATGCTGCCTCCAGAGAACCTATCAAGTGTGAGCACTGCCACAGGCCCTCTCACACCAAGGCCCAGTGTTGGAAGTTACATGGGAAACCTGCTGATTTTGAGGTGAAACGAGGCCGGGGAAAGCCCAAACCGAAGGCAAATCTGACTGAAGCTGTTGCTCCTTCTGCTACATTCCCCTCTGCTGACACTGGTTTTACTCAGGATGAGCTACTAGCCCTCCGTCGCATACTCCAGCCATCTTCCGCTGCACCTTCTATTGCACCTGCGCCTGCTGCCCCATCTGGTTCTTACTTTGTCTCAGGTATTCCGGTTGGTAGTCAATGTGCATCGGTTGTCTCCAGTCCTTGGATAATCGACTCCGGTGCCACTGATCACATGACTGGTCCTTCTCACGTATTTCATCATTATTTCCCTTGTTCTAGAAAAGATATTGTTCGAGCAGCCAATGGTTCTCTTTCTCCCATTCATGGAAAGGGTTCCATTCACTGCTCTCCTACCATTACCCTAAATTCTGTTTTGCATGTTCCTTCATTTCCTACTAATCTTCTTTCCATTAGTAGTTTAACCCGAGATTTGAACTGCAAAATAACTTTCTTTCCCTCTCATTGTGTCATACAGGATCTGGTGAAAGGCCACACGATTGGGGGTGGTAAGGTATATGGTGGTCTCTACATCCTCGATACAGGTCCGCCTACTCCACCATTAGCTTCTTCTTCGGCTTATCAGTTACATTCAGCAACCTCTTTGGATCTCCATCTATGGCATTGTCAGCTTGGTCACCCTCCTCTTCGAACTTTAGCTTTCTTGTTTCCTCAGTTAGTTCAAAGTTGTAAAAAGAATGAGTTTTTATGTGAAGCCTGTGTCTTGGCTAAGCAGACTCGTTCTACTTACTCTTCAGTTAATAAAAGTACTTTTCCTTTTGCTTTAGTTTATATTGATGTGTAGGGCCCTGCCCGTTGTGTTTCCATTTCTGGCCATAGATGGTTTGTTTCCTTCATTGATTGCTTTACTCAGACCACTTGGGTGTTTATTATGCAACACAAAAGTGAGGTTTTTCGATGTTTCCAGCTCTTCCATCATATGGTCCAGACCCAATTCAATGCCACATTAAAAATTCTACGAAGTGAAAATGGCAAAGAATACATGGAAGGTCAGTTCCAATCCTATCTAGCTGAGAATGGCATCCTCCATTTGACCAGCTATGTAAACACCCCTGCCCAAAATGGAGTCGCCGAATGAAAAAATCGGCACCTTGTAAAAGTGGCTCGGGTCATTATGTTTGCACGACAGGTTCCTCCTCAATATTGGAGTGATGCTATTCTCACCGCTGCCTACCTCATCAACCATATGCATACCCTTGTCTTTGATGGTCGTACTCCTGTTGACCTCCTTCAAGGTTCTTCTTCTTTTGTGGTTCCCCCAAAAAATTTTGGTTGTGTATGCTATGCTCGCAATCATCATCTTCATGGTAAGCTTGATCCTCGGAGCATTCGATGTATTTTTTTGAGCTACTCTCCTACCCAGAAAGGATACAAATGTTATCATCCACCTTTTGACGTACATTTGTTACCATGGATGTTGTCTTCCATGAATCCCTGGCATACTACTCTCAGCCACCTCTTCAGGGGGAGCATGACATTTTTTTTTCATGGTCTAATGTGAGATCAATTAAAAATTAAGTGCACCGCTATGCTAGTGCGATCACGCTGCATGAATATCGTGGGTCATAAGGGATGAGCGGGTCATCACGTAAAACAAGGAGGAAAAGAAGCCATAATCACTAAGCAATTAAAAAGATAATTTCCTGGGGCTAAACCCGCTTGCAATACGAGAGACAAGGGTCCTAAACACGCACGGTTCTTCCAACCTCGGTGTTCCTCAGACATCAATCTCCTATGCAAATATACGGCCATGGAAATCACAAGATAAAAGCAAAGAAATAAACAAGAAATAAACCAACTCGTGTGTGTGCTAACCGAACTCTGATCGATGAAACGACCTTCGCAGAGACTAAAGGGGTAACCTCGCCGATCTATCACTACAGATAGTCTTCGGTTTGGTGCGCATAAGTCTTACAAAGAACAGAAAAAGAAATACTAAAAACTTCAATATATGTGCATATCCTTACAAGTAGTTGGCAATAAGTCTCGCGCTTTCACTCATGCAGATCCAAGATAGATGGACGATCCTCGTAGATCCTCGATACTATCTAGAGATCATTAACAAATGCTATACCTGTTTGGTCGTGCGCTACTAAAGAAAAGAAAAAGAGCGTACTAAAGCTCGATACCAATTTACATAAGAAGGGGGCGATCTTTAGAAAACTAGAGATCGAAGGGAAAGAAGGGGCGAGAGGCGAAACTCGAAAGTCAAGTGAGCTAGTTCTTTCTCAAGAAATGAGCTGCCTTATATAGAAGGAGAGGTCGGCTACGATTCCAAAATTTTATTTCAATTCGGAATAGTAATCGGCGACGTGTGCCGACGTAGGGCGGCGGGTACTATTCAAGACGTTTACGGGTCCAAGATCACATCTCGATTAAAATTAAAGATTTTCCTTCGTCTCCGTGACAAACAACATCTCCAACAGCTTCTAGAATTTTGAACTATGGACGTAATTACATAAAAGACCTTTCAACAAAAGAAAAACGCTTTTATTAAAATTGAAAAAGATGTTGACTTTTCGGACTCCATCCGACACACGATAGTCCTTGACATACTGCATCGAGATTACCCAATCTCGCCCGTCTGCTTATTTCCCTCTCTTCTTGGTGATCTCTTGATCTTAGAGACAGATGCTAGCAATGAACATCGGGATGTGTCCTCAAAGCACGACCCTTAAAAACCCTTCTCGATGAACAAATTTGCGGATATAACTCGCAAATTTACCCCGCTCAACAAAATTATAATATCTATGAAAAAGAAATTCTCGCCATTGTAAATGCTATTCAACGGTTTAGAATTTATCTTTTACCCGAGAAGTTTCTTATTAGAACTCGATAATCAAGCGGTTCGTGATTTTCTTAAAACCAAAATCAAAGAAACTAATTCTCGCCGTGAACTGGGCCAATCTTATTAACCAATATCGCATGAAATTGTACATGTTAAAGGCACCGACAATTTTCTCGCTGATTATCTTAAGCAGCCACGACAATCACGAATCCTCGTGCATCCCCTCGATAAGGGTAAAGGTAAAGCTCACGCCGACACCACATCGCAAGAGCAAAAAGAAAGCCTCTTCTCTCGCTTACTCCCTATCCCCCCCGTGGTGGTATTCTCATTAGAGAACCCTGTGTAACAGCGGTAGTACCTACCCAATGGACTCCCCGTTACACTCGAGTTCCCCGCCACAACAAATGAATTCTCTCCTTCCCTTCTCACCATTTAGTCCCTATTTCTTCCCTGAAATAGTCAAGAACAGACACCAGATCCTTTTTATTCATGTGGAATATACCCCACCTACCTACTCCTGCATTGTACAACAACAATCACCGCCAATATTCCGCTTCACAATTTGGTCACTGTCTCCAACACCACCGATTTCTTTCATCACGATGGCATACCTACCAAGCGGTACCATCGCTGAACACTTTCAGGAAGACGCAGTTGCGGCCGTAAAGCCGTTTGCAGATCGCTTCTTACCGCCTTCTCCAAGGGTCTTGGATCTTTCTATGCCAAGCAGCCTTAGCCTTCACTATCAGACTCGACTCAATTGACACACCGATTGGGACGATGTTACTTCCCCGAGAAAGTACACCTTTCTTCGATTGGAGATTGTATCAAGATCATTTAAAAGATGCTCTCTTCTATAAAGCATACAAAATCGCTTATATTTAAAAGCTAAAGAAATCCTTCCCGAAATATTTCCAATGATTCAACGTCATTATGCGATCATGCCCAATACCGGCCGCTTATCAAGATTTTATGCTGGAATTTCCCAAAATATAATACTTGATCAAAACAATCAAGACCGCCTTATCTTCTACCCTGGCCCGAACCCTGGAGTATTGCTCGCCGTGAATGGGGACTAGTAGGCCAACCGGTCTTCTCTAGCGAGCACATCTGCCCTCGACCAATATGCCCACGATGATCGAACCAGATCGCCCCGCGCCGCTATGGAGATTCTCCGGGGGACTTGAATTCACCATTGCACGCTCCTGGGCGGAACGCGAACGCTTCTTCCAGCCTATCGGCCCGGCATCTCCGCCGCCTCCGCTACCCTACCGAACCTTCCCTTACGTGAAGCCAAGCTCGATATTGCTAATTTGCGGTATGCGGAAAGCCCGACAGGGGGGGTTGGGGGGGGGGGGGGTTGGTTTTTAACGGTCCTCGATACGGTATCTTGCTCGACGGGGAAGACGACTCGCACCCGGTGCGATGGATTACGAAATCCCCGTGAGTTGCGGCGATACATTCCAACCGACGACCAGCTCCGGACACTTTCCCCCTCGACATCCTGGCACTCTCCTCGGCCGATGTGCCGGCCGTGAAACCATGGCCGCAGCCGACGCCGCCATGAACTTGCCGCCAGCCGGGGGGGGGGGGCCCAATCCTCTCTTTGCGGTCGCGGCTAAGATGACATCAATCTCGACGATCGGATCAACGTCATCCATGGTGGCATCCGCAGTCCCACATGAACAAAGCCGCCGCCTCGCTCCACCCCGACGCTCATCCGACCTACGAGGTCCCACATGAACAGCTGCCGCGCCCACGCCCCTCGACAATCATCCTGCGGACTACATGAGCATGCTTTCCAATAGTACCCGCGCCTACGTCAAGACACGTCGCGTTACATATTCCGGAATTGAAATAAAATTTTGGAATCAGAAATGACCTCTCCTTCTATATAAGGCAGCTCATTTCTTCAGAGAAAGCGGCACTGCTCCGCCACTCTCGAGTTTCGCCTCTCGCCCCTTCTTTCCCTTCGATCTCTAGGTTTCTAAAGATCGCCCCCTTCTTATGTAAATTGTGGTAGATCGCCCCCTTCTTATGTAAATTGGTATCGAGCTTTAGTACGCTCTTTTCTTTTCTTTAGAATCGCACTGACCAAACAGTATAGCATTTGTTAATGATCTCTAGATAGTATCGAGGATCTACCAGTATTTGAAGATGTACCTGATCTTTTACCAACTTCTACTCAGGGGGAGCCTTCTTCTACCCTTCCGGCTCCTATTCAGGATAAGCCAACTTCAGCCTCTCGGTCTCGTCCTATTCAGGGAGAGCGCAAACCTGTGAGTCAAATTATTGTTGATCAAACCTACACCAGGAAGCACAAAAAGTAGGTTGAGACTACCACTACTGTACCACCTCTTCAACCGTCAGCACCTGATCCAGATCCAAATCCAGATTCCACTGCATTACCTGGTAAGGATCCCTCTCTTGATTTACCTATTGTTGTCCATAAAGGCATTAGATCTTGCACCCAACATCCCATCACCAATTTTGTTTCCTATGATGCTTTGTCTCCTTCCTATCGTGCATTTGTATCCTCTCTTTCCTCTGTTTCTATTCCTCATAAATGACAGGAGGCAATGGAAGATCCAAAGTAGAATGCAGCCATGTTGGAAGAAATGATGACCTTATCCAAGAATGAGACATGGGAGCTGATGGCTCTTCCTTCGAAGAGAAAACAGTGGGCTGCAAATGGGTGTTTGTTGTCAAGCAAAAGCCTGATGGAACGGTGGACAGAAATAAGGCTAGACTGGTAGCCAAGGGATTTACCCAGGCCCATGGGATTGATTATCAGGAAACATTTGCCCCAGTGGCAAAGTTGAACACCGTTCGGGTATTGTTATCATATGTTGTTAATCTTGACTGGGATTTGCAGCAATTGGATGTTAAAAATGCTTTCCTTCATGTAGAGTTGGAGGAGGAAGTCTATATAGAGATCCCTCCAGGTTTTTCTTGTGACAAGACTCATGAGAAGGTTTGCAGACTGAAGAGGGAGTTATATGGGCTGAAGCAATCTCCTCAGGCTTGGTTTGGCAGGTTCTATAAGGCAATGATCTCTGTGGGTACAAACAGAGCAATGTTGACCTCATCTTGTTCATCAAGCGGAATGGAGATAAGGTCACTCTTCTCATAGTCTATGTCGACGACATAGTGGTGACCGGAAATGATGCAGATGAAGTCTCTCACCTAAAGACTTTCTTAGGACGAGAATTTGAAATAAAGGATCTAGGACAGTTCAGGTATTTTCTTGGGATTGAAGTTACTTGTTCTCCCAAAGGCATCTTTCTCTCCCATTTGAAATAAGGGATCTAGGACAGCTCAGGTATTTTCTTGGGATTGAAGTTGCTCGTTCTCCCAAAGGCATCTTTCTCTCCCAAAGGAAATATGTTCTAGATTTACTTTTAGAGACTGGTTTGTTAGGATGTCACCCATGTGACACTCCTTTGGAGGCTACTACTCGTCTACAAGAGAAGGATGGTGATCCTGTTGATAAGGGGCATTATCGAAGGTTGGTGGGAAAACTAATCTCTCTCTCCCACACCAGACCAGACATTGCATTTGTTGTTAGTTTGGTCAGTCAGTTCATGCATGATCCCTACTCCACCCATATGGCTACTATTCTTCATATTCTCCACTAATTAAAATCAACTCCAAGGAAAGGGATTCTCCTGTCTCCACATGATCACCTTTGCATTGAGGCGTACACAGATGCTGACTGGGGTGGTAACCCAGACACAAAATCCACTTCAGGTTATTGTACCTTTGTAGAAGGTAACCTTGTCACAAGGCGAAGTAAGAAGCAAAATATGATGGCTAGGTCTAGCGTTGAAGCGGAATTCCGTACCATGGCCTAGGGCATATGTGAACTATTGTGGCTTCAGAGTTTACTTCAGGATATTGGTTGTTCTGTTCATCATCCTATGATGTTGTACTATGACAACAAAGCAGCAATCAGTATTGCTCACAATCCAGTGCAACACGACCATACCAAGCATGTGGAGATCGACAAACACTTCATCAAGAAGAAGTTAGAAAGTGGGCAGATTTGTATACCCTTTGTGAAATCCGACAATCAACTTGCAAATGTATTCACTAGAGGGTTAAGTGGAAACTGGAAAGTTATTTCACCCTAGTCTAGTCAAGTTGGGCATGTGTGATATTTATGCACTAACTTGAGGGGGAGTGTTGAGTTATGTAACCTGATAAAGGGTATTTTGGGTGTTTTCTTTCTTAGTTTATTGCCCTGATATAAGCATGTTGGCTATACAGGGGCAGTATTGTAATTCTGCTCATTAGTAAAAGATATAAATGAAAGGGCTGTGAATGAAGAATCACTAACTCAAGCCATTCTCCCATTTTCGGTTCAACCAACAGTAATATAATGGATTAGCATGATATGGATTATTGAATGTTTGACTTGTATGCATGATTAATGAATGTGAGAGAATTGTATGTGTTGCTATATGAGATATATTGAAATATTTGACATGAAACATTTAAAAAATGATATGATTATGAGGTGAATGATATGATGTTAAGTATATGTAAGGTGTTATATGACAAGTTGTATGAGTATATGTTTGCATACAAGAAATGTGAGCATGTGAATGAGAAATGTAAATATATGTACTAGATATATGAATAAAAGTACAAGTTATGTGAACAAGTGTACGAGATATGTGAATGAAGTCAATGAGATTGATAATAGCAGTACTATGAGAACAGGACCCTGTGAATACAGTCCCTTTCCAGTAGGGGGTTTTGTATTGGATGAGGTTTTTTATAAGTTAAGGACTCAGTAAAATCCTATAAGTGGACAAGCTAAGGACTCGATAAAATTATATATGTGATACGAGAGCGAGCTAAGGACTCGGTAAAATCCTGTATGTGAACGAGCTAAGGACTTTGTAAAATCCTGTACGTGATACGAGATTACGAGTACGAGCCGTGTCATTCTTCTCCCCGGCTGCAGTACTGGGATAAAGAGTTGAGGATACGGGCTAGGCTAACCTCAACTATTTATGTGTATAATCAATATTTCACAAAATTGACTAAGACCTAACCTAACAGTAAAATATTGTATGCATATTTGTACACTGTTAATGAAGCACATAAGCACCTGGTTGTATTGTAATATGTTTTCCTCACTAAACTATTAGCTCATTTTTGTAATAAATCTTCTTTTTCAGATGATGAGTTTAGAGGAGAGGTGTGCACAACTCCAAACTCTAGGCTGTGAGTGCACGTGGTTCACTAACCTTAGAGACAGGTCATGAAAACTTATGATGTTTGGATAAACAATGTGATAATACAAACTTTTGATGTAATATAACTTTTGATAACTATGTTGAACTTTAGTATTTGTTACCAGTAGATGTATATACAATGTGTAAACCTTAAATCCAGCTCTAAGTGTTGTTGTCTTCCTTTGTGTATGTATGGGAGTTGGGTGATTCTGAACAATGCCCGTGAGGGCAGTACCTTATACCCTATCCGGGTTTGGGGTCGTTACACTAGGCATGATTTCCATTTATAGATTTTTGGAGATGGTAACTTAGAGGGACAGATAGCGAATTAGAAGGAACCATCGATGGAGGGGTTTGACAAAATGGAGAGGGAGACCAGAGCGGGAAGAGGGGGGAAGGATGGGAAAAAAGGGAGGTCCAAGATTTAGGACCAGCGGAGGGAGAAGAGTAGGAGGAGATTGGTAGAGATGGTGGGGAAGGTGGTGGGGGAGGGGACAAAGGAAACCATCAGTCATGCTGGAAAGAATTTCCTTTCACTACATGTCATAGTCATTTCGGGCTGAAAATTTGACGAGAGGGTAATGCAACCGGGTTCCACCAAAATTCCATAAATCTTAATATGGTAAAACATTGCTAAAATCCAAAAGTGCGGTAAAATATCCATTTGTTTTGATATATAAAAAATATGTTTTTCATCTAGAATGATTTTGACAACATTCACGCACATCAAATAAAGTTTGACCGGAACATAACTCATTCAATATAAATCAGATTTAAGCAATCTTGGATTTGTTGGAAAGTTGGTTTTGCATTCTACCTAATACAAAAAGTCTCATGTAAAAATAAAATCATTTGACCAGTCAAACTTCTTAGAGAACAAAAAAATCATTTGACCAATCAAACTTCTTAAAAAACAAAAACATTTCTTAAAATCGAGAGCAGTTTGATTACTTACAGAAAAGATCATATTTCTAAGAACGATAATGACCAATTCCAAGAACAGTCAATGCAGAACTGAAGCATTACATCCGCAAGAAGAAGAAGAACAAGAAGTTGTCCAAGTAGTAGTAGTAGTAGTAGTAGTATTTCCATACTTAGCTTATTTTTAATGTTTTGTGTTTTAATTTGAACTGGTCCAAACTGGTTTGAACCAGTGGTTCAATTTAAGTGAAGTTAGAATTCTTTTTTTTATTCTCTAGGACTTCAATTTAAGTTGTCTAGTCGACCCCACCTCTCTCCACGAATTTTAAAGAGGAGTTGCTTTGTAATTAGCTTCAGCCTAGGATTCCTACCCCTAGGCTGAATATGAAAAAGCCCTTTGTCCAATATAAATGAAGAACAACCATGGGGCTCCTCTATACCTCACTATTTTAAAAATTCTGCTCTTGCAAGCTGCGGCCTGCAACTTTCTCTTCTTCAAGAAGACTTTTGTCTTGTGTTTAATTAAGACTGGTGGGATTGGTGTCTGATCCAATCAACACCTTGCAGTGTGAAGCCCAAGCGGTTCTTTTGAAACTCTCCTTCAAGTTCTAGTTAAAGATTCAATTTTTATTCAAGTCTCCCAACCAAACAAGCTACTGCCAAAGGAATTCTGCAACAACAGTGAGTTTGATTCATCCCTACCCTAACCTTTCTTCTTCTAATCCTCTAAGCCACCAAACCCTAACATCCCCTCCATCTCTGAACATCATTCCCATAAACCTAATTCTGCCCAGACCAAACCAGCCATATTTGGATCGAATTTTCCTCTCACCCTAAGGAGAACTCGATCCAAACCCCTACCCTAATTTCCCATTCTAAACCCTAGATTCCACCATTATTCCCTTTTCAAAAACCCAAAACCCTAACCTTTAATTGCTGCAATTCCTTCCAGCTCTCCAACCATTAAAACTTAACAAGAGCTTCACTGATAGACTCCCCTACATCAACTTGACCTAACCCGACCATCAAACCCTAACCCTAATTTGACCAAAATACCTACTTTTGACCTACCCGAATGACCCATTCAAGAACAGATCCTGGTTATTAGCTTCTAGTTGATCTTCTACCAATCTAGAAGACTAGAACTACATTAACTGGCAGAGCCATGGATGAACATGGTCAGCCATTCCAGCCTGCAGCACCTGATCATATGGCAAAGGTTCTTGAGATGTTACAACAGATGAATGAAAGAATGCAACGACTTGAAGAACGCCACGCTACTCCAGTCAGGGATAGCAACATACCAATGGAAGAGGACAGGTATCAATTACAGTCCCAAGTTCACAGACTCCATAGAAGGCACAGGGAAGACAGGAACAGAGAATACAGAGAAGACAAGGAAAGAAGTAGAGAAGACAAAGACTACAGGGAACATCAGAGAACTCCAGAGGCTCGACTTAGTTTTGAAGATCATATGAGATCTTATTTTAATATTGATAATGGTGTTCCTCGTCGAAATTATGGCGACACACAAAAGGTCAATTAAAGGAAGGAATACAATGCCAAACATGATCCACGGGTATTTTATGATTGGTTAGGTACACTTGATGATTATTTTGATTGGTATGATCTGCCTAAGGATAGACAGATGAGACTAACACGAACTAAACTAGTGGGTTCCGCCGGTGAATGTTGGAGAACTACTAAAAGGGATATGGAGTATGAAGGCACTACACCTAACACTTGGGCTTATATGAAGGAAGATTTGAGTAGGAAATATCTGCCAAGGCACTTCAAGGCACAGTTACAGGACAAACTGAACACCCTTCGTAAAGGGAATATGTCTGTGCAGTAGTTAGATTCACTCTCATCTCGTACTGGTATTAGTGAAATTCAGGTATTATCTCGATTTCGGTTGGGATATATGCATGATATCAATAGGGCTGTTGGTGTTGCCCCGATATGTTCAATGTCAGAGATTGTTTTGAGAAGGCACTTAAGGCTGAAGAATTATTGGCATGTACTGGTAAACGGTTTGGTACTCCTGCTGTTGACAACAAGAAAAATTTTCCAGCATCCAAACCTTTTACTACTTGTTCCTCTACTGCTGGTCCTACACGTTCTGCAGCTCCTCCATGGGTTGATAACAAGGGTAAGGCACCTATAATTAGCACCATAGTTCGAAAACTCGTTTCGTTTCGGTGTTTCGGGCTGACCGAAATATCTGAAATTTTGGATATTTCAGTCGAAATTTTGCATTTTTCTTTTATGTTTCGGTAGGTCATTTCGGTGGGTTTTAAGCCAAGTTAAGACCTGAAACTTCATGGAAACCCTATTTTAGGCTATATAAACACATTTAAATGGTCGAATTGCAAAAATAGTCACCCAAAGTGGTGTTTTGGATTTGCACCATTGATTGGCAATGTACGGTCGAATCCTAATGTATAACTTAGTTAATTACACAGACACGTTGTTTAAGACTTGTACTAGAAGACATAATAAATTAATGATTAATAAGCAATTTAAACAAGTAAATTGACTTGGAAGTTGGAAACATAAAGTGAATGACTCATAAGTCATAACTTAAGTCATAATACTAAGTACAATAAGTAAATAACAAGTTAAGAAGATGATATCAATATGACAATATCCTCAATAGTCCAATACAAGTCAAGTAGTCATCTAGTGACTCAAATGTTTACAAATATTCTAATAATAATTACTCCGACATCCAAGATCGACCCCACTCATGGTCCGATGGAGCCACGTCATAGTATGGAAGAAGAAACGACCGAGACTAACAAGGAGAAAAAAACTCAAAAAAAACCAGAGCTTGTTAAGTCTCGGTCGAAATTTCGACCGAGACTAACAAGTTTTGGTATTTATAAAGCTACTTTTGAAAAAGGAATCTCGATATCTCGCGAGATTTTGATTTTGTCTCGAGATATCGTGAGATGGTTGAAATTTCGACCGAGTTTTTGCATTTTTTTTATTCAAGCTTGTGTTTCGTTTCGGTCAGGTCGAGATACTCAAAATATTCGAGATCTCGACCGATATTTCGCGAGATTTAGTACTATGATTAGCACTAATAGAGTCTGATGTTTCCACTACCAAGACATTGGGCACTATGCCAAGGACTGCCCTCACCGTAGGAAAGCTGTTGTTGTTGCTGAAAAGGAAGACACAGCTGAAGATGATGATGGATTGCATCCTTATCCCAAGGATGATGGAGATTATGAGGCTGGATATTATAATGTGCTAGATGATGATGATACCTATGAGGTTCATGTGGTTATTAGAGTTTTGGTGGCTAACACCAAAGGAGAAGACTGGCGACGCACTTGCATCTTCTATAGTCGCATGTGTCAGGAGATCACAACACCCAGGTAATTGTTGATAGTGGCAATTGTGTGAATTTTGTTTCTGAATTTTTTGTGAAGAGGGCTGGATTGAAGACTAAGAAACATTCACAACCCTATAAAGTATCACTACTGAATGGCAATAAGTTGGAGGTAAACCAGCGCTGCTCCGTACCTTTGCAACTTCATCTCTACTCAGAGGATTTCTGGTGTGATGTTATTCTCATGAGGCTGACTGATATAATGATGTTATGGTTGGTGGAGGGAAGACCCAATGTCTGTTCCAACACAAGGGGCAGCATAGAGTGTTCCATCCTCTTAACTGACCTGCTGAAATGCGCCAATGACAATCCTTGTGCACAAATCAAGGGTACAGGTCATGAGAGGAAGTTACTGCCTTACTGGCTGTTCCACAGAAGGAATTTGAGAAAACCAGCCAAGATTAAGGTCTGATTTTGGCACTGGTTACTAGAGAAACCACTACACAGCCGGAAGTCCAGCTCATACAGCCTATTAAGGAGCTGCTGTCTGATTTTTTTGATGTGGTACCGGAGGAGTTACCTAATGAGCTACCTCCCTTGAGAGACATTCAGCATGCCATTGACTTGTACCCGGCTCTGTGCTACCTAATCTGCCCGCATATCATCTTAGCCCCACAGAGCATACTGAGCTCAAGAAGCAAGTTGAAGAGCTACTACAAAAGGGTTTCATTCATGAGAGCCCAAGTCCTTGCGCTGTTCTAGCTTTACTGACTCCAAAGAAAGATGGTTCTTGGCGTATGTGTGTGGACAGCAAAGCAATCAACAAGATTACTATCAAGCACAAGTTCCCATCCCACGGCTTGATGACATGTTAGACATGTTGTCCGGTTCTATGATCTTTTCTAAGTTGGATCTTCGGAGTAGTTACCATCAGATTCGTATCCGACCTGGAGACGAATGGAAGACTGCCTTCAAGACCAAGGATGGACTGTTTGAGTGGAAAGTTATGCCCTTCGGTCTGACGAATGCCCCCAGCACTTTCATGAGAATTATGACACAGGTACTTCATCCTTTCATTAATTCATTTTTTGTTGTTTACTTTGATGATATTTTGGTTTGTAGTAAGCATCCAGATGAACATATTGACCACTTGAAGCAAGTCTTGAGAGTGCTCCGTCAAGAGAAGTTATATATCAATCTCAAGAAATGTTTTTTCATGCTGCCCAAGATGATATTCCTTGGTTTTATTTCCTCATCACGAGGGATTGAAGTTGATCCGGATAAGGTCAAGTGTATTGTTGAATGGCCTAAACCGAAGACTTTCACTGAAGTCTGTAGCTTCCATGGTTTGGCTTCTTTCTACAGATGGTTTATTCGGAATTTCAGTGTGATCATGGCACCCATTACCGAATGTACCAAGCAGAATAAAGGAAAGTATGAATGGACAACTGCAGCAACAAAGGCTTTTAATCTGATCAAGAAGAAGATGACAGAGGTTCTAATGTTACACTTACCAGACTTTGACCGTATATTTGAGGTGGCAACTAATGCTTCACATCTTGTTCTGGGAGGTGTACTGACTACTGATGCAGGGTGGGCACTCTATTGCTTTCTCTAATGAGAAACTCAACGAAGATAAGCGGCGCTGCTCGACCTATGATCTTGAACTCTATGTTGTTGTCCAAGTGATACACCACTGGAGACACTATCTTATTGATAAAGAGTTCATCCATTACACTGATCACGAGACACTCAAGCACTTTTATTCACAAAAGTCAATCAGCAATCGACATGCAAAGTGGTTACTTATTTACAGGAGTTTGTCTTTACTTTGAAGTACAAGTCTGGAAAGGAGAACACAGTGGCTGATGCACTAAGCAGGAAAGTACTGACTTTGAGCATATTTTCAGCACATGCACTTAGTATCGAGCAGATCCATGATGAGTATGCTAGTGATAAGGATTTTAGTGTCCTTTATGCTGAGTTGCAACAGGGTGGGCAGCACCCTACATATACTATTCATGATGGGCATTTGTTCTTAGGAACAAGGCTATGTATACCAAATTCTTCCCTAGGCCATTATATTATTAGGGAGTTACATGGAGGAAGCTTGGGAGGACATTTTGGGAAGGACAAAACCATTTTCCAGGTTACATACCGCACATTGCCAAGGATGTGGAGCATGTAATCAAGAGGCACCAGGATTGTCAGCTAGCAAAGGAAGACAAGCAAAACACAGGTCTCTATTCACCATTCCTGCTTCCTCCTGCACCGTGGGTTGACATCAGCATGGATTTTGTTCTTGGGCTGCCACCTACAAGGCGGTGTGACTCTATTATGGCTGTGGTAGACCGTTTCACGAAGATGACTAACTTTATTCCGTGTAGCAAAACACTTGATGCTTCTCATATGGCAAAGTTGTTCTTCAAGGAAATAGTGTGTATCCATGGACTACCAAGCACTATTGTTTCTGACAGAGATGTGAAGTTCATGAGTTACTTCTAGAAGACTTTGTGGTTGAAGACTAACACCAAGCTACTATTTTCTACTGCTTTCTACCCACAGACTGATGAGCAAACGGAAGTAGTGAACAGAAGTCTAGGAAATTTATTGAGGTTTTTGGTTAGAGACTCGAGAAAACATTTGAGTTTCAGATTAGGGAAACAAAGGAGAAGGAAGGAAGATGTTAGAGAAGAAGGAGACAAGAGAGGGAAGAAGAGAGAGACCCTATGGCTTGGTTTCTTGAACAGATTGTGGCGACATCGATGCGCCTTTCACAAAAGGTCTTTAGGACCTTGAGTCAAACCGTCCATTCTACCAATACATATCCATGGGGGGTAGCTCAAATTCGCCTAGCGGATCAGCTACAACTGCTTCCCTGTAACCTGATGGGAGGTTTGAGTCTAATAGGGGGGGGGGGGGGTTTTTTTGGGGTGTGTTATACATAACTTCCCAGAGAAGACTAATCTAGTACGGTGCATCCAGTGCCTTGGGAGCTATTGGCCCTACTCCCCTGGGTGGGTTGGTAAAGATAGTTTCCCCCTGGCTTTCCCGATCCTAGAGAAGAACCCAATCTTCCTAGTTTTTTTGCTCATAGATGGTGGCAGCCCCTTCCTCTCTACAACAACTCCGATATAAGCCTTTCCTCTTCCTGCTTCAGGACCCAAGCCTTTTTAAACCTCGTTATACCTTCTCTCCAAATCCTGATCAATACTCAACTAACAAGGGTGTGGGGTGGTGGGTTGGGGGGGGGAGGCTGCTCTGCTAAGGCAACCCTTTGTTTGACAAGCTTTGAAAACACTTAGGTTGATTTGAGGTGTTTTTTCACGCTCTCGTATAAGGTCTTTGGAAAATGACAAAAACTTATTGTTTGTGTTGAGACCCTTTGCCCCTTCTTCTCCAACGGGCGTGCCCCCTTCCTGGGGGGGGGGTTGGGAGGGGGGGGGGGGGGGGGGGGGGGGGGGGGGGGGGGGGGGGGGGGGGGGGGGGGGGGGGGGGGGGGGGGGGAGGGGGGGACGGGGGGGGGGGGGGGGGGGGGGGGGGGGGGGGGTTTGGGGGGGTGGGGGGGGGGGGGGGGGGGGGGGGGGGGGGGGGGGGGGGAAAAAAAAAAGAGGGGTGAAGGTGTTTTTTTTGCTTTTGGTGTTTTTTTTTTGGCTTGGTTAGGGTAAGAGATGGAGGGATTTGAATGAGAAGCTGCCGGTTGGATTGTTTGTCGTTTTTACATTAAAATAACAAAAGATTATTGCTAGGAGTTGAAACTTTGTTAAAAAATGGAGATTGGGATTAAAAAGATGCCTGCTAATTTAAAGGGGGGGGGGGGGGGAATTTTTTTGGGGAGTGTTCTTGGGGAGTAGGTGTAAAATAATGTGACAAAAAGCTAAGGTCCGTTATGATATAGATAGGGGAAGTTAAGGTAAGGGAAGATGAAGATGGGGAAGAGGAGGAGGTTACATGGGATGCATCTTTGGGGACAGAGTGTATATAGAAGGAAATATAGTAGATAAGGTGGAGATAGGAATGTATAGGAAGCCCTCGACTTATTGGGGGGGGGGGGGGGGGGGGGGGGGGGGGGGGGGGGGGGGGGGGGGGGGGGGGGGGGGGGGGGGAGGGGGGGGGGGGAGGGGGGATTAGTGGGGGGGTTGCGGGGTTGGAAAAAAAGGGGGGGGGGGTGGGGTGGTGGGAAGAAAAAGAAGAAAAAAGAAAAAGGGAAAAAAAAAAAAAAGGGTGTTTAAGGGTATATTCTTATTGGGGGGGAGAGAGAGAAAAAACAAAATAAAAAAGAAGCCCTCCTTATTTTTGGGGGGGGAAAATTTTTGGATTATAGTCTTATATCGTTATAAAAAAAGGAAGTGGGGAGGGGGGTAAAAAATAGCTAAATTGGGGAAGGGGGGGGAGGGGAAAAAAAAAGAGGAGGGGAGAAGGGGGAGGGGGGGGGGGAGGGAGGTGGGGGTGGGGGCTGATAAACTATAAAACCCTTTACCTTTCTAACTTTTACATCTTTAAACCCGGTTAATAGGATTAAAGAGAAGAAAAGAATAGAGAAGAGCAACCAAATACGACTCTCAAACCAACCCGCTCCGATACCAAGTTGAGTTTCGATTAGGAAACAATGGAGAAGGAAGGAAGATGTCGAGAAGAAGGAGACAAGAGAGGGAAGAAGAGAGAGTTACGGTTGAAAGTTGTGTGTGTTAGAGAGATTTCTCCAACTCACCTATATTGCTCAAATAGAATTACTAAAAAGTATTACAATCACCTCCCTAGGGAGGTAAAAGGTAAAAATACATAATAAGGGAACTAGTTAGAAGTCTAGTTCTGAACTACCCCGACACATATTTACTATCAACTCTAACAAAAACATGGCCCTCCATTCTTGAGATTGTTGGGTTCGCCTACAATAGCTCGTGAACAAGACAACAAAACGTACCCCTTTAGAGATTTTACTGGAGTTCAGCCAAGGCATCCCATTCACCTTGTTCCTCTACCCCCTCAAGTAAGGGTCAGCATAGCAGCCGATGAGTTTTTGTGATTGACTTAGTACCAGGTACGGCACCCATCTCAAAAGCCCCGTATCGTTTACCTCCATCTGAAATGAAGGAATTGAAAAGTCAATAGGAAGAGTTGTTTGAAAAGGGTCATGTACGACCTAGTATGTCACCTTGGGGAGCTCCAATCTTCTTTGTAAAGAAGAAGGATCATACCTTGCACATGTGCATTGACTACAGGGAATTGAACAAGGTTAATATCAAGAACAAGTATCCTCTGCCCCGTATTGAGGACTTGTTTGATCAATTAAAGGGAGCAAAGGTATTGTCGAAAATTTATCTCCGTTCGGGATACCACCAATTGAAGATAAAGGAGGAGGATGTTCCCAAGACAACTTTTAGGACTCGTTATGGGCATTATGAATTCTTAGTTATGCCATTGAAGTTAACCAATACACTGGCAGCTTTCATGGACCTAATGAATAGAATTTTTCACAAGTATCTTGATGAGTTTGTCATCGTTTTTATTGATGGCATTCTGATTTACTCCAAGAGTGAGGAGCAGCATGAGGTACATTTGAAGATCGTGCTCCAGACTTTGAGGGAAAAGAAACTTTTTGCTAAACTCAAGAAATGTGAATTTTGGTTGGATAAGGTTGTACTTTTGGGACATGAAGTCTCAGAGGAAGGTATATCTGTAGATTCTAGTAAAGTCCAAGCAATGTTAGATTGGGCTAGACCGACAAGCGTGACTGAAGGACTTACTTTGGGATATGATGCAACACGGCTGCTCAATACCCTAATCAATTAACTATTAAAAACAATCAATTCCTAGCTTTCATCTCATAACATAAGGAAGAAAGAGCTCTTGCTCTACAGACCCAATCCTCATAGCCTTCTTAGCTTGGATACTACTTATTAAGCACAACATTTCATGTGAGTGATATCAGGCTATGGATCATAGACAGTGTCAACTCAACAACTTCACAAATTAGGCCAAAAAAACCATAAACAATAACATCATCAATGATTATGATTCTAGTGCCAGAATACACTGGAAAACACTTCTTGGGCTATAGTTGAGGCATAAGGTGCACACTTCCTCCTTTTTTCTTTTGGCAAACCTCATGTGATCCACGTATCATATAAGACAGGAATTCACCTCAACGTTGCACACGCAATTGTATCCTAAAATAATTCACAAAATCTAGTCTAAAAGATTCTCCATAAATAGATCTAATTCCTCTCCCTCTTTTTTTTCTTTTTTCAGTTTTGGGGAGGAGGAAAGAGAAAGAATAAAAAAGGCATTCAACCTCATCAAAATTTGGGTTTAGACTCGATAGAGGGAGAATGGAAATAAAAATGTGGGTCTAGGGTAACAAAACAAAATTATACAAGCAAGATATTTAAATGGGTATTGGGATTCAAAAAATTGTATAGTTAGAAATTGTTAGGTTACTTATTATTTTTTTTTTTCATTTTAATTCCTTTATTCTTCACTTCGGAAAGAAAATTAAAGAGTTTAGTTAATCTAAAATCCAAAGGAAAGGAGGTTCATGGCTAAGGGTAAAGATGTCAGAGGCATGGTTATTTTGGAATGTACCAATTGTGCCCGAAATGATGTTAATAAAGATAAAGACCGGTGGGGATTTCCAGATATATTACTCAAAAGGATTGATAAAATACACCTAATCGATTGGAATTGAGAAAATTGTGTCCTTATTTTCTCAAACATACGATTCATGGCGAGATAAAGAAATAGATCGAACGGAACAAGGTGTGTGCCGCCCTTTCAAGGGAAGAAGAAAAAAATTATAATTTAATTCCATACAAATTACCTATCTAACAAATTTTAACAGCTCAAAATGAAACATAGTCCATCCCTTTAAACCCCTTCCCCCCCCCCCCCCCAAAAAAATAATAATAATAAAAAATTGTTATTTGTCGGCTATTATTAACTTCGAAGCAACTGGACTTAATCTCAAATGTCAAAAGGGTGGAAAAATATGACCAACAGTGAACACTCACCAAAGCATCCTCAAATCCTCTCTCTAAAATAGTGTTCAAGAGTCAAAATTCAAAGCAAATTTCATCCTTCTATTTCAGGGAAATTCTGATTTTGCAAAATTCAACTACCTCAAGCATTGCCAACACACCAATGATAAAATAGATTATGAACTCTAAAGCCTCGAAACACTGCAACTTGCGGAGGAAAACTTTTATGAACTAAATGAACAAACCGACACGGATAATGGAAGCAACACATTTACCGAAAACAATCTAAAAAAATAAAAAGAGATTGAAACAAGCAACAGAGAGAATAATAGAAGTAGAATCGACCTTCGTTTCAAATTACGCTGCTCCTCTTCGTGCTGGATGCGAGACATTATTGACTTGAAATCCTCTGTAGAAAATTCTGTCTCCATTTTTTTATTTTTCGTTTCTGATGACGGGTCTGAAGCAACTGGAGATGGAAGAGTAGAGATGAAGAACTAACCAAGGATACGTTGTCTCCAACAAGGAATGAGTTTTAGAACTCCGCCAGACACTGAGTCGTGCCGTCTCGGATATAAAATACGTGACTGCTTCAGCTCAACTCATCCATCTACTCTTACCGTATAGATAAAAAAATTTGAGCAAATTTGAGCAAATTAAATGCATCCCTGGTGTTTGAAACAATAATCGAACATCCCTCATAGTTTCACCTTTTACGTCCAAACCCCTGATGGTTGACGATGTTAGTGAGGTGTTAGTTTTGAAAGGTAAAAGACAGTTTTACCCTTTTTATATCAGTGACTATAATGAAATACCATTTTACCCTTGTTAATTTTCTCCTCCAAACCTAAAATCCCTAAATTAATTTTGGGAAATTATCAGGGCCACCCCCTGACGTTTGCCTATATTTTAAAGCACACCCACTAACTACCATAATATCAACCGTTCCCTTTTAACAGTGATAACCTCTAAAATGTGTTTAATTTACTAAATCACCCTTTACACTTAATACATAAAAAACCCAACCCACTCGTTGTACCCTATTCAGGGACACGTGGAAACCCATAAACTTCTCTTCCCTCTCTTCCATTTTTTTTATTTTAATTTTTTATCAATAGAAGTGGGACCCATTTACTGTTCTTCTTCATCTTCCTTCTTCGTCGTTGATAATTGGATTGAACAATCGGTTTGGCAACTATCAGGTGTTTCTTGTTCTCTTTAGAAACCATGATCGATGATTGTATGTCCTTGACTTCCTGTAGTTCTACTCGCGATCAGGAAGCTGATGTCGAAGAGGGCGATCAGCTTGTGCGCCAAAGGAGACATTCTGATCTCGAAGGGGATGACTTGGCTGCATGATCTTCTACTACTTGAAGGTGCCATTAAGCAGTTGGGGCTGTTCGGCAGGCCCAGGAGACGATCACCACGATTCTCAATGGGGGCGAGGTGGGGATGCAGATGGAGATGAAAGCAAATTGGAAACCATGATCGATGATTTCCAAATTCCAATATAGATTCTCAGATGCTTGAAGCCCTTATTTTGTGCGCAAGAAATTAACACATCGAGACGATCGTCTGCCTCAGGCCCCCAATGAGAGGAGGGAATTATAGGATTGTGACTTTGGGTTCTCTGTCCTAAGCCATACGATAGACGTGATGAATCTTCCTTGCAGGTTCAAGCCACAGACGTCATAAGATATTCGATTAAATATCAATTTTAGTGACATTGGCTACCACAGGATTGGTCTTACAACGAAAGTTTTTGATGCGTTGACGTCCATAACTCACGGAAAGGGATCTCCCATTGGTTCATGTACATTGCTTCCGGCCATTGGCATTGTTTACCTTTCTACAATTCTTTATGGCAGGGAAAAGAAGAAGAAGAAGAAGAAGAAGAGAAACAATAATAGAGAAAAAATTAATCTCCGCTCAGAAAGTTCCGCATCAAACGGAAGAAGAGATACACATCAAAGTATAATCTTTTTCCTGCATTACTATCATCAAATGGAAGAAGTGGGTTCATCATTTGAAGTGATAGCAGGTAAAGGGGCAGCCAGGACTTACACTTTTCTTGCACTCCAAGCCATGTCCAGAGGCACTTCAGCAGCTTAAGAGACGCCATTATTGTTCAAATACATGTGGCAAAAAGATAACTTGACCATAATGTACTTGAAATCCATAGGCTTCCACATCCGAACTCGGGCATTTATAAACTAATTTGAAAACTGAAACCACCATGAATGAAGAACACCATATTTCCATACCATTAAAAGAAGAAGAATCGGAGTGAGGAAGATGGTGGTCGGTTGACGCCGGGCTGTTTTATTGCTGGAGTAGGTCTCTTCTTCAGAAGACCGGTAAGTTGTACTGGATTCTCCAAGGGTGTTGGTGAGGGACCTTTATTGCCCCCAGTACTACTGGGGGTGTTGTGCGCATCGTACGACGCAATACCACCCATATGTGCATGGTGGGGCCCACTGTGCACACATGGGCAGTGTTGCATCGCAAGATGCGCACAGCACCCCCAATAGTACGGGGGGCGATAATTTTCCATTGATGAGTGTGAGGAAGAAGAAGGGCTTGTGGGTATTTTAATTGAAAGGGTAGATTAGGTAGTTTGCCCACTAAGAAGGGCAGAATTGTCATTTAAAAATTATTTAATGTTGACATCACCACTTAACAACTCTTAGGGGACGGTTGATATTATGGTAGTTAGTGGGTGTGCTTTAAAATATAGGCAAACGTTAGGGGGTGGGTTGATAATTTCCCATTAATTTTTAGGGTTTTGCTACACCATCTCCGGCGAAGGTCTCAATTCTTTCCGGCGGACCTCTCCTTGCCCAGCCACTTCATACCTAGACTGCTGCCGAGAACTTATCAAGAATGTCGGGAATGGTTGCTCCAAGCTGGGTGTCACTCATCGTTCTGAACCCAACCAAGAGATCATTTTGTCCGATGTCTAGCGTGTACAAGACCTTGGAGAAGTCCCTGGGTCTCGATAGATCATTCTATCTAGTAATCATCGCCGGCAGAATTTGATTCATTTGAATACTACTTTGGAAGTCTTGGAAGAAATTTCAAAGATGATTGTGAGTTTAAGTTAAATCCATTAAAATAAAGTTCAGAAAAATAAATCAAGAGTGAAAGTGGGAGGTTTTCAAGAGGGATTTTGGGGAGATCGAAGAAGAGAAAGAGAGGGTTTTTAAATTATGGGTTCTAATCTCATTTTCTAAGAATTAGACCAGATTACTGCTTAATTCCTGGTCTGAAATCTGATTTCATTAACTTATAAAATCTGCCATCAAATTCTGCAATCCTTGATTTCTGATCTAGAGTCCTAATCACAACAGGATTCCTTCATATTTTCAGAATCTGATCAAATTACTGAGTTCCTTCCCAGTAACAAGCCAAAAGCAAAGAAAGAGATTTTTCAAGAGAAAAATACAAAAACCCACCCAAAGTTTCCTGTGGAAATCGCCGATCTCTGTGAAGGGATATATGGAACAGACGGTGGAAGATCTTACACATGGAAGATATTGGACACAGAAGATGGAGCGACGTACAACATGAATGGGGAGGGAAGAAGGTCTTTGGTTCAGTGGGTTTGGAACCCTATCGTTTGCAGAATCTGGTTTTGAGGTCAGTGAGGAGAACAGAGTCTGAGAAACCAGAGCAATTGAAGATGGAGACAATCCTGTCATTTGCTTAATTTTTAGGGGCCTAATGGTCCTTTTGCTTATGTTATGTCATTTTTTAGTTTGGGTTTGAGTTTTGTAACATAAGGGTAACATGGTAAAAATACATTAACGAAGGGTAATATGGTTTTTTTCAAATATTTAAATACAGCTTAACTTAACCATAAGGGTTTATTTGTAAGCCTCCCAATCATCCAGGGAGATGCACATAAAAGGTGAAACTATGGGGGTGTTCTATTATTGTTTCAAACAGCAGGGGTGCATGCAATTTGCTCTTTGTTTTTGGGAGTGGGGCCTGGGGGGTTGGGTTTAAGACCGTATGGATATAAAATAAGCGAGCACTTCAGCTCAACTAGGGGTGTCAATTTTGGACCAAAACCGACCCACTAAATAGTTTATTGGTCCAGATCTAGTCGTAGTGATAGGTTATTGGTCTGAATCTGGTCTGGTCGTAGGAATCGTTGGAACCCAAAGAAATGCATAGCCCATATGGACCAGTTTTTCTACTTTAAAATGTTAAAAGGTGATCCTTGCTATTTTCACATACAGTTAAAGTAACTATTATTATATAGATGTTGTCCAGGTGCTATATTAGAACAGGACCTAGGACTAAGCAAGACATATGGCCCCTCAATTCCGGCCCCTCTCATATGTGTTGCACGTAGAGGACACATAACAGTAGTTCATGAATTGCTTTTGAAAGATTTTAGCCTGCTTGAGATTTCTCGTTCCAATGGGAAAAATGCTTTACATTTGGTTGCTCGACAAGGGCATGCTGAAATTGTAAAAGCATTACTATACAAGGATCCACAGTTAGTACGGAGGACTGACAACAAAGGGTAGACAGCTTTGCACATGGCTATAAAAGGGGTAAACTGTGAGGTGGTAAAACTGCTTCTTAAAGCGGATGCAAATAAAGACTACATGGACGTATGATGAAGCTCCCGTTTTCCTAGAGAAACTCTTGTTGTCCTTGTTTTGGGCTCTACATTAAAATAACGTTTGGACCCGATAAGGAACCGGAACTGGACCACCCATTAGTTAATAATCTTGGATCTCATATTTGGAATCAGTGAGCTTACTGGTCGAGATCTGGTCTTGACACCTTAGAGCCGGAACCGCTAGAGAACTTGACCGATAGCCCAAAACTAGAATAATTGACACCCCTAAGCTCAACTCATCCATCTCCTTTTAGGATTTGGCTCCTCTACGGCTCGGGGGAGTGCCGTAAGATGTCTGGCACGACATGAGTTTGCGCCAGGTGTGCATGAATCCAATGGATATGGTTGGTTAATAACATATGACACATCCTAGGTTGCGATGTATAGGATCAACTATGCTTTTTAAAATTCCAGACCTTCCCAAGTCGATTCATAGCAACTTCCGCTCTCTCTTATCGAACGATTTCTCTCATCCTTGCTGCTCCCTCTACCCTCTTTGATGCAAGACTCACATGCTCTTGCTACCCTCTCTTTGTGTCACGCCCGAAATGCCTAGACCTAATAGGGCCCATGACATTGGATCTGGCTAGGGTTCAAGTTGAACTTAACATAAATATAAAACATAATATGCATGGATCATAAAATATTCATTAGAGTCTAAAACTCATCTACCATGAAAGGTAGTCATTCATAAGATCCATGAACATAATAACTATCATAGTTCAGTGGAAACATTCATGGATTAGGGGCATAAAAACTTAAAGTCATTAAAACATTTGAACATTCAAAATCCCCATAGACCCATCCTTTGGGTAGTAACACTGTTGGCATATAACTTGTATACTTATAGTCATCCATATAATATCCTTAAAGGTCATTTAAAACATCAGTCTAAACATCCTTAATAATAACCTTATCTAAACTATAAGAATAGAAAGGTCCTCTTCTTCAATCAAATTGATCCTGCTTGATCAATATTTATTTACCTTTACCTCTTACTACTTGATCTGTAAAAAACATTCAATAATACAGGGATGAGATTTACAACTTAGTGAGCAAGATAAACAATTATGCATATCTATACATATACATAATCATTAATCAATCGTAGAGAAACATACATTATGCAACATTGCAACCAAAATTTTATTCATTCATATGTCACTCATTCTCTTAGCCTTAGTCTTAACTCCTCTTTGGATTTGTATTTCTTTATGTCGGGCAATGTCTTGGCTAAAGCCTCAACGCCTCTCAAAGCAATTGTGTCAAGTCATGTCTTAGCTTTGGCTTCAATGCCTCTCAAAGCAACTAAGCTGGGTCATATCTTAGCCTTAGCCTCAACGCTTTTCAAAATACCTTTACATACCATACCGAGCCGTCTATTGAAATTAGGCTCTTTATACCTTTCATTCCTTCATTATTGAACATTCGTTGTGTACAATTTATACAATTTCATAAACCATTCATATCATCATAAGCATATACATGATACATAAGGAATATATTCATAGTTGCATACACAATATGAATACTGTTAGGTAATCATAGGATCATCTCCATGATTGCCCATAGGAAACCAATCAAAAGGAATTATGGTTTGGTACAAAAAATTTATCAAACACATCTCTTTCTTGTCCCATGAGAATTTGGGATAAACAAGAAGAGAAAAAAACATCTCTTTCCATCCCATACTTGAATGAGAGGCGGAAAGAGATCGATTCGGGTATTTTTTTGCATCCCATGTATAATAAATAATTAGAACCTTAATGCATAATAATAAAACACCAAGAGTAGCTAACCCAGGGAGCCTCAAGTGTTGTTCCTCCTCCAGATAATGGTTTTTCTCCCAACAAGCACTTCAAGAAAGCCCTTCTTGAATCTTCTTAATGCAACCGAAGATCCCCAAGCCAAACAAGAAGCTTCTCCAATGAAAAGATCCAATCTTTTCAAAAACCAAGGTTTTCCAAAATCCTAAAACCTCACAACTCAAAGAAAGCAATAAAGGAGAGAGGAGAGAGAAATTTTGGATTTAAGGGGGAAGAGAGTGAGAATCGGCCAAGCATGCTTGGCCGACTCCTCTCCTCTATGTATATATAGGTGGGGCTCTTTAGTCCTTGTGAAAGTTTGACTCTCTCTCTCTCCTAAAGTTGGACTTGAAAATCAATGGATTTTTTTATGGGCTTCTAATTAGTGAAGAAGCAGAATAATTAATTGCATACATCCATTAAAATTAAATAAATCAATTATTAATTAGCAAATTCCAAAATTACCCTTGCATAATAACAACTTATTACACAACAACCCTCCACTAATCAACATCATCATTATGAAATCTAGGGCATGTATATCAACACTGACAAATTAACCACATTCCATAGTACAAGTCCATATCAGAGTGTCTGTGCACGTGATCGGAATCCGCAACACGTGATTAAATACTTTAATCAAAACATAAATATAATATGTCATGTTATGTGAAAATAAGTTTTTCAAAATCATTTCTAAAACGGTACAGTATCTTGATTCTCAATCGATCATCCATAGACAATCTCTCCTTGATGTTCTCCAATCGAGCAATGGAGACCATGCTAAGTGATTCTTTTGCTCACAAAATGTTCGTGCATTCCAAAACACCAGCTTCGGTTCTCTTGAACCTTAGTTATTGATCACCCAAAGAATGCGTTCACATTTTGCAGTGACAAGGCCCTCTCAGGTACTGGGTCTTGGTGACACATGTTTATCTTAAACCTTCATCTAACAATACTACAAGGGAATCGACACAAGTAGATTCTTTGCCAATACGCATCAATATGTGTACTTGCATTCGTACCCTGACATCAACATGTCTAAGATACCCAATGCGACGACCATATGATAAGGGTGTCCAGCTCGAACCCTAGTCGTAACTATCATTTTAAGTGTAAACTTATAGACACACATTGCTCAAAAAGTTTATATAAGTACAGAAAATATGGATAATTTCCCTCGGCCATGCCGCAACCCATTTCCAAAGCCTAATATAATAGTTATATAATTCAAAGCAGTGAGTACGGCGACTATGGTACCAGAACTCCCAGTGGCCACACCGTAACCCATTTCCAAAGCCTAGTTTAAATGCATATGACCTAATTAATGGAATGGCGATCACGGGCCCGACAATCCTTCGGCTCCTGGATCACATGTCCCATGCAACCATCACAACCATCATAACATATACGTTTCAATCACTAAAATAAATTCTAAACATCAAGACAAACATTTAAATTACAACAAGCATGGCAACTTTACATACATAAACTAGCAAGCATAGTGAAGGTTAATAAATAATAAACATGACATACATAATTAAACTAAGAGAAAATTACTTGGACACCCCCTAGACTATGGCCCGTTTGCTTACTATCCCCAACTTTTCAAACAATTATTTGACACCCCATGAAACCTGACGGTATTAGTCTGCTGTTAGTGTTTAAATGAAAATGTCCATTTTACCCTTATCACCTATTCAATAGAAAATAGTAAAATTACCAAATTACCCTTCTTCTTCTTCCTCCTGTAAACAACCCAGGAAAGCTCAGATTGGGGAAACCTCATAATATAACGCTCATGAACCTTAAATTGCATAGACCCGCAAGATTGATAAATCAATAAACTGAGGGAAGAAGACCAAAGTCTTCAACCTCACGACTCTATCATGAACAGTGGCGGAAATAAGAATTGTTTAGAAGGAAGGAACCCCTCATACGAACCCAATCAACAGGGGATTTTAGAACTCGATGCCCAAATCTAGCGCCTCTAAAGAGTTAATGGTTTAATCTATTGAGTATTGATGCTACCTCTATTGGAATTACGAATTCCAGGGTTTCATTCTTACGCACAGACTTCAGTTCTTTATTGGTTCTAAGTTTTTTTGATCAACAGGGGATTTTAGAACTCGATGCCCAAATCTAGCGCCTCTAAAGAGTTAATGGTTTAATCTATTGAGTATTGATGCTACCTCTATTGGAATTACGAATTCTAGGGTTTCATTCTTACGCACAGACTTCAGTTCCTTATTGGTTTTAAGTTTTTTCGATGAAGAAATTAATTTGGAGATTAGTAAATCAGCAAATATTTGGATCCTTTTAGTTTGAGAAGTGGTTTATCCCGTTATGGGAATGGTGGGTGCTTTGCTTGATTAAGAATAGGTTGGAATGGTGAGTGTTGGGGATGAAGATGTTGATGTTGTTCTCAGCAATGTGGAGGGGGATGATTGGGTCCCCGTAGGCCTCGAGTCTCCGTCTCAAGAAGACATATATGTGCAGAGATTCAAGGAGATTCTTACAGAGCTTGAACGTGAGAGAAAAGCTAGGGAGACTGCAGAGAGTGCCAAATTCGAGCTTGAGGTGTCCTTTAATCGCTTGAAGGTGCTTGCTCATGAAGCGATAAAGAAGCGTGATGAGAACACGAGGTTGAGGGATGAGGCATTACGGGAAAAAGGAAAAAGCGTTGAGAACGAATGACAAGTTATCAGTGGAATTAGCAGAGGCTCTGAGGCTGAAAGATGAACTTTCCAAACAGAAGGAGGATAGTACTAGGCAGCTTGATGAAGCTGTGAAAGCAAGGGACATGTCGCGGGCGGAAATTGAAACCACTGCCCAGATGGTTGTGACTGGAATCGAGAAGATCTCTGGGAAGTTCAGTAATTTCAAGAATTTCTCTGGTTCTAGGCTCCCTAGATCTCAGAAGTACAACGGATTACTAGCTGTGGCTTATGGAGTTATTAAGAGAACAAATGAAATTGCCGAGGAACTCATAGGGCAGATTGACATGGCAATTAAGTCCAACAATTAAGCTCGTGAACAGATGGAACAAAGAAATTATGAAATAGCCATTGAAGTTTTTCAGCTTGAAGCCATGGCTTCTTTAGATGTGACTTTTTCTTTTTCTTTCTTCTTTCTTCTTCTGTTTCTACTAAAGTTTCTTCGGCTGATGGTTCCAATGGTTTTCTCAATGAAGCTTTGCATTGGCCTTTCCGGCTTGACAGTGAAGAGGAAACGTAGGTCAAAGAAGCACCGATTCGACCTTTCGGGCTTAATCTTTGAGGATGCCCTAATGGTTTTTGAAACAATAGCCATGGCTGCTGGTTTTTTTTTTGGTTGCAGGAAGAAGAAGAAGGGGGTAAAGGGGGGTAAATCTATCACTTTAGTATCCTTTAAGGGTAGTTTAGGCATTACAAAAAATTTAACCGATGACATCATCACTAAACTAACAGGCATGACCTACTTAAAAGAAATGGTAAAATGCAGGGGGTGTTCACATAATTGTTTGAAAAGTTGGAGATAGTAAGCAAACCAACCATAGTCTAGGGGGTGTCCAAGTAATTTTCTCTTAAACTAAACATACATAATTTGATAATGCATGAATGTACATACGCAAGTCCATGTTGTAAACACTCCGTAAATTAAGTCCAAGATCCAACCCACTCACCTAGTCGTCACAACTCGGTGATTCGATCCAAATCTTAATTCCCGCATACCCGTACGACCTCCCTGTAGGTTGTAGTTACTCTAAAAGTCATGTTTTAGTGTATGTTAGATGAGCACTAAACCCATAAAGTCCCTTTCTTAAACTGCCCCTTGACAGTAGTTGAATTACCTATGCGGTAGTTCATGCGGTCGATTAATCAACTGTGCGGTTGATGGAGGTAGAACCTCACCTGAGCAGGGCCTGTGTTGTGCGGCAGATCTGTGCGGCTGATGGAATAAGTACCTCAATCGAGCAGGATCCGATGTCGTGTGGTAGCTCTATTCTGCAGCTGAGATCTACTGCACGAGCCTAGAATGCTGTGTTTTCAGCTAAGGCACGGGCTTTATCTTGGTTTAAGCTCATATTCCCACACCCAATGGGACACATTCTACCCTATGGTTGCCTCCAATTCATGGAGTGTTGACCCAATCAAGGTCCAAGCCTTAAAATCCCCATTTTGGGTTCTTTCTTCCTAATAGTGGTTGGGCATTCAATGGGACTGATGTTGGAGTGGTAAATGGAGTTAATGCACTCCATTAAAAGCCCCTTAGGTTGGCCTCGCCATTGGTCCTATGTAATTACCCCAAAACCCAAATATAAACCCAAGCCCTAGCTTAGTAGATGAGAAAAGAGAGAGTGTAGGAGCTCACTGAGATTGCAAGATGTGAGGTGGATGCTCCAAGCTTCCCTCCTTCTTCCTCCTCCTTCTCCTCTTCTCCACGATTTTCACTCCATTAAAAGCCCCTTAGTTTGGCCTCACCATTGGTTCTATGTAATTACTCCAAAATCCAAATAGAAACCCAAACCCTAGCTTAATAGATGAGAGAAGAGAGAAAGAGAGTGTAGGAGCTCACCAAGGTTGCAAGATGTGAGGTGGATGCTCCAAGCTCCCCTCCTTCTTCTCCTCTCTTCCAAATGAGAGATGTGAAGTTCTCACATCTATTTATAGACAAGAGTCCAACTAACACCTGTTTGGCTAGCCACCTTAAGCTACCTCATTAAATCATTTTAATCTTACTTTTAACGCATATGGGCCCACAGTCTAGGCTTCACCATGGTTGGGCTGACGTGGGCACACATTACCCTTCATGGGACCATATGGTGATGGGTCTCACTCAAGGCCACGTGGGGCCCACAACCATTTAACCTATTTTCTTAGCCCAAGTAGTCTAGTTAATTCATCTTAGCTTCGAATGAATCGGGACTTTTTTCGGTGCACTCATACATGCTCATGGACATTAATGCCAAGAGGTTTATATGTTCAAATGCCATTAGTTACCATGCATGGTCAGGTTGAACAAGCCATGGTTAGCTACTTACCACTAGTCTTTTGGAAGTGGATTTGGGTATCTTATTCGGCTCTCTTTGCACCACTGGCACACGCATAGAGGGTAATCAACAAATCTTCCACAATTGACGAATCTTCTCTTCTCCTTATCAATAAATCTACCTTCACCAGATTCTCCCATCATCCAGTTAATGATTATATGTGTCGGCTTGATTGTTCTAGACCATAAGTCTCCGACGTACACAGTTGTCGAGCCTATACACAATGTTCAAATTAGACCTGGTTTGGACACGGGTGTAACATCTAGCTTATTCCCCTCCCTTGGCCGAGCTCTTCTCTCTCTCTCTCTCTCTCTCTTCTCTCTTCTTCTTTTTGCTCACTTGTTCTTTGAGAGATTGGGTTTAGTGAAACCCTAGATTTTTTAAGTTTCTTGAAGAGATCTTGAATTGACTTGAAGAATCTTCGTTGCACCAAGAAAGGTTTCAGAACGTTCATCTTTGTGTGCTCGTTGGAAGATGAACCACTATCTGGAGGAGGAGCAACACTTGAGGCTCTTTAGGTTAGCAAATCTAAACCACTCTTTTGTGGTTAATTTTGTATGGTTCGATATTCATGGGATGCAAAAGAAACCCAAATCGATCTCTTTCCACTGCGAATTCGGGTGTGGGATGTTTCCCTCTCTTCCATGTGATGGTTGAGGAGATGATTTTCTTTTCTTATCTTTTCCCTAATTCTCATGGGATTAGATTAATTAAGATGACCTAATTCTCATGGGATTAGATTAATTAAGATGACCCTACTGACCTAGCATGTAGCCAGTTTGCCGAACCACATAAACATTTTATTGTGGTTGTGTGTGCATTAAAATAGAAATGTATGTGTGTGTACAGGTTTGGTGTGCTTCTCCTAGTAGGTCTGGACAATTTTGGTTGTAGTGCGGGAGAACATATGAACTGTACTTGGTAAAATTGGGATTGTCCCAATCAGTGGTGATTACATGTGGTTGTTGCAAGCACAGTCATATCATCTCAATTTGGGCTAAAGTAGCATAGTGAAAGTGGTTGCCGATTTCTTAAGGACATCAAGTAGAGAAGCCTTCTTCTGGCTACATAAGAAATGGATCCGTCTCTTCATGAAAACCATAATAGTGGTGTTCAGTCCTAACACGACCCATCACTTTAAGAAGCAGCTTTCTCGCATCATGAAAATCCCCCTTGGCAACACCCCTAAGAAGTACCTTGGCTTACCATCTTAGTTTGGCCTCTCCAAAGCTGATCTCTTCAAGGAGATTTTTGGAAAAAACAAAGCTCAAATTGATTGGGTGGAAGCAAAGCCTTCTATCTCAAGCAGGGAAAGAAATCATGTTGAAATCTGTCGCTCTCTCCATGAATAGCTATGCAGCATCTCATTTTCGATTACCTGCATCCCATCACAATGACATCCATAAAGCTGTGACTCATTTCTATTGGGGAAATAAGGAGGAAAAGAACAATATTTGCTGGATATCATGGGATAGAATGCACAGATCTAAGGAGAAGGGAGGCATTGGTTTCAAAGACCCAGCTCTTCAGAACAAAGCCTTATTGGGGAAATTGGCATGGAGACTGTGGAAATACCCAAAATCACATTGGGCTAAGCATATGAAAGAGATTTATTTCCCTAGCTCCAACTTCTTACAAGCTTCTCTCGGCTCTAGCCCATCATGGGGGTGGCGTAGAGTTCTGGAAGGTCGAAAGGTCCTCTCTTCAGGGCTTTGCTGGATTGTAGGAACATGAGATCAAATTCGAATCTGGGAGGACAATTGGCTTCCCTCCAACCCTGTCTTAAACTCCTATATTCCTTCCACCATGAGCAGCAAAGTGTCTTAGTTTCTGAGCTCATCGATCAGCAGAACCGTGTCTGAAAAAGGGACTTGATCGACTCTTGGTTTCAGCCTGACGATGCCTCTGCAATCAAGAAGTTAACTCTGAGTCTATTCCCTCGGCCAGACGAGCTTGTTTGGGGTGCAGTGAAAAATGGAATCTACACTGTCAAGATGGGATACCACCACTTGTGCAACATTGTGGACATTGAGAAGTCAGCACTTCCAACCTCCTCTGATCATGGCAATCAGCCTCTTATTCCTCCAGCCATTTGGAAAAATGTTTGGAATTGTCATACCACGCCAAGGATTAGGAATTTTCTCTGGCGCTCTTGCTCAAATGGGATAGCTTCGGTAGACAATCTGGCAAGGAGAAATATCCCAATTGATTAGACATGCCCCCGTTGAGAAGATGTGGAAACAGCGGATCACATAATTCTTGACTGCCTTTTCGCAAGAGCAATTTGGTTCTCGTTTGTCTTTCATCCCCCCTTCTATGACTCCACAACTGCCTAATGTTATGCAGAGCTGAGGGGCGTGCCCGTCATCGGACAAGAGTTTAACAAAGGAGGTGGGAGGTCTTTGTTCATTCATTTGTTGGTCCATATGGAAAGCGTGCAATGATCTTCTTTTCAACAATAAGAATTGGAGCCCCATGGATGTTTGGAGACATGCTGAAGCTGGATTTGAGGAATTCTGTAGTGCTAAGACTCTACATACTACTTGTCAGCACCAGACGAGCCGAGATCCGGGGTCACCAAGGCCCACTGGCTGGAGCCCCCCTCCTGCCCAAGTGTTTAAGCTCAACACTGATGCGGCGAAGGCAAAGGAGGCTACTGGCATCAGCTTCGTAGTCAAGGATTCCAGGGGTTAACCTATGTTTGCAGTCTCAGACCCAATTTTTTTCTCATCGGTCCTTCAAGGGGAAGCACTAGCCCCCCGTGCCGATCTTCTCCAATGCATTTCGAATGGCTTTGAATCTCTCTTGGTGGAGTTCAATAACTAGGACCTGATCTCATATCTCACTGGCAGCAATCAATCTCCTCCTCTTGATGTCAGCTATTTAGTTCAAGACATCCTCCAACTCTCCTCCTCTTGTTTATCTTGTAATTTTGCTCATGTTCCAAGGGAGATTAACAACATCGTTGACTCCTTGGCAAGGAGGGCCTTGTCCATCGTGTGTAGGACATATGCTCACCCTCTCTACAATTTCGACCTTTGTAACTCGGATGCCTTACATTTTTTACGCTCTAATATATAGTCTTCTTCTTATAGAAAAAAATAAAATAAAATGAAAACCATGATAGTCTCAAAGAACTCGTAACCAAGCAACCAAAGGTTGAGTGTCGAGGATTTGAGGTGCATTAGATCCTCGGAAGCAGGAGGGGTTGCGATTGCAACAACATCTGGATAAACCCATAGATCAATTCTATGTTTCCAGTGAGAATAAAAACTTTTTGGCCTTTTCCTAAAATTCTCAAGATTTATCGTAATTGTAGAGAGGGTGAGCATATGTTGCGTAAAGGGCGATGATGGTTGCAAATGGGTGCGGGGTGGAGGGGTAAGAGCAGCTGGACCATGGTTTGAGGTATCGGATCAGATCGGCCGATATTGGCTGGGTCCGATACTGATCCCGATACCGATCCAATCCAATTGTACGGACATGGGTAAAAATGTAAAAAAATTAGTTTTTTTTATAAGAAAACAGGGACAAAAGTGTCATATTTGCCTGAGTTTGGGCTATCCCGATCCATATTGGTTGATCCGATCCCAAACCAATCCGATCCAGCCGATATTGAGATCACGAACCATGAGCTGGACTGGAGGGATAAAATAGAAAATGTATCTAATTTGTGGAAAAAAATAGTTCACAAGGTATCCCAAGTGTCACTTTTGAAACATAAGGTTTCCCAATTATCATTTTCTTAAACGTTGAGTACCTAACCAAAACCGTTCTTCAATTGTCTTTGCCTTCCATTGGGATAGCTAGACACTTTTTATTGGATTATGGACAAGTACAGCAAGCTGCTTCTTTAATTGGATTCGGTGAATTGTATTTGGTTGACATGGGAAGGGATGATCGCTTGAGGAGGATGGTCCATTGGAACATCTATCGTCTAATCCCCTTGTTTGGTCTGAGGAGGTTGCGTTTCTGTTATTTCTCGTCAACTGCGGAACCCGAGCACCATCAAGCTCCGGATTTTCGCCGATGGAACAAGAACATCTCCCATTTAATTCGAATCGGTAGGCTGGATGAAGCAAAAAGAGTTTTTGATATGTTGGGGCATCGAAACTCAGTTACGTGGAATTCCATGATCAGTGGCTATGTGCAACGCCGAGAGATTGCAAAGGCTCGGAAGCTCTTCGACGAAATGCCATGTAGAGACATAGTGTCTTGGAATTTGATGATATCAGGCTACATTTCATGCGGCAGTGGCAGGTTAATCATGGAAGCGCGGTCTTTGTTCAATAGAATGCGTGAGAGAGATTCTGTCTCTTGGAACACGATGATTAGTGGCCTCGCAAGAAATGGAATGATGGCAGATGCGTTGGATCTTTTTCATAGAATGCCTGAGCAGAATGTTATCTCATGGAATGCAATGATCACTGGTTTTCTGCAGAATGGTGATGTTTCACGTGCGATTGATATGTTTGAGAGAATGCCTAGACGTGACTCGGCTTCTCTTAGTGCACTTGTATCCGGTCTTATTCGAAATGGTGAATTGGATGAAGCTGCAAGAATTCTGCTGAAAACAGGGGAAATGACTGATGGCAGTGAAGATTTAGTGCATGCTTATAACACTCTGATTGCTGGTTATGGTCAGAGCAGAAGGGTTGAAGAAGCTCAATACTTGTTTGATCAAATGCCTTCCTATCATGATCAGAAACAAATCAATGGAAGGTTTGAAAGAAATGTGGTTTCATGGAACACCATGATCATGTGCTTTGTGAAAGTGGGAGATCTTGTTTCAGCCCAGAGGATGTTTGACAAAATGGATGAACGGGATGCTGTCTCATGGAACACTATGATCAGCGGTTATGTTCATGCATCAGATATGGAAGCGGCCTCCAATCTTTTTGGTAAAATGCCTGTTCCTGACACTCGGTCATGGAATTTGATGATATCTGGGTATGCCCAGAAAGGTGATTTAGAACTTTCTCGTGATTTCTTTGACAGGATGCCCCAAAAAAGCCTCGTTTCATGGAACTCAATGATAGCAGGGTATGAACAGAATGGTAACCATGATGAAGCAGTTGTTCTCTTTTCTCAAATGGTAACTGAAGGGGAGATGCCCGACCGACATACTTTATCTTCAGTTCTGAGTGCTTGTGCTGGGCTTACGGCTTTGTACCAAGGAATGCAGATCCATCAGTGGGTCATAAAAACAGTGGTTCCAGATACACCCATAACTAATTCCCTTGTGACTATGTATTCAAGATGTGGAGCAATTACAGAAGCAAAAAGCATCTTTAATGATACGAAATTGCAACGAGATGTAGTCTCATGGAATGCAATGATTGGAGGGTATGCATATCATGGTTTTGCAGGGGAAGCTCTTATGCTATTCGAGGAGATGAAGAGAAAGAAAGTGCAACCCACACATATTACATTTATTTCAGTTTTGAATGCATGTGCTCATGCAGGGTTAGTGGATGAAGGACGAAAACATTTTAATTCTATGATTGAAGACTTTGGGATTGAACCAAGAGTTGAACATTTCGCGTCCCTTGTTGATGTGGTGGGTAGGCATGGGCAGCTGAAAGAGGCCATGGATCTGATTAATGCTATGCAAGTCAAGCCAGATAGGGCTGTGTGGGGTGCCTTGTTGGGTGCTTGCAGGATGCATAACAATGTGGAATTGGCCCAGGTTGCAGCGGAAGCTTTGATGAAGCTCGAGCCGGAAAGTTCAGCCCCGTATGTGTTGCTATACAATATGCATGCTGATGCAGGGAGATGGGATGATGCAACAGATGTGAGGATGGTGATGGAAAGGAATGGTATCCGGAAACAAACTGCATACAGCTGGATAGAGTTGCACAACAAGGTTCATATGTTTGTTGCAGCAGATAGAACACATCCTCTTTCTGATGAGATACATGCATTGATTGAGAGTTATAATCTGATAATCAGAGATCTTGGTTTGGATATCTTCTATTACTTTGAGTTTGACTAGGAATATTCCTCAGAGGAGCTGGTACAATGGGAAACTTTTCTTCCCAGGAGTCTCATCTGTTGCTCTTTTCATTCTTCATAAAAAAGTAGTCCAAGAACTATTACTATTTATTCAACTCATTGGCCACTGAAACTTGATATCTTCTAACAAGTTTGTTGGGATGGCAGTCCTGGAAGGGAAGTTCTGTTGCAATGATGACAGGTTCTGCAAATTTTCTCAAGGAAGAGAGAGGGAGAGTCCAACAACAAAGGCAATGGAGAAGGCGGTGGGGTGGTAACATTAAAAAGTGAGAACCAAAATTGTTAGTAGGGGCAGCAGCATTCTCTCTCTCTCCTCAGTTGAATTAGAATGCTCCTTTCTACCCCTATTGTCGGAAACCTCCTTACATCTCACAGCGACTGAATCTGTAATACCCGTACCCAAAATTGAGGGTTAATTTGGACTTTTCACTCTTTTGCAGCAAATTCTGTGCCGACAGCGGACTAAAGATCTTGAATTGTATGCGTTTACACTTGATTCGAGGTGAGATGTTGTGAATATTAGTTAATGTGTTAGTACTTAAGTTTTATGTTGGAACATGATTCAATACTATGTCAGTGTAGCTAATTATAAGTTAAAAAGTATATTTTTATTTATTTTGTGGACTTACTGAACAAGAGAACATCTAGACTAGTGGTTGAGACTTTAATTGATGAAACGTCTAAGTTTCAAGTCTTATAGGATGTAAGGGGGGATTTTATATCGAACTCTTTTTACTTTGGAATCGAATTGATTTTGTGGGCCCCACTTCATGACCAACTTCAAATTTGGAAGAATGCGTACAAGGGAGGAGGAGATGCCTCTTCTGGTTAGAATCTTGAAGTTGAGATAAGTTAGGGGGTGGATCCTTGTCAAGCAAGGAAGTCAAACTAGAATTACGAAGTGGAGAAATAATGAGTAGAGAGGATATAGGACTGCCCACCTCCCCACGTGTTAGTAAGTCAAAATAAGAAAGAAAAGAAAGAGATAATACAAAGGGAGAAGAGAAATTGTGGGGGAGATTTCGAGTTTTTTTTTTTAATCAAGAGATTGAGATCCCAGGCTAGAACTGGAAATCGTGGAGCAAGAAAAGAAGAGAAAAAAAAAAGAAGAAAAGCAAAAGAGAAAGAGAGGGACTGCATTGATCTTGTGCTTGTGTTGTAAATGGGATGTCTGCATTCTTATTTTTTTTTAAGTTCAAGTTTTGATTTGAAGAAGGAGATCATTGCTGCATCTGTGTCGATTTTATCTAGGAGAAACAACATTATTATCTCATTCTTTTGATTTAAAGAGGATGAAAGGAGAGATTATACTATGGTTTTTGGAGATTCGGTTTAAGAATATCGATTCTGGTATGTTGGTTTATAATTTTATTTCAAGTTCTATTTTCCTTTTTGAGTTTGATGGTAGAGAATCGTTATACCGCGACTGATATGCAAGATCATGCTGTTGAGTTGATTCTGTCACGGAAAGATTTGACATCTGTTGCGAAGACCATAACTCACTCAATATAGGTCGGAATGGAGTGCTTCCAACTTCATTACACAATAGACACCCAAATCTATGATTTATGCAGGAATAACCATCTCCAAATTCCGCCTCTAAGTGGGCCAAAAGTTGAGTCGAAGTTGAGTAGGGAATTCTGGAAATTTCAAATTCCAGTTTTATTGTGGGAACCGGAAGTTTCGGTTGACCTCAGAGTTGTGACTTCGAGGTTTTCAAAAAGGGGAAGGGGGTTCGATCAGGGATTTAGTCGACCCTTACCTAAGGATAAAGTATGAGTCTCTAATCTAAGAAATTTAAGGTTTGAATGTAGTGAGTAATGGACCATTATTATGAAGTATAGGTGTTTTTGTGGACACGCTAAGCATACCAGAGAAGTACACGTTGATTGATTCAGACTGTGAGTGAGACTACACGATCCCTTTATTTATTATTTTGTATAAAACCTTTATGATTTACTGTTTTATGAGAAACTCATGATTTGAATACTATAAATGATGTTTTAAAGCGTGTTTTATTATGTTGCTTTGCATGATGGTTTTGCTTTATGATTTGATTTACTGTTTTCAAAGCATGATGATTTATTTGAGATGTGATGGTTTTATAAGTATGATGAGACCCAATCATAGTTGTCAAGGCGGCGCCTTGGTCGACTTGGTCGCCTAGGCGGGCGCCTTGGACGCCTTGTTCGCCTAGTCGCTGTCGCCTTAAACTTTGGCCCTCTCCACCGCCTTGGGTCGCCTAACCGCCGTGACAACTATGGACCCAATGTTTTATGACGTGGATGGATCATTGTTGTTGTTGGACTGCAACCCTTCCAATAGGGGGTTATATGTTGGGATGGAATGAGGAGCACAGGAGTGAGGCAAGACCATACGGTAAGGACATGACCTCCCTATGTGGGATAAGCGCCATTCCGGGTTTGTGAGCCTAGAGCTTGACGCTCTCATTGCCATTTTTGTGGGTATGAGTACTGAGGGGTGAGGCAAGAATCTTACGTCAAGGAACGTGTTTTTCCCGCCATAGGAACATGGTATCCGTTTTGTGAGCCAAGAGTAATGTAAGACTGGAATACCAATCCCAAAAAACCCACAAAAATTCCAAACAGGAACAGAACCAGAATTAGAAACATAGGGTTTGACTTTGACTCTCCCACTCCAGTCGTTGCTTTTCTTTCTGTTACTTCGAAAGTAGCTGCTTATGATCAAACCAGCCAAGTGATGGTCACCACACTTGGATCGAGTGTACACAATAGTAGGGGGAAGCTTGTCTCCAAAGTTGGTTCAATTCTGATGGTCTGATGTAGAGATATCAAAGGATACCAAAATAGAAGGTTTGGAGAAACCTTCCAAAACAAGAGGTGGCGGTAGTTGCGGCAGCAGTAGGTAGCATGGTGATGATTAGTGGTCAACAATGGTTAGTGTGGTGCGACATGCATTAGCACATGTTCAGTCAATCATGCTGAACCAAGATGCCAAAGCCTTAATGGTGGTATCGGCGGATTCTAAAAAATCCCAGAGTGGATTGAGCTCTGATACCAAGTTGAGAAGAGAGAATAGGAGAGAATAGATTAGCTTGTCTAATAGACAGAGGCCACCTCTTTATTTATAATCATAGATCATTACAAATCTGGAAATAAATCCTAACATGTGCAACATGTGCATAATGAATCTAGATACTCTAATGTATCTGGGTTTGGTTCACAGGGTCATCTGTTAACAGTATACGACGCGGCAACGAGTGGAAGACAGCCTTTAAGATCAATGACGGACTATACGAGTAGAAAGTCAAGCCTTTTGGTCTCATGAACTCTCCGAGCACATTTATAAGGATAATGACTTAGGTTCTTTGCCCATTTATTGGCAAGTTTCTTGTCATTTATTTTGATGATATACTCATCTACAGCCGTGGTCAAGATGAGCGCATTGAACACTTAATGAGAGTGTTACGAGAGGAGAAACTCTACATCAACCTTAAGAAGTGTTCCTTCATGCTAACTAAGGTAGTCTTCCTTAGGTTTATTGTTTCTTCAAAAGGAGTTGAAGCTGATCCTGAAAAGGTAGAAAGTGTGGTAGATTGGCCTATACCACAAACCTTGACTGAAGTTTGAACTTTCCATGGCCTTGCTTCGTTCTACCGTGATTCGTCAAGAATTTTAGTGCTATCATGGCACCCATAACTGAATGCATGAAAGGAGCAAGGGGCAATTCCAATGGACACCAGCAGCTACTAAAGCATTCAACTTGATCAAAAAAAAGATGGTATAAGCTCCCGTACTTCGTCTCCCAAACTTTGATCTTATGTTTGAAGTGGCAACAGATGCATCCCATATAGGGATTAGAGGAGTTTTGATGCAACAAGGGCATCCTATTGCCTTTTACAGTGAAAAGCTTAATGATGCCAAGAGAAGATATTCTACCTATGACATGGAGTTATATGCTGTGATTCAGTTCTTGAAACATTGGCGGCATTACCTTATTGGTAAGTCATCATCTATTCGGACCACAAAGTTCTCAAGTATTTATACTCTCAGAGGTCCATTAGCAACCATCATGACAAGTGGATTGCATACCTCCAAGAGTTCATTTTTGCCTTGAAATATAAGATTGGAAAGGAGAACCAAGTAGCTGATGCTTTAAGTCGGAAGATGATAATGGTCAATGCATTTGCAGCCTACAACACCGGGATGGAACACATCAAAGATGAATATCGTTTAGATGCTGATTTTTCTAAAAATTTTCAGAATTTGCAGCAAGGTGGTTCTGATGCTAAATATTCTTTAGGTGGCTATCTTTTCTTTTGACCGTTCCCTTTGCATTCCTAACACATCATTGAGGCAAAACTTAGTTCGAGAGCTCCATGGTGGCGGCATGGGAGGGCATTTTGGCAAAGACAAAACTTATTCTTTAGTTTCTGATTGTACTATTGGCCACATATGTTACGTGATGTTCAACACATAATTCAGCAATACCGAGTTTGTCAACATGCCAAAGGAGACAAGCAAAACACATGTCTCTACTCTCCATTGCCTGTCCCATATACACATTGGCAGCACATCAGCATGGATTTTGTCCTTGGATTACCACCGACGCGTGAGCGCTATGACTCTATATTTGTGGTGGTTGATAGATTTTAAAAAATGGCACACTTTATACTATGTCGAAAGACGTTTGACGCTAGCCATATAGCAAAGCTGGTCTTCAAGGAGGTTGTTTCTATTCACTGGTCTTCAAGGAGGTTGTTTCTATTCATGGATTGCTAGAATCCATAGTCTCTGATTGAGATTTAAAATTATGAGCTATTTTTGGAAGACACTATGGATGAAGACGAATACGAAGTTGAAGTTCTCAACGGCATTCCACCCTCAAACGGACGGGCAAACAGAAGCCTAGGGAATTTTCTCAAATGTCTTGTTCGTGACCGTGAGAAGACATGACCCTTTATTTTAGACATCGCAGAATTTGCATATAACAGCTCCGTCAACCGTACCACAGGACTTACACCGTTTGAGATTGTTCTTGGCCTTCAACCTAGACTACCTATGGTTTGGTGCCATTACCTCCTCAAGCACGTGTTAGCATTGAAGCAGATGAATTTTTGAGGCAGATTACCGAGATTCACGTTGAAGTTAGGTGTCGTATTGCTATGAGTAATAAAGGATACCAAGTTTCCGCAAACCCACTTTGACGCCATGTTGAGTTTCAGCCGGGTGATATGGTGATGGTTCGAGTTGCTTCTGAACGTTTCCCTCCGGGTGCCAACCACAAGCTACTTTCACGGAAGATGGGACCTTTTAAAGTGCTGAAACCACATTGGTCCTAATGCTTATATGTTGGAGCTGCCACTGGAAATGAAGATTAGCAATGTCTTCAACGTGGCTAATCTCATCATCTACCTTGGCCATCATTCAAATGAAGGTGACACAACACATGCACTTCGGCTTCCTCAATTTGCTACCCCTATTGAAGATGTGATTGAAGAAGTCCTTGATGATAAATTTACCATGATGCGGGATGGTAATGGATATTATTCTTTTCTCGTCAAATGGAAGGGACAACCTATCAAGGATAGTTCGTGGATACATGCCGATGACTTCAAGCACTTTGACCCTGATTTGTATGAGCGCTATATGTCATTACTCCATTCGTCAAAAACGAATGATTTTAAGAGGGGGGGGGAGTTGATGTAGACAGACTCTATGGCCGCAAGCATCACAAGGGGGCTGGGCTATCTCATAAACTGGTGGACCAACCCATAGCATGGTTTAAAGTAGCGTTACGTATCGTATCAACCGATACGTATCGGTATCGGTTGGTACCGATACATCTCTTTTTTTTATATAAAAAATGGACCGTCTCGGATTGTATTGAAATGTATTGACCGATATGGGCCGATACGATACAATACGACCGATACATATCGATATCATTGATATGTCCGGTACTCCGGTAAAGGGTCCTATGGGTGGTTTAATATGTATTGATATGTTAGAATTATGTAATAAGGGTAGTTTGGGTACTAGTCTAGTATCTTATATGTCTTGTCTTGTATTTTTCTTGTTTTACCTTTTGCCTCCTTAGGGAGGTGGTTGTAATTACTATTTTCATATTAGTGAATCAAATAGGGGAGAGGAAATAACTCTTTCCATTATTGGGTTGCCATCGCTTTCTCTCTCCTTCTCTTCTTACTTCCTATCTTCTCCTCTTATCTCTTGGATTAATCTTGCACCATTTCCAACTTGGTATCAGCGCATTCTCTGATTCTGGTTTGAGAGTCATTCTACTAGCTCACCATCTTCTCTCCCTCTCTTTGGAACCCTAGGTTACAAAGGGGTTCCAAGGAAGGGGTTGCTATGTGAAAACTTTGAAAGAATCATACCATATGTCTTGATGAAGACTATGGAAGCACCAACATAGATATTCAGGTGAAGATTTGACTATTTGAATCTCAAATCAGCAAAGGAATGTTCAGACTGGGTTATCGCCAGCTCCTGAGTTTATAGCTTGTCTCTTCTTCATCCTACATTTGTTCAAGCTCAATCTTGGTTCATTGAAGTCACCCTAGGCTCCTCTTTCAAGCCCCCAAAAGCCTGGTTGCAAAAGAAGACAGCCTAAGACCTGCAACTCATGTTTATGCTGCTGCTACAGTACCGCCAGCTCCTCCCTTATTTTTTCGATTCTCCCTTATTCCACCATATTTTGCAGTGGGGGCAGGCTTGCTAGAATCACCTAGAGGCACACTTTAAAGTCCTTAGGGACTCGGTTGGTGATATGGAATGGTTGTAGAACATAGCTTACTTCTTTACAGCTTCACAGGTACCGCCAGCTTCTGGTTTACTTCTCTGTTTCATCTTTACAGCCTTGTGGTGTGTTGAATAATTGTTGTTGGTTGAAGGAGTACCTTATTTGAGTGTTATTGATTATTATGGAATGAAGCTAAGGTGAACATGGTGCATTTGATTCAGCTATTTTCAAGAAACTGTTGTTTGTTTACTTGCTGGTGTTGGATTTGATTGCTGATTTGTTTCTGTATTTGGGTTGAGTGTGATCTCCCCCTGTGACTGTTTGGTGTTAATGAGGAAAGTGGTTTGAGCTCCTCCAGTTGTGGTGTTGAATTTCTTTGAGCTGTTTGCCTTGTTTGGCTGCTGGACTGTGTTCCTTTTCTTTTTTTTTTTTGGGTTGAGAAAATACTCACCCATTTGACTTTGGGTATTACTCCCACCTTGTAAGTGTGTTCTTTGAAGAAGTTAATCGACAGAGGTTGTTTGGAGAAGTCCTCCTTGATAAGAACTGTCTTTGAATGGGTAGAGTGTGTACTCACCATTGGATTTGGGTATCATTTCCTTTTTTTGTATATTCCTACATTATGTCAGCTCTTGGAGGAAGAGGCCAGGGTCCACCCTAAGGAAATGACAGAGATAGGTTCCACAGTGACCATTGTGGGAAGTCTGGACACACGAGAGAGAGATGTTGGGTACTTTATGGCTGTCCCCCTGGTATGCACGACAACAAGAGAGAGGGAGCCAAAGCATGCTCCTTAATGACTGAGGTTGCATGTATGAGATCTCCATATGGACTACAGACAGACCCCACATCCCTCACTCAGGATGATATTGCAGCATTTCGCAGGGTTTTGTCATATCTGGATAGCCCTACTTCTACACCTGCAGTGCCAGATTCTTCAGCTTTCACTTTACATGCCTCTACATCTGGCCCTTCCACTACCTCTACGTGGGTCATTGACTCTGGAGTCACTGACCATAAGACCGGCATAACTCAGTGTTATGACTCCTACTCTATCTGTTTTGGTAAGGAAAAGGTTAGAGTCGTTGATGGTTCCCTTTCCTTTATTTCTGGTAAAGGTAGTGTTCGTGTCACTTCTTCTATCTTCCTTGACTCTGTTCTTCATGTTCCTCGGTTTCATACTAACCTCTTATCTATGAGCCACCTAACCAAATCCTTGAATTGTTCTGTTACTTTTTTTTCCATCTCATTGTGTTTTTTAAGATTTGGTGACAAAGAGGGTAATTGGAAGAGGACGTGAGGAAAAGGGACTCTACCTTCTTGATCAAGGAACATCCCCTCTACCTACTGCTCAGTCCTACGCATGTGGGCGTAATGACAACAGTACTATTAACTTTGTGATGTTGTGGCATCAACGTTTGAGCCACCTTTCTTTTAGTGTTATGAGGACAAAATTGCCCCACTTATTTTCTTCCATTCCTCCTTCTCATGTGTTTCAGTGTGAACCCTGTTTGTTTGCCAAACATTGTCGTTCTCCTTATCCTTATCAGGGTAATAGATCCATTGTTCCTTTCCATATTGTGCACTCTAATGTTTGGGGGCCTTCCCTCCACTACTTCTTTGTTTGGTTATCATTATTTTGTTTCCTTTGTTGATGACTATTCCCGGTTAACTTGGATTTTTTTGATGAAACAAAAAATTGAGGTTTATGATGCCTTAAAAATTTTTTATCAGCTCATTTATACCCAGTTTCGTACTCGCATTGAAATTGTTCGTTCTGATAAAAGGGGGGGGGGGGAGTATATGTATGGGGGCTTTAACAGTTTTTTACTGATCATGGCATTATCCATCAAGTTGCTTGTGTTGACACCCCTCAACAGAATGGGGTGATTGAAAGGAAAAATTGCCATTTGTTGGAAGTCACTAGGAGTCTCCTATTTGACATGCATGTTCCTAAGACCTTTTGGTTTGAAGCTCGTGTTACCGCTGCCTTTTTAATCAATCGCATGCCCACTAAACTTCTTGGCTCCAAATCCCCTTTAGACTTATTATCTCCTCAGACTTCTGCTTTCTCTCTTCCTCCCAAGGTGTTTGGGTGTGTTTGCTATGTCATGTCAATAAATGTGCTCGGACTAAGCTTGACCCCAATGCACTCAAATGTAATGTCCTTGGATACTCCTCCTCTACCAAGGGGTATGAGTGCTGTCATCCCTATTCCTGAAGGCGACTTCTCTCCAAAGATATTACCTTCTTTGAATCTATACCTTTCTTCACTCCTTCTCAACATCCTCTTCAGGGGGAGAATAATGGAAATGAAGAGGCTGTTTCTATCCCTTTCCTCCCACCTTTGCCTAACTAATCCATTTTTGTTTGATATTGGGAAACACAGAGAAGGCGTTGTTGTTGATACTGATGCTCATTCAGGTGTTGATGCTAGCAACGAAAATGATTTAGGTGTTGCTGCTAGCAATGAAAATGAGGTTGTTGTGTACAAAAGAGGTGAATGCTTGAAGGGAAAGGGAAAGAAGACCTGCCATGAGTCCCCTTTGGATCCATATCCTGAGATACATCCTCCCCAGTCAGGTAACATTCCTTCTCTTCCTTCTGATTTAGACCTTTCTATTGCTGTTAGAAAAGGAAAGAGAGCTTGCACTAATCCTGTAGCCCAGTTTGTCTCCTATGATGCTCTCTCTCCTACATGTGTTGCCTTCATTGCTGCCCTCTTCTATTTCCATTCCAAAAAATGTCACTGAGGCCATGTCTGACCCAAAGTGGAAGCAAGCCATGTCTGAGGAAATGATGGCCCTTTAGAAGAATTATATTGGGAAACTAGTTGATCTTCCCAAGGGGAGGGTTCCAGTTGGATGCAGATGGGTCTACACAGTCAAGTACCGATCAATGGTACAGTTGAGAGATACAAGGCCCGATTTGTGGCTAAAGGCTACAGTTAGGTGTATGGGATTGATTATCAGGAGACATTTGCTCCTGTGGCGAAGCACAACTCAATAAGAGTTCTTTTATCTTTGGCGGCTAATAAAGGTTGGCCATGGTGATCTAGAAGAGGAAGTGTACATGCAGACTCCACCTGGCTTCAAGTGTCCCTCAGCTGAAGGGTAAGTGTGCCTGCTCAAGAAGGCACTATATGGTCTCAAACAGTCCTCGAAGGCTTGGTTTGAGAGGATTGGCCATTTTGAAGAATGGGTTCCCAGAGCCAAGTTGACCACACTTTATTTACCTGGTGAGGTAATGGTACCATCACAGCCCGTATTGTCTATGTTGGTGATATTGTAGTGACTGGAGATGGCAAGGCTGAGATAGCTAGGCTGAAGACCTACTTGGCTCAACAGTTTGAGATTAAAGATTTAGGTCCCTTAAAGTACTTCTTGGGGATTAACGTGTCAAGGTCTAAGAAGGGAATCAATATATGTCAAAGGAAGTTTGTCCTAGACTTGTTGAAAGAGACAGGGATGTTGGGTTGCAAACCAGCAAACTCTTCTATTGATCAGAATCATAAGCTAGGAGAAGACTGTGGACCTCCCCTTGTTGATGCAGGGAAATACTAGAGGCTTGTAGGGAAGTTAATTTATTTGTCTTTGACTCGCCCAGATATCACCTATGCAGTTGGGGTGATGAGTCAGTTTATGCATACCCCCAAGAGTGGGAACTTGGATGCTGTTTACCGGATCCTTAGATACTTGAAGTCCTCTCTAGGAAAAGGTCTCGTATATGCCTAGTACAACCATTTGAGAATTGAAGGCTACACTGATGTTGATTGGGCTGGTTCAGCTTTTGACAAACGATCTACATCTGGCTATTGTACTTTTGTGGGTGGTAATATGGTCACATGGAGGAGTAAAAAACAACCAGTTGTGGCTCGGTCAAGTGCAGAGGCAGAATTTAGAGCTATGGCTCATGGAGTTTGTGAACTCCTATGGTTGAGATGGTTGGTCCAAGAGTTGCGATTTAATACTGAGGCACCTATGAGACTCTATTGTGATAACAAGGCTGCCATTAGCATAGCACATTAACCCTGTGCAACATGACAGAACAAAGCACATTGAAGTGGACCGACATTTCATCAAGGAGAAGATTGACTCTGGCTACATTTGAACTCCTTTTGTTAAGACATGTGATCATTTGGTTGACATCTTTACCAAGGGGCTCATCCCTCATCAGTTTAGTACCATATTATGTAAGTTGGGAATGTATGACATTTATTCTCCAGCTTGAGGGGGAGTGTTAGAGTTATGTAATAAGGGTAGTTTGGGTACTAGTCTAGTATCTTATTTGTCTTGTGTTGTATTTTTCTTGTTTTATCTTTTACCTCCTTTGGGAGGTGGTTGTAATTACTATTTTCATATTAGTGAATCAAATAGGGGAGAGAAAATAACTCTCTCCATTATTCGGTTGCCATCTCTTTCTCTCTTCTTCTCTTCTCTCCTTCTCTTCTTACTTCCTATCTTCTCCTCTTATCTCTTGGGTTAATCTTACACCATTTCCAACTATGTATCCCGATACGGCTCCATACATACCGATACCATCAATACATTCCATAAAAAACCCTTTTCACTCACAGACTCAATACAACTCCTATGCTAACGGAAAAATGAAGGAAAACTCTCAACTAAGAGTCTAAAATCTTGCATTTAATCTTGGTTTTCATACTTTTGGACTGACAAACGAATCAAGGAGTGCTACAACATCATCCTTTGCATCATCCAATACTCTTCATGGCTATAGACGATTACAACATGTAAGAAACCTCTTCTCTTATAACAATTTCAATTTAATGCACTTGTTTGGTTATACATTATTCTCCATTTTAGTGTTTATGCATGATACTTGTTATATATTGCTTATTTATATTGTTTTTTGTTCCCAAAGTGTATTTCCATGTGTATCTTGACCATTTCTATGCATATTTGTAGTGTTCTATACGTATCTCCGATATGATGCTTGATACCGATACTTTAAACCATGGGCCGTAGGACCAACCAGCCTAGCTGGGCCAGCCCACATGGGCTGGGAGTTTTTGGGTCTCTCAAACACAAATCAATGGGGACAATTTTGTCTTTCTTTTTGTTTTTTTTTTTTCCTTCATGTTTTCTATCTGGCCGATGGAGGTGTTTAAAGAATGGGGCCTACAAGCTCATATTGATTGGCTAATGCTCTTGAAGACTCTAGAAGACTGAAGACTTGAATTAGTTTCTTATTTCAAGTTATTTCTAATTTCTGTTTTCTTGAGGGGCAAGACATTGCTGCGTATTTATGTATGAGCTCTTAGGAGCCTCCCCATGATTTATTGATGAATGAAAAGCTTGCTTTTAGCAATTTAATATTTTGAGAGAGGATGAGAGGCTGAGAGAGTGACCCCTATACCCCATCTTGTTAGAGTTGTTAGAATATCTTGTATAGGGGTAGTTCTGTCATTGTCTAGTTATAAGACATGACTAAGTTGTATTTTTATTTTATTGTCTTATTTCTCCTTACCTCCCTAGGGAGGCTTGTGTAATTTGGAAGACTTAATGAATGAAGCTAATATGTGTGTTGAGAATCACTCTCAACACACATAATCGATTCTCCCATTCTCTTCTCTTCTTCTTATCTCTTCTCTCCTCCTTCTTCTTCTTCTTCTTCTGCTGTAAACTTCTTCTCTTACCAGTTCGATCTACCTTTGAGTTTCAACTTGGTATCGAGCCAACATCTCTGGTTTGAGAGTCAGAGCTCAGTCCTCATCTTCTCCTCTCTTTGGAACCCTATAAATGTAAAGGGGTTCCATTGGAGGCTGTATATGTGAAACCTATACTCCTTACAGTCTTGGGAGTGGTATTCCCTAAGTTGGAGAGAGTTTGAAAGCTGCTGAAGGTGACTTGAAGCTATGGAGGAAGGCGGCGAATTACCGCCGCTTGTGAAGCTTCTTCTTGGTTCTCCTTCTCTTCTCCACATCTTGGCATGAGACCTATTGGAGTTGCATCGCCTAGGGGTGTTGTTTGAACCCCAAAGCTCTTGTTTGTTGAAAAAGAAATGCTGCCTTCTTTGCTAGATGTTTTGAAGACTTGAAACCAGGCTCTGTTTTCCGCCGACTAGGAATGTCTCGGTTTCGATTCTGCCCTTAGCAGCTTGGATGACCTTGGAACTTGTCCCATTTGTGTCGTATGGGAGTGCTTTTTGAAGCCCTAGACACGCACTTGAAGGTGGAGAGTCCGAGGTATTCTTGTTTTTTCTCTTGCTACAGTATCGGCTACTCTGTTTTTGTCTTCTCCGAGGTCTGCTGTATTGGATGGCTGAATGTGATAGTATTACATCTTGATACACTTATTGGGTGTTATGGACTAAAGGTTCTTGGCTACTAGCGAGAATTTGGTTTGAGTTATACAAGTTTTGCTCTTCGTATGCTTGCTGTTTTTTAGGCTTGCCTCGGCCTTGTGGTTTGGTTGATTTGGGATTTTTTTGTATTGGTCTGTCTCCTTGTTTTGGGTTGAGTATACTCCCCACTTGAAACAATTTATATTGATTGTTGAAGTATTTGCCTATTATGTCCAGTTGCGGACATGATTAAGTCGATGGACGATTACAGCCCGGCAGCCCAGTGGTGGTTTCCCGACCATGGCTTCCTTTGATAACCCACACCGGATCTCGGTTGTGAAGTTGGACAATACCAACTATTTGGATTGGTCCCGTTCAGTGAAGTTGTCCCTACGTAGTAGGGGAAGTTGGGAGTACATTCTTGGGTCTATCACGGCTCCTGCTACTGCGATGCGAGGCTATCTCAAGTGGGAGGCGAAAACTCCTTTGTCGTGACTTGGCTGATCTTTTCCATGAAACTGAGATAGGTCGGAGATTTATGAGTAAGGAGACTGCTAAAGATATTTGGGACGGTGTATCCAGAATTTTTGATAGAGTTGGAGATTCCACGAAAGTGTATCAAATTCTCCAAAAATCATTCATATGAAACGAGGGTGATAGGAGTATATCCGAGTACTACTGACTCTGTTATTAGCTTGTGGGAGGAGTATGATCATTATACCAATCTCCGGTTGTCCAATGCTGAGGATCGAGGCAAAAGTCTACGGAGGGCGAAAAAGGAAAGGATCCTTATTTTGCTTGGTGGTGCTTAACTCGAATATGAACCCCTTCGCTGCAAATCTTAGGGAGGTCTCCATTTCCATCTCTGGATGATGTGTGCGATTATTTGCAAAGTGAGGAAACCGGAGGACCACTATGGATATTGTACCATCAATAGAGAGTGCGCTCTTGTTTCCGAGTTCCCAAAAAGCCGGAAAAGTGGGGGAAAGGCCGTGAGAGATACAAATGTGACCATTGTGGCAAGCTTGGACATACCAGGACCGGTCTTGGGATCTTCGGGCAGCCCCCAGGATGCGTGGTAGTTCATCTCATGCCCGTGGAGGCGGCGAGGGGAGCTAAGGCTCGTGCAGCGACATCCGAGTCCGAGCCACTGGACCGCGACTGCTCCACGATTCCCTCTCACGGGAAGATATTGCAGCCTACGTCGGTTGATGTCTCACCTTGGAGGGTCGGCTCGGTTCTAGCTACGGAGGGTTGACTATCCCGCCTCGCTCTGCCGGTCTCATCTGCTACCCCTACGCATCCACTTGGATCATTGACTGCGGAGCCTCCGATCACATGAGTGGTATGTCCCAGTACTATGATTCCTATTCCATTTGTTAAGCGACAAGGTAAGGGTTCTTGATGGTTCCCTTTCTCTGTCTCTCGGTAAGGGTAATGTGCGGGTTACTCCTTCTATTTCCCTTGAGTCGTCCTTCGTGTTCACGACTTTGCTACTAACCTATTATCGGTGAGTCACCTAACCAAATCCTTACATTGTTGTGTCACTTTCTTTCCTTCTTATTGTGTCTTTCGGATTTGGAGACAAAGAGGGTTATTAGCGTGGGGGCGAGAAAGGAGGACTCTATCTTCTTGAGCCACGATCGCTGCTCACTCTCTCTTGCGACTTATGTTTGTGGTCGGCATGACCGGAGTGCTTGGAGTCATTATGCTTTGGCATCAACGTTTGGGTCATCCCTTTTTGTTGTTATGAGGAGACACTTACCCCACTTGTTTACTTCCTTTCCTGCATCTTATGTTTTTCGGTGTGAATCTTGTATTTTTGCTAAACATTGTCGCACATCTTATCCTTATCGTGGTAATAGATCTCTGCACCTTTTTCCCTTGTTCATCTTGATGTTTGGGGGCCTTCTCCTACTACTTCCTTATCGGTTTTCGTTATTTTGTTTCATTTGTGGATGACTATTCTCGGTCTACTTGGACTGTTTTGTTAAAACAAAAGAGTGATGTTTGTGATGCTTTTAAGGAGTTTTATCACTTTATCGATACTCAATTTGGTACTCACATCAAAATTGTTAGATCGATAAGGGGGTGAGTACATGTATGGGGGCTCCAACATTTCTTTTACGATAAGGGCATCATCCATCAACGGCTTGTGTTGACACCTCACAGAAAATGGGGTGGCTGAGCAAAAACCGCCATTTCTTGGAAATCACCAGAGTCTTCTCTTTGGTATGCACGTGCCAAGACCTTCAGTGCGATGCCCTTCTTACCTGCCTTTCTTATTAACCGGATGCCAAGTCACTCGGCTCCAAATCCCCACTGCTCTTCTTTCTCTTCAATCCTCAGTTTTTCCTTATCTCCACGCGTCTTTGGTTGTGTTTGTTATGTACATGTCAACAAATCAGCCCGCACAAGCTTGATCCCAAAGCTCTCAAGTGCATCTTCTTAGGCTACTCGATTCCACTAAAGGGTATAAGTGCTACCATCCTTCTTCCCGAAGGCGATTTCTCTCCAAAGATGTCACCTTCTTTGAGTCTATTCCTTTTTTTCTTCTTCCCCTCGCCATTACATTCGGGGGAGAGTATTAGCATGAAGAATGCGGATGTCATTCCCTTCCTATCCCCTTTGCCTACCTCCACTTCCCCATTTCTATTTGATATTGGAAAGTACAAAGAAGTGGATGTTGTGGATGATGTTGATGTTGATGGTATTGGTGATGGTGATGCTAGCGAGAAAAGGAATCTGAGGGATAAGATTGAAAGAAGATGGTGTATTCACAAGAGGTGAATGCTTGTTGAAGGAAAAAGGAAGCAACCATGGTACAGCGACCTGCCCAAAACCCCTCTTTGGATCCACATCCTCGGCCTCATCCTCTTGATCGGGTAATCCCTCTCCTTCGAATTAGATCTTCCCATTCTTGTTAGAAAGGGGAAGAGAACATGTACTAATCCCATAGCCCGTTTGTTTCCTATGACTCCATTTCTCCTACGGTGTTGCTTTTTCCACTGCCCTTGAGTCTTCTTCTATTCCCAAAAATGTCACAGGCCTTATCCAATCCAAAATGGATGCAAGCAATGGCGAGGAAATGGTGGCTCTAGAGAAGAACAATACTTGGACACTTGTTGATCTTCCGGGGGAGAACTCCAGTTGGATGTAGATGGGTTTATACAATCAAGTATAGATCCGATGGTACGGTGGAAAGGTACAAAGCTCGGTTGGTTGCAAAAGGGTATAGTCGGTGTATGGCATTGACTACCAGGAGACTTTTGCCCCTGTAGCCAAGCATAACTCCATCGGGGTTCTTCTTTGATTAGAGCCAATAAAGATTGGCTTGTGTACCAATTAGATGTGAAGAATGCATTTCTTCATGGAGATTTAGCGAAGTTGTGTACATGCAGCCTCCACTGGTTTTAAGTGTCCCTCATGAAGGGAAAGTGTGTTTGTTGAAGAAAGCTCTTTATGGCCTAAAGCGGTCTCCTAAGGCCTGGTTTGAGAGATTTAGACAAGCCATTACGAAGAATGGGTATTCCCAGTCACGCTGACCACACCTTGTTTATCGGGAGAGGTAATGGTACGATTACAGCTCTCATTGTCTATGTTGATGACATTGTGGTGATGGGAATGATGTTCTTGAGATAGATAGATTGAAGTCTTATCGGCTAAACAGATTTGAGATCAAAGACCTTGGAATCTTAAAATACTTCTTGGGTATTGAGGTATCTAGATCGAGGAAAGGGATCAACATTTGCTAAAGGAAATTTGTCTTGGATCTTACGAAAGAGACAGGGGATGATGGGGTGCAAACCAGCCACTTCCCCATTGATCCGAATCATAAACTTGGTGATGAATGTGGTTCTTCTCTTATAGATGCAAGCAAGTACCGGAGGTTAGTTGGGAAACTAATCTATCTCTCCCTAACTCGACCGGACATATCTTATGCGGTTGGAGTGGTGAGTCAATTCATGCATGCTCCCGGGGTGGACATCCGGATGCGATATCGCATCATCAAATACTTGAAATCCTGTCCGGAAAGGGCCTTCTATTTGCCAGGCATGACCATTTGCGATTGAAGGCTACAGATGCTTGATTGGTTGGTTCGATCTCGACGAGAGATCTACTTGGTATTGTACCTTCTTGGGTGGTAATCTAGTTACCTGGAGGAGCAAGAAACAACCGATTGTTGCTCGATCTAGTCTTGAGGCCGAGTTTAGGGCCATGGCCCATGGAGTATGTGAGCTTATATGGCTAAAACGACTTCTTCACGATTTGAGCTTTGGCCGAAGGGCCAATGAGACTTTATTGTGACAACAAAGCTGCCATAAGCATTGCCCATAATCCGGTTCAACATGATCGAACCAAGCATATTGAGGTCGATCGTCACTTCATTAAAGAAAAGTTGGATTAGGTGCATTTGTACTCCCTTTGTGAAAACAGGTGATCAAGTAGCGGATATCTTCACCAAGGGTCTCTCTTCTAGTCTATTTAGTACTCTATTGTACAAGCTGGGAATGTATGACATTTATTCTCCAGCTTGAGGGGGAGTGTTAGAGTTGTTAGAATATCTTGTATAGGGGTAGTTCTGTCATTGTCTAGTTATAAGACATGACTAAGTTGTATTTTTATTTTATTGTCTTATTTCTCCTTACCTCCCTAGGGAGGCTTGTGTAATTTGGAAGACTTAATGAATGAAGCTAATATGTGTGTTGAGAATCACTCTCAACACACATAATCGATTCTCCCATTCTCTTCTCTTCTTCTTATCTCTTCTCTCCTCCTTCTTCTTCTTCTTCTTGCTGTAAACTTCTTCTCTTACCAGATTCGATCTACCTTTGAGTTTCAACTCATCTATCTATCCCTTTTATCTTCTTCTTCAACCTCCATTCGATCTCTTCTGCTGTTGCTACTGTGTGACTCCAATCAACTGCTGCTGCAACCCTTTGTGAAGGCCTGATTCGACTCTTCCATCAAGCACTGCTGCTGTTGCACACCACCAATAGAAGACTGCTACTCACCTGCAATCCAAGTTTTCCTGCCCAGATCTGCTGCAACTTCAGACTTCCATAACCCTGCAACCAGCCATTGAAATTGGCTGATTTTTGGAGCACAAATCCCCCTCAACATCCCCTTCACTCGATCCAAGCTTGGAGAGATTCTGCTGGCTGGTTTAGTCTCTACTCACTAAGTTTCTAAATCTGAGTTTACTTTCTATTATGGTGTCCTATTGATATCTCCACCTTCAGCCATCAGTTGGAGCTGAGATTATTAGGGTATCATCCTACCTATTAGACCTCTATTTGGTGAGAATACCAAGCCCATATAAGTTGGGTAACTGTTGATTTGGATTTATCAAATTTTCTGGTGTTAAACCTCTGTTTCCAGACCTGCGGCTGCAATGCCTTGGCTTCTGTTGAGTGTGGGTATTCTTTGGGGTTAGGTTACCTATAATCTAGCCTTACATTAGTATAGAAGTGGTTGATTAACAAGAAATTCAAATCCAGACTTGATGACAATACTGTCTAAATCATCCTTGAGTAGCTGAAGGCTTTCTGTTACTGGTCCCAGCCCTCCAGAACATTGACTGTATGGAATCGATCTGGTCTACACTACTACTAGAAGGAGAATGGTAGCACATGGGTAAGCTTGAAAGAACAGTTTTAGTCAGAATAGATTAAGGAAGTTAAACTTTCCAAGTGTTTAATCTATTTATTGGTCAATCTTTTGTAGTTGATAGCTGGAAGAAATAGTGGGCAATGCTTTTAGTGTTTTTTGTCTTTTTTTGGGTGACCCTACTGTTGAAGCTGTTTACTTATTAGGAATTAGGATGTAGATCTAATTAAGAAGCACAGCCTGGTCTGGGCCAATTGAGGCAGCCTACTTTGCTGACATCTGATTAGGCATGACTTTACCTCAGCAAATCCCAAACCATATAGCCCTGACTGCATTTTGTAGAATGTTGTCCACGTCTTCATCTAATGGTAGTCCTCAGCTGGTTTATGGCACACCTTGAGGTTTGTGGTGCTTCACCTGAAATTGAAATTTCTCTGTCTGATATTTATCACGTTGGTTCTTCTGTGCTCTTAATATGATGTTTCTGATCGTTTATATCAATGAGTTGTCCCAGTTAGGCTACTATTGCTCAAGTCCATTGTATTTGGTAAAATACTCGAGGAATGGAGAAAGAAACTTTTATTAATGAAGCAATCTTTGGAAACAACTACTGCTGTGTTGAATATTTGCTTGTTGCACACCTTGATGTTTGTGGAATGGTGACATCAAAGACTACCTCTGCATTAATTAAATGTTACATATGTCCATTTATTTTGTCAAATGTGTGAAAGTAGCAAATGCTTCCAGAGATAATTTTGTTGAAACTTTAGGTTGCACTATTATTATGATTGCTGAATTTGCAAATTCACAGTTTTTACTTTTGGGCTTTCTACACATGGGGCATGTCTTTGTACAATGCATGATTGTTTTACTGATATCTAATTACAATTGCCCTATTCTGTCTTCTGATTTTGTTATTGCAATCTCTAATTGGTTCCCTCATGCTATAATGCAGGTGCATTAGTTTCTTGTCAAAGTGAATGATCTCCTACATTGTAAGACAATGGACAAACCCATGGATGAAAGGGATAAAAATGCTGTGAGATCTTTTTGAAGCAGATAGTTCACAGTGCTCATTCTATAGATACTGGAAAAGGACACAGTTTGGCATGCCTTATATTGACTTACTTGAGTTTAAACAAGGGATCTTTAACGCGGTTCACGAGGTGCACCTGCTGGCACCAGAACCGGCGGAAGTTCCCCACGCCGATCCCGAAGCCGAACTACAGCAGCGTGAGGTAATGGGATCGCTTCACACCTCGCAGTGTTTACACCTCTCACCTATCAAAGTTCTGTTCAAAAACCTCATACGAGAACTTGTATAAAGAAGGATTTCCCGCGGCGCAGCAGTTCTTTCATACCAACTTAGCTGCCCGATGCTGCTATTGGCATAACAACCGGTACACCATAGGTTGGCCCAACCCAGTCCTGTTGTACTAGGGTTAAGTCATGGCCTCTCTAAACTTTTCACAAACGGTCACTCACTGTCAAGGGGAGCCATTTTTTTGGGTGGCAAGTTTTGCCCATCATTCAGAGTCAACAACAGCTCGGGTATCTTGATGGGAGCATTCCGAGTCTACCATAGATGATTGAAGCAGTTTGGTTTTAATATCCGAAGTATCGACTAGAAAAGAAGATACTACAAAGATTTGACTTAACATGTCCAAATTAGCAGATTCCTACTCACCAAATTGACACGGATAAAGGTCTCAGGCAGCAGCAGTTGTTGACATTCATTCCAGGTCATCAAAAATATTGCATTCTATGAAGTATGTTTAAGAACTTCTTTAACACCCCACATGCATATCATGATTATTTTATTGATATTTAGATGGAATTAAATATTTTTATACTTCTGTGAATATTTTATTAATATTTGTATTATGGTGGGAATGCTCTACTGTTATTTGGTATTATTTATACGATGTTATATTATTTTAATGAGTCTTTAATGTAGGAGGGGTTTACGTAAGAACCACTCTACAGTAGAATCGATAAACCCACAAATCCAAAATAGAAATAAAAGGCAGAATTAGAAAGTATATGAAATCAACCAAACCAGCCAAAGGAATTCTCCCAGCTTTGGATCGAATGATGCTTGTATAGGGTAGAAACACTGCTGAAAGTTTCAATTGATTCTGATGGTTGAACTGGAAGATATGACAGCAACTCCCAAAATAGAAAGCAATTTCTGCAGGCCAAACTAGCCACCAGTTTGGGCTCAAACTTGGATCGAGTGTAGGATCCATGGAGAGAGGGTTCTGCCGCAAATTTGGTGAAATTCTGATAGGTAGAAGTGAAGTTATGGGGGTGGAATGAAAATAGAAGGTTTGTGGAATTTGAGAGTTTCTGGCTGTGGAATGAGGGGGAATTGAAAATCGAGTGGAGGGAATGGTAGGGGGAAAGCTGAGTTTCAAAACCCAGCAGGGTTGGAGAAGATTTGGGGGTGTTATGGAATTAGAAGGTGCAGCCAAAAGAGTTGCAGATATGCAGCAACAGCCCCAATCGAAGGCACACCCAGTAGCAACAAGCACAATGAGGAAGGATGTCTCCAGCCTTGAGTAATGATCTCCAGAAACAGCAGCAGCAGCCTGGAACAACAGCAGCAACACTTGATTGGTTTTCTGGGCATAGGAAGGATCAAAGGAACCTTGGCTCGATGGAGAAGGTGATAATGGAGGGGTTGGGATGGATGGATGGATTTGGCTCTCCCAGCCAGGCTCCTTCAGCCCTTCAAGTCACACACAATTTGAGAAACAATCATAAATGCAGCAAGCAAACTTTCATTCAACTTAATAAAATCGTGGGGAGGCTTCTAAAACCTTTACAATAAATAGAGGGCCATACTTACACCTCAAGTAACAAAGAAATAGAAACTTTACAAGATTTTGAAGCTAAAGAGAAGCTAGCGAAATGGAGATAGAAGGAGCAAATGGAGAGAAGAGAGAGCCTTGGGGAGCGGAGCTTGCTTTCTTTGAAGAGAAGTGCTCTCTTAAATAGAGGGAGGTCGAGGTCGAATTCCAAATTTTGTTTTAAAATCCGCACAGTAACTGCTGACGTAAGCAATGACGTAGGGCGGCTGGCGCTGTTCATCACTGTTCATGATGATGTCATGGATGATGTCAGTCGTCACTGAGGCTGATGTCAGAGGCGTGAGCTGGAGAGAGGTTCTCTGCAGCGGCTTGTTCGGCGGCTTCATGTGCAGCCATTTCTTCAAGCGATTCTATGACTTCAGCAAGGAGAGTGGCTGGAACGTCTAACAGAGGAGAGAGTGTCTGTAGGTTCTCAACAAGGAGGAAGGACTCTGCAACAATTTCCATTGGGATTTCGTAATCCATGAGGAATTGGGTGATGAAGGTTCGTCGTCCGTCAGAGACCAAGTAACGGTATCTAGAGCAACCGTTATCATAGGAGAGGGCTAATGCTTCTTTGTGTAGAGCAATCAGCGACTGCTTATAGAGCTGATCGGCATGGATGTAACGATTGGCAATGGCCAAAGCTTCGTCTTCATCGGTAATGAGCTCTGGTTCTTGTACTGTGTAACAGGCAGCAGGTTGGAGGTGCCAAATCTGATATGGTTGGAAGAAGCATTCTCTGTGTCGCCATCCCAAAGTACTGGTGATGGTGAACTGAAGTCCACCTGAGAATCTCCAATTGGCAGTAGCATGAACGACCATTGTTCTGATCATCATGGGCAATTGGTCGAGGACGGCGGTGTTGTCATTAGAGAAGACTAATTGACCAACGAGTCCCCATTCAACAGCAGCAATACTCCAGGGTTCGTGTCCGGGGTAAAAGATAAGAAGGTGCCGTTGATACAGTGTTCTCATAATATTTTTAGGATATTCCAGCATAAAGCTTTTGTAGCGCTGGTATTGTTCTTCATCACAATGACGTTGTATCATTGGGAAAATTTCTCTGGGAAGGATTTCTTTAGCCTTCAAATATAAACATATTCGTTTAATTTTTTCGAAGAGAGCATCTTTTAAATGATCTTCGATGCAATCAGAAAGCTGAAGAAAGCTGTGTACTTTCTCAGGGGAAGTGACATCGTCCCAATCAATTTGTTTAATTGAGTCAAGCACAACAGTTTGAAGGGTGAGCTGTTTTTTGTAAAAGGCTCCAAGGGATTTTGAAAAGGTGGTAAGAGCAATCCGAAATGGTTTTTTCTGTCCGGTTAATTGTGTCTTCCACAAGGTGTTAATCTGATGATACCATTTGGTAGGTATACCATCATGATGAAAGAAATCAGTAGTGTGTGTCACTGACTGACCAAAAGAGGATGGAGCAATTGCCGCTGGTAGTTGTTGGACTACCTGGGAGTAGCTGGCAGGGGTCATGTTCCATAAATAATAAGGATCATGACTGTCCTGATTTTGACTATTTCCGGGGAAGAAATAGGGACTAAAAGGTTGGTAGGGAGAAGGGGTGAATTCCGCTGTGGTGGCTGGAATCCGGGTATAGCCAAGGGCAGACCATTGGGTAGGAGCTGCTGCTGCTATTTGGGGTTCTCGTATGAGAATACCGCCACGAGGGGTAGGGAGTAAGGCTGGGGTGGCCTTTTTGCCCTTGCGATGTGGTGTCGCAGGTGCTTTACCTTTACCTTTGTCTGGAGGTCGTCGAGGATTCATTGTCTGCTAAGATAATCAGCAAGAAAATTGTCAGTACCTTTAATGTGGACAATTTCATATTGGTATTGATTAATTGTGTTGGCCCAATTAATCCTTCGTGAGTTTGTTTCCTTAGTTTTGGTTTTTAAAAAATCACCTACAGCTTGATTATCTGTACGAATAAGGAATTTCTCAAGAAGTAGGTAAATCCGAAACCGTTGGATTGCATTGACAATGGCTAGGATTTCCTTTTCATAAATAAGATAATTAATTTGAGCTGAGCTAAGGTTGCTTAATAGACAACCACAAAATATCTAAGAGAATAATTCTAAAACAGAAACTAAACTAAACTCTTAATTCCCCACACATAGACAAAATTGGCCCTTCTAAAAAGTCTTCACATGATCTGGTCTTGGGCCCCACAGGATCTTCTAATAATATTCCACCAAGGCAAAATAAGGGGTTGTGACACTGTTCACGTGAATTGTAACGTGAACAGTGTTTTGGCTTCTTTTTCTTCATGTTTTGTTTTACATCAGTCTTAGTGCTGATGGACCAGTGAATTGAAAGGAAAATAAGAAGAAACAGAGAAGTTGAGTCAAAGATGAGGGATCCATGACTATGTACTATAATACAGTGTATGTATGTTGTGTGATAGAAACATGGGTATGAATTGTATGATGTGATGTGTTTATTGATTGATACTTATATAAACTGTTTTAAATGATTGTTATGAATGTACTTGAATGCTTGAAGATGCAAGATATGTAATGGCGAGTATGTAATGCTGCAATGTCAAGTAAGCTAGAATGTGTGTTGACCTCTTAGTATATGACATGTATGATTTATGACTTTTATGAGAATGAAATGTTATATGATGTTAAGTGAAAGTAAGAAAGGAATATGGAAAGGAAGAGAATGAAAGAAATTAAGGTAAATTAACATAAGAAAAGGAAATTGATCCTTCTAAACAGTTCGATCTGGTTTTGGCAGCATCAAGTGGAAAGAACATATGATCCCCCCCCGGGGAAAAAAAAAAAAAAAAAAAAAGGACACAAAAGCATATGAGAGACAGAATTTGTGCTTTCAGTATAATATAGGGTGTAAATAGAGAACACTAAAGGAAAAATTCGTAACTGTAAGGAGCAAATTAAACACAAACAAATATTAAAAACTCCATGCCAGAGCACCACACATAAACTTGCAGAGAATCCGAGAAAAGGTTGGCCCTGGCACTTTATAAAAACAGAAGTCATATTAAAATAGCTCACTCTCAACAAAAGCATATGATAATAGGAAAGAACATAAAGATTTGATGAAATATCCACAGAAACAAAGCAAGAGAGAGAGAGAGAGAGCGGTTGAATTTATAAGAGAAACATCAATTCATAGCTGAAGTTATGCATTAAGGTCCAAGATATATACCGAAACCAATGGTTTCCTACCTTCAAAGATGCTCAAAATAGAACACTAAAAGAATCACATACTATATCTAATAGATCAATGAAAACCTCAACAAAGAATCTCTTGGAAGACTCAACATTGAACGCATCTGTATTTTTTTTTTATCGAAAGGTGTATCCATTTTTCTATCAAGGGTTTCAGAAATAAAAACCAGTAATCACAAGAGAGAGATGTGAGAGGACTGAGGAAGAGAGAAGACTGCCAAGGAGAAGAGCAGCCGATAGATCCAGCAGCCTCCCTCCATTGTGTATATATTATATAACAAACCAATTACAAGAAACCAAGGACTAGAAGTCTCCTTAGTCTTTGCGCAAATAGAAGTCTTACTAGGAAAGAAACTCTTGACACTAAGATGTAGTAGATATACCACGATAATGACACTCCCCCCATGGTGGTTGACTACAAGTAAATCAAACAGAATTTAAACAGAACACTACTGACATGGGATTAACACTAGTAACCCCCCCCCCTGGAATGAACCTTAACAATGGGTAAGCACAAAATTGTTCTTACCAATATTTTTGCTTCATTTCTCAATTATTTTTTGAAATTGACTTGTCAAAATCAAATACTAACCACCCCCCCCTCAAAAAAATAAAAAAAAAATAAATTTGTCCCAGTCAATTTTTTCTTCATGCAGAATTAAGTACAGTAAAAAGTATCACAGTAAACTATACACTACCCCTAAGCCTATTCATGAAGACAATCAAATAACTTATGAGCACACACATAGAAACGGTTTCAAATTCAGTCTGTTATTTGTATGTTATGAGGCTATAAAGTTGAAAAACTAGATCAGTATACCCCTTGAAGGAAGAATTTCTGAATCTTCAATTTTAATTTTCGTTTTAATTTTTTATGTGGTGCTTATTGAGTTTGAGACCTCTCTTTCCTTATTGGATTCTGATCCCTGCATCTGTATCATAAAGTTGGTCAAAAGGGAGGAAAAATGATGAAGGATCTTAGATACGTGAAGGACGAAAAGGTAAAATCAAACTAGGACCATATTGAAGCATTCTATGAAAGTAGTTGTCGTTCCAGCTCAACTTTAACACAAGAGATTCACTCCTCTAGCAAGCAAATCAAATTTTTAGTGCAAGATCATGAATGTTTGTTCATCTTTAATGTTTTCTACAATTTCACAATGAGTTGCTTTCTGGTTTGTAACCTGATTACACTGCCTTCTGAAAGTGAAATTGCTTGTAAAGCAAGGGAAGATTATCCTGCAGGGCATTTTATTTCTAAAGGAGAAATAATCCCTAGCAATGTGCTTCGTCTCTTAGATTGTTTTCCTTGTAAAGCAAGGGAAGATACTCTGTGAACCCTTCCGAGATTCCCCTGTAATCTATCTATTTTGGATAGAGAGATTAATTTTCAGGTTTCTCTGAGCTTCTATTCCTTCCTCATATTTTTTTTTGGAGGGGTTATTGCACAAAAATTACAAAGCAATATAAAAAAAAAAGATTAGAGTTTTTTCCCAAAAATCTTGAACCCAAGAAATCACATACAACAAACAGAGAAAAAGAGACCATAAAGGCTGAGAAATGACTTACAATAGAAATGGAGAAGAAAGACTTACTGGCCAAATAGAAACAGAGAAGAGAGAGCCTCAAATATAATGTTTCCGCTACTGCAATCACCGCTGCAATTGTTCGGAGACGGAGAAGAAGAAGAGGAACAGAGCTTGTCCGCCGTTGCAATTAACCGTGAACGGAGACGGAGAATAGGAAGAGGGCAGGGGATATTGAGCCTTATAGGAACTCTTGTCTCACCGGCCGCCGTTGAACTGAAATGGGAACGGAGACGAAGAAGGTGAATGGCGAAGCCGGAAGCTAGGGTTCGAAGACCAGAGCACGATTGCAGTAAAAGTCACTTGTAACTCCAGATATTCAAATCCACGATTGCAGTAGGTAAAAATCGCTTGTGAAGCACCTGAAAGTCGATTCTGAAGCACCTGAAAATCAATTCTGAAGCAGACAAAGCAGGTACATGCTGTGAGAATGCACGCAGATGGTTTGTGTAATGAAGAGGTCAGAGAGAGAAATTTTGAGAGAGGAGATCAGAGAGACAATTTAAGATGAAGATGAGAGCGGTTGATTGCGAAGAAAAGTTGTAGGTCAAGAACCTAGTTGCAGAGGTCGAGTGCGAAGAGAGTGGAGGAATGAGGAGTTGTGCTTAGGGTTTTGCAGAGATGGAGAAACATCGATGGATTTCGCAGAGGTGGGGAACTTTGAGGGGTTTCGCAGAGATGGGGAACTTCAAGGGGTTTCACGAAGAATGGCGCGGGAGGAATAAACATTAGGCGGGGTATTCTTGGGTTAATCAACGATGGTTCCCAAAAAATCGCTGTTATATATACTTTAAATGACGTTTAATGCACTAACATATATAGGCGGTTCTCAAATACCGCTGTTAAATATACTTTGTAAGTTCGGGAACGGCAATTGAACGGGAACGGATACGTTCAACAATTAAACGGACTAGACGGTAATAATACTTTTCAAAAATCCGACGTAATAAAATGCATACGACAATAATATGATACGTGTTTAATACGACCGTGCTATAAGCAAAAATATGGGCATATATTCACTATGTAATAGACATACACCACCTAATAAACAAAATAATAGCATATAGACAATGATTTTATCAAAAAGAAACCTCACAGCTAAAATAAACACTATATAATATACCCTATTACATCTCATAAGATTATCATTTAACAAATCAAAATATCAATAAAAGTATCTCATCCGACATAAGAAAAAAAAAATAAGACACAATGTGTTCTAGAACTCATCTCTAAGATGAGCTCACATCAATGAACTCATCTCTAAGATGAACTAGCATCACCAATGGAAGTTCATTTGCCTCTATAATCACCGATTTACCCAGCTGCAATTAACCAACCACCTGAACTGAAATAAGAACCGATAATAGGAAGGGGCAAGAGTATTCAGCCTCAAAGGAAGTCTCGCCGGCCACCTAAACTGAAATGAGAACGGAGATGAAGAAGATGAATGGAATGGGGGCAGTCGGTGGCTAGGGTTCAAAGAGAAGAAGACCAAAATCGTATAATGAGAGGGTTTTGTTTTGCGTTTTTTCTTCTTTAAGTTGAGTTTTTTTTTTTAACAAAACTAAACTTAAGTTAAAAAGTAGGAAAAATTTCACGAACACCCCTTGTAAGTATACAATATATCACGGACACCCCAAACCTTGTCAAAATATCACAAACACCCCTTATTTATAATTTTATTTCAACTTAGTCCACTCTGTTAGTTCAGTGCAGTTAAGTTGCTGTTAATTCTTTAATAATGACGAAATTACTCTTACCACAGGGTGAACTTCCCATAATACCCTAAGGGTAAAACTCCAAATACAAACCATTCTCTTCATCGTCTTCCTTGGTCTGAAGGCGGAAGAAGCAGGAACAGGGAAGGAGACTGCTCTGCAAGGCACCATTTTTGCTTCGATTTCGCGGAAGGGAGTGTATGAGAAAAGGAGACGTAGAGAGAAGAGATATCATTTTTCAGAGCATTCGAAGCTCGGTTTCTAGGGTTCTGTTCATTTTCCAGCCACTTCGGATGGTTTTGATCTGAGTCTTGTAACTGAGGATCTCGATATTCAAGTTACTTTGGTGGATTTTCGATCTCTGCAGGTAGGAAGTAGGGTTCTTAGAGTTGCGAGCATTCTACTTCTATTTTTGCAGTCTCAAAAATTTCAAGTTGATTTGTTTTTATCTTCAGAGCTTTTCCACAAGTTTTGGTTGATCCTGTCTGGAACTTCTTTTTTTGGTTCTTCTTTGAACTTTAAAAAGTGCTGCTCAAATAGAGTTCATACAAATTTTCTACAAATCTATGCATATTCCAGTAATTCTATTTGTTGCATTTCCACTCTAAGCTTTTTGGTTGAAAGTTCCTTTTCTGAAGCTGATTTCCAAATCGTTTTTTGTAACTTGTAATAGATAAATTCAGATTCTACTTCACAATTCCCCAGTATATTTCCAATCACAATCTCTCTCTCTCTCTCTCTCTCTATATATATATATATATATATATATATATATATTACTAGATAAAATCTAAACCGAGAACTCTAGCTTCAATGGTATATATTGTTAATCTATAAAGTTCTTGTGCTTTTTTTGCTTCAAAAGAATCTTTAAGTTGTATATAATTGCATTCGTTCTTTGGATAAATAATTGCTCCATCGTTTCAGCTATTTGATGTTTATGGCATCGATCTTGATGTACAATGAGGTAGCTCGGTACAAGAAATAGGAATAACTTTTAGGATCCTTAATTTGATTTTAGAAGAATGAAAGAAAGAATGAACATTTCTGGGTTTCATTTACTGAAATACTACAAAAAGAATATTCTTCATGTCCATCAAAATATGCATATTTTACTTAATATTTATAAAAATATATTTCTAAATAGTAAACAAAAATATTGATTTATCCATAATCAAATTGTTCACCTAAAAAAAATAAAAAAGAAGATGACTGTACTTGGTAGAATAGGGAAGATGATGGAATTAGAGTTTTTTATTTAATAACTAAGGGGGTAAAATAGATATTTCAACTTTGGGTGCTAACTGTGTTTAACGTCAGGGGGAAGGTTGATATTTTGACAGGTTTGGAGTGTCTGTGATATATTGTATATTTATAGGGGGTGTCCATGAAATTTTCCTAAAAAGTATTAAACGCGTTTAATTCGTGTTTAATGCGTGTATAATACGGGTGCATTTGAAAAACAAGTATTTTACCATATATATGGAAATATACGGTAAAATATGTTTTTTTTAATTAAACTTTCGGATACGCGTATAATACGCGAACTTACTGACTAAGATAGTAGCGCTTTCATAAAATCGACTATACAAACAAATCCACTTGTGATATGAATGGGAGCAATGTAGAAACCACTACAGGATATGGAAAACCATGTTGAAAACATTGTGTGACTTACAAAAGAATTCTGGATTAGGTTGGAATGTGATAGAGATGAGATTTGATGCACCCCAACATGTTTGAGCCGAGTTTATGTTACAATTGTCTAATTACTTTTCATATGAATAATTCCAATAAAACATTAGATTTTTCCCCATTTGTATATTAAAATTCATTCTCGTTTTTTCTTATTTTTGCTCGTAGAAAAAGAAGCAAAAATATTAGAGAGAGCATTGAGTACTTCCCATTTACTTAGAAGTTGCAGTTTGGTTTGGCAACAAAATTGCAAATGGGGGCGAATCCGTACACCCAGTTGAAGCTATTGTCGAAGAAGTTGATGAAATCGATAACTTGGTCCTTAGTGATAATGGCGAGTACCAAAATGAAGCAAATACTCCTAACACTCTAGTTGAAAGTACCAGTTGTAGTCGTGGCAGACCTTGTTCAACTGTTACAAGTAGGCCAGAGAAGAGAAAGAAGCAGGGAGCTAATAAAATTACAAGTCCTGTAAAAGCTATCGCTACAACAATCACGATTATGGTGCAGAATGAGTTGCAAGTTGCTTTTGGGGACACTTTGTGATGCAATTCTAGGCATTGGCTTCAACAAGAAATCCCTTGCGAAACATTTTTTAATGGAAAAGAAAAACTTAGCCATCATCCTCTTACGAGCAAGTGAGGAAGATATGTCGAAATTATTGGACTTGTATATGTCTGGAACTGGGGGCATTAATGAAGGCTGATGCTGGGGTGTTTTAGTTTTTATCATGTATTGAACAATGTTGGGGTTTTTAAGACGTGTTTGGTTAGCAAAAACAATTACCATTTGATGGTTTCAGAACTTGTTGGTTATTGTAATATTTTGGTTAACTTTAGACTTATATATATATATATATATATATATATATATTAATGTTTTTGTAGATTGCAAATTTGACTGATCTAAGTGAACATGTATTGTTACATATTGATGTATTCGTAATTTGATTTAATTGTGTTTTTTTTTATATGATGCTTTTGGTTTCTTAAACTATAGCCCTTTCATACTAAACTCTTAATCTGTGTTAATTTAAAATTTTGAATAGATGGATAACAATGTGGTAATGTGTGAAATTTGTGGTCTAAATGCAAAATAATGACATCAAATACTTGAGCATAATCCAGGGAGAATGTTCTACAAGTGTCAATTACACAATGAGGTTTTTTTTTTTTTTTTTTTTGTGGATAGATCACTTCAGAATGTGTGATTGTGGAGAAGGACAATACAAGGTTCGTAGCTGTACTAGTGGATCAACAATAGGGCGTGATTTTTTATGTTGCCCACATTTTACCACAGTATGAATCCACATATCTTTTATTTTTTATTTTTTTTATAGATCCAGTTTGTATTGATAAATTATTTCTTTATAATTGTTTTAGAATCAACAATATCTTATTGTTTGTTTTCAGGCGAAAAATCGGGGTAGTGGGATGTTTAAAATATTAGAAGAGAGAGAACATTCGTCTCACAACAACAAATCTATGAATACTGAAGAAGTTCAACCCACAACTACACAATCACCATTTGCAGACACAAAATACATATAAGGTTATCTCAGGGGAACAATCAATGCTTCTCAAGTACAGACAAGGATATTGGAGCAACATACAAAGGCGTTGGAGGACGTCTTTGATGCTGTCATAAATCTTGACCTTAACAAGTGATGATGTCTGGGGGGAGAGAAGAGAATGTCACAGTAGTATTAGACTTTTTAAATTATATTTAATTAATGTAATGGATGACAAGGATATTTATTGGATAGGAATTCTATTAATTGCCATTTTAATTCAAGTTTAAACATCAGGTACATGCAAATTTCTTCATAATTGTTTCATATTCTAGCCATATAGTAGCCAATGTGTTGACAAAATCTGTCTGAACCAAACAGTTTTTCATACAGATTCAAGATGAATCCAATTGACAGACTCATGGTAACCAAATAATTTTTCATACAGATTCAAGTTGAATCCAACTGACTTGACTCAGGGTAACCAAACAGTTTTTCAGGAAGATTCAACTAACAAATTCGTATGGACCAAACAATTAATTTGTCAGGACAACGAATCTACTAGTGTACCACCAATGGATTTCTCACCAATATCAATGCAAGCACCACTTGGTCTAGCGAACCAAACACATCTTAAGGTTTCTTCCATTGTGAGAGATGCGGTTCATGGGACTCTGGTCCCTCTCTATCCTTTGCTCTTGTAAAGATTTGGGTTGACTTGCAGAGCATTCCCAGACGTTGCAGAGGAACTAGAGATCTTATCCAGTGAACTGCTTGCCCCTCTTGGAGGTTCCCTATTTCCTCTACTTGGAACTTGGTGCATTCCACAATGCCTTTGGTTCTTTGAGCCAAGGTGATATGGTTTACACATTGTATCCCTAGGAACAATTTCATCTCTTGGAGAGCTCTCACCCACACTCTCCCAACCCAACTTTTCCTTCAGCATTGATTCATCAATATCCCTAATTATTGTCTTTGCTACAATGCGCAAGAAGATTTTAATCATTCTACCATTTATTTAGGAAGATCTGGGATGGTGTTCTCACCAAGGGTTGGTTCTCCTAGGCAGATTTTGTCTTTTGATCAGGAATGGTGGTGGCTCTTATCCTATTTTAGAGGGAATTATGGTTGTGGTGTTACTGTCCGATTAGATTTTTGTGTAGTGATTTATCATATTTGGTGGGAGTGTAACAAGGGACGATGGATAGGTAATCTTCTGGTCTTTTCTCTTCCAAATCAGCTTGGAATATTGTGAGATGCTCTTCCCCCTGTGCACTGGATTAGACTTCTAGCTAGTGTGTGGTTCTAGTCCCACATTCCTAAACAGTCATGTAGGGTTTGGAGATGTTTGATGGATGTGCTTCCCTCGAAGGACCAGCTGAGCAGGAGATCCATTCAGATAGACCTCTTTCGTTGCTTTTGTTGGACGGGGTTGGAGAGCAGAGACTACCTCTTCTTCGATTGCCCTTTTTCCATTCAGGTTTGGAAAGCAATTTTGAGATTGTACTTCCATTATAGGAGAAAAAATGTTTTGTTAGCAGCGCAATGGGTTTGGGAGACATTTGAGGGTGACTCCATTGGTGCTATTGTAAAGCTAGCCTTTTGTTGCACTATTTCTCATATACGATAGGAACAAAATTTTTTCCCATTTCGAAATAGATCCTGAACCAGTTTGGTTATCATCAAAGATATTCAAAGCAATGTGGAAGATGGATGCTAAATTGATCTCCCCCAAAGGCCCCAAGATCAATAGGAAAACCTTTCTTGTGGAACATTGGGGGGGGGGGGGGGGGGGGTTGCACCCGTTTGGACTCATTCTAGATGATTTCCCTATCATGGTGGTTTCTTTTTTAGAGGGGTTTTTCTCATCAGAGGGGGTGTGTTCTTCCCCGAGTCCGGATCCTCTCCAGTGTCATTGAAGAGAATTCCTCTCCAATAACGCTCTCCTAAGGCCACGTTTCATATCCATTCACGCTGATTTAACTCCGTTTTTCTCATTCTTTTTTCTTATTTTCTATTTTACTTTTTCCTCTCTCCCTCTTTTATAGGAATCCATAAAACGTGATTGAAGAGGAAATAGGTAATTAAATCTAGAATCTAATCTCAAATGTCTTTCTATTTTTTAATTTTTTATTGAAATAAATATAAATTTAACATTGAATTGAATTGTCTATTGTTATATATTTTTAAAAATAATTATAATATTATAGTTGTTTATATATTTAATTTTTTATTCAAAATGTTTGATGTCTTTTAATTTTTTAGTGGGTATTTGTATGCGGTTCAAATATGTGGCTACTAGAATTTTTCTCCTCTCAGGTTCCCTGCCCGGTCAGGTGCGCAGGTTCCTCTCATAGGAGAGCGTAAATGACGACCTCACCCCACCCGGGCAATGTGTTTGGGCAGGGGGTGAGCTCGTCATTTTCGCCCTTCCTATGAGAGGAACCTGTGCACCTGACCGGGCAGGGAACCTGAGAGGAGAACGATCCTGGCTACTATGTGTTCTCTCACAAAAAAACCTCCGGTCTGTCTTCTATTTGGCCAGGATTAAATAAGGTTTGGGATTTGGATCTAGCTCTCCTCCAGCCGTGGCGGGAGCTGGAGGGTCTAGCGCTCGAAAACCACCCCAAAAACAGGGGGGATTTGGTCATTTCACAGATGGGGCCCAAGTGGGATCCACCTATGAAATGACTAGCTCACCCATATTTTTGTTGTCGTTTAGCGGGGCTGGACCCTCTAGCTCCCGCCACGGCTGGAGGAAAGCAAGGTCCAAAAAAAATAGGATACCATAAAGGTTTCAAAGATTTCCTTCTTATAGCTAAGGAGAGGATCCAGCCCAGCCAAAACAAGGGGGTTTGGCAGCAATTTCTTGGCTATTACAAGCTCGCTTGGCTAAATCTTTTTTTGTTTTTTTTGTGGATAGGTAAGGGGTAGGGAAGATGTGAACCAGTAGCAATGGGCTTTTACGCACCACAAGCTACCAACCCTCGAATTCGTTGAGATTTGGGGTTTAGATCACCCTTCCATTTGTGATTCAATATCCAAGACCCTGATCTAAAACCCTCTTTTATTGTGAGAGTGCATTCAAGTCTCGGACCTGCAACTAAACCCAAATCAGAGACTACCGTCAGGCCATGCTTCAGAAATTCATTACCTGGTTTGTGGTGGCAGATTCAGGTGACTGTTGGGTGGGTTTAATAGGTTAGCGGGTAAGGAATCCTCCCCTGAAGTTTGAGTTCAAATCAATCTTGCATGAGGGAGTATTGATGCTCGAACCATCTTCTCCCCTGCTGGTTCTACCGTCTGCATCTTTTTCTAAGGTTGAAGACGAAATGCCTTCCCTATTCTATGATTCTTGTTTCGCTTTCAATTTAACTACCCCTCCCTTTCCTAGTAATTACATCTTGCCACTAAGATTTTTTTCCTTCCAAATTTACCCTTTTCACTAGGTACGTTATAAACCTTTGTTTTTGTTTTGGAGTTCCAACAAATTATGACTCTGCCATTCACTTATAAACTTTCACTTATTTATAAGTTTGTCATCCCCCTTTAGACATTGAATTATTTACTATTCTGCCACTAAAACTTGGATTTGAGTGTTTCTTTGCTTGGGTGGGTCTACAAGCAACTCAGTAAGGGTTATTATTCCAACCTGGGCATGCATTAAAAAACAATACATGTAGGAGAAATAGCATTATAGAAAACAAACTTGGCTATGGGATTAGTACAAGCTCTCCTTCCTTTTCGAATTACAATGAGAAGATTTAACTTAGAGGGAAGAGAAGGGGTGTTACCAATTGGTCCTATAACATGTCATGGGATACGTATGTTGTGCATTCGGAAGAATGGCTTCGTAATCTTCAATGGTACGCTGCTCGTGGATTAGACCCACCAAGAAACTCCACATGGAATTGAAGAGGGACATCTTAATGTGTTATTTGGATTAAATGTATTATTCAAGGTTCAAGTACTTTATAATTATGTGAACTAAATAATAATACCACTTTAGTGTTTGTATCAACGTGTATGTTAGTAAACTTGGGTCAATAACCACAAGTACCATTTTCAGTGATTTTTTGGTAAATGTAATTCATGGATTGTGTTTAAAATGTGAGAATAGGCAACCTGCAAAAAATCAGACCTAAAAAACCTTGTTCTAGGGTCGAAACCTTGAATCCCAAATTTCGACCGAGACATAGTTGAAACTGAGAAAAACTCGATTTCTGACTGGTCTAAACCGTGTCGAAACCCAAATTTTAGAACCTTGCTACCAAGTACGCTAGGCACTTGTTCAAAAAAATAATAAAAAAATGCACCTAGTGAAAATGGGAATATGGCTTGGCTAAATCTTGTTATTGTTTAAGAACTTTTAATTTGGTGGGAAGGGAAGGCTTCAGTAGTTCCTATGAATTGCATCTGGCTATCAGGTTTAGTTCTAATTCCTCTGTATATCTGGTATGAACGCTCTAAAAGGAGATACGAAGAGAGGAATAGTTCAAGGAAGCGATTAAGAAGGATTTTCATGAAGCTACCCATGTAATGCCAAATCGTGTTAAAGCTATAGAGGACCTTATTATCTCAAATCTCTTTGGTGCGGTTTTTCCTACTCCTAACCCAATGAGATTCTTGAAGTTAGGGGTGTCAAAAAAACCCAGCCAGCCCAAGCCTGCCCTGAGCCCGGACAGGGCTGGGTCGGCCTGGATTTGATATTTGCATGGCCCTGGCAGGGCCGGGCTGGGCCTGGGTTGAGACCTCGACCCTGGCAGGGCCAACCCGACCTTGTATTATATAATATATATTAATACAAGAAATAGAATATGTGTTTTGGTGCAACAGTCAAGGTTGGTCTATTGTAACCAATTGGTTACGGTTTCAAGTCTTTAAACTTCTTCTTTGCAAAAAGAAAAACTCAATTATTTTATAGCTTGGGTTGTGATTGGGCTTTGTTAGTACCACAACTCAATGGGCCATATCCAGGGTCAATCAAGCCGGTTTGGGCTTGAGAAAACCATGTCAGGGTAGGGCTAGACTTGGGTTTAGGTTAGGTTTCCTAGGGTTGGGCTAGGGTTTGGGGCAAGCCCGGCCCATTGACACCCCTAGTTGGTGGTGCAAGCCACCCATGGGATGGTATAAAATAAATATTGATGGTTGCTCTTTTGACAACCCAGGAAATGCCAGTACCACCCGATAGACACAAATGATTTTTTTTCCCAAAATCAAATTTGAAAAACACTTTCAATTTTCCCCTGCTTTGCTTTGCTCACCACAACACCATTGTATAATTTTGAGGTGAATGCAATTAGTGATGTTAAAGCATTTCCCTTTTTTATTAGTATCAACTCCTTTTATTATTATCATCAATGGAACTTTGTTCATGGTATATATATATATAAAGATATATATCTATGACATAGTACCAGAAATAAAAGAAATGTCTTTGCTATGAGCTTGATGCTCCACTGATACTAGATAAGAAGTCAGGTCGATGCTTACACATGAATCTCCTTTACAGATTTGAAGTCCAAAGGTAAGAAAGTGATTGTGGGCTGGGTTTTTTTCGTTTTAGTGTGGAGTGTAATTTAGTAAATTGCATTTCATAGGTTAACCCCATTAAAATCTGGGTAATAGTTGACATTTCCATATTTCATGTGGATGCCTTAAAATATTGGCAAACCTCAGGGGATGACGCTGATAATTTTCCTTTTTTTTATTTTATTTTATGAAATTGTCATTGGGTTGGACACCCGTCATTTTACAATAACAAATTTTATGTTTCAAAAAATTGAATTCTTACTTTATACACAAATCAAACGGTATCCAAGGAAAGTGGTGTTTTTTGGGATATGATTATAATCTATTCGTCATTCATCGTTTTAAATTGCAAATATGGTACTATTAAAAACACCATTTAAAATGTGAATTAACTATGTAAGGGTGTTAAATGGTTATACGGTGCGGTTTCGGTTCTGTGCAGAGTAAAATAGACCAAAAAAAAATTTACCGAAACCATTTATTAAACGGTTTAGAGTGTAAAACCAAATTTGTTTAAGGTTTTTAATTGTTTTGTTTTTTTTTTTTTGGTAAGATAATTGTTTTATCCTTTTATTTTTTGGTAGAATAATTGTTTTATCCTTAATACAATTCTATGTTGTGTTTGTATATTATAAATACTCTTTCTCTCACTTACAAAATAGATATTATATACTCTCTTTCACCTATTTTTATATATTATATATCCATTATATAATCTCTAATTTATTATATTATTGTATGCACTAATTTATGTAATCTATATTATAATATACACACTTATTTAACTGGTTTATCGTCAGTTTAAAGTGTAAAACTAGGATCATTATCACCTCCAATTCCTGCCCGCTCCAATTCCCTCCAATTCCTCACATAGAAGCAGAAATGACCATCCTACCCCCTGCCTGAACACACTGCCCAAGGTGGGGTAGGGTGGTCATTTTAGCTCCTATGTGAGGAATTGGAGCGGACAACAAATTGGAGGTGATAAAAATTCATAAAACTGTTACCTATCTGTTATTAAATGGTTTGATTTTTTAAACCAAACTCAAACCATTTAATAAACAGTTTATCATTTCCCGTTTTAATGGTTCAATTTGGTTTCGGTAAATGGTTTTAGTTTAGTTTTGACACCCTTATAACTATGGTGACGACTCATGACTCAAAAGCATTCTGATAAAGATAACAGTTTATATCAAGGTTCAAGAGATTGGACTCTGTCACCACCAAGTCCGATCCAAATCAACAAGAATCAACCATAATAAGACTAGATTTCAGGAAAATACCCTTGAATCAGCCGGAATCGAGAATGGAATCAAATTAGGCTATGATCGATCTCAATTCAGACGATCTGATCTCGATTCCTTAAACCCAAACTCTAGATATCTGTTACGCATCTAATTTGGTCTGATTTGGTATGGTTCCTATTTCAATCTCAAGGGGTGATTTCTATTTTAGAAGTTGTTTGGTTTGATTTTCACACGTTATTTAGTGAAATAGAAATCAAATTTCATAGGTGAGAAGCTTTGTTAGTTTCAAATTGAAATTGCATTCACTCTTGCTCTTTAAGGAGCACATGGATAATTTGACAGGCAAAATTGTAATTTCAAGTTAAAATTTATAAAACCATCATTCTTCTTCTTATCCATTTGGTCTCAAATTCTCACCACCACCACTACCACCACCACTTGGTCCACCCCAAACCCATTAACACCACTACCACCACCCGCCACTGTCATTGCCGTCGCCACCCCCGCCCCCACCCCCACTTCCAGTCTCAACCCTACCACATCGCCACCACCGTCAAGGCCTTCCCACCACCGCCGCCACCCCCTTCCCACCACCACCCTCTTCCAAATAAATATATAGAAAGAAATGAACTACCAAATGGATTTTTATTTTTGAACTATTTTAGATTGATGAAATCAAACAATTTCAATTTTTGGACAAAAATCTATTTATTGATTAGGGGAAAAGAAAGCTACTTGGTCGTAGGGGTGTCAATTGGTCCGGTTTTGGGCCATCGGTCAGGTTCTTTAACGGTTCTAGTCCTAAGGGGTTAGGATTAGAACTGGACCAATAAGTTAATCAGTGCAAACTTGAGATCCATGACCATTAACTAATGGTGGGCCGGTTCCGGTTCCTAAACAGTTCCAAGCAGTCCAATTAAAATAAAAAAATAAAAAATCCCTAACACATGCCACATATATTTAACAATATTATAATAAGACATTAATTTTAATCACATGAGATATGATTCATTTTTTTCTTTCTCAAATCAAATAACTAGTCTATATTACCTCTTGTTTTGGGTTAATTAATAAGTAGGAACACCACCACCTTCATAAGTTAGGATTATTTTAAGGAATATTCTTAAGTTAACATTCCCAAATGGATCTTAAAAATTTATATCGAAATCTTTGGTAAAATAGCATATGAGACAAGTGATACCAGTCAAAACTAAAAAACTAAAAAAATAAAAGAGTTTGAGCTTAGCTCTCATAAACTTGAGTCTTAAGAATTAAGGTTAGGATGTGAATGTATTCCGATTCCACCGGTTCCTAATTGGTGGATCCAGAACTGGACCAATAAGCTATTAGGTGGGTCGGTTCCGGTTCCTAGCGGGCTGGTTTCGGTTTGATTATTGGTTCTGGTCCAAAATTGACACCCCTACCTGGTCGCATGGCCCCTTTGCCTAGACACAGGGGGTGGTAAAATAACCACCCCACCCACATGATGGAAAGGTGCAAATCCCGCTCATGTGATGCTTGCGCAGATGCTCCCATTCCTCCCCCCCCAAAAAAAAAAATGTCTGATTTTGATTTCATAGGTCATCTTATTGGATCAGTTTTGTGGTACTGCTTTGTACCACAAAACTGATAGTTCTAAACTGAATGAATAGGAACAAAAAAAAAAAAACTGAATAGACACGGATAAATCTCATTCAAATATTATAGCCCATGCATCAATTGAGTTAATTAATAAAATAATAATTATTTTAATAATCAACAATTGTTGCATCATAATTGAAACATAAAATAAGTAAAATGACTTGAGACTAAGTATATTATATACATATTCAAATACGAATTGAAAATGATGGGTCATGCTAAAATAGATTAAAAAAACCTTACATGTTAATGGAAAAAATAATTTGTTTATCATGTGAGAGTGAAGAAGGGAGAAAAAAAAAGAAAAGGGATGGGTTGCAAGGTTAGGATGGGATGAGTTTTTTTTTTTATCACATAACGTGATAAATACAAAAGGTAGGCGAGATCGAGAAAATGAGGAAACATGATAATATATAGGGTTTGAAAAGTTAAGATTGTATTCATCATCGTTTCTTAAAACCGATATTACAAATTGCATATAAACTGATTGTGAATCGCATAATAAAAACCGAATAGAAATCAATAAGACTAAATGATATGTAAAACGATTTTGTTTTAGGGGATACTTATTCGATTCAATTTTGATTTCTCCTTATCAAATCACCGTTTGAAACCCTTAAATCCAAAAATAGGAATCAAGGACGTGTGTGAAGCCATTTTGGACTTCTTTGCTACACTGCGCATGCCAGATCAGCTAAAGTTGTCTCGGCTCACCCTGATTCCTAAGGGTGCTGAACATAACTCTTTCTTTGATTACAGACCTATAGCAGTCAGCCCAATACTTTACCGCTTCATCTCCAAACTTATTGCAAATCGACTGAAGGATGTGCTGCATAAGGTTGTTGGTAACAATCAATCTGCTTTCGTGGAGGGTAAGCATATTATGGATAACATTCTGTTATGCCAAGAATTACTGCATGGTTACCATCTTCATACAGGTATGCCCCGATTCACTGCTAAACTGGATCTCAAAAAGGCCTATGATTTGGTCCAATGGAGTTTTCTTTTCTCCCTGCTTAACCGTTTGAACTTCCCCCCTCCCTTCATTGCATGGGTGGTACAGTGTGTTATCAATCCAAGTTTTGTAATTTTCCTTAATGGTGCTCAATTCCCTAGGTTTTCTGCTAATAGAGGACTTCGTCAGGGGTGCCCACTATCACCCTTTTTATTCAACATTGTCCTGCAATTTTTTACTGACTCTCTCACTGTAGCGGCAATAGAGGGGACTTTCAGTAACCACCAGTTCTATGCTAAACCGAAGATTACGTCGGTGTGCTTTGCGGATGACCTTTTTGCGTTTGGTAAGGCCACAACAGCAAATGCGGCAGTGGTAAAGCAGCTCTTCGACACTTTCTTTGCAATGTCGGGGTTGTCCATTAACTTGGGGAAGTCTAATGTCTTTTTTGCTAATTGTTCCTCCAGTCTTGAAGGAGATATCTACCGTATCCTGAGGTGCTCGACTGGGACCCTACCAATTAAATATCTGGGCGTCTCCCTTGCGTTGAAGACTCTTCGGCCTCACAACTACATTGATCTTATCCATAAAATTGATCAAAATTCTCATCTTGGAAGGCGAAAGCGTTATCCTATGCAGGCCGTTTGACTCTGATTAAGTCCGTTATTATGGGAATTGTTGCATATTGGCTTAATGTTTTTAAGCTCTCACAAAAGACCCTAAAGACTATTGAAAAGAAAATGGCCACCATTTTCTATGGATTGGTAGTGCTGAAAAAGGCTCACACAAGGTCGCATGGAAATTTGTTTACTTACCTAGAGAGGAAGGGGGCTTGGGCTTACGCAGGCTTGAGGATTGGAACAAGGCAGCAATGATGCGACAAGTGTGGAATTTCGCCTCCAAGATGCCTAATTTATGGGCTGAGTTTTTTCACCAAAGATGGCTCCAAAGACATTCAGTGTGGTCCATGGACACCGCAGCTCAGTGTACGACCTCTGTGAAAGCTGTGCTAGAGACCAGACCTTTAGCTTCCAAATGCATCAGGTACCTCTTAAAAACGGGGGATAGTACACTCCTCTGGTTCGATCCTTGGCTACCAGGCGGCCCCCTAGCAACAAGAGAACATGATGGAGTTCTTATTGCTGAAGCCACAGGCGAAAACCCTTTTGAGAGAGTTAGCTCCCTTCTCAACTCACATTATGCATGGGAGGCGCTATCGGCTGATCCACTTCTAACGGCTAGATGGAATGAGATCACTAGCATCAAAATCCACTCCAGATTGGTGGATGACACAGTCATTTGGATGCCATCCTCAACTGGGAAGTTCACCTTGAAGACAACTTGGGAGGTGGTTAGGTGTCAGGAGCCCTTGATGCCGTGACATAAGCTCATCTGGTTCCCATCTTCACAACTCCGTTTCTCTCTAATTGCATGGCTCGTTGGGCGCCATAGACTCCCCACTAGGGACAGACTACGTCGATGGGGTATTATCACAGATGATGCCTGCCTTCTTTGCCAAGGTGCTGTGGAAACTATTGATCATCTATTCTTCCAATGCACATTCTCGTCCTCAATATGGAAGGGCGTTCTCACGATGCATGGATACCGAAGAGAGCCTTGCTCATCGTGGCAAGGTGAGCGTTCATGGCTGCTTAATCACTTCACAGGTGACTCCCTCATTAGCCATATCAAGCGGTTCAGCTTTACGGCCACAGTCTATCGGGTTTGGTGTGAGAGGAACAACAGGCTCTTTCAGGAGCGGCGAGCTTCAAGTGGTGAGGTTCTACACCGAATTATCAATGAAACCCGGGGTCGTTTTGCCGAAATGCAATCTAAGATCTTGGACTTAAGCTACAATCGTGATTTCTTCCATAGATGGCGGATCGATGTGGCCAATCAAGTGGCCTCACCCTCTGGATGGTTGGACTGCTCTTAACTGCGATGGTTCCGTTCGCAGGGATGGCTTGGGAGGCTATGGTGCTATTGGTCGTGACACTGCGGGGGTGGCTGTATTTGCTGTGGTGGGGGCAACGATGGATCAAAATATACTGCGCATGGAGCTACAGGCCATCAAAACAGGGCTGATAAAGGCAAGGAGTTTAGGTCTCCCTCCGATCCAGGTGCGCTCGGACTCACTTACTACTGTGCAATCCATCTCAGGGAGATACAAAGTGTCATGGTACCTGCTCGATCTGGTTGGAGAAATTTTGGACCTTCGCGATTGCTTTTAGAGTTGTGTGTTCACCCACCATGTTAGGAAAATCAACTCTTGTGCTGATTTCTTGGTAGGGTTTCTGAACTCTTGTCAAGAGATTCACCTCTGTCCAAATAGCCTTCCACCTGCTCTCTCTCGTCTTATAAGGGAGGATGCAGCTGCGAAGAACTACGACCGTATGTAAATTACTCCTTTATTATAATACAAAGCTCCTTTCATCCAAACAAAAACAAAAAAAATAGGAATCAATCCAAATTAAGCCAAGATTTTCTACTACCTAACAGAAGCTTTACCCCAAAAACCCAAAAAAAAAAAAGTGTGAGCTCACAAAAGTCCACTCGTGCCGGACACGTAATGCGGTAAGTTAACGCATCGGTTTTTTGTTTTTGGTAAAAAACACGCATCGACTTCAACGCATATGCTGGAGTGCATCTAAGGAGAACCTTTTCCGCCTACGTATTCCTCTTGGAAGCTCCGTCATATTCGAATCTAAATCTAGAAGAAAATCCAACGGTGCTAACCAAAAAAAGCGATCCTCAGAATCACAGCTCATCATACTATTTAATACACCATAACTTTTCTCCTTTTTTTAGTATCAGTTATTTAAACTCTTCTGGACGTTTTCTCCTTAAAAAAGACAAAACAAAACGGCACGTCATAGTCTGGACGATTTTGTTTTTTAAAAAAGATTCCAAAATCTCAAAAGGAAACTTCTATAGCTACCGTTGATGGCCCTGGTAGCAGTCAATTTAATAGCTCGCGAGATACACAATCGGTGCTCTTCAGAGTATCTTTCCATCGGTTTGTGGCTTTTTGGCGGAGTGGGGCCCATAGGTTGGGTCGAAGATCCTTTCCTTCGCCTTTAAGGCTTTAGAGTTTAGACTTTAGAGGATAAAATTCAAAAACTAAAAATAAATTTTTTTTTTTGGTAACATCAAAAAACTAAAAATACTCTACCCAAAAAAAAAAAAAAAAAAAACTGAAAATACGAACCTCGTGAAGGAGGAGGTGGTGGGTTAGGACTTAGGACTGCAGGCGTGTCACAGACTAGGTTATAGTTAGTCATCGACGGTGTGAAATTGTTTGACCATAAGATCCAACGGATAAGATTGCGTAAACCGACTGAATCACTGAAGAAGACTGGTAGATACGCTGCGAGAGGCACTGGTCTCTGAAAAGGTTGTTTTCCACTTTCTCTTTCTTTTTATTCATTTTTTTTTCCTCCTCTCGCTTCATTCTTCTCTCCCTCACCATTTCCCCCTTCTTCTCTTCTTTCCCAATCGGTTCGTCTGCGAATTTGATCTTCGGATAGGTAAGTGAAGGGTTCTCCTGTTTTTCTCAGTTTTCTTTTTCCTGTTTTGTTTACGAATGTACGATGATCTTCCCTTTCCCCAGTTCCTTCTCCATTATTAATTTTTTTTGTTCATATGTTTGATTTTGTTCTTTTATCTGGATTAATGTCAACTACTTTCCTTCTTTAATAACTGTTTCTAGAGAGAAATTTTAATCTTTAATGGAGTAGCAGCGCTTGATTTTTTTTAAAATTTTGGTCGCTAGGCACATGCTAATTCATTTTATATCTTATGGCTTTCTTTCTGTTACCTGATTTTCTTCTCTGAAGTTTGTTCTTTGATAAGCTCCTCGAGAGAAAGTCTCTTTAACATCAGGTTTCATGTTTGTTAAAAAATGGCATTGATGATTGTGGATTAACAGGTCAACATGGGAACCAAATGCAAAGCCATCGTGGTTTCTTTACTCCTGTCGTTCGTTTTGTTCCCTCTGGTCTTTTCTGCTTCTTCAGATGGATTGATTAGGATCGGACTGAAGAAAAGGACATTGGACCCAGATAACCGCCTTGCTGCCCGAATTGAGTCTCAACAGGGGGAGTCTTTGAGGGCTTCTATCCGGAAATATCACCTCCGAGGTAACCATGGAGACTCCGAGGGTACTGACATAGTTATATTAAAGAACTACATGGATGCTCAGTACTTTGGGGAGATTGGTGTTGGGACACCCCCTCAAAAATTCACTGTGATATTTGACACTGGAAGTTCAAATTTATGGGTGCCCTCTGCCAAGTGCTACTTCTCTGTGAGTTTTGAACTTTTAATTTTCTGTCTTGTTCTATCTTTTGAAAGTTTGGTTACCTTTGATTTTGGTTGGGCAGAAGAAATTTTCATGATTTTGAGTTTGTGATTAGGTTGCTTGCTATTTCCATTCCAAGTACAAGTCAAGCCAGTCAAGTACCTATAAGAAGAATGGTTTGTCCCTTCTCCCTTACTCGATCCATGCATCTATGCAGGTTCTATTATTCCTATTGACGGTTGTAGGCCATTTTTCAGCTTGTGAGGCTTCGAATCAATTGTTATGTGAATTGTTGGGAAAGCATGAATTATGATTATCTGGGTCCTTTCTTGGTGGAGGAAAATGCATATTTTTTCTTAACTTCTTTTAACTGATGATATTCTTATGTACCCACAATATTGTTTTGTACCATAGATGCTCTGGCCTATCTATGATCTCATTGGAGGGTTGTTATACTACATTATTTCTTCTTTCTATTAGCTTTCTTATTTATTATGCAAAGTAGTGTTCTCTCTTTTCTCAGATAATTTGTCTCGTTTAATGTCCCACCCTTGAAGTATCAGTTTCACTTAGCAAAATTGATCTCTTTTTTTTCTCTGAGTCTGCATCCGAAGATTAATTCCCTCTTATCCTCACGCATATCTCTTGCACTTAGGTTTGTTTATATAATAGTTAAGAGCACTCTTGTAGTAAATATTATGAAAAGATATGTTCTTGTCCATCACTCAGGGAAACCGGCTGAGATTCAGTATGGGACTGGAGCTATTTCTGGTTTCTTTAGCCAAGACAATGTCCAGGTTGGAGATCTTGTGGTTAAAAAACAGGTAACTTCTAGAAAATTTTCATTTGATGCCCGCGCTAATGGTTTCTTAATTGTTTTGTCTACTCTGGTATTCTCTTACATGTGATTCCTTGCCAGGAGTTTATCGAGGCAACTCGAGAGCCAAGTGTCACATTTCTGGTAGCCAAGTTTGATGGCATACTTGGGCTTGGATTTAAAGAGATATCTGTTGGGGGTGCTGTCCCTGTCTGGTATGATGGTGTTCTCTTTGCCATCTAATGTGTGAAACTTGACAATTGAGTACATCATCTGATCATTATTTGTTAACAACCCTGATATTCATGGAATGCATTTTTTTTGGTCAATGAGTTTATTCTCTTTTTAAGTGTCATCTTAAAAATATATTTGTGATACCTGATTGGTTTGATTAAGTGAATTCCTTTTGGTGATGTTGATCTGGAGCTGATAAACTAGCAAATGGATTAGGTACAACATGGTTGATCAAGGGCTTGTTAAGGAACCTGTTTTCTCATTTTGGATTAACCGAAACACACAAGAAGAAGAAGGGGGAGAAATTGTGTTTGGAGGGGTTGATCCTAATCATTACAAGGGTGAACACACATATGTACCTGTGACTCAGAAAGGCTATTGGCAGGTAGATTGTCCATCTATGCCAAAGTAATAAAATTTACGTGTCTGTTTCTTCTTAATTTTCTAATCTAATTGTTTATAACTTTCCTCATCAGTTTGACATGGGTGATGTCCTTGTTGACGGAAAATCAACAGGTAATTAACAAAAACTCCTGTTTGCCTTTGTGTTTGGTGAACATGGAAATCTCTCTCTCTCTCTCTCTCTCTCTCTATAAATAAATAAATAAATATATTTATATTATACACCAAAAACTCCTGTGTGTGTGTGGATAATAAAATATTTTATTATAAAAGGAGAAGTGGCGCACCCTGGTCTACAAGCTGAAGAGCACATTAGGACATAATGGCCATTGCCAAGTACAGGGCTCTGAGTGTTTAAAGATTAGTCTATGCTGGCTAAGATTGCATCCCAATTGGCACTTGTTCTGAGTAGGAGATCTGATATTAAACTGTGTCCTCTGTATGTCCTACTTCTTTTCGTGTGATCTTGATGTAACTTTTACTGGTTTACAGGATTCTGTGCTGGTGGTTGTGCGGCAATTGCTGACTCTGGAACGTCTTTGTTGGCTGGTCCAACGGTATGTATGGACTGTGGATGTATTAATATAGTTCCATTTTCCTTCAAAATTGTTTCAAATCCAGCATACATGCTGCTGCTGCTTGTGGCCTAAGCTACCATTGCATGGGAAAACTACAGTTCTGAGAGGTGTCGCACCTTAACCTAAATTGGCGCTTCTAAGAATGTGTTGTCTTGTCAGGAAGACAGTTACTTCATGTCAGATTATGTTAGAGAAGCTCAGCTTCAAAAGCACAGTAAAAACTTTCTGCACACATCATGGAAAGAAACATCTAAAACATAAAACAAGTATTTTCCAAAGGCCTCCCTGGCAAAGAAGTGATTACCAAATCCCGAAATAGTATAGGCCCTATCTAGGGTATAGTTCTTTGCATTTGCTTCTTGCCATCTCATCTGCAAGAGTATTACTTGATTTGAGCCTTAACTGGAATGAAGTATTTTAAAGCTGACGATTGGCTTTCTTAACAGATGGTTGCATAATGTAAGACTGCAATGGATCAGTGCAGAATTGCTGAGAGATCACTTATGCTTCGTTCTATTTTAAGTTTTTGTAGATCATGGTTGTCACAGAGACTTGGCGACCCAAGGTGTATGAGGAGTGCCTAGGTGTTGCCTAGGCGCCCTAGGCTGCAGTATATGACTATTTGTAATAGTGCAATGGTAATTTTAAAAAATTATGCGTATATACAACGTAGAAGCCATGTCAATGCAATATGGTATAATTATGCTAGTAATGACTTAATATGAGAAATAAATCATAAGATATAATATAAGCATATTCATCAAAAACCAAAACAATAAACATAAATCAACATTAACTCGTAAAGTGTCAACAAAGCATGTTGTCGCCTTGGATCCAAGAAAAAGCCTGGACGCCTAGGTGACACCTGGTGATGCATGTCATTGTCTCAGCTATTACTCCTCCCTCTTTTGTTTTTTTTACTGTTGCCATCTATTCAAATGTTGTTTTTTGGCATTAATTTTAAAATGAAACAAAGATAAAATTGAAGATGCATACATGTGAAACAATTAAAATGGATAATCTTCTATCACTTTTTTTTCTCAATCAAAATTAAAATTTCAAAAGCTATGTTTTGTATGGCAAATACATAGGTAGAAGTTCGAAACAGTGTAGGTTATGGTTGCATTGGACCTTTGGCATTTACTGAATATAGTAAGGCCCCCACCTAGAGAGAGAGAGAGAGATCCAACCATTCCAATGTAACTGCATCAAATGTTGTCATAATTTCCAATTAAACAAAAAGTAGTTCCCATTTACTATTATATAAAATTATAAAATTATGAACTACCTCTTTATGTTTAGTTTACAAGCATTTTCATGATGAAACTACCTTTTCCAGTCCATTTTTTAAAAGAAAAGGAAATTTCGCTCAATGTCAAACTCATATTTGAACTCCCTCTTTCTCCTCTCTTCCCTCCAATTTTCTCTTTCGAAATTTAATTCCTCCTCTCCGGTGTCACTTCTGTTTAATTGTTTTTTAATCTAGTCTTCGTTCAGACTCTTAAGCATGTAGTTTCTTGGTTTCAGCAATCTTTATTGCATCCTTGGTTCAGTATGCAGTGTTGTGACAAGTGTGCACCTAAGCTTCTATATTCACAGTAGTTTTTATACGTTAGGCAAGCACAACCCCATAGCAGAAAATTTTTGGTTCTACTTGTAAATTTCATCCTGTGGCACCTTCACCTTTAATTTTCATTCTGAATCTTTTGTAGTAGGCTGTGTGGAGGCTATAGATCAAATTGGTGATAAAACACACCTTGTGAGCAGGAGTTACATTATATATCTTTAGAAAAAAAATCAACCAACAAGTTTATAAATTAATGCCTAGAACTACGTGCACACTTCTGCATTCCTACATGGTGCATCAATAACTTAAGCAGAGAAAAGAAAGATGCATTTTTCTTTCTTAAACGAAACGGATAATATGTTTCATTTTAATTTTTCTTTATCTGAATCTCCTTTAGGGGAAGAGTATGCTTTTTCGTGGATCCCCGCTTCCATATCTTAGTGTTATGTGAATACATACTGCATATTTACACTAACCAGTGGCAAACTGAGACAAAGCATGTGCAAATCTCTGCTCATTTCTTGACGCCTTTTACACTATAGTTGTGGGCCTGATTGCCATTTTCTGTATTACCATTGTTGGCAGACCATTATTGCTCAAATCAATCGTGCAATTGGAGCCTCGGGGGTCGTTAGCCAGCAATGCAAGGCTGTTGTTGCTCAATATGGGCAGAGAATATTGGAGTTATTGTCAGCAGAGGTGCATACAAGTGTTTCTTTTCCCTTTTTTTCCCTCTTGTTGCTTCCCTTTCCTTGTTCGAGTTGACCTAATTTTCATACTGTTGTGGGAATGAGGTCAATGTTTTTTTTCGATGAAAGAGTGAGGTCAATGTTGTTGCTGCTACTTATGGCTTCATGATACATATGAAGCTATCCTCCAGAAATCCTCAGGGAACTTAACTCTTTATCTTTTTTCCTCTTATGTATTTGACAGACGGATCCAAAGAAGGTATGCTCCCAGGTTGGTTTGTGTACCTTCGATGGAACTCAAGGTGTCAGGTGAGGTTATCCTTTGTCCTTCATTACATACAAGAAAACATTCTGTTACAATTTAACGTTGCATTAACTCATCGCTTTCTGTTTGGGGAGAGGGGGGGGGTTTGGGAAGTGGTTTGGGCATTGGGGTTTAGATAATGTCGATTTTGGTAAGAAGTGGTTGACATTCTTCAACACTTCTGCTGAAAGTTTCTTAATTATTGTGTTGAAAATATTAGATTTAGGTTGAATTTTACCATGTTTGAGCAAAGTTTGGCTGAAATTTGATTATTTTATGGAAGTCTTGTAGAATATGTCAGTCTTGTACATGTCTCGATTAATTTGACGTCTGGATGTTGTCATACAGTATTGGCATTGAGAGCGTTGTGGATGAGAAGAATGGTGGCAAGTCTTCTGGTGTATTGGGTGATGCCATGTGCTCTGCCTGTGAAATGACTGTTGTATGGATCCAGAATCGGATTAAGCAGAATGATACAGCAGATAATATATTGAACTATGTGAATGAGGTGAGTAATGATGCATTATCACACTACATATTTAGTTGCGGACTGGCTGATTTTATATGCTGTAATTGCAGCTTTGTGAGCGGTTGCCTAGTCCAATGGGAGAATCAGCTGTTGATTGTAATCAACTTTCTTCAATGCCTCCTGTTGCTTTTACCATTGGTGGCAAAACATTTCATCTGATTCCAGAGCAGGTACAGTTACATGCCAATTTTGCACTTAAATGTGTTCTTATTGTTATTGTTTTTGTCTCTTGATCTTTCAGTTTTAAATTATATTCAAGTAGGTAGTCAAGTACGATCTTTTTTCTTTTTAACAAAAACATTTTTCTATAAGCAGTGTACCTATATGTCAATTTAATGGAATTCTTGCAATCATACTCTATACATGAATTATCTTGTTTCTGTGGCATCTCATGTTGTCATGAGGGAAAAGTAGCTTCAAATCAACTTGCTTCTTCCTTGTGGATGATTGATTGACTCAACCATGCATGATGAAGTGGTTTGACACCTATCCTGCTCTAAGGAGCAGTGGCCTTGCTTTGAGACCAGAGGCAACTTTTTGCTTATGTTACTTATAATTTCCTGTTCTGCATCGAAAAGAAATAACTGAGGTGAAAAAGAATGAGATGTCACCCATGAAATTCAACAACTGGTATGGTTGAGCCCTTGTAAACCAAGTGTTAACTTACTAGATTCCTGTCTTCTTGGCTTACCTACCCATTTGACGAAAGAGATGCAGTCGGCTCTTGTATGTTTATTAGTTTCAAGGACCTGTTTTTACTTCCCTCTGTTTGTTTATTTATTTTTTAGGGGTGGGTGCGCAGGGTCTAGTAGTGTCCATTAAATCATTGAAAGGGAAAATGTAAATTATAGTTATCTTGACACAATTACTTTTATTTTTGAAATAATGGAGTTCTGCTTTATTGTTGTAATCCCACAATCTGTTTGTTATGTTGTAATTGGTGAAAAGATGAAGTTTTTGTCTTTGAAAATGGGCTACCCAAAAAAACAAGAGTGTGGCCCTTAACTGTTTCTCCCCGCTTCTTCTTTCCTTCCTAAGAAAGAAATTCAAATATATTTGGTCGGCTGAAAGAAGAGTGGTTTTAAATGTGTCTGTGAGATCATGCTACCGTGTTCATATTTTCTTGTTTTTGGTTTTCAGTACATCCTCAAAGTTGGTGAGGGAGCTGCAGCTCAGTGCATTAGTGGTTTTACAGCTTTGGATGTGCCGCCGCCTCGTGGTCCTCTCTGGTAATCCTTTCTCACCTGTTTTAAATGCGGTGACAGTAGTGATGTGCGTATGTGAATGATTCACAGAGAATGAATAGTATTTTTCTTTTGTATGTTCTACTAATGGTGATAGTGATATTAAAATCCAGGATATTGGGAGATGTCTTCATGGGCCGTTACCACACTGTCTTCGATTACGGCAAATTGAGAGTTGGCTTTGCAGAAGCGGCATAAACAAAACAATTCTACTATGTGGCTTTTCATTTACTGTCGACCCGTTTTGAACAGCTTTACACCTGAATGTAAATATTACTGGATGTGATCTTTGAATCCTTTTATATAACAGACGTCGTGCACTCTCATGTCATTAAATTCATAGTTGGCTGATATTAAGGTCTTACAGCATGCTTGGTATGTCTATATTTGGCTATAATTGTCTCTAAAGCAGGCTGGTTCTCTGGGGCCCTTGAACGTAGTAATCGGTATCGGTATCAGTATCGGTTTCTGCTGAAATTGATTTGATGGATCAGTCTGTATCAGTCATGTTCTCTTAATCGCTGGACTTCTCTGGATCAGAATTACTACTTTCAGCTTAGAGAATATCAATTGGGATACAAAAGTCTTGAGCATCGATCGCTTTTTCTGCCTCTCGGATCCTGACTAAACAGGAAAAAAAATCCTTTGCAGTGCCTTAATCTTGCGGTGCCATGCAGTTTGGGTCTGAGCTCAACAAGTGGAGGATTCGACATCCAACGGTGCCCAGCTTGAGAAAGAAAAAAAAAAAAAAACTAGGTCATTTGACCTTGCACCGTTTGATGAAGCATCTTCCATGTGTTGAGTTCTCAGACCTTTGCTGCAAGGCACCGCAAGATACCTGAACTGCATAGGAGTGGGATTCGATTATACATATGCTTTATTCCAGTTGACTTGCCTTAGCTAGCTAGTTCGTTTCCTAGTTAGTTTATCCGATATTTCCATTTGCTCTCTGCTCTCTGCTCTCTGCTCTCTGTTATCTTAGGAGACCCATTCACTCGTTCACTTCCCGTCCCCCACCTACAATAAATGACAGGATAGAGTACTTAGAGGATCACCCAATTTACCATACCTATCATCTTCGTCTTCATTCGTTTGATTTCTTAACGATTATTAATGTAATGTTCATAGGCACATAATTAAAGTTCAGTTCACACTTGTTCAGAGAGAGAGAGAGAGAGAGAGAGAGAGAGAGAGAGAGATCCGATGTTGATATAGAAGCGCTTTTGGACGAATGATCAATAGATTTAGTCGGATTTGCAATGGGAGATCAACGATAGAACTTTCCATATCGAACAAAGCTATTTATTTATTGAGGAGGTTCATAGAAAGACATAGAGATAGCAAGAAGGATCTCCATATGGTCATTATTGAGATCATTGATTGAGCTCTCCATATTCACATAAACTACGTACTTATTGAGGAGGCTCATGGAAAGATATAGAGAAAGCGAGAAAGATCTCCATAGAAAGATATATGGTCTTTATTGACTTAGAAAAAGCTTATGTTCGAGTTCCTAATGATTTAATCCCGAATGTCCTAGTGTAGAGAGGGGTGTCAAGTATTTATGTGGATGGAATTAAAGATATTTATGAGGGAGTGGTGACTAGTATGAGATCTGTGGGAGGTCAGGGCAAGGAATTCCTAATTGTGATTGGTCTACATCAGGGATCAGCTTTAAGCCCTTATCTATTTGCGCTTATCATGGATGATCTAACCAAGAGCATCCAAGACGATGTCATGAGTTGTATGTTCTTTGTCGATGATATAGTTCTGGTGGATGAGACTAAAGCAGGAATTAACGCTAAGTTAGAGCTTTAGAGATCTATATTAGAAACAAGAGGTTTTAAGATTAGTTAAACGAAGACGGAGTATATGATGTATAATTTTAGTCATTCTATGATGGATACTTGGGGAAAGAGAGATCCCGCAAAAAGACTATTTTAGACATCTGAGATCAATCATAAATAAAGAAGGTCACATAGAAGATGATGTTTCGCAGAAAATTAAAGTGGGATGGTTGAAGTGGAGAAGTGTCTCCGGAGTATTGTACAATCGATGTATTCCTTTAAAGCTTAACGAAAAATTCTATAGGAATATTGTACACCGACTATGATGTATGGGGCAGAATGTTGGGCAGTTAAGAAGTGTCATATTGAGAAACTTTGTATAGTAGAGAGGATGATATTAAGATGGATGTGCGGAAAAACTAAAGATAAAGTAAGTAATGTGTATATTAGAGCTGACTTGGGCGTTGCCCCGATCAATGACAAACTCCGAGAGAGTCGTTTGAGGTGGTATGGTCACATTCAACGGAAGCCTAGGGACGCCCCCGTAAGGAAGAGTGATATGATCCCGATTGAATGAGCAAAAGAACGAGTATGGCTAAAATGACCATAGGAAAAGTTGAGAGGAAGGACATGCATAGTATAGGCCTTGTAGCAAGTACGACGTCGGATAGAACCTATTGGAGGGAAAGAATCCATATAGCAAACCCCATTTAACTGAGATGTTCTTGACTTGCTGGGTTGTGCCGCCGCCTTCTTACTCTCATCCTTTTTGTTTGGTCATTTTTCTATTTGTTGTTTTTGTATGCAAGGTTGAAGGCGAACTAATTGCTACTTGATTGGTATGGACAGAGCACGACTCTAATATTGAGGCCAAGAAAAAATGTTTGATAATTAAAAAACCATATATTATTTTTATGCCCACCAATAGGCGACCTAGACTGCTTGCATTCTCTCGGTGAGTGATTTTAGGTGAACAAATGCGCTTAGGACTTTGCTAAGAAAGTATAAGTTCCAGGCCTCCGCACTCTTTGATAGAGTACTTCGATCTCCAAATCGTATTTTTTCTCTCAATTTTCGTAATTAACTTGAGAAGATGACCCTTCAGTTGGAGTTTTAGCAATCATTAGCTAACCTAATTGACAAAGATTTATTGTGAAAAGCAAGTAGAGTAACAAACCACAATTCCAATGATCTCCAAATTAAGTCACTAAGTAAACCCATTAGATGGATGGTATCATATAATCCTTAAGGGTAGAGGTCATTCCATATATAAATAGTAGTCTCATCTCCAACCTTCTGATAAACTATATTTCTTAGAAGAGGAATAACATGAGATAACCCATCTCAAACCAAGGATTCCTCTTAAGAATAGTTCTTAGGTCAAAAAGAGAAGTTTGAGGGTTGTACCTAGTTTTAATTACACTAGCCCATAAGTCCTGGGGTTGAGACAATAGTCTCCAAGCTAACTTAATTGACAGAGCTTTATTGTGAAAAACATAATTCCTAAACCAAAACCACCTAACCTTTTAGGATGATACATCGATTCCAACGAGACTAAAAACCATCCCCTATGCATGTGCATGTGTAAGATAGAGGGGGCAAGAGGATAGCTGGGCCGACCATGATTTCAGTACTATGGACTCGACCTCTGACTTATACATGAGTGTGCACCCTTCTTTTTAGGTGCATGGTTAGGATTACAATTCCCCAGTGCTACACCCCTTACCAACAGGGGGAAAGGTGTTGGATAATCGATGGTGACTTCCGATGGACTGGGGTGCCATTCTCAACAAACCACCGGTATTTAGGTAAGAGCTAGGGTATCTCAGGGGCTTGCAGATAACCCGGTGAGGGGGTCCAGTCTCGCAGGTTTTCAACCACAACTCGGGTATCATCGTCGGATAGTTATCTGTGTGGACTCTGGAGGCTGGGGATACTACCTATGGGATGTGGCAGTAGCACTGTACCTCATGGACTTAGGCATTTGATTGTTAGGTAGATGCATACTAAAACTGGAATTTATTGTTTGCGTCCTGGTGGTTGTGCATTCATGATTGTTTTCATATGCTTGTATGATCTAATTGCTCACTGGGCTTAGTTGGAAGCTCATCCCTCGAGGGACCTTTCTTTTTATATATGGCTGCAGGTATGATGGTACCGACCAATGGTGACTCGACGCATTTGTACGTTGATGGCTGCGATGTTTGGAATGTTTGATGCGAGGAGGAGAATGGTCCGGAGTGCGCTTGTGAGACTTGCACTCATGGCGTGGCATAGTGCGGGCTTGAAACCTATATGAGTTTTGGATTGTTTAAAGAAGATTGAAGCATTTAAATACGATGTAACTTTTGGGAATTTTATTTACTTGTATTTACATATTACTAGTTAATGTTTTACAAACTTCAAGGTGATGGAATAAATTATCACTTATTATATGATATCACATATTTAGCTTCCACACTCTGATAATTTATAAATGTTATATAGCTTCTGCATACACTTTGATTTGATCTGTTATGTGGGATCAGTGACCATGGTACTGCAAAGCGTAAGTCCTTGGGGTTAGTGTGCAATACTGATGGTATTCTAATCACATGTCCCATATGTAGGGAGCGGGGTGTGACAGTAAGGATGCCAATTTAGAACTGAAGCTAAAAACCAAAACTGACCATTTAAAACCAAATCGAATTGAACCAAAAATAAAATAAAATAATCAGTTCGATTTTGGTTTTGAAAAATGAAATTTCATTCATTCTGGTTGTAGGCTAAAACCCGTCGATTTGAAGCAAATCGAACTGAAAAAAGTGTAACCAATATAAACCGAAGCTGAATCAAACATAAACTATATTAAATCCTAAAAAGCTAAAACACAATTTCTAAGATTTCAGTTTTCACCTCATCTCTTCCGCATCCGTTTTTTACTATAAACTCTCCTCACTTCTATTCTGTAGTTCTTCACTTCTACTAGTCTTTTTGGGCTTAAGTATTTTAGTTACTATTGATCCTAAGAAGTATTTTGAAGATAGTTTATATTTAAAGTAATTAATAATGTCTTTGGAAGGTTTTGCACGTAACTATGTAATAGATTTTATTGGACCTTATTATGTAAAAAAGGTTGAAAGGTACCATATTTGACATCGTGGGATTTTATTTCACGAGGGTGTAATTTATTTATCAACTTTATTTGTTTCAACTAGTTAATTTATTTAAATTGAATTTGAACAGAGTAAGAATTGAATAAAATCAAATATAGAGATAACTAAATAAAACCAAATCGATTGAGTTCACTTTTGATTTGAATATATGAAAATTATCTAATTTCAGTTTGATTTTTGTTTGTACATATTGTATCATAAATCAAAACCGAACCGATTAACACCCTTAATTTGCTTTAGTTCAAAGATGATTAGAAACTACCTTGTTAGATATTTTGATAGGTCACCATTGAAAGAATATGTTGGAAAATTAAGATCAAGTAAATTGGATGATCTTCATCAATTTAATCTATTCAATTTTATTTCTTGTTTGGCCTAACAAGAAATCCATGGTAGATTTGGTCTCAATCAGCATGGGCATTGTGGTTAGTTGTAAAGCTCAAGACCTAAGAACCAAGTCGATCTTATTCATGAAAAATAAATTATATTAGAGTTACATACATAAGAGGCTATAATTAGCTAAGCAAGCTTCATACTATATATAGTCCCTATCTACCTAATTTTTATTATTTTTTTGATAAATTATATTAGACTTCCTTCTGACGTATGTGCAGCATGACAGGCAATACAGCCCAACAACATCCTCAAAGAGGCACTACAGTCTACTGCAATTTTTTGGTGGGGTACAATATAGTCTACTGCATTTGATAATTTTTATTTAGAAAAAGAAAGAACTAAACATTAAAGTAAAGATAAGATATTATTTACAGAACCATTGCTCGATATTTCCCTGTCAAGCTTGCTTGCTTTAATGACAAACTTGTTAAAACATAAAAGTAACCCGTGAATTCCCATCATTACAGAAGGAAATTGTTTGAAAATATGATTTTAAGAGCTCAAAAATATGAAAAGAGTTCCACATATCTTGTGAAGTCAGATGGACTTTGATTGATTCCTGCAATTCCTGAGATGCATTTCAGACCTATATGTTAGTCCTTCCAAAAGTATTAAAAAATTGCAGCGCTTGTAGAAGACTCCTAGCTACTGCTTCTGTACTACTATTTGTCAAAACAGTATTAAGTTCAACCCTCCTCTGTTATTCAAAATACCAAAAACCCATCCCGATTTGTTTAGATATATGTCAAGGAAACTGCAATTGATAATTTCTTTGCTAGGAAGTAGCAACTGTGAAGTCTCACCAAGGGCCTGTTTGTTTGTAAAAATTAAAAAAAAAAAATCTTACAAAATCATTGTACCGTTTTCTTGACTCCTAATATATTCTCGGGAAAAAGAACTCTGTATGGGAGTGTGGTATATGTCAGCATTCACATGTGTCTATCTCTCTCTTCACATGAAAAGACACTCCTACCCCTTGTTTTGAGAAAGAGAGAGAAGACACAAGCCACACTCTCAGACAGAAAACTACTACTTATTACAGAGCCCGAATCCTCTAATGACATTTAACCACCAGAGGAGACCACACCCCATGGATGGTGGGAGATCGACTGTGGTGGTTAAATGTCATTGGGAGGACACAAGCCACACTCTCAGATAGAAAACTACTACTTATTACAGAGCCCGAATCCTCTAATGACATTTAATCACCAGAGTCAATCTCCCACCATCCATGGGAGGGGTTCCCACACCCCATGGACGGTGGGATATCGACTATGATGATTAAATGTCATTGGAGAGGATCTAGATTCCTCATTACAGTGTTTTGAATCTTTGGATGGCTTTAGCGTGGAAAGACGATTTTATGTTTTATAATTTAAAACGTCTTGGTATTTACATGATTTCTCTCGTTGTCACGGAAATTTTCTCGCTCCAAGAGCGAGAAAAAAATGAATTCTTGCCAGAAAATCATACAGATTCTCTCTGGTTTCCATTTTTTTTATTTTTACAAATTTACAAACAAACCAAAGTTTTAATTAGTATTACTGATCAATGGAATGCATCATTTTAACTTCAATTTTGAGCTATTAGAACACGTGCTCATTAAGGATGAATGCATAAATGGAGAAAAAAATGATTTAGAACCCTAAATAAATGGTTTCCGAATCTTTTATGATTTTAATTTATTTATTTGGAAGTTGAGCATGCTCCATGCATGCTTCCTAGAGTTTAGGAGTCAGTAGAGATAGTATGATCAAGGTTTTAAAATTCGGGGTTCGACTAGGTTTTGACCAATTAGAAATCGAGTTCGTCTCGATTTCGACCATATCTCGGTCGAAACCTGAGACTTTCTTCAGGCTAACTTGAACCTTGGTTTCGAGGCCCAGAAGTTATTTTTTTTTTGTCTTGATTCTTGTTTTACTGCCTATTTTTGACATTTTAAACTCAATCCATGCATTAATTTCACATAAAGAACACTAAAAATAATACTTGTAGTTTTGATCCAAGTTTGATCCTGTATATGTTCTTGGACATGGTATCGAATAAGGTTTGACCAGAACATAACCCCTTTAATATAAATTAGATTTAAATAATTTTGGATTTGTTTAAAAGCTTTGTTGAAGGTTTCAAACAAATCCAAGATTGCTTAAATCTAATTTATAATGAAGGAGTTATGTACCAGTCAAAGTTAATTTGGTGTGGACGAATGCTGTCAAAATCGCTCTGAATGAAAATATTTTTTTGGACATCAAAACAAATGAATATTTTACCGCACTTTTGGTTTTTAGCAATGTTTTACCATATTAAGATTTATGAAATTTTTAGATTTGAGAAAAACCTTAGCATTAGAAAGTTGAAAATTGCACTTACCGTCGAAAATCCAGTTTTTATTCTTGAACTAGGAGGTGACTTCTTTTTTCCTTTCGAATTTGATTTTTTAACTATTTTGATTGGATTCAAATAGGGGGTATTTGCTTATTTATGAATCATACCTTAAGTAAATGAAATACAAATACAAAAACATTTACTTGTCTGAAGAGCAGGGGGTGCAAATAGGGGGTATTTGCTCATTTAATAACTATTTTTTTCTTTTCCTGGAGTCTATCCTGTCCCGATTTTTGGCCTAAATACTTGTTTGTCCTAGTTTCGAGTCAAGTTTCTCCAAATTTTGAAGGGCATAAGTGTCGAAACTACCTAAATATGGTTGAAATCAGTTGAAACCATCGAGTTTCGGTCGAAACCATTGATTTTATAAATTCCCCCTTCAACTCATCTCGAAAACCTACAAAACCAAGTTAACTCGGTGATTTCGACAGGTTTCGATCGAATTCTTCTTCCATGAGTATGATACACGCATACCTACATAAGGGTGTTAATCGACTCGGTTTCGGTATAATCAGTTTGATTCGGTTCGGTTCGGTTCAAATCGTTTAACTAAATGATCTCAACTTTGAAACCATAACCGAACATTTTCTTAAAAAGTTTCATGGTTTCGATTCGGTTGGGAAAACGGTTTCTATTTGCTTTTGGCACATTTATGTATATTTAAGAGTGTTAAATGGTTTATTCGGTTACACGGTGCGGTTTGGTTCAAACTGTTTAACTACATGGCCTCAATTGAAACCATAATCGAACTATTTATTAAACGGTTTCACAGTTTCGATTTAATTTTGAACCGAACCATTTATTAAATGGTTTCACGGTTTCGGTTTAAACATCGAGACACATCAGCTGGTGGGACTGACCTCCTCCTACACAAGGGAAACATATATCACTACCGTCCGTTATCCATTCATGGTGAAGAGATTCTACTTTCTCTAAGATGAAAAATACATTGGCGGCTCAAGGTGTCAGTCAATTTAGAATAAAAAAAAAATAAAAAAAATTGGTCATTTAAAACCGAATTGAGTCGAACCATTTAAAATCTAATCGAATAGAATAAAAATATGGTTTTATATTGATTTTGGAAATTGAAATTTCATTTGATTCGGTTTGGTTTCGATTTTAGATTAAAGTTTTCAATTTAAATCAAACCAAATAAAATGTAATTGTATAAAATTTAAACCATACAAAATCCTAAAAGGCTAAACTACGAGTTCTAAGATTTTAATTTTCATTTAGTCTTCGACTATCAACTTTCCTCTCTTCTCTTCTGCAATTCTGCATTCTTGGTCGTTTTCTTTTTCGTGTCACGCTTCTTTAAGATCAGTACAAGACATTCTCAAGTCTTGCATGAACCGGCTATGATGAGAATTTCGTCTGCTTCGGTTGTACGAATTCTCTCATGCATGTCATGTTGTGCAGTAGGCTAAACATTTGTTATGCAGTAATTTTTTTGGTAAGTGTTATGCACTTGAAATGGTTAGCAAATACTATTCAAATCCGAAATAAAAACATTGGACTAGTGTCAAGCGCATCTTCAAGTACTTGAGAAAATTTAGATTTTTTTTTAAAATTTAAAGTGCAAATAGCTTGTCAGTCGTTGGATATACCAAATTGGATTTCCAAACTAACAAGGAAGACATAGAAAATATTTGGCAGCTCGTGAAACAATTAATTAAGAAAAATGTTTGATTCAAAAAAATTCTTTAACAAACTAGAAGTGGTATTTGAGCTCGCCAGACACCCTATCCTATTATAGTGTGATAACAAGGGGACTATTGCACAAATCAAAGAAGCAAGAGCACATCAAAAGAATAAGCTCATTGATCGAAAGTATCATTGCATTAGAGAGACATTGCAACATGACGATATTTCTATTGCCAAGGTTGATTCAATAGATAATTTATTGGATACCTTGAGAAAGGGGTTTGATAAACATGTTGAGAACATGTGTTGTGAAACTTATGAGACGTTGCTTCCTAGAAAACCCTCTCCCTTTTCCCACTTATTTATGGATCCGGCTCCTCTCCAACGCATCCCAGAGTTGGACATCGGCTGACACAGCAGCAGATGTCAACACGTGTCTTTATCTGAAGAGAGGCGGCTGCTGAGAAGGTACAACCGTACAACCACCGTAGTCTCCGGTGTCTCCACCACTCACTCAGCTGCCGTTGTGACGACTCCATCGAAAGTTGGAAACATCATCAACAACTCTGTCAAAGTCGATGGAGGAAAAGAAAAAGAGGAAGTAGTAAAATGGCAACAGCTGATTTGTCCACATATTAGCAAATTAGTTAGTTAATTAGTAGGTAAAATTAAAACAAATTAAGATTAAAATAAAATTTATATCAGAGAATAAGGAAAACGTTGGTTCACTGCCTCCACCCAACTCATGAAACTAAGAAACGCTACCACTCACTCACTCATCCCTAATTAACTATTAAACTAACACACCACCACACACTTCTTGTGAGAGAGAATTGAAGAGTGCGTGAGAAACAAGTGTTTTTTTAAAATGATTGGGGTTGCTTGCAAGCTACGCATTGGGACAGCGGGGACTGGAACTCTTACCAAAAGCCAAAACCCAATTAGCCAAAACCCCAGGAAAGAAAAGAAAAGAAACAAAGAGGGAGAGATATGAGAGAGAGAGAGAGAGAGAGGGACGGTTAGTAGTTAGTAGTAAGAAGCTTGGAAACTGGAAAGAAAAGCAACAAGAATTAAGGGATGGATGAGGAATTCTCTTTATAAACTAACTACCAAATTCTACCTGTCGGTTATGCCACTTTCTTCTTCTCTTCTCTCAACCACTCAAAACTGTGAATCATTGAGAATTATCCAATCCAAGTTTCTTTCTAACTTTTTCTCTATTATATGACATTCTCTCTACTCAATCTCTACTCAAAATTATTTAGAATTTGGAGGAGGTAGTGTTCGTTACAACTAAGACTCCCCCAACCCCTCAGCAACCCTTATTTGGGTAATCCACTCCTCCTCATCTTCCTTTGCCTTTGCCTTTGGCTTTTTCCCAAATCATGAGTTGTTAAGATCCCTTTCCCTTAACTTCTTCTCCAAACCAAATCCTTATTCCCTCCTTAGTCCCTCCCTCCCTCCCTAAGTAACCAAGTTCATCCCCCCCCTCCCTCTTCTTATATTATTTAAAATTTATAGGTTTTCCCCATCTCCCTAATCTTCTCAATCTTTTCAGATTCAACCCCTCCCCCAATTATATTCTAGACTCAATTAAAATTCTCAATTTAAAATCTAACAAAGAAATTTTTGATTCCGATCTGAGGGACGACGAAGAACCAATAAGTGATTGGTCACATTGTCATGAAATTCTTTTCTAAAAGGACGTATCTAATGCACGAGGCTCTTGTCACTACAGGATCTAGGGAGGTCATGAAATTCTATACTAATTTTTCATATTTGGAAAATCATGTCTTTTTACTCAACTTCCCCTCTTCAAAATCTGGTGAGTCGAGTGAGTCTAATATATATGGTTAGGACATGTCATTTTTTTTTCTATTTTTTAAATACATTAATTATGTAAAATTCATTAAAAAAATCAGTGATATCGTATATCATTAAATTCTGAATTTCTAATAATATATAGAAAAAAAAATGATTAAGGTTGCTGCTTCCTCCTCGTCCAGTTCATCTCCAACCCTATTACTACATTCCAATTCGAAGTGCCATTGTTGATCTCTCAAGGAATTGGATCTCATTCTTCCTTCTAGGCATCATATGTTAGGATATGAGAGACAAAGATACTAGAAGGTACTAGAATTTGGTGCTCCATACAAAATTTATTTGTCGTCGTTATAAATATGTTAGCATCGAATGAAGGGTTTGTGGAAAAGCCTGGAGAGAGCCAAGGTGACCAGAGGAGGCAATAAAGGTGCTCTATTGACCTAACTCAGAGTTTAATTAACTTGATTAAAAATGAACATACTCTATCGGAATATCATCATTTATCAAGCTTGGGCTAGTCTTCATGTCTCTTGACCAGATTTTTTATTTTTTGTTCTCCAAAAACTTCACATAATTGTGTTTTAATGTAAATGCATAAAGGTGCTTAGAATATCTCAAATCACCATCGTATCCAATGCTAACCTTGCCTTACCCTCACCCACCCTTAAAAAACATTTTCACAACAAACAAACAAACAAACAAAAACAAATTATTCTTTCTTGTAGTCTCCTCCCTTCCTCAGTTCCTCTGTTTTCTTTTTTTTTGCTTTTGAAAAATCTGAGATTTAAGTGCGTGAATGTACAAGGAAACAAATGTGTGTTCACAAGGTCCACACCGAAATATTCGCACATGCTCACGTGTCACCATGTGAGCTTATCATCTGGAAGCCAAGCAACCGCCGTCAAGTCTTCCACGCGTCCCTTAATTACAAATCCTAATGACGGCCGCCCATTGTCTAACACAGTTTACCTTCTACTCCTAATTAAGAAGGGTAAAATTGTAATTTAATGCGCCAAACTTACCAAATCCTTTTACAGTCTTTACTTGTACATATATATATATATATATATAAATAAAGACCTTCACACGACCAACGTTAACTAAAACCATTTTCTTTCCAATCCCAATTCGATCAGCCATGGAATGGACCAGAGGCCGCATCATTGGCCGTGGCTCTTCCGCCACCGTTTCCCTCGCTATGTCTCGTCGGACCGGTGAGATTTTTGCAGTGAAATCTGCAGAGATTTCCAGATCAGAATTCCTGCAAAGAGAACAGAGTGTTCTCTCTTTGATCAATTGTCCTCGCATAGTTGGTTACGTTGGAAGCGACGTAACGTATGAGAATGGTCGGCTCATGTACAATCTCTTCATGGAGTATATCTCCGGTGGAACCCTCACCGAAGCTGTTCAAGACCACGGTGGTCGCCTCCAGGAATCTGAAATCCGGTCTCACACTCGAGCAATTTTACAGGGTTTAGATTACCTTCACTCCCGTGGTCTCGTGCATTGTGACATTAAGGGTCGGAATGTTTTGATTGGAGTTGATGGTGCCAAAATTGCCGACTTGGGTTGCACGAGAAGTGTCGACGAGCAGGCGCCGGCGATGCCGATTGCAGGGACCCCTGTTTTCATGGCACCTGAAGTGGCTAGAGGTGATGAACAGAGTTTTCCGGCAGACGTATGGGCCCTGGGATGTACCGTAATTGAGATGGCCACAGGACGTCCTCCATGGCCAGATGTTTCAGACCCAGTCTCTGCTCTTCACCGGATCGCATTTTCTTCTGATATGCCGGATTTTCCAAGTTTACTGTCGGAGGAAGCAAAGGATTTTCTGAGCAAATGTCTCAAGAGAAATCCAAAGGAGCGATGGACGGCAGATCAGCTCCTTAAACACCCATTTCTCGATGAAGATTCGAAGCAAATTCAGGGCTCTACCACTTCAATTTCTCCCACAAGCATACTCGATCAAGGCTTTTGGGACTCATTGGAAGAATCAGATACAGAGACACCACCACTTCATGTGCCCAAGCAATTGGTATTGGGTTCTTCAAATTCTCCGGCAGAAAGAATCCGGCTGCTGATCGTAGACCACCCATCGTCATCTTCGACTCCAAAGCTGCCCGATTGGACTTGGGACAAAAATTGGGTCACAGTCAGAAGCAAGAACTACGCGGAGACTAGTGGGTCGGCTTATACGGTCTGGATGAGTGACGAAGTAGAGCTGGAGTTGCTTAAAAGAAGCTCTTCCGTCATTAATGGAGTTGAACACCACATCCCTTACAACATAAATAGTAGTGGTAGCAATAGTAGCAGCTTTTCTATAACCTGTAAAGATGTTGGTGCTTTAACTGTATCTTCCAATCCCAATTATGAGTTTGCACGGGAAAAGGAATTTTTACTTTCTTCAGTTTCAATTAAAAGTTTTTATTGAAACGCTTTACTGTGTACAGTGTGATATGGTTGTGTGAGTGACTCTGTATAAGCGATGAGGACCGGCGGTGTGGCGTTCCGATGCCGGAGGAGACAGGGACGATTAAATTCCTCTCTTCCAATTACCAATGTGGTGGGCCGTTGAGATGGACTGACCATGAAGCATGAGCCCACAAATCCCTTTATTTTTTAGTTTTAGGTTTCGAGAAAGTCGGTGATGACTTGTTACAGGTCAACCCTTTATGTCCACCAATCCACCGTGTGTAAGCAAAAAAAAAAGCTCAAGTTGTGAATGGAAGAGACTTTGAGTGTCAAAGTCAAATATGGCCCGAGGGATGTGTACTGTGTTCTTGTGCGTGTGTTTTATCGGGTTGGGTAAGTTGGGATTTGAACCCACTTAAGCATTAGGCACTTGAGCCCAATTAACCATAAATAGAGGAGATAATGGTCCAACGTGGACGGCATTGACACGAAGGTGTTCTTCCACGTGTGCAACCATTCCTAAATGGCTCAAATTCTAATCATGGTTGGTCAATCCAATTGAATCAGATTACTTTATGGTAGATTCAGGTTTTAGAATGAGGGTAACTAAATGTTAGAATTACAATACAAACACCCAAAGATTTACGCAACCAAACGCAATGTTACCAATTTTAGTTTGCCAGGGTCAATTCTCCGTTTTTGGGATTTGGATTTAATTGGTGAGTAGTAGCACTGTCTCCAAGGTCATACTCCAGAGTCGGATAGTTAGTAAATACTCATATTATACCCATATTATATATGTATCTGAATATTTAATTCAAAATGTATTTTAAAGTACAAATGCATTTATAAGAAAAAAACATCTTTTTTAAAGGTGTCATATTATACATGTATTATAAGCATATTATACATTTTACTTAGGTTTGTTACATTTAAAAAAAAAAAAATCAAAACAAAACCCCAAATCCGTCGTCCTTGAGCCCCTGACTACTCCCCTTCTTGGTCCCATCTTGGTTCCCGTTTGAATTCACCGGCAGTCGACGAATCTACATCTAATGCTCAAATCGGATGAGGTTAGAGGATTTTATGCCTTGCATGGTGCATACCAAAAGTTTAGCGTTGAGTTGGAATAGAGGATACCATGTGGACGGTGATTTTCTGCATACCAAAAGTTTAGCTAGGATTTATTGCGTTTTCCTTTTGATAAAATCACCGTCCACATGCTATTGTTTTGTTTATTAGGTGGTGCATGTGTGTCACATAGTGAATATATATTCCTATTTTAACTTACAAGGTGGCCTATATTAAACACGTATTAAACACATATCATATTATTAACATACGTGTTTTATTATGCCGGATTTTTTAAAAAGTATTATTGTTGTTTGACGTTTAATTGTTGTACGTATACGTATCTATATTATTATCGTTCCCAAATTTTCTAAGGTCCAGAGTTGACCAGGGTTTTAAGAATTGGAAGTTGGATCAGTGTATCAGCAGATTCAAATCGAAATCGGTCGTGATCGATCCCAATTTCCACCGGTCTGACACAGCTGATTCACACCCGAAAATCCCCCAGAAATTCTCTGTTTTTTTTATCTGAGGATTGATTCTAAGGTTCTTAAGAACCGATTCCGATCCGATCCGGATCGGATTCACCAATGACGGATTATTGGTGTGGCCTGGCCCTACGCTGGCCCATTTGTTTAAGATCTTTATTTATGATTGTATGGTTCACGGTATGTGCCATCAAACATAATAACGTCATATAATCGTCACTTGCATGCAATATACCATATTCATCCACCTCTTAATCAAGTGGTAAGTTTTACCAGAAAAGGAAAAAAAAAATCAAGTGGTAAGGAACTTAGACTGTTGTAGTCACGTCCTGGGATGCAATTCCATTTTCACAACACCACCACCCCCCCCCACCCCCAAATAATAATAATCATGAGGGAAAATTTCACGGACACCTCCTAAAAGTATCCAATTTCTCATAAACTTACCATACTTGGTCAAAATGTCATAGACACCCCAAACGTTAAGCACAGTTAGTACCCAAAGGTGAAATATCCATTTTGCCCCTTAGTTATTTAAATAAAAGGACAAAGCTGTCATTTCATCTTCTTCCCTAAATATCCATTTTACCCCTTAGTTACTTAAAGAAAAGGAAAAAATTGTCATTTCATCTTCTTCCCTCTATGGCTCCGCTCCGCGACCATCACCTGCTCCGGCTACGATGACCATTACCATCGGCAAGGCAAGGAGAATGCGAACTAAAGAAGAGCGACAAAACGAGGCAAATACATCTTCCATTTCCGAAACCCCATCACCGACCCTCTCTCAAAACCCATCTCTGCTAAAACCGCCATCATCTCCATTAACCCCTATTTCTCCTTTCATCCCTATTCTTTTCTCTTTATTTATTTATTTATTTTATCATTTTCATTCTAAAAACCCTCATCCCACCATCCCCGATTCTCCTCTTCATTTCTTTTCACTTCTAATCTAACCCACAGCCTTGTCTAAACAAAACCCCAATCTGAATTCCAGCCATGACCACACCCATCCTCAACTAATTTATCATTTCTGATCCCATCATGTCTTTGATTTCCTTTTCCATTTTCCCTCCCAATAACCATCGGATCCCTATTTCTTTTCTTTTATTCCCATTTTTCCAAACCCAACACAGCATCAGAATCCATTGGCTTTCAAGCTCTCTGGAATCCATTGTCAGCTGTGGTGCAAAGAAATTTGGAGCAGAAAAAATAGAAGAAGATTAGGAAGAAGAAGAGAAAACCCGGGCAGAGAAGAAGGAGATGAGGAGGAAATTGGGCGGACATAGAACGAGGGCTGGAGGGGGTGGCAGTTGTGGTGGTGGTGGCGGCGGCGGAAGAAACAGCAGAAGGAGAAGAAGGGGAGAAAAAAGGAATAAAAAAAAAGTATTGAATAAAAACAAGGGCAAAATTGTCTTTTTCTAAAAACTAACTTCTAACATCATTAATTCATCATTAAGGGTATTATAGGGATTTCATTGTGGTAAGGGTAATTTTGCCATTTAAAAAGAGTTAACAGACACTTAACTGTAGAGACTAACAGAGTGGACTAAATTGAAATCAATTCATAAAAATAGGGGGTGTCTGTGACATTTTGACCAAGTATGGTAAGTTTCTGAGATATTGGATACTTTTAGGGGGTGTCCGTGAAATTTTCCCTAATAATAATAATAGGGAGAAAGAACACAAATCGGTGTTGTGTGTGGGTGTGTACCTGGAGCATACGTCTAGACACAGTTTGACGCAAAAAGACTACCACACCCCCTGAAAAGATTGAAAGGTTTGGGGTACGACGTTCTTTTGTTGCTGGGCTATGTTGGGCACAAGTACACGCCCACACACATCACCGGGTAGAGTTCCTTTTCCCATAATAATAATAATAAAAGATCTCTAGTACTAGAACTATAAGAGGTGAACCATGTGTCTCTCATTTACTCTTTACATATGAATATATGGTGTTTTATTCTAAGTCATGGAAAGGAGAAAATCAAACTCTTATAAAACTCTTACATGAATACTATCTTGTATTGAGGTCAGAGATTAATATGAGAAAGTCCAATATCCCCTTTAACCTTAACACTCGTGTGCATCAATGCAGATATATCTAATCTCACAGGTTTAACTGTGGTGACCAATCATGGAAAATACCATGCTCTTTTAACATATTTTGGAAGAACTAAGAAATCTTTGTTTTCCAATATAGTGGAAAGGATTCACTCAAAATTAGCTACTAGAAGGAAATCCTCCTCTCGATCAGTTGCAGACATAGAAATTCTCATTAACTTAGTTGTTACTAGTATTTCATCTTATGCTATGTCTATGTTTCTAATTCCTATTAACACTTGTTGTGAGTTAAATAAAGGAGTATGTTGGATTAATTGGGCAAATTGGTTGGTGGCTTGGGTTTTCATGACTTCGAGAGTTTTACCATAGCTTTGTTAACTCCTTAAGGTTGGCAGATTCTTCATAATAGTGAGGTTCTACGGGTGCGTGTTTTAAAAGGGAAATACTTCTCTCAAACTACTTTTCTTGAAACTACTGGACGACAGAATAGATCATGGGCTTGGAAGAGTCTTCTGAAGGGTAGAGATATCCTTAATTGCAGCCTTCGGAGGTGAGATGGTAATGAGGCCTTAACTTCAATATACAAGGACATCCGGATTACTTCTTTACGTGGAGTTCACATTACTAGTTTGTCGGCCTCGACACTCCAATTGCTTAACCCCGAAGAAGCCACATGGCGTAGTCATGAGCTCAGTGCGGAGACACGTAACTTACCCTTAGTGAAATCACAACCCTTAACCTCATATCTTTGGGTATATTAAAAAGGTTGTACCACTGGACGGTTTGAGCACCATATTGGCAAAGGTGTGATGAGAGGTATATGAAACACCTTGACATGTCCTAGTCTAGCCTCATGCATCATGTAAAGATGTAGAGACAGTGGCGTTCGACGTGGGACAACCACTTCCTTTCTACGAATACAAGATGAATTCATGTACAAATTGGAGGGCTTTTACAGAGACTAGGATTTTTTCTGTGAAAATTGCTTACCATTTCACTTTTTCCCATTGTAGCAGTGGAGCTTCCACCTCTTTTGATCCATTCAGGACTCATCTATGGAGTCTAAATGTCCTACCAAAACTAAACTGTTCTTTCGGCATTGTAGCTCTAACACCTTGGTAATAAATTTTATTTTTTTCGGCCACTTATCTCCTCAACCTCTTTTCCTTGTGTGCAATGTTGAGGTTGAATCAATTATTCATATGTTGTTTTGTTGCCCTTTTGCTGTGGCTTACTGCTGTGCCTCTCCACTTCGGCTAGATTCTACAGAATTCGAAGGTGCTCAGTTTAAAGACTGGTTCACTTTCATCTCCACTCCATTCAAAGATGTACACCTAATCGGTTAGATTTCAATATTCAATAGTCTTCCTTATCCTGGCAAATCTTGAAGACTCGGAATTGAGTCATCTTTAGCCAACTTTAACCATGTCTACTGGACACTATGTGTGCATTCATGCTGTTGTGGAGGACAATTATATTGGCTTTCTTGGCCAAATACCTCTAACTGGTCCACCCTTGGCCCTTATTCAAGTCACATGGGTGCATGCATGTTCCTTCATCTCATGCTTTGGTGCACTCTGATGGCGCTTGGTCCTCCACAACTAAACGAGATGAAAGGGGTGTGCTTCTCTTGATTGCTATTGGTACTTTCATTGTTGCACAATCTAAGGCTGACTTTAGCTTCTTAGCCTTTGTAATGAAGGCTAAAGTGCTTTTGGATGGCCTTTTGTTCGCCCAACAATTTCATTTCACAGCTCTAGTGCTCTGCTCGGATTGTTAAACTATAATCTTTGCTCTACTTCACATGAGAACTTCTCTAGTCTAGGTGACGCTTACTATTGCAAATGATATTTTTTCTCTTTCCTCGACTTTTTAAAGTTTACATTTCCTGTATATTGCTTGTGTCTAAAGGAAAATATTTTATAGGACAATAATTTGACGGGTGCGGAATGTTGGGCAGTTGAGAAACATCATATAGATAAACTCAATGTAGTCGAGATGAAGAAGTTGAGATGAATAAGTGGAAAAAAAAGATAGGAAAGTTAAAGTAAGGAATGATCATATTAGAGCTGATTTGGGAGTAGCTCTGATACATGATAAGTTACGAGAAAGTTGAAAGAGTTATTACTGAAGTGGATTTTCTCACATCGTCGTATGTGAGTTTCCCATGTATTTATAACTTGTAAATTAGTTACAAACTATGAGAGATTACAAAGGATAACAACAACAGTGTATGGTGTTACAATGGATAAGAATAACAAAGAGTTTTATAGGAAGCAGGTTGGCTGGGAGCTATCTTGATAGAGTCGTGTTCTATCTTGGTAGAAGACTCAAATGGTTGATGTGTACTGTTACACCCCCTCAAGCGCAACTGAGGGTCGACCACAGTAAGCTTGGAACGAAGAGACTCAAACCTGATGATGGCCGTAGGTTTGGTCAGAATATCGACAGTTTGATCTAGGGTAGAATGATCTGAACATCAAGTAGCTTCTTCGTAACCTGGTCACAAATGAAATGATAATAAATTTTGAAGTGTTTTGTTCGCACACGAAAGACAGGATTGGCGGCAAGATACGTAGCCCTAATGTTGTCACACCAGATAATGGGCGAACGAGGAGGAGAGTAGCCAAGTTCTTGAAGTAAGTACTGTAGCATAAGGAGTTCAGAAGCGGTGTTTGCAACACCTTTGTACTCAGATTTGGTGCTATAGCGAGCCACCGTAGGCTGCTTCTTCAAACTCCAAGAGATAATGTTAGGCCCAAGAAAGATACTGAACCCACTGGTAGACATCCTATCTTCGAACTCCAGGAGATTACATTCTGATAGATTCAGGTTTCAGAATTAGGATAACCAACTATTAGAATTACAAATCTAAAGATACTCTAATCTATGGATGTTACATTTGAATCAATGCAAACACCTAAATTTCAGATCTTGTCAATCAGATGGGTATCGACACCTAAATTCCGGAAAAGGAAATGTTTAAAGGTAACATTTAAGTTTTAAGGCATGGATATTAAGTGAAATTTGTCTACATTTTGAGTAAGATACCTGGGCCAAGATTATATATGTGATGCATGACAGCATCCAGCGATCTGGGTGTTTTATTTACTAGTTCTGTGAACCAGTTTGCATCAAAGAATCCCCCTGGTGTTATGATTAATGGCTTTACATGAAAACCCCTGTAGATATTATGCACTCTTTTTTTGAGAGAGATCACATCAGATGCGTACTGGTCGGCTGCAACGCTTGTACCAACTCCATTCCCACTCAATTCATTTCCTGACAAGTGAAAATAATTTTAATAGATTTCCGACATAATAGACGAGTGAGAAGAAAATTGTGACATGTAGACCCTTTGACTAGTGCTACTTGTTCTATGTGGCTAGGGCAGTGCAAGATTTTGTGTGTGTGTGTGTGTGTATTTGGGGGGGGGGGGGGGGAGGAGTAGTGTAAAACTATCCTGTTTGTTCCTTTTTGCAGTGTTTCTGTTTTCCATGTTGTCATTAGTCCCACAGACACTTTCCATAGAAAATTTCTATTCAATAAATTCAAAGAAACTGGTAAAATGATTTTAATCATAGTGCAAACGTGTAATACAATGAGAGTCCAGAGGCTGACATTAAAAGTGTCTATATATTTAACTAGTTCAGATGATCTGTGTTATCTGGAGAATTTGGATCCATGAGGCAGAACCCCCACCTCCCTCTTCTAACTTTAAAACCAAGAATCATTGTAGTTAACCTTTGGCTTAACAACACATGCATTCTTACCAAGCTCCCAACCATGTATTGTATAATTCTTGTTGACGGTATAGCGTATAAGGGATTCCTGTTAGATTAAATCGATCCGAATAGGGACAAAATCTCAAAAGCCAGGATCTCCATAGGGTGTTCAAGAATACAATCAAATAAATAATAGAAAACAGGGATAGAACCACCAACATTGTTCGCATCCATAGTGATGATGATTGCAGCGGAAAATAAAGAACAAAGATCTAGGTGCTTCCCCTCTATTCCCAAAGTAATTGGCTTGATAAGAATACCGAATGCGCTGGGACGATGAACACTGAATATCTCCCTCTCTTTCAAGAATGCACTCCTCAATAGCAATTGAGAATAATAAGTTGTGATGGGTAGAGGGGGGACCTAGCTCTCCTTATATAGTAATCCCTATAGGGTCTGACTCATCACAGTCCCAATACGAATCTATCTGACCTATACTAAGCCAGTCCACATTAGACTTCTAATATAACTTAATGACCCCACTTTATTAGACCAAAATCCTAATTAGTTTGGTTTAGGGATTTAATTATGTCCATATGGAATTTAATTAGAACTAAAATTCTAACAATCTCCCACTTGGACTTACATTAAATTTCTTATTTTTAAAAGGATTTAAAAACAGTTTTGACCAAAACAAATCACAGGCTAACAACTCTTTAAGAAAACTTTATGTGCACAATTTTTAAAATAAATTGGTCTAGAGGTCATATTAGAAAGTCAATCTTATCCCATAGAGTTTTAGACACCGAATCATGGCGGTAACTACATCTATGATCAAGCGACATAGAGCCTTCCATGGTCACGAGAGCCCTCAACTCTACTAACATGGATGCAATGTGGTAGTGTGGCAACGAGATAATACTCACGTAGTGATTCCTTATGTATTATCCATTTATCAGTCCAAAATTTATCTTCTTTAAATGGCACAGGCTCACTAGAGAAATAAACTTTGTGATTCTAACGAATCTGTATGTCTCATAAAAAATAACTCGAGTTATACTTTATGTGTAACAAGATATACCTTTAGGCTAACAACTTAATGCCCTAGCCTTGCTTAAGGTTAACACATTCCTTAAGACTTTAAAATAAAAAATATATTCATCATGTCAATAAACAAAACACCCATGTATTTAAAAGAAACTGCATGCAATGACACCTGATACATATATAAATAAAAGTTTACCATAAGGTAAAAATACAGATGAAAAGAAACTTTAAATTACAATGAAGCAAAATAAAAAAAACTCCCACTAACTAACCCATGATGCAACTAAGCCCATGCTCATGACATGTCTCTCAAAAACACAAGGGCGAAGACCTTTGGTTAGGGGATCTGCAACCATATTATCTGTACCAATATGCTCCACTGCAATGTCACCTTCCTTTACTCTCTCCTTTATGGTCAAATACTTGATCTCCATGTGTTTAGACCCTCTAAGTCCTTTATTGTTGTTTATAACCAACACAGTAGAACTGTTATCCCAGTATATCTAGATGGGTCTATCCACAAAATCTACAATAGTCAACTCCTTTATGAGATTTCTATGCCAAATAGCCTGGGTAGCAACCCCATAGCATGCTACAAACTCTGCCTGCATAGTCGAAGTGGTCACCAATGTTTGTTTTTTACTCTTCCATGATACTGCCCCTCCTACCATCAAGAAAACATAACCTGATGTGGATTTCCTGTCATCCTCACAGTCAGCAAAGTCAGAGTCTGTATACCTCACTAGCTTGAGTTCAGAAACGTGTCTATAAGTCAGCATATAATCTCTGTCCCCTTCAAGTACGTCAATACTTTCTTGGAAGCAACCCAGTGGCTAAGACCAGGATCTGACTGATACCTGCCAAGAAGTCCCATCACAAAAGCAATATCCGGTCTGGTACAGACCTGAGCATACATGATACTACCAAGTGCACTAGCATAAGGCACCTTCTTCATTTCATCCCTCTCAGCTTCATTTTTTGGGTACTGTGTCGAACTCAGTTTGTTACCCTTGAGAACAGGAACATTCTCGGGTTTGCAATCCAGCATACTGAACCTCTCCAGAACACGATCAACATAAGTCCTCTGAGAAAGACTTAATAAATGGTAAGAACGATCCCTATGGATCTCAATCCCAAGAACAAAAGAGGCCTCACCAAGGTCCTTCATGCCGAATTCCCTAGATAAAAGTTGCTTTGTATTATGCAACATCCCTAGGTCACTGCTTGCAAGCAGGATGTCATCCACATACAGAATGAGAAAACAGAATTTGCTCCCACTGACCTTGTGATATATACACTGATCCACTTTATTTTTCATAAAACCAAACGAAGTCACAACACTGTCAAATTTCAGATACCACTGCCTAGAAGCTTGTTTGAGACCATAGATAAACTTCTTGAGTCTACACACAAGATGATCTGAATCATCCACTGCAAAACCCTCAGACTAAACCATATAGACTTCCTCATCAAGATTGCCATTGAGAAAGGCGATTTTGACATCCATCTGATGCAACTCCATATCAAAATGAGCTACCAATGCCATGATCACCCTGAAAGAATCCTTCGAGGAGACTGGAGAAAAAGTCCCATTATAGTCTACTCCCTCTCTCTGAGTGAATCCCTTGGCTATCAATTTGGCTTTAAACCACTCAACTTTTCCTTTGGAATCTCTTTTGGTTTTATACACCCATTTGCAACCAATGGGCTTACAACCTTTAGGTAAATCAACAAGCTTTCAAACATCATTATGTTTCATCGATTGTATTTCATCTCTCATCGCATCTAACCACAAATCTGACTGAGGACTAGAAACAACGCCTGAATAAGTAACTGGATCGACCACACAACCAATGTCATAGTCATGTTCTCCCAGATAGACCTCATAGATAGGTGATATAGCTGACTTTCTCTCCCTGGTGGATCTCCGTAATGGTGCCACTACTGTCTCAATCTGAATCTAAAGAATCTCAGCTGGAACTGCATCAATGATAGGATCCTCAACCGCATGCTGAATAAGAGGAATCTCATCAGGTGCTACATGAATGTCAGGGACGGTATCAATATCAGGCTCTTGAACTCCAGTAGGTGTAACCAATGGCACAGTATGCCCCACATCCGTCTGAATAGGTAAAAGAATAGGTACTGATGTACCAACCATGTGACTATCTTGAACAGTCTGAGAACAATCATTCTTTTAAGCCACATCAAATTCCAGAAGCTTCACTGTCTGTGACTCCACAATCCTAGTACCTCCGCAGGGATTATAAAATTTATATCCCTTCGAATGTTCTGGATAGCTGACAAAGTAGCAACGAGTAGTCTTGGGATCCAACTTGTTTAAAGTCGGATTATACAACTTCACTTCTGCAGGGCACCCCCAAACTCTAAGATGGTTTAAACTGGATTTACAATCGGTCCACAACTCAAAAGGTGTAAGAGGAGCGGCTTTAGTAGGTACACGGTTAAGGATATAAAGAACAATTTTCAAGGCTTCACCCTATAAGAACTTAGGTAAATTAGTCCTACTAACCATACTCCTCACCATGTCCATAAGGGTGCAGTTACGCCTTTCGGCGATCCCATTTTGTTCAGGACTTCTTGGCATAGTAAACTGACTAACTATTCCAGAATCCTCAAGGTATTTGACAAACGAGCCCTTAAGCTGTCCAGCATCGCCATGTCTGCCATAATACTCACCCCCACGATCAGATCTAACAATTTTAATAACTTTTCCTAACTGTTTCTCAATTTCAGTCCTAAAAATCTTGAACTTGTCAAGAGATTCAGACTTTTCTTTAATTAAGTACATGTATCTATATCGGGAATAGTCATCTATAAAAGTGATGAAATAAAAATTTTTACACAATGTGGCTGAATAGGGACCACTGATGTCAGTGTGAATGACCTCTAACAGGTCAGAACTACGGACTGCAATTTTCTTCTTTATTTTGGTCATCTTTCCCTTACAACAGTCTACACAAGTTTCTAGATCACATTCGAGAGTAGGCAGGATGTCAGACTTTATTAGCCTTTTCACTCTTGCCTTAAAAATATGACCTAGCCTCTTATGCCACAATGTGAAAGACCGTTCTTTAGATAAGGGTCTTTTAGAAACAACGCTTTCAACATTATAAGAGACGTAGATATCAGTGGGAGACAAATACAATCTATATAATCCATTGGAAATAAAGCAGGAATCAACTTTAGTTGAATTAAAAAAAATAAATTAACCATAGTATTCTTTATTTCAAAATAGAAACCACTAATGTCCAAAACTGAAACCGAAATTAAATTCCGCCTAAAAGACGGTACATAAAAAGTGTTCTTTAAAGTCAATTTAAAATCAGAATCTAATAATAAAATGACATCTCCCACGAACTCTACTTCAGAATGTCCATCATTTCCTACGACCAGCCTTGATTCATCCTTGTTTGGCCTCCTCCGGTTTATGAACCCCTGTATGGTAAAAGCAACATGGTTAGTTGCACCGCTATCTAGCCACCAAGAACTGGATGGGGCTTCTGATAGATTGGATTCACAAACAAAAGCCAAAGAATCATTACCTGATGGCTGCTTAGGCTTGAGTAACCAAGCCTTGTATTTGTCACAGTCCTTCTTCATTTGACCCTTCTTCTTGCAAAAGAAGCAGCGATCACTCTCTTTTTTCAAAGAGTCTTTCTTGGGTCCCAAATTGTTAGTCTGATCAGACTATTTATTGGCAGACTTAGGAGTATGATTTTTAGACTTTTTACTCTTATAGGCTTTAGAAGTAAATAGGGCAGCAGGCTTTTCTCTTTCTTTAGTTTCTCTTCCTCAGACATAACCCTAGAAATTAGGTCATTAATACTCCAGACTCCATCTTAGAAAATGTAGTTGGTTTTTATGATGCCAAAGTTAGAAGGTAGGGTATTTAAGGCTTGATGGACAATTAGGACATCTGGAAGAGGATGTCTAAGGCTTTGAGTTTAGTTTGGTAATCAACCATCCTAATAATGTAATCCCTAACACCCCTAGAACCATCATATTTCATATTAAATAACCCTTGCAGAAGTGTCCCAATCTCAGCATTCAATGAAACTTTGTATCTCTTGGAGAGATTGCATCTAGCGATTCCCTAGCAGTACATTTCTCAGGCAGACCACTTTTTAGGTGTTCCGGTATCGATCTCTTTATGGATAGTATACTGAGTCGATTACTCTTTTGCCATGCAGCATGCACAGACTTTTCATCTTCATTACTATCAGCAGTTAGATCCATTGGTGTATCCATAATAAGGGACGTGTGCACATCTGTCATTTTCATAGCAAACATAATGTCCTCTTTTCACTTCTTAAAGTTTGACCCAGTGAGGAGCTCAATAGTAACCATGTTATTATTGACAGAGAAGGTGACTGAAAATTTAAACAATAAACAGTACAATAATTAAAATGATGCAAGTACAGCTTGAAAACTTTATAAGCTAACAAGAATTTTACATACATCATTGTAAAAACACCTTTGGGGTGAATTCTCAACATGCAATTGTAAAAATCCCTACATACCAGTGGCCATGGAAATACAACCCAACTTTCAAAATCCACCACCTTCGGGTATGCAGAATTTTAGGGTCAGCCTATTCACATACATACTATATATGTACCCCTTCAAGTACCAATACATGATCACCACTTTTGGGTGTATGACCACACATCAGAGTTGAAGGACATCCCATAACTGTATAAGACCGGTGTTTCACAAATCCAACAAGGAAGGTCGCTTTGGCGGCTGCATCTTGTCGAAACCATGAAACCCTCTTTCGGGACTTTTCAAAATTACTTACATCCTTAAACAATGTGTTATTTTATAATTGATGACAAGGGGCTTTAAATGTCTTAAAATTAATACAAAAATAATAATAATTCTGTTAATCAAGGTAGGTATTCCAGCAAGTCAGAAATTGGTTCGGTTCCCAATAGAACGAACCGATAAGTTATATAAAAGGGCATGCATCAAAAGAATACCAAAAATATTTAAAATATACATATCTGATTAAAACAGAGGGCACCACTGTGTAGAGCACAAAAAAACAGAGCCAACGCAAAAAATGGGACCCCAAACGGAGTCTTGTAGCCCCTAGAAAGCTCGGTCAAAGTTCAAGTCCAAATTCGGTTGACTGTATTGGTCAAACCGGTCCAAACGGTCAAACCAAATTCAATTCGAGTCAACCCCGGTTCAACCAAATCGGTTCAGTTTTGGTCCGACCGGGTCCAGGTCAAAATTCGGGTTACCGGGTCAGGTCAGCGGTTCGGGAAACGGGTCGACCCGACGGCTCATGTTAGTAGGTCTATATAACTGTCAGGGGCGCACGATCGCAAACCCCGTAAAATGCCTTTTTTTTTTTTTTTTTTTTTTAACTTTTGTCGGCGAGTGAGATCACCCGCGACTGTCGTGGGAGCGGGAGAGCTCGTCCGGTGGCCGCCGACGGTGATCCACCCACCGAAATTTTTGATTTTTTGAGCTCTACGCCCCCATGTGATCAGATTTGATTTTTGCCCGTAAAAAAAAATGGCAGTATGCCATGTCTGTACGGATTTTTCAAAAAATTGAAAAAACCCTAGAAACCTTGATTCGAATCGAAATTTTTTGATTCCCTTAGCCTGTTCTATTATTTTGAATCCATATAGGTTCAAGAACGGATCTATGGAGGCTCTGATACCACATGTTAGAATAAATCGATCCGAATAGGGATAAAATCCCAAAAGCCAGGATCTCCATAGGGCGTTCAAGAACACAATCAAATAAATAATAGAAAACAGGGATAGAACCACCAACCTTGTTTCACATCCACAGTGATGATGATTGCAACAAAAAATAAAGAACAAAGATTTAGGTGCTTCCCCTCTATTCCCAAAGTAACTGATTTGATGAGAATACCGAATGCGCAGAGATGACGAACATTGAATATCTCCCTCTCTTTCAAGAATGCACTCCTCAATAGCAATTGAGAATAATAAGTTGTGATGGGTAGAGGGGGACCTAGCTCTCCTTATATAGTAATCCCTATAGGGTCTGACTCATCATAGTCCCAATAGGAATCTATCTGGCCCACACTAAGCTAGTCCACATTAGACTTCTAATATAACTTAATGACCCCACTTTATTAGACCAAAACCCTAATTAGCCTGGTTTAGGGATTTAATTATGTCCATATGGAATTTTATTAGAACTAAAATTCTAACAATTCTGCATTTGTAGAATTCCAAGGTCCTACTGCAGAGCCATCAGATGTCAGAGTCCTTCCGCTGAGTGCATTTAATCCGAAGATAACTACAGCCCTAAATAAGGTGAACAGAGTGAGAGCAATGTAAAAGAAAATAGACTTGAAATGTATCAACAAATGCTTCAGCCCAGTTCATATCATTGTTTGAAAAAAAAAAAAACAAAAAAAAAACAGTTCGTATATACAAAACAGAAAAAAATAATGAGAAATTTCGGTTACCCAGCCTTTTTGAAGAAAGTGCTAAGTTCATCCCATCTAGACATTGGTAGACAGCCTTCAGAGAAGCCAAACATCTCAGAGTTATTAACAAATTGGGGACAGGGTTGCTGTGGCTTTCCAGTCTCATATATAACCTTATCTTGCAATGTTCCACTCAATCTAATTTTCGAGGGCTTAAAAGCTGCAAAATTTAATTTTCCGAGTAAGGAATTGTCTCTTTGATAGTAGTAAAAGATGAGTGCCCAAACTAATGAGTCCAATTAAGAGTAAGAGAGGCTGTACCTTTAACAGCATTTAACAAAATTGTGTTGTTAAGATCCTGCATGAAAAGCAAAAGAATAAACATATGAATTACAGAATTAGCACGAATCAATTGTTTGAATCACTTTAAACCAATGTTTGCTCGGGAAAAGGAATTTTTACTTTCTTCAGTTTCAATTAAAAGTATTTGTTGAAACGCTTTACTGTGTACAGTGTGATATGATTGTGTGACTCTGTATAAGCGATGAGGACCGGCGGTGTAGCGTTCCGATGCCGGGAGGAGACGGGCGATTAAATTCCTCTGTTCCAATTTCTAATGTGGTGGGCCGTTGAGATGGACTGACCATGAAGCATGAGCCCACAAACGACTTAATTTTTTAGTTTTAGGTTTACAGAAAGTCGGTGATGACATTTTACAGGTCAACCCTTTATTTATGTCCACCAATACACCGTGTGTAAGCAAAAAAACGCTCAAGATGTGAATGGAAGAGACTTTGAGTGTCAAAATCAAACATTCGGTCTCTAAACATTATACCGTGTTCTTGACATTTTGTGCGTGTGTTTTATCGGGTTGGGTAAGTTGGGATTTGAACCCACTTAAGCGTTAGGCACTTAAGGTCCAATTAACAATAAATAGAGGAGATAATGGTCCAACGTCGACGGCATTGACACGAAGGTGTTCTTCCACGTGTGCAACCATTCCTAAATGACTCAAATTCTAATCATGGTTGGTCAATCAAATTGAATCAGATTACTTTCTGTTAGATTCAGGTTTCAGAATGAGGGTAACTAAATGTTAGAATTATAATGCAAACACCCAGAGATTTACGCAACCAAACGCAATGTTACAAATTCTAGTTGGCCAGGGTCAATTCTCGATTCTAAGGGCTTGGATTTAATTGGTGAGTAGTAGCACTGTCTCCAAGGTCATGGTGAGTTGTAGCACTGTCTCTAAGGTCATACTCCAGAGTCGGATAGTTAGTAAATACATGTATTATATCTATATTATACGTGTATCTGAATATTTAATTCAAAATGTATTTTAAAATACAAATGCATTTATAAGAAAAAACATATTTTTTAAAGGTGTCGTATTATACATATATTATAAACATATTATACATTTTACTTAGGTTTGTTACATTTAAAAAAACAAAGAAATCAAAACAAAACCCCAAATCTCTCGTCCTTGAGCCCCTGACTGCTGCCCTTCTTCTTCTTCTTCTTCTTCTCCATCTTTGTTCCCGTTTGAATTCACCGGCAGCCGACGAATCTACATCTAATTCTCAAATCGGATGAGGTTAGAGGATTTTATGTCTTGCATAGTGCATACCAAAAGTTTAGCGTTGAGTTGGAATAGAGGATACCATGTGGACGGTGATTTTATGCATACCAAAAGTTTAGCTAGGATTTATTGTGTTTTCTTTTTGATAAAATCACCGTCCACATGCTATTGTTTTGCTTATTAGGTGGTGCATGTGTGTCACATAGTGAATATATATTCCTATTTTAACTTACAAGGTGGCCTGTATTAAATACGTATTAAACACATACCATATTATTGTCGTACGTGTTTTATTATGTCAGATTTTTTAAAAGTATTATTGTTGTTTGACCCATTTAATTGTTATATGTATACATACCTATTTTATTATCGTTCCCAAATTTACTAAGGTCCAGAGTCGACCAAGGTTTTAAGAATTGGAAGTCGGATCAGTGTATCAGCAGATTCAAATCAGAATTGGTCGTGATCGATCCCAATTCCCCCAGAAATTCTCTGTTTTTTTTATCTGAGGATTGATCCTAAGGTTCTTAAGAACCGATTCCGATCCGATCCGAATCGGATTCACCACTGACGGATTCTATGTTTTAAATCCCTGGACTCGACTATCGCACCGACATGTGATTTTCACACCATGTAGAGCTAGCGAGCATTGGTGTGGCCTGGCCCTACGCTGGCCCATTTGTTTAAGATCTTTATTTATGATTGTAAGGTTCACGGTATATGCCATCATACATAATAACCATTTTCACACTCCCCCAAAAAATAATAATAATAATAATAATCGATGCTGTGTGGGTGTGTACGCAACGTAGAGACACAATCCGATGCAAAAGATTACTACACCCCGAAAAGATTGAAAGGTTGGTGATCGATGAACATAAAATCATCGGATAGTACTGTTCCTTTTCCCATAATAATAATAATAAAAGATCTCTTAGTACTAGAACTATAAGAGGTGAACCATGTGTCTCTCATTTACTCTTTACATACGAATATATGGTGTTTTATTCTGAGTCATGGAAAGGGGAAAATCAAACTCTTATAAAACTCTTACATGAATACTATCTTGTATTGAGGTCAGAGATTAATATGAGAAAGTCCAATATCCCCTTTAACCTTAACACTCTTGTGCATCAATGCAGATATATCTAATGTCACAGGTTTAACTGTGGTGACCAATCATGGAAAATACCATGCTCTTTTAACATATTTTGGAAGAACTAAGAAATCTTTGTTTTCCAATATAGTGGAAAGGATTCACTCAAAATTAGCTACTAGAAGGAAATCCTCCTCTCGATCAGTTGCAGACAGAGAAATTCTCATTAACTTAGTTGTTACTAGTATTTCATCTTATGCTATGTCTATGTTTCTAATTCCTATTAACACTTGTTGTGAGTTAAATAAGCTTGTTACATATTTTTGGCGGAAAAATGATTGTGATAAAGGAGTATATTGGATTAATTGGGCAAATTGGTTGGTGGCTTGGGTTTTCATGACTTCGAGAGTTTTACCATAGCTTTGTTAACTCCTTAAGGTTGGCAGATTCTTCATAATAGTGAGGTTCTACGGGTGCGTGTTTTAAAAGGGAAATACTTCTCTCAAACTACTTTTCCTGAAACTACTGGACGACAGAATAGATCATGGGCTTGGAAGAGTCTCCTGAAGGGTAGAGAATTGCGACCTTCGGAGGTGAGATGGTAATGGGGCCTTAACTTCAATATACAGGGACATCCGGATTCCTTCTTTACGTGGAGTTCATATTACTAGTTTGCTGGCCTCAACACTCCAATTGCTTAAACCCCAAGAAGCCACATGGCGTAGTCATGAGCTCAGTGTGGAGACACGTGACTTACCCTTAGTGAAATCACAACCTTTAACCTCATATCTTCGGGTATATTAAAAAGGTTGTACCACTGGACGGTTTGAGCACCATATTGGCAAAGGTGTGATGAGAGGTATATGAAACACCTTGACATGTCCTAATCCAGCCTCATGCATCATGTAAAGATGTAGAGACAGTGGCGTTCGGCGTGGGACAACCACTTGCTTTCTACGAATACAAGATGAATTCATGTACAAATTGGAGGGCTTTTACAGAAACTAGGATATTTTCTGTGAAAATTGCTTACCATTTCACTTTTTCCCATCGTAGCAGTGGAGCTTCCCCCTCTTTTGATCTATTCAGGACTCATCTATGGAGTCTAAATGTCCTACCAAAATTAAATTGTTCTTTTGGCATTGTAGCTCTAACACCTTGGTAATAAATTTTAGTTTTTTCGGCCACTTATCTCCTCAACCTCTTTTCCTTGTGTGCAATGTTGAGGTTGAATCAATTATTCATATGTTGTTTTGTTGCCCTTTTGCAGTGGCTTACTGCTATGCCTCTCCACTTCAGCTAGATTCTACAGAATTCCAAGGTGCTTAGTTTAAAGACTGGTTCACTTTCATCTCCACTCCATTCAAAGATGTACACCTAATCGGTTAGATTTCAATATTCAATAGTTTTCCTTATCCTGGGAAATCTTGAAGACTCGGAATTGAGTCATCTTGAACCAACTTTAACCATGTCTACTGGACACTATGTGTGCATTCATGCTGTTGTGGAGGACAGTTATATTGGCTTTCTTAGCCAAATACCTCTAACTGGTCCACCCTTGGCCCTTATTCAAGTCACATGGGTGCATGTTCCTCCATCTCATGCTTTGGTGCACTCTGATGGCGCTTGGTCCTCCACAACTAAACGAGGTGAAAGGGGTGTGCTTCTCTTGATTGCTATTGGTACTTTCATTGTTGCACAATCAAAGGCTGACTTTAGCTTCTTAGCCTTTGTAATGAAGGCTAAAGAGCTTTTGGATGGCCTTTTGTTCGCCCAACAATTTCATCTCACAGCTCTAGTGCTCTGCTCGGATTGTCAAACTGTAATCTTTGCTCTACTTCACATGAGAACTTCTCTAGTCTAGGTGACGCTTACTATTGCAGATGATATTTTTTCTCTTTCCTCGACTTTTTAAAGTTTAAATTTCTTGTATATTGCTCATGTCTAAAGGAAAATATTTTATAGGACAATAATTCGACCGGTGCGGAATGTTGGCCAGTAGAGAAACATCATATAGATAAACTCAGTGTAGTAGAGACGAAGAAGTTGAGATGAATAAGTGGAAAAAAAATAGGAAAGTTAAAGTAAGGAATGATCATATTCGAGTTGATTTGGGAGTAGGTCTGATACATGATTGATGAGGCATAAAACACCCCTCCTATCAGAGGCTGCCACATGGCCGACCCGACCTCGGTCAGGAACGAGTTGGGCCGAGTCGGAGCCGGGCGGCGTCGTCGCCGATAAGTCACCCGATAGAACCGGACTCGAGCAGAACTAGCGATGGCCGAGCTCATACAGAGTCAACCATAGACTCCTGATCGAGCTTGCGGCCGAGATTAACCCCTCGGCCGACCTCCCTTGCCGACCTCCTCTGCCGACCTCCGAGGCCGAGTCCTCCTCCACTAAAGCTCCCATAGCACCCCACCAGGGATCTCCGGCCATGTCAACACGTCCCGAGAATCGTGGGATAGGAATCGAGCCACGATTCTGCGCATCACGGATCGCACTCTACATGGACTCTTACCTTAATAAGAGCCCGACCACGAAAATAACTCTCCACTCCGCTCTACGCAGAGAACCTTCGAAAGAAGGACTCCTACCATACTAGGACTCGCCAACCATCTCGCTCCTCCTCACTCTATAAATACCCGTATGGAGCACCATTCATCGCTTGCTTTTTACTACGCGATTCTGTTGTCGCGTTGGAGACCCGACTTGAGCATCGGAGAGTCCTAGGCCGGAGCCACACTGGCCCTCTTGCGCTCATTGCTTGATTTTTGCAGTTCATCCACGGCGAACCAAACACCGAAGGGTTTCACACGCAATGATTTGGCGCCGTCTGTGGGAGCGATATCGGCAAGCATCGTCGTTTCTACCAATTCCAAGAGCAATAACAATGGTGCACACGAGGTCGGGGCAACATGGCTCGACTTCCCGCATAGAAGAGCCGCAGCCCGTTGTGCAGACGAGGAGATCACCGCCTCCCGAAGCCTCTCGGCAGGGGATAAATAGAAGACCCCCTAGAGCAAAGTGCGTGTGCCAGCCATCAAGGGCACCATTCCCCACCGAGAGTGGAAACGGGAGGTGCGCTAACCACGGCCGCGGCTAGCGCGGGCAGGCCGAGCCAAGCTTGGACGGATTGGCCTACCAGCACCGCCACCCTTGCCGGAGAGTTTGGACCCCGGCCCCGGCAAATAATCGACAGTCATGGATTTGCAGTGCAGATGCTCCACACCAATGAGATGCTGCGCACCTTCATGAACAGTTGCAGGCGGGCTAATGGGCCGCCATCGCCGCACCCCCGCTCCGTGCACGCAGAGAGAAACTTGCGGCAAAATGGTGGCCGGCGTAGAGCCGAACCGAGTCGAGCCGCGTCCTAGCACCCGTCTTGTCGAAGACTCCACCTCCGCGCCCTAAGCGGGCGCTCGGCGGGATGAACAAGAGCATCGCCAAAGCCCGCGACGCAGGCGAGAAATCGAACCGATCGGCTCGGTAGCGAGGAGGTCGGTATTTTCGGACGGATCGGAGAGAGGACGAACAGCCGAGAAGAGTCCGAGAACAAAGGAAAGACCCGGTGGAAAGGCGCGCGCCGAGACAAGGAGAAGGATCTCGTCGTACTCCCGGGTGTCAGAGCTCACCTCCCCGAGAAGAACAACAGGGGAGTCCCCGGGGTCCAACTTCCAGGGAAGAAAGAAGAACAAGGAAGGATGGTGAGGACCGAGCTGACCAGAATGGCCGACTACAACGGGACGATCGACCCTATCGACCCCGGGCTGAGGAGCCGGTTGGCCGAGCACCCGAAATTGAGCTGGAAAAGCGGCTACGAGACTTGGCAGAGAAAGTGGAGGGGTTGAAGAAACAAGCGACCCCGGATGCCTACTCTTTGGTCGGGCGTCACCCTTATCCTCCCGAGATCATGACCGCACCGCTACAGAATGGGTTCAAACCTCCCCCGTTCGACCGATATGATGGGACGACTGACCCGACAGATCACATCAACTACTTTAATGCGATGATGACCATGTGCGGGGAACCGAAATCGTTTCTTGCCGAGCCTTCCCCGCATCCCTCAAGGGCGCGACGACCTCATGGTTCTCTTGGTTGCCATCGAACTCCATAAAAAGCTTCGCTGAACTCCGCCAAGCCTTTGTCACATGCTTTCGAGTAGTATGAAACATAAGAAGACAACGGTCAACCTCCTCAGCGTGAAGCAGAGGCCCGACGAGTCGATCCGAGCATTCCTCTCCCGCTTCAACAAGGAATCCTTAGACATCAAGGATTGAGTTGAGGCCACGCGCGCTCGACTATGAGCAACGGATTGGCCGACATGGACCTTATCAAGGACTTGGCCCGAAAGCCGACAAGAAACCTGGCCGAGCTCTTGGAGAGGTGCAACGAGTTCGCAAATATGGCCGAGGTCCTCCAAGCCCGGAGAAGAACCGAAGGCCGTACTGACAAGAAAAGGCCAACAACGACGACCGAAGGGAAGACAAAAGGCCAAGGATGGATCGCCGGGACGGGACGGATCGAGCTCGGGCCCCCGACTACACGCCATTGAATGCCTCTCGCAAGGAGATCTTGATGCAAATACAAGATGGGGGGTACATCCGTCGACCCCGACCGATGCAAGAGGGGTCATCTCGGAATCCCAACAAATATTGCCAGTTCCACAAGGACACCGATCACGACACCGAGGATTGTTATCACCTGAAAAGAGAAATCGAAGAGCTGATAAAAGCAGGCCACTTGAAGCGATATGTCAAAGGAGGCCGAGAAGATCGTGGAGGTCGGCGACTGATGACCGAGATCAAAGAAGAGCCGAGCCTAGGGCCAAAAATAGGCGAGTTGAGCTGAAACGATGACAAGGTCCGAGCTGAGAAGAAGGAGGACGGATCCGGGCCGAGCAATGACAAGGGAGCCCCCATATACACTATCCTCGGAGGGCCTGGGCAAGAGACTACTCGAAAGGCTAAGGCAAACGCGCGCTTTGTCGGAGTGGCCGAGATGCCCGCCAAGAAACTCAAGCCGGTGGTGACGATCTCCTTCATGGAAGCCGACCTCGAAGGTATAAGTTTACCTCATGATGATGCTTTAGTGGTGCAGGTAGAAATTACGAATAGACCCATCCACCGTGTATTGGTCGATACCGGCGCATCCGTGGACCTTATGTCACTAGAAGCGTACCGACAATTTGGCTTCGACGATGAAGCACTCAAGCCAGAAGGCACCTCGCTTCACTGGTTTTCGAGAGCGGCGCGACCATTAAAGGCTCGATCGACCTCGGTCACAATTGGGCAAGCTCCATGCCAAGTGACGATCCAAGTCAAATTCATGGTGGTACGGTCGGTAGTGGCTTTCAACGCCATACTCGGCCGTCCTTCATTGACCGCCCTCCAAGCCATCATCTCCCGATACACTTGAAGATGAAGTTCCCCATCGAGAATGGTGTCGGCGAGGTCCGAGGCAACTGAGAAGAAGGCACGGAGTGCTACGCTACTTTCGTCAAGCAAAACAAGGGTAATGTTCGAGGAATGGCCATGTGTGTCGAGCATCTCCCCGAGAATCAGTGGGATGAGCTTATCGAGAGAAGAGGATGACCCGTGGAAGACCTGACCCCACTTCATCTCAGCGAAGATGACCCGGCCAAGGTGGTCCAGCTCGGATCACTACTAAATGAAGATCAAAGGAATCGGCTCGAGTTTTCTTAAAAGCGAACGCCGATGTCTTCGCCTGGTCGGCGTGACATGACGGGCATACCCAGGCATATAGTGAGCATCGACTCCATGTAGATCCGGGTGAAACCAATCCGGCAGAAGAGAAGGAACTACACGCTTGATCGACAAACCGTAATCAATGCAGAGGTGGAGAAGCTTCGCCGATCAGGATTCATCCGAGAAGAAAAATTCCCGACCTGGTTGGCTAACGTCGTCATGGTCCCTAAATCAAACGGAAAGTGGAGAATGTGTGTCAACTACACCGATCTCAACAAGGCTTGCCCAAAAGATGAGTATCCACTACCTCGGATCGACCTCTTGATCGACGCCACGGCAGGTCACGAGATGCTGAGTTTCATGGACGCGTACTCCGGCTACAACCAAATCATGATGCATGAGGAGGACGAGTCGTACACGGCATTCTGAACTGACCAAGAAAATTTCTGTTATAAGGTCATGCCGTTCGGATTGAGGAACGCCGGAGCGACATACCAGCGCCTCGTGAACTATATATTCCGGGGGCAGATCGGAAGGAACATGGAAGTCTACGTGGACGACATGTTGGTGAAAAGTTTGAAGGTCGAACACCACTTAGCCGACCTGGAAGAAGCCTTTAGCGTATTGAGGAAGAACCAGATGAAGCTGAATCCGGCCAAGTGTGCATTCAGCGTGACCTCGGGAAAGTTCCTCCGCTTCATGGTCTCTGTCAGAGGCATCAAAGCCAATCCGGCAAAAATCAGAGCCATCCAAGATATGAGCCCCCCAAGGATGATCCGAGAAGTACAAAGGCTAAATGGACGTGTGGCGGCGCTGGCACGATTCATGTCGAGATCGGGTGACAAATGCCTACCATTCTTTAAAGCCCTAAAGAATATCCGAAACCCAAAGGACTTCATTTGGTCGGGCGAATGTCAGGAAGCTTTTGAAGAGCTGAAGAAATATTTGGAGAACCCGCCTCTTCTCAGCCGACCCGAACCAAAAGCGGAGCTTCAAGTCTACTTAGCCACTACTCTCGTAGTGGTCAGTGCGGTGTTGATCAGGAAAGAGAGTCGAACCCAAAGGCCGATATACTATATCAGCCACGTTCTTGTCGATGCCGAGACAAGATACTCTGGGTTCAAGAAAGTAGCATTCGCTCTGGTCACTGCTGCAAGGAAACTAAGGCCGTACTTCCAAGTTCATCCGATCGCTGTACTGACCGACCAGCCACTCAAGAAGATATTGCACAAACCCGACGTTTTGGGACGGCTGATTACCTGGGCAGTTGAACTAAGTGAATACAACATAAGCTATCGACCGAGGACAGCGATAAAAGGACAAGCCCTTGCCGACTTCATCGCCGAATGCACGGGGCCCAAACATGAGGTCGAAGAAGAAAAGACAGTCGAAGAGGTCGGGGCTATAGCCGACCCGATTTGGACCATGAATGTCGACGGATCAAGCAATTTCGGAGGAAGCGGGGCCGGCCTAATACTTGTAAGCCCCGAAGGGTTTCTGATCCAATATGCCCTAAGGTTCAAGTTTCCCGCCTCGAACAACGAGGCTAAGTATGAAGCCCTTCTAGCTGGACTTCGAGTCAGCAAAGCTATAGGCATAAAGCGGTTGAAAGTGCGAGGAGACTCCCAACTTGTGGTCAACCAGGTCAAAAGAGACTATGAGGCAAAAGACGAAAGGATGATAGCGTACCTGGACTGAGCCCGAGATCTAATTTCTGAGCTCGAGCACTTTAAGATGACTCGAATATCGAGAAAAGAGAATGCCGTGGTTGACTCCTTGTCTAGGTTGGCCGAGGTCGACCTCCAATATCTGAGCCGGTCAGTATACATAGAAATATTGGAGAAACCCTCCTTACAAGAAGAAAGCGTAAAGCACATTGAAGAGGAGGGGCCGACCTGGTTGGACCCCATTGTCAACTACTTGGAGAATAACCTGCTCCCGGGGAACCGAGACGAAGCAAGGAAGGTCAAGATCTGAGCTTCCAAGTACTCGATGATCGACGGAGTGCTCTAGAAAAGAGCAATCTCAGCCCCCCTTCTCTGATGCTAGGACCAAAAGGGGCCAAGTATGCATTGGCCGAGGTGCATGAGGGAATATGCGGGAGCCACATGGGTGGCCGAGCTCTTGCATATAAGATACTTCGGCAAGGATTCTATTGGCCAAGAATGCAAGAAGAGGCCATGAGATACGTGAATACGTGTGAGAAGTGCCAACTGTTCGCACCAATCCCAAGCCGACCAGCAACAAAGTTAACCTCAATGCGGAGCCCAATCCCATTCACTATGTGAGGAATGGACATTCTCGGAGATTTCACCTCGGCATCGGGAAACAGAAAGTACGTAGTAGTAGCAATCGATTACTTCACCAAGTGGGTCGAGGCCTAGCCCCTTGCCACCATCACTGAGAAGAACATGGAGAAATTTTTTTGAGATAAGGTCATCTACCGGTTCGGGCTACCGAAAGTTCTCATCACTGATAATGGCACGTAATTCAACAACCCGGCCTTCCGAGAGTTCTGCGAGCACTTCTACATTGACTTCCGACCCATCTCGGTAGCTCATCCACAAGCAAATGGACAAGTAGAAGTGTCCAACCGAACATTACTCACCGGCATTAAGAGAAGATTAGATGAGGCCAAGGGGAAATGGGTGGAAGAACTCCCAAGCATCCTATGGGCATATCGGACGATCGTAAGAACTCCAACCCGGGAGAGTCCTTTTTGCCTCGCTTATGGGACAGAAGCCCGGCCCGATTGAAGTTATGGCTTCATCGTGCACGAGTGCTCAACTTCGATGAGAGAAGACCTATGAAGATGGGCTGATAGCCAACCTTGACTTCCTCGATGAAGTCCGAGAAAAGGCCCTATTCCGAAACGCGGCGTACCAACAGAAGGCGACAAAGTACTATGACTCAAGAGTCAAAGAACGACACTTCCGTCAAGGGACCTTGTTCTCGAAAAACTTCAGTGCATCCCAGCCGAGGCAACAAGGAAAATTAGCACCAAATTGGGAAGGCCCGTACATAGTTTCCAAGCAAATTCGCCCAGCACGTATCGCTTGCCGAGACTCAGGGGCAAGAAGGTACCGAGACCTTGGAACTCAAAAAATTTGAAGAAGTTTTTCAATAATTGAGCATGCGTGTATTCGGCTTCAGCCCCGACATTTGATTCAATAAAGTCTTTCTCCACCACTTAACGTATTTGCAAGCTCCCAAGTCAAAGTCGTAAGACCGGTCCTCATAGACCTGGCCGACCTCAAAGACCCGACCCTCATGGTCGGCAGCCAAGTCGTAAGATCGGTCCTCATAAACCTAGCTGACCTCAAAGACTGACCCTCGTAGGTCGACAGCCAAGTCGTAAGACCGGTCCTCATAGACCTGGCCAACCTCAAAGACTGACCCTAGTAGGTCGGCAGCCAAGTCGTAAGACTGGTCCTCATAGGCATGGCCGACCTCAAAGATTGACCCTCGTAGGTCAGCAGACAAGTCGTAAGACCGGTCCTCATAGACCTGGCCGACCTCTCAAGAGCAGACATCCCTATTTGGCCGAGCCTAACAAAATACAAAACTAAGCTAAGGCATTAGGCTCGGCCAGGAAGGATACTCGGCCACGCGTCCGCTTATATGATAGTCTCTCCAATCGGACCGAAGAGAACGCCGAACTAACCAACCAAGGTGAGGATCACATTGACCTCGGACATGGCATGGCCGAAACCGCCGACCACATGAGGCATGGGTAAAAAAGAGACGAGTTCCTAAGCTCGGCTAGCGAAACGACTAGGCAGGTTTGGCCACAAATAAAACAGAATACACAAGGAAAAGAAGGCTAAGGGTGCCGAGTTGAAATACTTAGACAAATTCGAAAAAATAAGTTGTTTTATTCATTATAAGCCGACTGATCGGCACGGTTACAAAACGGGCGTTCGGCCCCAAAAAAAAAAAAATAATAATAAAAAAATTTTTACATCTCGGTCTCCTCGGCGGGAGACTTGGAGGCGACCTCGAAGTGTCCACAAGCAATAGGCTCGGCGGGGGTCTTGTGGTCCGGCTCCCGGAGGGAAGACGTCGACCGGAGTAGGTGCCTCAAGGGGCGAGCACGGTGACCTCGGCTCCCTCCTCATCTCCCACCTCCCGCAAAGGTAGTCGCATCATCATCAAAGCGGGAGAGATTGAGATCGAGTCGCCGCCTTGATCTCGGCCAAAGCTCGGCTCGGCCGCCTCAAAACCTTCCGCATAGGAGGCTTCCGATCTCATGGCGGACATCGGCGTACTCCTCCGATTGGAGATAGTCGCCGACGCCTCGCTCCGAGCCATGGCCGAGATCTTCCTTGGCCTCTCCTTCACCTCGGCAAGCCGAGCTGCAGAGCCTCGGACCTTCTCTCTCTCTGCTCGACCACCTCGGCCCGAGAGCTCTCCACTCGGCCTCGTGCGAGTGAGCTTCTCTTGAGTCTCCCGACACCTCCGAGCGGCATCCTGATAAGCCTTCTTGCCTTTGGGACGTCCAAGGAATAGTTCTCGGTAGAGCCACTCAAAGCGGAGCATAGTCTCCACTTGCATTAGCAAAGCCCTACAAAAAAGCATGAGCACAAAAATCAAGACAGGACTACACAGATCATATCTATTCAAAAAAGCCGACAAGGAAACTTACCATGTTGAAATCCTAAAATAGAGTGGAGAGGAGCTCAGGGTCGACAACGCCTTGAGCTTCTCCTTGTCGGATGGAAGCCGACCGCATCCAGCCATTCTTTGGCGTGAGCGGCCGACGCCAAAGCCGAGTCCCCGGAAGAGGCGCCAAGTCGGCCTCACGGGAACGTTGTTGGTCGAGGCCCTCCCGGGACATATCGAGAGATGTTGGCGGGCGAAGCCACGGGCGGAAGACCACTACTCGTCGATTAACCGAGAGCTTCGATGCTTGATGTCTCTCGGCGGGCTCTTCTCACCTTTTCGGCCTTTCCCCTTCCTCGGAGACCCGGCTGGCCCATATTCTTCTCGGCCTCAAGGCCGACCACAGCATCCGATGGCCCCGACATCACGGCCTTGCCCTTGGGGGCCTTGGAGGACTCGCCCCGGGGTTTCTTCTCTGCATTTTTCTTCTTTCGATCCGTGATGGTCTCGGCCCATCGCCGAGCTGTATCCATAGGGGGAATGTGACCGACCACTGCAAGAGAAACCGAGAATGTCAAAAATAAGTCAGAAAAGAAAAAGAAAATCAAGTAAAGGGGTCATCTCGGACAACGGAGACGGGCTCGGCTCGGGCTCCTACCGGGGTCATATGCCACCTCGAAGAAACCCCTCGTCCCGAAGTTGGAGGACATCGAAGGGCGGAAGCTGAAGGATCAGGTCCAGCGATGTCATCTCGTTCTCGGTCAGGGGTAGTACCCTATTGACGTAGTTCAGGTTCATCTCCTTCCACTCGGTTCGGAGGGGGCTGTTGGGAATGGAAGCGAAGAAAAAACAAGGCTTCCAATACTTATTGAAGGTCGGCGTACCAACCAGAAATTTATGGCCGCCCAGAGCCGCACTCTTCCCCGATCGACGGCAGAAGTAGTACCACCCCTTCTCGGGAGATTTCTTCAAGAAGAAGAGCCAAGAAAATAGTGCCACGCTCGTACATCGACCCATCTCGCTGAACAAGGCATAGAAGCCATACACGGCCAGCCAAGAGTTCGGCACCAGCTGGCCAGGAGACATGTGGAAGTGGTTCAAGATCTGGTCCACCAGGCCGAGAACGGGAGCCGACGCATACTTGAAGGGGGTCTCGTATAGAGCCACCTCGGACGGGCACGATGAAGCAGGCCATCTCACCGGGGTTAGGAACTCGGAGTGAATGTCCTCGGGGATGGCATAGGTCGTCCTCGGATAGTTGAGGTCGCCTCCGTGACCGTGCTCGACAGTGCCGACACTACCTTCCTCGGGCCGAGGCGTCGTGCCGACGAGTTGACCGAGCCAACCCCCACCTTGGGCGAATCTCCCTCACCGATTCCTCATTGGATGAGGACAACTCGGAGTTCTCGGCTCGGTCGCGGTGATGGATTGGGCCGCGTGGTCGGACTCCGGAGTAACGGAGGCTCGGCCACCTCGGCTGACGAAGCTCACTACATCGGGCTCATCCGAGGTCGAGCCCAATAGGTCTATGGTAGGAGAATGAGCGGGAGCTCTCGGCTCAAACTCGCGCCCTCTGCGCTGGCGAGCAGCTCGCCCATAGGACTACTACCAACCGACATATCGGGCGGAGAAGACTTGCGATTGAAGAAGAGCCGGCGCGAACGAAGCAACGACCGAGTCAATCGCAAGCAAGTAAACGCCGAGATCTACCGAGCTGAAGGATCCAAGCTTGTCAAGAAGTCAATAACTTAAAGCAAGTGAGGAATGAATAGTTAGGAGTCGCCTATTTATAATCCTTGGGTTTTTTGATCCTACGGCGACCATAGCTCGGCAGATTCAACGGCCTAGATCAAAGGGCGTTTTGAATTCTGAGCAGCGCCATAATGGCTCTGCCGACGTGGCACTTGAAACCCAACCGTCAGGTCGTGCAATGTTAAATCCGCGGCAATAAATAAGCTCGGTTCAACCGCAAGAATCTTCCGACAAGCGATCAGAAACTTTACTCATCGGTGCGAGCCGACCCACGATGAGTGGGGGCCCTGATGAGGCATAAAACACCCCTCCTATCGAGGCTGCCACATGGCCGACCCGACCTCGATCCGAGAATCGAGTTGGGCCGAGTCGGAGACCGGGCCGACCTCGTCTCCGATAAGTCACCCGACAGAACTAGACTCGAACGAACTAGCCGGTGGCCGAGGCCGAGCTCATACAGGTCAACCATAGACTCCTGGTCGAGCTTGCGGCCGAGATTAATCCCTCGAGCCAACCTCCCTGGCCGACCTCCCTTGCCGACCTCCCTTGCCGAGTCCTCCTCCACTAAAGCTCCCATAGCACCCCACCAGGGATCTCCGGGCCATGTCAACACGTCCCGAGAATCGTGGGATAGGAATCGAGCCACGATTCCCACGCATCACGGGATCGTACTCTACATGGACTCTTACCTTAATAAGAGCCCGACCCCAAAAATAACTCTCCACTCCGCTCTACGCGAGAGAACCTCTCGAAAGAAGGACTCCTACCATACTAGGACTCGCCAACCATCTCGTCTCCTCCTCACTCTATAAATACCCGGTATGGAGCACCATTCATCGCTTGCTTTTTACTACGCAGCTTACACCGCCGCGTTGGAGACCTGACTTGAGCATCGGAGAGTCCTAGGCCGGAGCCACACCGGCCCTCTTGCGCTCATTGCTTGGTTTTTGCAGGTTCATCCACGGGCGAACCAAACACCGGAGGGTTTCACACACAACAATGATAAGTTACAAGAAAGTTGAAAGAGTTATTACTGAAGTGGGTTTTCTCACATCGTTTGCTGTGAGTTTCCCATGTATTTATAAATTGTAAATTAGTTACAAACTGTAAGAGATTACAAAGAATAACAACGACAGTGTATGGTGTTACAATGGATAAGAATAACAAAGAATTTTATAGGAAACAGGTTGGCTGGGGGCTATCTTGATAGAGTTGTGTTCTATCTTGGTAGAAGACTCAAATGGCCGATGTGTACTGTTACACCCCCTCTAGCGCAATTGAGGGTCGACCATAGTAAACTTGGAACGAAGGGACTCAAACCTGGTGATGGCCATAGGTTTGGTCAGAATATCGGCAGTTTCATCTATGGTAGAAATGATCCGAACATCAAGTAGCTTCTTCGTAACCTGGTCACGAATGAAATGATAATCAATTTTGACGTGTTTTATTTCGCACGTGAAAGACAGGATTGGCGGCAAGATAAGTAACCCCAATGTTGTCACACCAGATAATGGGCGAATGAGGAGGAGAGTAGCCAAGTTCTCGAATTAAGTACTATAGCCAGAGGAGTTCAGAAGCGGTGTTTGCAACACCTTTGTACTCAGATTCGGTGCTATAGCGAGCCATCGTAGGCTGCTTCTTTGAACTCCAGGAGATAATGTTAGGCCCAAGAAAAATACAGAACCCACTAGTAGACTTCCTATCATCTGGGAAATAAGCCCAATCAACAGTAGTGAATGCATTAAGAAGAGGGGAATGAGCAGGTGTAAGTTGAATACCATGATATAGAGTACCCTTAATGTAGCAAAGGATGCGCTTGACACCCAACCAGTGATCAGTCATTGGGCTATACATAAAATAGCAAACCTTGTTGATCGAGAAAGCCAAATCAAGTCTGGTGAGGGTAAGGTACTGAAGGGTACTTCTATACAAAGTCACATCGAAAAGTGGTTGACCAATGGATTTGGAGAGCTTGACAGTAGATGGAACCATAGGAGTAGAGCATGGCTTGAAGTAGGTTGGCTAGCTACATATTTTGATTGAGTGAGATGCAAACTCTTTGAGGACCAATGAGCCTCAATTCCCAAGAATTAACTTAATGCACCAAGGTCTTTGATGGTAAACTCTTGGCCAAGAGTGCTAATGAGAGTTTGAACCGACTTAGAATCGCTACCTATAACAATAATATCATCCATGTAGATAAGAATAAGTAGGATCTGAGTGGATGTATGTTGAATGAACATAGAGAAATTAGCCTTGGATGCGATAAAACCAAGAGATAAAAGGTAGGTGTTACGTCAATGATACCAAGGCCGGGGGACTTGCTTAAAATCATAAAGAACTTTTGGAGATGACATACATGATAGGGATAACGAGGATCAACATATCCTTGAGGTTGTCGCATAAAAACCTGTTCAGTAAGGTTGTCATAAAGGAAGGCATTCTAAACGTCAAGCAGACGCAAAGTCCAGTTTAAAAAACAATCGCAAGAGATAAGACCACTCTGATAGCGGCAGGATTGATGATCGAACTAAAAGTTTCATCGTAATCCAAGCCAGCTTGTTGTGTAAACCCCTTGGCCACCAAGCAGGGCCTTGTAACGATCAATGGTGCCATCAACTTTAGTTTTAATACGATAAACCCGCTTGCAGTTCACCAACTTCATGGAGGGATGATAGGGAATAAGATTCCAAGTGCCATTACGAAGTAATGCATTATATTCAGTGGCCATCACAAGGCGCCAGCGAATGTTTTTATTGGCAGAGGTAAAACATGTAGGTTCGGTGTCAATTACCGTGAAACTGAAATAAGCGCAAACCAGATGTTTGGTAGCAAGGAGCACCTTAGGTTTGTGGATCTTATTCTTGACACTGGTAAACATATGGAGCTGGGGGAGTGCGGTTGAAGAGAAGAGGGTTGGGAAGGTAACTCGGGTAAGGAGGAGGGAAGGGAAGTTGGCACCCCTTAAGTGGAAATCGGTGGTGATGGTGTTACCCCTTGAAGATGAGCTGGTGGGGAGAGAACTGGACCAAGTATAATCCGCGGAGGAGGGGGTGGAGTGGGGGATGGTCTAAGTGGAGTGGCAAAGGGAAAATGAGATTTATTGAAAGTGACATGGAGGGAAATATAGACCCTTCCAGCCTAGCGATCAAGGCAACGATACCCACGGTGATGAGTTGAATAGCCAATAAAGACACACTATTTGGAGCGATCCTCCAACTTTTGATGACTATAGGGACGTAACCATGGGTAACAGGCACACCCAGATGTACGCAAGTGCAAGTAATCAGGCGGGTGACCAAATAACTGTTCATAGGACATGACATTATGAAGAACAGGCGTGGCATTCTATTAATTAAAAATACAGCAGCGAGAAATGCCTCATCCCAATAGGAGTATGGGATGGAAGCCTTGGTGAGCATAGTCAGGCCAGATTCGACAACATGCTAGTGTTTGCGCTCAGCTATGCCATTTTGGGTCTGAGTGTGAGGGCAAGATAAATGATGCAGTATACCCTGTTGAGCCAAGAAATGGCAAAAAATATGATACTCGTGATCATCATTAGTTTGTAAAGCCTTTATTTTGCAACCAAAAAAATTTTTCACTTACGTTTTGAATCTGATAAAAGTATATAGAGCCTTGGACTTCATAGTTAGTGAAAACAACCATGTATATCTACTGAATGCATTAATAAAACAAATATTATAACAAAATCCTGAAATAGAGGGGTTGGGAGAGGGCCCCATAAGTCTAAATATATCAGTTCCAATGGCTGAATACAATAATTTAAAGAGGATAGAAATGGTAAACGATGAGACTTGCTCAACTGGCCAGGTTCACAAAGGCCGGTGAATGATGAAGCCGTAACAGGTAACGAATGCTTGGAGATGACGGAAGAAACTATGCGAGCAGCGAGATGGCCAAATCAATCATGCCAAACAGAAATAGAAACAGAAGCACATTCACCAACATGAGCTTGAGGTTGATCAACGAAAGAGATGGTACGAGCATCCTGAAGCTGATATAAACCCCCTTTATTCTGGCGCGAAGGAGTATATTCCCCGAGTATCGATCCTTAACACAACAAAAGGTGGGATGAAATTCAAAGTGACGTCATTATCCTTCAGAATTGGCCATATCATATTTCAGATGATGTGTCATCCCAGAATTAAGGTACCAATAGGGGTCAGATGCCATAGGGGGAGCAACACTGTATCCAGCTGGTGGATGAGTAGAGTAAGGCTGGGGAGAAGAAGGTGCCGCATACATGGCTTAGGCAACATGCTGACCATGAGATTACTGTGGGGTGGGAGAGCGGTAACAAGGGTTGAACCACTGATAGCATTGGAGGGCCGAATACCTGGCTAGGTGCACACTTGGCAGGTTAGACGACAGCGCTGATTAGCAGGTGCATTGTTGGAGCGGACATGACCAGAACCTCTACACCGAGAAGAAGCACGACCACGACAAGAGGGATTATATGATGAAGAATGATCGGATGAGCAGGTAAAATTATTGGCCGTGATAGCAGCATCGCCAGATTGATCTGGAATGTAACTCTAAATAATAATCTCTTGATTGAACTATAAGCCAATAAGATCATCAAGCTCGATGGTTTCAAAATGAGAGGTGACGGAGGAGACAAAGGCATCATAGTCTGGGTCAAGACCGCTCATAATGCTGAGTGTGAGTTGCGATTCCGCAATGGGTTTAGAGGCAACAATGAGTTGATCGACCAAGGTCTTGGCTTTTTGAACATAATCGACAAGAGAGAGAGAGAGAGAGAGAGAGAGAGAGAGAGAGAGAGCATTTCTTGAGAGAAAGCAACTGGAGATCAAGCTGCATAACACAAGCCTGTGACTATGGAGCATAAAGTTTCTCGAGCTTGCGCTAGACGGCATGAGACGTGTCCAAGCTGACGACGTTGGAGAACACAACTTTGGTAAGAGTGGAAAGGATGCAGCATAGAACAAGTTGGTCTTGATGCTGCCAGGTGAGATATTCAGGGTTGGGAATGGATTGGTTTGAAGAAGTAAGAATGTTGGAAGGGCGAGAGGGTGAAGAGCCATCAACGAATTTGAGGAAACTATGGAGGCGGAAGAGAGGGAGGAATTGGGCTCGCCAGAGGAGGTAGTTGTTGCGATGAAGATTGATTTGTAATATGTGAGAAATATTTCCTAATGCAAAAGGAGTGGTCATGGTGGAAGGTGCAGCAGTTGTGTGAGAGGAAGGGGAGAAGGAAGTAGTGGTAGAGGAAGAGTCGACCATGGTTGATGTAGTTATCATAGCAGAACAAGAGAAGAGAAGAGAAAAAAAAATTGATTATCAAGAGTCCCATGGAGGTTGTGACACCATAAAAGAGTTATTGCTGAATTGGGTTTTCTTACATCATCGTATGTGAGTTTCCCATGTATTTATAACTTGTAAATTAGTTACAAACTATGAGAGATTACAAAGGATAACAAAGACAGTGTATGGTGTTACAATGGATAAGAATAGCAAAGAGTTTTATAGGAAACAGGTTAGCTAGGAGCTATTTTGATAGAGTCGTGTTCTATCTTGGTAGAAGACTCAGACGGTTAACGTGTTCTGTTAAAAGTCATTTGAGGTGGCATGGCCATGTTCAACAGAGGCCTTTGGATGTACTAGTACGAAGGAGTGATTTGATTCAGTTTGAAGGAATTAAAAGAGTTAGACAGACTTAAAATGACCTTAGGAGAAATGGTGAGGAAGAACATATATAGCTTAAGACTTGTATCAAGTATGACCTCGAATATAGTTGATTGTAGGACAAGGATCTAGGTAGCCAACCACATTTAGTTGAGTTAGGTTGAGTTGTATATTCCTTGTGCCTTTAATAACAAGACACATTATTTAGCTAAGGGAGCCTCCATATTTAATCTCTGTCACGATTTTGGTGGCCTTCCCCTCCCTTTCTTGTACGCTCTTCGTATATCAACAGGAGTTGCTCCTATACTTTATTTCTTTAAATAACATTTTTCCTTCAAGCAAACATAAAAACCCAATCACCATTTTAGGCAAAATTTGATTGCCAAGTAAACTAACATATAACAAATTCTCAGCTCACCCAAAAAAAAAAACATATAACAAATATAACCAAACCATTGCACCAAGCTTGGCACAAAAGCTATCGCATCACCACCAACTCTACTTAATTATAATTGGAATGTTAATAGATGTTGTGGATAGTCAAAACACATTATCAAGTCAAAGAATTGAAATGAGACTTGAGAGGTCAACCTTCTATGTCAACCATGTGAAAGCAAAAAAAACAAAAAAAAAGCTCAAGTGTGAACAACAGAATAAGTCAAACACTCAAAGCAGCTATATATGGAGATTTTCTTATTGGGTCACTTAGTGGGATTTGAACCCACTTACGGGTTTGGCCCAATTAACCATAAAATAAAAGGGAAACATAATCTATTATGGAGGAGATATGGTCCAACTCTGAATTGCAGAATGGTTAGGTTAAGTTTAAGCTTTGTGGTAAATGATGTGGCAATCTTAATAGTTTTGGGTACTCAAAATATTTCAAGAAATTCAAAATTTCTAAGTATGCAAATAAGTTCCTAAGCATACAAGTAATTGAATATATATTTCTAAATATACAAGTAATCAACCAACTTTATTTTTTTTGGCAATTACGACATAACCCTTGTAAGTTATAACAATCAAGTATTAACTAGCATTAAATATGCATCTTAAATGAGTCATGACGGTTTCAGTTCTAAACAGTTTTTTATTGATCTTCTGGATCTAGAATCATTGGGGAACTTGTTCCAGAACGTCTCGTCCCATTTAGTAACGGGACAAGTTAATTCCTGGTTTTAGCAGATTGATTCCGGGAGGTTCCTAGTTCCGATCCCAAATCGACACCCTTACACTCATAATTTTAGCCTTTATCTTTTACTTTATTTTTTTCCTTATCTAAGTGTTAATTAGTACTGAAATTATATAGATAAAGGTTAATAAGGCTACCTCTACAACAAATTTAATTGCCAAAAGAACTACCATGTAACAAATGGCATAGAAGCTTTTGCATTACTACCTACTCTAATCATTATTAATAATTAATAATTAATAATTGGAATGTGAATAGATGTGGTGGATAGTCAATCACATTAGTTAGTTATGGAGAAAGAAGCATTTGAAGACACTTTCAATAGCCACAATGAACCATATTCTAATTATCCTCTCTTGGTGACCTGTTTGATCTTGACGCCTCAACCATTTGGTCCGGCCTAGACTTATAGACTAGTCAATGATGGTAAGGAGTCAATTTAGGATTTTCTTTTTCCTTAAAATGAAATTATTTATTGGGTTTTTGTTCTTTATGCCGCAACACAAGCTGTGCCCAGACACATGGGGACGGCATTTCTATCATTCAGGTCAGGCCGATCATTTTGCCCACCCCATGTGTTTAGGCACAGCCTGCGCCCCAACACAAAGAACATTTGGCCTTATTTATTAGTTGCTGCTTCTCACATTGTTTAATGGCTATACTATTTGGCCTGCTTTCAATCGACAATCACATTGCCAAGGTTTATTACCAATTAGTTCTGCAATTTTAGAAAACCTTTAGCTGGAAACTTAGTTCCACATATGAAAAATATATTTGACAAATTATTCTAAAAACTTGTGTTCGATATGGCAAATTATTTCTTGGGCTATGTAGAGTAGTTTGAACCCCACAGTGGTGGAAGCCTCGTGCATTGGATACACTCTTTTATGTAAAATAATTTGAAACATGCTTTTAAAATGCAGTATCAGATCCAACGTATCATCTGTACCCAATCCTGTATCGGCGGACTCCAAGGGCTCTTTAAGTGTAGAATCCACAGCATAATGCTTCAAAGCATTCACCATACATGTTTCAACTTTCAAGTGGGCCAGGTTGGGCCTTGATTTTTCCCAATAGCCCAATCCAAGTCGTGCACGGATATGCCAAACATAGCCCAGCCTTAAAATGTTTCAGCCCAATAGCTCAATCCAAGATGTGGATCTCATTCAACAAGGGGCAAGAGAGGACAAGAATGGGTATCAGGAGGGTATTTTGGAACATACAAAACCTTAGGAGGGGTTTGTGAACCCTAGGATGGTGGGTGAACAATCCTCAATGGGTGGAGAAAAACTTCATCCTAAAATTAATATCCCATACCAAACCAAACCATGAACAAGTATTGCCCAGTCCAAGTTAGATACCCTGGAACCTTATAAATATGATTTTTTAGCCTAGCAAAAGCTATGGAAAACTTTTCTACCATAGATTTTCGAATGTATAGGCAGCATGGAACTGACCACAATCCGATGTTCCCAGCCCCTTAAACTCTTAAAGGTTTAATATAGTCTTTATTTTTATCAAAAAAAAAGAAAAAAGTCGGTTAGTTAGATTGATTTCAGTTTCGTATAAAATGGGAATGAAGCACAAAAATAAAAACCAAACCATTTAGGGTAAATTACACATCACCTTTTGGTTTTTGAAAATACTTATCCGTCCCCTTCTACAGCAATGGAATTAGTTTGTTGTTAATTATTGGTGAGAAAAGATTATTTTACCCTTATACTAAAACATTAGAATTAAATTTACTATACTACTCTTCCTTCATTTTCAATCTAAAATACCCCACCCCTTTCCTACAACTCCGCTGGCAACACCACCACCACCACCGTCGGCACACTTCGTGGAGAAACGATGTCCCCCGATGGTCGATCGAGTGGATGATTTCCGAATACCGAAGCAGGGTGAGATAATCGCAGGACTAGATTGAAGAAATGGAAAGCAAACGTGGGGTTTTATTATTAATCTTCTTCTTAATCCTTAAGCGGGGGGATCAAGAGGGACAGCAAATGTCAGAGAAGAACGGTGTCCAATAATGTAAGAAGTTTCATATTAGCTGTGTTCTTCCCAAGATTGGCACCCATCCACCCAAACGTCACAGAGGACACAACAGACTGTCCCGTCCTTCCTCTCTTATACCCCCCAAAACCACCGGATTCTGTCACTTCCTCCGTCAAGACTACTGTGACTTGTTCAAGGGACGATGGATCAAGGACCAGAAAGGGCCGCTTTATATGAATTGGAGTTGCAAGACGATACCAGACACCAAGATCTGTGAGAAGCATGGAAGGGTAGATGTTGATTTCCTGAAACGGAGATGGAAACCCGATGGTTGTGACCTCCCACCCAAAGACCTTCCTCTCAATTGTGAATGGTAAAAAGCTCGTTTTCATTGGTGACTCCGTCACTTTCTCTGTTTTTTTCTTCGCTCTGGGGAACTTTCGCTTGAGATTGCGTTGCAAGTGAGGAAGAAGATGAATTTAGGGTTTTTAGTTACAAGTGTAAAATCGTAAATCAATACTGGTCAAGAGTAGTTTAGGGATTAAAATTTATTTAACTGACTCACATCATCACTCAACAACATAAAACTAATGGTAGAGACTAATTTGTCATATTGGGGTCTAATAAAGGGGTTGATTTGAGTTTCGTGTGAAAATCAAGGGTGATATGTAATTTATCCAAATATTTATTAAATAATTTCAATACCTCAATACCCCAAAACAAAATCAATTAATAAGTGGTTGTAGCGAAGTAATTTTTTTTCATTTCGATTCAAGATAATAGTTTTGAGCCCAATTGAGAATGAACCTATTTTTTTTCTAAGCCCAATAAAGAAATGTCATGCTGCTAAGCTTGAATCATGGCATCTATTTACCAAAATAAAAAATCTATATGACATCTAAGCTCAAATTGGTAACTTAAAAATAGTTAAAATTAATTTATATGATTTAAAATTTTAAATCAATTACAAAACATTAAAAAGCATATATAGAAGCCCAAAACTTAAGTTTGTTTTTTTCAAGGAAAAGTATAAGATGAAACGCTTTTAGGTTTTTTTTTACCAAACGAACTTCTTATCATTTGATTTAACAAAATTAAACAAAAGTTTGATCTATCCTAAGGGGGTGGGGGGGGGGAATTCATTCGCCTTTAATTTTTAAGGTGGTGGGGGGGAATAAAATATCTTAAATTAACCATCCCTATTTAAGACTCCACAGGCCAACTACAAGAGCTAAAGGTGAAGTAAGACAAACCCACAATCTACAACAAAAGGAAAAGGGAGAGAGAAGGGACGGAGAGAGAGAGGTGACTTGATTTTACAAAACTGGTCAATACACCCTTTTAAGGACAATGAATGATGCGATCATCTTATTCGTCCCGCCTCAGGGGCGACCCACCTGTCCCTTCTTCTTCATCTTCGTTTCGGCAACAGAGCCCTACTCCTCGATTCGGCTGACCCCAACAAAGAGAAAAAACTCTTTCGTATGCAATTATATCTAAGAAAAACTCAAATCTAAGAGCACTCCATAAATCAAAGCCCTTCTTCTTCCTTCCTTCCCGCAACCCCACCTCTACCCCTACTCTCAACGAACAGAAACAAGATCTGGACGAAAGACCAGCGAATTACATTTTCGAAAACAACCGAATAAGAGAAAAACTCAACAATAGATCTAAGAACGCTCACCCACAAATCAAAGCCCTTCACACAATGAAAACAACCGAATAAGAGAAAAAAATTTGCAGCTACCTGAGTTTGCAGTCAAAGAAATGGAATAATTCACTTCCTCCTTTTCACAAATACCCTCGTTATGATATTTTCCAAAATACTCTTTGAGTACATTTATTTGGCGGTGAACTGGGCAGCAGGAACATTCCTGCAACCCTGGTAGCAGCGAAATTTCGTAATCTAATAATGAAAACGATAAGAAGTGCAAATGTTCTCTGTTCGATAGGAGAAATTCAATTTACAGTAAGCACTCAATCCCAGAAATATATGAAACAAAACCAAAACCCATAGGCCATAGAAGTCAGATCAGATCGGAACCCCAAAACTCATGGAAAATTACATCCGATCTAGTAGTCTAGGATTAGAAAGCTTAAAAAAAAAAAAATTCTAAAATCTAAGAACTAGTGAATTTAGTGACAGCTTTGGTGCCCTCTGAGACGGCGTGCTTGGCCAATTCGCCGGGGAGAACAAGACGAATGGCGGTCTGGATCTCACGAGATGTGATGGTAGGTTTCTTGTTGTAGCGAGCCAACTTAGAAGCCTCCTGCGCGATCTTCTCGAAGATGTCGTTGATGAAGCTATTCATGATGCCCATGGACTTGCTCGATATCCCAATGTCTGGATGAACTTGCTTCAGAACCTTGAAAAGGTATATCTTGTAGGTCTCGCTTCCCTTTTTGATCCGCTTCTTCTTCTTGTCGCCTCCGGCCGATCCCTCCTTCGGTAACCTCTTCTCAGCCTTTGGCTTCTTATCCGCCGGGGCTTTCCCTACCACGCTCGAGGATTTCTTCTCCTCCGCTGGCTTCTTCTCTGCGAGCTTCTTCTCAGACTTGGGCGCCATTACAGACTTCACAGTTGACAACAGAGAGAGAGAGAGAGAGAGAGAGAGAGAGAGAGAGAGTTTGCGTGGGAAATTGAATTCGATGGTAAGAACGATTTGGTAATAGAATAAATAGGAAGAGATGGAGAACTTCTATTGGATGATAAGAATTCACCCGGATCGCTGACTTGTAATTGATAAGATGGGACGTCGGGTTTTGGATGCGTTATTCTTGTCGAAAACCAGACCGCATGATCCGCATGCCTACCAAAATGAGGAAACAAGAAAATGATAAAGTGAAGAAAACCTGACACATACAATTTCCGCGGCTCTTTTTCGTTTTTTTATTGTGTGCCAAGGTGGGCCCACCATACTGGTTTCCCGGAGGGAATAAGAAAGGGAGGGATCCGGATCGTCCACTGCTCGGCTGTCCCAAGTGCTCTTTTGCGCAGACACAGTAAGGTGCGAAATGACCATCTTACTCTCACTCGGTAAAGGGTAAGACGGTCATCGTGCGTCTTGCTATGTCTGTGTAGTAGGGCAGTTGGGGAAGATCTTTTATCCGTACTGAATCCAAAATAGGATCCCAGATCTAATAAAAAATTTCGTTGAATTTTTCATTCTTTTCTATAACCCAAGAGGGTTTGCCAACTACGGTTTGAGGTCTTAGTATCTGATCACGCACTATACAGCCATCGATACCGTATCGGTGAAACTGTATGGACAAGGGGTAATATAGTAAAAAAGCCCATTTTTTTTTAAGGGAAATTAAGGGTAAACTTGTACGATACAGTCGGCCCATCCCAGTACCCTATCGGTTTTGAAGGTGATCGATACCAGATCTGATACCGTCACTGCCACCAGCAACCCCACCCAATCCCTGCCTCCACCCCACCACCATCACTCTCTCCCAAAGAAATATAGAGAATTTATTCTTAGAAATTGAACTGTCAAATGGATTTCTTATTCTTGAAAATTTTCAGATTGATGCAACCAAAACAATTCACCTAGAATGTATTCCAAGAATGCATACTAAACACAACCGTAACTATCTCATCAGCTTTGTTGCAGGCTGGTTGGGCCTGGGCCTGTATCCTAGCTTTACCTGGCCGAAGCATGATCTGATTTTCAAATTGCCAACACTGGGGATCTAAGAAGAAAATAAGAAATACATCATTAGGAACTTGACTTTCTAAGTCACCCATGTTTACCCTCATTGATTTATTGATGCCAGATTTGGGCCAACAGAAATTTCAGTACCGAGCATGGACCCAATATGAAATGGGCTCATGGAATCTCTTTCTTTTCTGGTTGACAGCTTGCTTTGCACCCATGTTCATAAAGTCTCTGTTTGGTTGCAAGGAAATGCAAAATATTTTCAAGAAAAGTCATTTTTGGTGTTTGGTTGCAAGAAAAAGTATAAATAGAAATTAGAGGGTTGGAATCCATAGTTGAAGAAATTATATCGTCTCTTCACCATGGTAAAAAGAAACTGGGTCTAAGAAATAAATTGAAAATATCTAAAAGATGATATGGTACAAGATTTGAACATTTAGACCATTGAGCCATTCTTAAGTTTTTTTTGGATCAATGACCAAAGAAAACCATCTCTACGCATTTGAGATTTGAAGAAAAGGTGGACTTTAGTTCTAACTGAATCTCTGAACCAGATGCTTTAGAGTAACGGATACAATACAAGGATTTGCCCCCGTTTCCCCCTCTTTATAATTTATTTTTGGGTAATAGCACTTTATTGAGATAACGTGAAGCTCATGGCTCAAGGTTATATAAATCCAAAAACTAAAGATCGAAATAGGCCAAACCATCATACACATCACCGATAGGGCCTTCCTTGCCAGAGAGTCAGTCAAGTTGTTATTCTGAAATATATATGAAAATACAATTTCTAAAACACTCAGAAAGTTGAACTATATCTTCTAGAATGGTTCGCAAATTTAGAGGAGAAGTTGATATTCCTCTTTGCAGATGAGAGATCACTCATTTATTGTCAAACTCAAGGATCACAATATCAAACCCTTATGAGATTGCTTCCAATATCGAAGCATGGATGGCCAAAGCTTCACCTATTTCTGCCTCATTAAAAGATGTAGGGATTGATAAAGCATGTAGAACTGGACAATACAATCTCGACAAATCATACTAAGATCATCACTTGATGTGTTAGGAGGAAGACTCACTTGCGACCAATCTTGACCAATCCTTCCAAATCACTATGTCCATTGTGTCTCTCTTTTTGCAGTTTCAAGCCTTGCCAATTTTAAAGATGTTTTGGAAGGTCAAGCTTTAGCGGTTCGGATGGGTTTGCTGGTATTAATATCTCATGGATATGACTCATATGAGCATGTGTTTCTCAAATCTAGATAATAGAAGCTTGGTTTCATATTTGCGAGATGGAAAGCTTTTTTCACCTTTGCTTAGTAGACCTATCACAAAAGATATTCAAAACTTATCTTTTATTTATTTATTTCATGTTTCTTTACTTTTATTCTAAAGGAGATTAACAGTATGATTGACTTTCTAGCCAAGAAGGTACTGTTGGTTACATGCACGAATGTTTGGCTCAATTCCACTCTATGATTTCAGGAGATATGTTAATTCTCCAATCCGTGAGTTGTTGTACGTTTATCTTGAATAAATACTTTTTTCTACCCCAAAAGAACTTGCACCCTAAATGTAAAATCCAGGACTCAAAATTCAAAATCAAATTCTGGCATCAAAAGTATATATAGCCTGCAACCATCGATACAACACCTTAGCCTTGAAATTACAACCACCGGTTAAATCTTACTTTGTTCCTCCCTTCCCCGGTACCTCCTCTGTAGGCTGTAGCATCTCATTCGCACAATTCCAGTATTTGCCCCCTCATGTCCATTTGATGTTCTCCTCCATCCTTTCCTTCTTTGGGCTAAAATTAACAAACTAAGCTATGAGCCATTCACCGTCCATATTAGATTCCCCCACTAGTACTATTATTATTACCCCATATTCATGGTAGATCCGAGATGGGCTCGACTCAGTTGAGCACAATTTGAAATGGTCCCACCAACTTCTCCCAGATTTTGGCTGTCCCTAATCCTTTCCTCTATAGCATCCAACCTTCTTGTAATGGGGGAATGTTCCAACCCCAATAAACATAGTTTAGAAAACGAAACTCCCAAAAGAGAAAAAGTCCAAATAGACAAATTCTCTCTCTCTCTCTCTTTCTCCTAACCATGGTTAGTAAAAACGCGTTTAAAACTCTCTTTCCGTTTGGTGTTTTGAACGCATTTTATCATATGCTTTTCAAATGAAAAAAAAAAAAAAAAGACATGCTTTTATCTTTCATATTTTAAATGTATTTGTATTTGTTTGAAATTAAAAAAATACTATTGTATATCCTATGTGTGATTCACGTATATGGAATATATACTGATAAGGGAGCATGAGATTCCTACTTTCATGTGAGATGTCTCTTAATATTAATACATAACCATATTGAATCAATTGCTTATGCTGAAATAGTTCCCAATGCAAAAACTACAATCCCTTTCACTTCATGTTTATACTTTATTATTATTAATTTTTAATGAATCTTATAATATATATGTATTAATATTGTTGGGTGTTATATATTTTTTAACATTAGATGTAGGTATTATAGTAAAAATTCGTCAATCTAAATGAGTATGTTGCCATTTTTTTGTCCATTTTTGTTGAAATACACATGTTTAAATCCCGTATCGTCTGTTTCCATTATTTGTTGTTTACTATTTTATTTTTTTACAGCTTTTTTTACTGTACCATTTAGAGTTTTGTACTGCTTAAAATTCATACCGTCCATTTCCGTTTTCTTGTTGTACCCGTTTCCTAACTTTGTCGAGAATGGATACATGCACGTGCATGTGAATGTACATGTCATGAGTGGCAACAACTTGTCCTTCTTGTTTCCATAATACCCCTCCTCCCCTTGAAAATGGAAAAAATGGGTCAGGTGGTTTACCTCTTACATGTAGGTGGAATTTTATCATCTCAAGTGTGAATCTAACCGTCCACCCAATACTTGGGAAGATAAAAAGATGTCAGTGCCCATGTTTTTACGGTTGGATTCTCAAGTGTGGTGTGTTGGGCAGTACACCGCACTTGACAGGATAAAAATACCAAGTACGTTCACCTAAGAAGAATTAATTCACTCCCAGAGTATGTTCGAAGCCAAGCTTACAGAGTTCAATTCCTCTGCACATACCAACAAGTGAATGTACATGTGAGAGCCAACCACTTCTCCTATTTTTGCCATTTACATGAGGATGAGGGATTTTTATGCAAACAAAATTAAAATGTGATTGACTCTGAGATGTACGTTCACCTGTTGGTACGTGCAGATGATCCATTAATTCTACAATCCCTTTCTTCTTCATCGTCTATATAACAAAGGCTAGACTAGTCTGTTCAGTAAGATCACTTATCTTTCATCTAGAACCATCGATATATTGATCGATGGAGAACACCACCACCACCACCACCATCAAATCACAGGTGCAGATGATCACACAAGTTGATGGGAAGAAGAGACTTCCCATATTGGAAGAGACTTCTCTACTTCCAAGGCGGGCTGTACTTCCGTGCGCCCAACTTTGCCCCACATACAAGGCGGCTGAAAGTACCACCTTGCCCCTGCCCGAGTGGGGGTAAGGCGGTACTTTCCGCCCTCCTTATATGCTGGGCAAAATTAGGTGCACGGAAGTAGTGCCCGCCTTGGAAGTAGAGGAGTCGGATCCTCCAATATTTCCATCTCAATCGAACATCCTAACAAAGATCCACGCTGGCTACTTCAGAATCAGCCTCTCCCTATGTGGCCAAGCCTTACTATGGAAGACCTTAGGAGAACCCACTTCCCACCCTAACGCTCTCCAACGTCTCATCCTCATGGTCCCCTCCCCAGTCACCATCTTCCTCTGGTCTCTCGCTCTCTTTTTCCTCCTCCTCCTATTATCTCTCCTCTACTTACTCCGCTGCTTTTTCTACTTCAAAATGGTCAAAGCCGAGTTCCTTCACCACGTTGGTGTCAACTACCTCTTCGCTCCTTGGATTTCATGGCTTCTTCTTCTCCAATCAATTCCTTTCATTGCTCCCAGAACCTTTTCCTATCTCATCCTTTGGTGGGTATTCGTGTTGCCTGTGATTGTGTTGGATGTGAAGATCTACGGTCAATGGTTCATCAAAGGGAAGCGTTTCTTATCTGAGGTGGCTAACCCTACTAGCCTTTTATCGGTTATGGGTAACCTGGCAGGAGCTCAAGCTGCGGCTGAGATGGGTTGGAAGGAGAGTGCGATGTGCATGTTCTCTCTGGGCATGGCTCATTATCTTGTGCTCTTTGTCACTCTCTATCAGAGGTTATCGGCGACGAATAGCCTGCCGGCAATGTTGCGGCAGGTCTTCTTCTTGTTCTTTGCAGCGCCAAGCATGGCAAGCTTAATTGGCATGGGACTCCATCTCTCGAAACTTTGATACTTCATCAAAGATGCTCTTCTTCCTCTCACTTTTCCTCTTCGAGTCTCTGGTAGGTACAATTCGGATTCTTAATTTTCAAACTTTTTTTTTGTTTTTGTTTTTTTGAGGTTGAAATTCATAATTTTCTACTCAGGCTAAAAAGATAAAAAACTAAAACAAAAGGGACAGGGCTTCCTACAAGTGCAAGTGTAGCAATTTTTTCCCTATGGCTCCATCTAAAATTATATCATCTGACTTACTTGGTCAAAATAAGAGAGAGAAATATCAATATAGGTCCCATAATTTATTAAGTGAGGAGGGTATAATAATTCAAGGGTAGTGTAGTAATCTTTTTCCCAAAACATAAATAATCAACTTATACATCATGTATGGCCGTGCATGGTACACTGTTATACTTGAATTTCTTAGATGCCAATAAACTCTTTTAAAATGCCAACCCCCCCCCCCCCCCCTCCCATTCGGAAGCTTTCAAATTCCAAAAGCTTGTATAAAAAACCCTTCTCCTAAAGAAATATAGATTATTTACCAAAAAAAACAAAAAATATAGAATTCAGATGAAAACATAGAGTGACCAAGTTGGGATTTTGGAAGTATATAGCAATATAAAGAGAGAGAGCGCAATTTGGATCTCTACTGCCGAGCTGCCGTCCTGCGCCCTGCTGCGCAGACATAACAAAATGTACAATGATCGCCTTACCTCCATTCTGGCAAGGCGTTCGAGCAAGGGTAAGGCGGTCATTGCACTCCTTGCCGTGTCTGTGCAACACGACAGGACGGGCAGCTTGGCAGCAGAGGATCTGGATCAGAGAAAGAGAGAGAGAGAGAGAGAGAGGGGGTTGCTGGCTGGGTGTGGACTGTGGAAGGCACAACCATTGTACTTTTTTTTTTTTTCGGTTACGTGTACGCGGATGGGGAATTGGAATGTGGATGAAGTTATGATGTTGTTATGAAGTTTGTGTTGGTTATTATACATTGTTGTTTCATTACTAGGTAGTAAAAGTTACGAAAATTATTATTAGTGGGTTATGGGAAAAGTTGAAGGAATTAAAAGATGGAGTTGTGGAGTCATCGTACAAGATGAATGAAAGACTAAATTTGAAGGCAAAAGAACAATCTTATATTTTCTCTATTTGAGAAGGAGGCACACTACGATTTCCTCTATAAAACCAAAATATCATGGTTTCATGAATAAAGTCAAATTCTAGTAAGAACTAAGATTCCCTCCACCCATAGAAGACGATTCACCCATCATCCTAGGGTCCTAGTATATTTCAAAATACCCTCCCAATATCATATCCATTCCCTCCTTCTCTGGCCCCTTGGTGAATGGAATCCCAGCATTCACCGTGGATGGAGGGAAATTCCGTCCTTCTATCAATATCTCTATGTCACTATGCATGCATGCATGCACCAATTTTTTTTTATTTTTTTGTTGGTGATCGATTGATCGATCGATCAACATTCAATTCAACAATGAAATTGATCATATATGTCTCTCTGTACGTGCGAATATTATGAATGAATGAATAGGTTTCAAGGTCAAGCTAGCTTATTCAAGAAAGCCGTGAAGAAATTCAACGTTGCATGGTGGGCGTACTCGTTTCCCGTCACGATGTTGGCCCTAGCTGCGACACAATACGCACAACAAGTGAAGGATGGCATAGCACAAGGACTAATGTATGGGCTATCGGGACTCTCGGTTCTGGTCTCCTTTGCCTTGATCATCTCCATTGCACTCAATACCAGAATGCTTCTTCCTGATCATAGCGATCCAATTCTGAGCCCTCCTCCTCCTCCTACGTCTTAACGTTATAACAATGATCTCACAAGGAGGGAGAAAGCCAAGAAAGCTCGGAATTTTTCAAGATGTCTTGTATTTGTAAATCATAAATAGTTCTTTCAATTCACACCTCCTTGCTTTTGGTTGTTGAGAAGGGAGATAAAGGATTTGATATATACCGGAGTAGTTGGGATCGGATCTTGAGTCTACTCGGTCCCATTCTTAACTCAATCCCGAGTTAGCTTAGCCAATACTCAATGTATAGTTATTTTTCTTTTCTTTTCAATAAAGTGATACTATCTATCTTAAAAAAAAAAAAAAAAACGTGACTAGGTATAAGATATGAGTCATAGAATGCCACATAGTAGAATTGGAGGGACACAAGTATCCATCAAACCTGAATATTTTTGAAATAAATAATCATAAATTCTATTTATTGCATGATCTATATTTAGGGGCTTATAAGTTTGTTTCATGGGTTTTTTCACTCAAAACTGTTATCAATTAGGGATATGACTTGACATCCTGTTCATATGATTGTTATATTGTATGTCACTAGAAATGATGATTTCAGAGCATAAATGTAATGACGCATCATGTATGTGTATAGAAAAGAATCTGGTACATATTCTTGCATGTATTACTGCTTATTGTATTAAATAAAGATGCGTACTTATCACAAGTTGACCCTTGGACTTGAGAGATCATTATTGTTGTGGTGTTACATTGCAGGTTTTGGTACACCAGTGGTTGATGCCATGTGGACTATATATCGATGTGTTGAATTCGTGATTGTGCATCGTGAACGAAACAGATGTTCGACATGGAATCCACTACCCTTGATTGGGGAGTATCAGGTAGAGAGAAAGTCTGATATCAATCGGATTGGAATCTAGATCTAGTGGTGTTTTTGTAAATTATTTACAATAGTATCAAATATATTATTATATTATTTCAATGATGTTTGATCGTGTTTTTGTCATCTGATTAAGATCACTGAATCTCTGATTAAAGACGTGTAAAATGGATTGAGGTTTGACAGTATTTAATTACATGCCCTATAGTCCATCATTGGATATTGTTTAATGGAAGGTCTTATATGCAAATTAAAGAGTTTAATTCCTCATGAAATTTAATTGAGAAATTAAAATAAGTTAATGATTTTTTAATCATGATATTTTATTTGATAAAATTATGAACTATAGTTAAAGAGATCACAAAATCCCGGATTATACCTCTTTCCTCTTTAAAAGCAAGATGGATTGCAAATCAAATTACTTCATCAACAAGTCTCCCAATCATTTTAGGAAAGTGGGAATTGGGATCCACCTCAACGCATTAGGATTGAGGATTATAAATACACACCAGAAGGGGGCGTGGGCAGCTTTGCTAGCCGAGCTTGCACAGTTGCACCCTCCCCCCATCTCTCTCTGTCTCTCTCTCTCTCTCTCTTTCTTAGATATTTGTGGTATGAGGTTTTGGATTTATGAAACCCTAATTCGTTGGTGAATAGTTTATGTTGATTTTGGATTGGATTGAAGCATCAAGAATTGGTGATCGTCAATTCCCTTCGTTGTTCAAGTGTGAAAGAACTATTATCTAGAGGAAGAATTACAATTACAGTTCTAATATAACCTATGTTTCCCGTTTATTTTTTGTACGTTATGGGAAGAGATCTCAAACTTGAATGAAAGGGTTCATATCCGATCCATTTCCGCTACGCATTCGGGTAATCCAGTTATTTCCCAACAAGTGGGTCCATGTTGTTATTGGTGAAGCTTGATTTTCGATCCAAATATGCTGTTGGGATCTTCGGAGGGCCATTTCAGCCTCGAAACGATCTCGGATTGCCCAAAAATGGTGTATGCCCCCGTCGGGGTAAGGAGCTGTGTCAAGCTCGTCGAGAACTTCGAATGTATATTTTAGAATATATGTTATGTTTTGATCCGATCCTATCCGATTTGGCAATTTTTGGGTCCAAGGATATTTTTGTACTTCCTTGGATTAGGGCTTCTCTATAAAATGTTCTTATCTCTAAGAGGATTATATGAGAAATTTTGTAACATTTTCAAAAGATAGTGAAATCTGTTCTATTACTCAGTCGTGGACATAGCTTCCCATCTTGAGGATGAGCCACATAAATCTCTAGTGTTGTGTTATGTGCTTTCTCTGTTTCTCGATTTCTGGGCTTTGTTTTTATCAACACATATGATTGGGAATCCTACATCCATGCGAGTGATGAGGTCAAAGTGGAACAAAAAATTATGAAAATATCACGTATATATTAAAATGGTATTCTTTTAATTTTATACAACTTTAAACTCTCTTTCCAGCCATTTTAAACACTTAATTTAGGCTAAAATTTGACAAGGAGCTGGGTGCGGCCGTGAGAGATCCGAACCCGGGTTCCATGTCTATCAAAGTGTGTCAAGTGACGACAAAACAATACCTTGCAAAAGAAAATTAAACCGTTAAAACGTTTCACCGCTCGTTAGAGGAAGTCAACGGTTGGCCCCGAAGAGGGAAGAGATGCGCTAGTTACTTGTTTTGTTAGAAAGCTAATACTATTGACAGGTAGCGAAGAGGACAGATAGGATAAAGAGAGGTGAAAATAGGTCTTGTGCAGCTGTGGCAGGAGCTGCACAACTGCAGCACCGTTAAACGATAGGAAAAATAGGAGTAAGGTAATCATTTCATAGGTGGGTCCCATCTGAGCCCCACATGTGAAATGATCACCTCCCCCTGTATTTGGGGTGGTTTTGATGTTGCACTTGTGCAGCTCCCGCCGCAGCTGCACAAGAGCCAAGTCCAAAAAAGGTTAGCGCTAGCTTAGTGTTAGAGAGCTTGCTGAATGAGAGCAGAGCAAAATAAACTGGCCGGATGAATTAATTATTCATGTAATAGGAAATCACACACACATCCCATTGGCCTAAGTTTATGCATAAAATAAGTAGGGAAAGTCCTTAAACGTGAGTAAAATTCGCAAAAGATCAAGTGCATAATATCACTTTGAAACTTTAAACTCGTTTTTGAAGAAAGTTTTCCTTCTATCATGTGAGGAAGGGTTCAGCCACACCTTCCTAGGGTCTTAAAACATTGTCCTTATTGGACGAAATCGATAACACCCTCTCCCTATATGTGATACCTTTTCTTGCCCATTGAAAAGTTGTGGTCAAAAGATTCCCTTTCAACATGTCATAAGGAAAACTCAGTACCTCATTTTTTAACCTCTTCATGTAATTGTTTTAAGAGGGAAAATTACGTTTATCACCCCTATAGTTTGAATCTATTACTTCTATCGCCTGTGAAAATTCATCTATTTCAAAAACCTCCCCTGTATTTAAAAAAAAATCTTACAACCGTACCCCTACTGTTAGATTAGAACAGTTAAGTGATGAGCTCATCTCCCAATTTTAATCTAAATGCCCAAAATATCCTTAATAACACCTCATTCCTTATTTACCCCAATTGGAATAAAGTGATATTACTTTTTTACCCCCAAAGCATTATTTTCTCAAATTTTAAAAAAAAATGAAAATCAGAGAGAAAAGCTCCATCGTTGCTGAACAACCGAGAGAACCTTTGCCTCCATTCCATCTCCGATCAATCAACGCCACCATCGCTAGCCATTCCCATCGCCGACGTCGCCATCACCATTGTCATTCCCCTCACACTGCACCATGGCCACTCTTCCTCTGCAGGTTTGAACTGCTCACCTACCTGAGTCGGGCGTTTCTACCAACTGGGACTGAAGGTAAGCTTTTCTCCTTGATTACATTTGCTATTTGACATCAATTGATTTTTAGGGTTGTCAAAAATCAAATTATTCCGTCATCCTTTACAGTCCTCTCAAGTCTTCTTTGCCTTCTTCGGTTCCTACCACGTCATTGTCTCTCTCTCTCTCTCTCCCAATTTTTCCTTTTTAAGTTGTGCTGTGTGAGAACCCACTAGAGCTTACAATCTCTCTATAAAACCTTTTCTCTCTCTTCTCAATTCTGAATTCTCTCTTCTGTGACAATTTGCTCTTTAGTGTAATTTTTAGTCTAATTCCCCTCTCTGTTTCTTCGTTCTTTCATTTCGTTCATTTCCAAGCCCGCTTTGGAAACTCCCAACAATGCAATGGTTCAGATCGGATCAGCCGACACTTGGAACATGCAATGGAGGAAAAGTCAAATGACTGAAATTACACCAACTTTTTCTAGAGTCTTCCAATCGATCCCAATTGCTTGTCTTGTTGTCCGAGTTTGTATAGCTATCCCCGATTGGGTTTGAGGTGGAAACTCCCAACAATGCAATGGATCAGATCAGATCGGATCAGCCGATACTTGGAACATGCAATGGAGGAAAAGTCGAAATGACTGAAATTACACCAACTTTTTCTAGAAGTCTTCCAATCGATCCCAATTGCTTGTCTTGTTGTCCAAGTTTGTATAGCTATCCCCACGATTGGGTTTGAGGGACCCAAAAACCCCAGGCCAAGTGGGCTGGCCCAGTTCCAAAACTGGTTGGTCCTATGACCAATTAGGCTGGTCCACTAATTGAGGTCATGAACCAACCATGATTCGATTTTTGTGGCTGATATACTTCTTGCTATAGAATCGATATACCTCAGCTAAGTCTACTCTATTTTCATATCCATAGCTTTTACCAAATTCAAGAACCCTCAGAAAATGGGGAAGATAATGAGGCCGAGGCAGAGCAGATTAAAAGATGCAAGTGCAATGATTCTACCAATAATCCTTACAAGAACATGTTCCCTCACTGAAGTGATGAAAACAATTTGGATCCCTTAAGATAATACGCCGTTCAAAAACTTTTGATATGAATTTCATAGCAGTGTGGCAATCCCCACACACACGGAGATTCTTGAAAATCCTAATAGGCACTCCAAGAGGCATGCTGAGAAGACCAAAAGCAATAGCTAACTTCTCACTATGATAAGCAACACCAAGCTCCTTACCCTCTTCTTCCATGTCATGGAGCACACAATCCATGTCTGGCACATACCCAACTTTCTTAATTGAGATCATTAGCTCATTGAGCTTGGCATATATTTCCAACATCATTTGGTGGCTTCTATCTTCAGCCATAAAGGTGTGGATTCTTTTGTTCATCTCAATCCAACTACATCCAGGCTCCTTAGTAATACCTTTTGACTTCATCAGTCTATGTACATTTGCAACATCATCCCATCTACCAACTGCTGAATAAATATTAGATAAAAGAACATATGGTACTGCATTGGAAGGTTCCAATTCAAAGAGGTTCCTTGCAGCTCCTACAGCCAACTCCAAGTTCCCATGGATCCTACATGCAGCTAGCATTGCCTTCCATATAGTTGCATCAGGTTTAATTGTCATTTGATTCAACAATTCCTTCACTTCATCCATCTTCCCAGATCGCCCAAGAAGATCAATTATACAAGCATAGTGTTCAGGGCCAGGTGTAATACCATAGACCTTATACATAGACTGGAAGTAGCGGCAACCATCATTGACAAGACCTGCATGGCTGCAAGCGAACAGCAAGCCAATAAAAGTAACAAAGTCAAGGCTTGTGCCAGTCATGATCATCTTCTCATAGAGTAGAAGGGAGTCTTTTCCCCTACCATTCTTAGCAAGGCCAACAATCAAAGCAGTCCAAGAGACCACGTCCTGGATTGGCATGGAGTCAAATACTTGATAAGCATCCTCTATGCACCCGCATTTAGCATACATTGTTACCAGTGAATTCTCTACTGATAAGGATGATTGAAAGCCACATCTAATGAAATTGGCATGCACTTGTCGCCCAAACTCTAAAACAGTTAGTTCAGCACAGGCACTCAAAATGCTGGCAATGACAAATTGGTCTGGATCAATACCTGCAATTGTCATATAACAAAACAACATCAGTGCTTCTTCATGGGACCTGTGGTGTGTGTAACCAATGATCAACGAAGTCCACGACACCACATCCTGCTTAGGCATTTTGTGGAAAACTCTAGAAGCTCAATCTAAACTTCCTTGCTTTGCATACATGTCTACAAGAGCGTTGCTCACATGTCTGTAAGATTCAAAACCAATTTTCACAATCAAGCAATGAACAGACTGGGCATTTTGTATATCCATAATGGAGGCAAACGAGTTTAGAATAGATGGGTAAGTGAAATCATCCATCCTCATATTTTTCAAGTGCATTGTCTTAAATAAGGAAAGTGCTTCTTCTTCTAACCCTTGCCTCACACAGCCCACAATCAAAGAATTCCAAGAAACATTGTCTTCAACCTCCATAGCCTCCAATACCTTCCTTGCACTATTCAAGTCCCTACACTTTGCATACATATCAACTAATGCACTCTCAACAAATATGTTTGCCCCGAAACCACTCTGAATTATGCAACCATGTACTTGCTTTCCAAATCCAAGGGCCAGAGCTGCTGCACAACTAGTTAACACACTAGGAAAGGTGAACTGATTTGACCCAATGCCTTCCAACCTCATGCGTTGGAAACATTGCATTGCTCTGATTGCATCCCCATTCTGAGAGTATCCAGTGACCATGGCAGTCCACAACACATGATTATTTTTGTCAGGCATAGTCTCAAATAAATACTCTGCCTCCAAAACTTGCTTGCCCTTAGCATACATGTCCACAAGTCCTATGACAACAAAAACGTTTGTATCAAATTGAGTCTTGATAGCATAGGCATGAATCTGCTGCCCTCTTTGCAGTGCCACAGCAATGGAGCAGGCACAAAGAACACTGCCCAAAGTGTATTGGTTGGGCTTGACTTGAGTCCTTCCAATTGCATTTCCCAAAACAACTCAAACGCTTCCATACCACATCCCACACGAGAATACCCAGAGATAAGGGAAGACCATGCAATAGAACTCCGATTTGGGGTCTCATCAAAAAGTTGTCGAGCTTCAGTTAGCCGTCCTGATCTGGCATACGCAGCAATCATGGTATTCCAAGTGAACTCATCTCGATCTGTCATTTCATTAAATAAATGACGGGCTTCATCAACCCGTCCAGATTTTGATAAACCATCCAAAAGTCTAGCAACAACAGAGCATATTGGGCCCCCAGAATTTACTGAGTGGATTTGTTGGATCAATTCTCTCTGGTTGTGCTGTTGACATATCTTAATGGAGAAGTGTAGTGGACGCCAATTCAATTTGTTCATAAGCTCCCACCCTTCCTCCCCCCTCCCTCTATTTTCTTCTGTCCCCAACTGTTTCCAAGAATTTGATGAGGATTAATGGTTCTGGTAAGTACAAATTAGCAAATTCAAAGGAATTGGGAGATGAATTATGGACGTGTGATGTCTACTAGGAAAATGGTTCTAATCCTAATCATGTATCCGGAGTCCATCTCGTTTTCTCTTCTACTGCCCCTTATAATCAGGTCCATCTCATGCACTGTTCACTGTAAGGAAAAATGACAGAAGACAATCAAACAACTTTCGAACACCATACTTTTAACACAACAATACAACATAAGTTAGATAGAGTTTTAGTAGTTTATCGTTGTGCAGATTATAGTTTCCTTGTTTCAGTTTCCTTATCTGATTGTTATTCCTATCAAAAGTACAATTGCTAGTTATAATAAAGATTGGAGGTATCGTTGAACCAGTTCTCTCTCTACTCTTCTCATCTAAAGGCCCTTGTTTGTTAGGCTTAGGTTTGTTACATTATGTCAGAAGAAGAAAAAAAAATTCTGCAAGTCTGAAGAAAAAACAAAGGAGTTTTTATTGTCTTGGTCATACCAACTGTTGCTATGTTGAATGGTCGTTGATGTTGAAAGGATTTTCAGATATTGAATCTAAAGCACATTGATTTAATTAGGGATATTTATATCAAATTTAGTTTTATCTTCTTGTTGTTAGTTAACGATATGAGTCGTAAATCCAGTTGGAGTTAAAGCCTGTTTCAGATTTAGGTTAGGATTAGAATTTGTTTTGCTTAATTCTATAAAACAGCATGTATTGAACGATGTTAGTTGGAATGATTGGGAATGGAAGTTGGTGCTTATGATACCTTCATTGGTTGTGGCATGGTACTGCTATCCCCTTCTCTCTGTTTTTTTTTCCCCTTTTCTCCTTCCTACTCTCAGGTACGATTTTTCTGCTCCCTCCTTATAAATGCCTTCTTTGTCCCTGCAACTAACATTACTGGCAGGATCAAAGAAGGGAGGCATTTATAAGGAAGGGAGCAGAAAAATTGTACCTGAGAGTAGGACGGAGAAAAAGGGAAAAAACAGAGAGAAGAGGACAGCAATAACACGCCATAACCAATGAAGGTATTCTAACTATTACTACCATTAAACTCTCCAAGGAATGAACCCAATTTAAAGATACATATAATTTTTTTTTTTTGGTAAATGACACCTAGGGTACCCAACGTTTGGTAAAATTGTACATTGGATATCCAATGATTGATAAATTATGTTTAAGGTACCATTTTTTGCAGTTCCAATTATATCCCACCATAATCACACATACTCACTCCATCACCACTACCACAGCGACCACCGCTGTCACCACCCCTCCCCTGCAACTCTGCCCTACCATGTTCTCCTGCCCCTAAACTCATCCCCTCTGTTTGGAAACCCCATCCCACATCCTAGTCTTCCCCACACCACCATCCCCACTGCACCCATCGTCTTCTCTGTGCATCCACCTCCACCATAATGCCTAACGCAATGACCCGCCCCCTTGGCGGTCATGGCGCCCACCAACCCCACCCCTCACCCTCCTTCCCGCACGACCAACCCCACCCCACTCTGCCTATCCCCACTGCACCCATCATCTTCTCTGTGCATCCACCTCCACCATAATGCCTACTGCAACGACCCGCCCCCTTGGCAGTCGTGGCGCCCACCAGCCCCACCCCTCACCCTCATTCCCGCACGACCAACCCCATCCCACTCTGCTGAAACTAGCACCTGTGCATCATCATCAGCCTTCCAAACCACCAATCTACCCTCAGCATCTCCACCAGCACCTGCAGAAGTTGCCCTTGCCAATGCCATCTCTGCAGCCCACCTTCTGGTGGAAGGGGGTTGCAGCCTTGAGAGAGAGAGAGAGGGTCTTCTTCTGCGAATACACCGTCCAAAGGATCGAAGTCTGGACTGTATGGTCGTTCTTGGTATCCTCTTCTTCATCTTGTTTTGCAGGAAAAGACCAGTGGGTTTAAAAGAAACTCCCTGTCAAGCATTGTGCCCCTGCCTACCCCTTAATTGAAGTCAACACTGCCATTGTCGGCTTCAACCATGGCCGAGAAGACCAATGGATTCTGAAGAAACCTCCTCCCTGTAAAGCTGCCCCCACCCTATCGCCCCACCAACCCATCATCCCCCACCCCACCATTGTAACCCGCCCATTTCCTTTTCTTTTTTGTCTTTGTATAAGCTCAATCTCAATTCTCGTTTTTAATGGGCGATGATCAAAATCTCCCTCAATGAGATGTAATTGTTGTAAAGCGGATCAATCCCTACCTGATTATGAGCAATCTTGGTTTTGGGTTCTCATCGATAGTGAAGTCATTTCAGGCGAGGGAAGAGGGAGTGGCTAGGGCAGGGGTAAATTAGGATTTCCAAAATATAAAGAACCTCAAATCTTAATATGGTGAAACGTAAGGTACCTCCAACATCCTGTTTTGAAACATGTGGTATCCCAAATGATATGTTTCCCAAGCTTGGGTATCCAATGTACAATTTCACTAAAGGTTGGGTATCCTAGTTGTCATTTACCTTTTTTTTATCAAACTACAGCAAAGTCTATGGTCTTCTTCCTGAAGAAGTGTCTAGTATATTCAGAATACAGAACTTGCTTATATAATGGTTTCTCTCCATTCTCTAGCAGTTCAGGTAAAGGACCTATCATGTCTTTGGGCCTTGGGTTGACAAAGATGGGAACGGAAACTCTGTTCCTACTTCCATTAGCAATAACATGGTGTTCCACACTCTTGTAACGACCATTGCTCAAAATTTGCAGAGCATCACCAACGTTAATCACAAGAGGTATCTGTACTGGTCTGGAAAGTAACGAGAAAAAAAATTGGAGAGAGAGGCCAAACTTAGTGAATCACCAAAATAAGACTAAAATAGTTTCAATTATAAAAACAGGAAGAAAAAAAAAGGAAACAATGGGAAGAAATACAGAAAATGGTTTTTATTCTTTTGGTTGGAGGGTGTGCAGAGGTAAAGAAGGGGAAGCAGAGACATTCATCTTCCTGTGGGTTTTCCAAATTCATCTCTGTTCAAACCTTCAGGGAGAGCCATCAGGCAAGGTTAAAATTAAATCCCATAACTCATTCAACAAGTAAACAACAGGGGAGGGGGGGGGGGGAATTAAAAAAAAAACAGATTTGAGTACCTGGAGCGATTGATCGTCAATAGTAGGGAATCCCCTTCTCTTTTATTCCCGGTGATGGACCCCTGGAGCTCTCTTCTTAGTTCTGATTATAAGAAAATGATGAGAAAGATGCAAGTGAGACTAGGGCTGGGAATCAAGGTTTTTTGAGGGAGAGAAGATGAGGAAAATGGAAATAAAAAGAGAAAGCCGTATGTGCAAGCGGCACCATAGCTGAAGTCGAAGGAGACCGTGGGAACTCAGGGAAGGAGACCGAGGGAAAGAGCGAAGCAGCGAGCGGAACCTGCAGTTTCAGCGGCGCCTTACTCCATTAGCGATTAGGGAACTCAGGGATTTAGGATTTGGCTGTCCGTATGTGTCCTTAGATGGATATTCGAGAATAGAATTAAGGGGTAATTACTATCACTACCCTACACTTAGTCTATATTTACTAAAATTATCCTACTTTAAACTTCTTTTCTGAAACAATCCTGTTTTTAAACTTTTACATCTTCTTCTACCCTCATATTTTTAAATACCCAGATTGCCCTTCATTTTCACCTAATAACTTGCTAGTCTATTTAACTTACCAGTCATCTTCTACTTTTTACCAGTGATCGAGAACTCGACCGAAACCTGTCAAAACCGTCGAGTTGTCTCGGTTTCGACAGGTTCCAGACGAGTTGGACTGAAACTTTTAAAAATCCCTTCACTCAACCTGTTTCGATCATTTCGGTCTAGTTTCGACCGAAACCAACGGTTTCAATCGAAAGCAGGTCGAAATGGTCGAAACCAGGACCAAACAACATGCTTTTTCCTTGGTTTTAGCTGAACTGAACATGATGCCAATAATTCCCAGACCAAGCATCTTTACTTTTAAGGGCAGAACCATACTACACAGCCTTATCTTCAACTCCTACCTTCTTTTTCCCATTCAAACCAATGACAGCCTTATCTTCTATTCCTATCTTCTTTTCCTATCTTCTTCTCCTATCTTCTTCTCCTATTCTTTATTTTTGCATCTTCTTCTCCTCATTTATTTCTTTCTTTTAGTTAAAATTCCATTCTGGGTCAAAGTCGTCCATCCTTCCAAAGATTTGTGGTTCAAAATGGAGAAAAGGATCTGATGAAGAAATATTTGGGAGAAATGAAGTTGTTCTTGGTATTCCTTTGGTTCTATTCTATTCTATTCCACAGTAATTGTTCAAATTGTATGTTGTGTTGTTTTGTTGATTTTGCTTTTTTTTTAGGGTTAACAGATCTTGAAAAGAGGATCATTTCAAGGAGGAGAGCAATTTTTATGAAGGCATCTCCTTGTATGACAAAAAGCTTCTCAGGTGGGCTAGGGAGATCAATAAAGAGTTTGACATTAAATTCCAATCCTGTGCTTTTCTTTTTCCAATTTGTAATGGACTATCAAACCAATTGGTCCCATAACATGTCATGGGATACGTATGTTGTGCATTCGGAGGAACGCCTTCGCAATCTTCAGTGGTATGTTGCTCGTGGATTAGACTTCGCATGGAATTGAAGAGGGGCATCTTAATGTTTTATTTGGATTCAATGTATTATTCATGGTTCAAGTACTTTATAATTATGTGAACTAATTATAAATTTATAATACCACTTTAGTATCTGTATTGTATCAGTGCGTACGTTAGTAAACTAGGGTCAATAACCACAAGTACCATTTTCAGTGATTATGTTTAAAATGTGAAAAATAGGCAACCTGCAAAAAATCAGACCTAAAAAACCTTTTTTGGGGTCGAAACTTTGGTTTCCCAATCAATGGGAAAAAATCCCAGGTTTCGACCGAGATATAGTCGAAACCGAGACGAACTCGATTTCTGGCTGGTTGAAACCTTGTCGAAACCCGAGTTTTAGAACCTTGCTTTTTACTATTTTTGTCCTTAAAATAGTAAAAAATGAAGCACCAACCCGCTTCTCCCCCGTTTTTTACTCCATTCATTTTTTTTTTGTTGCTTTTTCTTCAAATTTTCTATTTAATTAATTTTTATTCAACATTTCATCCTCATCGTTCTTCAAACAGATCAAGTTTCTAAGTATCGATATTGTATCGCCCGTATCAGGCGATGTATCGATTTTGTTAGTCACCGATACCGATACCATTTTGATACCGTATCAGTAGCATGGTACTGACAAGGGGTAAAATTGTCAGAGAACTCATTTTTTTAAGGAGATGCAGGGGTAATTTTACCCGATATAGTCGATCCAGGTTGATACCATATCGGTATCTTATTGTTTTGTAGGTTACCGATACCCGTTCCAATACCATGCACTAAAACCATGGAACGGATCGACTCTCTTCAAACATAGTAAAAAATAAATTGAATAAAAAGAGGAACAAAGAGACGAAGTGGGGTGTTTTGAAGAGAGTCCATCTGTTCCATGGTTTTAGTGTATGGTATCGGAACGGGTATCGGTAACCTGCAAAATCAATACGGTATCGGGCTAGATCGACTGCATTAGGCAAAATTACCCCTGAATCTCCTTTAAAAATGAGTTTTTTGACCATTGTACCCCTTGTCTGTACCGTGCTACCGATACGGTATCGATGACTAGCAAAACCAGTATGTATCACCTGATACGAGTGATACGATACCAATACTTAGAACCATGATCTGTTCGAAGAAGAACGATGAGGATGAAATGTTGAATAAAAAATTAATTAAATAGAAAAATTGAAGAAGAAAAAAAAAACCGAATGGAATAAAAAACAGAGGAGAGAAGAAGAGGGTGGGTGCTTTCATTTTTTACTATTTTAAAAACAAAAAAAGTAAAAAGTAGAAGATGAATGGTAAGTTAAATAGATTAGAAGGTTACTTGGTGAAAAGGAAAGGCAATCTAGGTATTTAAAAACACGAGGGTAGAAGGAGATGTAAAAGTTTAAAAGCAGGGTAGTTTCAGAAAAGAAGTATAAGATAGGATAATTTTAGTAAATATAGGCAAAGTGTAGGGTAGTGATAGTAATTGTCCCAAGAATTAAAAAAGCAACGTACTTTACTTTTTTTGGTCCAATTTTTACAAACGCCAAAATAACCTTCAGTCCCCATACCAATCCCCAAAATAACCCTTAGTCCCATTTCCATCTTTCTCTCTCACAAAGAGATGCATTCTTACACACTCCGTCTCTTCCCACTGTTTCTCTCATACGCATCTCTTGAGAGAAAATAGGAATGAAATTTTTTTTTTTAAAAAGAGGCATTCTTGCACTCCGTATCTTCACAATATCCCTCTCAAGGCTTTCATACGCAATTTCTCTTGAGATAAATTAGGAATGTTTTATCAAAAAGAGAAAAAATAAAAAATAGAAAAGCATTCTTGCACTGTTGCACTCCGTCTCTTCACAATATCCCTCTCATACACAAGAGAAAATATTAATAATTTATGAAAATGAAAAAAAAAAGAAAAGTAAACGACACATAGTAGTGAAACAGGGAACCCCCTTCCTCTCTCACTCATCCCCTCTTGCTCGAAAGTTTATGGCTCTTAGTTAAACGACGCCTCCCTCCCTTCTCTCCTAGAAATACTCCTCTCTCGGATAATACTCCCATTGCTCTTCAAACTTAATCTCCCTCTCACTTCAATCTTATCTCTTCCCTCTTTGGCTCACCCACTATAGTCCCCTTGACTAAATGACAACTCCCTCCCTCCCCTCTCTCCTAGAAATACTCCTCTCTTAAGGATTTGTTGATTAAAGGTACTCCGTCATTGGATGTGTTCATTTTGTTCCCTTTCCAAGTGAAATTATTGTAATTGAAGGATTGTTATTGTTTTGCTGATGGCTTTGCTGATTGTAGCCTCAATTATTTTTTTTTCATTAATTTGCTTTTATCTATGTTTACATTGTATTTTTCTTTTTTGACTAGCTAATATATGAATTTCATCTTCTCTAGAATTACAGGATCTTCTCCCTGAAATTGTCATCCAATTGGGTATGCCTTCATTCACTTCCATAACCACGTTTTTTTTTTTTTTTTTTTTGCTTTTTATTTCCACTAATCTCTCTCTCTCTCTCATAATTATATTGGATGAGTAAATCCTACTATTTCTCTCCTTATCCTATTTAGGAAACAAAATCTCCCCTTAAATTTCTCTCCCCCTCCCCCTTCTATCCATGGTTTATCTCCCTCTTATCTTATTTATTAGGAAACATAATCTCCCCATCTTGAGCTCCCATAACCATGTTTTTTTTTTTTTTTTTGCTTTGTAATTCCTCTAATCTCTCTCTCTCATGATTATATTGGATGAGTAAATCTTACTATTTCTCCCCTTATCCTATTTATTAAGAAACAAAATCTCCCATTAAATTTCTCTCTCCCCCCCCTTCTATCCACGTTTTACCTCCCTCATGGTTGTTTGAAGTTGGTTGGCCATGGTGGTCATAAACTGCTGCATCTGTTGTTGCTGACGGTTCATCATGTTATCTACAATGGAAGTAACATCTTGGGCTGTGAGGCTTAGAGGATTTTCATGCGTATCCTTCCTTGGTTGATCAACATTTGTGGGATTGGAAGTGGAGGCCGCATTAGGATATCCTTGGGTGTTCATCTGTTGATAAGTGTTCGGATGTTGTCCTACCATGATTGATCAGCTAGGGAACGAATCAAACTATTAGCATTTAAAACAATAGTTTGATATGCATCAATAACATTAAAGTATGGATGCAATAACATGTACTTGGGTTAAACAAAAAACATACATTAGAATGCCCCATCTAAGGCATTGGACTTGGTCCGCTGTCATACCCCCAAAATGACTAGACCTAATGGGGCCCATGGCACCAAATCTAGTTGGGGTCTGTGCAAGTTAAACTTAACATTCTTATAAAAACATGCTATGCATGGATCATAAACAGTTCATGAATTTTAAAACTCCATCACCATCATAGTTATCCATCCAAAGATCCATGATACACAAAAACCATCAGAATCATAACGGAAACATTCATGGGTTAGGGGCATCTAAACAAAACTTTTAAACCTTGTAAACATATATCTACCCCAAATACCCATCCATTGGGTAGCAACCCTGGTGGCATCTATCCCTATTATTTACAGTTATCCTATAAAACATTCAATAAGATAATTGTCAAAATATCCATAATGATAATAATGATCTTATCCAAACTGTAAGAAATAGAAAAAGGTCCTGCTCTTTTACCCGATTGATCCTACTCAATCACTAATCCTTTATTCTTGTCTTTTGCTTCTTGATCTGTGAAAACATTCAACAATAATGGGACATTCAACAATAATGGGATGAGCTTTACAGCCCAGTAAGCAAGATAATCAATTATGCATAACTATACGTATACATAATCTGTAACTATTCTTGGAGCAACATGCATCTTACATTATTTTTATCATTCTTTGAACCATTCATAAGTTATCCAGTTTCGGTCTTAACCTTAGTCTCATCTTACTTTTGGGTATGGTATTCACTAGTGTTGAATTGTGTCTTGGTAGAAGCCTCGATGCCTCTTATGACACTATTTTATACCTTACCGAATCGTCTATTGTCTAAGGACATCAATTGACTTTCTTTCTTTATCCTTGAACATTTATTGTATACTAAATGTACCATTTCATAATTAACTTTAACATTACCATGAACATGTACATGATACATAGGGAGCATATCATAATTCTATGCACAACAAGGGCACATACATTTGTTCCGTTTCTTAGTCCATTCGAAGTCCTATGTAATTATGTATCCATTCAATCATCCACATTATACTATGTGTGGGATAATCATTGTATCATCTTTATCATAACTTTGTTTTTAACTTCCCACACACAAACCATCTATCATGCATTCTTACCATTCTAGCCATTCACCATATGTATAATACTTAATTAGTATCTCTTATCACGTTGAACCATCATACTTACATTCTAACATGCATCCTTTATATAAATCATACATGCATAGTTCATAGTTGACATGAATCATAGCATTCATTTGTTCCAATCATCATTCATACATTTTTATCATTGATAACTTATAACTAGCTTCTCTTTTCATTTTGAGTGCTCATACCCACTTTCTAATTTACATACTTTAAATCTATCATGTGTGTATCGTACACATTAGTAAAATTCATAATATTCATTCATTTGCATTATCATAAATATAGAGAATGATCATTATACCATTATCAACCATAACTTCGCAATAGGTTCCCATTACCAATCCATCATTCAAGTTTTCTTGTCATTCCAATCAATCACTTTACACTTAACATATAATTATCATATCTTTTCGTATTGAGTTTATATACTCATGTTCTTTCATGCATTCTTTACATAATTTATAGCTAACATAATGCATGACATTCATTCATTCTATAAATATCAATCATACATGCATAGTTTAATAGCTACATGTCCTAACATAATTGAGTTTCATTACTTACAGTTCAATGCTTTCAATACTTCCGACTTTATAATTGATCTTTGGGTGGCTCTAAGGATCATCAAAATATCCCATTTATATGTCATTTTCGGTGTTCCAAGACTGACCAATTTATAGAACAAAGCCATGCCATTATTTTTCAAGAAATCAAAAATTCATCCATTTCCAAACTTTGGGGGTTTCTTCTCCTAGCTCCCAAATATGAAATACCCTACTGAAATCCCTTAAATTAATGCTTTAAAATCCGTTAGAGACATCAAATAATTTCTAAATCAATTAATTTAAGAATAAAAAAAAATACTTTCTTTTTCAAGGAAAACTCCTAATTTCAAGTGTTCTTCCTTCAATCCTCTTCTCAAATCAAGGGGTTCCTTCAAATCAACATAACTATAACTTCCTTACAACCTAAACAAAATGTTTAAACAATCAATTTCATAGATCTATACTTGTAATTTAAAGATTAAAGTCATAATCAAGCTTACTTACCTTTAGATTTCAAGTAGGAGATTACTCCTTTAACCCAAACCTTAAATCCTTCAATTACATCCCTAAATTTGCTTCAATCATCTTCAATTTCACCATAAAGACCTTCAAATGTTCAATCCAAAGCAAAATCCCCTTCTTCTTTATATTTTTTTTCTCTTTCTCTTCCTTAACTATGTGAATATAACTAAAAAAAGTGTGAATTTTCTTCTTCATAAGGATTATTTATAATTCATGGCACTTTGGTAAATATCAAGTCTCCATTTGAAAATACCCAAAAAATCATGTCAAAATCCTAATACTTAATCCTAACATCTAATAGTGCTCAAGGATAAAATATCTAGCTAAAGTCTTTTACTTAAATACCCTTAGTTCCATTGCTAGATTAAAATTAATTCAATCAAAATTCACTTAAATTAACTACAATCAAATTCACTTAAATTAACTCCAATCAAATTTATTTAAATTATCTCCAATCAAATTCATTTAAATTGACTCCAATCAAATTCATTTAAACTAACTCCAATTCACAAATAAGCCCAAAATATAACACATTATAAACTAGGTCCATAAACTATTTTAACACAAGTAAAAATCATAATTACAAGAGAACTCCTACTAAAATCAATCAATATCATACAGTAGAATCGGTCTCCTTCCATTCAGTTCAGTCACTTTATAAAATAAATAATAAACTAATATTAAAAGACAGTACTTGGGTCGGGATATTACATCCGCCCACCGATTAAGTATGCTTTTGATGCGGGTAGTATCAAATTGAAGGTATTCCACCCTTCATTCGATGACATTGATGTCTCTAGTCATCAAGATTCGATCGTTCCATTGCACGGATTGGAGATACTTTTATTCCTTAATGAACAATTCAAGTTTACAATTCAAATCATCAATACTTTCATTGTTATAATCATATTCTTCGACTGACCTCAACGTATAACTCATTTGAGTCGCAACGATATATCACGCTGATATTTTCAATTCTTATATAAAACATTGTATTATACTAAAATCTCTATTTACCTAGTATATATATAAGCAATATGATTACAGGGATCATTCAACAACTCATCATATCTACATACAAGTACACAAGTTTTCCTTTAATCATGCATTTATATCCTTCCCTACTTATATTTATGTTATTCTATTTTACCAATATATGTTTTATATATATATATTGTATAATATAGTATTTTATTTTATTTAAATTTTTTTGTTTATTGTTTAGCCCATTAGATTCAGACCTAGGATCAATCGGATTCAAACCCCAAGTCCATCGGTCGACCGTAGGGCTTCACAGTAGCATCCTTAAAATTTTTTAGACCGTTGGATACAGGCATCGGATTCAGCCACTGGGTCAACTGATCGACCAGTTGGCGATACAGTAGGGTCTTTAAATGAAATTGGGTCCTCATTTTAACATTTCAACTTTTGATCTTTCCCTCTCTAAACCCTCCAACTCTCCCAAAAACTCTCCTAGGGGTCTTCTAACACATTTTAGGGTATTCAATCACAAGATCCACTCATCAAATCTTCAAGTAAGTGTTCCAAACCCTAATCCCCAAAGATTAAACTCGTCATTGTCCTAACTTATGTTTTTCCTTAAAAAAGACTGGGTATTTGCTTATGGTTACCTACTCTCTCTAAGATTTTCCTCTTTTTTCTTTTAGTTATCCACCTTTTGCATGTCATGCTATCCTCCTCTCTTTTTTTCTCATTTTCTCAAGCACTTTCAAGCTCTTCATTGTACAATGTACAAAACTGTGCATACCACATGTTTGTAGGAATGCTCATATGGACCTTTCTAGTTCATTTCTTGTTTATTTTCGAATCTAGCATACTCCTATTACATGTAATACCATCCTTCTATTTTGCTTTTTCATTCCTTTCATTTTTTTTTATTGATTTTCTCATATCTTTCACTTCTTACCTTAAATGTGTAGTAAACTATGCACAATAAGTGTTTGTAAAAATGTTTGTTTCGTCTTTCTTATAAATTTTCTTGCCTAATTGAATCCTTAAACTTTACTAGGCTTGCTAAGACTCCTTAGTGTTTCTTTGTATGTATTTGACTACTCTTCCTTAAAATTCTACATTTTCTAACCATCTAATTCTCTCATTCCTATACAATTATGTTGTCTTATTTCCTATTGTTTATTTATCTTGTTATGTTCCTATACTTACTCTTTTCTTTTCTTTTTCTTATTTCTTTTCTTAAAATGTAGCACTTAACTAAGAATGGCTGCAGCCCGAGGTCGAGGTGGTGGAGGAAGGGGTGGTAGGGGAAGAGGTGGCCCCGCACTTGTAGCTGAGTTTGAACCTATGTTCTTTCGAAATGCTGTTGAGGAAGAAAGGTATGGGGAATGGTTTATGGGTAGATCAATAGAAGAAGAGCGGGGTGTGATACTAGTGGACTTAACTGCATTCAAAGTCCAAGAGAGGTTCGAAGGCTTGGGTTGGCTCCCTATGGTTCAGTCGGACAGCTTGTGTTACCTCCGGTTGGTTTGGCTTTTCTACAGCAACCTTGCCTACCGGCATGAGGGGGAGGACTTTATCGTGAGTAATTATGTGAAGGGCCGGGAAATTTCCTTCAATATTACTCAACTGGCTGCATTGTTGGAGATATCCAACGAGGGTGAGATGAGATACTGTTCTCCAAGGACAGAGACATCCGAGTTCCTCTCAGTTACAAAGAGAAAATGGTTATTTTCTATGCTCACCAATGGAGCATCATATGAAAGGGTGTTGTCAAAGTTGGAATTCATACCCTTCACTCGTGTGCTTTTGCGGATATGTGGTCACAACGTCACCCCGAAGGCAGGCCATCGCACCGAGCTCTCATCCATGTAGATTTTCACCACTTACTGCCTATATATGGGTTATCAGATATGCTTGCCCTATGCAATCATGTATACCATGGCACTGTAGGATTAAGCGCTTGTCAATCCCCCAAAAGATGCCTTATGAGAAAAGGTGTAACTTTAATTTCTTATTGCACACCAGCCAATGCGCATCGCTCCCTCGCCCGAGCCGGGATCTGGGCAGGGCATTTTGGGTCACTCCCAACAATCCCCCCCTAAATGCATGCCCAATAACAGAGCACCCATGACACCGGGGAGACTCGAACTTGCAACCACCTGCTCTGATACCAATTGTAGGATTAGCGCTTGCCAATCCCCCAAAAGGCGCCTTATGAGGGAAGGTGCAACTTTAATTTCTTATTGCACACCAACCAGCGCGCATCGCTCTCTCGTTCGAGCCGGGATCTGGGCAAGGCATTTTGGGTCACTCCCAATAGGCACATCTTCACAACAATCTCGGGAATGGGAACTTACTCTTTGGAAGGTTGCTCATCAAGATCTTTCATCGGTGTGGTGTCCGACTCATTGACGAGGAGCCTTCGACTATAAGGGTGGTGAACATTAATCAAATCACTCTTCTCAAGATGCACATTCAGCTTCCACCATTTTCTCCAGAGCTTGGTCACCTAGATTGCACTGAGCTAGCACAGCCCATGGGGGCAGAGGGGGCTGCAGGGGGAGTTCCTATTGAGGAGAGAGTAGAGGATGTGCATATGGAGATGCCTAGTGATTTTCCTATAGGCACTCAATCCACAGTTTCATTCAGACACCCCAGTGCTTCATCTTCTTTGGCTGCCCCGCACATCACAAGTGATACCACCACTTGGGGACAGCTATTTAGTCGCCTCGACTCTTTGGAGAGGACTGTGGCACGAGGATTTACGGGTGTGAACCAAGATCTTACCCAGATTAGCGACCGAGTGGGCGCCGTAGAGATGGAGTTAGGCCAGTGGAGATCTTACTTCTTAGGATAGGCACCACCACCACAACCACAACAACAATGATCTATTGGCTTCCTTTTTCTTTGGTTGTTTCTACTTTTAGCTCTTTAGCTTTCTCCCTTTTTGTAAAGGCTATGTACTCTTTCCCGTGTTTACCCAAAGGTTGTAATCCAATCAGCACATGTTGCTGAAATTTTGTATCTAACTTTTGGCATATTTATATAACAGTTTATATTTTTCTTGTTTCACATTATATTACATTTCACACTTCAAAATCCTTATTACTTAAATTTTTTTGGTTGAAGCTTTTATTTTATCCTAGAATAGACTCATCTTCAGGTCAATGAGTCTTAAGATGCTGCTGCATTATGAATTAGACTGTAAATAGGAGTAGAGCACAGTCGCTTTGATACCACTCAATTGGCAAACTCCGGCCCGATTAATAAGGGCATGGTGTGATTGGATGCCAACTGGCACCCAACCAACCTCCAGGATCACAAGTATAGTACTCTCCTTCACAGTTCATCATAAAATAGTAATCAAAATGCAGCGAAAGAGAATAAATAATAATGATAATAGCAATAAATAAGGAGATCGGAGTGATAAGCTTGATATTTATATAGATTGAAACTTGTATTACAACTATGCAGTTATTACAAAGTAACACAAGTTAAAAATATAACCAGCTACTATAAGCTTTACTATACAAAAACAATATATAAACACAAAAGAACATAGCCTACTCCGTCAGGCCAGATCACAGGAACGTGCACGCATTGCATACACATGATACATCATGCACTACAAACTCCTGCACCACATGACCCTCATCGATGTGGAAGTCCGAAGCAACATCAGATCCAACACCTGATTTTATCATTGTCCTTGCGATTTCAACACATAACATGCCGTATGAACAGCTTCAGCCTAAAAATACTTTGGCAAAGAATACTCATTGAGCATTGTCCTTGCGATTTCTTAGATTGTTCTGTTTTTCCATTCAACCACACCATTTGATTATGGCGTTCTAGGGGCCGAAAAGTTATGAGTTATACCTTGTTTTCTACAGAAGTCTCCAAATTCATATGTATTGTCAAATTCACCACCACGGTCACTTTTGATAGAGGTGTTCAAATAACCCTTCTGATTTTGTATTTTCTTACAAAGAGATACAAATTCTTCAAATGCATTATTTTTATGCTTGAGAAAGAGGGTCTAAGTGAATCTAGAATAGTCATCTACAATGACAAAAGTATATTTCTTACCTTCTAAACTTGTAGTTTGGATAGGTCCAAATAAGTCAAGATGGAGTAGTTCCAAAGGTCTAAAAATAGCAACTAAGTTTATGGCCTTGTGGGAAACCTTTGTAAGTTTACTTCTTTGACGTCCTCCACACATGTGTTGTTTATCAAAGTTCAACTTTGGTAGATTTCTCACCAAATTCTTTGAGGATAGGGATCTAATTATTTTAGCATTTATGTGTCCTAATTTTCTATGTCATAAGGTAGCATCATCAAATTTTGAAATAAGACAAGCATCATGTGAGTTTACACTAAATATGCAAGTATAAACATTGTTTCTTCTACATCCTTCAAGAATCACATTATCATCAGAATCTTTAATCATACATTTAGAAGCATTGAAATTCATAAAATATCCATTGTTACATAATTGACCTATACTAAGTCGATTATACTTTAGGTTATCAACTAGGCTAATATTAGAGATTACTGTACCTCCAAATTTGATTGAGTCATTTTCAATGATTATTCATTTGCTGTTGTCTCCAAAGGATACCCATCATCCTTTTTGCTTCTTGAGTTCAGAGAAAAGCTTTGGATTGGATGTCATGTGCTTTGAGCAGCCACTATCGATGTACCATTCCATATTGCTCTTGTGTACCTACAAAACAATAACACTTAATAAAATTTTGGTCCCCATTGTGTGTTGGGTCCGTCATTGTTAGTATCATACATTCCTCTTAGTCTCTAAATCATTTGGTTTCTATTTACCTTTTGGTTGCCATACTAATTTTTGTATGATTGGGGGTTCCAAGGTTTTTGGTTTTAGGGTACTCTATATGATCCTTGGTTCTTAGATGGTTTTTACATCTTTGGTGGAGTTCTAGATGGTCTTTGCATCTTTGCAAGACTTCTCCTATTTTGATCACTATAAGGTTTTCTAGGATAATAAAATACTTGGTTCATATGATAGCATTCCCAAATTATGTCCCTTTTTGTTGTAGTTATTACATACAACAATTTGAGAAGTATTTAAATAGAGTTTTTCCTTTGGGATTGGGTTTCTTAACTTGAAGACTTTTTTTTTTGGAATAACATTCCTCAAGAGAATGTCCTTTCTTTCTACAATAGTTACAATATTTGTTCTTCTTTACTCTCTTACTTGCTATTTTACTTGAACTTGACTCTTTAGTTTGATTTGAACTTTTGTTCATATCATAGCCTAGTCCTTCCTTGTTGAAAGGTACTTTGGATAAAGATCCAAGTAAAATGTCAAGGTTCTTTTTACCATTTGTAAAGGATTTTAAGGCTTTACACAATTTTTCTTTTTCTTCCTCAAAGTCATTAACTTCTGAAGTTAAAGTTATGTTTTGATCTTTGAGAGAATTGATCTCTTTTAAGAGATTCTTTTTTATGGTTCCAATTCCATGCTACTTTGATAAAGATCCTCAAAAGCTTCTTCCAATTCTAAATAATCTTTATTTTTATGAGATGGAGATGTGGGGGTTACCTCATTTTGGTTTTTCTCATCTTCAAGAGTCATAAGTGCAAGGTTTGTTTGCTCTTCTTCTTGAGATTCTTTGTCTTCCTCTTCCTCATTGCTTGAGTCAAATGAATGTTTGGCTTTGTATGTTTTTTTGTATTTCTTCATTTTCAGACAGTCTCTCTTGTAATGTCCTGGTTTTCAATACTCAAAGAAAATGATGTTTTTTGAAGAGGAGTTAGTATTAACTTTGGAAACACTCTTACCTTTTTTGTCCTTAAAGAATCTCCTTTTGTTAAATGAGGTTTTGCACTTTTGCCCTTATTCTTCAGAAACTTTGAAAATTTCTTGGAGAGATATGCAATCTCATCATCAGATAGTTCTTCTTCATCGTCACTGATTTCGTAGCATGATTTGAAAGCCACGACCTTCTTCTTAGATTCTTTTGGTACATCTTCCTTGGTGTCTTGCTTGAGCTCCATTTCGTGAGTTTGGAGTGATCCCAAAAGCTCATCTAGGCTTAACTTGTCGATATCTTTTGATTCTTTGATAGCCGTTGTTTTGGGTCTCCATTCCTTGGAAAGGGATCTCAAGATCTTTCTTACATTTTCTCTATTTGTATAGATCTTGCCTAAACCTTTCAACTTGTTCACAATGTTAATAAAACGAGTAAACATAGCATAGATATCTTCATCATTTTTCATTTTTAATAGTTCATATTCATTTACAAGCATATCTATTTTGGATTGTTTGACCTCCGAGGTAACTTCATAGGTAACAACAAGTTTGTCAAACATCTCCTTAGCGGAGTCACACATGCAAGTCCTATTGTATTCTTTCTCTCTTAAAGCACATTGAATATAGCTAATTACTACATAATTCAGCGATAGTCCATTTTTCTTTGGGTTTGTTTATGGTATTTGGTCCATTTTTAATGACCTCCCAAGCATCAATATTATTAGTACATACAAAGTTTTTGAAGCGATTTTTCCAATAGGAAAATCCTTCTCCTTCAAAGAAAGGTGGTCTAGTGATGTTGTAACCTTCAATCTTTCGATTGGCAGAGGATCCCATGGTCTTTTAAATCTTAATAAGATTAAAAAAATCAAGGTCTCGAGCTCCCGCTCTGATACCAAATGTGAATTCACCTAGAGGGGGGTGAATAGATGAACATAGTGGTAAATAAAAACTTTTACGGCAATAAAAAAGTTATCAATATAAAATAAATAAATTATAAAGATAACACTAAGATTTATAGTGGTTCGATCAAAACTTGCCTATGTCCACTCCTCTAACTTTAGAGAGAATTCTATTAAAAATAATCTTGAGAATGAGCAAGAGAACTCATACAAATCTTAATTAAAAGCAAGAGGACTCATACAACCAACTACTCTTGATTTCAAGCAAGAGGACTCAAACTACTCTTGATTCTGAGTAAGAGGACTCAAACTACCATTTAAAATAAAGGGTACTAAAGAAGGAGTTACCTCAACCTTAGTAGTGTATGCTACCTTTCAACTTGAAGCTTAATGCTAAGTGAATTGAAGGAGCTTGTGAGAGAATGTGCTTGAATGAATGCTTGATGAAGAATGCACACTTCAACGCTTTGAATGATCAAGTAGCAATGTCTTTTAGTGCCTTTGATTAGCTCTAATTAATTGTGTTTAGCTTAATTAAGCTTACCTATTTATAGGCAAAGGTGCTCAAAGCATCCATGAATCAATGCTAAATTCGGATACAAGTCAGTCCTGATCCGGTATGCCGGATCACAGAATATATCCGTTGACCAACGACTAATTTTTAACAAACATAACATGATTCGGTATGCTGGATCATGATTTAGCATGCCGGATCATGATTCGGTACATTCCGTTTACTCTCTGTGAGCAAAACCTTGAGATTGCATTTTGCAGGCCAAATGGGATTCGGCATGCCAGTTCTGGATTCGGTATGCTGGATCAGCTATTTTTGTTGAAAATGGTTAAGTCCTTAGTTGGACAAGTCAGGGTCATTTTCTTTGGTTTAGTCTATGTGAAATATGTCTAATATAACCTCCTAAGATCATGCTATATGTATGTATGCGTGAGTGTGTGCATTACATTTGAATATGGACCTCAACTTAAATACAACTCAATACAATATTAAAACAAGTTCTTTGTACTAACAACTTGCTATGTCTTATCAAGTATCGTATAGTCTCGGTACTGTTCAAAAATAGCGTGCATTGGTTGGGTCATGGATTTATGGATGATAATGTCGATGCGGTGCATGTTAGCTACAATCAGTCGGCCCTATATGTGAAAGTACTAAACTCACTTTTATATCGATTAGCCAACTAGGGGAGTTGTAAACCACTTTTAGATTGTTAGAACTCAGAAAAAAGTTAATGGAAATTCTAGGCCAAAGCCCCCCCAACATGTAAGATCCAGCCATTGAAACAATGGGCCACAAACTAATCCCACTAATTTCGTGGCCAGGATCTCATGTGTAAAGGGAAAATAATCGTTACAGGAACGCAGGCTAATATTTCTCATCAAGAAAGAATAATGTTAAAACTTTAGGTTGTGTTTGGATGTCTGGAAAAAGAAAACCATACATTTTTTGTACGATTTTCTTGGTTTCAAATGTTTTTTTTAATTTTAATTTAAAATTTTTTTTTTTTCCGATTGAAAATAGGGTTGTAAATGGATAACCGATTCCTACTCCGAATCTGCATCCATATCCATTTTGGGACATCTGTATTCGTTTAGAGTTATCCGAAAAAAAATCTGAATACTCCGATAAAAATCCGTTTGAAAAAAAATCTGAGTACTTAATAATAAAAAATTAAGTAAATAATGATTTTAAGGGTTTTTTAAGATTCAATAGGTTCTAGAATATGATGAAAAGAGAATCATGATCTAAGAGATATGGATTGAGAGTGAATTGTATCTGCTAGGGAAGGGAAGTCTGGGTTACAAGGCAGAGATGTAAACGGATGGTCAAAAATCCAAATCCGTTTAGAGGTATCCATATTCGGTCAGGAAATATCCGGCTCCGATCACATCTGATCCGAATCCAGTCCTTTTGCATCCCTAATAGAAAATAATAGAGATTTAGAGGCGGAGAAAAGATTATGTTTTAAAATTTTGAAATTGCTTTAAAATTTACACAATTTTCTACCGCTGTCGTCCAAAAAATCTTGGCTCCAAGACGCAAGGTTCAAAGTCCAAGTATCAGTCATGGTCGATACCTTTTTGGATCGGGATCGGATTGGTACAAATTGGTCAGGATCAGTAAAAAACCCCCAAAATTGTTTTATTTTTTTATGGATCTAGTCATGTAGCGGCCAGAGTTGGTGGGTGTTGCGATCTCGGGATCGGATCGATCAATATCAGTTGGTATCAGACAAACTAATATTTAAAAAAAAACTTAAAAACTTAAAAAAATATATTAAAACTTCAGTCATATTGGCCAAGGATCAGATCGGATCGGATCAGCCGATACTTAAAAGTGCAATGGTAAGAGTCAAAATAACCAAAATTTCACCAACTTTTTCTAGAAGTTTTCCAATCGATCCCCATTGCTTGTCTTGGTGTCCGAGGCTGTATAGCTATCCCCATGATTGGGTTTGAGGGACCTAAAAACCCCCAGGCCAAGTGGGCTGGCCTAGTTCCAAATATGGTTGGCCCATTAGGGTGATCTACTAATTGAGGTAATGGACCAACCATGATTTGATTCTTGTGGCTGATACACTTCTTACCATAGAATCGATCTACCTTAGCTAAGCCTGCTCTGTTTTCATATCCATAGCTTGTACCAAATCAAGAATCCTCAGGAAATGGGGAAGATAAAGATGGAAAGCAAATTAAAAGATGCAAGTGCGATGATTCTACCAATAATCCTTACAAGAACATGTTCCCTCACTGAAGTGATGAAAACAATTTGGATCCCTTAAGATTACAGGTCGTTCAAAAACTTTTGATATGAATTTCATAGCAGTGTGACAATCACCACACACACACAGAGATTCTTGAAAATCCTAATAGGCACTCCAGGAGGCATGCTGAGAAGCCCAAAAGCAACAACTAAATTCTCGCTATGATAAGCAAGACCAAGCTCTTTACCCTCTACTTCCACGCCATGGAACACACAATTCATATCTGGCACATACCTGTAGACACCTCATTTTATCTTGCCTCCCAGAGGTTTTCTGTAACGATGATGAACACCCTCCAAGGCCTAGAGCTAGTATATCTATGGATGTAGAGTCAGTGTGCACTGCCAGAATCCATTTATCGATTGTCGATTCCCCTTGTCGGAGCCCAAACCAAAGCCTCCAAGCCCTCTATGAACCCTTGGAAAGGCTAGCCCTAACCCAGACCCCTTGGATCCAGCCTGGCCCAGCACCGAACCTGGCCCAAACAATCCATTTCTTCCCTGTCGACACCAAAACCCAGGTCGACATTCAAAGACCCCGAGTCGACATCCACCCAACCTTCCATCGACATCAAATCATCCCATTTGACTATCTATGTTACACTCGCACCCCAGATATACCCCTATACCCCGGGGCAGTTTAGACCTTACCCAAGGGGTAATGCCTTATGGCCATGGTCAACACTAATAACTTTGAACTAGTAATACCGTAGAAAGAACCCCCTCGAATACTTGGAAGTGTGGGCCAAAGCCCCACAGATTTCCTTAAAGTTTGGGCCATGATAGCAGCACCGGAGTCACGAATGGACTCACTCTTGCTGAATCCGCTCGAGGATCCGCTCGTGCTGTCATCAGCCTTTTTGGATTATTTTCCTGTGGGACCCACATGCCCATGTCCTAGACACCCTAATTAAACCTTTGGACCATATGGACTCCTGCCCTCACCATTGCTTGGTTGAGTGGGCCATGAAAGTGGGCCCATAAGGCTTAACTTGGATGAATAATGAGTTTATACACCCTAGCCTAAACCAAACAAACCCTAGTGAACAATTAGGTCCAATGGACTTAGGGTGCATCCCAAACATGACCTAATGGACCTAATGGGTATGGCTAAAGCCAAACAAGCCCTAAGACCCAAACCAAAACCCATTTAAGACCTAGGACCACTAAGTGATTGGGGGTACCTAAACTAAACACACCCTAAAGCCCATCTAACCCCTTAAAGGATACCTAAACCCCTTTCATTCACTTATCTCTCCCCCTCCCCCATAAACTATGGTGGAGAAGAGACAAGAGAAAAGAGAAGGAGGAAGAGGAAGGAAGAAGAAGGTGAAGTAGAAGAGGAATAGGAGGGGAAGGGAAGAAGGTGGAAGCCATGCAAAGATGGCTGGCAGCTCCACACCTCCTCCCCAGCTGGACGGATCCAAGGGAGAAGAGAAAGAGGAGGAGAGGAGATGGAGAGAGTGGCTGGAAGAAGGAAGCTCACCAAGGTAAGCTCCCTCAACCTAGCTCTCCCTCATTTCCCTTTTTATTTTGTTGGTTTCTTGAGTTAGGGCTAACCTAGGGTTCCATTTGGGACTCAAGGTGAATCTCGGCCCTAGTTGGGAGCTCTAATGGATGTTGACCTAGGCCTCTAAGTGCTGCAATTGCAGCCATGGCCAATGAACCCTGGTTTGAACCTTAAATCCCAACCCATGGACCAATATGAGACCCAAACCTTGTAGGATCTTGGATCCTGGAGGTGAGCCTAGGACCTAGTGACCCTAGGAAGGCTTAGAGACATCTCCCTTGTTCCTGAGGTGATAAGGAGCTCCAAGCTTCAAGCTGGAGCTGAAGCCCTCTGTAATCTCGAAAGAGACTGTCGACGGACGAATGATCGGATCCATCTATTGTGGTACCGCCCGCCAATCCGCCCAGTGTAAACCCCGCATAATAGCCTGAGCGAACGAAGGCACAGATTCACTCTGTTTGCCTCCGCCCGAAGCCTGTTGCTCTCGGGTCCTGTCTCAGAAATCTAATAGATGCAGGGGCCGACCCAAGAAGCACGTCCGCCCATGGATCCACTCCCTTTTATGATAGCCTTAGATGTTGAACGGATCAACGACTGGATTCAACTGAGATGTTCCGCTCGTGGGTCTGCTCGCTCTGTTTTCACCTTTTGGCTTGAACGAAGTCAGAGGCAGATTCACCTCTGCTGAGAGCGCCCGTGAGTCCGCTCGTGCTGTCTTGGTTGAAATCTGATTTTAACCTCATGGGCCCAGTGTGGGACCCATCTATACATACCTTAATAATTATTTTTGTATTCCTAGCCTACCCAACTCGATGGAGAGCGGGAAGCCCAGGTGAGATTCATGTCAACCACACATGGAGGCGTCTGTGTTAGGTGAATGGGTTCTGGGTGATTTTGTTGGGTTTGAATATTTATATAAATGTTAATCTTAAGCATGCTAGTATATATTTATAAGCATTGTGCGCATTGCATTATTATCCAATTGTAATCTATTATGAATGTGATAGCATGCTCACTATTGTATCGGGCTACGGTGTCGGTCAGTATCGGAACCCTAATTTATTTAAATTATGAAAATTGTCGTATGTCATCCTGAACTGTATGTACCATGTCGTGCTGGTACCCGGGTACTAGATGGAATGGGACGTTGATGCACCCGGAATACCTCTCGGGACGATAGGATCTGCATACAGTATATTTGTGGCTAGGATGCTTGTTCCCTTATGCTACGACCCTTGCCAAGGGGTTTATGTGTTGGATAGTCTGAGCACCTGCGGCCTGTGGAGGTGGGAGAGGCCAAGGCAGCGGTAGTGATGGCTATCGGGGTTTGCCACTGGGTGGTCATGATGGCTTCTACCGGCGCAGGTCCATTCGTGATAACTGAGGTTTCACTGGGGCAATAGGATAAGTGACCCTCAGTGTCTCTTGAGTTATCACAGTAGCATATACTTGATCGATAGAATTGTGTGTTAGGTGAAAAATGAATCTAACATTAGCATGTATCATTCTTATTGATATTGATTCTATGGTGTATGTGCATTCCCCTTTGCTCCCTCACTAGCTAGTGTAGCTAACCCCGTTGCGTAATCTCTTTTTAGTTGATTATGCAGGAGGTACTACTTGGATGAGCACCGTTGGATGCAAATCAAGTGGGACCAGTGGCTGTGACTTGGATGTAGATGTACACCCAAGATTGGTGCCCTTGTGGCGATTATTTATTATTTAATTTCCTGACTTCATTCCACAATCATGTATAAACCGTGTGTTTATTTATAGGGAGAGTAATGAATGGTTACTTATGTTAGAATTGTAATATGTGTTATCATTAGAGAACCGATGCTCTAAAATTTCACATGATTTAATTTAATTTTGCTTCCGCTAACTCTATATCTGGAACGATTTATTTCTTTTTTATACGTTCCTTTCTATTATCAATATGTGATGACAGGGTGGACTGTGGCTCAGGACACTGTATCCGCGATCTTGGTAGGTGTTAGCATGATGTGTAATTGTCCCAGTCATACCCCTATGTGGTAAAATATCTTGCATCGGGATAGGGGCGTGACAATCTAGCAGAACCTTACTACTGTCTAACTTACCTTGACATTCAGACAATGACATTCAACAGCCAAGCCATTTCCCTCGATGTCGAGTGTTGTTCATTGGCACACTCGATGTCGATCTTACCCCTCTTCCATGTCGACTTGGGTAATTTCAATGTTGAATCTATGCAAATCCGAGAAGCCAAAACTTGCCATGGTTAGCTCTGATTTCAATTCATTTCACGACCAAGCTTATTTTTGGCACCTTATATGGGTATTTTGGCTTCCTTAGACCCTAAGAAGCACTTCTTAAGGAAACTAAACACTTGCCCACACCCCATTGGTCCTTACCTGGACCAAACACCCACTATCGATGCAAAGACCCCAACTTTGGATGGTCCGGATCAAACCAAGCATCCCTACATGAATTTGGGAGCACACACACCCCTCTACATCTATAAATACACCCCCTCTCACATTAAGGAGGGTTAGACAAATCTCCCATTGGGTCATGTGTTTGCTTGCCCCAATTCCATCCCCCACTCTCTTACTTTGAGTCCTTAGTCTTTGACCCCTACATGGTCTTAGCCTATTGCATCTCCCACCTTTTGAGTGTTACAATATCCACTTGAAGCTTCAAGATTCAAAGCCCAAAGACATCTATCCGGTGATTTTGGCTTGGACAATGAAGTGTTGCGTACAAGAAGATAAGAGAAACCCCCTATAAGTTGCGATACTTACTCCACATACAAAGCTCCCGAGTTACAAAAGAGAAACCCCCATATTTTTATTTCGATCATCTTCTAATAACTAGGTAGGTTCCTCTTCATCTCTGAATCTTATTTAATCTATGTTTTTGTTTTCACTTTTACTTCGTTTAGCATCTCCGGAAGAAAGTAATCCCATCTCTCTAGATGGTGATCACACATACTCTTTGCTATCCTTATTGCTTCTATGTTGTATCTCACTTCCATGCATGCATCTTTTCATTATCCCCATCCCCTGTAATGTAAGACTCCCTCATGCTAGCATTCATGTTATCAATTTACATGTTTCTTCTTACACCTGCGCTCTCATGCATTTATCACATCACCATACTTAGATTAGAGTCAATAATTAGGTTATTTAGGGCTTGAGTCCTTCATTATTTTTACATTCTTGTATACTAACCCTTACCATGTAGCCAAGCATCCAGGTATGTCTCCTTACCTTTTTCTTGTATTGTATTTACTTTGCTTGTACTTTACATTCTTCCTCAAAAGCATGTTATATCTTTACCTTGCCTAGCAATAGAGAGACCGATAAATTCAGGCGGACTGGGGTACCTAATACCTTCCCTGGACTGTAACTTGATCCGTACCCAGACCAATAGACCATTTGTTCCCAAAAGGACGTAACATATGAGTCATTACAGTACAATATTTGGGTCCTAGACCCTCCTCTAGGTGGTGACTCCCTACATATGACTCTCTCTCTCTTTCCACCATAAGAGGGATGAGGTGGAGGACACATGACGATCCCCCACCATTTGCCAATTGTCCTCACAATACCCAACTTTTTTCATTGAGATCATTATCTCATTGAGCTTGGCATATATTTCTATCATCATTTGGTGGCTTCTATCTTCAGCCATAAAGGTGTTAATTCTTCTGTTCATCTCAATCCAACTACATCCAGGCTCCTTAGTAATGCCTTTTGATTTCATCAGTCTACGTACATTTGCAACATCATCCTATCTATCAGGTGCTGAATAAATATTAGATAAAACAACATATGGGGAAGGTTCCAATTCAAAGAGGTTCCTTGCATCTCCCACAACCAACTCCAAGTTCTCATGGATCCTACATGTAGCTAGCACTGCCTTCCATATAGTCGCATAAGGTTTAACTATCATTTGATTCAGCAATTCCTTCACTTCATCCATCTTCCCAGATCGCCCAAGAAGATCAATTATACAAGCATAGTGTTTAAGGGCAGGTGTAATACCATGGACCTTATCCATAGACTAGAAGTAGAGGCAACCGTCATCGACAAGACCTGCATGGCTGCAAGCGAACTGCAAGCCAATGATAGTAACAAAGTCAGGGCTTGTGCCAGCATGATCATCTTCTCATAGAGTAGAAGGGAATCTTTTCCCCTACCATTCTTAGCAAGACCAATAATCAAAGCAGTCCAAAAGACCATGTCCTGGATTGACATGGAGTCAAATACTTGATAAACATCCTTTATGCACTTGCACTTAGCATACATTGTTACCAGTGAATTCTTTACTGATAAGAATGATTGAAAGCCACAGCTAACGAAATTGGCATGTACTTGTTGTTGTTGGTGAAGCTTGATTTGTTCCAGATAGTGCGGTTGAGACCTTCGGAGGGCCGTTTCGGCCTCGAAATGATCTCGGAATGTCAAAAAATGGTGGGGCTCCATGCCTAAGGCTTGGAGTTGTGTTGGGCTCGTCGAGATCTTCGAAATGAGTACCTTTTGAGCCATGTGTTATGTTTTGGTCCGGCCCAGGTTTTTTGGCATTTTTGGGTTGGGGTATTTGTGTACTTTCTAGATTAGGGTTTTCTTATATATTGTTCTTATCTCTTTGAGATAGGCTTATGAGGGTTTTGTAACATTTTCAGAGAAATAGTGAAACCTGTTCTACTGCTCGACCGTGGATGTAGCTTCCATACTGGAGGTGAACCACATAAATCTTTGTGTTGTGCGTTGTGTACTCCCTCTCTGTTTTCATTTTTTTCTTTGCAAATCGCCATTCTGGGCGTTGTTTTCTTAACACTTGTCGCCCAAACTCTAAAATAGTTAGTTCAGCACAGACACCCAAAATGTTGGCATTGATAAATTGGTTTGGATCAATACATGCAATTCTCATATCACAAAACAACATCAGTGCTTCTTAATGGGACCTGTAGTGTGTGTAACCAGTGATCAACGAAGTCCATGACACCACATCCTACTCAGGCATTTTGTGGAAAACTCTAGAAGCCCAATCTAAACTTCCTCGCTTTGCATACATGTCTACAAGAGCATTGTTCACATGTCTGTAAGATTCAAAACCAGTTTTCACAATCGAGAAATGAATAGACTGGGCTTTTGTATATCCATAATGGAGGCAAACGAGTTTAGAACAAATGGGTAAGTGAAATCATCCATCTTCATATTTTTCAAGTGCATTGTCTTAAATAAGGAAAGTGTTTCATCTTCCAACCCTAGCCTCACACAACCAACAATCAAAGAGTTCCCAGAAACATCAACCTCCATAGCCTCCAATACCCTCCTTGCACTATTCATATCTCTACACTTTGCATACGTATCAACTAATGCACTCTCAACAAATATGTTTGCCCCAAAACCACTCCACATTATGCAACCATGCACTTCCTTTCCAAATCCAAGGGCAGAGCTATTGCACAACTAGTTAACACAGTGGGAAAGGTGAACTGGTTTAACCCAATGCCTTCCAACCTCATGCCCCGGAAACATTGCATTGCTCTAATCGCATCCCCATTCTGAGAGTATCTAGTGACCATGGCAGTCCACAACACATGATTATTTTTGTTAGGCATGGTCTCAAATAAATACTCTGCCTCCAAAACTTACTTGCCCTTGGCATACATGTCCACAAGTCCTGTGACAACAAAAATGTTTGTATCAAATTGAGTCTTGATAGCATAGGCATGAATCTATTGCCCTCTTTGGAGTGCCACAACAATGGAGCAAGCACGAAGAACACTGCCCAAAGTGTATTGGTTGGGCTTGAGTCCTTCCAATTGCATTTCCCAAAACAACTCAAGCACTTCCATGCCACAGCCCACATAAGAATACCCAGAGATAAGGGAAGACTATGCAATAGAACTCCGATTTGGGGTCTCATCAAAAAGTTGTCGAGCTTCAATTAGTCGTCCTGATCTGGCATACGCAGCAATCATGGTATTCCAAGTGAACTCATCTCGATCTATCATTTCATGGAATAAATGACGGGCTTCATCAACCCGTCCAGATTTTGGTAAACCATCCAAAAGTCTATTCGAAGCAACAATGGAGCATATGGGCCCCCCAAAATTTACTAATGAGTGGATTTGCTGGATCGATTCTATTTGGTTGTGTTGTTGACGTATCTTAATAGAGAAGTGTAGTGGACACCAATTCAATTTGTTCATAAGCTCCCCCCCTTCCTCCCCCCCCCCCCCCCTCTCTTTTCTTCAGTCCCCAACTATTTCCAAGAATTTGATGGGGATTAATGATAAACCAAAAATATACGGGCCAATCCCGAGATGCCACGTGTCCTAACCCGAAGAGGAGGCTAGCTCAAGCCCGACCGCGACAGAGCTAGTTCGGTAACCCAAGAGGAATAGGACCCAAGAGGCCACCCCAGGCTAAGTCTACTATACAAGCCACGGGGCCCAACCATGATATCATCGGCAAGATCTACATTATCCTATCACTAAAAGATTGCAACTAGAGGTTTACCAAAGGGAGGACTATCCCAAAGAGGTATAAGCCTAACCAAACTCAACACGAGAAGAGGAAGCTTAGGGAACCTCTTCCCTACTAGGACTCTACATCTCATAAGGAACTATTCCAAGTACAACTCTACTACGTGATGATCTACCCTGCGTAGCACATCATCACTTATGAGGACTCTCCACACCGCCATACTCAACTATAAATACTCAGGTATTCCAAACCCATGGATCATCTTGAATTTTAGTAATTCATCTATTGCTAAGAGAGATCTAACTTAGGCATCGGAGAGTCCTAGATCGGAACCACACCGGCTCTCCCTTGTCCCTGACGTCCTTTTGTAGGTTGCGACGCAGAAAGGACCTACCAGAGATTTCCTAACACAACAATTAATGATTCTGGTTAGTATAAATTGGCAAATTGAAAGGAACTGTGAGATGAATGATGGACGTGTGATGTCTACTAGGAAAATGTTGTAATCCTAATCATGTATTCGGAGTCCATCTTGTTTTCTCTTCTACTGCTCCTTATAATCAGGTCCATCTCATTCACTGTTCACTATAAGGAAAAATGGCAGAAGAAAATCAAACAACTTTCAGACATCATACTTTTAACACAACAATACAACATAATCATATAGAGACTAATGGGGTGAGTGACAACTTAGACCTTGTTATGTTGTAATTCTGTTGTGCGGACCTATTTCCCAGTTGGCAGTACTTATGTTAGATAGAGTTTTAGTAGTTTATGGTTGTGTAGGTTGTAGTTTCCTTTCTTGTTTTAGTTTCGTTATCTTATTGTTATGTTAGCGGATAAAATCCGATTCCTATTGTATAGATAGTAAGATATTGTTGATTGATCTAAATTGATTTTACTGTATTTATGGGGAAGGGATGTTGCTGATTGTATGTAGTTTCCTATTTAAGAGGATTCACAATCGTGATCCTAGGGGTCGTGGGATTGATAGCTTGTACTATTTAATATGGATATTTCTCCATGAAAATGCAAGGAAGGTAGGAGAGTTTCTGGGTGGATGTAGGTCACAGCATAGACCGAACCACGTTAATTCTATTGTTCTTCCTCTTATGTGTCCATTATCCTTGAATCTCCCTAGCTTTATCATGGTATCAAAGCCAAGGCTCAGTTGTTAATTTTTGTTCTTTGGTTCCTGCTTCCCTGGTTCTATCCAATCTCTCTATCATCCATCTTCGTGCAGCAGTCTATTTTTTGTGATGGAGCACAAAGTGAGCATCGTGCACGTTCGCTTCAATGGTTCTAACTATTTTTTGTGGGAATTCCAGCTTCGGAATCATATACAAGGGCAAGGATTATGGGGACTCATTGATGGAACCGATCCCAAACCTTCCCCCCACAGAAGACAAGAACTACAAGACCTGGCTGACCAACAATGCCAAGGTTATTTCTTGGCTTATCAATTCTGTTGAACCCTCCATTGCCATCAATCTTCGCTCTTATACTACTTCCAAAGAGATGTGGGAATATTTGGCTCGCGTGTATAAGCAATCCAATGAGGCACGCCGGCTTCATCTTGAACAAGCGCTGGCTACATTTGTGCAGGGCGGCAAACCTATTCAAGAGTACTATTTTGAGTTCCTGAACATGTGGATGGAGTATTCCTCCATCGTTTATCATGGGGTTGCAGCGACCTCCCTTCCAAATATCCAAGCTATTCACGCTGTGTCACAGCGAAATCAATTCCTTATGAAACTTCATCCAGAATTCGAATCTGTTCGGGCTAGTCTGCTCAACCGTGTGCCATCCCCAGACCTGGATACATGTCTTCAGGAACTTCTTCAAGAAGAGCAACGACTTCACTCTCACTCTTTGCTTGACCAGCAGCAGGCCGAGGGGACCTCTCCTGATGTGGCTTTCCTGGCCACCAAGGAATCACAGAAATCTCAGCATTGTGATCTAAGCAAAGTCCAGTGCTACTCTTGTAAAGAGTTTGGGCACTATGCTACTAAATGCCAGAAAATGTGCCGCTATTGTAAGAAGCCGGGCCACCATATCTCTGAATGCCCGACTTTCCCTCCACGCAACACGGTCAAGGCTTATCAGGCCACTACTTCTGAGATGACATCACCCACTACCGATGATGTTGTGTCTATGGCTCCTCCTACATCATCTATTGCACCGGATGCCATTCAAAAGATGATTCAATCTTCTATTTCTTCGGCCTTTACTGCCATGGGGTTTACAGGTATTCCTCAAACTACTCCTAATACTTGGATATTAGACTCGGGCGCGTCCAACCATATGACATGGTCTCCACATAATTTCAAAGAGTTTACACCCTCTAACTAGGGTCCTACTATCCACACGGCCAATGGCCATACTATTCCCGCGTCTGGCGTTGGGAAAATCTCTCTTGCACCATCCATGGATTTTCATAATGTTTTATTGGTACCATCTCTTTCGGACAATTTACTCTCGGTTGGTTAATTAGTGGATAACAATTGCTGTTTTCTTTTTCCTGTGCTGGTTGTGTGATTCAGGATCAGGGCACTGGGAAGCTGATCAGGAAGGGGAGTAAGAATGGCCGGCTGTTCACCTTGGACGGAATCCCCCTCTCCCTATATATGCTTTTTCTGCTTCTTCTTCTACAAATAAACAAACATTGTGTACTCTTTGGCACCGTCGGTTGGGCCATCCCCATGCTAAAAAATTTCTTTTTATGTTAAATTCAGATTTATTTCCCAAGCATAATCATTTCACAAATCAAGATGTTGTTTCTTCTTGTTCGAGTTGTTTGATGGGGAAAAGCAAAGTTTTGCCATTTCCTTTGCATACCTCTAAATCCACTGCAATTTTTGATCTTGTGCATACTGATGTCTGGGGTATGGCCCCGGTGATCTCTTGACAGGGCTACAAGTACTTTCTTATATTTGTAGATGACTATAGTCGTATTACTTGGGTATATTTTTTGCAGGCCAAATCAGAGGTTTATTCCAAATTGCTCCATTTTCTGGCTATGATTGAGACCCAAATTGGTACTAAATTAAAAACCGTTCGCTCTTACTCAGGGGGGGAATATATGTTTACCCCTTTTCAATCTCAGTTGCGCGATAGAGGGATCATTTCCCAACATTCTTGCCCGGATACCCCTCAGCAAAATGGGGTTGCCGAGCGTAAGAACCATCATATTCTTGAGACTGTTCGAACTTTGTTCTTGGAATCCAGTGTAACATCTGATTTTTGGCCTGAAACCGTTCACACAACGGTTTACCTCATTAATCTCCAAGTGGCTGACACTATAACCAATGACACTCCTTATTTTCGCCTATACGGTTCTCACCCTACTTATGACCATCTCAGGACATTTGGGTGCCTTTGCTATGTCCATCTTCCCTCTCATGAACGTACCAAATTCACAGCCCAATCTTCAGCCTGTACGTTTTTGGGGTACGCCTCTGAGCAAAAGGGGTTTCTTTGTTTTGACCCAAAGGTTAATCGGATTCGAGTTTCTCGCAATGTCATTTTTGTTGAAAACACATTATTCTTTCCCACTTTTAGCCCTGCTCCATCTCAGTGCTCAGTTCTTCCTTTGTATTCTTCTCCAACTTTCCAGCCGGCCATGCCTCCTACCGATCGGGCTCTCTCGGCCATGGCCGCCCCAACTCCACCACCACCGGCCACGGAGACACCCCTTGATCAACCAATAGGGCCCGAGATTGAACCTATGGCTGTTCGTCGTTCTACTAGAATCATCACAAAACCTGTTCGCCTTATTACTTCATTATTTGCATCTCTGGATACTGTTCCTATACCTACTTCTTATTCGCAGGCTATAAAGGATGTCTGTTGGCAGCAGGCCATGAATGATGAGCTCCACGCCCTTGCAGAGAACAACACCTAGGATCTGATTCCTTGTCCTCCAGGGGTCAAACCAATTGGGTGCAAGTGGGTTTTTTCAGTAAAATTGAAATCGGATGGGTCCCTCGAAAGATATAAGGCGCGTTTGGTTGCTTTGGGGAACCGCCAAGAATGTGGGATCGATTATGATGAGACTTTTGCACCGGTTGCTAAAATGACCACGGTGCAACTTGTATTGGCAGTGGCTTCTTCTCATCAGTGGCCCATATATCAAATGGACGTCAAAAATGCATTCTTGCATAGGGTCTCAAAGAGACTGTTTACATGAGCCCTCCACAGGGCCTCAATAGTGCCTCCACTTCGGTATGCCGCCTGAATAGGTCTTTGTACGGCCTCAAGCAGGCCCCCCGGGCATGGTTTGAAAAGTTTCACACTACTCTTATTCAAGCCAGGTATTCTTAGAGTCAATATGACCACTCTCTGTTTCTCAAACACTCCTCGACAGGCCTCAGTCTTCTTTTGGTGTATGTTGATGATATTCTCATCTCCGGTGACGATATACAAGACATTTCCAAGATAAAGGATACCCTGCGAAATTCCTTTCACATGAAAGATTTGGGGGAAGTGACATATTTTCTTGGCCTAGAGGTTCATCGGTCTTCTCAGGGAATATTCATCAATCAACACAAATATGCCCATGATCTGATTGCCCTTGGCCATATGGATGCTGCCCGGGCTGTATCTACTCCACTGGAGGTCAATGTAAAGTTTTGGAAGGATGATGGGGATCCCGTTTCAGATCCTACCCTCTATCGACGACTTGTGGGCAGCCTCATCTACCTCACCAAGACCCGTCCTAATATTGCACACGCGGTCAATATTGTTAGCCAGTTCATGGCGGACCCACGGCTGCCTCACTTAACTGCTGTCTTTCGAATACTTCGCTATTTACTTGGCACTGCTGACCATGGCCTCTTTTATCCTGTGGTTTCTAAACACGACCTTCGGGCTTATGCAGAAGCAGATTGGGCCTGGTGTCCTAACACTCGTCGATCCATCACGGGCTTGTGTATGTTTTTTGGGTCATCATTAATATCCTGGCGATGTAAGAAGCAGGATTGTGTCAAAGTCTTCTACGGAGGCCGAATACAGGGCCATGTCCTCTGCCTATTCTGAAATACAATGGTTGCGTGGTTTACTTACGGAAATTGGGTTTGCACCAACTGGCCCAACTGTCTTGTATGCTGATAATACTAGTGCAATTCAGATTGCAACCAATCCGGTATTTCACGAACGTACAAAACACATCGAGGTGGCTCGTCATGCAATTCGGGACAAGGTTCAGCGAGGCACTCTTAGCCTGCCTCATATCTCTTCCTCATTACAGTTGGCAGATTTTTTTACCAAACCAATGACTCAAGCTCGTCACGATTTCTTGGTCCGCAAATTGATGCTGTGTGATCCTCCCAGCACCAATTTGAGGGGGGGGGTGTTAGCGGATAAAATTTGATTCCTGTTGTATAGATAGTAAGATATTGTTGATTGATCTAAATTGATTTTACAGTATATATGGGGAAGGGATGTTGCTGATTGTATGTAGTTTCCTATTTACGAGGATTCACAATCGTGATCCTAGGGGTTGTGGGATTGATAGCTTGTACTATTTAATATGGATGTTTCTCCATGAAAATGCAAGGAAGGTAGGAGAGTTTATGGGTGGATGTAGGTCACAACATAGACTGAACCACGTTAATTCTATTGTTCTTCCTCTTGTGTGTCCATTATCCTTGAATCTCCCTAGCTTTATCATGTTATTCCTATCGAAAGTACAATTGCTGGTTATAAATAAAGATTGGAGGTATCGCTGAACCAGTTCTCTCTCTACTCTTCTTCTCATCTAAAGGCCCTTGTTTGTTAGGCTTAGGTTTGTTACATTGTGTCAGAAGTAGAAGATAAAAAAAAATTCTGCAAGTCTTAAAAAAAAAAAAAAAAAAAGGAGTTTCTGCTATCTCGGTCGTACCCGCTGCTGCTATGTTGAATGGCTGTTGATGTTGAAAGGGTTTTCAGATATTGAACCTGATGCGCATTGATTTAATTAGGGATATTTCTATCAAATTTAGTTTTATCTTCTAGTTGTTGGTTAACGATAGGAGTCGTAAATACAGTTGGAGTTAAAGCCTGCTTCAGTTTCAAGTTAGGATTAGGATTTATTTTGCTTAAAACACAAATAATATATACAAGAACACAAGAAGACGAGTATAGGAGCTTTGAACACGTTCAACTCAATAAGCCCAATGCGAGATCAATCACTCGCTTACTTGCTCATTACGCTCCACTCCTTCACCATGCAACATACCCATATTTGAGTCCATTCAACCAACTATTCTCTCTTCTTATCCGACTTGACATTGTGAATTACAATATTTGGAAACGTAATTTTTTATCCGGCCCACAAAATGAATTTCCAAAGAAGTCTAAAATATGTCAAATTCTTTTCCAAGGGTGGGATAGGGAATGAATTTCACTCCTTTCACAAAAGAATGAAAAAGACTTTCTTAAATGGAAGAGGAATTCTTGAATAATATTTCACATAGGAACCGGCTTCAAGCAAGCAGTGCGCTAAATATATATATATATACTAGTAAAAGTGCACGTACAAATGCACGTGTGGCAAAAATATGCATCTTTCTGTGATAGATATGGTATGTGTGTGAGAGAGAAAAAAAGTGTCATTGGAGATTCTCTTTGAATTTTCATAAAGCAAGCATTTCAAATGTCTCTTATTCGGTCATACTAGCACACCCCATTTATAAAATTACTGTCACTTACATAAAGAACCTCTATACATATTGTTGTACAATAAAAACAAGTTGGATCATCCTCATGTTGAGGGTATCCTTTCTTGGATTTGCCACTCATTTTTCCAAAGATCTCGATACCTCATGACCAGCACAATTATGATACAAAGGAACAAGCCCATTAGTTACATTGGGGGTGAAAATGTAAAATAAAATTTAATCCATTCACTCCATCAACACATTAGATGATCAATCCTTGATTCCTTATAGATCTTTCAAAATGGCTTTATAATGTAAAGGGTCAATTACAAAATAAAAACTTTTGAAAGCTAATTGGCTTAAGGGATGCAGTTTTCTGTCCAGGAGTGTGGCCTACGCCACCACTCCCATGGGTCCATCTCTCTCCTCCTCAAAACAAGGGGGTAGAGGTGTCTTTTCATATAGGGGAGGAAAGAGATAGACTCATGGGAGTACTGGCATAGGCCATACTCTCGGACAGAAAACTGCATCCCTTAAACCAATTACTCCTGAACAGAGTTATTTTTCTCATATTTTAATTACAATTCTATTTTCAACCTAATATTGAGTGTTGTTTCTGTAGATGGTTTCGAATAACTCTTCCATTAGAATGCATTCGTATTCTCATTTCTCTAATTAATATTAGCAGTCCTCAATGGTGGAGAAACAAAAATAAATGTATGTTTTTACCCCCAAAAAAAAAGTATCTTAAACAATTTTCAAATTGAATCAAATAGATTTGTGCCTCCATATGAATCAAGTTGATTTATGTTCATCGTTTCAATTCTATAATGTTGTATGCATGACTTTCATTTCTACTCGTACCATAAGAATTTAATAAATTAGACATAAGAAAATTTAATGAATCTTGATGGATTCGAACCATCATCTCTTGGGAAGTCCTCAAGTGCTCTACTAGTTTGAGCTAAAGACATATGAAGTTAAAATTGAATTTGCAACCAGATTAAGAAAGTAAAGAACAACAGAAACCTATATAACATTTCATATAACATAGATGCAAGGAGAATCAATAATACAAGATTCATCAAGCTTTCATATATACACACTGTTGTCCCTGAATCACAACCTAATCAATTCAATCAAATAACATTTAAATCTGCATTAGCATTACTCTATTAAAACCAATCCAACAAACGAAAGGTCTATAAATTAGCTCCAACAACATAACATACATTAGATAGAGATAATGAAAATTAATAAATTTAACATTAATTGAACCGGCTATCGGAGGGGGTGTCGCTGATAATCTCCCAAACAAAAAAACCATGACAGAATGAATGCTTCTTTGATATGATAAAGAATATGCTTCCACCATAAAAAGAAAGCTATAATACACATTACTGTAAGAAACAGCTATTGTCTTCTGTAAGGCCAATGGATCTTTGTTGTTGTATCATTCATGACTAGAAAGAAACCCGGCCACCATGAAATTACATCTCCTTCCCACCCATTTGCAACTCTAGAAAATGCTGTGTAAGTCGTGCATGTGAGAGAGTGGGAGTTTTGAGGCATTAACTATGGGTGGGGGATTTATGATTTTTCTTACTCTTTGTGAGAGGGGACACGACCGTGCATGCTTGTACGGCCGTGTATGAAATCTTTGGCCAAAGGTTTATAAGAACTTGAATATCTTCTAACACAAAAAAAAAAAAAAAAACTTGAGTACCCGCTTCTTAATGGTTATCTTTTGACAGTTAGTTCTACCCAAATATCAAACATGTGGTATCAAAGATGAGGTGTGGTAATTAAGAAGTATCGCCAGGGATAAAAAAAATCTTTTGAGAAAAATCTCTATTCTCATATAGAGTGGGAGATTGTTGGACTTCCGCACAAAAATATCAGTTCCACATCAAATGTGAAAGTTTATAAGCACTTAGTGCGCACTAGACCAGACAGCCTGGTAACTCATGAGTAGGAATTACCAATATTCTGAATAGGACACGAGAGGACCAAGCACAAAAAGGGCCTCTTGGGTTGGCACTTCCAATAGGCTCCTTCAAACTAACCCCTCCCCTCACAGTCTCACAACAACCCCCCAAACACCCCCCCCCCCCCTAAAAAAAAAAGGGTAATTACTAGCACTCCCCTACACTTAATCTATATTTACTAAAACTTCTCTATCTTAAACTTATTTTCCGATACTCCCCTGATTTTAAACTTTTACATCTCTTTCTCCCCTTATGTTTTTAAATACCTAGATTGCCCTTCTTTTTCACCTGGTAAAATTAGGGATGTAAATGGATAACCAAATCGAATCCAAATTCGCATCCGTATTCGCTTAGGGGCATCCGTATTCGTTTAGAGATATCCGAAAATAATCCAATACTCCGATTAAAATCCGTCCAAAAAATCCGAATACTTAATAATAAAAATTAAGTAAATAATGATTTTTAGGGTTTTTGAAGATTAAACAAGTTCTAGAATATGATGAAAAGAGAATCATGATCTAAGAGATATGGATTGAGAGAGAATTGTATCCGCTAGGGGAGGAAGGTCCGGGTTACACAAGGCGAGATATGTAAACGGATGGTCGAAAATCCGAATCCGATCCGCATCCGAATCCGTTTAGAGGTATCCGTATTCGCCAGAGGAATATCCGCCCGATCACATCCGATCCGTATCCGATCCGAATCCGATCCGTTTACATCTCTAGGTAAAATAGGCCTTACCCTATTCAGGTGGGGTTGTTTAAGTAGTTGCCACTTGGCCCACTTCCCATGGCAAATGGGCCAATAATTATCAAAGAGTAGCAGACCTGGGCTGATCCAAACAGTTGCAGTGCCCCTTAGTTTTAGCAAGCCTCATAAGAATGAAGACCATGAATCGAAGGGAATGGAATTCAAAATGTTCTCTTCAAAACATGGAATATCCTCCGCAATGATACCCCAACCCTTTAGCTTCACTATGGAATCTTCAGTTATTATCTTTGGAGTAACCCCATTGTATTAGGAATTAGGCAATGAAAATCTGCAATGAAGGTTCATTCCTCCCTTAAATGGTTTGGGAACAAAGTTCCATTCCCCTTACTGTTGAGGCTTTACAAATGCAACTTGCAGGTATCATTCTTTTTGCCTTCTCTTTTAACTGCAGCTGGAAGCTTAGCTCCTCTGACTGCTGCTTCAGCCGATGTCTTGAAAACAGTCATATTCTCCAAAGGCCGAATGCGCTCATCGAGCTCCTCCACAAGCTAAGCTATCAGTCAATACAAGGGAAAAAGCCTCTCTGCAAGCAACCGATTGGACTTTGTACACAATTACAGAAATATCAGCCATCAAGACTTGAGCAAGACTAAACAATTGTCTACACATCTCTTGCACGGGGAATCAACGACACAAATGCCAACCTGTGTTAGGGTCTAGAATCTGTCATTTACTTTTTCTGTTTCACGTCCTGATTTACCTTTATATAGAAAAGGAAAAGACACATTACCTATATCACACGTCTTCTTAGAAAGACTGACACTCTCTCTCCTCATTAAAAATGCAAAACCCCATATGTGTCCATTCTTCTACAACTCCAAAAAGGTAAAAACAGGCAGCAATGGAATAATAGATATACGGAGTACACATCTGTGCACTTCACATCTGTTTACCCATCTAAAATTATATATCCAAATTTAACTGATACAAAAATTTGACTACTCAAAACATGCTGCAATTTACTTAAACTTAATCATATAAACCAAGTATAAAAGAAAAGGAAACAAAACCTCAATCATTTGCATCGTTTCGCCCCTATAAATAATGAGCCTGATAAACCTAAACCGTTCACCATCATGTCCAAGGTCATCTTATGTATTCTTCTTGCCATCAGAATGTGACTACCTTGGGTCAATTGATTCCAACTGGCTCTTAAGGCTTTGGTTGTCCTCCAACAAGCGATCATATTCAAGAAGGAACCCTTCTGACTGCTTCCTCAAAGCCATTGCATTTGCTTCTGCAGCCTTGGCCTCTTCCGTCTTTGTCTCACATTCAGATTGGAGGTGTTTAACCTTTGCTCTCAACTTGGTTACCTCTACCTCCAAGGCTTTCATTTCCTCCGAAGACCCATTCTTCCCATCATCCTCAAAACCTCGGCTTTGTTTCTTCACGGCCTCCATAGCCTTCCTTCTCAAGCGCAATTCCCTAATATAATGGTGTAGTCTGTCTATCATCAAAGCCAGGAACAAGGAGAATCCTGCATGTAATTAACCCACCAAGATCAGATGCACACATTTCAAGCAAAAGCGATTAACAAATTGGGTTCCGTTCTGGAACCAATAGGAAACATAAAGAAAATTGAACTTGAATTAGTAGAATAAGAAATGCTGCAGATACAATTGAAAATCCAACAGTTGACTTCCAGCTGCCAAGTTCATCGAGGCATGAACCTGAACAAGATTCTCCAAGTGTCCAAACAAGAAGTACATAAAAAAAATATGTAAGGAAATTTTCTTTTATTATTGTGCGGTTAACTATTGATTTCAACACTATTACTCTGGGAGCTTTGTGCAGCTACTCGTTCATAAGAATGCAGACTAGCAACGGGAAATGGAGTATGGAATTTGAGAAAAGGAAACATTAACAGAAGTGGAAGGAAGAATAAATAACAATTTCAAAACAGTTTCCATAAAAATGAGAAAAAAAAAAATGACAAAACAGTTACGGAAGAAAAAGTGGCAACAAATGAGATCATTATCACAAGAATAGAAGTTACCACTTCATAATCTATTTCCTCAAAAAGAATAAACAGACATTCTATTGTCACTAGATAACTAAATGCTAAGCAAAAATTCATATACAAGAATAACTTCTCCTGCATAATGTGTAAAGGAGGTAAGAGTGGTAGCCGAAGAACAACTTTCCCAGCAAAACATATGATTATGGAGCAAAAGTCCAATACAGACAGCCCATTCACATGCATAAACTTTGGAAAGGATCCTAAATTGATCTTTCAAAGGAATAACTTTGAAACCAGGCTCACCACCCATAAATACAGGTGTTGAACCAGACCCAAGGCCTCAAACAATTACACTGCTCCTCATGGAAAAAGAGGTGGGGGAGACCAGCTTACTCTGTATACAGATCTATATGCTTAGGTTCCAGGAAATGTTTTCAAATGCAAAGTTGGAAAACAATATTAACATAAGTAATTTTAATAAATTCCAGGTTCGGTATCCACAGGACTGGCAATTCACCATGGCAGGCCAGACTTCGCACAGCATATTGTGGACGAGGGTTGAAAGGAAACCCAGCCTTGTCAGAAGTAGAGTCTGGATTGTTTTGTTGGACTTGTGAGGTATCACATACATGCAACGCTACCAAACATAGAAGGTATTACATAATTCAAGGCAATCGTATCACCACTCCTTATATCAAATGATGAATGCATTAACATGTGGTAGAGCATTGCAGCAGCTACAGTAAGCCCTTTAGCTTATAGATTGACCAAATGATTTAGCTATTTATATGCAGTATCACCCCTGGGTGAAGTGGTGACGGAAGACATGCATAGCTTAGGCCTTGAATCAAGTATGACCTCGAACAGAGCTGACTGGAGGGTTAAGGATCCATGTAGCCGGTCCCATTTAGTTGGGATAAGGATGAGTTGTTTTATTGTATCATCACCCCTGATAAGTTTACAAGGTTAAAGACTACTAGAACTTGAATGCATGGATGATTAATCCCCCCCCCCCCCCCCCGGCTCCAAAGAGAAAAGAGAAAGAGAGGGAATGATAGAACTCGCAAGGCAACAAAAAGGCTTCACCAACATGAGGATGTATTCTAGCCTCTTACCACATTGACGGTGGCTACAGTTACTGACACTTAAAAAACTATAAAATATTTTAATAACATACAAGTTGAGAAGAAAATCAAGGATTTCAGTGGTAAATAACAAGATCCTTAGTCGATTCATATGCAATATAGTCTCAAGATGGAGGATAGAAAAGAAACATAATCATCCCATATTGCTCTTACTGAAATTGTGATCAGATTAACAGCAGAAAAACCTCATAGAAAAGGGGTGCAGAAGAAAAAAATAAGTTCAAGCCTAATTGCCACTCAAAATATAGATATTTTGGTCCTGAAGAGTCCAGCCAAATATCTCAGTGAGACAAATATAAGCCAGGTTCTAGATCTCGGTTTTGAGGCCGGTTTTGGTCAGGCCCAAGACCGAGATGTGCTGAATCTCTTTTCGAGGTTTCGACACCGGGTTTCGACCTGGGTTTCGTTTTGACCAGGCCTGAAAGCAAGACAACTCGGAGATTTCGGTTAGTTTTGACCGAGATTTACTTCCATAAATATAAGCGTATGTCGTTAGACGTAGTTACAAGTTTCTTGGCAAAATCTCAAGTTACTGGCAATAGTGCTACATGGGAAGAGTCTGGCAATTAGGAATGGAATCCCTGTTTCAGCTTCATAACAATGAACTATCCAGAAATAGGCGGTGACAAGAAGTCTTCAAATTTCCCAGAGTTGCTGATGTAAAGGCTTAGAACAATTTACAGCAACCCAACTGTTATTTTAAGCTAGATACAGTGATTCGGCCCATTACATGAATTTGAGCACAACGGGATTAGCAAAGTGACAGAACACTCCATTTGGTGAAAATCAATCAATTCAAAACAAGTATCAACAAATCAAGCTAAAAGACTAAAAGACATCCAAAAGGAGTCGGTCAAACAAAATGTACTGTCTTTGACTTGATCAAAAAATGCACCGTCTTTGACTCGAACACAAAATAAATGACAGGAATCAAGGTCAAAATTTACAGGAAGACAAATAAAATTATCAAAGACGTAAAATGAGTATTTCTACCCAGAACAAAATATATTTGGGATTTTGGTAAATTGCAAAATCAACTGAAAAGTAAGGATTAACACGAAACAACTGAACACCATTCGGAAACAACTGACCACCATCCGGTCAACATTGAATCTAGCAATACTGCACAGGGTTATTTCTAACAATCTCAGTAGAAATTTGGGGCCTATTGCACGGGAAAATCATAATCAGTATGAAGATATAAATGTCGAAGCATAACTACTTTCAAGTTTTTATGGTCAGAGTCCATAAATTAGCTTGCCGCCCTTTTCCTCGATAATATTACTTAGCTTCTCTTTTTCTTTTTTCCTCTTTTTGTTGCCGTCCAGGAGAAGGGGGGGGGGGAGGGGCGTGAAGACTGGAGAGGAATACCAAAAGAAATAGCTTTCATATTTTCTAATACTCATCAATCAAGGAATCTTGTCCCCTTTTCTGGATAGATATTAACCTAATCTTTCACTGTCTATCTTGGAATTCCCTAGTCATCAAGAATCCAATTTGAAGTCCCTCTCAAACCCATTCATGTTTCTAGATGTCCTTACTATCGATGGGAAAAATTCCCCCCTCTGGGAAGAGAAGGGGGAGGGGGACCAAAAGTTTCAAAATAGAAACTTATTCCCTGTCCTTTTCTTTGAGGCTCTGTATTTGGCTTGAACATGAATCAACTTTTTATATAGCAACTGAGCTACTTTGTCTACTATGCTAAAAAAACAAGCGAATAGCAGTCACAACTCAATGCCTCATGCTCACGTATAATTTGTAGCATATGCATAACCTACCTTGAAATTACATGTCATGTCTTCCTCTTTCTTTTTTTCTAATAATCTCCTTCTTGTGGGTGATTACATATCATAACGTCATATTTTCCTTAAATCATCACCATTTTGATTAATTTGCACATGTAATGCCCGTTTCATCCCCTTATTTTCTCGAACATGTAGGAAGAATATATTGACAAAGTTTTTATTCATTGATATACATTGTTCAATTATAAAAATCAATATGGTTTTATTTGTCTTTGATTGAGGAAAGATCATTCTGAACGAACTGAAAATAATTCTTAGCAGTGAGATGACAACTCCCCCGCCCACCCTCTCCCCTGGCCAAAGAAAAATCTAACATAAGACTATCTGTCCAGGGACAAACCAAGTTAGGTTAGATCTACATTGTTCATAGTCACAATATGGGCGAATATTCCCATAGAATCGTCCAGAAAACAGAAACAAAGATGCTCATAATCGAAACCGGTTAATTAACCCTCTATCAGAAATTCCGAATATAACCCAAATCTGAAACGAACAGCTATTGAGAACAAGAAAAGAATAAAGCAGAAAAAACAAATAGGGGGGAGATGGATCAATTGAAAAGGACCTTCTACCGACAGAACACAGTACACTCGAGAAAACTGAGATGTGGGAGATGTTAATTGTAACCAAAAACGAAATTATAAATTTTAAAATAGAGAATTATTACCCATAAGCGATGCTTCGAGAAGATGCTTAGCCATGAGAACTTGATCAGTCGGATTAGAAGCACCGGCATCGATGGAACGCTTTTGGATCTTCATCATGCTGTAAACACTCGACAATAAGACCACAAAAACTGTTCCTCCAACAGTTTTCACCATCACAGGCCCACGCCCTCTTTTCACCCGATCTAAACCCATGATCACAAGCTTCCTTATAGGGGTTTTAAACAAAAGGATCATAATCAAAGCCATCTCTGAGAATATAACCGTAAAAAAGAGCTGAATCATCTTCTTCAATTGGTCTACCACTGCCAAAGCCGAGGGAGAAAGAACAAAGTTACAGAGATCCAAAAACTTTCGAAGGAGAACGCGAAGTTCGATACTTACGAAGCAGCGGATTGGGAATGGGAATGGGTAGAGGAAGAAACAAAGAATGGAATAGGAAATCGAAGATGGAATATAAGTTAAAAGTATTAAAAAGGATTCAAATTTCAATTTCTTGTTGCTCTGCTTCAGCTTCAAATTCTCTGCTTTTATTTTCTCAGAAATCTTAAAAAAGGAAAAGACTTCGTCGGTTCGTACACGTTTGTTCCGAGTCCTCAACCAGGTCAGACCGTGTGTAAATTGAGATCGGTGTCCAACTGTCGGGAGTGGGCCCTATCTTAACAAAGATAGTCGGCTTCATCTTGACCGTTCATTAAAATATCGTTATACCTTTTGCCTTTTGGGACGGACGGAAAGGATACCAATGGAAATCAAACGAGAAAACGGTAACCAATCAAATCCTTGGACCTAGGATCGAATCGCACAGGCTTTCCCTTCTTTAATATTTAATATAAAAAATAAGGTATAAAGGTCACAAACCATCCATGCGCTTCAGATCACTTTTCATAAAGGATCAGCCCGTATCGGTCTAGATCATGGTTTGAAGAATCGCTATCGGATCGGTCATATCTGTACTGGTGGAGATCGATATTGATTCTTAGTCGATCTCGTATTGGTGAATTGGTACGGATAAAGATAAAAATGTAAAAAATTCTATTTTTTTTAAAGTAGGGATAAACTTGTCTGATGAATGATCTAGATTAGAAAGGATGTAAATGGATAACCGAAATCCGAATCCGAATCCACATCCATATTCGTTTAGGGGCATCCTTATTCGTTTAGAGATATCCGAAAAATAATCCGAATACTCCAATTAAAATCCGTTCGAAAAAAAATCCGAATATTTAATAATAAAAAATTAAGTAAATAATGATTTTGAGGGTTTTTGAAGGTTAAACAAGTTCTAGAATATGATGAAAAGAGAATCATGATCTAAGAGATATGGATTGAGAGTGAATTGTATCTGCTAAGGGGAGAAAGATCCGAGTTACACAAGGTAGAGATATAAACGGATGGTCGAAAATCCGAATCTGATCCGCATCTGAATCCGTTTAGAGGTATCCGTATTCGGTCAGGGAATATTCGGCTCCGATCACATCCGATCCGTTTACATCCCTCATTAGACAGATTTACCATTATTGAAACCATGGCCTAGAACTTTGATCAGACAGATTTACCCCTATTTTTTTCAAATTTCAGCTTTTTTTTTATATTTTTACAACCTTGATCCATACCGATCTACCGATAGTACGAATCACCCGATCCGATACCGATTAATTATGAGGACCCACTAATACAATCCAGTCTCATTGAAATTTGAAAGTGCCGAAGCCTTACATTTCTCAGTCATCTAGATGGGCATTAATTAGGCGGATTTTTGGTCGGTAAACATTAATTAGGCGGATTAAACGATGTGATCGTTTCTTGCAATCTCTATTGTAAAAGAAGGGGATGATTTATTTTGACGGTGAGGATGACGGATGTGGTGCCGTCTCATTAAAATCCCAGTCTTCCTACGAATTAAAACCCTCTAAAGTTCGGGCATCTTGCAGGGTTTTACGGATTTGGGCTTGAGAGTTTAATATTAGGAAGATGTTTCATCCAACGGTGCGGGCTCAATTGATTTTTTTTCTATCTTGTCGAGTTCAACACTGTTGGATGTTGCATCTTCTACGTGTCGAGCTCTCATGCCTGAATTGTAAGATACCACAAGATTAAGGCACTGTTAAGGATTTTTTTCCCATCTTCCTACACCTCAATGTTAAGTATTTACAACTGATGTGGCTATTTTGATCATTGAATAGAGAGATCATAGTCTAGATTAGTCACATATCAAAATTTAGAGTCTAATTCAATGGGAGAAAATACTCTCCACATATGAGCTTGGTCTATGGTGAACAACCGCTAGCTCGGTTGGTTGCAGGCTTTCCAAGTGCATTCCCCACGGAGGTCAAGAGTTCGACTCGATCTCCTGGTCACATGTGTGCAATTGAAAAGGTACCAATTCCTCCCCCCCTTGGTGGTTGTAGGTTCTATTGGCTTGTCTTATAATAAACTCTTCCATAGCTCTGAATTTTCAAATATCTGTTTTGAATCTTTTGATATGTGGTATACCACTAATTCTTGGACCATTTTTACCCTCTGGTGATACTTATACCATCAATATGTATCAGTATTGTATCAATATTAGTCTTCGGCAATATTGATACGTATTGAACGATATAGCCAATACGATATTGATACCTAAATTTATGACTCTGATGTAATATATTGTTAATAATATCAGGAGTCAGATTTCATATATGATTTTGTATGAAACATTGTCAATATTTTGGTTGCTGGATAGACATAGAAGAATCAAGTATTCTTATCCAATGGTTGTAGTGTTGAATGTGTTTCATACGACCATTTATGATACCTTTCATCAAAAATATTTTCTTCATCTCTATTAAAATGTCGCATCAGAAAATACAATAATTTCAACAAACTTTCTACTAATAAAAAGGGAAATGAGATTTGTATTGTCGATCATACATGCCCTCAGCCCTCTTATATTCTCTCCATCGCGACACTCTTTCTCCACCCTGATACATTCTCTCCTCACTAACCATATGGACCCCTATATATGAACCGTGAGGCACTCCCTCTTTACATTCATTGGGTTGCTGTGGGAGATGTCAATATATGCGAGCAGCGTGTACATCCCTCACTCTTCCTAATAAAAAAACACTTATGTAATAGATACTTAGGTTATCCCTGATCAGTTCGTCAGGCTAAGTGTAGCCTAGCAGGACTTTTCTATAAGATAAAAGGATTAGAATATAAAAATTGTTTTCTAACACCTGATTGACCTGTAACGCTCATGAGACTCATTTATTTACGTGCAATTAGCATCTTTTCCCACCTTCTATGTATTAATATTGTTGAGTTTTTGTCCAATTAGGAATAAAAATAGGTTTCAATATTGCCAATGAATCTCATGTACTTAATTTAATTCCTTTTAAAAAGAAGATACTCAAAACGGATCTCATGAACGAAAATACATAAAGGGAAAAAGATCTCTTTTTGGTGGTGTTTCTTATGCCCCTATCATAGGAAGTGACGCCTCTGCCTCCTAGGTAGATACCCAGGCGTGCTGTTCCATTGGCTCAGACGTTTGTATAGAAACCATGCGACCAAATAGAGATCTCTTGCCTATAAACAAATAAATAATGAAATTTTCTTATTGACGTCTCTCAAGGTACTGAATGATTTGTAACCTTACATTTTCTTATTAGATCTTAGTATGCCCATGAATCTCAGCTACTTAATTTACTTTCTTTTAAAAAGAAGATTCCCAATACGGATCTCATGAATAAAAATAAGGGTTATTTTCAAATGCCCCTCTAAAAATAGCTAAATTTATAATTGTCCCCCTAAACTTTCACTAATTGCATGTGCACCCTTGCTTTTCAAACTAAATACCATTATAGTCCCTGCCGTTAGACAAAGACGTTATAACATAACGGATCCCAGTTTCTGAACATCGATGGATCATTCTATCCCTTCATAGGGTAAAATGACCAAAATGACCTTACCTGGAAAGAAAAAAAAAAAAAAAAAAACACCTGCAACTCATCTTCCCCAAATCGTTTAGGGTTTGGGAAAGATGAGTTCTTGAATCAGAAATCAAGAATGGAAGTCTCTGGAGAGTTGTTGGCAAACCAACCCCTCTACAAGCAAAATGCCCACAATCCAAGCAGACCCAAATGGATTTTGAATCTGACTTTGCATTCATTTGACCTGTTCCTTTCTTCTTCCCAGCTTTACTCCTTCCCTTACCTGACCTCTCTGATCAACCGCATCTTCCCTACAATCTTCGCACCTAACAGATTCCAATGAACCCATTTTTGAAGAAATTTTACCCAAATCAACACCCTTACTAAGATCGGTACATGCCTTTCTCTTATTAATTACTACTCCAGCACCTTCAATCCCATCCGTTGGATTCAAGTTCGGGGGAATGGTTTTAGGGGAAGCAGAGGAAACCGGCTTCTCCTTCTGAGTGCTTCGTGTCCTCTTTTTAGCCTTTTTCCCCATTAGTACTAGATGAATCCAACAAAACCGAGCACACTAAGATCTTCAAGTCAACTAGCAAAAATAGAAAATGAAAAAAAAAAACCATTATATGGGAGAACTAAGGGCAAAAACACAAACCAGCGCATCAAAATTACCACAACAACCAGAGTTTAATTGGAAACAAGCAATCTAACACCGATTATATGCTAAAAAGCCTCATAGATAAACAGATTCTAGGAAACCCATCAATCGATTCGTGTTCTCGGAAGAACAAATATGCTACTTTTGCATCAACAACACAAATTAGTAATTCAATCAAATAGGTAAACGAAAAAAAAAAAGATAACTAGATAATAAATATAGGAAAAAGTTTGCTCACCTAGAAATCTGAATGTAGAAGCAACCGAGATTACTTGAAGAGTCTTCAATCGATATGCATTAGTGTTTGAAGAGAGAGAGAGAGAGAGAGAAAACGAGAGGGATTTCGTTTTTGTAAGATTAGAATCTGAGTTAAGGATGATAATAGAGTGGCGTGTGCATTATATGGGTCGTTCTCACCTTATCTGCTCAATGTTGGGGAAGGAGAGTGAGTTGGAAATGGATAATTTCTAATTTCTGATTCAAGAACTCATCTTCCCCAAACCCTAAACGATTTGGGGAAGATGAGTTGCAGGGTTTTTTTTTTTTCCAGGTAAGGTCATTTTGGTCATTTTACCCTATCAAGAGGTAGAATGGTCCATCGATGTTCAAAAACTAGGATCCATTATATTATAACGTCTCTGTCTAACAACAGGGAGTATAATGGTACTTAGTTTGGAAAGCAGGGGTTCACATGAAATTAGTGAAAGTTCAGGGGGGACAACTGTAAGCTTAGCCATTTTCAGGGGGACATTTGGAAATAACCCTAAAAATAAATAAGAGTAAACATCTAGTAGACCCCTTGAAGTTTGTTCACCTATCTTGTAACTCCCCCATTTATTAAAACCTTACTTACGGACCCATATGATGGACGGAATACTCGTTCCATTATAATCAACAGGTTAAGTGATGATGTCAGTAGATTAAAGGTTATGTAAATGCCAAAAATACCCTTGTACATCTTTAATGAAAATAGCCAAAGTGGAAATTACAATTGTATCCTTATTTCATCTCCAACCTTAGAATTAAGATTTGGAGATGCCGCCCGTGAGGAAGAACCAAGAAATCTCACTCATAATCGAAGGTACCCTTTCCCCTAACTAAATCACTCCTTAATTTTTCCCTAAATCCTATTCCGTTTTCCCTAAATCACTTGGCGGCAATGGCTACCTTCAGTTTCTCAATGTAATTCTTTCTACCAGATGCAAAAGATAGGCTTTCAGCTTTGATAGAGAAGGTGGCTTCTGAACTTGGGATATTAGATTGAAATCGATCATAAATGGAGTAGAATCCAAACAAAAAATTTCGACTGGGATCGATTGAAATCGGTCAAATCAGTGGAGTTGCAGGTGTGACTAAGTGTGGTGGAGAGTGGAGAAGATGAAGTGGCTCAATAGGTTCTGAGCCTTTAACTCCAAAATAAAAAACTTTAGGGATTCCTCTCTCTCAAAAGAGCACGCACCATCTCTTCCCTTTTGTCTTTTCTTCTCCTTGCAAACCCTGCACCGGATTCTTCTCACACAAAAGAGCACACGCAATCTTCCCTTTTTTCTTTCCTTTTTTTTTCCTTTTGGTAAAACCCTTGTCTTTTCTTCTCCTTGCAAACCCTGCACCGATCCATTAGAACTTAGAACCGATTAAACCGAGGAAAAGGAAATAAAGGTCGTCTTAGAGGGAGAGGCAGTGCAGGAAAAAGAAAATAATGGAATAAAGGACCAAGAGGGACGATGCTGATTTACTTCGAGGCTAGGCGGCAATGGAAGGGATGGATTTGAATAAATTTGTGTTTGAGGATGATGAAGATCAAGATGGGTAGTCTCTTCTTTTACTGCTACAGAAGATGGATCTCCTCCATTGGGTTGTTGTTGTTGAGGCTTTGACCCTTTTGCTTTTGCCTCTTTCTGTTGTTCTTCCTCAGCCCGTTCTTGACCTGCTTTTCTGTCTGGTTTCAGCCATTCCTTCGGCAAGGGCACCTTTTGAAGTTGAAAATCTGATGGAATAGTCGGGTAAAGAGAAGGGTAGAATTGTCTTTTAAAATAGCCTTTGTATTTTATTCAAGATGTACAAAGGCTATTTTAGTCTTTTACTTTGTTAAACCAACACCTAACTAACATCATGAGGTTAATGGGTCTGTAAGTAAGGTTTTAATAAATGGGGGCTACAAGATAGGTGGACAAACCTCAGGGGGGGTCTACTAGATGTTTACTCAATAAATAAATAATGGGATCTTCTTATTGACATCTCTCAAGGTGCCAAATAATTTGTAACATTACATTTTACTTTTTTAGTATCACACTAAATTTTTCCAATGAGAATAAATACTATCATTTCACATGTGTACAAGAAAATGTGCATAACAATGACAACTTTTGATAATGATATAAAGGTAAGTCACTTTCAAATTATTTTGGAAAACTCTTTTATATCCTTAAAATAAAAATATTTTAGGAATAAGACAAGAAGCAATTAAAAGGTGTCAAGTTCTAAACACATCTATAGAAATGTAATTAGGCAGCCTCATAAATAATACATCAAATCATCAATTAATATGCATGTATGGACGATATGGCATACATATTCCTAACCTACCCTACACTTTGAAGATTGGAGCGTAGGAATCCACTGTTAATTAAGCCTTTTTTTTTTTTTTTTTTTTTGGTGAAAATTAGGTCTCATTGAATGCTAGGTGGATCAAAAACCAACCATTTATGTTTTGGGTTCTAGCGTTATGCTGCTAGAGTGAGGAAGTATATATATATATATTTTTTGGGCAAGAGATCTCTACAGAGTGGTGTTTCTTATGCCCTCTCATAGGGCATCATGAGATAAAAGGGAAAGAGATCTCTAATTGGTGGTGTTCCTATGCCCTCTCATAGGGCATCATGAGATAAAAGGGAAAGAGATCTCTAATTGGTGGTGTTCCTATGCCCTCTCATAAGGCACCGTGAGATAACGCCTCTGCCCCCTGGGTAGATACCCAGGCATGCTCACCCATTGGAGAGCGTAGGTATCAACAGAATTAGAATCCCATTCTGGATCTTCTTCCTTTTAGTATTCAAACTCCTTATTTTATGTACATTGGTTGTTATCATATGTGAGGACTTTGAGTCCCATGTGATAACGCCTACTGTTGAGCGATCCAAACTGGGTCCTATATATTGTAACCTAATTTCCTATCTAATGCAATCAAGTTATTCAAGTCTAATATGGTATCCTGAGTCCCTGGCCTCCGCCCTTCTTCTCTCGATCCTCTTCCTTCTTCACTTACCAACGTGAGATTTTCTATCATCATGCTCCTTTTAACCACAGTCATGACTCCATCTACAACTGTTGCACCTCTCCCCGCAGCTCATCACTATCTCAACCTCAAGTTAACCTCCACAAACTTTCTCCTTTGGAAAGCACAACCCATTCCATTCCTTACCGGCCAAAATTTATTTGGCTATCTCGATGGAACAGTTCCCCAACCTGCAGATCCTGGTTCCCGAACCTGCAAATCTTGATTATGCACTGGCTTGGAAACAACAAGATGCTCTCATCCTTAGTTTACTCATATCTTCATTATCCACTAAAGTGTTGCCCCTGATTATTGGCAAAGACACCAGCAAGGCTCTCTGGGATGCGCTTCACATTGCCTATGGCTCCACCTCAAGCACTCATATTATGTCTCTTAATTTAGCTCTCTATGATCTTACTCAAAACCCCGATGAATCCATGGTTCTCTTTCTCCAACGAGCACGCTCCATCGCTGATGAACTTCAAGCTATTGGCAAAACCATCACACCAGAGGATTTTAATATCCATATATACCATGGTCTTCTCCCTGATTTGAAGGCCATAGTCCCATCTCTGCTTACCCAAAAGCCAGCCCCATCCTTCAATGATCGGCTGGCACTCCTCCAAAGTCATGAAGTCCTCACTTCATTCACCAAACTTGCTGTCTCTGAAGTACCTACTACAACAACAGCTCTGTCTACACACTCTGTTAACCATGGACCTGCCTCTGATCACAACCCCTCTAATTCTCATAAAGGATATCCCTACGGTCGTGGCGGTCGTGGTTGTGGCCGTGGTGGCCATTCTCAAACCAACACACAATGGTGCAACATTTGTCATCGTCTATATCATTCCGCTCAAAACTGCCACTAAGATCAACCCCACCTATTTCACCATCACCGTCCATCGTCCTCTTCCCCTTTCCCTTCACCCATCGCCATCACTCGTCCCTACCCCACCCGCAACCTATGCTACCCAGCCACCCCTTCTTCCCACACCCCGGCCCCATCCACGGCTTTAACCTGGTATCCAGATGCTGGTGCCACACACCATGTTACCCTTGACATTGGCTCTCTCTCTACATACAGTGATTACTCTGAAAATGATCAACTTCATGTCGGCAACGGTAAGGGTTTACCCATTGTTCATATTGGTGATGCTTCCCTTCCCTCCCCCCAGCCTGACCTTTCTTTTCGTCTCTCTAATATTTTACATGTTCCTACCATCAAGTAGAGATCTTTTTTCCTTATAGAAAATCCATATAAAAACTAAGTCTCCAAATTTGATAATAAGGACATGTGAACATTCTTTCAAAATTACAATCGATTGCCTTTCTTGATGGGTCAAAGGGTCTAAAGTTATAAATAAGAAGCTAGTCACTTCCCTAGTCAAAATCTTGCACAAAGAGACTCCATCACTCTTGCGCTTCGGTTGAATAGGGAAGAAACACTAGGTTTGTTCTTAGGGTTTGGTTCATCGTAAGTTATTCTTATGGCTTCAAGTATGCAACAATGTATTTCATGTCTCAAAATCGTGTTTTCGAATCCTGTAATTATATTAGGGTTTCTAATTTAACATCTTGTATCAAAGCATAAGGCCCAAGATTTTGAAACACATTGATAGTTTTGTATGTCCTTTCATTTTGTTTTGATGAAAAAGGCCGCAAAAAATGACCTTGTGGATTTCTCTAGTGATAAACCTCTTTATTATGTTAATTTCATGTAGATGTTACAGGATAAACTACTTTATAGCTGGATCGGAAGATACTCTCAAGTCCCAACAAATCACTTGCGCTCCTTAATACTACTACCTATTTTGGAAATTCGCTTGGCAATTCCTTGCATGCCATTGTTTCTTTGAAGTATTTGCTTCAAGAATTATGTGAAAGTTAGATTAGTCTTTTTGTTGAATTTTTTTAGGACCGAGTTTCCCTCCACCCATGGTGAATGGGATCCCATTCACCAAGGAGCGGGAGAGGATGGGAATGGGTATCAGGAGAACATACTAAAACCCTAGGAGGGTTTGTGAACCCTAGGATGGTGGATGAACCCTCCTCTATGGTTGGAGGAAAACTTTGCCCAATTTTTTAAGCTTTTTATCTTCCTTATGGGTTGTTACTCGCTTAGTTTGTTTTACACTTTTTCCCCTTTGTGCAATCTAGAGGTTCATATTATCGTTCTTTCTTTTTTTAATTTTTTCCTATTCACGTAAGCACTTCGTGATTTATTTATAAGAAAAGCAAGTTGATTAACGAAACTTGCATATGAGCTATTCTAGATAGCCACTGGTTCTAGGTTTTCAAGGTGATTGAGTCCTATGGCACAATGTGAGAACAATGATTTGTTCTCAATAGGAAATCTTCCTTAGGAGAGAGGGAATAAGGAGTCGCACCTCAATTAGGGTCTATAATCCAAAAAACAAATTTGCATGACTCCATTGAACTGGTTTAACCATGTGATTGGGTTTGAGTTTGGTTGTGGTCCGTGGAAGGTATTAGGCACCTAGATCCACTCAATTTTTATCGGTCTTCCTATTTACTTGGTCAAAATTAAAAAATAATATCTAATATTGTATATAGATGTCGTACCTTTACACGACATATACATGTGTTTGTATGTGTACATGTGTACCTATATACATACGAAAGTGTTTGTACACATACGGGTGTGTCTCTATGATGGGAACATATCCCTATATAGGTTGTAATTTGAATTTAAATATTTCAATTTGGAGCCATAAAACATGGGTTTTACTAACTCACAACATATGAAAAAAACATATAGGTTGACCCACACCTGACCTCAACCTCGGCTACGGTCATGGGAACGGGTTGCTCAGATTGCCGCACGATGTGTGAAAAACACCCTGGACCCAGTCCGGACATGAGAGAGGATAGATACCTCTCCTTTAGACAATATCAATCATTGGATTGCTGATTTGCATTTATCCCCATTCCAAAAATGAACGATTTGATTACTTAACCAAACACAATGATAATGATTTTATCTCACCCTTTGAAGTTCCATATCTAATGGATCCTATTTTAATCTGTGCGGGATATACTAACAGAATTCTCCTTCAAAACTCTCATCCGTAGGTGGCTTCACCTCCTAGATCCACCAAAGTCAACTCATATAGTGTGCACCATAATTAACACACATCCATATTTCATGGGATTCGACTTGATTAAGAGTCTATAACTCATCGTCCTTTCATTGTGGTAGACTACTACTTTCTCATCTAAGAAGAATGAGTAAATTTTAGGTGTACTAAGCAGGTCATACAGTTATTTCGTTTTTAATCTTTGAACCTAAGTTAGAAATTTATCTCTTCACATGACCTATATATATCACAAGCCTTTAACTCATTACTTTAGATGATTCATGAATAATCGTTGTAGGCACGTTTTGTGAACATATCGGGCAGGGGGTTGGTTGATGGCAGGGATATGTTCCTTGATATTGAGTTAAAAAAATCCCTTGCAAGAAGAGGCTTACTTTTTTTCTGTCTTAACCTTCCTTTTGGCTGCCTTGAAGAAATTTGTGAGAATCTCTGTTTTTTTGTGGTATGATAATATCAAGGGAGAATGTTCTCTGTGCCGGGGGCGCAGGCTGCTCCCAGACACATGGGGGTGGGCGCAATGACTACCTTGCCCCCCTGAGTGGCAGGCCCATGTGTCTAGGCGCAGCCTGCGCTGCGACACAGAGAACATGAGCCCTAATATCAATTCATTGTTCCCAATAATTTTTGTATTGTGCTGTTTTCCTTGAATATAAAGGTGGCATATTTTTTTATACTTGTAGAATTTAGTATTTTGAGTTATCCCGTAGTGTCGTAATGTACTATAGTGTAGCGTAGTTTAGTGTAGTATAGTATAATATAATGTAATATGATGTAGTTAATTAATCAATTTAATTAGATAAGCATGTTTTGGGTTATTTAATAGTCATATGGCTTAATATTAATTAACTAAATACACATGTTTAAGGTTAATTATCTTTTTTTAATATTAGTTAATTAGTTAATTATATGAGTAGGTTTAGGGTTAATTAGATCAACATTAACATGTGATTAATTAAATGTGCATGATTTAGAGTAATTATTTAAAGTAGTTAAAGCAAGCATGTATATAGTTAAACATGTAATAACTTTCTTATTGTGCTAGCGTATATTATCAGAGTGAACATTGAGATGCGTATGGGTTATGACTTATGATGTACATTTAGGATGAATGTTCAAACTTTAGCGTCTAATAGAAAGATCGCCTTCTGCTAGGTAGAGTGGATACCTAACACCTTTTCATCTCCATAACTTGACCCTTCTCCGAATTTCTGACTAAACCATGAGTTTGGAATCAATAGCTTTCCATTATCGAGAAGAGACCTTTTTACAGGTCATAGGCATGTATGGGTTATCATGGCAATTCTAAAAGTGAAGTAAATCTAAACCACACATGTTATGTTAAGCTAAATCTTTTCATATAAAAACGAAATTAAATTAAATCTTAATTAACCTAACCGTAATTCAGTTCATTAATTTAAACCTACAAAATTCTGACGCTGTTCTTGCATCTTATGACGAGATTCTGGCCCCGGTTTACCAAAAAAACAAGACGAGATTCTGGCCCCGAGGGTATTTTCAGTTTTCCTTTTTTTGTTTTTCAACGTAACTTATTTCTCGATATATCCCAATATTTTTCAGGTTTTTTTTTTTCGGTTTTATTTTTTTAATTAAGAGGGTGACAATTTATAGGTTTTCTAAAAACCTAAAAAAATCACATTTTTCCGACCTGAGCGATGTTGGACGAAAACCCACAAATTCGGCCCCTAGTTTTCACACAATTCGGATCGAAATGTGCAAATTTTGGCCCAAAAAAATTGGGCCAACAAAAAACCCCAAAATGAAATCTTTTTTTCCGGCAAACTTCAAACGTTTTTCTCCCAGTCTAATGGTACGATTTTGATGATCTATATATCGTTGGAAAGGTCCCTCCAAGTATTATCCTATGATGCAGAGATCACATGTACACTTATCCAAAAACACAATCAAAATTGTGGCCACAACAGGGGGACCTGCTAGAGTAATTCATATAAAATAGTGGCCATTTGGTTTCATCTTCACACTAAAGTCTATGACACAGACTTAAAATGACAAAACGCCCATATATACACTAGAAGTTTTGGTCAATTTCTAAAAGGTTAGGTTATCCGTATTACACTAAGGGCAAACCAATCATTTTTCATCACACAATCATTGAGAGCCATATCGGACTCAATTCATCATCATCTCGAGGGTGGTCCTCCAAGGTGACAAAATTCAATGTCTACACTTTGACAAGCCTGTATTCAAGAAGTCATACAAGTACCTGCAAAATCTGCAGAAATATTAAATAGAGAAACCAAGTTGCCCAAATGTTCATTGATGGTGATGCACTGACGGTGCCGACTTGGGAGCATCCGTTCTCTTATCAAATTTCTATGCTTCATCAGGGAAATTGGAGGAAGCAGTTATGGTAAGAGCAAAAATGAGGCAGTGTGGAATTCCGAAAGAACCAGGTTGCAGTTGAATGTGAGTACAGAAAGAGATCCATGAGTTCCTTCTGCACGATCTATAGAAAGACAAACTAAATAAAATTTTGAAGTCAGAAGGTTATTCAGCTGCAACTGAGGAGGTTCTAGAGGAGATAGACAAGAAGAATAGGCTTTGGCAAATCAGTGAGAGGTTCGCCATATTCTATGGGTTGATCAAAACTGAACCAGGGAGCACTATATGACTAGTGAAGAACTCAAGTTTGGCCCCTACGAATGTTCGGCAGATGAACTCGCAGTAGCTGAGGTGCTTGGGCAGTCCTTGTAATGTGGGATCTTCCACTATGGAGCTTCCTGTGTTGGTTGCAAACATAAATGCACGCAAAAGAAATAAACTACTCGTACATTTCTAAAGTCAAGATTCTTTTATATTTCAAACTTCCAATGTGGAAATTTAAGCCCTGTTTGAAAAGAATATAATGAACATAAATAATTACTTACACAACCTTTTTGTCCATAAAGCTTACCATAAGTTCAAGAAAATCTTCAGATCAAATTGACAACTTCGTAGGTCCCTTAGCCTCTGAAATAGAATAACTTAAGAAACTTATTAATTTGCAAAACTATCAGTCAAAACCTTAATCATCAAAAATCCCCCGTCCAACTGTTGAAGCTGAACAGGAAAAGATCTCTTGCTGGGCAGAAGAACATTCTTCATCATTGTAATCAAATTCAGTACTTGGTACATCAGAGTCCTCAAAATCAGCTTCAATTCCCATCAAGAATTCATCTTCAGAGTCAACATCGGAATTCATCCTCAAAAACAGCTTCAATTCCCATCAAGAATTCGTCTTCAGAGTCAACATCGGCTACTGATAATTGTAGACCTGTAAAATTCTCGACTTTTGAAAGATTAGCGAACGTGCCATGACTAGTTGAATCAAGGCTTCCTAAATCAAATTCTTTGGGGATTCCATGTTCACAAGAGCCTTTTCTAGGACTGGGAAAGGTTGAAGTGGAGTCCTGAGTACTCGGGTCACCATAAAGTGCAACATGCCTATAATAGAGTTTCAATTCCCTCTCAGCTACAGCTATGAAGTGCCTCACGGACTCAAGTGACTGCTCATACTTTGATTTTTCAAGTGCCTGAAAGAAATAGGAAAGAGAAAACAAAACAACATTGGCTACCTACTATGAAGTAAAACATAATGTTACAGGAAGCATGCACAGGATGTGGAATAGAAGGTTTTACATAAAACAAAGGGGAACAAGGAAGAGCAGGATAAGGTAAATGGGAGACACAATATAAATACCCCCATCCCCTTTATATGCAGTTATTTCAAATGTCTTACTATGTATTAGACCCCTCGTATTGAAATCACATGGATATTTTTGGCATGGATAAGTTTTTTGAGATGATTAACCTTGAGACATTCTTACATACTAGTGATTACAAGTATGTATTCTTAGACCCCATAGTTGAAATCACAATAGATTTTTTTAGACAACAAACCACAATTTCTAACATACTTCAAATAGTAAGAAATAAAAGTCTGCTACAAACTGACAAGCTCCAGTAAGGAGGAGTGATATCTAATTTGGAATTGGCATGGAATTGATTCAATACAGAATCATGAATAGTCATTGGCTTAATCAATAGTATAGCAATCTATACTTTATTTTCTATTTATATTATATTTAATATTTGGATGGATATGCGGAGGAAAGATGGAACCGGTCACTATACTGGGGGGAGGGAGACATGACCGCGACTTAAGATTCAAGTACCGTTAAAAAGACTAAAGGAACGGGGGGAATGACTACCTGTATGATCCTGATTGAAGGAGCTAAAAGAGCTAGGGATAGGCCTAAAAAGACCATAGGAGAAGTGGCGAGGAAGGAGTTGCATAGCCTAGGTCTTGTACCTAGTATGACTTCGAATATGGCCTATTGGAGGGCAAGGATCCAGATAGCAGACCCCATTTAGCTGAGATTCTCCTGTCATGCTGGGTTGGGCTTCTTTTCTCTTGCTATCTTTCATCTTTCATATTGCATCTTTCACTTGTCATTTTTCACTTTCCATTTTGTATCTAGTGTCATTGCATCTTTCCTCAGTTTCCATTTCTTCTTTCATATTGCATCCCTTGTTAGAACTTAGTTTTCCTTTGTTGTGGTTGGATCCATGTAGCCGACCCCATTAAGTTGGGATAAGGCTGAGTTTGTTGTTGTTGTAAAAGTCTGCTACAAAATTTAATAATAAATAAATGCAAATAGGCAGCCGGAGAAAAAAAGGTTGGGGGGATCTTTTATTGGTCCTCTTTTCACAAGCCAATTTTGAGTTTGATTAACCCTGCAGCTTAAAATAAAACAGTAGGAATAACAAATGTAACGTAGGGGAGGAAAATTATGAAGAAAAAAAAATTCCAGTGGAAGCATCTTTAAAGTTTGACCACATACCCTTTTCTTGGACAACGTATCAATAGGAGACATAATTTCTAGCTGAATATAATTAATTCCGCGATAGAATATTATAGTGTCATCTCCAATTATCTGAATTGGGATCCCACCACTTAATCTAGCAATCTCCCTTGCATACTCATGTACTTGACCAGGTTTACAAGGCTTGCAGATGACCTTAACAGTTTCATACTTCTTCCAGTGCAGATGCATATTCAGAATAACACCTCCAAAAACCCCTCTTCTGCCAACTGGCACATAATTAGACCTTTTCTGGGCCATCTTTTTCATGTAGAACCGCTCCTCACCAGTGAGGTTGTCCGGTTGAACCACTGGGCCTTGAACTTTAGGAACTTCATACCTCTTCAACCTCTCAATTAATAAAGCTTCCTTGATTTTGGCCTGCAATTGATAGCATTAACATAACTCAATATATTCTGTTTGTATGCATCTTACCATTCTATTGCCATCTCTAACCAAATTTTAGCCTAAACTAGAAATGTTCATATGTTCAGAAACTGAGTACAGAAACTGAGCACATCTCTCTCTCTCTCTCTCTCTCTCTTTCTCTCTCCAACATTTGGACATTGAATAGCATTCCTGACGGTTTAGAAGACCATTCTGTTTTTCAAACAATGAAAGCGAATCTCTCTAGGGGATAACTCAAAATACTACATTCTATAAGTGTGAAAAAAATGCCACCTTTATGTTCAAGGAAAACAACACAATACAAAAATTAATCAGAACTATCAATTGATATTGTCATTACCACAAAGAAAAAGATATTCCTACAAAATCTTTAAGGCAGCAAAAAAGTAAACCTCTTCTTAAAAAGGATATTTTACTAAATACGAAGGAACATTTCCCCGCCACCAACCACCCCCCTCCCCCCTCCCCCAAGGATAGGGGTGTGATGCAGGGGAGTTTTTAACTTACTCCCAAAAGAAAGAAGAAACCAAACAGGCCTTATGGCCAATAAGGCAATAACTTAAAAGGAAACTAGGCTTCTTTAAGTCCAGCCCGACATGGGCCTTTATGGCCCATTAGTGGGCCTGTTTTCTAGCCCCCAAGTCATGGGTTAATTTTAGTTGCTTTTCTTTTATTTGTTTAGTTGTTTTGTTAACTTAAAGACTTCTTACCTAGCCTAGTGGGTTTCCTTCTTGTGTTATGTTTCCTATTGGCTATGTAATTGTAGTTAGTTAGTTTCCTTGTTGGCTAGGGATACTTTCTCTTTCTATATCAAAGCTTGTAGTCAATTCTAGCCCTTAATGTGATGCAGGGCCATCGGCAGCCCCTGCCAAGCCCAGCCCAGGGCCAGTCAAGCACCCCACGAGGTACCAGCTTAGGCCCAGGCCCAAGCCTCCTTGGCCCCTCTGAATAAGCCTGCAGCCCAGGAGAACCAGACTAAGCCCAGACCTTGTATGGTTTGGCCAGGTCTAGCCTGCATGGGATATTTTTTGCAAGGGCCAATGTGGGCCCAACTTTATCTAGTCCTTGTCTTTTTAAATTCCTAGGCAACACTAAGTGTTTTAGATAGGTGTCTTTTCATGTTCCTAGGCAGTTTTAATGTTTTCTTTAATTATTCTTGTTTGTAGTTCCTATGTCTTGGGAACATTTTTCTATTTCTTGGTTTTAGTTTCTAGGAACTTCTCTTGAAGATTACATCCTGTGGAACTCAGGTGGGCTGTGGATCTCTTTTGGTGGACCTAGGTGGACTCTAGTAGATCTCTAGCAGCCAAAACTATCTTTTAATTTCTGTTTATGTTCTCTTCAACTTCAATCATCATCCCTACCATACCCACAACATTGGCCTTTTCTTTATTTTCCTTTAAACCAGATCTCGACCCTGGCAGCAGCCAATTCTTGACTGCACCATAATGATTTTATGATGAGTGAAAAAAAGCTTTGCTTCGATGGTGATGTGAGAAACAGAGCAACTGTGGGATACAGCAGCAACCTCAGTGGGATTCTGAGGGGAATCAGGTGGGAGATCTGATTTTACATCCTTCTCTTATTCCTCTTCCTCATCCCTGCCAAACCAGGTAAGTACATTCATTATTCTTCAATTATTTCTTAAGTTTCCAGTGGGGTTACAATCAATATTATCTGTTGAAAATATGTCTGATCTGTTACAATCTGGAATTTATTATAAACCAATTGTGGCTGTGTACAGACTCCAAGGGGATAGCTCAGTTGGTAAAGATCAACACCTCATAATTAAGAGGTCATGAGTTCAAATCTCCTTGGGGCCTATCTATCAAAAAAAAAAAATTTGTGGCAGTGTACAGCGGTGCTTTTGACTGAAAGTTGATTCCTCTTTCCTAACCCTTAGATTGGCCTAATATTCAGAGGTGTTAATCACCATTTAAGCAGGGTGATTTGACCTTAGTTTGATCTCCATCTAAGCTACTGATCTGCTGGTCTTGAAGTTCCCAGAATTTAGGGACTCTGAATTGCTATTTCTGAAATCTGTCCACAGTTTACAATCTGACCGTTGTTTTGACCATACTTTGGGGCATTGAAGAGCCCCCCCCCCCCCCCAACAAAAGACTGACCTTCAACCAGACTTTGAGGCTGATCAGAACCTCTGATTTTCTGCAATAAAAAATCTCCTAATTCTGGGTTTTGAAGTTTCAGACTAGTTTATTTGATTGTTGTGCTCAATCCAACCATTAGAACATTATTGTATTCTAGGGATTTATCTATTCTAACAGTTTGTGAGCCTTGATCAAAATCTGACCTTCATCAGAAAAGGTTGACTTTGGCCCTATCATTGACCTATCCTGTCACAGGGGTGTGTAATTCTGAACCTATGGTTCTTCCTAGGGGGGTCAATTCTAGGCCCGCACCTATCTTCCCCAGTTGCTTTACCAATAGTTTCCCTACATTTTGTCCCTTCTTTTATCACCATCCACAAATTCTACAAGGCTATTTGTTCTCAACCTCATCCCGCCACCCATATCTTGTTTTAATTCCTTATTTTCTCTCCTATTATTCACCTTATCACAATTGAGGAAATGGTTATGCATCAGTAGGTGAGATACCTACATATCCTTCTTATTCCTTCTTCTCTACCATCTTCTCTTTTGTTTCTATTTTTATTCCCACAGCAACTGAGAGTTATAGAGTGATACCGAGACCCGCTGGAGAGTTTTATTTGTTGTAGCATGTTCCATCAGTTCCCTATAGTGTGCGTGAAAACTTTGAGGCAGAATACCCCTGTGGCACTGTGAATCTGTCTTCTGGCTGGGACACTCAAGGGTGTATAACTCCACATCCAGCCATCAAATCCAGTCTTCCTTGTAGTATATTAATTATCCCTTCAATGGTCTCCTTCAACTGTAAGTTCATAGTCATCCAATGGCTGTAAGTTCCTGAGGTAACAACCTTCTAATTTTCTAATTTTCAGACCCTGTTATAACTCAATATCCAGCCAAAACTAGCCATCAGTTTTGGCTGTCCTAACCCCTATCAACCTATCTTTGGGTCTTCAACTGTACCAACATCCCCATCCATGGTGTGTAGTTACTAAATCTGGAACACTTACTAATTCTGAGTTCATATCATATCTTCTGATCCAGCCAAGATCAAGAGCTGAGTTTTAGGAGTGTTGATCAATCCTGAGATCCCTAACCTCGAATAGGAGATCAGTCTCTTCTGAGATGCCTACTTGCTAAATCTGGAATCAGTTATTTTCTGGGAGTTTAAAAAGCCTACTGTTTTCAGTCCCGATGATCCTACTGTATGTTAGGACATCATTAGCCTAGTCCTACATTACATCTGAGAGAAGAGAACCAAGCTCAATCTCAATTATATCCAATTCAAAAAACCCAATTCCTAACCTAACTTAAACAGTTGAAACCAAAATAGAAACTCCTATTTTAGACTCCAAACCATGCTGTGAATTGTCTCTCTTAGCAACTAACCCCCCCCCCCATGGGCCCATATAAGAAAGTTCATTTACAATTAAATAACACCAATTTGAAAATTCCATGCTCATAATACTCTAAAAAGTAATAATAACAACAACAAAAAAACTTGTATACAATGCTTGAACTGATAAATCTTCACTTTTCTCTGCTGGATAGAATGCTAAGAATCCTTGTTCTCCATTTGGACCATCCACCACCTATGCAGAGTCACATAAAGCATAGTTGTCATGGTGCCAAAGCAAGCAATGGAGTTTGCTAGGTGCCCAAGGCGAGCACCTTATTTGAGAAAATGTGCCCCATTCTGTGTGCTGATTGTTGTTCGAAGATAAGTATTCTTCTTTTTCTTCTTTTTTTCCCCTTCTTTCCCTTTCTTCTTTCTTCTCCCTCCCCCCACCCTTCATTTTCCCCATTTTGGATTAAAACAGGTCACAACACCCAGACAGACAGGGCACCTGGTCGTCTTGGACATGTCTGTGCACCTTGTCACCTAGGCGCACCTTAACAATTATAATATAAAGGGCAATCTTATTACAGACTAGTCAAACTGACTGTTTTCTTAGGCTCTCTTTGGCCTAGTTTATATTTATATTTATGACCAATTTATGAATAATCAATTATGATAATAGGTTATGGGCTATAAACAATAATCATTTGGTTACTACCAGACATAATAGATTATATAATGAAAAATAAGTTTGGTATGTTTAAATGAAGAATATATTATGTAATATATTATTCATAATATATATATATATATATATATATAACAAAGCCTCTCTAATATAGTAGTTGTATATATATTATATCATATAATATTATGGAAGAAAGAACGCCAACCAGTGTTGTGCCTCCGTGTGTACCTGCACCCAGGCACAACCGCACACGAAATGGTCCTTTCTGCCTTTCCAAGGAGTGCACCGGTCATTTCGCACACGGCTGTGCCTAGGTGCAGGTACACGCCAAGGCACAGCACCGATTAGCGTTCCTTTTCCCTAATATTATATATATTTTATATAATAAAATAAGATATATGTTAGAGAGGGGGTGGGGGTGGGGGTGGGGGTTGAGAGAGAGAGAGAGAGAGAGAGAGAGAGAGAGAAGCTTTGTTCTAATTTTAGATAAGTATACCTTTTTTTTGTGAATAAATAATTCATTACCAAAAGCCCCGAAGTAGGGGGGGAGGGGGAGAATATACAGAGAGGGAGAAGAGAAAGAGCCAAGAAAGTGCCTCCCCTAGAAGGGGGAGGAGGCTGAATCAAGGGCTCAGGTAAACCTCAGGATACAACAATGAGCCTGTTCCTTGGGGTATCAAGAACATTAGAATGAGGTAAAATTGAAAGCTTGGAGCTAACGTCAAAGTATATAGCTTTTCCAAATCTTGCCAAAGGAACGAAAGTTGGAGGTCCATCTGCGAAGATTGAGCTCCATCCAGGTGTGGGAAATAACTGTGCCAAAAGCAAGCTTCCCTATAATGTCACAAATTGAATGACCTGAGAAGGTCATGTCGACCCAAAGCCTAAAACCTTTTGCAAAATGGAGGTCGAGAAGGTCAGGAAAAAAACAGGTGGCCAATGTCTTTAAGGCCTTTCCAGCATAGGACGCAAGTTTATGGTGATAAATCATAATATTGATTTATTTTAATGAGAAATAGGAGTCATAAATCATCATATTTATATGTCAGATAAAAATAAATTTAAACTATACCAAAGAGAGCTTTAGTCCTAAGAACAGTGCAGTTTATTTACACAGGAAAAAGTTAGATTAATATCTGCGCTTATTGAGGTAATATAAATAGAAGTTAGAATTGGATTTCCAGATTAAAAACTGGTAGGAATGATAACTATTTGAATAAATGCAGAAAACATAATGATCTTCATATGAACATGTGGTTTCAGTTCAATAACTCAATGAATTCACCCCCCCTTTTTCCTCTTTTTTATAAGTTGAAACTAAAGTACAACAAATTTTTAAGGTCAGAAATGAAAGTCCAAGAAGAATGGAGATATAATATAAAAATGTAAAATACAAATGGAGTTCAACTATAGATAGACCAGGAATTTGAGATCCCACAGATGAAGCCATGGTCCCAATGGACCCCATTGAATCTTTTAAAGGAGGAAGCCTTAAATCATGTCGATCCACATCGAATAAAGATAAGGTTAACTGAAGTTGTTCAAAAAAAAAAATAACAGATCAACTAGTAAACTCTGGTACTGATGATATCAGAAAAGGCTTAAAAAAAAAAACTCAAGGACTCAATTTTCCCTCACCTTTTCAATTTTGTATTTGATTCTAGCCTCCACATTTGAGAATTTCTGCTTCTTCCCCTTGACCCCAAGACATCGTGGATCCCTCTTATTAACTGCTTTCCTCTTTCGCTTCTCTCTCTTACACTGCAACTTTAATCGCTTCTTGGTCTTCCACTTCTCCTTCTTTGGGGGCTCAATTTCATGCATTTCAAACTTGGGCTCCCCTTGTGAGATGACTAGGTTTACTGAACCATAGCTCAAATTCCTGAAGACCCAAGAAGTTCTCCATGAATTGAATAGAATGAAAGCTTCAGCTGGAGAAACAATCATCTGGTACACATGGAAAACTGAGCTGCAAAGAGTATAAGGTTTGGGGTCAAAAGGAGAAGAAAGAAAATGGGTATGAATTTAATGGCAAAAAAAAAAATGAATCGGGTAGTGAAAAGGGTCAATGATAATGAAATATTACCTAAAGGGATGATACTTCAAAGAAGTAAGGCCAAGAAAAGGAGAAAGCAAAGTTCTACGCAAGAAACAAAAGAGACGGTTTGCTATGTCTCACGAATAAAGGCTTGGGGATCAACTATCTTAGTTAATTATTCAAACTACTTCACCACTGGATTGACCATCTGCACCTGAATCCATGGCCTTCAAGCTTTCAGCCAAAGCACGTTCCCTGTTCTGGGCCTGCCTTTCAACACCAACCATCCACAGGCCTACAGCACTTCCAATCACACAACCCCACAGAATCCTCATTGACCATTTATCCCCAATAACTCCTCTACCACCCATTATTTGTTTTGACGAAAGCCTTTGTGAGACACTGAGATTAGGCTGCTACTTTCCTCTGCTCATCCATGTCATGCACATCTCTTTATCTTCTTCTCTCCCTAGGTTCATTCTCTTGGATATCTGACTTTCTCTCCAAATCCTTCCTCCACTCCTCAATCCCTCACTTGAAGATAGATTTCTGTCAGAAAATAAATTGTTAAACAGAAACTGTTGGAGATAGAGAGATGAAAAAAGGAGCAACAAAACCCATAATCAAAAAGAGAGTGGGAATTGGAGAACTTACCTTCATCTCATAAAACATAAAAAGTAATAAATAAACAAATGTATAAGAACATGAAAATTTCATAATACCAAACAACCATAAATATAAAGGACCAAAACAACAAAATACAGAGTCCAAAACCTAACAATTGGACCCCCACCCCAAGTAAACTTATTCATGAGCATTGTGCAAAGTCAACCATTTCAGCCAGTAGTACAAAATAACGGGGAAGCAAGAGCACCTTACACATAGCTAGCATTCCAGAACTGACACTCCGTATACACACATAAGGAAGAAAGGAGCAGCAAAGGAAGCCCACGATTGCCAAGAGAGACCTATAAGACAGATATTAAAGGTCCCCAACAGTGAAATCAATATAACTCTATAGCTCTGTTTCCAGTGGACTACTGCCTATCAGGTTGGACTCAAAAGTGTTGTGTTGACCATAAACTGCCGAGGCAGATCTTCCATTGCCCCTAATGAACGTATATCCCCGGAACTCAAGCAATTAAGTGTAAATACCCATGTTATGAGATTAGGTCCCAGCGGAACTCACAGTTCAACATGAAATCAATTCCAGATTTTCCTAATATTAATAAGGATCGACATTGTGCATCAAGAAATTAATCGAAACACCTCCATCCAAACGGAAAAACTTTCATTCTTTAAACTCCTACAGTTTTCATATATCGGAAAACAAAAGGCATCAAGTTTTCACAGACACACTTAAATGATATAGCAATCTATGCACAAAAGCAACAGAATAAGATTGAATGGCCAAAATTTATAACAAGGAAAACAGAAGTAAAGAGGTGGGAGCGAGAGAGATAGCGTCAGCTGTACCGGAGAAGTGTATAGGACTTGCGGAGCTCTGGGCAACTGCAGTGGGCATAGGAGACGGAGAAGAGTGAGGGGTAGCCGGCAGATTGAGAATCTGAGATTCAGAGGTTAGGGTTTCGAACATAAGACGAAGAAGGGGCGAATATATCAGGGTTTGTGGGGTGTTTTTCTGTTTTTTCCATTTTTTAGAGGAATCCTGCGCCAGAACAGGGGTAGTCATGTTTTTTTGGGGTGGGGGTAGGAGAGGGAAGGGGGTTTTGTCTGGCGCCTCTGGCGCAAGGTCATCATGACTTTCAAGCTTCTTTTTATTTAAGGAGAAAGAGAACGCCACCCGGTTGCGCAGTCCACTTTAGACTGACAAAAGGGCACGTGAAATGATTGTCACACGCTTGATCTTTTTCATCTTTTCAAGGGGTATGGTGGTCATTATGTATATTTTTGTGCAAGTGTGGCATGCGATGCGTGACTGTGTGACATTCTTTCTCCCCTTTTGTTTTTAATAAAGTCATGGTTTTTAAGAATTTACGCATAATTCGCATCTAATATGCACCTCAATAAAATACGATAGTTTTACTATATTTATAGTATTATTTATAAAATGTTTTTTCAATTATATTTATGCAGATAATATGTATATTCTATACATATTTACTCACTATGCCTAAGATTATGACCATAAATTTTGAAAGGCAATGGGGGGTGAGGTTCGGGGTTAATATTGGTAAAAACGGGTTGCTTTTGTAATAAAAGAATATATCACAAAGGTTTGTTATTTTTTCAAAATGTTACAAAGCATATATTCTACCATGTGAACAAACAATAAGCATATTCTCATAGTTGGATAGAAAGGACACACTTTGGATTGGCCACATGTCAAATTTTAATTTTAATTCAATTAAATATCCCATTTTGTATTGGCACGTATCTCGTATATATCCATGCATATGTACAAATACTCTAGACATTATTGTACTCTCAATTGGATAAAAATCCTCTGCAGTGCGAGCATCTGGCGATGTACTACAGTGCGGCCCTGAGAGCTCGATACATGGAAGAAGCTTCATCCAACGGTGAGAGCTCGATGTAAGGTAGTTTTTTTTTTTTTGTTCTTCTTTTCTTTCTTCTCGAGTTCGGCACTGTTGGATGTCGCATCTTCCACTTGTCGAACTCTTAGACCCGAACTGCAGTGCACCGCCAGATTAGAGCACTGTAGAGGATTTTTTTCCCTCTGAACTCTGAGTAGGAGCAAATGGTTTACTTTTAAAATTCATAAAAAAATAATGGCTTGGATTTATCTTGTAATTTTCAAAATCATCACTGTCCATTGTTACATAGATAACTAGAAGAAAAAAAGGGGAAGGGGTTGTACGTATTATATGCATTTATAACAATTAGCAAATAATGGGAATGCCTAAGTGTAGTTGCCCTTTCGTATGGATTTTTTAGTATTTTGTCCCTTGTGCTTTGAATATGTGAGCCATATGTGAATGATGTTCCTTTTTAGGATAACCATTAGTGTGGAGTGTAGATTCTCCCACACTGACATCATGAGGAATGCTCTCCTACAAAATGTAAATAATATGGTGTTTTTTATGTATCATTAAGAGTGATACAGGATTCAATGTTTAAAACGCCAAAATATTGGATGAGAAAAAAATGTTTAAAACATTAATTAACTAGCTATGATCTGGACTGAACAGAAGAAGAATTGAGAAAGTGTGGGAGGAGAAGGGTTTTTTATAGTTCTTATTTCATATATGAAATTACATATGACTTAGTCATCAACTCATTATATGAAATTACATCTGGTATGGATGAATTTTTCCAATACATTGGATAATCCGATTTGAAATTAGGATATCCAGGTATCCGATTAAATTTTAAACTATCCAAATCCATCTAAAATTTATTTTTCCAACATGGATTCTAACCAATAATAACATCCCATAATTATTTGAAGCGACAAGTATATCATTCCTCCATGTGTAATTATCTTTTACAAATGAGTGCGTCTGTTTGTAACCAAGAAGTACATACAGAATTTGTAATCAGACTTTTTTACTCATCATAAGATGATGTGTGGAAGAAAGATGAAAAGCCTAAAGATGTAATTTCACAATACAACCTAACTGCCCCTATCATCCTCTATCTCTCCTCTGACCACTTCAACTTCTCCGATCAGGACGTCGGAGATAATACAATATTTTGCTTTTTTAACCATGAACACCAGAAATTAATGAATGACCGCCTTTCTTCTTCGCCGAACCCTGGGCTTGGAGGCACATGATTTGTTTGACATGGTGGAGAGCTACATAGGGGCAGGTGGGTTTCCCTCTCTCTCCATTAGAGATTGGAGAGATCATGTTGACGAATAGGAGAGAAGTTGACGTGCCTATTAAAGTTGTTATATCCGTGCTAAAGGTGAGCATTCTAAGGGATGAATAGGATCAGCCGACGGAACCTTAAAAGAGGGTGACCACGCTTGAGAGCATTGATTGAATATTGTTCGATTTACTTGAAATCAATGGGGAACTTTTGCCGGGTAATTTGGTAAGCAGATGAGGAAAGAGGGATCCTATCGGTTGCCTCAATTGAATAACTTTTTTTGTTGATACGAATAACTATTTTCCACATGTATGCAAGTTAATGGAGATCCACAATGATATCCAAATATGTGCAAAGTAATGACACACTGAAACAAATCAACCCAAACTACAAAAGTATACATCAATTTTTAACGTGGAAAACCCTTATAAGGCGAATGGGAAAAACCATGGGACCTCATCAATGGTACAAAATTTTATCTGTGTAATATACCCATAGGGGAATGACCAATTCACCAATCTTAGAGTGTTATAACATAAATTTGATATGCAAGGGAACACCCTCGTCGATTGGTCGGCCTTCCAAACCTAAGAAATATGTGATCAAAGGTTGCAATTTAACTACATCTATAGGTCAATAGGTGTGCAATGTACGTGGTGGAAGTGGCCTTCTATTGATCTTAGAAATGCCATGTTGTTCCCTAGCTCCTTGGAGGTTTTAGGTACAATATGAAGCATCCTCGTTGAGGTCCCAATTCAAACACATCATGGTGGAAGTGTTCATCGATTCGTTTGTCTCATAATGCTATAATGTGCCCTACCTTGTCGGGGTTTTGGGTACAACATGGAGCATCCTCGCCATAGGATCTCACTTCGAACATGATGATATGATGCAACTAAGTTATAAATATGTAATAATTATTATGCAATCAAGTATACATGAATGGTCCAAAACAAGAGTCCTGAATCCCCAGTGGAGTCGCCACTGTAGGCTATTGGGACCAGATGTCGGCACTTGCCCTATGCCCCTGGCAGTGTCGTGAGTGTGAGGCTATAAGGATTTTACTTTAAGTTGTCACCACCTAGATAAGTTTCTAAGACCCATAAATATCTTCTCCTTTTGGGGGAGAGAATTGACTCACAATGGATAATGCAGAGGTCATCCCAGATCTCCAGGTTGGTTCAAAGTTACGTGCTGATAAGCTTTTATACACCTAACCTCCGCTTGGCTGGAGGTCGCTCTCTTTTTATTTGGACTATTCTTAATCTTACTATTTCTACTAAATAACATGTTATAATAAAACAGTAAATTTAATCTTAATCTAGGTTGCTACACTGAAAGTATATATATGAACATATAAAAGGGGTAAAGCAGAAGGGGGATGGGGAACTGAACTTGGGCATATAATTGCCCAAGTTGCCTACGTACCCTTATTACGGATCAGGTCGAACATAGTTCAAGAAGATTTAAAAAATCAGTTTGATTAAACTATGCATGGCAAGGTACTAATAATAAATAAAATAGATCTACAACCTTGTTAGTAATCCAAAAATGTAGGGAATACCTTGATCAGAGATCTATGACAAAAGATTATGTTTATAGCCTTCATTATCGGTAAAACGAAGTATGCTGGATGTTGGGCATGACTTCAGAAATATCATGAGTTTTCTCACTTGACTTTGGTGATTGGGGGATCTGCTAACAATTACCATGTGTCAAACAAGGTTCCCTAGAAAATATATTCTTTTGGGGCCGGGATTAGTGATAAGGGGCCGAAAATTCATTTGGGCAATATAACGACGAATAAGGTAGTTATTTAAGAGTTTTGAAAATTATTTGGGCAGCCTTTTAATGTAAAACAATACTTTACTATTTTGAAAACCCAAATTTGGCGTTATAATTTAACGACATATATAAGAGATTTTGGAAAAGTCCTACATATGGCAATTTTAGCATTATAATGACATGAATAGGGTATTTTTGTAAAAATCTAAAAAAGTATCTATACATACATACTAATTAAATAAATAATAAGGAAACTTACTTGTTAGGCCACAAAAGGGACTTATCGAGTCGTCGGGTGGAGTTGTGGTACTCACGCTACAATTCCGATAGAATCCTGACTCTCAAGGATATTTTGGGGATTCTAAAGAATTTCCCTAGAATATCCTCCCTCTTCTCTCTTTTTTCTTTGTTTTCTCCCCCCCCCCCTTTTTCTTTTTTGGCTAGCTATTTATAGCTGAGGAAGAAAAGGATTTTCGCCAGCAAAACCCAACCTTTTTTTATGGTGAAATACGGATTTCACCAACGAATGGATTTCACACGGCGAGAATTGGATGTTCAATACCTGAAAGTTTTTCCGTTGCATCCATGGTTTTTCTTTGAGCTTTTACCGTTTATTTTCTTGGAGTTTCTCAAATTTTCTTTAGTCTCTGAGAGTTTATCTTTGCATTGAGATTATTCAATGCCTACTTCTCATCTATCATGTCATATGTCGTATTTTTTTTTCTTTACATTATGTATACTAACTCTTGTTTCGCAGCTGAGTGCTCCAAGTAAGTGCCTAAAATCCTCACTTTTATTTGTTGTATTTCCTTCATGTTGTTTCTACCAAAAAAAATAAAAAATTTCCTTCATGTTGTAGCTTATTCTATTTTGCATGTTATACTTAGTTTGGCTTAGCAATAGGAAGACCAACATGACCGGGCGGACTGGAGTGCCCAATACATTCTCCAGATCATAACAAAATTTGTATTCAAACAAAGATTTAACCAATCCCCAATGGGCTACCATGGGGTTAACTTTCTTTTGTAGGTCCTAAACCCTAATAATCTAGGCGGCAACCCTTATTCGATTGATCTCTCTCCTTCCTAGAGAGGTGAGGTGGAGGACAAGTGTGCCCTCACCTTGTACCATGTTCTCGCAATGTGTATGTGAGGGATGTGTGTGGGTAGTAAACGTGAGTTGTGTGAGAATGAGAGTATGTAAGTAACAAGGGATGGGGAAAGGGAGGGTATGTTTGTGTTGGTGGCAGTGAGAGAGGTTTAAGTAGAGGGTAATTCCGGTGGGGGTGGTGAGGTGTGTAGGTGTAAGTTTTAGGGAGCAAAGAAGAGGGTGAGGGAGGGTCTGTGTGAGGGCTATGGTAGAAGGAGAGGGAAAAGTGATTTGAGTGTGGTATGGACAAGCGGATGTGAGGGTGTGAAGGGGGTGTAAGTACCTTCTTCATTCACTTTTCTAGGTGCCGGAGGGAGAAGGAAAGGAGAGAGAAGATGAGTGTGCTTTTAGCTATGGGGGTAATGGAGAAGAAGGAGAAAGAGAGGGAGGGAAAGGTTCTCCGATAACAACTACCAAAGGCATGGGGAATGTCTCGGGTAGCAGTAAAAGGGGTTGGGGAGTGTCTCAGGTAGCAGTAAAGGGGGGGGGGGGTTGGAAGTGTTCTCGGTTGTAGGAAAATGGGAAGGAGGTAGGGGTTTCTCGAGTATGGGGTGTAACAGAGAGAGAGAGAGAGAGTAAAGAGTCAGTCTAGCCTCCAACCACGGTTAATAAGGAGGCAAGAGAGGGTCATTATAGGAAAAAAAGGGAATCTTGTACGAAGATGAGGAGGGAGAATATTATGTCTCAAGGCATGATGGGAAAGGGTGAGATGGCAAGCAAGTGGGGTAGACTAGGGGCTAGGTGGAAGGGTATTTAGGGAATAAGGAGGCAAGGGAAGGGTCATTATAGGAAAAAAATGTGAATCTTGTACGAAGATGAGGAGGAAGAATATTATGTCTCAAGGCATGATGGGAAAGGATAAGATGGTAAGAAAGTGGGGTAGACTAGGGGCTAGGTGGTTGGTTTGTCTTGGGGATCAAGACAAAGGAGGGGTGATGTGGAATGGAAGGAATAAAATGAGGTGTTATGGAGAGAAGAAGGGGTTATGGGGTTGGCCATGTTACTGGGTTGTGCGGGCTTGGCCAAGCTATTGGCCTAGGCATGGCTTAGGGCCTTAGCTTAGGTCTTAGGTAGGTTTAGGTTGGTTAGGATAGGGTCGAACTCGATTGGTTTAGGTCTTAGGTTGGTCTGCTCTAACCTAGGTTGCCCGGATTAAACCATATATGTATTTTGTTATTTTTATTTACTTTATTCTTCCCCCTCTTTTTATTTTGCCCATTTTTTTAACACTTAACTTAAAAAAACATATCTTCCCAACTATGCATTGGACCTACATAGAGCCTCCAAGAATACAACCCTGAGGGAAGTACTTGTCCTTAAAGACTTGAACTCACAAAACCTCTCGTCAGGAAGAATACAACATCCCAACAAATGAGACATATCAAAGATGATTCCATCAATTTATAGTGTGGTGTATTATCTTGAGAATTAACTTGGAGATAGCATATCCATGTAATTGCTGAAACAAAGAATAAGTGAATGTATTAGTGCAATGGTAAGGTTGCTCTATTGTTAAGGGTGTCAATTTGGAACCGAAATCGAAACCGCCTGCGTAAAATCGTACCAAATCGTATCGTTGCAAAAATGGTATGATACGGTATGGTCAAATGGTATTGACCATGGTACGGTATGATATCGATATTGGATACAATACCGACTGTATGTACCGAAACTGTACCGTTATACTGAAACTATACCAAAATCATACCGTGTTGAGGAGCGTAAGAACATGTACTAAAGTAATAAAAAGCTTCTTCACTTCAGTGGCATTTTTGGTAAATAAGTATAAAAAATAGGAGAAAATTAAGAGGTGTGAGTGTCTAACGTTGTAAACAACGAGTAAAACAAGACATCTTTTGACTTCTTTTAATTTTTTTATATCGAAAACCGTGACAAGTGTAGCATTTCTAGTAAATAAATAAAAGAAATAGGAGAAAATTACTAGGGGTGAGTGTGTGACATGCTAAACAACGAGTAAAACAAGACAACTTTTGACTTTTCCATATCAGAAACCATGACATCTGACACACTTTCCTACTAACTAGAAAGTTGTCCCAAATGGCATGTCAAGTCATGCATGGGCCGGGATCATGGTGGGAGCCTCATACATCATGCATGAAATGCCAAATGTGATTTTCTAAACCGTTTCTTTATCGTTTTTATACCATTTTTATATCGTACCAAAATGGTACGGTATCGGTATTGAAAATATGATTTTTAAATGGTACGGTACGGTATCGGTATTGGGTACCTGTTTTTGGTACTGTACCGAAACCATACCGGTTGACACCCTTATCTATTGCGACTTAGTGGTCACGGGTTAGAGTTTGAAGATAGCCTCTCTACAAAGCAGAGGAAGGTTGTGTACATTATGACTCTGCCCAACAACAAATGGAGTTAGGGCTCATGATTAATGGCTCAATCATAAGTAAGTTCATTCCTCAACGGGGCATCCATCAGGGCTGCCCTTTGAACCCATACCTCTTTATACTTTGCCAGGATGCCCTTTCATCCTACTTTATTCAGGCTGAGCATAACCATATTATTCGTGAAGTTAAGACTAGTAGTTTAGGCATTGTTGTCTCCCACCTCCTAAAGCAGGATCTCATGAGATGGAAGTAATAAAATATTTGCTTGATGATTATTGCTATGTTTCTGGGCAGGAGATCAACATTAGTAAGTCAAGCATCCTCTTTAGCCCTTCCACTCCCACTACCCTCCAAACCGAAATTGCTAACCTATCTGGGTTTCATGTTGTCACAAACCATAAAACTTACTTTGGCCTCCCATCTGAATTTGGCCGCTCAAAACGTCATCTTTTTGCATACATAGTTGAATGTGTTGAAGCTAAACTTTCAGGTTGGAAGGAATCCCTTCTCTCAGTTGCAGGGAAGGAAATTCTAATTAAGTTAGTTATTCAGGCTTTGCCTACTTATGCAATGTCCATGTTCCTTTTGCCAATAGGCATAATTCGATGGTTTTGGTGGAGTGATGATAAAGGTAAAGGAGTTTATTGGTGTAAATGGGACTGTGTTTGCACTAGTAAACGAAATGGGGGCCTTGGTTTTAGAGAGTTGGGTAATTTCAACTATACTCTCCTTGCTTGGCAAGGTTGGACAATTCTTCACAACCCTGATGCCATTTGGGTTAAAGTATTAAAAGGAAAGTACTTTCCTCATACTTCATTTCTCGAGGTCCAACCTAGGCAACATTGTTCTTAGGGATGATGTAGTTTATACAAGGGCGAGATGTTCTAAATCAGGGCCTTAGACGAAGGATTGGGAATGGGGTTTCAACGCATACCTTATTGATGCTTGGCTTCCATCTCTCCTTGGAGGGTGCATCCGTAGCTGTCCTCCCCTCCCTTCCTATTCTTTAGTATCTGATCTAATCTACAATCCATCTAGAGAATGAAACTTTAACATTTTAAATAATCTCTTCTCAACCCTCGAGTCTTTTATCATTGTCCAAATTCTAATTTCAATTATGGATACCCCCGATAGTTGGATTTGGATTCCCTTCAAGAATGGATGCTTCTCCGTAAAGTCTGCCTATCATATATTGGTACAATCCTCTAACCAAGCCACCAAGTCTACCATAGACCCGTTTTGGACTTGGTTGTGGAAACTCCATATACTCCAAAAAATTAGCTTTTTCCTTGGAGATGTAGCTCTGAGTGTTTAACAATTAAGCAACTTTTGGTAGTTAGGAATTTGGCGACCTCCCCTCTTTGCCCCATTTAAAGACCAAGACGAAACCATCTCTCATGCCCTTTTCCATTGCCCCTTTACTATTGAGTATTGGCGGGCGTCCCCCTTGCGTGTTTCAACAAGCCAGTTTCAAGAAAATCATTTAAGAGATTGGATATCTATCTTATGCAATCTCTTTCGTGATTACCCAAATCAGAGGGATTTTAATATGTTATGGACATCCTTAATTTGGGTGATTTGGAAGTCAAGAAACAATGTTGTTTTTAAATTCACCCCCTGATTTACTATCTACTATGATTAATTTTCATCTTTTTGTAGAAGAAAATAATTTGAGGACTACCATTATCTCTAATAGCATTCCTCGTAGCCCTTCAATCATCTCATCCGACCGCCCTCCCCCATCTTGTTACATTTCTTTTACTGATGGTTCTTGGCTTCCCTCCTTATGCAAGGCTGGTCGTGGTTCTTTAATTCGTGACTCTGATGGTCGTTTCTTTGGCACCAGGTGTAAGCTAGTTTGGGTTCATCGGTTTCTTTGTTTGAAGTTGAGGCTATTAGTGACGTTTTGCTTCTTAGATGTAGCTTGCAAATTACCCACTTGATGGTTCTCTCAGACTGTCGTCCTATAGTGCTGGCCCTTAAGGCGTTTATCGTCTTCTTTAGATTGGGCCACTATGGTCGTTGTGGATGATGTTTTAGTTTTATCTCTTTCTTCTACGTATGTTTTCTTTACTTTAGTTTCTCGCTTTGTCATACATGAGGCTCACCTTTTAGCTAAAGACGCTTCCCCTTTTTTTTTGTCCCGTTTCTGGTGGCTTTCTCCCCCCCACTTTGTTACTTCTTGAAATCCTTTAGTTCGGATTTACCCTGTGACAGTGCTCCGTAATAAAATTGCTAATTCAGACAAAAAAAAAAAAAACAAATGGAGGTTCTTATGATCCAAATCAAACGGGAGGCCGGAGATAAACTATCAAAATCAATACTTTAGACTATAAAAACTTTAACCAAAGCAGCCACCAAAGTTTTGCTAAGGTTGAGCTATGGTTTGAGGTATCAGTATCGTCCGTATCGAGTGATACATAACAGTTTTGCTAGTCACCGATCTCGATATTGTGCCGATACCATATTGATAACACAATATGGACAAGGAGTAAAACAATTCAAAATCTTGTTTTTTTAAAGAGAAATTAAGGTTAAATTTGACCGATACAATCGATTCAGGCCGATACCTGCATTTGTTTTACAGGTGATCTATACACAATCCGATACCGTGCACTATAAAACCATGGGTTGAGCAATAGCGGACCATTGGGGCTGTAAACGGATCGGATTTGGCTCGGATAGTGCTATATCCGCATCCGCATTCGCATCCGATTAGCTATCGGACGGATTCGGATAGTGCTAAACGGATACACACACGGATCCGGATTGGATATTTTATCCGTTTACATGTAAATATAGCTTTTCAGATAGCTATACCCTATTTGTATCCGCATCCGTTTAGCTTTCGAAGAGATTCGGATAGTGCTAAACAGATACGGACATGGATATAGAAACGGATTTCGACTATTCATTTACACCCCTACGGACCATCTGTTTTTTTTGTTTGGTAGGACTAGCGGACCATCAATGCTTCCCAAAAGGAGGGGAGGGGAGGGAACCAAAGATTCTTAGTTCGGCTTGGAATAGTCCTCCAATTGCGCTTGACCTATTCTTCCAGTGTGCTCCATCAATCCAGTCCCAAATGAGACTCTACTTTAGGGCCTCTTAGAGCACGCCAAGTTTCTTTTAGGCCTCTATCGTCTAGAGGGAACCAAAGATTCTCAGTTCGGCTTGGAATAGTCCTCGAGTTGCGCTTGACCTATTCTTCCAGTGTGCTCCATCAATCCAGTCCCAAACGAGACTCTACTTTAGGGCCTCTTAGAGTACGCCAAGGTTCTTTTAGGCCTCTATCGTCTACAGGACTGCAATCCATCCTCGTGTTAAGTCAGTCACTAGAGCCTTCCAATTCGAATTCAGACCCAAATGCTCGATTTAACTGCCCTAGAACGCTGTTATGGGCATGGAGTGGGTTCAGGAAACAAATACTGAACTCTAAATGAAAATCAATCACAGGGAAGACCTCTGCATTATACTTGTTTGATGAAATGCCTATACGACCTTGAATTTCCTTTTGTTGGCAGTGACTATTATCATTTTCGGGGTTTTCTTGCACAAGCTCGGCAACACCACTGTAGGAAATCCGATATAAGTTGATTCAAAAAGACATGGATTCGCTACTTGCATCCTACCATGAATCTCCAATAGCCCAACTACAATTTTTCCGATTCAAACCATTAGACAGACCTGAAATTTCGAGAAATTCTTTGAGTATCTTTAAAATTGGAACCACGACTCGATCTGGTCAGCGCCATTACCATAGGAAGCCACCCAAAAATCTCAGATTTCCACGGCGCCCAAAGCTTCCACCAGACCCCATGGTCAATAAATCCATAAAGAAGAGAACTTCTGGAGCAGACCCATCATCTGATAATGATAATGCCGCTGAAGAGTATGATACTGCTGCCACTGTTGATGATGATCCTGTGTGGAGCTCAGACGAGATTGAAGCAATTTCATCTCTTTTCCAAGGAAGAATAGCTCAAAAACCCGGGAGTTTGAACAGGGAGAGGCCGCTCCCACTCTCACTTCCATACAAACTCAGACCATTGGGACTTCCTACATCTAAGAAACATGTGAGAATGATTACTCCACTCTCATCTAGATTGTCCTTGTCTAAGCAAGCATACAAGAACCCTGATTTCCTACTGGCTCTAGCTAGAGAAATTAGGGGGCTTCCATCAGATAAAGATGCATCTGAAATCCTCGATAAGTGGGTTCAGTTCCTCCGAAAGGGATCCCTGTCCTTAACAATACGGGAATTGGGTCATATGGGTCTTCCACAGAGAGCTCTGCAGACCTTCTGCTGGGCTCAGAAACAATCTCAACTCTTCCCGGATGACCGCATTCTTGCTTCAACCATTGAGATCTTAGCAAGGGCCCATGGACTGAAAATGCCTTTCGACTTGGAGAAGTTTATGAGTTCAGCCAGTCGGACTGTTATTGAGGCAATGGCAAGGGGCTTTATACGAGGAGGGAGTTTGAATCTAGCTAGGAAGCTGCTCTTAGTTGCCAAGGATAATAAAAGAACACTGGATGCAAGCATCCATGCAAAGCTGATACTAGAGCTTGGTAAGAACCCAGACAAATACAATCTTGTTTTGGCTCTACTAGATGAGCTTGCAGATAGAGATGATCTGCAACTGGAGCAGCAGGATTGTACAGCAGTCATGAAAGTCTGTATTAGGCTCAAGAAATTTGATATTGTTGAGAGTCTCTTTAACTGGTACAGGGAATCTGGACGTGACCTGAGTGTGGTCATGTACACTACTATGATCCATAGCCGGTACTCTGAGAAGAAATACAGGGAGGCACTCGCCCTGGTTTGGGAAATGGAGGGATCAAATTGTCTCTTTGATCTTCCAGCTTATCATGTTGTCATAAAACTGTGTGTCTGTTTGAATGACCTCTCAAGGGCTGTAAGATATTTCTCAAGACTCAAGGATGCAGGTTTCAGTCCAACATATGATATATACCGGAATTTGATCAAAATATATGCCGTTTCAGGGAGGTTAGCCAAGTGTAAGGAGCTCTGCCAGGATATAGGGTTGGCAGGATTCAAGTTGGATAAGCAGATGGAGTCTCTTTTCTTGGGTTTGGAAAGAAAAGTTGGTTCAGTTACATAAGAATTCCAGTTTGTCTGTTCAGGTGATCAAACTTCTCTTTTCATATTGGTTTATTTCTATAAATAGAGTATTTCTTATTGAGTATGGATTTCTATACCAACTGATGCCGCTTAGAATTATCAAAATTAAGGCAGAACAAATAACAAAAGGCACAGTAATAGGGATGGAGCTAATACTCATACATTCCGAGTCCTGAAACAAATGACTGCTTAATTAAATAAAGACATGTACATGTTTGTGTGAGTGTAAGAACCATAGGATCCTTCAATTGACAGAGGCCTTGCTGATTTAGTGGATAAGGCCATGAGTAAAAATGATTTGCACATTGAAAGGTTCTCCCTATCAGTTTCTGTTCCATTGATTTCCATTGGAGTTCATTTATTGGTTTTTGTCACTTGATAAATTTATATTTATTGGGTTGTGGTGTTATACATTCTGTTAGAATTGATACTAGGTCCTCTATCGTATGAATTAAGGAGATTCATTTCATCAATCACCTCAATCATGTCATACTATTTGTCTAATCTCCTGATATGTTTTATGTTTTCTTGACTTACATATAAGCTCGGTTTCTATAATGCCGTATTGACTATCCAATTAAATTCTTGAATATGGTGGATTATGGTGACATGATTGTTTGAACCAGGGATTTTTTGCTGCTGGAATAAAGTCTCCACCTGTTTCAAACTATTCTTTCCTGTAATTCTTTTTATGAAGCCTGATTGGTTGGTCCGATTGTCTGAGTGAGATACTTAGCAATTAGTTCCAGAGTAGGCTTGACCTTGACTTCCAAACAATCAACACCTAACAACGTGTAGAAGTTCACTCAAACACTACTTATATAAGGATGTAACCCCCAATCAATTTACACAGTTTAATAGAATTTTATTTGTGAAAGTGTGAGTTGAGTTCCTCTCCCCTACACCTCTTTTTTCATGTTACTGTTTATGGGTACTGTTCACAGTCCCAAAACAGCCTTTCATTGTCTTCTCTTCTTTCCCCATCACAGGCTGCTGGAATACCAAAACTAGCAAGCTTTTAAGCCCTTGATTCAACAAAAAAATCTCCTTACAACAGGGCTTATTTGCCATTCATAGCCCTAATTTCTAAATAGAGATCTAGTTGGCACCTACATAACTGTGTGCTTACCAAGCCATCATGGCAAGCTCATCCAGTTTTATTATTATTATTGACTTGAATTATTATTATAGAAACTACTCACTATCCAAGATCCGCTGTAACTAACAATGCTATTTCTGGAACACGGTACTCCATCCCTAGGCAGTTCTAATTCGATCAAATAGTAATGTTCTTTTTGGAGCGTTTCTACTGTTCTTTTGTTCCTTAAGAACTTTAATAGAGTAGAAACATGTTTGGTAATGCCGGTTCGGTTTTCTAGAATGAACTGGACATTTGGAACAAAACTTTTGAGAAACACAAAACAAAATTAAATTTTGTTTCTATCTCAGGAACAAATCAGAGGAACAAAGACGAACCCGTGAATACCCTTGACACTCACCCCTTGACCCTAACTCCTCTCTCTTCCTTCCTTTGAGTTCTGTTATGAACTCTTTCTTCTAATCAAGGTTCGAGGTCTCGCCGAGATCTTGGTTTCAATAGCTACCGAGTCAAAACCACTACTAAAATAGCAAATATACTAGGTTTCGGCCGAAATTTTGATCCAATCTCAATGAGACAAGGTCAAAATTTCGTCCTGTATCGCCTTGACTTCAAAATAATTTTAGAATCATTCCCTTATTTACCCAAATTTTCAACTTTCAATTGCTAAGGTTTTTTTTTTCTAATCTAAAAATTCTGTAAATCTTAACATGATAAAACATTGCTAAAAACTAAAAGAGTGAAGAAATAATCATTGTTCAAATTTGATTTGTATTTACTTGAGTTATGTTCCGGTCAAACTTTATTTGGTGTGTGGGTGTGTGAATACTGTTTAAAATCGTTCTAAATGGAAATAAATTTTTAGACACCAAAACAAAAGATTATTTTGCAGCTCTTTTGTTTTTTAGTGATGTTCTATCATAATAAGATCAATGGAATTTATAGATTTGAGAAAAAACATAGCATTTGAAAGTTGAAAATCACCCCTTCAAACGAAAATTCAATTGCTGTTGTTGTTCATCTTGTGGTTGACTTTTTATCCTATTGGAATTTGATTTTTTTAACTATTTTTATTGGATTCAAATAAGAGTATTTGTTTATTTATGAATAATATCTTTAGTAAATGAAATAAAAAAAAAATTTACTTAAATGATATTTGACATAAATAAGGGATGATTTTGGAATCTCGACGAAACCTCAAATTATGACTATCAATTTAGGGTCTGAAGTCAGACTACCATTTTGAGTGTGATTTTTAAAAAACTAGGTTCCACCATGCTTATATGGCCTAAAATAGACTGTACTACAAGTTTCATGACCTAATTAGGTCATATGACCCCTTAAATCTAGGGCCAAAATTTGAAGGGAAAAAAAAATGCTTTCAGCTGAGATCTCGGGTTTCGACTCAGACAATTCGATTTCAGGCTTGACTGAATCCATGCCCGAAACAGAGACCTCAAACCTTACTTTTAAGTTTTAACGGTTTACATTCTAGGCCTCTATCGTCTACAAGACTGCAATCCATCCTCGTGTTAAGTCAGTCAGTAGAGCCTTCCAAGTCAAATTCAGACCCAAATGCTCGATTTTAACTGCACTAGAGCACTGTTATGGGCATGGAGTGGGTTCAGGAAACAAATACTGAACTCTAAATCAAAACCAATCACAGGGAAGAGCTCTGCATTATACTTGTTTGATGAAATGCCAATACGACCTTGAATTTCCTTTCGTTGGCAGTGACTATTATCATTTTCGGGGTTTTCTTGCACAAGCTCGGCAACACTACTGTAGGAAATCCGATATAAGTTGATTCAAAAAAGACATGGATTCGCTACTTGCATCCTACCATGAATCTCCAATAGCCCAACTGCAATTTTTCCGATTCAAACCATTAGACAGACCTGAAATTTCGAGGAATTCTTTGAGTCTCTTTAAAATTGGAGCCTCGACTCGATCAGGTCAGCGCCATTACCATAGGAAGCCACCCAAAAATCTCAGATTTCCACGGCGCCCAAAGCTTCCACCAGACCCCATGGTCAATAAATCCATAAAGAAGAGAACTTCTGGAGCAGACCCATCATCTGATAATGATAATGCCGCTGAAGAGTATGATACTGCTGCCACTGTTGATGATGATCCTGTGTGGAGCTCAGGCGAGATTTAAGCAATTTCATCTCTTTTCCAAGGAAGAATAGCTCAAAAACCCTGGAGTTTGTACAGGGAGGCCTCTCCCACTCCCACATCCATGCAAACTCAGACCATTGGGACTTCCTACATCGAAGAAACATGTGAGAATGATTACTCCACTCTCATCTAGGTTGTCCTTGTCTAAGCAAGCACACAAGAACCCTGATTTCCTACTGGCTCTAGCTAGAGAAATTAGGGGGCTTCCATCAGATAAAGATACATCTGAAATTCGCGATAAGTGGGTTCAGTTCCTCCGAAAGGGATTTCTGTCCTTAACAATACGGGAATTGGGTCATGTGGGTCTTCCACAGAGAGCTCTGCAGACCTTCTGCTGGGCTAAGAAACAATCTCAACTCTTCCCGGATGACTGCATTCTTGCTTCAACCATTGAGATCTTAGCAAGGGCCCATGGACTGAAAATGCCTTTCGACTTGGAGAAGTTTATGAGTTCAGCCAGTCGGACTGTTATTGAGGCAATGGCAAGGGGCTTTGTACGAGGAGGGAGTTTGAATCTAGCTAGGAAGCTGCTCTTGGTTGCCAAGGATAATAAAATAACACTGGATGCAAGCATCCATGCAAAGCTGATACTAGAGCTTGGTAAGAACCCAGACACATACAATCTTGTTTTGGCTTTACTAGATGAGCTTGCAGATGGAGATGATCTGCAACTGGAGCAGCAGGATTGTACAGCAGTCATGAAAGTCTGTATTAGGCTCAAGAAATTTGATATTGTTGAGAGTCTCTTTAACTGGTACAGGGAATCTGGATGTGACCTGAGTGTGGTCAAGTACACTACTATGATCCATAGCCGGTACACTGAGAAGAAATACAGGGAGGCACTCGCCCTGGTTTGGGAAATGGAGGGATCAAATTGTCTCTCTGATCTTCCAGCTTATCGTGTTGTCATAAAACTGTGTCAGTTTGAATGACCTCTCAAGGGCTGTAAGATATTTCTCAAGACTCAAGGATGCAGGTTTCAGTCCAGCATATGATATATACCGGAATTTGATCAAGATATATGCAGTTTCAGGGAGGTTAGCCAAGTGTAAGGAGCTCTACAAGGATATAGAGATGGCAGGATTCAAGTTGGATAAGCAGATGGAGTCTCTTTTCTTGGTTCTGGGAAGAAAAGTTGGTTCAGTTACATAAGAATTCCAGTTTGTCTGTTCAGGTGATCAAACTTCTCTTTTCATATTGGTTTATTTCAATAAATAGAGTATTTCTTATTGAGTGTGCATTTCTATACCAACTGATGCCGCTTAGAATGATTAAAATTAAGGCAGAACAAATAACAGAAGAGACAGTAAGAGGATGTAGCTAATACTCATACCTTCTGAGTCCTCAAACAAATGACTGCTTAATTAAATAAAGACATGTACATGTTTGTGTGAGTGTAAGAACCATAGGATCCTTCAATTGACAGAGGCCTTGATGATTTAGTGGATAAGGCCATGAGTAAAGATGATTTGCACATTGGAAGGTTCTCCCTATCAATTTCTGTTCCATTGATTTCCATTGGAGTTCATTTGTTGGTTTTTGTCACTTGATAAATTGATATTAATTGGTTGTGGTCTTATACATTCTGTTAGAATTGACACTATGTCCTCTCTCCTATGAATTAAGGAGATTCATCTCATCAACCACCTCAGTCATGTCATACCATTTAGGTAATCCCCTGATATGTTTAATCTTTTCTTGACTTACATAGAAGCTCGGTTTTTATAGCACTGTAATACTGTATTGACTATCCAATTAAATTCTTGAATATGGATTATGATGACATGATTGTTTGAACCAGGGATTTTTTGTGACTGCAATGTAGTCTCCACCTGTTTCAAACTATTCTTTCCTGTAATTGTTTTTTTATGAAGCCTGATTGGTTGGTCCGATTGTCTGAGTGAGATACTTCCAAACAATCAACACCTGACAACGTGTACTCTGAGGACTTTCTAACCCAAGTCAGTCCATTGCCAACATAATTCATATGGAAAAAGGAAATTTTTTTGAAACCGATGTATCACATTTCAATTATAGCAATTGATCTATTGATCTTTTGATAGCCGACCCCATTTAGTTGGGATAAGGCTAAGTTGTTGATCTATTGATCTTTTGATAAACCATTTTATAGCAAGGTGATAAGCTTATGGGTTTTCTTAATTTTTTGGCTATGTTGTAGGCTTTTATGTGGTCTTTGTCATTTTGAGATTTGCCTTATATTGCATCATTCTGATATTTCCATTTAGTGCTATTCCAACCTAATGCAACCTGTGTCCAAAATTTTGTCTTATTTTGGTTGTGGGCTTTTGTTTTAAGTGTTCTATTGATAATGTATCTAATTAGAAGGTCCAAATTTTAGATCCATAGGGGGTTAAAGAGATTAATGTTCTAATTGTTTAAGTTAGATTAGGATACTTCATTAGCTAGATAGAACCCTATTTTGAGTCTACTTAATTAAATTAATATAAGAGAGTGATTAGGAGTCCTTTTATGAGTTAATGTTAGTGCTCAAGTCCATTAATTATTTTGTGGTTAATTTAATTTTGCTATAATTTGTTTGAAGTTCACTCAAACACTACTTATATAAGGATGTAACCCCCAATCAATTTACACAGTTGAATAGAATTTTATTTGTGAAAGTGTGTGAGTTATGAGTTCCTCTACCCTACCCCTCTTTTTTCATGTTACTGTTCATAGGTACTGTTCACAGTCCTAAAACAGCCTTTCAATGTCTTCTCTTTCTTTCCCCATGGCGGGCTGCTGGAATACCAAAACTAGCAAGCTTTTAAGCCCTTGATTCAACAAAAAAATCTCCTTAAAGCAGGGCTTGTGTTTGCCATTCATAGCCCTAATTTCTAAATAGAGATCTAGTTGGCACCTACATAACTGTGTGCTTACCAAGCCATCATGGCAAGCTCATCCAGTTTTATTATTATTATTGACTTGACTTATTATTATAAAAACTACTCACTATCTAAGATCCGCTGTAATTAACAATGCTATTTCTGGAACATGGTACTCCACCCCTAGGCGGTTCTAATTTGATCAAATAGTAATGTTCTTTTTGGAGCGTTTCTACTGTTCTTTTGTTCCTTAAGAACAATAATAGAGTAGAAACATGTTTGGTAATGCCTGTTCGTTTTTCTAGAATGAACTGGACATTTGGAACAAAACTTTTTTAAATTTTGTTTCTATCTCAGGAACAAATCAAAGGAACAAAGATGAACCCGTGAATACCCTTGACACTCACCCCTTGACCCTAACTCCTCTCTCCCTCTCTCTCTTCCTTCCTTCCTTTGAGTCATGGTATGAACTCTTTCTTCTAATTAAGATTCGAGGTCTCGCCGAGATCTTGGTTTCGATAGCTATCGAGTCAAAACCACTACTAAAATAGAAAATATACTAGGTTTTGGCCAAAATTTTGGTCCAATCTCAATGAGATTGGGTCAAAATTTCATCCTGTATCGCCCTTAGTTCAAAATAATTTTAGAATCATTCCCTTATTTACCCAAATTTTCAACTTTCAAATGTTAAGGTTTTTTTTTTCTCATCTAAAACATTTGTAAATCTTAATATGATAAAACATTACTAAAAACTAAAAGAATGACAAAAAAACAAACATTTGTTTTGATATCAAAAAATTTATATTCATCTAGAACGATTTTAAACAGCATTCACATGCACCAAATAAGGTTTGACGGAATATAACTCTTTCAATATAAATTAGATTTAATCAATCTTGGATTTGTTTGAGTAGAGATTTGTATTTACTTGAGTTATGTTTTGGTCAAACTTTATTTGGTATGTGTGTGTGAATACTGTATAAAATCGTTCTGAATGGAAATAAATTTTTAGACACCAAAACAAAAGATTATTTTGTAGCTCTTCTGGTTTTTAGCGATGTTCTATAATAATAAGATCAATGGAATTTTTAGATTTAAGAAAAAACCTAGCATTTGAAAGTTGAAAATCGCCCCTTCAATCGAAAATTCAATTGTTGTTGTTATTGATCTGATGGTTGATTTTTTATCCTTTTGGAATTTGATTTTTATAACTATTTTTATTAAATTCAAATAAGAGTATTTGTTTATTTATGAATAATATCTTAAGTAAATAAAATAAAAAAAATTACTTAAATGATATTTGACATAAATAAGGGGTGATTTTGGAATCTCGGCGAAACCTCAAACTATGACTACCAATCTAGGGTCCGAAGTCGAACTACCATTTTGAGTGTGATTTTTAAAAAACTAGGTTCCACCATGCTTATATGGCCTAAAATAGACTGTACTACAAGTTTCATGATCTAATTAGGTCATATGCCCCCTTAAATCAAGGGCTGAAATTTGAAAAAAAAAAAAAAAAATGTTTTCAGCTGAGATCTCAGGTTTGGACTTAGACAATTCGATTTCAGGCCTGACTGAATCCATGCCCGAAACAGAGACCTCAAACCTTACTTTTAAGTTTTAACGGTTCACATTCTTGGCCAATTTCTTCTGATTCCTGTCTTCGTGGTTCACATCGAAATTAGGACATGTTTCTCAACCTCGTTTGCTTCCTTTATTGATCAACCAACCACCATAATAACCTGGTTAAGACTTAAGATCACCTAAACCAAAATGCAAAGTCTATGCATCACGATAGAGAGACAAATGAAGCACCTCGATCTAGAGCATGCATGTATAATTGAGTTGGAGCAAGAAGATGGCTTATCCAGAACAAGGGAAGCATCTCCAATGTTTAACCAAATATTTATCAACTTGTCGGTGCTCACATTCTTAATCAATTTATTAAAGCACTTGTTTTATTTTTTTTTTAATTTTAGAAACCAAGAAAAATTTGAGTGTTCAAACCAAATCAATCAATTTGAGGAAAAACAATCACCAACAAACCCCCCTTCCTATCAAAAAGGGCGTTCCCAATGCACAAGGCTCTTGTCACTATGGGGTCTAAGGAGCATCATAATGTATGACGCAGCCTTACCCCTACTTCACGGAAAAACTGTTTCCAAAGACTCAAATCTATAACCACTTGGTCACAATGGAGCAACCTTACCGGTGCACCAAGATCATTTTAAAACATGCTCTTAAAAACATCTTGAAAATTGAGGCTTCAACTTGTGGGTACTCACGGATTCACATCCTCTACTTCCAAAGCTCTACTTCCATCCTACTTCCATGAGCTCTCAGCATGCCACCTGGCCTGAAAACCATCCAATGGTTGTTAATTAAAAAATTCAAATTATTTTGAAATCCAGATGAGATCTATTTGAATCACCTTAAACCCCAAACCAACCCCACCGGACCGGTTCAAAACAAACCAAATCGAACTTATTTCCCTCAAACTAAACCCATTTCACTCATTTGCCTAAGGTTTCAAATCGAACGAAAATTCCCATCAGAACCTCTCCCGAATCCCTCCCTCTCTCACTCATCCTTCTTACAACTCCTCAGTGGCGACGGCGATAGCAACGGCGACATCCTCTCTCTCACCCTGCCACTGCTGTTGCTTTCCGATGTACTCGCCCTAACCTAAATCTTGATCTCCTCTCTCAATCACCCTGGAAATACTCTCTTGTGCCTACCTCATTTTCTGTGTTCCAGACGACCCTTCTGCTCTTTACAAACCCTAAGCAAGAAAAATAGTTGTAGTAGATTTCCCATCTTCTTGTTTGATTGGATTCTCTTTCCCTATTTTTCTCCCATTTCACAAACCCTAAGGCGAAAATCGTGTTTCCCATTTTCTATCTTTTCTCTTACCCTCTTTCCCTCCCATTTGAGAAATCCTAAGCGAAGCGCAGAGAAGGAACCTATCCTCTCTGTCGGTGGGAATCCCATCCTCCTCCATTGGATCATCAAATTCAAAAATTGGGTTTTCAATAGAAAGGCCAGAGGTGAAGAGGGTTCCTCTGCAAAGAGGGCATGTTGAGTTTGGCAGGAGCCAAGTGTCTATACAGTTGATGTGAAAAGCATGGCGACGTATGGGAAGCAATCTAAGTTTGTCTTGTTCTGAAAATTCAGAGAGGCAAACAGCACAATCGAAGGGTTCTTTTAGACCCATTTTCTCTTTGTAGGGGAAAACAAGGAGAGCATATATGAAAGCTTGATCTAGACCCGAGTCATGGAGATGGAATAACTGTTGTAACTGTCTTTGTAGAGCATCAGAGCCGGACAAATCTAGGTACCTATTAGACTGAGAAGTTGATGAGGAAGATGGTTTCTTTATGAGGAATATAACGAGCAGGTGGAGCAGACCAGATATGAAGAATATAACAGCTAGAATAACTATGATTAAAAGAACAATTGGACTGATTTTTCTACCAGATGACGATGGGGTTGATCCATTCTGATCATTACTACTATGAGGAGATCTGAATGAGGAATAAGAAGAAAGAGGAGAAATACCAGGTGGAAAGTTACAAGTATCATCTTTTTCCTTGATTTGAGACTGAAACCAAGACATCTAAGGATGAGTAGATGGGAAGGACTAGAGAGTCGTCCTTGTTCTCATCTTTCTAATATGAAAACCGAAACCCCTCAGGGTAAGCTAAGAAAAAGCATACTTTCCTGCCTTTGAGAGAAAACCAACTTAAATTTTGTTTTAATTTGAAGGAACTGAACAGAAAAGATTACCCATTACTCCCACTAAGATAAGACCCAATTCATTCAAGCAAATAGTACTGAAGAAAAGCAAACATTCTTGAGATTTGAGAACAAAGCAGTGGCTGGAGAAGGTGTTTCTATGCTAAAAAAATGAAATCCAATTCAGGTCTCTCCTTCCCCTTCCCCCTTCTCCCCCTTCCCCCCTTGCTGAGAGGCTTCTGCAATTAATCCAGATTCTTCTTCTTAAGTCTGTATTTGTTTTACCTCATGCCTATGGCAGCTAGCTTAGTCGATTCATTGCAAAAAATTACAAAGATTACAAATTGCTCAAGTGAAAAAGCTTCTTACATGTAATGATCATCCTCACATTGCTGAACCCGATTAATAGATTGGTTTGTGTGCTGAATCTTTTCAGGATAATGTTCGAAGAAGTAATGCTTAAGATAGATCAGAGAAAACCATTGAACGCATTAGATTAGAGAAAACCATTAAATGCAGTAGATCCACACAATTACATAATATGTTGTACCAGTGTTTAAACCCAAAATTGAACATCTTGTTCCAGGGAGCCCTAAACTTTGCAAATAATGCAACAGACAACATGGATAAGGGTGGGTAATAAGGGATCAACCAGCTAAGGATTCAATATTACTGATGTAGTAACTCAAGGACAGAGTAGGGTCTGCTGAATCATATTTTACAGAGTATTTTGTACAATGATACATGGAGAATACAAGGTATCCAAGCTGGCTGCAAGGTACTTGAGATAGATCAAAGAAAACCATTGAACACAGTGGATCAAGTTAACTATTCTTGGGCATTAAACACTTGATAGTGGATCCATTACATGCAATAAGATTGATCAAACAGATTACTTCTAAATAATGGAGAAAGGGGGGAAAAGCTACAGACAACAAAAATGAAAGGAAAAATTGTTCTTGAGTCCTCGGTGTAACCCCACGTGCTCTTCCGTTTGAGCTAAAGACTCACCTACCTAAATAAACCGTGTTAACAAAGGTATATAATAAAAATTTAATGGATCACAAATAATGGATGGATTCAAAGAACAAAAAAATGAAAAACAAATCCAATTCCAACAGTGCAACTGAATCATAGGTTCCATCATAAGCAAGAAACAAATCCAATTCTACTAATTCAATGTTTTACCCAAATAACGAAGGAGAATACTAATAATCTAATGTCATTTTGTTATTCGAAAAATGATATACAGGACACATCTGAGGTGCAGATTTTTAAAAAAAAAATCAAAATCTGAGGAGCAATTTGTTTCTCAACTAAAAACAATTCTCCACTTGTTTTTAGATATATATCTTACATGGTTTTAGCTGGAAACAAATGAAACCTAAACAAAAAATTGATCAGCTTGTGAGGTAGATTCTGTTGGCGTATTTGCATAACCCCAAAATGTTTTGATGCATGAAGTGTAGATGTAATCGACACTCAAGTCTAGCCATTGCACATTATAGCTCAATAATTGATCTCATTTTTCTTGTCAAACCTGATGGTCTAGGAAAATGTGAAAATGGAAAAGAACTAGCAAAAGCAAAAACACCCTACTCAATAATCGATCTCTGTGAATGAACTCAAGAAGACATACGTACACAATTTCCTTCTCCTTCTCTGCCAAGGGAAAACGAGAAAACTCAAAACTCAAAATAGACTCAGACGTTCTCCTTCTCCTCCCTCTCTACTACAATTGGTTTTCTTGCTTAGGGTTTGTGAAATGGGAGGGAAATAAGGAAAGAGAATCCGATCAAACAAGAAGATGAGAAATCTGCTACAACTAGTTTTCTCGCTTAGGGTTTGTAAAGAGCAGAAGGGTCGTTTAGAACACAGAGAGAATGAGGGAGGCGCGAGAGAGTATTTCCAGGGTGAGTGAGAGAGGAGATCGAGATTTAGGTTAGGGCGAGTACATCGGAAAGCAGCAACAGCAGGGTGAGAGAGAACATGTCGCCGTCGCTACTGAGGAGTTGTGAGAGGGAGGGATTCGAGAGAGGTTCTGCTGGGAATTTTTGTTCAATTTGAAACCCTAGGCAGATGAGTGAAATGTGTTTAGTTTGAGGGAAATAAGTTCGGTTTGGTTTGTTTTGAAACGGTCGGGTGGGGTTGGTTTGGGGTTTAAGGTGGTTCAAATAGATCTCATCTGGATTTCAAAATAATTTGAATTTTTTAATTAACAACCGTTGGATGGATTTCAGGCTAGGTGGCATGCTGGGAGCTCACGGAAGTAGGATGGAAGTAGAGCTTTGGAATTAGAGGATGTGGATCCGGGTAGTCACTCTATCAAGGTGTTGTAAATTTAAGGATTTAGAGCAAGAGTAGTGCCATGATAATTACCAAGTGGTCCAGGTTTGGTGTATTAGGTCCTTGAAGTTGAAATTGAGTAGTGGATTAGTATGCTTCTAATTAAGCAACTGCCTAACAAACACTAATTCTATTCTATTCTATTCAATAATTCACTTATGATGTTTTCTCTCTCTTCAATCTTTAGAAGTTTAATTTGTTTCGATTTATTGGAATTGTCTGATGCAAAAGAAACGATATTTGTTACAAAGAATTGACAAAAGTTTTTATGCCCGATCGCACACAAGGTCGTCAGATGGGGACAATTAGTTGATCGAAGTGACCAAACGCCCCCTATTAAATGCATCATCGTCCGCGGTGCACAAGCAGTTGTACACAAAAACCTTTCCCAAAAAAATTTCAAAGATATTTGGAAAACAACTTTCATTATGAGTTTTTAAATTTTGTCTTCCTCTTTTCACAATTGAACAAGGTTTCCATTGGCCCACATTAAGCCCTTGGATATGAATCTATTTTACCACCCATCTTTCTTACTGCATATCCAGCGGTTTCAAGGGGCTACACAGCGTATACCCAAGAGAAATTGTTCAGATCACCTTTACTTGCCCACCCCTTTTTTTTTTTTTTTTTTTTTTTTTTTTTTTTTTGAAAAAATTGCCTACATCTACTTAAATTAGAAAAAGAATTACAAAACAAGTAGGTTTGACTTGAATCTAGAAAATTGTCCCTTTTTTTGGGTATATTTTTTCATCACCATGTCTGAAAGAGAGATTCTTTTAATCGGATGGCTTTTTGGCCTCCCTCACCTGTAGAATAAATATGAACAATTAGAAACAGATATCTCAAAGCTTCTTGTGCTTTCTTCACAAGTAACCCAAAGATCTGCCAAACCAAAGTTTAGTAACACGGAAAGATGGGTTGTAAGAAGCCAGAATCCAACAGAGTTTCAGAATAAAATCAAACAAATACTTTCCTTGTGCCTTTTATCAGTGACAGAGAACCTTCAATTGCTGGCCGGCTACATTAGGCTCACGCAAATAGAAAGGGTATGAAAAAAAAACAAACAAATTGGATTCAAATTAGAAGGTTAAGAAGAGTTCTACAGTTTCATGTATTCAATATTTCTCTAATGGCCAAATGTTCTCTCTGTGCCGAGGGCGCAGGCTGCGCTCAGACACATGGGGTGGGCAAAATAACCATCCTGTTCCCCTGAATGGCAGGCCCATGTGTCTGGGCACAGGCTGCGCTGCGGCACAGAGAACATCAGCCCTTCTCTAATATATGAATTGAAGGAATTACAACAACAGCACCAACCATTATATAAAGGTTCCAGTGCTGTTCATGAAACATATGGAAAATCACAGAACAGTGAGTTGAGAAGATACTAGTAGGCGAATGAGAATAATGCTGTGAACCGGGGCAAGGAAATTATGACATCATTAATCTAAAGAACACGTGAAACCCTTCCAATTTATGAATGAATGAAATATAAAATAGTAAATAAGCAAAGTTGGTTAAATGAACAAAATAACTCAGTTTCTTGAAGCCAAACAAACACTCTTCCTACAAGCATTCTTCCTTATGAGTATTTTAGCAGTGTCAAATCCCTAAGATGGTTCTTATCTGATCCGGCGGATGCCTTGCCAAGGATTTGGGATCTGGGTAATGGTTCTTGGGATCCATGATCACCTTATAAATGAGTTCGTAAAGATCAGCTAATGACCTAGCAACCCGAATGCAAGCCTCTGAACGCAGCCGAGGAACCTGCATCTGCTCAAATTCTGGAAGAGAACCTTCACTTCCTAACACAAGTCCAAAGAAAGCTTTCAGCGACTCTGAAAGTGAAGCTGGTGATATATCTTCCACTTCTGCTAGTGGTGGACCATCAGTGTCCTCATTGAACTGATTCTGGAAGTGAGATATCTTGTTCAACAACCCACATCTTCTTAAAATAGCATCAACTTCTTTTTCCACAAGAACATTGACATGGTTATCAATCATTGCTTGAAGATTCCTGACATACTCTGCGGCAACATCATGTCCAAGCAATGGTTGCTGAATGGCAGATAAGCAGTTGATCAGGAAGATTTTGGAGAGTGTTTCTCGATTCTGTGCAGATCCATGGAGACAAAACACCATATCAGAGGGGAAGGGGAGGAGAAAAAGAAAAAGATATGACACAGGAAAACTTGCTAATGTTGGATTTAAGCCCCTAGCAAAGATTTTCCATTAAAACTCAGAAAGAGGAAAAATGGAAGTCTCTGGAACTCATCTCCCAGAACATAACATAAGGGCATTATACTTATGGAATAGCAGCACATGCAACAAATACGTTCCACTCGCACTAGAAGTCAGTGCTAATACAGGTCCATCTGGATTCATTTGCAGCATTGAGGCCCATCATAGTTTCTCCAGGAAAATGGAGTTCGTTTTTCCAGCCCACATAGTTCAACCACATGGGGCACTACAATCCATAAAGGGATCCATGTATAACTGCTAAAACTTTAATTTTACTTTGTTCGAGGTTCAATTTCTACTAAGCATGTCCAATTAAATCTAGAATACTATAAATTAAGTTTTTTAGAGTCAAATAGCAGATTCCTTCTGAAAGACCCATCTTAACAAAAAAAAAAAAAAAGAGCCTAGAAACAATAATTTGAGTGATTTTCCATTTAACGAAAAGAAAGAAAAGGAGGCTGTCAATCCTGCTTCTATTTAATGATGAAATTTGTTTTAAAAAGAAATGCTGCTGATGTGATAGAATCATTCCAGCCCTAACAATCCTCATTTAAATCCTCTTCACAGCCTTTGTTTCCTGAATATGTCAATCCCATAAATGTTGGTCATCAGCTCATTTTGGGCAAGTATAGACCCTCAGCCTATTAAACCTTAGTTTACCAACTTCCAATCTTCATTTGATTTCTTGATTTCTATAGATCCTATAAAAGGGAAAATGTCCTTTACATGGTCCAGTTAAAGAAGTTTTGTTTAATGGCCCTAAATATCTGCAGTTTCAGCTTAGTTACTGCTCACATTTTATGGACATGTTTTGCCCATGTCACCATCTACCTAGCTGGTAAATTTCAGGTGAAGCAGAACTTTCAACACAGAGATATAAAAATGTTAAAAAGAGCTTGAAAACTCAACCATGGCCAAGAGGATTTTCACCCACTGAAAATACAAGGTTTACAGTTGAAAATGGCGGATCGTATGGTCAAGACGGAAATCTAATTTGACAAAAGACTAATCCATGGGTTATACAACCTACCCTATGGTTGATTTTCCAAGCTAAGCCCTCCAAGTGGCTGAGAAAGGTTGTACCCTCTAGATAACCTTATCTCAACCAGTGTTAAGGAAACATTCACCATTTCAAGTTTCAATATGTACCAACGATCTTTAGCAACCAAAATTCCAAGGTACATAGAAGATTAGCCATCTTAGTTTTATCTTCACCTAATCAAAGATCCAAACAAACCCCATTAGTTAACTTAAAAAATTGAACATGTTACCTATCTTCCTCAAAGCATAAAATATTGAGTTAATGGGACTCTGACATCTTTTTTTCCTTTTCCTTCGTAGAAATACAAAAAAAGGTCATTTAGTCCACACAACCATAAAACCAGGAGAAATCTGTGGCCCCAAAACTGAACACAAAAAGCCAAGATCAAAGCAATACATGGATAGAGCATTGCAATAACAAACCCAGGCTCCACTAACTAGAAAATAATAAACAATGACTGAAATTCATCTTCCAGAACAAAAATCAAGGGAAGCACATGAAGTGCATATGTGCCCTGGGGGTTTCTGAATGCAGGTCCACCTGGATTTATTTCCAGCAATGAGGCCCGTCAAAACTTCACCAGGAAAGTGGATTTTTCTTCTTCTAAACCACCTAAGCTAATCACAAAAGGCAGTTAAAGGGGTTATCCAACCATGAAGCGACCACTTGCCAGATATATGATTACCTACTAAACCTTTGGTTTTACTCTGTTTAGGGTTTAATTTCTACAAAGCAGGTCCAATTGGATCTAGATTACTATTATGTAGGCTTTTTAAGAGTCAAAAGTAGTTTTTTTTTTTTTTAACCCAAATATTATCTGGGACCCAGGCCGGCCCCTAGCATTTTATTAAAACCAACAAAAGAATAGGACCGTACACGGGGGTTACATTCCACCTTACCCCAACCCAAGGAGCTAACCACCCAAGGCCTCTCAAACAGAATACCTAGCCTGAACAGAGAGAAAAACAATATCTATTTCCTGAGAACTGGCAGACCCGCCTTGTCCTCCCGAAGGATAACCTGAAAACCGCTTGTAGGCAAGCAGCCCTGATGGAACGTGACAGAAGACCCAAAGTCGCAGGCAAGGTTGGCTAACCAATCAGCCGCCTTGTTACTTTCACGAAAGGCAAAGGAGACATAAGCTCGGGTAGACAAGACCAAGGCCAAAATCTCCTGGAACCAATACCAGCCTTTCCATAAGTTACACCTCTTCTGACTAACCATTCTAGCAGTGGATGCTGAATACACTTTACCACCAAGTCAAGGAGCCCAAGATCTTGACATAGAAGCAACCCATCTCTCAAGGCTCAAAGCTCGGCAATCGAGTTGGTGCATGCACCATAGAAATTAGAGAAGGCCGCCAGAACCATACCATTCGGGTCCCTTATGACCCCTCCACCTCCTCCAAGGCCCGGATTACCCCTACAAGCACCATCCACATTGAGTTTTATAGAGGCAAAAGCACGGCACCAATAAACTGGCAGGGGGGGTTTAGCTTGGGCGTTGGAGAAACGAGGCCAAAACACTGCAGAATTAGACCATCCCTCAGGGACCCTAACCGGCCAACCTTGGGGGGAAGCCGGATTTCTTTCACCTAGGCTTTAATGCTATCAACTATTGAACTAGTAGTGCGCCTACCTTCTCCATGCCTTCTAATATTTCTCTCCTTCCACAGCTCCCAAACAACCAAGGATGGCAGGAGTCCCGTGATGTAAGCACTAAGGCTACTACCGCTTGCCGAATTCTGCCACAGGACAATTCGACCTCTAACATCCTGTGAGGGAAGAGAAGGGATGTCAAAAATACGCTCGAAACATCTCCACACCTTGGAAGCCGTACCCCCATACAATAGACAATGGTCAGTCATCTCGCTTTGTGGGCTCCCACAACAATTACACTTTGAGGCCAGGGGTATGCCAACCACCATTAAAGCCTCGTCCGTGGGGACCTTTCCGTTTAGAAGCTACCAAAAGAAGAAAGCAACTTTCACTGGAACAGAAAGATTCCATAACCACTTCACATAAGGTACCACAGGCGAAACACTCCGCACCTCATTCCCAGCCGACTTGGTTGTGAAACATCCATCACTCGAAGGAGACCACACTAAGACATCATCTCTATTAGAAAGAGCAAAGCCTCCAGAAGTAATGCTATTTCTTATGGTAGAAGAGTCAATGTGATCCAGGATGTCCTGTCTCCTAGTGCCATCCACCCCCAAGGCATCAAATCTGTATCCACCAGAAGGCCATTGTCAACAAAGTCAATCAGGGGACAAGCTCCCGTCTATTTATTGAGCCAGAAAGAAACCCTGCCAGAGCCAAGCAGCCACCGAGCTCTATCCATCAGGAGCCCCTTAAAGGCCAACGCCCTACGTCAAGACCTTGAGCCAACCCCCTGCACTCCAGCCAGAGCAACATGAAGGTTTCTAAAGAACTTTGCCCTGAAGAAACCAATCCACAGAGAGCAATTAGCAAGGACCCTCCAAAGACCCTTGAGCCTGAGCGAAATACCAACATCCTCTAGAAGCCTGATCCCAAGCCCCCCTTCATCAAGCGGCCTACAGACCTTCCTCCAACACACCCAATGCCTGCGTTTTCCCCATTCCGAGCTTTCCCAGAGAAAATTTGCAAAAATGCCATATAACCTCCGAATAACTGCCTTATGCGGGTCCAGCGTAGCGAGAACATGGATGGGGATAGAAGAGAGGACATGTTTTAAGAGCGTAACGCGTCCCCCGGAGGATAAGAGTCTCCCCATCCAACCTGCCACTCTGTTCCCAGAGTGGAGAGGGGCCCCCAAGTAGGTGATTGGTAGTGACTTCCTGGAGAACCCGGTCACCACCCCAACCATGTGGGCCCTAGCCATAGATACCTTGTCACCCAAGACGAAGCAGCTTTTTTGCCTGTTGACCAGCTGCCCCAAAAAGCCTTCATATCTGCTAATAAACCCCATGACTTGTTTGAGCGAGCTTTTCACACCCCTGGTGAAAATAATGGTGTCATCAGCAAACAGGCAATGTGAGATCCCAGGACACCCTCTCGGGAGCTTGTAATAAGATGCATGCCCCTCCTCAAATAGGCTTTTGATGCCCCTGCTCATCACCTCCTCAGCCAAAATGAACAAAGCTGGAGATAAGGGATCCCCTGCCTGACCCCCCTGGAAGACTTGAAGAAGCCCGACCGACTGCCTCCCAGCACTATCGAAAACCAACAATTCTCCACGGTCTTTCTAATTAAGGCGATCCAGGCCTCACTAAAACCAAATCTGGAGAGAACGAGCCAAAGGAACTTCCATTCCAGAAGGTCATATGCTTTCGCCATATCAAGCTTTAGGATCACATTACCCCCTCGAGTCTTTCTGTTCAAGTCATGAGCCATCTCCCAGACAATGGAGATGTTGTCATGGATACACCTGCACTGCACAAAAGCACCCTGCTCCTCTACCACTAAGGAGGGGAGTAACCCTGCCAGCCTGGAAACAAAGAGTCAAAAGTAGTTCCCTTATACAAAACTCTTATTTAGCAAAAGGTCTTAGAGATACTAATTTGAGATATTCTAGACTTAAGTCCTTCAACCAAAACAGGAAAAAGGAAGATGTTATCCCTAATAAACTTTTAATGCTTTGATGACTTATAGATAATGAAATGCACCTGAGGTGATAGCATCATTCCTTCGGTGTGACGTCAAAGATTGAGGATCCATTCTGCATCTCCTTTTCTCAGTCCATTCTTCTTCAAATCTCATTTAGTTTCTTTCATCTTCTTTCCTTTTTGCAGCCTATTAAATTTCAAAAATTTGACCAGCCATATATCCTTTGCTTCTCCAGCAATCATAAACTAGTTTAACTCTATTTACAGTTCTTATTTCTTTAATATGTCACTCCCTAAGTATCGGTTATTAGCCCCTTGTTTTTTGTAAGTAAATAGTTCATCTACTCTAAGTTTACCATCTATTTTTTTAAGGAGAAGAAAAAAACAAAATCTTGGCTTTTTGCCATCTTCCAATCTTATTTGGGTTCTTGAATTAAATATATACACAATATTTTGTTTTTTTTTTCAACCTTATTTCTGACTATCTCCAAAGAAAACATATCCATCTTAAGTTTGCCTTCACCTGAAAAAAAGATGAACAAAGCCTCTTTAGTTAACCTCAAAAACCAAAAAGCCAACCTATCGTCCTTAAGCTTACAATATTGGACCCTTTTTTTTGGCATAAGATCTTTGATTGGGGGTGGGAGGGGGGAGGGGGGAGGGGGGGGGGGAAGGTAGGAAGAACTCTAAAACCCTCCCATATAGGATCCCAAGACAAACCCCACTCAGATAGCAAACCCCAAAATTGACTGAATTCTCAAACCTCTCAGATTAACACCAAACTCTATGAAACAATAGTTAATAGGAAGGATAAGAACCCTTCAAAAGATGGGAATGATCTGATAAGCAGTTTGGGAGTAATTTAGGAAACAGTGATCTCTCAGGCGGATATCTCAGAAATAGTGAAACTGAAATTAAATCCAATCCAACCATCAGAACTGAATAAAACTTGGTGGATTCTCTATTTCAGCAAACTAATCCAAACCCCCAAACAATTAGATCGATCAAGTGGCTAGGATAAAACTAATTTGCAAACCAAAATTCTAAAATTGAAGTATTCTGCAAATAGGAGACTTTAAAGTAGCAGCTTAAGGAGACCTCAGAATGGCCCCAATTTCTGGTCGAGTTCCTCTCCTAAGGTGTCCTTGAAAACCATAAAATATTGGCTGAATCTGATTAACAGATCAGCCTATGGTTGTAGATCTATACTGCTGAGATATAAACCTGAAACAGGGGATCAACAGATCACAATAAATCTATTCAAACAGATTAACTTGTTCAACTGAGGCCTTGGGATGCACCAATACAGAGGAGTGATTTGATTCAGATTGAAGGATCTAAAAGAGCTAGGGGCAGGCCTAAAATGACCGTAGAAGTAGTGAGGAAAGACATGCATAGGTTGGGCCTTGTCTCAAGTATGGTCTCAAATAGAGCTGATTGGAGGGCAACGATCCATGTAGCCGACCCAATTTAGGTGGGATATTCCTAAGTTTCTGTCAATGTTTTTGATCTGTTGTTTTTTCTTTTATTGTCTTTGCCAGGATCCATGTAGCCAGCCCCATTTAGCTGGGATAAAGCTGGAGTTGTTGTTGTTGTTGATCTTAAAGCTCTCAATTGTCTCTTTCTTGGGTACTCTCCCACCACAAAAGGCTACAAGTGCTACAATCCATCCTCCTGAAAATGGCTTGTATCCGAGGATTTTACCTTCCTTGAGTCTGTGCCTTCCTTTTCCCCACAAATGCCACCTCTTCATGGGGAGAGGAGTGAAGAGGTGGTAGTCATCCAACCTTTACTTGTCCCAACTTTTCTCTTTAATGTTGAGAAGACCAAGGGTATGGATGTAGGAGAAGTGACAGAATAAAAAACAAATGAAGATGTTCTAGAAGGTGAACCTAAAAGAATTGGGGAAGGTGGAGGAGATTCTGATTTTGCAGCAAAGGCAGAAGAAGACCTTCCAACAATCCTCTTCTAATCCTCATGATGAGCTTCATCCCCTTGATTCAGGTAACATTTCATTCTATTCTCCTACGTTAGATCTTCTTATTACTGATAGGGGAAAGGAAAAAGATCTTGCACTAATCTTATAGCCAAGTTTGTTTCCTATAATTCAATGTCTCCTACAAGTGTTGCTTATTCAGTCGCCCTTTCCTAGATCCCTATTCTCAAGAATGTCACTGAGGAAGGGTAGGAAGCTATGAGTGAGGAGATGAAGGCACTTGAGACGAATTGTAGCTAAGTTAGTTGATCTTCCAAAGGGAAGAGTCCCTGTAGGATGCAGATGGGTCTTCTCAGTTAAACACCATTCAAATGGTACTATCGATACTCATAAGGCTAGGCTGGTGGTTAAAGGATATAGCTAAGTGTATGGAGTTAACTTTCAGAAAACATTTTCTTCTGTGGCTAAACTCAAACGATAAGAGTTTTTTATCATTAGTAGCCAATCGGGATTATCCCTTGTATCAGTTTGATGTGAAAAATGCTTTTCTCTATGGTGACTTCGAAGAGTAAGTGTATATGCAAGCCCCCCTGGCTTCAATTTTTCACAGCTAAAGGTAAAGTTTGCCAATTTAAAAAATCTTTCTACAGCCTCAAACAGTCTCTGAAGGCTTGTTTGAAAGGTTTAGACAGAGTTATATTGAAGAATGGACATGCTCAAAGTCAGGCTGATCATACATTATTCACCAAACTAGGCAGTGGTAACCATAGTTGTCACGGCGTCACGGCGATCCAAGTCGGTGGAGGGGTGTCACGTCGATATATCGACATGTCGCCCACCATGGCGTTGCCATGGCGAGCATGTCGACCATGTTTTATTTTTTATTTTCTCTATTTTTAATGTGTTAATAGATGTATACTCAAGCTATGTTTTATTTTTTCTCTATTGTTTCTCAAGTTTTAAGAAGAAAATTCAGAAATCGAAGAAGAAATCGAAGAGGGAAAGAAGAAATCGAAAGAAATCGAAGAGGGAAAGAAGACAGGAAGAAGAAATCGAAGAGGGAAAGAAGAAATCGAAAGAAATTGAAGAGGGAAAGAAGAAATCGAAGAGGGAAGAAGAAATCGAAGACAGGAAGAAGATATCGAAGAGGGAAAGAGAGACAGGAAGAAGAAATCAAAGAGGGACGCCATGGCGTAGGTCGCCATGCAACCCTCTCCAGCGCCAGGACGCCCTGGCGACGCCATGACAACTATGGTGGTAACATCACAACTCTAATTGTCTATGTGGATAACATCGTAGAAACTATAAATGAGATCAAGTAAAGAGGCTCAAAACTTGCTTAGCTCATTAGTTTGAGATCAAAGACCTTGTACCTTGAAGTATTTCTTGGAAATTGAAGTGTCAAGGTCAAAGAAAGGCCTAAATATTTGTCAGTTGAAGTTTATGTTGGATCTTTTGAAGGAGACAGAGATCTTGGGTTGTATCTTTTAATTAAGATGCAGGGAAGTATCAAGGATTGGTGGGGAAGTTGATCTATCTCTCTCTCACTCATCCAGACATTGCTTGTGTTTTTGGGATAGTGAGCCAGTTTATGCAATTTCTTAGGAGTGGTCATTTGGATGTTGTGTATCACATTCTTAGCTACTTGAAATCCAATCCGGGAAAGGGACTGTTGTACACCAAACATAACCACTAGAAAATTGAGGCCTACAGTGATATTGATTGGGCAGGCTTTGTGGCTGATAGAAGATCTACATTAGGATATTGCACCTTTTTAGGTGCTATCTTAGTTATTTGGAGAAGCAAGAAGCAAACTATTGTTGCAAGATCAGTACAGAGGCAGAGTTTAGAGCCATGGCCCATAGAGTTTTCGAACTCTTATCATTCAAGAAATTAGTTCAAGAATTGGGATTTGAAACTAATGGATCCACGAGACTATATTGTGACAACAAGGCTGCTAGTAGCATAGCACTTAATCATGTACAGGATGATCGTATAATGCATACTGAGGTTGATGAATTTTTATCACCTCAAGTACAGTACACCTCAAGTGCACCAAAAAGGTACATCTGACGGTGCACCTTAAAGTGATTTTGTTTAAAACACTCCCCCAAGTGCAAGTGCACCATCAGATGTACCTTTTTGGTGCACTTGAGGGTGTATTGTACTTGAGGGGATAAAGGTCCGAGGTTGATCATCATTTCATAAAGGAGAAAATTGACTTTGGTTATATTTGCACACCCTTTGTTAAAACAAGGAATCAGCGAGCGAATGTGTTAACCAAAGGAATCAACTCTCTTTAGTTTCATACCCTCATTAGCAAGATGGGCATGTATGAAATTTATTCCCCAGCTTGAGGGGTAGTGTTAGGATACATATAGTAAGGGCTATGATGGGAAATAATGTGTTAGGACCATCTAGTCAAGGCACCGCCTAGGCGTCTGGGCAGGTTTCCAAGGGTTGGGTGGTCATCCATCTTATTTTAACCAAATAAGGTGGGTGCCTTGGGACACCTAGGTCCCTGGGCAGTTGATGTTTTTCTCCCTCTAAATAATGTTGATCATAATATTTCTATTGGCTTGTGTACAAGTTTGTGTATAAGTGAGAAGCATGGGATCATTTACTACCCAAAAAAAAAAAAATTTTAATTAAGAAAGAAAGAAATCGAACTTCACTTGTTTACTTCTTTTGTTCTCCTTCTCTTGTTTACATACTTTTTTTTCAACTAAATAATGTTCTTCTTACATACTTTTTTTTCAACTAAATAATGTTCTTTCTTACATACTTTTTTTTCAACTAAATAATGTTCTTTCTAACATAATGTTGTTGCTATAATGCTGCATTGATGTTACTATACATAGCGGTAAATTAGTGCATAGATTCAATCTGCATTGTTGTTGACGTAAAGTTGTAAGCATAATCATATTAATTTTATACTAGATATAGTGGATACAAAAAAATACTAGGGCGCTTAGGAGGGTGCCTTGTGCCTATGCGCTTTGGTGGCCCTCCAATGTATTGGGCTGCCTAGACACCTTAACAACTATGGTTAGGATTCACTCTATAGGTGCATTTATGCAATCTTGTGTTAAATCTTTCTAAAACAGGAAATATAGACCGGAGAGTGATTGATCTCTCTCACAGAGTCTTTTCTGTTCTCTGTCTTCTTCCTCCTTTCCTTTCTTTCTCTTACTGATTTAACCCATATAAGTTGGAACTGGGAGGACACGACAAAGCAAGCCTACTTCCCCTAATTACTAAATTCCGTTTCAACTAGAAGTCTTTGAATTCCTAAGTCACAATTACATGCAGACTCTAAATTTTCAAGTTTAATTTCACGAAACCTATCGGATTTATGTTAGAATTTATATTCTAACTATCCCATACCAAACCCCCCCCCTCCCTACAAAGTAATGCCTAACAAAAACAAAATAGTAAATCAACACTCTTTCACATTCTTTCAGCCAGAAAATGTACTGCTTATAGCAAGATGTCCAGACTCCTAAAAAGAGCAGCCTAAATTGGATGACCAGATTGTCCAATCATGGGGTGATGCAGATATGAACATATTTTAGTAGAAATAAACCTTGGGTTGGCTTCTATACATGGTGGGCCTTTGGTCCAATGGGTTGTCATTGTAATAGGCACCTTTAATGGGCCTAAACTAAGGTAGGAGCTAGAACTACGAGATTAGTAAAGTAAAATTAGTTTAGTTCAAATTTTGAACCCTCCTTATGTTCAAATTTAGCTATTACATTCTAAGTCTGTATTCTGTTTTTAGAGTCTATTTTGAATAGGACTGCCAAATACTAGTCTGTTTTGACTATTCCAAGTAGTAGTTTGAATTCCAAATCAGTTTAGGAGTGTTAGAGTATCGGTAAATTTTTTATAGATGCATTGGCCTATGACCATACACACGAATTTATAAGTAATACTATTAAAGTTTTCACCAAGTACAGTGAATTCAGTATGTTCTTCTAAGTGGATTCCAAAACCACGGCAGGTGGATTCTTGCTCTGTTTTATCTTTTCATTCTTCTATCTCTTTTATTTTAGTATCACAGGTCAGTATATACTAGTTTTCACCCCCTGTGGCACCCCTGTTTTCTCTCTATATTCCGGTTTTGTTCTCCTTCACATATCTCTCAAGTTGATTTGTACTATTCTGGATCTGCTACTCTTACTCCCAGTAGTTCTAGGACTCTAATAGATCTCCCTATTCTGTTATCAGATTTGGCTCAAGTTCTGCAGGCTGAATCAGCTATTAGAATAGAGCATCTGATTAGAGTATGGGTCTCTTATGAATTTTGTCTTAAGTTGTAAAATTCCTCCCAAATCTGGTTTGGTCCCCTGTTCTGTGTGTGTTAAGCTAGTTTCTGCCAGACTATTCTAGTCCAGAAAATATTTTAGGGTCTCACATATAAAAAATGGTCCCATCAACCCCACGTGAGAACATGGTGTACCAGTTGGCCGTTAGCAAACTAGAAATAGTAGATGTTCTGCTAGAGAAAAAAATCTACAAATAACTGCAACACCATGTCTAGGGCAATGACAGCATTGTATCTCAAGAAACTTTCGAAGATCGAAAAACTTGGAGCATGGAATCAGTGTCCATAATGGAAACCATTTTAACTAACCTGAGAAGAGATAGATGTGCTGTCAGTCAAAAATGCATCAACTGGTGAAGCAGAATCTTTGCTGATATGGCCTGAATCAGAACTTCTACTTCTCTTTGACGAATGGGTTACTCCTTTGGACTTGTGTGTCTCAGCCGCTTGTTCACACATCTGCAATGATGGGTAGAATTGAAGTTAATCAATTCTGCAAAGCATAATCTTATCCATAGTATAGGAGGATAGACTACAAGTGCTTTCACTGTTTCACATGGGAGCAAAATTTCAGAACTCAAAACAGCAAGTGAAGGACTGATCGTCTTCACCCAAATCAAGTTGAAAGATGGTCATTGGGTAACTAGTCTATTAGCAGTTATCAGCATCATATCCAACAGTGATAATTACATCAAGTTGGATCGCAAGAGACAAATCTGGCAAGGTGGGAATCAAAGAGAGGCTTGAGAAACATTATGCTTAGGGTAATCACAGAGACTGACCATTATAGAATGTCAATTGTCAACCCAAGCACATACAGCCTAACCAACCAACTTTTGAACAGCAGGTTCAAGCCTCAATGTGAAAAACTTCATTGAAATATCTACAATAGATTTCAGAACTCTCAGATTGATAAGACTAACAAGCGAGCAAATGCAAAATTGCAATTATGAGGGTGCTCCATACTCAAGAGGTTTTTAAGATAAGATAAAGAAAAGGTATGGGGTGCAATTTCAGTAAAAATGTGAGTTAAAACAACATAATAGTTAAGATTGTTCACGAAGAAATATCCAAGAGTGACCACTATAAAATCATCCTCAAGGAGAGGAGATTGAATAGGATTTTTCCATTGAATTTAAGTGGACAAAATGAAATGATAGCCAACGACATATAGATAGATGAAGTATAATTGAGATTGTTTAGGTTTCTAACGCAGAGTGGTAAGGCTAAACATTTTGGTGAACTCAGGGAAAGCATCAATAGATGAGAAGATGCATGATATTAGACAATGATGGTTTGTTCATGTGCAACAAAGTCTAGTGACTTGTTGGAAATAATCCCACATCAGCTAACTCTGGGACCTTAGATGACTGCATATACCAGCTGGCCTCTCCACCTAATAACTTAAGCTTTTGGGTTGGACACTTCAATATGGTATCAGAACTAGGAGATCGAGTGTTCAATCCTTGATATGTGCAAGGGTTTTGTGTTATGTGGTACCCAAGGTCTAAGTATCGGTATTGGTATCGTATCAAAAGGGTAATTACAAGACATGTAGCATATCGTATTAGAGAGGTGCAAGATACGCTAAAGATACGCATAGAAATAGTTGAGAAACACATGGATATGCTTCGGATATATGCAAAATACAGTTTGAAGAATAAAATACCTTATTATGAAATATGTGAATATATATCAGTTTGATGCAAGGATTTGAGTCGTTTTTACCTAATCTAGATATGCACAACATCATCAAAAAAGAGATACTGCAACTTTACCTCTTTTTCATCCAAATATGTTTCGATTTGTGATTTAAACACTATAAATCCCCAAAACTTATTGAAATGGTGAAGAATAGGATCGTTTTTTTATGCTAGATGATTACCCCCCAACCCAGATCAAAGAGTAAAACAAGTTTCCAAGGCTTTCAGTTTCTCTCAGTTACGTATCTCACTCACGGCCAAGGTTTAAAGTATCAGTATCGGGTATCGTATCAGTCAGGCGATTTTAAGAGACGTATTGTAACGTATCGTATCGTATCGGAGATGCATATCGATCAGTGCAGAACACATGAAAATGATCAAAATATACATGGAAATACACTTTTGGACACAAAAAAAAACAATATAAACAAGCAATATATGTCATATATCATGCATATACACTAAGAATTGTGAATAATGCATAACTAGACAAGTGCGGCACTTTGAAATTGTTATAAAAGATGAGATGTCTTACATGCAAAGTCACTCTATTGCCATGAAGAATGTCAGGGTAGATCAAACTCATGTCTGTAAGGGTCTTCAAGAATAAGAGCAACTAGGATGATGTTGTGAACTGACCGAACATAAGCACAATACTGACCCTTAAGGAAGCCATTTTCGGTTTTGGGTGAAAATGGTGGATTTGAGTTCAAATCTTTGCAAATGTATACAAAGCATGCATCTAATAGTTAGTTGAACCTCTTCTCCTTGAATCATAGCAAAAAAAATAAAAGAACTAAAATGCAAGAATTGAAGCAAAAGATCAAGTTTTTTGAAGAAAACCTACCTTTCCCTTCAAGTATTGATTGTCTTGTATTCCAAGGATTCGAGTGCGATGTGGATCCGACCCGACCCGACATATTTTGTGGCGCGACCCGAAGGGAGAAAGTTGAGATTTTTGGGGGTTTTGGTTCGTGTTTACTATAAAATGTGAAAAAAAGCATGTGTATCGATACATTTAAAAACCCAAACAAATGGTAATATTAGTACATATCAAGTGTATCGATACGTATCGTATTGTATCGACACGTATCAGTCGATACATATCGATAGATTCGATACAATACATTTTTTTAAAGAAAAAGAGACGTATCGGTCAGTATCATACCGATACCGATACATATCGGCCGATACGATACGATACAGACCGATACTTTAAACCATGCTAATCTGCTGCTGTCACCGCTTCTGTTTTGCAGGTTTAAAGGAGGCATATCAAGTGTATCTTTCCTGCATCAGTGACGCATCAACCCGTATCGGACAATAAGGGGTAGATATAATTGTTTTTTGTTTCTATGTATCATATTGAGGCCTTTCAATGCCGACACGTATCGTCCAACATGGGCTGATACAAATATACAATATGATACTTTAAATCTTGGTTCAACCCATACACATTGTACCCTTGGTGGCACGTGATGGTGCCACCACATGATGGTGTCACGTGCAAAGTCATTTGTATGTGTGGGCCTACTCATGCTGGGGGTGGTGTTGTGTGTGGATATACATTGTTGTGGCCCTTAATAGCTTGAGCTTTTGGGATAAGCGGTTGTAACATGGTATATGTTACCACTACACGTTAGGGACTGGTGTAATGGTAAGGTTGTTCCATAGTGACCAAGGGGACACGAGTTCGAGCCTGGAAACAGCCTTTCTGTGAAAGGAGGGGTAAGGTTGTGTACATTATGACCCTCCCCAAACCCCACAGTGGCGGGAGCCTCGTGCACTGGGTAAGCCCTTATTTTTTACACGTGCAGGGGGTTGTTGTAAGCAATGATAAGTGGAGCTGAATATTGGGCAGTGAAGAAACAACATATAAACAAACTCACTGAAATGACGATGTTGAGATTGATAAGTGGCAAAACGAGAAAAAAAATAAAATAAGGAATGAACAAATTAGAGCTAATATAGGAGTAGCTCCGATACATGACAAGTTGTGAGAAAGTCATTCGAGGTGGTATGGACATGTGAAACAGAGGCCTTTGAGTACTCCAGTACAGAAGGATATTTTGATTCAGATGGAAGGAGCTAAAAGATCTGTTAGAAGTCATGTAATAGGGGTAGTTTAGGAACTAGTTATATTACTAGTTGCCTTATTATGTAATTCTATTTTTTCTTCTTTATTTCCCTTTTACCTTCCTAGGGAGGTGGATGTAATTCTCTATTAGTTATGATTGAATGAATATAGGGTGTATGGAGAAGTCTCTCCAACACAATCGATTACAACCAAAACCTGTTCTATTCTTCTCTTGTCTTCCTCTTCTTCCTCTAACTTCTTCTCCTCTTCTACTTACTTCCTTAACCTAAATCTAACTTGGTATCAGAGCCTTACGGTTTGAGAGTCAAATCCAGCTTCTTGTTTCCATTTTTTCCTTCTCTTTGAAATCCTAGGGCATAAAGGGTTTCAAGGAGAAGCCTCCTATATAAAGAATCTGTGAGAGCACTATGGAATAGGTTCAGAATGATCTATTCTAGTTATTACTGCTGCTGTTTGAGCCTTGATGCAGCCCATTTGATGATTTGAAGCTTTGCTAGCCTGTGCTAGGATTACCGCCAGCCTTCCATTGCAGTCTCTGTATCTTCTTCTTCTAGCATGGGTTTGAGGATTGGAATAGCTCAGTAGAATCGCCCAAGAGTGTTATTTAAGTGACTTGTGCTTCCTCTTGCTGCTTGAAGACCCAATCGGAGCACAGCCCCTTTTCGCAGGATCAAGTTTCTGCCCAGATTTCCGCTGTTGCAAGTTGCAGACCTTGGTTCCTCCTTATTTAGGGATGGACTTGGTGGTTGGAGTAGCCCATTAGGATCGTAAAAGGATCCTCTCTCTGCCTTTGGTGTCCTTTAATGATGGATGAATCTCCTTATTGAGCACAACTCAGTTTTGTGGTGTTCTTTTTCTACCCAGGTAAACCCGATAATGTTGTTCTTGCCATGGTACTAAATCTTGTTTCGTTTCGGTGTTTCGGTCTGACCGAAATTTCCGAAATACCGAAATTTCGTCGAAATCTCGATCGAAATATGGTATTTTTCTGTGGGTGTAAAATGCCAAAAATGACCGAGATTTTCGAAAATTTTGAAACGAGATGACCGATATTACCGAGATTTCCGAAACGAGATGACCGAATTTTCAGAAATATTCGAAATATTGCATTTTTTCATATCGGACTTGTGTTTCGTTTCGGACAGGTCGAGATACTCGAAATATTCGATATCTCGATTGAAATTTCGCGAGTTTTAGTACTATGGTTCTTGCATTTAGGGTACTTTGGACTTCTTGTTTGGTTGAGAGATGATCATGCATATCTGTATTTGCAACCTTGAAGCTTGTGTAAGCTATTTTACTCCGGAGAGAGTGTTAGGGTGAAGTTTCATCCTAGCTGGAATTTCTGTTTTTTGTATTGGGAATCCCTATTTGGGTTGAGTTTATACTCCCCACTTGCTGTTTTTTATCTGGTTTATGGTCAAGTACCATTTCCCTTACATGATGGCTGGTACAGAGTCTTCTGAGCTTGGTTCGGCTAATTCAAAGCCTCCTTCAACAGCTCCTCAGTTGGTTTATGAGAATACTCACCAATAGATTTCCTTTGTGAAACTCGATGGTACCAATTACTTGGATTGGTCACACTCTGTGAGACTTTCCCTTAGGAGTAGGGGAAAACTTGGATATATCACAGGCATTATCAAGGCTCCAGAGGCTAGTTCTCCCACTTTTGATAAATGGGAGACCGAAAATTCCACCGTTATGACATGGTTGATCTTCTCCATGAAGCCTGAGATTGGGAGAAGGTTTATAAGGAAGGAAACTGCCAAAGCTATCTGGGATAGGGTCTCTGTAGCATTTGACAAAGTAGGTGACAGTGCCGAAGTCTATCAGCTCCATCAAAAAATTCACTCATTGAAGCAAGGTGACAGCACTATTTCTAAGTACTACAGTGTGTTCCTTAGTCTTGTGGAGGAGTATGATTACTACAGAGGCCTTCATTTGACTAACCCAGAGGATGAGGCTAAGGTGTATCAGACTCTTGAAAATGAGCGTGTCTTCTCTTTACTTGGTGGTCTGAATCCGGACTATGAGCCAGTTAGACTCCAACTGTTAGGCCGGTCTCCTCTCCCTTCTCTTAGTGAGGTTTGCAATTACCTACAGAGTGAGGAGACTCGGCGACTTACTATGGCACCAGCACCTGCATCATCTCATGAGAGGTCTGCCCTCAATTCTAGTTCTGTTCGAGACACCCGTGGAGGTGGTAGAGGCCCAGGGCCTAACCGTGAGGAAGCTAGTACTGTGGAGATAGTTGGTGCCAGTGGAGTTGGGCGAGACAGATTTAAATGTGATCATTGTGGACGCACTGGACACACCAAGGATAGGTGTTGGTCTCTCCATGGTCGTCCTCCTGGTATTCGTGGTCATGGTGGCCGTAGAGGGGGAGCTCGAGCTCATTCCGTGACAACTGAGGCTGATGCCCCACAGGATGACTCCACCTTTATGGATGCAGTGGTTCGCAGGGTTGTGTCACAGTTGAGCACATCTTCTACATCTAGTATGGCTGGATCCTCATCATCCTCAGCTTTGCAGGTCTCCACCTCAGCTTCCACTGCTGGCCAGTCTTGGGTCATTGACTCGGGTGCCACGGACCACATGACTGGTACGTCTCATTATTATGATTCCTATACCATTTGCTTTGGTAAGGACAAGGTTAGGGTAGCTGATGGCTCCCTTTTCTCCATATCTGGTAAGGGTAATATCCCTGTGACATCATTTATTTCCCTCTCTTCTGTTCTTCATGTCCCTAACCTTACACTAAATCTTTTATCTGTGAGTCATTTAACTAAATCTTTCAACTGTTGTGTCACTTTTTTTCCTTCTCACTGTCTTTTTCAGAATTTGGTGACGAAGAGGATTATTGGTAGTGGACGTGAGGAACAAGGCCTCTACTTTTTTTATCCGCTTTTGCCCACAGCTCATTCCTATGTGTGTGGTCGCAATGATAGTAGTTCTGTGGATTCTGTTATGTTATGGCATCGCCGTCTTGGCCATCCATCTTTTGTAGTAATGAGGAAACAATTGCCTCACTTATTTTCATCTATTGCCTCTTCTCATGTTTTTCAATGTGAACCATGTATGTTTGCCAAACATTGTCGGTCTTCATATCCTTATCATGGTAATAGAACTGTTGCTCCTTTTCATATTGTGCATACTGATGTTTGGGGTCCTTCCCCTACTACTTCTTTATTTGGCTTTCGTTACTTTGTGTCATTTGTTGATGATTTTTCCCGTGCCACATGGACTGTACTTTTGAAGCATAAGAGTGATGTTTGTGATGCCTTTCAGAATTTTTATCAAATGATCCTTATTCAATTTGAGACCCGCATCAAAATTGTGCGATCTGATAAAGGGGGAGAGTACATGTTTGGTGGTCTTCAAACCTTCTTTACTACTCATGGCATTATCCATCAGCTAGCGTGTGTTGACATGCCCCAACAAAATGGGGTTGCTAAGAGGAAAAATCGCCATCTTCTGGAGGTCACCTGTAGTCTATTGTTTGGCATGCATGTTCCCAAGACCTTCTGGTCCGCTACTCTTCTCACTGCCTCCTTTCCCATCAATCGTTTACCTACCAAGCTTCTTAATTTCAAATCTCCCTTGGACATCTTATCTCCCAAGGCCTTTGCTTTTTCTCTTCCTCCTCGAGTCTTTGGCTATGTTTGTTATGTGCATGTTAACAAATCTGCTCGCACTAAACTTGACCCCAAAGCTCTCAAGTGTCTCTTCCTTGGGTACTCTTCTACTACCAAGGGGTACAAGTGTTTTCATTCTTCTTCCTGCCGATGTATCATTTCCAAGGATGTTACTTTCTTGAATCAGTCCCCTTCTTTGTCCCTTCTCAGCATCCTCTTCAGGGGGAAAATTGTGGGAGTGAACAGGCTACTGAGGATTTCTTCCTTTCTCCTCTACCTACATCTCCTTTTATGCTTGACATTGGAAAACACAGGACTGTAGATGTGGTTGAGGTTGATGATCAACCAGGGGGGAATACAGATTTGGTTGTTGAAAGTGGTTCTGATAAGGAGAAGGATTACCACATTATATACAAAAAAGGTGAAGGCTTGCATAATACAAGAAAGAAGACCTACCAAGAATCCTCTTCAGATCCAGATCCACATCCTGAGATTCATCCTTCTCAATCAGGTGACATTTCTTCTCCTCCATCTGATTTGGACCTTCCTATTGCTATTAGGAAAGGGAAAAGAACTTGTACTAATCCTATATCCCAGTTTGTTTCCTATGATGCAATTTCTCCTACAGGCCTTGCCTTTATTACTGATCTCTCTACTGCTTCCATTCCTAAGAATGTCATTGATGTTATGTCTGACCCAAAGTGGAGACAAGCCATGTCTGAGGAGATGATGGCACTTGAGAAGAATGGTACTTGGCAACTTGTTGACCTTCCCAAGGGACGTGTCCCAGTTGGATGCAGATGGGTCTACACAATCAAGTATAAATCTGATGGCAGTATTGAGAGATACAAAGCAAGGTTGGTGGCCAAGGGGTACAGTCAAGTCTATGGAATTGACTACCAGGAGACATTTGCCCCTGTGGCCAAGCATAACTCAATAAGAGTTCTTTTATCTTTGGCTGCCAATAAAGATTGGCCTTTATATCAGCTGGATGTGAAGAATGCCTTCCTTCATGGTGACTTGGAAGAGGAAGTGTACATGCAAACTCCACCAGGCTTCAAGATGCCTTCAGCTGAAGGAAAAGTGTGCCTCCTTAAGAAGGCTCTATATGGTCTCAAACAGTCACCAAAGGCATTGTTTGAGCGCTTCCGACAGGCTATTCTGAAAAATGGATACTCCCAGAGCCAAGCTGATCATACTCTCTTTACCAAGCGGAGTAATGGTACTATCACAGCTCTCATTGTCTATGTTGATGATATTTTGGTCACAGGAGATGATACAGCTGAGATAGGTAAATTGAAAAGCTACTTAGCACAACAGTTTGAGATCAAAGATCTGGGTCCCTTGAAGTACTTCTTAGGAATAGGAGTATCAAGGACCAAGAGAGGAATCAACATATGTCAGAGGAGGTTTGTTCTGGACCTGTTAACAGAGACAGGGATGTTAGGCTGTAAACCAGCAAACTCTCCTATTGAGCAGAACCACAAATTAGAAGAGGATTGTGGTCCTTCTCTTGTTGATGCGGGGAAGTATCAAAGGCTAGTGGGGAAGCTTATCTATCTCTCTATGACTCGGCCAGATATCTCTTATGCAGTGGGAGTTGTCAGCCAATTCATGCATGCTCCCAAGAGTGGCCATTTGGATGCTGTGTATCGTATTCTAAGGTATTTGAAGTCCTCTATAGGGAAAGGACTGTTGTATGCAAGGCACAACCACTTGAGAGTGGAAGGCTTCACAGATGCCGATTGGGTTGGTTCCATTACAGACAGGAAATCTACCTCCGGCTATTGTACCTTTGTGGGAGGTAACTTAGTCACATGGAGGAGCAAGAAACAGCATGTTGTGGCCAAATCTAGCACACTAGCTAAAGAGACTTGTTCAAGAATTGGGATTTGACACTGAAGGACCCATGAGACTATACTGTGACAACAAGGCTGCTATCAGTATTGCCCACAACCCAGTGCAACATGACCGGACTAAGCACATTGAGGTTGATAGGCATTTCATCAAGGAGAAGATAGACTCTGGCTATATTTGTACTCCTTTTGTGAAGACTGGTGATCAGTTGGCAGATATCTTCACCAAAGCTCTTGGCTCTCCTCAGTTTAGCTCTTTCCTCAGCAAGCTGGGAATGCATGATATATATTCTCCAACTTGAGGGGGAGTGTTAGAAGTCATGTAATAGGGGTAGTTTAGGAACTAGTTATATTACTAGTTGCCTTATTATGTAATTCTGTTTTTTCTTCTTTATTTCCCTTTTACTTCCCTAGGGAGGTGGATGTAATTCTCTATTAGTTATGCTTGAATGAATATAGGGTGTATGGAGAAGTCTCTCCAACACAATCGATTACAACCAAAACCTGTTCTATTCTTCTCTTGTCTTCCTCTTCTTCCTCTAACTGCTTCTCCTCTTCTACTTACTTCCTTAACCTAAATCTAACTAGATCAGGGGTACAGCTAAAATGACTTTGGATAAGTGGTGAGAAAAGACATGCATAGCTTAGGACTAGTAACAACTAACAAGTATGGCTTTGAATAGTTCTGATTGGAGAAAAAGGATCCATCATCCATGTAGCCATCTCCATTTAGTAGGGATAAGGCTGAGGTGAGTTAAGTTGGCTGTAACATGGTATACTTCAATATGGTATCAAAGCACCAGGCCCATTATCTTAAGTAAACATCTGTGTAAGGTCACCCAAACGAGAGGCCATACAAACCACGTGTACTGCAACCCAAAAGAGGGGCAACATGCAAGAGGAAGTGTTGGGAATAATCCCACATTGGCTAACTCCAGGACCTTAGATGATTGCATATACCAGTTAGGCCTCTCCACCTAATAGTTTAAGCTTTTGGGTTGGACACTTCAATATGACTTCACAGTAAAAAGAATAATGTGGAACAAGGGCAATGACAAAAAGGGATGTGCATGAAGGTAATAAGGAAATACTTGAGGGATAATTATTTAGAAGTATGTGGCCTAAAATTAAGTAGACTAAAGGATCAGAATTCTTGGAGCTAACCTTTATCTAATATAAGAATTTATAAGGTTGAGTTGAGCTGGATTGATTTTGAATATCCCCAAGCCAAAGCCCAAAGACATTACGTAAGGTTCAATAGGCATTTAAAGTATCCAGGTTCAATCACCATCTATTTCATGTCATTCACTCCAATTGGAGAAGCAACACTAATATTACCACAATAGAAGTTAAAAAAGCTAAGTTATACACATAGAACTTAAAAGTTAAAACAGATCAATAAAACAAGGGGAAGGAGTTCATGCACGGTTGAACATGGGGATCCAAAAATTCTTTAAATGGGGGGGCGGGGGGTTTGTCATTTCGACCCCTCTATTGTCTCCATCTCACGTCATGTGTGCGACCGTGCATAGTGCTGAGTGCTGAGAGCACAGCTGTGCACACAACCTTTGGCCATAAAACAATATGCACAAAAAACATAGAAAGCTGAAGAGAACAATACCTGTACAATAGGATCTAGTAAAGCAGAGAGCACCGGCTCAAAATCAGGCTTCTTTCCTGAAGCAGGAACCATCCTGCTGTCGTAGGTCTCAATAATTTCAAGCAACACAGAGACTCCTTCCCTAACAGCTGTTGGAGGTGAAAGATCAACAGCAACAAGGGGCGGGTACCGTAAAAGCTTGTCTCCTCGAGTCTTCAGGATGTCAAAGAAAGTTTTCTGAGCAGCATCTTTGAGTAACCAAAGGGTATTATATAGAGCTGTTTCTCTTCCCAGCAAATCTGAAATCTATGCACAAATATAAACTTGAGTTGAGAAACAGATTTCCCAGACAATAGACAAAACAGTTATCAAAAAGGCAATAACTAAGAGGCACAAGATCAACTCACAGTGTGGCTGTAGAACTCCAGTGTGTTAATTAGTTTGTATGAAACAATAAGGCTAGGTTGAGACTGCAAAACTTGTTCAACTCTCACTTTAAAAGGCCGGCAAACACCTTCAAATATTCTATCCAGAACAAATGTCATGTCAGATTCTGTTGTTGCACCATCACTGTCTGTGTTCTTGGAGAATCGTCGTGCAGTTGGACCAGTATTAATCACTGCATCTGGATCAAGTAATACAAGGACAAGTTCCCTTTCAGATGCCAAGGCCTAACCAGAAAGCAAAACACAGAGCCATCAGCATCACTAAAATGTTGAAACATAGGTTATAACCAAGAATCATAGGTCCACACCTGATGCAGCCACCCCAACATATCACCTACATATCGCAAGGGGTCGTGAGCATGCACCTCAATTGGTCGAGGCAACCCTCCAGGCCCTCCACGTGTAAGGGCACTTATGAACCTTCTAAATAATGCATTATGCCTCATATTTGCCACCTACATGATGAAAAAATTGATGATAAGCTTCCACAAGGTAATGATGGAATTGCAAGTTCAAATACTGATCTAGATAATTCTAGTTTATTGACAGAATCACCTCCTCTGCAGAATACTTGAAAAGAACAGGCCTCTCTTTGAGGCAACGGACAGCTGTCTTCAGAAGCTCACTAACTTCAGGATTATCACTGTCACCCAATCTCCTACACTCTGCCTGAACCCATCTGGAACATGAAATCAGCAAAAGGAAAGGCTTCATTGGAAGAAATGGGTCTGAACCTAAGTACAGGTCTGAATGTTCAAATCAATATGAATACAAGTTACAGAATTCTGAGCTTGGGGAGTTAATGTGGTTCTGATATATGCAAATCAGTATCAACAGAACAGGACCACAAACAGAGAAATTTTCCAAAATTGAGGAGAAAAGTCACCAAGCAAAATCCAGATAGATGGATAATCTTGGTCGAGTGCTTCTCTTAATGCTTAGAACAGTTCTTGAGAGTATCAGCCAGATCCAAGGGCTGGATCTGATTATATAGTATAGACAAGTCCTTATAGAACTAGGAAAACTCAAAATCAGCCAAACAACGTTGTTTACTCATTTAAATGATCAGGTTTCAGATTCAATACATCCAACAGTAAGTCAATCTATGCTATTGATTATAGACTTAATAGATCAGCAAATCTCAGTTCATGAATAGCCTCCAAAATAGCAAGTATTGAATCCCACTTGGAATAGGATTTCAGCTTTCATTTGGAGAACTCAGAACTTGCTATTAGGATGGTGTTTAGAGTAGTGACCATAAGAGTTTTTTGAAATCAGATCCTTGTTTTCTTTATTTCAAGCAAACTTGATGTAACTAGGAGTCTAGGGTTGCTCTATCACAGGAACAGAAAACTGAATCTCAACTACAGGCTAGAACAGAAACAGATTCAATATTATTCAAGACGAGATCAAAACAATAAAAGAATAACAACTGGGCTTCTCACTGCAAGGAGTTGATTGGATTCACCACCAATTGAGGCCTTGATTTTTCACAAGGAATGAGCATTGATTCACAAGAGCACCAATGCAACAGTCTTTGAAAAACAGGAAAACATGGGCAGAGAAGAGCACCCTTTTTTTTATTTATAAACGCCCCTAAACAAAAGTTCGAAATGGACTAGGAAACACCCTAGTCGCCCCCCTCCCCTACAAGCTGTCCCATTCCTTTTAAAAGTCAATAATGTGGACCCAACTTAAAACTCTAAAGAAAATAAAAGAATAAAACAACTTAAATTGGACCATTGGACCACCGACTCAATCACAACTTAAAAACACTTGAAAGAAAACAAAGCAACTCAAATTAAAACTGTTTGATTGAGGGGAATGATTAGGCTGCCGGTAAGACAGCCCTATTCTATTCATAACAAGTGACATACAGATACAAGTACAATAATGCCCCTATGGACAGATTTACCCTTATACCCATATTTCACCCACTATGACAACACTCCCCCTCAAGTTGGTGCATAGATGTGACACATGCCCAACTTGCACACAATAGGGCGCTGATTGGTAACCCACCGTGGAAATGATTTCCATGTTTTTTGATTCCCGAGAACAGTTTTAGAGTGGAATTGTGATTGGTATCTCCGGTCCATTTCTTCGCTCCGACGAAGTGAACCGGTGTTACAATTGCTCTTGGAACAAAATTTTGAGAGCATTTTAAAAATTCTCTGGGGATTCCAGAGCAAATACTTAAAAACAAAATAACGGGCAAAAGCCCGACAAGTCGTGCTACCCAGTCAAGCCAGCGAGAGGCAGATTCGCAACCAACTATCGAAGGAGGTAAGCTCTGCGCCTGAACTCTTTCTTCTTCTTCGTATGCAACTAGGTTTTCATATGGATTTCTTCTTCTTCTCTAAAATGGCTTCTGCAACTTGATTTAATCCTTGAAATCTTCTTCTTCTTCTTATTTTGAAGGCGGCTGTCTCCCCCCCCCCCCCTGTAATTATTTCTATTTTCCACTTTCATTAATAAAAGTTTAGGGGCTTCCCCGGGTCCCAGATAATATTCGGATTAAAAAAAAATAAAAAAATCAAAAACTACCAGTACATCCCTACTTTACTACTCTAAAATCAATTCCGTAAACCCTAACCGAATAGGGTACCTTTTTTTTTTTGTTGCCAATTCAGTAATTTATTTTGTGAATATTGGTGGATTGCAGGATTTTGAAACCCTACCATCCCCATTTGGTAAGATTTGAGATTCAGAATAAGATTTTGTGAATATTTTTGGATTTTTGTACATAACCGAGCTTGAATTGGATGGTTGTAGTGTGTCTAGTAATCATGAGTTTTCGTTTGGTTTCATATAGCTCACCATAACATTCAGTTTAGTGCAATAACATGCTACATTTGGAACTTGAAGCCTTCTATGTGGTTGTAGAAGCAAAAAGTTGCAAAAGCATTTGAGAGTTAGAAGTTGTGTTGTGGTAATGATACACTGGTTTCCATTAAACTCTGTTTTTTTTGTTTTCACTTGACAGCAATTTGTAGGAGTCATGTCCCAGAGAGCTATACCATCTGTCCTATACTGCTATAGGTTTCCATCATCCAGCCCCATATTGGATACAGAAGAGAGGCAGGGGTAGGGCTAACCTGCTCCACACTAGTAAGGAAAAGAATATGCATTGATATCATAATGCCTACATTGATAGGATGTTTTGTTCATTCATAAAGGGAAGAAATTGTAGATCAGTTATTAGTCTGTTACTTATTAGGTACCATAGGTTTCTGATATGGTTACTTGAATGCCTTCCAAATCCTAACTATTTGAGTACCAATCCGGAGAGCAGAGGTCCTCAGGATAATATTGAAGCAATATTTGGTCTCTCATCTCTCATTCTGTGATTTTTTGGATATTTTGATTCTACTCTGCTTTACCAGTTATCTCTTTGTTTTTCTATATTCTTTGTGTAGTTTGTTTGTGATACTTTAACCAGATATAGACCTGTTACTGATATAGTACTTACTATTACATGGCAAGCACTTCCACCAATGATGTAGAGTCCGCAAAATGGACAAAAATGAAGTAGATGCCTATGTAGATGTAATGATTACAGAGGTCAAAAGGGGTAACAAAACCACCAGCACCTTCAACAAAACTGGGTGGAATAACATACACAAGCATCTTCAGTCCGAATTAGGCCGCAACTTTGAAATGTTACAGCTTAAAAACAAAATGAATAAACTAAGGAATGACTATGCTAGTTTCAAAAAGCTGTTAGAAACAACGGGATTCAGCTGGAATGCAGTGACTCGGACTTGCACTGTAGAAGATGATGGTGTATGTGACATGCATTTGAAGGTAATTATTCATACCATTTATCATCTGCAATACTATAATTATGTATTAACATATATCATCTACAATATAATAACATTTAATATTTTTTCAGGAAAACCCAGCATGGGAAAAATTTAAGAAAAATGGTCTACCTCAGTGGACAGAATAGCAGATGATATTTGGGGATTCCTATGCCTGTGCTAGCAATGTCGGATTAAAAAGCTGATGGGGAATTTGCCAGATTGGGTGTGTATCAACATGACTCATAATTCACAGAATGCATCCGCTTCCTTAAGTTGGAAAACATACTTTGATTTCTGATTTTATAATCTGTTTACTGCAATGTTGTAATGACCAATTTGTTTACATTGTTTTCGGTGTTGTTTGCAGTTCATTATAATATCTCTACATTATAATGCTTTTACTGTTTTATGAATAGATGTTTCAATTTTGATCATTGTTACTTTATTTGCAGAAAAAATGAATACAGATGACCCCCCTCATGTGTCAATGTGGTAATGGTTGCATGATAAAGAGGACTTCCCGAACTAAAAACAATCCAAACAGGCAACTTTACACTTGTCCAACAGAGATATTACATTCACGTTCATTTATGTGGATCGATGTTTATGAAAGAAAAATGGACCGAACAATTGATTCGCAATTCACTGTGAATGAAACTGTGGTCACTCGAGAAGTGCAACGTGAAGTTCCAGTTCATCGAACTCTCCTATACCATTACTATGGCCTAACTATCTTCTTGGCTCTATGGCTATTTCTTTTGACTTATTTCACTATTTATACAACATGCTTAAGATAATTGTAACTTTAATGTTGATTAAAGTTTGTAGCATATAACAATTAGAACGGACGTTATGAGCAACTGAAATATTATATGCCAATATTGGCTTATGGTTACATATCTATATATTTTGATAATTCATAAGGTTTGAACCTTGTGGACAAATGATTTAATCATTTCAGAATAATTCTACCAATTGCATACCAATCAATGATTTTGTTCTGAATATACTCTGAGATCATCTCCAACGAAAGTTTACCAATCAGTGATATTGCACCCAAAAATCATAGAATCCAAAAAAAAGTGATTCTGCCCAGAATCATGGAATTGGGAGCTGAAGTGTTACCAATCAGCGCCTAGGATGAAACAACTTACTATTTAACCCTTTTGTAAAAACATCTGCTAACTGACCTCCAGATTTTACAGAAGGAATACAAATCAATCCTTGATCTAACTTTTCTTTGATGAAATGACGATCAATCTCCACATGCTTGGTGCAATCGTGTTGGACTGGATTGTGAGCAATATTAATCACGGACTAGCTGTCAGCCTGTCACAACAAAGCATCATAGGAACAGAAACGGGAAGGTCCAGGTCTTTCAAGAGACCTTGAAGCCACATCAACTCACAGATGCCATGAGACATGGAATTGGAGCTCTCTATCACAAACGAGGGTGCACGCCACTGTCTTGCCTGTCCATACCCACTATATCCACTACTCTCCTCCAAACTCAGGCCTCCTAGTGTGCCAAACAAGCTCATAATGTCTATATCCATGCTATCATCCTCTTCAGCTGGTTTGAACTTTGAACTAATGGCGCAAACCTCTCGAGTAGCCTCTATGAAGGGCACATGCACCATAGTTAAGATCTTGGGTGGCATGGATAAACTAACTCTCCCATGTGGATTGAATGGGTTCATACCTGTTTCTCTAATCTGAATGTTGCATCAACCCCATCATCACCATCACATCATCGTCATCGTCATCATCACCACCACCACCATCTAGGGACGGTGTGCAAGTGCAGCCGTAGGAATGTGACCAGTCGATGTCTTCCTCCTCATATCCACTGCCGGGTTGGGACTTAAAAGGTCAAGGTGTCTGTGAGTGAACTTGACCCTCTCGAAAAGCCATAAATCCATTGACATCAGCAGCCATTTTACTAGCACTCTCGGTGTTGGGCTTACCCTTAGGCTCATCCAATGCAGGGTTCCTTGATCCTTCACCCACTCGTAAAGGAGTTCTTCCTCATTTGACTCTAACTGGAAGACGTTGTTGAGCTCAATTGGATCTTTGTCGTTTTCCATGCTCATGCATATATTGTAGTGCATATACACCAAGTTTTCCAGCCATGCATAAGCCAATCAGTTTCACCTCTTGGAGTGGATAAGTGAAAATGTACTCCAGTTACGCTCACATCCAAAGGCACAACATGTTTGGAAGAGCACCTTCATTGCTATCTTCCTCAAGTTGTGCCTCTTTCCCATATAGCACCCACCCTTCACCCGCATTAGAGCATTTAGCATTAAGATTACTCTTGTTAAGTGTTTGTACTTTGTACATACTTATATAGAACTAAGAAACTAGGGTGATGAACACGGACCTACCAGAAGCAGTAGTCTCCCGACTAGACTTTGCGGCTGCACGTCCAAAAGTCCTAGAGGAAACTCCGAAATTTTTTTATCTACCCCATTTCAATTATTGGTAATTTTACAAAAAATACTAAATACAATTACCTTCATTTCTAAGTGCTTAAAAACTACAAGTCTCACCTTATTATTGCACTTGGATTGTATATCTGGATTTGGTTCCAACTTTGCCACCACTGCTTGAACTGCATCAATTAGGCCTTGATTCATCCCAAGTTTGTGCTTATACTAGTACTTGGGATCATAGTTGTCACGGCGTCACGGCGATCCAAGTCGGTGGAAGGGTGTCACGTCGATATATCGACATGTCGCCCGCCATGGCGTTGCCATGGCGAGCATGTCGACCATGTTTAATTTTTTATTTTCTGTATTTTTAATGTCATTTAGTATGCTATAATATATGTCCTATAACATCAAAAATCAACATGAAAGTGTACTACACTACTACTAGTATACTATGCCACTATGGTTTAATTCATGAAAGTGTAACTAATATCCATTAGTGTATATGAAAGTATGAAAAATTGAAAATATAGATTAACTTGTCAAAATATCGACCGATATGCCAACATATCGTGGTATGGCGTCCATGGCGACGCCATGGCGTCGCCATGGAAGCCATATCGAGCGATATATTTACATCCACCATGGCGTAGCTCGATATGCCACCTCTCCCGGCCCAGACGCCATGGCGACGCCATGGCGGCGCCATGGCGACGCCATGACAACTATGCTTGGGATTAAGATAATAAGCTGGAAATTATATAAACAAATTGTCAATGCTTACTGAGGATCTAACGGAAAGTAATTGAGTTAGATTGATTAAAATAAAAAACACACCAGCCCTATGCAGTGGATGCATAAGTTGCTTCTCCCAATGATCTTGTATGATCTAAAGGAAACTCTTGCCACCATGTGGTATCACTGCCGGGTCATTCGTCATCTCCACTGCAGCATACAAGTGTAACAAAGTAGGCTTCTTCTCTGAGTCAGTCATCCTCAAGACCTTTACCACTGGCTCAAGTACTATAATAACCTTTTGAGAAAATTATTTGGACACCCCCTAGACTATTGCCCGTTTGCTTACTCTCCCCCCTTTTTCAAACAATTACTTGAACACCCCCTGCATTTTACCATTTCTTTCAAGTAGGTTCTATCCGTTAGTTTAGTGATGATGTCATCGGTTAAATTTTTTGTAATGCCTAAACTACCCTTAAAAGATAGTGCAGTGACCCTTTTACCCTTTTCCTCCTTCTACTTCTTCCTACAACCCAATTTCAGATTCAAACCCTAATCAATTTCAGAAAAAATTCTCTTTTCTTAAACAAATCTCAAATCAAAATAACCCAAAACCCTTAATTGATTTCAGATTTAAACCCTAATAAATCTCTTTCATGGCCGATTCAAGTACCAAAAAAAAAAATTTAATTTGAGATCCTGCTGCCTGTTCCTCTGTTCATGGAGGTAAAAACTTGATTTCCGATTAAGTATTTTCGCTGCCCTCAGGGTTCTGATTTTGAAGAATATTATTTCATTATCATTCAATTGGGATGCTTCTAGATTAGTTCCCCAATACCAACAGCATAAGTGGATTATTTGAACTTGAAGTATCTGGTATCACAGGCTGAAGATAGTATGGCAGTTAGATTTTGTCCATTCTGAGATTATTGCTGCAAATGGTGTACATCGATTGACCTTGACAAATGGACTGTTGGGTTCCACCAATTGAAAATTTTGACCTTTACAAATGGATTGAGATTATTGCTGCATAAGTGGATAACTGCCGCGAGATGAACTGAGATTATTACTCCACCCCTACTCCCTCTAGGGTTCCACCGATTGGAAAAAAAAAAAAAAGAGAAGAAGAAGAAGAAGAAGAGCAAAGAGGGCGAGAAACCGAGAATCCCTCCCGATGTACCCATCATGCATTGATGGTGACGGTGGTGAGGTTTGGTCCTCCCTCTGCAGCTGAACTGTAGTTGCAGGAAGAAGAAGAAGAAATAGTTGAAGAAAGGAGAAGGAGAAGAAGGAGGGTAAGTTGGTCATTTAACTTCATACGTTTAAGTTAACTAACTCATAAGGGTAAAATAGACATTTTCATTTAAACACTAACAGCAGACTAACACCGTCAGGTTTTAGGGAGTGTCAAGTAATTGTTTGAAAAGTTGGGTATTGTAAGCAAACGGGCAATAGTCTAGGGGGTGTCCAAGTAATTTCGTCTAACCTTTTTCAGTCACGCCAAAACTGGTTATAGACATGGTTGTCCGAGCTGCTTTACCCTGTGGAGAACTCAAATCCCTTGAACCAAACCACTTCTCTAAAGCAAACACGGACCGAAGTGACAGTCCAACCATCTTTGCCTCGAAGCTCTTCAAGGTAACATAGTTTGTGGTGAATCGAGTAATGTTAAGCTTCACTAAATCCCTACCACACTTGCTCCTCAACATCTATAGGGGGCATGTACATGATTGTATACAAATGTGGTCACTTGTCTTACCCCCTCAATCATACTTTGTACAATGGATTTCTTCCCCATGTCCTTCAATATGAGGTCAACGCAGTGGGCTGCACACGGGATCTAAAATAGGTGGTACCTGCTGCTGTTTATCAATCTCTCCCCAGCCTTCTTGTAGTTGTTGTTGTTGTCCACCACCATTTGGACAATGTTCTATACACCCACCTCTTGTACCACTTCCTTTAGCAACTTACAGATAAGCTTTGCATCCTTCCTCTCCTTGGATGCATCCACTGATTTAAAGAACACGGTCCTCCCATCACAATAGACCATACAATTGATGATGGAATGCCTAGTGGGTTCAGTCCATCCATTGCACATCACAGTCATACCATAATCTGGCCACAACTGCTTGAAGCCCTCATGTAGTCCCCAAGCTCTTCTATTTAGTAAGGCAAGTAGAAATTCATGAGCTCATATGCAGTGGGCCCCTTCACTCCTAGGCCAGCCTTCCCTACAATGTCTATAACATGTTCTGGCAGTATCGTCCCTCAGTGGCATTTATTGGGATACTATGGTAAAAGAACCACTTGGACATGGCGCCACCCACTTTGCCATTCCAATCAGACCACATGTGCTTCAGCCTCCTCTGCCTGTATCCTATGTCTTGAAGATGGCAATATCGTGCTCAAGGATGTCATTGACATCCTCGTCTAATATGGGTCCTCTGATATTCTATGACCACTTGTAGGAAATTTTCATTTGCATCTACTTCTTCCTCCCTCCATCTCTACCATGTGCTTAACCACTACCGCCAGCATTTGGTGCAGCTGGTCCAGACTACGGAGGAACCAACTCTTCCCCAGCATTTTTCTATATTTTTTGGTTTTTTAAAATAAAATATTATTTTTTAATAGAAAACAAATTCTGACTCTGTGAAGTCGTAGATTGACCGATGGTGTCTCATAAATAAAAAAATTGAAATCAACCAATATATATTGACCCCTTTTTTTTTCCAAAGCATAATTTCAAGAAATCAATTTTCAAACCAAAAAATTAAAAAAAAAATTATTTAAAACAGAAAATTGGTAGATCAACTGACATTCTAACATAAAAAAAATGAAGGCCAACCAATACATATTTGCCTTATTTGATGTAAAAATTAGTTTTGGGGAAAAGGGGTTTACCTTCGAATCCAAATCTTGCACAAATCTTCATTTTAATCCAGCAAACGATGTAGATACTCCAAAGTAATCCACAATGTTATGATCCACCAAGAGATATGAGGTTTTTTGGGGTGAAAATCCAGTTTTCTGGGGGTTTCCTGAGGCTTCTGTCGAAACAGGGAGTTCAGAATTTCCACCTCATTTCGTGAAATAGTGTTTTATATAAACGTAAGTAATGTTTTGGTCAAAACACCGAAACGTATCACCAAAATGAGCATTTCGGTTGAAATTTTGTAATCCTATAGTGTCGCACTTGCTTTCGTTTCGACCTTCATCAAAATCTCGGTATTTCGACTAAAATTTCAAACATTGGGCCAGGGAACCTCTATATTGGTCCATGGCCAAGCTATAATGGTAGCGGAGTCACCCTCCATACTGATGTTGGGAAACTCGTCTGGCAATGCAAACTGTAGCCCCATCCTAAGAGATAGAAGCTCTGCTCTGATGAAATTCCTGACCCCATGGGACCTGAGTACACCCCCAATACCATTTCTGTGGACGATCTGATCAGGCCACCAACGCCTGAAGGGCACGGGTTGACAGATAAGATATTATGAGCTGGTTGACAATTATACGATGAGATCAATTCACATCCTGTCGCATAGTTCATATACACATTTATGACAGAAGCATCAGTGCAACAATACCAAGTAGTCAGACTTATTTAAGAATGATAGCTGAATAATGATCTCTGTGAATCATCCATAATGAAGACTACATCTATCTCGACAGACAACAGTGCATGTGGATTTCAAAGTTCAGACACGTCTGATGTGTTCTCTGTAACTTTTCGGGAATTAAACTAATAAAGGCATCCAGAGTTTAAAAAGTGATGATGCATTCATGTTGATGATCATAATATTCAACACAACCAGATCAAGATACCAGCAAAAAGGGCCTGAACAGTTTTACATGCTGGAGAAACATTACCTGCAAAGACGCTCATAGGCTCCTTCTTGGTATACAGCCATCATATCCATCAGTTCCAAACCTGCACGCTGTGGAATACTCCCAGGCAGAAAAAACAACAGTTTATTATTGTACATTGGTTTGTATTTTAAAAGCAAATTTTGAACAAAAGTTACTTTCCATGGAAGGTACAATCCAGGCATGCAATCCAAAATCATGAGTTGCAACTACAGGATTGTGCAATATCAACAAGAGAAATTAAAATCAATATCTGGAGAAAGAGTAAATAAGAAACAAATAGCAGAAGACTCCTTTTCTCACTTATTAATCACCACCTGCAGTCTCCTCCATCCAAATAGTAGGAAGTCAATCATGCCGATCAATCTAATCTAGCGACTTGGCTTACCGCCAGAATAATTGGACAAAAATTGTACATTCCTATAAATGTATGGAATCCCATTTAGCAAATATCGTTGGAGTGTGATTAAAGTAGAATTGATGAAATTGTTCCAAGAATTCTGCAGAAAAGGGAAGTCAGATAGGAAGCTGTTGGCAATGGGAATAGATATATTTGGATCTGGTTTCGTAATGAAGATATTCATCTCTGTTAATGCTCATTTGGATCATCAGAGGTTTCTAAGATATAAGATAATTTGAAGAGTAAAAAAGTCAGTAGAAATCAGTGGTGGGTAGACGGTTAACATCTGTAAACAAAATACTTATTTCAAAAGACTAAGAGTGAAGAGAAATTTTCTCCAGTGCGGAAATCCCAGTTGAATTAAGCCCTAGGAGGTCCAGGTAATTCATGTCTCTACTCTATGTTATCTTTTAATAATATTCTGGCACAAGATCCCCTCTTCCTTTTCTTATTTCTTCACCGTTACCACTGCTAATATGCTACCAGAAGACATTCAAACGGCCAGACCAATTTCCCTTTCCCTATTTCTAATCCTAGATCCAGTAACCTCCAAATAGCTGATCAACTAAAGAAAGAATCCCAAGGAGGTAACTCGGTTGGCACCAAGGACTAACACCTTACAATTAAGAGAGGTCATGAGTCAACTGTCCTAGGGGCTTACCCATAAAAAAAAAAAAAATAAAATAAAACTAAAGAAAGAAATCCACATTTTTCCTGCAATTAGAGACTGGACCCTGTCACCCAAAAAAAAACCCATAGCACCCTAATTGCCTGTCCGTTCTTTACTCTTTTCCCTTTTGTTTTAAATGGTAGGCTTTTTCTGATAGAAAATCCTCCCATAAAAGCCACCAATATACACAATATGCAGAGGCCTCATTGCCCCCACAGCAAACAAAGGGATACAACCAAATTGAAGATCCATTAAATACCGAGGATGTCACAAGTAACAACCCACTGCCTGCAAGATCAATAAACCTAAGCTGTGCCTCTGTGGGTTTTAGATGAAATTACAGTTAGAGTTCTGGAGGTGGAAAGTATGGTTTTCATGGACTTGGATGGAAGCTATATGGGCTGGAATGGATCAGTGAGACAGAAACAGGAAGTATGGGAAAAAGCCCTAAACAGCTAGGACTGATGATGGATAAAAACAGAATGACTAGGCATGATTTGGACAGGAAGTGAGTGCCTAAATGTAGAGGTTAATAAAAGCAAATAATGGTGAAAAGATCACTTGTATGAGCAGAATAGCCTACTGCAACAGAAAAATAAAATAACAAGAAAAAAGAGTAAGGGAGAAATAGCTACCTAAGAATCCACCTTCAAAAAGGACCCGTGAAGTTACAAAACAACAGCACAAGGCTTGAAGAGGGGGGGGTCCGGGGGAAGTACTCCAAGACCTCTAAAGGCCTTTTTCACCAATCAAATTTAAGTTTTTACAACAAAATCAAAATAAAAAATCCCTTACATCCTAAAAAAAACAGGATGGTGCTCCATCCATGAAAATTCAAAACAAAGTAAAGAAAACACTAAAGGTGATCGATTTCCTCCATTCCAGTCCAAACCACATTGTCCAAGGCAAATGCTGCAGATATTAAACATGGTAATGAAGCTTTTACACATCAATCATACAAAGGATACTTGGGTTGTTATTTCTTTGAGAAGTAGCCATTATCTAATTAGAGAAAGATCAACCTTTGTCAAAAACCCATTTGTTGAGAAGTAAAAGGGGATCTTGGCTGTGAAGTGTAAACCTCGTAACCACAGTGAGTAAACCCCTTGCACCAATTTTTCATTTTCCCATCAGTTTGACCAGTCAAATCAGTTTTCTCTTATTTCTCTTTTCACTGGAGGCTTGGTAACTTCTGCAAAATCCTTTTCATGGTTTATGTGACACGGATTGCATCAGAGTAAGTTTGACTGTTAATTGGAATACAGCCATATGTTAGAAACTACATTTGGCCATGATTTTTAGAATTTTCTTACTAAGATTGGTTCCAAAATCAGAAAGAAAGGACAGGACAACTATACTCTCACTGAATACCATATGATAGTTGTTTCATATTTGCTTTTGAATGAACCATAGTTGTCATGGCGGCGCCATGGCGTCATATCACTGGAGAAGTGGGCATATTGATCACCGATATGGATGATGTAAGAATATCAACCGATATGGCCTCCATGTCATCGCCATGGACGTCATACCACAACATATGGCCATATCGGGCGACATGGTTGTTTCAAATTATAAAACTTAATTTTTTAACAATAATTTTTTTTAACCATTTTTATGTTAATACTTTTTCCTTAACAAAAAAAAAATTTTAAAAAACATGAAACAGAAAACACTAATACACAATCACATATTCACATCAGAAAATTTTTTTTTTCATTTAGATGGGTTGTTTATTAGCTTTATTCACTCTATAAATTACGTTCTTGTAATTGTTTTTTTGTTTTGTTTCTTTTGTAGTCACTTTCATATGAATCATATCTCAACTCTCATGATTTTTCAACTTTATTATCAGCAAGACTATTGCTATCAATTATTTGATAATCCACGATTTCATATACACTAATGGATATTACACTTTCATGAATTAAACCATAGTAGATTAGTACACTTTCATGTTAATTTTTGATGTTATAGGGTATATATTATAGCATACTAAATGACATTAAAAATAGAGAAAATAAAAAATAAAACAAGGTCGATATGATCGCCATGGTGGGCGACATGTCGATATATCGACATGACACCCCTCCACCGACTTGGATCGCCGTGACGATGTGACAACTATTGAATCAAAGGAATTTTTTGCCGGAGAATATCTCTATGCATGAAATACTAGGTCAAATATCAGGAAGCTTGAAAGTGATCTTCAAAGCTAGAAAGAGAACTAGATAAATCATGTCTTCACTAGCACCACTGACGTAGAGAAAGCACACTCTGTAAACAAAGCATGAAATGCATGTCTCTGTGTGTGTGTGTGTACAATCATAAGGCAAACTGACCAACCCAAAGGGGGTAAAAAAGAGAGCAACAAATATATGACAGAGGCTGCATAACATGGATTGCACAACTCTCAGGTGGATTATATATATATATAATATAATGTAGGGTAAAGACAGATGGAGAGTGTGAGTGGAGATACCTGGTGATGTGTCCTGAGCAGTATTTTGCAGTTGGCATGGATTTCTTTAACATGAGAAAGTGCCTTAAAGAATTTTTCATCCAGATCTTCTTCCCTCAAAGCATTAATCTGCAACGGTATAGCCGTTTCCACAACAATAACATGAGAACAATATTTCTACTAAACCTGCCATTTCAGATCATGCAAACTTTCTTTTAATAAATAAGAAATTTTGCCCTTTCAAAGACTAGCTGCAAATGCAGAAAGAATACAAGGGTCTGAAACTGATAAGCTCTAGGAATACAAAGCATAATAGAACAGCAGATAAACAATCAATCAAAAACATAAACATGACACATCCACATCAGTTTTCCCACTCAATCAGTGTCTTTGGCAAGGCCAACATAAAGATCATCTCTATCTCCAGCCAAAGCATCAAGTATGGTATTGGCTGAACTGAGGCACCAATAGAATGAAATATTCCTGTGGGTACAAAAGTGTTGGCACTCCTTCTCAACTTATATATCCTCCAAAGCCCTGGACCTGAGAAGACATATCCATCCAGTCACAGTAGCTGAATTTTTCAATAATTAACTGATTAGCCTCTATGGATGAGGATATCTATTGACGCAAAATCAATGCTTTTGGCTCCACTGTTACTGAGTCAGCAATAACAACTGAACCTGGAAAGACTAGGACTATGATTGCCAAGCTACTCCCATCAAAATTGTGCAAGATAGCCATAGGTGATGGAGGAAATGATTGGTGAATTAACCACATGACCAATAGAGCTAATCTAGTTATGAACCCTGTCTACATTATCACCACATCGAAGGAGAATCCCATGGAACAATATGACTATACAATCCAAATGGCTGCTCTAACCATCACAATCTCACAAATATATCCAAAAATCCCAAAGACCTTACAAAATTAACCCACATCTCTTTTGCAAACTCACAGTGGATGAAATGCAAGTTTCTTCATCTCCCCATCCACATGACATAATTGGCACATTTGATGAGGAATAGATCATAAGGGTAGCATATCACACGTGTTTACCTTTTTCAAGGAAATCGAATCTCCCAAGTTAGCACCTTCAACGTTGGACTTCCATGTTAATTTATAAGGGAAAGGTAGGGAAAGCTTTAAGTTGACAGTGTTCCACTTCGGTGGAGAGCTCTAAACCTTCCATTTATCATAATCAAGAATATGGCTATCAGTACTGAATTCAGCAATGTTGGAAATCTTCCTTATGGGAAACTGATCACCAAAATATTGAGACGTTTTGAAGTAAATCTTGATGATGCGGTAATTGAGGTTGATAATGAAAAACCTCCTGATGCTGCCACTATGAGAAAAATGAAATTAGAACCTGAAAGGATGGATGAGGTGGAGGAAGGCTACGATGCAATGTCAGCAGATTCAGAGGAAGAAGGTGAGCCATCTTGAGAACCATCACAATTTATCTCTAAGGAAGATATGGAGGACATGAACACCTACATGGAAGAGAGACCATGGAATTCTGAATGACCTACTCTCGTCTCTGGAAGAAAAGGTAGAAATTCTTGATCAAGGATGAGGTGTGTTCCATCAAGGAGATGGTGAAGAAAATCTTCTCCTGTGTTTGCCCAGGAACTCCCCTTGTTGAGTGAAGAAATTGAAGACTTATCTAAGTTTTTTTTTTTTTTTTTTTAATCTGTCCGATGAACAATTCAATTATGGAATTTGAGAAACAATATGGTCTATACTAATATTTGTGTTTAAACACCAGATTTTTGATACCTTGCATGCTTCATCTTTTGATATGAAATCAGTTATATTATATTTTGAGCAATGAATACTTCATGTTCTGAATTTATGATGGATTCTATTCCTTTATGGCATTAGGAATAATGTTCTTGAATATGGAGATTTATCTTTTTATTCCTATATAAGTCTAGGTTGGATGCATGCTTTTTGGCCTTAGGAATGTGGTTGATATATTTTTATATTCATTAAGGAACTAGCAGAGAGAATCCCAACACTCAACAAACAAAAAATATCCCGTAAAATAGAAAGCCAGTAATTTCCTGGCTCACGGTCTCTGCCTTCAAGTTGTAGCCACATACCTCGTCATTAGAAAGTTGATAATCCCGAAGAAAGCAAGACACAATCTCTTGCCGTTGAGTGGTGATTTCAAGTTCCTGTTTGAGCCTTTCTGTAGTACTAATGATATCTCCCGTGCTTGCATTACAACCGCTCAATGCCTTGGCAATCCTGAGAAAATGCAAATGTCAAGCAATAATTAAACTGAAATTTGATGGGACTTTAGTCTTCACACAAGATGAGGTATCAGCAAAGGAGTAATCTACCTAAACGTCTATATCTATTAGAAGTGACAATTCACTGCCATTTACAAGTGAAAGTAAGACAATCAATGCAAATTGTTAATCTACAACAAGGAATTGAGATATTTTGAACTGCGTTTTGGCAATTCCGATTCAAAATTAATGACCCCAGAAAGAGCCAAGACCTAGTTGGTGAACTGAAATTAAATTCTACCATATCCAACTTAATCCATTAAGAGAACACACCCAAGTCCCAGCAATAGATTTTGGAAGATGCGACCGAAATGATTGATCAATGAAACTGAGCAAAGTAAAAGGAAAGGAAGAGGGGAACTAACTTGTCGCAGCAATCGGCCAATGCGTTAACTTCCTCCTCCACTCGATCCAAGGCCTACCACCAAGAGAAATCAAAAATCAAAACATACATCAGAATTCATAATTGTGTGTGTGTGTTTGTGAGAGAGAGAGAGAGCTGAGGATAGAGGTAGTAACTTTACCTGTTGGGCAGCTTTGGAGGCGAGGAGGAATTCATGGTTGATGGTGAGGGATCGCTTCTCGATGGTGGATCTAAGGTTCCTGCGAGCCTGAGGAGTGTTGTCAATGTAGAAGGTGGAGAGTGTATTAAGTGATGCCAATAGATCGGGCGAGTCCGTCCTCGACTCCAACACCTTCTTCAGCTTCCTTGACAATCCTGGAGCCAGCGCCACCTCTCCTCCCATCCTCTTTCTCTCTCTCTCTAACTCAGGTCTTCAATGAGCGTTTACAGTAGTGCAAGTCACTGGAAGCAAAACAAATGAGTAATAGTCACACCTGACTACCTGAGATAGACCATCAATAAATTTTACCAAATAAACAAATGTCATTACCCATTACACAAAAATTATTGTTGAATACCTTTGCTTCTAAGACACCTCATACCTACAAGAATTACTTGCAGAGTATACTCTGGGAATGCAAGATTTACATTTTTATTTGTAGAATTAAAAACCCTAACAAGAAAATTCATTTATAAGGAAGATGCACACAGAGAGAGCTTACAGATTTCTGCTACCCTCGTAGCTCAACCGCGCGATGTCCGAAAATCTCAATGGTTCAAGGCCTCCTGAGAGACAAACCCAGAGTTTTAACTCAGATCGCAACAACAACCAGATTGTAGAGAGAGAGAGACAAAAACGACGGCCGGAGCGTCTAGGACGAACTCAGTTGTTCGATATTCTCTCCAGGGTATTTCGTACCAGCAACAAGAAGGCCCATCTACAAGTTAATCACCCCATTTGATTCATAGATCTAAGAACATGAGACCGAGGGGGAGGGAAGACAGGCTCCATATGATTCTTCGATTTCAGACTACTTCATTTTCACAATGCAGAGGCAACGCGCTCAAGAAAAAAACACCAAAAAAACGCTTCTAGTGATTTTTCGTTTATTTGGAACAGAAACAGACTGAAACCTTTATGGACTATGGATTGACTGGTTTGTTTTTATGTTTTTTTAAAACAAACCGGTGATTAGGGCCATTAGGCACACTCTTTTTCCCCATGTGAGAAACATAAAATTGATGTTTCTCATTTGATAAAAACACTTTTTATAAAAAACGGAGAAACAAATGTCCGTTTTAAGTTACGAAGGGCATATTTGGAAATTACCTTTCAAAACATAAAACAAGTCAAAAGTAGGGCTGTAAATGGATCGGATTCGGCTCGGATAGTTCTATATCCGCATCCGATTAGCTATCGGACGGATTCGTATAGTGCGGACACAGATACGGATCGGATATTTTATCCATTTACATGTAAATATAGCTTTTCGGATAGCTATAGCCTATCCGTATCCGCATCCGTGTAGCTTTCGGATGGATTCGAATAGTGCTAAACAAATACAGACACGGATATGGAAACGGATTTTGACTATTCATTTACACCCCTAGTCAAAAGTGAGTCCTAACTTGTTTTCTTCTTTGGAGAAAGGTATTTGTATATGCTCGATTTCCTGCCTGCTCCATTTCTCCAAGTTCCTATAATAGAGGGGGTGGACCTCAGCAAATCGTTATCCCCTGACGTTCGCTGACCAGTACGATTGTATGGTTCCTCTCATAGGGGGCTGAAATGACCACTCCACCCCCTGACCTAACACACTGCCCAGGTGGGATCCACCCCCTATTATTAGAAGCACTAGGGAACCATACCAGGCAGGGGAACCGCAGGTGATAAAAATTCAGCTCTCACCCGGGCAGTGTGTTTAGGCAAGGGTAGGATGGTCATTTCTTCCCCTTCTATTAGCGGAACTTGGGGAAATGGACTTGAGAGGAAATGGAGTAGACAAAGGTCCTTGGAGAAACACATAGTAGAGAGGAATTTTTATCCCATTAGAGAGTGTCTTCTCCCTTGTGTGGCACATAGAGCGTTTTCTTCTTCTTCTTTGGAGAAACACAAAGTAAGGTGTGAGGAGTTCTTGGAGAAACATAGCGTAAATCGTCTTCTTCCTTGGCTCTACAAAGGACCATTGCGTGCTTTGAACAACCTCTGCGATCGAAGCAAGAGAAGGGTATTTGCAGCGAACTTCTAAGCTCTTCAAAGAACCTTGCGTGAATCGTTTTTTTGAAGGTAATCTCTCCTTCTTCCATGCGATCTAGTTCCCATTATCTTCTTTTAAATCGATTTTCTTCTGCTTGAACTTGGATTTGGGTGAACCAATCCTTGGTTGGAATATCTAATCAAGCCTTCTGCTCTGTTATGGGTGTATCATGTTGGAATCCCTAATCAAGCCTCAATATATGTTTGATCTGGCCTCATTGATGTTCAAATCTCTAATCAGGCCTCAACATGATCGAAGTTCTGTGGGTGTTATTAAGTCATAGAACTACATTGTCCCAGCTTGTGTTCAGTGAGTTGACTTTGTGCCACTTGCGTTACTGATTGATTCGTTTACTCCATACATTATTACTTTACTGTTATTTTTTTGGGAGATATAGGTAAAATGTATTGATTTGTTTACTGCAACATTTCTGGAATTTATGTACACTTTTTTTCTAAGTAATTGGAATGGAATTCTATTAGGTGTGAGCCACACATAATTCTGTTTCTTAAAGCTTACAGAAATGTTTATTTTTTCAAAGTTACCATACAACATTTTAGGACGTAAAAACGCTCAAAAAAACATAGAAACATATAAAAGTTCATGTGTCAGGCCTAAAAACACTCAAAAAACACAGAAATGTTGCCATACAGAGCTAAAGAGACTAAAATTTCATGGCAATTTGGTAATTTCACTTCATTTTCTGGGGCAGAGGAATTATTCTTGTTATATATTTTCTATCTCTATTTCATGGTAATTTTGGTAGTTTTACTAACACTTTGAATTAGAGTTTGAGCAACTTTTCTTCCTTACTTTGGACTAAAATTTGTTCGGTGAAATGTATTTGTAGTCTTCTATAACATGGACTAACTCCACCACCACCAAGTAACAAATAGTGAAGTGATGAACCTAAATTCACACCAACCAATCAGAGGTCGCCATGTGGCATGACCTAAGAATGCAGGCCAAGACAGAGCGGGGGAAGAACCGACCGCAGACGCCAACCACCAACGACCACGGGCGCCAACCCCATCGGGCGCGGCCACCCTTGGGCACCAACCCCTCTTGGGGTGTGGACCTCCTTGGGCGCCAACCCCCTTGGATGACAGCTCCCTCGAACACGTCATCCCCAGGCACAGTCTCCCTCGAACACGGTAGCAACCATCGCCATCAACAAGACACAGATCGCATCACCAAGGACTCTAGGCCACCACCTATCAAGTCACGTAATTGAACGGACTCATATACTAGGAACCTCACCTACCACGTAGATGAGGTCTATCCACCAAGGATGCTAAGCCTATCATGACACTACCTCTTACAGGAAGACGACTACTAGGTCTACCGTGACACCACGTTTCACGGGAAGACAACCTATAAAGGATAAGCCCTACTACTCAGGGACTCTATCACCTACGGCAAACACTCTACATCGACTGGGACTCTCCACACCGCCATGCTCTACTATAAAAGGCAAGGTACACAGCCCCATCAAGGGACATCTTAACTCATCTTGAATATTACTATTCACTCATCTGTTTGCTCAGAGAGATCTAACTTAGGCATCGGAGAGTCCAAGGCCGAAACCACACTGGTTCTCCTTTGTCACCCAAGGTCTTTTGCAGGTTACGACACTCAAAGGACCACTGAGAGATTTCTTGACACAACAAATTGGCGCCGTCTGTGGGAACGACGCTAGCCATTACCTTTACTAGCCAGTTTCCATATCTGTTCAACCATGGCACCATGAGGCAAGAGGATCACTCCCTCCACCAACAATGCCCCGAGGGAGGGGAATGGATCACCTCCTCCAGAGAGCTCACGTCGCAGAGCCAATGACCAAGACCGTGTCTCTCTAGAGAGGGAGATCCCAGACGATGATCAAGTTGCGGTAGTCGAACCCAACAACGAAGTGGTGGTGGAGGTGGTACTTGACCCCAATGCCCCAGCAACTATGGGTCAGATCAATGGCCTACAGCGATAGATCCTCGAGGATCAACGACTCTTTCGTGACTACCTGAGGCAACGTGCGACATCACTCCGTCGCAGGACGGACCATTGACATGAATAGAGCCCCAGAAGGACCCCTCCCAGGGGTGACAGATCAGAGAGGCACACCAGGCAGCGGGGAGAGCCTTCCCAACCTAAGGGGAGATCGGCGGATCCTCTAGCATGGTCGAATCAGGGGAGAACACCATCACACCGATCTGTTGTACCTAACCCTGAAGGGTCCATCCGGAGGTCGGTGTTTGATGGTTGACTAGGAGGAAGCTATGCGCCAGAGCAAAGTCGGACTTACTATAGAGCAAGCCCCTCGCGGTCAAGACAAGATCCATCATAACATGACCCTTCACCATCCAGCCAGCAGTCGAGACGGGAGGGGACTTCCAGGAGAGGGAGCGAACGAGCTCGCAGCGAGCGACCAGTCAGACGTGAAGGACAAACATGGGATGAAGAGCTAGACAAGAGACTCCGAGAGTTGGACGAGAAGCTGGAAGGGTTGAAGAAGCAGACCAAGGGTGAGACACACTCAATCCCTGGACAACACCCCTTCTCAGAAGAGATCATGTCAGCCTTACTCTCATCCAGGTTCAGGCTACCCACGTTTGAACTCTACAGTGGTACCACCGACCCTAATGATCACATCAAATATTTTAATGACATGATGACGCTATATAGTGGATCGGACGTGGTATCCTGTCGAGCATTCCCTGCATCCCTCAAGGGTGCGACGACCTCATGGTTCTCCAGACTACGACCACGTCGATTGGGTCATTTGCAGAGTTATGCGAACAATTTGTGACCCGCTTCCAGAGCAGTGTCAAACAAAAGAAGACCACGGTCAATCTACTAACATGATACAAAATCCTGGGGAGTCCCTCAGGGAGTATGTCAGCAGGTTCACCAAGGAGTCCTTATAAGTCAGAGGCCTAGAGGATCAGACCCAGCATGCTGCCTTGGCTAGGGACATCCGAGACATGGAGTTAATCAAGGACCTGGTGCGTCATGAGACCAGGACTATGAAGGAGCTCCTGGAGCGATGCAACGAGTTTGCCAACATGGCCGAGATAGTACAAGCTCGGAAGAAGGCAATTGAAGCTAAGCCACAGGACAACAAGAGGTCAGCACCAGACGACCGTAAAGAGAGTAACAGGTCGAGGACTGAACGTCGACAAGAGAAGGGCAATCGCCCAACAAGAAGAAGTGACCGTCGCCCAGAGAGGAGTGAGAGAGCAGGCAGTCCAGAGTTCACACTGCTGAACACCACCAGGTCCCAAATTCTTATGCAGATCCAGGACCGTGACCTAATTCGATGGCCATGACCCATGCTAGCAGAACCTGAGAAGCGCAATCCCAACAAGTATGGTCTCTTCCACAAGGACTATGGGCATGACACAGAAGACGGCTACCAACTGAAGAGGGAGATAGAAGACCTTGTGAAAGTAGGGAGTTTGAACAAGTACGTGAAGGGGAGGCGTGATGGCCGTTCGAGCCAAGGAGATCGAGGACATGACTGAGAAAGAGAACCAAGGAGGGAAGAAAGAAGAGCGGACTAAGATAGGGAGAGTGACTACACTGATGAAAGAAGAGATGTAATAGAGCCCAGCAGCACCAAGGGAGCCCCCATCCTCACCATACTTGGAGGGCCGGGGCAAGAATCAACCAGAAAGGCCAAAGCCCATGCCAGGTTTGTGGGAGTAGCAGAGAAGCCAAGCAAGATGGCCAAGATCAAGATGGTGATCTCCTTCTCGGAAGATGACTTGGAAGGTGTGAGCTTTCCACATGAGGATGCCCTGGTAGTACAGGTGGAGATAGCCAACCGACCCATGCACAGGGTACTGATAGACACAGGGGCGTCCGTGGATGTACTCTCACTGGAAGCCTACCGTAAGTTTGGATTCGGAGACGATCAACTCAAGCTAGAACTTACCTACCTTCATGGATTCTCGGGCGCCACAGCCTCCATCAGTGGCACCATAGAACTGCCTGTCACCTTTGGAGAGCACCCTCGACAGGTGACCATCATGGTACACTTCATGATTGTCAGGTCCGTGGTGTCGTTCCATGGCCTCCTAGGGCGACCTTCCCTGATAGCCCTTAGAGGTGTGGTGTCTCCACTTCACCTGAAGATGAAGTTCCCCACTGACAACGGAATAGGGGAAGTTCGAGGTGATCAGAAGAAGGCTAGAGACTGCTATGCCACCTTCGTGAAGAAGAACAATGGCAACACACGAGGGATGGCGTTATGCATGGAGAACCTGGTCAGTGACCAGAGAGATGAACTGACAGAAAAGAGAGGTAGGCCGATGGAGGACCTCATCCCCTGGCCACTCAGCAAAGACGACCCTTCCAAGGTCGTACAGGTTGGCTCATTATTAAGCGATGAGTAGAAAGAAGAACTGGGGCATCTCCTCCAGACTAACATGGATGTCTTCGCATGGTCAACTGCAGACATGCCAGGCATACCCAGATCCATAACAGAGCACAGATTGCATGTAGACCCAACCAGGAAGCCTGTCCAGTAGAAGAGAAGAAATTTTATCCTCAACCGATAGGCAACCATCAAGGAAGAGGTCGAGAAGTTGAGCCGAGCAGGGTTCATCAGAGAAGAGAAGTTCCCTACCTGGCTCACGAATGTGGTCATGGTACCCAAGCCTAATGGGAAGTGGAGACTGTGCGTCAACTATACTGACTTGAACAAGGTGTGCCTAAAAGACGAGTACCCACTACCCAGGATCGATCTGCTGATCGACGCCCCTGCTGGACATGAGATGTTGAGTTTTATGGACGCCTACTCCGGCTATAATCAGATCCTCATGCATGAGGATGATGAGTCTTACACCGCCTTCCAGACGGACAAGGAAAACTATTGTTATCATGTCATGCCGTCCGGATTGAAGAATGCGAGGGCCACCTACCAGAGGATGGTCAACAAGATGTTCGAGGAACAGATTGGGCGCAACATGGAGGTGTATGTAGATGACATGCTTGTGAAAAGCGTCCAAGCCCACCAACACCTGACAGACCTGGAAGAAGTGTTCGTTGTGCTACGAAGGAACCAGATGAAGCTAAACCCTGCAAAGTGCACCTTCGGGGTGACGTCAGAAAAATTCTTGGGATTCATGGTCTCAGTACGGGGAATAGAAGCCAACCTATCCAAGATCAAGGCCATCCAAAAGATGGCACCACTCCGGATAGTCAAAGAAATACAGAGATTGAATGGAAGGATCGCTGCCCTTTTAAGGTTCGTGTCACAGTCGGGAGACAAGTGCCTACCATTCTTCAAGACATTGAAGAACCTCCGAAGTCCTAAAGACTTTGCATAGACAGAGGAATGCCAAAAAGCATTTGAAGAGCTGAAGGTGTACCTCGAGAATCCACCATTGCTTGGGCACCCAGAACCCAACGAAGAGTTGCAGATCTACTTGGCTGCGATACCCATCGTAGTGAGCGCAGTGCTACTAAAAGAAGAGGGTAAGATACAGAGATCCATCTATTATGTTAGCCATGTCTTGATTGATGCAGAGACCAGGTACATAAGGATTGAGAAGGTAGCATATGCATTGGTGATTGCGGTTAGGAAGCTCAGACCTTACTTCCAAGCCCATACCATCACAGTCCTTACCAACTTACCATTGAAGAAGGTACTGCACAAGCCAGACATCTCTGGACGGTTGATCGCCTGGGCGGTTGAACTAATCGAACACGACATCAGGTACCAACCCAGGATAGCCAATAAAGGCCAAGCTCTAGAGGACTTCATCGCCGAATGTGCCCTACCTGAGACTGAGATAAAAGCAGAGGAACCAGAAGACCAAGACCGAGGATCATGAGAGATGTTCGTGGATGGTTCGAGTAACGCCACAGGAAGCAGAGCTGGTTTCATACTCACCAGCCTCAAAGGATTTCGAATCCAATATGCTCTCTGGTTCACCTTCCCAGCGTCCAACAATGAAGCAGAACTAAAGCACTACTGGCTGGACTCCGGGTGGCTAAAGCCATTCAAGTCACACACCTATCCATCCGGAGTGACTCCCAGCTAGTGGTGAACCAGGTGAATGGAGAGTACGAGGCGAAGATCGATCGAATGGTGTCATACTTAGCACGTGCTCAAGATTTGGTCAACGGGTTCGTGAAGTTCGACATGGTTCTAGTTCCCAGGGTCGAGAACGCCACTGTCGAGGCACTGTCCAGGCTAGCCAATGATGAACTTAGAAACCTGGCCAGTGTAGTGTACATGGAAATATTGTATGAACCAACATACCAGGAGAAGTAAGTTAATGAGATTGAGGAAGGGCCTAGCTGGATGGATCCTATACTCAACTACCTACAGAACGACATCTTATTAGAAGACAAGGTCGAAGCAAGGAAGATAAGGATGAGAGCTGTAAAGTACACCGTCCTGGATGGAATACTGTACAAGAGGGGGGCCACAACACCACTACTTCGGTGCCTAGGACCCAAGGGAGCCCAATATGCCCTGGCAGAAGTACATGAGGGGATTTGTGGAAGCCATATAGGAGGACGACATCTAGCCTACAAAATCCTTCGACAAGGACTCTACTGGCCAAGAATGCAAGAGGAAGCAACACAATACGTCAAGGCTTGTGAGCTATGTCAATTGTTTGCCCCAGTACCCCATCTACCCGCCATCAAACTGACATCGATCCTCAACCCTATTCCCTTTGCCATGTGGGGGGTAGACATCTTGGGAGACTTCACAGCAGCATCAGGCAACCGCAAGTACTTGGTGGTCGCCATTGACTACTTCACCAAGTGGGTAGAGGTCAAGCCATTGGCCAAGATCACAGAGAATGAAATGGAGAAGTTTGTTCGTGACGACATCATCTACAGGTTCAGGGTGCCACAAATCATAGTCTCTGACAATGGGAAGCAATTCAACAACCCCAAGTTTAGAGTCTTCTGCCAAAGCTACAACATTGACTATCGGCTTATTTCGGTAGCATACCCACAGGCCAATGGTCAGGTGGAGGTCACAAACCGAACCCTACTGGATGGCATAAATAAAAGACTGAAAGGAGCCAAAGGGAAGTAGGTCAAAGAACTACTGAATGTCCTGTGGGCATACCGCACCATAGTAAGAACACCCACAGGGGAAAGCCCATTCCGCTTGGCATATGGCACAGTAGCATTGGCACCGGTAGAGGTCCTCACCATGTCCCATAGAGTACTACATTTCAATTAGAGAACTTATACAGATGGACTGCGAGCCAACCTGGACTTCCTGGATGAGGTACGAGAGAAGGCATTACTGAAGAACGTGGCATATTAGTAGCGACCAACCAAGTACTACAATGCTAGGGTGCGAGAAAGGCTATTTCATCAGGGGGACTTAGTACTAAGGAGGGCAAGTGCATCACAGCCGCAGAAGGAAGGGAAGCTATCTACCAACTGGGAAGGACCCTACATAGTTTTCAAGCCGATACGTTCAGGGATATACAGCTTGAAAACTCCGGGGGATAAGAAGGTAGACCGTACCGGGAACTCAGAACACCTGAAGAAGTACTATCAGTAGAAGCAATAGCAGCAGAGCAACAACAGCACCACCAACAGTAGCAGTAAAATAGTAGTAGTAGTGGCAACAGTAGTAGTAGCAGTAGCAGTAGATGGCATCACTGTTTCAAGAACAATTTGAAATTTTTTATTGAAGTAAAGAGTTGGTTTCGGAAATACTCGTCTTCTACTACTCGATCGGATCACTGCCACCCCACCAAGGCCCGTTGGCTACCAAGGTCTGTGGACCACCAAGGCATTATGCCACTAAGGCCCGTTGGCCACCAAGATCCGTTGACCACCAAGGTGTTATGCCACCAAGGCCCGTTGGCCACCAAGGTCCGTAGACCACCAAGGCGTTATGCCACCAAGGCATTGTACCACCAAGACGTTGTACCACCAAGGCCCGTTGGCCACCAAGGTCCGTTGACCACCAAGGCGTTATGCCACCAAGGCCCATAGGCCACCAAGGTCCATGGATTGCCAAGACGTGAACATCACTAAGGACTATAGACCACAGAGGATTACAAAGGTAAGAGAATCGTCAAGGCAATAAAGATCACATCTATGCAACATCCACATCGAAGAAGATAAAAAAGTCAAGTACATACAATCCAAAAGAGATCACAATCCAAAGTTCAACATCCAAAAAACACCTATCAACTCAGGGTGTATCAGACGGAGGGGCGGCATCTGACCTAGCGGGGGACATCATATTAGCCTCAGCAAGGCGAGCAACACTCTCCTCTGGCAAGACCACCCCCTCCTTCGGCAAGACCACCCCCTCCTCCGTAGCCACAACGTCACCCTCCAGAGAAGCACGAGCCACAGCCGCAGTCACAGGCAACAACGTGGTGACCTCTGGGAACCCAGAGAAATCATAGTCGGGGGTCGTCTCCAGAATACGGGCTGCCAAGTCTCAGATGTCGGCGTCATATATCTCCTGGTTGTACTTGTAGAAGTACGTAGTGATCTTAGGAGACTTCTGATAAGTTGCCATTGCTCGCTCCCCAGCCTCGGACACCTCAACCTCATGACTCCGCCTCAAAGTGAGAAGCTCCTCCTCTAGGGCATGAACTCTAGATGAGCTCTCGGCCGCTGCAGCAGACGCCACCCTGAGCTCCTCAGCCACACTCCTCTCCCGTGCCACGGCCTCCTCCCGGGTGACCTTATGCCCCTGAAGCTCCTTCTCCAAGCCCTGAAACTTATAGTTCAGCTGGATCTCTCGGAAGGCATGGCTCTCTAGGCGAAGCATAGTCTCTGTGACACAATGTTGGACCTGGAAGCAACATAGTCACAAAAAATCATCCCAAGCACAAGAGCAATAACAACACCAAAAGCAAAAGAGTGAGAAGCACAACTCACAGAAGCCATGTCCTGATAGAGGGACTGTGTCAGGAAGGCGTCGCTAAACCCCTGCAGGACCGAACGCTCGTCGAGAAGCCTCCCCATATCCAACCACTCTCGACATACACTGCGACTGGTCAACGTCGCTCCCACCTGAAGATCCCAAGGTAGCATCAAAGGAGAGGAGGTGGGCGGATCAGCAACAGCGTCAGAAGAAGAGGAGACCACCCCTTTGCCTCTAGAAGTGTTGAATAGAGAATCCAGGAGCCGTGACAGTATGAGACGACCGTGGAAGGATAACCCGTGGTCCAGACCTCACTGAGCCAAGGGGGTCAAGGCCTCCCTTTCGCTTGGTCCCAGCGACCCCGGAAGGAGAAGAAGCAAGAACTGGAGGATCAACAGCAGAAGAACCAACCCCAGGTGGAGTAGCCTGAGTACTCCTCTTCCGCAAATCAGAGCGAAAGACACTAAGATCAGGTCGAATATCCACTACACCGCAACATACAATCAAGGAACATACAACAAGTCAGATAACAGGTGCACAGAAGAAAAGTATATAAGCAAATACCAAAGAAGCCAAATGTCTTACCAGGACTCAACTTCCAAAGGCATAAGGCGACCTCAGAATCCAGCTGACGGATGTCGAATGGGTCGCATCCCTAACATCGCTAGAGGGAGTCACGCTCAAAGTCGCTCAACTCAAGAGGGCGGTTCACCCCCTTGACATCAATAACCTCCCAGGTAGATTGCAAGGCACATCGGGGGACCATGGCAAAAAAGAAGCGGTCTCTCTAATACTTCACCGAGCTGGTGATCCCCACCAGAGGATCCAGCGCTGCGAGCGACCCCCTAGGGAGATGACGGGCGAAGTGGTAACACCCCCCTTCCCCCTTCTTGAACACATAGAAGTAAGAGAACAGGGGAACGGTGGCGGCACGCCCCATCCGAGCGAAGAACACATAGAAGCCCAGAATGACACGCTAAGAGTTGGGCAACACCTGCCTAGGAGTAAGACCCCAGTGCTCCAACACCAACTCCACAAAGCGGGAGATGGGGAAACGAAGATCATGAGCGAAGAAGATACAGTAGAGGCAGACCTCATCTGCTCGATGGGAGTAAGCTTGGTCATCAGGACTAGGGACGTGAAGCACGACCTTAGAGGGTATATGGTACTCCCGACGAAGCGATGCCAAGTCTGAAGAAGTTAAGATGCTAGGAATATGAGCCAACTTGCTCCTAGGGTCATCGACTGAAGTAGAAGCTCTGGAGGCCTTACGACCCCTGCTAGGGGCTGGACCTCCAGAAACCTCCTCCTCCCCATCACTAGCGACAGGGGAAGGCAAGGAAGAAGAAGTATCCATGGGGGATGACGACCCCGAAGAAGACTCCTCAGCAGATCCAACAACGACCATAGTCAGATTAGAGTCATCAGATGAAGACATGGACAAATAATGAAACATACTGACTACTTACTCAGAGCGACGACCTCCCCAGATCAAGCAATCGATGAGAAGAGAGGGATGCCCACTTGCAACCACCAAGGCCGAACCAGTAAAAAAAAAAAGAGAGAGAGAGAGAAGAGAAAGAAAGGAACATACCAGCGCAAACCAGAGAAGGGCACGAATCAGAAGGGCGTAAACCAGAAGGGCGCGGACTCAGAGGGGTGCGGATAGAGAAGGGCGCGAACGAGGGGGCACAGATCGAGAAGGGTGAGGACAGTTGGGTGTAAATCAGAAGGGCGTGGATCGGCGGGCACGGACCCCGGGGTGTGAATCAGAAGGGCGTGGATCGACGGGTGCAAACGCTTGGGCGTGAATTAGAAGGACATGGACCAAGCCGGGCGCAGATCAGAGCCAGGTGCAGATCGGGACAAGCGTCGACCGACGGGCGTAGATCGTGGATAGCGAACAATGGGCAAGCATCAACCAAGCAAGCTAAACACAGATCAACGAGCAAGCGAGTACAAGCACAAAGCCAATGCCAAATACTAAGCCATGCACGTCGAAGCAAGCCAAGTCAAAGCTGGAAGCCAAGAAGTGTCAAGCAAGCAAAGGGAGATCACTACTTCTCATTGTGACCCAAGAACAAACACATGGGGGGCATAATGAATAGTAACCAAACTCAATGCCAAGCCAAAGTGGAAGATGCAAAAAGCAAAGAGAGCAAAAACAAGAGAGAGAGGAAGAGAAATGGAAAAAGTGAAAAGGAAGAATGAGACAAGAGCATATATATCTACAAAAAAAAAAAAAAGATGGGAGAGGAGAGGTTTAAACCCACAACCTCTCCCTCACCAAGCAATTTATAAGCACATCCCCAGAAAAGAAATTATTCACAGGGAACCCCCTAATGGGTACAAGTACGCAAAGGATACTCTCTTAAGCACGCTGTTCCAAGAGAGTGGGGGGCAAATGATGAACCAAAATTCACACCAACCAATCAGAGGTTGCCACATGGTATGACCTAAGAATGCGAGCCAAGACAGAGTCGGGGAAGAACCGACCGCAGACGCCGACCACCAATGCCCACGGGTGCCAACCCCATCGGGCGTGGACCTCCTTGGGCGCCAACCCCCTTGGACGACAGCTCCCTCGAACACGTCATCCCCAAGCATAGTCTCCCTCAAACACAGAAGCAATCACCGCCATCAATAAGACACATACCACATCATCAAGGACTCTAGGCTACCGCCTATCAAGTCACGTAATGTGAATGGACTCATATACTAGGAACCTCACCTACCACGTAGATGAGGTCTATCCACCAAGGATGCTAAGTCTATCATAACACTACTTCTTACAGGAAGACGACTACTAGGTCTACCGTGACACGACGTCTCACGGGAAGACAACCTATCAAGGATAAGCCCTGCTACTCAAGGACTCTATCACCTACGGTAAACACTTTACATCGACTGGGACTCTCCACACCGCCATGTGCTATTATAAAAGGCAAGGTACACAACCCCATCAAGGGGCATCTTAACTCATCTTGAATACTACTATTCACTCATCTATTTGCTCAGAGAGATCTAACTTAGGCATCGGAGAGTCCTAGGCCGGAACCACACCGGTTCTCCTTTGTCACCCAGGGTCTTTTACAGGTTACGGCACTCGAAGGACCGCTGAGCGATTTCTTGACGCAACATGAAGTATTATACTTCATTAGGCATAAGGCAGCAGAGATGCAAACGGATCGGATCCGGATATTCCTTACCCAGATACGAATGCTTAGTTTTTATATACATCGTTTGATATTTCAAAGATAAATAATTTATATCATAAGTATACATGTCTTTTAATCATTTTATTCTGGTTTTTGCTAGTCCAATGATCACCATATAGGGGATTTTCTCCTGGACCAATTAAATAGCAAATATTTCTAACTTTGGGTCTCCTCCTCCTGTACAATTAAATAAAATAAGGATTAAATATGGATGCACCCCTTTAGTCATCCAAAAATTTCACTTGCACCCCTTGCTTTTCAAATTAATCTATATTTAAGTCCCTACTGTTATATTAGGCGTTAAATACTAACGGATTTGAAATTGAAGATTGTAATGTACAATTATACCCTCGTTAGGGCATAATTACCCCAATGCCCTTATAAGTAGATTGTTGAAGGAAGAAAGAAGTGTTAAAATTGTGTTTTAGTTGACCAAATTGGCCTCATCTTCTTCTCCAAATCGTTTAGGGTTTGAAACCCTTCAATCCTAAATGTGAAATAAGGAACCAGAACGGAAAAACAGGGGAAAACCCCTTTGACCATTGCTTACCGGCGCCAGCTACGGCCAAATTAGCTCATCGGTACCCTTTAGATTCTCGACATGTGATAACCATGTTCCGACGACCATGATTCCAGTGTCAGAAACAACCAGCGAACTCGTTCTTTGACAATCCGATGAAGCTAACTTGAGATTTGGAGTTGAAAGCATCATTGGGCAACTTGATGATTTCTTTGATGAGATTGTTGAAGGAAGGAAGAAGCTTTCAGACATTTGCAGTCACAGGTAGAGAGAGAAAGAGTGAGAAGACTGGTTTCACAAAATAGGGTTTCTACCTCAAAACAATCCTTGCCCAAGATTCACTAAGGAGATCTGGTTTCATTCTATAGCTTGAACTCGCAGAGGAAGCACGGTCGAGAGTGGGAAGAGGGAAGACGATGTCGTCGAGGGTTATCGGTCAACACAATTTCTCTTCATATTCCACACCCACACTACAATCCAATGATTTCAATCATCTCTTCAATTTTGAATCCTCTCTTCGTCATCTCTCTCTCTCTCCACTATAAATCCAATCCACCCCTCCTTCTCATTGCCAGGAAAAATTCCTTCACCCTCTCTCTCTTCCCCTTTAATGCAAGGATGAATCCATACTGAGACCTATGCTCTAAGATCGCCTTAATGGTTAGGATAAACCCTCTTTGACATCTCGTGAGGGAGAACTGATTGAAATGCCGGTGGTGGTGGTTGTGGTGTTGGATTGGTAACGTCTTGTTTGCTTCGATTGGTCTCTGGTTGGAGAGTCCAATGATGAGGGGATTTCTGTCGATCCATCAATTCCAACACCAGTCCCATGTAAATCTACTAACAAGCTCCATAGATGTTAAATCTCTGTTTTACTAAAATATTTGTTTAATAGAAACATAAATTTGGGGTTTTTTTTATTAGAAACCCTAGACAATGGAATTGAAGTTTTCTGATTTGAATTAGTCAAAACTCTTGAACAAAGGAATTGGGAGGAGGGAGAAGTCAAAGATTTTCATAGTTTTAGAGGATGGTATGGTGGGTATCTACATTTGTAAAAGAAGAATAAGAGGGTATTAGTGTCATTTTATCCCATAAAAGGTATATTAGTTATAACGGGACTTAAAAATTCCTAGGTGGGTATAGTCTTTTAAAATTATTGGGGTGGTTAGAAGAAATGGTAGTTTGGCCAATAAACAAAATTTTTAACATCTAACACCTAATATTAACGACAGGGACTAAAACATGGATTAATTTGAAAACCAGGGGGTGCATGTGAAATTGTCAAAAGAGCAAGGGGTGCAGGTGGAAATTTTGGATGACTTAGGGGGTGCATGCGTATTTAACCCATAAAATAACTATTTCGAATTATTATCATCACCCAACTCTTGTAGATGTCCAAATTGAAAGTGATAAACCCTTTAAATCTTTCGATGGTGCTTCTCTCCAAGAATAGAGCATTGATGGGTATTATGAATATCAAATCATAACAAATTGTACAAGATCCTAATGTTTGCATATATATTCTCATCATATAAATAATAACAAGGATAATGCTATCTTTTAAATGATTGTGCCTTTGTCCACTAGTCAATTCAGGGATGGTGGTCTAACTATGTATATCCCATTTCAAAAATCTGCAATTGAAAAGGCAGTCCTTGGAGATCAAGAAGGAAAAGTATTTTATGGAGGTGATGAAAATCCAATCGGAGTATGTTGCATGTTCGGCAACAGTTTAGGAGGCTGCTTGGCTCAGAAGGTTCTTGCAGAGATTTAGTGTTTCTACTCACTCAGACGATAATGTGCTTATACATTGTGACAGCACGACAACGTTGGCATTTGCGAAGGACTCCAAGTTTCATGGGAGAGCCAAACACATTAACATACAATATCATTTCATTTGAGACATGGTTGCGCAAAGTGAAGTAGTCCTGAAGCATATCTCCACTGGTAGTATGTTGGCTGATCCTTTGACGAAACCCATTGCCAGAGATGTTTTCCTTGTTCATGTTAGGAACTTCAGACTGAGATGGATTTGATATGTATTTTACCTTTGGGACACTTTTATGGACGGACATTTATTTTTACCTCTCTTTCATTCATTTATGAGATATATTTGTTTGAGCGATATTGTGTGTACACATTCATTTACTATTATAAAGATGTCACCAGGCATTGGGTCGCCCACTCACACAGGTGACTCGCCTTGGCACTTGTGGGTAGCGAGCAAGATGAACCTATGAGCATTTATGTTTCATGGCGCCTTAGAGCTAAGATGAGACCTTATCTGGTCCAACATAGAAGATACCACAATTCTATGTAGCCCTTAGAAAGCCAGATGTGAGGCTTCAGGCAGAAACCATGAGGATGACTGCGCTAGAAACTCAGGTTAGGCGCTTGGCGGAACAACTAGACTAAAATACGTATGGCGTCTATATTTTTATGAGTGACATGCCTACCTCAATGGGAAATATGCCACAGCATACATATCATACTGTATGTGCTTGAATCGATCGATAGTGAGATTGACTGAATGGATCCCTATTTCGTCACTATATAAGCCACATGAATTATATTAATCCCTCAGTACCCTTATTGTCACGCCCCCATTCCAACAAGAAATAAAGTACAAATGAAGGGGTGATTAGGATGACACGCGTCGTCCTACCTCTACCAAGATCACAGTCTTAACCAATATTAAATTACACAATGATATCAAAGTGCAGGAAAAAGGGAATATTACATTCCATGATCAGGATAAAGCGGAAGCGTTAGTATAGTAGTTACAATATGTTCAACAGACTAAGTGATACATCATAGTTTTAACAGTTATCCGACTGACCATCATATAACTATTAAAAAATATACTGTAATACAGACAAGGTTTTAAACCGGACACAAAGCCCCAAAAGAATCAAAAGAAGGAACACATCCCTAGTATCAGCACGGCCCGTACGCACAATCTTCGTAAGGACATCCATCGTCGTGTTCCTTCGGCACAGCCTCTAGCTGCTCAGTACCAATACCATTGTAGTCAGCAGTCTGGACCTCGAGACCAGCCAAGTAACCATCATCTACATCAAAGTCTAAAAGAAGGTGTACACAGGGGGTTAGCTCCACTGAGCCAGTGAGGGGATGGGGAATGCACATACACGCATATCACACATAGTCCATGATGAATGTAGATATTAATAGATTTTCCACCTAGCACACAATCTAAGTCCTGGTATATGCTACTATGACAACTCGGGAGTCACTATGGGTCACTTATCTTATTGTCACAGTGAAACCTCAATTATCACCTGGGGGCCTACGTCGGTCGAAGCCACCAAAACCACCCAATGGCAGACCCCGATGATTAGGAGTCATCCTTGAGATGGCCTCTCTCCTCCACAAGCAAGGAGCCCTGATCACCCAACACCTAAATCCCTATTGGTAAGGGTCGTAGAATAGGGAATAAGATCCTAACCACAGTTATACTACATGCAATTCCGATCATCTCGAGAGGTATTCCGGGTGTATCAATGTCCCATTCCATCTAATACTCAGGTACTAGCACGGCACGACACAACACATACAGGCCCAATGATAATAAAAGTTCATAACATTTCTGGGGTTCTGGTACCGGTACACCCGGCACCGTAACTCGATACAACAATGAAGCAAAATGCATAACCACATTCGTAACAATTCACAATCAAGATAAATAATGCAAATATGCAATATGCTTATTTATGATACAAGTAGCATGATAAATGTATGTTTAATAATAAGCAAGCCCAAACAGTCACCCAAAATCCATTCACTAAAGATTTACGTAATATTCGGGTGTTTAGAAGAGGTTGCCAGATACACATCTCCGAACAAATTTAACTACCTAGGGATATGTGAGATAAGTGTTAGAAGAGTGTAGGTGGGTCCCATAAAGAGTTCCCACAAGCTGCCATTCATGATAGCATAAAAGACCTCGAACGGATTTTCGAACAGAGGCACTCTCAGTGGATCCGTTTGTGAATCCGTTCTCAAGAAATAAGGACCTGAGAGTAAAGAATGAAAATGGGCTGAACGGATTTTCAAATGGAGGTAGGACCCTGGGTCCGTTGGTGAATCCGTTCAGGCTAAAGTTAAGTTTTCAAACCATTAAAGGCTGAACGGATTTTCGAACGGAGTCCCGATGCCTGGGTCCGTTCGTGAATCCGTTCGAACCAGAATACGAATTCCTTAAGTTGTTTGCTTTCCAACCCAAATGCTTAGTTGTCCTATGATCTTAGGGCTTGGAAAGGGTCATTCCTATGTCCATTAGGGTCACCATGATCTCTCCTAAGCTCGGTCTTAAGAATGGAAAGATTGGAATCCTTCCAAAGTCCATTTCATAAGGTTAGGTCATAGAGATTATAGGACAGCAACTTGGGTTGCTTAGATCTAGTTCTTAGGGCTTGAGGTGGGGACTAATACCCCAAACATGGACAACTATAAGGCCTTGAGCTCAGCCTTGGTCTCAATGGAACCCTAGGTCACCATCGGTCCCAAATTTTTAAATGGGGAGAAATGAAGGAGATAGAGGTGGTAAGAGTGCTACCTAAACAAGGTGTGAAGCCAATGGTGCTTCCCCAAGTGGCAAGTCCCTTCCTCCTCTACACTCTTTCTTCCCCTTCTCTTCTTTCTCTTTTCCTCTTGAATGCTCGGTCTTGGGTTGGTGTAGATAGTAAATGGACAATGAATGGCTTAGGTTCTATTTATAGAAAGTAGCCACTTAAGGCCTGTTTGGCTTGGGCCTTCAAGGTACAAGAAACACATTAAAATAGATTTTGGGCCTAGTGGGCCCACAACCATGGCCCAACAACATAAAGGAGGTTAAGGGTAGGTCCCACCATGTCCGGGAGCATGCTTATCGTATTCGAGACACGGGTACGTGGGCCCCACATGAAAGAAACACACAATAGATCAATCAACACCAACAGATTATCGGATGGACTCACCAGCAATGGGTTCGTTCGTAAATCCGTTGCAGCTGAAAGGCCAGGAACACACAAGGAGGCCTCAGGAATTAGATCCGCACCTCAAGGTCATAGAGAGGTAGATGCACATGCACACTTAAGGTTAGTAACTTACCCCTCGACCGTCATGGCGTGTCCTTCGTGATTCCAAAAAGTTTCCCAACCGCGATGCTAAGCTCATCACTGAGCGAAGTGTCTAAATGTGGCAACACAAGAAAAGTCTTCCGATGTATACTCTTCACTCATGGGGCTCGTACTAGGAGAATAGTCGACGAAGTCACCATCGACGAATCTCCCCCAATCCCAATTGAGGAACCTTTCTTCGATAGGCAAACCTATGAACTGATCGATGATCTTGTAACTGGGCTTGACCACCATTGAGAACAGTTCACCGACATACAAGGCAGCAATATCTACACGTCATGAGGAAGAAATTAATAATTAATTATAATTACCTGAGATAGTGTCATGAAGAGGACGCCCAATGACGCTACTTTGACGTATTCCTTAGGATCATGGATGATGCGGTCCAATGGGACATGATTAGGAAAGCTGTTGGGAACAATCAGATTGACTTGAGCGGCTAAGAGAAAACCATCCGACATTACACCTTTGTTTTGTGACTCATTGCCTGGGCGACTTGTTGTGGTTGTGATCGACGTAGTCATGAGTACATTACATACAAAGGGTTGGCACTGCTCATCATGAGGGATCGAGAGTGCTTGATCTGGTGTAATTGGATTGTTTGGGGATATTTTGAGATTGTTTTGTGAGTGATATGCTATGTTGGTTAAATGGAAACTTGATATAGTACTCTTACTTTGTATCATCTCGTTAAATCACATGCCCCATTTCCTGTATGAAGAGTTACACAATTGAGAGAAATTTGGATGCATAGTTGAGCTAATGCACCCTGTGTGGGCGAGTGAGAGATGTAAATTGGACATGGGCCTCAGGCCTGGTCCAAGGCGCCCACAAGGGGCTGGTTGGACCAACCCATGTGCAAGGGAGATCGAGAGGGCCAACCACTTAAGTGGCCAATTCTCTCCCCCCTCCTTTGTTGAAACCTAGTGTGAGTCTAAAAAGAGGGAGGGGGGGGGGCTTAGGATTTTGGTTATAAATAGAGAACCTCTAACCCTAAGGCCACATAATTGGAAACCAAATTTCCCAATTTCTCTCTTGCTCTCCAAGTATTTGTGTTCTTTGTGGGATTCCATTTTTTCCAAAGGATTTGTAGTGTGGAGTTCTCATCGGAGAAGCCTTTCAAGATATCTAGAGAAAGAAGAAGATTATTTGTGTGTTCATAATCAAAAGCTTGGTTCTTGATCTCTCTTCCGCTGTCTTCCCATATATAGTCAGATATGATCCAAACCGAATCTATTTGGATCTTGAATCAATTGATCTAACACAACGGAACACCCACTACATGGACTCCGAAGAGTCAGAATTACTCCAGTTCCAACTTCTCAACTCATAAGTTTGGTATCCACTTGCATTTTGTTTTCAATTGGCAATGGTAATGCATTTTGATTTACATCCCACCACAGTAGTATCTGACGTTAGTTCATTGTTATTTACATGGCCAAATTGCCCTCAATTACTTTCATAGACCTGCTAATATTTTATAGTTCTACATAGGATTTTGACCATTTTGACAGTCTTTATAATAATAATAATAATAATAATAATAATAATTTAATTTCTATACAGGTTTTATAGACCTTTAAAAAATTCTTGTGATGATAAAGTTGTTCTTGAAGGAATCCTACTGGTATGCTAGCATCATCATTGTTTGGTGATTTTAAACTCACAATATTAGGAATGCTGGGCACATATAGGTTTGAGATAAAAATTTTGTTATTTCTAATTAAAAAATTTGTCCTTCATTACATGGTCTGATTCAAGGCTTGTGTTTTGAACTTTTCTCATAGAAGTCACTGAATTTTGGCAGATAATTGTATCATAATTGATAAGTGTAGTCATACGAATGGTATGCATTTTCTTTTAGACCTAGATATCCAGGTAGATTGGCCTCATGGTGATGCATGAACATCTAAACGTAACAAATTAGATCCACGAATGACACAATTAATCTTTATGGGGTTTCATCTCCACCACCAGCTTGCGGATGTAATTTTCTTGAGATGGTAACCTGATGTTTGCCCTCATGCAGTTTTGTGTAGTATACCATTTCTTGAACTTGATGTGGTTATCAACTTCAATGTCTAGATCATCTTAAAGAGTTAAATGTTGGATAATTTTTGCTTTGCAATCTCATGTTTTTCAATTTGAAATCTTTACTACTGATTTATGGAGAAGAAGAATAAGAAGATGACTGCATAAGCCGATGTCAGCCGTATCATTGTCTTCTTCAATCTACTATCTAGTATTCATTTTTATCCTTTCAAACTTTAGATATTTAGAGAACAGTTTATAGAAGTTTCTTACCTATATACTTAGTCACTTTCTGAACCTTATTGGGTCTTAAGTATCTCATGGGCATCTAATATATATGTGGATTTGTTAACTGCTTGTCAGTATTTATAACTCAATGTTTACTCCTTTGATGATTTTGCAGGTCTGCTTGAACTTTTATTTTACAAAGTTTTTTTTAAAAAAAATTTTAGATCTGCAAGTCTTAAGAACCTTTCTTACCCAACACCAAGAAAAAAGACCTCCTCTTATTTTACATAGTTGATTCGTATATCCTTTTCATATTTAATTGGATTTTTTTTTGTAAGACAGTAGAAGTTGTTACATTGATGATGCTAATTTGGACAGCATCAATGGGCCAAACATCCTATGGTGTACAGTGGTTGTGGTGCTAAGCGTTGGACTACAACAGTGCTTCTTTGAGAGAGTTATTCACAGATTCGCATATTTAGTCATGCGAGCAGCAACAGACAAACATTATTCAAAGTTTAGAGCTGGATTTGTTTTTTTTAAGGAAATGTTTTACAAGGATGTTTTGGATACATTTACAAGGGTGATTTTTTTTTTTGGAAATTGTAAACATTTGGTGGTATAATTTATTATGGGTTGAAATGAAAAATTTTTGGTATATGTTTAAAGTTTTGTAAGTATATGTCATCTTATAGGGAAAGGGGGGAAAAAGAACAAAATAATATGGAAAAAAAGAGGGAAAAAAATTCAATACCTCTTAACAGTGTTAGTCAATTGCCCCTAAAAGAAAAGTGAAAAAGCTTTAGAGGCAGTAGTAAAATGTCTCTAATATTAGCGAACAAAAGCATCAAAGACAATAGTAAAATGGCTCTAATATTATCATAAACTGTCTTAAATTTTTTTTTTTTTGATTATTCAATTCAGTATTAGCAGCAGTTTAGAGGCGTTTCACAAATGCCACTAAAAGTTGTAGCTGCGTTTCTCAATGCCACTACAAACTGCCTCTAAAGGACCCAAAATAGAGGTGTTTCTAGAAACACCTCTAAAAGCCTTTATTCATTTGTGACACGACATATAGAGGCGTTCATGCGACATTAGTACAAAATATCCCTAAAAGTGTTAGAAGCATTTGTTTAAGCTTTAGAGGCATTTCACGAATGCCTCTAAAGTCAAACTTTGTTGTAGTGATATATTTGATGCCAGACAAAAAAGTAATATTTTAATTCTATGCAGTACATGCCACTTGGTTTTTTATTTAACAAAAAACCTAGCAATAATACTTTTTTTAATGTTATTCCAATGAGAATGAGAATATTGTACTATTAAATGAGATTATTTATACGATGTGTTTTTTTTTAAATCAATTTCATTCAGTTTTGATTTCAATCCGATTTTCGACCGGTTTGATGTAGTCTAATTTTCAATTAGATCCATGATAGCCCAACCCAAAGTCGGATCGATAAGGAATGGTTTGGTTCAGCTTTTTCGATCAGTTTGACCAATTAGGGTTTGACACCCCTAAATTAAAAGTACAATAAAGATAAATGCCAACAAAACTCATTGGACCAGTCCTAATAATGTCCCAATCCAAAAGGAAGAATCTCATGCTAAAGCCATCTGGACCAGGGGGTTTCTGGGCTTTGTAACTTTTAATAGCCAAAAGAATGTCCTCATCAGTGGGAAGGCTACACATGAGTGATTGCTGGTCCAATCAAGCCTTTTGAAGGATAAATAATGAATTGGCTCCAACCCTGGAAAAGAGGGAGAGGCTTGGAAGAATTCATGATGTAGCTCAAGGCTTCAGCCTTAGTGTTAGCCTGGCGGGATAAAGAGACTTCATCTTGAGAGATCGGCCTATAGATAGAGTTATATCTAGTTCTAGCTCTGAGAGAATGATAGAAAAAACCCATATTAGAATCGTTGAGGGTGAGCCATTTTATCCTATAATTCTGCATAAAGAAGATCTCTTCTTGGAGCTATAGAGATCCAAGTTTCATAAAGAGGGCCTTTTCCTCTTCAGTCAACTGAGGGTTAGTCCCATCAAATTGAATTTGTCTTTGAATATCAGATAGAACTATAATCTGAAATTTTTGGGGGATCAAAAGCAACCCCGGATGTTGGATAAGCTTCGAGCCAATGATAATTTGAGAGGACTTTATCAAGCTTGTAGGAAATCCTATCTATCCCATGCCATCTGTTGGACTACATAAACTTGAAGTTAATCCATTTAAGATCCATAATCTTTCTAGAATTGAGATAGGTGTCAAAACTAGCCACCAACTACTCAGCAATAAGCTCACTCCCCCAGCCCAGCTTCTCATTAGCATAAATAACATTGAAGTCACCTCCTAGGCACTAGGGGTTCCTACTAATATAAGAAAAGATACCTGCAAGAGAAGACTAAAGAGAAAGCCTTTTTCTCCATTAATGGAGTTAGCTTCATATACAACAGAAAAAAGAACTAGGCATTTGAGACAAGCTTGTAAACCTGGGGATGCATCAACTGGTTACTAGTGTTGGGGACAAAAATTTTAACCTTTGATTTGTTCCAAAGAACCCAAACAAGACCGCTAAGATGGTGGTTATAGTTGGCCAACATACCCCAACAACCAAAGAAGAGGCAATCAAGGGGCCATGGGATCTTGCACTTCTGTCTCAAACAAAACGCAGACGAGATGCCAAAAGAATGAGCCTATTCTTCACTTCAACCTACTTGAAGGGAAATTCAGATCCCTAATATTCCATAATAGAATATGATCCATATAAAGAGAGAAGAAAAGAAAGTACAAAGGAAATAACCCACCATGCAAGAGAGGGCTTCTGGAATGTTAAGGCCTCGAGCTCTTTGGGAGAGAACCTAGAACCACCTCTCCAATCCTATCATCTCGATAAAGAATGTCAACCTTAGCCCATGTTTTGTAATTGCCAGAAGGCATGTGGTACTCAGGATCACTACTACAATGGTCTCCAAAAGGCTCTTAGTATGGCGATACTAGGGACCGGCGCTATGGGAGGAGGATTTGACTCTTCATCCTCAGAATCAACAACTAGAGCTGGAGGACTGCACCCCAAGGGGTTGCCATCCACCCATTGAGGGAGCCAGGGAGAGAGACAAATCCCTTCCCTATGAATGAGCAATGAGAGGCAAAAGTGGGAGGAACCTCCTCAAAAGTAATCAATAATACAAGTTAATTAGCTAAAAGTGATTTGCATGGACTATTCTATAAATAAAGAAGAGTTCAAGCTTTAAGCCTTGAACTTATACGAAGAAAAGTAGCAAAATGAAATACTGCTGACATAGCTCCAATAATATGAGGTTGAGTGAGTTTTATTTTATTTTATTTTAGCGAGAGGGATAGACACACCGCACGGGTGTGTTAAGTTAGCGGGATGCACCAATGGGGGTGTAGGACGAGGCATCATACAGAGGGGCTGGCTCAGGCGGTGTGCCCTATGTTAGATTAAATCAATCCGAATAAGGACAAAATCCCAAAAGCCAGGATCTCCATAGGGTGTTCAAGAACACAACCAAATAAATAATAGAAAACAGGGAGAGAACCACCAACCTTGTTTCGCATCCATGGTGACAATGATCGCAGCGGAACATAAAGACCAAAGATCTAGGTGCTTCCTCTCTATTCCCAAAGTAACTGGCTTGATGAGAATACCGAATGCACAGGGATGATGAACACTGAATATCTCCATCTCTTTCAAGAATGTACTCCTCAATAGCAATTGAGAATAATTAGTAGTAATGGGTAAAGGGTGGACCTTGCTCTCTTTATATAATAATTTCTATAGGGTTTGACTCATCACAGTCTCAATAAAAATCTATCTGCCCACACTAAAGTCAGTCCACATAGGATTCCTAATATAACTCAATGACCCCTTAATTAGACCAATACCATAATTAGCCTGAGTTTTACTTTATTTAATATTGGTCCATAATAGGGAATATGAAATTATATTCCAAATATAATTCTAACACCCCACATTTTCCCTTTATTTATTTTTCAGTTCCATAGCTTTGTAGTTGTCCTTGTGCGACCCAGAAAAAATCTAATTGGCGATCCTTTCTTTTGAAGAATTCCAATCCCTAATGGGAAGTGTTGATCTGCTTTGTTATTTGTTTCAAGCTTGGGAGAAAGCCGTGGGGTATATTTCAAATAATTAATTTTCCTGTTCAATTGTCTCAAATTTACAATGAGTTAATCAAGGCTTCTCTACAATATTTGTGTGACCCAAAATTTGTACAAGATTTACATTGCACATGGTGTCTTGGTTATCTATTGAAAAAATTAGAAGAGCTTGCTGGCAAATTCCTCTGTGATCTCTCCATATCTTTTTAAAGAAGAAGAAGCTGCGAGATCCCTAAGTTCGGACAAACTCCTTCCCAGTTGTAGAGCAACCTTCATTTCAAATAACTCCCCATTTTCTCTCTTCTCCACCTCCCTTTCCTTCAAGTTGGACACAATGGACTCCTCCATGAGCTGAAAGAAACCAGCATTGCTCCTGTACATCTCAAATACCATCCCTACTTGCCCACCATGTTCCATTTAGGGATGTAAACGGATCGGATTCGGATCGGATACGGATCGGATGTGATCGGGCCGGATATTCCCCTGGCCAATACGGATACCTCTAAACGGATTCGATGCGGATCGGATTCGGATTTTCACCATCCGCTTACATATCTCGCCTTGTGTAACCCGGACCTTCCTCCTAGCGGATACAATTCTCTCTCAATCCATATCTATTAGATCATGATTCTCTTTTCATCATATTCTAGAACTTGTTTAATCTTCAAAAACCCTAAAAATCATTATTTACTTAATTTTTTATTATTAAGTATTGGATTTTTTGGACGGATTTTAATCGGAGTATTCGGATTATTTTCCGGATATCTCTAAACGAATACGGATGCCCCTAAACGAATACGGATGCGAATTCGGATTCGGATTTCGGTTATCCATTTACATCCCTAGTTCCATTGTGTTTACTATGGCTGCTAGAGCTCCCGCAGTAACTCCCAGAAACACCGCCCATGGCCCTTGATGCTGAGAAGATGATCCTACAAAAGCAGACCCCACCGCCGCAATGCCCGTGAGTAGAGGCCCAGAAATGGCAAGTGCCTTGTTAATTTTCAATGCCAACTTACTCAGCCTCACATACTCTTCGGTGTCCTTCCTCTTTAGCACCCCAACTATTTGTCTCATTTCCTCCTCCAGCTTTGCATTCCATCCGTTGCTTCCCTTCCTTTCTCTGTTACCACCACCGAGTCTTTTCTGTTTCGGTTGTTGTGGCCACCAATTTGCAGGCTCTACCGTCGCAGGGAACTTGTCTAACATTGTTCCAAGCAAGGGAAGAGGGTAGGCCCTATCGAGGGCCAAGACCTTGTCCATGGCATCCTTCACATCCTTTTCTGTGGGAGTTCCAATTGCAAGTGTTGTTTGGATTTCCCTTTCGAGCTGTTTGAACAGCCTGGTAGCATTTCGTTGCTCTTCGGTGAGCTGGGAGGGCTGGATTTTGTTCATCACCACCAACATCCCAGTGGCTGCCGAATATAAGAGGGTGGAGGAGAGCTTGAGTGCTAGATGAGGTGCTCCCGTTCCACAGGAAGTGGCTGCTAGGCCAACCATGGTTGCGGCGGAGAGGGTGATGGCATTAATGGAGGTGAGGAGGAGCCTTGGGAGTATGAGTCTATTTGACTGGAGTTTGGGGGCCTGGAGCGTTGCTTCAGTCCCTCTCCTTAGACATCGTGAAGAAGATGAAGAAGACGACCATGAAGACCTTGAGAAACTTGAAGCTTGAAGTGCTGCCATGACAACGTACAGGGCCTCTAATTCCCTTTCTTGTGTTGTGGTTGTAGTAGCTTCCGGATTTGGGTTTGGAGCGTTTTTTGAATCGAAGATTGAGAGTGAGGTGCAGATTTGGAGTTGATCTCCAATATCACTCTGTATTTATAGAGAAGGGAAATCCATGGACGTAACAGAGAGGAGAGAAGAAGAGAAGAAGTCCTGCCATTGGGGAGGCTAGAATTGGAATTGGACCTGGTTTAATCTATTATTAACGTGTTGACCTGTTGACCTGGTGAGTTGGGTCACGGCTTGGACAAAAATTGGACTCTTTCGCGTTTGGGAATTAGCCGGTAAAAGGATTTGAAATGGGCAAACGTTGGACTCCGTTTTATGGTCGCTATTTGCCCCTCTCCGTCATTTCTCCCACTTCGGAACGCCTCAAGCCTTCAAGTCATGTTAAGGGACTAATTTGGAAGATTTCAATTCTGATTTGGTTCGGATAAATCGGGTCCATAAATTGGACCTATTTCACTGGACTGATTCAAACTTTTTTGGACTGATCAGGGTAAGGGTTTAAACGGTCCGGTATCGGTTAAACGGTTCAGTTCGATTCAAAACGTTTAATTTTGAAACCATAACCGAACCATTTAGTAAACGGTTTCATGGTTTCGTTTTAAGCATTTTGGTTCGGTTTGGTAAACGGTTTTTTTGTTTGTCTTTGTCACATTTATGTACATTTAAGAGTGTTAAATGGTTCGGTTCGATTCAAACCGTTTAATTAAACGGCATTAATTTTGAAACCATAATCGAACCATTCATTAAACGGTTTAATGGTTTCGGTTTAAACAGTTCGATTCGATTTCGGTTTGATTTTGACACCCTTAGGTCAGGGAATTGGGCATAAAATATTAAAGGGAAAATCGTTCGTGTGGTTAGCTTGGTTCCTGCCCCAAGACACAAACCAATGTCTTTGTGCGCACTTTCATTGGGTACTACACTGGTGATGGGCTATACGACCTGTTAGTGTTCTTTTGCCCAATAATAAAATTTTAAAACCTAAAAAAATTCAAAAAAATAAAAATAAAAATTTTGAGTATCACTATGAAAAAATTAGAAATAAATTTTTATTATGTCTAATTACACCAAATGAACCTTATAGCATAGTTGGAAAAACCAGGTTTTTGGCTAGACTTGTTCTTTAGAAGACTTGGTCGGCTAAGTCAAACCTAGATGGGGTTAGTCACTTCTTTCTATTTTGAAATACAATAAATATGTTTTTACCAAAAAAAAAAAAATAAAATGTATAAATTAGTATAAATCATAAAATATAAAAAATAAGGGTGGAGGTGGAGGAAATAATGGAATTATTGTTCGTGGAGGTTTCATGGAGTTTTGTGTGCTCGGTATGTACAATATGTTTGGATATAAATACAACATTATATGGTGTGAGATTAGTGACTTTTCTATGTTCGATTATGAGATGAGTAAAATTGCAAACAAGGGAAGGTGTTAGTTTGGTCAATCCGGTTAAATTGGTCTTCCTATTTCTTTGCTATTTTATTAAAAAAAAAAATTCTCATTTATAACATGCATTACATCATAATCAACAGATGATGTATAGAAATAAAACGAAAGGATATAACACAAGGATTTTTTAAAAAAAAATATGGAAAGAGAGATGACTTACTTGGATCCAGTTGGATCACAAAACAGAGTTAGTTGCCCAATCTCACCTAATAAAATATAGGGCTGATGTTCTCTGTGCCGCAGCATAGCCTACGCCCAAACACATGGGCTGCCATTCAAGGGGGGCAGGGTGGTTATTCCGCCCATCCCCATGTGTCTAGGCGCAGCTTGCGCCCTCGGCACAGAGAACATTTGGCCTAAAATATATATAACGAAATCATATGAAATAAACTGAAGCTACTGTTTATTCATATAAAAAATAACCCCTTAGTTACATGCAATATTTACAACAATGTCTTTCCATACAACAAAACCCTAAATTTGACAAAAAAGGAAAATAATATAATCCTAACACATGCATACGTGTAAAAATTGTTTAAATGCAAAATAACCCTAAGTCTACATTATCCTAGTTCTAGCTGTGAGAGAATGATAGAAGAACCCTGAATTTGAATCATTGAGGGTGAGCCACTTTATAATTTTGCTTAAAGAAGCTCTCTTCTTGGAGCAGCAGAGATCCAAGCTTCATAAAGAGGGCCTTTGCCTTTTCCTCTTCTGCAAATTGAGGGTTAGTCCCATCAAATTGAATTTGTCTTTAAATATCAAATCGAAGGGCTTGATAGTCCTTAACTATAAAAGAGATGTTGCCAAAAACATTTGTATTTCCTTGAAAGCAAGTTTGACAGACTTAAGCTTTTAAGAAAAAATGAGGAGGGGGAGATCTTTTCACTTTCAGGTTTCTACCAAGCCATTCTAAGAGTATCGAGGAAATCTGGGTGCTCCAATTATGTATAAAAAAATCTAAGGATTTCGGGGCAAAAGACACATCAAGAGAAATATGGATGATGATAGGTCTATAATCTAAAATTTCCGAGGGATCGAAAACAATCCTAGATGTTGGGTACACTTTGACCCAATGATCATTTGAGAGGACTTTATCAAGCTTGTATGAAATCTTATTTGCTCCATGTCATCTATTGGACTACATAAACTTGAAGTTAATCCATTTAAGATCTAGAGCCTTTATAGAATTGAGATAGGTGTCAAAACTAGCCATCAACTACTCATCAATAAGCTCACCCTCCCCCATCTTCTCATGAGCATGAACAACATTGAAGTCACCTCCCAGGCACTAGGGTTCCTACTAATTTAACAAGAGATACCTATACAAGAAGAACAAAGAGAAACCCTTTCTCCAATGGAGTTACACTCATATATAGCAGAGAAAAAAGAACCCGGCATTTGAGACAAGCTTGTTAATGTGGAGCCTATTCTTCACTTTAACCTGCTTGGAAAGGAAATTCAGACCCCTAACATTCCAAACGAGAATATGATCCATAAATAAAGAGAGAGGAACATAAATCATAAAGGAGAAAACCCGCTATGCATGAGAGGGCTTCTGGAATAGTAAAGCACCGTGTTCTTTGGGAGAGAAACTGTAACCAGCTCCCCAATCCTATCATCTCTGCAATGAATGTCAGACTTAGCCCTGGTTTTGAGACTGCCAGAAGGCATGTGGGGAGTAACAAGCTACTCAGGACGACTATTAGGATTGTCTCCAGAAGGCTCTTAGTATGATGGTACTAGAGACCGGCCATGTGAGAAGGAGAGTTTGATTCTTCATCCTCAGAATAAAATACTAGAGCTAAAGTACTGCAACCAAGTGGGCTGTCATCCACCCATTGAGGGATATAGGGAGAAAGACAAATCCTTTCCCTATCATTGAGCAATGGGAGGCAGAGGTGGGAGGAACCTCCTTATAAGTGATCAATGGAACAAGTTAATTAGCTAGGGCATAAAAAGTGATCCGCTTGCATTATTCTTGGTTATACCCCGTATCCAAAAAGGACTAATTTAAGATCATATATTATCGACAGGTACTTGATGGGTTTCTTCCGATGGAATCTGGCTAATTTTGGTCCAATTGAGGGGTATTAGTACTTAAAGGTAAAAATGAACTATAAATGTATTACATTGCGCAAAATTTAATTTAATATGACTGTTTCAGTGTTATATGATTTAGAGAACCCAACATGAAGTTTAAGGACTTAAAATGAGTTAAGTTGACCCTTGGATCAGCTTGGACCACCAACGGGTCCACAATAAAGTAGTAGAATTGAAAACTAGATAGTTTTTTTTGTGCAAAATAGCAACTTCATGTGACTTTCATGGTACTTTCTAGTCATAATTTGGGGAAACCTAAAACATAGGAAATGAAGGTCATTGAGTTAGCTTTCCAATGAAACAATAATCAGGTTAATCGGAGTTTGAATGAGGAGGATTTGACCATTTGTGTAGGTATACATCAGAAGATCAGATTTTGAAAATAGGGTCCGATCGACCAGATCATCGTGGCAATCGACTGAATGGCAACAGACAAAACTCCCCGATAGCAACCAGATTCGGTCGGATAATCTATCGACAACTAGATTATTTAACTAGACAACTTGAGTCGTCCGGTATGCGTCCGAATGATTCAGCTTGAAGTTAGTTCAACAACTAGTCGACCGAATCATCGTGTTGGTCGACCGAATGAACTCGATATAGAGTTTTAAGTGGGTTTTGGCTCATTTCTTCTTTTACCTAAAATAGAGAGAGAGAGAGAGAGAGAGAGAGAGAGAGAGAGAGAGAGAGAGAATGTGAATGAACTCGTACATTTTGTGTTCTTTGGAAAAATGAAATTAACAACTTTAATATCAATCCTGTGAGTTGTGTTACCCTTAAATGCCACCAGCATCTTATATTTAATGATTTTAGATTTTCGTTGTAGTATAGATGTGATAGGCAAGACATCAGTCATTATCACACAATAACCATAAGGGCCAACCCCCATACCTTTTACCCAGGTTTGAAGCGTCACAATTTGTAAATGAAGAAGAGTTCAAGCTTTAAGGCTTGAACTTATACGAAGGAAAGTGGTCAAATGAAATAGTACTGACTACTGTCATAGCTCCAATAATATGATATTGAGTTATTTTATTTTACTTTATTTTAGGGAGAGGGATAGGCAAATGGCCTGGGTGCGGTAACCTAGCAAGAGGCACCAATGGAGGAACGGGATGAGGCATCATACAAAGGTGCTGGTCCAAATGATGTGCCCCACATTTTCCTTCTATTTTATTTATAGGAGAAGGAACGCCACCCGGTCGTGCGCTGTGGCGTGTATCTGTGCCCAGACACAACCAGGTAAGGGTGTTAACCGGTCCGATTTCGATTAAATGGTCCGATTTTGGTTAAACCGCTAAATTAAATGGTCTCAGTTTTGAAACCATAACCGAACCATTTATTAAACGGTTGGTTTCGATAAATGGTTTCTGTTTGATTTTGACATATTTATGTACATCTAAGAGTGTTAAACGGTCTATTTCAGTTAAACGGTCCGGTTCGATTTAAACCGTTTAAATAAACGGGCTTAGTTTTGAAACCATAACCAAACCATTTATTAAACATTTTTACGGTTTCGATTTGATTTTGACACCATTACACCCGGGCATGAAATGACCTCCCCACCCACATGGAAAGGCAGGGTTGTACCAGTCATTTTGTGCCCAATTGTGTCTGGGCATAGGTTCAGGCCACAACACATGATCAAGTGGCTTTCTTTCTCTCTTTATTTATCTTTCATTTCCATGGTTTTGGAGTTGTCGTTGTGCGACACAGAAAAAATCTACTTGTCATCCTCTCTATGAATTCCAATCCCTAATGAAAGTGTTGGTCTACTATAGTTAAATGATGAGAAAGAGAAGTGGGGTATATTTCAAATAATTAATTTTCCTGTTCAGTTGTCTCAAGTTTACAATTAGTTAATCAAGTTCTTCTCTACAAAATTTGTGTGACCCAAAATTTGTATAAGATTTACACTGCAGATGGTGTATGGGTTATCTATCGACAAAATCAGAAGAGCTTGCTGGCAAATTCTTCTGTGGTCTCTCCATATCTTTGAGAAGAAGAAGAAGAAGTTGTGAGATCCCTAAGTTCGGACAAACTCCTTCCCAGTTGTAGAGCCACCTTCTTTTCAAATAACTCCCCATTTTCTCTCTTCTCCACCTCCCTTTCCTTCAAGTTGGACACAATGGACTCCTCCATGAGCCGAAAGAAACCAGCATTGATCCTGTACATCTCAAATACCATCCCTACTTGCCCACCATGCTCCATTGTGTTCACTATGGCTGCTAGGGCTCCCGCAGTGACTCCCAAAAACACTGCCCATGACCCTTGATGCTGAGAAGCTGATCCTACAAGGGCAGATCCCACCACCGCAATGCCTGTGAGCAGAGGCCCTGAAATCGCTAGGGTCTTATTAACTTTCAACGCCAAATTACTCAGCCTCACATACTCTTCGGTGTCCTTCCTCTTTAGCACCCCAACTATTTGTCTCATTTCCTCCTCCAGCTTTGCATTCCATCCATTGTTTCCCTTCCTTTCTCTATTACCACCACCGAGTCCTTTTTGTTGCGATTGTTGTGGCCACCAATTTGCAGGCTCTACCGTCACAGGGACAAGTTGAAGATTCGGCCAACCGATTCTCCACCTTGAGGGGGTGTATTGAGAGATATCGACTGATATCCTTTCCTTTCTCAGCCATCCACATGTGATCCCAGAATCCTACCTTGTAGAACACAATCTCCACATATGATCATAAAATCTTACCTTGTAGGACTCAATCCCTTGAATAGGGAAACACAATATTTGATTGTAATTCTATTTCAATCTATTCCTAGTTTAGAATAACTAGGATCTCATCTCTTGTATTATGTATATAAACTCTCCATTGAGATGAATGAAATCAAGGAAATACATTCACGTTATTATGGTATCAAGAGCCATCTAAAGCTCCAACGAGCTCTCTCTTTCTCTCCTAGTGGCCATCATGCTGTTAGTAGTTCTCTTGATATCTGGCCTCGTCGCCTAGGACACCCACATGAGAAACTTCTCCGTCATATGTTAAAAATTAATAATTTACCAATTTCTTCTTCTCTTCTTAGTAGTATTTGTAAGGCCTGTCAGTTGGGAAAGGCCAGCCGGTTATCTTTACCTGCTACAAACCATAAGAGTTTATTTCCGTTAGATTTAATTTTTAGTGATGTTTGGGGCCCTTCGCCTACAGTTTCTGTTGATGGACATCGATTTTATGTAGTTTTTGTGGGCGATAACACTAAGTTTATGTGGTTTTATCCTCTTATTCGTAAGTCTGAGGTCTTTGATGTGTTTATTAAATTTCAATCTCATGTTGAACGTTTATTTGGTCGCAAAATTAAGTCTATTCAAATTGATTGGGGTGGTGAGTACCGTACTTTACCCACCTATTTTTCAAAAATTGGGATTTCTCATCGGCTTTCTGCACCCCATACCCATGAGCAGCAGGGCTCTGTTGAACGACGTCACAGACACATCGTTGAGACAGGGCTCTCTCTTTTGGCTCATGGGTCTGTTCCTCACCATTATTGGCATTACACGTTTGAAATAGCTGTTTATTTGATTAATCGAATGCCTACATCGGTTTCGTTTGGAGTCTCACCTTACCAACTTGTCTTTCATCACAGTCCGGATTATTCCTTTCTTAAGGTTTTTGGTTCGCTTTGTTTTCCTTTTTTACGACCCTTTAATAAACATAAGATGGATTATCGCTTAGCCTCGTGCGTGTTCCTAGGTTACAACCCTTCCCACTTTGGGTACCGCTGTCTTAATCTTTCATCAAACCGCATTATTATTGCTCGACATGTGAGGTTTGATGAAGATTCCTTCCCATTTTCCACATCCATTTTGGGACCACCACCTCCTCCGCCCACTTTCTCTTCACCGTGGGCATCTGCCCCACTAAGGGCTCCTTTAGTTCCAATGCCCACGCCATTACCGGCAGTACAATCTCCGGCCCTGGCATCACCAGCGAGGGATATCACTCCACCAAACCACTCGCCCTTGGCTGCACCTACACCAGTCACACACAATCCTCCCTCCTCTCTCCCTCTAGATGGACCATCCCTGAACTCCCCACCTCTTCAAACCCACCCACTACATGACCTCTATCCACCCAACACCATTCCCCAAACCGGCCCAGCCCAACCAACCCACTCCATGAACCTACGGTCCAGGCCCCATGCTTTAAATGCAGTACTTGTTGCTATTGAACCGACTTGTTTTTTGCAGGCAAATAAAGTCCAGGAATGGCGGGTCACGATGGCGGAAGAATTTAATGCTTTAATCCGGAATGGGACGTGGTCCCTTGTCCCTGGTACACCCAACATGAATGTCATTGGATGCAAGTGGGTGTACCGTATCAAAAGGAAAGCAGATGGGTCTCTGGAGCACTATAAGGCGCGCTTAGTGGCTAAAGGTTTTCATCAACAGCAGGGGCTCGACTATGGTGAAACTTTTAGCCTAGTCATCAAACCGACCATGGTACGCTTGGTTCTCTCCCTAGCTGTGTCTCACGGGTGGTCCATCAAGCAACTTGATGTCAGCAATGCATTCTTGTATGGTGTTCTAACGGAGGAGGTCTACATGACTCAGCCTCCAGGATTCATTGACTCATCTCATCCGCATTTCGTATGCAGGCTACATAAGTCCCTTTATGGGCTGAAACAGGCGCCCCGTGCCTGGTTTGCACGGCTATCTACCTTTCTCTGCAACATTGGTTTTCAAGGGTCCAAAACGGATACTTCCCTGTTTATTAGACACACAGGCCGCCAAGTTTGTTACATCCTCATTTACATTGATCATATAATCATCACAAGTAGTGACACGGCCATGATTGCATCACTTATGGATCAATTGTCTGGCGAATTTTTTGTCAAAGATCTTGGGCCGTTGCATTTCTTCTTGGGTATTGAAGTGGTACAACATCCTCGTGGGCTGGTCCTAACACAGTCTAGATATATCTCCGATTTATTAAAAAGCACAGGCATGGTTGATTGCAAACCGGTCAAAACTCCAATGGCCACAACGGCTAAGTCATCTGACTCAGGGGGTGCATTGATGTCCGATCCTACAAAGTATCGCTCTGTTGTGGGTGCTCTTCAATATGTTACCCTTACTCGGCCTGATGTAAGTTTTTTGGTCAACAGGGCATGTCAGTATATGCATGCTCCAACGGAGGATCATTGGCAGCTTGTTAAAAGGATCCTTCGTTATCTTCGGAGTACTCAGTCTCATAGACTTTTCATTAAGCGTTCCCCTGTACGCTCTCTTCAGGCTTTCTCAAAGGTTGATTGGGCCGGTGACCACACCGATCGCAAGTCTGCAGGAGGGTTTGTAATTTTTCTCGGGCCTAACTTAATTTCTTGGACCTCTCGGAAGTAGCGCACTGTGGCCCGTTCATCAACTAAGGCTGAATATAAAGCCCTGGTTGATGCATCGGCCAAATTGGACTGGTTGGAATCTCTCTTGCATGAGCTGGGTTGTCCACTGGCCGAACCACCGATCTTGTGGTGTGACAATATTGGAGCAACCTACTTGTCTGCAAATCCTGTGTTTCACGTGTGCACCAAACACGTGGAAATTGATTTCCACTTTGTTCGTGATCGTGTGTCCAAATGACAGCTGCAGGTTCAGTTTATTTCTACCCATGATCAGCTTGCAGACACACTCACTAAGCCACTTAATTGGTTTGATGTGATTCAGTTTCTTAAGGGACAAGTTGAAGATTCGGCCAACCGATTCTCCACCTTGAGGGGGTGTATTGAGAGATATCGACTGATATCCTTTCCTTTCTCAGCCATCCACATGTGATCACAGAATTCTACCTTGTAGAACACAATCTCCACATGTGATCATAAAATCTTACCTTGTAGGACTCAATCCCTTGAATAGGGAAACACAATATTTGATTGTAATTCTATTGTAATCTATTCCTAGTTTAGAATAACTAGGATCTCATCTCTTGTATTATGTATATAAACTCTCCATTGAGAGGAATGAAATCAAGGAAATACATTCACGTTATTACGTCGCAGGGAACTTGTCTAACATTGTTCCAAGCAAGGGAAGAGGGTAGGCCCTATTGATAGCCAAGACCTTGTCCATGGCATCCTTCACATCCCTTGCTGTGGGAGTCCCGATTGCAAGGGTTGTTTGAATTTCCCTTTCGAGCTGTTTGAACAGCCCCACTGCGTTTTGTTGTTCTTCTGCGAGCTGGGAGGGCTGGATCTTGTTCATCACCACCAACTTCCCAGTGGCTGTCGAATATAAGAGGGTGGAGGAGAGCTTGAATGCTAAAAGAGTTGCTCCCGTTCCATAGGTGGTGGCTGTCAGGCCAACCATGGTTACGGTGGACAAGGTGATAGCGTTAATGGAGGTGAGGATGAGGTGGTTCCAGTTATTCCGCTGCATGCTCTCCAATGTTGGTGTGCATTTCTGCTCTGTCTGCGGCTGCTTCGATAACGGCGTGAAGCTCGGCCACCACCTTGGAATTGGAATTTAGCCGTTCAATAATATCTTTAGTGGTGGTGTCAGTACTAGGCTTTGATTCTGTTATGGTTGTGGTGGTGGTTGTGTTGTTGTATCCACTTCTCATTTTCAATTCCTCCACCAAATCTCTTGAGGGGAGCCTAGGGAGTATGAGTCTATTTGACCGGAGTTTAGGGGCTTGGATCATTGCTTCAGTCCCGCTGCTTAGACATCGTGAAGAAGATGAAGACGACCATGAAGCCCTTGAGAAACTTGAAGCTTGAAGTGCTGCCATGTTGACAGTGTTATGGACACTTCTCCATGTATTAGAGAAGCCAGCTCAGCATTAGTCACTTGACCACTTGCCTAAGGTAGTTACATTCTTGTATTATATATATACGGTTGTACCCTTGAGATAATTAATGAGAAAATATCATTCACATATCTTACATAGTATCACGAGTCGCTTTTCCTCTCGCGAGTTAATGTTTCTTGATTTCCTGGTTCTTTCTGTTTCTTGAGGGTTTCTTTTTCTTTTTTTTTTTCGTTTCTTGAAAGCTTCCGTTCGTTTCTTTCATCTTCAATGGCGGAGTTTGGTTCTCAATCTTCGATTTCTTCGGCTTCCATTGCTGTTGTCGCTCCTAATGTCTCGCCTAAGCTTCCTTTGAAGCTAAATTCTTCCAACTACATGCTGTGGAAGACTCAGTTATTACCTCTTCTGCGAGGTTATGATTTGTTAGGGTTTGTAGATGGTTCGTTCCCCTGTCCAGATGCCACATCTGCTCCGGCAGCGGCTGCGCTATGGGAATGGCAGGACCAGTTGATTCTCAGCTAGGTCGTGTCGTCGTTGTCTGAATCGACCATTTCTCATATTGTTGGAGCTACTACCTCATGTGATGCTTGGACAACTCTTGCATGAGTCTTTGCTTCGTCCTCTCGCACGAGAATAATGGATCTCAAGGATCGGCTGTTTGTTGGATAAAAATTATATGTAATGAAATTATATTCAATTTCATTCCATCTCATCACACTAAAGATTCAAAAGGTCTTTGTCACATGTGGTTTTTGTCTTTTGTCTTTTGTCTAAAAAGTATTTTCACCAATCTTATTCAAATTTGAGTTTTCATTTCCCTCCATATTTTGAGTTGCATTTGTAAAAGAACCAATGTTGTTTAGTCCCACATTGGTTAGCTTCAAGGATGTGAGCTTGCTTATAAGTATTCATGGGTCCTTAAGGGACATGGGTTCCTTAGAGAGAAGTGTGTCCTCTCACTTGTGTGGGGGGTTGGTCCGGGGTGCTTTTAAATCACGCGTGCCGAACCGAACCGGGCCGGGCCGAGCCGAGCCGAGTTTGGGTGTGGGTACGGTATACAGGGACGCCTGTATACGTACATTACCTTTACAACCTACCTCTATGTATTCTATATATACAAGGGTATTGGCAGGGGTAACTTCACTTCGTTTTTTCCTGTTTTGTTGCTTCTCAAGGAATGGTTCTTCTCTGTTTTCATCAGAGAGTGTTTCTGTCCATCCTTACTGTCTCTGTGTGTTGAGTATAGCTTTCGGACCCCTTTTGTAATCACTTTGGGAGTGCCATCTTTAGTGATTAGTGGATCATTTCATCTTGGAGGTATAATCGCACTGTTCCCGGTCTGCACTAATAAGGGGCGATTAAAGACCTTAAGGAGAGTGTCATCTAGATACGACTCGATCCAACCTACTATCTCCTTTGGCGATATCCTGTAAATACCAAGTATGTATATTTATTTGATTATTTATACTCTTGTTTCGTACTACTGTTTATGCTTTTATTACTGTTTGTATTCTTATATTGTTCTGCCCATAGTCTGCTGATAACAATCTTAAGGTCTTTAATCGCCGTGACTGTTTCTAACAGTGGATCTTAATACTGTTATAAACAGATTTAAGACTATGGCTGGACAAGATACACTTGGTCAAAAGGACACATCCAGTGTTGATCCTATTCCAACTAATGTGGTCCCTGCTGTTACCACTCTTCAACCCGCATTGGAGAAGATGAGTATTGTTGGAGAGTTCGATAAGATCGAACAATTTGATGGGCAGAATTTTAAGAGATGGAGGCAAATGCTTCTTTTTGCTTTAACCCAAATAGGGGTTGCTTTTGCATTGACGGATCCCAAACCACCACAAAGTGAGGTTCTGGAAGAAGATGTAAAACGGATTGCATGGATTCAAGCTGATTTTCAGTGTAAAAATCGGATATTGAATGCGCTTTCCATTGATCTATACAATGTGTATAACTCATACGAGTATGCATATATGATCTGGAACGCTTTATGCAACAAGTATACTCTTGATGATGCAGGCAGCAAGAAATATGTGGTAGCAAATTTCTTGAATTTTGAAATGACCGACGACGAAAGCATCTCTTCCCAAATTGATAAGTTTCAAATCTTGGTGGGAAGGTTATCTAAGGAAAATGTTATTCTTCCTGATGTTTTTCGTCACAAGTTCCCTCCTTGAAAAACTCCCTCCCTCTTGGACTGATTTCAAAAATAATATGAAACACAAGAGAAAGGAATGGTCCTTTGAACAGATTGTGATCCGTATCAAGATCGAGGAGAGGAACAGGAACAAGGACAATGGTGGAAAGCCTCTTGGGTACACAAGACTCAAAGCCAACCTTGTCGAATCAAACAAACAAGGTCATTTCAAAAAAGGTCTTCAAGTCAAGAAAGGCAAGAATTTCAAGAGGTCAAAAGTGAAGTGCTTCACATGTGGTAAGCATGGTCATCTTAAGAGAGACTGTCGGAACAAGAAGTCCATGAAATCTGAGAAAGTGAAGGCTAATTTACTGGAGGAGGACATTTTCACCGCCATGATTACAGAAGTAAGTTTGGTTGAAAAACCAAAAGATTGGATACTTGATACGGGTGCAACTCGACATATTTGTGGAGATCGCAATGCGTTCGGTACTTACTTTGTTGTTAATTCGGGTGATCAAGTTTTTATGGAAAATTCCCAATCTTCTAATGTTACCGGTAAAGGAACCGTCACATTGAAGCTCACTTGGGTAAGACACTTGTCTTAAGGGAAGTGCTTCATGTTCCGACATCAAGCGAAATTTGGTTTCGGTCCACTTCTAAATAAGGTCAGGGTTTAAACTCACCTTTGAATTTGACAAACTTGTACTTGTTGAAGAATGATATTTTTGTTGGAAAGGGTTATGTAAGTGATGGTCTTTTTGTAATCGTGTTCAATGTAATAAAAGATAAGCCGAGTGCTTCTTCCGTTTATATTGTTGACTCTTTTAATTTGTGGCATAATAGATTAGGACATATTAGTGCTCCCTATTTATCTAGATTATGCAAGTTAGGTCTTATTGATAGCCTTGGAAAGCCACCGGTGTCTAAATGTACTACTTGTGTAGAGGCCAAACTGACAAAGAGGCCACATAAGTCAGTAACGAGGCAAAGTGGTCGCCTTGACTTGATTCATAGTGATTTGTGCGAATTTAAATCGTATGAATCAAGAGGTGGAAAAAATTATGTTGTTACCTTTATTGATGATTACTCAAGATTTACTATGTTGTATTTACTGAAATCAAAAGATGAAGCAAGTAATGCCTTTATATCTTATAAAAGAGAAGTTGAAAATCAACTAGGGAGTAAAGTTAAAAGACTTCGACCCGATAGAGGTTCAGAGTATTTTAATCTTTACAATTTTTGTGAAGAGAATGGTATTATACATGAAACTACAGCTCCATACCAACCACAATCCAATGGAATAGCCAAAAGGAAGAATCGTACATTGAAAGAAATGATGAATTCATTCCTTATCTACTCTGGGTTAACCCTTGATATGTGGGGGGAAGCTATTCTAACGGCTTGCTATATTTTAAATAGAATTCCTCACAAGAAAACTGGTTTAGTACCTTTTGAGTTATGGTTTGATAGAAAATCTAACTTAAAGCATTTAAGGGTATGGGGCTGTTTGGCAAAAGTATTAATACCTGAGTCAAAGAAAAGAAAAATTGGTCCTAAAACCTTTGACTGCATTTTTATAGGATATGCTTCGCATAGTAATGCTTATCGTTTTATGATTCTCAAAACCATAGATGGTGTTTGTGAAGAAAACAACATAATAGAATCAAGGGATGCAGAATTCTTTGAAGATGTATTCCCTTATCAATCCAATGAAGTGGGTGTTACTAATGCTAGTGGTGATTTCAAAGATGTTGTATCCAAGAGTACAGAAAATGATTCTGTTTATCAAGATGATCCTATATCTAATGATAATGACGAAAGTCATTTGAGGAAAAGTAAAAGGCAAAGGAAAGCTAAGCACTTTGGTAATGATTGAGTTGTTTATTCTATAAACGAGGATCCCAAATCATATAATTGGGTTGCCCATATTGTGGATAAGGATCCTCTTACGTATAATGAGGCAGTTACGTCCCGAGATGCCGTCTTCTGGAAAGAGGCAATAAAAAGTGAAATTGATTCATTATTATTCAATCATACTTGGGAATTGGTAAACTTGCCACAAGGTTCCAAAGTATTAGACACCAAGTGGATATTTTGAAAGAAATTGAAACCAGATGGATCACTTGATAAATTTAAAGCCAGACTAGTCGTCAAAGGCTTTAGGCAAAAGAAGAACTATGATTATTTTGATACTTTTGCTCCAGTAGCAAGAATCACCACTATAAGAGTAATGGTGGCTGTTGCATCAATTTACAATTTGGTGATACATCAAATGGATGTAAAAACAGCATTTCTCAATGGAGATTTAGAGGAAGAGATATACATCAGGCAACCAGAAGGTTATACAGTGCTTGGACAATTAAATAAGGTATACAAACTTGTTAAGTCCTTGTATGGACTAAAACAAGCGCCAAAGCAGTGGCATGAAAAACTTGATATGGTACTCATATCAAATGGATTTCTTGTAAATGATGCCGAGAGGTGTCTATATAGTAAGTTTCATCACGGAAAAGGTGTGTTCATCTTACTTTATGTAGATGATATGTTGATTATGGGCACTAACCTAGATATAGTGAGACATACTAAAAATCTCTTAATGTCCAATTTTGAAACCAAGGACATGGGAGAGGCTGATGTGATTCTAGGAATCAAAATCGTCAGGAAGGAGAAAGCGATTATCTTATCACAAGCTCACTATATAGAAAACATGCTTAAAAGGTATGGATATTTTGACTTATCGTCGGTCAAAACACATTTTGAGATGGGATGTCATTTACAACGACATCAAGGTGACCTGTGTCTAGAACAAAATCGGAAAAGATATTCAAGCTATATGAAAATGATAATTGATTCAGTTTCTTATCTAATGAATTGCACTAGACTATTCAAGATATAGCTTTGGCGTGGGAAAACTGAGTCAATATACTCATAACCCGAGCAACGAATATTGGGATGCTATTGAAAGACTATTGAGGTATCTAAAAGGTACCGTTAATTATGGTCTTCATTATAGCGGAAACCCAACTATACTAGAAGGTTTCTGTGATGCTAATTGGATATCAGAAACAAATGAATCGTTAGCAACTAGTGGATATATATTTACACTAGGAGGTGGAGCGACTTCATGGAAATCGGTTAAACAGTCCTGTGGGACAGGATCCACGATGGAAGCAGAATTTATTGTCATGGAAAAGGCAGGAACTGAAGCCGAATGACTTAAAAATTTAGTGGCAGATATTCCACTATGGCCAAAACCTGTTCCTTCGATATCACTTCATTGTGATAGCATGGCGGCTATAGCTAAAGCTAAAAGCAGAGTCTATAATGGAAAAAGGAGGCATATTCGCCTAAGACATAATCTTGTAAGGTAGTATATAAATAAGGGAACAATAGCTATCGATTTTATAAAATTGGACTGTAATTTAGCAGACATGTTCACAAAACCAATGCCTACAAAGATTTATATAGAATCATCTAAGGGAATGGGCTTAAAGCCTGTGACATAGGTCATGCGATGGAAACCTAACCTATGAAGAGGTTTAACTCCTAGATTAGGTTCAAAGGGTACAAACGAAATCACCGGATGATCTGATGAGTACTACCAATAGTTGCTCATTCTGTTAGATGGAAAGGTAGTACCACCACAATGAAAGAGGTTGAGTTACTAACTCTTAATCAAACCAAATCTCACGAAATATGGGGGTGTGTTATGTGTGGTGCACACTGTGGGTTGACCTAAATGGATGTAGGAGGTGAGGCCGCCTACCAATGAGAGTTTTAAAGGCGAACTCTCTAAACGTCCATAATACCAAGATATGAGACAAGGTCGGATTCTGTTTGAAAGACAGAGTAAAATGTCCGTCTAATTTATAAGGGTACGTCACATAAAGTCGACTGATAGGATATGGGTGGTGAGCTTGCCGGCTACACCAATGAGGAAAGGTTCTAGAAGTCTGACTTCACCCGTACTCTGTAGCGAAGTTCATCAGACCTAGTGTAGGTTCAAGTCCGAAAGACACCTGCAACGATGTGTCCTATTATGTCTAATATACTCAGCACTTTTGTCACTCTATCGACATTTTGAATCTTGTGGGGGATTGTTGGATAAAAATTATATTTAATGAAATTATATTCAATTTCATTCCATCTCATCACATTTGCTGAGTCCAATGTCTGGGCCTCTAGCCCATCTAGCCAACTGGGCATTTCAGCTTGGTTTGATGTCCAGCCCACGGTTTTATTGCCATGTACTCAGCCCACCAGGGCATCTTGCCACGCAGAGCCAGAGCATGCGTCTCAACCTACACATGGGCCACTTGGCTCTAATGGGCCCTCTGCACATGGGCCACCAACTATAGGTGCTCCTCCATCGCATCCGATGGTGACTCGGTCCCATATCGGTTCCCTGCGGCCTTCTCGACGGTTGAATATGGCTTCTGTTTTTGATGAAGTTGAACCCACCTGCTGCACTCAGGCTATGTGATCTCCAAAATGGCGCAAAGCCATACAAGATGAGTTTGATGCGTTATTGTGGAATGGGACATGGGACTTAATTCCCTCCACTGTGGATCAGAATGTAGTGGGGTGCAAATGGGTGTTCAAACTTAAAAGGAATGCCGATGGGTCAATTGAGCGCCATAAGGTGCGTTTGGTTGCAAAAGGGTTCCACCAACGCCCAGGGCTGGATTACATGGATACCTTTAGTCCGGTTATTCGTTCTACCATGATACGGTTGGTTCTATCCCTTGCTGTCACGTATGGTTGGCCACTAAAATAGTTTGATGTATCGAATGCATTTTTACATGGTGTTCTCAATGAAACAGTTCTAATGCATCAGCCGCCTGGTTTTGAGGATCCGGCCCATCCTACACATGTGTGTTCTCTTCAAAAATCCTTGTATGGTCTCAAGCAGGCGCCACGGGCCTGGTTCACTCGTCTAAGTGGGGCACTCCTCTCCTTTGGGTTTATCGCCTCAAAGACTGACACATCACTTTTCATCTATAGGTGTAACACAACTATTGTGTATTTGCTTGTATATGTTGATGACTTGCTCCTTACTGGCAACTCTACATCAGTAATGGAGGCTTTGGTTAAGCACCTCTCGGCTGAGTTTGCTTTGAAATCACTTGGTGATCTCCATTACTTTTTAGGGATGGAGGTGGTTCGCACTTTAGCTGGTCTATTTCTCAATCAACATAAGTATATCACTGATCTTCTTGTATCTACTGATATGACCACGGCCAAACCAGTGTGTTCACCCATAGCAACTGGCTTTGCTCTGATACCTGGTATTGGGGTTCCGTTAGCCGATGCTTCGGAATATCATCGTGTTGTGGGGGGGGGGGGTTACAATATCTCACTGTTACTTGCCCAGACTTGAGTTATGCGGTCAATCGTGTCGCTCAATTTATGCATTCACCTACCGATATACATTGGGCAGCGGTAAAACGGATCTTACGTTATATCCGTCATACTCCATCTGATGGCCTTCTTTTTCGCCCACAAACGACTGTCTCTCTTGTTGCTTATTTGGATGCGGACTGGGCCGGTTGCCCTATCGATCGAAAATCCACAACTAGTTATTGTGTCTTTGTTGGGGCTCACTTGGTTTCTTGGTCCTCTCATAAGCAAAAGACAGTCTCTCGCTCCTCTACTCTACTGAGGTAGAGTATCGAGCTGTGGCTGCAGTAGCCACAGAATTGGTTTGGTTATGGTCCCTTCTTCGCGAACTAGGTGTTTTTCTCTCGGCTGCTCCTGTTGTGTGGTGTGACAACGTGGGCGCCACATATCTCACAGCCAATCCACTATTCCATGCACGGACCAAGCATATCGAAATAGATTTTCACTTTGTTCGAGATATGGTCTCGTCTAAACAGCTTGTGGTTCGCTATGTATCTACTGTGGATCAAATTGCCGATATCTTTACCAAAGGGTTGTCGAGACAGCGTTTCTCCATCCTTCGGTCCAAGCTTACGGTTGGTCTACCAACGCTTAGCTTGAGGGGGCATGTTATGGACACTTCTCCATGTAGTAGAGAAGCCAGCTCAGCATCAGTCACTTGACCACTTGCCTAAGGCAGTTACATTCTTGTATTATATATATACGGTTGTACCCTTGAGATAATTAATGAGAAAATATCATTCACATATCTTACAAACAACGCCTCTAATTCCCCTTTCTTTAGTTCTATGCTTCTGGTGGTGGTTGTTGTAGTCTCCGATTTTGGATTCGGAGTGTTTTTTAACCGAAGATTGAGAGTGAGTTGATCTCCAATATCACTCTGTATTTATAAAGAAGGGATATCCCTGGACGTAACTCAGAGGGATAGAAGTGGAATTGGACCTGGTTTAATCTATTATTAACGAGTTGACCTGGTGTGTTGGGTCACCACTTGGACAAAACTTGCACTCTTTCGCGTTTGGGAATTAGCCGGTAAAAGCATTGAAACGGGCACACGTTGGACTCTGTTTTATGGTCGCTATTTGCCCCTCTCCGTCATTTCTCCCACTTCTGAACGCTTCAAGCCTTCAAGTCAGGTTAAGGGACTGAGATTTGGAAGATTTCAATTCTGATTTGGTTCGGATAAATCTGGTCCATGGATTGGACCTATTTCACTGGACTGATTCATGTTTCGGACTGGTAAGGGAATCAGGCATAAAATATTAAAAGGAAAATCGATTGTATGGTTAACATGGTTCCTGCGCTAAGACACAAACCAATGTTTTTGTGCGCATTTTCATTGGGTACTGCACTGGTGAAGGGCTATACAACCTGTTATTCTGATTTGGTTCGGATAAATCTGGTCCATGGATTGGACCTATTTCACTGGACTGATTCATGTTTCGGACTGGTAAGGGAATCAGGCATAAAATATTAAAAGGAAAATCGATTGTATGGTTAACATGGTTCCTGCGCTAAGACACAAACCAATGTTTTTGTGCGCATTTTCATTGGGTACTACACTGGTGAAGGGCTATACAACCTGTTAGTGTTCTTTTGCCCAATAATAAAATTTAAAAATCTAAAAAAATTCAAGGAAATATGAGTATCACTATGAAAAAATTAGAAATAAATTTTTATTGTATCTAATTATACCAAATGAACCTTATAGCATAATTGGAAAAACCAGGTTTTTGGCTAGACTTATTCTTTAGAAAACTTGGTCACTCGGCTGAGTCAAACCAAGTTGGGGTAAGTCACTTTTTTCTATTTTGAAATACAATAAATATGAATAAATTTGTATAAATCATAAAATATAAAAAATAAGGGTGGGGGTGGAGGAAATAATGGAATTATTGTTCATGGAGGTTTCATGGAGTTTTGTGTGCTCGGTATCTGCAACGTGTTTGGATATAAATACAACATTATATGGTGTGAGATTAGTGACTTTACTGTCTTCGATTATGAGATGAGTAAAGTTGCAAACAAGGGAAGGTGTTAGATTGGTCCATCCGGTTAAATTGGTCTTCCTATTTATTTGCTATTTAAAAAAAAAAAAATTCTCATTTATAACATGCATTACATCATAATCAACAAATGGTGTATAGAAATAAAACGAAAGGATATAACACTTAAGGAATCTTTTTTTTTTTTTTTTTAAATATGCAAAGAGAGATGACTTACTTGGATCCAGTTCGACTACAAAACAAAGTTAGTTTCCCAATCTCACCTAATAAAATATAGGGCTGATGTTCTCTGTGCCGCAGCGTAGTCTACGCCCAGACACATGGGCTGCCATTCAAGGGGGCAGTGTAGTTATTTCGCCCACCCCCAAGTGTCTACGCGCAGCTTGCGCCCCAGCACAGAGAACATTTGGCCTAAAATATATATAACGAAATCATATGAAATCAACTAACCTAAGTTACTGTTTATTCATGTAAAAAATAACTCCTTAGTTATATGTAAGGCTTTAAACAGATCGGATTCGGCTTGAATAGTGCTATAACTGCATCTGCATCCGATTAGCTATCGGACGGATTCGGATAATGCTAAATGGATACGGATCGGATATTTTATCCGTTTGCATGAAATATAGCTTTTCGGATAGCTATAGCCTATTCGTATCCGCATCCGTTTAGCTTTCGGACGGATTCGGATAGTGCTAAACGAATACGGACACATGTACGGAAACGGATTCGGGCTATTCATTTACACCCCTAGTTACATGCAATATTTACAACAATGTCTTTCCATACAACAAAACCCTAAATTTGACAATAAAGGAAAATAAAATAATCCTAACATGTGAATACGTGTAAAAATTATTCAAATGCAAAATAACCCTAAGTCTACATTATCCTATCTTAAAATCATGAAAACCATAATAGATGCATTTAATTCAGATAAAGATAAAATGGGTAAATGATCTAAATACCACTATATGCAATATCTAATCTAATATGAAAAATAAAATAAAAAATTTTTAAATGGTAAAATAACCTATTATTACATGATCTGTATTCAGAAAATACAGAAATTGTCACAAAAAATAAAAAAAAAACACGAAATTATTTAAAAATTTTGAACAAAATAACCTAAATTACTTGAAGAAAATTATGCATGAAATAATAAAAATAGATGAAAACTAAAAAACTGGACCAAGGGCTTTCACGGCATTGTGACTTTTAATAGCCTACAGAATCTCCTCATCAGTGGGAAGGGCAGACAAGAGTGATTATTGGTCTGGATTAAGCCTTTTGAAATCTTCATAAAGTAGCTCAAGGCTTCAGCCTTAATATCAACTTGGCGGGATAAAGAGACTTCATATTGAGAAATCAGCCTATAGATAGAGTTATGGCTAGTTCTACCTTTGAGAGAATGATAGAAGAACCCTGAATTTGAATCGCTGAGGGTGAGCCACTTTATAATTTTGCTTAAAGAAGCTCTCTTCTTGGAGCAACAGAGATCCAAGCTTCATAAAGAGGGCCTTTTCCTCTTCGGCCAATTGAGGGTTAGTCCCATCAAATTCAAGGGCTTGACAGTCCTTAACTATAAAAGAGACGTTGCCAAAGACATTTGTATTCCATTCCTTGAAAGCAAGTTTAACAGACTAGATTTTAAGAAAAAATGAGGACGGGGAGGTTTTTTCTCTTTCAGGTTTCTACGAAGCCATTCTAAGAGTATCGAGGAAATCAGGGAGCTCCAATCATGTATCAAAAAATATAAGGGTTTTTGGCCAAAAGATACATCAGGAGAAATAGGGATGATGATTGGTCTATAATCTAAAATTTCCGAGGGATCGAAAAAAATCTTAGATGTTGGGTATGCTTCGAGCCAATGATCATTTGAGAGGATTTTTTCAAGCTTGTAGGAAATCCTATTTTCTCCATGTCATCTGTTGGACTACGTAAACTTGAAGTTAATCCATTTAAGATCTAGAGATTCTTTATAGATTTGAGATAGGTGTCAAAACTAGCGATCGGCTACTCAGCAATAAACTCACCCTCCTCTGCCTTCTCATGAGCATGAACAACATTGAAGTCACCTCCAAGGAACTAGGGGTTCCTACTAATTTAAGAAGGGATACTTGTAAGAAAAGAACAAAGAGAAACCCTTTCTCCAATGGAGTTACACTCATATATATTAGAGAAAAAAGAACCAAGCATTTGAGACAAGCTTGTTAACATGGAGATGCATCAACTGGTCACTAGTATTGAGGACAAAAGTTTTCACATTTGATTTGTTCCAAAGAACCCAAAAGCGACCATTGAGTTGGTGGTTATAGTTGGCCAACAACCAAAGAAAAGGCAGTTGAGGGGCTAGGGACTCCTGTACTTTTGTCTCAAGCAAAACACATATGAGATTACAAAGGAATGAGAGCCTATTCTTCACTTCAACCAGCTTGGAAAGGAAATTCCGACCCCTAACATTCCAAATGAGAATATGATCCATAAATAAAGAGAGAGGAAAATAAACCACAAAGGAGAAAACCCACTATGCAAGAGAGGGCTTTTGGAACAGTAAAGCCCCGTGTTCTTTGGGAGAGAAACTGGAACCACATTCCCAATCCTATCATCTCTGCAAAGAATGTCAGACTTAGCCCTGGTTTTGAGATTGCCAGAAGGCATGAGGGGAGTAACAAGCTACTCAAGATGACTATTAGGATTGTCTCTAGAAGGCTCTTAGTATGGTGGTACTAGAGACCAGCCATGTGAGAAGGAGACTTTGATTCTTCATCCTCAAAATAAAAAACTAGAGCTAGAGTACTGCAACCAAGGGGGCTGCCATCCACCCATTGAGGGAGCTAGGGAGAGAGAAATCCATTCCCTATCAGTGAGTAATAGGAGGTAGATGTGGGAGGGACCTCCTTATAAGTGATCAATGGCACAAGTTAATTAGCTAGGGCATAAAAAGTGACCCACTTGCACTATTCTGGGTTATACCCCATACCCAGAAAGGACTAATTTAAGATCATATATTTTTGACAGGTACTTGATGGGTTTCTTCCGATGGAATCTAGCTAATTTTGGTCCAATTGAGGGGTATTAATACTTAAAGGTAAAAATGAACTGTAAATGTATTACATTGCGTAAAATTGAATTTAATATGACTGTTTCAATGTTATATGATTTAGAGAACCCAACATGAAGTTTAAGGACTTGAAATGAGTTGAGTTGACCCTTGGATCAGGTTGGACCACCAACGGGTCCACAATACAGTAGTAGAACTGAAAATTAGATAGTGTTTGTGCAAAGTTGCAACTTCATGTGACTCTCATGGTACTTTCTAGTCATAATTTGGGGAATCCGAAAAACATAGGAAATGAAGGTCAATGAGTTAGCTGTCCGCTTACCAAAAAAAAAAAAGGTTAGCTATCCAACGAAATAATAACAGGTTAATCAGAGTTTGAATAAGGGAGATATGACCATTTGAGTAGGCATATGTCAGAACATCAGATTTTCGTCCGGTCGACTAGATCATCGTGGCAATCGACCGGATGCTAACTATTGGACATGGTAAGTTGGATTGTATTCACTATTCAAATCAATGAGATTACATGTGTATATATAGACGTCCAAAGGATCCTCAAAGGGATAAGATCCCACATGTGATAATAGGAAACATTCTATATCACATGCGGATTTACAAGGTAAGAGATATATTCAAATCACTACAATACAAGTTAAGAGATAGAAAAGGTATGTGCAATACATAGTAGGAGGTGTAAAAGGTATGCTCAACATATGGTAAGAATTATAGAAGGAAGGGTACCAATATAGCACGTTCCAAGAGTGAGAACGGCTATATTGGTCAATACACCCCCTCAAGATGAAGATCCGGTGTGGCAGAGCTTTAGCTTGTCTCTAATAAACTGAAATCGTGCGGTCGGTAGTGCTTTGGTCAAAATATCTGCAATTTGGTCATGGGTGGAGATGAACTGAACCTGCAAGGTCTTTGCCGCAACCCGTTCACGTACAAAATGGAAGTCAATTTCCACGTGCTTGGTGCGTGCATGGAAAACGGGGTTTGCCGATAGATATGTGGCCCCGATATTATCACACCACAGGATTGGTGCCGTGGTCTCTTGGATCCCTAGTTCCTCAAACAATGCCTGTAAGTCTGTAACCAAATCAACTCTGCTGCCGCATCAGCAAGTGCTTTATATTCGGCCTCAGTGGACGAACGGGACACGGTCTTCGGTTTTCGTGAGTTCCATGAAATGAGATTAGGCCCCAAAAATATTGCATATGCACCCGTAGATCGCCGATCCTTAGTACTTCCTGCCCAGTCAGCATCTGTATAGGCCTGGAGAGTCATGGATAGCGATTTTTGAAAGAAAAGTCCATGTGTAATAGTACCCTTGAGGTACCGTAGGATTCTTTTAACCAAGGTCCAGTCATCATTTGTTGGAGCGTACATGTATTGGCAAGCCCTATTCACTGCAAATGCAACATCAGGTCTAGTGAGGGTGACATACTGTACAACACCCACGATGGATCTGTAGTTACTAGGATCCGAGTACAATGCACCCCCTGAATCCGATGGTTTAGAAGAAGTGGACATCGGGGTGGATATGGGCTTGCAGTCCTTCATTCCTGCACGATCCAAGAGATCAATTATGTAGCGCTGCTGAGAGAGAACCAGCCCCCCACTATTGGAATGGGCTTCAATACCCAGAAAATAATGTAACTGCCCAAGATCTTTTATTGAAAATTCCTTGGCCAGGCTAACCAAAAGGGCTGCGATTTGATCATGTGAATCACCAGTAACCAAAATGTCGTCGACATAAATTAATACATAAAGAACCGAACCACCCTACCTAGAGATGAATAATGATGTCTCAGTCTTAGAAGCAGTAAATCCTGTGGACAAAAGAAACCTGGATAATCTCTGGAACCAGGCCCTAGGAGCCTATTTCAGGCCATAGAGAGATCGATGCAACCTACACACATGGGCCGGATGTGATTTGTCCTCAAAACCAGGTGGCTGGACCATGTAAACCTCCTCTGTTAGCTCCCCATGAAGGAAAGCATTTTGTACATCAAGCTGTCTTATAGGCCAGCCTTTGGAAATGGCCAGGACTAGTACTGTGCGAATAGTGGGTTGTTTCACCACAGGGTTGAATGTTTCACCATAGTCCACCCCTTGTTGCTGATGAAAGCCCTTACCCACTAGGCGGGCTTTGTACCTCTCAACAGACCCATCAGCCTTCCGTTTAATACGAAAGACCCATTTGCATCCTACCAAGTTCTGTGCTGGTGATGGTGGTACTAAACTCCATGTGCCATTCCTAATTAGAGCATTAAACTCTTCATTCATGGCGGTGCGCCATTCAGGAACTTTGACAGCCTGCGAAAAACAAGTTGGTTCAGTGGGTTGGGGTTGCTTGGTAGGAAGGGTGTGATGCGCCGCTTTGTGAGAACGCAAGCGCATAGTATGGGTGGCTGGTTGAGGTGGAGGCAGTGATGGTGGGTTATCATAAAAATCCATAAGAGGTTGGGTTCATCGGGGTGGTGAGCCTGGGCTGGACATTGGGCTTGGAGGTCCTCGTGGTGGTGTGACGGACTGGTGTGGTGAGCCAATGGGTGAGTGGTGCGGTGGTGGGGTGGGAGGTGGTGTGTGGTTGGGAGATGGTGTAGTGGTTTGGTGTGGCAATGGCACAAGTGCCGTGGGTACAGTAGCCCAAGGAAGAGGAACCTGGGAGGATGGCGGTGTAGTATTCAACACAGATGCAAAAGGAAAAACATTTTCAGAAAAAGAAACGTGGCAAAAAATTTGGACTTCGCCATTAGAACGGTCTAGGCACCTGTAAGCAAGATGAGAGGGAATGTATCCCAGAAACATGGAGCGGACCTAAAATCCATTTTATGGGAATTGTGAGGACGTAGAAGTGGAAAACAGAGACATCCAAAAACCCTTAAAAAAGAATAGTTAGGAATACGATGGAAAAGGAGTTGGTATGGAGATACCCCTGACGTCACTCGGGAAGGCAACCGGTTAATGAGAAAGACCGCCACTTCAAAGGCAAAAATCCAGTAAGTTTGGGGAACCGAAGCATGGGCCAATAGGGATAAACCCGTTTCAACTATGTGTCTGTGCCGTCGTTCCACAGCACCTTGCTGCTCATGTGTATGAGCAGCAGAGAGGCGATGTGGCATGCCAATATCAACAAAGAATTTAGGTAAGGTGCGAAATTCCCCACCCCAGTCTGTTTGGACGGATTTAATTTTTTTTATCAAATTGCCTTTCTACCAATTTTTTGAATTGAAGGAAAATCCCAAAAACCTCAGATTTTCTAACCATAGGATAGTACCATATAAATTTGGAGAAATCATCAACAAAAATGACAGAATAGCAGTGTCCAGCAGGGGAGGGGGTAGGGGATGGTCCCCAAACATCACTGAAAATTAACTCCAAAGGATACAAACTACGAGAAAAGGTTTCATCCAAAGTTTGGCGACAAGCTTTGCCCAGTTGGCATGCAGTACATAATTTATTTAAAGAGGACTTAGAAAATGGTAAACTGTGATTATTCACTACTTGATGAACGATCTAAGCATGGGGATGGCCCAGGAGGCAATGCCAGCCATCAAGAGATGTACGAGATGTGAGATGAGCTGAAGGAGAGGTGCCCTGAGAAGAACGAATAGTGTAAAGACTGCCATCACTCAGACCGGACAGAAGAGTAGTTTTGGTTCTCCGATCCTTCACAAAAAAACAAGATGGGTGAAACTCAAAGAAGACATCATTGTCAATAGCAAAACGATTCACAGAGATAAGAGATTTAGAAATTGAAGGAACATGTAGTACATCTGATAAAATAAAATTATGAGAAGAAGAGGGAGAAGAGAGAGATGCTGTACCAACGTGAGATATGGGAATACCCTTACCATTGCCCACCTGAAGAGAATCCGAACCTGTGTATGGATCATATGGTGATAGTGCATTGAGATCGGGTGTCACATGATGCGTGGCACCCGTGTCTGGGTACCAAGGCAGCGGATGGGTGGGTGGATAGGTAGGTGTAGGTAGAATGGGTGGTGAATGGTAGTTTGTGTAATGGGCTGCAGGCATGGTTGATGGCTGATATTGATAAGGATGTTGTTGGCGTGAAGGAAAATTAGGTGGCGGTTTAGGTTTGCTGTAGCAGGTCACAATGTCATGAGTGTCCCTGTTGCACCAATGGCACCACAGGCGAGTGCTTTGAGATCTACCACGGCCCCCTCTGCCGCGGCCACCACACCCACGCTAGGAACCACCCCCACGGCCAGAGTAGGGAGGGCGCTGTCCTGCTGGGTTGGTGTCTTCTGGACCTGATTGGCAGAGGGAGGAGTGCTGGAGTTACCACCATCGGACAGAGCAAGTTTTGACAACTTAGATCCTTGTAAAAATTCGTGACTCAGTAACATGGCATGCAGGTCATCATAGGGCAGCGGAGTGGTCTGAGTCAAAAGAGACGATACAATATCACTAAAATCAGATTTTAATCCCCGAAAAGTATGGAGATTGAAGGTGCTCTGGCGCAGTGGATGTCCAGCAGCACTAAGTTCCTTTGAAATGGTCTTTGCACGTTGAAGAAAGGTGGAGACCGACTCATCGGGTTTCTGTTCAAGGTCTTGTAATGCCATTGTAAGGGACATTATTCGACTCAGAGGGTGAAGAAAAAGCTGTATTAAGGGTGTCCCAGATTTCCTGGCTGGTTCGTTTGCCAAGAACAAGGGGGAAGATCTCCTCTAAAAGTGAAGAAAGAAGTAAACTTCGGAGCAAAGAGTCCTGGCGTTTCCATGTAGTTGCTACAGTAGTGTCATCCGGGCATGGTGTAGTGCCATCAAGATGGCCGAACAAGCCTTGGCCATCAAGAAAGGGTTCAAGTTGGGTCCTCCAGAACAAATAATTTGTAGAATTAAGCTTCACCGAGAGATAATGGTGAGCGTGATGAAGAGAGGGTGCTCCAGAGGGAAGAAGTGTTGCTAGTTCATTGGTACCCACAGTTGGAGTGTGGGTTGATTGATCAGAATCACCAGCCATGAAGGTAAAACTAAAAAAAAAAAAAGAAGAGATAGGGAAGAAAGCTCGTTGGAGCAGCTAGGCTCTTGATACCATATTGGACATGGTAAGTTGGATTGTATTCACTATTCAAATCAATGAGATTACATGTGTATATATAGAGGTCCAAAGGATCCTCAAAGGGATAAGATCCCACATGTGATAATAGGAAACATTCTATATCACATGCGGATTTACAAGGTAAGAGATATATTCAAATCACTACAATACAAGGCAAGAGATAGAAAAGGTATGTGCAATACATAGTAGGAGGTGTAAAAGGTTTGGTCAACATATGGTAAGAATTATAGAATGAAGGGTACCAATATAGCACTTTCCAAGAGTGAGAACGGCTATATTGGTCAATACTAACAAACAAAACTCCCTAAAAGCAACCGGATTTGGTTGGATAATCTATCGATGACCAGATCATTCAACTAGACAAACTTGAGTAGTCCGGTATGCATCTGGATGATCCAGCTCAAAGTTGTTTCAACAACTAGTCGACCGAATCATCGTGTTGGTCGACCAAATGAAGTCGAAATAGAGTTTTAAGTGGGTTTTTGCTCATTTCTTCTTTTACCTAATATATATATATATATATATATATATATATAGAGAGAGAGAGAGAGAGAGAGAGAGAGAGAGAGAGAGAGAGAGAGAGAGAGTGGATGAACATGTATATTTTGTGTTCTTTGGGAAAATAAAATTTAACAACTTTAATATCAATCCTATAAGTTGTGTTATCCTTAAATGCCACCAGCATCTTATATTGAGGGTGGGAGTTATGGAACTCTATTTGTCCTTGTTGATTTATATTTTGGCTTTGAGCTGTTGAGTGGCCCTGCTTTTAGGGCACCCATTTGGTTAATTCTCTACATCTCATTGCCCTATGCCTGTGGAACCGTAGGGTTTGTTTGTGCTTGCCATTGTTGAATGAAACCCATTATTTTGTAGGAATTTTCCAATGGTCCAGATTTGGATGTCTCTAATAGCAGTGAGGTTGGTTACGTGCACAGAACTAAAACGGTAATTCTCCTCTAGTTGGGATTGCAAATGCATAGTGAAAATGTTCTCAACACACAAGATTTCTATAACTGTTGCATGACCCTGATAAGAGACCACCATTTGAGTTTTCCTTTGTGCTAGTAATTGATTCTTAGCTTAGTATTTATATTAGTTATTCTCTTTCCAACATCATGAATGTCAAGGTTTTGTGGCAATGTCTCATGGTTATTTGTAAATTCCAAGCTCCACTTGATGGGTCTTTAGCTCAAATTGGTAGAGCACTTGGAACATGAGCATGTTCCAAGGATGGTGGTTCAAATCCACCAAGGCTCTTTTTATTCAACTGTTCATAGCATAGTCAGTTATGACACTAATCCACACAAGAACCCAAATTCAATGGCATCTTTGAAATTTGACAAAAATTTTATATGTATGTACTTAAATTAAATGGATATGGATTTTTGTACCATATGTAGATGTCTTTGTTTTTTGAAAATGCCGATACTATGAGTTTTGTTTGTTGAAGTAACAAAATACCACTTAGTACTAATTTTGAAATTAGTATGGATACATGGAAATTTGAGAAAAACTTTTTCTTTCGAGAATTTTAATCCAATTTTTTGATTATCTTATTTTTTATAAAGTCATATTAAATGTATGCATATGTTGTATAACAAAACAAGGTTAAAATATTTTTTAGACAAAATTCAAGTAGAATCCAACTGACAGACTTAGGGTAACCATGCAAACAGTTTTTCATATGGATTCATGATGAATCCAACTGACAGACTTAGGGTAACCAAACAGTTTTACAGATGGATTCAGAAGGATTCCATCTGACAGACTCAGGGTAACCAAACAGGTTTTTTTTCTTCTCAACTATGAATCCACATGAACCAGATTCGTAAGAAGCTGATCCAAAATCACAATCTGACTCGTTTGACACCTTCAACCAAACATGTCCTAACCAAACCATTTAGTAAACGGTTGGTTTCGGTAAACGGTTTCTGTTTGATTTTGGCATATTTATGTACATCTAAGAGTGTTCAATGGTCCGGTTCGATTTAAATGTTTAAATAAATCGGCTAAGTTTTGAAACCATAACCGAACCATTTATTAAACAGTTTCACAGTTTTGATTTAAACGGTTCGTTTCGGTAAACAGTTTTAGTTTGATTTTGACACCATTACAGCCGGGCACGAAATGACCTCCCCACCCACATGGAAAGGCAGGGTTGTACCAATCATTTCGCGCCCGGCTGTGTTTGGGTGCAGGTTTAGGCCACAACACATAATCAGGTGGCGTTCTTTCTCCCTTTATATTTTTTTCATTTCCATGGCTTTGGACTTGTTCTTGTGCGACCCATAAAAAATCTACTTGATTATCCTCTCTTTTGAAGAATTCGAATCCTTAACGAAAATGTTTGTCTGCTTTTGTTAATTGATGGGAGAAAGAAGTGGGGTATATTTCAAATAATTGATTTTTCTATTCAGTTGTCTAAAGTTTACGATGAGTTAATCAAGGCCTTCTCTACAATATTTGTGTGACCCAAAATTTGTACAAGATTTACACTACAGATGGTGTGTGGGTTATATATCGACAAAATCAGAAGAGCTTGCTGGCAAATTCTTCTGTGGTCTCTCCATATCTTTGCAGCGAAGAAGAAGAAGCTGCGAGATCTCTGAGCTCCGACAAACTCCTTCCCAGTTGTAGAGCCACCTTCATTTCAAATAAGTCCCCATTCTCTCTCTTCTCCATCTCCCTTTCCTTCAAGGTGGACACAATGGACTCCTCCATGAGCCGAAAGAAACCAGCATTGCTCCTGTACATCTCAAATACCATTCCTACTTGCCCACCATGCTCCATTGTGTTCACAATGGCTGCCAGAGCTCCCGCAATGACTCCCAAAAACACTGCCCATGACCCTTGATGCTGAGAAGCTGATCCTACAAGAGCAGATCCCACCGCCGCAATGCCCGTGAGCAGAGGCCCAGAAATCGCTAGGGTCTTATTAACTTTCAAAGCCAACTTGCTCAGCCTCACATACTCTTCGGTGTCCTTCTTATTTAACATCCCAACTATTTGTCTCATTTCCTCCTCTAGTTTTGCATTCCATCCATTGTTTCCCTTCCTTTCTCTATTACCACCGCCGAGTCCTTTCTGTTGCGATTGTTGTGGCCACCAATTTGCAGGCTCTACCTTGGTAGGGAATTTGTCTAGCATTGTTCCAAGCAAGGGAAGAGGGTAGGCCCTGTCGAGGGCCAAGACTTTGTCCATGGCATCCTTCACGTCCCTTGTTGTGGGAGTCCCGATTGCAAGGGTTGTTTGGATTTCCGTTTCGAGCTGCTTGAACAGCCTCGCAGCGTTTCGTTGCTCTTCGGCGAGCTGGGAGGGCTGGATTTTGTTCATCACCACCAACATCCCCGTGGCTGCCGAATATAAGAGGGTGGAGGAGAGCTTGAGTGCTAGAAGAGGTGTTCCCGTTCCACAGGTGATGGCTGTAAGGCCAACCATGGTTGCGGCGGTGAGGGTGATGGCGTTAATGGACGTGAGGAGGAGATGGTTCCAGTTGTTCCTCTGCTCTCCAATGTTGGTGTGCATCTCTGCTCTGTCGGCGGCTGCTTCCATGACAGCATACAGCTCAGCCACCGCCTTGGAATTGGACATTAGCCCATCAATGTTATCTCTAATGGGGTCACTAGGCTTCGATTCTGTTAGGGTTGTGGTTGTGTTGTTGTATCCGCTTCTCATGTTCAATTCCTCCTCCAAGTCTTGGGGAACCTTGGCAGTGTAAGTCTAATTGGCCTGATTTTGGGAGCCTGAAGCGTTGCTTCAATCCCGCTGCTTAGACGACGAGAAGAAACTGAAGAACATGAGAAACTTGAAGCTTGAAAAATTGCGGCCATGCTAACTAACAAGCCCTCGAATTTCTTCTGTTGTGTGATCTAGTTATTGTTGTTGTTGTAGTAAAAATAGTTTCCGGATTTGGATTTGGATAGTTTTTTAATCAAAGACTGAGAGTGATGAGGTGAAGAGATGGATTTGATCTCTAAGGTCGCTGCATTTATAAAGAAAAAGGATGGGAGGGAATAGAGAGAAAAATGAGAAAGAGAGGAAATCCTGGAGGTTAGAATTGGTCCGGGTTGACCTGATGGTGGGGCTTCAAGGCTTAGAACAGGTTCGCTTGGTCTTTATATACTTATGTTGTATTGAACCCGGCAAAGCAGAGGACTCCGACTCCTTCCTTGTTTCTCACCTCTCTGAACTCTTCTTAGGCCGAGAAAATTTAGGTCTTTGGAATTATGATTTGTAATGTTTGTGGCCGGTTCTAAGTGATAAAAAGTCTAAGTTGCTAATTGGTCATTATTTGTTTTAGGGAGAAAGGACCCCACCCGATCACACAGTGCCCCCCGTGTACCTGTGCTCAGACACAGCCGCACGTGAATTGATCGGTGCATCCCCTGGAAAGGTGGAAAGGATCAGCGGTGTATTGGTCATTTTGCACGTGACTGTGTTTGGGCGTAGGTACATGCCGCGCTATGCGATCAGGTGGTGTTCCTTTTCCCTTTGTTTTTTGGCGAAATGTTCTCTGTGGGGGAGTGTACCCCCTATGCCCAAACAAACGGGGGTGAAATGGCTGTTCCAGCCCCCATGAAAGGTGATAATTGTCGTCCTGTGAATGTCATCACATATGCTTCCATTGGCTCCGTGCACACACAGGGCCGCTCCCCCATAGAGAACTCTTGCCCTTGTTTTTCTTTTCTCCATTCTTTCAAAGCAAGTCTGTGTTTCTCTTCATTATATATGGTATTTTTTTTAGGATTAGTTGAGGTAACCAAGGTAATCTTTTATTATAGGAATTATTTTTTAGGGTAAAGCCGTTTGTAACAGAGGTGGTTAAGATGTCATCTCTTTCTCTACCCTTATGACAAAAGGTGTTGCTTTCTGTTATAGTGGGGATTAACTCGTCCTTTCATTGGCAATTTACGATCATCCTTAAACATAAAAAATGAAGTCTTAAATGTATTGGAGGGGAATAACATCATTGGAAGGATTTTTTTAGAGTTTTCCAGGCACTCCATCGTGAATTCTTGTTGACCTCTCATCAGTCATCCCCTCTGAACTTGGCAATCTCAAGGATGAAGGGACCCATTTCACCGAAGCTAAGCAAGTTGCAAGTTAACACCTCGCCTATCTCTTCCAAGACTCCAACTGCCTCACCAGCTCCAAACCCTCATCGTTTTAAAACCTGGTCCACCTTAGCGACCATCAAGTCTCTGGTGTGATACATTCCTCTGCTCTCCAATTGCTAACATTACTCGCTGAATTGGATTTATCAGGAAATCTGTTATCAGGTGGCATCACATGGTCGATCGGGAAGATGATGGTGAGAGTCAACTCTAGCTTCATTGCTGAATTCCTTTGCAGGTAAGAAAAAAATGTTGGATGTTTATCTACTATTTTTTGGTTGAAGACCTGGTAGGGATATGCCACTTATGCTAGGATCTCTTTGATCACGTTGGGACTTGAGCATAGAGGCTTTGTTGTTAGACAACAATTTGGTGATCTCTATAATTTTTGGGTCACTAGCTCCTCTGGTTTTGTGGTTCCGGTGGCAGTGTTTTTGTTCCTTAATGAGCTCAGCTTCTTCCACCTAGATACCGTGATATGTATTACCTATAACCTACTTTAATGAAATGCTGTCAAAAATGTCTGACGGAAGATTGAAGTCCTGGAATGTTGAACGGTTGAGTTCTTATGGGTAATGGAGGTGGAAATATTCATTAATTCCATGTTCTTTCTGAAAATTGCCGAGGAATTTTTTTTTGTATTTTTGAATATTTGACATTATTTCTTTGGTTGGGAGTCGGGAGAGAGTATCTATTTGATGGAATAATTATAAACTTCCTCTTTTTCTTTTTTTTTTTTAATTTTTATTTCACGGGGGTGGGGTGGTAATTTGGGTGCCACATGAAAAGGATGTGTTCTTTTTCCCATAAATTTAATAAAGCTTCAGAGAACATCAGAATTTAATTTAAATTATCATAAGTATATCTTTGTCTTAGAATCATTTTATTTTGGATTTTCCTTGTAATGACCCAGACCTAGATAGGGTACAAGGTGCTGCCCTCATGGGCGTGATCCAAAAGATCGAGAATTTCTATCTAAATAGTCTAGAAATATAGATGACGATAGAGCTATGATCCAAAATACTTGGGGGATCGAAAACAACCTTGGCTGCTGGATAAGCTTTGAGCAATGGTTATTTGAGAGGACTAGCTACATCAAGAATGTGAGCAATCCTATCTACTCCATGTCTTGAAAGCCTTTCTCCAATGGAGTGAGCCAGCCCTCTATATAGTTGAGAAAAAGAATCAGGCATTTGAGGCAAGCTTGTAAACCCGGAGATGCATCAACTGGTCACTAGTGTTGAGGATAGAAATTAATGCCATCTTTGATTTTTTCAAAATGAACCCAAAAGCGACCGCTGAGATGGTGGTTATAGTTGGCCAACAAATCCCACCTAGCCACCAAAGAAGAGGCAATCGAGGGGAGCCAAGGGCTCCAATACTTTTGTCTCAAGCAAAATGCAAATGAGAGGACAAAGGGATGAGAGCCTATTCTTCACTTCAACCTGCTTGGAAGGATAATTTAGACCCCTTAACATTCCAAAATAGAATACGATTCATAAAAAGAGAGAGGTACAAAAACCACAAAGGAGACAACCTGCTATGCAAGAGAGAGATTCTGGGATTGTAAAGCCTCGACTCATTGGGAGAGCAATTGGAACCACTTCACCAATCCTATCATCTCGACAAAGAATGTCAGTTATAGCCTTGATTTTGAGATTGGCAGAAGGCATGTGAGGAGTAACGAGCAATTTAGGATCACTAATAGAATTTTCTCATGAATTCTCTTAGTATGACAGTACCAAGGAACGACCATGGGAGAAGGAGGGTTTGACTCTTCATCCTTAGAGTCAACAGCTGGAGCAAGAGGACTACAACCTAAGGAGGCTACCATTTGTCTATTAAGGGGGCTGAGGAGAGACAAATCTCTTCCCTATCATTGAGCAATCAGAGGCATAAGTGGGAGGTACCTTTTCAAAAGTGATCAATGGTACAAGTTTGCTAGACCACAAAAATTGATTTGCTTGCACTATTCTATAAATGAATAGTACTAAAATTACTCCAATAATATGAGATTGAGTGGAGTCTGCTTTTTTGAAAGATACTTTTGAGTTTGTGCGACAGGTTTTTATTCCTCCCTCTGACTTAGACGACAGGTGTTTTTGGCCATTAACCCCTGATGGTAACTTTACTACCAAGTCAGCTTGGAAAGTGATCCGGACGAAGAATCCTAAACCGCCATGGTCTTCTTTGATTTGGAATAAAATTCTTCAGCCAAGACATGCTACTTTTGGTTGGAGATTGCACCATGGTAAACTGCCTCCTGATGACCTGATTAAAAGTGTGGTATCCCCATTACGTCTCAGTGCAGTTTTTGCTGTTAGGCTAAGTAGTCGATTCACCATATTTTCTGTGAGTGTTCATTCACCCAGTTTCTCTAGTCTTCTTTCTCGAGTCTTTTTGGGACTGGCTGGCAGCAACATTCTTCTTTCTTGAATATGAGTACTCGGTGGAAAAACAAGGGCGAGGGTGGTTTTGCTCAAGGAGGTGTGGATTTGTGGCCTTACTCTTATTGCTTATTTTATTTGACTTGAGAGAAATTCTAAAAGATTTGATAGGCGAAGTTGCAATCAGGCTCAAGTCTGGGAGCACCTTACCGAGGAAATTTTTATTACTTTCTCATCCATGGCTTGCCAGCCTATAGCTTTACACGATTTTTTACTGGGAAGGAGATTAAACGTTCCCTTGTATCCCCGTGGCCCTACTTGGTTTTTGGAGGTTTTTTAGGCTGGTCCTGCTCCAGGATGTATAAAGTTAAATATTGACAAGTGTTCTCTGGGCAATCCAGGTAGATCAGAGGCTGGAGGTGTTTTCCACAACTCTGATGCCCAGGTTGTTTTTTTCTTTAGAAATTTCCTGGGAGTGGCGACTAATTTTGAAGCTGAGTTCCATGCTTTTATCTTGGGTTTGGAGTTTGCAAAATCCCAAGGCTTTTCAAACCTTTGGATTGAGTGTGACTCAGTGGCTGTCTTCATGCTTGCTTCAAGGGTTGTGGTTCCCTAGTTTCTCTACCAACGCTGGTATGGTTTGCTTTCGTATTTGGATTCAATTGTGTGGAAGATTTCCCACTGCTTCCGGGAAGCAAATCCAATTGCTGACTACTTGGCTAACTCTGCGACGACGCATCAGAGTGCTTCAGTGATGGTGGCATTCTTGGCTTCGGTTCAGGACGACCTTGTTATGGATGTTCAGGGTAGACCGAGATTCAGACTTGTCTATTCCTGATTTTTTGTATTTTTTGGCCTTTTATTTTTTCCTGTTGATGGCTTTGTTGAAGGTGGGAAAATATTAGGCATTTGGTTTTGAGGGGATGTTGCCCCTTTTTTCTGTGTATATTTTTTCCTTGGTTGTTTCTTAATATATGATCCTTTAGTAAAAAACTAGTGAATTTTATTTTCTTTTTTCCATTTCCATGGCTTTGGAGTTGTCCTTGTCTGACCCAAAAAATATTTATTTTTTTAGGTGAATAGATAATATATTAAAGAAATAAAAAAAAAAAACAAAACACAAAGGCAAAAAAGGCAATCCAAGAGAAAACCCCTAAGCAGAAGAAAACAACCATCAAAGGGGATACAAAAAAAGATAGGAAGGGGAAGAACAACTAACCAGATGGGGAACAACCAAAAAAGAGGAGGGGAAGAAACAAACCAAAAGATGATACAACAAAATTGGGGTGGGGGGGGTGGGGTGGGGTGGGGTGGCAGTAAAAGATGGAAGACCCACGAATAAGCCATATGCCTATTTTGAACAGTGTCAGGGTAGACAAAGCAAATTGAAAGAATTGTATTTCTAATCTCAAAATTGATATCTCGTTCCAAATCTATTCAATTGAACGCGACAAGGATGTCCATTTTCTTTTGTTTGATTCCCACCAGATATGATGAATCACCGCATTGAAAGCTAACTTGCCCAGAGAGTTACAAGAAGATTTGCCATTAAATGAGTTTTGGACCCACCTCCATTCTCTATCAAAAGGAAGGATAACCCTATGATTTGGCCCGCACTTCCTAAAAATACCTTTCCAAATTAACATAATTGAAGAAAGGATAAGAAAAGAAAAAGTGTTCAACACTTTCCAAGAATTCCAACAAAAGCAATAATTTGGAATTGACAAATTACTATGAATAAGAAAATCCTGAGTAGGAAGCACTTTGGTCCTTTATAACTCTCCTAACAGTAAAATAGTGTCTAGTAATATGAGAGCTAAACCACCCCAACCTAAACCAGGGAACTTTAGTGGCCCTAGGTTTGACAAGGCGCCAAATAGAAGAAGAAGATAATTTTTTGGAAGCATTTGCAACACAAAGAACAATATCCCCACTGCCCTAGGTCTTAACCAAATGCTAGGTCGCTTACCTCAGACCTCAATGAGATTAAGATAATTGTTGGGACAAGGGTGCCAAGATCCATCCGGAAGAATGGAAGACACCTTAGCAAATCTATCTTAGCCAACATCATATCTAAGTTTCTCACCATATTTAGAAATAAGGACCCCATCAGGATGCCAATTATCCACCCAAAGGATGGTGGGTGTCCAACCATAATTTATTATACTTCTTTTTTGAAGAATTCCAATCCCTACCAAAAAAACAAAAAAAAAAAAGAACCCTAACGTAAGTGTCGAAGTGTTGATCTGCTTTTATTAATTGATTTATTTCCTATGTAGTTGTCTCAAGCTTGAGAGGAAGAAGTGGGGAATATTTCAAATAATTAATTTTCCTGTTCAATTGTCTCAACTTTACAACGAGTTAATCAAGGCCTTCTCTACAATATTTGTGTGACCCAAAATTTGTACAAGATTTACACTAAACATGGTGTATGGGATATTTATCGACAAATTTAGAAAAGCTTGCTGGCAAATTCGTCTATGGTCTCTCCATATCTTTTCAAAGAAGAAGAAGAAGCTGCGAGATCCCTGAGCTCCGACAAACTCCTTCCTAGTTGTAGAGCCACCTTCATTTCAAATAACTCCCCATTCTCTCTCTTCTTCTCCTCCCTTTCCTTCAAGTTGGCCACAATGGACTCCTCCATGAGTCGAAAGAAACCAGCATTGCTCCTGTACATCTCAAATACCATCCCTACTTGCCCACCATGCTCCATTGTGTTCACAATGGCTCCCAGAGCTCCTGCAGTGACTCCCAAAAACATTGCCCATGACCCTTGATGCTGAGAAGCTGATCCTACAAGAGCAGACCCCACCGCCGCAATGCCAGTAAGTAGAGGCCCAGAAACAGCTAGGGTCTTATTAACTTTCAACGCCAACTTACTCAGCCTCACATACTCTTCGGTGTCCTTCCTCTTCAACACCCCAACTATTTGTCTCATTTCCTCCTCCAGCTTCGCATTCCATCCGTTGTTTCCCTTCCTTTCTCTGCTATTACCATCACCGAGATCCTTCTGTTGTAGTTGTTGTGGCCACCAATTTGCAGGCTCTACCGTCGCAGGGAACTTGTCAAGCATTGTTCCAAGCAAGGGAAGAGGGTAGGCCCTGTCGAGAGCCAAGACCTTGTCCATGCCATCCTTCACATCCCTTGTTGTGGGAGTTCCGATTGCAAGTGTTGTTTGAATTTCTCTTTCGAGCTGTTTGAACAGCCTCGCTGCGTTTCGTTGCTCTTCAGCAAGCTGGGAGGGCTGGATCTTATTCATCACCACCAACATCCCAGTGGCTGCTGAGTATAAGAGGGTGGAGGAGAGCTTGAGTGCTAGAAGAGGTGCTCCCGTTCCACAGGCGATGGCTGCCAGGCCAACCATGGTTGCAGCGGTGAGGGTGATGGCGTTAATGGACGTGAGGAGGAGGTGATTCCAGTTATTCCTCTGCTCTCCGATGTTGGCGTGCATCTCTGCTCTGTCGGCGGCTGCTTCCATAACGGTGTAAAGCTCGGCTACCACCTTGGAATTGGAATTGGAATTTAGCCGATCAATATCTTTAGTGGTGTTAGTAGGCTTTGATTCTGTTATGGGTTTGGTGGTGGTGGTTGTGTTGTTGTATCCACTTCTCATGTTCAATTCCTCCACCAAATCTCTTGTGGGGAGGAGCCTTGGGAGTATGAGTCTATTTGACCGGAGTTTGGGGGCCTGGAGCGTTGCTTCAGTCCCGCTGCGTAGACATCGTGAAGAAGATGAAGAACATGAGAAACTTGAAACTTGAAAAATTGCTGCCATATTAACTAACAAGCCCTTGAATTTCTTCTGTTGTATGATCTAGTTGTTGTTGTTGTAGTAGTAGAAGTAGTTTCCGAATTTGGGTTTGGATTGTTTTTTAATCAAAGACTGGGAGTGAGGTGAAGAGATGGATTTGATCTCTAATGTCGCTGCATTTATAAAGAAAAGGGATGGGACCGAATCGGGAGATAAAAAGAGAAAGAGAGGAAGTCTTGTCGTGGAGGTTAGAATTGGTCCTGGTTGAAGCACTGGTCAACGTGTTGACCTGAAGATGGGCTTATTCTCGCTTCTCAAGGCATAGAACAAAATAAAAGACTTAGAACTTGGCTTGGTCTTTTTGCGCTGGGGGTTATACAGGAACTTAATTAGCATTTGTACGCGTTAACCAACTTCGAACGGTAATAACCGGCGAATGAATTGAACCAGGCAAACCAGAGGACTCCGTGTCCTTCCTTATTTCTCACCTCTCTGAACTCTTCTTAGGCCGAGAAAATTTAGGGCTTTGGAATTTTGGAATTGTGATGTTGTGGCCGGTTCTAAGGGATAAAAAGTTTATAGTTGCTAATTGGTCGTTATTTGTTTTAGGGAGAAAGAACGCCACCGGTCATTACTACGCAGCATGTATGTTTGCCCAGACACAGTCGTGCACGAAATGACCGATGCACCTCTTGGAATGGGTGAAAAGACCCAAGGGTATACCGGTCATTTCACATGCGACTGTGTCTAGGCATAGGTACACACTGCTCTGCACGACCAGGTGGCATTCCTTTTCCCTTTGTTTTAGGGAGAAACGTTCTTTGTGGGGGGAGTTTACCCCCTATCCCAGACACATGGGGGTGAAAAGGCTGTCCTACACCCCATGAAAGGCTATAATTGTCGTCCTGTTGATGCTACTACCTATGCTGCAATTGGCCCCATGCACACGTTAGGGTCCGCACCTTCTCATAGGGAACTCTTGCCCTTGTTTTTTTATTTTTCTTTCAAAGCAAGCCTGTTTTTCTCATTTTTCATTTTCATTTCCTGACAATTTTTCATTTTTTGATATGTTTGGTATCATTTTTTAATTTTTTGCTAAAGATCTGCAACTGTATTAAATGAGTATAAAGAACAATTACAGAAAGAGAGTTACACCAAATTTATTGGATTTCTATCCCCACCTCTAGCATGTCCTTCAGTAGGGAAGAAACCCCCCACATTATCTTACAAACCCAACCCCCATCTCACCTAGGGAATCTGTATCTAGGCCTTGAGGTTGCGTCCCATCTCCACTCACTTCCGATGTAATTCGGAGCTGCCTCCCAACAATCCGACGTTCTTGTAGAAGCAGCCTTCTTTGCTAACATATCTGCCACCACATTAACTTCTCTGAAGCAGTGACTGATCCTCCAATCAATACTCTCTAGATATCCACTATAGAACCACCATCTTTGTTGGAAACTCCAGGGAAGCAAGTTATTTGCCACACACCCAACCAAAGCAGCCGAATCAATCTCAATCCACAGCTTATCCACCTGCAGTATTGTGGCATGGTGCAGGCCATTGAGGAGACCCTCCATTTCCGCCCTGAAATTTGTTCCCACCCCCAAATAAACAGCAAAGCAGCACTTGGCCCTCCCGTCATGGTCTCTGAAGATACCCCCAGCCCCTGACTAATCCAGGTTCCCTATAGAGCACCCATCCATATTCAGCTTGAGCCATCCCTGATCCGGGGCCTTCCAAACTGCTTCCATAATCAGCCTCCTAGGCTGCCTACTTACCATGAGACTGAGCTTCCTTGCAAGCACCAATTCAGACACCGAGGAAACATGCACCGGCTCCAGGGTTGACATATCAATTAGGTCCTTACAAATGCCTTTTACCACCACTGCTCGACTGCGATACACATTCTCGAACCTTCACCTGTTCCGTTCCATCCAAATATGATACGGCACAAGTATGACCAATGCAGTCCATATTTTGAGAGCACCACACTCGCCTTTGTCCTCTTCCACCAAGAGAACAATTCTTCTATGGAGGGGAAACCAGTCCAACCCACTTCAAAAAATGAGAGAATCTCAGCCCAAGCACCGGCAGAAAACTCGCACTCTTGAAAAACATGCTGACTTTACTCCATGCATCTTTGGCATAACTCACATCGAGACGCCCCAGGCATAGCACACTTAGCAACATTTTCATCCGTAGGAAGGCTCCTATGCATTAATCTCCAGCCAAAAACTGACGCCCTTAGTGCCAGTCCTTTTTGCCACACCAATCTCGCCCAACCTTGCTGCGCAGCACTGGTTCTCAACTCCTCCCATGCAGATTTAACAGAGAACTGCCCTGACTCTGCCAATGTCCAAACCCTTTTGTCTTCAAACCCATTTGTTGGGAATTTAATTTGCTTGATCTGGTTGCTCATCTCCTACAATTCCTGCGATCTGAGCACCGGTAAGCACCACTCTCCCTCATCAATATAATCAGCCACCTTGTCCTTTAGCATTCTAGGGTGTGCGACAAAAGGTGCAATAACATCAAATATCCTCTGCCCATTCACCCATCGATCAAACCAAAAATTAATGTCCACCCCATTACCTACTATCCATCTCTCATTCGCCCCCACCATATCCCACACCTTTCTAAGGCCCGGCAGTATAGAGGACCGTACACCCCCCTTTAGCCACCCATCCGCAGCAATCAATCTCCCCCCCAAGAACGATGCAAAGCTGGAACCATAACTCTTTATAAACCATGCCAACTTTACCAGTAAAGCAAGATTAACCTCCTTAAGCTTTCTCACTCCCAAACCACCCTCCCTCTTAGGTTTACAAAGCTTGCTCCACCTAACCGTGATAGCTTTCGATGTATTCGCATCCCCACACCAAATAAAATTCCTAATCCACCTTTCCATCATGCTCACTGCCGAAGCCGGCCACAGGTACACCGAGAAATTGTGTACCGGAATGCTGCACATCACCGATCTCACTAATTCAACCCTTCCCGCCATGGACAACAGTCTGCCTTTCCACCCTGCCAATCTCGCCTTGAATTTATCCACTAGGGGAAGTATGGCATCATTTTTAACTCACCCCTTGAATAGGTCCACCCCAAGATAACGAGTGGGAAAAATACACTCAGGTATTTACAACAACTCCTTAATTCTGTGCTTCCTTAGCCCTGTCATTGTTCCTACAAAAATTTTGCTTTTCTCTAGATTTATTTTTTGACCCGATTAAGCTTGATAACTGTCCAAAAATTCCTTCACCATGCGAACACTTTTAATTTCAGCATTCATGAAGATAAACAAATCATCTGCATAAAGCAAGTGAGACGGAGTAACCGTGTTCCTAGGACCAAGAATCCCCTTCACTAACCCCTTCCTCCTCAAATCAGTCAACCCACGACACAGAACCTCCTCTGCCAAAATAAAGAGAAGAGGGGACAAAGGTCACCCTGCTTCAGCCCTCTCTCCACCCCAAAATACCCTACTGGTCCGCCATTAATTAGAATCGACATTTTAGTTGATCGCATCATCTCCTTGATCCAACCTATCCAGCATTGGGAGAACCCGAAACCATAATAGACTCAAGAATCTATTATGGATTATGGCCAAAAATGTTTGTCCTTCATTTATCGTTCAAGTTTAATGAGAATGTGCTCATAAGACCCAAATATGAGGCGTAAAATAGACATTTGCTTTTATTTTTAGAAAGGCAAGTCCCCTCCTTCTTCTTCTTCCTACAACGAGCCTCACCAAAGGCAGCAGAGGGGGGACAGAATGTGAGGTTAGATGCTTACTGAGCAACGGAATGGGAATGCATCGGGGATGAAGAAAACATTAATGGAACAGAAAATCGACGATGTAAGGTATAATAAAGATTAGGTTTGATCAAGATTCATCTTTTTAAAGTCATCAGTTCAGTTCAAAGGGGTTCGAATCATACGCGCCAAGAAGAATTTGATCGCACTTCACCATTATCCCATTATCCAACCGTCATTTCCCAACTGCCTTTCTCAATCTATTGGACGATATTGAGATTTCCTCAAATAAGGAAACCTCTTATGCAATATTTTATATTCCATGTAGTGTTTTACTCACTTTAGGCATGTACATCACATGTGATATTAGTTTCCTTTTCTCAATGGTATTCTATGCTAGGGTTTGCTTGTATATATACTCTCATATTGGAGACATACAGTAATGAAGATTTTCACAATTCCTAACATGGTATCCAGTTGTTGACTTCCTTGCTAAATCGGTGGCAAAGTTTCAAGTCCTTCCCCTCACCATTCGTTTCAAGGACACAAGTATTTTGTAATTTTCGTTGATGACAATACTAATTTGATTTGGTTTTACTCTCTTCTTAATAAATCTGATGTTTACTGTTTTCAATAATTTTCTATCTCTTGTTGAGCGTCAATTCTCTCATAAAATGGAAGCAATTCAAGCTGATTGGGGGGGTGAGTACCAGTCTCTTCCAGAATATTTCAACGCCTTGGTATCTCTCACCGTGTCTCTTGTCCACACACTCATGAACAACAAGAGTTTGTGGAAAGGTGATTGTTGAAACCGATCTCTACCTTCTTGCACATGCTTCTGTTCCTATGCGTTATTGGCATTACGCCTTTGAAAGTGTTGTGTTTTTAATTAATCTTATGCCCTCCAAAGCTTCAAATTGTGTTACACCATTTCAACTTCTTCGTCACAAACCACCGGATTATTCTTTTTTAAGAATTTTTGGGTGCTTGTGGTACCCATATCTTAGACCCTATAATCGTTATAAAATGGACTTTTGTTCTTCTCCTTGTGTCTTCTTGGGTTATAGTTTGTCCCATGTTGGTTAATGGTGTTTGGATCTCTCCAATGATCGCATGTATATAGCTTTCCATGTCAAGTTTGATGAAGGGAAGTTTCCCTCTACCACTTCCATTCCTATACCTACACTAGCACCTACCCCACCCACCACTACAACTCCATGGGGCTCTCTTCCCACTCATCTTTCTACCCCTATTGCTCCAATCTTAGCATTGCCGGCACTAGCTTCCCAATCCCCTTTACGCCTAACGCCCTTGGCTTCTCCCTAATCGGTTTCCCCCAACCCTATGCGATCCCCCTCTCTTTCACCCCCACAGCACACAAGTCCTCTTCAAAACTTGTACACTTCTTTACCAGCTATGCCTCCCTCACCCCCACAGGTCTCCTCCCTAATGGATGCCTCACTCCACACCTCTACTGCTGGCCCTCCCCAACGTCTCCATCCTATGACTCTAAGGTCCAGAACCACCACACTCCCATCACCTAATGCCCTAACCATTACAACCCCTCCCATTGATGAACCGGCCTATTTTTCTCAAGCCGAAAAATACCCTGAATGGTGCCAAGCCATGTCCAATAAGTTTAATGCTCTCCTCAAGAATGGCACATGGTCCTTGGTACCTCCCTCCCCTCATTTTAATTTGACTAGTTGCAAGTGGGTTTACCGGATAAAATGCAAAGCTGATGGTAGTCTTGAATGTCACAAAGCACGGTTAATGGCTAAAGGATTTCATCAGCAAGAAGGTTTGGACTGTTTTGAAACATGCAGCCCTGTTGTGAAACCCATAACCATTCGGTTTGTTCTTGCTCTTGTCGTTTCTCAAAATTGGCCGCTACATCAGCTTGATGTGCAGAATGCATTTCTTCACGATATGTTATCAAAGATGTTTATATGGTTCAACAGCTTGGATTTGAGGATCCTAATTATCCCAAGCATGTTTGTAAGCTTCATCGCTCCCTCTATGGCCTCAAGCAGGGCCCTAGAGCGTGGTTTCAGCGTTTGTCACAATATTTGATTGGACTGAGTTTCTTGACATCTAAGACCGATCCCTCTTTATTTCTTTATCAGTCCGGCTCCATTGTTATATATGTGCTTATGTATGTGGACGATATTATTGTTACCAGTAACACTGCATCACAGATTACCGCCTTACTGCACCAACTGGCCAATGAGTTTTCCATCAAAGATCTTGGACCACTTCATTTTTTTCTTGGGATTGTGGTCACCCACATTCCAAGGGTCTTCATCTTTCTCAATCCCCCTATGTTCGTGACTTATTGCAGCGTGCTGGTATGAGTTATTGCAAGCCCATTCTCACGCCTATGGCTACCACCCCTATGGATCCAGGGGGTGCTTTATTTGATGACGCCAAACGTTACTACTCTATTATGGGTGCCCTTCAGTACATCACCCTGACACGTCTAGATGTTGCTTTTGCTGTCAACAGGGTTTGTCAGTTTATGCACTCTCCCACTGTTCACCACAGAGCTTTGGTCAACCCCCATACCTTTTACCCAGGTTTGAGGCGGGACACTCTGTAAACAAAGAAGAATTCAAGCTTTAAGTCTTTAACTTATATGAAGGAAAGTGGTCAAATGAAATAGTAATGACTACTTTCTACCCAATAAATAAATAAATAAATAGTACTAACTACTGATTGCTCCAATAATATGACATTGAGTTATTTTATTTCATGTTAGTGAGAGGGTATTGACCAATATAGCCATTCTCACTCACGGAACGTGCTTTATTGGTTTCCATATGCTCATATATCTCTTACCTTGTATATCTTGATTTGTGTATATCTCCTTACCTTGTAAACCACATGTGATATGGAAACTTATCTATTATCACATGTGGAATCTTAACCTTATTAGGATTCTCTAATCCCCTTTATATACACATTGTAACCGATTGAATATTATAGTAATGAAATCCTAAACCTTCTCAACCAATATGGTATCAAGAGCACAGTAGCTCCAACGAGCCTTCTTCCCATTTCTTTTTTTTCAATGGTGGGTGATACCGATCCTGAATCCACCACCCCTCTCACTGCTGATAGCAGTGCCCTCACCTCTCTTCTACCTTCTGGATCTCCATCTCTTCATCATGCTCACCATTATCTCTTGGTGAAGCTTACCTCCAAAAATTACTTGTTCTGGCAAACCTAAATTGAACCGTTCCTTGATGGCCAGGGCTTATTTGGTCACCTTGATGGTACAACCCCCTGTCCCACTGATCCCACTACTGCATCTTCTTGGCGTCGTCAGGATTCTCTGTTGCGCAGTCTTCTCCTTTCCTCACTGTCTGAAGAGGTCTTTCCCCTCATCCTCGGCAAACACACAAGCCGTGAGATCTGGGAAACGTTGCACACTGCCTTCTCCTCTCCTTCTGAGAGTCGTATCATGTCGTTGACCATGGCTATGCAAGATTTGGAGCAAAAACAAGATGGATAAGTCTCTCTTTTTCTTCAATGCGCTAAGACTATCTCTGAAGAATTAAGTGCCGCTGGACATGCTCTTCGTCTAAGTGCTTTCAATCTCCACATCTTTAAGGGATTGAAATTTGACTTCAATGACATGGTGTCTTCAGTTCTCACTCGGACAACCCCACTACCCTATGATGACCTACATGCCATGCTACTTAGTCATGAATTTTTGCATAGCTCCAAACTTGCTCTCACTGACGACAGCGCTACTGGTAACCCTCCCTCTACAAATTATGTGCAACGGTCGCCTTCACAGCCGGATACCCGCTCTCCCTTCTCTAGCGGAGGGGGTGGTTCCTCCCGTGGTCGTGGTGGACGTGGTTGGCCTCCAGGTTCATGTCTATGGTGCCATTGGTGCAATCGAGATACCCATGACACCCTGCACTGTTACTCTAAACCGAAACCCCTGGCCCAATTTTCTTACCCCTCTTGCCCTCCTTCCAATTTTCCGTATCAACCCCCTACTGCCCCTTCTGCCCATTATACCAATTACACATCACCACACAACCCTCCCCTTCTTCCCACCCCACCGTATCCTTCCTCCCAACCTCTACCATTACCCCCATCTCCCCATCCTCCATTGCATGTATCACCACAACCGCACCCTACATCCCCCATATCACCACCTCAGCCGAACCAAATCCCTAACATGCCCACCCCTGGGTCGGATACCCCTTCCCCTCTCCACCGCACTCGCCCTATTATGGAACTTTATACCATTCTCCCCACACCACCTCCTGCTATCCAACCCATACCCGCCCCTCCACCTATCCCTTCCCCACACACGTCCCGCTACCCCATGCGTTTGTGGTCTCACAAATTCGCCTATCACACACTCCCTGTATCCCTACCCCTACCAATTGAACCAACATGTTTTTCGCAGGCTGTCAAGGTTCCAGAATGGCGCTCTGCCATGTCTGACTAATTTAATGCACTAATCCGCAATGGCACTTGGAGTTTGGTACCACCATCCCCAAGGCACAATTTGGTGGGTTGTAAATGGGTCTATCAGGTTAAACGAAAGGCCGATGGGTCCATTGACCGGTACAAGGCCCGCCTTGTGGCCAACGGCTGTCATCAGCAGAAAGGTGTGGATTACAATGAAACATTTAGTCCAATAGTTAAGTAGCCCACTATTCGCACAGTTATTTCTCTAGTAGTGTCCAATGGTTGGCCTATACGCCAACTGGATGTTCAAAATGCCTTTCTCCATGGTGAATTGACCGAAGAGGTTTACATGATTCAACCTCCTGGTTTTGAAGATAAGGCAAATCCAACACATGTTTCCCAGTTGTATCGTTCTCTCTAAGGCCTCAAATAGGCGCCACGTGCTTGGTTTCACCGCCTGTCCAGGTTCCTTCTCTCCACCGGGTTCACTGCATCCAAGACTGACACATTGTTATTTATATTTTGGCAGGGCACTTTGGTTCTCTATGTGTTGATTTATGTTGATGACATCCTAGTTACAAGTGATTCTCAGTCCTATATTTCGGCCTTACTATCTACATTGGCCAAGGAATTTTCAATCAAGGACTTAGGTCCTTTACATTATTTTCTGGGCATTGAAGCATCTCATCATCGTGGGGACCTTGTTCTCTCTCAAAAGCACTATATTACTGATCTCCTTGCTTGAGCAGGCATGTCCGACTGTAAGCCTGTCTCCACGCCCATGCCAACCTCTATCAAGCCGTCTGATTCAGGGGGTGCAATATTTTTGGACCCAAGTCGCTACAGGTCCATCGTGGGTGCTCTGTAATATGTCACCCTCACTCGGCCGGATGTCGCTTTTGCGGTGAATCGTGTTTTCCAGTTCATGTACTCCCCCACGAATGATGACTGGAGCCTTGTGAAACGGATTCTCCGTTACCTCAAAGGAACTTGCTCTCATGGTCTGTTCTTTGATCGATCTACTTCTCTCACTCTACAGGCGTATACTGATGCCAACTGGGCAGGTAGCCCTGCTGACCATCGATCTACTGGTGCTTATGCTATCTTTTTGGGTCCCAATTTAATTTCCTAGAATTCCAGAAAGTAGAAGACAGTCTCTCATTCTTCCACTGAGGCAGAGTATAAAGCTCTTGCCGATGCAGCGGCGGAGTTAATTTGGTTACAGGCACTTTTTCAGGAACTTGGAATCCTGCAACCATCTCCTCCTATTTTATGGTGTGATAACATTGGCGCTACTTATTTATCGGCAAATCCAGTTTTCCATGCTCGTACTAAGCATGTGGAAATTGATTTTCACTTTGTACATGAACAGGTTGCTCAGAAATCACTCCAAGTTCAGTTCATATCTACTCATGACCAGATTGCTGATGTATTGACCAAGGCACTATCCACAACTAGGTTCAATTCATGCGGGACAAGCTAAAGGTCCGCCTCACAGGCTCTTCATCTTGAGGGGGTGTATTGACCAATATAGCCGTTCTCACTCATGGAATGTGCTATATCGGTTTCCATATGCTCATATATCTCTTACCTTGTATATCCTAATTTGTATATATCTCCTTACCTTGTAAACCACATGTGATATGGAAACTTATCTATTATCACATGTGGAATCTTAACCTTATTGGGATTCTCTAATCCCCTTTATGTACACATTGTAACCGATTGAATATTACAGTAATGAAATCCTAAACCTTCTCAACCAATAGAGGGATAGGCACACCGCCCAGGTGTGGTAAGCTAGCGGGAGGCACGAATGGGGGTGTGAGACAGGACATCATACATAGGGGCTGGTCCAGACCATGCACCGCATATTTTCCCTTTATTTAATTTAGTTTCATTTCTATGGCTTTGGTGTTGTCCCTGTGCGACCCAGAAAAAATTTACTTGATTATCCTCTCTTTTGAAGAATTCCAATTCCTAACGGAAGTGTTAGTCTGCTTTTGTTAATTGATGGGAGAAAAAAATGGGGTATATTTCAAATAATTAATTTTCCTGCTCAGTTGTCTGAAATTTACAATGAGTTAATCAAGGCCTTTGCTACAAAATTTGTACAAGATTTACACACTGCACATGGTGTAAGGGTTATCTATCGACAAAATTAGAAGAGCTTGCTAGCAAATTCTTCTATGGTCTCTCCATGTCTCTTCGAAGAAGAAGAAGAAGTTGCGAGATCCCTGAGCTCAGACAAACTCCTTCCCAGTTGTAGAGCCACCTTCATTTCAAATAACTCCCCATTTTCTCTCTTCTTCTCCTCCCTTTCCTTCAAGTTGGACACAATGGACTCCTCCATGAGCCGAAAGAAACCAGCATTGCTCCTGTACATCTCAAATACCATCCCTACTTGCCCACCATGCTCCATTGTGTTCACAATGGCTGCCAGAGCTCCCGCAGTGACTCCCAAAAACACTGCCCATGACCCTTGATGCTGAGAAGCTGATCCTACAAGAGTAGATCCCACCGCCGCAATGCCTGTGAGCAGAGGCCCAGAAATCGCTAGGGTCTTATTAACTTTCAATGCCAAATTACTCAGCCTCACATACTCTTCGGTGTCTTTCCTCTTCAGCACCCCAACTATTTGTCTCATTTCCTCCTCCAGTTTTGCATTCCATCCGTTGCTTCCCTTCCTTTCTCTATTACCCCCACCGAGTTCTTTCTGTTGGGGTTCTTGTGGCCACCACACCGCAGGCTCTACCATCGTGGGGAACTTGTCAAGCATTGATCCAAGCAAGGGAAGAGGGTAGGCCCTGTCGAGGGCCAAGACCTTGTCCATGGCATCCTTCACATCCCTTGTTGTGGGAGTTCCGATTGCAAGTGTTGTTTGAATTTCTCTTTCGAGCTGTTTGAATAGCCTCGCTGCGTTTCGTTGCTCTTCAGCAAGCTGGGAGGGCTGGATCTTATTCATCACCACCAACATCCCAGTGGCTGCTGAGTATAAGAGGGTGGAGGAGAGCTTGAGTGCTAGAAGAGGTGCTCCCGTTCCACAGGTGGTGGCTGCCAGGCCAACCATGGTTGCAGCGGTGAGGGTGATGGCGTTAATGGACGTGAGGAGGAGGTGATTCCAGTTATTCCGCTGCTCTCCGATGTTGGTGTGCATCTCTGCTCTGTCTACGGCTGCTTCCATAATGGCGTAAAGCTCGGCCACTGCCTTGGAAGTGGACTTCAGCCCATCAATGTTATCTCTTGTGGTGTCACTAGGCTTCGATTCTGTTAAGGTTGTGTTGTTGTATCCGCTTCTCTTGTTCAATTCCTCAACCAAGTCCCTTGTGAGGAGCCTTGGGAGTGTGAGTCTACTTGGCCGGAGTTTGGGGGCTTGGAGCATTGCTTCAGTCCCGCTGCGTCGACATGGTGAAGAAGATGAAGAACATGAGAAATTTGAAACTTGAAAAATTGCTGCCATATTAACTAACAAGCCCTTGAATTTCTTCTGTTGTATGATCTAGTTGTTGTTGTTGTAGAAGTAGAAGTAGTTTCCGAATTTGGGTTTGGATTTTTTTTTAATCAAAGACTGAGAGTGAGGTGAAGAGATGGATTTGATCTCTAATGTCGCTGCATTTATAAAGAAAAGGGATGGGACAGAATCGAGAGAAAAAACGAGAAAGAGAGGAAGTGCTGTCGTGGAGGTTAGAATTGGTCCTGGTTGAAGCACTGGTCAACATGTTGACCTAAAGATGGGCTTATTCTCGCTTCTCAAAGTTTTGAACTTGATTTACCCAAAAAAAAAAAAGGCTTTGAACTTGGCAACTTAGCATTTGTACGCGTTGACCCACTTTGAACGGTAATAACCGGTGAAAGAATTGAACCAGGCAAAGCAGAGGACTCCTTCTCGTCCCTTATTTCTCACCTCTCTGAACTCTTCTTGGGCCGAGAAAATTTAGGGCTTTTGGAACTTTGGATTTGTGATGTTGTGGCCGGTTCTAAGGGATAACAAGTCTAAAGTTGCTAATTGCTCGTTATTTGTTTTAGGTAGAATGAACGCCACCCGATCACACAGCGTGGCATGTATGTGTGCCCAGATACAGTCGCGTGCGAAATGATTGGTGCACCTCTTAGAAAGGGTTAAAGGACTAGAGGTGTACCGTTCATTTCACATGGACTATGTCTGGGCGCAGCTATATGTTGTGCTACATGACCAAATGGCATCCATTTCCCTTTGTTTTAGGAGAAAAGTTCTTTGTTGGGGGAGGAGGGGGGGGAGTGTATCCCCTATGCCAGACACATGGGGTGAAATGGCTGTCCCACACCCCATGAAAGGTGATAATTGTCATCCTGTTGATGCCACCGCATACGCTTCCATTGGCCCCATGCACACGTAGGTAAAGCCCAAGTAGGGGCCGCTCCCCCATAGAGAACTCTTGCACTTGTTTTTTTTTGTTCTTTTTTTCAAAGCAAGACTTTTTCTCTTGTATTTAAGAGAATTTTTTTTTTCTAGGCTCTAATCGAGGTAACAACCAAGGTAATATTTATTATAGGAATTTATTTTAGCGGCAATTACTATCATTACCCTACACTTAGCCTATATTTACTATAACTACCCTCCCTTAAACTTCTTTTCTGAAACTACCCTGCTTTTAAACTTTTACATCTCCTTCTACCCTCATGTTTTTAAATACCTAGACTACCCTTCCTTTTCAGCTAGTAACCTTTAACCTACCATTCTTCTTTTTGTTACTATGTTTGTCATTAAAATAGTAAAAAATGAAAGCACCCACCCGCTTCTTCTCTCTCCCATTTTTTACTCCATTCATTTTTGTTTTGTTTTTTCTTCAATTCTTCTATTTAATTAATTTTTTATTCAACATTTCATCCTCATCGTTCTTCTTTGAACAAATCATGGTTCTAAGTATTGGTATCATATCGTCCGTATCGAGCGATACGTACCGGTTTTGCTAGTCACTGATACCGTGTCGATACCGTATCGATAGCACGGTACGGACAAGGGGTAAAATGGTCAGAAAACTCAAAAAGGAGATGCAGGGGTAATTTTGTCCAATATAGCTGACCCAGGCGATACCGTAATGGTATCGTATCAGTTTTGCAGGTTACCGATACCCATTCCGATAACGTGCACTAAAACCATGGAACAGATCGACTCTCTTCAAAGCACCCCACTTCTTCTCTCTCTTCCTCTTTTTATTCAATTTACCTTTTCGTATTTTTTATTTTTTATTAACTTACAACGCGATTCTCGAGTCCGCGATTCTCGAGTCTTCACTCTTCTTCTCCCTCTTCATATTTGCAGAAGCAGAAGGCAGCCCTCCGTCCCTCCCTCTCCATTACAATTTGTCTCTACACGACCATCTTCATCTCTCCTCAACCTCGCAGCCATGGGATAGAACGGCACAAGATCAATCATCGGATTGTCTCTGGCATCTTGGCGATTTCAATTGAGAATCCATGAAAGATGGATCAGTTTCAAGGAAGGGAACGCACCTATAATGGATACGAAGGAGAAGAACTGGATCATAGTGAGGATCAGGTCGATCTGTTCGAAGAAGAATGATGAGGATGAAATGTTGAATAAAAAAATAATTAAATAGAGGAATTGAAGAAAAATTAACGAATGGAGTAAAAAATGGGAGAGAGAAGAAGCAAGTGGGTGCTTTCATTTTTTTACTATTTTAATGACAAAAAATAGTAAAAATAGAAGAAGAATGGTAGGTTAAATAGATTAGTTGGTTACTAGGTGAAAAGGAAGGGTAGTCTGGGTATTTAAAAACATGAGAGTAGAAGGAGATGTAAAAGTTAAAATGCAGGGTAGTTTCAGAAAAGAAGCTTAAGGTAGGGTAGTTTTAATAAATATAGGCTAAGTGTAGATTTGTGATTCTTTCATTACCCTTATAGCAAATGATATTGCTTTCTATTACAGTGGGGACTAACTCGTCCTTTCATTGGCAAAATACGATCATCCTTAAATATTAAAATGAAGTATTAGAGGGTACCAAGATGATATTTTCAGAGCTTCATCTCCCGTAGAGTTTTCCAGGCACTCCATCGTGAATTCTTGTTGATCTCTCATCCCCTCCACTTCTTGAACTCGGCAATCTCAAGGATGAAGGGACCCATTTCACCGGAGCTAGGCAAGCTGCAACACCTCACCTATCTCTTCCAAGACTCCAACTACCCCACCATCTCCCGACCCTCATCGTTTCGAAAGCTGGTCCACCTTGGCAACCACATTGGGGGCCAAACAAGGATCCACTGGGGTTCAGACAGGGCTCCACAAGGGCCCAGAAAGGGGGCCTATTAGGCCACACTTATTACTACACTACTATATCACTACTATTATTTCAAGAAGGGTGAGGGTAGAAGGATTGAACTCGCAACCTTCCCTAGACTTACCCATAGTTAGCAAAAATGGGAATGGTCAAAAAACATAAACATATGGTACAGGTTTTAAATGGTAAAATTTGCAAACAGTTAGTCAAATAAATGGTAAAAAAAAACAGAAAATGGTAAAAAAGGGAAGACGAATGGTATGGGTTTTAAAGTATATATTTCAAAAAAAAAAAAAAAACAGAACCAAAAAAAGGCACTATCTCATAAAATTTGAGGAATTTTACTTGAATACCTGCTTCTAATATTCAAAACAACTGTAGCATCCAAAATTAATCCATATATATTTCACATGTTAGGGTTTAGGGCTTAACCACAAGGTTGCTTAAAGCATTATACCCTGAGTATCGAGTTTGGAATACCCAGACTGCTGCCTCCAGCTAGTATTTATAGGAAAACTAGGGTTTAGGTAAAGAACCTAAATTGTGGCATGAGAAGTTTGACAAAACAGTAAAGAGCCTTGGTTTTCAAATTAGCAACTTGGATAAGTGCTTTTATTTTTTATCTGAGTCAAATAAGGTCGCGATTATTTGCATGTATGTACACGACATGTTGATTCTAGGTTCTGATCTCTCTATAGTGAGTAACATTAAAGAAACCTTGTCCAAAGAATTAGACATGAAAGATCTTGGTGTGATAGACACCATTCTTGGGATGAGAGTAAGCTTTAGTAAGCAAGGGATCACCCTTAGTCAGTCTCATTACATTGAGAAGCTACTTTCTAGTTGGGAATATAGTGATTGTAAACCGATTGAGACACCCTATGACTATAACAAACGGTTGAAACCTAACACAAGTGACATCATGAATTAGTTAGAATATTTTAAACTGATTGATAGTCTCATGCATGCAATGAGTTGCACTAGGCCAGACATAGCCTTTACGGTAGGCATGCTGAGTCATTTCACTAGTAATCCTGGAAAAGAGCATTAGGATGCCCTATCGAGGCTGATGAGATACCTTAAGGGTACTCTAGGTTATGCTCTATGTTATACTGGACATCCTCCAACTTTGGAAGGATATTCTGATGCATCTTACTGCTCAGATTTGGGAGACAGCAGATCCACCAGTGGTTATGTATTTACACTAGCAGGAGCAGCTGTAGCATGGAAGTCCAAGAGACAGACTGGTATTGCTTTGTCATCTATGGAATCGAAACTTTATGCTCTAGCTTCTGCGGGAGATGAAGCAGAGTGGATAAAGGATCTGATCATGGATATTCCATTGAAGAGTTTAAAGTTAAACTCTACATCTATTTTCTGTGATAATCAAGCAACAAAGACGATTGTGAATAACTCACTCTTTAATGGTAAGAGGAGAAACATCAGGCTGAAACAGGCCATGCTGAATTATCGAACAGAACAAGGGATTATCACTTTGATTGATGTGAGATCGAAGGATAATACGGCAGATGCCCTTACAAAGGGATTGAACAAAGATCGAACATTCAAAACTACGGGGGAGATGGGGTTAAAGACCATTTAGTCAGGTCTTAACCTAACCCAGTATTATTTTAAATTATTTGAATCTCATCTAGCCTTGATAAGCATTCAGTACAGTTTACATGTTTCAGATAACTTAGTTAGGTTACTAAGTATGGGGGTTTGTGAAACCATTCCAAATTTGATGGTGTAGTAAATTTTTCATGTGAAGTTTCCTTACTTCGTTATTCCACAAAGGAATATGAAAAATGTCTGATATGTTTCAATGATATTGTGCTAGTTTTTATGTCATTTCAAATTTGATAACATGTCTTTTATAGTATGGTGTACCATTCCAAATTTGATGATACAACATAAATCTATGACTGATATGACGAACACAGTATTCCAATTGGAAACATGGTATGGTCCTTGTGATAGAGACTATATATGATCGAGTTCTTGTAAAGAAACTTGATGATGATGCTTACTGATTTTGATTTACCTTCAGCCATATATGGAATGTACTAAGTTCTTATTGTTGAACTAGATACTATTGTGCAAATGATTGAATTCATATTATTTTATGAAATTCATATTTGATAAATTACAGAGAATGGCGAAGATGGAGGAGAACGGTTGAATCTGGATCTTGATGAGGATGACTTACTTGATGAGTAAAGTCACATGGATTGCAAAGACTTTCCTTTTTCTTTTGGTTTTGTCACTTGCATGTGGAACTTCGGATTTATTGTTGGGTTTAGTTTTGACCTAAAACCCTAGTTTATTTCTTGAAGTTTACTTATTACTTACTTTATTTTTTGGATTATTGATATTCAACTTATTCAATTTATATTGATTCAATTACTGATTGAACAATGGTTCTATACATGTGTGGTGGATATATGTAAAACATAGGAGGAGATTGGTAGGGTATTTATGTAATATCCCTTCATATGTTCTAATATAATCCTACTTGTATTAATACTCAGACTGTGAGGGGCAATCTAATAATTAGCCCATCTAACCTAAACCCTAGTTTTCCTATAACTACTAGCTGGAGGCAGCAGTCTAGATATTCCAAACTCGATACTCAGGGTGTAATGCTTTAAGCAACCTTGTGTTTAAATCCTAAACCCTAACATCATAACCCATTGTAAGTTCCAAGACATGTCATCTAATATCATCCAATATCAATTCCCAATTCATACACCACAATGTCCAAGGACTTATTGAGCAATGTGGCTTGACCATGGTATTGTTCATTGTTGTCAACACACCAAACATACTCATGGAGTGATGCATGTTCAGTTGTAGTTGGGAGTTATGGCTTTAGAAACCTTTTTCAGTAGATGCATCAGTTTGTAGCTCAATTTCAAGGTATGTGCGTTGACCTTGATTTGAAGATGATATCATGCAAAAAGTAGTTCTTCGAGTCATCTTTATGTCGATGAAAGAATCAGGTTGATCGAAGTTCAGGATAGAGAGTTAAGATTAATTCAACAAGTAGTGCAAACGATAAACAACTCTGTGTAAAATATGTCAAAAAAAAAAAAGAGAAACGCATTTAAAATGGAAAAGGTTGTCGGTTGCTCTTTTTTATCGTATGTTTGTAAAACAAATGGAAATAAGCGTTTAAAATGGTAAAAGAAAAAACCGGCATCGATGTTTTAAATTATTTTTTTTTTTTATGATTAAACGTGTTTTACTAACTAGGATTCCACCTTCTAATTATCAAAGGAAATTAGAGGAGGCGTATCTGTAAATATTACGATTTTCATCAATGCAACGGTTGGAAATAGGAGTTCTCGCTTATTTTGCTGTACTCTTACAGGCCTAGTTAATTATTTTCAAAATAAATGAAAATCAGTGCATTTTTCACCTTGTTTGTTTTCAATGTGAAGAAATGATATGTAAATCTAAAATCCAACTTGGTTAGAGATGATCCAATAACTAAAGGATAAATTCTATTGTAACGAAAGTGGTGAACTAAGTTATAACCGTATTTTTTTGCCCTTTTAAGATTTTTTCTTAAACCCAAATATTATCTGAACCTGGAAAAGCCCCTAAAGCTTTATTAAATATAGAAAAACAATATAAACTAGATACAAGAAGGGGACATAACTTGCCTTACCCCTACCCAAGGAAACAAACAGAGACTCTCACCACTCAAGCCTTTCCAACAAATCAGAACCCCAAATCCCAATAGGAAAAACAACTAAAACCGAAACACTGATAAACCCACCTTATCTTCCTTGAGGATGTGGGAAGGATCAACAGGCAGCTCCCTCTGCAGCCGGAAAATCATACTACGCTCTGCCTTGTAGGCCATATTAGCCAAGAAATCAGCAGCTTGGTTGCTCTCTCTATATGAAAAGGACACGTTCGCATCTAGGTTATCAATCCACTGAATAGCCTCATGAAAACAATACCAACAGTTCCATAATGGGCACATTCGTGAAGAGATAAACCGAACAATTATTTGGAATCCGAATTAACATGGTAAACCGTGTAGCCCATGTTAGCATACATCCAAAGGCCATCTAGGAGAGCCCTCAACTCTGCTTCCGAATTGGAACAAACTCCATAGAAATTAGATAAAGCCATCAGAAAATTCCCGTTTTGATCACAGATAATGCCACCACCTCCACTCAAACCTAGGTTTCCTTTACTAGCCCCATCAACATTAGTTTTAACCCCATTAAAAGGGAGACATCAAAAGACTGGACTAGGAGCAGTATACTTGCACAAGGGAGGGTTAACCTTTAGAATCTGTAAGACCAAATCATCCTTTATGGTGGCAGCCCTAGAATGGAAAGCAGGGAGAAGGACTTCTTGGATCCAATGCAGAATCTTCCCAATTATCATGTTTGCAGAGCGTGCACCATTGCCATCCTCTTATTATTTTGTTCTTTTCAAAGCTCCAATATGATGAAAGAAGGAATAATCCCAATAATAAATTTAATTATATTATTGGAGGACGCCTTGGGCTGTCACAAACGCATCTTGTTCCTCGAATATGATCCTTGACAGCAAACCCGCCAATCTAGAAGAGAGAACCTTAGCAATTATTTTATAGGAAAAATTGCGAAGGTTGATAGGTTTACAATCTGACATATACTCCGGCTCCTCTTCCTTAGGAATGAATTAGGTGGGACGACGTGAAGCTTCTTGGGAGAGAGCCTCCATAAAAAAACTCCTTCACTTTTTTGTCCTTTTAAGATAGGATTTTTTTATTTACACCCCTTAAGTTGTCAAATAATTTGTGATCTTACTTTTTTATCCTCTTGGTATGACACATATTTTTTTTTTCTAACAAGGATAATAGTGTTATTTCACATGTGTACTCAAAAAATTTGCATGACAATGACATCGTTTGATAATGACATAATAATATGTCATTTCATATTATTTTTGAAAACCCTTTTATGCCCCCATCTTAAATAATTTTTGGGAATAAGACAAGGGGCAATTAAAAGGTGCCAAGTTCTAAATCACCTATAGAGGTGTCATTCAGACGCTCCCTTTAAAATAATATAATTTTTTTTTCAATGAAGATAAATCCTAACATTTCACATAAATACTATACTAAATAACTTTCAATTTTTTGAAAATCTTTCTTATCATTGCATTAAATATTGTTGGAATAAGACGAGAGGCAATTAAAAGAAGGTTACAACCTTTTAGTTTGTCAGTTTAGTGTCAACAAGTTGCACCCATAACTAAATTAATCATATCCGTATTTATCCCTTACATATAAAATCTGACCCCTGCATATATAAAAACATATTGTAGAGATGGGCTTGTAGGACCACTTGTAGGCCTTGAATTTTGTCACCCCCCAGCAATGATGACAATCGGACGTGAATTGACAAAGTTTCTCTCTCAAGAAGGACTAGACCCCCTAACCAACCCCACTATGACCGTCATAAGGTTCGGATAAGTGTTTTTAAACGCAAAATGTTCAATGCTATCCAAGGTTCAAGATCTCGGGTTTCGACCTAGTTTCGAGGGCCTAACCCTTCGCTTTGAGATACCGAGATATGGTCGAAAACTGTGATTTTTTCCTGACCAACTCGAGTTAGTGGTTTCGAGGCCTAGAAATGCTTTTTTTTCTATCTGATTTTTTTGTATATAACCTTTTTTTTGACATTCTAAACAAAATGCATGAACTATTTTCACCCCCCAAAAAAAAAAAACACTAAAAATGGTACTTGTGGTTTTTTACCCAAGCTTACTAGTGTACGCACAGTATACTGAGAGTCATAGTTGTCTTGTCAGGCCAAGGTCTAAGTAAATGTTTTGGTATTTGTATTTCATTTACTTAATATATTATTCATAAATAAACAAATATACCCTATTTGAATCTAATAAAAATAGTTAAAAAAATCTAATTCCAAAAAGATAAAATGTCAACCCACCCCCCCCAGTTCAAGAACAAAAACTAGATTTTCGGCGGTAGGTGAAATTTTCAACTTTCTAATGTTGGGATTTTTCTCAAATATAAAAATTCCATAAATCTTAATATGGTAAAACATTACTAAATACCAAAAGTGCGAAAAACTATTCATTAGTTTTAATGTCTAAAAATTATTTTAATTCGAGCCATTTTGACAATTCGCACACACCAAATTTACTTTGACCGGAACATAACTCCTTCAATATAAATCATTTAAACAATCTTGGATTTGTTAGACAGCTTTATTTTGATAGCTTTCCAACAAGTCCAATATTGCATAAATCTTATTTATATTGAAGGAGTTATGTACTGGTCAAACTTAATTTGGTGTGTGCGACTGCTGTCAAAATCGCTCTAAATGAAAATGTTTTTTTGGACATCAAAACAATTGAATATTTTACCGCACTTTTGGTTTTAGCAATGTTTTACCCAATTAAGATTTATGGAATTTTTAGATTTGAGAAAAACCTCAGCATTAGAATGTTGAAAATTGTACTTACTACCAAAAATTCGATTTTTGTTCTTGAACTGGAGAGTTCATTTTTTTTCCTTTTGGAATTTGATTTTTTTAACTATTTTAATTAGATTCAAATAGGGGGTATTTTCTTATTTATTAATAATATCAAATGATATTGGGCTTAATAAGTGTCTGTCCTAGTTTCTAGCCTGGTTATTGGCATACATAAGTATCTGAACTGGTTTTGAGCCAGGTTTCCCCAAGTTTCGATAGGCATAAGTGTCGAAACTTGCAAAATTATCAACATCTTGGTCGAAACCAACCGAAACTGGTCGAAACCATGCATTTTTTCAAGTACCTGGCCAACTCGTCTTGAAAACCTATGAAACCGAGATATCTCGGTGGTTTTGACAGGTTTCGACCGAGTTCTCTTTCCATGGCAGGAGTTTTAATCAAAATGGCTGTCGGGAATTCCCCCGATACCAAATTAGGGTTTATTTTTGTTCTCAAAATTAAGATATTTTTTACCAAAACTTGGACCAAATTTTACACCATTGGATAGTGCTCAGAAAAATGATTCCAACGATATATTACTTGTCAATTTCCAACACCCGAGTGTGAAACTGTGCCCGACCAAAAACCGGAAAAATGCATATTTTCGGGTCAAATGGGGAGGTTTGGGCCCATCTTAGAGGTTGAGGCGGTTGCCCAAACACTTGGAGAGTTTCACAGATCTGTGGAACAGTTTCATAGATCCATAGAACACTCTACGAATCCGTGGAACACTCCATGGAGGGTGAGTCATTCCCATATGTGGAATGACTCACCTCTTCATTTGCCTATAAAAGGAGAGCCTCTCTCTCTCTCTCTCTCTCTCTCTCTCTCTCCAAGGGATAACTTTTCACCCCTTTGTCCGAATTTCACTTCTTTGAAGAGAAATTTTCACTCCAAAATTGGATTTTGGGATTTTTGCTCTCCTAGTTTTTTGCTTTGTTACCCTGTCTGAGTTATCTCAACACAATCTGATCCTCTCTTTTTGCGGAAAGTCTCTCGATAAGTCCCTCGATGTCCTGAATCTACAAGAGTGGGATTACCCTAGTTTTGGTCTTAGAAGTGCGTGTGTAATCCACTTCTAAAACTACCCTACCCTACCTAGGAGGTATGGTTCTTCAAGTGAGAGAGAAGCAGTCTTTTTCCCTCCACCTGAGGCACAGAACTGTCCGATTTCCAACGAAATTCTTCTGATAAGCCGAAGGTCTGCCGGGATTCCAACAAAATCCTCCTGATACGTCGAAGTTCTACCCGAGTTTCGTCAATAAAAGTTTGTTTGATAAGTCGGGGTTCTACTTGCATCTCATCAACAAATCCAGTCTGATAAAGTGGAAGCGCCGCTGAAATTTTTGTATGGAATGTCTCTCTGTTTACCCTTGTGGAAGGTCAAATCGAGGTATTTTCACCTCTTTACATTTGGCATAATGTAATCCATTAACGTAACATGCTATGTTGTGCATATTAATGTTAGTTAGGGTGTTTATATGGTTTCCATGCATATACATACCTATTGTACATCATAACTGCACATAAAATATCAATTCCCGTTTTCCGGAATTTCTAGTGATGGGTGTGTGCGTTATTTCACTAACAATCTGACTATGGACGTAAGGCTGAACCTATCTTCAGTCATCATTATTTTTTGCGATTTTAGTGATGTGTGCATGCGTTATTTCACTAACGATCTGATTGATGAACGTTAGGCCAAGTCTACCTTCTATCATTATTTGCTTTCTGGGACTTTAGCTTTTCGGCCCTTACGCCGTTATGTTTTTCTAAAAGAAAACCTGTCGATCCATGTATCGTCATGGTACCCATTTTCATAAAAATACGATCAACTCTTTTTGGCAGATCTGGAATGTAGTCACATACATGCATTAATGGTTTTATTCATATAAAATATCAATATTACCTTCCTGAGCCATTTTGGTAAATATGCTCATCTTATGTCAGATTGAATTTTAGACATTAGGAATGTCTCACATTTATTATATTAATGCATTTAGTCTTGTTTTAATCAATGGTGATGTTCAAATGACTTTTAATGCATTACATGCATTTTTTCTCTCCAGGGGGTGTCTATGTAATTTTTTTCATCTTATGCTTGTTTGCATTTTAGGCATTTGGAATGCTTTACATACATTATGTTAATTTAATCATGTTTTGATCAATGGTGATATTTAAATGTGATTTCTAATGCATTTTTGCTCTCCAGGGGGTGTTTGTGTGATTTTTACTATCTTATGCTTGTTTGCATTTTAAGTATTTTGAACACCTTACTTTCATGATATTAGTGTTTTTTATCAATGGTGATGTTAAAATATAACTTTTAATGCATTTTTTTGCATTTATACCCTCCAGGGGATGTTTGTGCAATTTTACCATTTTATGTTGGTTTGTATATTTAAGTTCTCATGATGCATCATATTTCGATCATATACTAACCTTGCATTTTGTCATATGAGATATTATATTTTGAGAAAACCCAAGCATCTAACACGAAAGATCGATTCCTCCAGGCGGAGTAGGATGCATAAAACCTTCTCATCTCCGTAACCTGACTTCTTACCCATTCTCTGGCTAGATCATATGGAATCAATCGTAGCCCTATCCCTTAATCAATCGTATCCCTATCCCTTAACCAGTATTTGGGCTATACCTTCAGGGTTCTAGGCCCTTCACAACCTAGGTGGTGCCTCTTTTCTGTTATTTTAAATTGCATTTCCACGAACCCCGAACGGAAGTGACCTCGCGTCAACGTCCACAAACAATCAATTGAGTCGCTAGAGAGGGATACCAACATCCGGTAAGTCCTGTGGCGGCCCCCACCCCCCAAAAAAAGAGTTGGCCCCGAGACCACGCACCATTGTTGTCGAACCTTTACACCACCCAAACCATTAACCCTTTCCCTTGGAAAACTTATCTAAGATTCCGAAAATAGAAGCCTAAAAAGTAAAGAAGGAAAGTAAACCCCATAAAATCACTATTAAAATGTTGAATTAAATAATTAATAATGTCGTAGTACATTATAATAGGCAGTATATAAGACTTATCTGACTTTGTGTAGCAACAATATATCACCAATATATATATCCTTGCACTGATTGAGGTAGAGACTAACACTGAAAGCATCGGTTGATGTAGATTATCTTCTTGTAAAGAACAGATGGTAGTAGAGTTGAACCGTATGAAAAATACTCTCCTTAAGGTTTTTAGATGCCCCAATTTTGCAATTCAGATTGGCCATGCATCTATACCTCCAAGAAAGAACAACTCTCAAATCAGAGAGTGTTTATGTTCTGTTCTCAAAACCTTCTCTGCAAGTGATTTTGTTCTCTGAAAGCAACACAGAGTGTTTTTGTTCACTGAAAGTGTTACGAAGACATTGTTCTGATTCTATTTTCATGCAATCTGAGTTTTTTGTCTATCTAAATCAATATTCATATTTGAGTATATTACTGAGCATAGCCTTTGTACTTTCTATACGTATCACATTTGGTACTTCAACCTATGTGATTTGAGAGTTGACCTTTCTTGAAGGTATAGATGCATTGTTGGTACTACATCCTATCTCTGTAAGTGTTACATAGATTTGTAAGTTCTTTTCTATCCTTAAAAATGAAAAACAAGTTAAGGAAAAAGATCCATGCTTGGTGGCATCCCCTACCCTACGCCCTCTTACAGGGCACCACGAAATGATGCCTCTACAGCCCTGCTCCTGGGTGGATACACAGGCATGCTCCCCCATTGACCCAAACGCTGGTGTAGAGGCCATGCGACCAAGTAGTGATCTCATGCCCAAAAGTTAAATTCCTTTTCTGACCAGATTGTACATGTTCATATTGCTTTTGAAAATAGACATGAGTCTCTAAGAATAACAACCTTTAGACTCTGTAAGCCAAAAATAACTTCCCAATGAAAACTTTCCTTATCATAGAGTATTGCTTAGTTTTTTAATACATTATTTGTATTTCAATGATAAAAAAAATAGTAATAAATTTCAGGGAATTATATCAAAAGTTAAAGTAAACGACCAGAAGTACATCTCTGTCTTTTACTCATTTTAATCTGAATTTTTCTAGTCTGATGATTACCATATAGGGGGGATGGCCTCGCTGTTCAATGCTAACGTATGGGAAGATTAACACGCAATTGAAATATGGAGTAAAAGAGAGATTTGGAAAAGATGGAACTAAAAATTCCTCACCCCTCTTGATCATCTGTGATAAATATTGAGGCCAAAAAAATTATCAGAATGGTCCATCTTGATACGCTTGTTAAGATGGCCCAAATATTTGCCACATGGCAGATCCACAAGAGCCCAAATTTTGGGAACATGTAAATCCCAAGGTCCCATGTTTACATGTAAAGTTTCAACCTAAACAGAGTTTGGCAAGTGGCAAAATAGGAAGATAAATTCTCAGTAGACTACTTAATTCCTAAGCCTGAATCCATGATTAGAAGCTCCAAGAACATGAAGGCCCTCTGTTCTATGTTAGTGTAATTTTTTTCAACACTAAGTAGCCTTTTACTTACATGGAGTTCCATGCAACAATGCTATTCAAGAGATTTTCAAGCTTGGAGACACGCACAATCAGGATTAATTCTCCCACAACAATATTAAGTTTGTAATAAATTAATCTGTTGCTTTCAACAGTGAAAAGACATAGAAATGCTGAGCTGATCATCACCATCGATGGATGGTTTTACTTCAAAATTAACTTTAATGATTGTCTGAGAAAGTGCTGCTTATGCCGTTGGTCTAGTATTAGAATCACCGGAACTTGTTCGATTTGCATGTGAAACTTCAATGGTGGTCTGATTGCACTATTCTGCAAAAGAAGAAGAGTTCTTTCTTTAAGATACCATGATAGCAGCATGAAGAGTTAGAACATATAAGAAGGAATATGGAAGAACAGTACTAGAATATAGCTCCAATAACAGGGAAGGTAGAGAGAATTTGATTTTTTCTTAATGATAAGAGTGACCATGTATAAAGGACTTTTCTCCTTGCTTCTTCAATGGTGTGAATCCTTTGAATGATCACCATTTTTTGGGTATTACACTCTGAAATATATGAAGTCTTGTGCATGAGTTTGCAAGAGAAAGTGGAACACAGAACCAGCAAACTGGGAACAGTAGTTCTACATGGACACACAACTCAATAGGAGTCGTACTTTAGGCTCCTAATGTGAAGCTCTCGCAACTTTCCACCGCAGTCATCTCTGTTTTATCATCAGAAGAAAGAAAGTAAATCTGACCAGTTGCACCATTTAAAAAGAAAAGCCTGATCGCAAACTCTTTCCCAGATTTACAGACTTCATTCATAGAGTTAGATAAGTCTCTCTCTCTCTCTCTCTCTCTCTCTCTCTCTTTTTTTGTTTATGTATGTGTGTGTGTGTGTTTGTGTTTGTGTTCAGCTGTCATACAAAGTCCTTTGTTCTTTGTCCATTTATCTTCTCGGTTTTGGAAAACTTTGTGTGATTTGTCTCGGTGATTTCCACTTCTTATTCGTTTTCTGGATAAAACTGATCAAACTCGGGAGAGTTTCTTTTGACTCGGTGAAAACACTGAGTTGGTTGTGACAAGATGCCTTGGATAGTGATTAGAGTCCGGTTTATAACTTTAGAAGTCATGTAACCCCAGCTAATATTTTGAACCATCCCAAAACGACCAAGGAAGGTTGCCCCAGAAAATGACAAAAATGCACTCGTTAGGAATGACCGGGTCAAAGGCTGGCCAAATGGCCTTGACATTGATCCAAATTTTGTGATTGGGTGTTTTTCATCATAAAAATCTTTGATTAGAAAATTATTTGATTTTCCTATCATATTATAAAAGATTTCATTTTAACCTTATGGGACCCACTTTCAAATGGATTTTCCAACCTGTTTTTTACTACAATGGGTTATGGTTTTCATGTCATTAGATAGTACTCTGTTAGCATTATTATGGAGTTCTTTTTTTATTTAGTTCAAGCTGGATTTTCCTTCCTCTCTTATTTGTATAATCCAACTTGAGGGGGAGTGTTGAGAAGTGTAGCACGATTAGGGAAGTGTCCCTATTGTGGTTGAGTCCATTATGATTTCCTTTATTGTTTTATGTCTTTAATTGTTAGGAGTTAGCAGTCAGTTTCCTAGTTTAAGTTAACTACCTATTTTAGATTAGGTTTAGTTTCCTTTTCCTTTTATGATTGTAATGGTTTTATTATAAATAAGATACTTGAGGGAGGAAGCAAAATAAGACATACGGTTCCTCCCCTTGCAGCTACTCTTCTCTTCTTCTTTCTTCTCTCTATTCTCCTCTCTAAGGTTACTGGTTACAGGTCCTAGGTTTTCTACATGGTATCAGAGCCCTAACCAGTACCTGTTTCTCTCTGTTATTGCCGTTTTGAGAGTCGTTTTTGGGTTTCTAGTTTGAAGAAGAAACCCTAGCTTATAGAAGAAGAAGAAGTAGGGTTTCATATACCGTTGAAGATTTGTATGAAAATTCGTACCTGTTCTGCTGAAGATTGAAGCCTAAGTTTGTTCCTACTGCTGGCCGTTCCACTGGTTGTATAACTATTGATATCTGATTACAATTTCTGGTTTCGATTCACTGGTTGTTGTTGATCGAAATTTATTCCTGATTCTTCGACTGGGTTTGCTAGTCATGATTTGCTGAATCCAAACAAACCGATGCCTCTGCTGCAATAATCTCTGGTTTTCTTATTTGCATTGCTGATTCTATTTTCTGCTAATCGATATCTTGCTACTAACGTCGACTGGGTTTTCCGCCTCTGATTGCTAGTTACAGAACCAGCTACTTTCGATGGTCGGAAAACTGATTGTGGTTTCTGTTTTCAAATATTCCTCGATTTATTTTCTTCTAATGGTGTTTATTGTTCTCACCTCTGCTGATGGAGTCTCTCGAGTCTTGTTATCTTTTACTTTTGGACCTTGGTAGTGAGGTTGAAGACGATCACTATCATGGTATCTTTCCCTTTGGCTACAGCCAGCAAGATATTTGGTTACTTTCTTTTAATTGACCATAATCCATTCAATCCCAATGACATCGTTCTTTGTTATATTCCATATTTATCTTTTTCCTAATTTGCCCTTGCCTTTATGCCTAATTCAACTTCTATTTATCACTTACAGTTGCTTCCAAGATTGCCCCTACTTCATAACTGGTAATTCCTATTGCATCCCAATGCTTCTTTGTTTACCAAAAGCCCTTGAAAAATTCTAGTTATTTACCAAATTGCCACTCTTCCCTTAAAACCTGTTTTGCTGCATTACAATCAACTCGAACAAGGAATTTTTTATTTAATAAGTCTCCTTGAAATTTTTTGATGCAAAGAACGACAGATAAAACTTCCTTTTTAATAGTACTGTAATTTTGTAATGAAGTTTTCATAGGTGATCTTGACCAGTCCCTTCAAAATTGGCAAATGCCTAAAATCCCTACCAAAGAAGTCTACAAACAAGATTGGTACAGTTTTTGTGAAACCATTAAAACTGTTGAACAAACTATTAATTATTCTCCTGATATGGAAGAGATCCAACTTCTAGATCCATCAAATCTTAATAAACTTAAAAAAGATTTCAACTATATCCATATAGAACTCATCCAAGTAGGCATTAAACCTCTCCGCAGAGAAGGACTCAATATATCTCTCCTTCTAGCACTTAGAGACCAAAGATTTATAGACTTTGAAGACTCTCTTTTAGGAATGCTAGAAACAAGTCTTTGTAAAGGACCAATCTATTTCAATTGTTACCCTGATATCAATCTCCCTCTTAATGATGCCAACCTTCTTGATGCCTTAAAAGTTAACATTAACACAAGTGGCTATAAAATGAAGAAGGGATCAATCCCTATTGCAATAGTTCACCGCATCCAGTACAAAGCCATGAAGACCATAAGATCCAGAGCCCTTAAGAGAACTACCAAAGGACAAACTACTTTCATTGAAACTGACTTTGTCCACTCAAGAACCATTCCACCAAAAACCATCAGTTGGAAAGATGTCAAATTTCCACCCAAATGGTGTCTTCAATGTCCATGTCCTGAACCACCCATTGAACCTCATTCTGAGGTCGAATCCATAACCCAAAGCCAAGATGGAACTGTTACAATCACTTTCCAAAGAAACAAAGATAAGGCAAACACTGAGGAATTTGAAAACCTCAGCCAGGTACCTAGCCGAGCTTCAACATCCATATCCCTGACACACCCCAAAAGGAATCACAGGGCAGCACTGTTGCTACCATACAACAACAATCTTCCTCTGAAACTTCCAGTAATGATGAGGAACATGTTAATGCCATAACCAACTCCTACATGTCCCCAAACTACTATCCCAGACCTACTTACCCAGATCTCCAACTCAAAAATAGAAAAGATTTCTCCCAAGCAAACTATCAGAGCGGCATCATCTATGAATGGAACATAAATGGAATGTCTGATTACAATCTAGCCAATAAGCTTAAAGAAATGACCATGGTCAGCAATGCCCATCGTATCAAAGAGATACCGGACCAAGCCATTGCAGAAATACTTATTTTTGGATTTACTGGTCAACTCAAGGGATGGTGGGATAATGTTCTTAGCCCAGCAGAAAAAGAATCAATATTAAATGCAATACAAATTATTGAAACAGGCCTTCCCATCATAGTCCATAATCAACCAATAGGAGATGCTGTTAATACCCTTATTTTCAGTATCACTAAGTATTTCCTAGGAGATCCTACCAGACTCAAAGATAGATCCTCCGAACAATTATCAAATCTCAAATGTAAAAAACTTCATGATTTCAAATGGTATAAAGACACATTCATGACGAAAGTCCTAACCAGGGAAGATGCCAATCTTCCCTGTTGGAAAGAAAAATTTATCACTGGACTTCCCAGTCTATTCTCCGAAAAAACTGAAACAAAAACTAAGAGACGAAAACAACGGCGATATAACTTATCAAGACCTTACCTATGGAGACCTTATAAGGCTTGTTCACAAAGAAGGACTAGCCTTGTGTACAGACATTAGACTCAGAAAACAAATCAGAAAAGAATCTAAATCTTACAAAAAAGAGCTAGGTGGATTTTGTGAACAATTTGGACTTTCATCCAAAGAAACCTCACATAAAAAGCATAAAACCCATCGCCATATTAGGAAATCTAGACATAGATTCTACAATAGGGATCAAATACCAAAGAAAGAATTTGACAATAAGAGAAAAACATGGTAACCATATAAAAAATCATTCCAAAAACCAAAACCTACCCAAAAGCCTGGATGTTACAATTGTGGTAAACCAGGGATCATTAAGAGGTTTGTAATTGATGACTAACCTGGGTGTTCCTCTTTCAATTTTAGCATTTTTATTAGCATAAAAAGCGGCTTCGAACCTCTTAATTTTTGTACGTACTGGCTTCGAGGAATATTTTGGGAGGGGGCTGGTTTGGAAACTGTAGTAGAAGAACTTGGTCGAGTAATTGATTGTGAGGATCTAGTAGCTGGGACTAATTGAGTAGAACTGGTTGCTACAATTTGACTGAAAGGAATATTTGGGATGACTTGTTTGGAAGGAGAAACTTTTATCAATTGGTTAGAAGGGGTAGACTTTGCATAGGAATCTTTGGATTTGACTGTGGGTTTAGGGGGCTCCTTTGGAGCCATAATGAAAGAAATGGTTTTTGGGCCCTGCGGGAATTCACGAGTCAGGAAATCAGGAATGGAATTCATATCTCCTTTTATATAAGTTATGTCAAAATCAAAACTAGATAAAAGCGCTTGCCATCGAGCAAAAATCTGTTTAGAAACAATGTTTTGAATATCATTTTTTAAAACCTGTTTTGCTGCACTACAATCAACTCGAACAAGGAATTTTTTATTTTAATAAGTCTCCTTGAAATTTTTGGATGCAAAGAACGACGGATAAAACTTCCTTTTTAATAGTACTGTAATTTTGTTGAGCTTTGTTCCATATCCCGGAAGTGTACTGGACAAGTTGTTCTTTATCATCTTGGACTTGCTTAAGTATACCTCCATAACCTAACTCTGAGGTATCAGTTTCGACAATTTTCAGTAGGTTAACCAGGATGCTCAATAAAATTATACAGGAATAAAATATTGTAAAAGTGTCTTGTGTAACAGGTACTGATGATCCAGAGATGGACCCTTTTTCACACTCAGAGGGGGTAACCCTCAGCGATCTACCGTTTTGCAGGTAGTCTTCTGATGTGTTTTGGTTAGGCGGCTGAGCCGGCCAAGTAGAAATGAAGATATTTGAAAATAAAACTTGAAACTTTATATTAAAGGAGATCTTAAATTACAAACATGAAATAAAGAGGACTCGATACAAGCTTAGGACTTGAAGCATACAAGTAAGGATACCAGAAAGGTTAACTTACAAGTATTAGGACGAACACTTGAAAGCTTGAGATAAAAGCTTAAGGAACTTGGGACGAACACGAACTTTGGATTATTACAAACACTTGGTTCTTGTTGTAAATATTCGAGAACTTGAAGTACAAACTAAAAGAAAATTAAATTTGCAGAGGATTTACTTAAACCCTTTTGTTGTGAAGAACATCGAAGAGATGAGTTCCAGAGGATCTGCTCTCTTGTTGTCTCTTCAATTCTCCTCCCCTTCTTTTGAGACGAAGTGGCCTTCTTATAGAGAACTGGCTGCTTCTCCTTTGAAAAAGAGACCTTATCCGGAAGGAATCTTGGACAAAGAGCACATGGGCTTGTCGGCTGCTTTTGACTTCAAAGGCCAGTGGAGCCTACACGCCAAAAGTAAAGACGGAAATTTTTAACTTACGAGGCAAAAGACACCGAAAGTAATTTTGGACTGGAGTGCTATAGTAAATTTGACTTTTTTACCATTCATCATTGTGTCGGTGAAGATTTGAGCTGTGGATCTTGGAGAATATTCTTCAAAAACCGCACCGAGGCATTCCACGTGTAAAAAACACTGTTTTCCTCATTGATTTGGTTTAGAGCGATCACTGTATTAGTATGGGCCCAATGGTGGCTTGACTATCTATGATCAGGGATAGTGGCTGAGACACGTCTTTTTGGATCAGTCGCGTGTCAATCGCTTAGCCATTTGTTTGTTGTCGTCATGGCTGACGATTTTCCAACATTAGGGCTTGGAAACTAGCCCTTTGTCTTGGATGTTTGGCCCATTTGGCCCATGGACATTCTAGTGGATTTAGCAGAAGAAGAAGAAAACTGTTGGCTAATAAATTCTAGCCCTTCATCAGGATCTTGGGCAAATTGGCCTCATGTAGGAGAGGTGTAATGGACCTAATACTGGATCTTGTATCCTCCTCATCCTCATTTTCAGTGTCCAGCGCTGCAAGTTGGGCCTCAATCTCAGCCTGTTTGGCCTTAAGTTGGAGGCGTTTTCTGTCGCTGGATTTTTCTGACAAAGTAACTTGGGGTTTAGGTTTGATTATGGTTAAGGCTTTGATAAGAGTCTCTTTGGAACACTTGCTGAGATCACATTTATCCCACCATTTTACCTTGAAACCTCTGATAAGTGTAAGGATAGACCATTCAGGGGTTTCATCTTGTTCAATGGCATACTCCCAATACATGATCCATGCCAGGCGGCAATGGATAAAGAACCGGAGGAGGTCTGGTTGTTCATGGATCTGTTCAGTATGTTGGCAAAATATATGATAAGCTTCAAAAACTGGATCTGGTAGGATATCAAGAATCGGACCAAAGCCAGCCCACCATTTGGGGAACCAAAGGGGAATTGGACAAGAAAACTTGTAGTCGAAACAAAAGAACCAGGAATGTTGGTTCTTACTGTTTTGGTAGAAAAATGCATGGTGCCAGGCATCCATGTAATCAAAACAGTGATAGTCTTGGGAAAGGTAATTTTATGAGAATCTTTTTGTAGTGAGAGGGTGAGTACCCCGGTCTTTTGGGCTAAGAATTTGGAGGATTGTTACTGAAGTGTGAGAGACTAAATGGGGATCATTTTTGTCAAAATTTTGTTTGATACGAACAGAGTCTGTATCAACAAAGATAAATTCATAAAATTCTTGGGTTTTGGTGTTATTTGGGGAATAGAATTGCCATCCTTGGTAGAAAACTCTTTGAGCAACTTCAAGAAGGGATTTGCATCCTTTGGTGAATTGTTCATCAAGGGTAAAAAGATTTTGGTAATAGAATTTTTGTACGTACTGGCTTCGAGGAATATTTTGGGAGGGGGCTGGTTTGGAAACTGTAGTAGAAGAACTTGGTCGAGTAATTGATTATGGGGATCTGGTAGCTGGGACTAGTTGAGTAGAACCGGTTGCTACAATTTGACTGAAAGGAATATTTGGGATGACTTGTTTGGAAGGAGAAACTTTTATCAATTGGTTAAAAGGGGTAGACTTTGCATAGGAATCATTGGATTTGACTATGGGTTTAGGGGGCTCCTTTGGAGCCATAATGAAAGAAATGGTTTTTGGGCCCTGCAGGAATTCACGAGTCAAGAAATCAGGAATGCAATTCATCTCTCCTTTTATATAAGTTATGTCAAAATCAAAACTGGATAAAAACGCTTGCCATCGAGCAAAAATCTGTTTAAAAGCAATGTTTTGAACATCATTTTTTAAAACCTGTTTTGCTGCACTACAATCAACTCGAACAAGGAATTTTTTATTTAATAAGTCTCCTTGAAATTTTTTGATGCAAAGAACGACGGATAAAACTTCCTTTTTAATAGTACTGTAATTCTGTTGAGCTTGGTTCCATATCCCGGAAGTGTACTGGACAAGTTGTTCTTTATCATCTTGGACTTGCTTAAGTATACCTCCATAGCCTAACTCTGAGGCATCAGTTTCGACAATTTTGGGTAAGGTAGGATCAGCAAGATGGAGACAGGGGATCTCTTTGACAAGTTTTTTGATATTTTGAACGGCTGTAGTTTGGTCAGCAGTCCAAGGAAGAGGTTTTTTCTTCAGTCGGTAGTATTAAGTTTTTACAGATATGACTGATTTGGGGAATGAAATCTCGTACATAATTGAGACTTCCTAAAAATCTTTGGAGTTGTTTTTTGTCAAGAATTTGATCTGGGAATTTATTTGCAAAAACAATTGATCTTTCAATTGGGACTATTCTGCCTTGGTAGATATAGTGTCTTAAAAAGCGGATCTTTGTTTGAAATAATTCCATTTTCTTTTGAGAGAGTACTAAGCCACTAATTTTCATAGTGTGGAAGAAACTCTTTAAATGTTTGAAATGTTGTTCAATGGAGGTGAAAAATATTAGGACATCATCAATGTAGACAATTATAAAATTGCCACACGGATTTAGAATGTCATTCATAATATTTTGGAATTCACTGGGGGCATTTTTTAGGCCAAATGGCATGACATAATGGCCAAAGGGTGTAGTAAAAGCTATTTTGTATCGATCGCCTTTGTGGATTTGGACTTGCCAGAAACCAAACTTCATATCAAATTTGAAAAATATGGTAGATTGGTAAAGTTTTTGGAGTAGGTCTTTTTTGTTAGGTATAGGGTATCGGATCCATTGTAAAGCATCATTAAGAGGTTTGTAATTGATGACTAACCTGGGTGTTCCTCTTTCAATTTCAGCATTTTTATTAACATAAAAAGCGGCACAACTCCAAGGAGACTTGCTTTTACTGATTAATTTTTTGTCAATGAGGTCTTGTATCTCTTTTTTACAAGTTTCTTGAAGTTCTTGGTTCATTTGAATAGGCCTAGCTTTGGTAGGGATGTTTTTCTCAAGGAATCCAGGTTCATAAGGTAACCTAACAATATGTTTATGTCGGTACCAAAAAGCATCAGGAAATTCAGAACAAAGGTCTTCTTCAAATCGTTTTTTGATATGAGATATTTGTTTTTGTATGGTTTTGTCGCAGAGTTTTTGTTCAACATATCTATGAGTTACTTCTTGTTTTAGGTAATTAAGATGCTTTTGTTTGCTATTGATTAGATTAACAGTTGATTGTGTAGAAAGAGCAACAGTTTTAAGAAGGTCAATTTGTTTTGTTGGGTTGGTTCTAAGAATTCAAAATCAACTTGCCTTCCTAAGATTTTGGTTGAAATGCCTTGGTTGGTTACTGTAAAAGGTTTAATGAGTTCAAGGAATGGTTGTCCTAAGATTACTTCAGTATTTAAATCTTTTACTAAAATAAAGACTTGTTTAAGACAGGTTCCTTGGTTACGGATGTGAACATCGGAAAGTTTATAGTTTACATTTGAGTCTAGATCCATTTGTTCCCGTTAGTTTTTGTGTTGATTATTCAAAATATTGTGTCGGGACTAATCCTTCTTGTATACAGTTTAATTGGGCTCCTGAATCTATCAGAGCCACAGTGTTTTTTTTGTGGGAAGAAGATATTACCAGTGTTATATTCACGTACCATTGTTGACATGAAACATTGTTGATAATATCAATAAATTCCTTTTCATTGTTCGTCTTATTGTTCGTTTGTGTTTCTTCTTCCTCTTGTTCAGGAATAGATAGTTGGGTTTTCTTTAGTTTTGCTATATCGGCCTTGATATTTTTAATTTCAGTTTTAAGATCATTGGTGGTTGCCTCAAGGTTTGTGATTCTCGAATGTTCTGAAGTTTGTGAAGTAATGGGAGTTTTTCCAAATCTTTTATAAATTTGTTTGATATTGTAAGAAGTGGCTTTAGTTTGTGTGTTAGTTGTTGACAATTGCTGCATTAGTTCTTAGGCATGTTGAAGGTATAATTTTTTAGTATTCTTATCTTTAATTTGATCAAAAAAATTAAGAAATTCTTCGGGTTTGTCAAAATTCTTCATTCCTAGATTTGTGTTTATCATGTTTATGGATTTGGTTTCTTCGGATTCACTACAATTGTTACAAAATATGCCTTGGCTACAGGTGCAAGGGGAGATTTGTTCTTCATTGTCTGATTCTATTTGATTAATCTCATTGTTTTCAGACTCAGTTTCTGAGTCGCAGTTGATTTCTGCTAAGTCATTTAAAAGTTGGATTTTAGTATCATCAGGCATTATTAGAGAATTTATCTTTTTGGCAAGTCTGGAGTATTTGGCAATATGCCCTGGCTTACCACAATTGTAACATCCAGGCTTTTGGGTAGGTTTTGGTTTTTGGAATGATTTTTTATATGGTTGCCATGTTTTTCTCTTATTGTCAGATTCTTTCTTTGGTATTTGATCCCTATTGTAGAATCTATGTCTAGATTTCCTAATATGGCGATGGGTTTTATGCTTTTTATGTGAGGTTTCTTTGGATGAAAGTCCAAATTGTTCACAAAATCCACCTAGCTCTTTTTTGTAAGATTTAGATTCTTTTCTGATTTGTTTTCTGAGTCTAATGTCTGTACACAAGGCTAGTCCTTCTTTGTGAACAAGACTTATAAGGTCTCCATAGGTAAGGTCTTGATAAGGTATATCGCCGTTGTTTTCGTCTCTTAGTTTTTGTTTCAGTTTTTCAGAGAACAGACTGGGAAGTCCAGTGATAAATTTTTCTTTCCAACAGGGAAGATTGGCATCTTCCCTGGTTAGGACTTTCGTCATGAATGTGTCTTTATACCATTTGAAATCATGAAGTTTTTTACATTTGAGATTTGATAATTGTTCGGAGGATCTATCTTTGAGTCTGGTAGGATCTCCTAGGAAATACTTAGTGATACTGAAAATAAGAGTATTAACAGCATCTCCTATTGGTTGATTATGGACTATGATGGGAAGGCCCGTTTCAATAATTTGTATTGCATTTAATATTGATTCTTTTTCTGCTGGGCTAAGAACATTATCCCACCATCCCTTGAGTTGACCAGTAAATCCAGAAATAAGTATTTCTGCAATGGCTTGGTCAGGTATCTCTTTGATACGATGGGCATTGCTGACCATGGTCATTTCTTTAAGCTTATTGGCTAGATTGTAATCAGACATTCCATCTATGTTCCATTCATAGATGATGCCGCTCTGATAGTTTGCTTGGGAGAAATCTTTTCTATTTTCGAGTTGGAGATCAGGGTAAGTAGGTCTGGGATAGTAGTTTGGGGACATGTAGGAGCTGGTTATGGCATTAACATGTTCCTCATCATCACTGGAAGTTTCAGAGGAAGATTGTTGTTGTATGGTAGCAACAGTGCTGCCCTGTGATTCCTTTTGGGGTGTGTCAGGGATAACTAATGAAGATAATCTTGTGGAAACTTGGTCCAAGAAAGTTTTTCCTTCTATGGTGTTGAGATTTTTTAGACTTTTATTTGATATGGTAAAAGGTTTGAATAGTGTAGTTATTGATGAGGAGGTTTTATTTGTGTCAGACGAGGACTCAGTATGTGAATCTTTCTGGACAAGATTTTCTATTCGGACAAGCTGGTTTCCTATAGTTTGTAAGTATTGGTTTGTATAATTGACTTGTTCAATAACCTTTTTTGATCCGTCATTTACTCCTTCAATGGACCTGAAAGGTGTTGCAAGAATTTCACCATTATTAACTTTTAGTTTAATGTTTGAGGTTGGAGGGTGAATTGATTCAATGGTTTTATCTTCTGACGTAGTGTAAGTACGGAAGACTTTTTTATTCACACTAATGTTTGTAAAAGGATAATTAATATTTCTATTACTTGTATAGATATCTAAATATGTGAAAAACATTATATTGGTTTTAATAGCATTCATTTTTTCATACCAAAAGTTTTTAATTTGTTGTTGCTGTTCTTCAGAGAAATAACTAAAAAACCAATCTCTTTTTTCTTTGTTTTTGGGGAGAAGGAAGTCTTGCCGGAGTTTAAGTTTGTCTATTTGGAAGTCTTCTAAGGAGATGACACTAACTTTCGCATCATATTGCATTTCTGTTTGTGTTGGTGAGGATGGATTATTAGTAGGAGAAGAAGGTCGGGATTTTTCTTCGTAAAAACCCTGAGCAATATTACTGTGTGTCTGTAATCCTAGTAGTTTGAAAGTTCTTAGTTGTTCTTGTAAAAGTTGATTTTCTAGATGTAAACTTGCAAGGGTGGAGGCAGACGCATTGGATGTTGAAGCTCGGCTAGGTACCTGGCTGAGGTTTTCAAATTCCTCAGTGTTTGCCTTACCTTTGTTTCTTTGGAAAGTGATTGTAACAGTTCCATCTTGGCTTTGGGTTATGGATTCGACCTCAGCATGAGGTTCAATGGGTGGTTCAGGACATGGACACCATTTGGGTGGAAATTTTACATCTTTCCAACTGATGGTTTTTGGTGGAATGGTTCTAGAGTGGACAAAGTCAGTTTCAATGAAAGTAGTTTGTCCTTTGGTAGTTCTCTTAAGGGCTCTGGATCTTATGGTCTTCATGGCTTTGTACTGGATGCGGTGAATTATTGCAATAGGGATTGATCCCTTCTTCATTTTATAACCACTTATGTTAATGTTAACTTTTAAGGCATCAAGAAGGTTGGCATCACTAAGAGGGAGATTGATATCAGGGTAACAATTGAAATAGATTGGTCCTTTGCAAAGACTTGTTTCTAGCATTCCTAAAAGAGAGTCTTCAAAGTCTACAAATCTTTGGTCTCCAAGTGCTAGAAGGAGAGATATATTGAGTCCTTCTCTGTGGAGAGGTTTAATGGCTACTTGGATGAGTCCTATATGGATATAGTTGAAATCTTTTTAAGTTTATTAAGATTTGATGGATCTAGAAGTTGGATCTCTTCCATATCGGGAGAATAATTAACAGTTTGTTCAACAGTTTTAATGGTTTCACAAAAACTGTACCAATCTTGTTTGTAGACTTCTTTGGTAGGGACTTTCGGCATTTGCCAGTTTTGAAGGGACTGGTCAAGATCACCTGTGAAAACTTCATTATTGATGATGTTACTGTGCGAACTAGGTTCGCCTACAAATCTCGAAGACATCGACCTATTTAGTCGACTCATGGTTATCGGTACTATCCCCCCATAGAGAAACACACTTTCATCCACCAAAGGGTGAAGGGTGATTCAGTGCTAACAACCGATAGCGGGACTTACACTCGTCTGCCCTACACGGCTCCAGCAAGCAACTAAAAAACCGCGACGCAACTCCCAGAGGACGGGGAAAAGAGGTCGGAAAAAGAGGAATAGGACAAATAATCAATCAACGACGAAATAGGACTTGGCTCTGATACCAGTAGGTTAACCAGGATGCTCAATAAAATTATATATATATATATATATATATGTATGGATTTCATTTAAATTACAATTCTGCCATTCCCCTATTTGACTACCCAATTGACCCTTAAAATTCTGGTTTATTACCAGTTTGCCCTTTGGCTTGGATTGTATTTAAAAGTGGATTTCCACCAAATTACAGCCATGTCATTTTTTTTCCAACACCTTTCTCTTTCAATAATTCTAATTCCCTTCATATCCCATACCTTTGGTAATTACCCATAACACCTTTGGAAACTTCTGGTAAATTATAATTTTGCCATTCCTTCCTTTTTTACTTACCCATAGCACCTTTGGAAAATTCTGGAATAATATCTTACATCATCTCTATTATGTCCACGTGTACTACACGTGAGGGGGGGATTATGTACAATATACCTACAGACATTGCAGAACGCAAAACTTGCAGGAACATTGGTGCAAAACATAGAAGATCAATTTTCTCCACCATTGCCATTGGGTATCCTTCGTTATTGGGTTGAGTTTGCCGTAAGGGGGAGATTGAAGTATTGAAGAGTACTGAAGATATTTGGTTGTTGCCTATTTGAGGACTTTCAGTTGGGTTGATACAATTTTTTTCTGCTGCCTGATTTAGTTTGTTTTCGCCACTTGCTGCTCTAGTTATTTCACTTCAAGATTTTATGTCACTATAACAATTTGAGATTCATCACTGGATAGCTATTGAAGATCGTTGAAAGCTGCCTTTTTTGGAAGACATTCCAGTACCGGTTTGCTGATCATGTCTGTCCAAGTTTTGAAGATCTATTTTTTCAAGTTCTTAAAGGTTTATTTGGGAGCTGCATTCATATGTCAAGCTGGATTCTGCTGCACCTTAGTTTTTTCCCATTTTGTTCAAGTTGGGCATTAGTACCTTGTATGCGCCAACTTGAGGGGAAGTGTTAGCATTATTATGGAGTTCTTTTTTTATTTAGTTCAAGCTGGATTTTCCTTCTTCTCTTATTTGTATAATCCAGCTTGAGGGGGAGTGTTGAGAAATGTACCACGATTGGGGGAGTGTCCCTATTGTGGTTGAGTCCATTATGGTTTCCTTTATTGTTTTATGTCTTTAATTGTTAGGAGTTAGGAGTCAGTTTCCTAGTCTAAGTTAGCTACCTATTTTAGATTAGGTTTAGTTTCCTTTTCTTTTTATGATTGTAATGGTTTTATTATAAATAAGATACTTAAGGGAGGAAGCAAAATAAGACATACGGTTCCTCCCCTTACAGCTACTCTTCTCTTCTTCTTTCTTCTCTCTATTCTCCTCTCTAAGGTTACTGGTTACCGGTCCTAGGCTTTCTACATACTCTTAATAAGCTTTCTAACGACACTTGGATAAATAACATTCATGGTATCTTTCCTATAGATTATCGAGTATTTGAACAGAATAGTGATAACAATGGGCAATGCTTGGTTACAATTATCAAGTATATATAAAAGAGACTATGAAACAGTCAATCTCAAGAAAAGCAAATGCTGCCAGAGGTATAAGGAATACTGTCACTGTAGACAATTACCTTTCCACAGCCTCTTGTGTTGGGTCGATTTCCTCTCTAAATCTACCTATCCCTTAGCTTGCATTATAGACCTTGCTCGTAGATTCAGAAATATTCCCCTGATGAATGGAAAATCAGCCAATCACTTTGATTTGAAACATGGAACTAAGAACACAATAATAGTAAAGAAAAATCACAGACAATCCAGGCAGAACTGATACCAGCAGCATGCAACACAGCTGTGAAAGATGACACGAAACTGCAGAGGCATGTATTGGTGATTTACCCATCCCACAATTGGCCAAAACTGCACATTATCAATTCAAGAACTTCAAATTCAATCAGACGCACTGTTTCCATATAATTGATCACCACAATTAGCATCTGTAAGACAAAGAAGCTGGCATAAATACCATCCATGCTGTCAACTGCACAGAAGGATAATCCTTCTTGATTTTACCCCTAATCTGATTCCAGGTTCTTCCTGCATGTAAAAGACTTAATAAGTATAATAACATCGAGAATTAAACATGAAATTTTCCAGTGATACCTCCTGCTGGTAACCAAATGTAGCATTATTCTTCCCAATAATTCTATCAGCAGAATGATCTGAAGAAAACCAAAATTAACTAATACAGTTCAAAGCTTACTTGAACAGATTAAGGTGGTGTTTGGTATGTATTCTCGGAATAGATACTGGGTCTAGAACCGCATTCTGAAACATGATTCTTCTCTATTTTCTCGTTTCCAGAATGCATTCTAGATCTAGAATCTTTCCCAAGAATGCATACCAAACACAACCTAAGATTAGTCTCATCCAGGGGTTAAGGGTTTGGCTATGGTTAAAAATTTGGGATCTGTTACGCATCCACTTCAAGCAGGATTTGATACTTTAAATATGCTCCGCATGGTACGAGATCTCGGTAAAAATTTCGTTTTTTTCTACTACCAAGTAAAAACCACACACGAAACAGGAAAATAGCAATTTCTTAACCGAAATTTCGAATCAGTGAAAATGTTACAAACTGCCTTCTATAAATACCACAACTCAACTATTCTCGGTCAAAATTTCGTTTTTTTCTACTACCAAGTCAAAACCACACACGAAACAAGAAAATAGCAATTTCTCAACCGAAATTTCGTATCAGTCAAAATGTTACAAACTGCCTTCTATACATACCACGACTCAACTATTCTCGGTCAAAATTTTCGACCTGTTCTCAGTGGACTCGACTGGTTTCACCAGTTTTTGAAGAAACTCTCCCCCCCTCCCTCCCCCCTCCCCCCTCCCCCCAATCTCCTATTTGCTCCGAATCTTACCAAACAAGCTTGGAACAAGAGGATTTGTTGCTCAACAATAACATTTTGAGGAGATTTGCTGCCCAACAACCTTCGTTGGAGGAGATTTGAACTTGAAGGTAACACATTTTTCTCCAAAAGTAATTTTTGCATAAAAAAAACATGACCAATACTTGATTGTTGGTGTTCGAATTTATATATGTTGAACATTGTTGCCCGATCTATGACTTATTGACAGAGTCATAAAATATTTTCTGCTTTTAAAATTTTTTCAATTTTTCTTCACAAAAAAAATTGAAAAAAATAGGGTTAATAATTCCTATTGATTATTTAAGTTGCTTTACTTGAATTATATGTGTTCTAATACTAATGATTGCAGGGAATCTGCCATTTCAGTAATTCAGTATATATATACACAGTGTTACTACCAACCTAGGGTCCACCATGGTATAGGTCCTAAATAGGCTGTCCTGCAAGTTTCATGACCTAATTAGGTCATATGGTCTCCAAAACCAAGGGCCAAAATTTTAAAAAAAAAATGCATGAACTCGGCCGAGATCTCGGTATCTCACTGAGACAACTCAGTTTTTGGACTGGCTGAAACCATACTCCAGACCTCGAACTATGCATGTTCTAGGAACAAATTTTAGGTTGATTGGACAACTAACAATCCCCCTTGAACTCTTAGAGAATAACTTGAATGGGCTTACCCTCAACGACCAGCCCATAGTATAACATAAAAAGTATGTTGTTCCAAGGGGAAGAGGTCAATTGTTCCAGCAACACCTGAAAAGAATATGACCAGCCATGTCAGAAGCATTTCACTGACTAGATGGCAATGGTACCTAAATTTAAGATCCAAGCACATGGGAAATTAACCAAAATTCATTTTACTGTTGAAATGTAGCACAATGAGATTTTAGGGGAGGTCAGTGAAACACCTTCTTGGCAACTGTTTTTGTGTCCTTCTTCCCCCTGAAAATTTTATCCATCAGTAAATGTAAGAAGTGCCCAAAAGGTCCTCCATAAGCAAATCCAAACAGCTGAAATTAACGAATTAGGACTTTCATGAACAAAGAAATATAGATACGGATTCATATATGCATAATAATATTTCTTTGCCTGTTTCTGACCACCTCCTAGAAGAAATTATCTTGGTGAGTTACTGCTCTATCTATTGCAGTATTGCTTGCAGTTACACCTATAGGCATCATGTATGTCAATATATTCAAACAAGACCATCTTTATCATTCCTGGGAAGAAAAATATCTAACCAGAAGTTTTTCTCACAAGGGCTGGAAAAGCTTGCACTGATACTAGGACTCTGGCCTAGGACAATATTAATATAATTTACCCTTACCCAGTTCAGCAAAAGCTTTCTCATTTTCTAGTAAATAACCACACGTGTTAGCTAGAATCTTACCTGCATCAACTGACATCATGGAGATAAACAACAAACATCTACTGGAATTCTATGGCAGCATAACCCCAACAAACTTTTTTTGTTTTTTAGGGGGGGAGACCCATGGAGGGAGTCTTCTTATTGAAGTAATGATGTAAACTCAACCTGAGGGTTACTCTAGAACTCGAACTCCTTCGTAGCTCTCCCCGGTTTTCCTTTGTAAGAGGAGAGCCCGGTGTTTCCTTGGGCCTTGTTGAATAAATTGCTTATTCACCCCCCCCCCAATAAAAAGGACCATCAGTTGATTAAAGATTTCGTTAAATTAATTCTTTGATCTCAAACTTAATTCCTCACCCAGTATCTCAAATCCATTTTCATCATTGTTTCGTTTAAGCCAGATCAAACCCATCTTGTGGTTGAAATACAAAGCGCATTGAATTGATTGACCGAGAGTGTACTACCAACATGGAGAAGGAAATCACAGAAAATTTTCTTATGATAGTGAAATAGTGAAAAATAATAAATTCAGAATTTGATCGAAATAACACTTCATAGCATGTGACTTCTATAGGTACCCCAGGAAGGAAAAAAAAAACATAAAGTTTACCACTTTAAGAAGAAGCCGTCTCAGCTGGAGTTTCTGAATACCGGAGAGTTTCTGAGAAATTGAATCGCTGATTGCGGCCAACACACCGGCAGTAATCGCCTGCAATCACACAAAACAGTTATCAAACAAAATGAAAGAGAAGGACAATAATTTCAACTTAGATTCGTCATAAATTAAACTAAATTCCAATTGGTTATCAGACCCAAATATCGGGGGAGAAAAAGGGCGCGATATTGCGCGCAATCGGACCTTAGTTCTCAAGGGGTGATGCTGAAGCTGTAACATGTACTGTTGCCATCCCTTCTTGGCTACTTCTCCCATAATTCGCTCTTGTTCTTCTTCTCTCAAGTTCCAAATCGATCGCCGCACCCAACCCCGCCCCCGGCCTAACAAGACAGAGAAGACTGACGAACAAGAAAGGAAAGCTTTTTTGGGGTATTCGCTGTGATTCTCTTCTACTTCTACTTCTCTGTTATGTCAACATCGGACTGTTCTTCCATGTAACCTGTTCGGAAAACTGTGGTGCAGAATCTTATGGGATGAATCGATTACCATCGATGCCGGATCTTCTGCTTCCTGCCTATCTTCTTCTACCTCTTGCTTTCGTCTTTTGCGTCTTTATGATATCTTCACACTCTGGAACTTAGGTTTTTGTTTTTTTTTAAGGAAAGTAGGAGAAGATTAATTAAAGTAAATCATTTACCCCAAAAAAAAAAAAAAAAGATTAATTAAAATAAATCACACACAAAGATCCAATAAATTGTTTAGTCTAGAATGGTTTTTGATGAAAGTAGGAGTAGATTAATTAAAATAAATAAATCAAACACACAAAGATCCCACAAATTGTTTAGTCTAACTAGATTGTTTAGTAATAGTTGTTTAGCCTAGAATGGTTTTTGATGAAAGTAGGAGTAGATTAATTAAAATAAATAAATCGAACACACAAATATCCAACAAATTGGTTAATCTAGGTAGATTGTTTAGTCATAGTTAAAGATTTAAAGGATGAAAAAAGCGTTTGACCATATAAAAAAAAAAAATTTTAAAAAAGGTAAGTTACACGTATCCCTAAAATGCACCCAATGCACCCAATATTTCTCTTGTCTTACACCTCTACAAACTTACACCTCTACAAATTCCGTTAAATTTAGGCATTAAGAGCTAAAAACTTGATCAAATTACCTTTTCTTTTATCTTTTCTAAATTTGAAAAGATCTAATTGCCCTGATCTATTTGTTCATAATATGAAAATACATTTTTGTCTTAACCTAATTTGAAAAGACCCTTTTACCCCCATTATTTATTCTTAAGAACCTAATCCAACTTAATTACCAAAATGCCCTTGCTAAGGCATAATTACTAAAATGCCCTCATCTTCCCCAAATCGTTTCCCAAAATCCATCTTCTATTTCTGAAACTTCTCTCAAAAGACTCAACATTAATTTTTTCGGCAAATCCTATTCTGTGAAGGGTCATCCCTGAGAGATGTGATTTCCCACATGAGAAGGCATAGATCTTTCTGAAATTAACTTCCTTCTACCTCTAGCCATCCTTTGCTTCTAACCCAATTTCACAATACAGATAAACCAATTGATCCAATTGAAGCTTCTGATTGCAAGCAATCTTCAATTACCAAGAACAATATCCTCAACCCTACCCTAAAATTAGGGATTTTGATCCAATTGAAGCTTTTGATTGCAAGCAATGTTGTAGGTGACCAACCAAGTGTTCAAATATGCAAAGAATGTAGGAGCAAGCTACATAAGAAGGGCATTTTCAAGTACCCTAAACGATTTGCAGGTTTTGTCATCGGAAACCATCTCTGTGGGACAGGGGCTTTATAGACTTAAAAGATGAAAAAAGCGTTTGACCATAAATATAAAAAAAAAAACAAAACTAAAATACACGTACCCCTAAAATGCACCCAATATTCCTCATACCCCTAAAGTTCTGATAAGTCCACGTTACCACCTCTGCAAGGCCCTTGCTGTCGACCCAAGGATCAAGATCTGCCAACTCCCCTTCAGTAATGGAATTCCCATTTGTCGTTGTATCAGCTGATGCGTCATGGCAAGAGAGCTGATCAGAACAAATCCCAAACTATGAAAATAGAAAAATAAGATTTCTTTCTTAATTTTCCAAAGTCACGATGTTAGAAACTGTGAGTGGATAGATTACCATGTATGAGAGAGAGAAGTCTAGTCTGATCCAACTAAGTGAAACCTAATCTATATGAGTTACACAACACATTTTGAGGGTCCGGATATATGAAAATTGTTGAAGATAGAGATATAAGAGAGTTGTTGGAGGTGAGCAGTGAAGATAAGTATCCGTCAATAATATTAATGACAAGAATGTGTAGTACACATGGATTCTAAATTACAAGCTTCATTAAACCATGGAATGGAAGTTTGCCAAACAGTTCCACGTGCTAAGAACTAGGCCCTCCTGACAAGGGAGTCAACCGCATTGTTTTCCTCCCTTGAAATAAAAACAAAAATATATGATTCCAAAGTAGATGCCAAAGGAGCTGTAATGGTCATATCCATTGGGGCATTATTCGTAGAGAGTCCTTATAACACTGCAGCATTTAACATATCATTGGCCAGTTGTACCATTATGGTTAATACTACTTGATTGTTGAGAAATTAAAGGCTAATATGATTCGTAACTGATTGAAGAAGCTCATTGCCACCTGTAATGGAAGTGCAACCACTCCTCACTTGTCGGGGTTGATGAACCCTATAATGATTCTTAAGAGCATGAAATGGGTGAAATTGTGATAATTTATTCTCATTAAGAGATACTGAAACTGATGAAATTGAAGACATGTAACCACCGGTCAACTATGGAAATTGATGAGCATTAACCATTGTAGTAGAGAATGTGGTGGTGTAACCGATGGCCACACCTTGAGCATTTAGATGTGTAACCATTTGAGTAGAGTTATAATCATTTAATGCAAAGGTTGGTTGAAAGAAATATCCATGAAGAATCATTGTAACAACACCGACGATTGAGATCAGTGGTGGAGTTACAACGGCATTGCAGGCCCAAGCTCGCGAGTTCTTATACCATAGTGTAGTAGCACTCTCTAAATTGAGATATAGTAACTCACCTAGAACGTCATGAAATTGTATCCATATAGCAATGTATTTGAAAATCTAAGCTCTACATAACCCACCTCCATCTCTCCTTGACCATACCAGCCAAAACCACTAGAACATTATTCCAGGCTACTGCAGCGTTGTCCTCCAATTCATCCCCTACCACAAACTTGTTTTCGTCTTCATCTTCATCTTTGTCTTCGCCTTTGCCTGCGTCTTCACCTTCATCTCCATCTTCGTCTGCGTGTTCGCCTGGACGACTTTCTAATGGTCATAATGATTTATTCACAGGAGGAGAGAAACAAAGAGTTAAAATTATCATTTGGTTTTAGTAATATTGTCAATCATTATTTTTACCAAAAAATATTGTCACTCATTATAATATAAGGTTTACCAAAAAAATCATTATAATAAAGATAAGGGAGAAAGAACACTACCCGATCCTACGCTAGCGTGGCCACCATGCCTAAACATAGAACCTCTTTGGGGTGCCTGGAAGTGACTGCTTTGCCCCCATTTAAAGGATGGATTTTCCAAGCGACCCAAGGCGGTTGTGTGTATGGGTGTGGTCGCCTCGCAAGGCGCACGACCAGGTAGCGTTCTATTCCCCTAAAGATAATTATCCCTGTAACAATGGAAGGTAATGTTTTCCAAAATCTTAGTTATATATTTGGAAGGTGGATCGCTGCCAGGCTGCATGGGCCCTAAGCGCAAGGCATCCAACAAGGGTGAGATTTTTCATTTCGCAATGAGTGGGCATCACTTCCCCCTTCCTATGTTTGGACGTAGGTAGCATCCTAGTAGGAGCAGCCTTCTTTTTTTCCTATCTAATAGTCGGATTGTCAATTGTTAGATTCCATTCTTAAATTCAAGCATGCATCCTCCCATTTACTATCGTGCACCTTCTAGATGCTCTAAGCCTTTTTATGCATCCTTTTATCGCAAATTTTCGAATGCTCTATTTTTCCACTTGGCCAACTACAATTGAACTGAAACTTTGATTTATGAGTTGTACAAAATTTTAGTCCTCATCAAACTACCATGAAATACAATTGATGGGCCTCCATATGCTACCGATACATGCACTCTTTCACACCCTCTCTCCTCCTTGACATGTGGGCTCGTTGTATACGAACCATGTGACGCTCCCTCCCATGCTCTCATTGACTTGGCGTGCAAGATATCATCCCACACCAACAGCATGTTGATCCCTTACCCAGTAAACTATGAAATTAAGGGTGACTGGTAGTAGCACTACACTCCAAAACGTTAAACTCACCCCTAAGCACAACACCTATATCTTAACCGTTGAAACTTATACCTTTTAATCGTAGTCATTGAATAAATAAATCCATCAACCTGCTCACCGTGACGGCAGGTTTCTTCTTTTTCCTATTCTTCCTTGTTGCAGGGGAGTGCTTCATGTGATTTAGGGGATTTCTCCGTTGGATTCGATTTCGTCGACGAGGGGGCTTTTAATCAGTAACTAACCGACGATATTCTATTGCAAAAACTTCAAGCTTGAGTGGTGGGATTTTAAATCGATGGGGACAAATTAGATCTAATCAATTAACTCCCCTAGCAAAATCGAAGAGTTGCTGCTAGTTTCTTCTTCTTCTACGCAGAGGAGAACTCGGACAAAGAACTGTGATGGTTTTTCAGTTTAGCCAGGTTAATCAAAACTGGAGGCGGCAACTTGGACAAAGAACTGTGAGATCTCACTGCAACCTCAGTCAGATATTATCAGAAATATCCTTTTGTTCAAACGATCCTTTGGTCGTCGCTTTTAGTTTTTTTTTTTGGTAAATTGGTTGTCTCTCAAGGTTTGCAAAGAATGGGTTTATAAGGGAAGAGAGGGATTACTCCATAGCTGCAAGCACCCCTGCTGCTCTAATCTCCTTTATGGAGACCACTATTTCTCCAATTGAAATGACCTACTTCATTTAGTAATTGGGTTGAGTGAAATCCAAAAACTCCATCTCTCACATAGAGTACTGCAAAATCATCGCATCTCTCTACTCTGCCTAGGGTTTTTGAAAGGGAGAACTCCCTCGGTGGAGATCTTCCACCATTTATTACCTCTTATGGATGAAATAAGCTTATTCTTATCTCATGAGCATTCCCTCGCTTACTCTCCCTCTCTCAATTAAAAAGCATTTGTGGACTGAGCTCAAGACATTGAGGTTGTAAATAAAGGGGGGGAAAATGGAGTTCCTCTAAGGGAGTAAGACGATTCCAAGTGATGATGAAGGACCTTTTGAATTTAGGGTTTATTCAAGGTAGTTCTTTTTCTTTGCTACAATGGTTTCATTTGTTTCTTTTTTTATTTTCGAGTGTAAACTGTAAAGAGGCTGCAAGAGCCCTGCATCTCATTTTATTAAATGGTAGATGGGGTTTTCAGTTTTCACCATCCGTACTTGATTCCATACCCAGTCGATTTTTTCCAAAAGGCAAAAACTTCTCTGTTCTTCTTCCTAATGTTCTCTTTCAAAATTTGAAATTTCACGGTGTGAGGTATTGAGAGGAACTGGCAACCAAAGATGTTGTAAGCTCGAAGATAAACCAAACGAGGGGTTGTTTTCATATTTGTTTTCAAGCTCAGAAGGAGCTCCGGGAAGATAGATGATTTCGCCAGAAATGGGGAACGTTCACCAGTCTTTTTCAGGAAGGATGGGGTGAGGTCAGGAGCTGAAGAAGAAGAAGACGGTGGGAAAGCCGGTTGCAGGTTGAATGCTTTTATATTTTCAATGGTTGAGATTTAAGATTATTTAATCAACGCCTGAGATCTGTCCATTGCGTTTAATGTTACATTTATAGCTAGCGTTGCGACATTTTTCCCTCAAATTAAATAAAATTAGTAAAAGTCCTCTTGATTAGGACTGTCAAAAGTTGGGCCGTGGCCCGATCAATTATTAAAACATGTTGAGCTCGACTCTTGAACACTAACCAATTAAAAATCGAGCATTCTAGGTGCTAGGTAGTGGCCCGAAGGTTGATCGAATATTGTGATCGATCGATAACTGGTCGTTTATAATAGCTCATTTAAGCCCATTTAGCCCATTTAAGGACCGTTTATAGTCCGATTAGTCTATTAACCCATTTATAGCTGGATTATAGCCAAATTAATAGAGCCCGATTATGGTCTGGTAATTAATCGACTGAATGAAAACATGTTCATGTCCTAGTCTACGAGACCCAATTTCCCAAAAGGGTAAAAATGAAGCAATGTCTTAAATTAGTGGGGACCGATTAGGCCTGAGCGGGTCCAATCAGTTGATACCCCTACCCCTCATCATGCCCTATTTGTGGTATTTGGAATCCTTATAGAACCCACAAACTGGTTTCTTAGGTTGGTTACAAACTACGTAGACTCCTCTTTAGACACATTCTTATTAAATCTATCACAATAATTTTCTTTACTTCTATACTTCTTTTTAAATTTTTTATTCAAAATCCATTTTTTTTATTTTATCCCGTCTCGATACTATGGTTTTACGTATTGATCCCTTCTAATACCAATAAAGATTAAAAGATAATATAATAGTAAAATCAGTATCATTCCTAGACAATCAAATACTGATACATGATGGTCGACATAGCGCTATATGATGATTTATTAATTTGGCACAATGGCGGCGATTTGGCGGCAATTTGATGATGTGACGATTTAGCAATTTCGCGTTATGGAGCCATAGTTACGATTTGACACCATGGTGGTGATTTTGAGATTTGGCTCCATGACAGCAATTTGGTGATATGACAATTTGACAATATGGTTGCGATTTGGCAATATGACGATTTGGTGTCATAATGATATAACGATTCGTCTAGGGATAAAATCGATTTTTATTAATATTTTATTATTTTTTAATCTTTATTGATGTTGAATTGGTATCAACTGAGACTAATACTGATACCTTGCCAGGGTACCCAGTATGTGTCATCCTGTCTCCTTCCACTTTGGAAAAGACCCCCTTGCCCTCTTGGGTCTAGCCTTGTGATTGGTTGTATGCCGTTAGCTTACCAAAATTTGGCCACATGTCCAACCCTGAGAAGAGAGAGAAGGGAGAGAACAATCCATGCTTGTGTGGCTTTTGCGCTTAGACACTAGAGTGCACGAAACCAGCCTCCCATGAAATAAAAAATTTCGTCCATACTAAAGCCCCTTTACAACCCCACCCCACCCTTCCCCCAACCTTCACCTATCCCGGCCCTCCACCACTGTGTTTCCCTCCCGGCTCTCTATGTCTTCCTACAATCCCTAAGCATGCTTATCAAATATCTAAAGAATCTGTTCAGGAGGGCCCAATTGTTGGGTAATCTTACAATAACTCTCATATTTTAACTCATTCAGGATTTCACATCAATGGGGCAAGAGTTTAACCCCTTCTTTAGCTCACACCCAACCCTCTTATGGGAGTTCAACCCTGCTATGCCTGCTATGCAGGACACTCGAGTTTGTATCTCATAAAGAACTAATGTTTGTGTCACCCCAAATGATCTATTAAGCCACATATCATCTTGTCAACACATGTGGAAGCAATAGAAGGAAAGTATTTAATTTGAAACTTTACATTTGTTGGTATGCTTTGAAGCTCTGCTAGGATATCGTAACGTCACCAATGTCGAAAGAATGTAACGGCTAATGACTCATTTCAAAATAAGTCTTCAAATAAGGATGAGAACAAGTTAAATCTTATCTCCAGAATTCTCTCCCATGAGTTGTTACATAGATAAGGCCAATACTCCCGATTGTAACCACAATGCAAATTATTTCAAAATTTTCTAATCTTCTTATAAATACAATCAAAATCTTCAACACAAGAATGTGAAATACAATTCAAAATCTTGTCTTACATGGTATCAGAGCCATTGACAAGCATCTCCCACAGTTATGGCTTCATCAGACTTCTCTTCAATCTCAATCATCTTCCTCTCTCTCATTATTGTCTCCCCTACCAATATCATCCAACTTCCACCCATCAAACTTGATCAATCAATTATCTTCTTTGAAAATCTCAGTTCTTACCTCTCCTTCACGCTCATGACCCCGATGGATATGTAAATGGAACATTTCCCTACCCACCCCAATCTCTTCCTTCCCCCACCTTTCCTTCTTCTACCGCCACTCCTATTGTGAACCTAGATTATTCTTTGTGGCACTGTTAAGACTAAATTATCCTCAGTTGGGTAATTTTCTCTCTCAGTGAGTATGACTTAGCCTACATCGTTGGACTGACCACCTCCAATGGTTGTGGCTCACCTTAGAAAGAATATATATGTCTCTCAATCACAAGCACGAGTTATGCAGTTGAAGTACCAACTATTACAACTCATGAAGAGTACTCTCTTCATGCCCTATTATCACCAACAATTCAAGGGGTTGGTCGCCAACCTTACCGCTACCGCACATCCTGTCTCTAAACCTGATGTGATTTTTTGTATTCTTTGTGGTCTGGGTGCTGAATCCTTCACAATATCTATCATTTCTCGCCTTAAGGCTATCTCTTTTGATGATTTCATTGGTGTCTTACATAGTCAAGAGATCCTCATAGAGCAATGCTCCACCCACCTAGATCTCCCTATTGTTGAGGCCAACCTCATTGTTACGGCCCCTGATGCGCTATCTTCTAATATCTCTTCACCTAGTTGCCACTCCAATGTTGGTAACCCTGGTCGACGTGGACGTGGTTGGGGCTGCAATTCTTTTATTTTCCCTTGTCGAGTGCTCCTACTCAACCACAACCAAGTTGCTCCACCTGTCAAATTTGCCATCATGCAAATCATATGGCCATGACTACAACAAATTCAACCCAAGCTTCCACGCTTCCTCTATGCCAAATTGTGCACCTTCTTCCACTCTTCTAGCCATGCCTCAAGCTACAATTGATCCGACATGGTATCTTGATTCAGGTGTTACTCATTATCTCACTGTCGACTTGGATAATATGCAACTTACTATCCCATACAATGGCACTGATCAAGTTTAAACTGGTAATGAGATACATTTGCACATTAGTAATATTGACCAATTTACAATTTCCTCTTCCCCTCATCAATTTCAGTTTCATAATGTATTACATGCTCTTCACATTACCAAGAACTTGTTATTTGTCAACCTTTTCATTGCTAACAACAATTCATTCTAAAATTTCACCCTACTTGTGGTGAAGGACCCAAAAATGGAGAACATCATCTTCCATGGACCGAGTGAAAATGGTCTCTACCGCATTCCCAGTGCTTCCATACCACCTCCTTCGATTTCAGACAATAAACCATGCCTCCACATCAGTTAATAGGTATCTCCATCAGTCTAGCATAACCGACTTGGACACCCATCATAACAAAGCATGGCATTTCATTGTTAGTCACTCTCGTTTACGTACTACTTAATATTTAGTCAATTTATGAAGACAAAGGATTGCGGAACTCAAAGGGTCTATAGTCAATTTGCGCAAGAGGTAGGCCAGCAAAAGAGCTGTAGTGGTTGTGTGAACCTTCGAATTGTCATCCTCTCAAAGTGCTTGCGGTGCACTACCCAATATACCTTTAAAGTGCATCGGATGGTGCACATCACATAACTTGTGCATTGGATTTTTATCCTCCCAAGTGCAGTGTTCACCGTCCGATGCACATTAAAGGTGCACTAGGCTATGCACCGCACTTGGGGGGATGAAAATCCATGAAGAGAAGAACACAAGACCAACTCCTCAAATAAGAGGTCACGAGTTCAAACCACCTTGGGGCCTATCCCCATTCCCTATCTCTCCCCCCCCCCCCCCCGAATTTTTATCACCTGTGGTTCCCCTGCCCGGTACGGTTCCCTAGTGCCTCTAATAAAAAGGGGTGGATCCCACCCGGGCAGTGTGTTCGGTCAGGGGTGGAATGGTCATTTCAACATCCCCTATGAGAGGAACCGCACAACCGTACCGGTCAACGAACGTCAAGGGATAAAGGTCCCCCTACCCCTATTAAAGCTCTCCAATTCCAAAAAAAAAAAATCCATGAAGTGAAGAACACAACCTCGCGGCAAGAAAAAACAATGTGTTTATATAAGGAAAATTATCGCCCCCAATACTGGAGGCGGTGCTGCACCGCACGATGCTTGCAGTTTTGGGGGTGATAAGGACCCCTATATATTATTTTCATTAGCCACTTGCTTACAGTTTACACGTGCATTTGATAAAATTGGGACCTGAACCGTTGGACTGGAATTATCCCAGTACTTGGGATTTGAGAACAAGGATAAGGTTAAATTTGGAAGAAAAGAATTTGGCTTCATTCGGCCTCCTTCCAATCCCATTGGACAATGCCGATGGCCACAGACTACATAAACCGTTGGATTAGAACTATAAGGGCATTTATGTAAAATAACTTCAGTAGCATCCACAGGAAAGGATGGAGGCCAAACGAGGCGAATTTGTAGGTTCAGCTCTCCGGCAGAAATTCAAATTTCAGCGCCCCAACGGCCATGCCATTGCCAATGCCATCCTCTTTAACTACTGTGGCTCCTCTGCAAGTGCAACAGCTCTGTCCATCCAATTCCATCTCACTAACACAGAACCCTCCATGGATTCCAACTCCGTATCTGCTCTCCAAATACCCAACAATTCATCATCTCAGCTCCTGCAAAACCATGAAGCAATTAACTCAAATCCACGCCCAAACCATCACTACTGGTATCTTCCATGACAATTTCGTTGCTTCCCGCATTCTATCCTTTGCCGCTCTCTCTCCTCACGGTTCCATCAATTACGCCCGCCTCCTCTTCTCCCGAATCTGTAAGCCTGATGTCTTCATCGCCAACACCCTCATCAGGGCTTACGCGTTTAGCCTGAATCCTGTTGATGCCATCCTCTTCTATACTCACATTCTGGAACACTCCCTGGTTCGTCCTGATATTCACACATTTCCTCTCCTTTTGAAAGCATGTTCGGAGATCCCCTCTCTTTCGCTTGGCCAAGCTATCCACTCTCATGTCTTCAAACTGGGGTTGTCCTCCCAGGTTTCAATCCTAAATTTCTTGGTCCAAATGTATTCGTCTTGTAGTTCACTTGAATCTGCAAAACTGGTTTTTGATAGAATTCCCGAATGTGATGATGCTTCGTGGAATATAATGATGTGTGGCTACATGAAATGTGGTCGTTTGGAGCTTGCCCGAGAAATGTTCGATGGAATGTGGGACAGAAATGTTGTTTCTTGGAGTGTCATGATTAATGGGTATGTCCAGAATTCCCGTTTTAAGGAGGGCTTGGAACTTTTTCGAGAGATGTTGGTCAAGAAAGTGGAGCCAAGTGAGAGTGTGCTGGTGAACATTCTCTCTGCATGCTCCCATTTGGGAGCCATGGAGCAAGGAAAATGGATTGAAGGATTCCTGAGAAAGAAAGAATCTGGGTTTACTGTTCGATTGGGTACTGCACTAATAGATATGTATTCAAAATGTGGGTGTACGGAGAAAGCACTTGAGATTTTCCATGAGATGGAGGAGAAGAATGTACTTGCTTGGAGTGCAATGATCAACGGGCTTGCCATTAATGGACGAGGGAAGGATGCATTAAATCTCTTTTCTGAGATGGAAATGTTCGGAGCTAAACCAAATGAGGTAACTTTCATTGGCGTTCTAAACGCATGCAACCATTCAGGGTTCATCCGTGAGGGATTAAGTTATTTTAATTCTATGACAAGAGTATACGGGTTAGAACCAAATGCTCATCACTACTGCTGTCTGGTTGATCTATAAGGTCGTACTGGGTTGTTAGATGAAGCAGAAAAGGTTATCAAAACCATGCCAATGAAACCCAATTCAGTCATTCTTGGGGCCCTCCTCAATGCATGCAGGATTCATGGAAATACCCAATTAGGTGAACAAGTAGGAAAGCAGCTACTTGAATTAGAGCCGAACCACAGTGGGAGATATGTACTCTTATCAAATATATATGCTTTGAGTGGAAGGTGGGATTGTGTAGCTGAGCTGAGGGGCGTCATGAGAGAGCGAGGGATCAGTAAGATACCCGGGTGTAGTTTCATAGATGTGGGGGGTGCCATTCATGAGTTTGTTGCCTGGGATAATACTCATCCTGAGAGTGAAAAAATTTATGGCAAGTTGGAAGAAATAAGCAGAGAACTAAAGCTTGCAGGTTATAAGGCAAATATGAGTGAAGTACTACTTGACATGGATGAAGAAGAGAAAGAGACCGCCCTTTGCCACCACAGTGAGAAGCTGGCCATTGCTTTTGGATTCATAAACAGTAAGCCAGGAACTACAATCCGAATCACAAAGAACCTTCGGGTTTGTGCAGATTGCCACTCAGTTACAAAGTTAATCTCAAAGATCTATAATCGGGAAATAGTCGTGAGGGATCGATGTCACTTCCACCATTTCAGAGATGGTTCTTGTTCTTGCATGGATTTTTGGTGAACTTTGTGAGTATGTAGTTTTTCAGTCTCTGTCATGTAAGAACATTTTTATGAGCACACGAGTAGAGTGAAGAGCAAAAAGAAAATGACAAAACACAGAGAAACATGTTAATGTATGGTTTTGCTTGTTATGTATGATCTAAAGGGGGAGAAACCATCTTATTTCGCCCATCCACACAGCTCTGTGATCCTTAGCATTGAACTGGGTGTGAAAGAAAAATCAGACAGGATTCATTTTGTCTTATGGCAAACTATCATGTTGCTTTCATCACTGAAACTTGAACCCCATAATTATGCCTGTTTGATGGAGAAAAGGAACAAAGATAATATCTCTTGCATAAGCAATTAAAATGTGTAGCATAAACACCAAACTGTGAGAAACAATCTATGTCGTCTGAACTGGCGAAGTTCATTTGCATGATAGCTCACAAACTGCTGAAAATAGCATCTTAAAGGAAAAATTGGATTAACTTTTAATAGGAGGTGATTTGGGAAGCACGTCCTTACCAGATAAAACCATAAATCATTGGACTGGATTCCACACAATTTATAAGGCAGGTATGGATATTTGTGGATGTCAAACTAATAATTGAGAGCCTGCATTTGAATGAATTAAGGTGCTTTTTGAAATATTTTACATGTATAGAAAGTCCTTGCTGTTGCAAACAAAACATAATTGTCTTATTAAGGGAGCACCAAAACACTTCTTATTGTTCCATCTGTGTTAAGAATTTGTACTCTTTTTTTTTTTGTTTTTGTTTTGGGTTAGCAGTCTTAATTTTCTGTTCAAGCTTCTATATGGTATGATATAGCAACTGTACATGTATTGGGTGAGTGGTCAATCATGCTTACATAGATTTGGTCTTATCCAAAATCTCTAACAAGAACCTTGTGAAGAAGCAACGGTACGAAGTCAAGGAGGGTTTTGAGAAAAAGTACATTTGTGGTTCTCCATCCAAACTAGCATAATCTTAATATTCAAATTCCAATAGCCATGTCTAAATGAGATTTTTTTGTTCTAAATATATCTGAATTTGATGAAAAATTACCATTTAAGGAACTAGTTCTCATGTTGACTACAGCAGTTAAAAGCTCAACCACCAAGCTCTCTTCCTAGATAATAGAAACTCTCATGGGATTTCTGGCAATGCATGAGGACTTAAACTTAGACAAGATGAAAATTAGGAAAAGTGATCTGAATGGTGGATAACTAACCTTTTCAATTTTGGCATAGATTGTAGACTAGAAAGTTATGCATTAAAAAGTAATTCCTACTATATAAGGTTTAATGCACACTGATTGATTCTTATATAAGGATGTAAATAAAAAATAAATCAGTGCTGGACAGTCATGGGTACATTCTGAATTGTGGAAGCAAATGCTGAAGAATATTCCAATGCCAATGGTCAGCCCAGGAAAATTATGCAGATTGACTATGCCTGATTTTTAACAGTCCTCAGGAAATACAGTGATCTGCAAAACTTTAATTGATGATTTTCAAGAATCAAGATTAATACTTAGATCAGCAAATGAGTCTGCTCACATGTTGGTCATTTTGTCTACTTTTTAGTCTTGGTCAGAGTGATTTAGTTTATGTTCATAAGCAGTAGAAAGATGCTATGAGTAGTAATATTGGGAATTGGTGGATCAGTTTGTGTTGTGATGATACTGTTTGTTGCTGGGTTTAGTTTTGCTTGTCCTGAGTCTGGTACTGTACAACTCAGAAACTAAACGTGTACATTGACTCTTGTGACACTGGCTCTAAACATTTTTGGACACTGCAATTGTCATTCCTGCTATTGCGCCCTCTCGTGGTCCCAAGCAATTGGCACCAACAAGACAAGACTCCCCACTTCTAAGATATTAACTACCACATCTATTATTTTCTGTGTGTTTAAGAAAGTATAAGATCAGATCTCTGTGTTGCAGCCACCAGGTAATAACCATGGAGATAGACCAGGACAGTCAGCCCAGTTTATGGAGACTAGGACCCTCTGAGCATCAACAATGTAGATAGAGAGCTGGATTCTGAAGGGCTTTTTAAGTGGTTTAATCAAAATAATTATAACAGTTGGCTATGAGATTTGTTTAATATTCATTATGATATCAGATCAGTTCTGTATGAGTTTAATTCCTATACTAATATCCGTAGTTCAGTAGAAACTGCAAGGCAAGCTCCACTCTGAAGATAGATAACATACTGTTGTTCTTTTAAAAACTACTTGGATATAAGAGAAGTGGTCTTTAAAATTCAAATTCTTGAAAGAGAAAAATATTGTCTTAATTACAGCATTGCATTCCATTAGAACATGTCAAAGGAAGAAAAGAAGAAAAAAATAACCAAGAGCAGAAATTCATCACTTTGGTGGGCTAGGTGGCTTATAGTATCTTGTAGGCACAAACGGCATTTTAGTGACAGCTGCATCATAAGTTTTCCCTCGAATCACAATCTTAACTTTGGTCCCTGGCTTATGTGATCCAGATTTCACATACCCCATTGCTACATTCTTTTTGAGGCATGGACTGAATCCTCCACTAGTCACCTCCCCAAGGCCCTCACCTTTATCATTAACAATCTCACTGTGGCTCCTTGCAGGAGGACCTGGTGAGAAAAGGCCAACACGTCTGATTGTCGGACCCACTTCAAGCTGTTTGAGGATCACATCAGCACCTAAGAAACCACCTTCTGCCCTTCTTCTTTTCCCTATGGCCCATGAAAGTCCTGCTTCTACAGGTGTTATGTGCTGTTCCATATCATTTCCATATAAACATAGACCAGCTTCAAGCCGCAGACTGTCCCGAGCACCTAACCCTGTCAACCTTATTTTCCCTTCAGATTTCTCCAAGATTGCCTTTGCAAGATCTACAGCATGCTCTGAAGGTACAGAAATTTCAAAGCCATCTTCACCTGTATACCTGAATACCCATGGAGGAATATATTAAAAAAAATGAGCATATGATAACTGTATCTTCTCCAACAACCATGCTTGTAAAGGTAAACAATTGGAATAGGAAGTACAGCTTCTAAAGCATGATAAATGAAACCTGTATTGATGAGCCACAAATGGGTAAGTATGTATAGACAAATTAAATAACAAGTCTATTCATATTATATAAAGCTTCATAAAGATTTACCAGAACTGTTCAGAGTAAGCTATAAATTCTTTATGTAATGAAAATATTATGGTGCCTAATAATATACTGTGTATGCAGCTGAGATATTCTTGGAGACTATGCAGAAAACAAACAAGGGACAATAGAACCTGAAAATTTTTAAACAACCAGTTCATGGTTAAACAGATTTACATTTACATTTGTATGGCAATAATACTAAAAATCAATCACAAAATCCCTCAGATAATCCCAAGGGCTGATTCCCGGAAAATAGATTGGGCCTCGTAGGGGAAAATACAATCCAAGGAACTTGATTTGCTCCATCCAAGGACCATGATGCAAGGCATGACCAACAATGGTCGATTGGCTTGTGTAACTACTTAGGTTCATCAACATGTCCAATCCATCGTCCTTTGTTAAAGGGGCATTTCGACCAGGGGCAATGGCTTTAGTATGGTTAGCTGGTAGTCTAATTTAATTTTAAGTCCTCTTTAATTTTAGTGATGAGTTTATCTCAGTAACTTTTTCCCATGGTCCAAGTGTGGTTCTTATTGGGTTGGTTGCAGTTTGTTTAGACGTTGATCAGATATATTTTTCTGCTTTTGTAGGTTAGTTTATGCATTAGTGAGTATCTAAGTCCTAAGCTTATTTTTCTTATTTGCGTCTTAAATTCAAAACTGATGTCAAAATAAGAGTGTGATGGCCCCAAAATGGGGAGGATTCATGTTTCTATCTGAGAAGCTCAAGAAAAACAAGGTTGTGTTTTTCGTTTCTGGAATTTTTTTTTCTGGCTACATGCTATCTTGGGTTATAGTAGTCACAATTTATCACTAACTTGAGGATTCAAAAAGAACTACAGAACTAAGAGTAAAAGTAAGTCTAACACCTCTTTCACAGTTATTTTTCATGGTATTCATTCACTTTTAGTTTCTCTAACCTTCTTCCATCAGTGCTAATTCAAAGCCTATCCAAAAACCCAATTTCCCTTTGTTTAGAATACTAGTTTCACTACTTAAAAACCTAATACTAGTGCTGGACCTCTGGATGTGCTACTAATCTTCAACTTCCAAACAGTCTTTTATATTTTAAACCCTAACCTATTGCCTTCTTTTTTTCTTTTTCTTTTTCTTTTTTGTTGGATAATTCTATTGCCTTCAAATATCTCCAAGTTTTCCTATACCTCATCCTGTCATCGTAAACCTAAGTTTTGTGGAACCTAATTTCTTTGTTTCTTTTATTGGTTTCCTTCATTGCAGAATTGACAAATCAGATATGCACAGTATAATTGTTTTTAGGTACCTTTCAAGCTAATATGAGCACAATAAAATTCTCTTGATGAGATAAAGGAAAATCTTCAAGTTTTCCTATACCTCATCCTGTCATCATAAACCTAATTCCTTTGTTTCTTTTATTGTTTTCCTTCATTGCAGAATTGACATATCAGATATGCACAGTATAATTGTTTTTCGATACCTTTCAAGCTAATATGAGCACAATAAAATTCTCTTGATGAGATAAGGAAAAAAATTATATTTTGGGCATTAGTAGCATTCATTCCTTCTTTTCCATACTCGTCCAAATTCCCATTTTTTCTAAATCAGTGGAGAAACAAATCATTCTCTTTGTGTTTTCATTAAGTGTGGGTTTTTTCTTTGAGATGTCAATTGTTATGAAAGAGAAATCAGGCATCAGTCTTGTTCTTAACCTCTCTCATCAAAGCTTTCCAGGGACAACTAGCTTCTTCTTGCTACTCTTAACAAGCTGAGGCACTATCACTTCAAGTTGTTAGGACTTCCCACTGACAAGATCCTGTTAAATTGTTTGATGGCAGTGAATCTAAATTTTCTCAGTATTTGGTATCAGTTTTGGTTTTTGTGCATTTCTCCCTATAAAAAAAATAATCAAGTGATCAAAGGAAGGATGCATTAACTCAAAGGCCGAGAACTCAATTATTTATTTAATAAAAAGAAATCAAGCAGTAAACATCAACTTTTGGTGGGGGGGGGGGGGATGAAGATAGACACTATCTACTGATTCAAGAGCAGCAGTCCCAATGAGGGGAGTGGGGAACTCAGTTAAAACCTCAAATGGTCACTAGGACTTCTCAATATGCATCACTAATTATAATTCATAAGTTAGCAACAATGAACCAGGAAAGCAACATACCCAGTTCTAGTGAGAAAGCAGTGCGCCCCATTGATATCCAACATTTGGAATTCCCCAAAGTACAACTTGCTCAAATCATTTTTTGTCAAATGCTGAAGAACTGGTGCAGCAAGAGGACCCTACACCAGATTCATACATAAAAAAATGCTAAATTGAAACATCTTCAGAAGGCTATAAAACTGAACAGAGATGTAGAAGTGCTAAGATTGACGAATGTAAAACTGTAAGTCACTTGGTAGAATTGTTGGCCATCTCTTTTATACTGACTGACAACTTATAAGCAAAGATGTAAGTAGATCTCAACTGTACACAGACTGCTCTGTAACCTAATATTTTTAACTTATTGTTTCTATTTTTATAAATTCAGTTGCTGGGGAAGATAAAAGGTTACAGAAAAAAAGGAAATGCAAAAAAGCAGCAAGCCAAAAATAAATAGAGGCACCCAGTGTAAAGTAGTTAACAAGTTGCAGCAGTGTTTAATGAGAATCAGCCTCAGAGGTTTGAACAGCCTGCTTATGGTTGAAGAATCCATGGCAAACCAGCAAGGAGATCGTCAAATTGATATTTGGAAGTAAACAGCCTTTCCTTAAAAAAAATTCAAAAGTTCAACAGAACTAAAATGGGAAAAAAGGAAATCTCTGAATTTTAACCCAAATGCACTGAAACTCACAGAAATCTGACAAGGGCTCATATTGAAACAGTACAACACCATTCATATTAAAAATAAAAAATGTTCACAAATACCAGTAAATGACACCAAAACAGGCTCTACACTGGCTCAGATAGCCAAGACAAGCAGAAACTTCAAAAATAAAGTTAGTGGCAAATTATTAGTCATGAACCAACATGCATGTAATTAAAACAGAAGCAGGAAAAGAAAACTACTGATAGACCTGGAGAGCCAGAAGAGATCTCTCATCATGTATATGCCATGAGACATCCCCACCCTTGGCTTTGAATGCCTTCATGTGCTCCTCAATGTGTGCAAGATCCTTATCCCTACAACCCGCATTCACAACCAGGTATATGTGATCATCCTTCACCTTAGTGATCACCGAATCATCAATTGCCCCTCCTTTCTCATTCGTAAAGACAGTGAGGGTTCCGGTCCCAGGGGCAAGGCCAGCAACATCAGCAACGACAAGCTTCTCGAGGAATGATATACTGTCCTTTCCCTTAAGACTGAGCCCACACATGTGGGAGACATCAAAGAGGCTACCATTCTCCCTGCAATTTAGAGTTGAGTCCATAATTGAGTCCTTGTACTGGATTGGCATGCTCCATCCGGCAAAGGGCACCATCTTCCCACCATTGGCGACATGGAAATCGTACAGAACAGTTTTCTTGAGCTCAGCTTCGGAAGCAAAACATCGACGTGCTACAGCCTTTTTATCGGCCTGTCCAAGGCGGCGAGTGATGGATTGCCCAAGCTGCCAAAGACCTCCTCTCATTTTGCAGATAAGACCTGAAACATCATGGGATGAAACAGATAAGAGAATGTAAGAGACTTGTGAGTAAGTAATCTCCAACCGGATCTCTGGAAATACAGAGAAGCACAAAGGTCAAGCAAGAAACGTATGGTAGCATTAAAATATTTAGACATACAGAGGAGTCTCTGCCGATAATACAGTAACAACACAAATCTCCAAAGGAATAGACGACAACAAATTGAAAACAACAAGGGAGAGAACCTCCGAGAAAACTGATGGTGAAGGTGATCTCTAAGTGGGTTTACGAATCTCACCCCAAGAGCTCTGAATAGAACAATCAACAGGGGTGGTTGCACGTGGATTTGTGTGACACAGACACACACAGAGAGATGTCTATATTAGAGAAAAAAAAACCATAGACAATTCACAACTAAATCAAAGAACAAGTATAGATGTGAAAAAGGGCAGAGACGGAGATAAATCAGATGATCTCTAAATGAATATCAAAAGAAATAATGAAATGCTGAAAGAAGCCAATCAATCACGAACCTCCAACCAATCGGGAAATTTTTTTTTTTTTTTTTTTTTTAATTGCCAGGAGAAGCTGTTCAACAAACACAGAAAAAGAGAAATGCAAGTCAAGTGAAAGCTAACCAAGAAGAAGAAGAAGACCTTACTGAGATTTATCTCCTCTTCCCGCAGAACTAAGCCAGACAGATGGGTGGGGGAGAGATAAGAACTCAAAGGAGCAACATCACTCCATGGAGAGTTGGTGATGAATGAAAAAGGAAATTAAAATTATCGCCTTTAAGGTTCGGTTGCTCAAATATTAATAATATTCTTTTATATTTTTTGTAATATTTGCTGGTGGGATTTAGTGGGTGGTAGAGGTTTTCCTCCGCTAAATCGAAACAAGACACCCCATCGTTGGTGAGTGGTGGTGACCATCTGACCATCTCTCTCTCTCTCTCTCTCTTGCTCTCCAGTATTTGTATATCCGTATAGGTATAGGTATATCTGATAGGTATAGGTATAGATATTGGTAAGGGTGTCAATTTGGGGCGGGAACCGGGACCGTCTCAGAACTATCCCGTTAAAACCCATAACCGACCCATCCCATTACTAAATGGGATGGTTTTGGGAGTTGGTTTTGGGACCACTTGCTAAATGAGACGGGATGGTTCTCGGACGGGTTTTCCAACGGATCTAGAACCGAAATCCCAATAAGGAACCAGCTAGAACTAGAACTGCTAGGACTCGTTTAACATGCCTAAAGTATTTATCTAGGGGTAGTTAATACTTAATAGTTATAACATATTTGAATTTGATTTGGTGTTAGTGATTTGTAAGCGTAAATTTTGGTCTTGGTTGAGTAAGTGTATGCTCAAGAATTAATAACATGATTATTTTATGCTTAGAACATATATTCAATTATTTGTATGCTTGAGAAATTTATCTATATACTTAGGAATTTTGTACATATTTGACTGTTGAGGCTTTGAGTGTTTAGAACCGTTAAGGAATTGGAATCAAACCGTCCTATTATTAAATGGGACCAGTTCCTAGTTTTGGGAACGTTATGTAAACGGGACGGTTCTAGGATTGGCCTTCTTGGGACCAGAACCGGTAAAGAACTGTCCCGTTTGACACCCTTAGGTATTGGTATTGGTATCGCTATTGGTATTGGTATCGCTATTAGTATTGGTATCAGTATCAGTGTTGTTATGGTGTCTTTATCAATCTCAGCCAATACCGATATCGATAACAATACTAATACCAATCGATTGCATCAGTTGGATGTATTGGGTCGTTTTGCCCCTCAAATGATGGATATAAAGGGTTTTTTACTGGTTTATCCTCCCCTTTTTTGATACCATCGATACAATATCAATCAAGCATCAGTATTGGATCGCCCGATATGGCCAAATCCGATATCCTAAAAACAATACCTAAAACCATGATTAACAATGAACCTCTATTAGTTAATTAATGTTGTGTTTGGTATGCATTCTTGGAATGCATTCTATGTTGGTTTTGCATTCTCAGCGATAAAAACAACTATTTTTATCATTCGAGAATGCGAAATCGACTTAGAATGCATACCAAACACTGCTTAACATTCAAACAGGTTGCACATAATTTTATTAGTACAACATAATGGTGTATAATAATATACTTCCCAAAAGGCAATGGGTTCGACTCTCCCTCTTCCCTCACCCCTCAACTTGCAAAAGTTTTTCTAGTCCGGCAAGATTAGAGAGTATCTCTAGAATGACAATGTATTTTGCCACGTGTAAGTGTATTGGTAATTTTACTGATTTCGATTTGCCACATGTCAAATTTCAGACTTTGATTCAATCATATGCCCTCTCATGTATTGACATGTTTCCTTATATTTTCAATCATATATTTCTTTTTGATAAAAGTTTCATTTTTTATAAATAGCAGATTTTCGGGTCTACCTGGCAACGAAATTGCAGTTCTATCAAATCTACCACATGACAGAATGACTAGAGAAACTCCCTAGGCTTTATTGGACTAGAAAAATGTTGTCCAAATAATAATTTAAACTTTCTTTTGTTTTTTTGAAAGTAATAATAAAAGAAAAAAATTCCAAGTAACAAAGTGACGTATAAAATGTAGGAATTTTTCTTTAAGTATCCAAACAAAATTCTGGTCTATACATAGTGTCAATGGCAAACCTAGGGGACAAGAGTGGATTGGCCCCCCAAACTATTTGATTGGCTATTTGTATGAATATAATTTATGGGAAAAGTTGGGCACACCGCTGGACTACCCAGTCTATGTTTGTCTCTCTCCCCAACCCCATGGAAAAGACCTCCTGCCCCTCTCATGGTTGCACCTCCAATGGTCCATCCGCCGCATGCAAGAAAGCATGCGATGTAGCCATCTCTTGCCCATAATTTATAAATGAAAACTCTATAGTTGCATTTATAACACATGAACGTCTTTTGATTGCCCCTTGTTTTATCCACAAAAGTCTTTAAGTCAATGAAAAAAATAAATTTTAAAATAATTTGAAAACGACTTACCATCAAATCATTTCCAAGAGCTATCATAGTGATATGATAGGATTTTACCACATAAAGAAAAAATATGTTATACTAATAGGGTAAACAAAAAAAGGACCGAATTTTCCTCTACACAGTGAATGGGAATCCGTTCACTAATTCCCTTCACTGCGGGTGTGTGGATGGGTGAGAGTAGGCACTGGGAGGGCATTATGAGAACATACTATAACTCTATAAGGGATGGGTGAACCCTAGGATGGTGGGTGAATCATTCACGCCTTGTGGAGGAAAACTTTCTCTAAAAAAATATATTATATATTATTTGATACTTTAAGGGGTGTAATAAGAAAATCCCCATTTAATATATATGTCAAAGAAATCATGTGAAAAGATATTTAGCCTATAATATCTTGGTACCTTCACTATTTAGTTCTTTCATTCATGGGAAATTCTTGTTGTAATTAAAATTGGTGAAAAATAAATTGCAATTTTACTTGTTTGCCCGACACACTTTTTTTTCTTTCAATGAGAGTAAAATTTTATCATTTCACATGTATATTTGAAAGAAGTGCAAGACAATGCCTAATATTGAGAATAACATAATGGTAAACCATTTTAAAGCTATTTGTAAAATCATTTTCTACCGTTAATATAGCATAAGGCAGGGTACAATCAAAAGAAGGTTACAACTTCTCAATTCATCACTTTGGTGTTACACTAAAATGCACCCAAATTCATATAGTGAATGTATAAGGAAATTAATTTTTATCATATTACTTTACGACAAAGTTTCATGAAGAGAAAAGGTTCACGGAGAATCTCCAACAACCAGAAAGAGGAGGTCCTCTATTTACAAGGATTGGTAATGGATTCACTAGCCATAACTGAGAAAAGCAGAAGTTTGAGACACCAGTGGCTAAAAGGTGTGCCTCAAAAGTGAGCTCTCTTGGAGCATAACAGAAAAAGACATGGTCAAAGTTATGTATAAAGGAAAGGATGTCTTTGATTATGGAGATTGTTGTCCTACCATCTCAGAATTGTTCAGTAAGTGGCAATCACAGATGCACAATCATTTGTGATGACAAGAGATTTGAAACTCAGAATGTAGGATAATAGGAGGGCGTCTCTAATAGATTCCGCTTCCGTGGAAGATGCTGAAAAACCACTACCTGAGACACAACTACGGGTCTGGGAAGGGTCATAATGTATGCAGCCTTACCCACACTATGTGGAGAGGCTATTTCATGACTCAAATCCACAACCACTTGGTTGCAATGGAACAACCTTACCATTGCACCGAGGCCCACCCCTCGAAGTTATTCCTTTTTATCAACTAATAATGAAACTTTACTTAATTTTTTCTTGCTATCTATAATGTACTTTTTTTTTGTTATCTATTGTTTTTTTCTTCTTAAAATAGTTTATACTATCTACGAAATCTCATAACCAAACTCAATCATATGACTCATCATACATAGAACTGTTTCCTGACCATCCTAATATTGATCAAAATTGACATATGATTGTATCACATGATGTAGCGCTTTGTGATTGAACTTACGAGATGGATTTAAAAATAATAAATATGATATTTTCAAAATTTTGAATGTCACCTATAGGGCGCAATAAATCTCGTGTCATTGAGGTTATTAATTCTTTAAAAAATTAAGGGGAAAAAAAAGGTTGTGTGGCGTCTGCGTCCAAACATAGGAAGGACAAAATCACCACCCTACCCCCATGAAATAAAAAGTCCCACCTTTGTTGGATGCCCCCGCATGCATCTCATTGGCCCCCATGTTGGTGCAGGGGGCACATAGCCTGGTAGCGATCCCCCTCCCAAAAATTATTAACTATTAGAAGAAATGCAAATGTATCAATAATATTACATATTTCTATAATCTGCTACTAACATTATCGAATAATCCAACAACTCAAAATTTCAGTCAAGTCTCGAGTGGTGCACAATCATACCATACAGGATATGAATGAATATTTATATAAGCAAAATGACACATGTCATCACCTAATTATATGACAAGCATACAAATACGAAAAGGTAATCCAGATCCAAAAATAGGAACATGGGAAAGTAAATCATGGAAAAAGTTTTCCCATGAGGCCAAATACCCAGCCTTTCTCTCTCTCTCTCTCTCTCTCTCTCTCTCTCTCTCTCTCTCTCTCTCTCTCTCTATGACAACCCCTTACACTCTCTCCTCTATCCTTAACTAACAAAATCGATCAAAACTTGACTAACTCGACTGCTCTTTAAGGGAAGAGCTGCTTAGAAAGAAGGAAGTCTTATCTCTAAAGGCAGACAGACAAATCTTTACTAATCTAGTTGAGTTGTTCATTAATGTGATGTGGAAAACTCTTCCCACATGACATCTTAGGAAACCTCATTTTAAAAATTAGGGAGAATGTTATCTATCCAAGAGTGTATGTTACGTCGACAGAAAATACCAACTCATGACACTCCCTTTGGTTCGATTAAAGGGGAGCAGTGATGTCATTTCAAAGGGAGAGAGAGAAAGAAAGAAAGAAAGAAAGAAAAGCATAGGAGTGTATCCTACACTCCCAAAGAGAAAAAAATTGTCCCAAAAAATTATTAGAGGGGAATCACTCCCAGGCTATGTGGAACCTACATCAGCGTAGGGCATCCAATAGGGAGGAGATTTTTCATTCCACATGGGGGCGGGATGGTTATTTCACCTTTTCTATGTCTGGGTGTCGGCGACATGTAGCCTGACGGTCTTCTTTGTTTTTCAAATTATCAATGAAAATTATTCTTTGAGCCGCCAATGGAGGGTACGGTAACACCCTTTCTATATATCTCTCTCCTCATATGAAATGACCTCATTGTCCTCCTATGTACGATATCATTCCATCATGAAATTTGCTCCTATGTGTTGCTTGCTCTGAGAACACCTTCTAGTAATTAATTTAATTGGGAAGGGATTGCTGCCAAGCATGTGGCCCTTGCACCAGCGTAGGGGCTAATGGGAGTATGCACACGGGCATCAAAGGGAAGGGGTTCAGTTGTCATTTCACTGCCCAATGTGAGAGAGCACAATGGGACACTGACGAAAGTAAACATCAACAACAACCATTGTCCAACCATCATCTAAACACCATCCAAGACCATCGTCCAAAGCTTCAAAGTCAAAGTTCACCTACTTGTAGGTATCATTATGTGTAGTTGTTATTTGTTGAAATCCTTCATATAGAAACTACTATGAAAAGGGATACTATGTTAAATCAAATCATCTTAGTTCAAGTAGTTGTAATCCCAATAGATTGTAAATCAGTTCTCCTTTCATTTTTATTGAAACTTTCTCAAATAAAGATTTTTTAAGTTTCCTTCTCTGTAAGTCTTTAATTTGGTATCAGAGCCAAGAAATTGGATTCATCTTCTTCCACCACTCATTGCCCATCTCTCAGAGGTAGTAAACTTCAACCTCAAAAGTCTGTGAGCTTCTTGTACTTCTTCTACCACCAAGTTAGAAGTTGCCAATGGGAGCATGCGCACGAGCATCCAAGGGGAGGGACGGAGTTTTCATTTCACTGCCAAATGTGAAAGGGCACAAAGGTATACTATCGAAAGTAAACATCGACAACAACCACTATCCAACCACTATCCAATTCTCGTCCAAGACCACTGTCATATACCATTGTCCAAAGCCTTAAAATACAAGCTCACTTACCAGTAGACAACATTACGTGTAGTTTTTATTTGTTGAAATCATTCATGTAGAAACCCCTGTGAAAGGGGATACATTATAAATCAAAATCACCCCACTTCAAGTAGTCGTAATCCCAATAGATTGTAAATCAGTTCTCTTCCCATAGTTGTTGAAGTTTTCTTGAATAAAGATTTTTTTAATTTTCTTCTTTGTACCTCTTTAATTTGGTATCAGAGCTAAGAAATCAGTCTCATTTTCTTCCATCATTTGTTGCCCGTCTCTCAGAGGCAGTAAACTTTATCCCTTAAAAGTCTGTACGCTTCTTGGAGCCTTTCCATGACCAAGTTAGAAGTCATTAATAGAAACATACACACAAACATCCAAGGAGAGGGGCAAAGTTATCATTTCACTTCCCAATGTGTGAGGGTACAAGGGAACACTTTTGAAATTAAACATCGACAACAACCATCGTCCAACCACCATCCAAGACCATCGTCCAAAGCTTCAAAGTTCAAGTTCACCTACCATTAGGCACTACTACATGTAGTTATTTGTTGAATCCTTCATGTAGAAACCCTTATGAAATGAGATAATTTATAAATAAAAAACATCTCGCTTAAAGTAGTTGTAATCTGTGGGTACTGCGACTAGACACCCCCCCTGGAGGAGGAAAAAATGAAAATCCCTCCTTCCCGAAGTGGGGGGTAGTCTTTTTGTGATCCTTTTATGGTTGATACTGTATTAATTTGTTACCTATGTATTCATTATTGAGAATAAAGGGGATGAGATCATGCTTTATACATTTAAAGAAATAGGAGTCGCTACATAGGGTTTGGGCCTAGGACCCAACAAGTGGTAGCCCAATCTCTTGGGACTGGAAAAGGCTATATGATTCCATATGATCTAGTCAGAGATTTTGAGTAAGTAGTCAGGTTGTGAAAATGAGAATGTGTTCTCCCCCGGTTAAACCAGTATTTCTACTAGATGCTAGGTTTCAAATGTTCTCTCATAATAATATGCCTTATACCAACATAGATGGCTAAATCATGATGCATTAAATATTAGGAAAGGAAAAGCAAACATGCTATTTTATGAGTTTGAAAGTACTATGTACACTAAACGGAATACTTTAAAAGTCTACATTGTGCCAAAATAAAGGAAAAAAGTAGAAATGTATACATATAATGGACGTGCACTTGGGGATCGTGCCCTTGAAACGATAAAAATCTAGGGGATGTGCATATATACTTTTAATGGAAGTGGGTTGGTGAACAGATCTTTGTCCCCTCCAGTTCTCTATCCGGCCCAGTTCCCCAAGTGTCTCTAATAAGTGGGACAATGACCACCCTACCCCTACCCTAATGGAGTCCAACCCCCCCCCCTTATTACAGACACTGGGGGAATTGGGCTGGGCTGGGCTGGGCCAGGTAGGGAAATGGAGGTGATAATTTTTCGTTGGTGAACTCGAAAAGGGAAGTAACCAACTAGGTACATCGGTTCCCAATAATTTATGTCAATACAATTGGAGAAATCCCAGAGGAACAGAATCGGCAAATTGTGCATGTCAGTGTAGACACCACATTTTGACACCTTGGAAGTGTGTCTTGGCAATGATGGTAAAGTTCGTAACTCGTGTGGTGACTGAATGGCAAGAATTATCAAATTATCCCTACCCCACTTTTTGTAATCAACTGTCCCAAATAGAGCTTAAACCCCTAACATAACCGTATTTAACCATTTTAAGTCCACATTTGAAGTTTCACCCGAATCCAACACCTTTGTGAAAATGATCGTTTTGCCCCTAGCATGATTCTCGGTATCTGGACCACCCGATTTAGTCTGAAACACTTTGGATGACCTCATTTGTTCATATTAAGCTTTCACGTAAAGTTTCGGCCAAATCGGATAATTTTTGTGAAAAATAACCGTTTTGCCCCTGGCATGGTTATTGGTACCCTAGCCACCCGATGTGACCTGAAACCATTTGGATAACTTTATTTGGTAATGTTGTGCTCACACATAAAGTTTCATGTAATTCTGGTATCATTTGGACCTTGATCGGCGTGAAACACCATTTTTGTGCTTTTCTCGATATCCATGCCATTTTTAGGCAAAATCAGGCCATATCTACCACACGGATGGAAAGTACGTGTTAGGACCTTCGCGGCAATATGTGGTATGTCAAAATCGGCCATTTGGTTTTGGAGATATTAGCATTTGAACGTGGACCTTCAAAATGGAATCTTTGAGAAAGAGAGAAAAAAAAAATTTGACCGATCCGAGTCAAACCGGATTGCCCCGACCGGATCAACCCGGCCTAACCCGACCCAGCTGGACAGTCGGCAGGGGACAAGCCCCCACCATATAGACTGAGCCACACATGGCCCCATGCCCACTTGCCTGAGCCAGGGTAAGGCTGCACCGGCCTAGGCTGCCCAGCAGGCCTAAGCACACGCAAGCCCAGCGAGCCCATCACTCACCTTATCCCCAGCCATTAAGGCCCCAAAGGTCTTTGAGACCTTTCCTCGAATAGATTTTCTCTTATAAATAGGAGGCCATTTGGAGGGTCTAGAGACGGAGGAAAATTAGTGAGAAATTACCTTCACGTAGTCCTTGATCCCCTCTTTCCATCCATGATTTTCTTATCCATAGGTTATGCTCCATTACTGATACAAAATTCTGTAAATACCCCTTCTTCACCACTCTTGCCATTCGGAGCAACCACACTTGGAGCGGCTTTTGGAGGTTTCCGGCGATACTTACGGTAAAAAAAAGGTTACTCAAGCTGATCCCAGGCACTTCCACGCTTCAAGGGTATTTTTCCATATTTTTTAATTATTTCTAAGTATTTGTTTTGATTTTCTTTACAACAAAGGTTGTTTTTCAGTTATAAAAATGTTAAAAATAATTCAAGAGTGATAAAAATATGAAATTTTCAGGGATGATGCTTGTCACTATGTTTGACATTCATTAATTTTATCAAGCTCCAAATAAATTTGTTGTGACATTTTTACCCCTGTAAAGGATTTTGGATTATATAACATCTGAACATGCGGGTGGGTATTTGGACAAAAGTGTTATGACCATGTTAAATATCATGTTTTTATTAGTGAGAATGGGCTCTGGTTTGATCCAATTCAGATCTGTGATGGGGATTTTGTATTTTTCTTTGTTTTACCTTCTTTTTTAGCATTTCAGAAAATATTAAAAATAATATAAATGCATAAAAATTCACAAAAAAATTATGGAATGCATATTTCATCATGTTTGATTTTATGGAATCATTATCCACTGACATGCATGTTTGATAGTTTTTATACATTTCCCACCTCATTTAGGGGTATAAATGTCATTTTTCTAATTATAATGAAAAATTCTGGAAAAATAGGAAAAAATGTTTTTATGCATGACATGCTGTTTTAGAATGGTTTAGGATGTTTTCATATGCATACGTGACCATCATGCTTGATAGATATGCATACAAAGTCATTTGCGCCCTCTAGGGGCATTTTGGTAATTTACCAAATGTGGGCCTAAGCTATCATTCTGGAAATATCATTTGGTGTGTTCAGTCATTTTAGGATGTTTAACATCACTTTCGATGCCTACAATGATTCTAAGTGTCTTTTGACACTTTTGCCATTTTGCCCTTAGGGGCATTTTGGTCATTTTGTGACCAAACTTTGCTTAGGACCCCGAAAAGGCTCCTGTTACTTTTGCCGCATGTTTTAACATTTAATAAACATGTTTTAAGCATAAATCAGCATTTTCATGAATTATCATGCATTTTCTACATGTTTGCCATAACAGGGGCATTTTGGTAATTTTTACCACCCCACATTTCCTTGCCATTTCATGTGCTCTTGATGATCCAAATGCATGATGTTAATGTTATTTAATCATGTTTTGCTTATTTACAGCATTTAAATATGATTTCATGCTTTTGTACATATTTTGGCCCTTTGGTGGCATTTTCGTAATTTTGGCTATTTTGGCCTATAAGCTGTTTTGCTTATCAATATAATTGTCCTTCTCCATGATATAATTAGACTTGGTTTTCTTTTTTACAGTCAACCATGTTTTAGACCATAGAGTTAGGCTTTCTAATTTAGGTAAAATCCATTAATTAGCTTAACTATGATGCATAATGTACATAACCATCTAGCCTAGTGATAGTAATCAGGATTAAAACATTAATCTTAATTAGCCTAACTAGGTTCATAAATTTCAATTAAGATAATAAAAAATCTTCAAAAAAAACATTAGTTTAATTAGGTACATAATATGTATAAAACAACAGTACACAATAGAGTTTGGTCTAGGAAGACCGACCGTCGACCGGGCGGTTGCTGGGTGCCTAACACCTTCCCAGCCCGTAACTTGACACTTACCCAGAGATCTGGGGCAGACCATCCATTGAGTCATTGGAGTTAAATTAGCACCCCTTCTGCGAAGGAGGGGCACCATTCATGGGTCCTAGACCATAAATCTAGGTGGCGATTTCTATTTTCCCATTTTCTTTCTTTCCCCTGGGTGCACGCCCAGCGACCCTCCGTCCGCTGCGCCTACAATCATAAAAACTGTGGTTTTTGTCGTTCACATTTTAAAAATAAACAGGTTTAAAGGGTGTTAAACGGTCTAGTCAATATGGTTTCGGCTTATTCATATATCGATTCAATCCGATTTCAATCTGATAAGGAATTTGGTTTCCAAGACCGATCCTTTTCAATTTGCTCAGTTTTCTTTAAAAGGGTAAAAAATCTTTAGTTTTATTTTTAAGGGCGCCATTCACTGTGCCGCAGCACAGGCTGCACCCAGGGACATGGGGGTGGGCACAATGACCACCCTACCTTCCTGCACAGGCTGCCCATTGTGCCCTGAGTGCAGACTTCGCTGGGGCACAAAGAACATTCTCCCTTATTTTTATCCCGGTTTAGTGGTTCCAATTGATCGATTTCGATCATTCCAATTGGTTTCATTCTTTTTCCAGTTTCTAAAATCCAAAACCAATACTAATGGTTTCAGTACCTTCAACTGGTCTAGTTTCTTAATTGACACCCCCTACTGGGTTCTAAATACCCTCTTCGAGATAAAATGAAGACGTTACGGTACAAATCGGCTTTCATTAGACACAATATCTAAGAACATTTGTAATGCAATGCAAGCTACTTTTCTCATCACCTGTTTCCATGTGAGAAACCAGCGTGTTTTGACTCTGAATGCTATCAATACAAGTTAGCTAACATTGTAGGTAGCATTATTAGTAGTGGCTTTGGTTACCTATTCCAGATCTTCAGCCTTCCCCCCCTCTTTTCTTTTCCTTCCTTTTTCAGGTTCACACTTTTTTTTAATACAACCATCTTTGTATCAAACAAAATATATAGGAATATTTGCAATGCAGACTGTTTTTCTCAGCAGCTGTTTCCAGTTAAGAAACCAAATGTTAGAATGATAACAACTCAACTCAACTGAGCTAAAACTTAAGGATTATAGTTTAGATTACAATTCCACAAGAAGACAAAGGCCTGGAAAGAATTTTATAATGGCTATGTTTCACTTCAGCAACACATTACCCATATAACCCTCTCCCAACATTTCCATCAATTCATGACCATCAATTAGTGGGTACATTAGTAAACCAAACCACAACCCCCCCCCCCCCCCCCAACAGATATATATTCAATCCAGTTAAACAAAACATTCAAGAGAACATACTCTGTGAACAAGTCAAACAAGGAGCAGGATTAGGGAATCAGGGCAGCAACTCAGATGCTACAGTCCAGAAAATCATGTGCTGGACTTTATCTTTGAATAACATGGTCAATCCAGAGTCTGTTCCATAGTAGATGCTTCAATACTGTGAATAACATGGTCAATATAGAGTCTGTTCCATTGTGGATGTTTCATGTACTGAAACAACATTTCAATCATTCCAACTGTCCTAACTGGAAATAAATCTTGGGCAGACATGTAGTTAATCTGGAATCTGAATAAACAAAATCAAAGATCCTTCCATTTCTTATAAACTGTCAACTAGCCATCTTGGATATGCAGAGGTCAAAGGCCAACCTTCCAGTGGATAGAAAATGGAGCAATTTATATATCATTTTGTTTATAAAATTTAACTAAGTTTAACCCTACTATTTCTTTCAGTTACATAAAGACCAAAAAAAGCAATGCATCAGATTATTTCCAACGTTGATCCACAGATATAACAACCCATTGGTAAAGATCCACCCACTGATGGCTAATGTGGCCCGTCGATACTAACTTAAACTGTCAACTCACAAACTTCAAACTTCTAACAAATTAACCCCTCTACACTCCCACCCACAGTAGCCAGCAAGGTGGCTAAATGCAAAAATCTGAAGAAAACAAAGATGACATCAAGATATAACATGCCCCTGTTTGTTATTCTATACACATCTTCCTTCCTCAATATGTAATAAGAAAACAGAAACTTGTGTCCCGGTACCAAAAAGATACAAAGTGTCTCACTCAGCAACAGTTAAACTGACTTTGGGCACACTCGTAATGTGTGCAATAATTACCATCCCCCCCCCCCCCAAAAAAAAAAAAATAGTGTGACTTTGATTCTAGCACAAGCTTTCATTTCTTGCTACCCAATTTTTGTTTATTGTACCATGACAAGGTGTGTATGGATGCGTAATATATCTACAAGTTCTTCGAATATAACTACTACTCTAAGAACTGTCCCCCCAGTGTTCTGAAGGTTTTCTGAATGGATGGACAAAATGCGTTCCCAAATCATGTTTTTGGGAGGGAAGGAGAAGGGGGAAGAGTACAACAAAGATCACATTGCACAGACCAATCTACAATGAGGAAGACTATAAAATTTCATAGTTATCTTAAATATAATGAAATAAGATTTATTTCCAAATCTACATCAAATCAAAGATGTCTGTCTGAACAATAATTTACTACCACAACCCAAGACCCTTCCCTGGTTCATTCAGAGGAGTTGGAATCATGCAGATAACCAGTGTGAAGAAAACATGTAAAGGACTGAAAACAACTAAGAAAACATAATGGAATATTGGGATCAGCAAACAACAGATAATGGAATATTGGTATTAGTAATTAGAACAGACCTACAATTCAGAGACTTCAACAAAAAAAACATGCACAGATGATGTTTGGGATTAGTAAACAAAACAACAATGGAATATTAGAATTATTAATCAGAACAGACCTACAATTCACAGACTTGCACATCAAAACATGCACACGTGATGTTTCAATAGACCACACTACACATCCACCTACCTGCATGAAGGGATATTGAATTGTTTGGAACAGAGACTGAAGCTAAATATTAAGAGCATTTCTTTGGAAGGATTTAAATAAACAACAAACAGGAATTGAATATGAGATCAATGCGACTGAAGAAGGTATGACTGGACAGAAAATTTGATGCTTTGCTCACTTGCCTAAAGAATATAGTCATAGAAAACGTCAATAAGGTACATGGTATCAGGATCGACATGATGGGCTACAATAAAATCTGTGATGCTTAACCTAAGCATCAAACTCAGCTCGCAGGCAACAAAAGAAAGCTCCAACTTAAACCATCGATGGACCCAGATGTAAGGTCTTTGGTCCACCGTAAACCTGTTCTATATCCCACACTCCTCAGCTCAATCCCATCAATACATTATTTATTGAAAATTGAGAAACTTATGCTAATCAAATTCCCACTTTAAGAAAACCATGTTAAATAGATACACTGCCGTCAATTAAAGCATGTCCTAGAACTTGCAGAGAATGAAGTTGCTTGAAGTCAAATATATCCTTTAATAGAAGTACATATTTTATTAAGGGATAAGAGGCTCAAAAGGGGAGGGGGAAGAAAATATCCCCCAAATGAGAAACACAATATACATGAGGAATAAAAAGTAGGCAGCATTCGCAAGGTGAGGTTGCCTTGTGCGCAGAAAAGAGTCACTAGTGCAAGTGTGTTAAAGAGGGAGGCATGTAAAATCAATTGTAATGTTATTGAAACCAAATCACATTGTATTTTAAAGTTGGGATAACTTTTCCCAACCGAGTTAGTATCTCTATCGCATGCACAAGACAGTGTGCCTTGGGAAATTCTAACTGAACAAAAAGTGAACTAATACACAAACTTAGAAGCCTACAACATAATTCCAACTTTGCAAAAATCAGTGTAGGAAATATCTGTAAACTCTACAGAAATGGAGAAGCTCCTAACAATTAAGGTAGCAACAAGATATGACAATCTGAGATGGCTTATCTCCAATACAGAGATCATAACATCATCAAGGTAGAAGGAGGAAAAGAAAGCAACATGACATCAATCACAGCAATTAAGGTAGCAACAAAATATGACAATCTGAGACGGCTCACCGCCAATACAGAGATCCTAACATCATAAAGGTAGAAGTGCGGGAAAATAAAAGCAACATGACATCAACTGAAACAGATATCCAACCAAAATAACATCCTGCCTCAGTAACTTAATGTAATCTAGATGCCAAAGATATCTTTGTAATGGAAGAAACAAGTGCAAATATGATGAAATATTTTCTCAAAATCTGCCATTTTTTACACAACCTTGGCCAAATGTTAACCTCTCTTATTACCATGGTCTTAATAACTGAAGCATACCAAATAAACTTCCCTACTGAGGCAAAGCTTCTTCAACTTCCTTCCACAACTCAGCAGTCTTAGCGAATCTCTCCTTCATTTGGCCAACAAGTTCTCGTGCCTCTTCAACCTTTGAAATGCTCGCAAGCCCATTCACAAGTGTCGTCATGGTCGAGAAGTTTGGGAACCAATCCTTCTCCATGCTTTCCTTACACACCTTTAATGCAACATCAAAGTCCTTGCCTTGGCAAAGGTAGTGAATCAATGTATAATAGCAATAACTATCTGGGACACACCCCTTGCTCGGCATATCATCAAATAGCCTCTTCGCTTCCTCTAAATCCCCCTCCTTACAGAAGCCATGAATGAGGTGGCAATAAGTAACAGAATTAGGCTTCATGCCCCTTGTTAACATACCTTCAAACAACGCCTTAGCCTCAGCAGATTTCTTCAATTTGCAGAGACTTTGGATCCTAATATTATAAGTACTAATATTAGGATCAGTATCATGTTTTTTCATCAATTCCAACACTTTCCCAACGTCTTCAAACTTCTCCTCTTTATAAAACCCCGCAAGCAAAGTACCAAATGAAGTAGTATTCGGTTTACAACCTCTCCGATCCGTCTCAGCTAAAATCGAGTAAGCCGAACTAGATGAACCCGACTCACAGAAGGCTTTGATAACGGTATCATACGTATCTAAATTAGGCTTAATTCCATAAGTTTGGGGGAATTCCATGAAAATTCGACTTACCTCTTCGTACATTTTTGCGACAATGCAAGCAAACAGGGGGGCATTGAGGGATTTGGCTGAGCGAGGTATACCCAATTCGTCCATTTACTTGAAGGTGCGAATAGCGTGATCAAGCATTCCAGATTGGCCGTAGAGGACAATGGCATGAGACATGAAACGATCGTTTCGGAGATCGGGGCGGGATTTTAATTCATCAAGATAGAAGCGGATAAATTCAAAGGATTTAGATTGAGAGAGTTTGGAGACCGCAAGGGAGAAAGCAACGCGATCAAGGGGTACTTCAGGGGTGAGAGAAGCAGCGCGGCATATGTCAAGGATTCGTTCAGGGTTTTTCTCAGATTTCAAGAGCCCCAGAGCAGCTCGAGTTTTTTGTTTGCTGGTGAGAACAGAAGAGTCTGGGCTAAAGATCGATGAGAAATAACGACGGTGGATAAAAAAATTTTGGCGCAAACGAAATGCGGAAGCCATGAATTTTAGATTTAATGGTTGTGATGTTGGTGTTTACAGAGAGAAGCTTGGGATTTGAATGATGTTCATAATAACCATCAATACAATCTCTGTAGAAATGAAGAAAGAGAAATGGAGGTTTTCAGAGTGCCATTGAAAATAAATCCCGGGTTGCAGAAAATGATTCTAGGGCTTTGACTAGAGACACAGAAGGTATAGCGATGGGGTTTAGCGGCTTTAGGCCCAGGCCCCCAAGGGTTTTAGCCGTGGGAAAAAAATTATTGGATCTTGTCAAGGGATTTGAACCCAACGTGACTCGAACACACAACCTTCTGATCTGGTGTCAGACGCGCTACCATTGCGCCACGGATCCTATGAAAAACTTTAATGACGATTAAAATTCTGAACCTAATAAAAACTAAGATAATTTTCTTTTTTTGGAAGTGGAGCATGCATGTTCTTTTTTTGTTTTTTTTTTAATAAGAAGGAAATTTATTGAACTAAAGAGTCATCACAAACATTGGCTTCACTCTCACAAAGGTGAAGAAGCCAAGGAGAGGTAAGAGGCCAAACAATCGGAGATTCAACCGAAAGGGCCGACCTGGCCAAGGTATCAGCCACTGTATTGGTAGTCCTTGGAACAAAAGAAAAAGAGCAATCATCAAAAGATTTTCGAAGTTGAACAATATCATGATGAATACTGATAATGGCAAGCTCCGAATCAGAAGAGGATAATTGCTTGATTAAAGGATAACAGTTTGATTCCACCAAAACTTTCTTAAAGCCACCATTAGCAGCGAGAAGAAGGCCGGAGCAAATGGCAATAGCCTCGGCCATGAAAGCTAAATCACAGAGAACACCCACCGAATAAGCTAAAAGAGGAATACCAAGATGATCCCTTATAATATTGCCAATGCCACCTTTCTTAGTTCCTTTCGTCCAAGCTGCATCAACATTCAATTTGACCCATGAAGGTGACAGAGGTATCCAATTAATAGCTTGATTGGATTCCGAGATGTAAGATGAATTATTACTTTGATCAGTATCAGAACCAGAGGGTGGGTTATTGACAAGCTGGAATTCATGGAACGCCTTCTCTGCCATTCGAATAACTTCCGTTGGCAACCAAGAACGATTTTTAAAGATGAGATCATTCCTAGCTCTTCCGATATACCAAAATAAGAATGAAGCTTGAGAAAAAAGATGTTGTGCCAACTTCTTATCTACAGAAAATAAAGGATCCCAAGCTTTAAACCAATCGCTCATAGTGGCTTCGATTGGGAAATTAATTTTTTGAGAGAGAGACGAGCCGAACCAAACAGCTTTTGAAAAAGGGCAATTGAGGAAAATATGGCCCACTGATTCCAAATCTACTCCACATCTTAGACAGGAAGGATTAATAGGAATATTTCTAGAAAAAAGGCCAGCACCAGATGCAATCCCATCCGCACAACACTTCCATAAAAAGAGCTTAATTTTAGGAAGAGTGTTAGCATGCTAAATGCGCTTCCAAAAGGATTCAGTCATCAAATGGAAAGCTTTAACAGATGAAGAAGAACTGGGCCGGTCACTTCCATAAAAAGAGCTTAATTTTAGGAGCATGCATGTTGGTATGAGAAGAGTGGGAGTTATGATGCGTCAAATGTGGGGGATTTGTCTTTTCTACCCCTTCAGAGGGTTATGAGAGGGGGGACAAGATTGTGCATGGAACCTTTTGCCATTTTTGTTCTTCATTTCCCCATTTATGAATTTCAATGTAAATCGTATTCACATTGGGTTAACCTTTTAGGTTGGTGTGATTACACTTTCATCAAAATGTAAATCATATTCACATTGGGTTTCTACTTAAAGTGTCAATTGGTTGGATCGATCATGGTTGGTTTTGATTGAGATGACCTAGACATTTAACACATATTAGGGAAACGCAAAAGCGAATGATAACCTTATTGATCCTCAAAATCCAAATTGAAACCAACTATTTATTGGTCGATCAGTTTTTTTTTTTTTTTTTTTTTTTTTCGACACCTTAAATTGAGTTCTATAAGTCAATATACAACCTATATGTGTTTTTTTTCTGAGAAAATAATAATTTATTATTGAAAAAAGTGTAGGATATTTCTCACACAATGATCTTTGCAGCTAGATAATTTAACCTCCGTAGCTAAGTTATGGGCAGGTAGAATTAAAAGTCTAGATTGTTTAGTTATGGTTACAAACCAACATAACTTAATTAGAGATTGAATATCAAAAAGTAAATGAAAAAGTTCCCAAAGCTAAGGATGCCGCTCTTGATCCGTCAACTAGTTCTTCACCTCCTCCGAGTCAGTCTAGATTGCTAGGTCATTGCATTCCAGTAGAAGTACCCTTTCGAGTCCTTCCTTGACTCCTCTGAGCTCCGTTTTCTGGGCTGTTCCTGCAAATCCAGAGTTCATACAAGAAGCAACAATTTCATTTTTATGTATGATCAATGATCCCCATCCTCCCCTTGTTGTGGAGGAGTCAAAGCTGTCGTCTGAAATGATTAAACCAGATTCTACAGTGTTTAGACTTAAATAATAGTCAATGTTAGGTTTCATCCCTTTCTGTAAGCGATTGTCCTTTTGGCTGTAGTTGTGTTCTCCTGTTCCAACGGTCAACAGTTTGTTGTCCTCAATCCATCTATCAATCTGTTTCATAACAAAAATTGGGCAAAACTATTTACCCTGAAAAACAATACTGTTCCTGCTTTGCCAGATAAAATATAGAGTGTTGCTGGCAATAAACAACCTATATGTTGATTTCTAATAGTTCTAACTAAATAGAATAAAATGATTAAATATATATAAATAAATAAAAGGAAAGAGTTTTCAAGCCGATAGAGGAGAGAAATGAAGGGTGGTGATTTGAAGGGAGGGGTGTTTGATCACTTAATCAATATGGGGATGAGAATTTGATGCTCGATTGCTCCCGACCACCTTTGACCGTGGAGCATTTTGTCAATAAATAAATACCAAGAATTTTATGTTTTTATTTATCATTTCAATCCATTTCGTCCTACTATATTTGGCCATATCGAAATTAAACGATTTTGAGATCCTAAAATCAGAAAATGAAATTAAACCTACAAATAATTTGGTTGGACCTATTTCTTTTTTTCCCCCATTAACATTTAGCCAATCTTTCAGTCTAGCTTCCAAAGTAACACCCTCAATTGTGAGAGGGCCAAAAAGCCCATCACATTTTACTATAGAGGTATCATTCCTAATTATAGACTATGAAGGGTAAATTGAGAGGAATTATTAACAACATTGGGAGTTCTTTGCCAAGTGTTATACCCAAATATAACTACCCAATTAGATTATGCCACTTAATCAGAGGACCCCAGTCCCACAATAAACGAGGATCACCGAATCACTTCTGTGACCTATCCTAATAAGGAGCCCACCATAAACGGCACAATGCGCCACGTTGACATAGAGTAATCCCTCCTTGCGCCAACCCATTCCTTTAACAAAACTATAAGAAAAGCACCCCATGATCCCAGCGAATCAGGGATCACACTCCTAAGGGGACTCTACCAAGCAATCTCCTTACCAAAGATGAAACCTGTCATCTTGGGACTCTCTTCTTGACCGCCTCAGTTGACCACAAAGTCTATATATGCTCTGGTATAACGACATACAAACCATCTGCATTATTCTCAATTGTTGCTTAAAGAGATTTGACTTAGGTATCGAAGAGTCTCTACTGGTACAAACCGACTCTTTGGTGTATTCCCTACTCTTCTGTGTAGGCTACGGTGCAGGAGGGCAACTTGCGAAGATTTCTTGGCGCAACACCAAGGATTGCTGAATATTTGCATTAGTAGATGGAATCATACCATGCAACATTGCCAAAATTTCTTGAGGCAGATTTGTTGTCCATCTTCTGGGTTTTTTTTTTTTTTTGGCAACTGAGCATTTATTCAGAGGAACGGGGTTTACACATGGTATCACCTTTGCAAAGGTTGATTAACCATGAAGAGGAAACCGGCCAAGTTGTCATACCCGTAATAGACAATGCCTTCCTGGCCAAGGTATCAACGACAACATTGCTTAACCTTGGAATATAAACAAACTGGCATTTACAAAACATAGTAGACAGGTAGACGATGTCCTCAACTATGGGGAGAATGTATATGGGAGGAGAGGAATCCTTGCCACGAGAAAGAAGATCCAACAACTCTTTGCAGTCCGACTCTACCATGATGTCCTCAATGCAATCACCCAATGCGTGTAGTAATCCAGACCTGATAGCCAAAGCTTCTCCTTGAAGAGGAGTAGTAAAATGCAGGGGATCCGATACCGTCAGAGTGCAGAGTCCAGTTGAGTTTCTTACATTGGTAGCCCAGTGAACTATCATATGAGCTGGCAATATAGTTCATTCCGTCATGTATTGAACTTACATTGTAAAGTAGTTTCTGGGCAAGTCTATGCGGCAAGTTACAAGAAACCTTTAAGTGGAATCGGCAACAGAATTGTCTCCATCGATCCCAATTTTGATTACATTAGAATCGGTTAAGAATCAATTAAAAATGGCCAGAAATGCTTAAAATCCAAAAATAGATTGATTATTTGAATCGAGAATTGGCTTGAGTTGGGAATCAGGAATTCGATTGAATCGATTCTGATCCGATTTAATTGGAAGCTATGATTCAATTCCGATTCTTAGAACTATGATTACAAGAGTCATTTTATAGGAGGATGCTTGGATCGATAAAAAAATATTATAAAATATTAAAATCAGGGTTCGATCGATAAAAAAAATATTAATAAAATACGAAAATTGATTCAGATCGGTCAAAAATTCAAAAAGTCGGTTAAATCCCCAAAATATCAGTCAAAAAGCGCCCCAAAAATGATGAGTATCGGATTCGATTAACCGATGCAACCGAGTTGACCGATCCAAGAATACGTTGCTAGATCGGTCTAATCTCGGGATCGGTCAGGGCCGATACCGAACCAATCCGAGATTAATAACCATGGATCGTGGCTCATTGTCATCCAGCGGAAGTGTCCGGACTCTGGATAGACTGAAGAAAAACTATAGAAATGCACCAGTAATTTACTGAACCATTTTACCAAAAACTCGTAGTAGGAAACGAAGTAACAATGGCAAAATGAGTAAATATGGATCACGCGGTTCACAGGCCTCCAGCAGTTAAGCTAGGCCTTTAAGCATACTGTGATGGATGTTTGAGATTTTCGGGCACTGGCTCGAACATGGAAATGGAGATGCGACAGAAAATGATGATGGATCTTTTTCTTCTATTGATCATGCTATCTAGTGTGAGAGCTTGGACTGGAGAAATCCATGGCAGAGTAGTCTGTGACGTATGTGGGGATTCTTCTATAGGACCTGAAGACCAATGATTTGGAAGGTAGGTTTTGTTTCTACCTTTTCTTGTCCATATTCACCCAAGTTTTATACGAAATAATTACTCTTCGCATGCTCACTAAAATTGTGTGTTCTGCTAAAAATTGAATCCTTTGTTGGGTAAATGGTGTTTCTGGTTTTGCATTGGGAGGTCTATCGGGTGGTCGGGTGGTTTAGGGGTTTTTGAATTGGTCACGAGTATTATTGGATTGGTGGTTTTTAAAATCTAAGAGTAGATTGGGTAACACTATCGTGATTTTGGTTGTTGTTGTTGTAGAATTGATATTTTGATATGATATTGTTGATCATAATTATGGTGATCATGAATTGGACTCTTAGATTTGATGGTTATTGAAATTTTCTTCTGAGAAGTTATATTTTGTGCATGAAGGATTCAAACCCATCTTCTAATTTTGCTTTCGAGGTGTTCTCTTTTAATGGGTTTATGCAGGAATCATCTATGCTTATTCGTTGGCTGTAGTTTTATACTTTAGAGAAATTCATTTCAACTTCATGTGGATTTCGGGTTTTGGATGTTATAGAATCGCGGTTCTTGGCGGCTTGGTTGCTGGCAGCTACCGTAGGGTTGGATAAAGTTCATTTTGCTCTGATTTGCCAAGTAGACACTGGGAACCACGGAGTGGGAAAGAAATTATGAAGTGAACAGTTTGATTATAATCCAAATTATCTGGGGTCTATGCAATTGTAGAGGATGAAGTGGTTTCTCCCTTTTTTCTCTCCTTTTCTATTCTATTGAAAAATTTATCCATTTAAGATGCAGTAATTCAAGTTATTAGAAAGGAGATTTGTGGTGCAAGTTGAAGGTATTTGAAAGAAAAAAGGGCAGACGGCAGAAGACATTGCTTGTGTTGAACTAATGAGACAGAGAGGACTGTTGATTTAATGAAATTCATGGTCTTAGAAAGAGTGGAGCAGTAAGAAGGATTTGTATTTTGGTACTGAATGAAGAGGACTGTTGATTTAATGGAAGTCATGGTCTTAGATAGATTGGAGTAGTAAGAAAGATTTGTAATTTTGTCACTGAGTGAATAGAATAAGGCTTCATTCAGTTTGCATGAGTTCAAGATTGTTGAATTGCCAAACAACCTGATTCTGCCCTTCCTCCCTGTCCAGCTGAGTCAGTCTCCACTCCAGGTTAAACATAAGTCTATATACACTCGTCTACAAATTTACAAATACAACAGGTATTCATAAACTCTGTACTTTATTGTTGAGCAGTGTTATGGAATTACCAAACTTTGCCGATAGCAAGGTTTAAATTTAAAGGAGATTCACTACTTTTAGGATTTTGTTTTGGTTTTGAGGGGTGATTCGAGTGAAAGTCAAAATGATAAAAGAAAAAGAAATTTCTTCTGCAATAAGACACAATGGAGAATAATTAGAGAATAGATATTAGACAAGAAGGGACAGGGAGGAAAGGTGGAGGATTTGAGGATAATATAGAACAAATTTGATGTGATGAAGTATAGAGAAGTTGGATATTCTGGCCTTTGGTCCAAAATCTCAGCAGTGTTTTGATCAACTTTTCAATTTCAAGTCAGACTAATTGCTTGGTATGAAGGTAATTTTTGTGTGCATTGCATTGGCATGAAGATAACTTCTATTAAATTTTCATTGGGAATCGGTATGAAGATAATCAGATTTGTTCAATGGTATTTTCAAGTATGGTGGTTAAATCAGTTGGTAAACTCTGGTGATGGTTGATATGCTGATGGATATCAAATGGCTAAAATGGTTAGAAAATCATAATTCAAAAAGGCAGCATGAGGGACATTTGGTGTGATTTACCCGTTCAAAAAACAGAGGACATGTCCCAACTGATGCAATAGTTATACTGGCAAATCTTCAAAAAGGAAAAAAGATATATTGGTAAAAGTTAGGGTGCCCTCCTTTTATCATTAGTAGCCATCCAATTTTAATAATAAAATACCTCCAAGAACTCTGGACAAACTATCTTATTTAACTGCCGTTCTTGATATCCAATATTAAAGTCATCAGTATGAAACCAGAGGCGTTTATCCAACCTTATCAACACTTTGCTAACTCCCATAGCCTTAATTGACCCTGCTGTCTTTTCAAATCCTGCAAGCCTAAAACCTTTAATCAGCCAATGACAAGCACAACAACCGTAGTTTGTAAACCCAATTCATCACCTAACCCTGATCTGCATTGTTCCATGATCCTGCATGAACTACATAACTGTGCCAAAAACTCATCATCTCCTACTAGCCTACAAATCACTAAATTGTTCTTATTCAGTTAAAGAAAAAGGTGCAAGATATTTGGCTGTCTAGGGGATACCATTTTAGCATTTGGTGTCATGAAGAAATAACAGGACTCTAAGGAATCACTCAGGACTTTTATCTTAGTTAAACTGATCTGCATTCAGGTTTGCTTATCAGTTACCAGCATTTTTTAAGGTGATGTGTTTATATATTGGACTTGTATCTTCTCTTTAAGACCGGGGTTGGATTTCTGACTGTAGATATGTTATTATTTTAAAATCAGATTGCTTATTAGTATGCTTGTTCAATCAATAAGCCTGAGAATTTTTACTTATGCATGACTCTCTTGACCAGTGGCATATATAGTCCCTGTTCAAATAATTTTATGAGAAGTATTAAGTGCTTATGGAAAAGCATTTACTGAATGCAAGAGTTGAAGTAAATGTCTTCCAAAAGGTGCAAAGCTAAATGTTAGAGAGGGACAGGCTGGTCTCTTCTCTTCTTTTAAGTGAAATTCCTCCCTTTCTTTCTTCTCAAAAAGAGTTCCATGCTCGAGTGCTTACATGATTGATGCTGAATGTATTTTACAGTGAAGTATTTAATTCGCCAAACTGACTTATTAGTACTTTCATAAAATTAAGTTGTATTAGAATTGGTTCCAGCATTGGTGCTTTGACTGTGGTTCCAGCACAAATTGTATGCCCTTGAAAAACATACTGTTCTCAGGCTCAGGGAACTTTCTGGTAAAGTGTCTCGAAATCCACTGCGATGAAGCATCCAGTCATTCACACTCATGGTTCTAAAAATTGAACCAGAATCCACGGAATTGGCTGATCCAAATTGGTATTGACCAGCACCGATTCTGTGCTTGCTGATTCCGACCGAGTCCGATTGATTCCCACTGATTCCAGCCGATCTCAAGACGATTTGAATCAGAATCGATGGAGACTGATCTCATACCCAATTCTGAGTTTTTAAACCTTATTCACACTCGACTGTGTAGGGTGTTTTTTTTTTGGGTAGTTTACACATACCACCCCTGAGGTTTAACGAAAGTATAATTTTACCCTACAGTTTTGGATAATTCTGCATACCCCCCTGAGGTTTTCAAACGTTAACACATACACCCATTCCGTCAGTTTATGACTAACAACGTTAAAAAAATGATGTGAACTGACAAAATTACCCTTGCAAGGAAAACAAAAAAAAAAAAAAACAGCAACTCATCTTCCCCATATGATTTGGGGAAGATGAGTTGCAGGCTATTTCATGAGCAACTCGATTGAGGTTTCCAAACATTTAAACTACAAGACCACAATTTATTATACAAATTAACAAGGACTACTGGACAAATAGTAAACAACCCAACAACAAAGCATAATAAGAAAAATCCAAGCTTCATTCAACCAATCTTAGAGAACACTATAGTAGAGTAGAGTAGAAGAAGTTTGTCAAATAATGCAGCCATTGGAAATGGAAGAAACGGACCTTCTCATTCAAGGGGAGACATTTCGACTGAACATAAGCGTCAGCATCAAAACCGCCACTCATGAACAGGTGAAGTAACTGGTCAAGCTGTTGTCCATTCTCTAGAACGCTGCCATTGACGACCTTCCCCGAGGCCATCGATCCCCTCGACCGGGACGTCTTCGCCGACGCCATTTCTCTTCTGAACTTTCAGTTTCAAACCAGAATTCGATCTGCAAAAAATCAGCCGAGAATTGGGGATTTAGTGAAAACAAGGAAAACCCAACTCTGCTCTTCTTAACCCCCTTCTACCATGCTTCGAAGAAAAAAAAGGTGTCAGGCCAAAATTTAGGGTTTCAGATCATTTCCTTAAATCGTAATCGACCATTAATGAACTTTGAAGGAGAAGATTCAAAGATTCTGGCGATTCTATTCACATTTGTCAGCGTAGATGATACAGTACTCAAAAAACAAAGAGTGGTGAAGACGGAATGGAAGAAAGCATTAAACCCCAGGCAGAACGGGAAGGGATTGAATTAGATTCTGGGTAGAAGAAGGTTGGAATGGAGAGAGGTTATTATTGATTTCGAGTATGGGACTGGAAGATTCATTCATAGTTCTTCCCCTTTCCCCTCTTCTATCAACCGATCCGAAACCCTAATCTCAACTTCATGATCAACATGTCCTTCCATCCTTTCCCCTCTTCTATCATTCCTGTAACTCTCCTTAACCAGTCTCTCTCTTTGGTGTTCTTTCAACAACTCATCTCCTTAATCGATTTGGGGAAGATGAGTTGCAGGTTTTTTTTTTGTTTTCCTTGCAAGGACAATTTTGTCAGTTCACATCATATTTTTAACGTTGTTAGTCATAAACTAACGGAATGGGTGTATGTGCTAACGTTTGAAAACCTCAGGGGGTTACGCAGGATTATCCAAAACTGGGAAGTAAAATTATACTTTCGTTAAACCTCAGGGGTGGTATGTGTAAATTACTCTCTTTTTTTTTGCTTAATAGTAACTTGACTCTGTAGAGGGTAGGCCTTGGTTGTAACGGTAAAGGTTGCTTCATTGTGACTAAGTGGTCACGGGCTTGAGTCTGGAAACAGCCTCTCTGTGAAAGCAGGAGTAAGGCTGCCAACATTATGACCTTCCACAGACCCTGCAGTGTCGGGAGCCTCGTTCACTGGGTACACCCTTCCAGTAACTTGACTCTGTAGTTAGTACATTTATGGCTGCACATAAATGGTGCTTTAGTTCAGTATCTGTTCTTAGATTTGCTTGCTCAATGCAGGTGCAGAGGTAGCTGTTCTTTGCATTACAAAATCTGGGGAAGTGCTCAATTATCAAGCATTCACAAATTCGACGGGGATGTATACAGTAGCTGAGATAATGCCAGAAAGCGATCACTGGGATGCATGCTTGGCAAGGCCAATCAGTAGCTTCCATGAGCATTGTATCCAACTGGCTGATGCCAATTCTGGGGTCAAGTTCACTTACAATCATCCATCAGGTTATTCTCATGCCATCAGGCCATTCCTCTATCAGCCGACCAATGTTCCGATGTACTGCATCTGAATGTTATGCTTTATATAAATAAAAATGGGGCTCATGTTCTCTGTGCCGCAGCGCAGGCTGCGCCCAGACACATGGGCCTGCCACTCAGGGGGGCAGGATGGTCATTGCATCCACCCCCATGTGTCTGGGCGCAGCCTGCGCCCCCGGTACAGAGAATATTCTCTCATAAAAATGTGTGATAAAGTGTATAAATTTGTGTTTAATGAAAAAAAGGAACAAAATGGGAACAATATGTGTGGTTACTTTTGTCATGAGCAGTGAAATTTCGATGTTTTGCCTCCTGCTTAGCATATGTATCCCTATCTAAATCAAACCTTTCCCTTGGATAATTTTAGCTGAAATTCTGTTCAAATACTGCAACTCCTTGGAGAGAAAAAAAAAAAAAAAGAGTAGCCTTGAAGGTCAAAGCTGTTTGCAAAGACATTCTTTATCAAAATTCATCCTTTAATTTGTTCAAATGCTTAATAAAAATATTTCTTCAAATTGCTGAACAGGCCAGGTATTATTTGCAAAAGGAAAAAATTATGGAACAGCAGGGTAATGTGTGTTATCAAATGCATGACTTTTTACTTATTTCTCTGTGATGTTCAATTCAGTTCAGACCATTGATTTAGTAATCGGTATCGGTTTTGGCTGAGTCCAATCCGATACTGATCTGGATCAGCCTGTATCGGCCTTGGATCGGGCAGGAATCGAGAAAAATGCACCTTTTTTGATTGGATCCCAGAAATAATGCTTTTAAAAATTGGTATCAAATTGGCCAGGAATATAAACTGGCTGATCCAAACCAATTCCAACATGATACGAATCGAAATCAGTTGAGATTGATCTGGATCTTGATTCCATCCAGCGTACGATCATTATCCTCTCAGGTTCCTTGCCCGGTACAGTTGTTCGGTTCCTCTCATAGGGGGCAGAAATGATGACCTAACCCCCTGCTCGAACACACTACCCAGGTGGGGTTAAGTTATCATTTCCGCCCCCCTATGAGAGGAACCGGACAACCGGACGGGGCAGGGAACCTGGGGAACCTGACAGGAAAAAAATTCCTGGTGTACCAATGTCATGATGAAATGTTTTGACCTTTTGAGGTTATGCTTTGTTTTTTTTTTTTTTTTAATGGAAAATAGAAATAATATTAAAGCTAAAATAAGCTACAAAAGGTTAGACTTGATAAAGTTCAGATAATCAAACGGGATACTAGACAAGTTATATGTGGCTTCCGCTAATTCTAATAAGGGTCCAATAAGATTTCAGGGTATTCTATGGTAGTTAGTTGGTGTAAAATATTCACATAAGTCTCTATTACAAAACCACACTAGAGTGATCGGAACTCTAGCTTCTTGAGTGCATTTTCACCCTTTGAGGATCCCAAAAAGTTCAGCTTCTTGTTCATCTGTAGATAGTTCACCTGCATCGGTTAGCTTGCTCTGCCCATCTAGCAAAATGTTAAAAGCCCAACTGGTTATTCTAAGGGCTGGTTCATATATGTCTGCCCCCATTAAACAGAGAAATTCAATTTGACATTAGCAAGTAGATGTGGGATAGAAATGGAGTGTGTGTTTTGTGTAGAGACCAATTCAGATGAGCCACTAGTAGGAAGGTGAATATTCATATCAGATAGCCATTTTAAAACGTCCTGGATGACCAATATAGGGTCAGTCGTAGAAGTACCTAGAATTACTTTGTTTCTTACAGTTCAAATGAAATAGCAAGTTACAATAAAAACAGAGAAGAACCAACTCATAGAATGCTTATCAGATGCATGGGCCTCAAGGATAGAAGCACAGAGATCAGTAAGAGAGGGGGTTGTGAGATGCTCAGTTCTCAATCCAATAGGACCAGAAGCCCAGATCCGCTTAGTCCAATCACATGAAAGGAATAGATGCCATATGGATTCATTAACAGAACCACATAAAACACATGAAGGCTCGACGGACATCCATTTCAAAAGTAAGGCTCTGATAGGGATCTCTGCATGTAAGACACGCCAAAAGAAGATTTTAAATCGAGGATGAATACTAATTTTCCAAAAAAAACTTCCACCATTTGAAAATTACAGGGCTAGGATTTATTGGAGATGAAAGGAAGTTGCCATCGATCTTTGTTGAAAACAACCCATTTTTGGAAAGGGGGCATCTCCAACAATCATTAGATTCTGATAAAGTGATGCTAAGAACATTGTTTGCAGTAATTAAAGAAAAGCAGGATAATAGAGAAGAACGATTCCAAACATTATTAGAACATAAATCTTGAACAGTATTGTAATTAACAGTATAGTTTCTAATGTTGGGGAAGAAATTACCTGTGGGTGAGGGTATCCAAGGGTCAAACCAACTTGAAATAGACTTACCATTCCCCACTTGGAGAAACACCATATTTTTCAAGTCTAGTAACACAGAAGCAATGTTATTCCAATTCCATGATCCTCATTTTGCAATTGTTTTGGGATAAAAAATAGAGGTCCTTGGGAAGTATTTGGCTTTTAAAAGTCTAGCCCAAATGGAATCAGTTTTTGTTATAAGTCTCCATCCTAGTTTTAGGATCAAAACCTTATTATGAACAATTGATTTTCTAATTCCGAGACCACCTCCTTTAGTATGATGATAAACCTTGTCCCAATCAATTAAATGACATTTCTTCTGCTCACTAGTTTCATTATTCTAGAAACAATTATAAATAGAATCCAGCTCTTTGCACACTTTATTGGGGAAAGGAAAACAAGACATTAAATAAGGAGTAGAAGAAAACACAGATTGAATTAACACACGTCGACCAGCATAGGAAAGAAAATTTGACTTCTAGAAAGAAAGTTTAGACCTAATCCTATCTACAATAAATTTTAAGTCTCTACTTTTAGAACAAGAATGACATAAATTAGCACTCAAATACATAGAATTAGAAGACATTTCTTTCATACGAAGGAGAGAGCATAAAGATTTTCTATTGGAGGCCCCTACATTTTTATTGAAAAAAATTTCATTGTTAAAAAAATTAATCTCCTGACCAGTAATGTCAGAGAAGAGGTCCAGAATAGATTTAATGGTTAGAAAATCATCTTCAGTTGCTCTACAAAAGATGAACGTATCGTCAGCAAAGAGAAGATGAGAAATTTCAGGGGCATTCCTTACAATCTTGATACCTTTGAATAGTCTTATGTCTTTATATGCACCTAAAATTCTAGAAAGAACTTCCATGGCTAGAAGGAAGAGGTAAGGGATCAATGGGCACCATGGTCTAAGACCTCTAGAGGGTTTCAAAAATTCAAAAGAACTACCTTCAATTTTAAAGGAGAAGGAGGTTATGCTTTGTTGATATTGCATGGGAAAGGATTAAGACTTGTTTGTTTGAAGTCAAATCTTTTTTTTTTTTTTTTTTTGTTTGATAGGTAGGGGGGCTGTAAGATGTGAACCAGGAGACTTGAACTCAAGACCTCCTGGTAGCAATGGGCCTTTACGCACCACTAGCTATAGCCACTTGATAGTCTATTTGTGTTTGTGCTTGTTTGAAGTCATGTCACCATACACTTTTATAACTACCAAGTGGTAGTTTGGATAGGGGTGGAAAATTTTGTTGTCTAATCGACCTCAAGACTCCATGCTTACATATCAAATTTTAAATTAATTCAAGTTTACCAAGTGAAAAAACCAAAGATTGAAAATTCTGGAACAACCAAACGGAGACTAGAGTAGCAATGCATGGACATACACAAAAGGGTTTGAGATCTGGATCCTCTCCAACTATTTGGGCGTCTTAACTTCTCTCCAACCATCCATCGAACAGTTGGAAGGACTTGGGCATACATCTTCAGGTCACACATCCCACCTGAGGATGTGTATCCAAATCCTCCCCGGTGTTAGATGGATCGTTGGAGAGAATCTTTTTCCAAAGGGTATGCGCATATGAGAGTGAGCATATCGAATGTTAGTCTATCAATATCATCATGCTTCAAAAATCCAATTATTATAATTTCTCTAGGAGAATGAACGTCATCCAGTTGCACCAAACATGTTGCCTTTATGCCCTGACACATAGATGTGTGAAATGATCGATGCACCTCTAATCATTTTTAGGGTTTCAAGATGCAGCGGTCATTTTGTGTGTCCCTGTGTTGGGCATAGGGTGATGTACACTGCATGATCGAGTGGCGTTCTTTTTCCCAATTTGGAATTACTCTTCCACGTAGCAAAGTGGTAGAACATGCATGCTAGTATGAAAATCAACAGTGGGCTTGAAGAAACGCTTTTTAGCCAAAAAAAAAAAAAAAAAACCTTTAATAATATTCAATTCCACATGTAGTTCAGGGGAAATTAAAGCTACCAAATAAAGCCATTTTACATCAATAGGTGGTCGGGGCGTGGGGGACAATAAAGCTTTAAAGCTAACCTAGGCTAGCTGCCATTCTTTCTGAGATTATGGTGTGTACCGTTAATGGATTTTTTAAGGGTAGAATCAAGTAAATGGAATCTTAGAAAATGAAGGAAATGAACAAATGGGAAAAAGTTCTCAAATGTACCTAATGTCCTTTCATATGGGTTCTCTTTTCTTGGAAAAATATCTCTTCAATTTGCCTGCCACAATTTCTTCAATTCCATCTAATAGGGGGAAGTGGACCTCACTTGGGTACTGTGTTTGGGCAGGGGGTAGGGTGATCATTTTCATCCTGTATTAGATGAAATTGAAGAATTGATGGACAGATAAATTGAGGGGATAAAGATCCCTCTTTCCTCCCTAACCTAACCATGTGAGTCTGTAGATAATACCATTTCTTACGATGTCATTGGTGTGATGTGAGAGATTTTCCCACATTAGTGGTATAGAAAATCCTTTCCTCGAATTAACATATAGGAAAATGTAAAGCACATCCCCAATCATGGTTTCTAAGTTTAAGTTTCGGTATCGCATGGGCATATCGAAGCAGCATCATTACAAGCTTGTGTATCATAAAAAAAAAAGTGAATTATTTATTAAATTACATCCGATATTGACCAAATATGATCCAACTGAGGGGCATAGATTCCAATGGTTGTTTTGTCACTCACTCTTTCTATCAGTCGATAGCTAGTAATAAACCTTGCTAGTCGTCCAACGGCAAAAGTGAATAGTAACTAAGACAAGAAAAGGAGTAAGAACATATTTCATAGATGTCCCTTCATTGTCAATAGGTATAGCTTTGCCATTAGGTGTGTTGTTCCTCTTTGAACCAATAAATCGTGTTTGGTCTGTTTTTTGAGCAAGACTCATAGTGTTACCTTATCGTTACCATGATACAGACTTCAAGTTCTTATGGCAGAGAATGGGAAGATTTATCATCAATATAATGATGGGAATGGAAACCAGAAGCACGGTCGAGGTCTTCGTAGTCCGATATAATACTTCCATCAATAATAGTAACCTAAACATGAGACTTTTTGATAGTACCTATGAACTAGATGGCCGCGGCAATGGGCTCATTGATTACTCCCTTTCTTGAAGTATTCCGCAACTTTAGGAGAATTGAGAAGAACACATTCAATATTAGAATAAATGTTGACAAGGAGGCTGAAGAGCTAAGAGAACTCGAGGATGAGGTAGGGAAAGAAAAAGACGAAATCAAAGACATGACTGGAGGACACTTGACTTTTGCCTCCAAAATAACATCTTATACCTTGGAATCGAACCGGTCCCTATTGATTCTGATCCAAAGCGGAATCGGCCGTAATCAGTCTCAAGAACCCTTAAAATTGGCTCTTAGATCTCGGCATGAATCAACCGTGTCAAATCGGTCAAAATCGGATCGATCACGACTGATTTGGATCCGAATAGGGATCCATCAGGATCCAAATCCATCACAATTCCTTGGTGATTTTTTGTTGGAGAGAGAACCAAATCCACAAATTCACCATCCAATTCCAGATTTTTTAAAACCGTTCTTATAAAACAAAATCTGTGCCGAATACATGGTAAAGACTTTAAACGGAAAGAGAGAAGAAAAAGAAAACGCAAATAACGGTTATAAGAGAGAAGAGGCAAGTTCTGTGTAAGAAATAAAGCACGAATGACCTTCAAATACGGAAAGCATTTCCTTCTCTCTCTCTTTCCTTTCGTCTGAAACGAGCAGAAATCTTTGGGTAGAGAAGAAGCGAGAAAAGTTGTCGATGCTCCAAGAAACCCTCTATTTTTCCTACTCAAAATGATAGTATGGTTCAAACAGTTGCTGGCTGCGTTCGGTTTTTGGTTCCTATGGATGATCTGCTTGGTTTACTTCATTCAGGTTTGGATCCTTCTCTTCACACCTGGATCTCTGTTTGCTTCATAGATTGGAGTTGGTGGATTTTGAATAATCTTCTATCGGTTTTTTGTGTTTTTTCGGTATTTGTGATCCTATTATTTTCGTTTGCTGCATTGAGATTTGTTTGTTTCAGAGGTTTTGGGTGATGAGCTAAGAGAATTTTGTTTTGTAGCTCTGAGGATATGTGTATTCGTATGATGTTGGGAATTTTGAATTTGGTACATTTTACCTCCCTTACATGATTCCGGATTTGGAAGCCTATTTCTTTAGTGAGACTTATCAAAAATTTTATGGAGCGATGGACTTGGCTATCTTGTTGAATTAGTCCAGTGCAATGGTGTATATAGATAGATATACAAAACGAAGCAATGTGTTGCGGAGATGAGAATGTTAAGATGGATGTGCTGCAAAACTGGGAAGGATAAAGTGAGGAACGATAGTATTAGAGCAGATGTGGGAGTTGCCTCGATAAGCGACAAGCTCCGAGAATGTTGCTTGAGGTGGTTTGGCCATGTACAACGGAGGCCTGTGGATGCCCCAGTAAGGAGAAGTGATCTAATGCCAATTGAGGGAGATAAAAGAGCTAGGGGCAGGCCTAAAATAACCATTGGTGAGGTGGTGAAGAATGATATGCATAGTCTGGGCCTTGTACTGAGTATGACCTCAGATAGAGCCTATTGGAGGGCAAGGATCCACGTTATCGAGATTATGTAGCTGAGATTTTTCTGAATTACTGGGCTATCATCTTTCCTCTTACTTACACCTTTCATTTTACATTACTTACCTTGCTTACTTTCATTTCCCGTTATGAGGAACTCAGTTTTTCCTACTTTGTTTTGAAAGGATCCATGTAGCCGACCCCATTTAGTTGGGATAAGGCTGGGTTGTTGTTGTTGTTGTATATACATAACTGGAGACAAGAAGAAGAAGAAGATCAAATTATCAAAAACTGTCTCTTATAGTAGGATCTCTTAAGACTTTGATTAATTGGAAGCTGAGTATTGAAGTGGCTAATTTGGACCCAACTAGTGCAAAATGGCATTATCGTAAGTCTCAATACGAACAATTTTCTCATGAGTTACACCTTCATTGGAGATATGCGCTAGAAAACAAACCTTTTGGCAGAGTTGCTGGCAGAAGAAGCATACTTGTACCCTTTGATCTTGATGTTAAGTGAATGCTTTCTAACAATTGTTTCGAGAATATGGTGAAGGACTATTCCATCTCTCCAATAAATGTGGGGAATGAGAACATAGTTTCTCTTTTCCCTTTGAACCATGTCATAGGCATTGACTTTTTAATGGCTGATCTCCCATGCTATGATGCTAAATTCTTATATTTGGAGGGCCAGTGGTTTTCCAAATAACCTTTTTGGGAGTATGGAACTTGGGTTGGGGGTTGGTTTAGGGTTAGGTTACTGTAGTAGGCCAAGAAAAAGGATTAAGGCTCAATCTGGTTGATATAAAATATTTTCAGAAGGAAAGCCAGTGACAAAATAGAAAATAGTTAGCCTTTCCGATAATAATTAACTAAAATAACAAGTTCTGCTTTCATATTATTCTACAAAAAAACTGAGGGATTGATAATTTTAGTTACCATATTTAGTAAAATTATGCAACTATTGTTGGTATGAATTGAAAATTTTCCATTTTGTTGGACTTTACTTTTCTGATTTTTTAATGAACCAAATGGTGTGTAAAGAAAAGTCTCTTGCAAGGGACAACTCAAATCCTTCTATCCTTCTGACACAGTGAGTAACTACATCTTGTGACTGGCCAACAAAATCTGCAATTCCCTGTATTTTCACCTTTTTCCAATCTTTCCACAACCCAGAACGCAAACCAGTCCATGCTATGAATTAGATACATGCATGTTCATCAATGACCTTCCCTAAAGATAAGGAGTTGAAGAGGTGAAGGTATCTATTGTGAAGAGTAGCATGCACCCACCAAAAGTCCTCCCACATCTTAATATTGTCTTTCCTACCCACATAAAATATCTTCTGTTCACTTTGGAAGCTGTCTGCTGATGCTTCTCCAGGGACATGTAAGGGTGACTAATGGTAGAATTTGAGCCCTGCTTATCCAATGCCATAACAAGATGTAGTGACCCTATGCCACAATTTATGAAAAAAGGATTCTATGCCTTAATTTATCAGAAAAGAAGAGGACCCTAAGCTACAAGCTCTCCAGCTGACTTCTTAAAACTGTCTCCTCGATTCACATCAATCTCACAAAGGTACACTTTTGGAAGCACTCTTGCCATGCTATTCCGAGGAGACATGCAAGGATGGTGACTAGCAGCTGACCTAGAGGCCCACCCACCTGCCAGACTGTAATGTATCTCACAAGCTCTCTGGCTCCTAGGATGCCACCATAGTGACTTGGCCAATAATGCTTCATTCTTTCTCTGGATATTTCTTATACCAAGGCCACCTTTTCCATTGTTTTGTTCATGATCCTCCCCAGTTTGCAGAAGTTCCTTTGAAGCTTTCCAATCATTTGAAAAAGAATTCCTGGAGCCTTAAATATGAAGAGATAGTAAATCAGAAGAAGACTTGGTATGTTTCAATGGAATGTACTTCCTATTTCAACCTATCAATTCTCACATTTTTCTATGATAGGATTTTGAGATCCCTAGATCTCGGATCTCCCTCTAAGGAAGAGCCAAGGTGGGTTTCGTATGAAGCATCCTAATAATAGAAAATCCCTGCAGTCCACTCTTATCAAATATCAGGAATTCATTAATGCAATGCAATAAAGGAAAACCAGCATAAAAACTTAACTTTTTAATGCAAAATGCACTGCATTCTTTCATTCTTCTTTTCTTCTTCTTTTCACACCTTTCCAAGGGCCCTTTTGCCCATGATATTGTGCTCTGCCATATTTTGGGCTGCATCCAATGACCAACATATCGACTGCTAGTTGCCACAAAGTGTTTTTTCCTCAAATTATGCAAAGTTCCACCCAAGGACTATGTGAAGGATACTGTATCTTTCAGTTCCAAAATATTGGTGAAAAATGTTGATTTACATGGTAGGACTATGGTCATATATTTTGAGACCTGTCTCCCATATGATAATTTTCTGTACTAAATTAAATTACTATTTCTAGAACTACTTGTATTCTGCGTTCATGGTAATTTTTTCCTCTTTCAGATTTACATTTAGAACAGTTGTTTTATGTGGTGTTCAGAACTGTCAGTTTCTTATTTTCTTCCCATTCTCTGTTTTTCAGCTTCAATTACACTATCTGCTCTTTCTGAATCTCAATGGTTACTTGTGAATGCAGGGTTTCAGGTCATTTGTGTGGACTGCAGTTTCTTATCAAATGAAAGACATGCTTAACTTGTCACCGTCAGCCTCTCAGCTTGTGTTTTCTGTAGCATTTTTTCCATGGAGTATAAAACCCCTTTATGGGTACTGGTCTATTCGATGTCCAAATATCTATTAATTCTTGTTTTTGAAACTCTGTAACTTGAAAACTGCGTCTTAATTAGTATTAGACCAATAAATGGGCGTGGATATGAAATAAGCAACAAAATGTGCAAGCATATTCAAGTTTTTTTTTTTTTTGGGTAGAAAGCATATTCAAGTAGACGAAAACAAGATATTCATCCAAGATGTATTAGTACTATTATGCAGAAAATACATAACTATGAAACCCCAGACATTATTTTTAAGAGACAAAAGTTGATTTGGTGATTATTGGAAGATTAAGGCATTATCATTTTTCCTATCTTATTGTATTATGGAACCCTAGACAGATTATTTTTAGGACCCAGGTTCTTTAGGTCACATGACATAGTGTCTCTAGGTGTGCATAAAATACTACCATGTGGCAGGTCAGATGGGGCTGAAATTTTGTGGACAGATAGACGCCAAAGTCTCTGCTCAAATGTCAAGCTCCAGGTCAAACGGAATAGGCCAGGTAGCAGAACAAAAAAGATTTGAAAAACCCCGTGAAATGAAAGTTAAATGGATGGCTGAAAGTATAGGGGAAAATATCAATACGTGGGAGGGTATATGATTGAATTTGAGTTTGAAATTGACACGTGGCTAATCCAGACCATTCCCTGGATATCTAATGGTTGAAATTGCCACATTAGCCTTCCATGTGACATATTAGGTGACAACTTAATTAAACTTTTGCCTTATTTTTTTGGAGACAATTTTATGTGGTGATTATTTGAAGATTAATTGCATCTCTTTATATTTGAACTGGTGATTTCTCTTGCCTTATCTTGGCATCTGACTTTTACTTATGATCAGCGTATTTAAATGAGAAGTGTGATTGGGGGGGGGGGGGGGTGTTCCATTTGCATAAAAAGTAACATGTAAGTTCACTACATCCATAAGCCTAACGTGACTCTTAATAATTGAGTAAAAATATAAATACACATTCATCCACACATGATAACCAAACATGTAAAGAAATATGAGGAAAATATTTTGAAAGGAAGTAAATGATAATAAAAACAATTGGACCCAACATTTCATGATGTGAGACTTGTCTCTCATGGGCGTCACTCTTGAAGTGTAAGCTTTAGGGCATAATCTGCTTTATGTTTGCTTATAGACATTAAGTGTCACATGCCATTTAAGTTCTGAGATGTACATTGACTTATATGTAAAATCCATATTGCTGCTAATGTACACCCTTTTGCATGTCAAATATTGGAAGAGTAATGTCTAAATGCAAAGTTGATTGATGAATGTTTTGTGTGAACAGTCATGGGTATCTGGTATACAGCATGACATTTGTAGTTCTTATATTCCACCAGAGGCCTAACTGTTATCTTCTTGGCAGAATATTGTCAGATTGTATTCCTATAAGAGGGAGGAAAAGGATACCATACTTAATCATCTCTACCATACTATCTTTCTTCCCATGGCTAATACTTGGGCTAAAATCTTCTATGAGGAGTTCCAGTGGACCACTCATGATCTTTTTAACAGTGCAAAACCTAGGTTCGGCCATGGCAGATGTTGTGGTTGATGCAATGATTGCTGAAGCTGTACGGTCTGAGCGGTATGTTTGTTCTTTCATTTTGTATTTTTATTTTACTTTTCAGTTCTTCATATAGATTAGTTCTGAGGTAAACAAGACTGCAATGAAAATATGTCAATAGCATGCCATTGTATATATAGATGCTGGATCCACCATTTGATTAGTGCGACATTGAAGATTTCCCTGCGAAAACTAGACTCAATGGAGGATTGTAATGTTTCCCTTAAGCAGAAACATTGTGAATCATTTTTTTTTGTTGGGGGGGGGGGGGAGAATAAGGACAGTGGATACTTCTTTCATCTGCATGAATTGATTTTTATTTTTGATCTCATATGTATGAATTGTCAAAATGGTGTATGCCATCTGTTGCATGTTGCTGCAGGTACAAGTATGCTTCTATTTGGACTTTCTTATGATCTGCTAGATGATTGCCTGAATTTGTTATTCATGTTTGGGGGATCTGACTTATTATTGTTTCTCCTGATCAGGGCATCATTTGCTGGAGACCTCCAGTCAATGTCTTGGTTGGCAATGGCCTTTGGAGGAATATGCGGGAGTTTGTTAGGAGGATTCGCATTGACCAACTTACAAATAGAGACAATTTTTCTTCTTTTCTCTGTACTCCCAACCATACAGTTATTATCGTGTGGTTTGGTTGAAGAGGATTCCATAGGTATCAAAGTTTTGCCAGAGCTTGGTGGCTTAGGAAGCTCTCATAGACAGGATAGTAATGGTAGCATCTCAGACTCTGACATTTCATCAATCAAAAAGTCCAGGTCAAGTACTACAAGGAGAAAAAAGAGCCGTAACAGCAAAATGCAAAAATTCATCACAACTAGATCTGAGACTCTGCAAAAGGATAGTTCCTTGGCTGCTCAGTGGTTCCAGTCTCTAAAATCAGCTATCTATAGTTTGTGTCATGCATTTAAGCAACCCATCATCCTGAGGTATGTCTTGAGGGAATCAATGCTTACTAAGTAGCTAGACCTTGGGGACCATCTACCAATGCCTCAGTGCACTTCTGGTGGTGGTGGTGGTCACTGTTCAGTGGGTCTATCCCCGCTTTGTCTAAGAAATGCCAAATACAATTAATATTCCAATTTCTATGTTTTTAACTGTTAAACCTGGTAATTATCCAAAAAATATATTTGCCAACCTAATAATTTGTTAGGACACTTGAATAAAGATTGGTAGCTGGTCCCATAAATTTTTTTTTGGGGGGTGGGTTGCAGAAGGATGAATGGATGATTCTGTGGGACCCACCACTATCATTTTCTCCCAATGAACTGTCCACCATTAGTGGTCCCCTCAAGGTTAACCTGGCTGGTACTTTATATTGACTCTTATTTATTTTAGTTATTTTTTCCACTGTTTTAGATTCTTCAGTTTATATATCTTCTTAATTATGGTTACTCTTTGATTGAATTCATTTTGGGAAGGCCAGACCAATGACTTGGTTTTTCTTAGCACATGTTACTGTTCCAAACCTCTCGACGGTCATGTTCTATTATCAGACTGAATTTTTACACTTGGATGCATCCTTTCTGGGTACTTCACGTGTTGTTGGATGGTTAGGCCTCATGGTTGGAACCTTCATTTTCAATCGCTTCTTGAAGGGCATGAAATTAAGAAGACTTCTCATGTAAGTAGTATTGTTTAGACTTTAAAGTCTTTCTCCCTTTCATAATTTCCGTTTGGCAGGAAAGCTTCGGCTTCATGTTTCTTTTGATTAGTTAACAATGTTATTACTGAAAATACTTTCATCAAACACAATGTGCAGGTCGGCCCATGTTGGTCTTGCTATTTTGAGTCTCCTTGATATCGCTCTCGTGTCTCGGTTGAATGTTTCATTCGGCCTATCAGATAAACTTACAGTTATGTGTGGGTCTGCTCTTGCCGATGCAGTCAATCAATTTAAGTATGTGCACTTCACCTTTTCTCTGCTATTTGTCCCTTCGATTTCTTAATTAATAAAACACATCAGAACATGTACTAATGCCAAACTTATCCTATTTCAATTAGATTTAGTGGCAACACTTAGGGGGGGGGGGGAGACCTTAGATAATTGAAACATCTTGGTCTCAACCCTCAAGTAAGTATCGACCAAAGTAGTGGTGATGTCTCAAAGAAGTTTCATATTGTGCATTTTTGCTATTATTGGCTAGTAGTTGGAGAAATGACTTTTTTTGTCCAGCGCCTATAATCTTTATTCTTTTGAGATGCCTATATTATACATACAACTTGACTCAACAAAGCCATTTCCTAACTAAATGAGATTGGCTACATAGATCCTGTTTTCACTACATACATGTAGAAAGTGTGAAACAATGAAAAAGTTTCAGATAGCTATACAGATTAGGAAAAAGTAAATAGGAATTTTTCTGAGATTGTTTTTCATATTAGGAATAAGTAAATGGTAAATATTAGTGCAGACATTGTTAATTAGGAATTATTGTTAGCTACTTGTCCAAAAATCAAGTCCTCCATCAGAAGAGACCAGCAAATACCAAACAGATAGCCTGACTTCCTATTTTCCTTTTTGCAGGTTTATGCCATTCCTAATAATCTCTGGACAGCTTTGCCCGCCAGGTATTGAGGGGACCCTTTTTGCACTCTTCATGTCCATAAATAACCTGGGGACCACATTGGGATCATTTTTAGGTGCTGGTTTGGCCTCTATGCTGAACATCTCTTCAAGTTCTTTTGACAACCTTCTATTAGGAATTTTTGTTCAAGTGATCTGCATCTTCATCCCGATTGGTTTCTTGTTCTTGATACCAAAAGACGCCACAGGGATAACAGCTTAGCCAATGATGTTTTGGATTTTTTCTGGAGATGAAGTTTCTCATATACAGCGGAGATTGACAGTGACAGCTATGTAGCCTCAGAAGTCTTAACTTCTCTTTTGAAGTAATTTTTGTTAGTTGTTAACTAATATAATTGGCCAAAATTTTTCTGAGATTGTTTTTCATATACAGTGGAGGAGGTTGAACAGTTACAGCTATGTAGCCTCAGAAGTCTAACTTCAATTTTGAAGTAATTTTTGTTAGTTGTTAACTAATATAATTGGCTAAAATGCTTATGTGATTGTTTCTACTGGTGTGATTTTCCTCGGCATATGCAGACATTATTACTGTTGTAGTTTGTAGGGCAATGCAGTCTAAACGTCTGGTGATACGAAGTTAGAAATGAGTCTACTTCATGAGAAATGAATGATACTTACAAAAGGAATTATTTAGGTAATGGTAAAATGCATTAGATTGGTTTTCCAGTTATCAGCTGCCCACTGTATATCCTCCCCTACCCCTCTTTCTCCCTTCTAGCTTTGACTGCTAGACAGTGACAATGTTTACACAAGTTCTTGATTTCTTAACAAAAGGCACTGACTTAAAATTATTACAGAGAACTTTAATGTCCAAAAGTAACAGGAAATAACTCCTACTGCCAAGGATGATCTGTTATGTCTTGTAGGGTTGTAGCCAATCCCAAAGTCCCTGCTGCCCATATTCTCTTAGAGAAGCTACACGAGAGGAGTAGTTGCGATGTGGTTTCAGGTTCCATGTGGCAAAACAGGCATCCTGATCTATTTGCAAGTATGCATTTTGTAATTTTCTCACTGAACATCTTGAACTTTGGGTGAGATGGGTTGTGCCAAATAGCAAACCAAAAACTTTGATCTCTATAATTTACTTCAATGGCTTCACTTCCAGTGATGAATGTTGCCACCATCTTGGTTGAAAATCTCCCAATTTTGGAGAGGGGTGAACCATAGATCATTATGAGCAGTTATGCTCAGAGGAATTAGAAGAATCATGGAAGCAATATTTGAAGGAAGGACATTGGAGATTAAGTTGCAATTCCAAGTTCTGTTAATAAGTTCAACACCATCCGGAACAAATGATTCCGAGGGACATGGTCAGTTAAATGATGCCGGTAAACGAAGGTCATCCAGACCTGGAATCCAAGGGTCTGTCCATATGTTGATGGATGTGCCATCACTAGCACTATGGCAAACCATTTTACGAAGGGAAAGGAGACGAAGAATGGTTGCCGAAACTTTGATTTCAGGACACAAGCCCAGAGGCTATCTTGCTTAGTGACCAATCTCCACCCCAAATTTAAAAGTAGGGCTTGATTATCAACCGAACTCAAATTGATGACCAAGAAATAACGTAACTCCATTCTTAGCAAGGTAGATTTGTTGACTAGATAAATCCTCAAACAGGTTCATAATGGATTTGATTGAGAATGTATCATCAAGAGATGCACTACAGAAGATAAAAGTGTCATCTGGAAGTAGAAGATTGGAAATTTCTGTAGTTGATCTAGTCATCTTTATCCCCTTGAAGATTTGATGGTCTAGCAGTAGATAGAAGCCGAGTTAGGCATTCCATAGCGTTAATGAACATATAAGAACTCAATGGACAGCTTTGTCTAACACCTCTAGACAGTTCAATAAAATAAGAACTACTTCCTTTTAGGTTAAGGTAATAATTGCATGATGGTTAAGTCACACCAATGTGATTTAGGACTAATTTCTCCTACCCTATCCAAACTACTTCCTAGTTTCATTTTTCTGTTTTTTTTTCTTTTTTTTTTTTTGGGGGGGAGGAGTGTTGAAATACATGTGTTAAAAGAAAAGGACTAACAATTTAATGGGAGAGGCTGAGAGGGTTTCCAATAGCATTGCTGTGGAGGATTCTCCTATACTACACCAATCATAGTATGGAAAACGGATCTATCCCCTGCAATTCCCTGCCCGGTACAGTTCCTGTGGTTCCCTAACAAAGGGGGGTGTGCAATGACCATTTCACCCTTGACCGAACACTCTGCCCAGGTGGTGGCCCTTCTTATTAGAGGCACTAGAATAACTGTACCAGTCAGGGAATCACAGGAGATATTTTTCCATGGAAAATGGTTTCATCTAATTAGGGATTCATCTTGTGAAACAAGAGAGTGTCAATATAGTAGTGGGAAAATGATCTCCTATGCTACACCAATCATAGTATGGAAAACGGATCTTTATCCCTTTTAATTCCCTGCCCGGTACAGTTCCTGTGGTTCCTTAACAAGGGGGGTGTGCAATGACCATTCCACCTCTGGCCGAACACTCTGCCCTGGTGGGATCCACCCCCCTCTCTTATTAGAGGCACTAGGGTAACTATACCAATCAGGGAATCGCAGGAGATATTTTTCCATGGAAAACGGTTCCATCCAATTAGGGATTCATATTGTGAAACAAGAGAGTGTCAACACAATAGTGAGAAAATTATCTCCTGCAATTCCTTGCCCTGTCTAATTACCTTAGTGCCTCTAATACGAGGGGGTGGACCCCACCCGGGCAAAGTGTTCGCATAGATAAAGATCATCTTTTATTTCTAATTTTTTTTCGGTTGAAAACAGTAATTTATTCATGCAAAACAATTCAAGGTGTTGAGAGTGAACATAACTCTTGCAACCAAGGAAAGGAAAGAGGCCAAACTGTCGTGCATGTAATCGACAGGGCCATCCGGGCCAGGGAGTCAGCCACAGTGTTAATCTCCCTTGGAATACAATTGAAGTTATAAACTGAAAACAAGGATGACAAATGCAAAATATCATCAACTATCGGGCGAATCAGCAATAGCGAAGCGTGTGCGCTATCAATAAGAAATCTGATGAGATTGAAATTATCAGATTCAATAACAACCTTCATATATCCAGATGCATGAAGATCCACCAAACTTTGACGTTCTTTTAGTGCTAATTAATGGTGTGTATTTGTGAAAGTAGACTTGGGATAAGCTGCCTCATTGGATTTTACAGTAAAATATAGAGTTACAATTTGTAGAGAGGGAACATGTTCAGTTTTTTTTTTTTTTGGTAGCAAGAGGGAAGATGTTCCGTACATGTTTAAAAATGGGCCATGGGTCAACTTTCGCCAAGTCCAGACTCTGAGGGGAAAATAAAAATTTCGAAAAAAGTATGGCGTAACAGAAGCTTGTCTCTCTTCTATCAGAGCCAGGTTTCGATCCTGGGACCTGTGGGTTATGGGCCCACCACGCTTCCGCTGCGCCACTCTGATTTGATGACATTTGTGTGGCACATTATTTATATATCCACGACGTAACAGATTGATTTTGACATCTAACGCATAAGAAGTTTTTTTTTTTAAAAATTAAAAAAAGTATATATTTTATTTTACGAATAAAAACTACAAATTAATTGAAAAGAGAAGATACATGAGAGTCCTGACTGGATGAAATTACAGATTTTTCAGAAAATAGCCTTAAAACGCTAAACAAAAAAGCCGATCCTTAATTTCATTGCCAATTACAAACTTAAAAACAATGCAAGAAAAATTAACCGTAAGATCTACCAATCCCACAAAGTTAGGTAAAAACTTCCCAAGGGATTTCCACCCATGACTCCAGACTTCTTTGATATTGATGTTGGAAGCAGGTGTAGATTTCCACCCGTGAAGCAATCCTGTAAGTGCTGCTTTCAACACATCAGAAGAATTGATGTGCCCTGCAGTTCTGCAGAAGTTAGAACAACTTTTCCATCTGTGACTATACAAAAAACCCAACCAGTTAATCTTAATTGAGATACAAAAAGGCCTGCACAAATTAAAACAAGACAATTTATTTCAACATTAGAAACTAAAGACAAGGGATAACAATGATTAAACATCAAGGGCTTATCATCAAGGTTGGAAGGGGTGGGGGGTAATGTTCAGATCATTGAGCCATTTAGTTTCAAACCTCAACACATACTGGGGATCAATTGTGGTTGACCTATGGATTACTTTGTTCCTTATATCCGAAATAAAATAACGAGTAATAATAAAAATAGATCAGATTCAAAGAGAAGAATGTTTATCCAAATTTCTGGAGAGGAAAAGGGAACGACACAAATAATATTAAAACTACGTTTGATTCCACTCCCTCATGATGTGAGAAAGAAAAAAAGGAAAATTAAAAGAAAGTACACAAATGTGATCATTTGGTTGCATTAGTGGAAGAAAATCTAGGGAAAAATAGTTATTTTGTATTTTGATGAAGAGTCTCCATACTTTTGTCTCATCCATTATAAAAGAAATACAAAGGGGAAAATTAATTATTCCAAACTTCTCCTCTCCCTGTTATTAGGTGGGATAACATTTATTAAAACCTATGGACAACTAAACAATAATCATGATCTTAATCATATGTTTCAATTGATTTTCTCAATGCTATCAAAAAATTGATGATATAAGTTTTAGGGAAATTAAAGGCTCTCTGGGCCTAATATTGTGCTTCTTCACATATATTATTATATTATTTTTAAAAAAAATAATGAAATAATGATTTAAAAAAACGATGTGAGAAAATGTACAGTACTGTACTCTGCTTACTAAGAGAACCCTCTCCCAAAAGTTTTTCTTTTCTTTCCTTTATTTTACATGAGAAAGCAATCATACATAGTCTAAGGGTCTAGTTTTTTCTAGGTGAGCTCGTCCATGCAGAATCTGTGGATGAGTGGTAACAAAGTGGTGAACTGAGAGTAAAAAAACAAGGTGACTGTTTTTTTTTTCCAGAAAATTTGGTTACAACAAATATTTCCCATTAAATAGTTTTGTCATTATGTAATACTGTAATTTTGTTTAGTTTTATTAATCTGCATTATCTATTTTTCAGACATTGCAGACACCCAACATCGAGGACTTGAGAGTAAAAACTGGGATCCGGCTCCTCTCCAAGGAGGCCAGCGCCCAGGGTGTGCCCAGGGGACATCCAAGGATTGGGTCGTGCCGCACACATCTCGGTACACGCTAGGGATGTGTGCAGCACAGCCCAACGGCTGGATGCTCCCTGAGCGTGCTAGGCCCCCTGGAGAGGAGCTCAATCCTAAAAACCGACTCCATTTCTACCGAATTTCATTTAAAAAAATAATTTACAGTGTAAGTTAGCCCTGCACGAAGAAACCAAGAAATTAAACTGAGAAAATAAAATAATAATTGTAGCATGAAAGAAACATATATTATAAATAATCCAATGGAAAGGTCTCAAACTTTAATCATGAATTTTGAAGTATCTAACCAAAAAGCTAAAGTTATTAGGTGAAGAGGCTAACTGAGTATAAAAAGTAATCTAAGGTTCCTAAGTTTTTTTTTTGGGCAATATATGACTAAATGTGGTATATGTGATCCCCTATTTTGTGTGACCATAGATAAATGTATTTTATCAAAAAAAAAAAAAAATAGATAAATGTATTTTCAATTTAGTGGGTCTAACGATTCTGGTACTATATTGAAACATCCAACTCAAAAGCTTAAGCTATTAGATGGAGAAGCCCATCTAGCATATAAAGTCATCTAAAATCTCATAGATTTTTAATGTGAAATTATTTCCAACAGATTTTAAATGTATTCCAAAGTGTGATGAACACCTAAGTCCAGACATAGTTTTACATGGAACATCTTTTTTTTTTTTTTCTGGTAAAGACACAGAACATCTCATAATAATAGATAAGGGGGACCGTTCTCTGTAGGAGAGCGTGGCCCCTACATACACACATAGACAATGAAAGAACATACGAAAGCATCATAGGAGGTGGGATTTTTGTATTTCATAGAAGGCCGGATGGTCATTCCACCCCTCCATTGTGTCTGGATGTGGTGTGGACGATACACTTCCCCACATAAAACTTTTCTCCAATGGATAAACATAAAAATAAGGTGCTCCACCCTTAATGCTATAATTCGACTAAATTAACTTGGCCGCCCTTGATGTATAATTTGACTAAATTAACTTGGCCTTAAGCCTCTAAAACATATTTTAATGGGTACAAGACCCCATTCTTGGACGGAACAAATAATTTTATCTCATTGAAGGTTAGGTATTTAGGTAGGTGTGAAACTTTCTCCCAACCTTATTTTTTAATTTTGCTTTCCTTGTCTCTTAGTAGACATTTGATAAAATCCCTCTTTTTCTTCTTTTTCCTATCAATTCAAAAAATCAAAATCAATTGAGAAAGTTTGATTTCATCACGTGTTTCATTACAAATTTTTTTGGTTAGTACCCTTAGATCAATATCGTATCGATCATTACCAATATTGATACAGCTGATCCGATATCGATTCCTCAAACCATGCCCCTTCGTCACCAATATTCCATATATCGTATTGAAAACAGTTATCTTCAGTTTTTTGTTTCTGATATGGGTTTTATTGGGTGAGGGTGTTAATTTCTAACCATTTAATTAAATTAAATCAAATTATTTTGAACTGATAAATCGATTATCATAAAATAATTAGTTTGGTTGTTTTTGGTTTTTGAATCGATAAATTGTTGGTTTTCAACCCAATAAAATCATTAAAATCCATTTTAATAAATAACTGAACCATTAGACTGATTATGAACCGTATAAAATCGAATACGATCCATGTAACAGAAAACCAAGAACAAGCCGAAACTAAACCGATTCTAAACAGTGTAAGCAAAACAGATTACAGATCGATTAAACTAAAACTGATTACTTATCGATTCTAGTTAGGAACTTGAAACTAATTAATAATTCGTTTGGTTTCGTTTTTGTCCATTACATTATGAAAGGGGAGAGGAGAGAAGTGAAGGCAGGGATTTGACTCCAAGACCTACCATTTAGCAACGACCATCTAAAGCCCTAACTAGCTGGATCTTTATCCTCTCAAGTCCGGTGCACCTGGCTGTGCATCCACTCTCAAGTGGTGTGGTATGTTAGAATTGTGTGGTCCAACACAAATTTATTCTGGGTTATTTTGCACATTATTGGACATTTCTATATTCTCATTTTGTGGTACCATGATTTTTTGGTCTACTAGGTTTGTGGACTGGGTTTGAGGATGATCATCCGGATGAGCCACTTAGTAGTCCTCGGCTTGAACGAACCTATCATGATGTATTATGATAGATTTGAGAGGTGCAAGTCAAAACTGCTCAAAGTATGGGAGACAAGAGGACTAGTTTCTTGATGGTCAGTTTGCATAAGGTTTGTGGAGTCCATTCATGAAAAGACTTCGTATACGTTGAGTGTTGATCTTAATTAGTGACTAATGTTGTCAGTGACTTGATTATGAAAGTGTACGTGCACCTACAAACTGTCAATTTAAAAGGTTTTATCTTCAAAATGGTTTTGTGAAAAATGTTTTTATTTATTAATATAAAAATATTATCTATTTTCTATATTTACAAAAATTATTTTGATTTGTTTTATAGTTAGGGCAGTTTTGTATTTTTAGACATACCTTCTATTTGAGGAAATTTTTGGTAGTTGTAAAGTAAACCCAAAAGGCATTCTGGACATGGATATTAGGTGGCTAGCATCTCACTTAGAGTTGGACTTTATGATTGGACATTTCCACTCCAGAGATATTAATATCTAAGGTCACACAGGCAAGGGGATCTTTCGGAAGCTCAAAATACCAAATTGTGGTATACCTGTCCAGCAGGGGGTGAGCACCCTGACTAGACATTGAGTCCTAGAAGAAACTCAAACAAGGAACCATGTAATTCTATCTCATGAAATGCAAAATCCTAAAAGAGATTCATCTATTTATAGATTGTTCAATAAAAGTAAAGAGAAAAATACATACTTTTTGGAGATATAAATCTAATTTACTTTGTTGAATGAGTTGAAAGAGAAGACTGTAAATCTCTTCCAATCTTTTTGTGGACCACTCTAGCAAATTTATCACTGGATTAATTTGCAGTCTACATTGGTTATACTTATGTTTTTGTTACAGAGGCTATGGCGGTCTCAAGAAACCTATCTCACATTCTATCATTGAAAGTGAAAACCTTTTTGATCATCCAACTGCTCAATTGAGCGATTTCATCCATTCCTTTGGCTTTAGCCATTGGCATTTTGTATATTGGAATATTACCCTCTTTACTTTGCTTCTTTATGCTTTATATATGTCCAAAATCCATATATAGCATATATGAAGCAGAAACATTTCTCTTAATTTTATTACTTCCAACATTTTACATTAAAAGACAAAATAGAGTTTGATGGACCAAAAAAACAAACATTTAGGGGATTCAAGCTAGAATGCTAGATATCTTACCATTAAAACAAATAGGGGCACTTACAATTTTTCTTTATTTTAATTTTTGTAAATCATTAGGATTAATAGTTAGCTCATATCCAAATAATAAAGTTGACCAATTACTGTAATTTTGGTTATATAACTAACACTATCTTCCTCATAGCATTTTTTTAAGGGAGATGTTCTCTGCCCAAGAGCTCGCGTAGGCTTTGCCCAGTCACATGGGGCAGGACAGGGGCGTCATTTCGATCATTTAGGGGGCGAGACAGTCATTTCTCCCACCCCCATGTGCCTAAGCGCATCCTGCGCCACAGTGCAGAGAACATTTTCCATTTTTTTAATATGAAATGATCCTCAACATTGAACATTAATAAATGGGCTATTATACAGCCAAATTAATAAAGTAAGGTTTAGGCATGAGCTTCTTTCAACTCCAAACCCCATCCCTACCCACCCTTCCCTTTCTCTATTAGAAAAGGAAAGATATTGAGTCAATATTGGATATTGGATTCAATATTGGATTCCTCTAACAATGAGATCTTTCCTTGGCTGGAAAGATTTGTGGGCTAAGTGATTGAGTCCCATTAGGAAACTCAATGTTGCTTAGCCTTGTGATCTATCTAATTTGGGTTGAGAAAGGGCAATAATATATAATAATATGAGATTGCCAAAATAAATGGATCACTCTCTTACAACCAAAAACGTGGAGCACCTCCCCTCCTAGAAACCGTCATCTCTTCCCTTCCCTCTCTTGGTGTTTGATCTTGGAGATAGTCTAGGGTTTTGAGAACCCTAGAGTGTGGAAGAGTTGGCTTGATCGTGTGGGAACGCAAAACTGTGTGTGGTGCGTGAAACGATTACGAAAGGGCTATCATCGGTTGGAGGTTTTGCATCTATGAAAGTCTAGGTAATGATTGATTCCCCTGTTGTTCTTGTTCATTGAATGACATCTCCCATTAATAACTATTGATCCTGTTATTCTTCCGTTGGATCACACACTGATTTCTAACATCCTCCCCCACCCTCCAAAAAAAAAATAATAATAAAAAATAAAAATAATTGCAAAATCTGTTTAATTGGACAACTAGATGTCCAAGTCTAAGCTACTTGATTACCACTTTAATATACTCATATCATGATCAAATAAGAAAAAAGTTTCTAGTATGCCCTCACTCGAAGTGTATCAATATGCTTTGTGTTTTTTGTTAGGCAAAAAATGTGATTTTAGGAAATGATGTCGATTGGATATATATATATATATATATATATATATATATATATATATATATATATATATATATGTGTGTGTGTGTGTGTGTGTGTGTGTGTGTGTGTGTGATTATACATATATGTATTATTAATTTAGTGTGTCTCTAATACGATATTAAAGTATAGAACTCAAAAGATTAAGTGATTAGGTGGAGAGGCCCAATTAGAATATGAAGACATCCAAAATCTCATAATCTTTTAATATTAGATTATTCCTCACAGATTTAACTGTATTTTTATCGTGTGAGGAATGCCTTAGTGCAAACATAGATAGCATCACAAAACAATAAACAAATAAAGGAAAAGGAGCAAGCAACATAAAGGAATACACCAATACAGTGCGACAGGAATGGTTATGTACATAGGACAACTAGGTCATTTCATGAGAGAGAGAGAGAGAGAGAGAGAGAGAGAGAGAGTATGCTAACGTAGCTTCTGTTGCGTATGAAAACCTCCGGTAGTTGGTTGCCGTGGATGAACTGCAAAAACCAAGCAATGAGCGCAGGAGGGCCGGTGTGGCTCGGCCTAGGACTCTCCGATGCTCAAGTCGGTCTTCAACGCGACAGCAGTAATCGCGTAGTAAAAAGCAAGATGTCGAATAGAGCTCCATACACTGGGTATTATAGAGTAAGGAGGAGATGAGGCGGCTGGGAGAGTCCTAGTATGGTAGGAGTCCTTCTTTCGGAAGGTTCTCTCGCGTAGAGCGGAGTGGAGAGTTATTTTTCGGGGTCGGACTCTTATTAAGGTAAGAGTCCATGTAGAGTGTGATTCCGTGTTGCGTTTGGGATCGTGGCTCGGTCCTTATCCCGTGATTCTCGGGATGTGCCGACGTGGCCGGAGATCCCCTGGGGGTGCTAGAGCCTCCATGGAGGAGGGCTCGGCCTACGAGGTCGGCCCGTGGGTCGGCAATGGAGGTCGGCCGGGAGGAGGTCGATCTCGGCCATGAGGTCGGCTAGGAGTCTATGGCTGACCCATGTAATCTCGGCCTCGGCTACCGGCTAGCTCGCTCAAACCGAGGCTTTGTCGGGTGACTTATCGGATATGGGGTCGGCCCAATTTCTGCTCGGCCCAACTCGGTTCTCGGATCGAGGTCGGGTCGGCCACGTGGCAGCCTCCGATAGGTGGGGTGTTTTATGCCTCATCACAGCCCCCCACTCATCGGTGTCGGCTCGCGTTGATGAGTGAAATTTCTGGGCGCTTGTCGGGAAGATTCTTGCGGTTGGGCCGAGACTATTTATTGCGGATTTGACGTTGCACGATCGACGGTTGGGTGTCCGTGCCACGTCGCGAGAGTCATTATGGCGGGCTCGGGAATTCAAAACGCCCTTCGATCCGGGCCGTTGGATCATGTTGAGCTCAGTCGGCCGTTGGATCGATGAAACCCAAGGATTATAAATAGGCGACTCCTAACTATTCATTCTTCAACGCTCTAAGTTATTGACTTCTCGGCAAGTTTGGAACCGTCAACTCGGTAGATCTCATCGTTTGCCTGCTCGTGATCGACTGGCTGAAGCTTCGTTCGTGATCGACTCGGCCGTCGTTTCGTTCCCGCTCAACTCTTCTTCAACCAGTAAGTCTTCTCCGCCATATGTCGATTGGTAGTAGTCCTATGGGCGAATTGCTCGCCGATGCGGAGGGCGCGAGTCCGAGCCGAGAACTCCCCGTCCGCTCTCCCACCATAGACTGTTGGGCTCGACCTCGAGATGAGCTCGATGTAGTGGAGCTTCGTCGGGCCGAGGTGGCCGAGCCCCGTTACCCATGGAGTTTGACCACGCGGCCCAATCCATAGCCTCGGACCGGCCGAGAACTCCGGGTCGTCCTCATCCGATGAGGAATCAAGCGAGGAGATTCGTCTCGAGATGGGGGTTGGCTCGTAAGCTCGTCCACCGATGCCCCCAGAGCCCGAGGAAGGCGTGTCGGCACTGCTCCGAGCACAATCACGGAGGCCGACCTTGGCTATCCGAGGGCGACCTACGCCATCCCCGAGGACATTCGCTCCGAGTTCCTAATCCCGGGAGATGGCCGCTTCATCGAGCCCGTGAGGTGGCTCTGCATGCGAGACGCCCTTCAAGTATGCGTTTGGCTCCCCGTTCTCGGCTGGTGGACCGGATCTTAGACCACTTCCACTGTCTCCAGTCAGGTGCCGAACTCTTGGCTGGCCATGTATGGCTTCTACGCCTGCTCTGCGAGATGGGCCGAGGTGCGAGCGTGGCGCTTTTCTCTAGGCTCTTCTTCTGAAGAAGTCTCCTGAGAAGGGGTGGTATTATTTCGCCGCCGATCAGGGAAGAGTGAGGCTCTAGGCGGTCACAAGTTTACGTCGGCACGCCGACCTTCAACAAATCTTGGAAGCCCCGTTTTCTTCGCTTCCATTCCCAACAGACCTTCTCCGAACCGAGTGGAAGGAGATGAATCTGAACTATGTAAATAGAGTACTACCCCCGACCGAAACGAGATGACCTCGCTCGACTGATCCCCAGCGTCCGCCCCTTGATGTTCTCCGGCTTCGGGACGAGGGGTTTCTTGAGTTGGCATATGACCCCTAGTAGGAACCCTTGCGAGCTTATCTCGATTATCCGAGCCGACCCCTTTACTTAGTTTTCTTTTCCTTTTCGACTTGTTTCCTATGTTTTCGGTTTCTCTTGCGGTGGTCGGCCACATTCCCCAATGGACACGGCTCGGTGAGGGCCGAGATTATTGCGGATAGGAAGAAGAAGAATGCCGAGAAGAGACCCAGGCGAGTCCTCCAAGGCCTCCAAGGAAAGGGGGTGATGCCGGGACCATCGGACGCTGTGGTCGATCCGGAGGCCGAGAAGAACACGGGTCAAGCCGGGTCTCCGAGAAAGGGGAAAGGCCGAAAAGGCGAGAGGAGCCCACCGAGAGACATCAAACGCCAAAAGCTCTCGGTAAACTCCGACGAGTGGCGGCCTTCCGCCGTGGCCTCTCCACCAACATCTCCCGATACGTCCTAGGGAGGGCTTGCCAACAACGCTCTGTGAGGCCGACCTGGCGCCTCTTCCTCGGGACTCGGCCTTGACGTCGGCCGCTCACGCCAAGGAATGGTGGATGCAGGTCGGCTCCCACCGACAAGGAGAAGCTCGAGGCGCTGTCCGACCTCGAGCTCCTCTCCACCCTATTTCAAGACTTCAATATGGTAAGTTTCCTTGTCGGCTCTTGCCTATGATCCGATATGTGTAGTTTATCCGATTTTTTGTTCTCATGCTTTTTGTAGGGGTTCGCCAAGCAGTGGAGACCATGCTCCGCTTGAGCGGCTCCCTGACCGAGAACTATTCCTTGGGCGTCCAAGGCAAGAAGGCTTATCGGGACGCCCGGGATGCTTGTTCGAGGCGTCGGGAGACCCAAGAGAAGCTCACCGCCGAGGCCGAGTGAGAGCTCTCGGGCCGAGGTGGCCAGAGCAGAGAGAGAAGGTCCGGGCTCTGCGAGCTCGGCTCGCCGAGGTGAAGGAGAAGGCCAAGGAAGATCCGGCCACGACTCGGAGCGGCGATCAGCGACTATCTCCAATCGGAGGAGTACGCCGATATATGCCATGAGATCGGGAAGCCTCCTTCGCCGAAGGTTTTGAAGCGAGCCGAGGCGAGCTTTTGGCCGAGATCAAGGCACGATCCTCGATCTCAATCTCTCCCGCTTTGACGATGACGCGACTACTTTTGCGGGGAGATGGGAGATGAGGAGGGAGCCGAGGTCACCCAAGCTCACCCGGAGGCACTGCTCCAGCCGACGTCCTCCCTCCGGGAGCTGGACCTCAAGACCCTGTGCCGAGCCCAATATCGTGGACGCCTCAGGGCGCCTCCAAGTCCCACGCCGGAGACGGAGATGTAATTTTTTTTTTTTTGTGGGTGTGGGGCCGAGCTGCCTCTTTTGTAACCGTGCCGATTAGTCGGCTTACAATGAATAAAACAACTTATTTTTGTCGAATTTGTCTAAGTATTTGAACTCGGCGCCCTCGGTATTCTTTTCCTTGCGTATTCGCTTCGTTTGGCCAAGCTGCCGAGTCGTTTCACTAACCGAGCTTAGGAACTCGTCTCTTTCTATCCATACCCAACGTTGTCGACGGTTTCGGCCATGCACGCCCGAGGTCAATGCGATCTTCGCTTTGGTTGGTTAATTCGCCTTTCCCTTGATCCGATTGGAGAGGCTATCATATAAGCGGACGCGTGGCGAATATCCTTCTTGGCCGAGCCTAATGCCTTAGCGTGGTTTTGTACTTCGTTAGGCTCGGCCAAATAGGGATGTCGGCCCTTGGGAGGTCGGCCATGTCTATGTGGACAGTCTTACGACTCTTGCCGCTGACCTATAAGGGTCGGTTTTTGATGTCGGCCTGGTCTATGAGGACCGGTCTTATGACTTGGCTGCCGACCTATGAGGATCGATCTTTGATGTCGGCCTGGTCTATGAGGACCGGTCTTATGACTTGGCTGCGCGACCTATGAGGGTCGGTCTTTGATGGCGGCCTGGTCTATGAGGACCGGTCTTATGACTTGGCTGCCGACTTATGAGGGTCGATCTTTGATGTCGGCCTGGTCTATGAGGACCGGTCTTATGACTTGGCTGCCGACCTATAAGGGTCGGTCTTTGATGTCGGCCTGGTCTATGAGGACCGGTCTTATGACTTGGCTGCCGACCTATGAGGGTCGGTATTTGATGTCGGCCTGGTCTATGAGGACCGGTCTTATGACTTATTGGCCGACCTATGAGGGTCGGTCTTTGATGTCGGCTGGTCTATGAGGACCGGTCTTATGACTTGGTGCCGACCTATGAGGGTCGATCTTTGATGTCGGCCTGGTCTTACGATTTCGACTTGGGAGCTTGCCAATACGTTGAGTGTTGGAGAAAAGACTTTATTGAATCAAATGTCGAATCGAAACCGAATACAAGCATGTTCAATTATTGAAAAAACTTTTTCAAATTTTCCGAGTTCCAAGGTCTCGGTACCTTCTTGCCCCTGAGTGCAAGCGATATGTGCGGGCGAATTTGCTTGGAGACTATGTACGGCCTTCCGCTTTGGTGCTAATTTTCCTTGTTGCCTCATTTGGGATGTGCTTGAGTTTTACGAGAACAAGGTCCCCTTGACGAAAATGCCGCTCTTTGACTCTTGAATCATAGTAGCTTGCCGTCTTCGTTGGTACGCCGCGTTTGGAGTAGGGCATTTTCTCGGACTTCATCGAGGAAGTCAGTTGGCTCTCAGCCCATCTTCATAGGTCTTCTCATCGAAGTTGAGCACTCGGTATGATGAAGCCATAACTTCAACCGGCGAGGGCTTCGGTCCCATAAGCGGGCGAAATGGACTCTCCCGGTTGGAGTTCTTACGGTCGTCCGATATGCCCATAGGACGCTGGGAGTTCTTCCACCCATCTCCCCTTGGCCTCATCCAACCTCCTCTTAATGCCGGCAAGTAATGTTCGGTTGGACACTTCTACTTGTCCGTTTGCTTGTGGGTGAGCTACCGAGATGGGTCGGAAGTCAATGTGGAAGTGCTCGCGGAATTCTCGGAAGGCCGGGTTATTGAATTGCGCACCATTATCGATGATGAGAACTTTCGGTAGCCCGAACCGGTAGATGACCTTATCTCGGAAAAATTTTTCCATGTTCTTCTCATGATGGTGGCAAGGGGCTCGGCCTCGACCCACTTGGTGAAGTAATCGATCGCCACTACTACGTATTTTCCGTTTCCCGATGCCGGGTGAAATCTCCAAGAATGTCCATTCCCCACATAGCGAATGGGATTGGGCTCGGCATTGAGGTTAATTTTGTTGCTGGTCGGCTTGGGATTGGCGCGAGCAGTTGGCACTTCTCACATGTCTTCACGTATTTCATGGCCTCTTCTTGCATTCTTGGCCAATAGAATCCTTGCCGAAGTATCTTGTATGCAAGAGCTCGGCCGCCCATGTGACTCTCGCATATTCCCTCATGCACCTCGGCTAATGCATACTCGGCCCCCTTCGGTCCCGGACATCGGAGAAGAGGGGCGAGATTGCCCTTTGTAGAGTACTCCGTCGATCATCAAGTACTTGGAAGATCGGATCTTGACCTTCCTTGCTTCGTCTCGGTTCCCCGGGAGCGGGTCATTCTCCAAGTAGTTGACAATGGGGTCCAACCAGTCGGCCCATCTTCTTCAATGTGCTTTATGCTTTCTTCTTGTAAGGATGGCTTCTCCAATATTTCTATGTATACCGACCGGCTCAAATATTGGAGGTCGGCCTCGACCAACCTAGATAAGGAGTCCGCGCGGCATTCTCTTTTCTCGGTATTCGAGTCATCTCAAAGTGTTCAAGCTCGGAGATCGGATCTCGGGCTCGACCCGGTATGCTATCATCCTTTCGTCTTTTGCCTCGTAGTCTCCGTTGACCTGGTTGACCACGAGTTGGGAGTCTCCTCGCACCTTCAAGCCGCTTTATGCCCATAGCTTTGCTGACTCAAGTCCACTAGAAGGGCTTCATACTCAGCCTCATTGTTTGAGGCGGAAACTTGAACCTTAGGGCATATTGGACCGAAAGCCTTCGGGCTTACAAGTATTAGGCCGGCCCCGCTTCCCCGGAATTGCTTGAGCCGTCAACATTCATGGTCCAAATCGGGTCGGTCGTAGCCCCGACCTCCTCGATCGTCTTTTCTTCTCCAACCTCATGCTCGGGCCCGTGCATTCGGGCGATGAAGTCGGCCAGGGCTTATCCTTTTATCGCCGTCCTCGGTCGATAGCTTATATCGTATTCACTTAGCTCAACTGCCCAGGAAATCAGCCGTCCCAAACGTCGGGTTTGTGTAATATCTTTTTGAGTGGCTGGTCGGTCGGTACCACGATCGGGTGAGCTTGGAAGTACGGCCTTAGTTTCCTTGCAACGTGATTAGAGCGAATGCTACTTTCTCGAACCCGGAGTACCTTGTCTCGGCATCAACAAGAACGTGGCTGATATAGTATATCGGCCTTTGAGTTCGACTCTCTTCCTGATCAACACCGCACCGACCGCTACGGGAGTGGCGGCTAAGTAGACTTGAAGCTCCTCTTTTGGTTCAGGTCGGTTGAGAAGAGGCGGGTTCTCCAAATATTTCTTCAGCTCTTCAAAAGCTTCTTGGCATTCGGATGACCAGATAAAATCTTTTGGGTTCCGGATATTCTTTAGGGCCTTAAAGAACGGTAGGCACTTGTCGCCCGATCTCTACATGAATCGCGCCAACGTCGCCACACGTCCGTTTAGCCTTTGTACTTCTCGGATCGTCCTTGGAGGACTCATCTCTTGGATGGCTCTGATTTTTGCCGGATTGGCTTGATGCCTCTCCGATAGAGACCATGAAGCCGAGGAACTTTCCCGAGGTTACGCCGAATGCACACTTGGCTGGATTCAGCTTCATCTGGTTCTTCCTCAATACACCGAAGGCTTCTTCCAGGTCAGCCAAGTGGTGTTCGGCCTTCAAACTTTTCACCAACATGTCATCCACGTAGACTTCCATGTTCTTTCCGATCTGCTTGTGGAATATACAGATTCACGAGGCGCTGTATGTCGCTCCGGCGTTCTTCAATCCAAACGGCATAACCTTGTAGCAGAAATTCTCTTGGTCGTTCGGAAGGCCGTGTACGACTCGTCCTCCTCATGCATCATGATTTGGTTGTAGCTGAGTACGCGTCCATGAAACTCATCATCTCGTGACTGCCGTGGCGTCGATCAAGAGGTCGATCCGAGGTAGGGGGTACTCATCTTTTGGGCAGGCCTTGTTGAGGTCGGTGTAGTCGACACACATTCTCCACTTTCCGTTCGGTTAAGGGACCATGACGACATTAGCCAACCAGGTCGGGAATTTCTCTTCTCAGATGAATCCTGATCGGCGAAGCTTCTCCACCTCTTCTCTGATTGTAGTTTGTCGATCAAGTGCGTAGTTCCTTCTTTTCTGCCGGATTGGTTTCCGACCCGGATCCACATGGAGTCGGTGCTCGGCTATATGTCCGGGTATGCCCGACATGTCCGCGCTGACCAGGCGAAGACATCGGCGTTCATTTTTAAGAAAACTCGAGCCGCCTCCTTTGATCTTCACTTAGTAGTGATCCGAGCTGGACCACCTTGGCTAGGTCATCTTCGGCCGAGATGAAGTGGGGTCGAGGTCTTCCACGGGTCGCCCTCTTCTCTCGATAAGCTCATCCCGCTGATCTTCGGGAGATGTACGACGCACATGGCCATTCCTCGAACATTACCCTTGTTTTGCTTGGACGAAAGTAGCGTAGCACTCTCGTGCCTTCTTTTGTCGCCTCGGACCTCGCCGACACCGTTCTCGGTGGGGAACTTCATCTTCAAGTGAGTCGGGGAGATGATGGCTTGGAGGGCGGTCAATGAAGGATGGCCGAGAATGGCGTTGAAAGCCACTACCGACCGTACCACCATGAATTTGACTTGGATCGTCGCCTGGCATGGAGCTTGCCCAATTGTGACTAGTAGATCGATCGAGCCCTTGATGGTCGCGGCCGCTCCCGAGAACCCGTGAAGCGAGGTTCCTTCGGGCTTAAGCGCTTCGTCGCTGAAGCCAAATTGTCGATGCGCTTCTAGTGACATAAGGTCCACGGATGCGCCGGTGTCGACTAATACACGGTGTACGGGTCTGTTCGCAATTTCTACCCGCACCACTAAAGCATCGTCATGAGGTAAACTTATACCTTCGAGGTCGGCTTCGTGAAGGAGATCGTCACCGCCGGCCTGAGTTTCTTGGCGGGCATCTCGGCTACTCCGACGAAGCGAGCGTTGCCTTAGCCTTTCGAGTACTCTCTTGCCCGGGCCTCCGAGGATAGTGTATATGGGGGCTCCCTTGTCATTGCTCGGCCCGGATCCGTCCTCCTTCTTCTCGGCTCGGACCTTGTCATCATCTCTTTCAACTCCTTTGTTTTCGGCCTTAGGCTCGGCTCTTCTTTGATCTCGGTCATCAGGCCGCCGACCTCCACGATCTTACGGGCCTCCTTTGACATATCGCTTCAAGTGGCCCGCTTTTATCAGCTCTTCGATTTCTCTTTTCAGTGATAATAATCTTGGTGTCGTGACCGATGTCCTTGTGGAATTGGCAATATTTGTTGGGATTCCGAGATGACCCCGCTTGCATCGGTCGGGGTCGGCGGATGTACCCCCATCTTGTATTTGCATCAGGATCTCCTTGCGAGATGCATTCAATGGCGTGTAGTCGGGGCTCCGAGCTTGATCCGACCTGTCGGCTCGGCGATCCGTCCTTGGCCTTTTGTCTTCTCTTGGTCGTCTATTGTCGGCCTTTTCTTATCGGTACAACCTTCGTTGCCCTTCCGGGCTTGGAGGACCTCGGCCATATTTGCGAACTCGTTGCACCTCTCCAAGAGCTCGGCCAGGTTTCTTGTCGGCTTCCGGGCCAAGTCCTTGATAAGGTCCATGTCGGCCAATCCGTTGCTCATAGCCGTATGGGCGTGGCCTCATCCAAATCCTTGATATCTAAGGATTCCTTGTTGAAGCGGGAGACGAATGCTCGGATCGACTCGTCGGGCCTTTGCTTCACGCGAGGAGGTTGACCGTGGTCTTCTTATGTTTCATACTACTCGAAGCGCGTGACAAAGGCTCGACGAGTTGAGTGAAGCTTTTATGGAATTCGGCGGCAACCAGGAAAACCATGAGGTCGTCGCGCCCTTGAGGATGCAGGGAAGGCTCGGCAAGAAACGATCTCGGTTCCCCGTACATGGTCATCATCGCATTAAAGTAGTTGATGTGATCCGGTCGGGTCGGTCGTCTGTCATACTCGAACGGGGAGGTTTGAAACCGTGTGGTAGCGGCGCGGTCATGATCTCGGGAGGATAAGGGTGACGCCCGACCAAAGAGTAGGCATCCGGGGTCGCTTGTTTCTTCAACCCCTCCACTTGCTCGGGCCAAATCTCGTAGCCGCTTCTCCAGCTCGGTTTCGGTGCTCGCCAACCGGCTCCTCGGCCCGGGGTTGATATGGTCGGTCGTCCAGTGTAGTCGGCCATTCGGTCAGCTCGGTCCTCACCATCCTTCCTTGTTCTTTTTCTTCTTGGAAGTTGGACCCTCGGGGCTCCCCGTTGTTCTTCTCGGGAGGTGAGCTCGACGCCGGGAGTATGACGCGATCCTTGTCCGTGTCTCGGCACGCGCCTTTCAACCGGGTCTTTCCTTTGTTCTCGGAATATCCTCGGCGGTTCGTCCTCCCGATCCGTCCGAGAAAATACCGACCTCCTTGCTCTGAGCCGGCTGGTTCAATTTCCCTGCCTGTTCGTGGGCTTTGGCGATGTTCTTGTTCACCCCGTCGAGCGCCTCGGCCGGGGCGCGGAGGTGGAGTCTTCGACGAGACGGGTGCGAGGACGCAGCCCGACTCGGCTCGGCCCTACGCCGGCCACCATTTTGCTGCAAGTTTCTTTCAGTGCGGGCCGGAGCTGGAGGGAGCGCGGCCGACGGCTGACCCATCATCCCGCCTCAGGCCATCTGGTTCATAAAGGCGCGCAGCATCTCGTTGGTGTGGAGCATCTGCAGCTGCAAATCCATAACCTGTCGATTATTTGCCGGGGCTTCTGGGTCCAAACTCTCCGGCAAGGGTGGCGGTGCAGGTAGGACATTCCCATCCAAACTTGGCTCGGCCTGTACCCGGCTAGCCACGGCCGTGGTTAGTGCACCTCCTCCATTCCCGCTCTCGGAGGTGGAATGGTGCCCGTGATGGGCTGCGCACCACCTGCCCTAGGGGTCTTGTTTATCCCCGCCGAGAGGCTTCGGGGCGGTGATCGTCTTGTCGGCACAACGGGTTGCGGCTCCTCCGTACAGGGAAGTAGAGCCATGCTGCCTGACCTCGTATGCACCATTATTATTGTTCTAGGAATTGGCAGAAACGACGATGCTTGCGATGTCGTTCCCACGACAGCGCCAAATCATTGCATATGAAAACCTCCGGTAGTTGGTTCGCCCGTGGATGAACCTGCAAAAACCAAGCAATGAGCGCAGGAGGGCCGGTGTGGCTCCGGCCTAGGACTCTCCGATGCTCAAGTCGGGTCTTCAACGCGACAGCAGAATCTAGTAGTAAAAAGCAAGATGTCGAATAGAGCTCCATACAGGTAGTTATAGAGTAAGGAAGAGATGAGACGGCCGGGAGAGTCCTAGTATGGTAGGAGTCCTTCTTTCGGAAGGTTCTCTCGCGTAGAGCGGGTGGAGAGTTATTTTTCGGGTCGGACTCTTATTAAGGTAAGAGTCCATGTAGAGTGTGATTCCGTGTTGCGGCGGGATCGTGGCTCGGTCCTTATCCCGTGATTCTCGGGATGTGCGTGGCCGGAGATCCCGGTGGGGTGCTATGAGAGCCTCCATGGAGGAGGGCTCGGCCTACGAGGTCGGCCCGTGGGGTCGGCAATGGAGGTCGGCCCGGGAGGAGGTCGATCTCGGCCATGAGGTCGGCTAGGAGTCTATGGCTGACCCGTATAATCTCGGCCTCGGCCTACCGGCCAGCTCGCTCAAACCAGGCTTTGTCGGTGACTTATCGGATATGGGGTCGGCCCAATTTCCTACTCGGCCCAACTCGGTTCTCGGACTGAGGTCGGGTCGGCCACGTGGCAGCCTCTGATAGGTGGGGTGTTTTATGCCTCATCAGCTTCCCTTGGCAGCTTAAAGAAAATTTTCCTATAAATGAGAGAGAGAGAGAGAGAGAGTGCCTTTGTTTGGCGGCTCAAAGAATTTTTTCCTATAAATAAGGAATTTCTTATTGGCACCCACTAAGGTGTCAAATAGATTTGTAACCTTTTTTTTTTGTCACTTGTTTTATTCTTAAAAATTGTTTAATGTAATACTTAATGTAAGGGTTTTTGACAAAATTGATGTTATTTAATACAGTTCCTATGTGAAATGACGACTGATTTAAACTCCTTGAAAAAACTGCATGAAATGATTTTAGGAATAAGACAAGAGAAAATTAAATAAAAGTGTCAAATACTAAACACACTTATGGAGGTGTCATTCAGACACTCCCTATAAATAAATAGGGAAAAAGAATACCACCCATTCGGTAGTGCACAACGCCTTTACGGTCTGACACAAGGGCACACAAAATGATGCACACACCCCTTGGAACCCTGGCAATGACTAGGGGTGTGTGTGTCATTTCATGCACCCCAATGTCAGGGCACAGAAGCGATGTGCGCTACAGGACCAAGTGGCATTCTCTTTCCCAAATAAATACAAGAAATAAGGTACTTCTCTCTTAATATATATAATTTGTCTGCATTAACTTAGCCTTAAGCCTCTGAAATATATTTTAATGACTACAAGACCCATTCATGGACGAGACAAATAATATTATCTCATTGAAGGTTAGATATCAAACCTTCTCAAATTTCAATTTTTTAGAGGTTTTACCTAAAAAAAAAAACTCCATTTTTAAGAGTCCACATAGATTAATGATCGACCTAATTACATTATATCGGTGCCACTTTTGTGAGGAGCCTAAGTATTTAATGGGTCGGCATTCTCTATGGGGAATATGGCCCTTGTGCATGCACGGACCAATGAGAATACCCATGTTGGCATCATGGGGGGCAGGGCAGTCGTCATCCCCTCTGTGCCTAGGCGGTATATTCCTCCATAGAAAACTTTTCTCCTTATTTAATTTTTTTTTCGTAGTCTCTTTGTTGATATTCAATTTATAAAATCATAATCAATTGAGATTGTTGAGCTCATCTCTTACCAGAGCTTTTAAGCTCCATTCTTTCTGTTTCCCTTCCATTGGGTTGGGTTGAGTAGTTGGAAACTTGTGGAGGACTCAAAGTCTAAAGATTTTGAGCTGATCGCCAGATGCTCCATCAAAATATTTTTTTTTGCGATTTGCTTGCTTTATATTTATTGAGAATTAGTCTTGCATTTACCCACTAGTCAACCTTTATCCTGCATTTAAGAGTGTCAATCGGTTGGTTCGATTGGGTTGAATCGGTTTCAATTTGTTGTTAGATCAATCAGAAACCAAACTGTTAAGGAAGTTTCGGTCTAGTTTGGTCTGATTCTTATCGGTATGTAATCGAACTACTATCAGGATTGGACTGGTTGGGTTTTGGTTTTATATATATACATAAAGAAATAAATACATAAGAAAATTCTCTTTTTTTTTTTTGGGTTTTCGGTTTATTATCGGGCTACTATCAGTTTGGTCTCAGTTTTAATCGGCCAATAAGAATTTGGTTTGGATTGTTCCAGGCTGAACTGACTAGTTTCGATCAGTCTGACCAGTTTGGACTGAATTTTGATACCCTTAACTATATTGCACCATGGTACTAAACTCAGATCGAACCTTAGTTAGTAAGTTCGGGAACAGCAATTGAACGGGAACAGATCGTTCAGCAATTAAACGGACTAGACGGCATTAATACTTTTCAAAAATCCAGTGTAATAAAACGCATACGGCAATAATTCGATACGTGTTTAATATGTGTTTAATATGGCCGCTCTATAAGCAAAAATACGGGCATATATTCACTATGTAATAGACATGCACCACCTAATAAACAAAATAATAGCATATAGAGTCATAGACAATGATTTTATCAAAAAAAAACCTCACAAGTAAAATAAATACAATATAATATCTCCTGTTACATCTCATAAGATTATCATTTAACAAATCAAAATATCAATAAAAGTATCTCATCCGACATAAGAAAAAAAAATAAGACATGCTGTGTTCTAGAACTCATCTCTAAGATGAGCTCACATCAATGAACTCATCTCTAAGATCAACTAACCTCACCAATGGAAGTTCATTTGCCTCTGCAATCGCCAATTCACCTAGCTACAATTAACCGGCCACCTGAACTGAAATGAGAATGGAGCTGAAGAAGATGAATGGAATGGGGGTAGTCGACGGCTAGGGTTCGAAGAGAAGAAGACCAAAATCGTATTTTTTGAGGGTTTTGTTCTACATTTTTTCTTCTTTAAGTTTTGAGTTTTTTTTTTAAACAAAACTAAACTTACATTAAAAAGTATGAAACGTGTATAATTCGTGTTTAATATGTGAATAATATGGGTACACTTAAAAAACGAGTATTTTACCATATATGCGAAAATATACAGTAAAATAAGTTTTTTTGAATTAAACATTTGGATACGCATATAACACGCGTATTATACACGAACTTACTAATAACTAAGGATCGAACCCACCCTCACTGGTATTACATATATGGTATTCAACCAATTTGGATCCTCTACGGCCAGGCAGCATAGCGGCCATTGTGTGGCCTCACACAGGCAGGCATGGACCCCACCCTGCAGGTAGGGTGCTCGGGCTGTGGTTAGGACAGTCATTTTGCCCTTGCACGTGTGTATGAGCCGCACAATGGCCTCTATGCTGCCCGGCCTTAGAGGATCAAAATCCAGTATTCAACACAAGTAAAAGATGCCAAATCCAAAAAATAAAATGGGGAAGATGCAAGATAAATGATAATCTATCTTTGTTACCCCAATGGGGAAGCTCAGTTGGCAGGGACCAATACACACACAAAAAAAAAAAAAAATCCATCTTTGTTGGTAACAACTCCATTGCAACCAGGGCTATAGGTATTGCCGTATTGGTATTGGTATTGATGGCCATATCACTCATCATTGATATGAATATTTGATACGATGCATATTGGGTGTAAATTAAAAAATAATTCACTTTTTTAGTGACATTTTTTATTTGTATCGGTATTATATCAATATCAGATACCGACAATACTAATATGATACTAATACTATGATCTATAATTGTAACATTTATTCCAAATTTTCTTTTTTTGTGTTTTTTTTTTCCTTCCCTCAATACATATTAAGTGGTTTGAGACCAAATATTATGTTCTTTTTTTAATGGATAAAACAATTGGCAAAGAGATTTACAAAATACAAATAACAATTTCTCAAAACTAGGGGATTTGAAATAATGCCTCCATTGATTTTTTTTATTCTCTTATTGGGCTGCTCATTTGCTCGGGCTACATGGTTTGGATGTGTACTTTTTTTTTTTTTTTTTGATGAGATGTTTGGATGTGTACTTGACATTGTTATTCCACCTAGAGATTATCCTTCCTTGCATCATTAGATTCATTTTCTCCGTATGACCGGATATTCCCTCTGCCCCTTCCATACTCCAGCTTGGTAGTTTCCACCGCCTGTCTAGGGTTGAGCCCTAAGAAGATAAGGAGATCGGTGATTTCTCATTGTACTTTTATTTGTTAGAATTTATGGAAAGCAAGGAATGATGTGGTGTTTGGGCGTCAAACTTGGACTCCAACGAAAGTAATTCATGTGTTCCTTGCGGCTTTCAATGAATTCTCAAATGCTCAACTATCTATTTCTATCCAAGAGGATTCACCACTTCTCCCCAATGTTGTACCATCCTAGACTGCTCCTGCTCTTGGTGTGGTGAAGATCTCTTATGATGCCACTTTACAACCAAACTCAGCAACCGGTGGTCTTAGTATCATATGTCGTGATTGTCACGGGAAACCTCTTCATGTTGTGTCAGTTCCCATGGCTTTTAATGATTCTATAGCTGGGGAGGCATTGGCCATAAGAGCATCACTATTGGAGGCTATTTCAGAGGGTTTTGATCGTGTGCAATTGGAGTCTGACAACAAGAGCATCATCAATTATCTTCTGGGAGGATTGTCTTCTTCACCACTTAACCTCAGACCTATTTTGGAAGATATTGTTTATATGTCCCCTTGTTTGGAAACATGTAGTTTTCTCTTTATTCTAAGGGAGATTAATAGCTTGGCTGACTCCCTGGCAAGGTAGGCCCTATCAGTGACATGTACACGATAGTATGGTCTATTTCTGATCTATGGCTCCTGGAGTTTTGTAATCTTCAACCATCACTTTCCACATTACTAAATAAAGTGCTTTTACCAAAAAAAAAAGATTTGTACAATGGCAGCTTAATTTCACAATTGCATACATGCACTCCCCATAAGACTCATACTACTGTAATATTACCCCTGTAAAATGTCTCATATACCCTTTTATTTTTAATGTTTTTTCATAATGCCCCTCCTCCAAAGCATGAAACTGCACATTGTGCGAGTAGCAAACCCTCTCCCTTCTTTTATTAATAACTCTTAGGGTGTGCCAATAGCGTGTGGAGCGATGTAAATCCATTTCCCTTTTCTTATTGTGCGAGATATATCCTTTCGAAAGAAAAGAAATGCCACCCACTTCTCAAGACCACAAAACTTGAGTATTGTGTTGAGGGTAGTCTTTTAAGACCATGTAAAACACATGACTGAAAGCATAAATGATATATCTGGAAAAGTGGGGCTTAGCTTGGAAGCCCTACTTGAGGTTTGAAATGGAAGGGCCAATTGTAACGTGGAGATCAAATTGTGCCATGTCCAAAGGTCCCAATTACCTTTCACATTAATCTTCTTATCATTTTTCTGTCTTTTATTTATTTATTCTAAAAAAGACTCTCTGATAATACCTTATATAATTCTTTTTTTTTTTGGCTAAAAGGAAAACTATTTATTAATGTTGTGATGGATGTACAATATATGAATTACTAAGATCAGAAAACCATGGAACATATAGGGGCTAAGGAGTCCTACATGCTAAGGACAACATCCTCTTTATCAGAGAGTCAGCCATGTTGTTAATCTCTCTATTAATGTGACTGAAAGTGCAAGGTTTGAAGAAGGAAAGTAGGTATTTGATATCTTTTACAATGTTGACTATTTCTATGAGGGCTGGAGGTTTTTTTGGGGAGAGTGATGAGATAAGGTCCATGTTATCAGATTCTATCAAAAGATTGCCAATTCCCTCTGATATGGCTTGAAGAAGACCGGCCTTGATCGCAAGTGCTTCACCTTAGAGAGCTGATATGAAGCATACAAGTTCTAAAACTGCAGAAGTAGGATGACCTCTAGAGTCCCGGATGATGAAGCCTATCCCCTTTAAATCATTAGTTTGAGAGGCATCTAAGTTGAGTTTGAAATGATGTTGTGGGGGCGGAGTCCATCTATTTACCTTATATAGTTCTATAAATGTATTTACTGTTGGGTATATTCTATAACCCTAATATATGTTCTAATATAAGTCTACTTGAATAAGGAATCAGGATGTGGTGAGCCCCACTAGAAAGAACTCATCTAATCTAAAACCCTAGTCTTTCCTATAAATACTAGCTAGAGACAGCAACCTGTTTATTCCAAACTTGATATACAGGGTGTATTATTTTAAGTAACCTTATGCTTAAAACCCTAAACCCTAACAATCTTATAGTAATATTAGTTTTCATTTCTCTGCGATCGATTTTGGTGTTCAAAATTACGATTGTGATTTTTGTGCGATCGACTTTGGAGATCGGAATCACGGTTGTGTTCTCTTTACTGTGATGGGCTTTGGAGATCTTTCACGGTTGTAGCTTTCTGCGATCGACTTTGGAGATTGTTTCATGGTTGTGGTTTTCTACAATCGGTTTCAGTGGTGCTCCGAATCACAGTTCTACCATCGTTCGTAGGTGATTGTCTTCATAAGCTTTTCTTTGCGATCGGCTTTGGTCATAGAGCGTTCATCATAAGTTTTGTTTTGATTGCTTTAAAAACTTGATTTGATTGTTTTTTATTTAAAAAAAAAAAGAGTCAAAACATTGATTGATGTTAAAGCATTGATTGCTTTGACTTGAAAGGGGTTTTTTTTTTTTTAATCTTTTTTCTCTAGATCTTTTGATTTGATCGTTAAAAAAAAAAAAAAAAAAAACCAGAAAACAGAAAAAGGTTTGTAGAATGTTCTTCTCAAGGTCTTTTTTTTTTTTTTTTTTTTTTTTTTTTATTGAAAAAAGAAAAAAAAGAAGAAGACAAAAGTGGTTATCGGAAAGCTTCTGCAAAGCATTTAAAACAAAAGGTGTGAAGAAATTATTTTGGCTTCGGTCACCAGTGCCAGTCGCCACCAGTGACCAGCGTTAGCGCCGAACACCTTTCAAGTTCCCATCCATTGCATTTAATTCATCGTATCCTCTGTCTCTCCTCTCACTAAGTGCGATTGTTTCGTTTTAAATATTTTTTTTAAATAAAAATATATAGCAATCGTTGAGATGGAGAAACACGTTGTTCCGTTTGAGATGATCAAATTAGAAACCTTTAGTGGATATGAGTTCAGTGCATGGAAACGGAAGACTCAATTTGGTTTAAAATATCTGAATGTTTTCTATATCATAAGGAGTACTTTCAACAATTGTATTGATATTGAGGAATATCAATGACCAACTTTTGTAAAGATTATTTACTAAATTGCTTGTTAGATAAACTTGTAGAGACCTACAGTAAATTTTAAACTGCAAAAGAGATCTAGCATAATTTAGATGCTCAATTTAAGGAGGAGGAACTATCCAAAACTCACCTGGTGGATAAGTTCATAGACTTCAAATTTTAGGAAGACAAGGTCATCCTCCCTCAAGTAACTGATCTTGAGAATTTACGGTCTAAATTAAACTTAAAAAAAATACTTGTTTGTGATGCATTCCTAATTGGTGCTATTATTTTTAAATTACCTTCGACTTGACATTCTTTTAAAACTGAGATGTATAGAAAGAAAGTACAAATGTGGCTAGATGATTTCAAACGATTCATTCGAATCGAAGATGAGAACAGGGCTAGGAATAACTTGGAGATAGTTAAACAACAACAGTCAACTGCTAACATGGTTACACATCCCAAGAAATTTCCTAAGAAATCCCAGCCACCTAAAAGTGAACCAAAAAAGTTAGAGGCCAAAAAGACTACTTTATAAAAAAAAGGCAACTGCCACAACTTTGGTAAGTGGGATCACTATGCATCTGAGTGTAGACACCCTAAAAAGGAAGATTCTGATACACCAAAGAAGGAAGTCTACATGATGGTGGATAAGACTGAGCCTACCAATTTTGTTGCCATGATTGGAAAGGGTGAGGCCTAGATCTTCTTCAGATTGGTGGTTGAATTCTAGGACAACCTGTCATATGTGCAACAATAGGAACTTGCTAATTAAGAAAGCCAACGTAGTAGAGATGGTTACAATTACCAATGGAGCATCAATAGAGGTGATTTAGAAAGGAACTGCAAATCTGGTCTTGTCTTCAGGTAAGACTTTAATTTTGAAAGATGTTAAAGTAGTTTCTGATTTTGGAAAGAATTTAATTTCACTTAGCCTATTATGTGATGCCAAAATTTGTATTTCTTTTCATGGTGGTAGAGTAACTTTGTCTGTTAACTCTCATTATTTTAATTGTGTTTATTTAGTTAATGACATGTATAGAATAAGTTTAGCAAATGAGTTAATTAATCAAGTTAGTTCAAATTTGCTTGATCCTAAAATATTACATTGTAGATTATAACATGTGAATTATATAAAATTGCTCAAACTAGTTAAAACTCATAATTTGCTATTAGGTACTTCGATTAAATTTGATAGGTGTGAAGTGTGTGCTCAAACCAAAAGTACTAGAAAATATTTTCGTTCGATTTCTAGGAGTACACAATTTCTTGAACTAATACATTTTGATCTTTGTGATTTTAAAAGTTTCGCTACTAGAGGTGGTCGGAAGTATTTAAATACTTTTATAGATTACTTTTCTAGGTATTGTCATATTTATCTATTAAAATCGAAAGATGAAGTTTTTGAAAATTTTAAAATTTTTAAGAACCGAGTAGAAAATTAGTTAAACTTAAAGATTAAAAGACTTAAAAGTTATAGAGGAAGAAAATATAAATTGTCAGAGTTCAAGGAATTTTGTGCCTCTCAGGCCATAATACTTGAAACTACTGCTCCTTACTCGCCTCAATCAAACGGCATAGTTGAACGTAAGAACAGGATGTTGACAGAAATGTTAAACTCCATGTTATTGATAGCTGACATGCCTGGTTGTTATTAGGGAGAAACAGTGTTGACTACCAATCACATTCTAAATAGATTACCACGCTCTAAGTTGATTTCTACTCCTTATGAAATTTGGCATAACCATCCTTATAGATTTGACACTTATAAAACTTGAGACTATATAGGTTATGTAAGGATACAAGACTCTAGGAGACGTAAGGTAGGAACTACAACCAACACTTGTGTGTATCTAGGATGTGCAGAAGATAGTGCTGTAGACCATTTTTTGGATCTTTCAACTAATGTGATGATAGAATCTAGGGATGCTGTGTTTTTTTAGGATAAATTTCTCAAAGACAAATGCATAATCTTAGTATGTTTGACAAGAATAGTTACAGAATCACCTTTGGAATTTGAACCAGTTGTTTCTGACACTCTTCTCATAATGCTTCCTGAATCAGAGTCTAGACGTGTTTCTACTAAAGATCGAGTACCCAAGAATTTTGGTGAGGACTTTGTGACTTACCATATAGAGGTTGATCCATCAAACTTTAAGGAAGCGATGAGATCTAAGGATTCACTATTATGGAAAGAAGCCATTGATGAAGAAATGAACTCTTTAATGCATAATAAGACCTGATAGCTAGTTGATTTGCCTAAAGTGGCTAAGACGATAGACTGTAAATGGATTTTGAAAAAAAAACTTAATCCTGACAGATATATAGCCAGGTATAAAACACGCTTAGTAGCTAAAGGCTATACTCAATTAGTGGGATAGATTATTTTGATGTCTACTCACCGGTCTGTTACTTGGCTACGATAAAGATTCTTCTTGCTTTAGCATCTATTGAGCACTATGTTGTGCATCAAATGTATATGAAAACAACCTTCCTTAATGGAGACCTAATGAAAAAAATCTACATGAACCAACCTGAAGGGTTTGTCATGGAAGGTTTTGAAAAGAGAGTCTGTAAATCGAACAAATCTCTATATGATCTTAAACAAGCATCTAAATTGTAGCATAAAAAGTTTGACAAAACAGTAAAGAGTTTTGATTTTCATACCAGTAACTCAGATAAATGCCTTTATTTTTGATTTATGTCAAATAAGATTATGATTATTTGCTTATATGTAGACGACATGTTGATTCTTGGTTCTGATAATTCTATAGTGAATAACATTAAAGTAACATTATCTAAAGAATTCGACATGAAAGATCTTGGTGTAGTAGACACCATTCTTGGTATGAAAGTAAGTTTTGATAAACAAGGGATCACTCTTAGTCAATCTCATTACATTGAGAAACTATTTTCTAAATGGGGATACATTGATTGTAAACCGATTGAGACACCTTATGACTATAACCAACGGCTGAAACCTAATACAGGTGAAACTGTGAATCAGTTAGATTATTCTAAACTGATTGGTAGTTTCATGTATGCAATGAGTTATACTAGACCAGACATAGCCTTTACGGTAGGCATGCTGAGTCGATTCACTAGCAATCCTGGCAAAAAGTATTGGGATGCTCTGACGAGGCTCATGAGATACCTTAAGGGCACTCTAAGGTATGCCCTACACTATACTAGACATCTTCCAATTTTGGAAGGATATTCTGATGTATCGTGGTGCTCAGATTTGGGAGACAATAAATCTATCAGTGGATATGTATTTACACTGGGTGGAGCAGCTGTTACATGAAAATCCAAGAGATAGACTTGTCTTGCTCTGTCATCTATGGAATCGAAATTGTTACTCTAGCTTCTGCAGGAGATGAAACAAAGTGGATCAAAGATCTGATTATGGATATTCCATTGAAAAGTTTGAAGTTAAACTCTCTATCTATATTCTGTGATAATAAAACTACAAAAACAATAGTTAATAACTCACTCTTTAATGGAAAGAGGAGGCATATCAGGCTAAAATAGGCTATGCTGAATTATCTGACAGAATACAGAATCACCACTTAGATTGATGTGCGATCGAAGAATAATATGGCATATGCTCTTCCAAAGGGACTGAACAAAGATCGAACATTCAAAACTGCGGGGAAAATGGATTAAAGACCTTTTAGGCAGGTCTTAATCTAATACTATGTTATTTTGAATTATTCGAATCTCATCTAGCCATAATAAGCATTTGTGACAATTCACATATTTCAGATAATTTGGTAAGATTACTAAGTATGGATGTTTGTGAAACCATTTCAAATCTGATGGTATAGCAAATTTCTGTATGTTTTTTCCTTACTTTGTTATTCCATAAATAATTATGAAAATTATTTTGAAATATTTTGTTGATATTATGCTTGTCTTCCGGTCCTTCATAGTATGATGTGTCATTCCAAACTTGATGATACAATATCTGTGATTGATATGACGATTCTAATACTCCAAAAGGAAATATGATATGGTCCTTATGAAAGAAACTATATAGGGTCTTGTTATTGTATAGAAACTTGACGGTAATGCTTATTGTTGAATTTGATTCATTTTCAGTCATTATATGAATTGTACTAAGTTCTTCTTGTTGAACTAGATACTCTTATATCTTTATGCAAATGATTAAATTCATTTTTCTTATGAAATTCATATTTGATAAATTACAAAGGATGGTGAATATGGAAGATAACGTTTAAATCTGGATCTCGATGATGATGACTTACTTTATGGGTAAAGTCATTAAGGATTGCAAGGATATTTTTCTTTTTAATTTTCACTTGCATGTGAAACTTCTTGTTGTTTGGGTTTAGATTCAATCTAAAACCCATAGATTTTATTTCTTGAAGGTTACTTTATGATACATTAAAGTTTTAAACTTTTGTTTATATAATTCTATATTTTGTTTGAACAATGTTTATCTATTCTTGGTGCTGACTATATGTAGAATATAGGAGGAAATTGTTGGGTATATTCTATAATCCTAATATATGTTCTAATATAAGTCTACTTGAATAAGGAATTAGGGTTTGGTGGGCCTCAGAACCCATCTAACCTAAAAATCCTAGTCTTTCCTATAAATACTAGCTAGAGGCAGCAACTTGTTTATTCCAAACTTAATTGATATATAGGGTGCATTGCTTTAAGCAACCTTGTGCTTAAAACCCTAAATCCTAACATTTACATCATGTAAATAATAATTTTTTTTGTCTTATTCTTAAAAAAAAATTCAAAATAATTTGAAAATGATTTATCATTATGTTATGGAGAAAAGTTTTCTGTGGGGGGGAGTATACCACCCACATCAAGATACAAAGGAGAGGTGACAGCCCCGTCTCCCATGAAAGATGGAAATCCTGCCACCATGATGCTAACGTGCGTGCTCTCATTGACCCCATGTGCGTAGGGGTCACACACACCCCACGGAGAACGCCAGCCCTTATGTAATTACCAAGAGTTATAATTATTCACATTTTTTGAGTACATGTGAAATAATAGGCTTTTACCTTTCTTAACTTTCTTAAAGAAAAAATGTGTTCTATTAAAAAACGAAGAGGATTTCATACAATGCGGGTGTAAAGTTTTGCATCAATGAGAAGAGAGGGTGATGAATCGTACAACAAGATAGAATAGATTATTTTTACCAAAAACAAAAAAAGAGAGTAAGAGTATATTCTGCTGAGTCATCTCGAATAGCGATTCACTCATTCACTTTCAGCTGATGTCACGCCGGATCGTGTCCTTGTACAAGTACCGTCCAATGCCCTCCAGGGCCAATCACATGGAGTTCACTGTGGGACCCATAGGAGGAATGGATTCTATGTGATTGGCCTTGGAGGGCATTGGACGGTACTTGTACAAGGACACGATTCGACATGACATCAGCTGAAAGTGAATGAGTGAACACAGTTATCTTTAGTTTTTTCTTTCTGGTATGGGTTTTATTGGGTGAGGCCTGTGAGGGTGTTAATGTCTAACCATTTAATTAAATTAAATTGAATTAGTTTGAACTGATAAACCGATAATCATAAAATAATTGGTTTGGTTGTTTTTGGTTTTTGAATCAATAAATCGTTGGTTTTCAACCTAATAAAATCGATTAAAAATCTAGTTTAACTGAATAACTGAACCGTTAGACTGATTATGAACCGTATAAAATCGAATACGATCCATGTAACAGAAAACCAAGAACAAGCCAAAACTAAACCGATACTAAACAATATAAGCAAAATAGATTACAGATCGATCAAACTAAAACCGATTACTAGTTGATTCCAGTTAGGAACGTGAAACTAATTAATAATTCATTTGGTTTCGTTTTTGTCCGTTACATTATGAAAGGGGAGAGGAGAGAAGTGAAGGTAGGTATTTGACTCCAAGACCTAGCATTTAGCAATGACCAGCTAAAGCCCTAACTAGCTGGATCTTTATCCTCTCAAGTCTGGTGCACCACACTTGAGAGGATAAAATTCCACTCTCAAGTGGTGTGGTATGTTAGAATTGTGTGGTCCAACACAAATTTATTCTGTGTTATTTTGCACATTATTGAACAATTCTATATTCTCATTTTGTGGCATGTGGCATTCTTTTGTGGCTTGTAAAATTGATTAAATTGGTACCATGGTTTTTGGTCTACTAGGTTAGTGGACCGGGTTTGTGGATGATCATCCGAATGAGCCACTTTGTAATCTTCGATCTGAATGAACCTATCATGATGTATTACATGCTTACATATGCATTGTTGGACTGTGATAGATTTGAATGGTGCAAGTCAAAAGTGCTCAAACTATGAAAGACATGAGAACTAATCTCTTGATGGTCAGTACACATAAGGTTTGTGGAGTCCATCCATGAAAAGACCTCGTATACATTGAGTGTTGATCTTAGTGACTAATGTTCCATTGTCTGTGACTTGATTATGAAAGTGTACGTTTACCTACAAACAGCCAATTTAAAAGGTTATATCTTTAAAATGGTTTTGCAAAAATTAGTTTTATTTATTGATATAAAATTATTATCTATTTCCTATCTTTGCAAAACTTATTTTGATTAATTTTATAGTAAGAGTAGTTTTGTATTTTCAGACATATCTTTTTGTTTGGAGAAATTTTTGGTAATTGTAAAGTAAGTTCAAAAGGCATTCTGGATATGGATATTAGGTAAGATCAAAATACCGTATTGTGGTATACCTGTTCAGTTGGGGGTGAACACCTTGATTAGAAATTGAGTCCTAGAAGAATCTCAAACAAGGAACCATGTAATGCAAAATCCTAAAACAGATTCATCTGTCTGTAGATTGTTCAATAAAAGTGAAAAGAAAAATATATACTTTTTTGGAGATATGAATCTAAATTACTTTGTTGAATGAGTTGAAATAGAAAATTGTAAATCTCTTCCAAGGCAGGAAGAAATTGATGCACAGCTAGGTGTACAAGGCAGGTGCACCGAACTTGAGAGGATAAAATTCCTTACTGGCTGCACTGTTGCAACCTTCAGTTGTCTTCTACTTTTTGTGGTTGGATAAGCTAGAGGTCCAACTACAGCGGTGCGTTTTCATGACCAATCTAGCAAATTTATCACTGGACTTGCAGTTTACATTGGTTATACTTATGCATTTGTTATAAAGGCTATGGCGATGCGTTTTTGGCTCTTCAAATGGAGGTCTCAAGAAACCTATCTCAACTGAGTAACTTCATCCATTCTTTGGAGGATTTTCTTTGTCATCTCGGACTGTTTATAAGTAGCCATTTTCAGGAGGTGTCCTTTGTCCATACCTATCGTCAAGCTAATATAAAAGCTAACACTTTTGCTTCCTTTGGCTTTAGCCATACGCATTTTGTATATTGGAATATTACCCTCTCTACTTTGCTTCTTATGCTTTGTATGTGTCCAAAATCCATCTATAGCATATATGAAGCAAAAACATTTCTCTTAAGTTTTTAACTTCCAACATTTTATATTAAGACAAAATAGAGTTTGATGGAAAAAAACATTTAGGGGATTCAAGCTAGAGTGCTGGATATCTTACCATTAAAACAAATAGAGGCACTTGAATTTTTCTATATTTTAATTTTTGTAAATCATTAGGATTAATAGTTAGCTCATTTCCAAATGATTTTTTTTTGGGTAAAAGCTCATATCCAAATAATAAAGTGCACCAATTACTATAATTTTGGCTATGTAACTAACAATATCTTACTCATAGCATTTTTTTAGGGGCGATGCTCTCTGCCTAAGAGCGCATTTGGGCGCAGGCTCCGCCCAACCTTAAAAGAGTAAGGTTTAGGCATGAACTTCTTTCAACTCCAAACCCTACTCCTACCCACCCCTCCCCTCCTCCCCCACCCCCTCCAAAAAAAAAAAAATAAAAATAATAATAAAATAAAAATAATTGCAAAACCTGCATAGCTGGGCAACTAGATGTCTAAGTCTAAGCTACTTGATTACCACTTTAATATACTCATATCATGATAAAATAAGAAAAAAATTTCTAGTATGCCCCCACTCGAAGTGTATCAATATGCTTTGTGTTTTTTGCTACGCAGAAAATGTGATTTTAAGAAATGATGTGGATTGGATATATATATCTGTGATTATACACATATGTATTATTAATTTAGTGTGTCTCTGATATGATATTGAAGTATCTAACTCAAAAGATTAAGTGATTAGGTGGAGAGGTCCAATTAGCATATGAAGACATCCAAAATCTCAGAATTCTTTAATATTGGATTATTCCTTACAGATTTAACTGTATTTTTATCGTGTGAGGAATGCCTAAGTGCAAACATAGATAACTTCACAAAACAATAAACAAATAAAGAAAAAAGGTTCTTTGAGCAAGCAACATAAAGGAATACACCAATAAAGTGCGATAGGAATGGTTTTGTACATAGGACAACTAGGTCATTTCATGAGAGAGAGAGAGAGTGCCTTCGTTTGGCGGCTCAAAGAATTTTTTCCTATAAATAAGGAATTTCTTATTGGCACTCTCTAATGTGTCAAATAGATTTGTTACCTTTTCTTTTTGCCACTAGTTTTATTCTTAAAAGTTAATGTAATACTTAATGTAACTTCTACCAAAAGAAAAAAAAACTTAATGTAAGGGTTTTTGAAAAAATTAATGTTACTTAATACAGTTCCTATGTGAAATGACTAATTTAAACTCTTTGAAAAAACTGCATAAAATGAGTTTAGGAATAAGACGAGAAATTAAATGAAAGTGTCAAATACTAAACACACTTATGGAGGTGTCATTCAGATACTCCCTATAAATAAATACGGAAAAAGAATGCCACCCATTCCGTAGTGCACAACATCTTTGCGCCCTGGCACAAGGGCACACAAAATGATGCACACACCTCTTGAATCCTGGCAATGACTAGGGGTGTGTGTGTCATTTCACATACCCCAATGTCAAGGTGTAGGAGCGGCGGGCGCTACAAGACCGGGTGGCATTCTCTTTCCCAAATAATGATAAGAAATAAAGTACTCCTCTCTTAATATATAATTTGTCTACATTAACTTAGCCTTAAGCCTCTGAAATATATTTTAATGACTACAAGACCCATTCATGGACGAGACAAATAATATTATCTCATTGAAGGTTAGATATCAAACCGTCTCATACTTCAATTTTTTAGAGGTTTTACCTAAAAAAAAAACTCCATTTTTAAGAGTCCACACAGATTAATGATCGACCTAATCACATTATATCAGTGCCACTTTTGTGAGGAGTCTAATTGTTTAATGGGTCAGCGTTTTCTATGGGGAATATGGCCCTTGTGCATGCACGGGCCAATGTGAGTGCCCATGTTGGCATTATGGGGGTAGGATTTCTGCCTTTTATGAGGGTGGGACGATCATTTCACCCCCTTTATGCCTAGACAGTACATTCCCGGACAGAGAACTTTTCTCCTTATTTAATTTCCTTTTCCTTCTCTCTTTGTTGATATTCAATTTATGAAATCATAATCAATTGAGATTGTTGATCTCATCTCTTACGTACCAAAGCTTATAAGCTCCATTCTTTCTGTTTCCCTTCCATTGGGTTGAGTTGAGTAGTTGGAAACTTGTGGAGGACTCAAAGTCTTTTTTTTTTTTTTTTTTTTTTTTTTTTTTTTTTTTTTTTTTTTTTTTTTTTATTTTTAAAGGGGGGGGGGGGGGGGTTTGGGGGGGGGGGGGGGGGGGGGGGGGGGGGGGGGGGGGGGGGGGGGGGGGGGGGGGGGGGGGGGGGGGGGGGGGGGGGGGGGGGGGGGGGGGGGGGGGGGGTGGGGGGGGGGGGGGGGGGGGGGGGGGGGGGGGGGGGGGGGGGGGGGGGGGGGGGGGGGGGGGGGGGGGGGGGGGGGGTGTGGGGGTGTGGTGGGGGGGGGGGGGGTTTTTTGTGTGGTTGGGTTGTTTGTGTTTTTGTGGGGTTGTGTGTGTTTTTGGTGGGGGGTGTGGGGGTGGGGGGGGGGGGGGGGGGGGGGGGGGGGGGGGGGGGGGGGGGGGGGGGGGGGGGGGGGGGGGGGGGGGGGGGGGGGGGGGGGGGGGGGGGTGTGGGGGGGGGGGGGGGGGGTGGGTGGGGGTGGGGGGGGGGGGTTGGGGGGGTTGGGGTGGGGGGGGGGGGGGGGGGGGGGTGGGGGGGGGGGGGGGGGGGGGGGGGGGGGGGGTGGTGGGGGGGGGGGGGGTTGGTGGGGGGGGGGGTTTGTGGGGGGTGGGGGGGGTTTTGGGTGTTTTTTTTTTTTGGGGGGTTTGGTGTGGGGGGGGGGGGGGGGGGGTTTTTTTTTTTTTTTTTTTTTTTTTTTTTTTTTTTTTTTTTTTTTTGTTTTTTGGGGTTTTGGTTTTTGTGGGTTTTGGGGGTTGGGTGGGGTTTTTTGGGGGTTGTGGGGGGGGGGGGTTTTTTTTTTTTTGTTTTGGGTGTGTGTGGGTTGGGGGGGGGGGGGGGGGGGGGGGGGGGGGGGGGGGGGGGGGGGGGGGGGGGGTGGGGGGGGGGGGGGGGGGGGGGGGGGGGGGGGGGGGGGGGGGGGGGGGGGGGGGGGGGGGGGGGGGGGGGGGGGGGGGGGGGGGGGGGGGGGGGGGGGGGGGTGGGGGTGGGGGGGGGGGGGGGGGTCCTCTTTGGTTTTCTTTGGTTGGGGGGGGTTGGCTGCCCCCTGGGGGGGGTGTGGGGGGGGGGGGGGGGGGGGGTTTTGGCTTCGGGGGGGGGGGGGGGGGGCCCCCCCCCTTTGTGGGGGGGGGGCTCGGGGTGGGGGGGGGGGGGGGGGGGGGGGGGGGGGTGTTTGGGCTGTGCTTCGGTTTTGCTCCCCCCCCGGGGGGGGTTCTGGGGGGGGGGGGGGGGGGGGGCTTGGTGTGGGGGGGGGGGGGCGGGGGCGGGGGGGGGGGGGGGGGGGGCGGCGGGGGGGGGGGGCCCCCCCCCCCCCGCCGGGGGGGGGGGGGGGCGGGGGCCCCGGGGGGGGGGGGGGGGGGGGGGGGGGGGGGGGGGGGGGGGGGCGGGCGGCCCCCGGGGGGGGGGGGGGGGGGGGGGGGGGGGGGGGGGGGGGGGGGGGGGGGGGGGGCGGGGGGGGGGCGGGTGGGGGGGGGGGGGGGGGCGGGGGGGGGGGGGCGGGGGGGGGGGGGGGGGGGGGGGGGGGGGGGGGGGGGGGGGGCCGCTGGGCCCGGGGGGGGGGGCCCGCCGGGGGGGGTGCTTTGGGTTGGGGGGGGGGGGGGGTGGGGGGGCCCGGGGGGCCCCCGGGGGGGGGGGGGGGCCGGGGGGGCTCTTGGGGGGGGGCTGGGCTGTGGGGGGGGGCGCCTGGGGGGGGGGGGGGGGGGGGGGGGGGGGGGGGGGGGGGGGGGGGGGGGGGGGGGGGGGGGGGGGGGGGGGGGGGGGGGGGGGGTGGGGGGGGGGGGGTTTTTTTGGGGGGGTTTTTTGGTTGTGGGGGGGGGGCGGGGCGGTCCTGCTTCTGTTTTTTTTTTGTTTGTTTTTTGGTGGGGGGGGGGGTTGGGCCCCCCCCTCCCTTTCTGCTTGGGGGGGGGCCCTGGCCGCCCCCCGGGCCTGGGGGGGGGGGGGGGGGGGGCCCCCCCGGGGGCGGGGGGGCGGGGGGCCCCGGGGGGGGGGGGGGGGGGTTTTTGGGCCGGGGGCCGTGGGGGGGGGGGGGCGCTGTGGGGGTGTTTTGGGTCCCCTCTCTGGCTCCCCCTCTCTCTGGGGGGGGGGGGGGGGGGCCGGGTTTGCCCTCTGGGTGGGGGGGGTTGGGGGGGGGGGGGGGGGGGGGGGGGGGGGGGGGGGGGGGCTGGGTTTCCGGCGGGTGGGGCCGGGGGGGGGGGGGGGGGGCCCCCGGGCGCCCCCCCCCCCCCCCCCCCCCCCCCCCGGGGGGGGGGGGGGGGGGGGGGTGGTCGGGGGGGCGCGGGCCCCCCTCCCCCCCCGGGGGGGCCCCCCCGGGGGGGGGGGGGGCGGCTCGGGGGGGGGGGTTCTTTTTGGGGGGCCCCCCCCCGGGGGGGGGCCCCGGCCGGGGGGGGGGCGTCTGGGGGGGGGCCCCCCCCGGGGGGGGGGGGGGGGGGCTTCCGGGGGGGGCTGGGGGGGGGGGGGGCCCGGGGCCGGGCGGGGGGGTGGGGGTTGGGGGGCGCGGGCCCCCCGGCGGCTGCTGGGGGGGGGGCCGGGGGGGGGTTGGGGTTGGGGTCTGTGGGGGGGGGGGGGGGGCCCCCGGGGGGGCTCCCCCCTCCCCCTCGGGGGGGGGGGGGGGGGGGGGGGGGGGGGGGGGGCGGGGGGGGGGGGGGGGGGGGGGGGGGGGGGGGGGGGGGGGGGTGGCGCCGGGGGGGGGGGGGGGGGGGCGGGGGGGGGGGCGGGGGGGGGGGGGGGGGGGGGGGTGGGGGGGGGGGTCCCCCCCCCTTCTTTCGGGTCCCCCCCCGGGGGGGCCGGTTTCTGGGGGGGGGGGGGGGGGGGGGGGCCCTCGGGGGGGGGGGCGCCCGTTTTCCCCCCCCCCCCGGGGGGGGGGGGGGGGGCGGGCGGGGGGGGCGGGGGGGGCGGGCGCGGGGGGGGGGTCGGGGGGGGGGGGGCGGGGGGGGGGCCCGGGGGGGGGGGGGGGGCGCGGGGGGGGGGGGGGGGGGGGGGGGGGGGGGGGGGTGTGGCCTCTTCCCCCCCTGGCCCGGGGGGGGGGCGCCGCCCTCCTCTGGGGGGCGGGGGGGGGGGCCTCCTCCGTCTTTTTCGGGGGTTCCCCCCGGGGGGGGGGGGGGGGGGGGCCCCCGTGGGGGGGGGGGGGGGGGGGGGCTCTCACTGGGGCGGCGGGGGGGGGGGGGCTGGGCGGGGGCCGGGGGGGGGGGGGGGGGGGGGGCGTTGGGGTGCGCCCGCGCGGCCCGCGCCCCGGCCGGGGGGGGGGGGCGGGGGGGGGGGCCTTGCCCGGCCGCGTCCCTGGGGTGGGGGGGGGGGGCGGGGTGGTGGGGGGTGTGCGGGTGGGGGGGGCCTTGTGGGGGGTCCTCTGTGGGGGCGGGGGGGGGGGGGGGGGGGGGGGGGGGGGGGGGCGGTGTGCCGTTCTTGGGGGGTTTTTGGGGTGGTTTGTTTGGGGGGGGTGGGGGGGGGGGGGGGGGGGGGTGGGGGGTTTTTGGGGGGGGGGGGGGGGGGGGGGGGGGGGCCCGGCGCGCGTTTCCCCTTTTCCCCTTTTAGGGGGCGGGGGGGGGTGGGCTTGGGGGGCTTTTGTGCTCCCCTTCTGGGGGGGGGGTTTTTTGTTTGGGGGGGGGGGGGGGCCCCCCCCCCCCCACGCTCCTCCCCCCTTTCGGGGGGGGGTTTTCCTTCTCTGAGGCGGGCCCGGCCGGCGCCGCCCCCCCTTGGCCGGGGGGGGGGGCCCCCGCGCCCCCCCCCCGGGGGGGGGTGGGGGGGCTGCCGGGGCGGCGCGTTTTTTCGGGGGCTTTTGGGGGGGCGGGCCCCCGGGGCCCCTGGGGGGGGGGGGGCCCGGCGGGGGGGGGGGGGGGGGGGGGGGCGGGGGGGGGGTTGGGGG